>NW_027071948.1:0-2813750 GCF_038088225.1 Cyrtonyx montezumae
TAACCCTAACCCTAACCCTAACCCTAACCCTAACCCTAACCCTAACCCTAACCCTAACCCTAACCCTAACCCTAACCCTAACCCTAACCCTAACCCTAACCCTAACCCTAACCCTAACCCTAACCCTAACCCTCAACCCTAACCCTAACCCTAACCCTAACCCTAACCCTAACCCTAACCCTAACCCTAACCCTAACCCTAACCCTAACCCTAACCCTAACCCTAACCCTAACCCTAACCCTAACCCTAACCCTAACCCTAACCCTAACCCTAACCCTAACCCTAACCCTAACCCTAACCCTAACCCTAACCCTAACCCTAACCCTAACCCTAACCCTAACCCTAACCCTAACCCTAACCCTAACCCTAACCCTAACCCTAACCCTAACCCTAACCCTAACCCTAACCCTAACCCTAACCCTAACCCTAACCCTAACCCTAACCCTAACCCTAACCCTAACCCTAACCCTAACCCTAACCCTAACCCTAACCCTAACCCTAACCCTAACCCTAACCCTAACCCTAACCCTAACCCTAACCCTAACCCTAACCCTAACCCTAACCCTAACCCTAACCCTAACCCTAACCCTAACCCTAACCCTAACCCTAACCCTAACCCTAACCCTAACCCTAACCCTAACCCTAACCCTAACCCTAACCCTAACCCTAACCCTAACCCTAACCCTAACCCTAACCCTAACCCTAACCCTAACCCTAACCCTAACCCTAACCCTAACCCTAACCCTAACCCTAACCCTAACCCTAACCCTAACCCTAACCCTAACCCTAACCCTAACCCTAACCCTAACCCTAACCCTAACCCTAACCCTAACCCTAACCCTAACCCTAACCCTAACCCTAACCCTAACCCTAACCCTAACCCTAACCCTAACCCTAACCCTAACCCTAACCCTAACCCTAACCCTAACCCTAACCCTAACCCTAACCCTAACCCTAACCCTAACCCTAACCCTAACCCTAACCCTAACCCTAACCCTAACCCTAACCCTAACCCTAACCCTAACCCTAACCCTAACCCTAACCCTAACCCTAACCCTAACCCTAACCCTAACCCTAACCCTAACCCTAACCCTAACCCTAACCCTAACCCTAACCCTAACCCTAACCCTAACCCTAACCCTAACCCTAACCCTAACCCTAACCCTAACCCTAACCCTAACCCTAACCCTAACCCTAACCCTAACCCTAACCCTAACCCTAACCCTAACCCTAACCCTAACCCTAACCCTAACCCTAACCCTAACCCTAACCCTAACCCTAACCCTAACCCTAACCCTAACCCTAACCCTAACCCTAACCCTAACCCTAACCCTAACCCTAACCCTAACCCTAACCCTAACCCTAACCCTAACCCTAACCCTAACCCTAACCCTAACCCTAACCCTAACCCTAACCCTAACCCTAACCCTAACCCTAACCCTAACCCTAACCCTAACCCTAACCCTAACCCTAACCCTAACCCTAACCCTAACCCTAACCCTAACCCTAACCCTAACCCTAACCCTAACCCTAACCCTAACCCTAACCCTAACCCTAACCCTAACCCTAACCCTAACCCTAACCCTAACCCTAACCCTAACCCTAACCCTAACCCTAACCCTAACCCTAACCCTAACCCTAACCCTAACCCTAACCCTAACCCTAACCCTAACCCTAACCCTAACCCTAACCCTAACCCTAACCCTAACCCTAACCCTAACCCTAACCCTAACCCTAACCCTAACCCTAACCCTAACCCTAACCCTAACCCTAACCCTAACCCTAACCCTAACCCTAACCCTAACCCTAACCCTAACCCTAACCCTAACCCTAACCCTAACCCTAACCCTAACCCTAACCCTAACCCTAACCCTAACCCTAACCCTAACCCTAACCCTAACCCTAACCCTAACCCTAACCCTAACCCTAACCCTAACCCTAACCCTAACCCTAACCCTAACCCTAACCCTAACCCTAACCCTAACCCTAACCCTAACCCTAACCCTAACCCTAACCCTAACCCTAACCCTAACCCTAACCCTAACCCTAACCCTAACCCTAACCCTAACCCTAACCCTAACCCTAACCCTAACCCTAACCCTAACCCTAACCCTAACCCTAACCCTAACCCTAACCCTAACCCTAACCCTAACCCTAACCCTAACCCTAACCCTAACCCTAACCCTAACCCTAACCCTAACCCTAACCCTAACCCTAACCCTAACCCTAACCCTAACCCTAACCCTAACCCTAACCCTAACCCTAACCCTAACCCTAACCCTAACCCTAACCCTAACCCTAACCCTAACCCTAACCCTAACCCTAACCCTAACCCTAACCCTAACCCTAACCCTAACCCTAACCCTAACCCTAACCCTAACCCTAACCCTAACCCTAACCCTAACCCTAACCCTAACCCTAACCCTAACCCTAACCCTAACCCTAACCCTAACCCTAACCCTAACCCTAACCCTAACCCTAACCCTAACCCTAACCCTAACCCTAACCCTAACCCTAACCCTAACCCTAACCCTAACCCTAACCCTAACCCTAACCCTAACCCTAACCCTAACCCTAACCCTAACCCTAACCCTAACCCTAACCCTAACCCTAACCCTAACCCTAACCCTAACCCTAACCCTAACCCTAACCCTAACCCTAACCCTAACCCTAACCCTAACCCTAACCCTAACCCTAACCCTAACCCTAACCCTAACCCTAACCCTAACCCTAACCCTAACCCTAACCCTAACCCTAACCCTAACCCTAACCCTAACCCTAACCCTAACCCTAACCCTAACCCTAACCCTAACCCTAACCCTAACCCTAACCCTAACCCTAACCCTAACCCTAACCCTAACCCTAACCCTAACCCTAACCCTAACCCTAACCCTAACCCTAACCCTAACCCTAACCCTAACCCTAACCCTAACCCTAACCCTAACCCTAACCCTAACCCTAACCCTAACCCTAACCCTAACCCTAACCCTAACCCTAACCCTAACCCTAACCCTAACCCTAACCCTAACCCTAACCCTAACCCTAACCCTAACCCTAACCCTAACCCTAACCCTAACCCTAACCCTAACCCTAACCCTAACCCTAACCCTAACCCTAACCCTAACCCTAACCCTAACCCTAACCCTAACCCTAACCCTAACCCTAACCCTAACCCTAACCCTAACCCTAACCCTAACCCTAACCCTAACCCTAACCCTAACCCTAACCCTAACCCTAACCCTAACCCTAACCCTAACCCTAACCCTAACCCTAACCCTAACCCTAACCCTAACCCTAACCCTAACCCTAACCCTAACCCTAACCCTAACCCTAACCCTAACCCTAACCCTAACCCTAACCCTAACCCTAACCCTAACCCTAACCCTAACCCTAACCCTAACCCTAACCCTAACCCTAACCCTAACCCTAACCCTAACCCTAACCCTAACCCTAACCCTAACCCTAACCCTAACCCTAACCCTAACCCTAACCCTAACCCTAACCCTAACCCTAACCCTAACCCTAACCCTAACCCTAACCCTAACCCTAACCCTAACCCTAACCCTAACCCTAACCCTAACCCTAACCCTAACCCTAACCCTAACCCTAACCCTAACCCTAACCCTAACCCTAACCCTAACCCTAACCCTAACCCTAACCCTAACCCTAACCCTAACCCTAACCCTAACCCTAACCCTAACCCTAACCCTAACCCTAACCCTAACCCTAACCCTAACCCTAACCCTAACCCTAACCCTAACCCTAACCCTAACCCTAACCCTAACCCTAACCCTAACCCTAACCCTAACCCTAACCCTAACCCTAACCCTAACCCTAACCCTAACCCTAACCCTAACCCTAACCCTAACCCTAACCCTAACCCTAACCCTAACCCTAACCCTAACCCTAACCCTAACCCTAACCCTAACCCTAACCCTAACCCTAACCCTAACCCTAACCCTAACCCTAACCCTAACCCTAACCCTAACCCTAACCCTAACCCTAACCCTAACCCTAACCCTAACCCTAACCCTAACCCTAACCCTAACCCTAACCCTAACCCTAACCCTAACCCTAACCCTAACCCTAACCCTAACCCTAACCCTAACCCTAACCCTAACCCTAACCCTAACCCTAACCCTAACCCTAACCCTAACCCTAACCCTAACCCTAACCCTAACCCTAACCCTAACCCTAACCCTAACCCTAACCCTAACCCTAACCCTAACCCTAACCCTAACCCTAACCCTAACCCTAACCCTAACCCTAACCCTAACCCTAACCCTAACCCTAACCCTAACCCTAACCCTAACCCTAACCCTAACCCTAACCCTAACCCTAACCCTAACCCTAACCCTAACCCTAACCCTAACCCTAACCCTAACCCTAACCCTAACCCTAACCCTAACCCTAACCCTAACCCTAACCCTAACCCTAACCCTAACCCTAACCCTAACCCTAACCCTAACCCTAACCCTAACCCTAACCCTAACCCTAACCCTAACCCTAACCCTAACCCTAACCCTAACCCTAACCCTAACCCTAACCCTAACCCTAACCCTAACCCTAACCCTAACCCTAACCCTAACCCTAACCCTAACCCTAACCCTAACCCTAACCCTAACCCTAACCCTAACCCTAACCCTAACCCTAACCCTAACCCTAACCCTAACCCTAACCCTAACCCTAACCCTAACCCTAACCCTAACCCTAACCCTAACCCTAACCCTAACCCTAACCCTAACCCTAACCCTAACCCTAACCCTAACCCTAACCCTAACCCTAACCCTAACCCTAACCCTAACCCTAACCCTAACCCTAACCCTAACCCTAACCCTAACCCTAACCCTAACCCTAACCCTAACCCTAACCCTAACCCTAACCCTAACCCTAACCCTAACCCTAACCCTAACCCTAACCCTAACCCTAACCCTAACCCTAACCCTAACCCTAACCCTAACCCTAACCCTAACCCTAACCCTAACCCTAACCCTAACCCTAACCCTAACCCTAACCCTAACCCTAACCCTAACCCTAACCCTAACCCTAACCCTAACCCTAACCCTAACCCTAACCCTAACCCTAACCCTAACCCTAACCCTAACCCTAACCCTAACCCTAACCCTAACCCTAACCCTAACCCTAACCCTAACCCTAACCCTAACCCTAACCCTAACCCTAACCCTAACCCTAACCCTAACCCTAACCCTAACCCTAACCCTAACCCTAACCCTAACCCTAACCCTAACCCTAACCCTAACCCTAACCCTAACCCTAACCCTAACCCTAACCCTAACCCTAACCCTAACCCTAACCCTAACCCTAACCCTAACCCTAACCCTAACCCTAACCCTAACCCTAACCCTAACCCTAACCCTAACCCTAACCCTAACCCTAACCCTAACCCTAACCCTAACCCTAACCCTAACCCTAACCCTAACCCTAACCCTAACCCTAACCCTAACCCTAACCCTAACCCTAACCCTAACCCTAACCCTAACCCTAACCCTAACCCTAACCCTAACCCTAACCCTAACCCTAACCCTAACCCTAACCCTAACCCTAACCCTAACCCTAACCCTAACCCTAACCCTAACCCTAACCCTAACCCTAACCCTAACCCTAACCCTAACCCTAACCCTAACCCTAACCCTAACCCTAACCCTAACCCTAACCCTAACCCTAACCCTAACCCTAACCCTAACCCTAACCCTAACCCTAACCCTAACCCTAACCCTAACCCTAACCCTAACCCTAACCCTAACCCTAACCCTAACCCTAACCCTAACCCTAACCCTAACCCTAACCCTAACCCTAACCCTAACCCTAACCCTAACCCTAACCCTAACCCTAACCCTAACCCTAACCCTAACCCTAACCCTAACCCTAACCCTAACCCTAACCCTAACCCTAACCCTAACCCTAACCCTAACCCTAACCCTAACCCTAACCCTAACCCTAACCCTAACCCTAACCCTAACCCTAACCCTAACCCTAACCCTAACCCTAACCCTAACCCTAACCCTAACCCTAACCCTAACCCTAACCCTAACCCTAACCCTAACCCTAACCCTAACCCTAACCCTAACCCTAACCCTAACCCTAACCCTAACCCTAACCCTAACCCTAACCCTAACCCTAACCCTAACCCTAACCCTAACCCTAACCCTAACCCTAACCCTAACCCTAACCCTAACCCTAACCCTAACCCTAACCCTAACCCTAACCCTAACCCTAACCCTAACCCTAACCCTAACCCTAACCCTAACCCTAACCCTAACCCTAACCCTAACCCTAACCCTAACCCTAACCCTAACCCTAACCCTAACCCTAACCCTAACCCTAACCCTAACCCTAACCCTAACCCTAACCCTAACCCTAACCCTAACCCTAACCCTAACCCTAACCCTAACCCTAACCCTAACCCTAACCCTAACCCTAACCCTAACCCTAACCCTAACCCTAACCCTAACCCTAACCCTAACCCTAACCCTAACCCTAACCCTAACCCTAACCCTAACCCTAACCCTAACCCTAACCCTAACCCTAACCCTAACCCTAACCCTAACCCTAACCCTAACCCTAACCCTAACCCTAACCCTAACCCTAACCCTAACCCTAACCCTAACCCTAACCCTAACCCTAACCCTAACCCTAACCCTAACCCTAACCCTAACCCTAACCCTAACCCTAACCCTAACCCTAACCCTAACCCTAACCCTAACCCTAACCCTAACCCTAACCCTAACCCTAACCCTAACCCTAACCCTAACCCTAACCCTAACCCTAACCCTAACCCTAACCCTAACCCTAACCCTAACCCTAACCCTAACCCTAACCCTAACCCTAACCCTAACCCTAACCCTAACCCTAACCCTAACCCTAACCCTAACCCTAACCCTAACCCTAACCCTAACCCTAACCCTAACCCTAACCCTAACCCTAACCCTAACCCTAACCCTAACCCTAACCCTAACCCTAACCCTAACCCTAACCCTAACCCTAACCCTAACCCTAACCCTAACCCTAACCCTAACCCTAACCCTAACCCTAACCCTAACCCTAACCCTAACCCTAACCCTAACCCTAACCCTAACCCTAACCCTAACCCTAACCCTAACCCTAACCCTAACCCTAACCCTAACCCTAACCCTAACCCTAACCCTAACCCTAACCCTAACCCTAACCCTAACCCTAACCCTAACCCTAACCCTAACCCTAACCCTAACCCTAACCCTAACCCTAACCCTAACCCTAACCCTAACCCTAACCCTAACCCTAACCCTAACCCTAACCCTAACCCTAACCCTAACCCTAACCCTAACCCTAACCCTAACCCTAACCCTAACCCTAACCCTAACCCTAACCCTAACCCTAACCCTAACCCTAACCCTAACCCTAACCCTAACCCTAACCCTAACCCTAACCCTAACCCTAACCCTAACCCTAACCCTAACCCTAACCCTAACCCTAACCCTAACCCTAACCCTAACCCTAACCCTAACCCTAACCCTAACCCTAACCCTAACCCTAACCCTAACCCTAACCCTAACCCTAACCCTAACCCTAACCCTAACCCTAACCCTAACCCTAACCCTAACCCTAACCCTAACCCTAACCCTAACCCTAACCCTAACCCTAACCCTAACCCTAACCCTAACCCTAACCCTAACCCTAACCCTAACCCTAACCCTAACCCTAACCCTAACCCTAACCCTAACCCTAACCCTAACCCTAACCCTAACCCTAACCCTAACCCTAACCCTAACCCTAACCCTAACCCTAACCCTAACCCTAACCCTAACCCTAACCCTAACCCTAACCCTAACCCTAACCCTAACCCTAACCCTAACCCTAACCCTAACCCTAACCCTAACCCTAACCCTAACCCTAACCCTAACCCTAACCCTAACCCTAACCCTAACCCTAACCCTAACCCTAACCCTAACCCTAACCCTAACCCTAACCCTAACCCTAACCCTAACCCTAACCCTAACCCTAACCCTAACCCTAACCCTAACCCTAACCCTAACCCTAACCCTAACCCTAACCCTAACCCTAACCCTAACCCTAACCCTAACCCTAACCCTAACCCTAACCCTAACCCTAACCCTAACCCTAACCCTAACCCTAACCCTAACCCTAACCCTAACCCTAACCCTAACCCTAACCCTAACCCTAACCCTAACCCTAACCCTAACCCTAACCCTAACCCTAACCCTAACCCTAACCCTAACCCTAACCCTAACCCTAACCCTAACCCTAACCCTAACCCTAACCCTAACCCTAACCCTAACCCTAACCCTAACCCTAACCCTAACCCTAACCCTAACCCTAACCCTAACCCTAACCCTAACCCTAACCCTAACCCTAACCCTAACCCTAACCCTAACCCTAACCCTAACCCTAACCCTAACCCTAACCCTAACCCTAACCCTAACCCTAACCCTAACCCTAACCCTAACCCTAACCCTAACCCTAACCCTAACCCTAACCCTAACCCTAACCCTAACCCTAACCCTAACCCTAACCCTAACCCTAACCCTAACCCTAACCCTAACCCTAACCCTAACCCTAACCCTAACCCTAACCCTAACCCTAACCCTAACCCTAACCCTAACCCTAACCCTAACCCTAACCCTAACCCTAACCCTAACCCTAACCCTAACCCTAACCCTAACCCTAACCCTAACCCTAACCCTAACCCTAACCCTAACCCTAACCCTAACCCTAACCCTAACCCTAACCCTAACCCTAACCCTAACCCTAACCCTAACCCTAACCCTAACCCTAACCCTAACCCTAACCCTAACCCTAACCCTAACCCTAACCCTAACCCTAACCCTAACCCTAACCCTAACCCTAACCCTAACCCTAACCCTAACCCTAACCCTAACCCTAACCCTAACCCTAACCCTAACCCTAACCCTAACCCTAACCCTAACCCTAACCCTAACCCTAACCCTAACCCTAACCCTAACCCTAACCCTAACCCTAACCCTAACCCTAACCCTAACCCTAACCCTAACCCTAACCCTAACCCTAACCCTAACCCTAACCCTAACCCTAACCCTAACCCTAACCCTAACCCTAACCCTAACCCTAACCCTAACCCTAACCCTAACCCTAACCCTAACCCTAACCCTAACCCTAACCCTAACCCTAACCCTAACCCTAACCCTAACCCTAACCCTAACCCTAACCCTAACCCTAACCCTAACCCTAACCCTAACCCTAACCCTAACCCTAACCCTAACCCTAACCCTAACCCTAACCCTAACCCTAACCCTAACCCTAACCCTAACCCTAACCCTAACCCTAACCCTAACCCTAACCCTAACCCTAACCCTAACCCTAACCCTAACCCTAACCCTAACCCTAACCCTAACCCTAACCCTAACCCTAACCCTAACCCTAACCCTAACCCTAACCCTAACCCTAACCCTAACCCTAACCCTAACCCTAACCCTAACCCTAACCCTAACCCTAACCCTAACCCTAACCCTAACCCTAACCCTAACCCTAACCCTAACCCTAACCCTAACCCTAACCCTAACCCTAACCCTAACCCTAACCCTAACCCTAACCCTAACCCTAACCCTAACCCTAACCCTAACCCTAACCCTAACCCTAACCCTAACCCTAACCCTAACCCTAACCCTAACCCTAACCCTAACCCTAACCCTAACCCTAACCCTAACCCTAACCCTAACCCTAACCCTAACCCTAACCCTAACCCTAACCCTAACCCTAACCCTAACCCTAACCCTAACCCTAACCCTAACCCTAACCCTAACCCTAACCCTAACCCTAACCCTAACCCTAACCCTAACCCTAACCCTAACCCTAACCCTAACCCTAACCCTAACCCTAACCCTAACCCTAACCCTAACCCTAACCCTAACCCTAACCCTAACCCTAACCCTAACCCTAACCCTAACCCTAACCCTAACCCTAACCCTAACCCTAACCCTAACCCTAACCCTAACCCTAACCCTAACCCTAACCCTAACCCTAACCCTAACCCTAACCCTAACCCTAACCCTAACCCTAACCCTAACCCTAACCCTAACCCTAACCCTAACCCTAACCCTAACCCTAACCCTAACCCTAACCCTAACCCTAACCCTAACCCTAACCCTAACCCTAACCCTAACCCTAACCCTAACCCTAACCCTAACCCTAACCCTAACCCTAACCCTAACCCTAACCCTAACCCTAACCCTAACCCTAACCCTAACCCTAACCCTAACCCTAACCCTAACCCTAACCCTAACCCTAACCCTAACCCTAACCCTAACCCTAACCCTAACCCTAACCCTAACCCTAACCCTAACCCTAACCCTAACCCTAACCCTAACCCTAACCCTAACCCTAACCCTAACCCTAACCCTAACCCTAACCCTAACCCTAACCCTAACCCTAACCCTAACCCTAACCCTAACCCTAACCCTAACCCTAACCCTAACCCTAACCCTAACCCTAACCCTAACCCTAACCCTAACCCTAACCCTAACCCTAACCCTAACCCTAACCCTAACCCTAACCCTAACCCTAACCCTAACCCTAACCCTAACCCTAACCCTAACCCTAACCCTAACCCTAACCCTAACCCTAACCCTAACCCTAACCCTAACCCTAACCCTAACCCTAACCCTAACCCTAACCCTAACCCTAACCCTAACCCTAACCCTAACCCTAACCCTAACCCTAACCCTAACCCTAACCCTAACCCTAACCCTAACCCTAACCCTAACCCTAACCCTAACCCTAACCCTAACCCTAACCCTAACCCTAACCCTAACCCTAACCCTAACCCTAACCCTAACCCTAACCCTAACCCTAACCCTAACCCTAACCCTAACCCTAACCCTAACCCTAACCCTAACCCTAACCCTAACCCTAACCCTAACCCTAACCCTAACCCTAACCCTAACCCTAACCCTAACCCTAACCCTAACCCTAACCCTAACCCTAACCCTAACCCTAACCCTAACCCTAACCCTAACCCTAACCCTAACCCTAACCCTAACCCTAACCCTAACCCTAACCCTAACCCTAACCCTAACCCTAACCCTAACCCTAACCCTAACCCTAACCCTAACCCTAACCCTAACCCTAACCCTAACCCTAACCCTAACCCTAACCCTAACCCTAACCCTAACCCTAACCCTAACCCTAACCCTAACCCTAACCCTAACCCTAACCCTAACCCTAACCCTAACCCTAACCCTAACCCTAACCCTAACCCTAACCCTAACCCTAACCCTAACCCTAACCCTAACCCTAACCCTAACCCTAACCCTAACCCTAACCCTAACCCTAACCCTAACCCTAACCCTAACCCTAACCCTAACCCTAACCCTAACCCTAACCCTAACCCTAACCCTAACCCTAACCCTAACCCTAACCCTAACCCTAACCCTAACCCTAACCCTAACCCTAACCCTAACCCTAACCCTAACCCTAACCCTAACCCTAACCCTAACCCTAACCCTAACCCTAACCCTAACCCTAACCCTAACCCTAACCCTAACCCTAACCCTAAGTCCTACCGCAACCAGCAACAACCACCGCTAAGTCCTACCGCAACCACCGCTAAGTCCTACCGCAACCAGCAACAACCACCGCTAAGTCCTACCGCAACCACTGCAACCACCGCTAAGTCCTACCGCAACCAGCAACAACCACCGCTAAGTCCTACCGCAACCACTGCAACCACCGCTAAGTCCTACCGCAACCACCGCTAAGTCCTACCGCAACCACCGCTAAGTCCTACCGCAACCACTGCAACCACCGCTAAGTCCTACCGCAACCACTGCAACCACCGCTAAGTCCTACCGCAACCACCGCAACCACCGCTAAGTCCTACCGCAACCAGCAACAACCACCGCTAAGTCCTACCGCAACCAGCAACAACCACCGCTAAGTCCTACCGCAACCAGCAACAACCACCACTAAGTCCTACCGCAACCAGCAACAACCACCGCTAAGTCCTACCGCAACCACTGCAACAACCACCGCTAAGTCCTACCGCAACCACCGCAACCACCGCTAAGTCCTACCGCAACCAGCAACAACCACCGCTAAGTCCTACCGCAACCAGCAACAACCACCGCTAAGTCCTACCGCAACCAGCAACAACCACCGCTAAGTCCTACCGCAACCAGCAACAACCACCGCTAAGTCCTACCGCAACCAGCAACAACCACCGCTAAGTCCTACCGCAACCAGCAACAACCACCACTAAGTCCTACCGCAACCAGCAACAACCACCGCTAAGTCCTACCGCAACCACTGCAACAACCACCGCTAAGTCCTACCGCAACCACCGCAACCACCGCTAAGTCCTACCGCAACCACTGCAACCACCGCTAAGTCCTACCGCAACCACCGCTAAGTCCTACCGCAACCACCGCTAAGTCCTACCGCAACCACCGCTAAGTCCTACCGCAACCACTGCAACCACCGCTAAGTCCTACCGCAACCACTGCAACCACCGCTAAGTCCTACCGCAACCACTGCAACCACCGCTAAGTCCTACCGCAACCAGCAACAACCACCACTAAGTCCTACCGCAACCAGCAACAACCACCGCTAAGTCCTACCGCAACCACTGCAACAACCACCGCTAAGTCCTACCGCAACCACCGCAACCACCGCTAAGTCCTACCGCAACCACTGCAACCACCGCTAAGTCCTACCGCAACCACCGCTAAGTCCTACCGCAACCACCGCTAAGTCCTACCGCAACCACCGCTAAGTCCTACCGCAACCACTGCAACCACCGCTAAGTCCTACCGCAACCACTGCAACCACCGCTAAGTCCTACCGCAACCACTGCAACCACCGCTAAGTCCTACCGCAACCACTGCAACCACCGCTAAGTCCTACCGCAACCACCGCTAAGTCCTACCGCAACCACTGCAACCACCGCTAAGTCCTACCGCAACCACTGCAACCACCGCTAAGTCCTACCGCAACCACCGCTAAGTCCTACCGCAACCACTGCAACCACCGCTAAGTCCTACCGCAACCACCGCTAAGTCCTACCGCAACCACTGCAACCACCGCTAAGTCCTACCGCAACCACTGCAACCACCGCTAAGTCCTACCGCAACCACTGCAACCACCGCTAAGTCCTACCGCAACCACTGCAACCACCGCTAAGTCCTACCGCAACCACCGCTAAGTCCTACCGCAACCACTGCAACCACCGCTAAGTCCTACCGCAACCACTGCAACCACCGCTAAGTCCTACCGCAACCACCGCTAAGTCCTACCGCAACCACTGCAACCACCGCTAAGTCCTACCGCAACCACCGCTAAGTCCTACCGCAACCACTGCAACCACCGCTAAGTCCTACCGCAACCACTGCAACCACCGCTAAGTCCTACCGCAACCACCGCTAAGTCCTACCGCAACCACTGCAACCACCGCTAAGTCCTACCGCAACCACCGCTAAGTCCTACCGCAACCACTGCAACCACCGCTAAGTCCTACCGCAACCACTGCAACCACCGCTAAGTCCTACCGCAACCACTGCAACCACCGCTAAGTCCTACCGCAACCACTGCAACCACCGCTAAGTCCTACCGCAACCACCGCTAAGTCCTACCGCAACCACTGCAACCACCGCTAAGTCCTACCGCAACCACCGCTAAGTCCTACCGCAACCACTGCAACCACCGCTAAGTCCTACCGCAACCACTGCAACCACCGCTAAGTCCTACCGCAACCACCGCTAAGTCCTACCGCAACCACTGCAACCACCGCTAAGTCCTACCGCAACCACCGCTAAGTCCTACCGCAACCACTGCAACCACCGCTAAGTCCTACCGCAACCACCGCTAAGTCCTACCGCAACCACTGCAACCACCGCTAAGTCCTACCGCAACCACCGCTAAGTCCTACCGCAACCAGCAACAACCACCGCTAAGTCCTACCGCAACCACTGCAACCACCGCTAAGTCCTACCGCAACCACCGCTAAGTCCTACCGCAACCACTGCAACCACCGCTAAGTCCTACCGCAACCACCGCTAAGTCCTACCGCAACCACTGCAACCACCGCTAAGTCCTACCGCAACCACCGCTAAGTCCTACCGCAACCACTGCAACCACCGCTAAGTCCTACCGCAACCACCGCTAAGTCCTACCGCAACCACTGCAACCACCGCTAAGTCCTACCGCAACCACCGCTAAGTCCTACCGCAACCACTGCAACCACCGCTAAGTCCTACCGCAACCACCGCTAAGTCCTACCGCAACCAGCAACAACCACCGCTAAGTCCTACCGCAACCACTGCAACCACCGCTAAGTCCTACCGCAACCACCGCTAAGTCCTACCGCAACCACTGCAACCACCGCTAAGTCCTACCGCAACCACCGCTAAGTCCTACCGCAACCACTGCAACCACCGCTAAGTCCTACCGCAACCACTGCAACCACCGCTAAGTCCTACCGCAACCACCGCTAAGTCCTACCGCAACCACTGCAACCACCGCTAAGTCCTACCGCAACCACCGCTAAGTCCTACCGCAACCAGCAACAACCACCGCTAAGTCCTACCGCAACCAGCAACAACCACCGCTAAGTCCTACCGCAACCAGCAACAACCACCGCTAAGTCCTACCGCAACCAGCAACAACCACCACTAAGTCCTACCGCAACCAGCAACAACCACCGCTAAGTCCTACCGCAACCACTGCAACAACCACCGCTAAGTCCTACCGCAACCACCGCAACCACCGCTAAGTCCTACCGCAACCACTGCAACCACCGCTAAGTCCTACCGCAACCACCGCAACCACCGCTAAGTCCTACCACAACCAGCAACAACCACCGCTAAGTCCTACCGCAACCACCGCTAAGTCCTACCGCAACCAGCAACAACCACCGCTAAGTCCTACCGCAACCACTGCAACAACCACCGCTAAGTCCTACCGCAACCACTGCAACCACCGCTAAGTCCTACCGCAACCACTGCAACCACCGCTAAGTCCTACCGCAACCACCGCAACCATCGCTAAGTCCTACCGCAACCACCGCAACCACCGCAACCACCGCTAAGTCCTACCGCAACCACCGCAACCATCGCTAAGTCCTACCGCAACCACCGCAACCACCGCTAAGTCCTACCGCAACCACCGCAACCACCGCTAAGTCCTACCGCAACCACCGCAACCACCGCTAAGTCCTACCGCAACCACCGCAACCACCGCTAAGTCCTACCGCAACCAGCAACAACCACCGCTAAGTCCTACCGCAACCACTGCAACCACCGCTAAGTCCTACCCCAACTAACTAGGCACTAAGTCCAACTAGAGCCTAAATCTAACCACACTAGCCCCACACTTACCTGTCACACCTACCTTGTATGGTGAGATGGTCCTGGTGCAGAAAATGCAACACAACACTCAGTTCTGTGTGACAAATATTGCTTTATTGCATAGTGAGCAATGTTTAGTGCATGCTGTGATATCACAGAGCAGTACAAGCAATGCACATCAACACACAGAGCATACACATGGGCACAATACAAGGCGCAGTTTACAGGTACAGCATACACATCATCTGCATCAGTACAAGTTACAACCACAGCAAATACAAATACAGAGTGGGTTCCAGACATCATTTTGTCATACAAAGACTCAGAGCGGGTCTGAGAAACAGTTACAGCCACAGCATACACAGCATCAGGGCGGGGCCAAAAATTGTACAGAGCATCAGAGCGGGTCCCAGACATCATGGTACACAGCATCAGAGCGGGGCCCACAAATTGTACACAGCATCAGAGCGGGGCCCAGACAGCATCGTCATGGTACACAGCATCAGAGCGGGGCCCAGACAGCATCGTCATGGTACACAGCATCAGAGCGGGGCCCAGACATCATGGTACACAGCATCAGAGCGGGGCCCAGACATGTTTTACAGCCATAGTGTACACAGACAGTCCAAAACTCACTTCATATACATAATCCATATCAGACCGACTAGACAAGGGTCACGAGGCCTCAGTATCATTTGGGTACACAAACACAGCGTTCTGCACGCAATCCACATACCCGATATACAAAAAACCAAACGCTTTCCTTAATTGGGCACATGGAATCAAAGGACCGGGGCCACATCAAAACCAACACGGACCTCAGGGCGTCCGGGACAGAACTCGAGTCTCAGAGTGGCCGCAAACCGGCACGAGTCTCAGAGTGGCCGGGAAGGAGCAAAAGGTCTCCGACCAACGGCCGTGCGTTGGTTACGAGGTTGGGTTAGCCTACTCTACAAGGAAAAACTGAGCAAAGCTAACCCAACCCCGTAAGCAAGGCCTAACTCAATTTGAAATTTAATTTGTCAATTTAGTTCAAGCCAATTACTCAAATTAAACTCAATTTGGAACAGGCAAAAATCATGGCCGGCGCTGAAATCAGCGCTCATCTTGGACTGGCCGCAAACCGGCACGAGTCTCAGAGTGGCCGGGAAGGAGCAAAAGGTCTCCGACCAACGGCCGTGCGTTGGTTACGAGGTTGGGTTAGCCTACTCTACAAGGAAAAACTGAGCAAAGCTAACCCAACCCCGTAAGCAAGGCCTAACTCAATTCAATTTGGGAGAGGCAAAAGCCCCTGCTGCACTGAAATCAGCGCTCGTCTTGGACTGGCCGCAAACCGGCACGAGTCTCAATCCAATCGGAAAGGAGTGCAAAAGGACTCTGTGAGATGGGCGTGTTGGTTATGGGATTGGGTTAGCCTGCTGGACAAGCAAACTCAGAGCAAAGTTAAACCGACCCCATAAGCAATGGCTAAAGTCAATTTGGAAGTGGCAAAAATCAGCATCCGTCTCAGTGTGGCCGCAAACCGGCACGAGTCTCAAAGTGGCCGGGAAGGAGCAAAAGGTCTCCGACCAACGGCCGTGCGTTGGTTACGAGGTTGGGTTAGCCTACTCTACAAGGAAAAACTGAGTAAAGCTAACCCAACCCCGTAAGCAAGGCCTAACTCAATTCAATTTGGGAGAGGCAAAAGCCTCTGCTGCGCTGAAATCAGCGCCCATCTCGAATTGGCCGCAAACCGGCACGAGTCTCAATCCAATGGGAAAAGAGTGCAAAAGGACTCCTTGCAAACTCTGGGTGTTGGTTACGGGTTTGGGTCGGCCTGCTGGACAAGCAAACTCAGAGCAAAGCTAACCCGACCCCGTAAGCGAGGCAAAGTACTGGACACGATGAGCCATGGGATTCTCCAGGAGATAAGTACAGGGGGGTGCTGGGACGGGGACACTATTGGCTGTGTAAAGAACAAGTGCCATGGCCACGCCCATAGGGTGGGACTATAACCAGTGTCATATCCCAAGTGGAATTGGGGCATGTCCAAAATCTTTATTGATGAACTGGGTGAGGGACACAGTGCACCTGCGCAAGTCTGGAGACGGCGTCGCGGTGGAAGGAAGCGTCGATCAGCCGCCGTAGAGGAGATGTGGACAGACGGACGTGGACACGTTGGATCGCCGGGCTGAGGACTATGAAACGAAGTACGATCGATGCGAGTGCTGCATCCCACACGGTGTGCTTACAACTGCAGGTGACGCTATGGGCTGGAATTGAGCAGTGCTGAAGAGGCCTCCACCTGTAACAACAAGAGACATCATTTAGAAAGAGACATTGGAAACTCTACAAACGCAGAGACGCAAGTAGAGCTCGCCGTCAGCCCGGCCCTGTAAACGGTGCAAGAGTCAGGTTAGCGTTATTACAGAGAACTTTTAGAGCTGTTTGAGATATGACTTTGAAGGTCAGAGATGGTCACAGTGCACAACTGAGGTGTAGAGCTCTGTCACTATGCCTGTACTGCTGTACGGTTCTTAGGTTACAACTACACATGCACACACACACGCACACTCTACTTCTACACTACGGTGACCCAGATTGAAATCCAGGGCACAAAGTGATGCAGTACAACACAACGGGATAACCATCTTCTAGAAACACAGTAATTTATTCATAAATAACAATGGTGCGCACACGTTGTCCTTACCTCTTAAGGCAGCTGGGCAGCAAAGTGCCATTCCAGGAGTCGCATCTTACCGTTTCTCACCGAGTCTGTAAAGAACAATGGATCCCTCCGTGTGGTTTTTGCGGCGCAGTTCTCCGCTCCCACCTGTGGAACGCAACAAAGAGTGAGTGCGCTGTTCAGAAACACGGGGGCTGCACTGTGAGCGCTGCTAAAGACACCTGGGGCCAAGAGACATGGTGACACAAAGGAGTTCGGTGATCAGAGGCAATTGGGAGTGCGGGAATGTCTCCAATCAGAGACATTGGGAACTCCAATCAGAGTTATTGGAGGGTTGGGCATTACCATCACCGTTGGGTTGGATGGTTTTTCATGGGGTTAATACAGTAATCAATAGGAAATGGAGAGTTAGGGTTAGTGTTACAGCTACAGTATGCTGTAATACAATTATCTTTAGAGCTCCCGTTAAGCTTGGGGTTCAAATCAGCATTAAAACCAAAGCTGCCACCCAACCGAACCCAGTGAAGCGAAGGCAAGCAAGAACCCAGGGCAGGCAAAAGCAAGGTGAAATCCCAAGAAAAAAAAACAAAGAAAAGGAAAGGAGAAGAGGCAGGGCATGCAAAGTCAAGAACATCTCAGGAAAAGACAATGGGATAAAGGCAAAGGTGAGGAGAACTGTGCAGGGAATGCCGAGGGGAAAACAGGAGGAAACAGAACAGCACGAGGAGAAGGGCCACAGCAGCACCACAAGAACAGTGCCAGGAGAAGGGCGTGGACAGCATCGCAGGAAAAGCCAAGACAAAACAAAGGGCAAAGGCAGCAAAAACAACACAGAGCCAGAGCAACACGAAGAGAAAACGAGGGAGCGGTGCAAAAAGCAAGAAAGGGAAAAGGAGGGAGGGAACGGCGCAAAAACCCAAGAAGGAGAAAGGGAGGGAGGGAACGGCGCAAAAATCCGACGAGGAGAAAGGGAGGGAGGGAACGGCGCAAAAAAAGAAAGCGCTATGGGGGTCAAGAGTATGGTGCCAAAAGAAGGCCCCGAGCTGGACCAAGAGAACGGCACAAAGACAAGGCCCCAGCAAAACTAACGGCAAACACAAGAAGAACACTGCAGGGAAAGCCATGGCAAGGAAGGGGAATGATGCAGGAAATTCATCGAAGGGGCCAAGAGAACGATGCCAAGAGAAAGCCTGGAAATGGGCCAAGAAAACGGCGCATAAAGGCCCAGGCAGAGGCAAAAGCAAAGGGTGAGCAAGGGGAACGGCGCAGGGAAAGCAATGGGGGGCAGAGAACGATGCCAAGAGGAGGTCAGGGCAGAACTTAGGGCCAGCACAAGGAGAACACTGCAGGGAAAGGCAAAGGGCAAGGAGAAGAAACAGGGAAAAGTGGGGTGAAAAGCAAAGGGGAAACGCAAAGAAAACACCACAGGGAAAGCTAAGGGGTAAAGACAAAGAAAACAGCCAGAAGGAAACAGGCAGGCAGCTCTAGATACCCTACAGCACTGGAACAAGCTCTGGGAGCGCTGCACGGCACGATGGGCAATCGCCCGTGGGCGTGCGCAGCCCTTACCTGGTTGGGGAAACAGTTACCAGTCAGCACAGTCCGGTTCCATAACATTCCAGGAAATGCAGCTTCCCATTCCTCGCTGCTTCCGCGTTCCGTCCCCAGGAGTGCTGCAGCTCACCATGGCCTCCTGCTGGACACAGAACAACAATGAAGGCACTGTCCCACACATACAGGACAACGTCTCTTACACAAACACGCACGGCAGTGCTCCTTTCCC
The DNA here is from genome assembly GCF_038088225.1 of Cyrtonyx montezumae. Classification (NCBI taxonomy): domain Eukaryota; kingdom Metazoa; phylum Chordata; class Aves; order Galliformes; family Odontophoridae; genus Cyrtonyx; species Cyrtonyx montezumae. The sequence goes on from NW_027071948.1 coordinate 19,781, forward strand.
AGAGCAACGTGGTTGAACCCTGTGCGCAATGCTGCTCACCAGGAGCAGTGCTGCAGCTGTAACAGAGCACAAGGAGAAGTTTCAGTGCTCAGTTTTATTGCTTCTGTCCCCTCTGATGACTGCTCATTGCACAGCCCTCAGATGCTTTGGTTTGGGATATGGGGACTGGAGAAGCGATGCCGCCCACCCCCCACAGCGAGCCGAGATCGGGTACTGAACCGCCTGGGGAACCGGAGCGTCCCAAAGTCTATGGGTCCCGATGAGACGCATCCTGGAGTCCTGAGGAATGAGCCGATGGAGTCGCAGAGCTGCTCTCAATGGTGTTTGAAGTCAGAGCAATTAGGTGAAGTCCCTGGTGAGAAGAATAAAGGCAACATTACACCTCTTTGGAAAACGTAGACAAAGGATGACCCCAGGAACCACCGACCCCTCGATCTCACCTCTGTACTGGGAAAGATGGTGCAGCGGATCCTCAGAGAAGCGCCGCTGAGACACGTGGAAGGTCAGGATGTGATATGGGAGAACCGACAAGTCTGCCTGCTGACGGCTCCCAGGAAACTCACCGAGTGCTCCCGTTGGTGCTATCGCCGGGCTCTGCTGCACCTAAGCTGGAACAGCTCTGTCGCAGGGTGCGGGGCTCTGAGGAATTACCTTCTGTGGGCCACCTAGTCCTGCAGCTGCACAGTTCCCTTCAAAATAGGGCCTGGGAGATGGGAGGGAGAGGGGTGGGGGCAGCAGGGATACAGAGGCTCAGTAGAGTCAGGAAGTGCAGGGTCTTGACGCTGACTGCTGTAGGCTGAGGTCCGGCTGCTGGACTCTGGCTGCAGTGCTCCAGGCAATCGGTGTTATTGGAGGATCTAGATATTGTTAAATAGGGTTAACAGAGATAAGTAGGAAAAAGACAACTAGCATTAAGTTTAGGGTTACGCTGCACATGATTACGATTACCTTTAGAGCTCCCATTAAGATTACAGTTCAGGTGATAACTAAAATCAAAGCTGCCTCCAACGCATCCCAGGGAGGCAAAGGTAAGCAGAACACCCAGGCAAGGAAAAGCCAAAGTGAAATCCCAGAGAGAGATGAAGCAAAAGAAAGGCAAGGAGAATGGTACAGGGAAAGGCAAGGGGAAGAACGAAGGAGAACAGCACAGGGAACGCCCTGGGGATGGAAAGGGAACGGCGCAAGGACTGCGCTACGGGGCCAAGAGAGCAGTGTAAAGAAAAGGGCCAGAGCTGGGCCAAGTGAAGGAGAAGAACCAGGGAAAGACACAGCAAAGATGAGGGCAAGGAGAATGGCACAAGGAATGCACTAAAGCCCAGGGCATGGAAGGGGAACGGTGCAAGAATGCGCTACAGGGACAACAGAGCGACGCCAAATGAAGGCCCAGAGCTAGGACAAGAGAACGGCGCTAAAAAGCCCAGGGAAAGGGCAAAAGACAATGAGGAGAAACAGAGAAAGCCCAGGGAACACGCTATGGGGCAAAGAGAGCGACGCCAAAAGGCCCAGAGCTGGGATGAGAGAATGGCACTAAAATGCCCAGGGAAAAGGCAAAGGACAAGGAGGAGAAGCAGGGAAAGCACAGGGCATGGAAGGGGAACAGTGCAAGGAATGCACTACAGGAACAACAGAGCGACGCCAAAAGGCCTAGAGCTGGGATGAGAGAATGGCACTAAAATGCCCAGGGAAAGGGCAAAAGACAAGGAGGAGAAGCAGGGAAAGCACAGGGCACGGAAGGGAAACAGTGCAAGGAATGCACTCAGGGGCCAAGAGTCCGATGCCAGGAGAAAGACCGAGCAAAAGTAAGGAGACAGCACAAAGGGAAGAAGAACAAGGCAAAGAAAGACGAGGGAAAGGGCAAGGACAACACCCAGGAGGAAAATGAAAAGGACAGGCAGCTTTTGGGTACCCTAAAGCACAGGAAAAAGCTCTGGGAGGACTACGTTGTGCCATGCCAGGTTATAGAAAAGCAGCAGTGAGTGTGTGCTGTCCTTACCTTTGTGGGTGACCAGTTACCAGTCAGCAAAGTCCGGTTCTGAGCCATTCCGGGAGATGCAGCTTTGTTTTACTCACTGCTTTCATGGAGCACCCCACATTCCTCAGTGCAGCTGCTGTATCCCCAGGAGTGCTGCAGTTCTCCGTGGCCACCTGCTGGACACAAAACAGCAGTGAAGGCACTGCCCCGCACATATAGAGCAGCACCTCTTACACAAATGCGCTCCTCTGAGAAAGGAACACTTGTAACCCCATTTCATCTCTTACCACGGCCAGCAGAAAACCTGCCTGCATACAAGTGATGCACAAATGAGGGGCTCGTGGTGTTCCATTTCCTGCTCTGCAGATCTCAAAATACTTACACCATCAATTAGAGGAGTCCCGGCAAGCCTTAAACACCACTGAGCTGTAAAAAGAGATCAGAACAAAGAAACACATAATGTAATTCATTATGTGATAATGAGTCACAAAATGCCTTTAAACAATACTCCACCTAAGCTGATGTAGAGCACCATTTACCACAGTTGTAAAACAGGCTGAGATGATGCAGGAGCAAAGTTCAGGACCCCAACGTGGAGATGATGAGATGAAAACTGTAAAAGAAGAAACAAAGGCTTAACCAGAAAAAAAAAAGAGCTTTAAAAAGAAGCACAAAAAAGATTGTGAGAATACTGAACCCCTTTATAGAAAAGGGCATAAGCCTCAGACATTCTCAGAGCTGCAGTACTCTATCAGCTGAGCAGCGTTACCCTGGGGCTGATTGAAGCGTTCCAGAAAAGAGGCAGTAGTGAAAGAACAGAATAAACAGCAGCTCCTCCATCACCAGTTCAGAGAAAAAGAAGTAACCCCAGCACCTCCCTTACAGAAAAAAGGAAGGGCATAGAGAGAACACAGAAAACAAACATAGCTCCCTTAAACCAGAATCAAATCCCCAAAACGACAAAAAGCATAACCCAAAAGCAAAACAGAAATCACTGACCTTACTCCAAGGAGCAGCATTCACCCACAGGCTCCATAGGAAGCAGCTCCAGGCTGAGATGCTGCCCCTGCGGCTGCCGGCCCTTAAATGAGGGCAGGGGGGGGTGGAGCCAGGGATCTCCTCCTATCCCCTCCCACGGCTCAACTGCTCCCACCTGTGCTCCCAGGGCTGGCCACGCCCCCCTCACCAGGTGCTCCATCACAGCTCGGGCTGTGACTGACAGTTCCCATACAGGTGTAAGTAATGGCTGACTTCCCATACAGGTGTGAATAAACTAAAATAAACCAGGTCTGCCTGTCCAGCAGGGGGGGGATGAACAACGGATGAGCTCCCCCATTACTGCCCCAGTGTCCCCACATCCCCCACTGCTCCACAATGTCTCTACAACATCCGCAGTGTCTCCCCAACGTCCACAGTGTCCCCGCATCCCCCTGGATCCCCACAGTGTCCCTTTCCATGTCCCCGTGCCCCGGTGTTGCCACACCATCAGCTTACCCACAATGTCCCCTCAATATCTCCCCACTGTCCTCAATGTCAGTGTGTCCCCAGTGTCACCCCCAGTGTCCCCAGTGTCCCCACATCCCCCAGAGGCACATCCCCGGTGTCCATCAATTGTGTGGAGGTGAAGGTGACAGTTCTGGTGACAGCAGGGACAGAGGTGGGGACACTGCTGTGCCATGTGGGCCACCCCATGCTGTGTGCCAAAGCCACGGTGAGGTCATGGTGGTACATGAGGGCACAGAGGGGACATGGAGACATGGAAGGACGTGGGGCGCACGTGGCGACATAGGAGACAGGGGACACAGCGCTGGACTGTCCCTGAAGATGCTGGTGGAGGTGACACCGAAGGTGACACAGAACCACTCATGGGGCACTGCACTGCAGTTGGGGGTCAGAGTAAGCAGGTGGGACCAGAGGGACATGGGGGAACGGGGGGGATACAGCAGGGATGGGGGCTGGGGAGGGATGGAGGGACAGGGGTACAGCATGGGGATTGGAGGACAGGGGGACAGTGTGGGGTGACAGCAGCAGTGATGTTGGGGTAATGCTGGGGGAGTGACACCAGGGAGTGACAGTGGGGGTGAAATTGGGGTGACACCAGGGAGTGACGCTGAGATGACATTTGGGTGATGAGGAGTGACACTGGGGGGCGATGTTGGGGTGATGCTGTTGGGTGACGCTGTAGTGATGATGCTGGGGTGACGCTGTTGGGATGATGTTGGGGTGACACTGTAGTGGTAATGCAGTGGTGATGCTGTAGTGATGATGCTGGAGTGGCGCTGTTGGAGTGATGTTGGGGTGACACTGTATTGGTGATGTTTGGGTGACGCTGTAGTGGTGATGTTGGGGTGATGCTGTTGTGGTGACGCTGTTGGGGTGATGTGGAAGTGACGCTGTAGTGGTGATGTGGGGGGGACGCTGGGGGTGCAGTGGAAATGCTGTGAGAACTTGGAGCAGAGATGGCGCGTGTGGTGGGGGGCGGGGCCAAACCAGGGGAGCTCAGGTGTTTGCAATGCTGCTGATGACAGGAAGGGGAGGGGCTGGGACCACCCCTTCCTCTCCCTCATTTAAAAGCAGGAAGTGGAGGTGAGTGGATCTTCCTAGACCTCTGTACGTACTGGAGATCGTCCAAGGTAGGGTAGTTTTTGCTGATGGTATTGTTTGATGCGGGGGAGATGCTGTTGCTGACATTGTTGATTGGGGGGGAGATGCTGTTGCTGACATTGTTGATTGGGGGGGAGATGCTGTTGCTGACATTGTTGATTGGGGGGGAGATGCTGTTGCTGGTGTTGTTGATGGGGGGGAGATGCTGTTGCTGGTGTTGTTGATCAGGGGGAGATGCTGTTCCTGATGTTGGTTGGGGAGGGGAAATGCTGTTCCTGGTGTTGGTTGGGGGGGAGACGCTGTTCCTGGTGTTGGTTGAGGAGGGAGGAGACGCTGTTCCTGGTGGTGGTAGGGGGGGGAGACGCTGTTCCTGGTGCTGGTTGCAAGGAAGAGATGCTGTTCCTGGTGTTGGTTGCGAGGAGGAGATACTGTTCCCGGTGTTGGTTGTGGGGGGAGAAGACGCTGTTCCTGGTGTTGGTTGTGGGGGGAGGAGACGCTGTTCCTGATGTTGGTTGTGGGGGGGAGACAATGCTCCTGATGTTGGTTGGGGGACAAGACGCTGTTCCTGGTGTTGGTTGCGAGGAGGAGACGCTGTTCCTGGTGTTGGTTGCGAGGAGGAGACGCTGTTCCTGGTGTTGGTTGCGAGGAGGAGACGCTGTTCCTGGTGTTGGTTGAGGGAGGAGGAGACGCTGTTCCTGGTGTTGGTTGAGGGAGGAGGAGACGCTGTTCCTGGTGTTGGTTGAGGGAGGAGGAGACGCTGTTCCTGGTGTTGGTTGAGGGGGGAGGAGACGCTGTTCCTGGTGTTGGTTGAGGGGGGAGGAGACGCTGTTCCTGGTGTTGGTGGCGAGGAGGAGACGCTGTTCCTGGTGTTGGTGGCGAGGAGGAGACGCTGTTCCTGGTGTTGGTGGTGAGGAGGAGACGCTGTTCCTGGTGTTGGTGGTGAGGAGGAGACGCTGTTCCTGGTGTTGGTGGTGAGGAGGAGACGCTGTTCCTGGTGTTGGTGGCGAGGAGGAGACGCTGTTCCTGGTGTTGGTTGCAGGGAGAGATGCTGTTCCTGGTGTTGGTTGCAGGGAGAGATGCTGTTCCTGGTGGTATTTTTGTGGGGGTGGCACTGATGGGTGACACTGAGGGATGGTACTGAGGTGATATTGGGGGAGTCATTGGAGAGGGAAGTGTTGCAGTGATGTTGAGGTACCACTGATGTTTAACAGCAAGGTGTGATATGGGGGTGACGCTGCTGCGGACATGCCAGAGTGACACAGTGGCATTGGTGTGATGTTGGGAAGTGACACTGTGTGGGGACTTAAAAGAGGGATGCTGGGAACATTTTTGGGGGCACTGTTTTGGGACGATGTGGGGTGTGGATGATGGGGTAATGCTGGGAGTGATGCCGGGCAGGGATGTTGCGGAGTGATGTTGGAGAACCACTGAGAGAGAAATCAGAGAGTAACACTGGGGCGACATTTTGGAGTGACACTGTTGGGGGGGGCTGCGTTGGGGACGCAAACCAAGACTTGTTGTGCGAGCAGGAGTTCCACTTGGGCTCCGTGTCCTGCGCTGGCCACGCAGATGCGGTGCAGCAATGGAACAAACCCTGCAGACCCTGGGGAGAAGCACAGCTGGAGAGAGGCAGCGGTGGGGGAGAGGCACAGTGCCCTTTGGTGCAGGGGACGCCCTGCTGGCACTGCCTGTCCCACACACTGCTGCCGTATTCTGCTCTCTGTTTTCCGGCGCTTTGCCGCCTCCCGGGGGTCATAAAGTGATGGGGCACTGTGGGACTGCTAAGGGTCACATCGAGGAGAGATGCTGGAGGAGACTTTAAGGTGACACTGGGGTGATATAAGGCAGTGACAGTGGAAGTTATGTCGGGGTATCGGTGGGGGCTGAAGTCAAGGAGTGATACTGGGGTGATGCTGGAAGATTACTTTGTTGGGGGACATTGTTTAGTATCACTGGGGTGATGTTGAGGTATCACTGGGGGTGAGATCAGGGAGTCACACTGAGAGAAGACACCGAGGTGGGGGTGGGAGACCAAGGGGATGGGGGCGGTGATGCTGTTCCTGGTGTTGGTTAAGGGGAGATGCTGTTCCTGGTGTTGGTTGAGGGGAGAGATGCTGTTCCAGGTGTTGGTTGGGGGGGAGATGCTGTTGTTGGTGTTAGTTAAGGGGAGATGCTGTTCTTGTTTCTTTTTGGGGCGAGATGCGGTTTTTGTTGTTTTTTGGGAGGGGGAGATGCTGTTGCTGGTGTTGGTTAAGGGGACATGCTGCTCCTGGTGATGGTTGGGGGGGGTGGCGCTGTTGCTGGTGTTGCTGTTGGGGGGGTGGCGCTGTTGCTGGTGTTGCTGTTGGAGGGGGGTGGCGCTGTTGCTGGTGTTGCTGTTGGGGGGGGTGGCGCTGTTGCTGGTGTTGCTGTTGGGGGGGGTGGCGCTGTTGCTGGTGTTGCTGTTGGGGGGGGTGGCGCTGTTGCTGGTGTTGCTGTTGGGGGGGAGATGCTGTTGTTGGTGTTAGTTAAGGGGAGATGCTGTTCTTGTTTCTTTTTGGAGCGAGATGCGGTTTTTGTTGTTTTTTTTGGGGGGGAGATGCTGTTGCTGGTGTTGGTTAAGGGGAGATGCTGCTCCTGGTGATAGTTGGGGGGGGTGGCGCTGTTGCTGGTGTTGCTGTTGGAGGGGGTGGCGCTGTTGCTGGTGTTGCTGTTGGGGGGAGTGGCGCTGTTGCTGGTGTTGCTGTTGGGGGGGGTGGCGCTGTTGCTGGTGTTGCTGTTGGGGGGGGTGGCGCTGTTGCTGGTGTTGCTGTTGGGGGGGGTGGCGCTGTTGCTGGTGTTGCTGTTGGGGGGTGGCGCTGATGGGTGATAATGAGGAATGGTACTGAGCTGATATTGGGGGAGACTGAAGTGGTGCGGTGATGTTCGGGTACCTCTGATGTTTAACAGCAAGGAGTGATACTGGGGTGACACTGTAGTGGTAATGCAGTGGTGACACTGTTGGGGTGATGCTGTAGCGGGGATGTTGGGGTGACGCTGGGGGTGCAGTGGAAATGCTGAGTGAGGACTTGGAACAGTGATGGCGCACGTGGTAGGGGGCGGGGACAAACCAGGGGAGCTTAGGTGTGTGCAATGCCGCTGATGACAGGAAGGGGAGGGGCTGGGACCACCCCTTCCTCTCCTTCGTTTAAGGGCAGGAAGTAGAGGTGAGCGGTTCTTCCTGGAGCTCTCTACATACCGGAGATAGTCCAAGGTAGGGTAGTTTTTCTGTTTGGTACTTGTGTCCACGTTTGTTGTATTTGGGCATTGTTCTCATTTGATGGGAGTTGGTTGTGATGTTGTTATGCTGTTTTGCTGTGTTGTCCATCTCGTTACAGGGGGATGCTGTTATGGGGAGATGCTGTGGGCTGATGCTGGGCTGAACCCAGGAAGGGATATTGTGGAGGACTCTGGGGGCTGAGAGCGTTAGGTTCCTGTAGGGCAGTGATGCTTTGGGCTGATGTGGGGCATGGATGGTGGGAGGGGACTTTAGGGCCTCCCCTGGGGGGAGGACATCAGGGAATAATGTTGGGGTGACACATTGGGGCTGAACCTGGGGGGCTGTGTTGGGCACCAAACCAAGAGTTGTTGTGCGAGCAGGAGTTCCACTTGGGCTCCGTGTCCTGCGCTGGCCACGCAGATGCGGTGCAGCAATGGAACAAACCCTGCAGACCCTGGGGGGAAGCACAGCTGGAGAGAGGCAGTGGTGGGGGAGAGGCACAGTGCCCTTTGGTGCAGGGGACGCCCTGCTGGCACTGCCTGTCTCACCCACCGCTGCCGTGTTCTGCTCTCTGTTTTCCGGCACTTTGCCGCCTCCCAGGGGTCATATAGTAATGGGGCACTGTGGGACTGCTATGGGTCACATCAAGGAGAGATGCTGGAGGAGACTTTAAGGTGACACTGGGGTGATATAAGGCAGTGACAGTGGAAGTTATGTCGGGGTATCAGTGGGGGCTGAAGTCAAGGAGTGATACTGGGGTGATGCTGGAAGATTACTTTGTTGGGGGACATTGTTTGGTATCACTGGGGTGATGTTGAGGTATCACTGGGGGTGAGATCAGGGAGTCACACTGAGAGAAGACACCGAGGTGCGGGTGGGAGACCAAGGGGATGGGGGCGGTGATGCTGTTCCTGGTGTTGGCTGGGGGGAGAGATGCTGTTCCTGGTGTTGGTTAAGGGGAGATGTTGCTGGTGTTGCTGTTGGGGGGGGTGGCGCTGTTGCTGGTGTTGCTTTTGGAGGGGGTGGTGCAGTTGCTGGTGTTGCTGTTGGGGGGGGTGGCGCAGTTGCTGGTGTTGCTGTTGGGTGGGGTGGCGCTGTTGCTGGTGTTGCTGTTGGGGGGGTGGCGCTGTTGCTGGTGTTGCTGTTGGGGGGGGTGGCGCTGTTGCTGGTGTTGCTGTTGGGGGGGGTGGCGCTGTTGCTGGTGTTGCTGTTGGGGGGGGTGGCGCTGTTGCTGGTGTTGCTGTTGGGGGGTGGCGCTGATGGGTGATAATGAGGAATGGTACTGAGCTGATATTGGGGGAGACTGAAGTGGTGCGGTGATGTTCGGGTACCTCTGATGTTTAACAGCAAGGAGTGATACTGGGGTGACACTGTAGTGGTAATGCAGTGGTGACACTGTTGGGGTGATGCTGTAGCGGGGATGTTGGGGTGACGCTGGGGGTGCAGTGGAAATGCTGAGTGAGGACTTGGAACAGTGATGGCGCACGTGGTAGGGGGCGGGGACAAACCAGGGGAGCTTAGGTGTGTGCAATGCCGCTGATGACAGGAAGGGGAGGGGCTGGGACCACCCCTTCCTCTCCTTCGTTTAAGGGCAGGAAGTAGAGGTGAGCGGTTCTTCCTGGAGCTCTCTACATACCGGAGATAGTCCAAGGTAGGGTTGTTTTTCTGTTTGGTACTTGTGTCCACATTTGTTGTATTTGGGCATTGTTCTCATTTGATGGGAGTTGGTTGTGATGTTGTTATGCTGTTTTGCTGTGTTGTCCATCTCGTTACAGGGGGATGCTGTTATGGGGAGATGCTGTGGGGCGATGCTGGGCTGAACCCAGGAAGGGATATTGTGGAAGACTCTGGGGGCTGAGAGCGTTAGGTTCCTGTAGGGCAGTGATGCTTTGGGCTGATGTGGGGCATGGATGGTGGGAGGGGACTTTAGGGCCTCCCCTGGGGGGAGGACATCAGGGAATAATGTTGGGGTGACACATTGGGGCTGAACCTGGGGGGCTGTGTTGGGCACCAAACCAAGAGTTGTTGTGCGAGCAGGAGTTCCACTTGGGCTCCGTGTCCTGCGCTGGCCACGCAGATGCGGTGCAGCAATGGAACAAACCCTGCAGACCCTGGGGGGAAGCACAGCTGGAGAGAGGCAGTGGTGGGGGAGAGGCACAGTGCCCTTTGGTGCAGGGGACGCCCTGCTGGCACTGCCTGTCTCACCCACCGCTGCCGTGTTCTGCTCTCTGCTTTACGGCAGTTTGCCGCCTCCCAGGGGTCATATAGTAATGGGGCACTGTCGGACTGCTATGGGTCACATCAAGGAGAGATGCTGGAGGAGACTTTAAGGTGACACTGGGGTGATATAAGGCAGTGACAGTGGAAGTTATGTCGGGGTATCAGTGGGGGCTGAAGTCAAGGAGTGATACTGGGGTGATGCTGGAAGATTACTTTGTTGGGGGACATTGTTTGGTATCACTGGGGTGATGTTGAGGTATCACTGGGGGTGAGATCAGGGAGTCACACTGAGAGAAGACACCGAGGTGCGGGTGGGAGACCAAGGGGATGGGGGCGGTGATGCTGTTCCTGGTGTTGGCTGGGGGGAGAGATGCTGTTCCTGGTGTTGGTTAAGGGGAGATGTTGCTGGTGTTGCTGTTGGGGGGGGTGGCGCTGTTGCTGGTGTTGCTTTTGGGGGGGGTGGTGCAGTTGCTGGTGTTGCTGTTGGGGGGGGTGGCGCAGTTGCTGGTGTTGCTGTTGGGGGGGGTGGCGCAGTTGCTGGTGTTGCTGTTGGGTGGGGTGGCGCTGTTGCTGGTGTTGCTGTTGGGGGGAGTGGCGCTGTTGCTGGTGTTGCTGTTGGGGGGGGTGGCACTGTTGCTGGTGTTGCTGTTGGGGGGGGTGGCGCTGTTGCTGGTGTTGCTGTTGCGGGGGGTGGCGCTGTTGCTGGTGTTGTTGTTGGGGGGGGTGGCGCTGTTGCTGGTGTTGCTGTTGGGGGGTGGCGCTGATGGGTGATAATGAGGAATGGTACTGAGCTGATATTGGGGGAGACTGAAGTGGTGCGGTGATGTTCGGGTACCTCTGATGTTTAACAGCAAGGAGTGATACTGGGGTGACACTGTAGTGGTAATGCAGTGGTGACACTGTTGGGGTGATGCTGTAGCGGGGATGTTGGGGTGACGCTGGGGGTGCAGTGGAAATGCTGAGTGAGGACTTGGAACAGTGATGGCGCACGTGGTAGGGGGCGGGGACAAACCAGGGGAGCTTAGGTGTGTGCAATGCCGCTGATGACAGGAAGGGGAGGGGCTGGGACCACCCCTTCCTCTCCTTCGTTTAAGGGCAGGAAGTAGAGGTGAGCGGTTCTTCCTGGAGCTCTCTACATACCGGAGATAGTCCAAGGTAGGGTTGTTTTTCTGTTTGGTACTTGTGTCCACATTTGTTGTATTTGGGCATTGTTCTCATTTGATGGGAGTTGGTTGTGATGTTGTTATGCTGTTTTGCTGTGTTGTCCATCTCGTTACAGGGGGATGCTGTTATGGGGAGATGCTGTGGGGCGATGCTGGGCTGAACCCAGGAAGGGATATTGTGGAGGACTCTGGGGGCTGAGAGCGTTAGGTTCCTGTAGGGCAGTGATGCTTTGGGCTGATGTGGGGCATGGATGGTGGGAGGGGACTTTAGGGCCTCACCTGGGGGGAGGACATCAGGGAATAATGTTGGGGTGACACATTGGTGCTGAACCTGGGGGGCTGTGTTGGGCACCAAACCAAGAGTTGTTGTGCGAGCAGGAGTTCCACTTGGGCTCCGTGTCCTGCGCTGGCCACGCAGATGCGGTGCAGCAATGGAACAAACCCTGCAGACCCTGGGGGGAAGCACAGCTGGAGAGAGGCAGTGGTGGGGGAGAGGCACAGTGCCCTTTGGTGCAGGGGACGCCCTCCTGGCACTGCCTGTCTCACCCACCGCTGCTGTGTTCTGCTCTCTGCTTTACGGCAGTTTGCCGCCTCCCAGGGGTCATATAGTAATGGGGCACTGTGGGACTGCTATGAGTCACATCAAGGAGAGATGCTGGAGGAGACTTTAAGGTGACACTGGGGTGATATAAGGCAGTGACAGTGGAAGTTATGTCGGGGTATCAGTGGGGGCTGAAGTCAAGGAGTGATACTTGGGTGATGCTGGAAGATTACTTTGTTGGGGGACATTGTTTGGTATCACTGGGGTGATGTTGAGGTATCACTGGGGGTGAGATCAGGGAGTCACACTGAGAGAAGACACCGAGGTGCGGGTGGGAGACCAAGGGGATGGGGGCGGTGATGCTGTTCCTGGTGTTGGCTGGGGGGAGAGATGCTGTTCCTGGTGTTGGTTAAGGGGACGCAGTTGCTGGTGTTGCTGTTGGGTGGGGTGGCGCTGTTGCTGGTGTTGCTGTTGGGGGGGGTGGCGCTGTTGCTGGTGTTGCTGTTGGGGGGGGTGGCGCTGTTGCTGGTGTTGTTGTTGGGGGGGGTGGCGCTGTTGCTGGTGTTGCTGTTGGGGGGTGGCGCTGATGGGTGATAATGAGGAATGGTACTGAGCTGATATTGGGGGAGACTGAAGTGGTGCGGTGATGTTCGGGTACCTCTGATGTTTAACAGCAAGGAGTGATACTGGCGTGACACTGTAGTGGTAATGCAGTGGTGACACTGTTGGGATGATGCTGTAGCGGGGATGTTGGGGTGACGCTGGGGGTGCAGTGGAAATGCTGAGTGAGGACTTGGAACAGTGATGGCGCACGTGGTGGGGGGCGGGGACAAACCAGGGGAGCTTAGGTGTGTGCAATGCCGCTGATGACAGGAAGGGGAGGGGCCGGGACCACCCCTTCCTCTCCTTCGTTTAAGGGCAGGAAGTAGAGGTGAGCGGTTCTTCCTGGAGCTCTCTACATACCGGAGATAGTCCAAGGTAGGGTAGTTTTTCTGTTTGGTACTTGTGTCCACGTTTGTTGTATTTGGGCATTGTTCTCATTTGATGGGAGTTGGTTGTGATGTTGTTATGCTGTTTTGCTGTGTTGTCCATCTCGTTACGGGGGGATGCTGTTATGGGGAGATGCTGTGGGGCGATGCTGGGCTGAACCCAGGAAGGGATATTGTGGAGGACGCTGGGGGCTGAGAGCGTTAGGTTCCTGTAGGGCAGTGATGCTTTGGGCTGATGTGGGGCATGGATGGTGGGAGGTGACTTTAGGGCCTCCCCTGGGGGGAGGACATCAGGGAATAATGTTGGGGTGACACATTGGTGCTGAACCTGGGGGGCTGTGTTGGGCACCAAACCAAGAGTTGTTGTGCGAGCAGGAGTTCCACTTGGGCTCCGTGTCCTGCGCTGGCCACGCAGATGCGGTGCAGCAATGGAACAAACCCTGCAGACCCTGGGGGGAAGCACAGCTGGAGAGAGGCAGTGGTGGGGGAGAGGCACAGTGCCCTTTGGTGCAGGGGACGCCCTGCTGGCACTGCCTGTCCCACCCACTGCTGCGGTGTTCTGCTCTCTGCTTTACGGCGCTTTGCTGCCTCCTGGGGGTCATAAAGTGATGGGGCACTGTGGGACTGCTATGGGTCACATCAAGGAAAGATGCTGGGGGAGATGTGGGGTGATATAAGGCAGTGACAGTGGAAGTTATGTCGGGGTATCAGTGGGGGCTGAAGTCAAGGAGTGATACTGGGGTGATGCTGGAAGATTACTTTGTTGGGGGACATTGTTTGGTATCACTGGGGTGATGTTGAGGTGTTACTGGGGGTGACATCAGGGAGTCATACTGAGAGAAGACATGGAGGTGGGGGTGATGGTGGGGGTGGGAGACCAAGGGGTTGGGGGGGAGATGCTGTTGCTGGTGTTGGTGGGGGGGGAGATGCTGTTGCTGGTGTTGGTGGTGGGGGGGGAGATGCTGTTGCTGGTGTTGGTTGTGGGGGGGAGATGCTGTTGCTGGTGTTGGTGGTGGGGGGGGATGCTGTTGCTGGTGTTGGTGGTGGGGGGGAGATGCTGTTGCTGGTGTTGGTGGGGGGGGGAGATGCTGTTGCTGGTGTTGGGATGTCCTCCCTTCCCCCAGCTCCATTTCCTCCCCAAGCTTGCTGAGGTTTGTTGTCCACAAATGCCACTAATTACATTTGGCTGGCTGGCTGTTCTCCTGACAGCTTCTTTCATCGTTGCTGACCTCTTGGTGCTGGCAGGCGTCCTTGGTGTGCTATGAGCCCCACTTTGCACAGAAGGTTCTGATTCCCATCTTCCAGCCTTTTGGCATAAATTTGGGTAAGGTCTTTGTGTAGTGGTTGATTCCACTGAGCTCCCACATACCTGAGATGCTCAGCTTTCCCCGGTTTCTCCATGTACCTGTTGTAATGGGATGAAGCCTCCAAGCCCATTGGGGTGAGAAAGATGCTGCCAAGTCGCTCTTGGGCACCATGCATTAGGATGAGTTTGGACCAAGACATCGTGAAAGCATCAATGTCTGCAAAGGGGTTTGGTTGAGCAGTTTGGGTTCAGCTCCCCATCACCTTCCTGGTTGCAAACCAGGCTCATGTTGGTGGCTCCAGCATCCTCTCCATGAAGCAGTGCTTGGGCAATTTGGTGGAAGGGTCAAAGAAATATATAATAGAATCATTGAAATTGGAAAAGACTTCTAAGATCACCAAGTCCAATCATCAACCCATCACCTCCACTCTCACTCACAGAATCATTAAGGTTGGAAAAGATCACGAAGATCATCAAGTCCAACCACTGACCTATTAAAGGGAGAGAAGAGTATTTTCCTCCACCTCCAAATGCCTCATTGGAGACTCTTCCATGGCAATTCATCCTGTAACAGCATAATGTCTCAAAACAATGTAGGAATCCTCATCAGCATCCACGAGAAGTCACAGCCAGGGGCTGAGAGTTGCTTCGGGTACCAAGATTTTTCCTTTTTTCTTTTTCTCTGCTCCTAAATTCCCACTAGTCTCCTCTGAACAACCTCAGGTACCGATACAAGCTTGCTCCTGCCCATCATGAACGAGTTGCTTAATTTGGCAGCTTGCTGCGCTTAATATTTCTTTCATGTATCACATCAATTTTAAATGCAAAACACGTCTGGACAAGCTCACTTTTTCAGTTTTTGCTTTCTTTTTCCCCATGATATAGCTAACACATTGAAGGTAGCAGTGTTTAACTAATAAAAAAAAAAGATTTTAAAATGCTAGTTTTGTACTTCTTTAATTGACTTCTAATTTCCATTTGGATGCAGCCTGACACACTTGCAAAGGGAGAAAGAACGTCTGGTAAATAAGAAATGCGTCATTCTCTGTTTTCTGCCATAATCAAAAATGTAAAAATTAAGAATCGAAATCAATGTACATTAAACTATGTAATTGCCTAAGTAAATGTGGTAGGGTGCATAATGGAACTTCCTGACTAGAAGAAAATACCAAATTTAGTGCAAGGGCTGTGTTTGGTAGATTTTGCAAAGCAGGGTGTCTGAGCAGTTACACCTAGGGATCAGCTCTTCTTCTGTTAGCTGATCAGAGCTGGTGCTATGGGCCAGGAATAGGTTCTGAAAGGATGAACAAAAAGTTCTTTGCCGATCTCTGAAGCAAAAATAATGCCTTGATGTCACAAGGAAAAACATCATCCAGGTTAGAGTATCACTTTACATTTATCCTTTCCTCTGTGCTGCTTTCCCCTAACCTCAGCTAAAACTCACTTTGCCCTTGAGTGTAGGATCAGTGTGTGCTTTGTGGCTGAAATTGGCTTTGTCTACAGAATGACACGGGGTGCCCTCAGTGCTTTCAATCTCCAGAATGCCACCCCAGGAGAACTGTCTTAATATAGGAGGGTGCAAGGTTGATTTTAATTGCTCAAGGTCATCATGCTGCAAAAAAAGCTTTAGTGCTGCAGTATATTCATCCTTGCCTTGTCCTGAGAACAAGGAGTTAAATCTCAGGTGAAACCTCATGCGGAAACAAATATCACCATGAGGTGCAGGATCCCTACAAAACTTTTGAAATGAGAGCTGTCAGCTGGAAGGGGTCCAACTGCCTCCTTCCCACCCTCCTTCCCAGGGATGCCCAATGTATTGGGATTGCTGCTCTGAGAATGGACTGTGACAGTAACCAAATAATGAGGGGTTTAATAATAATAATAAAGCTTTTTTTGAATCATACGGCATCACAGCAGAGAGATAATGCACATCATTTGTGAGGTGGGATGAGGTGGCCCCAGGACTATGACAGTTTCTAGCATAGTAGAGTTGCATTGCCATCCTCCACCAGCCAAAGTGTACAATGTACTACGTGCTAATGAGCAAAGTGCAGAAGCAGAATTAATTAGCATGGCTTTACCTCTTCCTATGGTCTCCTAACATTAGTAGGAAGGTCCCCACTGATACCACCAAAAGTTGTGGGAAGATCTTCAAGGCCATTTCCTGGAATGACTTGGGTTGGAAGGGACCTGAAAAATCACATACTTTTGGCCATGCAGAGAGAAGTAGTAAGTACTGTGGGGTTGTGGACTTTGAGCTGTGAGTTAATGACTTCTGGTGCCAGGTCATAAAATATTTGAGAACACGTGTCCATAAAACCCATGAACACCCATATGCACTAATTGTGCCATTTGGGCTATTCCTCACAATGTCAGAGAGAATGAGATGAGGTAGCAATAATAACTGGGATAAAATCAATCCAAAGTGAGGCTATTTCCCTGCTTACACACAGAATGTTCACTTTGGACAAACATGAATGTACACTCTCCCAACACCATATAATGTACAGTGTGGCACCAGTGCCCTCCCTTATCTCTGAGCGCTTTGAATGCATTAGTGGCTTTGCACTTGACCAAGGATATAGGTACAGGAACCACAGTGGTGTGCAGCAATAGACATGACAGATGACAATCCATTTCTCTGACAGTTCAAGGAGCTAGGGGAAGAAAATGCAATTACCCAAAGTGGGCTTTTGGCAGGACACGGGTGTGTAAATTGAGTGAGGACTGTACAACCCAGGAAAAAGAGATGAGAAGTCCCGATGCCAAACCAGCTACTCACAGTGAGAGCTCTGCTTTGCTTTTGGGCTCTTCCTTGGAGACATTCCTCATGCAGCAATTAGCAATGTAAAACACGCACAGGCCTCTTTGTTCCCATTAGTCTTTAAACGATGCGCAACAGTAGCCTGTGGTTAATTTTACCAAATGTTCACATTAATTTTATTTAAGACCAACTGTCTATAAAATCTATAGCATCTATTTACATACGTGGTGTGTGCATAAGTATTTACCTTATCTTCAGCCCAGAATAATATATAAATAATGGGTAACAAGTCAATAGAAGGAGTGACACCTCAATGGAATGATTTGGTCCCCAGCCTCATCTCCCATTCTGGGGTGACATGAAGGTTCAGTGACAGCTTGATGCTGATGGGGCATGCTCTAGAGATACCTCTTAGGGACCAAATTTCACTGCTGTCTTTCTATGCCCTAAAACTCCCCATATGTTAGGCATGTGCATCAGTATTAAAAACCTGCTGTCTGCAAAGCAGCCTTGAATGAGGGTAGCTGGGAACCTGAGTTTATTTGCATTCAAGCAGACACACCTGTAAGCAAATGAGTCCACCCAGCTCCAGCTTTGCTCTTTCTTCTGTCCCCAGGGCTTGGTTTACATGCATTTCAGTACAATCTGTCTCCTTCTCTTCCACTTACAGGAAACAGGAAAATGAAGGAGTGACCTTGTCCTGATGGCATTGGTCCAACAGTAGAAGGTAAACAAATGTGACATAGTCCTGATAGCGTTAGTCCAATATATAGCTGTAAATGAAGGTTGGTGACTTCTGTTTCCTGTTTGTCACAATCTCATCGTGTCTCAGACCTGTGTCTGCTCCAACTCTGCCCATGGCAGCACCAGGACGACTGGGATCAGGCTACCCTGGGGTGAAGGGAAGGGCTGCAGCGCCTTTGTTCCAAAGCGTGGTGAGACCGAGTCAGCCAAGAAACGGATGTGGAAGTGACGACCGATGCAGTGCACCAGGCTGCCCACCACGGCACACTGGAAGCAGGCTGGGTAGGCTTTGGCAGGGGTGGCACACTCATACCACAGTTTGGCCTTAGCTCCACAGCGATAGACACCAATGCCCATGCTGCGATTGAGGTCAAAGCGGTAGATGAAACCATTGACACTCACCATCTCCACTGTCCTGTCCTTGCCGCCGCCAGCCAGGCTGACTGTCCAGCTGTCCTCATGGGCCATGTAGCGCAGCAGCACATAGCGCAAGGTACCCCCCGTCACATAGATCTCCCCATCACACACCGTGGCCGTGTGGGCTACGGCAAAGGTGTCACGAGGCAGTGGGGCAATGAAGACCCAGCAGTCATACCGTGGATCATACCGCTCCACTGTGTAGAGGCACTCCCCTCCGATTGCATAGAGGCAGCCATCCAAGGCCACCAGCTTGCAGTGAGGCCGTGCTTGGTTCAAGGGGCAGATCTCCCTCCAGATATTGGTCAATGGGTCATAGCAGAAGACACGGTTGGAAGGCTTCTGTTCACGGCCCAAGCCTTTGCAGCCTGCTACCACAAAGAGGTAGTTAAACATGCTGCACATGGCACACCCCTGGGAGACCACCTCTGGTGGCACATGGCAAAGGTGATGCCAGCAGTCCCCTTTGTCATCGTAGAAGCAGAGCTGGCTGGTGTAGAGGCCAAGCTCATGTGTGCTGATGTCTGCCACAACGACACACTTTTTCCCTTTCATTCTGCGACGAAGGATGAGGTCCCGCTCGCTGGCATTGAGGCGGCAGTAGATGGAGGGCATCCTCAGCACCTGTAGGTAGTTGTCACTCATGACCTTGTAGGCAGCCTCCTGGAGGAAGTCAAGCTTCTCTGCCTTGGCCCTACAGAGGACTTCATAGCAGTTCCCCAGGTCCAAATGGGTATCTAGGGTGGGGGGTGATGTTTGGAGGAAGTTAGCTTTGTCCACCAGGTCCAGCTGAGGGCTTGCTGGTGGCGTGCCAGCTGGTGGGACACCGAATCCATCCGCAGGCAGCTGGAGGTGAGAGTTCTCTGCAATCTGGAGGACACTGTTCTTCCGACTGATGCTGTGAGTGGGAGCTGGGGGCTTGAGGTCCTTCTCTAAGCTCTCTGCATTTGATGGGACAGTAGGAGAGGTGGTAGGGTTCTGCAATGCCACAGCTGGCTCTTGGGATCGAGTCTCAGGAAGTGGAGTGGAAAAGCTCTGCAGCTCTTCGTTGATACTCTCCGATCTCTGCAGTTCTTCACTGACCCGCTCTGATCTCTGCTGCTCCACACTCATCCACTCCAAGCACTGCAGCTCTTCCCTGACACGCTCTGAGCTGCAGCTCAAGGCTGTCCCCATAAAGGCCGATGGGAGAGTCTTTTTTGTTGACAACGAATGGGAGATGGACTGGACATAATAGTCATAGACTTTACCTCTGAGGCCAGGAGACAGTCGCCCATCCCCACTCTTTGCCTTCCTCTCAGCAATGTAGCTATCCTTCACCTGGATCTCTGCAATCGAGGAGAAAGAGTAGGAGGTATCTGACTCCCTGTAACTTGCTGTTATCTTTACCCCAAGCTCTGAGGTGACACTAAGGATCTGCATTGTCTCTCTGCTCCCCTCCTGGCTGTTGATTCTGTTGGCGAAATCCTGCTCGGTGCTTTGTGCACCTCTATCCCCTGCTGTCTGGCTGGGAAGCATGATGTGTGGGACAAGCATGCCGTGTCCATTCCCACCATCCTTCTCCTCATTAGGCATTTCATTCAGATCCCCAGTGCTGTGAGGTTTTGCCTTCTCTCCTTCTTCTTCCTTGTTCACTGAAAGAATTTTCTCTCTCTTACGCTGTGGATCTGGGACGCTTGCTTGGGCATCACCACCACTCCGTGCCCCGAACACTCGCCTGTGCCGCAGACCTTCCACATCCTGCCCATCTGGGGCTGCATTTTCCCTTCTCTCCTCTCTGCAAGCATCGGATGTTGGGTTGTTGCCTCCAGGTGCTGAGCGGGACTTGTAAAATCTGTATGCCAAAGTCAGCAGGAGCAGAGCGGTGGCAGAGAGGACCAGCTTTCCAGTCAGCTGCATGTTGGACTGCCAGGGACCGGTTATCCACTGGCTCATTATTCTGCACCAAGCACTCAGGAACATGAAGAATCCGATTGATAATTGCTGAGCCTCCAGTGGAACTGGTAGGGAGTTTGGGGCAAGGTGACTTTTAGCATGCAGGACGTTTGCATGAGAGCTCGGCGTGTTTGAGCAAGGTGGGACAGGGAGGGCTCAGGTGTCACCAGCAGGGAGCTGTGACACAGAGCTTGGCAAACAAAGAGACTCAGGGAGAGCTTAAGGAAGCACAAACGTGACAGGAGGGAATGTGTCTCCTTCACACATCCTGCCAAAGCTGCTTTTCTCCATTGCTTTTTGCTATTTAATACTGCTGTAAAGGGAAAACAACTTGCTTGACCCAAGAAAGGTCTTATTTCCTTGTTTTGCCTCCCAGAGGGATGAAGTCAGATGAAAGCTTAGCACAGGGTAGGAAGGGAGGAGACAGCCTGCAGCTGGGCAGACCTTTGGTCTGACGCAGAGCAGCTGCTCTGTGCCACCGGATAAGTAATTCGGCAGCATGCTCACTAACAAAGGGTGACAGGAAGTATCCCAACAGTCACTGAGATCACTTGGTGGTGAGCCTGGAAGTGACATGTGGATAACAAGCCAAGGGGAGAGGGGCTGGGGGCTTGGGGAGGGCAGACTGCTGCAAATAGAGGTGCAGTGGAGGTGGAAAGGGAACTGCAGGCTGGAGCTATGGTGTGCACGGGGAAAGGATGTGCTCAGAAAAACAAAATAATTGGGCTGAGGGGAAAAAATGGTGTAGGGAGGAATTGGAGAGGTGTGAGCCATCGTTTTGAAGGGATGAGTGCTGCACTGTGGCTTATCAGACGCACACAAGGATGGGGAGTTGCTGGGAGGAAACTGAGGCACAGACAATGTCACATTTTTTTCCCACTCCTCATGCAAAAATACCATGCACGTGAGCAGTTCTCATCTGAATTCTAAAAAATGTGGTGAACTGCACATTCCCATGGAGGGGAGAGAAGGGGTATAGCGTCATCCTTTCATGGCATCCCCCAGTAGCCTCTGCTGAGTGGGCTGGAAAAGGAAACCATGAACTTCCTTTTCCCCCAGGGACACTACTCTGCACTGAGACACGTGCAAAGGAGCAAGGTCCTGCACAAGCTGAGGAGGTGAAGAAGAACAGTGTGAGTTCTTTCAAATGAAAAAAAAAAAAAAAAAAAAAGTGAGACAACCAATGCTAGTTTCTTACCTGAGAGATGGGGAAACAGTCTTCACTGGAGTCTGGTGGCACCCGGTTTCATCACTCATGAGATCAAGATTGTAGTACTGCTCCACTCTGTTCAGTGCTCTCTTTTTCAGGGCATTGAGGCAAGGGTGCATTTTGGGGCTTGGCTAATTGTATCCATGCACCATACAGCATCTGTCCACCTGTACACAGATACAACCCTGGGGTTTCTCATCTCTCGCTGCTGCAGTTGTTAATCAGCACTAAGATCTGCATAGAAGGCTCCTTGTGGAGGGAATATCAATTATACATGCATTTGTAAGCAGCCGTGTGAACCCTGCCAAGTAGCTGTGCCCAGTAATGATGGAACAGAGGCAAGGGAGCACCAAGTAAAACCCGTTGTTGCTCCCTCATGATGCATCCCTGCCTTTATGTCCCCATCCCATAGCCCGCAAACCTGGAGGCTTTCCAGCGTTAGACGCACTGCAACCTTGAGATGAAGGCTGCCAAAGCTCCAGCCCGAGGCACACTGCAGTGTGTGGTTTCTCTTATCACCACCCATTTTCACAGGGCTTGGAAGGATTAAGAACCTTTCAGGGATTGTGCTGGGGCAAGAAACGCAGCCACTGCAAGCTGAAGTGATATCTTGGCAATTGTCATTCTAATTGAACAGGTTTTAGCAAAATTTGGAGACAGCACTTACATTCAAAGTCCACCAAAATTGGAGAACACTGATAATGCCATTCCTTGGGGTTTTCAGCTTGCATCATCCCTCAGAAGTGCAATTAATTTTTCACAAGCTAATCGTATCTCTTAGGAAGATTGTCAGTGGAGGATCTGTCAGCTCTCATCAATAATAAATCAAGCAGAGCAGCTCCGTAACCTCACAGCCTCCTGCATTATATACTGCCAGGTCTAGAGTATGGTGGAGAAAGGGATGGGATTTAATTGATGTAATTCCATGTAGGACCGCAGCAGGTGAAGGATAAGGGAGCAGGAGATGGCTGGCCCCAAGTTGTGCATGGGGTTTTTGGTGAGGTGATACCACTCCGTGCCAACCTCTGATGCACTGATGTTTGGACTTGATGATCATACTGGTCTTTTCCAACCTTAATGATTCTATGTTAAAATTGCATCTGCTCATATGGCAGAGGAAGTGACAGAACTGCTTCAGTGCTCAGTAAGACAACATTAAATCAGGCGTCTCTGCCCAAAGTGAGAATTTTGTGCGCAACTTTGCTCATCATTTGGGCTGTTGTAGTAATGAGAAGGTCTCAATCTCCATCCTCTCTGCACACTGATAAATATACTGCCGTAATGGGTGGGCTGATGGTTGGACTAGATGATCTACAGTTGGAAATTATGACCTTCTTAGTCTTCTCCAATCTTAACAATTTTATGAAGCTATAATCATTATCAACAAGGAAAGAGCCAAGTGTCCCATATGGATAGCAGATCTGGGATGCTGAGCCCACCAGCTCATCAATCCTCTCCCAGAGGTGGCATTGCTCTGAAGTTGGTGCAATGAACCGGACGATGGCACTGCCTTCCTTATGCTCATCTTCAAGCTTCTAGGTTACAGTGTTGCAGAGATTTGGGGGTCTTTAAATCCCATTTTCACAGTGAGCAGGTGTAATGGTTATTTAATTGCATTTGGATGAGGGCCCCAGACTGCTAATGGGGTTGCTGCATCTCTAACCCAGCAAGGAATAGCTTTGCCATTGGGAATCGTTCCGTGTGGTCTACAGCATGTGGCAATCCAAACAACAAATAGCCTGAAAAGAAAGGTTCTCACTTCAAACAGATAGGGGAAGTGTTTGTAACCTACTTTGTAGCACAAGGCAGCTGGTTTGTAGAGCTGGGGATTCAGCAACTGGCATCCTTCCTTGCCGGCAGGGATTCAGACGCTTGGTCCTTTTTGCTTCAGGATGAAAGTAGAGTTGCTAATCCTCCTAAATCCCATCCATCCAGGGCCTCTAGAGCAAGCTTGTCCCCGCACAGCTTCCAGACAAAATTACAATGCTGAATGGTTTTGCACATCGGTAGCAACTCCTGAGCCACTGTCTGTTTATTCAGTTCCTTTGAGGTCTGGAAATTGCTGGCAACGGTGACTGGTAGGAAGTGAATCTGCTTAATAATAATTAGTTATAATAGTAATAATGCTTAGCACTAGTACAGGGCTTTAGGAGGATGAAGCACTGCATGCCTACTGGCTAATCCTTCAGGATTAAGTTGCTGGAGGAAAAGACAGAGGAGTGAATGCCTGCATGGGGCTGGTTTAGCACCAGAAGGGTGGTGTGTGGCACAGCCATTTTAGGGTCTCGTTCCCAATGGCACTCATGCTGGTGATGCACATGGCTTGTCCCATGGAGCTGAATCCTGGAACAGCAGTGCAGTGGGGTCAGGATCATCCCTTCTACTAGCCTAGGCATGTGCTAGGGTTGATATAAATGGAGGGACACGGTCCCTGCTGCTTCCTTTCCAATGGACATTGGGCCATGGCAACATAGCATAAGTGTGTCCCTCTCCCAGACCTTGGAAAGCCACTGGATTCCCCATGGTGGGGTTTTCGGTATTGCAAGGTGGTCTTAGATATCCCAGGCCAGTACCCAGATCTTCCTTCAGTTCCCAACCCAACCTCTCCCTTACCTCTACACACAGGAGGACAAAACATTCAGTGCAGCCTTCTACAGAGGCAGATTTTTGTTTCTTTTAATTGAATTGTCTGAGGAAGCCAAGACACAGACAGAAAGAGACTGAGACTGTAAACAGCATAGAAAAAGAAAAAAGAGAGAACCGATTGGCAGAGGTGTAAATGACAGGTGGAGTTGACAGAGGAAGAGGCGAGCGAAGCTTCACGTTAGCTCCAGGATCACTGTTAGGGTGAGTGCCAAAACTAGTCTGAAGCTGCCATGGCTGGTAACTGAACCTAGGCAGGAGGAGAAAAGGAATGGATAGTTCAGGCATTTCCATCTCGATCACAGAATCATACTATCAGTCGAGTTGGGAGGGACTCTTAAAGGCTATCTGGTTCAACTCTCCTGCAATTAACAGGGCCACTTGCAATTAACTCAGGTGCTCAGAGCTCCCTCCAGCCTGACCTAGTGGGGCCACCACCTCTTGGAGTCAATGCCACCTCCAGCCACCACTTACCATTGGAGTCCTCTGGTCCTCGGGGAATATTTGGATTTTCTAAGGGAAAGAACCAGCAGAGAAATAGGTTAAGAGGGAGGAAAGAAGGAAGGGAGCACGTGGGAAGGGGCAACACCATACCAAAGACAATGAGGCGGGTGTGGGTGTCAGTGGAACCCAGTGGGTTCTGTGCAGTGCAGCGGTACATAGAGCCATTGAGCTCAGCTGGCACTCGCTCCAACACCAGTTCCTTCCCAGCATGCTCAGCACTGCCATCCAGAAGCCGACTTCCCACACGGGTCCATGTGAAGAGGGGCTCGGGGAAGACTTCATTCTGCATGGAGAGGACAGCAGGGTGGGGATCGTGACCCACAAGCCATCGCCTCCATTGTCCCACCTTTATGGCCACATGGCAACCTTGAAGTGCTGGGATGGATGCAGGGACAGCACTGCCCCGTGGCAGCATGGGCAACACTTCATGGGAACACTGACCTGAAAGCCCTGCACCAAGATCCGAACAGTGTCTCCAACACGTGCTCTCACTGGAGTCATGATGATTTTAGGACCCTTGGGAGCAACTGCAACAGAAAGGGATGCGGAGAAAAGGGTCATGAGCCCTTGGTTGGAGTTAATGAGGTTTTGATGAAGTGCTGGCAAGCAGGGGAGGCAGATTGCAGGGTGACTGATGGACAGATGATCAGTGGCCAAATGGACAGGTAGGCAACTACCCTGAAGACTGATGAATGGGGTGACAAGATCAATAGACAGCTGCTATGGGATGCATTCATAGCTAAGGACATTTCCTAGCCAAAATGCATCCTGCTCCACTCTCTGTTTCCTCTACAGCACACAACAAAATGTCTCTGCAGTTGACAGACCACCCCAAAAACACAGCAGTCCTTCCCTTAAGGTGCCTCTGCCTCTGGGAAGCCCTGATATCACCTCGTCATATCATCATGCAGCTCTATAGATCACCCTGTTTTGATTCTTGGGTGTGTGAAGAACCCCCCCCACCCCCTGGAAAAGAAAAGCAAAAAGGTGTAAAGAGATAAAAAAAGGCAAGAAATTAAGAGAAAAAAAACCAACAACCTCCCAGTGGAATAAATAGGAAAAGAAAGAAAAGCAATAAATGCAAAAAAAAAACCCAAACAACAACAGCACAATCCAAAAAGGGGGAAAAAAAAGAACAAAAAACCACAAAAAACCAAAACAAGCAACAAATATAAAATTGCAATAAATGCAGAAAAGGGTAAAGAATAAAAGCAAAACTGCAGTAACTGTGAAAAAGCGAAAGAGTAACAAATGCAAAATTGAAATAAAATGCAAAAGAAGCAAAAAGGCCAGACAAAAAAAAGTTTTAAATGCAAAATTAAGAAAAAAACAACAAAAACAAAACAATAAATTTGAAATTGCATCATAAGCCAAAAAAAGCAACACATGTACAGTTGCAACAAAAGCCATAGAGAAAGAGAGTGATGCAAAAACAGGTGATAAACGCAAACAAATGCAAAAATTCATATATATATCTGACATAAAATGCAACACCTGGAGAGAAAGCAAAAAAATTACTTTTTACCCCCCCCCCTCCCCCCCCAATTTGCAATAAATGCATGAAGAAAGCCAGTAAGTCTACCCAACCACATCTGCCATCCTTACTGAGTGTCACCTCCGACTGCATGGGCATGGAGAGCGCTGGATGCTTCACCTCACAGCTGAAGAGTGCCTCGTTGTCGATTTGAGGGTTGAGGGTCCAGGTGAGGGTGGCCCGTGCCTCCACCGTGCCATCACTGATGGGCACGTGCGTGTGGCGGAAATAGTAAATGGGTTCCGCCACATGCACCCAGCGTGGGAACTCCCGGCTCACCACGGTTTCGGGGATGGCTTCAGTGGTGGGACCCCGCTCAGCCACCAGACCCCGTGGGGGCTCTGCAGTGTTGGGGGGCCCGCCCCCCATTTCTCCCTCAGCCTGGGGCACCTTGGTGTCATCCAGGTCACGGTGCAGGAGGTTGCGAGGTACCCAGTTCCCAGTGGCAGCTGGCGGCTCTGGCAGTGGGGTGGCCTCGATGGGTTCCCCATCACGCTTGAAGTACACCTGTGGGGGGGATAGGAGGGGATGGGGAGCACATGGCAGTGGCACTGTACTACCTGTTGGACCATCCCCTTGGACAGCTCTGCATGGAGTTGTCCATGGAGCTCTGCAGGAGGATGCTAAGGGGCTAACAGGGTGGAATTCACTTTGCTTTGGCACTGAATCTATTAATATATATGTAAAAATCCATATACTAAAAATTAAATAACACAATTTCCCATTGGAGATCTAGGGACAACCTGTGTGTAAAAACACAAGTACAATTTAAGATAGGTCAGAGCTAATTTTGGTCATAGGATAGGACAAAATAGAATAGAAAAGAATAGAGGATGGAATTGAATGGCTGGAAAGGATCTACAAAGATAACTGACTAGAGAACAGGAAGGGATAATTGGAACAGATCTACAAAGATCACTGAATAGAGAATAGGGTAGGATAGGCTAGAATAGAAAAATTTCAACTGGATCTATAAAGATGTTTGAGTCCAACTGCCAGGTCATAGTGAGTATATGTACATAAAGCATCTCTCTCCAATTCCCCGTTCTCTGCCAAGTGGTTGCAGGGACCCAACCAATAGATATTTTCAGAAACAAGCAAATTCTTCTCACCAGTGGGGCAGGCTTGCCACCGGACACTACACACACCAAGGTGAAGTTCTGTGCCTGGTAGCGGCTGAAGGGCGCTGGTGTGTCAGCGGCGATCACTGAGATAGATGTTGGCGGTGCTGCATTGGGGAGGAAGAGCTGGGGTGTGAGCATGGTGCCACTATCCCATCCCCAGCATCACCCCCTGACTCCCTGCAACTCACTAGGGTTGCAAACTGGGGAGATGTGAACTGGAGGTCATCCCTTGCTCCATCTCCAAAATGTCTTGGTGGTGGTTTGAGCAAGGGGTACAGAGACCCTCCTAATGGTTCCCCTCTATCCCCACCCAACTGCTCACTAGCCCATCACTCATCAACATCACCATCACATCACTGCCTAGTCATCACTGCCACTACCCCGTCATCATCACCACTTCAGCATTGTTTCCATCACCATGTTGTCACCAGTTCATTGTCCCACCATCACATCGTTGTCACCATCACATCACTGCTGCACTCACCCATCACATTGAGGAATATATTACCAGATGCCAAGACCACCTTCTCTCGTGTAGCTCGGTCATAAATCCCAACGTGACACTCATAGGGACCGTTGTCCGAAATTCGAACCTCAGGGAGGCTGGGGAGGACAGAGGGAACTCACTGCCAGCCCCCACTACTCCAGCTTCCCTCATCCATAACAACGAATATCCTACTAAAAGCAATGGAAATGAGCTGCGGATCAATAACTATTAATAACTGCAAATGCTTCAGGAGCAAGCTGTGTAATGCAGTTTAACAGCTGGAGTTTACCAGCACTGGCAGCTCTGCAGGAAGGTAAGTAATGGCATCAGTGAAGGAAGAAGCTCACAGGAGGTAAAGGCACTTCTGAGAGCAAAAAACTGTGAACCACGGACATTAAATGTTCTCAAAATGCTTATGGAAAAGGCTCAGGTACTATGGACCCCTGCTACCAGCTGGATAATGACATGGCTATGGAAAAGTACAGTGGATCAAAGCATCAAAAGCACAAACTCTGAGCAAGCGTGTTTCTATCCAGGGCATGCTTTGATCTATATGCCATCTCGATTTATATATATATATATTAAAAAACAGAAGAATGCAATGGAGGAGTAAATTCTCCAACCAGCTGCAAAGAGCCACCTCACCAGTGCAGCATCCTGCTGTGGAAATTGGGATGGGACCACCACACATCCTCCCATTGGGACATCCAATCAAGAGCATTGTCTGGCTAGCCCCAGCTTTACAAACTTAGTGGCTGCAATCCTGCCCATGGCAGGGGGTTTGAAACTAGATGATCTTTGAGGTCCTTCTCAACCCAGGCCATTCTATGATTTTACAAAAACAAAAAAGTCTTCCAGCCCCCAAAAGGAATTTTCTGCAGCACTCAGGTATGCACCTTCCAGGGCTTCCCCAGCTTCAGGGGAAACAGAGTGGCAAGCAGAATTCAGTGACTCCTCGCCGGAAGCCCCTGGCTGTCTTCCCACACTCCCTCACCATGCAAAAGCCCTGCTAGTGTAAACGCATTGACGTGAGCAGTTGCTTGACAGTGCCTTTTAACAGCTTCGTCGCTCTCAACTAAGCCCTTGCCATCTGTTGCAGCCTCTAATAACCCAGCACGTATGCTTCGTTAGTGGAGAAGAGGGAAAAGAAAATCAGTTGGAATCATTTTGGTCTCTGGTCCATTTCAGGCCTGTCCTATTGCACTGGCTTGAGCTCTTTAAGCTTGCAAGATTTCAAGGAGAAAAGTGGGCCCAAATGGATCTCGTTGAAGTTTCTACAGCTGTAAATCCCAAAGACGAGAATCCAGCCCTGCTGGATAGGGGGATAGGATGATTTGAAGGAACCTACAAAGATTACTAAATATAGGATAGGCTAGAACAAAGAAGACAGGACAGGATAGACCTGACAAACCCCAGTGATGCCCCATTGTACCCTCTGTGCCCCGCAGCTAGCCTGGATGTTCACTGTAGGATGAGCAGGAAAGTCCTGTAACACACACCTCTTCACCCTGAGCTGAATTTTAATTTTACCTTTTTATTTATTTATTTTGCTCAAAATCCACTGAAATACCACTCAAAAGATTCAAACAGCAACTTTATGGACTGCTGAAGTAGACAACAAAACAAGGATACAAGGATAGACCCTCCACAAAAGTATCAGGCCAGTGATTCAGAAAATGGGCTCTTTTCATACCCTTTGAGAAACAGCTCCTTTCTCCCCAAATATGAGGCATGTTGCTGCTTTCCACTGAAAAAAAAAAAAAAGGCAACTGTGTGCAAATACTTCTAGCACAAACATCCTGAACTGCATGGTAATTCAGATGATTTGTAGGCAATGCGCTGACAATTACCGATGCTTTAAAGTGCTCAGATCTAGGGCAGCAAAATTTTCTGCTCTCAAATTGTATTAGTTCTACAACACACATAGAAAGAAAAAGTCCACCAAAAAAACTGAGGTTTCTGAGCCAAAATACTGTTAGGGGCAATGTGCCCTAAAGAGGGTGAATTTGGTACATCTTTATCCCCATGGGAAGGCTCAAGGGTTGCCCATGGTTGGGGTCTTACTCTGTGCATGGGGAATGTTTTATTCTGATTTAACTTGCTGGAGCTTCCTGCTGAAGGAAACCAGTTGGAAAACACACACTGAGCAGAAAAACTGAGGTTACAGCAAGAAAACAAGGTTGTCAAATTAGAGAACATGTAATCCATTAGTGAAGCCTCCAAAACATCCTCCAAACAGTAATTAGTCATGTCAGAAATTTGCAAGACAACCAAAGTGAGCAGCTCAGCAGAGCCTGCGCTTTATAGAGAAGCAAAACCCAAGGAGGGTATCATCTTCCAAGCATCCCCCGGGCATCCCCTGAGCAACTCCTGAGCATCCTCAGGGCATCCCCTGTGTAACAACTGAGCACGCTCTGGGCATCTCCTGAACATCCACTAAGAATCTCCTGAGCAAACCTCCAAGCATCCTGAGTAATTCATTTGCATCTTCTGAACATCCTCATGAGCAATCCCCTGAGTATCGTCCTCTAAGCCTCCTAATCACAGCCTGAGCATCTCTCCTCCATTCATATTTTCCTATTTACTATCCACTATACAGTCACACTTATCCATCACAGAATCATAGAGTAGCCCAAGTTGGAGGGGATCCACAATGATTATCCAGGGCAACTCGGCTCCACACAAGACCAACCAAAATTCAAACCATGTTATGCCATGAGTTCAAGGCATCGCATGCACTTGCTCTCGTTTATAACAAAACAAAGCCAAATACAACAGAATAAAAACATCCAAAAACCTCCAACAAAAAAACTAATTAGCATATAGCGCTTGCACACAGTTAGGCATGGATGCTTATCCAAGGGACAAACCACGCTGAGCCCTTTCTGTACTGTGGATATTTGGAGGTGCAAAGCACCTCAAGAAATTGACTGTATTTTCCTTGTCATACATAGGAACATGTGTCACTTGGAAAAAATAACCTTTGAAATACAATTAGCAAATTCTAATTTTAAAAGAGAAACAAAGAAAAAAACCACAAAAATAAATACTTTGCTTCAGCATTTTAGGCTTAAATTAAGTCGGCGTTGTTGTTGTCGTCGTCGTCCCCCCCCCTCCTCGAAGTTTTTTTCAGGCTTCAATTTTGTTTTTATAACATCAGCAATAAAACAAGTGTGTAATTAGTAATAAAGCTGACACTCTTGCAAGTGATTTTGTACTTGGAAGAAACACAAATACGAGTTTTCATGCTGACTACTTTTTTCCTAACTTATTTCAACCCTTGAAATCTCCACCAACAACACCCCTTCCTCCAGGGGCAAGCAGGAACTTGGGGACAGACCTTGGCTCTTTGGTGACTGCACTTTACAGTACCACCATTTCCTTGGAGTGGTTGCAACACAGTAAAGATAGCAAAAAAGAAGCAATTTACCAGCACATGCAATTACTCTCATTAGCAAGCTCCTGGGGCCACCAAATCCCCATGGATGGACAAGGAAGACAAGTACTGACTTATAGAATCACTCATGTTGAAAAAGACCCGAAAGATCATCCAGTCCTACTCCATGTCTATCATGTCCACTAAACATGTCCCATCTCCACGCATCTTGAAAACCTCCAGGGATGGTGACTCCATCACCTCCTTGGGTAGTCTGTCCCAGTAGCTCACTTAATACCCTCAAACACCCTGATGTGGGAAAAATGACTAAAAAAGGCATTAAGAAGCAGCTGACATGCTGGAGGAGGTGACATTGGAGATGGACAGCAGAGTCAGAACAACTTACCGCACTGTGGACTGGTAGACCAGGTCCTCCCTCTTCCTGTAGTTCTCCATGTGTGAGAAATTGGTGGAGAACATGGCATCAAAGGTGAAGATCTTCTGCTTTATTGTGCCACCATCGGTAACCTGCAAATAAATCTCTATCTATAAATCCCACTAAATAAAATCCTCTAGTTTCTGTCTGGTTATCACTGCAGCAGTTGGAAAGCTATGGCATCACCCATCTCCAGCTGCTCCTTGGGATTGGCATTTGGCAGCAGAAAGGAGGTATAACCCTAACCCCTCCACTGTGACTTGTAAAGTTTTAGTACAAAAGAAAAAGGAAAAAAAGCAGAAGAAAGCGATTCATCTTGGCCATGGGGATTTTGGGGGCTGGAACAGATCAGATCAATACATTGGAGAGTTACAAAAATAGTCCTCTTTGAAATAAAATAGGCATCAGATGCAGAAGAGCAGCGACAAAGCCCAGAGCAGCATCTGCCTCCTCTCCTGCTCTGTGCTTCCCTCCCTATTTGGGAGAAAAACAGCTCTAGCTCCAGATTTTATCTTTTCCCCCTTTTTTATCGCATATAGGAGGGAAAAAATGCTGTCAGTAAAACCGTCTCCATAGATTTATTTGCTGAGGCTGAGGCTTTTATAACAAAGAAAACACATGCTCCTATGGATGTGGGATAACGAGTGGTGCTAAGAATTATCGGAGCCATAAATCTCTGGCCACTGCAGGGCAAGATGAAGTTGTCAAGGACAGATCCCATTTGCCCCAAATTTCACTTATTCCCTTGTCTGGGTACAGGGAGGTTTGGGCAAAGGAAGAGAAATCTGAGCACTGCAATTGGGTCTCAATCTGCTGTAGCTGTTGGTGCAGTGTCTGTGAGGGTTTTCCATGGATTATTTTGGAAAAAGCATCTCACAAAATAAATGAATGAATGAATTTTTCTAAATCCTTTATTTATTTATTTTCTTATTTTATGTTCCTCCTCAGCCTGGTCACTGACAAAGGAGGGATGCTCTGTGTCAGTGTTTGCTTTTTTACACTGGCTTTGAAAAAGCCCTCTGGGT
This sequence comes from Cyrtonyx montezumae, assembly GCF_038088225.1. Taxonomy (NCBI): domain Eukaryota; kingdom Metazoa; phylum Chordata; class Aves; order Galliformes; family Odontophoridae; genus Cyrtonyx; species Cyrtonyx montezumae. The sequence goes on from NW_027071948.1 coordinate 52,013, forward strand.
TGTCATGCTACCTCCATGCTATGGCCAAGTTGCATTACAAGAGGAGTGGATACCACATCTGGCCAGATGTGTGCAAAGGGAATGGAACCAGAGCAGTGTACCAGGGAGGCAGAGGCATCGATGCCCTTGATAGCCCCCACGGTCCCCTGAGGGATGGCACTGCAGCCCTGCGGGTCCCAGAGGATTACAGGCAGCTAACAAAAGGCGCACATAACACAGTCTCTCTCTGGGGATTAGACCTACTTACAGCCTTTTATATGCACCCGAGGGTCAGGTTTGCTTTTTTAGGAGGAGCTACAGAGAAGAGTTGCTGGGAAAATCTATTGGGGGTAAAAAAAAAAAGCAGCTTTGGGATGGGGTGAGGAAGGTTTGGCAGAATTGAGGGGTTATCACTCCAAATTGCAAGCCCCAGCTCCAAGAAGCCCCTCCTGCAGAAGTCAAAGGGATGCAGGGAGAGGAAAAAGCGCATTTACAGCACCAGCACCAAGCTCAGCCCGAGGCTGCAAGCTGCCTGCTGCATTATTTATAAACCCCAGTGAAGATCTTATTCCTGGCAAAAACTCAACAATTGCCACTGTGTGGGGAGACATTAACCTACTCCCTCCTGCTTCTCCCTCCTTTTCTCTCACCTCTGCAGTGACCCAGCTGCTTACTGCCCCAAACCATGGCTGCCCCATTAATATTGCTGGAACCGCTCATCCGGATGCTCGATAAGCATCACCTAGTGATGGACGGGGACCGAGGGACGGAGGGAGGTGCTTTGGAGGAAACGCTGGCTTGCAAAAGGATGAGAAGTGCTATGCATTCTAAGTTCTCAGCCTTTGGTCCTTGCCTTGTTCTTTTGCTCAAAACTACCCCAAAACACTACTAGAGAAAAAGAAATTGAGTGGTTGAGTTCTTTGCCAAAATAGGATGGCCTGATCCCCAAAAGAGCATCTCCATCCTTCATGCACCCCAAAGGGAGCAATGATATTGGGATGCTGCATACACACATATATACAGATGAGCACTGCACACATGGCGGAAGAATCATGTACAGTTTTGGGATACTCCCTGAAGCCAGAGCCATAACAGAGAACATACTGCTGGCTCTCAATCCGCTGTGCTGCTGCGTGTGACCTTGTCTCCCTGCCTGAGCTTGAGGAATTAAAATAGTTACCCATGCTGACATTTAAATTATCATCTCCAAGCAGCAGAGCCGACCCATCCAGCATAGTGATGAATGGCACGAGTCAGCCGGCGCTCGCTTACTGTCCCAAGATCTCTCCATCAGCACTGTGCTCGTATTTCAGAGCATTTCTCTGCAGCTATAAAACCAGTGGCTCATCCCAAAGCAGGAGTAGGTTTATAAATTGCAACGTATTTGGTTTGGTTGAAAAATCTGGAGCGCAACACCCCAAAATTTGTGGTGGTGTTAGCATCTCACAATCACCTTCCCCTGGTGCCTATGGTTACTTTGATGTGTCACCGGGAGACACCAGGGTAGGGCTGCGGTGTCACACTGCTCATAATGAGCAATTGGGGCCTCTGTGGGGACCCTGCAGTGTCACCACTGATCAGGAAATGCCAACATCTGGAACATATCAGCTCTGCCTGCTACAGAGAGCAATGCCCATGCACCAGGGACTTCACAATACCAGTTCCTGTCACTCTGCTGTTTTGTTTTCTTTCTTGCTAATTATCCTGAACAACAAAACAATGAAGTGGGGGAAAGCTACCCACACTGGACTCAGGGGCTCCCCAGTGCTGGGTGCTGCATATTCTCAGAACAAACACCACCTCCCAGTCAGGAGCTTCACTGTTCCATAAAGGCAGCATCCCCACATCTCATCCACCACCAATATAAAACGAAAACCACCAAAACACCCCATGCAATTGGCCTCTCCTCATCTGAGCCCTGGCTTTATGCAACCTGCATAGAGCCAACACATATCCCAGAGGATTTTTTTCCTTCTCTTTCCTGTGCGTGCGCGCTCTGCAATGATGCAAAAAGTAATTTTTTCCCTCCCCATCACTCGCTGCAGCGCAGAAGTGGCCATACTAAGGTTTTCAGTGCAACCCCTGAGACGCTGCGATCAGAGGCAGCTAACAGTTTGACAGCTCCATGTCTTCCCGTGCTCATTACAAGCCCATTTGCCACGACGCTGCCATCCTCACCTCCTGAAAGGGCTTTGGGCACTCGAGACAGCAGCCAGGGGTTCCAACCCATGTTCGGGCATGTTCTCTGGCAAATCACACCCACTGGGGATGGATTTACCGTGAAGGATGACTGGGGGTGTTTGGATGTTAATTAACACCTCTTCAGGTAGCACACATTGCTGGTTTTTCATGGGAAAGCTGTCTGGCACTGTGATCCTTCCCTACGCATCATGTCCTTTGCTTGTCCCAGGGGCCATCAACCATTTGGTTTGCACATCCCATGAATTATGCGCACACCCGATGTGTTATGCACGCGAACCATATCTATGCATACTCTTCATGGTCTGATGGCCTATAACACAGTTCATGCACTCATCCCATGAGCTATGCATGCTCCCTATGGCTTACACTCACACAGTGGGTTACATGCAAACCATATGGGCAACGCACATGCCCTGATGGGTTATCATGCTCCTTATGAACCACAAGTGCACATGACAGTCTACACACACACCCCACCAGCCTAAGCATGCATCCCATGGTCTACTCACACACTGTATGGGTTATGTACACTCCAACACCCTACATCCAACTGCTGCCATTGTGTTTGCCACTACAGTCCACCCCTTTTGCCTCCTTCCTATGCACCCCACTTGCACCTCTGCAGAAGCTTTGCAACTTAAAGCAAATGAGCTCTTCGTCTTCTCTAAAACAAACAAAGCCCCACGATTATCTGCATCGCTCCACTTGGCTGCTCCAGTGCACAGAGCACAAAAGCACTGTCAGAATAATTTACAAATGTGCAAAGCAAACTGGGAAAGGAGGAAAAATAGACAAGGGAGGCAAAAAAAAAAAAAAAAAACCACACACAAAAATGGAAGATAGGAGGATTTGGGGAGATAAAAATAAAAGCTGGGTTATTTTTTCCCCCTCCCACTCTACTCTCCCTGTGGCATCCCCCAACATGGTTTGCTTTGCCACTCCATGTGTTGTCCACTCAGTAACAGCTCGAGCATGCCTTCACGCAGGGGGATTAGGCAAATCTAGCCCTAGCTTGCAGGAAAGTGGGTTAATCCAATATTACTGAGTGAAAAAGGGAAGCAAAAACCCAGCAAAGACAGCACCATGCAAAGAAGCCTCTTCCTCTCCAAAATGGAAGGGGGACAAAGCCTCTGAGCAAATCACTTAAAAGGGGTCTGGGATGGTTTTTGTTTTGAAATTCAATATAATTTTTGTTGATACACCTAACCACACATTTATAGCAGGACACAATGGGAACGCATGCACCACACTCGTGCAACAGAATATCCATCAGCGCCATGAACAATATTCCCTACATATAAACCTTGTCAACTACGTGGAAGAGCTTTAAGGCACAGCAGCTCACCATTTGGGGAGCAGAAACAACACAGTAGGAACAACAACAAAATAAACATCCTATGCAAAGGACAGCCCTTTTGTCTGACACCACCAGCTCCATCAGCTCCTTCTCTACAAGCAAACCGAAGAGCTGAATCTTCACCTCCCACAAAACTTTTCACTTTTCCCTGCAGAAGTTACTTTGTTTTTTCCCTGCAGTTGTTTTTTGAGAGGAAGGCATAGTGCAGAAAAGCACCAAACACTTTCAGTTTTGCACCATTTCTCATCCAACATAAAACAAAACCAAAAATCTTTGCTCAATGAGGCCAGTCCAAACCCCAACTCAGAAATCCCCAAAGGTGCCAGCTCCAAATTCTTGGATGGTTACAATCCCTAACACCCATAGCTCCCACACACTGAAACCAACCTACAAAACAAACCCCTCCAAAAAAAACCAAACATGAAAATATACAAATAAAGCCTTAAGATGATGGCCAACACACTTCCCCCCTTCTCCTTCCTGCTTTAAGAGCCCAGCCACCTCCTTACTGGCTTTGTGCAAGGACAGCAGCTCAATCGATATCCCCACTGTTGTGCCAGATGGCCACGTTCCTCCCCATCATCCATGACCTTAAGTCACACAGCTGCCCCTGTGTCTTCAACCCCAAAGGCAAGGGCCAGGTGCCTGCTCACCCGGTACCAGACGATCTCCCGCATCTTCCCATCCGTCTTGAAGTTGCATTTCAGTGTCACAGCGTCACCCACCACTACAGGTGGCAGTGGCTCAATGCTGACTGTCAGGTAGGCTGCAACAGAGGGACAGAGGGGAAAAAAGGGACATAAGAGCTGGGAAGGATGTGAAAAATGTTTTGTTCTAGTGGTTTTGGGGGCATTCAATGGCAGTGCTCAAAGACTAGACGTTGACTCCGTCCTACATATGTGGATAACATCATCACATGCACCAAATCACCCAACCTGCCAACAGGTAGTACCCAAATCCCACCAGTCTCTGGAGGCTCATACTGACCTGTGCACAAACCCCAACCCCAAACACAAGTCAGGATTCAGGATCCAGAGTTCAAATTTGCAGCCTTGTTTCTCCTCGTTCCCCCCCCCCCCCCCCCCCCCCTTTCTCTTTTCTCCTTTTGCTGCAAACCCAACACAGGAGCACAGAGCTGGGGTCAAGAAAGCAGGCTACTGCATTTCATTTTTAGTCTGCTGTATCTCCTCCAGCTACAGATTAACATCCCTGCAGATCTTAGCCCTTACTGAGTACTGCTTGGCACTATTCTCAAACAGCACACTCCAAAATCCACTGCAAAAAAAAAATCCATTTTGTTTTAACAGCTGCTTGTATCAGGTGGGAAAGCAATGCAGAATAAATAGGAGAGAGTTTGCAAACAGCTCCGAGTGGTGCAGGAACTGAGATTCCTCTGCAGAGAAAGCAGCTGGGGCTCGCATAGATGGGAGAGAAGGAGGGATACAGGGGTCATGCTAGTTCTCTGTGTGTGTATCCCTATTTTTCACTGCTTCGCTTTTGACATTTGCAAAAGATCGGACACAGAAAGAAACAAGCACCAAAGCAATGCTCTGTGCCTTGCCGAGCTCTGCTTGCCAGTAGATGTGGGCAGCCCCCAGGCAAGATCTCAGATCCCTCCTGTCACTGGCATGAATCAAGCAGCCAATTAAATAAAGCTGGCAGCAGCAGCACAAGTGACAGGTGACAGAGTTGAGATTGCATTCTCCCTAGCGCCTGCAAGTTCTTAAAATACAGCAGCCCCAGCTTAGCTTGAAGGCAGTCCCCTTGGCTGTTTTTTTCAGTGGGTAAACTGAGGCACAGAGGGTGAAAATGCATTGCAGAGTGCTCTGCACTGGCTGCAGCCCCACTCCTGTGCATGGTAGTGCAAAGCCAGAGCATCTGCATCCAAATCCTTGTACATGCATCTCCAACCTCCATCTCCCAAATGGTTCAAAAAATCCAAAGTCATTACTTTTTTGCTGTCTCCCTCAATATGTTGCAGAAGTCTGACAGCTACAAGCTACAACCACACAGTTCCTACCTCTACCTTTGCTCGAAGCCAATCCTCAAATCCAAATTTAGCCTCTGTTGGGTTGGCCCTTCAGAACGGGATCCAAATGCCCAAGCATCACAGAAGATATTTCAGGCTTGGTGGTGCAAGGAGAATATCCACCCCTTACAAACAACAGAACATTGCTATGGGATATCCCGTGCTTTGCAAAAGCAAAGCCCTTATTTCTTTGCAAACTCACTATTTCTTGCACTGGTACTATAGGAGCAAGAAACGTCCTCCATGCTCAACCAGCAGCAGATGCCCAATTCAGAGTGAAATCCCACCAGAAGGAAAATGGTGAAAGAGGGAAAGCACAAAGCAAGGAGAAGCAGATGCTTGGTCCCCCAGAGTAGCCAGTCCCCAAAATACTAGGCACATGTGCAGAGTGGTAAAAGCAGGGAAAATAAAGCCATGCACCGAAAAGAAAAAAAAAAAAAAAAAAAAAAAACCCAGCAGAAATCCAGATGGACTCATCCAAAACCTGCTTGTCTTGTGCACATCCATTCAGAAATCTCCTATGCAACATTCCAGCCCCCTGTTGGTGAGAGTGGTGCTGTGATGTTGCTGCCAGCTTGGACTTGGCCTTGCTCATTCCCTCTCTCTCACACCTGTTGCTGGCAGGGAAATAAGCTCTCAAGATGGGCTTCTGCCATGCTGGCACATCCCTGCTAGCTGTTAACTGGGTTTCTTAGTGGTTCATTCATCACTGGTGGTGATGCGTATGAATCTTGGCACTCATCTCTCTCCTTTCTTCCCAAGTATGGAGAACTGCCATGTGTCACCATCCTCCAAATTGCACACCCCCAAACCTACTTACGACTTCCCAGAAGGATGAGTGTGCAGGAGATGCAGTAAAGACTCAAGTGCAGGTCTGTGGGATTTTGGAGCTGTGTCAAGAAAATTCCTCCAAGCCACAATTGAGCTTTCTAACATGCAACAGCCAATGCTTAGTCAGAGCAGAGAAATGCTGGAAAAGGGTGTTGGTTTTTTTTTTTTTCAGTCAAAACTCTGGTCATTTGCTTGCTTTCCATGCTCAGGCCAACCATTAGTTTGAAGGGTTCTGATCCCCAAAATGTTATTACGAGGTGGTTGATGCTCTCATCCTGCTGCACTGCAATTTCTCCTCAGCTCTCACCCAATCGTGTTTGCTTTAGTTAGAGCAAACTGAGTGTTCTTAATGCAGATTTCTGGAAGGGGAGCCTTGATTCTGGACAACAGGAGAGTTTCCAAGGCAGCAGCCCCCTGCTTCGGTTCATAGGGGCTCCCCAAGGCTAAATTTGCAATGCACAGACTACTCCTCCTACTTGGGTGCTTTAGGGCAAATTTCAAGGTTTGGTCTTGCTTTCAAGACTCCAGGTTCATTTTTCTTTTTAATTTTTTTAATCAGGTGGAAGAGCAGGGAGAGAAAGGGGAGCACCAAACAAACAAATGGGCTAAAGTAAAATGATATTTAGACCATACTCTTAAGTCCAAAATTTACCATTTTTTTCCTGCAAAAGGAAGCGTTCTGCATTTCCCATATTCACAAGGCTGCCAGGCTTCAACACAAAATCCCACCTGCATATTTCCCCTTCCTTCCCAGAAGCAGAGGCTGAACTCACCCCATGTGGAAACAGTGCAGACAGCCCTGGTTTGGTTCCTCTTTAGAATTCTTGTATTTGTATGGGAGAAGAAAACAGTAGTGTCAGATACTGCTGAACCTGAAGGTCCTTTGAAAACATTTTACAAAGGGCCAAGCACTGGATTTGTGTCTGGCCAGCCAGCACCTCCATAGGCTCAAGGCAGCTCCGAGTCCTGTGTTCCTCTCCTTCCCCTTCACTCTTTTTAAATAAGACATACTTAATAGCCAAAGATATGACATGCCATGCCACCTTCTGATTAGATTCTGACCTATGGAAATGCAGTCCTCTGATTAGATTTCATCCCTGGGGAAGGAAAAAAAAAAAAAAAGGTATTTTTGATAGTGAGCAGTGAGAATTCTTGGGACATTCACTTAAAAAAATATGAAAGGGAGGGGGAAGGGAGAGATAAGTGAAATGTCCTTTTAAATCAGGAGCGACACGTTAATAAAAGCAGTACATTGTAACATGCTCAGTGCCCTCAATTACAGAACAGCTGCAAGAGAGGAGGTGCAAACATCAACGTGTGCAGAAGTCACAGTATGTTGGTGCATTTTGATGTGTCCCACAGTGTTCCCCATCCTGCTGAGAAAACCTTTCACCATGTGCCCAATTACTTCTCCGCTACCTCCAAGGAAAATGTGAGCTTATGGATACCGATCGCCTTCCCTGTACATTTACCAATTCGTCAAATCTCAGCGCTCCCTGAGAAACCAGTGCCAAACCAACAACGGATTCTGTCTCTTCAGGACACATCCCCACATTTCAAGCTGCCCCTTCTGTGCCTGCAGGGAAGGCCATTTTGGGGTGGTAGTGCTGTTTCTGGTGCTGTGCTGGGAACGGCAACCAAACAGGGACACCCTCCAGGCGCCAACATGGATGATATTAACACATCCCCACTTTAATCAGCACATGATTAGCAGAGCTAAATCATAACTCACACCAATCCCTTCACCACATCCTATCCCTTGGTCCTCCAAAAGCATCCAGGAAAAGCAACCTAACAGGTGCTTTGCATCATTTTTCTCCCTTTTCCTTCTGGCTGCTCCCTTCTTTTCTCTTGGCTCTGGTGTCTCTCTGCCTCCATTCAAGGATGTGTGGGTGGTTGGACTCCATGAACTTAGGTGTTTTATCCAACCTTAATGATTCTATGATTGTAAAAAAATTGCACTTCCCAAAAAAAGGGAGGAAGATCATAGGAGGCACACAGGAGGTCATCGGGGCAGAAGGTGGAGCAGAAGGCTCCGTGGCCACGGATGTCAAACTCTAAGGCTGAGGAGCATTAAGCAAACATGCTCTGACTTGCAGTACTTGGCAACATCTCGTTCATCAAAGATTAAATACCAGCAGTTGCTCCCGTTCCTGTGAGCACAGCAAAATACTTTTTCCCTCTCTCCCCGGCCACATCCCCAGATCCAGCAATGCCTTATTTATGATCTTCCCAGGCAATTTACAATTATAATGGGCTGCTGCCTATCCTACTAACCCAGGAGGGCAGCAAGGGGCAAGAAGCAGCAAAGGACTCCCATCTGCCCCAACACAGAGTAGCCATATTTTGCTGAATCTTGAGCTTTTTCTCCAGGCAAGCTGATGTACTGATTTTTTTCCTCCCTCTGAAATGGAGGAAAAAAGTATTTTAATACAGGTTAACATTCACAAGTGAAATCAGATGTGACAGATGGAGGAAGCATCAGGCATCCAAAGGAGATGGTCCTTTTGCAAAGGAAAAAAGTGGGGGGGAGCCCCTTTGTGTTCTTAACAACATGAAGGTACATGAGTTTTGTTTGATTTACCACTTTTTCTTCACAGAAAACCAAAAGCTGAGAACCAACCAGGCTGAATGCCCCCAAAACCTACCCAAGAATTGGGCTGAATTTTGTAATTTTTTGTTCATTCTTCATGCTATATTTATTTTTGCTACTCATGCAATAAAGCCATGAGACCCAGCGTCACTAGGCCACCTGGAGCAGAAGGAGAATCTCGCTCCTGATGCTAGGAAGAGCCCTGCTGGCAGAGAGCAAATTGTATTAATGCTGTGTAAATAGGATATTAACAGGCCGACCAAACAATTAAAGAGCCAGTAATTAAAATTCATCTTCCTTCACATTACAGCGTACTAAAGTACAAACATTTAATTAGATGCCTCTTACCTCACCCGTTTGCATGAGAGGGAGGAAGCACTTTGCAGCTGTATCTCTAATTATACATCACGGGGGCTGCTGCACCACACCAGCACCTAAATCCTATGGCACCATAGGGAAAAGGCATACGGAATAAATAGCACAGTGTATTTTTCTCTAATGAAATAGGTTGCAATAGGCACATCCAACTCTACATCAAGCTATCTCCAACCTACAGATGTGTCTTGTGTCTTACTAGGTCTCTGTAATTTTAATCAATAATTTTAATCAATACATTGAGTATGGCTGCTTTGGTCTTTTGACCCTTTTAAATCAAGATTAACTGAGAAAACCACTAAAAAGCAGGGCACTGGTATCATCAGTTATGGAGGGACCCTTCAATAGGGCTGCTGGGGACAGGCAGGCCCTAAGGGGTCTGCTTCAATTACAATTCTGTGATAAAAATCTTTGCAAACTCTACAAACCAATGTTCTCTTTTTAAGCCTTTCCAGTCAGATTTTATTACAGTGTCGCAGTCCAACTGGCATATAAGGCAAAACTCCAACACCAACTTCAACAATTTCTCAAACTCAACTGAGACAGGACTTCTGAACATTGTCCATAGCTTTTTTTTTTTCCTCATTTCTGTCTTAAATCCTGGACTTCTTTCCCCCAAATAATCTCACCAAGTAAAATCTCCCACTATAAATAAAGCCTAATGTTGTGTCATTACAACATCACTGATAATGACAGTACGCAAACATCACTGGAGTGCAACTCCAACACCAAGCATCACACAAGGGCTTCTCAATAAACCACACCAACACACCTTTGGAAAAGTCAATTTTTATGCTAGTTTTGTTATCATCATGAATACTACATTTTATATCTTACATTATTTCTAGATCTAACATACCAGTGTCCATGGCCATGCTCCAGTGTGGTACGACAACAGCATAGGCTGTAGAGAAATAAGACTGAGGCTTAAAATGGATTACATTGGTCAAAAACTACCTAAAACACATCATAAATGCTTTGGGTGGCTTTTTATCCACATCAGCACAACCTTGGCAGAGGCAAGGACATATGAAGAAGGGTCTGAAGAAAAAGCCACTCATCTCTCAAGTGCTTGGATTTCTGCAGATAGCCCTAGACAAAGCCAGAGGCGCTCCTCCCATCGCAAACATAAGACAGCCTCTCTACTGCAACCTTACTGCCAGCAAAACAGCTTGAAGCAGCCACCAAGCAATGCTAGACTCCTCCATCTTTCCCAGTACAAAGTTATAAATGAGGACTCGATGTCATCCCATCTACTTCAACACCCCCAGCCTTTGGGCTGTGCCATTTGGCAACAGATCACACAAACACAGTGGGTGACCTAGGACTCAGGAACCCTGTGAAACTGTGGAGCTACCTTCTCCCACCCCAGTGCCCACCTCCTTCCAGCATTTTCATTTTTTAGTTCCCTTTCTCATCCTACCTACTCTCTCCACCCAACCATCCATCACCAAGCACCGGTTAATAAAACAAATGCAAAACCTTGCTTTGCACAAGCCTGTTGTCACCACCTCCAGTGTGGCTCCAACAAACAAATTTGCAATGGACAGAACCATCCGAGCAACTACACACCTCATGCATGGGAAACAAAGCCTGTTTTAATGCCTTCATCATGCCTTTTCTAGCCAAGACTTGACAGCAGTGCAGTTCCAGCTCACCGGAGCACAGTATGAGAAAGCTCCGTTCACTCCTGGCATCGAGTTAGTGCTTGTAGTACATCTCAGTCAAGCAAGATGCTTGTGTGAAAGCCATGGGAAATAAGTCATTCCCAGGAGTAGGCTATCATGTTTTGCTCCAGAGACAGTGGAATGCACCATTCAGCTTGTGCAACGCAGCCCAGACTGTGATATCAACAAAACAAAGAAGACCAGATAATCAACCAAAACCACTTGGAAATACCTGCCAAGCCCGAAAACCCATAAACCATACTCAAAAGAAATCAAACAATATGGTTTGAGACGGGGCTTCCCACCCCATTGAAATTACAAGCAGGGCTGAGTTTGCTGCATTGATAAGTCTTCTCAATGTATTTTATTAGCTGCTTCCAGACCCCCTGCACAGTCCAGGAAGCCATACCCATAAATTATAGATAGAGTATTTATCTTTCACCACTACGCAGACGTAACAGCATTTACTCCAGCACAGTAAAATTTTACTCATCATTTTTCCCCCTGCGCGCTCAGTACACTGCCCTAAAGCTGCCAGCAAACAATGCATGTCTTCATCTCCTAAGGATGCTGGGGTGGAAAGGGCATGTTTTACTGCAGCATCTTCATCCTACCGATTTTGCTATTAAAATATAATGTCTTAGTGCAGTGCTGAAGTGATTTATCACAGGTGGGATGATGCTGGAATCAACTACTGTGACTCATGATGGGTCGTTGGGTTTGGGTTTTTGGAAGGATTGGACATTGCTTGTTGTTCTCATTCCTTTATCCCCATTTAGAGGGGATTTGCCCACCATGAGTGCTTTGATGAGTTTTCAGAGTCCTAAACGGCATCTTGGGCCATGTAAGGATGGAAATAGAGCCTGAGAGAGCCAAGTCCTTCCCCCCCAAAAAAAACACAGGCACCACTGATTTGGAGCAATGACAGTGCCAGTGCCAAAACTGAAACCTAAAGCACCCATGGGACAGCCAGGGCCACAGCTGCCCCGATTTTTAAATGGAGATCATGCTCTTCATCTGCATGTATGCATATGTGCAAATTGTGGCTAATTACTTGCAGAGAAGCCTGCCATTCATTCTGTTTGAAAAGCCACAAATGAGCGATTTAGGGTAGATTCCTCCAAACCAAAGCCAACTTGCTTGCACCCCAACTTCTCTCCTATATGTGAGCTAAAGATACTCAATTTTTGCAAAATTGGAGGAGATGCAATGGGTGACAGATGTCACCTGTCTTCATAAGCCAACACATTGGCTTTCTGGGTACATTGCACCAGTTGTAAGCACATTTATTTCCATGGGATTTTCATGTAGCATTTCCAGTCTAACCCTTCTTGAGAGAGCAGGGCATCACCTTGACCAACTGCTGGTGGAACACCACGTGCTGAAAGCAACCCAAACTTCCCCAGTCCTGCTCACCACGCCATTCCTGATACAAGCCAGGATGCGATTGGCCTTCTTGGCCACCTGGGCACACTGCTGATTCATATTCAGCCAACTGCCCATCAGCACACCAAAGTCCCCTTCCATCAGGAAGCTTTCCAGCCACTCCTCCCCAAGCCTGTAGGATTGCCTGGGTTGTTGTGACAAAAATGCAAGACACTTGGCCTTATTGTTACTGTAACACCACAGTTCTCCCTAAAACCTACTCCTCCAGCTTTAACTGAGAAAAGTACAAGCTTAGAGCAGTGTAATGGCAGCAGGACCAATACAATGAGAAGGTCTTACAAGAGGAGGATGCTCACCATCTCTGAAGATCTAGGCTTGCAGAAAGACTCCACAAGGGAAGGATCACCAGCAAACATCCTTCCACAGTAACAAACAGCCCATAAATGAGGTCTAATAGGGGTGCAGCCTAGCTCCACCCCTTCTAGTCGTATAGGTGTATTACCTTCACCAGTGCTCCCAGGGCTGAATGGGTCTTTTTGCCAGGTGCTCACTCTGGTTCAGGCCATGACTCAGACATACAGGTGGACAGAAGGGGAAAATAAAAAATGAATTTTCCTGACAAGCAAGGATGAGGATTTAGGTCTGGCTGCTGCCCATGGATTTCCCACAATATTAAGAGTCCTAGAGAGGGGTTGTGCACTGAGCAGGAGCAGAAGACCATAAGCTAGATGACAAATTTGCCTCTTTCCTTACTTGCAGGCAAATCCAATTAGCCCAGACTTGTGATTGGTGACAAACGGGAGCTGTCTGTTCCCTCTTTTCTCCCCAGCCGCCTGTAATTTCTGCTTGTGCCACCATTTCTGTACACAACAAATGAGAAGGGATTATTATTATTATTTTTATGTTCTGAACTTAATACACCAAGGGTATGACCTCAGGCAGAGATATTAGGGGTATAAAACCTGGTAGCAGGCAGAAGGGCTTCAAAAGTCCAAAACTGAGGCAAAGCCACCCCCAAAAGAGGAAGGGAGGGAAGAATGCAGGGAGAGATGGATGGATGGAAAGAAGGATGGGACAGAGAGGGAGGGATGGAGATTGGGACGGAAAAATTGAGGTAAGCATGGAGAGAGGGATGGAGGAACTAAAAGATGGAGAGAGGAACCAAGGGATGGAGGGACAGAGTAAGGGAGAAAGAAGTAGAGGGAGGGATTGAAGGAGAGAGGAATGGAGGGAAGGAGGGAAGGATGGAGAAGAGGACATGGGTATGGCGGAGCAGTGAAAGGGAGGAAGGAGTGGAGAGTTGGACAGAACAGAGAAAGGGATGGTGGATGGCTAGGTAGGACAGATAGCTGCACATCCTGGATTATTACATACAACACATTATTACAACCCCAGGGAATCCCTTCACCCTTTGCCCAGCCCCACACAAACATGCCCTGTTCCTACCACCTTCCTGCTCAGGGTCTGACCTCTATATCCCAGTCCCAACACCAGTACAAGGAACAGCAATGCTCCAGCCCTTTGCCTTGAGCTGGCTGCAGCCCCAGCATCACACTCAGCCCTTGGTATCTCCCATTCACCCATTCTCTACCTCTTTTCTTCTCCATCTCCACAACACTGCTACACAAAACCAGATTGCTAATTTGAAGCCACTCTCTTCTCCCCAATTTACACTTTGTGATTAATAATCCCTTTGCTCTCCCAGTAATGCCACGCAGCTAATAAGATTAAAACATATCACCCTCTCACAGCACTGATTCATAATGCTGATTTACCATTATGTTGCCACTGCTGTGGAGAGGATGCACATGGCTGTTACCTTAATCCCTATCCATCTCTACTCCATTGAGAAATAACTGCTAATTAATACCTTTCTGTCTCCTGACTGCTTCCAGATATGCCTGGCTATCATTATTTGGCTGTCTTTTTGCCGTCAATCCACAAGACTGATAGGGTATCCTGTTTCCTTCAGCTCTGTTAAGCAGCGGTATGCATTTGGGTTCCTTCCCCCCACCCCCCTCAAACATGTGACATCCTGTTGATCCTGCCAGTATGAGTTTGTGCTGAAATGCAGCAGAGCTGAGTTTTCCAAGCACCATTTCCATGGGATATCCCAAAGTTTGAGGATGTACTGGCCCACATCCCTCCCCCATCTTATTTTTCTCCACTTTCCCACATCCACCCCTATTTGTGCATCACAACTCCGCATCCTCTAGCCAGTCTGGAAATGGGACATCCCAAAAAACATCAGTTGTTCCATTTTCCCTCCTTTACCTCTGCCAGCAGAGCACAAACCAGTGACACTGGAATCAACAGCAACAGCAGCAAGATCTTGGGATGGGAAAGGGAAAAAAAAAAAAAAAAAACAGAGCCTCTGATCTGATGAATGTGGCAGGGGAGGCCGATGCTCTGCTTTTAATAAAACATAACGAAGCGTAGGATCATAAAATATTTCCTTTAATTCACTGCTCCCATGAGGGTGGGTAATAGAAGCTTGGTAATGCGGTAGGATTTCCTCACAGCTTGCCAGCGGAGAGAGGACAGCAGGATCTGTGAAACAGCCCATTTACAAGCTGTAAATGCTCTCCTTCCCATCCCAGCCCTAGTTTGGGGCATAGAGCACTCGGGCTGTTCATGCTGCAGTCAACCCTATCTAGCCATCTATGCTATATACCCTACATATCCCATACAACCAGAGCATCTCCATCCTGCCACACCTTTTAAGGCACCAGTCAGCCAGCTTTTGAGTAGAAAAAGGTGAAATATAGCTCTCCATGCTACATCCCATATAGGTCCGATATAGCCAGAGCATCCCTATTTTCCTGTACCTTTTGGGGCTCAAGACAGACAGCATTTGGGGTGGAAATAAGTGATCAAGAAGGGAGGCTCAGCTCCTGCCTGGCTGCCTCTTGCCCCCTGCTTCTCCCATCCTCATGCTCACAGATTGGCTGCACATATCCATATACAAATCCATATATCCACACCGCCCAGGCGATGCGGCATAAGTGATTAACATCCTTGTGTTAAAAATCTCTGCATCTGCTTTGTCCTATACCAAGCACTAAACCATTCAATATACTCTCTCCCTTCCAAGAGAGATAACACTGTTTAAATAAGCCTTTTAAATTTTAAAGAGTTAGGTTGTTTTCTCACAGTAGGAAGCTTTTAGCAGATCAGAGGGTAGGAGAAGAGGGGGGGGGGAGTCTGTGCAAACAAATGATTGAATGCAGCCTCTCTGCACTGGGAAACCCCAGAACATGGGAATCCCTCCCATCCCAGTGATCAGATCCTGTCTCTGCAAAATCATCTCCCACCCCAAAGTCACCCATATGTGTTTTCCTGCTGCACAGAAAAAAAATAAAATAAAAAAGACATTTCCACAAGCAGAAGGCTTAAATTTGGCAACCAGGCTTCCTTCAGTGCTGTTACGCTCCCACGCTGCAGCTATAATTACAGCAGAGTAAATTCTCTCTCCGTCAGAAGGAAACCCAACCATCTCCAGCCAGCTTGCATATATCAAATCAAATCTTTCCTAAGATTTTCTTAATAAAACAGAAAAAAAAGTCCATCCCAGCAATAATAGAGCAATGAGATGTAAATATAGCTTGAAAAGAGCCACCTCCACTAGCACTCATGGAAATACTTCATCTCTACATGCATATAAATTGTAACTGAAAGTCATATCTACTCTATCAGATCCAGGCTGCTGGTCATCCAGAGTAGAGCAAAACACCCTCCCCAGCATGCCCCTAAACTGGAGCAATTACAGTGCTTTTGGTGATATCTGCTAAGCTGGAGCATTTCCCCCCTCTCCACCATTTTTAGCTCATCTTGCTTCCCCTGCCGAGACCCAGCAGCTCCCAGAGCCATTGCCCATTCCATCATTTTCCTTTTTTCAAGTATTGCCAGCTCAAAGAACCAACCGCCTTTTGAGAATCAGCCCTTGTACCACAGAAAGCAACACTGCCACCAGCAAATCCTATGTTATCTGTGTAATCCATCCCCCCAACAGCATTTCCATTGATGGCAGCACACCCAGGAACACCACCACCATATCTCCAAACACCCTGCATCCCTCCCCACCACTTTGGTCCCACATCTTGACCATCGCTTTAGTCCTACAGGAGAAAGCAAACCCCTATTCGAGGGGCATTCCCAGGTTGCTTCTGCCCATCCCTGCCACTGAAGTTTCTCCAATTGTTTTGCAAAGAGATAAATCAGTGTAAACTCAAAGTTGGCACATCCTAGTAGAGGAAGCTCCAGTTCCTATTTCCCCAGCCTGGGCAGACAGGATGCAGCCACAAGATTTATCTACAAGCACAGGGAGGTGGAGCAGGGCTGGAATAACAGCTGCTAATCCCTTCACCCTCCTCTCTGAAGTGTATTGTTGAAGCATTATATAAAAAGGAAATTATACCGAGGTTTGGGCAGAGAGGAGTGAAATCCCTGCTCCAGGCCTTTGGGATGCTGTCTTTCAACTAAGAAGAGTTTTGCAGATGGAGATTTGCTCCCGGCAGCAGAACAGACGAAACGTGTGGTCCAGAGGCTGGGAAGGGTCTCTTGCTCACAGCATCCCTCTTATGGGAAACGTACCTTTATCCTAATATTCCCCAAACCTCCTTGGAGCTGAGCGCAGCCAAAAGTCCCTTGGCTTTGCTGTGGATCCAGCCAAGAGCTGCAAAGCCTCCTTCCTCACTCCTAACATCCCTCACACAGATGTTAGGGATAGACAGGAATGGACAAATGTGGGTAACAATGGCCATGCGGAGGGATGGACAGATGTGGGGAGGGATGCACTTGGGGATGGGCAGATGTGAGTATGGATGGACGTAGGGATGAACATAGGGATGACAGGACATGGGGATGGATGGAAGACAGGCTGAGGGAGCTGGGCTCATTCAGTTTGGAGAAGGCTGTGATGAGACCTCTTTGTAGCTGTCCAGTATTTAAAAGGTTGATTATAAACAGGAGGGGAATCAACTTTTTACAAGGGTAGACAATAACAGGACAAGGAGGAATGCTTTCAAGTGGTTTTCAGGGGGAAGTTCTTTACAGAGAGAGTGGTGAGGTGCTGGAACAGGCTGCCCAGAGAGCTTGTGGATGCTGTGTCCCTGGAGGTGCCCAAGACAAGGTTGGACGGGGCCCAGGGCAATCTGGTCTAGTACCAAGTCTGGAGGTTGGTGGCCTTATCTGTGGCAGAGGGGTTGGAACTTGATGATCCTTGAGGTTCCTTCCAACCCAAGCCATTCTGTGATCCTATGGATGGGTGAACAGAGGGATGGACATGGGGATGGATGGAGAGTCGCAGATCGTTCAGGACCCTATTAACAGGAGTCACTGATTTACCCATTTCTGCTGCTTTTCTCTGGTATTTGGTGTTGCTTGGTACCCAATCCTATGTTTATTACAGGCTTTGTGCATCAGAAAATATAGAGCTGGCAGTGACAGTGACTGCACAGTGAGATATGGGTCATGGTCCCACACCTTGCTAAGAGTCTGGCTGCCCTTGCACTTTAATCATGAATCTATCCCAAAGCCGGTAGGAGTCCAGTGCTGAAAAGAAGCCCATGATTGACTGGATTTTTTTTTTTTTTTAGGAAGGAGATGGGGAAAAGTGGGAAGGAGATAATACCAGAGAGATAATGTGAGGACCAGCCATTGGTTACAAACAAGCCCATCAGTACATCAAGTGCCTCAGCAGCAAGCAAACAAAAGGGCAAAGAGAGCAGCTTGGCACAGAGCAAACAGCGCTTCAGCTGCATCCTCCCTGCTCAGCTCTATGCAGGCTCATTTACAGGCTGGGAAGTTTTCCCCCCAAAAAAACAGGGTTTGGGGGCTCCTTCAATGGACTTCTCCTCTTCCCCCGTGCCTGACTTGGAGTCAATGAAATCAAGCAAATGGGGCAGGGAACCAAAGCAGTAACTAAAGCAACAGTAGGTCCCAAGTGATGCCCATCCTCCCTGTGCACATCAGATGACCTTAGTGGTCTTTTCCAAACTTAATAATCCTATGATCGTATATATAGTGTTCAGCATGTTGCATATAGGATCATTTAGCATCTTACATATAGCAAGAAGGGTCGCCTAGTTCATGGGTCTTGAAAGCAAACCCAGGATGTACAACACACATTCCCCCTGACTCTGTGACCTTTGCGTGTCTAGAGAAGTCAAAATTTAGTAAAAACAATAGGAAAACAGCCAGACCTAAAGCTAAACTCTGCAGCATGACCAATACTAAGAACTTGCTCGTTGCAGCAAGGAACAGGGAATTTGGGGGATCTGCCCCAGTACTGAGCTCTAGCACCTGGAAGAACACAGAAGCAGGACTTAAAATATGGGGGTTTTGCAAGAAAATGAAGCATGGAATTTCTTCGTGTCCCAAAGCTGCCTATTAACTTGGGAAGGTGCAGCGTGGGGGGAGGAGGCCTACTTTATGAGAACACTTCAGATTAAAGCTGGCAGTTCTAAAGGGCTGCAAAACACAGCTGGTGGAGAGAGAGAAAGGAATAGCAAAATTGGCCTAATTGGGAGAAGGGAAGGGCAATTAGCAGGGTGAGGAATATTGTTGGAAGGGCTTCATGGATTTACTCGGCAGCGTGAGGCTTTGCAGGAAGCAGAAATTCATGGAAATGGGAAGGAAAGGATAAAAAGGAGGTGACCCTGAGATGAATATAAGATGGGGAAGCAAGAGCTGGAAAGCTGATGGAACGTGTTCTGGTTTTCCAGGTCAGCGCTGTGTGCTCGTAGGTGAATTAGAGCAGGTTTTGATGCACGTGTTGCAAGGATGCTCCTCCTCCCCCTGCACTATGCAAACTCCCAGACTCCTGAGCATTGAATTTTCCCGTTACACCCCAAATCCGCTCAGATGACAGCTAGAACAGTATCTCCCTGAGATCAGACTTGGATATATGTAACTTTCCTCTCATGCTTGCAAAACACAGCTCTGATTTTCCCCAGCTGTTAAAACAAACCTGACGAGCATGTGATGGGAACGTATTTCAGGCAACGAGTGGAGTGCCAGCAAAAGGGTTGGGTCTGCCAAGCAGCCATCACCCTGCCTGTAGATGAGACTTTGTGCCTTTCCAAAAAGCACCACCCTGAGGCTATGTGGCCACTGCCAGCCACTGTCTGACCGCTCACCTCCTGAAAATGCCTTCATTTTTCCATTTTGATGCTCTCCCAACCCACTTAGCCAAGCCCAGGCTGATTTTCCTGGCCAAGGGGAGAGATAGAGCTTGTTCTAATGAGAAAAGTTGTATTAGGAAGGATGCAGCTGACCTAACACACATCCAGAAATCAGGGAGGATCATCTGGGGGAATAAAAGGGCTTTTCATTAAGAGTTGATGGATGGAAAGTCCCAGAATGCACTCACAGATGCTCCCATGGATGCTTTGCTTGAGTGGGAATGCTGCTGATAGAATGCTCAATTGCATCCCCAGAGATGGGGCAGCGATAGGGGAAATCATGGGGAGAACACAGAGTACGCACCATGCATCACAGACAGTGCATATAAAGAGAAAAAAACAACAAAATTCACCACTTCAGAGAGGTATTATGGGGGAAAAAGCAACGGGACTTTGCATCCCCTTCCTAGGGATGGATTCTGCTGCATCTCTGGCAAGAACAAGGCTAAAGATGCCTGGGTGCAGCATCCCCAGCCAAGAATGCTCTCAGCCAAGGAAAAGCCATCTGCTCAATAACCATTGGGATGGGCTTTTTGCAGTGATATATATATTTCCTTTTTGCTTGGAAAATACAGGTTTTGGGACAGCAATGAGGAAATGCTTCGAGCAGCTCAACCTCAGGATATGGGAACACAGAGAAGTTACAGTGGGATTTTAAGAGCTGAACACCGAGGTCAAGGCAACACTAATTCAGATCCATGAGCCACGGTTAGACTCTATCATACCACTTCTCATCCCACAGCCCCACTCTGACTCATGGAAAAAACATTTTTACCTCCTTTCCCCCCCTAAACACATGCCACAAATACAGCTTTATCCATCCCCACTCTCATCAATCATCAGCAGAAGAGCGCATTAAAAGAGGAACTCTGATGCAGATGGATCTGTGCCATCTATCCCTAAAGGATAATACCGGGTACTTCGCCTCAAACTGGGGAAGAACTGGCCCCTTTGTGCCAATTCCACTGAGAGCAGCCACCGCTCCTCCTCCCTGTGTCATGCAGCAACTGACAGCTGCATTTCATGCAGGAAAAACTATGTTAGAAATAGCAAAATCCCAACAGTTGCTCAAATCAGCATCACTCACTCGGAGCTGTGCAAACGGCTTTGATGCACTCTATAGTGAATGGGCTTTGAGGTATCCCTGCATACCCTATTAGCAGGTGCCCTATTAATGCATTCAAAATCAACATCCTGTTGGGTGGAGCCCTATTAAAAGGCAAAAGCTGGGCACTGATTTGCAAGTGCCCTATTAATGGGTCTAAAACCAGTGTTCCATTAATGCCTGCCCCGTTAGCAGGTCCAAATTTGGTACCCTATTAAAGAAGCCAAACCCACTACCCTATCAGCAGGTTCAGTTATTACCAGATCCAGGCCAAGTACCCTATTAATAGGTGACCTAACACCAGATCCAAAACTAGCACCCTTATTAACAGATGCCCCATTACTAGGTCCAAAAGGGTTTCCTTGTTAATGAGTTCCCCTATTATCAAGTCCAAAACAGGCACTCTACTTGCAACTGCCTTATTAACAGATGCAAACCTAGCATTCAGTTAACGAGCACCCTATTAACAGGTTCAAATCCAGCATCCTATTAGCAGACATCCTATTAACAAGTCAAAATCTGATACACTGTTACCAAATCCAAACGAGTTGCATTATTGGTGGCTTCCCCTATTACCAGATCCAAAACCACTGTTTTATTACCAGGTCCAAAACTAGAGACCTATTACAAGTACTCTAATTTCAGGTCCAAAATTGATGCCCTATGACCAGGTTCCTTATTGCCAGGTGCAAATACACTGTCCTATTACTGGCTCCAAAACTACTGCCCTATTATCGAGTACAATATCGCTGCCTTATCACTGGGTGCCTTATTCCCAGATCCAAAACAACTGCCCTATTTCAGAATGTCTTTCCCAAGCCGTGGGGGGATGGGGGTGGATGACGACAACGACGACGACACAGAGCCCAGAGCCCCCAGACACTCGCAGCAAAGCATTCCCCTCGTTATTTAAGATCAGGACACAGGGCTGACCGCGTTGTGGAGGCGCGATGGAACTCACCCGGTGCCAGGTCCAGGAGATCCCAAAGCAGCAGCAAACAGAGGGGCAGGGGGCTCACGGTCCGCATAGTGCCCGCGGGGTGGAGCAGCCCCACGGGGCTCACCGGTGCCCCGAGCCAGAGGCCGTCGCGTAGGGAGGTCCGGAGGGCATCACGGCGGAGCCGGGCTGGGCTCGGTGATTTCCCCCCCCCCCTTTTCGCTGGTCCCGCCGCGTTGAAGCGACCGCTCGCAGCTGCGGCACCGCGAAATCACATCCCGACCCCACCGGCACCCGCCTGCCAGCTGATCCCGCCCCGGCCCGGCCTCAGGGAGGGACTGCGGGGAGGTGGGAGGGGATGGATGGGACGTGGGGTGCGGGGTGGGGCTGTGATTTGTTTAAGTGTGTGGGATGGCATAGTGTATGAGGGGAGGCTCAGCTCAGCTCTGTATGGTATTGCAGGCAGAGGAATGATGTATAGCGTGTAGGAAGGCTGTGCTTTTTTTTTTTTTTTTTTATGGGGGGCGTGATTATATGGGGGCTGGGTTCTATATGGAGGTGCAAGTGGCTGCTCATTTCTTGTGCAGAAACACAAGTAATGTATGGGAGGTGCATGATATAGATGGGGGCAGCGCATAGGGGCTGCATGATAAATGGGGGGAGTTCAGGGGACTGAGCTTTGTCTGGAGATGATGTATATAGGGATGAATGGTACATGGGAGTTGCGCTTTATATAGGGATGCTATAGGAAACAATATATGGAAATGATCTATGATCAATATATGATCTATGGAAGGTGGATGAAGTGATGTTCTTCGCATGGGGGAGCAGAAAGGGAAGTATAGGGGAGTGGATGGTAAATGAGGTGCGTGGGGGCACCTGCACATTAGTTCCTGCATATTTTCTTTGCAAAATTATCTTTTGCAATTGCATTTAATTTTTCCAACCTCACACCACTGGAAAAGTGTTAGGAACACGGGACACACAGCCCTCAATCCCAGCTTCATTCCCTTCGTTTCGAGCCAACCTCATGAAAACATCCCCCCCCCCCAACCCCCTCCCCGGCATTGTCCCTAGGGCTTATAGCTTCCAAACCAACACAACCAGCAGCACCAAACTGATGAAATCAGCTGGCTTGTGGCTTGCTTCTTCACCAACCAACCCCCAGTGAAAGAAATCAGGCTTTGCATAGGTCACTGCAAAATCAAATCAAAAGCAATTAATCGTTGAAATTCCTTTGCATGGGGCTGGGTTTTCTCTCTGCTTTCCCAGTGCCTGAGCAGCAGGAATAGCACTGCTTGCTGTTCCATGCCCAAGGGAGAGCGCATATGGATTTTTTTCCATCCCTTGGATGATATAACCCATAGCAGAAACACTTACAGGGGTGAGAAGATGAGGCTCAAAGTTTAAAAGGGTCACACAGCTCAAAGCAGTGTAGAGAAGAGGGATGTTTAACAGGTAGATATCACAGAATCAGTGAGACTGGAAAAGACCTCTAAGATCATCCGGTCCAACCATGCACCTACCACCAATGTTACTTACTAACCAACATTCCTAAGTACTACATCTACCTTTTCCTTAAACAGCTCCAAGGATGGTGACTCCTCTGCTTCCCTAGGCAACCGCTCCTTGCAGAGCCTTCCCAATATCAATTTTGTCCACTTTTTCCCATTCTGCAACTGCCTTTTGCATGCACAACTCCCCCTCAGTGAGCTGAGAGGGGCATCTCAAAATGCATGGAGAAGGAGTAGTCGTCTTTCCCCAGCAAAACGCCTTTGACAGTTTCCAGATTTAGTAGTGGAATGCAAAAGGAGTGTGCAGGCTGTCAGCTGAATCCCAGGACATTGGAGGAGACAGTAAGTGATGTAAATTGTTGGATGAAAATATTGCCATTTGTATTGGGTGTTTGGCTTCATTGGGTTTTGCCTGGGTTTTAATTTCCTGTGAATTTAGCAGCTGGTTAAGGTACTCTGCTGACAGCCCTGGAGGCTGGAAAGGCACAAAATGAGCTGATTTGGCTGTTTTTTGTCTTTGCTTTCCTGAAATAAGGGTTTTCCCACAGCTTTATCCCATTGCAATAGAAAAAAAATCCCTAATTGAGGATGAAGCCAACATCCACCCCACCCCTGATGGATGGAGCCAATGCAAAAACAAAGTCCAAAGCACTGTCCTCAACACCTTCAGGAACAGCAGAAATCTAGGGCAGACAGCTGTAGGGCAGACCTCCCTCTGCACCCAACAACCCCACTTTGAAACAAAAAAAGTGAAGTTTCTCATCTCTTCTCTCCTGACCTTTCCAGAAGTCTGTATACTAATTAGCAGAGTAATAACATGGCAAGGCTGCAATTCCTCATTAGTGCACACAAGATTCCCAGCTACATGATTGATATGCATCTACAAGAAAATTAACTTCAACACAGGAGCTTCATAATCAAGATTAATGAGGAAACTGGCAAAGTGCAGCATGTGGCTCTAGCTGTCTGTATTGCCTGTCCCTCACCAACTATTTGTCAGGAATTGGGTGACCCCAAAATGGGCTTTTCTGGAGAGGATATTCCTTGCCAAAACAAGTCCACATTGAGTCTGTACAAGACCTGAATTTTACCTTCCGTTGAAAAACTCAAAGAAATGTATTGAGGATCTTAGCAGGTTCACATCCTGCACCATCCCTCATGATAAAAAGTGCCCATTTGCAGGTGAAAAAAAGGAATCATGGAATCACAGAATCCTGGTGAGGCTGGATGAGGACTCTGAGCACTTGATCAAGCTGTAGGAATCCCTGTTCCTTGCAAATCCCTACTCCATCCCCATGGATTTCCAGGTTGGGTATTAGAAAAAAAAATATTCTCCAAAGGAGTGACAATGCATTGGCACAGGCTGCCCAGGGAGGTGGTGGGTCACCATCACTGGAAGCATTCGATGTGGAGATGTGGCACTGATGGACATAGTTAGTGGGCATAGTGGGATGGGCTGGGGTTGGAGCTGGGGATTCCTAGAGGTTTTTTCCAACCTTGAATCTATGAATTCAAGGTTGGAAAAAATGAATCTATGGTTCTATGATTTTCCTTATACTTGGGTGTAGTGGAGAGTAAGTCCCACTGAAATCTTACCTAAGAGAAAGAATTGGGATTTCTTATACTCCAGGTTCGGTCATTGGAAAGAAATGCTCCCATTGGGAAGAGATGCACTGGTGAGGATTTAGGCACTGGGATGCTGCAGATGTGGTTGCAGCATTGGTACCAATTTCTCAGACTTTCTCCATCTTAAAATAATTCAATTTTCTCCACAGAAAGGAAGATTTATCTCAACGTATGGACCTGGAACTTGTTCTCAATAGAAATGTCCCAGTAGGAGAATCCACCCATTCTTCCCAGCCCTGACTGCTGCTGCTTTGCTCATGACCCTTGCTGGCATTTCTCTATCAAAAATAGAAACCCAGGCAGCCACAAAGCAAAGAAATATCACCATAGGATAACCCAACATACTGCATTTAACCCCAAATGTTTTGCTTTGCTGCGATAGCAGAAGGTCTCACTATTTTCATCCCTTTTAAACAATAAAAAGCCACAGTAAAATGAAACAGCAGCATTCCAGAATCACAGCTTATCCAGCCTCAAATTTTCCTTAGAGACATCATTTTGTTTCATTCAAACCCACCTTGGGCTCAGTGCGACCCTGCAAGCAGCTATTTCTGTTTCCAAGGAGCCCTGCCCTCCCTCTGCATTTATTTTTAGTGTTATATTGAGCACCAAATGCCCTTGACTCATCTCGCTCTGTCCAGGTTGCACCAAGTCCCAGGAGGGAATTGAAGCGATTTCCTCAATGCCTTTCTCTTCCCTTGACAATGAGAGCAAGTGAGCTGTATCATGTTAGCAAGGGGCTTTTCACAGAATGCATGTTTTAATTATTACATATAATTAATATGCTATAATTAACACACTCCATCGTTGATGCAAAAGGACATGAGCAGAGCATTGAGCACCCAAACCCACTGCTGCACTTGCACATGCTGGAGGCATCACATCAAAGTGCTCTTAGCCCTAAATCTTTAGGGGGATATATATTTCATAACTCAAAATATTCAGGTATTATTCCCAAAATATTATGGTATTACAGACCCCAAAATATTCAGGTATGTTTCAAGCCAGTTCCAGCACCACAGATAATTCCCAAGGTTGGTGTTTGGGCTGTAATTATTCATACAAATCTGTGCCAGTGGCTAATGCTGTTAAGAAGTTCTTATTTCCCCACTCTGGTGTAATCACAAGCATAGGTATTTGCTTTCATTAAATTATTGCTCTTGGTAATGCTCTGATATACGTCTCTCTCCCCAGTGTGGTTTTTTGTTTTTTGTTTTTTTTTGTTTTTTGTTTTTTTTGTTTTGTTTTTGCTGCATGTATTTTGCTTGAAATATATAAAGAAATATACAAATAAATATATTAAAAATAAAAATATAGAAGGCATTTAGTATGTGTTCTGGAAGAGCTTTGCATCTAGTATGCATGGCTCAGTGAGGCTGATACTGCTCCAATTAAAAGACAGAAAACCCACTGCAGCCACCTGTTTGGAGGAGTCCCGCCCAGTTGACATCAGTGCAAACCAGTTTGGGATGCTGGTAGCTACTACACAGCAATTTCTTACGTAAAACACCAAAACCAGATCCTATAGTTCATTATATGATCAAAGGAGAGGGAGAAATGTCCATTTGAAAAGATGAAATCCAGCATATATGGTCCCCATCTGTTCAGCCCCATCTCTTCCCCCAAGCCCATGAATCAATCTTAAGGCTGGATTTGCTGTTTTCCACCAAAATAAAGATCTGGGGGAGTGCAAAAAAAATCCCGATTTCCCAAACAATACAGTATTTCATGACTATAAGTCACCTGGGGAGATTTTCTGGGCTTGAATGTCACATTTTTTAAAAAAATGAGTATTTTTAAAGGATTAGCTTGGCCTTTCTCTTCCTCCCTGCAAATGGCAAGTTTCAGTCCATAACAAAACTGAAACATTTCAGCCCCCTCAGAGATGAAACAGCCACCTGTTCAGATTTTTCCCCTAAACCTAGGGTGTGCTAAGAACCCATAACTGTTTCTTTCCATTTACCATCAGTTCTAAAACTTAGCACTGCAAGGGCAATGATTTCTGATATACAACCATGGCTCCAGGAGCATCTATCCCGTAGCACTGACCTGAAGTTCACATGAAAACCAAGCTCATAAATTCATAAGTTCATAAGTTCATAAGCTCCAGCTTGAAAACAAATTGCTTTAACGTAAACAAAAGTATTTTGCTTTTCCAACATGATGAGCGCCCCCAGTGTGATGCCCATCCCAGGCACACCTTGCCCATTCTCTGGTGCTAATAACCTCCTAGGAAGCCTCAAAATCTTAAAAGCACCCAAAAGTGAGAAAAAGATTGCACACTGTGGAAGGAGCCCAGCCTCAGCTGGTGAAACATCTCCCATCATTTACTAAACGAATAACCCCTGGAGCTATATAAATACACAAGTACACATGCACAGATATATATACACACAGAAGGCATTCTAGAGAACATCCTCACAGCTGCATAAATAGGCTGATGACAGCCGTGGAGTTGATATAAATAAAAGTTGCAGGCATCCTTTTCCCTGGCTTGTCTCCCTCCTCCGTCCAGACACGCAGGATGACATGTGGTTTAATTTTAAACTCTTTTTCCAAGTCTTTGACTCACAAAAGGAATTGTTGTCATCTATGCTAGATGCTGGTGCAAATGCTGTGTTTCTCCCTTTTCCTCCAGTACATTAAATTCAAAATAAAACCCCAGGAGTACCTAATTAGGGCCTATCATACATTCCTCAATTTTAAAAATGAGTTAAAAGAAAATAATAACTTCAGGATCTTTTTCTGATCTTGGCAATGCTGGCAGCCATGCTCAATGGTTGATTCAACTTTTTACTTAGAGTTTTTGTTTTGGGTAGAAAACAAGAAAAACACTGTGGCATGGCAGAATCAGGGTTGTAAGTGAGAATGGGTCCATGGGCAGCAGGTATCAGCTCACACCCATACCATGCCATAGGATGATGCCCAAAACCCTGCTGACTTTTTGGGCATCTCAACTCCACCATGGCCATCAGAGCTCACCATGGCCATCCCATTGACTTTTCCCCTTCCAACATACACTGATTTGGGGTAAGTCCTCTCCCAGATCACACCCTGCAGGCTGAGTTGCCCTTGCACCAAGCAAAACCAGAACAACACCCTCAGCTCAACAAGGAGTTGCAAAACTAACAATATCAGAATTGTAGAGGTTTGCAAAAAGAGACAGTATGCATCCCCCCAAAGAATCCCTCCAACAGAAATAGTGTAGGGTTTGCAACAAAGCATCCCTTAGGAGGACAAATAACATTGTGTTTGCAATGGAGCATCCCTTGGAAGTAAATAACATGGGGTTTGGAAGCGATATCCACTGAAAGCAATGGCCAGAGGGAGGAAAGATGATCCAAGCCCCCTAGATTGAGCCTGCCATTGTCTTTAGGGACTGGAACAAATTTGAAGCATCAACTGAAACCACATCAAGCATTCAAGGAAACAAATTCTGAGCACAGGAACAGAGATCTGCTGCTTCCATTTTATTTCCATAAAGTAATAATAACCCACATCTTCACTTTATGAAGTCATATGGCTGATGAACTGTAAGACAAATTGTGAAGCTGAGGGGTGGAAAAAAAAGGCTATAAATAAATTTGTAATCTTAACATGCATTATCATGTATTTGATAAAGGAGGGAGATGGACTCAGTCATAGCAACCTGCAGTCTTGCAGGGGTCTCGGGGGCAACTTGTGCACCTCTGGAACTGTCTACATTGAAGGTGCTTTTCCCCACTCCCAGAGTGGTGGCAAACCACTGGCTGATAAAACACATTTTGGGAGCATTGCACCCATTCCTGAGGTCCTCTCACAGCTGAGTGTCGAGCCTTTGCAAAATGACGTTGGGAGAGCACGGCTGCCTCCCTCCCCACACCATTAGTCATGCTGCCTGGCTTTCTATTACTTTTTTTTCCCAATATTTTATGGAGCCTTTTTCCCTTCGGGTAGCAACAATGCCAGGGTCAGCAGAACCTGGCCCTGCTGCTGTTGACGGCACAGAGATCTCTTATTTATTTACTGATGCTCATTGCCATTGTTTGCTTACACTGCACAAAGTGAAAAGGCTGTCAGGTCTTTTTTTTACATCCTGCTCCACTTTCCCCAAGTTTTGTGGGTTAGCTTGAATTTTCGATCCTGATTTAGGGTGTACCTATCATAAGTTGCAAGCTTCACCTATATGTGATTTGCACGTTCTGCAGCTTATCCAGCACAGGTTGCATGCTGCTAACAGGTGTATTTGCAAATGCATCCCCACCAATATGTGCAAAGGGGCTTGCATTTCCCAGAGATCGTCTGGTAAATCCTGGGTGGCACTCAGGCATGCAGCTTTTGGGGAGCACTGCGGCATTTCTCATCACAGGAGCAAACAGCTGCTGTGGTCTGTTCAAACAGAAATGCTGCCCACGGACAGCCCAGTGTTTACCCTCCTGCATAGCAATCTCACCAAGCTGCATTCTATCATCTTGTTTCACATCTCAGCCATGCCACCTCAACTCCCTCTTCTCATCCCACTTTACAAAGCTTGTTTCCATCTCCATCACCCCACAGCCTCAAGAAATTGCCCCTGGCCTTCACCAAGAAAAAAAAATTAAAAATACTTTTAAATTTGCTTTTAGCTACAATTTATATGCGTTTCTGCTCCAAGTCACCATCACTGTACCTCCTCTCCACACCTTCCCATTACCCACTTTGCTTCCAAGCAACCTCACCTCTCAGCCCATAAATCTGCAGCACACAGAGTAGGTTTGAAGCAACAATAAATTTTTACGTATTGTCAGGGGAGCTCTTACAATATCTGTATCACCTTGGGCACATAATATGTTTCATAGAACAGGAAGCGTGCATCCATCTCAGAGGATAGCATTTGTTTTCTGCTCTAGATGCTGACTTCAAGCCCTGTCCATCACCCAGCAAGAAATTACAATGTGTGCTGATGCACACAGGCAAAATTCAGTCTCGGATAAAGCCTATAACTGCATTTTCCATTTATTTCCACACATCCAAGTCTCCTTCCCAAAGGTGCAAATGGGAATTGCTTGTTTGTGCTCTCTCCTTTATCCCCAGCAGCAACTTATTTGCTTTCTGCTCAGCATGCCTTGGAAGGAAAGTGAATTATGCAAACTCTCCCAGCAGGCAGGTTATCAAGTTTCCCTGCTAGAGCAAAAAAACTCTCATTTGTAGCCCAGATTAAAGACATGTAGGTCAACTGTTTGACATCAAGTTGAGCAAGTCAATCCCACGCATGGGTTTTGTAACATCTTGGTTGTGATTACCAAAGATTGTTCCATCTCATAGCTGCGCTATCTGTTAGAAACTGAGGTTGCTCCTGGGTTGGGTGTCAGTGCTCTCACTGGCTTCTCACATGACCTCTGCATGTCACAAGCTCATGGATATGGGATTTCTGTCATATAAGCAGAGTGGGCTGGTGGTTGAATTTGGGAATCTTAGAGATCTTTTCCGACTTTAATGTTTCTATGAACTCTTCAGCACAAGCTTCTCAGTAATAAGAGACAGGTAAAGAGGACAGGACAAGAGGGAATGGCCACAAGTTGTGCCAGGGGAGATTTAGATTAGATTTGAGAAAACTTTTTTTTTCTCTGGAAGAGTGGTCAGGCACTGGAATGGCCTGCCTAGGAAGGTGGTTGAGGCACCATCCCTAGCGCTGTTCAAGAAGCGTTTAGATGAGGTGCTAAGGGATTTGATTGAGTGGCTTAGTGGGTAGGGATGGTGATAGGAGGATGGTTGGACTGGATGATCTTGTAGGTCCCTTCCAACTTTATGAATCTATGAATCTAAAGGAAAGAGATGGATGCTTTTGGATAAAAGAGCTCCAAAGTGGCCTATTTGAGACAACCAACCCAAATTTCAAGTTTGGAGTAAGCAGCAATGGCAGAGGATGGGTTTTCTTAGGGGAAGTGCAAGCTTGCAAAAGTGAAGAGTTTTGTCCAAACCTAAGAGGATGGTGCATTTTGTCGCCACTACACCAAAATGCAGAAATTGTGGACAAACTGAGAGAAGAAAGAACTTGCATTTCTCCACTTTAAGGGAAAGAAAAAGACAAATCCTGACTGCTCAAGCAACACAATGCCTGTGTTGGCTTCAGCATAATTTGTTAAGAGCATTTCCCAACCTTTCCCTGCCAGCACTGTGAGCAAGACACAGCACCACTGCTCGTGTATCCTGTGAAAAGATATTTAATAAATATACAAGCTGCTCCTCACATCTTCTCAGAAGGGTGAGGTGGAGAATAGGCTGTGGTTAAATGCTACATCCATTCACCACTGAGTACCTTGCAAAGACCAGAACAAACACCATCTGAAGTTTGGATGCAAACAGGATAACAAAATGCTTTTGGCAGCCACAGAGAGGATGCTTTTCTCATTTCAAAGCAGAGAGCAGCCCCTCCTGTTGCAATTGATGCTGCACCATAGCATGCACTGACTTGGATTTAAGGGAGTTGGAAGAGGGAATTGGGAACTGCAGCAGGGCAACACGCTGTCTCACTGTGGGCCAGATGTGCAAAATGTTCCTTTTATCAATTCACATTTTCCCCAGTGGGTTTCTGTAATGTTTTTCTGTCACTGACTCCTCTCGTCTTCCAGGACTGCTGGCATCTGATTTCTCATCTCTTTGTATTTCATAGGCTCATCATGCCTTTCCTACCAGGCTCTTGACTTGGAGAAATAAATCCAGTCTTTACAATCGCTCTTCAGAGACTAGTTTTTCCAAGGCAGGCAAGACTTTATAAATGTTTCCCCCTAGGAACAAATCACCTTTTTCCCCCTGGCTTAACTAGGTGTGTAAAACACCAAGCTAACAGAAACAGGCAGGCAAGCCTGCATGACATCTTGCCTCACAAACACATTGTTTTCCCCCTATTTTCACCAAAAACTGTCAAAATCAAGGAAAACTATCTTCCACAATGGTGCCTAGATGGAGGGCAGAAATAGACATATAGCTCAGATTTGAAGCCAGTCCTCTAGTTTTCAGGATTACAACCTGAATGCCTTCATCCAACCTGGAAATACTCAAAGCCAAGTTAGATGGCATTTGAGCAGCCTGATCTGGTAGAGGCACCAAGCTCTTGGCAGGCGGTCGGAACTGGGTGGACTTTAAAGACCAACAATGGGATCATTTAAAAACAAAGCTTTTCCCAAGGAATTTTGGATTAAGGAGAAAAAAGACAAAGAATCATTAAGGTTGGAAAAGATCTCTAAGATCATCTAGTCTAACTGTCCACCTATCACCAATATTGTCCACTGAACTGTGCCCCTAAGTTGAAACAGGATGGAAGACGGAGCAAAACCCATGGAGAAGCAGTTGAATTTTAATTGTTTTTTTGTGGGTTTTTTTAATTACTATTTATTTATTTAAGAAGAGGAAAAAGAAAACCTGGAGCATTTACACTCACTGTAACTCTGCCACAGAAAGCAGTTGGAAAAAGGCCACAAAGAGCTGCCCCTTTGCATTTCTGCTCTGTGGATGAGTTACAGCACAGTTCCCAAGGATGCCGAGCTTACCACTCCTGATAAGCCTCTTTTTATAGGTCTGGCAGCTACACACGAGAAAGCAGTAATTAAATTTTCACAACAGAAGAA
This sequence comes from Cyrtonyx montezumae, assembly GCF_038088225.1. Taxonomy (NCBI): domain Eukaryota; kingdom Metazoa; phylum Chordata; class Aves; order Galliformes; family Odontophoridae; genus Cyrtonyx; species Cyrtonyx montezumae. Next base: position 84,384 of record NW_027071948.1, read on the forward strand.
GGCTTGTGCTTTTTGCCCACATTTGAAGAAGTCAGCATAAAAAATTGGGGTGGGCCAGCAATGGAGGGGGATCTCAGTTGTATCCAAGGTAAGGCAGAAATCCTAGAAAAATGTAATATTTTCTGGCTCAAAAACTAATTACAAGCCTGGGAGCAACTTCCTCACCCTATACGAATTCAATTGTCTCCCCATTCCCCAACGCCACTCAACACACAGACAACGCAAAGTTTGTGAGCAGGAGCAGTGCCAGCTCACCCCAGCATCCCCTAAGCAGAGACAGGCAGCTGGTGTGAGGCCAGAAAACAATTTTGAGATACGGTTGACAAAAAACAACCTTGAAAATGCATCAGAAGTGAATGGAAATCTTAAGGATAGAAACTCAAGAGCACTGACTACATAGGCAAGCAACTAGACGTAGCATCCTAGATGCTCCAAGAAACCAATTTAGCAAAATCATGTCTACATCACATGTGGACAGAGGTGATCTTTCATGGGTGACCTCCACTGTCATGGTTGGTCCAGGTCTGACCACACCACAGCCAGGAGAATCTTCTCAAAGCAGTGAGGTGAAGAATTCACCAAACACAGGGGCGCCAACAGGAGAGAAGCAGCACCTCCTCCTAGGGTAAAACTTAACCCTGTCAAACATCCTTTAGCTCCAGGGAGATGACAACCAGGGGAGGAAAACGGATAGCAAACTATTTTCATGTGGAAGGTGCAATGTGATTTAGACAGGTGTATTTAGACAGGTGCTTAATCAGCCAGAGGAAAGGACCTGACTTTTGTCTGTTTTATGAGGTGTTTTACTCCATTATTCTGAGTGCTCAGCTGTCTTGAGGCTCCAGACTTCCAGTCATTAGAGATAGTTATCTCTATGCAATTTAATTAAAGTCTAGTGTTTAATGACACAATGTGCCACTAATTATTTTTCCACTGGTTGTCAGGAGGCTTTTTTTTTTTTTTTTTTTTTGCAGTTGCAAAGCAAAATTTAATTATGGCAAAGAAAGTACACGGGTAGTATCTTGAGAGCTTTTGGAAACAGAGCATAGGATGGGAGAGTAGTGGATCCAGCTCCTCTCGATGAGGAACATCTAATTTTGACTGCAACTCATCACCACAATGCAGGGTTAAGAAATGGTGAGCTGAGGGACAGCTCTGGCATGTTCCACTCCTACTTAGCCAAAAAGAGTAATGAGCATGCCAGCATTGATCAATATGACCATGCCATGAGAATATCAGCATGTGGGCACATCCTAGAATTGTAAAGGTTTGAAAAGACCACCAAGATCATCCAGTCCAAACATCCCCTTACCATGCCCACCAACCATATCAGTCAGTTCCACATCTCCACATTTACTGAACACCTCCAGGGACAGCAACTCCACCATGAAATCCTAAATTTTCATCTCATTTTGGTTGTCTGGTCTATGGAGTTGCCATAACATGCCAGCAAGCAGGAATTCTGGAGAGAGACTGAGTCCACGAGTTGCAAATAGCTTGGGACTTCACAGCAATAGAACTGGAGGCTCAATTGGCTCAATTCACTCAGGAGGAAGCTCCTGGGATAAACTTAACAAAAAATTGAATTTTCTCCTTAAAGCTATGATCCCATGCAGCAAAAGTCAAGCCCTTCTTTCAAGACGTTTTCTTTGAGGGGTGTGGGGGTTTGCATCTCAATTCATTTCTTGTAAGCTGAGTTATCCCCGCTTTGCAGCCTTCATTGTAGGCTACCAAACACATTCATTGCAAATTTCAGTGCTCTGCAGTTTTGCCTCCTCAGCAGAACAGGGATTTGGGAATCCTGCTTTTCGTCCCTGCCACAAGTCTTTGTCTGCCAGGAGATTTTGTCTCTCTAAGCCTCAGTTTCCCTGTAAAGTCAAGATAATGACGCACATTTATTTTGCAAATTGCTTTGATCTCTACTGTTGAAGGGTGTTCTGCAAGACTTAATTACATGTGTCACCATGAGCCTTTCCAGAACACATTAAAGTATCTTAAGCTGCCTAGCAATGCAGAGGAGATCTGTGCAGAGAGAATTAAATGTGCAATACACTCATCTGCGAGCAGAGTTTTATCATTTTGGAGAGGTCTGGGTAAGTTCTGCACTGATAAGTAGCTTTGAGAAATTCCCCATAATTTCCGCATATGTTATTATAGTTTTCCCTTAAGTATTAAAACATGTCATCTCAATGCTATGCTATCCTTGCCTACTTCCAGGAGCTAGCATCAGGTCCAGGATCAAGCAGTTCTTTTAGGAAGATGCAGGCTGGTTACCTTCTACTGCAAAATGCCCAGCTTTTGAGATCTAAACACCCTCTGGAAATTGTTACTTTCTTGAGATCTTTGAAACACCTACATGGTTGGATCACACAAGCAGAGTACAGTGACAGCCCACAATTAGAGCTGGTCAAAACACACAGGACTTCAGCTGCAGTAGCAATTCTAATGTCCTGAAATTTGCAGGTTTATTGCAGCTGATGGTGGAGATATTGCAGAACTGCCCATGGACACGATGCAATTACAGTTTTGGAACAGTATCTCAGCAGTGACTCTATTATGACAGAAAACATCTTTTGTAGCACATGATGTGATAGTGGCTGGGATGTGGAAAGTGTTAAAACAGCACAAAACACTCACCAACCACCCAAAACCTATGTGACCTTGCGGGAAGAGCCTGCAACAAGCTGGATTATACATTCCCCAGCAACACAGCCCTGATGAGATGAATACTGCAAAGACATCCAAAGATCATTTGCATCCTTCTGCCCACAACTTTCCTTCTCATCACCATCTGCTACCCTTGACAGGCTCTGCACTTTGGGGAGAAGTTTCTTTCTGATGCTGACAACAGCAAGAGAAACCACAAGAGCAACTCAACGTCCAGAAGAAATTTAGAGATCAACAATGGAGTCAAACTCAGTGTGCTCTCATCAACAGTCGTCCGAAGGTTCTTTGGCTTTGCATGAAAATTAAAAGAGGAAAAAGGCCCCCTCCACCAAAAAACAATAAAAAAAAAAGTGGTGAAAAGTGAAAGGAAAGAAGAGCAGAACAATTCCCAGGGAAAAACATTCCATATTCAGTTCCCAGGTTAGCAATGGACAGTGAAGAACTGACTTGGCAATTATTTTAGGACAAGGAGCACAGCTTGAAAAACTCATTGCTACTCTTTGTGAATATTTAATGAACCTTTAAAAAGAAAAAAAAAAAACAAGAGGAAGGGAAGTGAAAAGCTCTCATTAAGACTTTTGGCAGATCTGATTAGTGGTTTTAGAGCCCCAAACAACCATTTAATTGGTAAATCCTCTGGCAGCAAAGGAAAAGAAAGGGCTAGGCACAAAAGCAGACTGTTTGCCTTGTTGTAGAGCTGCTCCCCTCCTCCATACATTTCTGAAAGGACTTGCCAGCAAAAACAAAGTATTTATCAGAAACTTCCCCTCTTCTGCCTTCAATCTTGCTCTCCAGAGCCCAGCACAGTAGTGTTAAGATTAAAATAGTTCGAGATGAGGAGAAAATGCCTTCCTGGTTGCATAGATTAGTAAAACACAGAAGGGTTGGAGGATGCTCCAGCACGGGGAACTCCACAGCTCTCAACACCAGTTTTACATCAACTAAGGGATCTCAAGGATTTCTGCTAACTATTGGTTGGCCATCATCTCTTACAGCAGGCCCTGCAACCATGGCATAAAACCTCAACCTTAGCATTCTAGGAATCGCATGCTCTTTGCTTTTCTCAAACTCACTCAATGGTGCTAGTCCATACTAGGAGAGAGAGAGAGAGGAGAGATTTCTGCAATTGCAAAGAGAGTTGCAGTGAGGTGGCCACAGAAATACAGCACAGGTTCAAGCAAGAAGAGACCCATGCAGTTGAGTTGAAGATTGGCCACATCTACTCAGTGCGATATTTAGAAATTGATTTCAGTGCTGGTGAGAGGAAATAACTTCAGGAGACTGGGGAAGGGAGAAGCCAAAGAGCTGCTTTATGCTCCCATAGGACTTGCATGCATCAAGCCTCAACTAAAACAGGCTTCTAGACCTTGATGGTAATTCAGACAGAAGCCATTTCTTACAGTGAAGAGCATCTCTAATTTGGATGCTGCTTGCAATACTCATGGGGAAGTACTACCAGGCACTAGCATGGTGATCCTTATCTTCTTTCTCTCTTCACTGAAACTCCCAGAAGCACTAAAAACCAGGGACCCAAAAGCTCACTGTTGGAAGTACGAGCAATATATGGCATTTCCACTGTTCCTCTGCTCTCCCTGGATATATTTTGGTGCAAGGGATTCAGGGAACACACCCCATCCCCTCCTGCTCATTCCATGCCTGCTGCATGGCACCAGCAGCCTTGCACCCAAGATTACGCTGGCTTTGTGCCTTCCTTTCTATCCTCAGCCTTGAACATCCTTTGAACTCCTCTTGAAAAGAGATTGATTAATATGAAATTACTCAAAGTTCCCTTAGTTGGTTCTGACATCAGGAAGGAAAGGGAAGAATTACAGAGCCCAAGTGAAACATTTACCAAATTAGTTTCTCTGCTAGATATTGTCTCAGATTTTGAGTATTTTTTTTAAATCCATCATGCAGTAATTGCCTGATTAACTCGGCAATGACACTGTGGCTTGATTTACATGTAGAAATAAAATTAAGAAAAAGCTTTTTCACAACACATCCCAACACAAAGGGGAAGAAAAGCCTACATGGGTAGCTTTGAAAGCTGAGAAATGGATCCTGAAGTGCATGAGAACAAAGAGTTGGAGGGAGTTCGGGAGCTGGGTGTTAAGAACAGGCAGACAGAGACCATTGGCCACTTCCCACAGCCTTGGCAAATCACATCAGGGCAGCCACCTCTCCTCTGCCTTTCTAAAGAATTGTTGCATTAATGCTTCAATTAGGATCAGAGTCCATTGATTCCTTATCCCCACAGTAATGAATTCAGCCTTCCCAAGTGGAGGTTTAGGGAATTTTTCAGTTTGGAAGGCTCCATCTCTGCAGGGAGAGCTCTGGGGGCTCAGCATTCCATACCTGCACCCCCCGACCCAAGGCATTGCAGTGTCACCAGAAAGGGCTCGACACCCAAAAGGTTGTAATGTGCATGGGGATGCTCCTCAAAACACAGAGCTTGGAGGAGGCAGAGTCAGATGATGCCTTTCCCTTGCAACGCTTGCTCTCAATTTGGCTCAATTTAATTAAAGGAGGGAGGAGCTGCTATCTTTGTCAGTCTCAAACTCATGCAAGCACAAGATCTGTCTTCAATCAACACCAGATTTCTGTTTTTCACGTCAATACCATTAATGTTACGCCTCTTTCTGGGTCAAGAGTGTCATGAACCATCCCATAAAGAGAACCTCCCCCTCCTCCAAAAAAAAAAAGTCACAAGCTCCCAGTATTTAGGAGCTTCTCACTCCCACATTTTGCTGTGGGTGAAGCTGCTCCCACACTGCTCTGGCACAAGAGGCATTACATAAGTCCACAATATTAGGATGCTCAGCCTGTGTGGGATGCCCATAAATATAAGGAATTGAGTTAGGGAAGCAACCCACCTGCAAGCTGCTGACATGCAAACCCACTCCTTCACCCACAACTGAACTTGGGGAGAAAAGAGGAATTTGGTCTCGGGAAGGAGAATGCCTGATGGGATAAGGGCGCAAGGGATGTGCCAGACTCCACTTTTGCATAAACCAGCACTGAGATGAAGCAAGTCTGCAGGAATGCATTTGAAAATTACTCAGCAGCTTTCAGCTTCATCTGGGACAGAATAACTGTGCACGTTCTGCATCCCCAAGCTCTCTCCCTAGATTTATTTTGGATTCATTCACTCAGATAACTTCACAACTGAAAAGGAAGCAAGCAGGCTTTTTCTCCCTCCTTGACCCTTCCCATCTCTTCCTAAGCTGCATTAATTTCCCAACGAGATTTATTCCAGCTCCTTCCTCTCCTGTCACTGATGATCTCGCTTCTATCGACCACTTGAGGATTTCCTCTGTCCTCTCCTTCCGCTGCTTCTAAGCAGCAGAAATCCTTCAGCCTCTCAACATTATGTCTTGCAGCAAGTTACAAGAACCTGGAGTTCAACATGGAAGAGAAGAGATGCCGAGGAAGATGTTCAAGTTGGGCCACAACCAATGGATCCAGGGGGTTCCAAAGACAAAAAGCTTTGCCCACATCCTTAAAACCTCACAGGTGTCTACATAACCATTACTCAACTCCAGTAAACTTCCCAATATCTTTCCATAGCTGCATTTGCATCTTATTTCAGGTCCCATTAGGTATGCAAAAGAACTTTGAATGGTGCACAGTGTGTTTTATTTTTGGTACTCCAACCCAAATACAACACCATATCCAAATGCAATGTTTATATCTAGAAGCTGGATGCAATCATCTCAGCAAATCCTCTTAATAGAAGCTCAACCTCATCTTTACTAGCGGAAAACAGTCAGGAAAAGCCCTTGAAGTGATGGAGAGAAATGAATTGTGGGTGTAAGCACCCCTCTTGTAAATGTTAGGTTTAACGTGTTGCAAAACATAGCTCATTTCTGCTTCCTAACATCCAGTTTTGCCCCAGGAAAACAGGACTGCAAAGATTGGCAGGATACTGAAAAATAAATCTGCCCCAAGCCAAGGGGGGAAATGCATATATGTATTATAACCTCAAGAAACTCTGAATACTGAAAGCCAAAATATATATATATACAAATCAGTTCAGTCACTCCGTTTCACTATACTTTAATCATTTCATGCTTTCCTTTCCCCATTGTTTTAACATGGAAAAAGTTTTAAGTCCTAATTCCTAATTTGAAAACAGCAAAGCAAATCCTCTTGGTGTTCCTAGCCTCAACCTCTGCCACATTCCCACCCCATCACTCTTAACACCAGAATGTGGCTGCAAGCCTCAGATCTCTGTATCAATCTGCTCCCACAGAGGATGTTTGGAGAAGAATACAACATTGTCTCACATTTCAATCCCTTCATTCACTTTCAGCCTTCATTCCTTTGCACCTCCTCTTCCTCACAGTCCCCAGATGAAACAGAACCCATTACGGCCGTAAATCATCCCCTTCCTGACACAACAAAAACCCACTGCAAAAAGAGAAAGACAACAAATCTTATTTAAACATTTTGTTAGTCAGTGTGATGTGTTTAAGTCTCTTCATTTGCTGCAAGTCCTGCTCCTGTGAGCTGTGAGCCTGAAAGAAAGATGGATAGCCGAAATAAAGTTCCTAATTGGCACCTTTTTCCCTGTCTTTGGCCAATTTCAGGAATTAATAATGATGAATAAGGAGGCAACGATGCCTCAGCATGTGCAGGAAAATAGGCCTGGCCAGGGAGGAGGCAGCAGGATGGGCATATCCACTGCTATCCCCTCCCCATTCCAATTTCCTATGAAAATAGGAGCTCCCATTTGCACCTGCTGTTTTATGAGCTGTGTTTCACTTCCAATCACTGTCACCCAGACAAAAAATGCTCAACAGTAATAATTTTTTTTCCCTCTGGGCTGAACCTCAGCTACCACCACTTTGCCAGCTTTCTACATAAATTCTGAGTGAATTTCCTAAAAATAAGCTATTTTCTGCAATCCTGGGGTAACTGACTGCTGCATAGGAACATCTCACTCCTGCACTCACTTGCAAATCAGTGAATATTCAGGTTATTCTGGCTATTCCTAAAAGCAGCAGGAGCTGTTTCACCTAATGAACTCAATTCTCTACACCCACAGACTCCTCTTAATTAATAAAGTTGATTTCCCATGGGCAAGCAGAGATACAGGATGCATTCTTGGGTCAAGCACCACTCTTGTGGCATTAAGTGATGTGGTTTAGTAGACAAGATGGTGATGGGATGATGGCTGAACTGGATGATATTAGTGAACTTTTTCAACCTTTATGGTTCTTGATCCCCCAAACCCTTCCCTTTCTACCTGATGTGCCCTAATGGCTACTATCTAATTAATGAAGACTGCTACTGTGCTTGGGAGCTTCCACCTCTCCTGGCCTAGCGTTCCCATTTAACTCTATTTTGTAGGTGTTGTTTTTTTGTTTTTTTTTTTTTGCTTTTTTTTTTTCTTTTAAATTAATGAATATCTCCCAGCCTGAGCAACATGGGAAGCAAATGGCAAAAGAACCAATGCTTTTAGACATAGTAAGATAGAATGTTCTCCCTCCCTTTAACTAAATCCTGCACGTTTCAATGTGCTCCATATAAAACATTGTAAATTTGCTCAATTTTAGTCAAAAATATGCATATTTATCTCATGTTTAATAAATGTTAGAAAGAAAGAGCCTGGAACTGAAAGATAAAGCAGGTCTACTTTGGGCCTGTCTTCCCAAATGGGATCCTGGTGAAACCAGGAGCGTTTTTACACTGCATTTGGGTCTTTGTAGACTATAATTCAACTAAAACATCTCCAGGAAGCTTGGAAGGACCTTTCTGGATGCACCAAACCTTTGGAACCTTCGTGCAATGCTGAGCCCAAGGATGGTTTCCAGCTCTGCCCTTTGGTCAACAGTCTCACCCATGCAACCTGCCTGCAATTCCAGTGCTGTCTCCCACCCATAGACATTACTTTGGGGTGAGAAATGGTGCTTCTCCTGTCAGCAGGTATCTATTTCCCAGTCTAGCAGGTGTGAAAGATCAATTGCAACTGTCTCTAGAAACAGACACTACAGCAGCATTCCTTCTGGTGCAGAGTTCCCTGGGTGGGAATGCTGGCAGAACAGCCCAGCTCCATGGCCATCCTGCTGCTGATGTCATCCAACAGCTGGGAACAACCCTACACCCACACATTCCTCTTAGCTTTCATAGAATCATTAAGATTGAAAAAGGCCTCTAAGATCATCAAGTCCAACCATTGACCCATCCCCACCTTGCTCTCTAAACAGTGTTACTCAGGTCAATCCATGCTCCAGTAAGCATAACAGCCCGGGATGCTTTCAGCGCTGAGAATAGCTTAAATTCAACTGAATCTCAGTTTGGGATTTAGATGGGGAAGAAGATGTACTTTCTCACTACTGTTACAAGCTTGAAGCACGCCCAGTGGGTCCAGATGCTCAGTGCAAAGAGAAAAGCTGGAGAAACCTATGAGGTATAATTTATTTTCCTAATGCATGATTGCAGATCGATACCTGCTTATTCGACTGCCTGTGCAAATACACAATTTCAATGCAGAAAACACTCATACATCAGCAACAACAGGAAATGCACATTGATCTCTTGGAAAATGAGTAAAACCCAACCCAGTGTGGGCTCTGCATTTAGCAGTGCTGCTGAAGTGCCCCATGTTTTGTAGGACAGTGGCACAACTCAGCATCCCTCCCCTCTTCCATTGTCCATGCTCTAAAATGGATCAGTTTGTTTTGACTAGGAGAAGCAACAAGGGAAAACTCAGGACAAAGCAACTCTTCACCTCCACAAGTGAAACTGAAATGCAAATTTGCTGTATTTTCTGTATTCCCCATACCATCAAAACCCAGCCCCTCAAAAGATGGCTTTTCACAGAGTGAGAAATAAACAGCAAAGGGGAAACTACATGAACAACAATAATAAAAAAAAACCCAAAAACACTGTACACTCCTTTTCTCTTAATGAATGCTCACACTGATGTAAAGCAACAGCTTCATGGCAATTTGAGGGAATATATGCATCATCTGGTACAATACCATCCAACATGATAATGTAATCCCACCAGTAACCTGCCACACCTCTCCCTTTCTCACAGCTAATGCACTGACATCTCCAAAAAGCACACTTAATTTTTTTGTTCTTTTCATCCTCAACCCTGGAGCCCCTTGCTCCCCATTCATCCCTCTTAAGAGGAATCAATTTGCACAGCAGAGGTATCCCATCTGGCCAAAGCCAAACACCTGCCCTCAGCCTCCTAAAGCAATAAGAGATCTGAAAGTAGGAACACGTAAATAGAACTCAAAATAAGGTTTTAAACCCTCTACTAATGCACATGAGATAGTTCTCATCCTTCCAGGAGAACCTCTTGTAAAAGGCTCCACTCGGTGCAGTATCTTTGAGAATGCTCAAGCAGTTCATTTCACTTCATACCATATTAATCCCCTCCCCCCATGTTAGCAATTCAGCCAATTGATGAAAGCACCCTTTCGCAATCTGCCAAAAATCATAAACTCAATGGCTTCCAGATGTTGGCAATGCACAGTTGGTGCTTGTTACAGCTGTTGGGATGGATGACCCCAGATTTTAACCCATTCATGGAAAGGCTTAGGTTGGAAGGGACCTTCAAGATCATCAAGCTCCAATCCCTTACCATGAACGGGGTTGCCAACTACTAGATCATTTTGAGTGCTTTTCTTGATAATCAGCCTTTTGGAAGGTGCTTTGGAGCAAAGTCCCTGATGGATGCTCAGTGTCCGTGGAAGACAGGACCACCTGGCTCCATGTCACTGCACTATAGGCTCAGTAATAGATAGAGCCCACATGCATAATGTAAATATATATATATATAATCCCATTTTAATTTTAAGTTAATTAAAGCAGAAGCAATCAAAGCCACTTTAGACAGATTAATGATGCAACAAGAGCCATAAATTATCCCTGTTTTCTGCATCAAGTACATCACCAGTGCCTTTTCCCAGCCTATGCCACTTCAGCATGTGCTGGACAAACCCTTTCATTTCACCCTTCTGCCCCCCTCTCTCCTTGCCTCTCTTGATGGATGAAGGATTTGAAATTCTAACAGCTGTGAGGATTTGTGTGGGAAGAGAAGCAACATCCAAAGGATTATCAAGCAAAAAAGATCAAATCGTTCTAAAAAAAATGAGATAGGGTTGAGGAAATTGCAGGCACACACACAGAGAGGAGTGTGTATATTTATTTATAAATATAGCTGAAGTCCAAAAGAAAGGGAAGGCAGGTTTAGCAATGGAGGCAGCCTGCTTGTGTTGTGCAAAATAAGAGAAAATGGGGCAGTTTCAGGAATGATGAGAGCAGCAATTAAAAAAAAAAGTATTTTTCAGCCCTTCAGCTCCTCACTTCTCATTTTCTGATGTTTTTCTCCTTTTCTTTCTTCTCTCATGAGTACTTTCTATGTTGGAGCACTGTGCGCCCCAGGGACCATGGGCAGATCTGAGGGAATTCTCTCCAAAATCTCATTTTTGTGTTATAGGTGCCCCTGAGGAGTGGGCTTCTGTAGGGAAAAGCAGGTTCAGACCAAGATAAAAAAGAAAAAAAAAACAAACGAACAAACAAAAAGTAAAAATGCTATGAAACTCCCCATATACATACACACCCCCTCACCCTTGGTGTGGTTTAGGGGAATGGCTGCATCAATTCATCAGGGGTTGCACTGAGTTGTTAGCCCTCAAGGATGATCCACGCAAATCCCAGGCATCGCTGGGGACCATCTTGTCAAAAGATAACATGTTGGATCGGATGCACCAGAGGGAGAGATGCCAAAATAGAAAAGGAGAAGGCCTCTGAGGGCTTCCAGCTCAGGCTTCCTGGGGAAATGCAACAAAACCAACCAGGCACACTGTGGCCCAAATTGAAATCTTTTAAAATTCCAAGGGTAGGAGAGAAATTCAAATCAGAAAAGGAGAAATGGAAAATTGCTCCAGTGCCCCCCAGAAATGGTTTGGAGGGAGAGGAAGGCTGACAGACACCCCTGAAGCATTACAGTTCTGCTCTCCCTGTTCCCAAAGGGCACTCCTCCACTGTGAGGTGTGCAAGTGACAGAAGTGAACATCAGTCATCTCAGGAAATAAATATCTACAGGATGGGTCTTGACAGAGCCATAAAATGCTGATTTCAGGTTGGCCATCTGCAAATGAGTCAATTTAAAATAAGAAAAGGCATTTACGTGCAATTTTAACTGAAAGATCATTCAGATGCATCAATTAAATTGGCTTTCTAGGAATTTTTCACTCTTGGGCTCAAACAGATTGAATTCTGGTGCTTCTGTAATAACCACTGAAACACCGTTACACGTTTCAGCTGTCTTACCCATCTCCTGTCTTCAAAATAGATCAAAACACACAAAGTGTAACTAGAACAAGCAAGAGATCACTCAAAGTCTTTCTGATGGAATTGGGTTCCAAGGGTGCTGCTAGGAGCACAGGTTTCACCATGACCACGCATCTTCTCCAGCATCAATCACTGCAAGCCACTCATTATTCTCAAATGTTGTGAGCAGCTGTGATGTCACCCCTGCGCACCCATCAATCACGCCTACAGAGTCAGGACAGCTGATTGACAGCTCGCGACAGGGGAGTAAAAAGATACATTGCAGATAGTGTTTTCCATTTTTTGAGTGTGTTTTAAATACAAGTGAACAACACACTGACTTCTCATTAAGGAGAGAAAAGCCTCCTGCTTTTTTTTTTCATCAGATGGGATGTGGGCATCTCAAAAGGGTTGGATGGGATCCTCATCCAGAGGTGCATCATGGCTTGTCACCTCTTTGTGCTTTTAGATGATTCACTGGCTACTGGTAGCTGGATTTGGAGGGATAGGAACCAGCATCAACAAAAAATAAGAAGTCCCAGCTATTAACCCAGCTAATAACAGCTTTGGGAACCTTTCTCACCTGCGTTACTATGTCCAAATTCTGATATTAAGTCATTTGCACTCTAGATGGTTAAATCTGGCTCATACCACCCAAACGCACAACTCATGAATGGGGTCACTGCAGTCCTCTGTCCCCCTCCAGCCAGATGATGACAAGGCTTCATTAAAACCCCTAATACAAGACATTTAGACACAAAACACCTCCAAAAAAGCAAGTTTGGGCTCATCCTGTTCCCCAAACTTGACCCCAGAGGCACCGTTACTGGAAGGATTTTCCTTGAGTCAAAATGGCAGCAAGCACCAAGCTAACATATCTTTGGAGCAGAGACACCATCAGGTACTTCACATGGAAAAAAGGGAATTAGCAGTTGCTGCACCGATCATATTTTATATCCATGTGCAGATAAACATGGGTTTTGGCTCCCTGCCCAGGCCAATGAAAGCTTTTATCTCCCACTAAACACAGGGACTAGGTGAACTTAATAAAAAAAACCCTCATTTCCCACCTCCTCCCACCACCACTATTCAGTGGTGGTGGCGTTGATTCCTCTCTATCAAGTTCCTTGCTTAGAAACATCTTTTCTCCAGCTTTATTTTGTCAGTTCCTTGCTTTAATAAGGAAGAAACCCCCTAAATCACCATCCTACAGTACTGCAAACCCCCGAATTTCCCTGCTCTTTCCAGTATTTTCCCCCTTATTTTCCCTTTCCTTTATAATTTTTGCTCTCCCTCCCTCCAATTCCTCATGCTAATTTATGGAAATCAAATGCCATTTCTTCCCAGTCAGGGATAATAAAGAAGAGTACTAAAAAGGGTGGAAGCACAGTGAGGAGGGGGCTGTAAATACTAATTGTTCTATACAGAGAATACAGTTTATTTTCTTGCTGAAGGGAAGGTTATGTTTAATTAAATCTGCTTGTTCTCTGCCAACAGGGCTGGCTTCCAAATGAGCCCCAAGCCTACATTGGGGACACAAAGCCCAGACATACGCTGCAAGGGTAGAGCTCGCACATGCTTTGATGGGATTCAAAGGGAAGGGGGGCAATCCCAGTTGGATTCTATTATTTCTGTTATTGCAGTGCTTGTTGGAAAGAGTCAAATGGGGTGCAAATGCAGCAAAGCATCACTTGCTTGGGAACATGCAATGTCCATGTTTAAACACTGTGTATCCCCAAAGTTGTACTTTTGCAGTGTGCAAGAGGATGCCAATGTGCAATCTACCTCCAGTCTGGATTTGGGGTTACATTTTTTGCTCAGTTCCAGGTAATTAAATGCACACTGCAGGATGCAGTAAGATGAGGAAACACATTCTCCCCCCTCCTTCGATAACATCTAGGGTCGTTCAATTCTCATTGCTCCAATAATCCACATCTAATTTGCCGCAAGCCCGGCACTGAGTCTTTTGGCACTTCATTAAGGCACGTGAGCAGCATTTCATTACTGGCTATACCCTCTCTCCTTCCCAGCAAACCTCAACAAAAATCCAAAGGAAAACCACATCAGCAAGGCACACAACATTTTGCATCCTTTCCCAGGTCATTTGCCTTTTGCCCACTCCAAGTTTTGAGGTGGAGGTGCAGTGAACCAATGCAGCCTGCCTTCCCACGGCCTAAGCATGGATCTATCCTTCATACTCACTCACTCAGGGAGGGAAAGATGGAGAAATGAAGGGAGGGGGAGCGAGCACAGTCGGGAGTTATTTATAGGAGAGGCTTTTGTGCAGGAGGAGATGCCGACGCCAGAGAGATTGTAAAAATAATCCTGGAGACAGGTGCTGCTGCCTTTAGGGAGGAGGCTGCTGCCAAATAACAGCTTGGAGAATGTAAAAGGTAAGAAGAAAGGGGGGGGTGAAAGAGTAAAAAATGAAATGAAATCAGATAGATGCATTCCTCAGTTTCATCTGCCACCCACTCTTGTGCTGAGAGAAACTCAATCCTTTGCACAAGTTTCATGGCAGTGCACTTCCAAGGGAAGCATAGGAAAAATAACCCCTAAATCCAATCGAATTCCCTACCAGAGGTTGGCCTGACCAGAGCCTCATCCTACCTGTGCTTGAATGCCTTTGGCCTGCAAAGATCCAGCTCTCCTGATGGGGAAAAGAAAGAAGGAAAACCCAATGTTTTCAGTAAGCAAACGAAGTAACCCACTTTGTTTTCTCCCTGGTGTTTAGCCACAGCAGTCCTGCTGAAGGTGATTGTACTGCTGGGCACAACAGGTTTTGCCACAGGGAAGGAGCAGCCCAGAGCCACATTCTTTGTTACCACAAATAGAAATGCACCACAGATGGTGGAAGGGATTGATCACAGTGTGCATTTAGATGCTGAAGGGACACAATCAAATGATGCCAGCAGACAAGTGGCATCTCAACTCCTCACCCTTCCTCCCCTCCCTCCTCCTTCTCTCCACACCGATCTGTCTCTTTGTCCTCTTTTTGGAGCAGCTCTCATCAACTTGTCACCAAGTGACAACAAGTTGGGCTGCGAGCAGAAAAAACATCAGGAAGGATGAGGAAAAAGGAAAAATAAAGAAAAAAATCCAAGGATTCTTTTACCCCAGTCAAATGAAGTTGCAGATGATGCTTAGAATTTATCAATGTTTTTGGAGCAAGCGATGAATGCTCCAAACCAAGCCAAAGGCAACAACAGAGGCAAGAATAAGGGACATAAGCATTGGAAGAAGCTTGCAAGATGTCCCACATTTCCTCCTGGCTTGCAATGAAGGAAAAAGTTGGGTGCTAGGACCCGCTGGAGAGGAACTAATTCTGTTTGCAAATCTGAGAAAGAAAACTTGCTTTTATTTTCCTACTCAGCGCTGAGAAAGGCAAAGCCAGGAAGAACCTCTGCCGCTCCTGGGCTGGCAACCACAGGACAAATGAGAGCGTTTAGGCAGTAATTAGGCAGTAATGACCTACTCGGAGGTCTCCACCGTGCAGGAAATAACCTGAGCTGGGACTGGGGTGACACGAGCCTGAGCGTACTCAGCAATTTATCAGGTTATTGCTAGCTCATGGGAACAGTGGTCGAGTCATTAACCCTCTTACAGACTTTTGCTTCTCACAGACACCCATTTTAAAGGAAAAGTCTTAAAAAATAAATAAAAAATTGAAATCTTAATATGCTCCAAAACTAGGAGCAGCTGGGCTCCTTTATTTTCTCATAGCAGGAGAAAGAGGCATTATAGTGCAGGCTGAAAGATGCACAGCCACCTCTGCAGAGTCAGTGTATGCGCACGCACACACACACACACACACACAAAAAGCCCTCAGCCCCACATTTCCAGCTCCTGGAGGTTTTTCTTCATGCCTGCTGAATGCACATCACCCCTTGAGCAGAGGCTTTTGCAGCACTTAAACATCTCCCCACAGCTAAATATAGATTCTCTTATTTACACTGAATAAATTTATTGTTCACTGGGGGGAAAATGACAAAAAAGCCATCTTTGTCCAAGTTTTTGTATTTATATACTACCAAGCTCCCACAATTTTAATGAGGGTTTTGCCACACTAGCTGAACTGGAGAAAAAACACACAATGCCACCCCCTCAAATACCTTCCTGTACAGTGCTGAGCTCTCCCCAGCCCTAAGCAGGACCATGGGAAACACTCCTCACAACTCAAAAAGCAACAAAATCTGAAAAGCATCCTTCACACATTCCACTTTGTCTGGAATCCCACCACCCATGGCAGAGCTCAAACCAACTGCAGCCATCCTGCATGAGGTTTTGAGTAATCCCGTTTTTGGCAGGGTGGGAAGGCTGTGAAGACAAACTCTCATGCTGTGACTGAAGCGAGAGCTACCAAGCCTGGCAACAGTAGAGCTTGATTTTGGCTCTGGATCCAAGCCCAAGGTTTTGTTCGCTTACAGGTGACTTGCTCCATGCAAAAAGTCAGATACAAGCAGCTTGCGAGCGTCAAGGGTGCACACATCTCATGTACTGATTTCCTGGACGTTCTGGCATCCATCCTAGGAAGGTGAAACCCACCTTGGGTTTCTTGTATCACTGAAAATGTGTTTTAGATGTTCAGACCTCAGTCATGCCCTTCACAGTCTTAACAGTCAAGAGGGGAAAAAAAGATGACCTTTTTCTTTGTTTTCTTGCTTCACATTAGTTCAAGATAATAGTTATCCTACAGTCATTTATTTATCTCTGCTGATCTTTAAGGGGAGGTGCGCAATCCACTTTGGCACCAACTCCTTCACCACAGGTACCAAAAACCAGGCAGTGAGATTGCCCCCAACCCCAACAAGCAATTCTTACCAAAGTTCCACAGAGCCTAAGGAGGCTTGGGAGTAGTAGCAGCACAGAGCAACATTAATTACCACTACAACCTATTTGCTTTCTAAAGCAGCAGCATCTCAGCAGCATCCTTGCAATGCTTCATCACAGCATTAATGCAATGTGACTTCCACGACATCTGCTCCACTAGCACCGCGTGCCCCACACTCATGTATTAATGCTACTGATCCAGTCCTCAACCTGTCACTATATCTTAAAATCAATGGCAGGATGACTCTGGGCTGCACAGAGCAGCCTGCACACGGTGTGAATAATTCACACACAAAATGCACAGAAGGATGCAACCTCAACAGAGCACGCAGTGGGGATCTCACGAATGAAAAAACGCATTTTTATGTGTCTAGCTGCATGGAAAGTGGGTTTGCCACCTGGAAAAGGACAGGAAAATGCAGCCCTTAGGCCACTACCTGACATCCAGCAGCAGTGTCAGACCAGAGTAGGGTGAAACATGTTTGACGTATAGCTCTGTTGCCACAGAGGAACAGAGGAAAAAGGTTAAATGATAAACAATGTGGAAATAAAGCAGGTTTTGGCTGGGCAAAGTGGTTGCACTGGCTCCCAAGTGCAGTGCTCCAGCACAAGCAAAGCATTCCTTTCGCACAAGGAAATCTTATCTTTGTAGAGCTACAGGCATTAGGAGGTTTGCAAAATGTTGGATGAGAAATTCACAAACACAGAGAGAGAGGTACCCCAGGCAGCATCAGTCCCATATGAAACTACTATTGTCCAAGTCTTAACATTTCACGCTCAAACACTTCCTCTCCCCAGAGACATTTAAATACATATTGCGCAGCATAGGTACAGCTAACAGCCATGAGAAATCTCACACTCTCAAGATGAAGGAAAATAGTCTCCAACAGGCTTCACCTAACACCACTTGTACTCAAGAGCCTCTCATTTCATTTTCATTATTTTCCCCATTTCTTTAGCATATACAGATAGGAAGGATGCTTATAAAGTGTCATTAACGCTGTTGGTACAGGCAGGAATAGGGGCTGCACTGCAGCATGTTGTGCATCCCACTACATACCCATGTCCTCCTGAAGCCTCTGGCCCCACTAACAGTTTCATCTCTTAACTGGGGAGGATTATTTCTTTCCTAACCAGAAATAGGATGCCAGGCAGAAGGAGATACTCCTGACCCAAGAGCCTTCCCAAGGGCTGAGCTCTGTCACCACAATTGAGCTTGGTTGTGAAAAGATCTTATAGACGTGCTATTTCTTACTCTTTCTCAGCTCCTCTATCAAAAAACCACTCTATTGTAATTAATATTTATTTTATTTTAAACTGAAGGCACTTGGATGTGAAAGCAAGAGTAACTAATGGGCTCAGAAACGCAACCTCCTGTAGTTTCCTCTTTCCCCAAAACAGGGGCTAAATTCTGGTGCAGGAGATAAGTGCAAGGCTATGCCACAAACAGACTCAGAAACAGAGCTAGAAAGTGCATCTTCTGCCAAAAGAAAAACTTATGAATGGATGAAGCATTTCTACAAGAGGGCATGGGATCACACTGGAGCCATAAGGTATACCCACGGCCCTGTGGGTGATTTGCATTGCCTCAAGGCACATCCCTGTGCTCCCATGATTTCAGTTCCTTCCTGTAACTAGCTTAGATTTCTAAAGCAAATAATTTGCAACTATAAAGCTGCACGATTTTGACAATTTCAGAACATAGAAACCTATCACAATCAACTCAAAAACATCTTCAAAGTAACACTGCTGCCAGTCAATTACCCTCCCCCCCACCTGTGCATAGGCACTTAGTGGAAGAGAGATTCTTTCAAACACAAAGACAAAATTTAAGCCACTCTCTACCTCACAAATCAAAAGATTGTTTTCAAAAATTGAACAGCCTCTGAGTCTGAAAGTTCTGGAGTCACGTGATTGTTCTGCCTTGCAACCACAGGGACTTCAGAAAAAGTGTTATGACTTGAAAATTTCCCCAAACCATCCAAGGGAAAGGTGGCACAGCATTTCTGCCTCTGATAGGGGATGCACCACACCCTAGGGCACTGCACACACAGATGGACACGGGGGGTGGATTTAACATCTGATTTAGTGGTTGGAAGCAAAGCACCTTCCGAACATTCACTTTTCCAAAAGAACCCCAAAAAATCTGTGATAAAACATCTTGCCAAAACTTTCCTTTCTAAAACTCTCCAAAAGACCACCAACAGTATTTACATATATACATACATATATATTTCTTTTGGAGGAACATACCTTAATCTGTGATTTCTTCCAAGGTTCCTGCAGAAGGTCCCAGCTTTCCTTTTCCAAAAGGACAGGATTCTGCTTCCTCTGTGGCACAAAGCCTCAACGAAGCAAAACAGATTAGGATTGCACTTCTCTCTCTCAAAGATGAGAATACTGTGAATTTTGGGAAACAAAGAACCAGTATCAAGGGCTAATGTGTTGCAGGTGATAGCCACAGCCGCAGACAATGAGCTCAGCCCTCTGCTCCATTCTGACTGCAGAACTGGGGGAAAGTGCAAAAACAGGGAGGAAAAAAAGAAAAAAGTAAAAAAGAAATCCTACTTTTGCTAATGTCCCTTGGAGAAGGATTTTACATCCTGGGATGACATCCTGTGAAAAGGGATTTGGAGTTACTGGTGGATGGATGACAGCTGGACATGAGCCAGTAATGTGCCTTCACAGCCCAGAAAGCCAGCTGTATATAGGAAACAGACACTTTAATAGGGTCAGCTGTGATGGGGAAAGAGGAAATTACTTCAAACTAAAAGAGGAGAAATTTAGATGGGAAATAAGGAAGAAGTTTTTGTACAATTAGGGTGCTGAGGCTCTGACTTGGGTTACCCACAGAGGTGGTGGAAGCCAGTCTGGAGGGGCTCTGAGAGCCTGGTGTAGTTGTGGGTGTCCCTGTTCACTGCAGAGGAGTTGGACCAGATGACCTTTAAGGTCCCCTTCTAACTCAAACGTTTCTGATTCTATGCCATGGCAATAGCATGGGATGACATAGAATAGGATGGCATGGAGGGAGAATGCTCCACTGCTGCAGGTGTGGATTTGGGATGTCCCATATGGGACATACCACTGGGACCCTGGCACAGCCCATTCCTTCTCCAGCTGGATGCAGGAATCACATCAAAGAATCTCAGCTTTATAAGGGCCAGAAGGAAAAATAAAGAATTTTCTTTTAATAAATGGATTTTTTTTCTTCCTCCTTGCCGCAATTTAAACCTGGCAAACATTGCAAACCCAGCCTTTCTGTATTGCTGTGTTTTACTGGAAAAAAAAATAACATAAAATAAACCAATATTTGCATTTCAGCACGTCATGCTTGGTGCTTTATTAACAGAGATTTTTTTCCTCATTTCCCCAGGCTGGCTCCGACTCGTGTCACTGCCTCGATGCCACTGATGCAAACAGGAGAGCACTGGCTGCCTTGTTCAGCAGAAGGAAACAAATCGGCTCGGCTGTAAAACAAGAACAGCCTCGCTCCTGGGCACGGGGACGTGCTCCTATTCCTGCTCAGCATTGCGGCTTCGTTTCTGGGCAGCCCTAATCCAACAGCTGAATCCAGCAACAATTGAGGCACTGAGCCCTCGCTAATTGTAGCAGCAGCATTAGCAGCACTGTGGAGGTGCTTAAATGCTTTGCTGGATCGCTCCGCTCTGTAAGGGCAGTGTGTGTGATCTTGGCACTGATATGCTTTTGGGGAACTTGTTTGTTGTTTTTTTTTTCCTTATATGCATAATGGGAAAGTTACAGATGGGGCAAATCCAGGAGCAATTCCAAGCAAGTCCCTAAGTGGGGCAGCCCTTGAAGTAAATACATTTAGGGCAGGGATGGCTGAGAGCAAGGCATCACTTTAACCAAACCAAGGTTTGTTGGGGCTGTAACAACCCCAGTTACTGAGTTCACACTCAAAAAGGGCACCTTTCAGCATCCCATCCCAGTGGGACACTGCTCTATCTTAGGGCATTACAGACTTGAAGAGAGAGAAATGTCCATTTTTGCTATTTACAGCTATTCTCTTCTGTTCCTGCCCCCTGTTATAAACACTCATTCAGGAAAGGGGAATAAAACAAAAGAAAACAACAACAACAACAAAAAAAACCTACTGAATCTGCTACCAAAGAGAAATTTTAGTTGAGGTCAGGAGCCTCAGGGTTATTTTGGCTGCACAAAACTTGAACAGCAGAAGTTGATGGATGGGAAAAACTTGCACTGCACCGTGAGATGGAAACTGCAAAGACAGGGTCCCAGAAAGGGTTAAGAAACCTCCACCACCCTGCACAAGACAAGAAAAGGAGAAAAATAAATAAATAAAATTAAATGCTATTACATCCTATCCATGCCCAGACATTGGGTAAATGGGAGAAAATTGCAAGTTTTGTAATGACGGTGAGTTGTTTCTAAGTGATGATGGAGGATGACAATAACTATGGCCAAGAACAGGGAAGGTCAAATCGGTTTACCCTGATGTGAGCCATGCAAGGAGGCGTGGAGAAGGCAGATTTTGCCATGAGCAATGCTAGCAGGGTATAAATTGGGGTTTAATTAAATACATATATATGGTAAAATAGCCAAAAAAAGACACCTCATCCAAGCTAACACTTGGACACCAGGAGGATGCAAGGATGGAATAGGAATGAGGAGGGAAAGAATCAATACATGAAATTTGGGTGCACTGAATCCATTCCCCCTCATGCCAGAGACATATTATTCAGTTCTCCCATCAGGGACACTGATTTTTTGTGGTAGAGCACACTCATCTCCCTATCATAGGACTAATTTAATTAACTTGGAGAAATGTAATTAATTTTAATTGTTCGTGATAATTCATTGTTTAATATGATATTAATAATTATTTTTAAAAAATCCTAATGTGCAGTAACCATCCTATAATGTGGTAATTAAACTCACATAGAACAAGTACTTAATTTAAAGCGTTTGCAAATTGTTTCTGGTCTCCAGAGCCAAAATCAGTGCTGCAGGAAGAGGTGAGCAGGGAGAAAGGGCTGTGACCCCAAACCTAAAATCCATCTGCAGGCATTCATTTAGGTGGAGGGCTTTGCTTTCTGTGGGTTTTGTCCTTCCAACATTAGTGATTCTATTGTTCAGTGACTGACTAGATGATCTTAGAGGTCTTTTCCAACTCTTATTGACACTACAATTCATCTGTGTGGGATCTCTCACTGCTCCCCATTTGCATGGTGCACCACAAGGACAACACATTCTATCCCTGTACACCATGAATGATGGCTGTGGTTGAGCAGGGCTACTCCAGACCCATGGGAAAAGAGGGAAAAAAGTAAAATGGCTCAATGCAAAGAGTACCATGAGGCTTTCTCCTCCCATAGAGTGCAAAGGATGGGGACATGTTGAGCAAAAAGCATCACCACGATGGGGATGGACCTTGCTGAGTATGGGGACGGACCTCGCTGAGTATGGGGACGTCTTCTGCAGCTGCACTGAACTTTTTTAACTAGGAAAGCATTTACTTCCCAGAGCTGCGCTCCTCTCTAACCCTTTTAAGTGCTTAAATACACACTTTCTATCAAGGAATTACATGGTGCTCACAGCCTTTTAAAGCAAAGAAAGGACCCCCTGCAGAACTGTTTGCTTTCCTTGAGTGGCATCATCTTCAGGAAAAGATCTGCCCTCTAATTGTACCATCTGTGCTTTGGGATGATATGATTGCATCCCTTGTTTTGTTAATTTTTTCTCCTCCCCTACCCCCTTCTTCTCTTTCCTTCCCTAGAGAAACTGCAAGTGCTTTAATCTCCTCACCTTTTTTTTTTTTTTTTTTTTTTTTTTTTTTTACTTTTTGCATTTTGCTTCATGCTAAAGCCATTACCAAGCTGGAGTACAAAGTGCAGCATTACTGTGAACCCCAGCAGGGTGCAGCCCGTGGGAATTCACCAGCTCACAAAGCCCGGACTTGCACGTTCACACCCACCATCCCTAGGACTCAGAGCTCCCAGTCTGGAACAGATTAGAAGGAAATACATAATGCAGTATGCTGGTTGCAAAGCAGCACCCAGTTGGGTGCAGCATCCCATTGCACCAAGCTTCCCTCAAGCACATCACCATGCATCTCTGCAAGACAAAGCACATGACCAGGAGCCAAGCAAGGACATGATGGGGCCAAGCAATGGTGCCAAAATGGGGTCATAAACAGCAGATTTGGGGCCGGGATGCCGCAGCTGCTGCAGGCTGGAAGCACATTAGCTTGCAGAGTTTTTGTGCAGCCAGGCCCCTGATGAGCTACAGTCACACTATCAATGCCAACACTATTAACTGCTGCTGCAAGCTGTTCAAACAGGAGCAGGGATGCTAATGGGGATGGATTTTCAAGCCTGAAGCAAGATTTATCAGCCTTTCCTAGTGCTTAAGGAAACAAGTGGGTGACCCAACCATGATGCTGGCAGCAACAGTGAAAAGAGAAGGATTTCTGTGCAGCACAACTCATTCTGTGCACCCTATAAAATCTCTGGGGCTTCCTCTGTTCTGTTTTCATGACAGAAGGAGAAATTGGTGTTTTGAAGGAGAGGAATCAGAAGCCTTTGGTGCACTCACTGCTCCCCAAAGCAATGATTATAGCCTTGTTGCAAACCACAAAAACCATCCTCTGTCCTTGCATTTCCAGCCCAGCCCCTCTAGTGCCATTAGGACCTCCAGAAGCCCCTTTTCACCCATTAAGGCTCTGATTTCCACCTATCTCTTGCAAAAAAAAAAAAAAAAAACACCAACAGAAAAAACACACACAATTGCCGCACTCTTAGAGGAGAAGAGCAGCATGTCTCGAATGCAAAGCTTTGCTAAAAATACCTCTGCAGAGACGAACTCACCACCGCCCACTTTCATGACACAAGAGACAGCCCCGCACCATCAGGAGCTGTCATTAGCAGCTTGCATCTGCCTGGCTGGCAGCGATCAGCACTGTTTCCATGCTGAGGTGTTAAAAAAAATAAAAATAATTAAAAAAGAGCATCATTTCTTTCCCAGCCCAGGAGCTCTCTCGAAGCAGCTGGAGGTTGCTGTGCAACACCTGTTTTCTCCCTTTGCAGGTGGGGTTGGGTTAAATATGATTAGGATGTGTGGGAGAGGAATGGGCTGCACTGATGCTCAGTAATAGGATTTGGAGCTAAAAAGGAGGGTAAATAAATCCCTCAGAGTAAATGTGGTGGTGAAGAAGCAGGAGCTGAGCACCTCTGCAAGCTCCTCTTCCTAATTGCTGGGTGCATGGAAAGAAAATGTCAGCTCTCATGGGGCTGCGTTCTCTGATTAGACCCATTTTTGGTGTTTTCTCCCCATCCACCATGACACAGTGCACACTGCTTCCCCATCCTAAGAAGCATTTTGGCAGAATAGAGCCTTGCACATGGTGGCTGCATGTCTCACTTGTCATTTGCTTCCAGAGGTCTGACCTTGACAAGGTTTGCACTGATCTCAGCTCATTTTCAGAGGCTCTGAAGGCAGCAATGGAGCAGCTGAGTTGTGTCTTGCAGTTCCAAAACTTGTACATTACATCATTCCCCCATGATGGCTATGTTTGCTCATTGCCTCACAGCTCCCCATGCACTTTTTATCTTCCAGATCACACCCAACACTACAAAACCCTACTGAGCTACAGGAGCTGGGTCTCTTACAAGTCTCCAAATTAATTAGCAGGGTTTGTTTTGCTTTGGGAACAGGAGGATAGAGGGGAGAGCCCAGCTGCTGGCTGGGCACCAGATTTGCAAGGGGAACTCAGAGCCATAATTACTCCTTTCCCTTAACCTCGTTGCACCTTGAGGTATTTTAACATCACTTTTGCTGGCAGTGAGGATTGATCGATCATCCCTCCCTTGGCATGCAGACAGCCTGATTAATGTAAAATTAACCAGCCGCTCCCAACTCTGGGGAATTAATCACTTAAATGTGGGAATTACTCAATAAACCATTCAAACACGCAATAAACCAAGCCATTAAAAATTAATCGCTTGACATCCCTGCCACGTAAACAGAGCTAATAAGATTTGGGCAGGGAACAAAGAGTGGAGAAAGCACCCCAGGTGTAGATTGGTTGCTGCAGAAAAGGCATCTCGTGCCTCTTCTCCTTTTAGACGCCCTCCAGCTCTACCTGCAGGAACACATCAGCAGGAGCCATGTTTAATTAGCAAGGCATGGTTGGGGAGATAAGCCACACTCATCCCACTGTCCCATCTCCACACCACACATCTCCGCCAGCAAGGTGTGAGCCAGCCACATTAGCCAGTGCTCGTGCTTTTTTGTTCTTCCATCTTGCACGTGTTTAAACAGTTTTTTCCCCCAAATAATGGCATCAAGAACCCTTACAAAGGCAATGCACTTTCCAGCCACTTTTCCAGACTCAACTCATGCAAGGACCAGCAGCTCCACACCAGTGAACCAGCCTCATCTCCCCTGGAGAACAGAAAGGGATTTTATTTTAAATCCCTTTCCTCCCATAATACATCTGACACTAATCAGGGTTCCAGCCCCATGGGAATCAATGATTAATGATGTTAAATATAGCAGGAGATTGCGAGGGTAAAATTAGGCACCATGCATAAAACATCACAGCTCCTTGTTAGATAGTGAAATTAGACTAATGGTTTGATGTTCACACAGGCCCTGGCCCTGTAATTATGGACGGACTGGCTAACCTCCTCCCCATCTGTATGCTGCTTTGATGCTGGCAGTAAGAAGAGGAATATCCAGGCCAGAGCCTTAATGAGAAAGCCAGCAACCACCACTGCCATTGGTGCCCAGGCTTGTGCAAGGACAGGCCTGAAGGCAAAGCTCTTCTGCATCACAAAAGTCAAGGTGAGGAGGGGCCATGCGTCTCAGCGGGATGGCACCATCATTGGTCAGCTTTTCTATCCCTCCAACATCCATCCTTTACTTCTCCAACACCCATCTAACACAACCCTGCAACTCGCATCCTTACATCCCTCCAACATTCCATTTGCAGAATTACCCATCCTCCCCAGCACCAGCCCCAAGTACCCCTCTGAGTGCTAATTAGACTCCAGACAGAGCTAGCAGGGAGCACAAAGACAAGAAGGCAGTGAGCAGGAAAGTGAAGCAGCCAAAATACATGTTTCTCTAAAAGTATTGTGGAAAACGCAAATCTGGCTGTAATTAATCTTATTATCTGGGAAAGAAAGAGACATGAAGCTGTTGCATGCCTTGAAAGGTCTGTCAAAATTGGAGGGCAGTAGGGATAAGCCTTTGGGAGAGTTTAAGCTTGGGTAGCCACCAACCTTAAAGCCAGTTTAGAGGCAGATCAGAGTGACAGGGAAATAAAGATGGGAGTAAAGCAGCCCAGAGGAAGCAATTTAAATAGTGTTTGCTTAAGAAATGAGACAAAAATAGTGCAGACAGGATGAAACAGCTGCCTGTCAGCAGAACCTGCACCAAGGGCTGTAACATCATAACCCTACTCATCCTGTCCACTGACACATTTTGGGAGGAAAAGGGAGAAAAGCCCCACTCTCAGAGGTGATGCCCCACTTGATGCTGTACAGGTAGAGACTGTTGCATCCCAAATACACAGGCATCATTGGGGTTGATGGTTGGACTTGATGATCTTAGTGATCTTTTCCAACCTTGGTGATTCCATGATTCTATGATCCTGGCCCTGAAAAGGTTTCAGATGAGCAGGGGATGGCTTTCCTCAGCATCACCATGCCACAGACTACTGGGACATCTCCTAGGGCTCCCATCCCATGTGCAGCTCACGTCCCCCACCTCAGAGGAGAATGGCTCGTGGCAAGCTTCAGCTGCCTGCTCTGTCAGGTGAACCTGAAACTGAGCCAAGCACGGAGTATCGATGTGCTAAGCCCCCAAAAACAAGTCAGGACTTCACCTCCTAAAACCCTTCTTGAAAAATATCTACACCCAGCTCAAGTGCCTGAATCCCATCCCCTTTTGGGGTCACGCTTTACTGAGGTTTCAAATTTTAGCCAGCTTTGCTACAGATGACAATGGCTTTGTTGAGGCAGATTGGGCAAGGTGTGTTCATGTGACAGATTCAGTTTTGTCAGAAGGGGTTTTGGCTAACAACCTGAAAATTATCATTTTGACAAGGACTTCAAAAAGCTCTGCCACAAAGACCATTTAAGCTTTGTTTCCATGAGAGCACTTTTTCCCCTGCTTCCCACAGTCCTATTAGGATGGCTCACATCCAGCATATAGCATTGCAACAGGAATCCAACCACCACCTGAGTCCAGGAGTGCATTCACCGTTATGTTCCCCCATCCCAACAAGTTTCCCCTCCCCATGCATCCCCATCCTTTCTCCTTGAGAACCCCCAAATCTCTACATCTGTTGCTCAGCACCACAACACAAAAGCAAAACCCACATTCCCAGGGATGACCACATCCATTCCAAGAAGGAACAGCAACCAACTGACTCTCATTAAGAGTTCAATAATGTCCGGGAGATTACAGCTTTGATAAGCACTCTGCTGTGCAACTGAGGTCAACCGTATTAGGAAAATGTAATTAAGCTAATAAACTCTTGACGGTTTTTCCCTCCTCTCCAGGGTACAAGTCACTCAGAGTGCCTCATTAGCTGGTGAAGCCACACTTCCATCTGGGGTGGGCTGTTGAGCTCAAAGCTGTGTTTTGGGGACAGTTGCAAGCCAGGAAGCAAAGAACTGTTACTAGACTCTAAACCCTTTACCCATACATACCAGTTACAGTTGCTGCCATCCAAGAGTGCAATGAATGGATTGTTCATACGGGGTTAAAGCTGTTGTCTACAGGCTGCAACCAGCCCTAAGCTTCTCCCACCTCTTTCTTCCACCCATTACCTCACAGCATATTTCCCAACTGCAGCAGCAACTCCTCCTCTCCCTGAGAATCTACTCTTGGAAACCTTTGCTGGCACAGCTTGCGCATCACTAGGAATAGAAAGGCATGTGGAGGTCCAACTCCTCCAAACAATGTCTCCTGATTAACACAGCTGCCTAATATCCTGCCCCAGGAAGGAAAAACTCAAGCATTGCAGCATCTCACATCCAACACTCCCTTCCCTACTCCTTGAATGGTGGGAGGTGATAGAAAGGTGCTTGCATTGCAGATGCATCCTATAAAAAAGCATCCCTCAGGCTCCAGCTCTGCACCCCTGTATCGCAGCACAAATTGCATACAGTCACGCTCCAGCTATGGCACGATCCTCCACTCCCTGCCTGCAAAGATAACAGAGCAATTGCTTCATAGAGACATCATGAATCAACCTTTAATATAGCGTACGTTGCATTATTTTTAGCCTGGACGCTATTGTACAATGCTAGTGTACAGGAATCAGACCATGAAATCGGCTGGATGCAGGCTCGTCTTGTTTGTCAGCGTGAATGGGCAAACAAGCAGCTGAGCAGTGCCAGGGTGAAATGTTGAAAGCATTTAAGTGCTATTTGACGACATCTTGAAGTCAGTGAGCTGGGCATTGAGAAGGACATGGGATGGTTAGTCAACATTATCCCAGGTGGGTTCTGTGGGCTCTGCTCAAGCTATGGGGAAGGTTTGCCCTAAAATTAACCTGCAGACCTAAATTCAGAGCCTGCTGGGGTACCTATGCAAATTAGTGCCAAATAGCGTATACCTCCAAGTTGGATACAAGGTGTCAACCCCATCTGAGCAGAGCATAAGAACAGAAAACCTCACTGTAGCCCAGCTCAAACCAGAGGGACCCTCGGGGCTGATGGGCACCCCATTGGGTTGTAATTGCTTCTACTTGTGCTACCAGAGCAATTAATGGCTGCTTGATGCTAAGATGATCCCTAGCCATGCCAGACAAGTTCCATGCAGACATGGAATGTCTAAAATAAAGCAAAAAGTCCCCCAAATGCCCCCATATAGGCTGCCAGTACCCCTCCCCCACCCCTTCCCCCGGTTTATGCATGGCTTAGGAAGAAAATGGATCAGAACCCAAAATGCTGCAGGAGGGTGTGGAGCCAGGAGAAAAAACAAACTCATCCAAGAAAGCTGAAGAGGGCAATCACAGCTCTTCTTACAGCCCAAATTGTTAGTTTAGCAAATTACAGCTGAACAGCCCATGTTTTGACATCGCCCAAGTGTTTTGCTTCCTTTCCTCCCAAATCAAGGTTACTGGTTCCAAGCCCCAGTGCTTGGCCAAGAGCAGAATGAGAACTTGGCTTCAGGGGAGGGCAATGTGGAGCTCTCAACATTGCCAAAATGTTGAGGATGGGCATGGTGGGGTCCATCCCAAAGAGATTGTGGGTGCCCCATCCCCGGGCACTCAAGGTCTCTGAGCACCTGACTGAGCTGAGGCTGTCCCTGATCAATACAGAAGAGTTGGACCAGATGATCTTAAGGTCCTTTCCAACTCAAAAGATTTTGTGACAATGATTCTGTGATCCCCATTGCTCCATTGGAGCAATTGTGGGGCTGCAAAACCCAAGTTACAGGGTTATTATCGGCACTGTGCTGTCTCCACAAATTAAGAGTGAGAAATGAGAGCAGAGTTGGCAGCAGGGCTTACCCTGAAGATCCCCCTCTGACGCTGTGCTCATGGCAGAAGTCAGCTGGAAGCAGAGGTCAGGGCTGTCCCGCTGCTCCGGGGTTAATCGCTTCGTTAGGGCTCGGGTATGGCATTCGCTTGGCACAGGCAATTAGCAGCCGGTATTTATTTCGCCCGCAGCAGATCATGCCCAGCTCTGCTGGAAAAATAACATTAAAAAAAAAAAGTGGGAAAAAAGAAACAGTTAGTGCCCGGAGCTGCGGTCTTGCAGCAGATCTGCCAAGTGCTTATGGAGCATCAGTGGGAACGGCTGCGGATGAGCTGATCAGGGCCGACTGAACCCAAACTCAGCCCCAGCTGCCTTCACAGGAACTTATTTCCACTGCTGTGCTCCTCTCTACTGCTGTGTTTGATGTCTTGCAGGGTCCCTGGGGGCAAAGCCACATGAACTAACATGGATTTTGGAAGGGTTTTATCATCGCTCCCAGGACTGAATTCTCTCTGTGCTGGAACCATGTTGCAAAGCTTTGATAGGAAAGCTGCAGCCTGGCAGGTCGCTGGCTTTGCATTGCAGGGATGCCACAGGAAATGGTTTACAACAGAAATTCATTTGCTGGCAGCAATGCCTGCAGATAGTTTTGGTGGCCGTCAGCTCATGGTGCTACTTTCACACTAGCAGTGAACACAGCAGCCAGCAAGAGCCACAAAAGCATGGGGCAAAGGTATAACGTCCCTGTGCAAATATCCCCACTGTGTCTTGCTGGTATCACCACCAGGTTAAGTCACATTGTCAAAAGCCCTAATTTTCCCCAGATCTCATCTGGGATTGAACCCAGAGTGTCTTTTTCATCCCCAGTATGAGCAATGGCAAAGCGTACCTTTTGCTAGAAATGCTCCGCTCACACCTGGGATGCTCTTGAGAATGTTAAGCATTCAACAGTATTCGGATTATTACCTGCTGCTCAGTTGGGTTTAATCCTTCCAAATAGCAGAGAAATTTCACTAGTAGGAATTAAGAGGGCATAGATACTGCCTGTTAGCTGCAGGACGCAGCTCATCCCACTGCTCTCTCTCTGTCCCCCCCTTTGCTTTGTTTAGCTAAAGCTTTCATGCTAACACTGTTAGTTTACAATGAGGTGACCCTGCAGCACCCAAGTGAGCATGGCTCCCCCAGCAGCTGGGGAAAAACAGCTGGATTTGCATCTACAGTGTGAAATAGCCCACTGCTGCTGTTGCTAGCCCCTGGAATCTGCTTTCAGGTGCTCTGAGCATCTACCTGCAATAGGCTTTGCATGTTGGCACTCATTCCTCTGCGTGCAAACCCATGGAAAGCTCATAGGGAATTGCACCAAAGCCCTTTTGCTTTGCTGCCAGCCCATTTGGAGCACACACTGTGTTGAAAAACACTATTGAAGCACCAAGGCTCTGCATCCCAGCACTTTCCAGCAGCCATTTCCCTGATGATCCCTGCACAGAACCGCAGCAGTGCAGTGGTTAACCCTCTGCTTTGCATCCCCAACCTCGTCAGCTTCAATCACAGCACAGAAGCAGAAGGGATGAGTGAAGGATGAAGGCTCCTTGATTTCTTTGCAAGAGAAAGAAATTAAGGGGGTGGAGATGCTGCTTGCTTCGCCAGACCCCCAAATCTTGCGATCAGTGCATATGCTGCACCACCTGCAAAATACATCCCTAAACTGCAGCAGCACCCAGCACCTGCCAAAGCATTGCATTCAGCCAACAGAGCCATTTCCAAATGTTCAACAGTGGGATTTTCCCATGGGATACCTCTCCCGTGGAGTGGGTAGGGCCATAAGGAAACTTATAACCTTAATTAAAAGTCACTGTTGCTCGTAATGGGAGGCACTTACCCCCTCAGATCCATCATTTGGTTTTATTGCTGGTAATAACTCCCAGGAAGTCACCAACAGATGGAAATTTTATTTGGTTAATCATCACCATCTGAGCTGCTGTGGGAAGGCGCTGGGCAGAGAAAGCAGAATGGGGGCAGAGATGGGGCTGTGCCCACCCCAAATCAAGTAAAATCCACAGTGCTGCACCTTCCCCAGCCTGACCCATGAGTTTTTCATGGCTCATAACTTGCAGGAGGTTTTAATTTTGCAGGGGGCATTGCAAAGCTCCCTGAGCATCACATGCTCCTGCAGCAGACCCCAAGAGTTTGTAGCCCTGCAAACAGCAGAGCCAGCCCATTTCTGCTAGGCACACATCATGGCAAAGTATGCATTTATATCTATGGGAGGAGGCAGTGCTGCATAGGCCTCTCTATCACTGCTGTACATATATATATATATATATATATATATATATATATATATATATATATATATATATATCTATATCTGTATATGGTTACATATCTTTTTAGTCTGATTCCCATGTAAACCACTGCAAATCTGCTGCTCCCCACAGGCAGCACCCAACCCTACAAACTGGAGCTGCTGCAAAAGGCTGCACTGAGAACCTGTGGGTGGGTTCAGGGCACGACCCCGAGAATTTGCATTAATTTGGAGAATTTCTGGGAGAATTAAACCCGAATAGGGCATATGCATCAATATATAGGGTGGAAGGTGTAACCTAGTTCAAAGGCTTCATGCCCTGATGAAAAGTCCCTGAGTGTAATGGAGGATACCAACCCTCCCCAAATCCAGCTCAGGATCAATATATCACCATACAAAAATCCATTCAGTACAATAATAGAGGGTTGGGGTTGCATCCCCCAAAGTAAAAGCATGGGGGGGGAAGAAGGGGGGATTAGAGCCACTCCTGCCCAGAGGGAAGATGAGCTCATTATCTGCAAGTTAAGCTGGATTAAGCCCAAATTGCAAGCCAGCAGCATGAGGCAGCACCAGGGGCTTTGCACTCTGCTTTGGTTACAATGTAAGAAAAATAATAATAGGAACATGCTCCAAATTCAACCTCCTCTCATTTTATTTTATTTTCCCCTTTCCCTCTCTCTCTTTGCTAGGGGATAGCACTGGGGGAAGTGTTATGTTGGCACTGCTGAGCCCATGGGATTTTGAAGCTTGCTGCAGCAAGGAAAATATTGACAGAGCAGGGCTGCTTTGTCAAGTCTTTATATCAGAGCAAAGCTGACTTTCATCCCGCTCTGCAGCCGCTTGTTACTTTGAATGGAATAATTTGCACATCGCCAGCAGTTCAGGGCTTAATAACTGTGCACCTTCAGCAAAGACCCCAACTTCTTTGCATGGGAACACTGTTCTGCTTCCATGCTGCATCATTGCAAGGGGCTTAGCTCACTCCATCTGTATGCACTGATGCTCTACAAATGCATGCCCTCTCATAGAGCAGAGCTAGGAGACTGGAGGAGGATTGTTGTGCCAGGGCACTGGGATACACTATCTAATTCATTTTCAAAGCAAAAGAGGCAGCACGCAAGCAGGGTCATGGTAAGCTTGTTCGCTGCGCTACACACACAAATACTTATGCACGTTATCTGGATGCTTCTAACCACGGGCTGGGGAGAGCAGAGAACACCGGCTTGGTGCCATGCATGCAGCCCCCACCACAACCTCAACCCTCACCATTCCACCCTGCATTTCTGAAGTGAATTCATAACTTTCGTCTTTTTATTGTTCAGGTCTACCATCCCTTCCAAGTCTCAGCTGAGCCCACCTTCAGAGCAGACCTTCCCCTGCAGCTCAAAGCAATTCCTCCTCCTCTGCTCCTCCACCCTCACTGGGGGGGGGGGGGGCGGAGGCTCCTGTTCTGTTTGTTATCATTAGAAATTTCTGCACTTTTTTTTTTAAGGCTCTCCTCCAAAGGGCATCACTGGAGGGTACCACCTATCTGCTTTGCTGGGAAGGGACACGGGGACCCTTTGATATCACCAACCCTTTGGGAAACAAGTGTCCCCTCCCTCCCCAACCACACACAGATAAAAAGACTCTTTGGGGAGAAAGGTCACTGAGGGGAAGAAAAGCCTAGGAGGCATCAAAATACTTTGATCAAAGGCAATGCAGGGGGAGAACATTTTCAGTACCTCAGTTTTCTCATAGCCACTCCATGGCACAGCAACACCACTTACCACTACATCCTTTGCTATTGCACCATTGCACTGCTTACCAATCCACCACAACTGGACCATTTTGCAGATATTTTTTCTTACCTTACCTTTGACAAAGAAGCACAAAAAGAAAAAAAAAAACATGAAAATATTTTCTGCTGCTCAATCATTTGTCTTGGAAAATCAGGTTGGCATCTCCCTTCGACTCCAAATAATAAGACACCCCCTCATGCAGAGAGGCTTAATGAGAACAATGAAATGAATGCTGGTTTGGGGGCTGAAAGCCCCCAGGGGCTGCTTTGTCCCTTTCCCAGCCTGCCCCCACAGCGTGGGTTTGCAGAGCTCCCTTTCCCAAAAATAAATCCCAGCCACAGATCATCTCCAGCGCTGTCAGGTTGCATTTAAATTGCAGAAGCACTCAGCGACTGCACCCAGGCTGAAAGCAGGCCAGGGCTGCTGCTTGCTTAGCCCTGTGTCCCAAAAAACCATCTGCTGGTGGCTAAGCAACCCATGCTGTCCTCTGCCCCAGATTCCCACAGCGTGTTGGCCCTATAAGGCAGTCCTTAGTGAGCACAGTGATCTTCGTTTGGGGGAGTAGGTCGCTAATTTCTCATTTTAATTCCCTAATGACTCAAAGCAGGGAAGGGCCATGAGCTACTACTGAAGTCACCTGGAGCTGGTGACAGCAGAAACAGCCTGGATGTGAGGGAGGGACTGATCCTCATCCACACAGGATCACTATTCCCATCTGCATCACACCATTAGGAGATGTCACCTAGATGTCCACTGAGAGATGCAGCAGAGACAACCTGGGGACACACCACAAGGACACTCCCTAGGAGATGCCACCATGGCAGCTTTGGGACAAATCGTTTTTAAGCACTTAAAAGATGCCACCAGAGCACCTCTGGTATTTAACATCGTGGCACCCCTGAGACATAACTCCATGGCACTCTTCGGAGGTGCCACCAGGGCCTCCTTAGGACCTACCATTGTGGAACCTCTGGAAGATGCCACTATGGCATTTTGAGACTCCATAGCACTCTTCAGGAGACACCACCAAGGCCCTTTTGGGACCTACCACATCCACATCCGTCCACCCAGTTACATCAGTGTGCCCACAAACCATTCCAGCGGGATTAAAAACTGTGGGAAAAGAGCCACTACCTCTTTGGCACCATTCCCCATCAGCCATAAAACTGGTTTTCATCAGCTTCACAGCTACTAAGGAATGTCACCAGCCCCATTCACACCATATCTCATTTCTGAGACAGGAAGAAAACTTAATCAGAAAAAGACTTTGAGGGCAAAAAAAAGAATAATCCCAGCAATGCACACGTGATGGCTAATTAGAAAAGTACTCAAAAATTGGTGCAGGACAGATAATCTTTGCTCACCAGCAGCAGACGCCACACTGTCCCATTTCAAGGTTGAATTGCTGGGAACATCAATCTGATAATTGTAGTGCTACAAATGAAAATCAAATTGGAGGCAGTTAGAGAATTACATTATAAATTGATTTAGTCCGCAGACAAGTTTCCACCTCCCTGGCCTTGGGATTCTCTATGCAGATGGAGAGGTCTAGGTATCAGAGAAAAGAGATGGGGTGCCATTAGAAGCAGTGGGGTCCCCGTTCATGGTGGCTTTCAAGAAATATAGAGATGTGGCACTTGGGGACATAGTGGTGATAGGCTGATGGTCAGACGATGTTTTTAGAGATCTTTTCCAACCTTAATTATCTTATGATCCCCTCTGTCCATTATCCCCTCCATTCTACACCATTTCTGGGGAGAAAAAGGGCAATTTTTGGGCTGCTTCTTGATTTCTGAGCATGAGGGTCAAATCAATTCGCGGAGATGTTGTTGACAAAGCTGAAGAGAGAGCTGCAATGGAAAGAAAACATCTGCACAAAACAGGTTACAAGTATTGCAAGAAAACATGGTGATTCCTATGGGGTTTATTCCAGGCTGAATTTCACCCCAAATTTCCTGTCATTCAGAAACAGCTCCAGTGCAGCAATGGGAAGTCCCCAATCCAGCTCCCAAAACATGGGATTACGTACCACAAATCCTCAATTCATGGTCATAAAAAGGGCTAATTCAGCAAGAGCCCATTTCAGCACGGCCAGTAACCAATGAGCGTTCACACCTCTTCTTTATTTCTGCATCTCCAAGTGTCCCAATATATACAGATTCCTTCTTTATACAGGTCATAATATACACTATATTTATATATATATATATTTATAGATATTCACACACACACACACAAATGCCTTCAGCACAACCTTGGCACCTCCAAAGCCCGCAAGGAGGTCACTGCTTCCCACATTTAAAAATTCCTCTGACCCAACATGCAAAGTGGGGAAGTGGGGTGGGATTCTTCTTTTTCTTCTTTTTTTTTTTTGGGGGGGGGGAGTAAAAAATGACAATTTTTGTGGTGTTTTTCCTATCATTTTCTTTTCCTTATTTCTCCTTAAAAAAAAAAAATAGGGGTGGTGCACTCACCGACATGACCGCCCCATGGCAGCGAGTAGGGTGGCTTTGAGGTAGGTGCCACCTGGGCATCCCCCAGTTGCTATAGCATCAGTGGGAGCTGCCAGATGAGCAGAGTGCTGTCAGCATCACCACCCCGGCGCTGTGGCTCAGAGCTGAAGTTACGGTAACCTCTGCCCCCTGAAATGATGGCAACAGAGGAGATCTCCTTGCGGGGAGCATCACGGGTGCAGGGCCGGCTCCGTACCCACACATCAGGGTCATCGGCCATCTCATAGATGGAGCCATCTTCCTCTGTATGCTCCGGGGTGCCAGTCCCAACCGGAGCATCCCGCACCGATAGCAGCTGCCCGGGGAGGTGGGAGGTGGAACGGAGGCGGTACTGTAACAAAATCCCTTTTTTCCTTATTTCCCGTGGTGGGGGTTCATCCAGCTCTGGGGGTTTCTCTTCCTCACCTTCCTCTTCCTCTTGGTCACCTTTTAGCACATCAGGGGCCAATGTGCTCAGTGCCACCGCCAAGAAGTCCACAGGGCCACCATGCCCATTGAGAGACACCATGCCTTTTCCTGTGCAAAATAGAGGGATTTAATTAACAAAGAGCCCCCAGATCTTGTCTTATAAGGGAATTTTTGGGGATGCTCACCAGTGATTTTGGGAATGCCCTCCAAACGGGGCACAGGCAGCAGAACAATGATGCCCTGATCAGTGCCGACCCACAGCAAGCCCTGGCAGATGAGCAGGCTGGTGACACGGACATGTCTTTGCCCTGAAAAAAGGGAGAAAAAGGGAGAGAGGGGGTTTGCAGCAGCATCATCCCCCTGCAAAGTGAATAACTGCTATCCCAAAACTGAGCATCACCCATGCATGAAGATCTTTGCACAAGAAAAAATGCTGAAAATATCAATAAATAAAGAAGAAAAAAAAAGAAGGAAGAGGAGCAGAGAGAAGTGAGGCTTCTAATGACACATGAATATTTTATTGCAGGGACTTAGTGCTGCAGCGTCGCACTCAGTGAAGCGATATATCTGCAGAGATGCAACTCCAGTTCTCGGCAAGAACTTTATTAATGGGCTGTCTGGTTTAAAAGGATGAGGGAGCATGAGTTCAAAAACGCATTAATACCCAATGCTCACTCGCCCAGGAAGAAAAGGAAGTGATAAATATTTTAATATGCCCTAAAAAAAAAGAAATACCAACTTACATGAGTAGCACGCGTATAACAACTAATCATGCAATTACGATGTTTTGTAGCTGGAACAAGGGGGAGGCAACCTTGCAAGCCCAGGGCTGAGCCTTGTCCTTTCCTTGGCACATCAGAGCAGCTAAGAGCCAAAGAGGTGGAAACAGAGTGCATGAGGTAGAAGTGTGCATGCTTGGCTGCATGCACAGTGCAAGAATGGGTGCAAGAATGAGGTTCAAGAAGGCATGCAGCAGTCCATGGATTCACACACAAGTGCAAAGATGAGAAACATGGACGGATGCAAGGGCACAAATATGGGCACAAGGATGAGCTGCAAGGATGTGTGCAAGGGTGAAAACATGGGTACATGGATGCGTACTTGGGTGCAAAGATGGGGCGCATCCATGCAAGCACAGATGCACATAGGTATAAGAACGGGGTACATGGAAGCACATGGGGGCAAAGATGGATGCAATGATGGGATGCATGGATGCATGCCTGAGAGGAGGAGTGGGATGCATGGATGGCACGTGTTGATGCGTACACACATAGGAGTGGGATGCACAAGTGTGATGAGTAAATGTATGAACAGATGCCCAAGTGCCAAGACTGGATGCGTGGATGAAGAGAAGGGGTCTCATCTTCCCAACAAAGCTCAGCTTTGCTAACACCCCACTCAGACCTGTCCAAGCCCATCTCAAAGCTCCAGCAGCCTAAAAATTGTTCCAGCAGCCTAAAAACACCCCTTTCCCTCAAAACATTAGAAGCTTTTGAGATAAATGCTAAGACTCCACAGTGATGCTCTCAGCTCCATCCCTGCAACCTATAGAAGGAGACCACAGGACAAAGCTCCAACCTGTGGAACAGATAAACTCCCTACACAATTTCTCTGCAAAGCAAGGCACCCAGAGGATAGATGCCCCAGGTTTTCAGTCATTGGGATGAGAAGCCCACCTGGGAGGACAAAGGTGGTCCTGGTGGCAATATTGATCTCCTGTAGGTGCTCCAGTGTCTCAGTGTGGAAGAGGCGGATAGAGGAACCTGAGGAAAACGCCATCCAGACACCACTGCCTGCCTTGATCATGTGTGTCACACTGGCCTCTGTGTCTGGGTGAGCCTCAAAGGTTTGCTGTCAAAGGGGAACATCAAGACGAGGTCAAAACAAAGATGGAATCACAATAAAAGGTTGCTGGCTTGGACTCTAGAAGCTGTTATAGGGCTGCAGGCTCATATGGGGAGGGGAGGGGATGGAGGTCCTAGCCTTCCTCACCAGCTTTGCTTTTAGCAGAAACCAAACTCAGCCCCTCACCAATCTCCTCTCGGTTCTGTATGGGCACAATTCAGCCTTTCCCACTTCTTTTTCCCAATTCTCATTTACAAGGCTTATTTGCTGAACCTAGATGCATCTTTCATCTTTCAAGCTTACACCAATGTGGAACAACACCTTCCTGCCTTCTTCCTGCCCCAAAAGCCAGCAAGCAAAGACTCGGCCCCTCCACACGACCCATTTAAGATTTGGTGGTGTGTGGTGACTTCTGAACAAGAGGAACAGAAACCAAAACATCCTCTTCTGACATATTCCAGCACATCCAAAATTCCAACCGACGCCACGTATACATGTTTTCTACCTATTTTACCACCTCTCCCTGCTGCAGTGAGCCCTGTTTCATGATCCCTCCAAATATCACAATGCAGAGCACTGGAGTTATGGACCTGAAACCATCTCCATGAAATGAACACCCTGAAAAATCTCCCAAGCAGCAAGTAAGGCATAAAAAACTCAGGTTACTATTGAAGGCAGGTTGGCAATGGCTTGAGCCTGCAGATATGGAATGCTCTGGAGGAAAGCAGGCTCTGGTAGCACAATAGTGCTGAGAAAAGGGAAAATTTATGGGATTAACATGATGGAATCTGCTGGGAGCAGGAGTGTGGCTGCAGCATGCACTGCATGTGATTCTCTGGGTGCTGATTTGCTGCTTAATTGCAATCTCAGGGTCTTGCTGCAGTGCAGCTCCTGCTTTCCACATTGCAGCAACAAGCCCACAACCCAGCAGGCTGGTGAACAATGTGCAGGACTGAATCACCTCCATGCACCCACTGCAACGTGACTTTGCTTATGGATTTGAAATTTTGCTTTTTAAAGAACAGGAGTGGCACTGGAGCCCTCCTTGGAGAGCATTAGTGTGGTGCAGCATCCCAAAATTCTTGCACAGAGCAGAGGTGGATGAAGATTACTGGGTCATCTCCTGCTTTCTCCCATCCCATGTGGGATTTATTCTCTAGGGCTACATTCCCAAGCTGCTATTTATGGACCTGAGTTTGCAGAGCTGCTCTTATACAGGACAAGTACAAGTTCCCATAGGGAATCCAACCCAATTCAGACAAGCAGGGAGCAGCAACTGGAGCTGTAACCCACTGCTTGCATATTATCAACCTGCACTGAGCCCCAGACCCCATTCCATCCACCCCTTAGAGATGCTCTGTGTATCGCCCAGGCTGTGCCCCCCTCTATCTCTCCCATGTTTTTCTTCTGCAAGAATTCCCACCTGGCTCCTGCCATAAATCAGATCGGAAACAGAAAACTAATACAGACCCTCAATGCATTATTCATCCTCAGCACTGGTTTTAGGATGGATTTATGACAGCTAACACATGCAAACTACGTTTAGGCGCTAAATTTGAAAATTAAATGTAAGACAAAGGTTTGTTGTTGTTTTTTAAATAGAGGTGACTATTCAGCATCCCCTGCTCACACAGCTACAGGAAAGCTGCCCCAAAAGGAGCACAAGGAGGTGATGATGACGCTGGGTGTCCCCAAGGTACCTGAGCACAGAGGGTGGAGGCATCAAGGACAGTGACCTGGTTGGCACAGCTCGCCCATAGGGTTTCATCCAGCATCAAGAGGGCTTGCACAGGGCCAGTGCCCACAGGCAGGCAAGTGGGCTGCTCAGTCAGGTCCCACAGCCCCCCTAAGACAGAGCACAGAGAACAAAATGAGGCTCAAAATTACGGGGAAAAAAACCAGATATTTTCACACAAGCCCAAACAGAGCATGGGGATGTGCAAAGAAATGCTAGCACTGGGAATCCCTATTGTGCAAAGG
The DNA here is from genome assembly GCF_038088225.1 of Cyrtonyx montezumae. Taxonomy (NCBI): domain Eukaryota; kingdom Metazoa; phylum Chordata; class Aves; order Galliformes; family Odontophoridae; genus Cyrtonyx; species Cyrtonyx montezumae. The sequence continues at coordinate 124,486 of NW_027071948.1, forward strand.
TATCGCTTTTGGGTGCTGGGGTCACTTCCTGCAGACCCAAACCTCAATACCATCACTGGGAACACAGGTGCAAGCTTTGCCCCAATCCCTAAGTCACATAAGCAGCAGTCAATCCTGGGACATGTGGACATCATCTCCCTTCTATCATCTGAGCAAAAAGTAAAGGACAGGGCAGTATGCACAGGCAGCAGGCTCCCCCAGTTTGCAGCACCCCGAGCTGGGAACACTTTGCTATGCAAACACCCTGCCTGCAGCTGCAAACAGCTGCTATTACACAGCAACCTGCGATGCTTGGGCACAAAAACTGCTCCCCCACACACACCTTGTTTTTTGTTTTCACTCCTAAAGTGCTACTCCAGAGTTGATTCATCTGGGGCCAAACTGGAGTGTCTCAGTGAACAAGATCCAGTCTGCATTCCCATGAATTCCCCACAACCAATTGGTAATTGCCATTGCTTTCAAGTGGGCAACCTATTTTCACTGCAATTTTAAAACCAGATACTCAGGATAAAAGAGCCTTGAGACTGTCAATGCTCTGCTCTCAGCAGCAGGACTTTGCTGCTGAGCAAAGCACACTGTAGGTGGGCTCTGCTTACTGCTATTTCAGGAAAGCTTTGCTCTAACAAAGCCACACAGCAAATTTGCAAAAGACAGGGAGGAGATACGAAAAGGAAAAAAAAAGAACGAAAGAACGAACGAAAGAACGAACGAACGAACGAACGAACGAAAGAACGAACGAAAGAACGAACGAAAGAAAGAACGAACGAAAGAAAGAACGAACGAACGAACGAAAGAACGAAAGAACGAAAGAAAGAAAGAACGAAAGAACGAAAGAACGAAAGAACGAACGAAAGAACGAACGAAAGAACGAACGAAAGAACGAACGAAAGAACGAACGAAAGAACGAACGAAAGAACGAAAGAACGAAAGAACGAAAGAACGAAAGAAAGAACGAACGAAAGAAAGAAAAAAGAAAACCCTGCTAGCAGCTTGTTGTTTTCCATGTGCATTTGTGCAACGGAGGAGAAATTAAATCCATGCTATTCACTTGTTTGCACACTTGCTAAATGGGAAAGTGGGGTGCAGAGCACCCAAAAATGCACTGTAAGTAGCACTGGTGCTCCTTGCTGCAGATCGTGAGCGAAGCCTTTTTTTCCAGAACAGAGCGCTATTTAAGGCCCTCTTCTGTCCTCTAGTGATAAAGCAGAGAAAAACAGCAGGGAAATGCCTCCAACAAGTTCTCAAGTGCCACCCACCAGGCAGAACATTTGCTCCCACATCTTCCCCTTTTTGGCTACTGAGACCACTTTCTGCACATTACAGGACCCAAACTGAGCCCTATTCATTGTACCAATGCAAAATGCAATCCTCCCACCATCACTCAAAGCTGCAAAGCAGGGGATGAAACAGTGCAAAAATGGGGCTTCCAAGGCTATTTTAGCAACCAGCACACCCAGCTCCCCATTTTCGAGGGGTCACAGCAAAATATGCACAGGGTTGCTTGTCCTCACCATTGTTCCTGGGGTATGCGGCCACTGTCCCATCCTGCAGCCCCGCAAACAGGAACTCAGGGCTGTGCTTCAGGCAGAGGACAGGCTGCATGCCGGGGCTCTTGCAGGTCAGCAGGCATTGCGTCCCCGTGTCCACGCTACCATACACAGCGATGCTAATTGGAAAAATGCAAAAGCAGGATGCAGAACAGGAGGTGCTGCTGGTAACTGCATCAAAATGTTGTTGCAGAGCTCCTTTGTAGTGACTGCATACAAAAGAGCAGTGGATGCACAACTGCACACTGGTGCTCACCTGCCATCTCGTAGTCCCAAGCAAACAGTGGGATGCAGAGCTGCAGTGGGCTGCTCAGCACCTGCTCTGGGCTCTTCAGTCCCCACTTTGTCCCCCTCAGCCACTTCTGGTATATACTCCATGCACAGCACTGGCGATGCCACTGGGAAGGATTTTACTGTCCGTGGCACCGAGCGATTGAGGGAGAAGATCTCCACTTGTCCCCCTGCACCTTCCTGGCCACCCCCAACCTGTGGGGATCACAACTACGATTTAGCATCTCAAGGGTGGAAATAACCCAAATCTAATGCTTTTTGCCCCATTTTGCTCACCCAGAGGTAGCCCTGCGGCAATGAGGTGCTGACAGCAGAGAAACCCAACAGTGAGGATTGCACAGGGTTGTGCACTGCAGCGCTGAGCTGTAGGAGACACATGCATTTACCCTACTCATGCCCCAAAAAATCAAAATGCTCTACCATAGCCATTTGCTTTTGTACCCCTGCCAGCCCAGATTGCATCAATTTCTGGCAAGCAATTTTGCCACCCCCTCCCAAACTGTCCATCAGGGGATTTCAGTCCATCACCCCAAAAATGGAGCAGAAGGGGAAAGAGCTATATGGCAGGTGGACAATACTTTTACCTGCAGATCAAGGGCTTTGGAGGAAAAGGCAGGCATGTGGCAGGAAAGGATGGGGCACCAGAAGGGAGCCTTGCTCTTCTTGTCTTCATCGGGACAGAGCCAGCCTGGCTGGTTCTCCTCCCCTGCAAAGACCAGAGTGGATTAAGGACAGCCCAAAAATAAGCATGGTTGGATGCAGCAGGAGATGCAACATCACCCACCCCAACACCAGCCTTTGGGATGCTGCAAGCCACCACCATCCAAGACGGACATCCCAGCATCTTCTCCAGCTCTTGCACAAGCAACCACATTAAGCAGCATCAACCCCCTCCTATACATCCCCCCCACAAAAAAAAAAATCATAAATAGATATGAAAGGAAAAAACTAATGCAGTTCTTCACATTAGACTTTAATGTGTTTTCGTTTCTAACTCATGGATACAGGATTATCCCCCAGGCACTGCAGATTAAAAACAACACAAACTGCTCAAAACAAGAGAATTAAAAATCATTTGAAATCGTGTTTGAGTGCCTGGATTCCCCCCTGGGCTGGAATGATTTTTCTGCCATTAAACTTTTTTTTTTTTTTTTTTTCTGCAGTGACTCATGGTGTTAAATAGGAGTAGTGATACAAAGATGCCAGGAAGAAGGACTCTTCCCTTGTTATTTGCTCTATTTCATGGGAGAACAGGGCAATGACAGCAGCATACGGCCAAGCTGAGATCCATCACTAAGCATCCCAGAGATGCCACTCAAGAGTATCAAAACAAAACATTTTGAGGACGAAATGCTATTTCCCACTTCCAACCAATCAAACACTTCTCCCACCACCTTCATCCAACTTTGTCCCCTGCTCCCAAACAACCATCAGGATGCAAACCCTCCCCTGTTTCCAGATTTTGCTTTTTAGAACCAAGACCACTCCAAGAGGTACTCACGCAGACCAATCTTGGCCAGGTGCAGGCAATTGACCCAGGAGATCTTGCTCAGAGGATTTGGAGTAATGAAGACCACCATAACACTGATGGGGCGGCCAGACCTGTGGGGGAAGTCATTAGATGCCTTCATCCTCCTCCTCCTCTGAGTGGATGTAGCAGCAGGGAAAGCCCAGAATTGGAAACTCACTTGTCTGGTTTGCCAGGCAGCAGGAGACGGAGGCGGCACTTGTTGGCAGAGTGGATCTCTTCCTCCTTCACCTTCATCATCCTCTGAAGGGCCAAGCACCAGTCCTGGGCCACTGTCATGTTCAGGTTCTGAGGGAAATAGAGCAATGGTGGAAATACCTCCAGAAGGCTGAGTCCCCAGGATCCATCTGCAGGTCAGTTAAGGAACTCAGGAAACAACCACCCATCCATCCAACAAACCACTGAATGACTTGGGTTAGGAGGGACCTTAAAGGTCATCCAGTTCTAGCAAGAACATTAAAGAAGGACTGACAGGTATTCAAGGGGCTAGCACAGAGCATGCAAATAAGCCCCCTGCAGCTCCCCAGGCCAAGGCTTAGCAGGTTTTGCTCTCAAAACCACAAAATATTTGCCCCAAAGATGACAGTACTTGGGTCCCCAAAATGGTGGAGCTTTGCCAAAGATCCAGCACTTTGGTACCTGGTAGGTGCCATGCAGCGTGCTGATGAGCAGAGTGATCTGTTCCACCACTGCCAGGTCCTTCTGAAGGTCCTGCAGCTCCTGGAAAAGCCGTGGTGGCCCCAGGTAGACTTTATCTTGAAGAAGAAAAAAAAAAAAAAAAAAGGAGAAACGTGGGATTGGAAGCAGTGCCACCCACACAACCCAAAACCACGTGGCTCAGGGCCAGGTGCTCACTGTGTGAAGCTGGCCCAGTGGGTGCATGCTTCTTGGCACCAGCGTTGTGGATGACCACGTTGTCCTTGTCATAGCCACCGCTCTCCTGCCCTACTTCCACCACCTGCACCTGTGGGAGGGCTGTGCTCCACTTCACCACATATTTGGGCCCCAGTGGCACCAGGCTGCTAATTTCCAGCTGGCCTCTGCCAAGGGAAGATGTAAAATACCAATCAATCAGCAGCTGCTATTGTTCATTCTGCAAACCCCAATGGATTCCCCTTGCAAAAAGCAGATGGTGAGCACAGCTTGCAAAACCATGGCGTGCACTAGTGCATGCCTGCACCCCCAAACACAGGGCACAAACACAAAAAAACACACTCAGTGCCTACCTTGGGTTCACTGGCCTGGAATTGGGGGGGGGGGAGGAGGAAACATTAATAAAAACGCATTACTGGGGACAAGAAGAGGGTTTTCCCCTCAACACCATCAAACAACAAGACCCAAAAAACCCCATGGGAACTCCCTAGCATCATGGCACAAGGATTATGGGGCAAAATAGCCCCAAATCTGGGCTTCCTCCTCTGAAACAAGGTGAAATGGTTTGGGGGTAAGGCTGGTGAAACCCTCTAAGCCCAAAATCAGAGTGGGGAAGGGGAGAGGTGCTGGTGGGGTCATTTTTGCAAAGTGGCTCTGGAACTTGGGGCTGCTGGCACGTACTTGAAGTTGATGTTGGCACAGACTAGCATGTCGTTGAGGAGGAAAACTTTCCTCTCCTTGGACTTGATGAGCTGCCCCCGGTCACCATACACAGTCTCCGTCAACGTCTCACAGAGCAGGAGCTGCCGCTGCCCTGAGTTCAGCAGCTGCAGGAGGATACAGCAGGTAAGGGGCTCAGACCCAGGGTTCTTGCACGCCTCCTGCCCTGCAATTTGGTCTGCAATGGGTTTGTGCAAATATTTTCCATTCCCAAGTGGGACACACAACTCTAAGCACTGCAGAAATGCCTGTGCAAAATGCTCGATGTATGGCAGCTGTGCAAAACACTCCAGCTCTGCATGACACAGGCCATTTGCACCACACTGCAACCACTTTGCACACAAATTTCACTCTGCCAAATGCAAAGAGCCCTCAAGGATGAGCGTGACCCTTCTGCAGCCCCCTTTTGGATTTTGTTTTGTCCTCCATCCCTAAATGCTGTCCTCAGGGCCAGGCTGCTGAGGTCATCACGTGCTCCAAGTGCAGCTCAGGATGTGTTGCAATAGCTTGGTGCAGGGTTTTCCACAAATGGTTGCAAAATCAAGCAGATGGATGGAGGGGAGGAGGCTACAGATGAAAATTTCCTGAGTCGCAGACTTATTTTTGCTTTTGCTAAATGCCATTGTTTCAGGGAAAACAAGAGCTCAGCTTCTCCAAAAGCCCCTCCTGGGAGCCCCAGACTTCAGCACTTCTGCAAACACCAACCAAAGGGGACAGATGCAAACCCAGCCCCTAAAAATCCCATTGCAAGGGAATGAGCAAGAGGAGCGAGGCTGAAACACCCACCTTACTGAGGCTGCTGCGGTCACTGATGCTTTTGCTGAGCTGCTGGATCTCAGACACCTGGTCAGCCACGCGCTTCTGCTCGTTGAGCTTCTCGGCCAATGTCTCCAGCTCAGTGAGAGCCAACTGGAGGGACAGGCGGTCCGCATGGCCCTTGGGAGTGTTCTTCAGCATGTCCTGGGAGGAAGAAATATCACCACGATGTCACTAACTCCAGCAAGCTATGATGGAGGAAAATCCCTCACTGGGATAGGGAAAGACCAAAAGACACTTCCACAAGCCCCAGGCAGGCTGCCAACCCCAAAATGGTGCCCACTGCTGAGCCACCCTGAAGCACTGTGCTTGCCAAAGCGGTGTGCAAAGCGTGGGGTCACCCATACCTGTAGGAGAAGGATGAACTGAGGGAACCTCTGGATAGGTTTCACCATCAGCCCATAGAGTGTCACCCGATCGGTGCTGGCCATCTGCCGCTTCTACTGGGAGTAAAGGGGAAAAAAAGAGGGAGGGGTTCAAAATGGTGGCTAGAAGCTGCATGTGCCCACATTTGGGACCTGCTGACCTTAAGGAAATCGAGAAAGGCAGGTTTGGTGAGACAAGCCTTCTTGATAAGGGACATGGCAGTGGTGAAGTTGTTGACATAATCACTGTAGACATCCAGCACCATTGACTTGGAGAACTTGGTGCAAGAGAAGAAGGCCAGGATTAGTTCTGTGAGGCACCCTAAAACGGGGCTATGGGTGCTTAGGCTGGGGGTACTCATGGAGAACGCATCACTGTAGTCCTCCAATCCCATTGCTGGGAAGGGGTACTCAACTCTCCTCCTACCGAGGCCACGAAGAGGTCCCCAATCTTCTCAGCAGAGTCCCATTCGGCCACACGGGAGGACAGGGCGATCTGGAACATGGAGTGGCACTGCAGAATTTCCTTCAGGCGGAAAAACACCACCTGGCATTTCCTGGCACTCAGCACTTTGGGCTCCATTTCCATCAGTGGGTTCCTGTAATCCTACAGTAAGTGGTAGAACATCAGCATCCCCAAAATCTCTAAAATACTCCTCAAACACCTCCAGAAAGGGGTCCCCACCTGCAGGATGCGCTTCAGGGAGTCCACATAGCTGCGCTCACTCTGCACAATGGAGCCCAGGATGTGTCGCCGCACCACCTGCAAATAATTGGGGAAAGGGAAAAGAAACCTCAGACAAAAGTGACCCCAGTTACACTGCTCACTCATGTTTAAAATTATTACTTGAGTTGTTCAAAGGGAAGGCAAAGGAGGTGCCCATCCTGCACCCACCTGCTGGGGGCTGAGCCCTGTGGGCATGGGGCCAAGTTCGGGCGGTGGGTGCTTCATGTCAGAGACTGTGACCTCCAGGAAACCAGTGTCCTCCTCCTCCGAGTCTCCTACCACCAATAAATAAATAAATGAACACACCCACAATTTATTTTTCATTTTTCTTGGAAGTCTCTTGGTGCTGAGCACACTCCCAGTCTAGAAGAGGATGCTCCAGGGGCTCTTGATTGGGTTTATGGCTGCTGGCATTGTCTGTCCCCAAGCACTGCGGCTGTCACCAGACACCAGCGTGAGTCAGGGCTCTGTGAGCCAAGACACTACCAGATCCCAGCTGGGAAGGAGCCAAATCCTCCCCCAAAAGCGACCCATATCAGGGAACCCCCTCAATTTCCTCCCTTCAATAATCCGAGCACGGAGAGGCACAGAAAATCAGCAATGCAAAGCAAAGTGCAGAGCAAAAGCACAACACAACCGTCCTGGCACCCAATCCTGCCTTACCCGAGGCCGAAGCAACTGAGGAAGAGGAGGGTGAACGGATCACAGTGTCACGGGGCAGGGACGACCGCTTCTTCCACATTCTGTATTTGCAGCCCCCACTACAGCCGCCCTGGCCCCCAGCACCCCGCTCCCATCCCTGTGCATATAAATAACCAGAGGGGAGGGAACTGCTGCCTGGGTGACCTTTTTCCTTCCCTAATTTTGGAAGGGAGTATCCCAACACGTCACTGGCGGCTCCGGGGGGCCACCCTGGGTTCCTTCCTCCCCCCCATTAAAACCAGCATTGCATACAGGATGCTTGGAGCATCCTTCTGGCCAAAATCCCACCCCAATGTACTCCCATCCCACAGACTGGCAGCAGGATATGGCACACTCAGCAGATCCTCAGGGGCCCCAGTGGATCCAGAGGGGCCACCCAGCAGGATCCTACCTTGTCCGCAATGCTCCAGTGACCCTCTTGAGATGCCAGGGGTGGGTGGCAGCTTTTCCACCTCCTTCACCCTTTTCCTACGATCCCCATCCCCTATGGGGTATGAATCATATTATGGACACCCAAAGACACTGCAGTTTTCCTTCTTTTGGCTGCAAAATGGGGCTGTTTTTCATCTGCCAAGGGTGGGAAGAGCATAAGGAGCCATCAAAACAAAGTAGAGATGTGGGAGTTCCTTCAGAGAAAGGAGCTGTCAACACCCCCAAGTGGTGCTTCAGCCCCAAACCTCACTGTGTAGCATTGATGGGATAGATGCAGAGCACCTCAGATCTCACCTAAAATTCATCATTTCCTGTATCGCCCTGAAACCCATGCAAATAGGACACCCATGGACTGGGTGCTCTGGGAAGGGGAAGGAGGGGGCTGAACAGAATAAGCGAAAGGGAAAACAGTTTTAAAAAAGCACGAAATGTTGAAGATAAATTGGAGAAAGAACAAGGAAGATGCCAAATGGACATGGCTTAGCGAGCATTGTGGCAAAGGATCAACAGTTGGTCTGGGTGATCTCAGAGGTCTTTTCCAGCTTTAATGATTCCAGATCAATTGACATAAGTGCGGAAGGGGACACACCACTCACCTGGCACTTCCTTACGGTGCAGGAAGGTCACCTTCCTCATCACCGCGATCTTGGTCTTCTCCAGCCCATCTTTGGTGCCGCTTTTGGCCGCTTTCATCAGTTGAGTCATCTGTGCAAGGGGTTGGGATGCTCAGTGTCGTGCAGCACTGCCCGCCCCCCTCCCCGATGCTTTGGGAACATCACACAACCCCATTCCTCCCCAGGAAGGCTGAGACGATGAAGAAGCTGAGGAAGAGGAGAGGGTCTGAGCACTCAAGGGGCCACCTCTGTTTCCTCTGTGGGGACACAGTGATGTGACAGCTTGCAAGCAGTGCAGCAAAGCATGAGCATGCAGCCAAAGCCAAGAAAGGGAGGGAAGCATGATGTGAGGTATTGCAGCAGAATTTTGTGATTAGGGCAACAAAGGATGTTCATCCTTTGCACCTGGACTTGCAGCAGTTTTAGTGCCAATTGCAAAAATCCCAGCGTAAATCGGCTGCAAACTACCAACCTGAGTGCACTGAGGCAGGCAAAGGTTTTGCAATAAGTCTCTCTCCCACTCCCAATAATCTCCTTCCCAACCCTGTAGAGGGTAAAACCTTCTCCGCTCCACTTAGCATACCTGAACCTCGCTTTGTCCAAACGCCCCTTGAAAAATAAAAACCCAAAGAGTTGATGGGGTGGGCAGGTCAGGGACATAAACACCGGAGGGATGCAGATGAAATGGGGAAGGTGACAGTGATGGATGTCCCCAAGTCTCCAACCATCATCACACAAATTGGGCTGAACTAAGCACAGGTGCACTCATATCCTTACAGAGAGGCTTTTGTCTCCCCAACTGGAAAATTCAGGGAAAGGACCAAGGAGGGACAGTACCTTCCAATCATACTTCTGTTTCAGCTCCTGCATGTCTTTCCCCCCAACTCTTAAAGCCAGGATGTCCCTCTTAGTCCTGGCGTATCTCTCCTTTAGTCTATTCAGGTCTGGAGAAAGCTGAGCCCCAAGCAAACCAGGCAGGAGGAGAAGGCAGAGGACGCAGAGAGGGCAGAGAAGAGAGATTCAGGTGAGAAGCCAAACATTTTAAAAAAGAAAATAAAAATGGAGAAATCATGAAACCATTCCAAAGCAGCACAATATGGGTGGTGGGTTCCCATAATCTGGAAGGGAAGAGGAGTGAGCAGGGAGCAGCAGCCATGCGTTGAGATGCAAAGGGGAAAATAAAAAAGGGGAAGGAAAAGGATAAATAGAAAAATCAAATCCAAAAGCAACGTTGTGCTGATTGCGCATCACGTGGGAGCATGTGGAGAGTGAGCCCTGAGATATCTCCAGTAAGCGTATGGGGACAAAAAAATAATAAAAAAAATCAATTAAAAAAAAACAATGAGAATAATTAACTAACAGAGCCTCACCTTGGGCTGGAAGGAGGCCCGCTGCTTGGCCGGCTCAGCCTCTGGTTTGTTCTCCTCACCTGACTCCTCACTGTAGCTCTCAAACTCACTAGAGCTCCAGCCCAGATCCTCGCCCCGCTGCACGTCCTCATAGATCAGGCTACGCCCTGTAAGACAAAATCCTGCTTTTCTCTATGGACTTGTAACTCCACCAGCCTAGCTGTTCTGCTGCTGCTTTTCCCCTTTGCTGTCCCTTCTAGCAGTACAGAATGTGGATTTTGCTCCCGCTGTATCAGTTTCCCCATCTGTGAAATGGGTTCACAGTCCCAGCAAAAAGAGGGTCCTGGGAGAAAGGGCTGTTCCTACCATCCTGGTTGGCATCGAAGTTCTCACAAGGGACATCGTCATAAATCACATCGTCCTCTGCTGCCGTGAACTCAAAGTGCTCACCTTGGGGGGGGGGAAAAACAGGGAAACAGCCCCAGAAATCCACATCAGGACCCAGCTAGGGTAGGTAAATTACTCCCCAATCCCATGGCTAGGCTGGGATTTGGGGTTAGAACTGAGTTCTCTCTCTCACCCCAGGTGTTTTAACCTACCTCGGCGGCCACTTTTTCTCTTCCAGATCTGGGTGTTGATACTGGGGGGGTCATCACAGGTTTCCCCATTGCTAACCCCCTCCGGCAGCCTGTGGGGAGGGCAAAGACACCATCAGTGTAAAACCCAAGGGCTGGGAGCTTGCAGAAGCCCCCCCTGTGCACACATGCCCCAAACCTCACCACTCTGCAACAAGAGGGGCTCGTTCCCATTTGCTAGGACTGGCCCAGAAAAAGCACACAGGATTGAGGCACAAGTGGCAAAAGGGAAAGAAAAAAAAAGAAAAAAAAGCTTTTTTATTAAATCTTTGTTCTACACACAGCTGAAGATCAGGAGGAAGATGCTCCAGCGAGGTTGGACTTGGTTTCCACACTTTGCTGCATCCTGTGCATGCTCCTTGTTGTCAGACTTGTATCTTTCCCCGTGTACTTGTGTGCATGCCCACCTCAGGTACCACAAAATCCCCCTGCAATACCTCCAAGCTCTTGCACGCTTCAACCTCAGACCCCATGCCCTCAGTCCTTTTATAAGCAGCAGTGGGAATAAAATGGTGAAATTGAGGAAGCACCAGGCTGGAACACTGTAAGGAAGGGGGTGACCCCCAAAACTGCATTTTCTCCCCAAAACTATACATACCCTTCCCGAGACTCTGGCACCAGCCCCTCTGTAGGGGGGAAAAGCAAAGAGAAATCACGTTGGTAGCAGATCTCATGATCTTGACCAGACAAAGTAGACACAGTGGAAACAATGGGACCTCACCGGTGCTGGAGCTGGTGGCACGGTGCCTGCGAGGAGGGGCCTGAAGGACTGCTCCCCTGCTTGGCTCAGTGGCTGAATCTTCGTCCTCCTCTTCGTCGCTGTCCTCAAAGTCAAAGGCTTCGCCCAGATCCACCTCAGAAGGGGGAAGATCGCTGGGGGGCTGTGAAGTAAGGACAGTACCTACTGTGGGGCAGGGTGGCAGCTGGGATGAAGCCATAGCACAGGGGGTCCACACGCTCCGCCTGGGCCCTTCCCTGAACCTTTCCTGCAGGAAAAGAAAGGAAAAGAAAAATGGATTCAGAAAGGAGAGCAACCTCATGTTTATCCTTTGGACTTCCCCCAGCACCCCACAGTGGAACGGATCCTGCTCAGTGCTGCAAAACCTTGCAAGGAAGCAGAAACAATTCTCTCAGGTGCACAGCAAGTTTGCATTACCAGATCATTCCTATGTATGCATATATCCAATCTGGCCCATGCATGGCCAAATTCAGCCTCCTCCCAGCCTCAGGTATTCATCCTGAATGACTGAGCCATGATCGGGGAGGGGGGAGAACCAAGCATCCTCTGTGCAGTCAATGGTTCATCTGCTCCAGTAACACAAGACTGAAAGGTCACCAGAAGAGGAAGGGCAGAGCAGAGTCCTGAGCCCAAGGGAGGATGCAAAGCGGGAGAAATCAAAGCAGGGCAAAATATGTCCCCAAAACAGCCACTACTCAGGATACAATGGATGCCACCACCATGCTTCAAAGAGACTACCCAGCACTGCATTTCACCTGCAAAATGAGCTGCAAACCCCTTGCAAACAGCAGCATCAATTCCTCCCCACGTGCATAAGTGCCCTATGCAACCCCAAGTCCTGGGCTGCACATCTATGGGTGCTTTGGGAATGGGAAGCATGGCCCAGTCTGATTTCAGTAACCCCCAAAAGCATCAAGTTGTCCTTTTCCTAACAAAAATAAATTCCCATATCCCCCTTTTACAAGTTCACATCACCCCATTAGGGATGGGAAGGCTCCAGGTTTATCCCTACTGATGCAAATCAAGACTCAGTAGAAAATACATCCCATAAAAGTGCCCCCCAAAAAACAAAGAATTAAAAAACCACCTGGACACCAGAGAAAGATGTTCCAGGAACAGCTCTGCTTGCAGCCTGGGTCCAGCACACCAATGCTTTTTGCTTTCAGGGAGGAGGATGGCAATGTGATGCTCAGCCCAGGTTTGATCCCACTATAAGGTCAGTTACTGTTTTGACCGTTGACATAAGCTCCCATCAGCCCATGTGTCCAGGGATGGTTATTTTCCCATTGGTATCACGGGGCTCCAGCACAGCCCTGAGCTTTGATTGCCTCTCTGTAAGATGAAATTAAGGTGTTGCCTTATTGGGAACAGGGGTAGAGGCATCTTGCTGGGAAAACACATCTGGATGGGATGGGACAGAACAAGATAGAGAAGCCCAATGTAATATTGGGATGATATCTTGAAAAAAATGGATTTAAAGCCACTTGAGTATGCCAGCTCTGTCTCCCTCCCAACTGGGGGAAATAAATAAAGATGGATCTAAATAAAGCCACAAATGCAGGGCCAGCTGCTAAAGGCAGCATCCTTCTCCCAGTGCTGGCACCCAGCCTCAGTATTTTTAGTTCTGTGCCCGAGCGACAGGCCCCAGCTGGTGGGGAGGCTGCCAGCCCAGGACATGGCCCCAAAGCCCTTCTTGGAGTAAAGGGGGCAAAAAGGGGCTTCCACCCCACAAATTCCCAATTCCTGCCAATGCAAATGGGTCAGCGCATGACTTGAATTCTAGGTGACAGCACTGGCAAAAGGATGTCCAGGTGCAGACCTTGAGATCCCAAATGCAGCTCTTTGAGGAAACAGATAGAACAGCAACAGGCGGTGTTCCAGCACTAACACATAAATCACACATAAAAATGGGTGTGGGCAGCAATAAGGATCCTCCACTGCTTCCTCATCCGCCTCCTTATTGCTTCCTCCTGCCCATGGGATGCATCCCTGTGTCCCATGCCACCTCTGGGCTGGCTTTGGCAATTGAGCTTTGCTTCATCCCAAAAATAGAGGTAGAAGTTGGGAACCCGTGGGCATTTCCATGGAAAGTATCATCCACATCTATTATTAAAATATTAAAAGTATAATAGGACATAAGATGGGGATCTCAACCATAGATGCAAAGCAGAGTTTTCCTTAAACACCAATTGGGTTAAAAAAAATTAAAAATGATGTGATATAATATGAGGATCTCTATAACAGCTGCACTTTAAGCACCAGTTGGGTCCATGCACTTAAGGGCCACATGTGTGAATTTCTACATTTACAGAGAGATACAAGGCTTTGGGGAGCAAAACACAGAGATTTTAAGGCTTCGGTTTGGGAATGAGGCCAATGAGGAAGAGTTATCCCGTGCTTTCCAAGCACTCCAATTTGGGATTCGGGGGCCAAGAATTGGTGATGGCAGCCAGAAAGGGATGCTGAGCAGGTACTGGGGATGAAATAAGGCAGAAAGTGTCACTTTCTCCCCCAAATTATCACTCTGCGGTTTTCTGCACCCAAAACTCAACCAAATGAAAATTCAGAATTCGATGCTCTTTCTCCTTTTCTTCAGCTCACTTGCCAAAAAGCATTGGTGTATGGGAGAAGCTCCTCCTGAGCACAGCAGTTGCATTTTCGCTTCAGAACAGTTCTTCTTGGGGCAACATCCTCACTGCTGTGTGTTTCCAGACAGAACCCACATCCCCAGCATTGTGTTGTTGCCACTTTCCCTTTTTTTTTTTTTTTTTGGCTTTTCAGCATATCTGATCAACTGGAAAATTAATTCCTCAGCAAACATGCACCACGAGAAGTGCAAATGCAACACACAAAAGTGAAAATCAGAATAACGGCCCTCAAAAGCCATTAAAAAAATACAAACACAAATCAGATTAAAAAAAAAAAAAAAACATTTTCTGAGAGCATTCCCAAAAATCAGTACCAGGGGCGGACAACAAATTTGTGATCACTGACCCCAACCACCTTCATTTCTCCCCCACGCAGAGCTGCTTTGACAACACATATCCAGGCACACCATGAGAAGCTTTTTCTCTTGCCCTGTGGACATGTTTTTCCACTTTTATTCCTGTTCCCCCCAATATTTTGGGGCAAATCTTGCTTTGCACACCGAGCTGACACTGAAACAAAGCTCAAAAATAAAGGAACAGAACATCTTCATCCCCTTTGCAAACTTCGTGCCTCTGCAGCACACACCATACCATCCCTTCTCAATGCACCTCCCTTCCCCCCCCCCCAAAAAAAAAAAACAGAAATAGGGATGAATGTGCAATTAACACCAAGCATTGCACTTGCTGACTTTAGCAAAGCATGCATGAAAATAAGCAGTCAGGAATATTATGCATAAAGGAGAAGTCCTTGCTGCTAAAAAAAAAAAAAAAGCACAATTTGGGGGCTGCTGCAAGCTGCAAAAAATGTGAGGCGTTTTCTTCCAAATCTGCAATGAAAAAAAAAAAAAACACTACAAAACAACGTGGGCATGCATGGGTGCAAACCCTGCAATTGCAATTCACTTACTCCACCAAAGCACCACAGCTCTGGGAGTGGGTGCTCAGCACCTCAACGCTTTGCTTACATGCTGGGGAGGGCCGCAAGCACTGCATAATTTGCGAACAGCGCAGAAAACAGGGAGGAATAGAACAGGAATGGGTGTAGGAATAGCATTGTGCTGCACAATAAGGTGCCAATGCTCAGCATCTTCTCCTTTTCCCACCCTATTCTCTACTATACATATCTATATGCAATAATAATAAATAAATATAAAGGGAAAGCTTCTTCGTGCAGCAAACCCCAACTGCTTGCAAAAGAAGCATAGGGATGAGTCTGCCTCCTGCCTACAGAAGGGCCACCTCGTTTCTATAAATTTAACGTTATGGGTACATAGGGTATACATAGACACAAACATACACATGGGGGTGTGGGAAGAGGGAAGCAAGGAAGGAAGGGATGAGGGCTGTGCTGACCTGGGAAGGCCGCGTGTCCTCTGCCTTTGTGTCCGCATCGGCCAAGCAGGATGGCAGTGGGGGCAGCAGCAGGCAGTGGGGGCCCTAAGGCTGCCCACACCCCTTCCAGCCCCATAGAAGGGTTCCCATGGCCGGGGTGGGGGCTTCCAGCTGGGGCCGCAGGCAGGCAGCGCGGGGGCTGGCGGAGCTGGGAGTGTTGGGCAGCGAGGGATGCCGGGATTTGGGCAGCTTTCCCCCCCCCCCTTTCCCTGTTCTTTTCCCAAAGCATCGCTGATTTACACCCTCACTGCTACCAATCCAGTCTGGATCTGGCCCCCCTTGCCCCCCACCACCCTCCAAACTGACTTTTAACCCTTTGCACGCTGCAGTCCTGTTAACCCTCTCATTGCTGAACACGTTTGCTCATACAAAAAGAGCCCAGAATCCAGCCTCAAGCAAAGCTGGGAGGAGGCAGATACAGGGTACAGGAGGAGGTTACAGAGTGTGTTCCCAAATTTCCAAGAAACAAGTATTTTCTCATCGAATTTCCTACCCCAAAACCATTTGCTGCAGATTGCAGCCCCCAAAATGCAGCTGCTATCCACAGGAAGTCAACCACATTCCTATTTCGGAGGTATTTTCCCCAAAGCTGTAAGACACTGCCACACACAGGATTTGCAGCCTCATCTCTGTCCTCATTCCCAGGGCAGCTGCTGGTTTCTGGCTCCGAGCAGAGCTGGGGAAGTTCTTTTCCACTCCCCATCTAAAAAGTACCCCAGCTACATTCAGGAGCAGACACCAATGCCTCCTGACCCCAAACACTACAAAATCACTGCCAATCCACTCACACACCCATTGGACCAGCAAATCTCAGCACCAAACTCACTGCACACTTCATCCTAACCACTCTCCCTCCCTCAAAACACCAGGCAGACCAAACTCAGTAAGTCAAAGCAACGCAAAGGCCACCCCCATGCACACATGCATTTCATGCAACATCTCTCAACAAATTTCCCCCAGTCTCACCTGTGTCATCAGCACTGAGGCTGCGTTTTCCCAGTACAGGAGAGCCCCCCCCCCCAGCACACCCCACTGCCGCACCTCTGTACAACGCCTCTTCATAAACGCAGGCGGTGGCTGAAAGGCTGATCCCAGCCCCAACCGGATGGACAAGCCCAGCAAAAAATATATATATAATCACTACTGGTGCCCTTTGGGTGACTTAGGAGAGTCAAAAACACCTTCTCCTGCAGGTAATGGCATTGTTGCTTGCTGCTTTTCACCCATGGAGGTGCGTGTGGGAACAAGAGCAGTCCAGCAGCAAGGACTTTGTCCCAAGCAGCTCTGTGTTCTCAGGGTTGGGTAACAGCATCCCAGCTGCCACTGTGCAAATTCAAGTTAATTTCTCTTTTTTTTTTTTTTTTTCCATGTGCAGAAGATAATCATTAACAGTAAATCATAAGTTTCTGAGCTTTTCCAAAGGTCACCCCAAAAACTCTGCAGCAAGAACTGAGAGCCTTCCTGCTGGACACCCAAAAGAGCTTTGCAAAAATTGCAATGAAGACAAACACTGGCAAAGTGGACCCCAAATGCCCAACCTTTTGCAGGCTGTTTGCACACCTTTGCACCAACCAAACACGCTGCATGCACCTACAGTGCAACACACACATCTACAAAATGCATTGCACACACAGCACCAAGCAGTGGTTGCAGTGAAATTACAGGGGATGTTTTCACCCACAAAGCTCTTTGCAGTGCTCAGTGTATAGCTGGACAGAACCATGGATGCAGATGCAGTGAGACAGCATGGCCTCATGTGTGCACCTGCACACATCCCAACCCAATACATGCAGCAGTGGGGAACTGCACATAGAAGAACAAAAGAAGAGAAAAAAAAATCACACAAAGCAACACCTAGAGAGGAGAAAGCAAAAGGCCAGAAGGAGTATAGAAGAACAGAGCCATGCTGTGCAGCTGGACTATGCTCCTGTCCCAACCATGGAGGTTTGTTCACCCAATCCGTCCTGCCAAGGGGCGTTCCATGAAAATGCAATGGTGTTGGAGAACTTCAAACAGCCAGGAGAGGACTTCCAGGAAAACTGGGTGAGCAAGCTGATTGCCGTGGTGGGCAGCACTTAAATGAGCTGTGCTCATCAGTGCTGACTGGTGTGATTCTGTAGCACCGAACCCTTGCAAGGGCTGCAATAGGGAGCAGGTACAAGAAATTGTTATGCACAACTGAACCATACACAAACAAAACAGTGTAGAATGAAAACTGTGCAAATAAAACTGTGCACAACCAAACCTATGCAGGAGGATGGAGCTGGTGCAGGAATGCCTTCTGCTGGCACTTCCCTGTAAGACTCAGACACCTCCTGAGGGGACCCCAAAGCTTTTTTGGCAATGGAGGCACCCAGTCACCCCATGTCATCACCCCATGCCCACTTCCTGCTGCACCATACTGGGTCAGGTGTGCAAAGCAAACCTTGCATCTCAAAAGGCAGCTGCCACCCCCCAGTCCATACTCACCCATTTCCTCACTGCAAACTTCACTGCCATGCAAAGATCTGCTGCTGTGCAAACAACCCCGTGTCCCCTAGAAATGCAAATCACACCTATGGTGTTTTTTTGTGTTTTTTTTTTTTTTTTTTTTTTTTGTGGGGGGGGGGGGATGTTGAACAATGGGACTAAAAGCATGCATTCCTCCAGCTCACCCTTGCTTGGAAAACTTGCCATGCACCAAATACAACTTCACAGACACAACACAGCAAATGAGCATATGCAAAATGTTCCCTGTTCCCACGCTGCACCCACCCTGTTCCCAGAGCAAAGCAGGGTGCTTTGTGCAATGCAGGGTGTGCTGCAACCACCCCACTCTGCAGCTGCTGAGAGTCTGGGCATACCCCAAACCTCATCTACTGGAGGTGCAAAGGCTGCAGATGGATCTAGAGGGGGCTGCAAAGCCCATCTGAGGGCATTTGGGGTGAAGTCACTCCCCATCCAGCAGCTTTCGGGAAGAACAGGCTCGACCAGTTTGTCCTCATCCCAGAAAAAAACAGTTTAACCCTTGGCCTGACGCAACCAGAGCAGCCGCCTTTGCCAAAAAGGGGAAAACTCTTTGGAAGTGAGGGTACCTGCATTCAACCCTATTGTATGGATCTGTCCGGAGTAGGGGAAAAAAGCCCCAAAGAAATTAGATTCGCTTTACTCCCCCTCCACCCAACTCCTTTATAACTCAATTAGCACTCTGGGGAAAATACACACGTTCAGAGTTGAACGGCCAGCACTTTTAATCACTTCATTAAGACTGCACCCTGGAATTCCCAGATGAGCAGGGTCCCTGCATACCCATAAACAAATCTTTCAATTCCCAGCGCTGATTTCTATCAGAGTTAGGACAAGTGTCTCAAAACACAGCATGACACTGCCAGCGTAGGGTACTATGGGAAAATAGCTGCTGTGGGCTGCGAAGGTAAATGGGAGGAACTCTGCCTCAGTGCAACTTCACACTGAACCCAACCCAGCAGCAGCAAAGGGATATCGCTGTTCTGCAAACACCTTTTGCAAAGCCCAGCACTGCACAGGCATCTTGTTGCCAATCTGAAAGCATATTCCTGCCCCTGTTTTGCTTTTGGTCTCCAAATCATGCTCCAAGACGCAGCACAGATGATTCAGTAAGCAACTTAATTTTTCATTTTCGCACCACTGAAATCAGCCCTCTTGAAAATGCAGTTTCGTATGGGTTTGGCCTTCAGCAGCATTTTGCAACAGCTGGAAGTGGTGGTGCACAAAAGGCAGTGCCCACCACCAGCCCCTGGGGAGCAGGTCCCAGAATTGTGCATACATCACTGCTGTACAAAAACACAGCTGCTAGGGAGGCTTGGGGAGCATGTACACACCCACCCCCAGCAAAATCCTTGCAAAGGGAAGATTCCCTTGGCAAAATCTCAGTAATAGCAACGAGGAATGTATTTTCCTTCCTGTAAAACTAATAATACAAATGCATTTCTCCTCTTGCCAAGGGGAACGAGTGTACCTACCCTGCTTCCAAAATTCATTTGCACGATGAGGAATCAATCTGTGCATCTTCCTCCTTCACAAGGGGAAGGACTGAATCTCCCCCTTTGCTTTGCAAGAAAAAAAAAAGTGCATCTTTGACCGTGCAAAACACCTTTCATTGCAGCATATGTGGAATTGGTGCACCTTCTCTGCCTCTGCAAAAAGGGAACAAGTATACCTTCCCTCTGTCTTCAAATGTTATCTCTATAAGGGGAATGAGCGCATATTTCTCTTCAAACTTTATTTGTAAGATGGGGAATTAACGCATCTCTCCCTTGCAAAAATACTTGAATAGCAAGAGAAAGGTGCGAGTGCACCTTTACTCCTGAAAAAGAAAAAAAAAACCCCTCTCCTCAATAAGGGTAATGAGTGTATATTGCAACTACCTAAAAAAGAAATGCCTTTACCAGTGCAACCTTTCTCAACCAAATAATGCTCTGCAGTGCACGCACCTTTCCTCACCAAAAAAAAAATTTTGCAGGAAGGGGAACGGCAGCGTCCCCCACGCAGCGTGCTGGGGCACGGCTCCCGCCCCCCCGCAGTCTTCCTGTCCTAAAGATGGAGCTGTGAGTGCACCACCGGACTTCGCAGCTTCTTCCTCTCTGAAGCTTTTTTTTTTTCCGCTTTTCTTTTTGCATTTTTTTCCTGCCTGTACATGTGTTTCTGTTTTGTATCGCAGCGTTTCTTCTGGCGGCTCGTATTTACATTTTAAGTGCATCTGGTGGGTGGGCTCTAAGGGGGAGGAAAGGGAGAAGGGGAGGAAAAAAAAAAAAGAATACACAACCTCCTTTTTTTTCTGCAACAGGAAACACCACCAAAAATATTGCAAAGGCCCCGGGGTCGGTGCTGTCTGTATGCTGCACCCTTCGCTCTAAACCAGGTTTGCAAATGGTGGGGGAGGGAGTGGGGAAGGCAAGGAGTTGGGGGGCCAAAGGGAGTGGGGGGGGGGGAAAGGGAAAGGGGGGGGAAGAAAAAAAAATGAAACAGAGAGAAGGAAGGCGGATCCACGTGGTGCAGCGGGAGACAGACAGAGATCCCATTGTTCAAAATCAATTACAGAGGGAAAAAAAAAGCGGGGGCAGACGGAGGGGAAGGACGGGGGGAGGCGGGGGGGGTTTACCGCGGGCTGCTCCTCGTGCAGCCCCCACTTGGACTATTTTTTGGCGTTCCTCCCCTCACCGAAATCCCCCCCGACTCGGACATAAAAAAAAATCCCCCCCTCCCCCCCAGCAAACGGCCGCAGAAGGCTCGAAGGCGGCGGCGGCAAAATCGGGGCCCCCCCGAGAGCAGGTGTGCGGGTGCGGGGGGTGCGGGGTGAGAGGGCCCCCCCGGACCGCTGCTTTCCTGAAGGGGGAGCGGGGTGATGGCCGCCGAGTCATGTTTTTCTTGGGGGAGAAGGGGGGGCTTTTATAACGTGATGGCCTTCGCCCGCGGCCCCCTCCTCCCCCCCCCCCCCATTCCAGTCGCCCTTTTGTAGCCCTCTCGTTTCAGCCCCTAATCCCATTTGCACATCGCTCGTTTGCACCCCCCCCCCCCCCCCTTTATAACCACCCCCCGTTCTACCCTCCCTTTGGACATCATGTACTGTGCTCTTTCTTTACGGGTCCCCGTTTTGTAATTCCTCAGATCTCCCCTCTGCCCCTTCCTCCCCCCCCACCTTTAAAGAACCTTCAGTACCCTCCTCCTTCCCCCGCACCCACAGTTTGTATACCCCCCCTTTACACTCTCCCTTTTGTAGCCCCCCCCCCTCAACCCCATCTCACCCTTTCCGTACCCCCCCATTTTATCACTCCTCCAACCTCCACTTTCCCGACCTCCCCTCTTACAGATAACCCTCCGCACATTGCTCCCGTCCACCGTTCCCAGATCACTTTTTCGTCCCGTCCCCCCCCTCCATTTAACTCTCCCGAATAAGACACCTTCCCATCCCCCTGTTTCCCCCCCCCGCCCCGTCCTCATCCCAGCCGGGGTGTGAGCCCCGCACGGCGCACGCCGCCCTCCCCCCACCCCGGGGGGGCCCTCTCTCCCCCCGGCGCCGCTTCGGGCCCTGAGGCGCTGTGATGGCGGTGCGGGGTTTGGGGTGGGGGGGTGGGTAGTCCCGCCCGGGCCGCGCTGTGGCGGTGTTGCGGGGGAGGCCCCGCGTGGGGCCGGGCCTCGCGGCTCTGCTCAGCGTCGGGGCCGCCCCTCGCAGGCGCCATGCCCCGGAGGAAGGCGGCGGGGCCGCCCTGGGAGCCCGGCCCGGGCAGGAGGAGGCCCGGCGCGGCGGGAGGGAGGCGGAGGCCCCGCAACGGCGGAGGAGGCGGCGGCAGCAGCGGCGGTAGCAGCGACGAGGAGGCGCCCCGAGAGCGGAGGCCGCGGGACGGCAGCCCCGGAGGAGGAGGAGGGAGGAGGCCCGGCCGGCCCGCAGCGCCCGGCTCGGGTTCGGCTCTCGGCCCCGGGCCCGGCGGTGCGGCGCGGGGACAGGCGGTGGTCATCTGCGAGCCCGAGCACAGCAAGGAGCGCATCGTGAGCGGGGGCTCCAGCGCAGCCCGTGTGCCGTTCTACGGCCCCAGCGCACCCCTCGAGCCCTTGGCACTCCCCTTAACGCACTCTCCTTTCGGTTCCCCCTTTGCATCGCTCCGATTCACCCCCGCATCCCCCAGTGCATGCACTGCAACCCCTTTAATGCACCCCTACTTTGCACCCTTCTGATTTACTCCTATTTTGTACCTCCTCATAGGAGCACCCTTTGACACACCTGCTCTCCCCCCCATGAACCTCCTTGCTTTACCTTCAGCAGTCCCCCAGTGCTCCCCTTAATGCACCCTATCGTTGTACCCTTTCGACCTCATCATCACAGCCCCCCATGACACCTCTTAGTACTCCCCCTTAACACACTCGCATTGTGCAGCCATTCTATCCCTCCAGTGCTACCCCATAATGCACTCCTATTGGCACCCCCTTAATGCCTCCCTTCATTGCACCCCATCACGAACCTCTCCTAATGCCCCTCCACGCCACCTCTTTATCACACACATATATTTTGCTCCCCTTTTATTTCAACCATTTGTGCTCCCAGCTAGCTCCCCCCCCACCAAAACTTGCATCTTATTGGCATCCCCAGTTGCCCTAAAGCACCCTGATGCATCTTCCCATTGTGGAGGGCACAAGCATCCCCCCCAAAGCTTTTCCCATTCGAGGGGAAGCTCAGCCACAGCTTTTGGATCATTTTTTTTCCACATTGACCTATTTGGAGAATTTTTAACTTGATGAAGAAGTGAGAAGCTCAACACACAAGTACACGCCTGACCCTCACCTTTGCATTACAAGCACTCCATTCTCTTTTTTTTTTTTTTTTTTCTCCCTTTTCTGTCTCATTTTGGGTTTGGCTTTTTTTTTTTTTAGGGTTTTTGTTTTGTACTGATTAACCCTTTGCACTCCACCTTGTGCAGCCAGTTGGTGCTACACATGCTTTCCTCTCCAAAGCATCACTCTTTTAATGGAGGAAAGCCATAATTCACAATTAGCCGGCACTGGAGATGGTGCACATCCATGCTCCATCCTGCAAAGAGCAACCCCCATCCAATTTCAGACCCATTTATAAGGAGTGCTTACATGCAATGTACTTAGGGGGTTTTAATGCAGAATTGGAAAAAATCCCCGTCACTTTGGCTCAGAAATGCCATTTGATTGCAGGCTTGGATACAAAATAAGGGATGAACGGGAGCATACTTGCAAACTGGGATGTTTCACACCCTGACCTGTTGCAACCCTATATCCACCCTGCATGCAAAAAATCCCCTCGTGGCTGACATCGCTGCAGCTCTGACAAATCCTCACTACCCCTTGCAGAAACTCGAGGGCTCCAAGTGCAGAGGACAGCTCCTCATCTTTGGGGCCACCAACTGGGACCTGATCGGCCGCAAAGAAGTGCCTAAGCAGCAAGGTGAGCAAAACGCACTGCATTTGTATTACTAGATGTCATACAACCCAACAACAACAGAAAAAAAAAACAGTGTTTCATGCCTTACAGCTTGTTTTTATTGTTTTCCTTCCCTCCACCAGCTGCATATCGAAACCTTGGCCAGAATTTATGGGGGCCGCACAGGTATGGGTGTCTCTCAGGTATTCAGGTGCGGAGCGTGGTTTCGGGACCATGTGCAGCTCACAGCCTCCTCATCACCACTGAGGGCAAGCTATGGAGCTGGGGTGAGCAAGACAACAAACACCTCCCAGAAAACCACACAGAACCCTACAACACAGACCAAATCCTATTGATTCCCATAGGTCGCAATGAGAAGGGACAGCTGGGCCACGGGGACACAAAGCGCGTGGAAGCCCCTAAGCTCATTGAGGTGCTGGGCAGCGAGGCCATTGTGCTGGCAGCATGTGGCCGGAACCACACACTAGCTCTAACAGGTATGGGGAAATCTCAACAAAATGCCCTCAAGCTGCTGCATCCTGCCTCTGTTTCACGGCTTTCCCTTTTTTTTTTGGCAGAGAGCGGCGCCGTGTATGCTTTTGGGGAGAACAAAATGGGGCAGCTTGGTCTTGGGAACCAAACAGATGCTGTTCCAAGTCCTACGCAGGTAAATCCACTCTGTTCTATGCTTTCCTCACTTCTCTTCATTGAGGCATGTAATGGCCGAGGGACAAGCACAACAAGAAAGCATTATGAAAAAGAAGATAATGCTTACCTGTCTCCAGAGATGAAGGCTCACAGAAGAAATTCCACAAAGGAGGAATCTTGAACAGCAGATCCTTCCTCTGTGGCAGTCAGCCCTTACATGAGCTCTGAGAGGGGTTGAGCCTGGCTCCACCCCTTCCAGTCGTACAGGTGAACTGCCTCCACCTGTGCTCCCAGGGCTGACCAGGTCTTTTCTGCAGGTGCTCAGTCAGTGGTTCAGGCTGTGTCTCAGCAGTTCCCATACAGGGTGAAAAACAGCATATTTGTATTTTCTTGCTGAAAAAAAAAAAGCATTAGCAGAGGCCAAACCCCATTAGAACGTTGGGATGTACCCATTTAGGGTGTAAGGGCATTACAATTGAAGATGCATTTAAATGGGGTAGACAAAATGCAGTGTGAAAAAGAAACTGTTAGGAAAATACAACTTCATAGAAATATTGTGGGATTTTAGGCTGTCTCATCAAGCCCCTGTTCCGTTTTAGAGTGAAAATCCTAGGCTATAGGGAAGCTTGTGGCCAAGGAAGATGAGATACAATGGGGGTGAGCTCCCAAAGCTCTCCCCCCACCATCCTCCAGAAATTCAGCTTTTTGCCTTTTTCTTGTGTTTTTCACAGATCATGTACAATGGGCAGCCCATCACCAAAATGGCCTGTGGGGCTGAGTTCAGCATGATCATGGACTGCAAAGGAAACCTCTACTCCTTTGGGTGCCCAGAGTATGGGCAGCTGGGTATGGTTGTGTTCTGGGGTAGTTTTCTGAAGGTTTGGGCTACTATGGAGTTTTGGGGGTAGGAAACATTCCCTGCCTCAGTTTTCCCATCTCTGAAATGGGTTCAGAACTGATGAAGCAGCTCCCAGAGGAAAAAAAAATCACAAAAAACAGGACCCAAACCTAAAAGAAAAAGGGCTTTGCAAGTGGTAAAGGATTTCTTGGTGGTGTGGTATCCTTGTGCAGGGCACAACTCGGACGGGAAGTTCATCGCCCGAGCGCAGCGCATTGAGTACGACTGTGAGTTGGTGCCGCGCCGTGTGGCCATCTTCATTGAAAAGACCAAAGATGGGCAGATCCTGCCTGTCCCCAACGTGGTGGTGCGGGACGTGGCGTGCGGGGCCAACCACACGGTGAGCAGTCAGCAGGGCAGCCCTTCACTTTTCTCTTTTTATCATTGCGTTGCTTTTTGCAAATGAGTTATTGCAGTGGAAAAAAAAAAAAAGGCGACCCTTTCTGCCAGTTCTCCCTGCTTCAGTTTACAGTGCACACTTGCGTTCCCTTAAGGATAGATCAGCAGTATTCATTAAAGGATAGATTCTTGCACTGTCCATTTGAAGATGAGTACTTACAGAATGCAGGGTAGAGAGATGCAGCGTGCATTTAAGGAAGAAGGCTTGCAGTGTGCCCACGGTTTGCAGTGTACTCTGCAGCCCGTACAATTGCTGTGTTGCCCACACCAGGCTGCACACAGCCCAGCTCACTGTACATCCCCCTGTTCCCAGCTGGTCCTGGACTCCCAGAAGCGCGTTTTCTCCTGGGGCTTTGGTGGCTACGGGCGGCTGGGCCATGCAGAGCAGAAGGATGAGATGGTGCCACGCTTGGTCAAGCTCTTTGACTTCCCAGGTCGAGGAGCTGCACAGATCTACGCCGGCTACACGTGCTCCTTTGCCGTCAGTGAGACAGGTGGGTGGCCACCCTGCATTTCAGTTGATTTGAACAAACCCACCCTTATAAAATCCCACAGATAGGAGCACCCCTAATATGTGTCCTGGGGGCTTGCAGGTGGCTTGTTTTTCTGGGGTGCCACCAACACCTCCCGTGAGTCCACCATGTACCCAAAAGCAGTGCAAGACCTGTGTGGCTGGAAGATCCGCAGCTTGGCCTGTGGGTGAGTGATGGTCCTTGCAAAATCTCCCTTTTCCTAGTTTTGGAGTGCAGGGGGATTGCTGATGCAGGGTGCTGGAGTCAGCACCTTGCATCATGCTGCAGAAAGAGCAGCATCATCGTGGCAGCAGATGAGAGCACCATCAGCTGGGGCCCATCTCCCACCTTTGGAGAGCTGGTAAGAAGGATCTGTGGTACCCTAAACCATCCAGTTCTACCCCTGACATCTTTTGGAGCAGGAGCTCTATGTGTCTGCCCACTACATTTTTGGGTGGGTTGTGTTTCTGTCTTCCAGGGCTATGGGGACCACAAGCCCAAGTCATCAACGGCTGCCCAAGAGGTGAAGACCTTGGATGGGATCTACACGGAGCAGGTAGGCAGGGACCCAAACACTATTTGTGTCCCCAGCAGTGGCTGGGACCATAAATAGCTCATCCCATCCATGGGATGTTCCTATTCATGGGGTGCTCCCACCTAAGGGATGTTTCCAACTACGTGATGCCCCCACCCGTGAGTTGGTGCCACCTATGCAATGCTGTCAGACACGGATTGCTCCTGTCCATGTGATATTGACACTTGTGCAGTGCTGCCACTTACGGGATGCTGTCACCCCTGGGTTGTGCCCTCTGTAATGCTGTCAGATGCAATGGTTCCACCCACTGGATGCTGGCAGCTATGCAGCACACCTACCCATAGGTTCTTCCCATCCGTCAGCTGCTGCCATCCATGGGTTCTTTCACCCAAGCTGCGGTGCCATCTATGGGAGGTTGTCACCCATGGGTTATGCCCACCCATATAATGCTAATACCCATGAGATACTGTCATCCATAAGATTTCTGTCACCTTTGAGACACTGCCACCCATAGTGGTTCCCACCCAAGAGATGGTGCTACCTGTGGGATGCTATCACCCATGTGTTGCACCTACCCATGTAATACTACCACTTGTAGAATGCTCCTCAGGATGTTCCCACCTACGGGATACTCTCACCCATGAGTTGTTGCCACCCACTGGATACTCCCACTCACAGGATTCTCATGTCCTAAGGGGTATTCCCACCTGTACTTTGCTTCCACTGTGGCATGTTCCTCAAGCTCAGCCCGGTACAAAGGAAGGGGGTCCAACGCCAGCAGGAGCACTGCTTTGCCTCATTTTGCCCTCCCTACAGGTGGCCATGGGCTATGCCCACTCACTGGTGATTGCCCGTGATGAGAACGATGCTGAGAAGGAGAAGCTGCGCAAGCTGCCTGAGTACAACCCCCGCACCATCTGAGGGCCCAGTTCAGGCAACCCACACTTCTACTACCTGTTCTCCTACAATTTCCAAAGCGTTGGGTTTCCCCTTCCACTGCCAAGACCTTCCCTCGTAGCTTTTCCATTTCCCATCCCCACCCTAGCAGGACCTTTTGGCACATCCAGGCTTTTAGTTGTTGGGCTTTGGGGGGTTTTTCATTTGTTCATTTTTTTGCTGTTCCGCACAGAAAGGGGGGGGGGGGGGGGATGCTGGGTCCAGCTGGGCAGGTACAGTGGTTTCTTTTATCTTTTATTACCATATTTCTCTGGTTGTGGGCTTGGAGCAAAACTCAACCAGTAAACCCCTCATTTTCCACAACATCACAATTTTGAGGGGCATTTTTCACAAATAATATTATTTTGGGTGCTATTGTTTTAGGGTTGGGTGTGTTTCCCAACCCTCTTCTTCAGCATCCCTTTTCCTATGGGGATTTGGGACCAGATGCATTATCTCATACCCATAGGGACAAGCTTTGTGGTCCCTTCCCCATCCCAGCATCATTTTTTGGGCTGGATGCCTCCAAATACGTGGATTCCTCAAACCCCCCCACTGCCCACCACAGGGCAATCTCAGGTATGAAGAGCAGGCCCTGAAGCATTGTACAAGCTTTTTCCTTTTTTTTTTTTCCATTAATTATTATTTCTATTATTATTGTTATTTCAGCCTGGTATCTGCCAAAAGCCCTTTCTGGGGCAACGCTGTGCACTGTGCTGGAGAAACAAGGTGCCTTTACATGCAGAGCCCAGCTCTGCCTCCACACAACCTAAGGGTGATATTTTATTATCTTATTTTTTAGTTTTTAGGATTTAATTTGGATTTTAATAATCCCTCTCCACTCCCCCCACACAGCCATGTGGGGAGCCCTGCAGTACTTTACAGAAAAAATAAAATAAAAGATTTTACAAAAAAAAAACAAAATGGGGGCGGGGGGTCTTTACGTTTGCTTTGGGGTCAGGGTTTATTTTGGGTTGTGTTTTTTGTTGCTGTGTTAGAGTCAAAGCTTCCAGGACGAGGAGGAGAGCAGTGGGGCAGAGGTGTCAGATACTCCATTTTTTTTAGCAATATTTACATTTGCTGCAAGGGGAGGTCAGGGCGTGCAGCACTCCCAATGGGGCTTTTAGAACCTTATTCCCACTTTTTTCTACCTGCAATATTTCAGGGTCGTCCCCAGCAGCTGCCAGCCTCAAATGGGCATGAACAGATGCTGGAGCCCAAGAAAAGGGGTGGAAAAACAGCAAAAAGATGTTTTCACCCCCTAAAAAAGCAATTTGGGCTCCAGGTCCCATTGTGCCCCATTGCATCCCAGCAAAAGGAAGAGGCTGGAAGCATGAAATAATAATAAACCACGCTGCTCTCAGAGCAGTGTCCCCTTTAGGTGAGGCAGCAGGTTCCTGGTTAGTGCTGTCATTGTCCTCATGGTTGTTTTTTTTTATATTTCTTGGAGTAAATGTTTAAATAAACAACATTGTGTACGTCTCTCGGCTACTACATACACCCAGATCCCCAGTTACAGCTCAGAGCAGCAGTGCGATCAGCAGAAGCACCCCAACATTCATCACAAGGGTGAAAAGTTCCTCACCTCCATTCCTGCCCCCATTTTCTTTTCTTTCCTAACCAAAATAGACAAATAAAGGGAATGTTCCTTGTTCACCCCAATGCAGCATGCCTAAAAGCAAACACACAGCCGTTAGAGGGCACCATCCTGCTGCTAAAGCAGTCCTCCATCCCCAGATCTCCTCACCTCGGTTCCATGATACTGCAAGCAGGATGCAGTGCAGCAGTGCATAGCCATGCATTCTTGTGCACACACGCATTGCATTGCTGGACATGCAAGTGCTTTTTACACCATACACATCGCTGCAGAGCACGGCATTGTCCCACCAAACACCGTTTAAAGATATCTTTAACCTCAGCAGAAGGTTGGGAGCAGGCACAGCCCTCATTTATTTCCAGGGCTACTACAGAAGGCACTTACAGGTATGGAGAAGAGGATTTGGGGGGAAAACAGGAGGAAAACGGTCAGTTCAGGGCACCATCCTCCACCACTTGAAGGCAAAGGGCTTACGGCGGACGTTGGTGCCGCAGTGCACCTCCCCAGAGAGTTTGTGGTAGGAGAAGAAGTCGTTGATAAAAGTGCAGGAGAGCCCCAGGGGCTGCAGCAGCACCCGCACCCGCTCCTCCAGGCAGCACTGCCCAGCTACCAGTGGCCCAAAAGGCTTGGGGATGCCCAGGTGTCTGCCCAGCACCAGCATGTTCACCTGGAGATGGACCAAAAGTAGTTTTTTCACCCAAGTGGTGAACAAGGAAAACATGAAGGGCTGCCAGCATGCAGCCCTAAATTCACCTTGAGTTGCTCATTACCATGTCGGGGAAATAGGCCATGGCTCTGGCTTGGTCATCAGCTTGGAAGAGCTGTGGGATGTCGATGATGTCCTGCTCAGCCAGCCCCAGCTCCCGCTTCAGGATGTCCCGGTTCCAATTGATGCAGCTCTGTGAGGAGGGAAGAGTGGTTGTGGGTGGGTGGGGGAGATAGGGAGGGGTGGGGTAAGGGGGACAAATGGACAGGAGGATGGGGACAGAAAGACAGAGATGAGAGAATGAAGATGAGGACACAGAGGAACAGAAGGGCAGGGGGACAGAGACAGGGAAATGAGAAGATGAGGAGAGGAACAGACAGAGGGACAGGAAATAAGGAGAGGGTGGGATAGGAACAGAAGAACAGGGATAGGGATGAGGGGAGAGGGACAGGACTGGGAGAAGGGGAGAGGGGGACAGTGGTACAGAAAGATGGAGGGATAGAAAGAATGGGAGGCAGACAGACACAGATGGGGAAGGATGGACAGCAGAGCCTCACCTGCGTGTAGGCATTGAACTTGCGCAGCGCTTCATTGCCTAGGATCTCATTGATGCTTGGCTTGGGCACTCCATGCAGCCCTGCAAACAGAGCAGGGAGCCTCACCCCATGTCAAAACAATGGGTATTCTTGGGGTGGGAGGTCCCACAGCATCCCTACCCTGGAACATTGTTGCTTCCCCATAGCCCATCTCCTGCTTCTCCCTCAGCAGCTGGTAGCAGGTGCTGGGGCTGGCAAGCAGCAGCCGAAAGCCCTATAGATGAAGAGATCAAAGTGAGCTCACCCCATGTTTCCCCCAAAAAATCACCCCATAAAAGAATTTCCTACCTTCCTATCAGGCGCAGGGATGAAGCTGAGGAACTCATCAACATGTCCGACCTGCAGCCAGTCCGAGAAAAGCTCCACAGGTGCCTGCACCCTTTGGGCAGCAAGAAAATTCCGCACTGCTTTGGCCATACGCCGGCCACCAAACCTAAGGGCAATGAATGGGACCTCAGCCTTGGCCTCTGGGGGTGGTATACCCCCAAACCCCTTCTCCCACCTGGGGAAGCTGCTGCCGATGAGGATGCGGCCCAGCGGGTACTCCTTACTGCGCACTGTCACTGGTGGGCTGACCTCCAGGTTGCCAAAGGAGTCGAGGCTGGAAGTGTTCTCTGGTGTTTCCTGTGCCACATAGCCAAAATCAGGACCCTGGGGGAAAAGCAGAGTTGGCATTAAGAACACGCCTTGGGAATGCCAAACCTTGAAGAACGATGCTCCCAATTGCCCCTGCTGACTGCTAATCTCTTTCCTATAAATTAATTTATCCTATTATGGATTCAGAGAATCATACAGGTTGGGAAAGAGACCTTCAGGATCATCACGTCTAGCCATGAGCTTGACCCTGCTGAGCCTTAACATGGCCCTTAGTATTTGCTTGTATTCTTATTATCCTTGTTCTTATTTCTTCTCTGATTCTTACTCCTATTCCTACTCTTATTCCTTTCTCGTTTCTGTTCCCGTTCCTTCTCTTATTACTACTCATATTCTTAATTGCATTCTCATTCTTATTCCCATTTCTACTATTATCCCTGCTACCACTCCTATCCCTAATTCCTACTCTTATCCTTATTCTTATTCTTTTCCTTATCCTTTTGCAGACTGCCACAGTGCACATCACTCCTCACTAGCAGCAAAAAACACAACACCAGGAGTTGGAGGATACATGGCTTCAGTTGGGTACCAGGATGCTCCTGACTGGGAAGTCCTTCAGGCCTCGGTCACGGGGTGAGTCAAAGACCACTGGAAAAGTTTTATGGGGTGCTTGCACATAGCCAAACTCCACTTCATCCTGCAGAGGGAACAGAGGAAAAAGGAAGTGCTGTGAAGCCACAGCCCGAGTGCTCAAGCGCACATCACCCACCTGGATCCAGCGGTCATTGCGGTTCTCAGGCAGTGGACAGACGGTCACTGGGCACTTGGCTTCCTCAGCCAGTGCACTGATGGCTGCCACAAAGTCCTCATTGTCCTCCACGCTGGGAAATAAAACCATGGAGGCACAAGCGTGCAGTAGAGCCTGGAGGAATGCAGCCACCCACCTCTGACACCCACCTGCATACAAAGACCTCTAATGGTGCCAACGTGTTGGGTGTCATGATCCACGGAGCCACACGGAACACCACCGTGTCCGTGAAAATCGGCGTCTCCAGCAAGCCCTGCAAGGGGGGAGTGGGTCTGAGACGTTGCTCACCCCATCCATAGTTGAACCTATGTGATTTAGGGCATCACCTTCTCAGGGCTCTCCAGTAGTGTGACATGGAATGCAACCAGCCCTGAAAAACCAGCATCAGGGAAGGCAAGGCCCTCCACATAGAAAACACTTTCCTCCTGATGCCGGCTGGGCTTCACGGCGTAGGCGAGCTTATCACCCCCCAGCACATGCTTGTACTCCTCCAGTGCAATGCTGTCTGTGGATACAGGACACAGTGAGCACACCACTACCATTGGGTGCACCACTGAGTGTCCCATTGTACCACTGGAAACAAAGCAATCTCATGGGATACATTTGGGATTCTGGAGGTTTAGCTCTTATTTTGCCCACCTCATTAATGATCCACAGAGTGGAACAGCTCTCCTATGAGGACAGGCTGAGAGAGCTGGGGCTCTTCAGCCTGGAGAAGAGAAGGCTGCAAGGTGATCTAAAGCAGCCTTTCAGTATCTAAAGGGGAGCTACAGGAAAGAAGAATACAGACTTGCAGGACCTGTGGCAATAGAACAAGGGGAAATGTCTTCAAGCTCAGGGAGAGCAGATTTAGGTAAGATGAGAAAAAAAAACTTTTACAGTGAGGGTGGTGAGGCATTGGAACAGGTTACCTAGTATTGTGGTTGATGCCCCATCCCCAAGGACTTTCAAGGCCAGGCTGGGTAAGGCCCTGGGCAACCTGATCTAGCTGTGGTGTCCCTGTTCATTGCAGGGGGAATTGGACTAGATGGGTTTCAGAGGTCCCTTCCAACTCTAAGGATCCTATGATTATATGATGAAAGGGGGGGGGGGGGCATAGCCCATACTCACTGCCTCCGTAGAACACGCCGACCTTATCAGCATCACTGAAACCCACATGTAGGACGAGGCCATGGCCAGTGAAGATGGTGCGTGGTCCACGGGTCCGCAGAACCATCTGTGACATATCCTTCAGGTCTGGGGTGACAGTGAGGACAGATTGGGGAGGAAAGTCACCAAAAAGAGGAAACAACAAAAAGGAGCTGGCCATACCCTCATAGGAGCACACAACGCTGTCACGATTATCTGTCAGCTGGCTTTTGGGTTCATCACCATCACCCATCAACTGGCTTTTGGGGTCGTCGCGGTCACAGTTGACAAGCAGGATGGCACCATGCCCATCAGGACCCCACGTCCATGTGGCCTGAGGACAGCAAAACAGAGTTGGGGACACCATAGGGGCCACCCATGAGGCCAGGAACTGTCATCTTCACTGCATTACCTTATCCACCAGTGTCCTGCTGACCGACCCACTGCGGCCAGTGTCAGCATCCAGCGAGACTTCTGTGGGGACAACAGGTGCTCAGAGGAGTGGTGGAATGGAGGCACCACTTTTCAGCATCAAACATTCCCACTTACCCACGCAGGTGAGGTACAGCATGGCTCTGCCCACCGGCACCCCGCTGGCTTCACCAAAATAGGAAATCCTGACCTGTGAGGCCACAGCCACTGAGTTCAGTATCACCCAGAGATTGTCTGGGTGTTGCTGGGCAGCTGTTACCCACCTTCTCATCCCCAACATCCTTGCTGATTGCCTCCATAGTGAGCAGCACCTCAGTACCGGCAGCCAAGGGCCAGCGGGTGACACTGGAGGGCAGCTTCACACTCTGTGTCTCATGCACAACGTAGACTTTCACGCCTGGTGTGCCCTGCACATGGAAGGCGGTGGCATCCTTGGGTGCTGACCTGGGGGAGCACAGCTGTTGGGGCACTGCTGCAGTGGTGCAGCAAGTCCTGCAATGTACAGTTGCAGCAAATCCTGCAGTATGTAGAGAACCCCCACAAAATGCAATGACTTAAAACATTCAACCTCAAGAATTCCTACAACAAATCCTGCAAACAACACCAAATTCCTCAAAATGCATCTGCAGTAAATCCTGCAAAGTGAAATAAATCCTGCAAAGAGCAACAAACCTTGCACAACATCAAGCCCAAGAAATCCTGCACTATTCAACTGCATAAAACCCCAGAGCACTTTTCTTATGGCATGAGGTCTCCCAGATATTTGCATTTCACCCTGCAGCAACAAATGCATCCCCTTCAGAGCACAGTAAACCCACAGCAGGTGCAGGAAGCAAATGGGGATGGAGGAAGCAGCAGCAGGCAAATGAGCAGGCTGCAGCATGCAGCACTTGGTGCAAGAGGGCACTGCCAGGGCAGGAACTTCTGCAAGAAGGGGAGAAACCCAGACTTGGATGCTGTGATGCTACTGACGTCCATGGGGCAGAGGGTGCATTCAGGGCAGCACAAAGCAACCAGAAAAAACAAAACTACAGCAAGTTGAAGCTTTAAGGAAAACGGAAGAAAAAGTAAATCTTGTTGCTGTAAACTGGGCTGTGGCCAAACACATGCAAGGCTGCAGGGAACGCCCCAGCAAGCAATGCCTCCATGGTTAACTCTGTGTTCATTTACACAAGGAAATATTTCTATTTGTTGTTGGGACAGTGCAGTAGTCCCTGGTATGGGCTGCTGGAGTCGAGATGGAGAGTGCAGCCAGGTTTGGGTTTTTGCACCCAAAATCTGTTTCTTTAAGGAGGCTGCAAACTTTTCCATTCATCCTGAGCCCTGAGTAGTGGTGCCATCTCAATCCAGGTGCTGAAAGTACCTGGGAGCAGAAGGAGCAACCTCCTTCTAGATACTGAAATCCCAACAGAAGCAACAGGAGCAATCCCATTCTTTTGGGTGCTGAACCCCTTGGGAAACCCACTTGAATGCATTAGCATTGCTTTCCCCCAGCTCACCCCATCCACCTCTATTTTTACCCTCTCCTTGCTTAACCCAGCTTTAATTCCTTCAGGAGAAACAAGAGAATAATAATATAAACCCAAAGCAGATTTCCAGGCACCCCATTGCTTACCCCTGGACGTCCAAGGAGAGCTCAGTGCCCAGCACACAGACGGTACTGGTGGGCCGCTGGGTGCAGAGCTGAACGCGACGCTGCTGGGCCATGCCACCACACACCCCGAGTGCTGGCGGGGACGGCACGAGGGGATTATAAAGGCTGGCAGCAGGGAGGGGATTAACACAGCCTGATCCCACCCAGCTGGTGCGCACCGCTGAGCTTTCTGACAACGGAGTGTGAATCAGTGCTGATTTTTCACCCCAACACCATTTTTCCCTGAACAGTGCTTTATTTTTTTGTTGTTGCCTTTTTTTTTTTTTTTAATCCAATATAACAAAGCAGCACTGTCAGCAAGGAGAAATCCACGCTGTAAATTATTCAGCACGACACCAGAGCTGTGCTGGTGCTGTGCCAGGCCACAGTTTCCTAGTGTGCTCCTCCTCAAGCTCCTCACAGATCCACAGGGGTTGGAGGGGACTTCAAAAGACCGAGTCCGACCCCCCTCCCGACCTCCCCCACTAAAGCAGGAGCCCTACAATTGGTTAAACAGATCAGCAACCAGACAAGTCCTGAATATCCCCATAGAAGGAGACTCCGCAACCACTCCGGGCAATTTTCATCAGTGCTCTGTCACCTTTACCATAAATAAGCTCTTCCACACGTTAGCATGGAACATCCACTACTCCTTGTCTTATCCCTGTGCACCACTAAGAAGAGCCTGAACTCACCCATTTACCTCCCACCTCCCTCCAGATATTTATAAACATTTATAAGGTCCCCTCTCAGCCTTCTTTTCCCCAGGTTACTCAGCCTCTCCTCATACAGGAGGTGCTCCAGGCACTTCATGATTCTAATGGCCCTCTGCTAGACTCCTTCCAGAAGTCGAGACTCCTTCCTTGTCTTTTTCGATCTGGGGAGCCTAGAACTGGGCACAGTAGTCTAAATGCAGCCTCAACCAGGGTGGAGTAGAAGGGAAGGATCATCTCCCTCCACCTGCTGGCCATGCTCTTTTTAACGCATGCCAGGATAACACTGGCCTTCTTGGCCACCAGGGCACACTGCTGGCTCACAGACAACCTGTCATCCACCAGGACCCCCAGGTTTTTCTCTACAGAGCTCCTCCCCAGCAGGTCATCTCCTAACCTGTAAAGGTGCATATGGTTGTAACGCTATAATGGGATGGAAAGTACCATAACAGTGAGGTAGCAAAGCCTCTACAGCAAATGAGAAAGAGCCCAACTACACCAGCTACACATACAAAGAAAAGAGCTGCTTACCTTTGGAAAGCCTCAGATACGCAGGGATTTTCAGCAAGAGAAACCCTCAACTCCCCTTGCCAACCCTTAAATGAGGGCTGGGAAGGGCTGGATCCCAGCTCCAGATCCCGGCTCCATCCCTTCTGCTCCATCACATACATTGCATGCACCTGAGCTCCCCTGGGCTGGCCCTGCCTTCCCACCAGGTGCTCCATCACTGCTTTAGGACTGAGCATTTCCGTTACAGCAGTTATTCCTCCCAGGTGCAACACTCCATATTTGCTCTTGTCAAACCTCATCCGATTCCTCCCTGCCCAACTCTCCAGTCTGTCCAGGTCTTGTTGAATGGCAGCACAGCCTTCAGGTGCATCAGCCAATCCTCTCAGCCTTGTAACATCAGCAAACTTGATGAGGGTAGACTCTATCCCTTCACCAGCCATTCAGTTCTCAAGAAACTGCTTAAGCACCAGTCAGCTCTCACGGGCCCCCTACCTTCCAACACAAAGCCTATGGGATACCTCCAAGTACATCTTTGAAGAAGTCAAAGTTGGCTCTCCTGAAGCCCAGGGTAGCAATTCTACTCATTGCTTTAGCATCCTCCACCTTAATGGTTCTGTAGTTCGATAAAGGGACATGTCGATGATGTGTTGATGACTGGACTCAACGATCTTAGGTCTTCTCCAATCTTAATGATTCTATGTTTCTTTTGGGGGGAACTTGGAGGGCTTTATTTAGCACAAAACTGGGACAAGGGACTGTAAGACCCAAGATCACTGAGATGGTGGCAGTTCAGTGTGTGCCACTGTGCATGCAACATGCTCACAAAGATCCTTCCCATAAGAAAAATGTCTTCAACAGTATTCCAACCCAATGACAGGATGGAGCACAAGTTAAAACTGTACCCTCAGTGCTCATGTTGATGAAACACTTTATTTTGAGATGCTCCAAATCCCTCATTGGGAAGGACCAGAGACTCTTCCTGTGCACTTAAGGCACCACATGCCACCATTTGACAGCCAAGGGCTTACGGCGAACATTGGTGCCACAGTGCACATCCCCAGAAAGGACATGGTAGGAGAAGAAGTCGTTGATAAAAGTGCAGGAGAGCCCCAGGGGCTGCAGCAGCGCCCGCACCCGCTCCTCCAGGCAGCACTGCCCAGCTACCAGTGGCCCAAAAGGCTTGGGGATGCCCAGGTGTCTGCCCAGCACCAGCATGTTCACCTGGAGATGGACCAAAAGTAGTTTTTTCACCCAGATGGTGAACAAGGAGAACGTGGAGGGGAGACAGTGAGGGGGAGTCATGCGGTGGTGGCCTCACCATGTCTGGGAAGAGAGCTTCTGCACGGCAACCCCGCAGGATGAAGAGCTGGGGGATGTCAATGATGTCCTGTTCACTAAGCCCCAGCTCATGCTTGAGCAGGTCACGGTTCCAATCAATGCAGCGCTGTTTAGAGGAGGGACAGTGTCTCACCACCCCAGATCCCATGCAGGAAGCCCTATACACCCCATGTCCCCCACTGATTCCTTTTTCAGCAACCTCCTGAAGTCACCTAAGCAACCTTTGGTTCCACACCTCCATGGGCACTTTGGGGCATCACCCATTGGGATGACATCCTGTTCCCAGCTAGCACCAAAATGTGCTCAGTCCATTTGCAGCCCACCTGTACATGTTTGTTGTCATTCCTCAGCCCTTCATCTGCCAAGATGTCATCAATGCTCCTCCGCTCACTGCCAACCATCCCTATACGGGGACATTGGTGAGGGACATCGCTGGTACCCAATACCATGGGGCCACATTTGCCCATTGCCTTACCCACGAGCTGTGTGGCCTCGCCGTGTCCCTGCCTCTGCTTCTCCTGGAAGAGCTTGAAGCAGGCAGTGGGGCTGGCCAAGAGGAGACGGAATCCCTGTAGGATGAACCCATAAACCCATTTTTGGGATTTCAGTAGGGTGTTTTCATGCACCAGCTCATGCATACCCAACACCAGAATGACACCCAGGAACTCACTGCTTCCCAGGAAGCCACCCCAAAAGGAAGGTGATTCACACATGGGGCTGAATATGCCTATTCCCCATAAGCCAAGCTTTTTAGTTTTTATTGCTGACTTGCAAAATGAAAAGGCCTTCTGCATCATCATATGAGGCTGAGGACGTGGAGATGGACATAAGGCCATTACCTTTCTGTCATATGCGGGGACGAAGGTGAGGAACTCATCCACGTGGCCCACGCTCAGCCACTCTGAATAGACCTCCACTGGTGCCTGCACCTTCTGGGCATAAAGAAAATCCCTGACAGCCTTCGACATCCGACGTCCGGAAGCCCTGGGGGCAGAGGCAGGAGGAAGCAGGGTGACTGCACACCAAAATGCCCAACCCACAAGGGAAAAGGGTCATTGTGAGTGGAAACATTCAGAAGGTAAGGGGAGGTAAATTGATCAAATTGGATAGCCACATCTAATCCGAAACTCCCAACATTATATAGGGTATTGAGATACGTAACTCATCTCATCCCTCTGTGCC
Source organism: Cyrtonyx montezumae (assembly GCF_038088225.1). Classification (NCBI taxonomy): domain Eukaryota; kingdom Metazoa; phylum Chordata; class Aves; order Galliformes; family Odontophoridae; genus Cyrtonyx; species Cyrtonyx montezumae. The sequence continues at coordinate 162,929 of NW_027071948.1, forward strand.
TCAAATCCCTCCCCACATTTTCCTAGACAGCCAGCAGCAGGCTGAGAGAACATTAATTAAACTTCTTGTAATAAGAGATAATTACAGCCCTGGTGTGGCTGGGAAAATCCCATTTTCCTGTCAGGGTAAGCGAGGAATGGAGCAGCATGGCCTGTTCCGTTTGCTGTCCTGGCTGAAACCACAAGATTCAGCCTCACTGTTGTTTGTCCAGATGAAGAGCTGCCTTTATGCAGAGTTTTGCAGGATACTGTTGTTCCCTGTGCCAAGGGCACAGAGGAAAACAATTCCCAGTTCTTCAGGATTTTACCCTTTGCTGAACTCCTCTGCTTTTCTTTTCAATAGAGGAAAACTAAAAGTATAGACATGGTGCTTGGGGTACTGTAAGATCAAGGAGAAGGGGAAGAGGGGAGATAATTGGGTTTCACAAGGGGAGAACAAACCGCAGCATGGTCTGCATGTGAAATTTGCAATTAGGATGGCACTTTGGTGGCATTTAGCCCAAATACTTTTGTAGCAAAGCAGTTTTGAGTGCCCTCCTGTCTCACCAGGGCAGGGGGCTGCCAATGAGGATGCGTCCCAGAGGATACTCCTTGCCTCGCACTGTCACTGGAGGGCTCACATCCAGGTTACCAAAGGAGTCAAGGCTGCAGGCATCACATCCTGGGAGCACACGGGTCACGTAGCCAAAATCAGGGCCCTGGGAACAGAAGGGAGCAGTGATGGGGAGCCCTTGAGGATGATTTCTGGGGATAAAGGTGATAGCAATGCCCCAGCGCACCAGGATCTTCTTAAAAGCAAAGTCTTTCAAGCCTCTGTTCCTGGGCGAGTCGAAGACCACAGGGAAGGACTTGTGTGGTGCCTCCACATAGCCAAACTCCAGCTCGTCCTGTTGGGGGAAAAGAGGAGGAAGAAGGCTCCTGGGCATGACAGCCAGCATGGCAAAGCACATGGCAAGTTTGGAGCAGGACATGGGGCAGACCTGTCACAACTCAGTTCTTGCAGTGTCCCACAGAGTCCCTCTTGCAATGGGATCCCTCTTGCAATCCTCTTTGGGGTCCTTCTTGCAATGGGATCCCTCCTGCAATGCCCCACAGGGTACTGCTTGCATTGGGGTCCCTCCTGCAATTTCCCTGGGGTCCAGCCAACATTCTTTTCTGTACTGTTTGCCCCTACCAACAGCATCTCCCACTGTTTTAGCTTATGATTCATCTCTTAGCATCTGCATGCTTCTATAAGTAACACAGCTGGCTCCTCTCAGGGACAGCATCCCACAAGCCCATAAGAAGCCCCAGAAGAACCACACGTTACAAGCATCAAGGACTCACCTGGATCCAGCGGTCACTGCGGCTTTCAACCTCAGAGCAGATGGTCATCTTGCAGTTGGCTTTCCTCAGCAGGGCCTGAAGCTCCTCCAGAAAGACTTCATTGGAGTTGATTCCCCTCCTGATGCTGGAGGGAGAAGAAGGCACGAAAGACCTAAAGAATCCCTCTCACTCCAAACATCCAGTTTCTGGGTAATAGCTCTGCACAAGCCCTTGGAGAAGGTCTTCCAGCTTTCTTGGGGTCGCAACGAGTGCAGTAGCAACATCAGGCTCTTGCACAGCATGCATAAAGGCCATGCACAAAGCAAGGAAGGGTAAAAGCTCCTTCATGGAGAGCCCCCAAGGCAGGAGAGCTATAGAATGGTGTTTGTCCTACCTGCAGACAAACACCTCCAGGGGCTGCTGGGTGTTGGGTGTCATTATCCAGGGCGCCATGCGGAAAACCACCGTGTCTGTGAAAACGGGGGTGCCAGGAGAATACTGGAAGGGCAAAACACCAGCAGAAGTGGTTGGCAAACCCAGTGGGGGGTTTTGTGGGGTCAAGGATGGGGGTAGATCCCACATACCTTATGGGGCACCTCCAGCAAGCTGACACTAATAGAAACCAACCCACAGAAATCTGCATCAGGGAAAGCCAACCCTTCCACGTAGAAGGTGTTTTCTCCACTTCTGACACAGTCTAGCATGCAGGAGAGCTTGCCCGGCCCCAAAACAGGTTTGTACTGGGGGTGTGAGTCACTCCCTGCAGAAACATTGAAATAGCCAGCCCACATGGGTGCAAGGAGGCACCATAGAGGAGGTGATGGTGCCAGCGTGGTTTGCAGAAGAGCGGGTGTGCCGGCTCTTTTCTGGGGAGCACACTTGATCTGCTCGTACAAAGAGGACTCTATGCCCTTGGGTCAAACCCTTTCAAGATGCATGTCTCAAGTTAAGCATCTAATGATACAAGTGGCTTCCCTGACCTGATTTTCAGCAGGGAACTGCTTGTATCCACCAGCTGGGGTGTTCAAAGGAGAAGTGCTCAATCCAACGAGATGGACTGCTTTGACAGCTGTGTCACTGCCTGCACTTATCCTCCCATGAAATTCTCAAAACTTCAGAAATCCCACTGAACAAAGCTTTGTTTTCCATTATTTTTTTCCCTGTACAGTCTTTACATTCTCCCTGTAGCCCCATCTTCAAGACCAGTTTGGGGCATAAATGAATGCATCGAACAAGTGCTGGCACTCAGCCCTTAATCCTACTGAGAAAGGGCTTACCCACTGGGGTCATACTGTGTTGGCATAGAGACTTAGGAAGGAAGGAATAAATACTCACGGATAGCATGGTAAACCCGCACCTTGTCCGCATCTGACTCGGAGACATGTAGGACAAGCTGGTAGTCAGCAAAGATACTGCTGGGTCCTTGAGTCCTCAGCAGCATCACAGACATGTCCTGCAGGTCTATGGAGGAAACAAGACAGAGGATGCTGGGAGGTTTCCAGCCTCCAGCATTGCCTGTGGGCTACGCTGTCCTCCAGTTGCAAGTGGATTTATAGGGCAAGCCTGCTGGGATGACGCTCATTGTGCTTTTATAGGGATGTCCAGGAAATTAAAACAAGGGAAGGAGTAGTGGAAAAGAGCCAATTTCTGTTGCAATGGAGGAACAGGTAATGCTGTTGCTATCTCTAATTGCTTTGCAAGCGTCTGATACTATTTTTGCCATTTATTTCACCATCGCAGGACCATGAATGAGAAGGATGGAGAGACTGCAAAACAACCCAGTGAGATAGTATGAACCTAATGGATGAGCCCTACCTGCAGGGGTCTGTATGTCCACCTGGCTGCTGTCTGTCCCCACCGTGCTGGGGCTGTCCTTGTCACAGTTGACCAACAGTACAGCTCCTTGTCCATCTGGTCCCCATGTCCACTTGGCCTGAAGGAGAGACATCCAATGGGGATGGAAGCAAATCCCAAAAAACTCCACTCTCCCAGGCTCCTCCCAGTGATGGTTGGGATGGCAAAATGCCACAGCCATGCTCAGAGGAGATCCCACAGTGAGCAATCAAAAAAGCTTTGGCAACGATGCTATCAAGCCACTAAATTTCCTCACCTCAGTTTCCAGCCAAGCCAACAAGGACTATTTCAAACAGGTCTTATCTTCTAACAAGCCACATTATATCTGTCAGTCCTCATTTGAAAGAGAATATCCCATTTCTAGAAATGTATCTCATCTTGATGTACAGTTTGTGCTGCCGATCAGGCTGCAGTTAATTATCTGGGTGTAAGTGCTTGGGTATATGCAGATTTCTTGCCAAAGGGGTAAATCTCTTGCTGTTTGCTAAACTTGCAGATGAGTCATTCAGCTGCACGTTTCAAATCCAAAAATGAACAACAACAACAAAACAAAGTCCTAAGGCTGGACTGGAGAGGCAAGATATTTTGGTACAAAATAAAAAAAGAAAAGCTCCCCTCCTCAATTAGAGGGCTGAGAATTTGCTGCATTATTTTACTTATTTCAGACACCACCCAAATCCCTCTCCTTCCTGGAGATTTTCCCTGTGTTTTCCCCCTCCTTGTGTTGCCCAAAGCCATGCAATGTTTTCCATTACCTTGTCCTTCCCTTTGCTCCTCACTCTGCCATTACGGCTCACGTCCACATCCAAGGATATATCTGAAATATCAGAGCAACAGGGAAACCATTGGCAGGTGAATGAGCAGTCGTGGACATTTGGGGCCAATCCTCACACCAGCAGTGAGTCACTCAACACCAATTCCACCTTTCTGCTCTAACACTGCCTCAAAACACACCAGTAAAAAGCAAGCACAAACTCTCCATGGCTTTTCCCATTCCAGCTATTTTCTTCCATCTTGAGTCCCCCATCAGGGATATACCCACTGGTTTTCACCAATTCATATTGGTGAAATCTCATAATTTCATCATTGGTGAAATAAAAGTCTCACCAATTTCACGTTGACCATAGCATATTTTCATGAAGCCAAAGGCATGAAATGGGTGAATGGATACTAAATAATTATTAGAGGTGATGTAGCATTTGAGAAAGACTTACCCTTAGAGAGCTCTTGGACCAAATTGCAGGTTTACCAGTAACCTCATCTTTACCTTACATAAAGCTTATTATAGCAACGTATATCCACCAAATGGGACAGCATGTGGAAAATGTGGGTGCTGAAGCAGAAATTGTCCTTCGTCATTAAGAGAAGATGACTTGGAGAAGCTGAGCCATAATTTTGGAAATGAAGTCCTAAACCCAAGCAAGCAATACGCTTCTGTAAGGTCAAAGCTCTGTGGACAGTGGTGGCCTTCAATGGCTCCAGTGGAGCCCATGGATGTGGGAAACCATCTTCAGGAGCAATTCTGGAAAGCATGTCCGTGATTTGAGGACACAGATCTGACTATCGTGTGAGAGCTTCAGAAAATTCCAAATTTAGGATAATTAATCCATCCAAGTAAAAGACTGCATCCAGACTAGTAGTCTAGACTCCCTTTGTAGTCAGCAGAGGAAAATAGGCATTTCAAGGGAATGATTCATCTCACCCTAAACTCCTAAAATAGGTCAGACAACTACACTTCTGTGCCTATTCTTCCCCACCAGCCACACTGGAAGTTGAGAATGGACTTCCTGGTGGAAGGTGGGTGAGATGGTCATCTTAGGATCCTGTTCTATCAATCAAATTGTCTTAGTGGTCAGAGTATGCTGCTCATAGAGTACAATGGGTGGGGATGGAGCCCAGCCTGTGCCTTTTTTGCACCACATTAGGTGTGTGAGAACAAGAACATTTTAATTATTTCCCTCCTGCTTGTCAGCATAAGCTGTCAACACCCAAACCTTGGCTTTGTGTTCTGGATGGGCAGCCTGCATCCCCACTTAAGTCCCATCCCATGAACCAAATGAGACTGCGGCATCAGAAAGGGATGGCCACGGTAGGATGAGTGTTGTCATAATACACACCTACACAGGTGAGGTACAACCAAGCCACCGAAATCTCATTCTCTTCCCGTCCGTAGTATGAAATCTTAACCTGCAAAGACATCAAGACATCTCCAGACTGTGACCCAAGTCCTGTGTCTCATCACGCTGAGTAGGTCTTTCCACCCAGTGGGTTGGTCCAGCAATGCCATACAGCAAGGTGCTGGAAGGTTTATCAATGTTCTGCTGCTTTAATCATAGCCCAAACAAATATTTTCTGCCTGCTTCAGTACAAAAACAGGCATAGAAAAAGACAAAGAATGACTATTTATTTCACCTAACATGGAACTTCCAACACTGGCTTTTGCATCCACTCATCTCCTCAGTTTCACATTACGTACGTGACAATCACACAATTCTATGTAAATTTGAGTTTATTCTATAAAAATGTCTGATGCCATTACCTAGAAACATTTGAGCCTGCCCATCGTTATTCCTACTTTACTGGGAAATTTGACTAATATTTCTAGATTTGGTACATAAAAAGCAACTAACCTTATTGTCATTGACAGTCTTGCTGGTGACACCGATGGTCACTACAACCTCTATATCCGGATCCAGTGGCCATCGGGAGTTAAGCATGGGTTTCGTCATGGGGCTGTGGATGATGTGCACTGTGACTGCAGAGGTGGCGTGAACATCAAATGATGTGGCACCTCTAGGGGTACATCTGAAACAGAGAGCAGCATGGAGTCATGGACTGAGTTTTCTTTCCTCTTGTCCTCTGTGGACCCGTATTGCTGAACAGGGATCCCTAGGGTTAAAATTTGCCCCATCTTTCCGAGGCCAGATTGGATGGGATTCTTGGCAGCCTGATCTAGTAGTTGGCCACCCTTCCCATAGCAAGAGGTTGGAAGTGGATGATCACTATGGTCCCCTCCAATCTAAGCCATTCTATTATTCTGTGAAAATCCAACCTTAACCAGGTCTTAGGACTCAGAAACCATCTTCAGGTGATGAAATGCATTGCCTGAATTTTATAAGCATTATCTCTGTGGCAGAGTTGAGCAAGCAGAGCGCCATCACATCCGGCTGTGGTTAAGCCCCAATTGCACATCTCTGAAGCTGAGGCACCCAATATCCCTTGCCAGCAGGAAGAGAACCCCCAAATCAGCATCCCACCACAAAACCCAAACCAAGATTGGGGCTGGTTTTGATGTCACTCACTGGGGTGCTGGCTATTGCCAGTCCACCCTCTGACCTGAGAGATGCCCAGAGTGGAGCAGAACCAAAATCAGAGCACAGGGAGCCTTCACTCACCCTGGCCTTTGAAGTGCTGCCTACCTGCTCATTACAGCCCCAGCACCTTCATGCAGGTTGTGTGAGTGCTCCAACCTGTCTGCTGCAGGGAGCCAACCTCCCCAGCCATGCATGGAAAGTGACATGGTTGTAAATTTTAGCAGAGAAAAAATGACAATGAAAAGATAGACCCCCAATGTTGCCCTTGGCATGGCATCCCGAACACCTGCAGTAGCTTGAATAGTAAGATCAAAGCATCGTCCCACCTGTCATGCTGTGCAATTACTAGCACGCAACACAGCAAGTCTACCTGCAGTCTATCCACATGTCGCATGCCATGACATCTCAAATTTGGGTCTGTTGGCCTTGATTTCATTGCCTTCACTCCTCTGCTTTGTTATGCTGACATGGAAGCTCACTGAGCACCAGGCTTCCACTGCACTTTGTCTTCTGCCCCCAAAGTCCAACTCATGGGCAAATGTCCATCACTGAATTTTCTCCAGCATAGAGAGAGCTGTCATTCCTATCAATGCTCTGCAGGCATGAAACATCACCTACATTTCTAGCCCTGATGTTGAAAGAGCACCTGCCATGTGCCTATCTGCCATATGCCTTTTAGGACCAAAGCTCAGATTTGCTACCAAGGAGCAATATCTGCTCCTTCTGAGACTTGGATCCCATGCTTAAATGGAATTAAGCTTGCACTGAGTTCAACTTGAGGAAAAATAACTCAAATAATATGTTTTATGTACTCCCACTTGGCCAAGCATAAAATTAATAGGTTTCAAGGGCAGCTACATTGGGGGGATGTCAGCTCCTCCCAGCACAGCTCCAATATACAACCCAAATAATTGCTCCAGTTGTGATCCCAACTGGCTTGGCCTGTAGTCGCTATCATTATGGATGCAGTTTATTAAATAATGACAACGTAAGAGGAGGGTAAGTACAGCCTCATATCTAGCCAATAAAGCAACCCCTATGTTTAACATCAGAAAAATTTCTTCTCGTTACGTCAACTGTGCAAGCCCGCTCATGGATTTTTTATGCCTGAGACACACATTTGTTCTTTAACCCAAATTAGCTTTGAACAAGTTGCTCGTCTTGAAATGCTGTTGCCCAATGCTCTCTCTGCCAGAAATAGATCCCACTTAGCTGGGGTGTGCATGGGCTTTGCCTGTGAGTCGTCATTGCTTGGCTACACTTCGATGCCTGGCTTTTGTTGGATTCAAGATCCCTCCTTCAGGCATCTTAAAGCAGATCCACGAACACGTTCTCCATCTCACTACCATGAGATCTTTCCCCTTAACACCCTTTGCAAAGAGCAAAGCCACCCAATGACATTGGTTGCCTCCAAAATCCATCATCCCTATGGATGAGCCTTGACCCCCCTGAGCCTTACCGGTGGGTGTCAAGGAAGACCTCAGTGTCCACCACGCAGACCCCATAGCTGGCATGACTGGTAGACATCTGCACGACCTGGCGCTGAGACATGGTGCTCTGGGGACCGCAGCTGCATGTGAAGAAGGTTGCTGCCTGGTTGCCCAGTTTGTAGGTGAACCAGCATGACTGGATTAAAAGGCTGGGGAATGTAACTCCTCCTTCCTCCCTTCCCTCGATGACGATGGGGTGGACCGGGGACCCTGCCATCTCCACCTCCGCCACCCGCGAAGCTGCCGCCCCACTCCGTGATGCTGGCGATAAGACAGCCCCTGGGGCTAGGTGGTAATTGCGGGGCCAGGAAGGGGGGACAGGGCAGGGGATGCACAGCACTCAGCTTCCAGCACTCATTCTCCCCTTTTTGTTCTCACCTCCCTTATAGTTCCATATAAGGACTCCAAAGCTTTATGCATTACATGTTTCTACCCCTCTCGTTAAGCAAGATGGTTGTTTAGGGTTATTATAATACATGGTATCATTAGAATGAAGCATTTTCTTTAAAACAACCCAAATTTTCCATGTTGGTGACTCATGGCCCCAGCTACCCCATTAGGGCAATGCCTGTGTAAGGCTGCAGCAAAAGGAAATGTTTGCTCAGGTCAGTCCTTCCCTCCATAACAATGTCTGGGTAACAATGGGTGCAGGGAAAACTGGTTACTTGGCAAGTAGGGCAGCAAAGAAAAAAAGAAAGCAAAACAAGGCAAATGGCTTCCAGTGGAAATTAGGGATTCTTGGGTGTTTTGTTTGCATGAGGCATTTGGGGAACTATTTTTTTTTTTGGAAGCTCCCATGGGAAACGCGCTGGTTGCTGGAAGAAATGGCTTTTCTTGGAGATAATCATCTCTCTCCAGGCAATCCCAGGAGACTCCACTAGGCAGCAAAGAGGAAAACCAGGTGAGATGGGTCTTGGTGCTCCTCCAAGAGGGAGCTTGGAGCTGAGATGAAGGCATGTCCCACGGATGGAGAGGAACAGCAAGACAGGGAAACTCCATCATCACTGATCCCCCTGAAGAACAGACCAAGAACCTCACTGTGGTTAACTCCATTGCAGTAGAGATGATATGACACAGCAACAGCACAGTCCCCATTCCCATGGAGTGATACCCCAATGCTCCACGGCAGCTGCCTGGAACTTCTTTGAGCAAGCCTACATGAAAGGGCTCTTCCAAGCCTAATTACGGCAGCAAATAGCACCAAATCTCACATGCCAGCACACTGTTAATAGAATCAGCAGAGCCTGACCAGGCAGCCAGGATGCTTGAGAAGGGAACACTAGCTGAACTTTAAATTCTCTAGGACCTTGACTTGGGATCTGGGGTAAAATCCCACGCCCTGAAGCCCAACAAGAGACAAACTCACGATGCTCATAGATTTGTGAAGTGTGACAACTGTAGATTGGAACTGTATTAGCTCTCAAATTCTACTGCAGGAAGGTTTTAAGGACTCCTGTACCCCTAAAACCCATCAAGCTGCTGCCAAGCAAATTCATCATGAGAGCCCTAATGAAGATTTTGGCCAGGATCATATCATCTTTAAAAAAAAGCACTATAGAAAGCTTCAAGTTGGATTTTTCCCAGTGGTCGCACTGGTTTAGACTGGGCACAATGCTGAGCTCACTACCTGCTGTGATTTTGGCACTGCATCCTGCTCAGCTGGTTTGAGCCCTGTGCTGGACAGAGAACACACCTACAGCCCCATGGGGCCATGCTGTGCACTCTATAATCTGCAGGCAGGCGGAGGACGGAGGTTTCTGTTTCCCAGGGCTTGGGCACAGAGCTCTGCTCCTGCAAAACGCATCCATCAGGGACAAAATTATGGAGCCAAAGCCTCATGTTTGTGTAGGATTTGATGCATTATTTTTTTCCCCATGGACAGACTCAGCTTTAATCACAGTGCATTTTTGGCTGTGGGTCCAGCACCAGTAGCTCATCTTTGCTGGTGGTCAGCTGCTTCCTCCTCTTTTTCCTCCACCTGCTATTGGCACCGACATGCCCATGCATAAGAATCTCACTTTTAAGTCATCTGACCCATTCAGAGCTGAGCGTTTCTCCCTGTTCCAAGGACTGCCACAAAGGCTTAAGGTACAATGGCTCACAACCATCTGTGCCTCTTCATCAGACCCAACTGCCCCTGGTTTTTGGGTTACCTTGCTTTGCTCCCCTCAAGTCAGATCTTTGTATCCACTATAGGGCAGGACAGACAGGACCCCCCCACGACCACCCCAGATCCCACAGGGCATCTTTTCCCCTCTCACCCTTCCTGCACTGCCACTCAGTCAAGGAAAGTTTGATAATCCCCCTAAGCCGATAATTACACTTCAATTATTACTCTGTATGTGTAATTGCAGACAGGAAATTTTGAGAGCCTTGTCAGCCTAATTACTGGCAACAGGGGAAGGCATCGAACCAGTTATCAAGTCCCGCTCCTGTCTGCATGAGGCTTAGTGCTTAGGAGCATCCATGCACTGCAACAGGCACTGCATCCCCTGTCCTGGCTGAGATTTGGGCCAGCAAAAAATGCTTTGAAAAAGTGATACAACCAGGCATTGCTCCTGCTTGGACAGGCACACGTTTGTACCTCCTCATCACAGAATGTCACTTGGAGCAGACTGGGTCCCTCCTACTCCTTGCTATCACACATGTGCCTGCAGGGCTACAAAGCTGCGTGCATGAAAGCCTGCACAGAGCAGCTGCTAGGGTTGCTCACATACTCCATGCTGCTATCTGCTCCCTGTCCCCAAAAATAAGGTTAGGGAGAGATCTGTCAGCAGCAAGGATGCTTATGCAGTGCAGTTCCTAATCTGATTGTTAAAAACCAGAGAACTCCTCTGACCAGACTGACTATAGCAGCGAAACCACGAGCCTCCAGACATCAGTGAGTGCATATTTATATCTGCACACACGTCCCGTGATGGTTCACCAGCTCTGATCTCCCACCTGATAGCGCAGAGCAGCTTCCCATTCCTGCTGAACAGACCTCATAACGATCACCCCTTTGCAGAGATTCCCCTGATCCTTCTGCCCCTTATAGAGATACTGTAAGGACAACGTGCTTTGTAGAAGCCCTCACAGCTTGCAAAGAGCCCTAGAGCCTCGCACAGATCTTCATAGACAGAAATAAGACAGTTTACCTTTTGCAAAGTACCCAAGAAGCTAGAAAAGACCCCATAAGACTTGCAAGGATCCCAAGAAGACTGTAAAGATTCCCAAAGCCTTACAAAGAACCCAGAAATCCTGCAAGGACTCCACACATTTTCCAAAGAATCTACACAGCTTGCAAAGACCCCAAAGTTCTACAAAAACCCTAGCAACATTGCAAAGACTTCAGGAGGCTTCCAAAGAATCCCAAAGACTTGCAAAACCTCAGAAGGCTTCCAAAGACCCTTGGAAGCTTGCAATGACACCAAAAGGCTTTCAAAGAACCCCAAAGCCAAGCAAAGACCCTGCAGTGCTTCTGAAGATCCTGGGAAGCCTGGAAAGACCCCAGCCTACTTCCACAAATTCCCGTAAGAGGAGAACCAGCACAGCAGCAAACATAACCCACTGAGCAACTGACCCCAGCTTGCAACCCAGACATCCTTCTCCCTTTATGCCTTAAATCAGGACTTTCCCCAAAACACCAATAGGGCTGAGTGCTCCTTGGTGTCCATTTGGCCCTCCTGCCATGCCTCCATGTGTCATCATTCTAGGGATATAAATACATCTATCTCTATATAAAGGCACAGAGAACCTGCAAGCAGCTGGATGGAAATTCTCCTGCTGACTCAAAAACTGCAAGTAACAGGGTGATCCTGGGGTCTTTCTGTATGATAGGAGGTATTTGGGGTTGTATTCTTAATAAGAAAACACAAACTTCATTTTTGCATGCACACACACAAAAAAAAAAAAAAAAAAAGACAAAAGCCCAGTTTGCTCAGGTCATGGGAAAAGTGAAATAAAAGTGATTTGCTTTAGATGGGAAACTGGATTTGAGTTCATTTCCTATGCCCCGGTCACGGAGAGAGAAGAGAGCTAAAAAAGAAAAGCCCAAAAGCGATGCAAAAAGGGCAGATCAAACCAACACTTTCTGCTCCTCAGTCTCTAATTGCTCACAGAAGTTCTTCCAAAATCTGGGGCAGAAGGTTGGTTTCCAACATGAATATTCAGCTCAGGGATGAAAACACCCACGTGGGCTGTCGGCATGCCCGGCCACGGCGCCGAGCTGGGCAAAGGAACGCAAGCTGAAAGCAAGCAGGGCAGCACCCTGCTCTAGCCTCAGGGTTGGGAAATTTTGTGTCTTCTTCCCTAATATTTTCCCTAGAGAGCAGGAAGGGGTGTAGAAGGCAGAGAGGATTGCAAATCCCAATATGGTGCTGCAAAAAATGCCACTGAGGTCAACGTGCATTCTCCCTGTTGAGAGGATTGTCCCATTTTGGTGCATAGGACTGGGAGTGGGGTGGCAACAAGCCAGCTGCCCTCCCTCCCCATCCTTCCCCTCCCTCCTGAGATCGCTTTCCTGTGGATCTGGAGGGTCCTGTGCTGGGGTGAGGGCTTCATAGTCAGCATCACAAGCACTGTGAGTTCTGAAAGTGGATTGAGTTATTGTGGGGGGGGCGGTTGAAGAAGAGGAAGGGAGGAAGACTCTGCAGTGAGCCCATCACCGGGGCATCCCGGCAGTGAGATGCTGCAGGAGCGCACACTGCGGCTGCAGCCTGGGAGCCGCATCCATGCACTGTGCGTGCTGGGCACCCACATCGCCACAGACGTCTACGGGTGAGTGGGGTGCGGTGCCCCCCAACCTCAAACCCTTTTCTCCCTCTGCAGTTTCCTTCCAAAGCCACAGTTTGGTGATTTGATGCAATCAATCAGCACAAATCCTCAATGGGCTTTGCAAAGCTGCACAAATCCCAAAACCCTTCAAGCGTCAGCATGTGCATGGGTTTGCAAAGGCAATGGGTTTGGACCATACCTCAGAAAACTGCTGGAAAACAGTGGGACGAGCAGGGATGGGGCATTTCAAGCAGTATCCACAGGGATGAATGGGAAAGGAGAGGGGAGGAAAGCAGGAACTGGGAACAATCTGCAACCCCCATGCCCCTAAAACAATTCTAATGCTGCCCTTCAAGGTAACTGCAAGAAAAACAAAGGAGACATGCTTTGATCCCTGTGCTCACCCAGCTGCTTTTGCAAATCTCAAGCCAAATAGTGCATCTAGCTTCCCTCTGGGTCCAACCTCCTCCTGGTGGGATTCCCCAGGCTCACAAACTCAACGACTTTTGTATGGGTAATTAAACAGAATGGAGCAATTTAAGAAATGCCCAGGCAGCACCAAGCAGGCTCTCAGGTTTCCATGCTCAGAATCCCAATAAATGATGCTGTAACAGTGATCCTGTGCCAGTGCTCGGATGTCAGTACTCAAAGGGAGCCAGTATTTCAGGAGCCCAGAATTAATAACCCCAGATAAATGAGAAATTAGGGAGGGGAGAGGTGAAGGGGACACAAGGGAAAAGCACTTTGGCTGGAAGTGCTTCTTTGAATGAAATAAAATTACCCTCAAAATTTAAGTTTCCCATGGTAAAGTTTTCCAGCTTGGGGTTCTGACCTGGGCAACTCTAGTTGGCAACACAGATTTCTGAACTACAGCACACACCAAGCTGGGTTATTCGGTTAGAGCAAAACAAAATGTTTTGGCTGTAATTATAGTAAATAGCAATCTGTACCAAAGGTTACAATATTCATTTTGCTAAAATAGCACCTTCCGCCCTAAAAAATAAAACACTTAGAACATTCCCAGACAGCAAAGAAAGGTAGAAAGGAGGCAGTGATAAGCACAGAGTTGTGCAGTTTGGGTGGTGAGATTAATTACAATTGGAATTGGGCGATTTTGGGGTGCCAGATCTGCATACCTATGAAAATTGGGTGCACACACCTTTGAAAATAGGATGCCTTGCTTGCAGGGCAGCCCCAGCCGGGACCGTCGCCTTCGGGGTGAAGCACACAGAGGGGGTGAACGTGGAGGTGGCTTTTCAGGGCCGAGCCGAGCCAGGACTACTGCCTGCTGTGTCACATTGGCCACTGAATGAGGGGACAGTGCTGAGGTTCAGCATGAGCCAGGCCAGCACTGAAGTCAATGATAACAAGGCAAGAACTGGTGTGCTGAATGCTGGACCCCTTTCTTGGCTGGAGATGGAGAGCATCCTTCTAAAAGTGAGGAGATTTGGGTCTTCCAGGTAATTGTCATCTTCTACGCAGAGGGAGGACAGCCCATTGACCAAGCCAGGGTCTTCCTCACTGGCATCGGTGAGTAAAGGCTCCAGCTACGCAGCATCTGAGTGGGTTCACTAGGTGGAAGGGGTCATTTACATGTACACAACATGCTCCGTCTTGGACTCAGGGATCTCTCTGGATGTCGATGCAGATAGAGATGGCGTGGTGGAAAAGAACAACCCCAACAAGGTAACCTAGCTATATAGAAAGTCCTGTGGTCTGCAGGAACCTTGCCAATGGATAAAGCATCCCCCTACCTATCCCCATCCCACTGAGACCCAGTATGGTGTTACAGGCTAGCTGGACGTGGGGACCTGAGGGACATGGGGCCATCCTGCTGGTCACCTGCGACAGAGACAGCCCCCTGAGCCCTGCCCAAGATTGTGATGATGAAAGGGTATTCAGCAAAGAAGGTAACAGCTCCAGTCCCAGTTCCACTCCAAAAATAAAGCAAAATCACAGCTATTCCCCCTCTTTAATTTTTTGGGGCGTGAAGGCTTGCTTGGGAATTGGCTGCTCTCCACTCTGACTCAGCCAAGCTGCTGAGTAAGCTCCCCATGTGGGATCATGCTCCTGTCCTCATATTTTGTTTTAATTACTGCCCTGAGGTCATGCCAGGGCACACAGTGTGGCCAAAAAAACAGCAGGGCTCAGCCAAGGGATGCTTGGGGCCAGGCAGCAAGGAATACCCGCCCGTTCCTGGAAAACCAAACTGCGCCAAGCCAGTGCCCATTGGCTTTCTGAAGCCAGGGACTGGTTGTGCCAGGGAGGAAAATAAAAAGTGTTTGTGCCAAGCACAAGACACAAGCCTTGCTAGCAGGACTGAAGGATGGTTTTCCAGCACGCATGCCAAGGTTGGTAGCAAGGAAAGCACATACTGGTCAGTACAGGGCAGCAGAGCTGCACCCAGGTTTATTCTCATATGCACCCAGATTTGCTGGATATGTCTCGGATGATGTTGAGGATGGAAGGGCCACTACATCTGCCCCGGGGGTATGAAATTGTGCTCTACGTTCACATGTCTGATGCTGACAAAGTTGGAGTCTTCCATGTGCAGAGTAAGTCTTCTGGATTGGGATGTTTTATCTCCTCCACAAGCTTGTCTTCCTATCACTGATTTTATTCAGTCCATGCTTCCCAGTCTGCACTTCCTTGTGCCCTCATCCCTTCCATTGATCTCTCTAGCCTTGAACCTTCTTACCATCGGAAAAGTCAAGAGGCATAGGGTAGTAAAACCATTTATCCACAATCACACCACAAAGCAGTAGCAAAAAAAAACACAACAACACACCATACATGTCCTGGCACCAAGAGCAGGCAACATGCTCTAAGATAATTGCCCTTCCTTGTTCTCAGCTGTAGATGTGACATTTTGTTCCCTGGACTGAAGGGAACAAAACCCAGCCAACACTGATGTACCATTAAATTTATTAAATCCATCAGCACAGGGTTCAGTGGCAGACTGGGGTCTGCCAGGGCAGAAGCCCCATGAGAGTCTCTTTGTAATGCTGGCTCCAAGGACAAGCTTTCAGACACCCACCTTGTACACAACTGCAAAATCCAAAGTGCCAAACTAACTTTTCAAGGTGTTTGCCTTCACCCACATCGTTTAACCTTTGGCACAAAAGGGTGATGGAAATTTCTTGCTCACAAGCAGAATAGGCCAAAAAAAAAAAACCACCAGGAATTCTGGAAGTTACCTGCTTTTGCTGAAATTGCCCTTTTGGTCCTTGCAGACCCATTCTTTGGGCAGCACTATGTCCATGTGCTGGGCAGGAGGAAGCTGTGCCACATGGTGAAGTATACTGGTGGAGCTGCTGAGCTCGAGTTCTTCGTCGAGGGGCTGCAGTTTCCTGATGAGTCCTTTCCTGGGCTGATCTCCATCCACGTCAGCCTTCTGGAGACCTTGGCTGAGGTTGGGTTATCTGGGGAAGGGGAGCAGAGGAAGGATGAAACAACCCAAGGGGCATGGGGATGAGGAAGGAAACATTATATTTTCCTAAAGTGAGCTCAGGGTAGGGTATTTAGGGAGGATAGCGGTAAACTGGGAGGGGAAGGTCCCTGATTTCTGCTTGCATCCCCCAGGGAATTCCCCTGTCACCAATTTTCACTGATACAGTGGTGTTCAGGGTAGCACCATGGATCATGATGCCCAACACGCTGGCACCAGAGAACGTCTTCGTCTGCAGGTATAGGCCAAGTGATGAGGTCTCGATGGCCAAATGGACATCACCCCCACCCAGCAGCCCTAATCCCCTTTCTACCCACCACCAGTGTAAAGGACAACTACCTCTACATCAAGGAGATCAAAAACCTTGTCAACAAGGCTGGCTGTGACCTGAAGGTTTGCTTTGGCTACATCAACCGTGGGGACCGCTGGATGCAAGTAAGTGAGCAGTGGGAAGGGGGGAAAGCCTTCCTTCCCTGATGTGCCCCCATGGGGGTGTTCATTCCTGTTTTAGGATGAGATCGAGTTCGGCTATACCCAGGCCCCCCACAAAAGCTTTGCAGTGGTGCTCGACTCCCCCCAGGACACAGGACTGGAGCAATTCCCCATAAAGGAACTGCTGGTAACCCCACATGCATTATAATGAATTACATGGAAGACAATAGTACAGCACTGTTTCTTCCCTGTGTGGAGCAGAAGACTCCAGCAAAGAGGTGTATTCTTCATTCCAATATATGAGCAATCATTTAGGCTGGAAATAACCATTTTGAGATCAAGCCCCAAAACCAACCTAACTTACAGAGTTATACCACAAATCATGTCCTACTCCTCTCTGCCCTCTTTAGGAATTGCACTTCATATTTAGAGAAGGGATTTCAGCCCCTGGAGCTGCTAACATGTTACACTCCAATCTCTGCTTTGGAGCCTTCCCTAATCCCACTGTTATCCTCCCAGACTCAGACAGGACTGAGTGACCAAACACAGGGCATCTCCTCCTCTCACATGGCCACAACCTAAGCCCCGCAACCCCACACCAAGGAAAAAGGAGACCAGAGGGAATTAGCCTGTCAGAATCCCTCTGGAACCGATAGGGCTCAGATGCAGCCCTCAAACCTGGGATGAACCAGCACCCAGACAGCTGAACCCTATTGGCTCCATAGTTTATTTAATGAAATGGGTGGGAGCAGGTGTTGCACACTCAGAGCCTTCTATAGCTCCCAGCTTCTCTAAACATTCTCCCTCCTCTTTCTTTTTTTATTTTTTTAAATCAGCTGTTAGACCATAACTACATGCCTCTGGATGTCCTGGCTCATTTTTTTCCAAACTGTTTTTTTTTTTTCCCCCATAAGCACATCCCTGCTGCATTTCTGTCACCTTGGAATGACACTGAGGTTGCTGCACCCAATTGAAGCTGGACTTGGCAGAATGCCTGTGCAGGGTTGATGTGGACAGAGCAGCACACTGTGCACATATCCACTTACTGCAAACACCCCTGTGCCCATCCCAGCAAATTAGGAGAAATTTGCATTCACTGAAACGCCAATGGTTTACCCCCCAAGGAAACCCAACACCCAGAGATTTAATGGAAAACAACAGCTATCTGATCCTGCCCAAGCCCACACTAGCTAGAGACAGAGAGCAAGGACAAGATCTATGCTGCCAGCGCCACTTCCACCCCATCTGTAGGACTACAACCTCCCCTGGCCATTAGCTCCTGGCACAACAGGTTAATCACCCAACGCCTCAAATCCCTGATATATTCAGTCCTGAAAATCAGGCTTAGATGAGATTTAAGCAAAGCCTAGCCCTTCAGATGGCTCTTATGCCCAGGAAGGATTTACCCACAGGGGCTGGAGCTCATCCCACTCTACACCAGCCAGCCAGAAACTCCACTTCAGGGCTGCCCACAGCATCTAATTAGCTTAACATGGATGCTTAAACAGCAGTCGTGAGATAGCAGCAACCCACACTTCCAGCATTCATCATTTATTACTAAGCCCAGACACCCCAGGGACTCTCACTCTTTTGTTTTTCCTTTAGAGTACCATCTCCCCCTGCCCAGTATTTTCACCTGGGGGAACAGAGCTGAGCCCAGCAGGAGCGATAAAGACACAGAGGGACCCAGGGCAATGCCCACAGCCATTTCTCTTCCCCCAGGGCCCCAATTTTGGCTATGTGCGCAGAGAGCCTCTCTTCAAGGCCATCTCCACCCTTGACTCCTTTGGCAACTTGGAAGTCAGCCCACCTGTCACTGCAGCAGGGAAGGAGTATCCACTGGGAAGGATCCTCATTGGCAGCAGCTTCCCCACGTAAGATATAGGGAACATTTGTATAAAGGCAAAGGGACCAGAACAAACACAGAAAGGTTACAAAAGGACAGAAAGAAAACAAATACTCACCCATCTCTGAAGATCTGGGCTTGCAATGAAAGAACTCCAAAGGAAGGATTTCCAACAAAAAAACCTTCCTTGGTTGCAGTCAGCCCTTAAATAAGGTCTAATGGGGGGCGGTGGGGGAGGGAGCCTGGATCCACCCCTTCCAGTCGTACATGTGAATTGTCTTCACCTGCGCTCCCAGGGCTGACCAGGTCTTTTCTCCAGGTGCTCAATCAGTGGTTCAGGCTGTGACTTAGCAGTCCCCACACACTGTGTTTGGGGGCAAAGGAACTATAGACACAGATACCATAAAAAAACTACATTAAGCTGCTTAACTGGCCATTCCAACCAACTGCCAATTGCCCCTTTACAGCATGGGTGCTCTTGATCCCACTGTTTTCACTTCCTCCAACTTGGGAGAAATTGTGTATGTGCACAGTGACAGATTTTTTTTCCCCTTATTCCCCCTCTCAGTCATCATTGGTATTGAGAGACATCGTTTAGTGAGCATGGTGGTGATGAGTTTTTGGTTGGACTTGATGATCTTAGTGGTCTTTTCCTACCTTAACGATTCTATGACTTCGCCTCCAGCCCTGCAGGAAGGAGAATGACCAGAGTGGTGCGGGATTTCCTCTTCGCCCAGCAGGTGCAGGCTCCCGTGGAGCTCTTCTCCGACTGGTTGGCCATGGGCCACGTCAACGAGTTTGTCACTTTTGTACCCAGCCCTGATGCAAAGGTACTCTGAGCCCCTGTGCTGTTTCCCCTCTGAGTAATTAATCCCATTGAGGAAAATCTCAAAACTCATTTCCTTGAGAGTCCAAGCTGGTATTTCCTTGGCTTCTCTCTGATGTCCCCAGAAGGAAGACTAAAGCCACAAGAAGACACGTGCTTAACTAACAGCAAAAGTCCTTATGTTTGAGATCTTAACCTTCACCTTCTTGCAAAAAGCCAAAAATGAGCCTGCAGGGGCAGATTTCACAGGGAGAAGTACTAACACGGTGCTTTGGGATAAGCTCCTTTTGGTGACCATTCTTCCTCCTACTTGCCCCAGCGATTTCGGATGCTGATGGCCAGCCCTGCAGCATGCTACAAGCTCTTTCGGCAGAAGCAGAAGGAGGGCCTGGGTGAAGCAACCATGTTCAAAGGCAAGCAGGCAGCAGGCAGCCTGGGGAGAAATGTGCAAATCCCAGCCAGGGTGGGTGGAAGCCTGCTGTTCACTGTCCCTAAAATAAAAGTTGAGCTTTGATGTAGGGCAGGACAGTGCAAGGGCGGCAGCACTAAAAATGCCTGGAGCAACATGCAGGTGACAAGGACGTGAGGAAGGGTCATTTTCCCATTCCATTGCCCTTCAAGGTTGGCAAGAGGGGCTGGTGTGCCTGTCCTTGCAGCAGGATGCCTGCCCACCCTCAAGCCCTATTTTGGGAAACGGAGTGGGATGGGATAAAGCCCGGTGCATGGAGAGGATGGTGGTGGAGTGGGTCGGAAGATCTCTGTAAATGCCAGTTCCAGCAGAGTGGCACGATGGGGGTGGTCTTGTGTCGCCTCAGCCACATTTCAGTTACTCTGGACTGGCAGCCAGTTTGGGCAGCCCCTGACCAAAGTTTTGCTTGGGATGAAATTAATCTGTGTGCACTGAGGTCAGGGAAGGACATCTATGCCACCACAGGACCCTCCAGGACTCTTCCATCTGTCTGAGATTCGGCTTCTGGGGAGGGGATACCTCTGATTTTATGGAGCTTGGGCAGCACAAAAATTGTTATTCTATTAGCAATATATTTACATTCCTTGTGCAGGAAAATGTGTAATCGTAGAATCATAGGATGGTCTGGGTTGGAAGGGACCTTTAAGATCATCTAGTTCCAACCTCCCTATAGAACAGGTTGCTCAAAGCCCCATCCAGCCTGGCATGAGGTCTTTCTAACGTTTTCCAGGCTTGAAGAAGATACTACAAAATGGGCAAAGATTTCCCCCCACCTGGTTTCCCAATAAGCTGAGAAATGGGACTCTCAGCAGCCTCAACCCAAAGCCTTAGCCTCAGGGAACTGGGATCTGGGGGCTTTTCCATCTCTGCGCCACATCTTAAGCCATGTTTCTGCTGGCATCATTTCATTTCACCTGTCGGGGTTTGTATTTGTAGGGTATTCTGGGACAGACACAAAACGAGTGACCATTAACAAGGTCCTTTCCAATGGCATCATGATGCAGCAGAATCATTACGTCCAGGTAACAGCCCATATTTCTGAGAAACAATAATTCTTGTGATAACAGCCCAAAGGTGGCACAACTCTCAAGAGAGAAGTCGGATTTAGGCAAAAGCCACTCCTTCTGAATGAGACAATGTCCAGAAGGCTGTTTTCAGGAACCTTGCTTGCCTGCTTGTCCCCCTGGTCCCTTCTTCTCCCCTCCCTCCAGCGCTGCATTGATTGGAACAGGGACATCCTCAAGAAAGAACTGGGCTTGACAGAGGAGGACATCATTGACCTGCCAGCCCTCTTCAAGCTCGACAAGGGCAAGGCCATGCCATACTTTCCCAACATGGTGAGAGGTGTCCCTGCTGCTCGTGTTCCCTTCAGCCGGTGGCTGTGGTTTCTGAGTTACAGAGAGAAAAAGTAGACAGTCCTCTGGTCATGAGCCTCAGCCGCTGTCATAAACCTTTGGATTATTGATTCCGATTGACCGGGGAGGCTGCTGGGTGTCCCTAAAGCCCTCTGTCACCCCGCAGGTCCCTATGCTCATCCTGTCCAAGGAGCTGGGCATCCCCAAGCCCTTCGGCCCGCAGGTGGGAGGCGAGTGCTGCTTGGAGCTCCACGTGCGCGGGCTCCTGGAGCCGCTGGGGCTGCGCTGCCGCTTCCTGGAGGACATCTCGTCCTACCACGGGCGGCTCGGGGAGGTGCACTGCGGCACCAACGTCCACCGCCGGCCCTCCGCGTTCCGCTGGTGGCACGCCACGCCGTAGCCGGGCCGCCCCACGGCCCACTGTATCAGCGTGTGTTGTTTTAAATGCGGTGAACTAATAAATTTGCTGTGAGAAATGAGAGGGGCCGTGTTTTAATGATGCTGAGAACGGGACCGAGGGGAGGGTGCCACCTCTGGCCATTTTGTTGGGCCCCGCGCTGCGGCCCTGACACCTCCTCCGCGAAAAAGCACGCGTGCAGGGATCGCGCGTGAGTACGAGGAGGGACGCAGCGCTCCGCCCGCTCCCGGAACATCCCCCTCGTGCCACACTCAACATGGCTGCCGCAGCGCCGCGCCGCCCTCCGCGCGCCCTTCTGGGGCGGAGCGGAACGGCACAGTGCCAAGATGGCGGCGGCCGCGGCGGCAGTCTCCTTGAGGCGCGGCGTCCGCGCGCGGCTCCTGAGGGCCGGGCCGCGGCCGGTGAGGGGACCGCAGGCGGTGCGGGGGGTGGGAGCGAGGCGACGGCCGCAGGAGTGATGTTGGGGAGGGCTGCGGGAAGGTGTGGGAGGAAAAGGGGATGGGAGGCGTGTGAGAGGAAATGGGGGGAGGGGGGAGGGGCAGGGGGAGCCCGGAGGGGAGCGGGGGGAGGGTTAGGGTTAGGGTTAGGGTAGCCCGGAGGGGAGTGGGGGGGGGGGAGGGGCAGGAGGAGCCCGGAGGGGAGTGGGGGGGGGGGCGGGGGGGGGGGCAGGGTGAGCCCGGAGGGGGGGGAGGAGGCGGGATCAGTGTAGGAAGGGACAGGGGTTAGGACAAGGGGATATGGGTTTGGGAGACGTGGGCTGCGTGAGGGGCACATCCTACAGCAGGGAGAAATTCCCGGGGGGAAGGGAGCATCTTTGACAGGGAGCTTCTGATGGCCTTTGTGGGGCTGTGGCAGAGCCTTCAGGGCCGCAGGGCCCACAGGAGCCCTTAGTTACCTCCTTAGTTTTGGGATCATCTCTGTTTCGTGGAGGAGGAGGGAGCCCCAGCACAGAGTTGGCTGTGTGTGTCAAGGTGCCCTGGTCTGTCAAATCCTTGGAAGAATTCTCTGTGTGTGCAAATGCAAAGCCGGCAATGGATCTCACAGTTGTGGCCCCAAAACACATGGCCCCAAGGCATTTTGTTACCAGTTAAAAGCCGCCTGGAGGGACCTAAGGGCTGTTTTGCTGTTCAAATGCAGATCTGTCGAGGAGCTCAGACGGCAGCGGCTGCAGCTACACCACGAATCAAGAAGTTTTCCATCTACAGATGGGATCCTGATAAGCCTGGGGACAAGCCCCGTATGCAGACATATGAAGTGGATTTGAATAAGTGAGTGTACCTGACTAGGGAGCACTGCTTGGTTTCCCTGACATGCAGATGTGTCGGGGCTGCACGTGCACACAAGCTATCTGACAAGCAGTAATTCGGAGTAGCTGAGAGGTGTTTGAGTCAACAACTGTGGGTGTCAGCAGTCTCATTCAGCTTCACCCATTGCTAAAACCTTGTTACAGTAGCCAGAGAGGCAGGGCTTCAAGTGTGTTATGCAGCACAACAACACAGAGATGCTATTCCCTGATAAAGCAAATCTTACTGTGACCACGTGGGATTACTTCCCCACCCTCACCTCTTGATGCCAAGCATGACAAGGAAAATTGTACCCTGAATGCCAGTGTCTCAGTAGGTATTAGCAATAAAACTGTAACCTCATTTCATGGCTCCTGAGGTTTTTACCTGTGTCCCTGATTTGTACTAAAGACTTAAAATTTGTCCATGGCTCTAATGAGTTATATTTATATGGTAAATTTTGGGGCCTGTTCCCAAAGAGAGCAGTTTTACTCGTAGCTCATAGTTCCAGACCTTGGAGATATGGTGAAAGTTTTTCTTCTCATAGTCTCTTAACACTTAATATGACCAGCAAACTAGAATTAGTTCAACTTCTAGTAACTGCTTGTGTTCTCTAGTGCAGTTATCACCAAGAAAGCTCTCATTTCTCAGTGATCCTGTGGAAGGGTGCAGTCTTTTCTGTGGTATAGAAACTTTTGCTTGGGCACAAATATGCCCCCGGTTCCTCAAGCTCCTGTTACTGTGGTCTTGCCAGAGGAATTCACCTCGAGCCATTCCTGAAAGCTTCAGATACAAAGCAGCTCTGCTTGGGAAGCATGTGACAGAAACAGACTTTGCTGCTTTGATTTGCACCAGTTAATGATTTCTAGGTGTTGTCTTGTCTGCCATATATAAAATTACATAAAGTTGTCCAAGACTGTTTGCTTTTGCAAGCAGTACTGCCTCATGTGAGTAATGAGGATAGACGGACTTGTCAAAACCTGACTTAAGAGGTGAGAGCTTTCAGAATTGTTTTCAGTTGTGCTGTCTGAACCCTCTCCAACTGAGCCAAATCTGGGCCTCAGCAAAAGAAATGGCTCCTGTCCCACTCTGACCCCAGGGGGTGCTGAGGCGGGTGGATTGTGCCATTGAGGAAGTAATCTCTTTCTTGTTGCAAAATAAAAGTTTTAATTGTAGCTGAGATGAAAGTCTTTTTAGTTGCTGCTTAGTTGGTGCTGGAGATAAAGCCAAGGGAAATGACATAGGTTCACCGACTTTGTTTTCTGCTATAGATGTGGGCCTATGGTACTTGATGCTCTGATTAAGATTAAAAACGAGTTGGACTCCACTCTGACCTTCCGCAGGTCATGCAGGGAAGGTAAGGAAGATTTTTCAATCTGCTAAGCTGACTGTTGTCCAGATAAATGCTAACGCTGACTACACATGTGTAACCAATAGAAAACTTAAGGACAGACCACAGTATGCCTCTCTTTTCTAGGTACTGCACATGAAATACCTCAGTGAATCAAGCAGTGAAGTTACAGGGTGTAATCACCCCACACTGAGTTTCAAGCAGCACACATAAACGGTCGTTCCTGTTTCTGTCCTAATTGTGTTTGTCTTGCTGCCCTCCAGTGATGTACTGGGTAGGGGAATTTAGGAAAGAGACATTACAACAAGAGGATTGAGGGGAAAGATTTGTCGAATGGGTATGAACTGTAGCCCTTCAGCTAAGCAAAGTGATTGAAGAAAAGGCCATTGCATGGTTTTACACTCCAGAGTTGCCAGCTGGTTCTCAGGCAGGTGCTTGCCAGTATCTGTCTGACTGCATTCAAACTTCTCAGTCCCAGGACACTTTCCCCCAGAAAAAAGTCTTAATTCATGAGTGCTGCTGGTGTGCTGAGATTAAGATTATTGTGGAGGAGAATGTCTTTATGGAACAAGTTTGGATTTGATTGGTTGGATTTGCAAGCACTAGAAATTTAGGTGTAATTGCCTGATGCCTAAAGATGTCCTAACTCAGATCTAAATGAAAAGCATGCTTCAACACAGACATTTCTTGCAGAATCTGCATAGCAAGTGGAGGAATTTTATCCAGTGTGATTGTTCTCAGCGTCTGATATTTAGATAGCAAACACTGTTCCTGAGCTGCTGGAAGTAATTGTACTGAATAGTTTTCTTTGAGAATCTAAAAGACAGATTTCTAAGGTTGGCTGGTTTGGTCTTGTCCTTTTCTACCATGCAGGGTATGGTAGAAAAGGACATGTTCCTGTTTCCTACAAATGGACTCATGTCTGCAATCTCCAATTGTCGTGGTCCCTTCTCAAGTTAACTGGAAAATACTTGTAGCCATTTAGTGAGTGGGAGAAATAACTTTGTCCACGTGCCAGCCCTTGTGGGAAGGGTTGCTGGCACACCAGGCGCTGAGGACTGGCTCACTCAGTGTGAGGAGCAGTGGCATTTCCCTGACTCATATCAACTGATGTGTGTCAAATCCTCTGAAATTAGTTACGCCCTTTCAGCACTTGTCATCTTTCCAATATAATGTCTTAAGCATCAGTCTGATTTGAATGCCAGAGCTCCTGACCTGAGCAGTATCAGTGGCAGCTCTGCAATGTTTTGTTTTTTTTGTGAGCCTTGCCCTTTCCTGGGCTACATCTGCTCCTTGTGTTACTGGAGATCAGAAGCAGTGTTGCCTAATCCACTTGTTAAGCTATTTATATGCTATTTGTTCTATGAGTGTTCTCTCACCATGGGGAGCTCATGAAAGCAGGGGATGGCACAACTCTATGCTGCTGTAGTAGGCACAGAAAGAAGCTTCTGCCTTGGGGACTTGTTTTTGCATCCGTGACATCTACGGATGCTTTTGACTGTAACTGTAGGGCTGGTGGGGGTCTGTCTGGCTCCATATTATAAATCCCAGTGTTAGCTGCTTGTGTTTCAAACCTGTGAACAATCTGAATGCTTTCCCCGCCCTAGGTAGCACATGCAGTGTATGACATGAAGGGATGAAGTGTCTGAAGCGCTGTTTTTGCTGTGGAAGGAAGTTAAGCACCAAGGATACATTTAGAGCTTCATGAAAGCAACTCCAGCGTTTTTTCTTTGTTTGAATAGAGATGTACTTGGCCCAGTGTCAGCTTCTAGCATTCTCCTCATCACGTACAGAGTTTCTTGACATCAGAATGGAAATGAAGCCAGGGGCAAGTCTGGGGTGAAGAGGATCTTCCTCAAGTAGGATAAGCGAGTGAACATCCAATGCTTTACTCTGTTCTCTCACTCAGGCATCTGTGGCTCCTGTGCGATGAACATTGCAGGTGGAAACACCCTGGCTTGTACCAAAAAAATTGACCCTGATATCAGCAGGGTCACTAAAATCTACCCTCTCCCCCACATGTATGTGGTGAAGGATCTTGTTCCAGTAAGTATCTGCCTTCTTCATCTTGTGACCATGGGTGACGCCATTCCAGGCAGTATGGGGTTCAAGTTGGATTAGAAGGGATAATGTTGGGAGATGGCAGTGAGATCACGTCCCACAATTCACGTCTGAACTACTCTTGATGCTCTCTGGCTTGGGTGGGTCTGCTTACCAGTGGTGACTAAATGTGGCCGCGTTAGGAGGAATGTGGCAGGCTGACGTACAAAATACCTCCTCTGTATGAATGACTACAGATGTTTGGTCTCTCAGGCATCAATTCAGTTTGAGTGTGATCTTTTTGCCTTTTGTCTCCTAGGACTTGAGTAACTTCTATGCACAGTACAAATCCATCGAGCCTTACCTGAAAAAGAAGGACGAGTCTAAACAGGGCAAGGAGCAGTACCTGCAGTCCATAGAAGACCGTCAGAAACTGGTTACCCTTCTTTTTTTCTTTCTTTTTACTATTGAAGCTCCTTCCAGATAAGACATTAAACATTAATGCGTGGTAGCGTCTAGTTCCTTTAATGACAAAACTGTCTGTTACAAATCCTGACGTGGGTGGAAAGTGCTCCCTGAAATGCAGTGCTGTGGCACGTCTGCATTGCTGGGGGAAACATTTGCTAATGAAAAGCAGAACACAGTTGTGCTGGGGACTCTGACCTCGTTTCCACTGTCTGTACTGCAAAACTCTGTCTTTGTAAAAACACTGTGAAGGGCAGAGGCTTGTAATATTCCTGCAGAGATGAGGCAGTGCTGTTTATGCTGGAGTGCAGTGTGTCTAGCATGGCACTGCCTGTATATCTGCTGCATACTAAGCAGCACTATCGTGTTGCTGTGCGCTGGGTTTTACAGCCCTGAAACTAGTGGCAAAAGTTGAGCCTGTGCAATTGGGAGGGGAAACTTTTTGAAGAGTTCACGGAGCAGGTAAGTTATTATCTGTATTTCTTCAGCTCCTACAGTAAGCGTTGTTAAAT
Source organism: Cyrtonyx montezumae (assembly GCF_038088225.1). NCBI lineage: Eukaryota > Metazoa > Chordata > Aves > Galliformes > Odontophoridae > Cyrtonyx > Cyrtonyx montezumae. Next base: position 190,091 of record NW_027071948.1, read on the forward strand.
TGACAGTTTCTCTCTTGCCTCTGACCTGTCTTGATGGATCATCCATTTGACAGTTTGAGGCTCAGCCCGTCAGTGCTGTGATTGTTGCTGCAGTAATGTCACTGGGTAGGCACATAGTAGGCAAGCAGCCTAGATTTTGGCAAGTGGCAAAAGGGATGAGTGTGAGCAACACAGAGGAAGGCTGATTAAAGAGGATATAATGAAAACACATGAGCTGCAGCCTAATTGTCTGCAGAAATATTTGAAAGTTGCCCATTATCTGTGTTTGCTGTGAAGCATATATCCTATGAATAGACATGCCACATCCCCGAGATGTCAGCAGCACCATGCAGCTAGTGCTGTGCTGTCTTAACAAGCACAAGACTTTACAGTTTGAAAGAATTTCTATCTGAGGGCAACACTTAGTTCTCCTACACAATTTCATAATGTTATCTGATGGCATATGTAAGGACTTAAAGGGATTCTCTCAAGGTTTTTGTAAAGCAGCATCTTTGAAGTTACTTTCTCATTGAAGTAGAAAAACAGAAACCTAAAAGAAGCTGCCAGAGCCACGTGAATCTTTCTCACAACTGGTAAAGTTGCTTTTTATCTACTTACCAAAGCATCCCTTCCTTTGGGAAAAGCCTGTGTGCTTGGATACAAAGGCATGTGAAAAACTCTCTCTTCCTCTTTACTGGGACAGGCTGGAAGCAAGGAATGCAAAAAAATCAGGCAACTTTCACACTTCTCTTCAATTTCTGCATTTCTGTAGCTTGACCATGATATCTCACCTGTGTACAGGACGGACTTTACGAGTGCATCCTGTGTGCCTGCTGCAGCACCAGCTGTCCCAGTTATTGGTGGAATGGGGACAAGTACTTGGGTCCTGCTGTACTCATGCAGGTAAGGACAGATCCTGGGAGTCACGTTGAACTTCTGTGGGACTCCTCATTTAAAAACAGCACAGATATCTGTGAAGACAAAATGATGTTAGTTTACCTGGAGGGGTTCAGGAAACATACAGATGTGGAACTGAGGGATGTGGTTTGGTGGGGATGGGGTGGTGGCTGGACTAGATGACCTCAGTGGTCTTTTCCAACCTTAATGATTCTTTGACGTAGTTGTGGACCAGAATTCCTGAGTTAGGTGTTACATTTAAAATATGACACTGATTACTTTACCTTGGGAAGTCATTTGGTGTGTGAATGACACTGTCTTTCAGGCCTATCGCTGGATGATTGACTCCAGAGATGACTACACAGAGGAACGCCTGGCACAACTTCAAGACCCATTTTCACTCTACCGTTGTCACACTATCATGAATTGCACAAGGACTTGCCCAAAGGTAGGAGCTGTTCTTCCATGCACATCTTCTGTGACTGTTTTTGTCAAGCTCTGGTTGACTATTTTTCCTTCTGAAATGGTGAATTAGCAGCAGTCATGTTTGTAGTAGTGACTGTGCAAGAGGATGTGGCAAAGTTTACACTACATTGCGCATCACAGAAACGTCTCTTCCTCGTGATTTTGAGAACCTGACTGTTTCCAGGGTTTAGGACTGTGACTGTAACATGCTGGTTGTGTGAGCGATGCTGCCAAAATCCCATAGGGAAGATTGTCTGATCAGTGATGTGAGTAATGCATATAACCCCAGCACAGTGTTACATAACACCCCAACAGTAGCAGCTGTCCTGATGTATTGTGCAACTTACATGATAGAGAAGGCAAGGGCAGGTTTTCAGAGCCGTGGGGAGCGTTTTACGCTGACATCGTGCCAGAAGGGCACTTCCCAGAAGGTTGTTGTCTGTGGCATTTCTGCTGGAAATTGAGCGAACTTTCTCATCTTGCTGTAACCTTGTGCCTGTTGCTGGGTAGATAACACAGCTGCCAAGAAAAAGAAAATTAATTATGTTCTACCCAGGCATTGCTTATGTCTGATGGTAGAGCAAAATCCTTCTTGAGCTGTGAAGTAATAGGAATGCAAATGTTTGTGTGGATCATAGCTGTGGGAAAAGAAGGTGCTTGAGCTCTGACCTGACAGGTGTTTGTCAGGAGCACTGCCTGCTGGTTTTGTGTATTTAACATGATTCACTGACTACAGATAATCCCCCCTTTTCTGCAGGGCAGATTATTGTGCTCACGTGTCAGCTGTAGTTCAGCTTAAAGGTGAAGGTTCAAACAAAGATCTGACTGTACACAGCAAAGGGAAATAACACCCTAGGGCGTGGTCTGTTGATTTTGAGACACATTTATGTTTGATAATACATTTTTCCTCGCAAGCTTAAATCTTCTCAATCAGCTCTGAAGAAAGACTACATAGTGAGCTGTGCTCTGGGGTGATTTCCTGCTCATGCTTTGTCTCACTGCGCTGCCATTATGATATACAAGGACACTTGTGGGCTCCCCACTCTCATTTTGAGATTAAGCATGCTTGGTTTGCCAGCAGTGCAAATTAAGAGCCTCTGTGATCTGATGCATTTTTGAATCACAGGAAAGCCTTGCTTTGAAAAGCTTAGTTGACAGCATTTGATGGGAGTGCAGCACTAGGCTGGGCTCCAACTTCAAAAACTGGTTGCTGAGCGCCCTCTGTCCACTGTTCTTACAAGCAGTGGTGTATCTGTGAGTTTAACATGACTTAGATTGTGGGAGAACAAGAAGGATGCTCCCATGTGCTGATTTCTAGAGAAATAAGCTGGAATTTTCTCTTTGTAGGGTTTGAACCCTGGCAAAGCAATTGCTGAGATCAAGAAGATGATGGCAACTTACAAAGAGAAGGCAGCCACTGCATAATGCTGTTCCCTGACTGGAAACATAACACACAGATGTGCTTTACCTGGAAGTAACTTACACCTGATGACACCTGGTTCCAGCAGGAATGTCGGTGTTTTTTCCATTCTCTTGCGTGTACAATAAATACCATAAGGAATGAGTTGCTAAGTCATTAACACATAACTGATTCCTCTTGGGTCTGCTAGCTTGGCCTTAACACAGATTTCTTGTCTGCAGTTCAGAGTGCATTGAGCGGCAAGCTGGGGAGGAGCGAAGCCCTTTGGGAATGGGGCCTTTTGCATTTTGTGTGCTCCAAGGGGGCCGTGCTATCTGAGTGTCTCCTGGCACTGCGTCGTGCCTGGTCCTGGGGGCTGCATTTTGCCTGGAGCTCAGGAGTTGCAGCCCGCGTGTCCCCATGGCTGCATTTTGTAGTCACCAGGAGCTGCAGCCTTCGTCCCCTGCTTGCACCATGCACTGCACCCACAGGTTGCACCCTGTGTTTCCACTCTTCATTTTTTCTGCATTTTAGAAAGCACGGGTGGCACAGCGCAGTACACAACAGATGCTGGAGCCACACGACCACAAAGGACGGAGGACGGTCAGCGCAGCGCCGACCCGGAACACAGCCTCGGTGTGGTCCACGCAGGGGCGGAGCTTCGGCCGGAACACAGCCTCGGTGTGGTCCACGCAGGGGGCGGGGCTCCGGCCGGAAGTCAGCCTCGCTTTGGTCCACGCAGGGGGCGGGGCTCCGGCCGGAAGTCAGCCTCGCTTTGGTCCACGCAGGGGCGGGGCTCCGGCCGGAAGTCAGCCTCGCTTTGGTCCACGCAGGGGGCGGGGCTCCGGCCGGAAGTCAGCCTCGCTTTGGTCCACGCAGGGGCGGAGCTTCGGCCGGAACACAGCCTCATTTTGGTTCATGCAGGGGGCGGGGCTCCGGCCGGAAGTCAGCCTCGCTCCTGTATGCTTGGGGGGCGGTGGCTAGCGGGTAGCGTCACCGGAAGTGCGTCATCTCTTCGCGACACAGGTCTGTGCCGGCCGTCGCTATGGTGCTGCTCGGTGAGTGCTCGCGGGCGCGGCCTGCAGGGCCGGGAGCCGCCCGTGACCGCCCCGCGCTCTCTTCGAAGGTCGCGGTCTTCTGAAGGCCTATCGAGGCGGACACGTCGTGATCCGTTTCGCCCTCGGCGGCTGCACCAATCGGCCCTTCTACCGCATCGTAGCTGCGCACAGCAAACGCGCCCGGGACGGGAAGTACCTGGAGCAGCTCGGCTGCCTCGACCCACTGCCCAACGTCCACGGCGAGAAGGTGGTGGGGCTCAACCTGGAGCGCCTGCGGCACTGGCTGGGCTGCGGCGCGCAGCTCTCCCGGCCCGCCGAGAAGCTCCTGGGTAGGTGCGGGGCAGGGAAGAGGCCCCGCCGGGGCGGTTCGCGTCGCTCAGCACTTCTCGTTGCAGGTCTGGCGGGGTTTTTGCCGCTCCACCCCATGACGATAACCAACGCCGAGAGGCTCCGGCGGCGGCGGCAGCGAGAGCAGGAGGCCTCTGTGCCCCCGGCAGAGGGCGGCTCGCAGGACCCCGGTGCTGCAGCACAGCCCCCATGGGCGCAGTGAGTCCCTTCGATACGTAAGACATTAAAGTGTGATCTGTGCACTCCTTCCTGTGCATGTGCTGCTCTCTCATGACTTGGCTCTGAAAAGTTAACAGCCAACTTGGTGTGCAGCAGCTGACAGGACACTCCCAACTATCTCATAGGCACAGAACCTTGCCAGGTGGTACACAGAGCTTTTCCTGAAGGCACAACAGCAGCTTTTACTCACTGGCTGAGCTCCTCGTGCATTTGCTTCCTTGGCTCTGATATAGCATTAGTGGACAGGCAAGCACAAACGAACATCATCTGCATTTTGAAGATAGCATAAGAGGGAAGGGGTTTTAGCAGAAGTACAGATGTGTCTATGTTAGCACACAGCTGATCCCATCCCCAGGAAGTGCTGACAGGCTGATACACAGCAAAATCCATGCTTGAAGAAAGTATTGGGAGTTAAAGAGTTGATGTTCTAGCTCCTAACCACTCCACCACAGCATTAACTCTTTAACTCCCAATACACCACATGATGTTATGATGTGGAATATCAATAATACAACAAAAATCATAAAACCATAACAGCCACACATTTAAGCATGAACTTCTAGCATAGTAATTGACAGCAGCATTTGATATAAATGCTGTTAAATGATATTTATTGTAAGCCTGTGCAACCCATTGGGTGATGTTACAGCAACAGCTCCTCAAAAGTCTCTCCCTAAGCCTCCTTCCAGTCTGAGGGAGGGAAAAGATAAATTAAGAAAGACATCTCGGACCTGAGGACAATTTCCTCTTTTTTTCTTTTCCAATAAAAAAGTGCATCTCCAATTTAGTACATGATGATTACTTACATGTTAGTAGGAAAAGCATTTAAAATAACTCTTCAAGTAGTTCCTCACGAAGGCTTTGGGGCGTCTGGGTTTTTGGTGTTGCTGTGGCAGCTGAAGGAGTGTTGGTTCTTCTTACAGTCTATTTATTTTTTTCCTGGAAAATATCTTTTCCTTCATTCAGAGATCCAGCAGAAGTTCCACAATCATTAGGTTCATTCTTCTGAGGCATAGCACAAGTTGAGTGAGCTACAGATATGCTGAAATGGTTACTAGCTAAATTACAAACATGAAGCACTTCATTAGGTACTTCCTCTGCCCTCTCCCCATATTCCCTTCTGTACATGTCCTGTAAATACAGATGAGCACCACAAATAATTTCCATTAAGCAACCTTTAATGATAATGACTTAGTAAAACTTAAACTTCATACGGACTAAACTATGGCACAGCATGATATCACATTCCTGCCTCAACTCTTGCATCTTCTAAGCAGCAGCTCACAGATTCAGACTGTTTGAAGAGTCAGCATTCTGTGACGTAAACATCATACCGCAGCTCACAGTTCAGCAGTGACCACACAGTAATTTCTGTGAAACAGTGTTGTGGTTTTGATGCCGGTATTCCACATCAGAGCATCACGCAGCAGTGAAGGAGTTAATGCTGTGGGAGCAGCAGAGGGGCGGAGCTCCGCACCGGATGCCCTATAGCCGCCCCATAGCTACCCCATAGATGCCAGGCGGCGCTCTGCCTGGGCGCGTTGCTCTGGGCTGCCGTGGAGGTTCAGCACGTGTGCTCCCCCTGCAGTTCCTCCTTAACGTCAGCTCACGGCTTTTGCTTTGGAAACTTTCTCTCAATTGTTCCATTTTATTACATTTAGTAAAGTTCCCGTTCCTTCTCAGATCGTGCCGTTGTTTTTGTAGACCCATCTCTTCCCGCTGTTTCCCCTTCCCCCCCGGAGCGCGGCTCTGCTCGGGCGGCCGCGCGGCCACTGACGCAGTTTCTTTTTCTCTCCTCTCTCCCTTCTCAGTTTCCCTTGGGTCACTGTCACGGATAACACCGTGACACACAGCATGTATAACAAAGAATAAGCAAATAAGTAATTCCTGTTGGTTTTTAAGTTGTTTTTATGTATTTAGTGCAACTTCAAGGAACTCCGCATCATGGTGACGCACCGGACACCACCAATATCACCAGAAACCCAAATTAAGATACTGAGTTTAAAATAGAAAATGTAACATATATTCAATTGTGCCACGCACTTCGGCATAGCAATAGTTTTATAATTATATGTAAATTTATTTCCTACTCTTATTTACAGAGGGAAGGAGTGACAAATGCAGCCATCAAATATAATCCCAGAATATCCCAAGTTGGAAGAGACCCACAAGGATCCCTGAGTCCAACCCCTGGCTCTGCACAGCACCACCTGAAATCCAAACCCTACATCTGAGATCACTTTCCAAATGCTTCTTGAACTCTGGCGCCGTGGGGCTGTAACCACTGCCCTGGGGAGTGTGTTCCAGGGCTGGAAAACACACTGATATATACGTATTGACATATAGCTTGATAAATACATAGATGTAATCTTTTTATTTTCTTCTGTTTTTTTTAAAGATCCTTGTTTGCAACAAAATCATCTCAAACCCCAGCTACCTCAAAAAGGAAAGTGCTCACAATCCACTCAGTGCAACAATACTGTCTACAAAACTTAAAAGGAGAAAACATTTTGAGAACTAAGTACCCCTTCAATAGGAACAAAACAATCATTTTTGAGTTTAGAAGTTTGCTAAGATGAGGAATTAAAGGTTACACAGCAGACCAAGAAAAATTCCACAGTCACCTCTTTAGGTCGTTAGAAATCAGGCGCTTAGAAGCGCCAAACGTGCTGCTCACACCAATTCCAGTTCCATCCCAAACACTGTTGGAGACAAGATATCCCATAATGTCAGCAGCGTTACCCAGATGCTCCTGCAGGTGTGACAATGAGCCATGCTCTGTAAGCCAAAATTTGAACAGTCACTGACCTGACATTCCTCTGTCTCTGAGTGCTTGGTTTCATAACTTCAGAAGTGTTCATCCGGGGAAATAAATAGCAAACCACATGAAGCCTGCTTCTCACCACAAAATATCAGGGAACTAATAAAAAAAATGAGGGGTTCTCATACATTATGTTTTAAGCACTATAGGACACCACAACAGCTAAAGATTACATAAGTTATTTCATCTCGATATTGCACATCAAGTGTAAAAATAAACTTAAGTCAATGGTTGAAAACAACTCACTGAAAAAGGAGTGAACCTCCAGAAAAACTGCTTCTTCCAGCCCTGCTAGAAAAGAACAAGAGCCTCTCCAGGGATGGCCATGCACAGTGCTCCTGAGCACTAAAATGCCCCTCAGTCACAGGAAACCTTGGCACCCTACCTGAATAGGGAAGCAGGCTGACACGAATCCCATAAATGGTTCTAGCTTACCTGTTTTCATCTTTGTTCTTCAATTTAAGGATTCTAGAGATTAACTGGAAATTGTGTAAGATCTCAGGCATTCACCACCTTCCACAGCCAGAATATTAAGAATTTCCACAGGTAATGAAACACACTGAGATATACAGGATGTAGCTCTAGCTGAGAAATCATCAATCCCTATGTTGATTTTAAAGCATCAAAAGCTACAACTGTATGAAAAACAAGGATGATGTGCTAGTGGCTTTCAAATAAGTGATTTCTCTTATATTCTTAACCTAATTGTGAGAGGAAACTTCTACCCAAAGAAACTTGACACACAAAAAAAACCATCCTATGCATCCTGCTAACATATCACAAGCCATTGCAGTGCCAGTTGTATGTGCAGATCAGGAACCATCACTGTGGACCACAGCCCATCCCACAGCAGTTTCTTGGAGCAGTTCTGGCTGGAGCACATGGAAGCCCAGCCATGGGAATACTTGCACTATGCTCCACAGTTCTGAAAAGGGCCAGGTCTGACAAGGGCAGAGGGGGAGACCCACATATTGCCCCCACTGATCCCTGTGGTCCTGCAGGAGTTGTAGCCCTCAACCAAGGGCCAGGCATCTTCTGCTTACAAAGCTGGTGGCACACCACAGTCCCAGTGCTCCCACAGCAATGGAGCCCCATCCAAGACACAGATCCACCTTCTCAAGCACGGGTTTTCTGGGTCCCGTGCCTCAAGCCAAGAAACACTGTCCCCCCTGAGGAAAAATGGCACCGTATGGTAGTTGGAGGGAAGGTCCCACACTGCCACCAATGCTTCCCACTGCTGTGACCACGTGTCCTGGAAACACAGATTGGCCTTTACCAACTTGGAAAAGATGCACGGTACCAGGCACTGCCCTCCTGCAGGCAAGGAAAGTTCAGCAAAACCAGCACACACCTTTATGTGGTTTCCTATGCCCACTGCCAGCACCGTCACCCACAGCCCACCTCCAGTCGCTGCCATCCTAGGGCACATGAGCCCACCTTACCATGATGGTGGAGGACAAGAATGGTGCAAGTGAGGTAGCCAAGGCTGCAGCAGCTTCTCCCATTCACTGGTCCTGCACACAGCGCAGGAGTGGGCTCTGTTCCTCAGTGGGTGGCAGCTCCTCAGCAGACAGGGATGGCTCATAAATGACGCACAGGGAGGAGAAGAGACAGCCCAGGAAGGACACCAGGCTGGCAAAGTACATGGTGCCACTGGCACTGCCCACAGCTGTCGTCAGTGGCCCCATGGTCAAGGCCACCAGGATCTGTGCCAAGAAGTACTGGCAGCTCAGCAGGGAGATATCAACACCCATCCCACGCCGCGTGCCCTCCGCATGCGAGCCTGCAAACTGCAGGGAACAGAGTGAGAGGAGGTGTCACCAGAAGCCCCATTCCCCATCCTGCCGGGGCTCACCTCACAGCTCTGGTAGTAGTCGCAGAGCAGAGAGTAGGGCAGCGTGCAGAGCGTGGCAAAGAGAATGCCATAGGTCGTGCACAGTGACAGTACGACATAGATGTTTCTGGAGAGCGTGGCCAGCCCTGTACCCAGCCCAAAGGCCAAGTACGCAATGAAGTACAGCGTCCGCGTGCTGAACCGCTCCTCCAGCTTCTCCAGTGCAGCTGCAAGACAACAGCAAGGAAACTCACAATGAACCACGATGTCCCCTGCAGTTGGCAGGACTGCATCTTTGGGCCCCACATGCAGCAGCAACCATCAGAGCTTTGTGTAACAGTGGCTTGCCATGCAAGCACAAAGGCAGACACGCCGTGCTGGCGGTGCATTACACCACGGTGCTCTGTCACAGGCACGTGGACACTGAATGCCACTGCACCCAAACTATTGGAATTGTACACTACAGAATGTGTTTCTCACTGCTGTTAATTGTTGGGAGTTGTTTTAAAGTTGTTTTTCTCAAGGCTCTCTACCAATGGTTGTGTGATATTCTCTGTACGCCCCTGTCTTAAACACTATAAGAATAAGGCTGTCTGGGTAATAAACTGAAGCCTGATCACTCATGGACTGAGTCCTGCCGTGCTTCCCTGCCCGAGAGCAATCCACCTCGGACCCTGATATCCACAGCAGATGACCACACTCAGTACCTGAATAGAAAGCAGCACTGAATGCATAGATGCACATTCCCCAGCAGCCCATGGTGACCCCAGCATTGTACTTCTGATACTCCTCTGAGTTGTGAGGGGCTTTTGGATTCCCTTGAAACACTACTTCTCCCATGAAGTCAGTGTAGAAGAGCAACATCCCCTCGAATGACAGCCATCCTGAAAAAAGCCAGAAGTAACCCACTAGGACTGCAGATTATCATCCAAACTGAAAACAGTTTGTGCAGCGTGAGTATTACAGTGTTTAGACACATTTATCCAAGACTGCTGCTCCCTGGGCATTATGCTGTTTGTCAAAGATGCTCATGCTTTTAATTATCGAGATTTATCCTTTGAATTCACATATGGAATCCTATAGGCTTAATGCTGGCCATGGGCTGGCCACTTGTTCAGCAAGAAACAAATAATTTTGTGAAATTCTGCTCAGCAACTTCAGTTTCAAAGCATTAAACAAACCACGTCGTTGCAATTCAAAGTCCTTCTTAGGTCAGTGCTGTTTTTCATGGTAGCATAAACACTCAGTTTAACAGATGCACTAATCTAAACCAGTGTTATTCCCTTTCTAAGGATGTAGGTTTTACACTTCTGAGGTGTTTTTTTCATTGTAGTTTTTTCCTCAACATTCTAAGAAACTAAATAATAGAAAGTAGCTTATTGGAGAGTGCACATGGAACAAATTACATTCTCTTCAGTTAGCAGCCATTACAGTGATAAAACACAAAGAATCACAAAACAGACTACCTCACGGTGAAAGCAAGAGCAAACTTTCTCATTACCTAGGAAGTGGTTGATGCAGAGGTTACGAAGAGCCTTGGGCATGTGGCAGATGGTTGAACAAAGAAGTTTCATGGAGAGTGGTTGCTCAGGGATCTCACCGGATCCATTCAGCTCACTCTCATACTTTACACCATCCAGCAGGATATTAGCAACCTGCAACATAAGAACTCCCAGATCAACAAACACATTAAGAATAATCCAACTGACCTTTGAGCAAACCTGTGCAATATTATGCATCTATCTAATGATCTGAAGGTTAAACTCTACTGCTCAGTGGTTCATAAAGGGATTAAGAACAGTGTATTCAGCTAAGAACATCTGCAAATTCAGCCTCAGAACAAGTGCTAAAGGGCAGCACTGTGCTACAGCTTTCAGTGTACTTGAAACAGTACTCTGCACTGATCTAGAGTATTTGGCAACCATGTTCAGATGCTAGCATAGGGAAAGCATAAATTTACTTCATTTTAATATGAGCTGCACCCACAGAGAAGTGAATTCGGTCCCTGAAGTTTTAGAGACAGTGAAAGAAAAGTGGGTAGTTTTAACTGAAACACACTGTCACCGCTCACTGCCCTCAGTGGCTGATTTCTAAATGCACAGTGCATATAAAATCCTGACCCTAACAAAGCCTGCTCTCACAAACTGAAAGTACAGCAACAAAAAAAAAAAAAAAAAAAAAAAGAAAAAGCAAAACCAAAAATAAATAAACAAAAGAAACCAAAACAAATGAAACCTCTCCTCCCTCCCTCCCCAAAGGAAAAGAAGGAAAAAAAACTAAGCAGAGGACAGTTTACCTCATCCTGGATCATAAAAAAATGGGTCAGCACACAGAGGTCTCAGACATTCCAAGTAATCACCAACAGTGGGAGGTGAGGTCAGAGTCTTATTCCCTGGGTAAAGAAAACCTCACCTCCCTGATGAAACCAGATGCAATGACTGCCATAAGGAGAAGCTCATGGGAGATTCCTATCCCTGGCCCTATCTTGCAGGTATTTCTGTGGAAAGGGAAGATACAGGCTCAATAAAAATGCGTCCTTTTCTGCTCTCAAATGGTAGCTTCCTAAGTTGTGGAGGGCTAAAAATGCCAACCTAACTTTCACACATGGCCTGAAGGAGGGGTATGCTTCCATTTCTTCCTTCTTAACAAAGGCAGATGACAGGCATCACAATTCATATCCTACCCACTACTCACAGGTATTCTGTTCCCCCAATAACTTTTATAAGCAAACTGTCACGAGCAGTCTTTAACAATGAATTTGTGCATTAAACATTTAAAATCAAAGAGATTAAACAAACACTTGGGTTTACATGGTCATATAATTGATTTTCTGCCCTTACCTGTTGGCTGAAAGTTACATTTCTTCTTCTGCTACTTTCTGGACAATGTCCTGTTACAATTTCTGGAATGGCCAAACTCTGAGGTCTTTTCAGAATGCCTGATGACCGTGGCTTTACTGCATCCAGGGAGCCCACCCTCAGTGCCTCTCCGTCAGGCCCCGGAGTTACGCTCCTCTCCCCTTGCTCCAGAATTCCATTTTCTTGTTGGTAGCACCCATGTGGCACCCGAGGAAAGCTGACACTGACAGGCTGCCTGGGCAAGCTAGCTGGAAGTGCTAAGTAACTACTGTGCCCACCTGTAAAGCAGTCTATAAGCACACTGTCAATATTTGAAGTCCCAAATGATGATGCAAATTCATTAATTCCTGTCAAGGAATTGTCTCTGCTGACAAAACTGCCATACTTGGGTGTGAGTGGGCTGAGGGGAGAAACAGGGCTTGTAAAACTTGCATATAAGTGAGCTGAGTTATGAGAAGAAAAGTTTTCATTTACACCCTCTTCAAAGAAGAGAGGTGGAGAAGGAGGGAGAGGAAGACTTGGACTCTTCATCACCTTTTTCTTCCTGCTAATGGACCCTAGGGGTCTTTCTGGAATGCTAATTAGAGTCAGCACAGTAGTGATAGTCAGTATTATTGATGTGAAGACATAGATGACACGCAGTTGCCCTCCCACAGCTTTTCCAAAACTTGTTTTATCCCAATGTATTCCTCCAATAACATAACCAAAGCCACCTCCAAGACCTGGTGGAAAAACAGAGCTAAGATTATCTTCCCTAGCCAATCCATGAAATCAGTAACAGCACAGTACCATTTACCTAATGATTTACGAGTAAAACCCGATGTGATACCTCTGTTCTACCACTTACTCCCTTTTCAACTCAACTGCAGTAATAAACAGTTATTATCTGCACCACATGGACAGTCTTTCTGTACAAACAGTGTACAGTAAGAGGGAAAAGGTTAGTGATGCAAAAGCAATATATAAGTAATTCTAAATGCAAGATCTTTCTTTGCCAAGGACAAATCGCTTTACCTTCAGTAATTTCAGTCTGTAAAACAGAAATGTTCACCAACCTCGTGGCAAGGCCTTGCAATCAGTCAGCCAGGACTGTTTTTCTGAAATCTATTTTTCTTCATTCAGTTAGAACACAGATTACCTGTGTCCAAGACAGACCAAATTACTTCAGAAGTGTAGCAAGCTCATTATTCAGCAATGTGTCAAGCGTATGAAAGTGCCACTGCACTACTACAGATAAACATGAAAATTCTGATGCACCCCGTATCACAGCATTATGACACTTTCTTACAAAGATGTTTGAGAACACAAAACAGTCTCCTGACAGACAGGAAAACTAGAGTAGGACACCACAGAAGTAAGAGAGAAGAGTGCATGGTATACATGCTTTGCTCTCCAATACAGCAATTAAGAAAAAAACATTTCCCACACTTGTGATAATCTGAACCTGCTTTCCCACAGCAAGGCTTCTTTCCTCAGGTCTCATGTCATCCAGGAAGCACCAAGAAAGCATACCTGCTAACAAAGCATGGATGTTGAGGCCCCTGTCTTGATCCACTGGGCTGCATACATCCATCATGTAGGCATGACTAGGATTGTCTGCAGAATCTGCACTGAAGTCCATGAGGACAACACCACAGACTGTAAGAACGATCCCCCATTTGTGGTTATTCACAGTGTCAGACAAGGCACTCCCAATATCTCTGCCATTCAGCATAAGTGAGAGTCCAAGCAACACACCTGGGAATAAGAACAAGTGAAATCAGAATCAACCAACCACTCCTGAGCGAGAGAAGCCGCATCTTCCCATGTTCTCTGACAGCATTATACTACTTGCACAGCCTTGCAGTAAGCACTTTTGTTCCTGTTCATATCATCACAAACTTGGGAATCTATGTGGCCTACAGGATATACGTAAACCTTCTATGCTGTTAAATCTTACAAGTGCCTGGAGTTGTGGACAAAGGAAAGCACTCCTGACCTTCGAAACATTGTCTCTTCCATCTGCAACAAGACAGTGGATCTCCAGCTGACAAAGCATCACCTCACTGATACCACCTTCTTCAGACATACAGTACTCAAGAGACCCACAGCTACATATCATAGAAGAGATACACATGATACACCTTGCAATCATTCCTACAATACACACCTACTGCTAAGACCAGAATGAAAGGTCTTCTCCTCCCGAATCTTGATGTGCACCTGTCACTCCAGGCCCCCAGCAAAGGCTGCAGCAGGAACCCTAAAAAAAGGAAATTGCTATTAATTACACTGAATTCTTCTGCAAGCCTGTTTCACACGGGATTTAAAATAGTTAAGTTGGAAGACAGTTAAAGGCAGAACACCATGGCACAGAGCTATCACCAGTCAGTACCATTCACTCTGATGTATGCAGGGTATCATTAGCACAGTGGAATTTGACACAAGCTCAAAAGAGTACAACTTCAAGTCCCTTACCAGCTATTTCACTTACACCTGTCCTGTACTGGAGATCTTATACTAAATTAGCTTGGAAGATAGCAAGAATAAACACTGCCTGTGAGTAGGGGCCTACCTACACCCTTCTTCTGCTATGGTTCTTCCCACTTCTGCCTCTGTGCTAAGGAAAGTAATCCAACGTCAGTAACAGTAACAGATATTCGAGTACCTCATTTGTTCTGGAAACTTCAGTTACCGAAGGCAACATCACTCTGCTTTTTAAACACACCTCATGGGAATGTCTCCATATGCTTATTTCCACAGGGATGTAAACATATGCACACATCCTTCCTGCTTTTTTTTTTAAATATTTGAACTCAGTAACAAAACTTACTCTTGCACAATATGTGAGACATTGAGAAGCTGCTAAAAGAACAGACCTTTTGATCATATCAGGCCCATTTCAGGCAAGACACAGTAGTAATTATTTGCCATTCGACTGCCTAAAGCTACAGCTAATACTTCTTAACTGCAAAACCACGAGGAATAGACCCCCTGAAGACCCAAGGCAGAGAAAACCATATATACCCCCTGCAGGATGGAAAAAAGTAAGAGGAAAGAAACAGTGTACAGAAAAGTTACCTAGTATAGGGCTGATGAACCACACCATTCCATACAGCTGGTCTGGCAGCCCCATCTGAAGCAACACAGGTGTAACATATGCTGTTTCCATGGCATAGCTAAACTCAAGCCCAAAGAGAATACACCCATTAAAGAGGAGCTCCAGGAAAGATCTCTGAGGCTGGAGATCCCCAAAACCAATCAAGTCAATAGGACATGGAGTGTTTGGCGGTGGCGGTGGCGAAGGGCGGATGAATTTTCTTCTTTTTGGATGCCTCTTGAAGTTATTAGCCCGGTGACTTATGTGCTGTGTGACTGATCCAGAGTAGCTTGGAACTTGTGACCTCCAGACTTCCTGAGAAGCCACATTTGGCAAAAGCGCAGCATCGCCAACGGGGGCTGTTGCAGATGGTGCAATCATGATGGGTAGGAGTCTGGAAGAAAAACAGCTCCGAATAAAACGGTTGAATAAGAAAAACTGTGGAATTTCCTTTACTGAGCTTCAAGCCATTTCTGAGTATTTCACATACTGAGTGGAATACTGACGGGCTTGAACTCCAGACTCACAGTGCCATGAGATAAACACTGCCCTCTCATTTCCAGCTTAGCACTGTTTTTATTATTGACCAGGCAGGACACAGCACTTTGCAGCCACAACACAGAACTTTGCAGGGACACAGCAGAGCCTTAAGCTGTCCCCAGCGTACAACATCACCATCAGGGAAAACCTGGTTGTTCCTTCCACTCCTTTTTTAAAAGAGTAGCGCAAGCAAGTTTGACCCACTCCTTGCACTAGACCAAGTCACACACCATTAAACAGTGCTTCTTCCCTTTTTATTTTAAACTGCAATAAGTTAAAAGACATGACAGAAGGAAAAAACAAGAGCACAAGTTCTTCTGCCTCACACATGGAGGATAGCAAACACAGCAAAAAGAAAAATCAACTGCTATGACAGCCACAAGCACCAGCAAGGATCCCAAAGTCAGTGGTGACAGTAGTTACACTGCTCAGGTGGCACAAATGAGTTCAGGAAGTACATGCAGAACTCAGGGAAGAGTGCAAGGCAAGGCCTGCAGCACTCTGACAAGCTCCAGACAGCAAAGTGCAAAGTCTCAGGGAAGAACTAGTACAGCCTGGAGCAGCAGCCAGGCAGTTCTCTGAAAACAAGAAAGGATTCAAGGAACAGATCTTCCTCCTCTTAGTTCCCATCCCAGTGTTTTCAACTTGCAGACCCTGCCACTCTTCACTGGCTGCCTTTCCTTCTTAATAGCTTACTTTATCAGAGCCATTTTTTTATGATTTCCAAGGCTTACTTTTCAAGCTCGGAGGGGAGCTTATCACCATAAACGACCCCTAACCAACGCTTCCAAATTCACCCAGTTCTTCTGATAGTATACATAGCATGATCATATTTTAAACCAGCTCGTAAGTGAAGTCTGACCTTCTCTTTCTGCTTTCCTGCCCATGGATCAAGGACTGCTCACAGGGATGACCACACATCACCACAAACCCCTTAAGGAAAACCCTCACAGAACCATACTGGTTAAGCAAAACAAGCCTCCTAATTATTCAGAATTCCTCCACGGAAAAAGCTGCCAGCTGTCTTTTTCTGAGGAATTACTGAGAAAATCCTATGAACCCATGCCATAAGCAGAGTACTTTCCTTCTGGGAACAACTCCATGAACCTTAAGGGCACAGTAACAGGGACTCCATGAGGAGCTAAGAGTCCATCCAGCCTGACCTTGGGTGTCTCCAGGGATGGGGCATCCACCACCTCTCTGGGCAACCTGTGCCAGTGCCTCACCACCTTTATTTTAAAAATTTCTTCCTTACATCCAATCTAAATCTCCTTTCAGTTGAGAACCACTTCCCCTCGTCCCACTTCAACAGACCCTGCTGAAAAGCCTGTCCCCCTCAGAAACAGACATGCCGCTCTCAGCTCTGCCCTCAGCCCTCTCTTCCCCAGCTGCGCAGCCCCAGCTCTGTCCTCACAGAGCAGTGCTCCACCCTTCGGAGCACCTCTGTGGCCCCGCTGTACATGTTCCAACACGTCCATAAAGGGCACGGCATACCAGCAGCCACACACAACCATCAGGGTCTTGGGGACACGCAGCTCTGACACCCGCTATCTGCACAGTCACCATGTGTCAGGAGCAGGCACCCAAACCCATTTATGTCTGGGTCCCTGGTGGGATGCAAACCCACAGCCAAGGCTGGAACGGACACCTGGTGTCCCCACAGCAGCGCGCAGTTCCCCATCGCTGAACAAACTGTCCCGGCCCGGCCCGGGGCGCGTCTCGATGAGATGTACAGGTCGGCCACACACAGTGAATCGCTCCATCGCCGCCGCCGGAGCTCACCCGAGCAGGGCAGCGGAGGACCTCCCAAAAGCACAGCGGTGCGCACTGCGGTCCTCACGACTCCTGCGGTCTTTGTACCAGCTCAGAAAGCCGTCAGCCCGCTGTGGCGCACGCAGCCGGGAGCTGCAGCACAACACGTGCACGTCCGCGCCATCCCTGCGAAGCGTCCGCCCGCTCCAGGGGCCGCTGCCCGCAGCAACGCCCGGAGGGAACGCGGGGTCGCGGCAAAACGCCCTTCGGCGGCCGAGAGCTCCCGGACCTCGCTATGCCCCGACTACCGCCCCCGGGACGGACGCGGCCGTCACCCCCGCCTTCCCGCGACGGAACGTCCGTGCGAACGGAGCGCCGCCATCGTGATTCCTACAGAGCAGCCGCGCACCGAGCACGGACGTTTCGGGGTCGAGACGTCGCCGGGGCGGACTCCCACGGCCCCGCGAGCGGGGGCAGCTCCGGGCCCCACCCCGCACCGCCGCTCACCTCGGGCCGCGCCGCTCCCCGTCCTTCCCCCGGCGGCGGAAGCGGCCCCAGCGCCGCGCACCGCCCCCAGAGGCGGCTCCGCACCGCGCGCGCGGCCTGCAGGGCGGGCTGCCGCGCCTGAAGCGCGAGGGGACGGCGCGCCTCGGCGGGGTCTGTGGGGGCAGCGCTAGGGGAAAGGGGGTAAAGCAAAAGAGGGAAGGTTTAGACTGCAAGGCAGTTACACTGAGGCACTTTCCTGCGTAGCACAGGAAAGCACAGAACTTCGGTGCTCCGAAGGAAATGGCGCACGTTTCTCACTGCCCAGGGGGAATACACGGTCCAGCCTCATCTGTCACTTCTGATCACCCCAACCTGGCAGTAACCCAATGAAAGCCACATCCTTCATTCACTACTCCACACTGAGATGACAAGTTAATTACTGTCCACGTACTAAAATCTCACAAAAAGTAAAACGAAGAAGCATCTCTGACTTCAGAGAATGAGATTATGGTTGAAAGGTCATGTGGGGAGAAACACTCCTTATTCATTAATAAAGAAAAGTTAGGGTTAAAGCACTCAACTTCTGAAGAAATGCAGAGTATTTGACTGAGTCAGCTCTGCTGCACTAAGCCTCGGTGCCACAGCCAGTTTGGGAAACACATTAGCAATTATATCCTTCAGTGAGAGGGTGGTAATAGCCACAAACCTGCTGGCATTCAAGCAGCATTTGGACAATGCTCTTACATACCTGGTTTAATTCTTAGGTTGTCCTGTGTGGAGTCAGGAGTTGGACTCGATCCTCATGGGCCCTTTGCAACTCAGGATACTCAACAATTCTATGAGATTTAGTCCAGATACATGAGTGCCTTTGTTTCATTGGCAAATCCAAATGAAGTCTCCTTCCCATGTATAAGACACTGAAGTTTATATTACTGTCAGTGCCTGATCACATCAGCAAGGTCTGTGGCCTATGCTGCTGAACATCGTGCAAATACAAAGTATGACAAAAAGAACACGACAAGTTTAAACAAGCATTTCAATTATATGTTCTTAATACTCATACGGTGAGAGGAGTTTACCATGTAAATTACACCACCCTGGCTTCCCTTACATGTCACCTGAGTGGGTTCAAGGAAGTTGGTGGGAGGTTAATACGTGAGAACATGAAGTCACACAGATGCCAGTTTATACACCACCTGCATGTCTAGGTCTAGCGCATTATCACAGGACTCTAACAGCTCAGACAAATGAGTTCCTCAACATGGATTCCAGGCTCCTACACTGCCTACATTAATGAACGCAATTATAAGCTTAAAAATGTTTTAAAAAGCAGAAATATCCCAAACCACTGACAGATACACCAAGCAGAGCATAGTGAAAGATAGTGAACATTTCTTATTATTTCAATAAGCCAACTGTTTAACAAAGCACCAATTTGGTTTGTCAAAAACTGGAACACTGCCATGGGACAAACAGAACATCAGTAATCTGTCAGTCCAGGCTAGAGCTGCAAATACCAAACTGAAACAAGAGATTACTGTCTTCCCTGTTATGTTACCTGGACAGCTTGATTCCTTGCTTCTTGTATGAATCCTGTGAGCTACAGCTTCCAGCCATTGCATCCTGTCATTACCAAGATCAAAGCTTTCTTGGCTACCAGGAGTGTTATTTGTGCAATTCAGACTTCTACTGGAGCAGGAAAACAGAGTTCACATCATTAGCAAGTCCCAGAAAACCTCCAACCACTGCTTTCCTGAAGGCCAAGCACAGGGCAGCACAAGGAAGGATTGGGCCACTGCTGTGCTGCGGGATGGAGGGGAGCAATGGTCTGGTGAAGAACCCCACAGAGGACAGACCTGCAACACCCAGTTCCAGGCAAGCACAGTGAATACTGATCCAGGCAGGCCTGTCACACCAGCATTGCCCTTGGGAGAGGCACGGTCCTGCACAGCAAGTGGCACCAAAGAGGTGCTGCAGCAGGCTGCCTTCTCCATCAGCTGGGCCAGCAGGGGCTCAGGGCTGGCTCGGTGGCACACACACACACACACAGGGGATTCCAAGTTCATGCAAGAAAGCCAGTGTGGCACTGATATCAAAGGCACTGCAGGAAGACAGGAGGTGTGCCTGCCTTTTACTGTGCAGTTATTAAGACTTTGGTATATAAATTGGCTGTGTACTTAATTTAAATTGACTTTGGGAGCTTATGGGAAGTACTGCCCCGCTTCCCTGTGTTTACCACAGAGGAAATGAAAAACTCAGCAGGGGCCCTAAGGTCAATTACTTTCTTCAAAATCCAGCATTGCTCTGTGTTCCTGACTCAGTGCAGCGTTCAATTTTCTGCTGAGATTGTATCTCTATCACATTACAGGCTGAGTTGCAATAGCACTTGATGTTAATTGCAATGTGTGGACTGCTCCCTTCTGTCCTTTATACCAGCCATCAAGAAAAACCAGAAAGTCTACTTTTGCTGTTTTTAATTTAGCCTCTTCTATCCATACTGACTGCCTATCAGGCAGGAGTGGCAGAGGGTGACATCCATATTCTGCCTGAAAGTGTCAAGCAATGAGATAGAGACTACAAGGACATCTACATGCCATCCCAAACAATGAGTTACCTCATGGAGACAGATGTTGGGGTGCAGTACAGCTTCTTGGTATAAATAGGCACAGACATCAATATTCCTGGATGGTCCCAGGGCCACTCTGACGGCCCTCGTTGCCCCTCACATCTACCGAGGCAAAGAAAAATGCGAAGCAGCAGCAACAGAAAAAGAACACCCCTCTGGCATGCTCACAGCCTGTCTCAGGGCACTGATCTGCTTCATGCATCACAGCAATTCTCAAAGCACCAAAGTACAGCCACGTGCAGACTCCCACAGAGCACAGAAACAAGGAGGAGATGTATATCCTGACTTGGCAAGCGTATATGGCTCTGCAAGTTCTCCTATGGGAACCACATTTGAGAATGTCTGCCGAGTAGCGAGTACAATTTACCTCTACTGGAGAACAGTCAAAGGGGTAAAAGCTTTCTTAGCATCTTCTCTTTGTTTTCTTCCCCTCTGATCACAGCCCCAGGATACTTTAATCACTAAGGAGTTGTAATTTTCCCTTTAATGGAATGGTACGGATGAGAGTGACATGGGAGCCTGAATCTGGCTCTAGGGTCCACAGCTGAAAGACAGCAGAGAAAATTTAGGAGGAAAGAATGACTACATGCAAGTTGGAAAATATTTGGCAATCACAATAAATATCCAAGTGCACTAAGAGACTTGCTTGTGTGCTAGATCAGGCTAGGTGGAGACAATAAAATACAAAATCTTTTGGGAAAAAAAGAGAAGTGAGCATCCTAAGAAAATGCAATCTGTGTTCATTTAAACTTCAAATATCAAATCAATGTCCTTACTGAGTGACAGAAATCAGATTTCATAGCTAAGAACAGATGTAAGGAATAAAGGTGAAGGTGAATAGTTGAAATCTATACTGCATAAAGCAGTCTTCTGTTGCTAACTTCCATACACAGACAAGTTGGGTGGGAGAAAATAAGTTTGATGCATGCATCTTGCTGCAGATTAACTTGCTACCTCTACGCAGCTTCTCAAGCCCAAGGAGAAATACTGCTACCAAATCCAGTGCATGAACCTGAACCAATACCTTCTGTACTGTCAATAAAAGGGAAGGAAGCAACATACTTTAACATGAGTTAGTGTCTCCTTCAATTTAAAATCAAATCATTCTACCAAGCCAGAAGACTTTTTTTACCTTCTCTCTCTGCTCTGTTCCAGCATTTAACACAGAAACCCCACTGTGAGAACAGACCATCTCAACAGCAGCCTTTTCTCCATTATGCTTTGCTCTAATCTCACCGCAGAGTTTGTCTTGCTGAGAATGTTGCCCTCTCTTCCACACTTCACTCTAGGGTTTTGGGGTACCCTGTGTCATCTTCTACTTGTGTTATACTGACAGCGTTGCTGTGAATTCTGCCATTGGTGATTGCCTCAAAAACAACTGTTGCAAGTGTCTGCACTTACAGCTGATCTTCTGAAGCCTGTTGTCACCTTCCTCTATGGCCTGCTGACTGAAGACATGATCCCCACACCTGCTAACACAGACGGCAGAGCAGCTGTTTACCTCTGTCTTGCACAGCATGCACCTATGTAGCAACACACTGATTACATACTAGTAAGTCAAACTAAAATGAGTCAGGCAGCTAAATACATTCACTGTGTAGATGAGATTTTTACTCCCATCACCAGATAATATAATTGCTTAATTAGATCCTCCTGAATGGCTTGGCTATAGTAGAGGAATGTTCCCATGCAGGACATTGTAAATCCAAATACAAGAAGCAAGTAAACAGCACAAAGGTAAATGATTCCTCCACAGCAAAACAGATCCATCTTCCAGTTTTATTTCCTCTGCTGATCTGCTCCTTGCTGTAATGTTTGGGACAGGACAGAAACAAGACAAAAAACATAGGAGTCTGTTAAAAAAAACAAAAAACAACCCACCAAAAAAAAACTGTCAGGGGAATCCTCTCCCGATTTATTCCCAAAATTTAGATTCAGATCTTGCATAGATTTTTTTTTCCTGAAATTCTACTACACAGTTGTTAAGGTAAAGGGATAATCTCCCTGCTGACAGGGTTTTTGGAACACCTGCTGCATCACTGAACCTTATTTCCTTAAGGCAAGTGGAAAAGACTCATTAAAGTGGTGCTTATCACACAGAGTGACTCAACAGCCCCTATGGGCAACCCGTGCCAGTGCTCCATCACCTGCAACAGTAAAGAAGTGGTTCTTGATGTTTAGACAGAACCTTTTGTGTTCCAGTTTATGCTCAGTGACTCTTGTCCTGGCAGTGCGCACCACAGAAGATAGTATGGCTCTTCAGCACTCTTCCATTTATATTGATATGATACCCCTTCTCCTGAGCCTCTTCCAGGCTGAACAGTCCCAGCTCTCAGCCTCATCTTACAGGAGAGGTGCTCCAATCCCTTGATCATCTTGGCAGTCCTCCTTTGGACTTCCCAGCATGTGTAGGTGTCCCTTGCACTGGCGGGTCCAGACCTGGACACAGAACTCCGAGTGTGGCCATACCACTGCTGAGCAGAGCAGAAGGATTGCCTGTTTAATGCAGCTTGGTAGAAAGCTGCACAGATCTGGTGTTTGAGATCTACTAGCGTTCTTCCACATTGCAAGCTCATCAGATTTTAAGCACATTTCCATGCTTATAAAGCAGCTGAGCTGACCTAACACAAACGAATGCATAGGAAGCCACAGGAAACTGAAGAACAACCAATTACCTGCAAGTGAATACCATTTTTCACTGAGACAATACAAAACACTGATGAAATGCAGATACTCACTTTTGAGACTGTTTCCTGACTGGTGAGTTATGATTTTTCACTTCAGGCTACAACACCATTTGCCAGCTGACCTGCTGCTAGCTAAGAGTGATTCAAGGAATAACTGTGCTGACACCACTGCTTTCCCGGTTCTGCTACTTGTGATTCATGTTTTGCACTCCCCCTCTCCTGGGCAAGCACCCCAGGGGCCTCTCATTGGAGTTCTGATATGTGCTGCTCCACAGTAGCTCTCCTTTCATCCGAAGCATCACCTCGCTCAGGGGGCCCTGGGAAGTCTCCTTTTCAACAGTAACAAAGAGTTAAAGAGTGAGGAAGTGTTAGAAAAAAATAAATTTTGCTTTGGCTCCAGGGGAAAGGGAGCTGGCATCTTTGAGAGAGACAATTTCCTGAGTGATGCTGTGGGCGCTACAGGAAAAGCTGTCATGTTATGTCAAAGATCCAACACCCACTGCTTCCACAGCACCAAATGCTCCTTCCCCTTCTGGCTAAAATGCATGTTAAATATGATGAGCCTGCAACACTAAAGGGAGCTAAACCCCAACTGGATCGCTTTGCTTGGCTAGAAGTATTAAATACAGACACACACAAATAAAACTTGATAGTATTTGTGAAGCCCTGGAGAAGAAAACCCAGGTTGTATATGTACATTTGTAATAAACCTTCTATGGAAAAAAAGAAATCCACATGGGTGATGCTCCCTTCCCCAGGATCCCCACACACTGCCCAGACAGCAAAAAAGTTTTTGAGGATTCTCACACATTTGCTGGGACACAGCAGCTCTGAGACTTCTGCTGAATTTCCTCAAGAAATGTTTACACAGTAAAGATTTGTGGATATTTTGAGACTTTCTGGGATCAGAGGCACGCAAATCCCAAGGAGCAGAATATCCCAGTGCCATAAGGAACCACAAGAAAGGTCCAGGTTTTCCAATTCCCAAGTGAAAGTGCTTGCCAGCTGCTAGACAAGTGCTTCACAAGTCTCCCAACATCACCAACCCTTCACCTCATACTTTCAACTACATGCATCCTCACCTCATGTCTCATAGTTTGCCCATAAAGACCACAGCCTAGATTAGCTGCTGATCAAGATGGAAGCATCAATAGAAAATGGAAGGGGCCACAGAATAGGACAGACAGGTGGTCACTGAAAGGAATGAAAGACATCAACAGCATTAAGAACCTGGAAATAAGAGGGATCCATACAGAACTGAGTTAAGGAAAAATCTCTGTGCAGGAACGATCAAAAAGTTCTCTCAGCACATGTTCCTGAGTACAGAGTCCCACAGCAGTGTATCTGCACCACTGCCAAGACCTGCGTGAACAGTTTTCTCAGACTGCCATACGAGACGATGGCTTCAGGGATTCTTTTCTGAATATTCATTATGATACAACAGACTGGACCTTGGTGTATCTGTTAACTTTTTGAGTCACCTCCATGGGTTACCAGCCAGAAAACCCAGCATGAAATGTGGTCTGGTGTTTTGTTAATAATATACTCTGTGTTTGTTCAAGATCTTTAATCAGATGGTTTTGTGCTCTGTGGAACATCCTGTCTCTCTTGTCTAAACCAGTTCAGAGGTAAAGATGCTTTGGACTCAATCCAGACTACATATGTATGTTTCTGTCTTGCTGTGGAAGCTCTATGTCAGTTTCAAACCAGTTGGCACAGTTTGAATTACTGTATTTTCCTGGAGGAAAAAATGAATCTGCCTATGAGATGAACAGATAACCCTGCACACACACCCCTGCCCGCCCCCAGGAGCCCCCTTATCTCTACAAAGAGAGAAACTGGAGGGTAAAGGTTGGCACACAATACATTTGCTAGGAGATTGCTTTATAAGAAACAGTTGGTCTATTTCTATGTGCATGGGATCCCCTTCCAAACAGGAAAGCAACCTGTAGACTCTTCTGAAGTTGTGAATGTGTGTCCAATTCCTGGCCTCATAAAAGCAGATAAAAATAAAAAACTACCGCCAACCTAAAACAGCAGCAGGGTTGAGCAGTGGCTGAAAAACAGTTAAAAAGTCTACAATTACAACTGCATACACACTAAATATTAGCAATGCCTTTGAGATGTAACTTCATCCCTTCATAGGCATGCTTGTAGCCAAAGGCAAACTGAGAACAACGTGACTTGGAGTACAGGTTATGACACAAAGAACAATAACCATCTCATCAATTGGTTCATGGCATTAGGAAAGCGATCTCAGGGTGCAGTTTGTGTGCAACCTGCAGCCCAGAGCATTAGGTCCGAAGGAACGAGCAGGAAAGAGGCGGCTCGGTAGTTGTGACACTGAACGCCGCACACCACTGTGTGGCACTAGAGACCCAGAGTGGATGCGCACCCACTGAACAGCAAATGGGAAAGAGTGAAGTTCAAGGTAATCTCTTGCTAGTCTCGCCTTACGTTTTTAAGCATTATTTACCAATGCATTTTAAGTTGAATAGAAGAAACACAAACGGGAAATTCCAGAGGGAAGTTTGTCTACCCCTCAGGCACTCCCTGCACTAGTGACAAAAGCAGAACTCAAAACTGCCAAAAAAGCACTTCAGCTAATAACCTCTCGATTTTAAACAAGAGGTATTTGCCTTCAAAAATTTGTCTGGAAGCAACAATGCCCACCTTTGTGTTTCTAGACTCAGAGTTGCTGCAAGCACGTCTCCAATGAAGCACGCACAGGAGCAGGCTCTGGTTTTGCTTCATTCTGAGTCTCTCTCAACCTTCCCTGCTCTTCTTTGAGCAGAGCTTAAAAATATGTAAACATTCCGTGTAATCATACTGTGAGCTTCTAACTGGAATAAGAAGAAAGTGTGTGTTTGTGTTCCGTTTTGATTTTGTTTTTAATACGTAAATGCAAAGATCAGCAGAAGGAACAACGAAACAGCATCCTCTGACTTTTGGGAAGGCATGCCTTCCCATATGAGAATCATGGTGCTTAGCAGATGTATAACTGGGTAATCATTTTCCTAGTGATGCAAATGTTCCTTACAACTACAGGCAACATTCTGCTCATCTTGATGCTTGTAACTGTCAGGCTTGTGAAAGACTTACATAGCTAGGGGAAAATAAGCCGTTAGGACTGCCTTTAATTATTTGATTCTGTCAGGTGCCTATAGCACATTCAAAACCTGAGATCTTTAGGAATAAACGTACAACACAAACACTGAGGCACATGAAGACAGATTCTTCCACAATGGCCTTTTCCCTCCCTATTCAGCCTACAGCACCTCACTTTACAAATAAAAGACACTGCTTCCTGTACACAAAATCATATACAGTGAGATTTTGGGGAAAAAATGCTTATTTGCTTTTTAAAACCACAATATAAAACCCTCCCCTCTCACACACATCATTTTCTCTGCTTAAGACTCACAGCCTGCCTGCAGGTATTGCTGCCCTCCTGCCTGAGGAAAGAAGATAAATCCTATTACAAAGTAATTAAAACACGGAGCAAACTGTACTGTTACTTGAACCAGTACAGGTATACCCTGATACCTCTCTTATCATTGGCTTACTTGCCAAGCAAACTGGCCCAATGAGTCAGCTATTACAAGAAAATGATGTCACATATAAAAATTCTGAACTACTAACCTCCAATATTCTTTGAACACTTGGGGATAATTCCTGCATTAGTCAGGGAACAGTGAGCGTGAGCTGCCACTGCCTCAGTGAGTCATGAACAAAAGACTTGGCACTTCTTAAAGCTTTGTGCAACTCTCCTTGTATTCTTCCACTACAAGCCAACATTTCCCAAACTAGGCACTCAGCGCAAGTGCAGCTATGACCCTAGTTACATCTCTACTAGAGAATGACTCATCCAAGTACACTCCAATCCATTTGAGTTCCACAGTCTGTGCTACCCCGCATTTAGACATAGATATTCATTATATCAGATGCATTTCTGCATTGGATCTTTATGCAGAAAGCTTCCACCTGAAGACAAATAGAGTGTCTTACAGAAGCATAAGACTAGGCTTATGAGTGTTTTGCATCAAGAGAATTCATTTCCAATCCCTCGTTAAATCTACCAAATTACAAATACTCTACTCAGTTATGCAGTCTTTATTGGCTTTATCACTCATTCTGTCAAAAATGAAACTTCAAAACATGCCATCTTGGTAGGTGGTCCTGAAAGTGTCTCCATCAAGCAGGAGATGCAGTGCTGCAGATCAACACCAAGCCTACCTGGAGCACCTAGATATCTGTCAAGGGAACAAGTCTCTCAAGTCTGAGAAGGAAACAAAAGGTTTTGACATGTTCAGTTAAGAAAAAGCATCCGCTGCTATCTACGTGGTTTGGAATTTGCCTGCATTTGGACACCAAACCTGAACCAGCACTCTACTGTACAGCTATTAAGCTTAAATGAGCAAATAATGAGTATTAATGGGTATAAGTCTTGAATCTTCAGCAAGCAGTTTACTATACCACTGAATAAAGTATTCTCACTTCATAGCTCTTTGCAGACAGGCAGTGGCATCTGGCTGGTTTATAGGTGGGTCCCATTAACTTCTGAGTCACACAGATGAAGCTGTAGTTTCTGTACAGCACTTACACCTGGTGTTTGGTAGAGGGCAATGGGAGCAGAACAACAAGGGAGAATAGCAAAGTAGCTGAGCAAGGAATTCTCTGATCAGTACACACTGGGTTGCACCACCTCCCACAAATAAGAGATGGAGAACCTAGAGTTCTCAGAGGCTTCATCTTTGGAAACAGATCTTCTCTTAACCCCTCACCTGACCCTTCCCTGACACAGCTCCATGCTCAACACGTCAGTCATTGGATAAGCACTGAAAGATGTAATCTTTCCATCACTGGTGGCAATAAATGAGTCGAAACCTGGACCAGAAAAGGACTCATCTAATTCCATCTTCTCTGAGTGAGTTGTCAGCACCAGATTCCCTAAAGCAATATGTAAGTTAAATATTAAGCCTACATACAGATAAGAACTTTTCTTACAGAGAAAGAGCTAATCTGGTTGTCAAGTTCCCCATGTGCAATTCCCTGTCACTTTTAGGCCAATGATACCCGCTGTATTTTAAGCAACCACCCTGGCTCCAGTGTCTCTCTCTGCCATGGAAAAATCACTACCAGACTTAAGCCAGAGCCACTGTAAGGTCCAGCTCTCACATCTTCATAACCCTAGAAAACATCTGATTCATTAGTTTTATGTCTGGGGAAAACAAATCTTTTGGGAAGAACAACCACCAGGAGACCAAGAGGGGACAGGTGGGGAGACAAGATCAATAAGTAGAAATGCCAACACGTAAATTCTTTAATGTGGGTTTTAGGTAATAGCCTACCTCATCTGCAGATAGGATGCAAGTGGGGTTGAACTGTCTCTGCAAATTGACTTGTCTCCCTTGTCCTAATCCATAAGGACTTGCTTGTTCCAAATGAAATTTCTTTAGGAAATCTGCTGAGTAGTTATAGTGATGAGTGGAGTGCTGCAAGAGCCTGCTGAACAAAAGTAAAAACTGCTAGTCATGTCCATGGGCTGGAGTCATCCTTGAGGAAGGACTGCAGGCAGGCAGTTCAGCACTGCCATCATCACAAAGGACTTGTAACCATCTTCTCCAATACAAAAGGCAGCTCCACTTGTCCAAAAAGCACCAGTGAGCATCCTCAGAAGGCTGGTAGTGCCTTAGTACCCACCTCCACCAAGCCTGTAGCAGAATGGCTTCATCTTCCTCACTCAGTTACATACAGACAAAGCACAATTGCATTTTTTACATTTCTACAGAAAAGCATCACTCAAGGTGACACCTGGCCTCAGCTCATCTCTCATCAGTTTTCCAATTCAGCTTCTTCAGAGATGGCAGCCAGATCTAACATGCTTAAGAGGAAGGCTAGCCTCACCTGAATCCTATCCAACCTGAAATACCGGCTTTGCTGGCCAGAGGCCCAGGGAAAGCTGTAACTGTGACACTGTATGCAGCACCTACGCTTAACCTTTTCCCTCCCAGGTTACCCAAACGCATTTCAGATATACTGGCATCTTAGCAACAAAGAACACCTCACATGCAGCTTTTTATTTCTTTTTCCAGTTGAGGTTGAGCACTCCTAACACAACGCTAAGTAGCAGCTGCCATCAGAGCAATGCTTGCCAAACTGTGAGTCAGACTCTGGGCTATGACTTGAGAGCACTCAGTCCCCACACCACCCCCAGGGCCAGAGCCTTCTGTGCCGAGCACCTCCAGCACTTCTCATGTATGGGCTCAGCAACACCCTCACCTTCAGTCAACAGGTTGCTCCGTCCCACCCCTCCTGCCTCAGCTCAAGCAACAGTGAAGTCAGCAGCGTCTTCCCCTCCCCCCCAACTTTGTTTTAAAGAAACAATAAAGAAAAATAAATCATAAAACAATCCCTGTTCCTCACACAGGCATACTTTCAGGCAATCCTGCAACTGCAGTCATAGTCTGAGATGGTTACAAAGGTTTCTCTAGCTGTAACTAGCTCTGTATAAAAAAAGGAAACTAATTTTCCAAGAAATTAATGGGATGTTATCAGCAGCTGGGACTGGCACTTGGAAACCTTGTATTTAAAAGCTGTAGCCACCCCAGAGTATCTGTTCTGAGCTTCTTACTGAGAAAACTGATTTCGTCCAACATTTTAAGGCAGCTTTATGCACCATTTAAAATTAAAAAAGAAAATCTAGATGCTAATATATTTAATTCCTCGGTCTATCATTCACTCACAGAAGGAAAGTTTTCAAAAGTTAATTGCTGTGTTCATTTTCAGAATTGTTGAAGTAAGCAATGCACAGGGTCATGTAGATAAACTAAATTCAAGCAAGCTGGACAAAGACACTTAAAAATTTATTGTTTTCCTGCTTTTAATATGAACTGGATTATATGACAAATCAGAGCGCTGGGGTTCAGGAGGTCTCTCATCCATCCTCCTTCCCCAGGCAGGATCATCAGCCATGAGGTCACACCAGGTTTCTCAGGGCTATGATCTAAGAACACCTGTCGGCTCCCGCAGAGGAAGAGCCCATGCCACCTCTTTCACTTATTCAAAACTTTTATATTCTGCAGCCAAAAGCAGCACTGGAATCTCTTCCTCTCCTCTGCAGCATTCTACAGAACACCACAGAAAGTAGCTGTCCTGAACTGGCAAATGGTTTGCTCTCAGAGCCTGCCCTGAAGACTACCTGACAGAGTACTGCAGGTGAAGGCACAGCTTCCACAGTGAAGCAGTGCTATCACGACTCCTGTGGCACGTGCCAATTTCCAAAGAACTACAGGCAAATGAAAGAGGCAGTCCTGCAGTGCAAGTCTTCCCTGAAGGAATTCCAAGTGAATGTACAGTAACTGATGGAAAACGATGACTGCTTCCACACACCCACCCAAATGGAAAAAAAAAAATCAACCTTACAAACAAAGAGATTATAGATTGGGATATCCCAGCTACCTTAAGCCCAGCTCCAGCAGTCGAGTCATTACATCAGGTAATTTTGGGTCACTCAGCTATCAGGACAAATAATCAAGCCAATCCTTTCACTTTGACACCAAAATGTAATAACTCTCATGACATTTCTTCCCGTTTGCTTGCTTGTCAACTGTTGATATCTACTTTACAAAACAAACACCAGCTACCATAACCTGGTGTAAAAGCGAGCTGCTCCAAAACAGCACAATATAAGTAATTTACTCAGAAACTGTAAATTCAAGTGATTAAATATACTTAAAATATCTTCTATGGCACTTTCTAGTCTAAGGCAACTCGATTTCTAAAAAAGCAAAGCATGTTTTGAAGATTCCATATAGTCAAAAGCTCCTGGAAAAATCACAGGCACTCAGGAATTGTTGGTAGGACACAAAGCCCAGCTACCAGGCACAGAAACGAGCAGCACGTCAATCGGTCACCTGGACACAGATGGCAACTTCGGGTAGTCAGGCACCTCCAAGAAGAAAAGGTCAAGCTACACGCGATTTCTCTTCTCTAGAGCGATAGTTTATCCCAAAGCATGTTGTTCTCAGTGAGTGTTCTCAGTGCCCTTCAACACTCCTCAGCAAACAAACCGCTGGGGAAGAACTACACTGACATGTGCCAATATCCTTGTTCTCGACTGTCTTGTGGTGGGGCTGTTTACACAAGGAGCATTTCATCCTCACCTTGCTATGTGTTCTAATGTATTACTGTACATTTTGTTTTACATCAAACAATTTGTTTGACATAATGTTTTACTAAACTCCAGCCATGCATACTGTCACTAATACAAGCCACTAGCAAATATGAAAAGAGCACTCATCAGAAATGGAGCAGAGAGAACATTTGCCTTCTGTCCATTGCCTGCTATGGACTTAGCAGTCAGCTCTACTGACACATCACAAATGATGGCTTGTGGCCACTACCTGCTTCAGGTTCTCCTCCTCCACCAATGGAAGCTGAGGCACAAGAATATTCGGGACCAACCTTTCCAAGTACCATGAGCTCACCCTGCCCTGAAGCAGCACTTTTAATGGCTAATTTACTAGGACATGGGCCACCCTTTCCTTAAGCCTCATCTGTTTGTTTTAAGATACATGAACTCCTACTTTCACTACGCATACTTCTGGATTAAGTTTTCCATTGAAATACAGACTGTCACTTGGGAGCCAGCCAGCTGGCACCAGGAGACAGCACAGCTCAACTGCTGTCAACTACTGCACTGGAATACAATACCATTCCGATGGACGAGGAAAAATGTGTTTACCAGAGGTTATCACCTGTGCTCGGTGCATGCTGGGGACAAGCATATGAGCACACAAGCGTTCTCAAAGCAGCGAGAAGCTTGGGGAAGCGAGCAACAGTGTGCTGGCAGACAACTGAGCACACAGATCTCTGCATGACCGTGTTTGTGTACGTAAAGCTTATTTAGAAAGCTACACAGAAAGGATTAAGAGAAATCATTTACCTAACACTAGAAAAATCTGTTCTCTGCAAAACCCCAGTGTTCCCCATTGATATACAGACAGCACCTTTCCCTGCTAGAGTGAGAGGATAAGGTAAACAGGAGATAAAAACCTGTGTTACAAGAAATCATAACACAAATCCTTCACAAAAGCCTCATTTCAAAACTTCCAGGAAGCTTATTTTTAATCTTCCAGAAAACTGGACAGATCACACCAGCATTAGAAAGAGCATGTGTGTCAAATCTGAGTCACAAGCCCTCGCTTCATCAACAAAGTATTTTGATGGCAGATTTGGTTCAGCTTATTTACAGGTTTGCAGGTCATTTTTTAACTTGTCAAAACATGTGCCAGGCATGTGTGCAGCAGCCAGATAAGTTATCGTGTAGGTAGTTTCTGAAAACAGCATGCAGAAACAAACATTTAATACAGATGACTATCATTTATACTTTGATTCTGGCTTCATTCTACTATCTTTACATCACTGTAATTACACTCCACATTTCCTTCATGATTCATCGTTGCATAACAAACTAGATAGGTGCTTTATGGGTGTGTTGCAGGTTTGCACAATTAACTCAGTCTATTGGACTGGAAATGACGATTTGTATTAACTGAAAAGATCATGTGGCTGTGTAGTTTGTGGGTGTTGGTTGATTAGAATGGAAAGTGCCAATTAGAGAAGGAGAAAACGACAAACTCATTACATTTAAGGAGAAGTACTTATGTCTTCCTGGAAATTTTAAAGTTTACCTGGGACAGGATTCACAGTCACTAAGCTTCAAAGGAAATGATTCTTCCTGTGTTTGTGAGCACACATGGATATAGCAAATGAGGAGATGGAGGGATAACAAACATATGATCCAGGAACAGGATGAGAGAACAGACCAAGACCCTCCTAAAGCCTTTGTCTCACTCCTGAATGGAGATAGCTATTCCTACAATGCTAGCACCTCTGAACTCTGGTTACTCTTGATTTTTTTTTTGTCAGACTTGATAATAGATCCAATACACTGAAAATTGGAAGTATATATCATGCAGAAGTTATCTCAACGTAATAAAACAGTAGGGATTCCAACAATTAGACATCTTTGTACATAATTACATCAAAATAAACTATCTGCCAGTCAGCATACCCCCAGTCTTGCTTTTTCTGCCAACTTGCATTGATGACAACTGCAAATCCCAGCAATTGCGACAAGGTTCAAAGGTACAAACCACACACCAGAGTTTACTCTGCAGTATTTCTTAATAGAGCTAAATACAGTCTGTGTGGGCACTTGGATGCAAGAGGAAGCTCAACATCTGATCAAATGAATACAACTAATAAAGGCTTGAAAGGAAAAAAAGCAAACAAAAAACCACACAAGCTGCACCACCATAAGCTTGGAAAGGGAAGAGATGGCAAAATGTTGTACAAAAAGGTTTCCCTGAGAATTACTGTGATCACAACAGCTTTTCTCATCTGCTTGCAGCTAGTGCTGCTATGTGCAAGTATAGCTGAGACCTGTTCCACACAGACACTTGTGTGTGTGTGTGTGTGTGTGTATTCATCTGTCAAGTACCTATGAGGGTTATCCATGCTTCAGATGTTCATTTTGAAATGTTTTAGGGTAACCTGATCTTAAAGGCACTTGATCTTAAAGCACGCAGCTTCTCAGAAAAGCCACAAAAAACCCATACCTTATAGAAGTAAACTTTGGGCTCCAGGATTGTAAATGTCATTCATAAAGAGACATTAAAATCCCATCAGATTTTTGTTGTGACAACAAAACACAACCAAATCCAGTAGCATAATCTTGGGGGATGTCCATAATAAAGAATCAGAGTGCAAACGCAAACATCTATCTCAAACTAAAAACAGACAGTGGACTGTTGTGTCCCTTCCTCGTGAGCTGCTGAGGCAGAATGAGAAATATGAATAAAAGTAGCTGTATTATGTTTGGAAGCCAAGTTACTAAAGCACACATTTCTAAAACAGTACACTCAGCACTGCTTCTAACTATTGCTTCTCAACTGAGATCACTGCAGTGCACAGAGCACCCACACCTGGAGCCTTCCACACCACGTCCCTCATATCCTGCTGACCTTGACAGAGCCTAACGAATGCATTTTCCTTTGTGCTAGCACTAGTTCACAGCCCCTCACATCGGTCACTATTCTACCAAATGGCAAAACAGTTAAGATCACTTGGATCAAGGAAGAGACAGATTCTTCCCTGTCAGGGGTAAGAAACACAGACACACACAGGTGCTCGGCAGCTTTCAGATTCAAGCTCACCTTGGCCTCATAATAAGGGCAGTGCGTGAGTTAAGGGGTAACCCAAGCAAAGCACCATGCCACTATTCATGTAGCTCCTAGCTGTTGCAAAGAACAGACACCAAAACCTACACCTACTTGCAAAATACTGTGTGAATGCATCCTGTTGTTTTATTTCTTTTAGAAGAGCTGCTAAAAAACACACTCCCAAAAGACATTTATGTAGTGAGATCACCATGATAAAAAAAATAAAGCACACTGGAAAAGAAACAGAGCAGTAGACTCTGGTAATAGACTAGGATAAATTCTTGGGATGGATAAAAACAAACTTCAGCTGTGCTGCACATCCCCCTAACACTGCAAGGTTGTACACTCCAGGAACTTCCCCTAAAGTGTCACTATGAGGGACAGCACTGTGTGGAAACACTGCACCCAGCGGCCATACAAACACTCGGAGCACATCAGCTGGCAGCAAGCCCTCTGGCTCCGGGAAGAAAAGTGTAGACTGGGATTTGAGTCAACCCCTCTGTTCTGAGTGGTCCTCCCATTGAACAACAGCTGGAAGTTTCTCAACACTGCCCTGAAAGAATCCAATCTGACACAAAAGCAGCAAGTTGGGGGTATCCTGGCACACCAGGGCTAGGCTTCCTGGCGACCAGTTTGTGTGCCTGAAAGCAACAAGGAACTCGATTTGGAAGAGCTGTACAACAACGCCTTTACATCAGCAGTATTTATGTAACATTTCTCTGAGGCACTCCAGTATTACTGGATGGAGAGTAAAAAACAGATGGGACTCTGGCCATTTCTGGGAAACACAAGTGTGAACAACCACCTATTTTTAATTTATCAAGTTCCATTCCAGTCTAAGCTGCCACAGAATCTGCGTCAATCTTTGTGTCCTTTTTTGATCTCTTCCCTCACTTAGCTTATGCTTATGTACTGAAAAAGCCTGAGCACATGATTACCCCATCCAGGCAACATGCCTTTGAAATGGCTTTTTAATCTACACTCTCCACTCCCTGACAGACTGACTTTTGCTGTATGTCTGTATTTGCTGTCTAGACACTTGCATATGCTAACCTCTAATTTAGCCCTCCCTTACTGACCCATGCGTTTCCTCCCTTCTGTGGGTCTTCTGGCTGAACTGGAAATGCAGCACACTCATTCTACCCTATACCTGCCTGGTGCAATTGCATTCATACGAATCTGACCAGTGAAATAAGCATACGTTCATCATTTACAACAACAATGAATCCTCACACTCAAACAAGATTTGCAGTGCTCTCCTACTCCTGTGCCCTTCTTTACTGGCTCCAAACTGGAAAGAACAAGCGGTCCTTCCCAGAAGAACTCAGGATCTGCATAGACAGGGATCTGAGCTGAACCCTGCACTAGATACCAGATACATAGGGAGAAAATGATGGAAATATCTGGCCAAAACATGAAAAAGGAAAGGAGAATACAGATATGTCCTAAGAATAGCCAAAGAACAGTTCAAATCCAATGTCAATCTAAGACAGTATTGCCTCTAGTATGGGGAAAAAAAAAAAAGAACAGCTCTTTAGGTCAGTGGGCAACGTCCTCTCCCAGTTCCCAGTCTGACACAAGGCACTTCCTCTGCAACCTTAATGGGTGTTTTCTTTCAGTCCCTGCGTGCCCAGTTTTTCAGACCATGCTAATACTTCCGGTGTTTGCAGTGCTCAGACAGAGTTGTAATGAAGGTGTACAGATGAGAGCTCACCAAAGCCACTCTGTACTTCCACTTTAAATACTATCTTTGCACCACAAACCACTTCCATGTGCCTGAAGCATAAAAGATTTGCTATCTGTGTCAGCTCATACACATGACTTAAGAGGCAATTTAGCATTATTCAATTGCTTTAAAGTCTTATGTAGGGTGAGTTCATACAAAGTCTGAATAGTGGGCCCTACATAAGGCTGGATTTCAGCATCAGGACTACACAGTACCATATTGGTGCCACTCCAATCTGAGAGCCTGCACTACTAATCTACAGATACACGTTACTCAAACTCACTGACTCTGCCCTTCCTTGCACACCCACACATCTTCCTGTACCCCAAACTACATACCACAGAATACTGCATAACATCCCTTTGCACAGTGAGTAGTATCAAAGTCATCTACTTCCAATTTAGATGAGCATTTATTGACTCACGTACCAGCATGAATTCACTACTGCTGTGTGACAGACTTGGATTTGCTATCAGTTCAGTGAAACCATAGTTTTGTACAAGCTATGATTTCCTTCAAGACTAATGCATGCTCCAGTTGATTTCCCTCACTGGAGGCTGATGATATTGAAAGCTTAGGTAACTGAGGACTTTATGTACTGTGTCTGTTGCTTACATTCTCATAGCACCTTTCATTGCTACAAATGCTGATATTTTTAACTTCTCAAACAGAAATAACAACTGAAAATGTTAAACATTAAAAATGAAAAATTATCAAAGGAACAAGACCACTAACAAAGGTATACACTTCAAAACAAGCTAGAAACAGAAAGAGGACAGTTAGGATCAACACATCTGCAGCTTCACAGGGATTCCCTCTGCATCATGGAGTCCAAGGTACAGTTTTTCCACAAAATTCTGTTTTTTGCATTTATTAACTGTACATAGCTCTGTTGTCCATCTCCAGGACTTAGAATACCTTGTAATACTGTTTGGGCTGGTTAACATCAAACAACTAGAAGGTCCAAGGTCACTCAGGAGTTAGTCTTTAAGACAATTATCAAATTGCCAGGAGTAGTTCACAGCTGACAACAAAACTGCAAAGAGGTTGAAGAGTCCTGAAACACCGTGTATCACAATGAAAGGGTAGAAACTACAATGTAACTGCCAGCACTGAATTCAATTTCCCCTCCGCACAAGTTAGCACGGTATCTACAATAAGATTACGTTGTCTTAATTCTTCAGTACATTCCAACAGCAAGTGACACAACAGATAAATGTTTTTATCCACTAACGTAATTGTAATACCATAACGGGATGGAAAGTACCACAATAATAACAAGGTGGCAAAGTCTTTGGCTATAGCAAATGAGAAGCCCAAACACAGCAGCCACAGAAATGAAGGAAAAGAGCTGCTAAAGATAACATTTCCAAGCAAAACCTGAATGTCCTCTCCCTGAGACAAAGTTTCCCAGGCCCAAACAAGTTAAAAACCTGAGCATCTATTATTCTTCAGTTTCTACCAGAAGAGGCCACAACAGCAGTCCACCCTACTGAAGTCACATCAATGCTCTGATGCCCACTTTACAAAAGGGATGTCTTTCAGATCCAGTCACAACAGCACTTATGGTTATATGCACCATCAACAAGTATGTACATCAACACACCAGAATCAAAACAAAACAAAACCACCTTACTGCTCAACACAGTTATGGAGACAGGATAGAATAAGGCTTGGACTACACACAGTTCACTGCAAGGCATCATACTCTGTAGGCTGCCACTTCCTTTAACACGTGTACATCATGGTGCAGCCTCACTCTAACACACATCCTATTTAATCATAAAGACAAAAACTCACTTGATTGCTCTCCTTTCTTTCAATGGTTTCCATGCTCCTTGTGTATCTTCCACCTTCTCTCACCTACCTGTACATCTCTCCAGCTTTAGAGCTTTATGACTTCTCACATCTAAGGGAAAGAAAAAAAGAAAAAAAAAACCACTGAACCACCAGAAAAAAAATCTCTCCTAGTTCACATCCTTCCCCTTTCTATTCACATCACCCCCATTTATATAGCACTAAACAATTGTTAAGATGGAAATAAGCATGAGGATGACTTGGTATCCCCTAAAAACAAGGGAATTTTCACTGGAGGTGAACAGAAACCCCCATGAGAGAAGGGGGAAGTCCACGCCACTCAATGCATGAGTGAAAAAAGGAGACGACAAAACTCAGCTGTGATATATCATCACACGTTCTTCCTTGGCCACAGCAACCTGAACACAAGAACAGGGGATGTGCTGTTAGTTCCCAGTGGTTGGGATTTTGGAGTAGTTTGCTGACATCTCTTTGTCAGCAACGACTGTGCAGTAGTACAAAACAGAGTTAGAAAGAAGTTTCCAAACTAATAAACAGCTGTCTGTGAGAACTCATTTGTCTGAGCACAGAGCCCCGGAAAGAGGATGCTCGCAGGAGCAACTCGTACAACAGCGTCAGCCGCCCGGTCCTCTTCGGGGCGGTGTGCGTATTTTCGCTGCCGCTATTTCTGGGCGCTGATGAAGGACACGGCCCTCCCTGCCCCGCGCGTCCACGCAGAGCGCCTGACGCACCACCAGAGCGGAACGCACACACGAAGCGGCAGCGCTGCTCCCCACGCAGCGCCGGCGGGGCCGCGCTCCGCCCACGGGGTCGCGAAACCGCCAACTCCGGCTGCGGCCGACCGGAAATACTTGCCGGAAGTGCCGGCGGAAGTCCGAACTGGCCCCGCCCACTCCCTCCTCGCGTCGGTGCGGGCGGTGCGGGGTGAGGGGGGGTCCGTTCTCGTTCCGTCGACGTTTCCGCCCCGCCCCGCCCCGCCCCGCCCCACTCCGAAGCTGCGATCGCCGCAGCGCCGCGCGGCCATCGCCGCCCATAGGGGCAGCGCGGGGACGGAGGGGGCGCGGCGCGGGGCGCGGCTCCGCACGGTCCCTCCTCCCGCTATAAGGGCGGCGCGCGGCGCGGCACTGCCCGCGTTTTGCTGCGGCTCCGCGCATGCGCGTCGCGTCGGCGGCCGCGCGGGGACATGCGGAGCTGTGCGGCGCTCTCGGGGTAAGCGGCCCCGGCGGTGCTCGGCCCGGAGAGCTCCGCCGGCGGGGACAGCGGATCGGGGGCCGGGGCGGGCGGGCGGGCGCTGCTTGGGGGACGGCGAGGAGCGGTTGTGCCGCGGCGGAGCGGCCTCACCCCCGGGGTGCGGCGGCGGCACAGGAGTGGAAGCGCGGGCGGAGCGCCGCGTTCGTCCGTCGCCGCTTCAGCCGCCGCCGCTCTGCGCTGTTCGGTTGGGACGCGCCGCAGTGCCCTCGGGGACAGCGCATCCCCTGCGCGTGTGCGCTGCGGAGGGCTCGGGCCCTTCGCGCCCCGTTTACTTTTCTCCCCGCAGCGATTGATCCGCGGCGGCCGCTTTCGGACGGGGCTTCACGGCAGCGCCCCGCTCCCAGCGCTGCGGGTGTTATTTCTGGGGAGAGCAGTTCCCCTTCTCGTCGCGTTCGGTCGTAGCGCGGTGCATCTGACGCCGTGCTGATGGCCGAGCCGGCCCGACGGGAACTGCTTCCTGAATGGGACTGAGATTCACGTCAACGTTTTCCAGGAGGGCACAGAACCGAACCTTAAACGCTTCTCACATTTGACAAGCAGAGGCAAGGCTGTTGTCTCGCTGTTTAATTATTAGGTTTCTGCGAGTTCCTCCCGGTTTGCTGCGTAGGACCGTGGGACAGCAGTCAGGGCTTTAACCGAACCTGGTGAGCTGCTTCAGTATAACCCCACAGAGGCGGCTGTTAGAATCTTGAGCCATTGGTCGCTCTGTCCATCAACTGCGTTAGGGTTGTAGAATACGTTGTGTGTCACTTGGTATGATCTGAGCAGCGTTTGTCTCTGCACCAAGTGGGCACCATCTGAGGTGTTCTAGGGCAGAGTAATCCGTTTCTATTGGCAGATTTCAGTCTGCCTTCTCATGAGGCTGTTGTTGCTCGGTGGCAGTTGTCTGTAAAGAGAAAAGCACTTAAGAGATTATGTGAGCACCAGAAAACAAAGTTTGTCAGGGGGATTTTCAAGGGGGTTGGGTGTTTGTTTGGGGTTGGTTTTTGGTTTTGGTCTGTTTAAGTATTCTAGCAAGTAATAAGGTAATTCAGGTTGCTTGAAGTCCTATTGGAAGTCTAAAACACTTGAATGTTAGAAGGAGTGGCTCTATCTCAGGTATTTATGTTAAATAGAAAGTCAGAGGAGGGGGGAAAGGAAATTACATCACCTTGTCAAATAAGGAACGGCTAGCTGGAGTGGATGACTTGTAGGGCAAAAATGTGCCCCTCCTCCTGTGAATCGCTTTGGAGATTCATTACAGATACATGGTGGCAAGGTGAGCAAAAATAAGTTGTCAATTTAAGGTAGCTGCATATTCTTTCCTCTCCCAGAACTGTTAAGTAGATCTAACTCCCACACTTTCTTGTGTCTTACAAATCATGCATGAGCTGTTTGCCATTGCTGCATTTATAAAATCTGCCCAAGATTGGTGTAGGGATTCACAAAAATCTTCATGTCAAACTGCTGCCGTATCCACTTTGTGAAGCATTCATGGACGCGGTACAAACCAGAATCCAGTTTCCTTTATTATGAAACTAGTTTGCCTCGAACTGGTTGTAGCAATGGGGCTGGGGGTGAGCAGCAATCAGAGTAACAAGGTTTTGTTATCAGTGATTGTCTTGAGCTAAGGTATGTGAAAGTGCTGCTTTGTTCCCAAACAGAGGAATACTTGTAGTGTGGCTACAGTAATTAGTGACCTGTTCAGCATGAAAACTGAATATTCAGGATGCTTTATGGAGCTCAACTTGCTGGAGCTCTTGAGATTTCTCGGACATTCACATAGGCTTCCCTCATTGTAGAGATACCCCTCCTGTACTCCAGTGGGTACACTGGGCCATTTTCAGCTTAAGTGTATTCTTCTGGAGCAATTCAGGTGTGTTAATGGGTGCTGTGAGCACACATGGTTGTTGAAAGCTCTCCCCTTTGCGGGGTTGCCTTGCCTTACCCAGTGCACTCAAACACCGGAATTGCCATGGCTTGCATCTACGCTGTAGAATTAGCAGCTATAGTTTTATTTGCAACTAACCACGTTCTTTTTGAAC
The DNA here is from genome assembly GCF_038088225.1 of Cyrtonyx montezumae. NCBI lineage: Eukaryota > Metazoa > Chordata > Aves > Galliformes > Odontophoridae > Cyrtonyx > Cyrtonyx montezumae. Next base: position 231,186 of record NW_027071948.1, read on the forward strand.
AGCACTGAAACTGTACCACCTTCAAAAGCCCTCAGAGCACTTCGATCTAAGTGCTGTAATCTATGTGGAAGTAGGACAGAGGAGCAGAGTAACCGGAAACCCATTCTGAGTAACACACGTTGTGCAAATGAGGAGCAAACGAGCGCCAGGGATACAGAATGCTGCCTTACTGCATAGCGTCCACTTTCTTTAGCTAATGCTTGATGTTATTTATGGTAAATACAGCTCCTTACATCTTTAAGGATGCGGTAGTAGGCCAGCAGTGACAACTCCTCCATCAGATATCTTTCTGGCTCTTCTGATCGTTTGTTTAAATAAATCTACATGTGTTTTAAAATGTCCGAGCTCGGGACCGAAAAAAGCAACTGAAGGAGAACGTGCAGTTATGTGGGTACCTTACCTCTCCTGATACTCCTAGCTGGGGCCGTGCAGGACAGTTTCATAACTCTGTCCATTCACAGCTCCTCATTGAAATGTTGTGACGAGTCACCTGTGAATTCAGAGAGGGGGTGTTAGGAGCAGGCAAGTTTCACAGCTACAAAATATCTGGTTTATTTTCAAAAATAACAAAGCATCTATTGAAAAAAAAATACCCTTTCCTAGAGTATGTAAGTATTTAAATTCATCTCAGAAATTGCACTTGGCATTCCAGAGGGATTTCAGAGAGGCAGTTGTGCAACTATCAGTCCTGAGAGCTGAGATTTAGACAGCGTTCACAAAGCTGACACGGTAATTATTAGCAGTAGTTTTGGCGTGGGATCTGATGGAGGTTGGGCCTCTTAACAGGCCCTGCAAGGGTTGTATGTTATCATAGCAAACACATTACATGTGCTCTCAAATGACAGCAGTGCCGCCCCCCCTTCCTGTCTCATTTTTTTTATATCCTAATCAATGTCTCACGCTCTTGTCAGATCTTGTGTGCTCGCTGAGGCAGAGCACTATCATTTGCTGACTATTCAGTGTTCTTTATCAGTGATTTAAATGTGCGACTTATACCGGACTTCAAAAATACTGGAATAGAAGTGCAAAATCCTTCATAGGCATTCATCTGCATTACTAATAGTGTGGGATCTGCGAGGTGTGAAAAGAATCTGAGAGTGCAAGCTGATGGGATTGGTGTTTTGTTTGTGAACTGTGTTAAGGATAATTAAGGACAAATGTCATTTTAGAATTGGTACCGTTTACCCTGTGCTTCACAAGTCTTCCCCTTCCCAGAAAATGGTTCTGTTTGCTCCTGCGGGACAAAAAAGAAAATGCTGCTGTTCAAGAATTATGGGGGATTTCTGAATTAGTTTTGCTAAATATAACTACATCATTACTTTCTGAAACCATGCGTTTATTTTTACTTGTCAAATCTGCAAATCCCACTACTGGGAAGGGTCCAACTTGCAAAAGTTACCTGGCTTAAGTGAGGTGTTAAGGAGGTTACTGGAAAGGAAAAACAGTCTCGTCTCTAAAATCAGGAAGGCAGAAATCAATGCTACCAAGAGCCTGACGCTGTGCCACCACAGAAGGCTGGCTGGGGCCTTGCTCACTTCCAGCACAGCCAGTCACCTCCTGCCTAGGATTCTGAAATTGCTGGTTAAAATACTCCAGTGTCAACTAGGAAATAAAAGCCACTTCTGTTGACAAAAGTGTGATCACTGGCAGTCACAATTGAGAAAACCTTCCCACTCTTAAAAGAGAATGACATTAGGTATTGCAAATTATAAGCATATATACAGTCAGAAACTGAACTTCAGATATTATTTGCTTGGAAGATCAATACTGGGCTCAGTTCAACATTTTGAAAAGGATGACAAACTTCTTTGTCAAACAGTTGTTTCCGAAAGGCAAATGTTGGCGTTAGATTACAAATTAATCCTGCTGAAAGGTTGGCCAGTCGTCACAGGGAGGGATAATGGATCTTTCCCCTTAAAGGAAAAGGATGACATGTCTGTGTAGAAGAACTAGTTTATTTTTGAACAGATGTACCATAATTATAAGCCACTCCCTATTTCTGCACCCCGTTTTCTTGCATTGCCATACTGTGAAGGGGTTTTCATGGTGTATGTGCTGCACTGATGTAGCTGGCCCTCAGGTGCTGTTTGACTTCTGAAATCAAAATACAACAAGGCAGTTTAAATGGAGTTGACTTCAAGACACCAGAATTCTGACTGGAAATAAATAGCTAGAGGATCATGTCTGTTTTAAAGCACCGTGACGCTTACACTTCTTTATAATAGTCACTGCTCTCTATAAAAGCAGCTCTGGAATTCTAACTGAAATAGTAAATTGAGTCTGTTGATGAGTGGTTGGCATGTATCAATAGGTTGGTAGATGAAAAGCTTGACAGGAGCCAGCAGCATGTGCCTGCAGCCTGGAAAGCCAACGGCATCCTGGGCTGCATCAGCAGAGGGGAGGCAGTGGGGCAGGGAGCCCATGCTCCCCAGGGTTTGGAGCTGGATGGGCTTTAAGGTCCCTTCCAACCCAACCGTTCTGTGAGTCTATGAATATTTTACTTGAATGTATTTAACTTATTTCTTTACAGTTTTAAATCCTCAAGAGAACTTGTTTATTTTGTGCAGAGTACAGTCAGAGACAAAGTAAGAAATTCTGTAAAATTTTCCTACTGACAGTGCAGGGACAGAAAGCCTTTTTTACAGAGACATTTAGTTCCTTGAAGTCCTGAAAGTTCAGATCAGAGTCAACTCATACTTGCATTTCTGATATTTATATCCCTTTCTTTATTTGGCAGGGAATGCAAACTGCAAGAATCCTGTCACCCCTTGTGAGTTTCTAGAGTTAGGAGACATCGCTGCAGAGCAGTACACAATGTCAACTGCAGGAGTTGCTGCTCAGGAAATGAGAGTCCCACTGAAAACTGGATTTCTTCATGCTAGTCAAGGCATGGGGGGTCTGAAAACCTGCTGGGGTAGCCACAGTGGATTTGAGAAGTGAGTATGGTACTTGATCTATTGAACTGTCACGTATATGATAAGAATACTTCTCCTGGTACCAACCTATGGCTTATTTACAGTGAAGACTTTTTATTTCTTTTTTAGTACTTTCTTTAACATGGACCCTATAGCAGTGGCATATAACTTGAATCCATCAGCAGAACAACATTTACCATCCATTGGTAAGTAAAAGACTGATGATGTCTTTAGGTAGTGTAATGGATGTGTCTCATAAGGTGCTGAATGCTTTCTCATTTTGGATATAAGGCTGCCCTCTGGTGACAGAATGAAGGCAGTTCAAGAACATACTGCTATTAAAAAGCATTTCAAATAATGTGCTTAAGAAGAACTCTATGCTTTCCCTTGTATTTACAAGCCTCTGAGTTTCCATTACCCTCCCAATTTAACAATAATAAAAAAATCAGTAAAATATATTCTGTCTTTTGGGATTTTTGCAGCTGCAGTTCCATTTTATCATTTGTGCACGAGGTCTCTTAACTGCCTCATTTAAGTGGAGCACTGGCCTCAGACATGGTAATCAGCTGATTTCCTAACTAAGCACAAAACTACCAGACTAAAAGAGACCTGTAATAACTAATGCTGTTTCTGGTATTGTTAATCAGGAATTACTTATTTGTTGCTTTAGAAGGATTTAAACAGTTAAACGTGCAATGGCAAAAATAACATGGCAAAATGTCATTTACTTTAAAAAGTTTCTAAGGCTTTCTCACCTTTTTAGGGCACTCCTCCAGCTGCATTTCCTCAAATGACCACAGCTTTGCTGAAGGTTGCATCGAAGTCCCATCGCAGAAATCTAGTCCAGCTCCTGCAAGTCCCAAAAATGAGCAGCCAGTTTCAAGATATGAAGACCAGCTCATTCCTGGCTTTAGTAAACTGTCGTTAACCATGGGCTATGTTTCTGAAGAAACACCTCCTCACATGCCAATAAAAAATGGCCCAATTCAATGTCTGTCTGCATCTTCCCATGATCGTAGCTCCAGGCCGCTGCCCCCTCTGCCTGTTCCTGAGGATCTTACTCCAGACGAGGTTGACAGAGAAGTAGAATTCCTGACTAGCTCAGATACGGACTTCTTGCTAGAAGATTATGGACTTCCTCCTTTTAAACCCAGTGGTTCGAGTCGGCGGAGCTTTAGAGGTTGTGGACAAATCAATTATGCATATTTTGATGCTCCAACAGGACCAAAAACAGAAGATACCAACCCTACACAAAGCCTAAATGGATGCATATCCAGTATTTATCCTCCTCCACAGCAGCTGCATCGACGTTTGCGAAGGTCCCATTCAGGCCCAGCTGGCTCTCTTAATAAACCAGTAGTGAGACTATCTGGACACTTGAACAGGTCTTCTCCAAACTCTGATGAAGATAAACCAGAGATTCCCCCAAGGGTTCCCATACCTCCAAGGGCTCTCAAACCAGATTACAGAAGGTGGTCAGCAGAAGTTGCTTCTAGTGCATACAGTGATGAAGACAGGCCTCCCAAAGTGCCCCCTAGAGAACCTTTGTCTCGTAGCAATTCCCGTACTCCAAGTCCTAAAAGCCTGCCATCTTACCTCAATGGGGTTATGCCCCCGACCCAGAGTTTTGCACCTGATCCTAAATATGTCAGCAGCAAAGCTTTCCAAAGACAAAATAGTGAAGGATCTTCCAACAGGATCCCTTGCATTCTTCCTATTATTGAAAATGGTAAGAAGGCCAGTTCAACACACTACTATCTGCTGCCTGAAAGGCCTCCCTATCTGGACAAGTATGAGAAATTCTTCAGAGAAGCAGAAGAAACCAGCTCTAATACAGAAGTTCAGTCCTGGTCTGGTGACTGCATGGCCACTTCAGTCCCAACAAAACTGGACTCAAAACCTAGAATGGACATAGCTGGTCATTTGAAACGAAAACATCTGTCTTACGTGGTTTCTCCGTAGTCTCTGGGAGCACAGCTCATCTGGGTTGTTGAGGATGGAGCCCAATGTTAGCACGTTAAAAAGATCTTAATGTTCTCAAATAATGAAGTAGGACAGGTTTGTCCCTTGAGAACTAAGCAGTGAATGGTAAAGTCCTCTTAGGCTGTGTATCTCTGGTATGTTTCTTCATATTGTTTTTTGTCTTGGTACAGATGGCTGAAAACTGACAAAGATTGCACAGAAACATACAGAGATGGTAGTTGCAGTTGGCCAGTTATATGCTACCTTAGATGAGTGTATTTGGTAGTCACATTATCAAAATAAGTCTAAAAAAATCTAACTTTACTTATGAGTTCCTTATAAACCTGACAACAGAGCAGATAATGCAGTAGTTTTTGTATCAGGCATTTCTAGAATTTCTTTTGCACAATAACTCTGCAGAGAAGAGATTCTGTTCTCTCCAGCTGTGATACGCCAACCTGGTAAGAAGGTGACTGCAAGATCACTTGGATCACTGATAACTTTCAGGCCTGTCGAGCACACAAAGTATTTTTGCAATGCTGAATCCATTTCACAGCTTAATCGGTGACCAGCAGACTTACTTTCAGGGTGAAGCAGCACGGAACCGAGATGGGCTTTGTGGATTCTTTTAGTTCACAGACACTTGGCTCAGTTGTGCAGTTCTTCTTATGACAGACATGGACCAGATACTGCTAAGCTGCTGCTGCTGCTCTTCTGCTGGATCCTAGAAAGGTGTGAAAGTGTCATAAAAGTGGCAGAGAACATGAGCAAGTACACGATTGCTGTAAGTAGGCTGCAACAACTACATGCTCATCTTGAATCTGAAATGGGTATATTACATAACACAAGCTGGTCTTGTGTTCTGGTTTCAGTATTTTAGGAGAGGAGGAGAGTATGGGGAAAAATATGATTCCACTTCTGAACAGTGTCACTTCTGTCTGTCTCTGCTTCAGACACTGGTTCTTGCTGTTTAATTTTTCCTCATTCTGCTTCTGCGTTCCAGTGAAGTTCATTCAGTTGCCACATTCGTGCATTAGCAGTTTCTCTCGATTACATTTATCCTCTTGCAGATAAGCACAGAAGAAAGGGTGCTCTTCAGTGGAGGCACAAAAGACAAATGTGTTCCTCCTAACAGAAATAGACGAGCTGTTTACAATTTGAACTGCTGACTGAAATGTTTGAGCTATTTTGAAGCTTACTTTTTATTTTAGTACAAACTAAATGAAGGTGAAATACATGCTATAGAAATGCACTGATATTTCTGCATCATGTACAGTATTGAATAAAGAATTCACTTTGTATTTTGAATATTGTCATGTCTTGAGTTTAATAAAGTTATAATATACTTATTTATGATACATTTTGTTTTTTGCTTCATTGAATACTGTGTTGCATTTGGGCTGTGCATTTCGTGGGAAAATCAAAATGGAAAATGCTTCACATGCAACAAATACTGAATTGAGCTTCCACCCAGCACTGCTGTCAAAGCGTTCAGTAATTCACACTGCACAAATTAATTCTAACTCCTCCACAGTAACTGATGCTTAGTGTGCACAATCTTTTCCTGGCAATAAAGCACTATACAGCCTATCACAATTAAAAACCTTTATTTCCAAAGCGACCTACAGTGCATTAGGTACAGTCTTACAGAAATGGGGGAAGTAGTTTTCCTGACTTCAAGTTCTCATCTGTTAAAAAAGAACTAAGTTATACATTTAAGGGGTGAGTAAAAAGGAGTGAATCGTTCTAAAGACAAAAAACACCTCATTTAAACAATAAATTAGTGATTGCTTTTGCCTTAAACAACTTTTAATGTTCATCTCAAAATACGTATGTTTAACCATAGTAACCTTACCCACAGCTCAGATACTGAAACACACATCTCTGGTCTCTCAGCTGTGTATGGGGGGTAAATCCTTGCCTTGAACTGCCAGTCCAGAGTCCATACTTTCTGCAAATGAGCTTCTTTCAGAAAAAACACAGATTATTGCCATCCTTGGAATTATACTTAATGGATGCAGGTTAGGAAACAGTTCTTCACCACAGGGTGGTGGGAATGAAAGGGGGTCCCCAGGCAGCAGTCATGGCACCACTCAAACACAGGGTTTGAATTCTTTTGGTGATCCTGAGCAAAGCCAAGACCTGGACATGATGAGCTGTGGGGTTCTCTTCCCTGCCTGCCTTCTAGCTTTTGCTTCTGGCTCCTGCTCCATTCCTAACACCTGGAACCTCCTTTTTAATGGAGATTTCTGTGCTTGTCCTCTCTGCTCATTTCCCCTTAACCTGAGACACCTCGAAGGACTCAATTGCAGTTCTGCCCTTACTGGCACTTGCTGTCAAGTTAGCAGCTAAGCCATTCCTGCACAGGAAAAGCATCTCCATCCATATAGTACAGAGTAAAAAGGAAAAGAACAAGAAAACTTGTGTGTACTCCTTTCCTGCAAGTGTTGCTATTGCCTACTAAGGCGTGAGTATTACAAAGAAATTCCTCTGTAGTAGTACTCATCTGGAACGTGGTGGGAAAGCTGGCAACAACGGTGTGTCTTAACTCTTATTTAATAAAACAGTTCAATTTTGAAGTCACATTTACAACTGAGGTAAAACAGACTGAAGTGGAGCTGAAAACAGTGACCAGAACTGCTCTGCAGCAAATAAGTCCTTCAGCCAGATCACAGAACTCCAGCTTCAGTACAAGAGGACAGATTTATAGGCAACAGTCATACACAACGTGAGTAACATGGCCATATTCCCCTTAAAAATCCAAAGTAATGAGGTTTGTTCCACCGTTCAGTGGTTTCCTCCACTATCAGTGGGTCGCCTTGTTTGGGTATTCGCAGTCAACACAGATTCCTTGCTCTGGGGGACAAACTTTGCACCATCCAAAAGGTATATTCTGTTTTCCAAATGAGTCATTAGGCTCCAGAGCTGTGGGGGAAAATTTGCAAGTTCTGGCCAGAAGGCATTTCTCTGCTCATCCCCTGACACAAGATAAGACCTGTCAGGACACAGCGTGGTTTTGCAATATTCTGATCACATTTGAATATTTAGAGCTTGGGCTCACCTAGGCAGGGCCTGACAGATTCCTCTCAAGAGAGCTGGAGAGATCTGACTGAAATAATCACATTTCAAAGCAGTTAAGACTTGAGACGCAAGTCTGAAGAGTCAAGGTATTAGTGTTAAAACAAGAAAGATACACATTTACAGAAACACAATGCTTCCACAACTCCCTGAGCTGAGAGTGGGCTGCACACCACCTGGAGGTCTCTTTCTTGCCTCAGCAGCACTGCTGTGGCCACAGAGACGCATCATCAAGGCCACACGGTGAATCCATGACCATTGAACAGACCTTAATGAGAAGAGACTGGCAGCAAGGTCAGTGCGAAAGGAAACGGGGGACACAAACCTCTGTCCCCATCAGAACTGTCAACACCACAAGAAAAAGTTCACTAGATAATCACTGGAAGCAAGAAGTATCCACCATATCTATACTGTGAGAGGGTTAATTGGCCTAGAAAAATCAGCCAGGAGTTAAGCCTAGCTGGTAACTAAAGGATAAGCTTCTTCCCCTCAGTATACCTTTTCCTGATCAGAAGAGGTTGTGTCAGTATCCAGTGACTTAAAAAAATGCCATTAACTGAACTTTTCCACCAGGAGAACTTGCTCTTAAGCAGCTAACATCAGGGGATATAGCACAGCTTTTATGGGAGGTCACTTAAGAAGGTCTCCAAACTGATAATCGTATCTGAAATTCAGGATCAAGCCAATAGCTGCACGTGGTGCAACAAACACCCAACAAAATCATGACTATAGACTGAGGGCCAGACAAACACTTCTAAAAGACACACTCTTGTTTCCCTCCTGAAAGTACTCCAGTGATCAGTTAACAACATGCAGCAGTCTGTCCACAGGGAAATTCAGTCTGGTTCAGTATCTTTTTGCCCAATAGCTTTTTTTCCCCACAAAGAACTTATATTCATTTAAGACATTTGGTAAATTCTCTGTTTCTCAAAGTTCTTTGGCACTAAATCTAGCACACAAATTTTAATTATACTTATTAATATTTGCTAAACACCACTGCAGAGATTTCTGGCTGCTGAGCTTGTGATTAGCACTCATATAAACTGAGCGAGGTGTTACCACCACCCATCCTGCATTGTAATTCAGGCTTTGCATAATAACTGCCTAAATGCCTATTTTCATCCACACAGCTCATTACTTCTTCTGAATCATATATGGAAGCCACACCTGTGATTGCTCATAGACTGTTGCTCTATTATTTATATATTGGCATGCACCTTGATCCTAGTTGTGGTTAATTTTGAGAAAGGTGTTAGGCATTCCATATTTTAAGTGGTGTGCCACTGAAACATGGTAATCATAACTGCTATTCATTTTCTTACAAAGTGATTCAGAAGAAGAGATGCTTCCCTGTTTAAAACCTGCAGCTTCCTTCTGAAGATCACTCAGCATTATGGCTGTCACCCACAGATTGTCAGCATCTTAAAGCCACAGAGGAAAAAAGAGTGCAAATATACTGTTGTGAAACATCAGAGGAAAAAAATAAAGGTGTCAAACGATCCCACTGCCATCACCCTGAACCTACTCACAGACACACACTGAGCCAGCAGGACAAAACACTTTGAGACCATCTATGCACAAAACCTCTGTACCAAGCGTACAGCCTTCAGGCCTACCCCCCCAACCCCCAAAAATAAAAAATAAAAAAAAGAGAGACCTACACAGTTTATTTTACCTTATTAATGCATTCCTTATTCTCACAGCAACCTGAAGGGAAGGGCCAGCACTGCTGAGCATCCTTCCAGAAAGCAAAAGCAGTATACACCCAAACCTACATACTGAACAGTCTTTACGCCTTAAGAATAGGGAAATTCCCAGTTTCAGAGAAGGGCACACCAGTTCGTGCCACACTGAATCTGACCATCACATTGCATAGCAAGGTGTGAGCGAGACACTGGTGATAAGCAGGTTGCTCGTTGCAGTCCCTGCTTGTCATTTACTGGATGTTGGGCAAGGTCCAGAGGAAACCCAGGACTCCAACCATATTAGGTTGCACATCATGACTTCATTTGTCATCTATCACACTGACAAGTTATTCAAGAAAACTCTTCCTGCATCCTGCTTGCACGCCCCTGTCTTTGGAGCTTAAGCAATTTGAATTGGTATTCTGCTGTTATTGATGCAGAATCAGTAGCACGGTCTTCGACACGGTCCCCCACAGTATTCTCCTGAGGAAACTGGCAGCCCGTGGTGTGGACAGGTTCACTCTTCTCTCGGTGCAGAACTGGCTGGAGGGCCGTGCCCAGAGGGTACTGGTGAATGGAGTTAAGTCCAGCTGGCGTCCTGTTACGAGTATTCAGTTTTGGGACCCATCTTGTTTAATATCTTTATTGATGACCTAGATGAGGGAATTGAGTGTACCCTCAGTAAGTTTGCAAATGACACCAAGTTGGGAGGATGTGTCAAACTGCCTGAGGGTAGGGAGGCCCTTCAGAGGGATCTGGATAGGCTGAACAGCTGGGCTGAGCTCAATGGGATGAGGTTCAATAAGACCAAGTGCCGGGTCCTGCACTTTGGCCACAACCCCATGCAATGCTATAGGCTTGGGACAGAATGGCTTGAAGAATGTAGAGAGGAAAAGGACCTGGGGGTGTTGGTTGATGCTCGGCTCAACATGAGCCGGCAGTGTGCCCAGGTGGCCAAGAAGGCCAACAGCATCCTGGCCTGTATTAGAAATAGTGTAGCCAGCAGGAGCAGGGAGGTGATCATCCCCCTGTACTCAGCTCTGGTACGGCCGCACCTCGAGTACTGTGTTCAGTTTTGGGCCCCTCACTACAAGAAGGACATTGAGGCCCTGGAGCGTGTTCAGAGAAGGGCAACAAAACTGGTGAGGGGTCTGGAGCACAAGTCTTATGAGGAGCGGCTGAGGGAGCTGGGATTGTTTAGTCTGGAGAAGAGGAGGCTCAGAGGAGACCTTATTGCACTCTCCCACTTCCTGAAGGGGGGTTGTGGTGAGGAGGGGGTGGGCCTCTTCTCCCTGATAACTAATGACAGGACGAGAGGGAATGGCCACAAGTTGCGCCAGGGAAGATTTAGATTAGACCCCAGGAAGCATTTCTTTTCTGAAAGAGTGGTCAGGCCCTGGGATGGCCTGCCTAGGGAGGTGGGTGAGGCACCATCCCTAGTGCTGTTCAAGAAGCGTTTAGATGAGGTGCTGAGGGATTGGATTGAGCAGTTGGGTAGGGATAGTGATAGGAGGATGGTTGGACTAGATGATCTTGTAGGTCCTTTCCAACCTTATGAACCTATGAACCTATAATCAGGCCAACTTGATCCAAAGCCGTCCCTGTGTAAGGCAGGCTGCTGCTGCACACTTCGGAGCAGCGCAGAGAGGAAAGAAAACTGCTGCATCTGAAGCAGCCCAGTGCCAGGGATGCAGCAGGGGAAGCCAGGGACACAGACTCCACACGACGGTGAGCTCATGATGCCCTAGGCTTCTCCCATCACAGCACTGCATCAACCTCAGCAGTGCCCTTCACCGCAGCCACTTCTCCATAGTAGGCAACTTCCAACTCCCTCTCCACAACCAAAAGAAAAGGACTTTGTAAAGCATAGCAGAAAAGCAAGTGAGTAACATGCTAGATATAACAAGGAAAGCCAGCACAAATAACACTTCTTCTGTTGCCTTTTTTTTTTTTTTTAAATCAGGAAATCCGTTAGATGGGGAACTGTTGCCTGTAAGAACACAAATGATGGTGCAGTAATCAGATTCATTTGATGCAGTTTGCCTCCTGCCTGCCAGTCACTATCTTGCCTAGCTGAGAGTCCTCACTGCAAGAGGACCTCCTCCAATTTACATTACATTAAAAAAAAAAAAATCACAGGAGAAAGCAGGAGTCTGAACTGCACACACATGCAAGTAAGCCACAGTTTCTTAGCAGAGCTCACAATAACTCAGTTATAATGGTTTCAGAACTATCTTCCCCAGAATAACTCACTGAAGTGTAGCAGTACAGGGAAACCAACTAGCATAACTCAGAACCTCAAAAACATACCTCTTCTGGGCACAGTCATTCAGAAACTACTAAACTCCAGAACCTTTGAGCAGTCCCTTTAGAAATTAAAGCACTTCCAACCAAGCCACATAGCAGCAAGCATCTTTATTACCAAACACAGAGCCAGCAAAGATTTTATAGGTCTGAGATGGGAGAGAACACACAAAGAAACAGCACACACTCAAGACTGCTTTGTTTTTATTTAATCAGCAAACATTTGTTGGTGCGGTTTTGAAATGACAGGAGCTAAGATTATTTAGATGCTAATGGAGTTTTTTGCTAAGAGCATTTTCTTCCAGGAACAAAAACCTGTAAGATGTCCTAATTTAGGTGAGTACAACTGATAATTTCATCCACAACTACATTGTGCATCTTTCAGTTATTCTACAAAGACTCTCCACCTGAAATAGCTCTACTCCGTGTCCCACAACAGCACTTCAGTCTTTCAGTATTAGGGGTGCCTTCACTTGTTCAGCCACTTCCTTCCCCATCAGCGTTTCAACAATAGCCAACCCAAACTCAAAGCTGGTACCAGGGCCACGGCTGGTGAGGATGTTCCCATCTTTCTCCACACGGCTCTCGGAGTAGCAGTAGTGAGCTTAAAGGTGACAACAACAAGAGGGTCAGTCTCCAGTACAGTGCCACAGGGTGCAGACCTCCCTGCTCACAGACTACAGCAACTGAGGAGCAGCAGACTGCCAACAGCACCACATTATAGAGCATGCACTCAGCCACTCACGTGGGCCAAGCCCACTCTGGGCTCTGTATCCCTGTCCCTGCAGAACCAGGCAACTCACCACTGCATGCAGTCCTCAGAGAGGAAAAGGCCATGCAGGGAGCCCTCCCAGCTTGTTCACATGGCGTACAGGAGCACCTATCTACAAGTTTACCAAGAAGTCATCAGTTCACATCTTTCTTTCCTCTAAACGCATGCAGAGGAAACTAGAGGAATCCTGCCACCTCCTTCCAACCTCCGGATCTGTGAACATTCATATATCTGAACAGTGTTTCACCTGCACCTTACTTAGAAATGAGAAAGATAGGTGGGCCTGCTGGCTGCTCACAGCACCAGAGCACTGGGAAAGCAGAAAAGGTGCTGCTAGGTTTTGCTGTTGGAGCCACTGAGACAAAGAACCAAAACAAGAAGCAGAACAGCCTTAAAAAGACAAAAAAAAAAAAAAGCACTAAGGAAACTTAGATACAGAATGAGATGCAAAAACTCTTCCTTTAAAGAAAAGCAAATAGTAAAGATAAAGCACTCCCTGAGAAGAATTTAGAAAGAAATTTGTAAAAATAATTACATACCTCCATTCATCATTTTATCTTTGGCCAAAGGATGCGTTGTGACTTTGCTTCCAAACCCTATTCCGTGCGCCAGAAGGGCAGTAGGACCTGTAAGGACACACAGTTATATCCGTGAGAAACTTTTCTGCTACAACTGCTTAACAACAGGCACACAGCTCTCAGGGGCTCAAATCTCACTGCCTTATTAAGCCTCAACAAATAACAATTCACTTGAAAAGGCCCTCATGTGTCAGAACTGTGCACCAAGCAGTACTTTGGACAGATGAGGAGTTAACAGCTAACTTCTTGGTTTTAACATTCGTTCTCTTTTCACCACTTCCTCCCCAGCCTGAATTGAGGAAGGAGCACGTGTTAAGTTGCCTTAAGTCACCCATGAAAAAATCCTTACGGGAATTCCAAAAGAAAATGAATGTAAGATTTGCCTGATCAGAGTGTTATTTCCACACATTTGATTCATTTCAGAAAATGAAGTAACAAGGAAATAACCTTCCCTGTGCTCAGCTAGAATCAGCTCTGAGGGGCATTAAACCTAAAATAAGTGAATCATCCTGATCTTGAAGACAAGCAAAGGCCTTCACCAAGAAACTGAGAGCAATTACGGTTGTTCTGCAACAAATATGGTTAGAGAAGGAAAAGACTACCAGTGCCACATTCAGAACTGTTCACAGATCGGCACGCGTATTGCTCAACCAAAGAAAGAAAGCAAAATAAGGAGTAGCTATGCACCAGACAAAATGTGAAAACACATTCCACAAATACACACCATTAGAGTGTCTCTTACACAGTCATCATCACTCTCATACTCCCCCACATACACCAAAGCCTATCTCTCTGCTCAGCTAGGAGTACTGACAGTCATTCATCTTGTTTTTTCTTTCCATGCAAATCCCATAAGGAAACTAACTAGATACCTAGCTGTGCAGAACATGTAAGCAGACAACCCGCTCTGCAGAGTAATTCCATCTTTCGGTACCACTCTATTGAGGCTGAGTCTGTAACACTATACTTACAGCCATCCTGCTGAAGCTAAAGGGCAGAAGAGGAGTCATGAGACAAGTTTACAGTAATGATGTTCTGCCAGCACTGTGCCATCACAGAGGGAACAAGCAGATACTTTGTAAAAACAAAAAACAAAAAAACCCAACCCTACAAAAACAAATCCTAAACTAAAAACCTAGCATTAAATGGTAGTGCAGTGGAAAGCACAGCAATGACAGCAGAGTAACAAAGTCCCAGGCTGCAACAAATGAGGATGTCCTCAAATTCAACAGCCTCAGACACAAAAAACAGCTACTTACCTTCAAAAGGCCTCAGATACACATGGATCTCCAGCAACAGGTGCCCTCACCTCCACTGCCAACCCTTAAATGAGGATTCGGTAGGGGTGGATCCTGGCTCCATCCTTTCTGATCACTCACATACATTGCATGAACCTGAGCTCCCCCGGGCTGGCCCTGCCTTCCCATCAAGTGCTCCATCACTACTTCAAGACATGACTGAGCATTTCCTCTGCACCTAGCAAATTAGTTTTCACTTTTTAAGACACTAACCCAATTGACAGGGAAATTCCAGTGCTGATGGGTTTGTCTGCAGCACAAATGCCTGTAACTAAGTTACAGGAATACAAATTTCTACGCCAGGATAACTGCCTGCCTGACCTTTCAAAACACCCAAGTATTGATCAAAGGAAGATGTGTTACTAACCCACCTGCACATATAGCAGCAATCAGGCCTTTTCTGCTTTCCTGATCCTTCAGAATGTCTTTAACAGCAGCAGACTGTACAAAGATAAAAAAGTCATTGCTTTGAGTTGATTATTTGGGTTGATCATATGAAGCACAATTGAAGTATTTCCTACTGCAAATTTATGAACAAGATTTACAAAGAAAAACAGCTTGACAACACTCCATCGTTCCTCAGAACAGAGAGAGCAATGAAAACCCTAAGAAGGGAAAGAATTGCAACCAATAAATACTTGGTCCACCAGGAAAATGCACAGAAATCAAACTGCAAGGAAACTCTCACCCTACATAACAGCAGGTAATTCTATGGCCATTGGAAATCACTGTTGGAGAACTTCACGGGACAACTAGAAAGGAGTATTCATTAGCTACCTCCAGACAGTCCCTAAAAGTCTCAAAAAGTTTTATAAGGGTTAATTGTCTCATTCCAGGGCTTACAAACCAGGCGATACCATCCAAGTTCTACCCAACAGATTCACTTGCTCATCTGTCTGCCTTCAACAAGGTAAATACCACAACAGTTGTGCACCCCAGACAGAACTCCTGAGTAAAAGAACACAGTCCTCTGGGTTTAATCTGCTTCAATGTTCATGGAATCAGATCTTCATTTGCAACCATTTCACACAATATTGAGTAGCCTTCCATTTTTATGCAGCTTAACCAGGTCATCAGGTACAAGAATTTACATCCCTCCTCTACATCTCCAGAACAGCTTAATACTATTAACAACTACTTACCCTGTAATCATTCACTCAGAATAGAACGTTCAGATGTTTAACTGAATTTGCATCATTACTACAGGAGTGCAGACCATCTACAACACACAAGAACACTTCTGAATCTTCTAAGATATCAGAACTTTACCTCTGACAAGTTCTGAGCTCCAAGGTTACCTCCAGGCAAGACAATGACATCGTAAGGTCCCTAAATAAACAAACAGATAAAGTTTTGTTCAACAGAGGGCAGTGTATCTCTGACATTGTTTTAGGGACAGTACAGCTAAGTGAACTGAGAAGCAAAGGGATCCTTTGCTGAGAAGCCTTTTCTTCCACTGAGTGACACATTACAAGCAAATAATTACTTCCAATTATGGAAACAAATATTTTCAGGAGCAGCCTATGAAGTCTGTTTCAGAACAAACTTCTTAGTCTAGTGAACTTAAGAGCTTCCAATTTAAGAGCAAGCAAATGGTAGCGCCTGCATTGCAAAGACAAGTGTTTTTGCTGAGCTTACTGCAGCTTTCCATCAGAAGCTTTTTTTTCTTCTTTTTTTTCCCCCCAGTCACAGTATTTTGGTGGGCTGACTAACATGAGAAATAAAGCTCTATGTCTGACACTGTGCAAAACCAAATCTGATCTTGGCCTGCTGTGAAGTAAGACAAGACCGAAGGAACCACAGCACAGCAAGATGTGCAGTTCTGCGAGTCACCGTGGCACAGAGGGAACATCACATTCAACACAGTTCTAAAGGCTCTAAGAGTTCAGTTTTGGAAATCACAGAAAGGCCATATTAACCACTGCATCTGTTCAAGGTGATGACCAACCTCTTTTCTGGCATCCTCTAGACTGGCGTCAGGACAAATGAAGACATCTCGACTACACTGCACTGGTTCTTTCCCAGTTAGGCCTGCAACAGTCACCTTGATCTAACAGAAGAATACATCTGTTATTACAGTTCAAGAATTAAAGATATTTGACAAGCTTGTGCTTATAGCACCCAAAAAAGGAGAACATTAACAAAATCATGGCAGCACTGGGGAAAGTTAATTTTTATTTTAGTCATTTCTCTCAGCGTTCAGTTACTGTATTTACTTAAAATCTTATTTTCCTACCTAATTAGATGATAATACTGCATACAACTACAGATGCAAAAGTACCAAACAGCACGAGGAATCCCACCAGGCAGAGTTCTAGTTAATAACATCATTTTAAAAGCTCAAAGAGGGTTATGTAACACCATAAGCTTGATGAGAACACAGCAGTTCAGGACCCTACAAAACAAAGGAAACTGCTCTGCATGGAAGCAGACATGTTTGGTAGAGTAAGACTTGGAACATCTGCTCCAGTTTAATTCCAGCTCAGATTTTAAATGCTTCCTAAGGACAAATGTCATTCATGCATATTTGGTGCATAACACAACTATTTGCCAACCAGTAAGAAGGCACAGGTGAGCGTTCATCTCATGCATCAGATTACACTCTGAATTTGAATTTACACTTGAATTTGAGGCACGGATTTTGACTTTACCAAGTATCCATGAAAAAAAAAAGACTTTTTGTCATCTACACACTCACCCCAGCTCTTCTCATAACATCAGTGGGGATAACGGTTTCCATTTCCTCCGCCCCTTTTGCCAGGATCACCAATGCCCTTTTCGAGGCCATGTCTTAATGGACTGCAACCAGGAGAGAAGTTTGTGAGCACAGAGTGACATCAGAAGGCAGATCCCCTGGTATAAAGTCTTCCTAACAGTAAAGTTTAAGAATAATTTGCATTTCTGCATGACCTTTCGCTTAAGCCATCCCAAACTAGCTCACTAGCTTTAACTGACATTTGCAGCAGTGCTACATAACTAAAGAGCTTTTTTACACAGCATACACTGCAGCATGAAGGGATTAACACACAGCACGTGGCAGCAGAACATCAAACAACTCGGCCTCATCACGACTTCAGTCTGCCACAGAGGAAGGCTGAGGTGGGTGGTTGGGCTGTTCTCAGATTGCCCTCACTCATACCCAGACTACCAACTCCTACCCAGGTCAGCATTTATAAAAAGAGCTTCTGTGAGCTTTGACCTCATGTCTGGTATTTAGTTTCCACACAGTGCCCTTCATTAAGTTTCCCATGAGTTAATAATGACTCCACCAGTGCCCCTGCAAAGCCTCAGCGATAGATTTTCTGAGCACTTCATAACTGAGTGGCAGAAAAACGCGTGCACACGTGTGATGGGGGAGCAGACCACAGAATATAGAAAATGGAACAAACTGAACTCAGCTTAACGATATTTTTTTTAGCTGCCTGAGTTCACCTTGAAGTAAATGACCAAATTTCCATTTGAAGGCTAAGTAACATCATCATCTATGCATCCATGTTAACTTATGCCGGTCTGGCAGCAGTCCCTGCATGGATCTGCAGTGCAGAAGGCTCTCCACAGCTCAGGCACATCTCCTCTCCTCTGCAGGGAATTCCCATTCAGAGATGCAGAGTACCCAGAAGCTCTTCATGGAATGAGAACCACGCTCGGTTGTCTCCACCAAAGAAAACCACCCCCCCCTCTGCTTCAGCTGCTGTTATTTCCAGTGGGCATCTTTTAAAAGCCGTTATTTCTGGAGCGTGTCCAGCAGAACCGCAGCATCAAACCCAACCGACCCCGGGCACCGAACGCTGCCTGCCGTGTGCTGAACGACACACGGTGCGAGCCGCGCCAGCAGCACAGCCCGCACACGCTCCAGAAGAGCGCTTCTGGACGGTGTACGTTCATTCTGCGTGGATTTTCCTACGGATTTCACTAACGGGCAGCGGACGGTGGGAGCGGCCACGCCGCAGTTCCCAGCTCGTTACGCGGCACACACGGGGCTGGCACGGCTTCGGGGCCGGCAGCTCAGCCCGCCCCGACGAAAGGTCACATCTGCACGCGCTTATTTTAGGACTCGGCACCGTTTCGGTTGGAACTGGATCATCTTTAAGGGCCCTTCCGACCGCAGCCGTTCCACGGACTGACGCAGCGAATCGGAAGATCAAAGCGGCCATCAGAACGCAGCACCACGCCAGCAAACGGGAGCCGGGCCTTCCCGCCGTGCTCGCGGCCGAGCGGGGCCGTCCAGCGGCCTCGGGGCCCGCCCGCACCCCCCGCCATTGAGGGCACCCCCAGCGCCGCCTGGCGGCCCCACACCCCCCTCCCCACGCACACACACACTCACGCGCACACACACGCGCGCGCGCGGCCCGGCCTCACCTCACACCGCCGCTGCGCCGCACAGCTCCGCCCCGAGTGGGGCGGGGTCCACGAGGAGCGCCGCGGTCGCGGAGAAGCGTGCGGTGAAGGGGCGGTGCGGGACGCGGCCGCGCTCGATTGATGGCTTTAATCTTTCACGCGTGCTCTGAGGAAGCGCTCCGATTCGTCTCCGTGGGACCGTGGCAAAACGGCACCTGCGCTCCGTGACGAGCGGCGGCCACGGCCACGGCCCACGCACAGCGTCCGCCCTGCGCGCGCCACTGCGCTCACGCCGACGGACGGCACGTGACGCTGGCGCGGGCGGGGATTGGCTGCGTGGAGCCGCAGGGGGTGAAAGGCCGCGTGCGCTGCGCTTTTTTCCACGCAGCGTGGGGGGCGGCGCTCCCGCCCACGGCCGTGTTTCTCTCCCCACGCGTGGGGAGGCGCGCTCAGCGATGCACCCCCCCCCCTCCGCCCTCGGTGGCCGCTCGCGGTCGGTCACACGGGACGGGGCCGGACCGGACCCTCGCACCCACCGCGGGGATTCCTCGGCGCTCATCGGGAAGCCCCTGCCGGGAGCGGCGGGCTCTGCCCGGCAGCGCTGAGGTGGCGGCCCCCGCGGGCGCTGCCCGGCAGGGCTGGGGGGGAGGGGGTCTCGCCGCAGCCCGGAAAGCCCCGCGGGACCGGGGTTTCCCCGCCGCCCCCGGTGCTGACGCAGCGGTGCCTCCGGGTGCGGCTCTAAGGGCCGACGCCCGCCGCCACACGCGCACTCGGGAGCGCCGCGCACCGACCCCATGGGAGCGGCCGCTCCGCTGCTGCGCGCTGCGCTGTTGGCGCTGGCGCTGAGCCCGCGCCGCGCGGCCGCCGCTCCGTGCACCGCCGCGTGCCCGGCGGGTGAGGGCCGGGCCGGGCCGGGTCCGGGCTGGGGTGCGGGGCCGCCGCGGCGCCCCCGTGCAGCCGCCGTCTCTCTCTGCCCGCAGGTACCTTCGTGTCCGGCGCGGGCTGCGGAGCGAGCTGCCGGCCGTGCCCGTCCGACACCTTCTCCAGCGTGGCGGGAGCCGGCAGCTGCAACCTGTGCCGCAAGTGCCAAGGTACCGGGGCGCGGCGAGGCCGCCTGCGTTAGCAGCTGCGATTCGGCGCGCACCGCTCGAGGCTCGGCGGCTGCTGCTGCTGCTGGACGGGCGCCGGGCGGGAGCCGGCAGTGCCCGCGCTGCCCTGAAAGCCGACGGTGCCCCGGGCTGCACTCACACGGCGGGGCAGGGAGCGGGTCCGGCCCCGCTGCTCTGCGCTGAAGGGCATCGCCGGCAGCGCGATGTGCGGTCAGTGCCACAGAAACGCTCCGTGCGAGGACAGGCAGAGAGCCGGGGCTGTGCAGCTGCGGAAGAGCTGAGAGCAGCCTGTCTGTCTGAGGGGGATGGACTGTTGTGATGGCACGCGGGGAAACGCTTCCAAACTGAAAGGGATTGGATATAATGCAGGTGGTGAGGCACTGGCACAGGCTGGGCTCAGAGGCGGTGGTGCCCCATTCTGGAGGCAGCCAAGTTCAGGCTGGAGGAGCTCCAAGCACTGATGGAGCTGTGGGCCCTGTTTGTTGCAGAGGTTGGACCAGGTGGCCTTTAAGGGTCCCCTCAAACTCAAATGATTCTAGGATTCTATGGAAAATGTTGCTTACAAAATAATGTGATTCATCTGCAGGGCTTCTCGCTGAACTGACCAGCTAAATTTCTGTGAGAGCAAAGGATCTGGACCTTTGCTGCATCAGGTTGTGTGCTTGAGGCACGTGTAACATCACACTCATTTCCTCCTTCCAGGAAGATTCAAATACTTAAAGGAGTGTTCACCAGTAAGTGATGCTGAGTGCACGTGCAAGGAGGGATATCGCTGCAGCAGTGAGGGCTGCTCCCGCTGCGACAGAAGCTGCGGACCGGGCAAGGAGAGAACTGGGAGCGGTAAGGTCTCCCTTCACCACCTCTTGCACAGAAAGAATTGCAGCAAAGATCCCCGATCTCCTGAAGCTGTGCTTCACTTGGTTCCCTTTGCACGACAACTCTTCTCGTACCTGACTATTGTACTGGTACAAAGCTCGGGTAGCTCACATGGATGGGCACAGGGAAAGATGTGCCTTGTGCTCTGGTACTTGATGGGAGCCTATGAACAAAAGGGAGACCAACATTTTACATGGTCCAGTAATGACAGGACTAGGGGGAATGGTTTTAAGCTAAAAGGAAGGACATTTATATTAGATATTAGGAGGAAATTCTGTACTCGGAGGTTGGTGAGACCCTGGCACTGCTGCCCAGAGAAGTGTGGGTGCCTCATCCCTGGAGCTGCTCAGGGACAGGTGGGATGGGGCCCTGGGCAGCCTGAGCTGATGGGGGGCAGCCAGCCCACAGCAGGAGCTGGGGCTGTAAGGACCCTTCCAACCTGACCATCCTGTGATGCTATGACTGTGTACTCAGAACAACTTATAAAGTAACAATTCTATGAATGTGGATAATACCGTACAAACAGTTATGAATAGGACTTCCAGTGTTGTTTCAGATGCTCACCTTGCACACGTACCTGTCCTCGTCTGTTGCAGGTTGCCAGGATTGCCACTATGGAACTTTCAATGATCAGCCTGATGGCTCCTGTAAAAACTGGACAGCGTAAGTAACAAAAATAAATGCTATAACTTGACTGGATTTCTTTTCATTTACTTTTTCCTACTTTAAATGTCTTCCAGGTGTTCTGAAAACCAGGTTCTGGAGCCTGGAACTGCAACAAAAGATGTGATTTGCAAACGCAGTTTAAATAATCCCACTTCAGCCACCACTTTACCTACCACTTCTCCTGTAGTTCCATTTCGTATTGCTGTGCCAGGTGAGTCACTGCACAGAGCTGAAGAATCATGACTAACGGTGAAACGCACTATTGCTCATTCACCACTCAGAGCTGGAGCCCTTTCTCATACGTTTCCAGTACTGCAGACTAATCTAGAAGCAGATCTATTGAGATGAGGACAAGAAAGCTGCCTGATTTATGTGCAGTAGAATTTTGGTCTGTGGCACTTCTTGAAGAATGTTGTTTGCTTCCTAGGGAAGGACCTCCAGATGGATATGATCAGGATTTCTCTCGCTGTAGCAGGGTTGCTGTGCTTAGCACTCCTGCTGCCTTTGTGTGTCTGCCTCAGTGTCTGGCAGAAAAAGAAACTACACGCTGTCTTCAAGAAAAGTAAGACAGATACGCTCCTCAATTCCATTTCTGTTTTTCAAACCAAGCAGGAATCAGGAATTCATTTTTAAGTATCTTTTTAAAGCATCTTTAAAAGATAGTTACAGATAACAATAATCATTTTCTTTCCTCTGAAAGTCAGAAAATGCCCTCTGGTTCAAGCAACCCTGCTCAAGCAGGGGGACACTTGGAGCAGGCTGCCCAGGACTAATCTCTAAGCAGGGAAACTCCACAGCCTCTGGGCAGCCTGTGCCAGTGCTCCATCATCCACACAGTAAAGAAATACTTCCTGATGTGTAGACAGTGCCTCCTGTGTTCCAGTTAATGCACACTGACTCTTCTTCTGGCACTGGGCACCACTGGAAAGAACATTCCTCTGTCTTCTTTGCACCCAAAGCTGGGGTCACGAGTGCACTGTGGCAGCAATCAGGACTTGCTGCTGCAGAGATGCAGAGCCAGCTTGAGTCTAGCCCTGCCCTGCCACAGCTCTACACAAAGGTGTGGTGAATTGCATCTAACTTAATTTATCAGCTCTGGTATGACTCTACCTGAGTATGCTTCTGTTTAGTGAACTCTGCAGTACCTGTATTACCTAACTTTTCCTACTTTTTATGTGTTCTCTATGTAGTGCCACATGTGTGATATGCTGAGCATTCGATGCCTTCTCAGCTCACTTGCAGTATTTGTCACTTCTTCTGACAAATAACACTAATTCTGTATTTGGTACTTAAATACTGGGGCATAGGGTCCTTATAAAATTGTGGTAAGATATGTTTTCATCTTGAATGCCTCAGAGAAATGCACTAGAAGTTTAGACATAATGTGCTTAGCTATCTAATCCGAGGTATGGATTAGCCATCTAACCCAGCTTTTCATTGTATCCCTTGTTACGTTGATTTGTATGTACTGTGGCACAGCCCCTGTTGAATTAGGGAAAACAAACTATGAGAAATTTTCTTTCTTAGAAAATCATGATGTAGAGGAATCATTTCGAAGTAGATTATTGGATTATCCATAAGATTATTTTTCTTGCTGCCTTCCTCCAGTTGTGTCTGAGGAAGGGTGAAATTGCATGGCTGAATAAAAACAACAGAAAGTGAACTCTGCTCTCTTTCCTTAGTGCATACTACACCTGAACAATCAGTTCAGGAAGAGACCTGCAGCTGCCGCTTTCCTGAGGAAGAACAAGGTGAAGATGAAGACTGTGGCAAATCCACAGAATTCAGAGATCTTTTGGAGAATTAAGAATTGGACTGTCCAGGTCAACCACATTTGTTTCCTCTTAGAATGAACATGACATTATAATCCGTGAGTTTAAGAGTGCTAAGTAGTCCATCCTCTAGGGAAAAAGCACATCTTTTCTAGTTTGTTCACTCTGTTATCTAGGACTGGGAATCATACAGCAGTAGTAGTACTACTGTACTTTAAACAAATAACAGAAGGGCAGTATGGCATTCTGGCTCCTCCTATAAATGGTACCTGAGCAGCCTGAAAGCATTTGTCCCTAAAATGTAGATCTGTAGCACATACGAGAGCCACGTGTGCCACTCATGGGCTCCACATTACTGTTAGCAGCTGTCCTGGAGTCTAGAGCTGCAGCTCCTCCTGAAACATGCCTCAAACCCAACAGCGTTGGGCTTCTTCTGCAAATACAGATCTCGTGTCATTTCAGACTTTCAGTTGTCAGCAGCCGTGGAAACGTATCTGACCACCACACAACTTATGTAGGAGACAGGAAAAACTAAAAAAAAATTAGAGCTGCAGTTTTTTTTATAACAGCTTGTATCTGCTGTTGTATTACAGCAATTGCTTTAAAAGAGGCAGTGGAAACACTGAGAAAAGTTGTGGTTGACTTGCTCTTAGGAAGGTATGTTGCTGTGCACTTAGACTGCAACACCTCAGTCCTACATCGTTCAGCTTTCATCTTTTTGGTGATGTAAACGTGCATGTTGCAGATGTGGTATATGTAGAATGTGATATGTTTCTGATTCTATTTCTGTGTCTCTGAGGTTGGAAAGATTTTAACATCAGAAAGGATATCTGACTTTTTGATCAAGTGCTGTTACTTTGGTCTGAAAGAAAAAAGACAAGTCTGTCAATGACAACATCTTTAACCTTTTTCAAAGCCAAATATTTCTTCAGTAAATGTTATTCAAAAATAGAATGAAAACCTATCAACGTGTCAGGTAAAGGGTGATTTTCTCCTTTATGCAATTTCAGTATACTACTGTGTCTGAAGAATGACAGCTTATGTTTCTACTCAGCACAAAAATCAAGGTAGATTTTTTTTATATAGTAATTTTGATAAACTTGCTGTTTTTTAACTTTTTATATGTACAGTAGACAATAAGTATAGAAACCTGGATTCCAAAGTTAAGTGTATGTAAATAAATAATTCATTTTGTATCCCTGATCCAAGTCTCCTTTCCTCTCAAGTCTTTTTTTCTTTATGAATAAAGTCAGATACACAAACTTAAAGAGAGGGAAAGGAATAGGAAAACTCACCAGTATTTATAAGAGTAATCTTTGCAGCAGTGGAAGATATCTCGGGATAGGATAAAAGAGTTCTGCTTCTCATTAGTTCATAGTCCACACATAAAGGATGAGAATTAATGTACAAAGGTTGTAACAATTCAGTATCCCTGATGTTTTCTCCTAGGAAAGAAAGAGAGCAGTTGGCAAAATTTAAAAGTCTACTGCATTCTGCATATCAATTTGCAAGTTTTGTTATGTCCTCTAAAAGGAGTTTTCTTCTGTTAAAGGTCTCGTGACAGTTGCTCCTGAGTAGGAAACTGTTTTGGACCAATATATCAGGTCCATATCTGAAATAATATCATGGAGACACTTCTACTTCTGGAAATGTTGCAGGAATAAGTTATAAAAATTCACATTTTCTTCTCCAACTCTACAAAACAGTTCCAGAGCCATATATCAACATAAACAAGAAAGTCATTGCTTACCCAACAGCGTTAATCTGAAACTTAATTTCCAGTTATTCACATCCTATAACTTAGAACTCTCCTTACTTTGCGAAACACTACCACTCAAAACTTGACTCTTTAGAGTCAGAGTCAAAGTACTTCTTATTACCCTGAAGAGCTCCAGTTTGTACCTTTCTTTTTAAGGCATCATGTGCATCATAGCTTCATTTATAGCTTTTTCTTGAAAATACAGATTCTTTAATATCTGAATAAAGTCATCAGCTTTTATTGAAAGAAATGCAATTGATCCTAACTCTGTGAGCTGCAATGGAGAGAGCTGTTTGTTCTGTTGTCTGTAAATATTTTGTTTCTCAGCAGCCTTTTTAGTTTATTGTACGGCAAGCAAAAAGGAACTGGGAATTCCATGACGACTCTTGAGCAGCACATTTGGCTGAAAGTGAGGTAACGTGCCACACCAGATGTAAGCGTTTCACATTTCCATTTGTTTTTCTTGGAAGCTGGGAAGTGTTCTCCTGGCCAGACTATGTGGGGAGGCCCTGGTGATGTCAGACCAGAATTCTAAAGGCATGGAAAAAGAAGACAGGTCCTCTTGAAAGATAAGTTTAAGGAGGGAATCCTGCTGCTTTTTTATTGCTTGCAGAACCAATACCATTTCCTGGCACAGTTTCTGGCACCGCTACTGAAAGCCCTGCTCGTCAGGTATCTTGACTTCATAGTTCCCTGCCAGAGTTGAAGGGTTTGGGAAAGCAAAACGTTTCCCATCCCTTGGCCCCTCTATTCTACAGACAGGTAAACACCACCAAGGCACACCTGTGTGTTTCTATGCCCAATACATCTGCTGACAGACTCCAAATTGTAACAGGTCCTCTGAACCATATAGAGATGGTATAAGCTTTAATAAGCATATTATGAGTTCCTATTTTCAGCCTTTTATCAGGTCTTTTATACTTTGCCCTAGCAACAAGCATCTCTTGGCTCACCATGAGGTCCACATCCTTCCGATCCCATTTGCCATCCTTCAATTGCACATCTGCTTCAAAGAGGAAAACAAGATCTACTGTTTAATGACTACAGATGCAGCATCAAATCTTCCAGAAAATGCACTGTTTTATAGAAAAATCCCTTTCTGTCTGACATGGTGTCATGCTCAAGATGCTTCCAGACAGAATCAGTGCTACTGAAGAAAATAAGACACAGGATGTTTTCTTGTACAGTGCATTCCCCGGATAAAGTAGTTCACTATTTTCCTAAAATAAAGCTAGTGTGCAGTCATCTTTGACTAACCATGTAGAATTCTCCATAAGAAATGGTCCACTCCGAGATGTAACACAAAGAAATGATGATTTAACAATTAACTTGCACCCCACCCCCTGCATTTTAAGCAGAGATAAGTTTCACTCTTAAAAAATACAAAGTCTAACTCTGTCAGTGAGCATTACTTCATACTTTCTCTCAGAAGCTTCCCTGACACGGTGCCTTCTGCAGAACCTGTCAGGGAATGCTCTGTCCCTCAGGATACTTGTGTGGAGTTCTGTTTGCTCTCGTTTTGTTAGCTGTGTATCGCAGACAGACGGAGCATCCTTCTGTCCCTGGAGCTGGCATGGACAAGGCTGCCAGACACTGTCACTGCCCTCACTGTCAATAAGAGCTTCCAACACAGTCGACAAATAAAATGGAAATTCCTTCTAACCTCAATCTGGCAATAGTTAGTTATGATATCACCTATTGTGTTTCCATTCACCTTCTAGCTCCTGCATGCCTGCCAGTTAAAGCAACAGATTTAACTGCAGTACTGCAGAAAATGATTTCATTTTAGTGGAAAGGAATACCAGCTCAAAATCCACTGAGACTGGTGCAAATACCTCCTGCTTGCATTAAGAAAATAATTCAGTTATCTGATGAACCAAGTGCAAAACCCCACACTAACACAACTAAATAATCCTTAAATTGATTGAATAAATCCTTAAATTGTAACTTCACCCTGTAAGCTGCTCCCGGTTTACATAATCTAAACTGAAACAAACCATTTCAAAACTGTAATGAAATCTCAAGTCACCCATTTAAGTCAGTCTGAAACCAAACCTCAGGTTACGTTAGCTTGCTTTTCTCCTGCACACAAATTTTGATTCTCCAGCACTGAAATTTTGATTCTTTCCATTGAAAACTATAAACCATTTAATCTGAAAGAGAATGTGACACTGGGCTGCAAGCAGACAAAAATGTACTGCACTGCTTTTACTCAGTATAGACATTTTGTAGATGTTTTTAAAAACAACTTTGAAAGAGTAGAACAGAATTCTAAACAAATTACACATCAGTGTCTAAACCAAAACTTAATTTTAATGTGCTTTTCTCAAACTAGATGGAAAATAGAGTGTAAAGCTACATGAAACAAATGATGGGAAAAAGGTTTTTACTCCAAAAGAGTTGCAGCATTGCAGTTCAGCACCACAGTTGTCTCATCAAGGTAAAATTGCATCAGAAAGCCAGAGATTGATTTATTTATTCTGATTCACATTGGCACTGTTATAGCCAGCCATAATAATGAATCTTTGTCACCATACACTTCAATAAATATCTATACCAGTACAGGTGTGACTACAGAAAATGCTTGATGGTTCACTGCAAATACAGCCTTCAGTTTCAATAAAAAGAAAAGCCAATCTCTTCCTGAGTTCAAGGATTTAGAAGAAGCCTACAGACATGAAAAGTAACCTCCTGTCATTACAACTCAGGAACTTTCTGCACTCACCAGCAGCACAGGTTACAACCACACTCCTGCCCACACGCGTGAGGTGGAATCAAGGAACAGGTAAGGGGCTCACTGTGAAGTGGCAGCACAAATTATACCACCCTACATAACAGGTAACACTTGTAGCAGGAATTATTTGAAAAACTGGAATCCATCTCTCAAACAGCCAAGAGAAGCTCCCGGGTGGCCGACTGCCAAGGAGTGGGCATTCATTTGCACAATAACCTTGAACTGCTTTAAACCTCAAGTTGCTCGGTAAGACCTATGCCAACTTTCCTCTTGTTAAATACACATATTTGTCCTGAGATGTGAATCACCAAGTCTGAGGAGATTCCATTTAATTAACAAAAAAATTAAGGATTAAAGGGATTATGTAATTGGAAAGAAAAGTGGGGAAAAAAAATAAAAAATGACAGTTTGCATGAGACATTCATTTACTGCCTACGCTAAATAGGACAGAAAAATGCCAACACTGGGAGACCTCCTTAATTAGTCAGTAGCTCTCATCCAAGCACTGATCAGTGCTTGAAATTTGTCCTCTAAAATCAGTTCCAGGAGAGAGAAAAGTTACAGTATCTTGCAAAAATTGAGTTTGATCAATGATCCTAAGCCTCCAGCAAAAACATCATTTGTGTACAAGTAAGAAAATCTGAAAACTAAAGAAAAGCAGAACAAAAGCCATTTCATCAGAGGTGTCCTATCCCCACGACAGATTCCAGCCCTTCCCTCTTGCTACTTAGATAATGGATCGATGCACCATCTTCAAATTCAGCAGAACCACCTCCCTCGCCCTGCTGGTCACACTTCTCTTCATGCAGCCCAGGATCTGCTTGGTCTTCTGGGCTGTGAGCATACGCTGCTGAACTACTGAAGCAAATAGTTCTAAGGAATACGTTTTATAGACAGTTCCTACAGAAGAAAAGACCTCTGACCTTATTTAATTCCCACCTCACCTCCCAAAAACAAACCAACCCATCACACCACTGTTACTTTCATCCAAATTAGTGACCTTAGACTTCTAAATGTTAATTCTACACTCCACTCAACCGTGGGGTACTTGAAGCTTATTCAGAAGGTTTCTCAGCGCCATCTCCTGGGGCAGCAATTTCATTATCGCTGCCCTTAAATCCAGCAGGGGACAGACCCAAAAGTTCACTTAGCTCAATTTAGAAAACCGAACAGATAAATGTACACACAGCCCAGTTCAGCCTCAACAGTTCTCTCAGCTGTTATTTCAGCACATCCCAACACACTTCTCAAGGAAGCCCAATCTGGATACATTAACAGGTTGCAGCTGCAGCAGTGTTGCAGAAGTAAACACACATCTCAAAAGAAAACCAACCCAGCCCTCCAGCTTGGTCCAATCTGGTCTGAAAAAGGAGCATAACTATGGGCAGTCACTGACTTGGAGCTCTTCAGCAGGACTGCATTGTTCTACACCTTGTGCAGTGCTGATCAGGCAGGGAGAAAGGCTGAGAATCCCATTCTGTAGAAAGGTTCCTCATACCATCCTCATCCCTTTGGTTTTAAAAAGAAACTGTAATTACATAGTCAGTTCCATTACATCTTTCGTGGAACAAACCTTATTTCACGATCCGGTCTCTGTTCCTCTGTTTGTGGCCCCATTATCCAGAACTCAATTCCCACAAGATACTGATGTGCTGTATTTCCAAGCTCCAGTCATGCCAGACTTACTTTCCTTCATGTCAAACACTGCGAAGCTTTAATGTGCTAATTCTGTAGTAGTGAGAGGACAAGGGAGTTAAGGACCAGTATGTCAAGCCTGACTTGGAGAATATACCTGGACTACAGTGTGCCAGCCCAGCAGGGGAGGAAAAAAAGAAGGAAAAAAAATGAGTTTTCTTTTTTTTTTTTTTTCCAAAGTGGTGGAAACTATACTAACAAAGAAGCAATGTTTGAGCAGCTGTGATCTTGTACCAGACTAAATTTTTAGACCTCATGCCAATTCCATAGAGAAACAGATCTTCTTCAGAAAGGTCTACAGGCCACCCACCCTCATTTATTGCAAAGGCATGCAGTCATGTACACACACACACACACTTCTGCAAACCCTCAGGCCACCACAGAACAAGAAAACACAAAGGTCAGAACCTGAGGTCTTAAAAAAAACTAGGAGAGAGTTTCAGAAGATGGAAGCAGTGCTGTGCATAGCGAGTACACCGTACAGCTGTTCAAACACGCGTGCTCGTACTGCACGCACTACATCGGTTTGCACACAGCGGACAGAAGGAGCATCTTCAGAAAAGGAAGCTGGTGACACGTGGCCAAGTTATGATATTTTATTGCCATCTAATTATTGCATAACAAAGCTGAATAATTACAATTAGAAATAGAAGTGGACAAAAATCTGCTACAAGCCCGCAAAACCACAAAAACCCTACATAATACGCCAGGCCCTGGCAGAAAAGCGAGTAATGCAACAAGCAGTTTTTCTCTCATACACACACACACGTGCAGGTGTTCTGAAGGACAGCTGAGACACATCGTGTGATCAGTACGGTGTTAAGCTGTGCCTACTCAGCATAAAGCAGTTTCACAGAGGTGAAAGATCCTTTGCATCACTGATCAGATTTCAGCCTTAGTGCTTAACTCAGAAGTGGACAGCTGGCAGGGTTTTCCCCATTTTTTTTTCTCCCTTGGCTTTGTAAGCAATTTATTTTTCATGAGTCATCACTTTAAATCACAACCAGTTGTTTCTTCTGATAATTTGAGACAACTTTTTTCAGTGCTAGATTAATTTCTGTTCAGTTTCTGAGTTTGTTCAGTTGTTCCTGATGCTCTTTTACATAAAACCAAAGCAAGTTAAAGAATGCCAGTCAGCAGAAACAAGAACTTACGACTTTTTTTTTGCACAAAATAGTAGCTTTGATAAAATTTAAAAGCTTTCTGCAGATCAGATCTTTGTTTCTCAAAACGCCGTTCACGTTTCCTTCCTTCACCCATGTATTCAGGGCTTTGTACCTTTATTTGGGATGAGCTGTTTCTTCACTTTGCATAATGACGTGTGCACTGTCCCCTCAGAAAAATGCCTTTGACATTTTGGTAGAGGAAAGAATGTTTAAGTGACAACTTCAAATCTGAGTAAAGGCAATAAGCTGTGGGCAAGCTGCCCAACTTCTACATGACGCACGTCATGATTGCTCTAAGAGGCTGAGTCTTCCTTGTGAGAAGACAAAGGACATAAGCTGCTTGTGAAGAATGCTTCATTAGCTTTCCTTGGAGAGTGCTCAGAGTGAATATTGATAATGCCATTGTCATTGATAGTTCACTGAAGGAGAAGCATTTGTACAGAGCATCCAGCACCAACTGTGAGATCACGCATCAAATCAAACCTAATTACTGTCTGCAGTTTTGGAACAAGGAGTTACATGACTCAGATGAGGGGAGAGAATTCCTCTCCAGCTACTTCTCTCGTGGGAAAGCAAAGGCAAAGGCACATAAAACATATTAGGATAATTCTGTAGGGGAATTCTTTTACCATATTCACTGACTTCCACAACATCCACTAACAGTTTTTATAGTTCCAGAAAGAATGCTACAGGTGTATGAAGTCAATATTGTACCTATCTGTACACAAAGGACAACAGAAAAGTTCAACTAGAAAGGACCACTAAAGGTCCTCTGCCACTTCTTCCACTTCTTTGTACTCAGAACAGAGGATTTGAACTTACATGGTGATGCTGATTTTAAAACAGTTCTAGGAGCCAGATAATTTACAAAATAAAAATGAATCTTCAACAAATGTTAACAAAGAAAGAAGGAAAAATAAGAAAGCTCATTCCTTGTGTGACTTAGAATTACCACAAATAAAAAACAGGAATATCAACAGTAGCAGTAGTCAGATTTAATGGTATTTTGAAGAGGATTTGAAAGGCCAAATGTTTGGTAAGAAAGGCAAGCAAGGAAGAAAATTACTGCATCTCTATTACCAATCTGAACAGACAGGTTTTTTTTTTTTATTTTAGGAAAATTATAATAAAATCTATTTTTATTCTGAAGTTTCTAGATAGATAGATAGGATGCTTCATAAAGAACGAAGATGAGGGACCAGTCCAGTTCCTTCCTCTGATGTAAAGAATGAAATTCTAAGAGAAGGCAAACGATGCCAAATGGAAGGAAAGTAATCTTATGAGATTATACATTACATACAGCAGCTACTGCATTTACTTTAAAGGCAAAATACAAACTGGAAAAGCAGCTAGTTAGTACACGCAGAATAAAGAAGTTACTTCCAAGTGAAGGAAACAGAAGATAAAGGGAATGGATAGGACTTCCAGTCCAGGGAGGGACCTGAGTTTAACATCAACCAAGGCAGTTTATACGTATCAAGTAAGTTTCCACACAGAAGATCTACTTTCCTTGCCAAAATGATTCTCTAGGGGTACACTGGATAAGGATGTCTCAAACAAATAAAGTGAAAAGCTACAAGAACGAAAGAAAGAAACAAGCTCCTTCCACTGTCATTCTCTTTGTAAATTAACTAGATGTTTTAACTCCCCTTCTCTTTTGCTTCATCTGGCACAAGAGCCACGAACACAATCCATCCATCCATTTCACAAAAGAGAAAAAAAAAGTATTTCGTATCAGATGCTTTGCGTCAAGCCTGCTAAGGCTCATAAATCTTATTGCCCTGGTCATTTCAACCAACGTCTGACCCTTTTGTTAACTCATGATTTATAACTGGAAGTTACTTTTCTTTATGCCAGATTCATAAACTTTACTGTGCTTGGTTTGATATAATATCCATTTTGTACACCATGCTATAAGACAGTAAATTTATTGTCCATGAAGTGTTACCTTGAAAAATTACATCAATGCAAAGTGGTTTCCATTTGCAATCAATAGACAATAAATTCATTGGATTTCTTTTTTTTTGGGGGGAGGGAGGGGGGTATGATCATATTTATGAGGTCATGAGTGGCTATATAACGAGTGAAACAGGGAGCAGAGGCAACAGTCTGGAGTTCCGAATTACAGGCGTTGACAAGACGAAATACATTCAAGAGAGCAACAATGCATAAGCTGGTATTCTGCTGTCTCATTATCATCAGCTTCTCCTGTCCTCTCTTTTCTCTGCCCGTCATCAATGCCAGTGAGATGTCTTACCAACTCTCAGGTAAGTCCTTTGGATTTAGCAGTCATTAAAGAGCAAATGGAACATGAAAACCAGAGTAGAAGCAGGTATGCTTTCAGAGGGGACCTTTGTGCTGATCAGCTGCAGAAAAAGCAGGAATGGCTTCAGAACACTGTCCACACAAGTAATGTCATTGGTGGGCAACAGTTTTGTAAAATGGGGAGGTTGGGTGCTTTTACACTTCTTCCTGCTGCTTTTAAATCTAAGGGGCAATGTATTTGAGACTTGCAGTGAACGAAGGCGAGCTGGCAGATGCAGCATCCATCTCTGAAGCAGCAGTAGTAGGCATTAGGTAATATACAAAAACTTGGCTGTAAGGCACTTGCTGCACTTTAAAATGAGCTATGCTTAACTGAAGTTGCATTTTGAAAGGGGTAAGCCTACTACAAAGATTAATGCATTCCTACTTCCATCAGGTGCAGGCAAACCTGACTTACAATACAAAAATAGCACTGTATCGAGCATGATTTTGTACTGAGCCTGCACTAATGCAGGCTCTACTCTGCACAGTGAAAGAATAAATCTTTGCTTGAAAAAGCTGTTCTCAAAGTTTGAAGTCATACTGTAAGCCAGACTAAAATGTATCATTAAATTGCATGCAGTGTCTACAGGGTTATCATCATCAGACTTGACCTGTGCTAGAAGTGCTCCTGAAACAGCTCTGTGAGAACAGGAAAATAAAAAAGGAACTCTTCTCTCAAGCTAGCTACAAAACAGCACCTGTTACATTACTGCTCTGCAGGTGAAATAGACACTGTTAGTTAAAAGGTATCTATATACCGTCCCTATTTGCTTTGCAAATCTTGGACTCACTAAGCCAGCATCTTCTCAAGCACTCCACAATGTAATTTGCCATTTACAAGCAGCCCTGTCTCAGTACAGATAGCATCTACCACATCATAGGATGAACAAGCTAACTAACCATTTACAACCAGCACGTTTGTTTGAAGATATCCATTAGGCTAATTAAATCTTCCTTGTGAATACAAAGAGTCATTATACTGGGTCAGAAAAAACTCTCTATTAGATTGTTTTGTTATACATCTTAAAGCAACATTACCCGCTAACACCATTCTGAATTAAAAAATAATATGGGGAGATGGATACAGACTTCTCTCTGCATAGAAAAGGGAATGCACAGTACTCATCTTCAGAGTCTTACACTGCAATCCCCACTGTGCTAACTGTCCTGACAAACTAAGCCTGGATGTCAAAGGTCTGCAAATATCTTTATAACAAATGGTTGAAATGTTGGGGGATTATTTGCAGTGGTTTGATTTCCTGTATGCAAATCCTACTAAGGAGCTATAGCCACACACATCTGTACAGGTAAAAGCAACTAAAATTCCACAGTATAATCCAGAAATACATCTTTAAAAAAAACAAAACAAACAAACAAAAAATCCACAGAGTTTTGCAGTACCTTTCTCTCAACATCCATTATTTTGAATGGCTGCTATTTATTAGCAGAGAAGTTTGCTGTTACCTCAAGTATGAAACCACTGAGGGCTCCTGTTTGCAACCTGCCTTGGGGTAGCAGGTTAGTTACAGAACTACAAATTCTCTACTCACGTCCAAATAATTCCATCAGGTGTCACCAATCCGTTATTTCAGAAAGAGTAATATCTATACACACTTTGACTGAGAGAGATGAGGGAAACATACCAGGAAGTTCAGTTGCCAAACTTTAAGATTTCCAGCATTCATTCCTGCCCTTTCCCCCATGTTACTGCATTTAACAGTTGGCAAATAGAGTAGCTTAATAAGTCTCCAACAGTAAAATTTGTCTTCAGTCATAGAAAAGCTCCAGCATAGGAACTAGCTGATAAATGAATTAAAAAATAAACCAACCAAAAAAAAAACCCACACAAAGATTCTAACTACTCCCTCTAATAGTCATTAAATGAGGATGGTCAATTTATGATTTTAAGATCATTTGCAACAGAAAGAGCTAACTTACCTGATCAGAAATCATCCAACGTGGAACAAAACAGGGATTCAAGGTACAAGACCCTTACCACATGACCACCTCTTATCTTCCACTTGCAGCTGATGAAGATTCAAGACTAAATCTGGAGCAGCCGGGCAGCTCAGAAAGTACCTCCCTGCCTCAGTTTCTGCAGGAGCTCTTGGGCACACTGGCTGAAGACAACAAAGCAGGTGAGGCTTCACCAGAGCAAATTATGTCAGCGTGCCAATAGTTTGCATGTCCACCAGTCACACCAGATATGAATGACATACGTAGGTCCACTGTTTCTAAACAACAAACATTTTGCCTCCTCTCCACCAGGTCTTACCTCCATCAGCTACAACCCAAGGAAAAATATCAAAGAGGTAAGTAATTGAATGTTTGCCAAATTAAGACCTCATATTTTAAACTACATGGGTTTGTAACAAAGACATCATATAATATCCACAGACTTAACATAAGAGGTGAACGTGTGCCACAGTATTCTTGAAGTTGGAATCACCTAGCAGTTAAGTTTGCAGGGCAGAAAAAGGAAAGCACAATAAGAACAAAATTAGGAAACAAAAAGAAGATTTCATTCATTCAAACAAATCCAATGTGCTTTCCCCCCCCACTAAACCAACTTTCTAAATAAAGGCCAATTTCCAATTCAGCAGCCCAACCCAGTATACCAACCAGCATAACCCACACATCATTTCCACCCCCTGCAGCACAGGCTATGTGATATTATCAGAGCTGCCATTAGGTACATTGAGAACATCAGTCTTTGTATTTTACCCATCGAGCAATCAACAGAAATGAAGATGTGCACTGTTGTTAGTACATCATCTAAACCTGAGGTGCACCATTTGAGGGTAGTGAAGAGAGCACTTTCTCAAAGGGGACATTCAGCAGCCACCAGTAACCTGTCTGACTCTGTTTGATTTCAGACTTTCTATGGAAATCACCCACGAATTGCTTTGCTGGGCCGCTTGTTGTCTAAGGACAGGAAGCAGTACAAGAAACGTGGCAACCTTTCTGAATGCTTCTGGAAATACTGCGTGTAAACAGAACAAATGCCCCTGACTTTGGCTGCATAATTTATATATATGTCTGAAACCATGTACATAAGTTTGCTTGATTTGAAATCAGAATGAAGAAATTTGAAGATAGCTCTTAACTTTAGACTCTACACTACTTGGAAATTAATAAATTGTTGATGTTTTGCAAATATTCCGTGAACAGAGTAATACTTTCTTAAGAATTCAGCACAGCAGGATGAAAGTAATGGTACAAAATGACAAATATGTAACACAATGAGAACTTAGGCAAGAGAAGCATGATTCTCATGGGGTCCCATGACACTTGCCTATTTTCCTAAAAAAGTGGCCAAAACTATGCATAAGTTCAGAAGCAAGAGGACTTTCTCCTTTCCTATGTGATCCCCTGATGCAATTGGAAATGCTGGTAAAGAAGGGCTCTGATAACACAGACCCACTGAGGGATGGCAGCATAGCTGGAGCCCAGGCCCTCCAGCCACTCCCAAGGCACCCCTAAAAGAATAAGCACATGCAAGGATCAAGCATCTATTCCTACTACCTCTGAAGATGCTACTCACAAATAAAGTCCAACCAAGTCTGTTTCTTGGCAGCATCTTGACTAGTCCCAGCTGCTTAGGACAACACAATTGCCAGTGTGTAATACTAACTGTAGCTGATCATTATCGAGCACAATGTGGAAGGTAAACAGTAGTGCTGTCAACGTCAGGACTTTAACTCAGAGCACTGTCAGTGGAGAAGGACCAGAATGAGATAACAGCAAAATTCCAATACCCAAGGATAGTGAGGAAGAACTACTGAAAAACATAAACAAGTCCATTACAGACACGCGTAGCGAAGAACGATTATTTGAGTGTCTTCTGATCAGAGTGCTGGGCACAAAATGGGCTCCCCAGGGCAGGTGTCACAGTACCAGGACTCCCAGAGTACAAGAAGCATTCAGGACAATGCCCTGAGACATAGGGTTTGAATTCTGAGTGGTCCTGTGAGGAGCCAGGGGCTGCATTTGATCCCTGAGGGGTCCCTTCCAACCAGAGACATTCTAAGATACCTTTGTTTTCTGAGCCGTAGCATACTTCATCTCAGTCCCAGGTACATCCTGATAGCATCTGCAAAGAATAAAGCTAAAGACTCAAGAACTGTCTCCAGGCAAGATCAATCTTCATGATATGCACCAATAGTTTGAGCTGCGAAGTCCACTTTGTTCACTATGTACTTTGCATACATCTCACACTAATCAAGGTTCACAGAGAGCTTGAATTAAACTTTGCTTAAGTGATACATATCACTGAGATCAATGTAGCGTATACCTCATAAATCTCTAAATGTTCTGCTTAAACAAGGCCTACAGGCTCGATAGAACTTGTTCGCATCAGATACGTTATAAGATAGATTAAGCCAGCTGTAACAAAGACAAATGTCCTTACGAATGCAGAGTAACTGGATGCAATGCACAGGTATTTAAAGCCTTCTGAACATTCATCTTCCTCTTACACGATGCAGCAAGTTGGTGTCTGGCTTGAAATTACTCCTTTCCTGCCACCTCATCAGTCAATACAAACCTGAAGGAAAAGGCTTCAAATTTATCTAAATGAATAACTATCAAAGATTTATTTCAGAGGCAGGAAAAGGTGTAGAGATTATGAAGACTTGAAGAAAAACAACAGTTCAAGCCTACTTCAGAACAGCAAACAGGCTAAGTAAAACCATAATGAAGAATAATTGAAAAAAGGTATTGCAAGTATTAAAAAATTATTTCCAGTGCCCAAGATCAGGGAGTCTGTCCAGCTCTTGACAGAGAAGCAGCAAATTCAGCTCCATCCCAAGGCTGCTGTAACTACAGCTCCCAGCAGCTTTCTTTCAGGTCTTCCTCCCTACAAAAGAAACAGACTGTGGGAAGGGTGCTAAGTCAAATTGACCACTTTTGATCAGCAAATTTATTTCTCTGCAATGAAGAGCCTTCTTGCTCTAGGACACATCTGCAATAACCCATGAACCATTTCTCTGTGTTTCCTCTAGAACACAGTTCTCAGCATGGTGAGGCTCAAGTGCTCTCATGATGGTTCTCATTTACACTTCTCTAATAGAATCAGCAAGACAGAAGCTTTCAATCTTGCATGCCAAACCCCAGCAACTTACACTCACAGTAATAGTGTGTGCTCTCCTTTCTGGGACGTACTCAGAAACAAAACAGCATCTCCTGAAAAATAAAAAAAACAAACCCACAAAAAATACACCAAACAGAAAACCAACAGTGATCACCTCCACTGTTCCTTCAATCAGAAAATAACACCTAATAAACACTTAATAAAATATTTAATGTTCTAGAAATTACCCAATAATGAAAGTAAACACGCTTGAAACAGCTCTTGGCAGGGTATTTTTTTGTTTTATTTATAAAAACAGATGCTCCTGTAGGTTGCACAGCTAAAATCACAACTGTAAATTAAACCACAGCTGAATATTACTTCAATGAAATATTCCTATCAACTAGTGTAAATATTCGTTCAATTGTCAATTAAAACTTGATTCAGCTGGAGGATAACCTCACCAATACATTCATCACACACTGCAAAAATACACCGGGGTCCCCCTCCTGTTCATACCAACACCATGACAGTATCTGCACACTGGTTAACCCATTTCAAACATAAAACTGTATTTTTTAACAGGAAAAACAAACAAACAAATAAAGCCTGCTTAATCCACCAAACTGCTGAGACCCCCACAGGGGGCAGAACTGCATCACTGCTGTACTTGAATCTTCTTTTCTTGCCATCAAATGAAAAAAGATTTTCTGAGAAGTTTTCAACTGTCTCTAATGTTTCCAATGTTTTAGTTGTATCAATCAAAGCAGTCACATAAAATTCTGTGCACACATCTGGCTGCAATATTTACTCCATTGCTCTTTGACATCAAAGCTCGATTTCACTGTGCCTACTTCAGCAAGCTACGAAGGCTGAAAAACTGATATAAGCTAAAGTAAAAACAACCAGTTCCTAAAAGCTCAGAGAAATAAGGTCCACCCCAAAAGGCCTGATGAGGCATTTGGCTGCTAGATGATGTTGTTTCTGTGGGGTGGAGAATAGCTTGGAAAACTATTTTTTGTCCTAAATCCAGTCTTGCAGATAAGAGTGTGTTCTTGGTCAAACAATTTAGTGTCATTATCACACGGGGCACTGATTCACCAATTCATTTCTCTTAAAGAATCTTGTGTCTAAGACAGAGCTAGGATTATGAATTTTGAATTTAAACTC
Source organism: Cyrtonyx montezumae (assembly GCF_038088225.1). Lineage (NCBI taxonomy): Eukaryota > Metazoa > Chordata > Aves > Galliformes > Odontophoridae > Cyrtonyx > Cyrtonyx montezumae. Next base: position 270,441 of record NW_027071948.1, read on the forward strand.
CAAGGCACATGCTCCTGCACTGTATGTGATGGTGGAGTACAGTGGTCACACCACTGTAAAAACTGTCCAGGATTTCTGCTTCCATGTGATTCTACTGAGCACAGGTTCATGCAGTAGTTAGTACAGGAAGGGTTAACATACTCCAACAAGAAATGGTATAATATAGTCAAGTTTATACGTACAGGTGAGACTGACCATTTATACCAAAGACAGCACAGGATACAGTGAATGAAGATCCCCAGATTATACTTCTAGATTTGCTAGGAACTGGGGGTGTGCATCTGTCAAAGTCCTCTGTGCCTCTGTACCAAAGTAAGCCCTTAACCACTGCATCTTTTCAAACTCTTATCTGTCCAGTTAAAAAACAAAGAAACAGTACACCACCACCACAAAACAAAAAAACATCTTTATATTTTGCTCATCACTGAGCAATCAGAAGTTAGAAACACAATCCGTTCATAACCATTCATTCTTGTCAAGTTTGTGACATCAGGAAGGGAAACAACCTCCCAGAGAAAGATTGTCCTCAAAATCCAGCCAGGAGTGAAGGGAGTAATGGAGAAAAGTTTAGTTTCGTGTATGAGCGCTCATGGTGGGAAAAGACAGCTGGAGAGATTTGCTGCTAGCATCTAGCAAAGCCAAAGGAAAAGGGAATGGGAATTATTTCTACCAGTTTTACTGTCACAGGCACTGATGTCTTCAGTGTTCCAAGACTGGAAATGATTTTCCCTTGTTTTCCATATTGTCATCAGCCATTGCAGCCTCACAAGTTGCTTCCCTGATGTCACACGTAACACATCCCTTTAGAAAGGAACAAGGACATAATCATTTAAATTCTCTTCTATGTATTGCAAAAAATCCATCCTGGTAGCATGACATGCTGCAATCTCTTGACATTTTTCAAGAATTGAATGAAATCTTTAAAAAGAAAACAGATTATACAGAGATCTTATTTTCAGAAGCAGGCACTTGCACTTCCAACATTTAGCTAGTAGTCTCAAGCCTTCCAACATTCACAAGTAACAGCTACCAGTGACACCCATGCTGTTAAAATCATATTAGCTGGAAGTAGGACTACCACTAGCTAGCTAAGACATGAATAAGATGCTGATTCCTTTCTCAACTCCTTACTTGAGTGCTGATTTGTAGTGGGACAGTCTGTGTCCGGATCCATGTATGCACTTCTGCAAGTTCCTTCTTTTGCCTATCTGAAAACCAAGGCTGCTGCTTTCGCATGACTAGCAGCTTCTCCATATCCTCTTTTAGAACGTCCTCTTTAATTCTGGGGGGGAAAGAAGAAAAATAAGGAAAAATAAAAGACTCCTGTTAATGCATCTGCACTGAATTAAGCAAGGCAAACATTGCTGATAATCACAGTGGGATACAACTGTGTCTCGACTTTAGCCTTAAACATCAGCCAGTGAAAAACAGCACAACCCCTTTGAGTTTTATTGGTATGTATGCTGATCTTGTTTTTAACCCTACATTTCTTTCATGCACAATTTCAAACTATATGTCAGAAAATGTTGATGTTTTCTAACCTGTTAGGCATTTGGTATGTCATTAGAACTTGCTCAGGTGTGCGATCCATCATCACCCAGGCTGACTCATGTTTAGATTTATGAGATGCCTCTTTTTCTTTTGCTTCTTGATTCATCCCTTCTTTGAAAGTTTCAGAAGAATCATTATTGGCAAAATACTTTCTGCTCTTCCCACTACCTGCTGAGAATTACCATGAAAAAATGAACTCAGATGTCTGACAGTTCCTGATAATCCAGCACAACTAGTAAAATTCACCAGTGTGTTCTTGAGAGCTATTTCCAATAAGGTGAACGCAGGTCCCCTCAGATGACCCCTCTGGTAAAAGATTACCACTTACTGAAAATTCAAAGACAATGTCTATTCTATTAAGCTACTCATGATCTCCAAGGTTTTACTTATTCTTCTTTAGATTTGTTTCAGCCTCCCTGCTTTTGTTTCAATCTGTACACAGATTTACCTTCACTCAAGTAAGATGCAAACCACTCTCTAGGAAAAAAGAACTGCTAATGAGTGGAAGTTAGAAGCTTGACTTAGAGATTTTAGGAACAGCTTCTGGACTCTTATTTCTGACTATTGGGAAACAAATTTTACTTCAAACACTCAAAGCTCGTGAAAAATAACGACAAAAGAACCCCTTATTGTGATTTCCCACTCCCATCATGGTATGTTTATGACTTAGCACCATGTCAGCAACCCACCTACCATCAGAATAGCAAACGTCCAGATCTTGAACGTCCTTACCTGCGCCACCACCAGAAGTTTCACAGGAGTGAGAGCCTAAAGAACTAGATAAAGCCAATCCACTGCCTGATGCTGCTGAACCTGTGCAGGACTGGGAGTCCTCAGGTAGTAAGCGGTCAGTAAATTCACTGGAAGCACAATGGCTACTAGCACTGTTACCACTATCTTCCGGACTATTGTCCTGGAAACAAAAATCAAAACAAACACATCCATGGAAGTCACCCTTAAGCTTGAAAAAGGAAGTTCATGCATTTATTGAATTTGTTGACTAAGTTCTCACATCAATTCAACAGCTTTGGAATTTCTAGCTCTGAAAATGAATGGTTGTCAGAAGTCCTGATAAAACTCTACACATGTGAAACCAACAAGCATCTGGACTTATTGGTTCATGCTGCAGATCTTTTCCCACTGGGTTTCCTTCAAGATATTGTACTTGTGCATTAAGTCAACATTTTATGCTGACAAGACAGTCAGTTTCCTCCATGTTCTGTTAGGTGGCACGGAGCAGCCACGTACATCAAATGCTGCCCTACAGGGAAAAGGAAAGTATTCCCCTGAATCACTGCATTAAGCTTGAGCAACTACAGATACACCAACTCCCCTTCAGGACCCTACCCTGCAGTTTCAGCTGATCCGACCTTTTCAGCACAATCTGGATTCCCGAGACATTTTTTTCCTTGCCTGCAGAGCTCAGATTCCTGCCTCTGAGTTTACCGCGGTAGTTGGAGAGGCCTTTTCTATGCCCATGTATGGAAACCGACCCACACGGATCCCTGTTCTTCAGTCATTAGCTGCATCCCTGGGAGACAGAGGGAGTAATTAGAAAAGTATCTTCCCTTTGTTTTGGTTCTCCACAGAGACTGTGGGACTCGGTGAAAAAGGATGCGAACCATGTAGCCCTAACCAAGTTCCACATGCACAAAAGCCCACCCAAAACTTCTGCTGACAATTTATTGGAAAAAAAAAAATGTTGCCGAAGTACTGAGCAGAGCAGCTTGCAGCAGCCTAGACCAGAAGATCTCACATTTGTGACATTTACTAAGCACCAACTCTGTACCGCTACAAGTTCCCATGGGCTCAAATATAGCTTTCCTCTGCCTCCTGTGCTATTTGTGCCCTGCAGTCTACAGAGATATTGGTAAAAGAAGCAACAGTATCTGGAGACTGTACACCATGGAAGTCAGTTTCTTTTTGACACTAAAAATGTATGTTACTTACACATTTAGCTTCTGTACACGCTTTAACATCAGTACTAATAAAAGGCTCCACAGATTTTGGCAGCTCTTCTTGAAGCAAATTCAGCTGAAGTGGGGAGCTGCTCCGTGAGCTACTCAGCTGTAGGGCCTGGCCATGCTGGCTCTCTGGTTGATCCTCAGTGGATGTGGCAGAAGAAACTGGACAGGGCTGACCCTCACAGCTTGGGGCTATTGGTGATGGAGCTGAAGGAGGAGGGGCAGGAGGTAGAGTAGTGCATGGATATGAAGGAGGGAGATAAACATTCTGAGTGCTAGGAAGAAAGGCATATTGAGGCATCTGAGTATATATGGGGAATCCGTGAAAAAACACGGCCATAAACATCCCTATGTTTGGGGAATAAAGTGCTGGGAATGATGGTGCTTCACAGCATAGTTGCGACAGTGACACAGGCTCTGGTTTTAATGAGTAAAGGGCAAGTTCCTCTCCTACAGAAGAGCCTGGAAAACTAGACAGTGCACCTGAATAGACAGGAAATCCCACAGGAGGAAAGACATTTGTACTTGAAGAGCTTAAACGGGACAGTTCCGAGGGAGCAAATGACTGCTTCTGGACGGTTCTCTTCTCACTTGGAAGACTGTTTCTATTCTTACTGTAAGATCGTCTATCTGAAGACTGTCTCTGAGGTTTCTGGCGCTTGAATTTTCCATTTTTGCCATTTTTACAGCTGGCTGGAGTCATCTCCTTTGAATGAGAATTTCCTAAGGAAGAAGAAAAAAAACAGACACCCACTGAAATAACAGACCTAGGAGAAAAAAAAAAGAAGAAAAAAAAAAACATCCAGATGATTAAGTGTAGTTTATTCAGAGAGCAGCCTTTCTTCCAGAGAATTCTCCCACACACTACAGTGATGGACTTGCTGACATACGCAAAGTATTTTCCTTCCTATCACCAATTTTCCTTTTATTTTAGACTACCTCAGATATTTTATATTCTTTCAAAAGGAGGCCATAAGCTACCTCGGATTTCTGGGGTTTACTGCAGTATCTGGGTGCTTCGTGAAAAGTTTAAAACAGCAACATCCAAAATGGAGCAGATCTTCAGCATGGGCAATGACATTGCCAGTAGTTGACAATTCAGAAGTACTCTGTTTTCACCCATAGTAAAATTCTCAATAAATCACACAAACAAGAATGAGACTCCACTGTTAAGTTCTTCTTTAAAATAAGCCCAGTAAATCCCTGTTTTCCAAGGGTGCTGCCTACCTTGGCCACAGGAATGTCCATTGTTACTTCTGCTATCCCGCTGAAGGTACGACCTAAATGGAGAGAGCAAGATCCTCCGGCGGAACTTGTCAACATAGTTTTGCTCCTCTTTTTGAGTGTGGGCTGACAAAGTCTCTTTTGTTAACCCAACTGGCTTTAGCTCCTCAGCCACCGTCATAGGATTGTGAGCATTCACAGGCAGCAGCTCAATGTGTTCATTTCCAACAGGAGTATTCTCCACTGTAGTCACTTCTTTGTAGAAGGAAGAAAATAAATCAATCACTCTGCTCTAGCCTTCTGGTGTCAACAGCCACAGTATGCAGAGGGGGTGCAAAAAACAAACATCTGAGGCACTGAGCAGACAGACCATGCAGGGCATCATTTATACTCAAATATAGCTACATTAACACAAATCGAGCAAATTATTTTTTCTTTCCTCATACCTCTTACGATTGCAGTGAAATACTCATTTGTGTGTTTCTTTCTGCATTAAGTAACATCAGCCCATTAGTCACGTTTATTTTTATCATCAGTTGCCAAACAAAAGCTCACTGCTGTATCTGAGAGGTACATAATGAAATTAAAGTGCAAAGGAAAACAGTGCACTGTGAAATCTAGGTTTTATAAAAACATTTTCAGGATCAAGTTTTTGTCACAGCATCTCCAGAAGTGTCTCAATTGTATTTCAGAGTTCAAATTCATAAGAACATATCTCAATTGGACAATGGTTTCTTACTGCATAATTTAGTCTGAAAATATTGTTCAATCTAAAAACGAGTGAGTCTAATCAACGTTTTCCAAGAATGAGTAGTACCTGATTCAGGGTGTGGGACGTGCACAATAGTGCTGCTGTAACTGCATTGGCTGGTGGCCGATGCCACACTCGGAGACTTGTTGGACAGGGTCATGTCTGGCAGAGGAGCTCCCACGATGCCTTCATTCGTCTGCATTTTTAGCACCTCTTCCTGATCAGCAAATACTGGAGTTTGGGATTTAATTGATGAAAGAACAGCAGTACCTATTGGTAAATTAAGATTTCTACACTGAATTCCTTTCCAAGCATTTCAATTGCTTCTAAGCCATCAAGTCTGACTTGTTCAGAAGCAACCACTCAACTATGCAAATAGTTAAATAAGATAGGATAGTTATACACACAAATAAACGTAACATTCATATACCAGTACAAGGAGGCATAAAGCCAGTGAGCTACAGAAGGCTTATTTAGCAACAGCAAGCAGTACTTATTTTGATGAATTCTAAGTTCAAAGACTTACTACTGTAGCTTTTCCTTAATTGCATGATCTAGACAAGGAAGTGGATATTTACTGCCTGTAACCAAAATATTTGTTCCATTTGTGTCATATAATTTAAACAATGAAAAGAAACCTTAAAATATACAACAGTAGCATATCAGAAATGAATAAATCACAGTGCTTCCGCTATGATTGTCAGCATCCTTTGCGTTACCTTCCAATGCCTTGATTTCCTGCAGTCTTTGCTGGTTTTTCTTGTCACCATCTGAAGAAGATGATGATGTATTTGTAGAAGATTTACATTTCCTTTTCAGCAGTGGAATACTGCAGCTCTCTAGATACCTGAAATATAAGCATATTGCATTTTTTTTTAAGAGACATTATCCACTGAACTAATAATACTCAAATATTCTATGAATTATTATTACCTTTCAGTTTTGTATGGATGTTCTCAAATTGCATACAAAATTATTTTACACTGATTGAATCTTTAGTATTACTCACCATGACCACTTTGTAGTTTCCTACCTTATGATACTGTCAACACAATTGATCTGCTGATAGGAAGGAACACGTGGAGTCTTCTTTGAATCATCATAAAGTGCACTGCCTGGATCTTCTGCACTATTACTCCTCAAGGTCTGGAGAAAATGGGAAGCATTGTGCCTCTTCCCTAGAAAAGGAGAAATTCTCAATGATTTTTCTCAAAGGCATCTAAACAATCACCCACAGATACACTCACAAGCATATTCGGCCTATCACAGCACAGCTCTCATTACTGAAGTTCTTCTGCATTTTCATCTCAAAAAACACCACAAAAAAACCAACTTCCCACGTCTAAGCCATGTTTAGATGCTAACTTAAGTGCTTCAGCATATCACCAGTCAGCCAAACTCATGGCTCCAAACCTACAAGAGTTTATGTTAACTTAAGGATCATAATCACATTACCTTCGAGCACTTCTGAACTCGTAGGCTGCTCGTTTCCATGCTGTGGCTTGCTCCTTGATGCAATATACAGCTGCTGTCCCAGATTCTTTATCCGGTTGACATCTGCACACACTTGTTGCAAAGTCATCTTGAGGTATGAGAAAACGTAAGGTCAGAATAAAAGGAATAAAAGTGGACACAGGAGGCTATTAATTCTCCTAACTGAAAGGAAGTAGACTGTCAGCCTAAGTCTAGTATCCACCAGCATTTGTAAACATACTAATCATGGCTAATTTAATTAACTGCAATAAAGCTCAAACAGCTTCATCATTTGAATGTCTTTACATTGATGCAAGCTCAGAGCAAGTGTAAAGCTGATTATTTACCCAGTAGTCTCAAAAATAAATTAGCAATCATAATCCTTCTTTTAGGACAGGGTTATTTCCACTCCTACAGAAGTTTTGTTATAAACTTTAATGTCCTCTTGAGAAACAAAAGGAAAAATCCAAACACAGCAGAACCCCCCATTCATCTTGTACACCAGCACTCTTTCTAGTTGTGTGTGTTTTTCACCTTTTCTTTTTCCTCAGGTCCAGCAGTTCTCTGAGAAGGCTGATCTTTAAGCAAGCCTTCTATTTAATTCAGTGTACTGCATAAGCTATCTGCTCTTTTTAATCAGCAAAATTAAGATAAAAAACAAAAAACAGCATTCTATAATTGGCTTTTTTAAGTACACCTAGCTTGAACACAGCTACATCTCCACCTAATTAAAATTCTTATATACATACATACACATTAAGACTTCATTTTTTAAAATGCAATTCTATTACTACACAGGCACTGGCATATTTAAAGACTTACTGGTTCTTGTGTTTCCTCTGCACAGTTCCCATTGGAGTCGCTTGAAGATGCCATGCTGATATAGTGCTCGTAAGAACCACTGCTACCAAGGCTACCATAACCACTGGAAACATTGCTATGAACTGGCTGTATTGGGGGAGGGGGTGGAAGGAAAAAAAAAAATCAAAGAGAACACAGAACTCCTAGTATGCAAAAAAAAAAAAAAAAAAAAAAAAGAAGAAAGATCAGTACAGTTTTGGGTTCTACCACTTGCTTTGGAAAACAAAATCCCACCATCCTCAAAGCTGTTCCAGGACGAAGAATTATCTTTCAACACAAAGACCTGGAAAACATGTCAAATACTCTTCTAATCAGATGGGCTACCCAGAGCCTTATTTTTTAAATCTGGCACGCAAGTCTGTCTCCAAACGAAACATTACTTTAAAGAATCAATCGTAAAGTCCCTACTTTCTTTAGCCTCTCATTCAAAAGGCAAACCAGAGTTTTGAGATTTTCATCTTCTTTACCTGTAGAAGCAGCTTGTAAATTTGCCCTTGCAACTCTTTTATCTCTTTCTCAACATTGCTAGCTTCTTGATTTCTTGTAGCAAAGACATCTTCATTCAGAGGGCTTCTAGAGAGTCAACAAAATTTCATCATTAATTGTAATCTGATAAAGAAAAGAGCTATAAGCAGAGTTAGAAGGGTTTTTTTTAATTATCATCACCTGTATTTTACTTTGACCGTTTGTCTGAACCAACAGAAAGGGGATGTCATATGCTCTACCAACAGCTAAGCTAAAGTAGCAAGGCTGTGATAAAAAAGCAGTGCTTCATGTAAAGCTCCAGGATTTCAGAAAGCCAGTACACCAAGCACAATGACATGAGTAAAGGCTGACAAGCATCCACCCTTTTGCCTCCTTCACTTGTAAGACAAATTCACACTCCAAAAAAAAAAAAAAAAAAAAAGTCATCACCAGAAAAGCCATTTCCTATGATAGGACCCACATAAGAGGAAGCATCAGACAGTTGTATTTCCAAATATCTTGGAAATTAGGGAGAAACACCTGAAAAATATTAACTGAAGCATTCCACACTAATTCCATTCTTAGAAGAGATCAATTAGGTGCAGAATCTAAATATTTAGCAAGTTAACCACTCCAGAAGAAAACAAGCTGGATTTGGGCTATATTATCTATCAATTAGTGTTTTCTTTCTCTGGTAAATAAGCAAAAAAGCAAATAAAAAACAAACATCAATTAATTACTTCCTAAAGTGGTCTACTTTTTTAGGTTCCTTTTTAGCTTTTACTTTGTTTATCTAAAACTGGTACTCTGAGACTAAGGCATTTTCATTGTCACAGTATTTGGACATCAACGTTGTGCACACACATAGCTTAGGAAAGTAGGTTTTCCCTTATACTTCTAAGTAACGTACTTATTTTCATACTTAACAAAGAGAACTAATGCTCTACAGAAGTAATGCTACACTGGGCTCTGTTTTATGGAGTGCTCAACAAAAAAACATCTTAATTCAATTGTACAACTGACTTACGTTCGCACTTTGTGTCGGCCAATGATGAATACTACTTTCCTACTCCATGGATTCACAAAACTGGACCAGCTAGTATCCAGGATGACATAATCCCCATTTTGAGTGCAAAATCTAATGGGTAAGTATTCAAAAGGAGGCTGGCCAGCAAACTTCAGGACTGAACAGAAACAACCAAGAAACAAGGGTTAGTTTACATTATGGCACAGCAGTGCTTGCACAAACATATATGACTGGGGTACTGCCTTGACATCTAACTAGTGACTTAAATTTATTCATTTTTGTCCAGACTGGAAACCAGTCAAGTAGCAAGCAACAGGAAAGAACAGAAAGAAAGTTAGAAGGAGTACAAATTCCTTTCATGACCATTGTACTCACTTCTACGGTGAACAGCGACCATCAAAGGACGATCTTCTGGATGTAAATACATTAGTATGGATGTTCCAATCAAATCTTGTGGTAAGTAACCCAACAAAGGCACTGCTCTGAAACACAAACACACTACCGTTGCTTGCAATTCAGTCCTGAATATTTACAGTCTTAACCTTCATTTGCCAGTAGAGTCCCTCATTAATCCTCCAGTATGACATAAACACGCAAATATCAATGACAAACATCTCTGTTCCCAGAGGGGTAAAGTGGAAGCACTCTTAGGCTTCTACACATGGCAAAGGTGGGGATAAAGGGGGAAGAAAAAAACAAAACAGGGATCATGAACAAAGGGGTTCCAGACCAAAACGTCAGTAAAAAATCTGACACTGATGCTGTAAAGTGTGTTGTAAAAAGATCCCTGAGGCTCTCCAGGAGACAGCCTGAGTCTGACCGAGTTTATATGAGGCAGCTCACGAAAGCTGCAACCTGCACTGTTACTCCCAAACCTTTGTACAACATGGTTTTTCACTATCTCTATTACCACCACAGGTCCCCCACTGCCCTGGCTAAGGACAACTGACTGCAGTTACGTTTAATTTCACATTTTTAGTCAAAGCTGATCATGTTCTTGGAGTTCCAAATGTTTTTTAATGAGCACTAACACAAATAATTACTGAAAATTAACACAAAATGATCTTGTTTCAATTAACTACTGCCAACTGTACAGTTAAATAGTTTACTGTTTATAGCTGCATTACCAGAGGATTTTTTGCCACCTCTCCATACAAACTTCACAATCCTTGTGATCCAAATCTCACCTGTCATCTATCTCAAGAAAAATACATCCTGGAGTGTGAGTGGTGGTGAAGATTCTTTTATCCATAGGAATTCTAGGAGCTAATTGAAAAAGAAGTATTTACTGAAACACAAAATATGCACTGAAACAGAAATTCTAAATTTCTTTTGCTCACAATCAAGTGTTACAGATTTCTGAACTTTTTCAGTTTCAGTTTCTCAAAGAGACATTACAAAATTTTAGGTGATACAAACTTCTCCCAAATGTAAATATTGTGAGAAGAGGTCAAAGGTCTCAGGACCTAACGAAGAAGAATCATACATTCTGGATAGGCATGTGTGTAAATGCACATACACACTGGATTACACCTGTGAACTTTCCAAGTGCAAATTCCAGTCAAAGTAAGCTGACATTCATCAACTGTTTTCCTATTGGCTTGTTTTTTACTGGACTCTCCTGACTTGCCTTCATATCCAGAGTGAATTTTCTCAGCCAAAGCTAAGCAGCAGGACTCAGCATCCACAAGGACAGAGGTGCACACGTGGACCAAGTATGGAGTGATGCGGAATGGATACCAGTGCATTTCTCGTTCTTGATCTTTACCACCTCTGAGGAAAAGCAAAAGGGATTAACGTGTTGGCATCAAGGCCCAGATGCTTTACACCAGTACTGAAAGCCATGCACAAGTAAATCATGCAGAGTGCACAGAACCATGTGAGAAGGAAGAATCTCTCAAGATCCTATGCACAATGCCCTGCAATCACAGGCTAACGCATTCAGCAATACTGATCTTGTTTCCCTTAAAAGCAGTATGTACTTTGCACGCAGCACATGCACTGAGAGGCTGCTCCTGAAAGCCATTATTCTAACAGTTAACAACCATATTCTACTTCTCAGTCCAAATGTATTCATGAGAACCAAACATTTGTTTGTGTGCTCTCCTTCAAGTTAAATACATATATGTATTTTCTTTTATTTGTTGTTTATTCTGTACTATTTTCAGGCAAAAAATGTGTCTCAGGTTTCATTCCATCAGCCTAATTAAGCAAGACTTCTCCAGCCTCAATGAAACAAGTAGAATTTGGATACAGCAGAAAGAGTTTAACTAACAAAAATCATTTTCGTACTTAGTCCTTGTGTACATTAGTGAAAAGATGTTTTTACTTATAGGCCCACATAACTGAAAGGGTCTGTTACGTGAAAGAGGGAAAGATGTATGAAAATCTGAAAAAAATGTTAAGCATTGCAAAATGTTTATGTATCCTACATAATCACCCAAACTGAAACCAGCATTTGCCCTGCTACACTTATTCCGAGTGCTGAACTGAAAAGACTTGAAGGGATATTTTAGAGCTCAAGTTTTTGAAAAGTGTGACTATATCAGTGATCTACTGACAGGTGGAATAAGTATTTTATCTGCTCAGAAACCAAGAGAACAGCTCTCAAGAACTGCTTTGAATATTACAGGCTAGTCTATTTTTTTTACTCCTTTTTACTCTTTTGGCACTAACATTAGTCTGGCACAAAGCAAAAGATTCCATCCACAGTGACAGAAAGTGGTATCTCATGATTCATGTCTTGCATTGGAACTCAGGTGACTGAGTTTCTGTTACTACCTGTGCCACAGACTACCAAGCAAACTTAAGCAAAACATCCACTCTCAAACTGGAGGAGTGGGACTTCTTCCACAAGATCATTCTTCTCCCACCCAACAGTACTGAAGGAAGCTGATCAGACTATAAGAAATGTTCACGAGCAATTTTTCTTCTACCCCATGCAGGTGTAACCATCACTGTGGAGAAGATATTCAAAACATCCTGCTGGGTTCTGATATTAAACACAGTAAGCCATACTTGTGACAGAGTTCAAAAAGCTCATGCTAGTCACAGAGATAGCAAACCACCACCTGTGCCCCACACCGTTCCCAGTGCCCAGCCTTCATGAATGCAGAACTAGAATAATATACTTGCCTGATCCTGCAGAAAAAGGATTTCACCTGGGCATATTCATACAGAGAGGCTAATAAGAAGAACATACATTGAAGGTATCAGTTCATATCCTAAAAGAGGCCATGACTATCAGAACTTCTGAACTCTGTATTCCCCAGGCTTTCTGAGCAAGACCAAACTCTCACAACCTGTTACACAACAGTTGCTGATCTGCCTGGCCAATAGTCCGCAAATATTTCTTTCTCTTCTACAGCCTGCTCTGAGAAATGGCTGACCTGGAGCTGAGTTCAGAGAAAACTTCAGACTTCCAAGATCTGAAGCCAGAACGCTCCAATCAGCAAGGTGGACAAAAGACAGAGTCTTGGCTACTCAAAATCACTCACAAATAACACATGGCTCAAAAACTATCATTTAGTCACATCCAGCACTAAACAGCCAATCAAAACCCAGTAAAACCTGGGTTCAGTGAGCTACTCTCACAGCAGGTTGCAAGTGAACCATAATAACAAAGCAGCTAATCAATTCTAAGCTGCAAAACAAGCCATTTTAAGCAGACAATTGGACCTTCTGTTTCTTTTTTGGAAAAGCGGTAGCATTTGGAATGAATAAAATGGCAACTGCCTTTTACTTGCAGGCTTTTTATCTGCTTATGAGTAAAAGACGTCTGCTTTTTACTTATTTCAGGTAGACCAGGAGTAGCTGCAAAGCTACTCAACCTTTCCAAGTGGAAAAAGACCAAGTGTGGCCTGTGCATACTGCAAGCGTAAACATTCAGAGCAAACAAGCATTCTATCCCCACTCTGTGAAGACAGAAAGACAGATAAAGCATTTGTGAGGATCATCAAGTCCCACCTGTTTGACTTTCTGTGTTCCAAAGCGGCAGGTGAGACTGATCAGTGTGTGCATAGAACACACTGGCATCCTGAGGGGCAAGCAGCTCTACGAACCGGGAGGACTCCCAGACTTTCTTCTTACAGTTTAGAATGGATGCTGCCTGCTCAGAAATATGCACTATGCGCCCAGAAAGCAGGGAAAACACAGCCACAAAGGTGTCCTGGAAAACAAACCTTATTAAAAGCGTGGCAGCAACACTGAAAGGACAAAACAAAAAACAAAAAAAAACAAGTCAAACTTCCTCCACGCCCACTGGAACAACCACAAAACACACACACCACCACACACCATAAACACAGAGCTATGGAAGTGTGTTCGAAAGTTAGCATCCAAACAAAATCACATGTGAGCTACTACAGTCTCCCACACTGTCATAGCTTACTTATTACTTACACATGCTAATAAGACTGCAATATCAAAACTGAAACAGCTTCCACAGGTGCTTGCCATTTTCCAGAATGACTGGTTAACTGGCCACAGACTTCTCCACAGATTTCACATTACTCATCACAGTTCCACATACAAAAATCTGAGAACTTCCTGATAGAGCACATAATACTACTGAAACTCAACACTTTTCTTTGAAATAGAGCTGGAAGCCACCACACAAACTGCAAACTGATGAATCAATCGATAAACAATCCAAGAACACAAACAGAAGCCAGAAACCTTCACAATTATGGATTGGATCAGCTATGAAAACATTCTGCTGTACCATCCGAGGAGATTATTATGCTGCAAATGAGTTCTAAAATTCTCACAGATCATGACTGCTTCTGGGAAAAAAAATGAAAACAGAAAACAGAAGCATTTCTTCCCTTACAGCTGTTGGGTATGCCAAGACAGCACAGACAACCAGCAGCATTGATCTACCACAATGAACAATAACCTATTTGGCTTTTAGAGGCTTTTTTATTTTACATGCTATGTTTCCCTAAAAAGATATTAAGGTGATGAAATCAGAAAGCGATGAACCCCCTGAGTGTGTCTGAATTCCTTACACTGTTTTTTGGAGTGTGTTCCGATGCAACTGTCACCAACTCTTCTATGCTGTACGTCATCACATCTGTCTGGAACATCCTTCGGTCATTCAGAGCCTGGAAAAACTCACTGCTTGCTAATTGAAGAAACAGGAAATGCAAAACAAACACAAAGAAGTCAGTAAGAAGACCATTTTTAAAATACTTCTCACAGCCTTCCTAATTTTGTCATTGTTTTGGTGAAGCCCAAGGTGAGATGAGGAATGTCTGTGAAGTGACAAAGGAAAAAAAAAAAGGAGGATTAATTATACCATTGCAGTGACCTTTGTTGCAGAAGAGGAGCTCACAAAGTAGACAGGACAGCAAGTGACAGCAAAAGAGTGACCAGCTACTTAGTTCTGCTGGAAAACAAACTACCCACTACATTTTCCAAGTAACAAGAATGCTGTTTTCTCAACGTGTGTGAGAAGTTAATAGTAGGCACCTATCTGCTACTGAATGAAGGAGAAGTAGTAAGTGGGCATTTCAGCTCAGAACCTAAAAAAAACTACAGCAATTCAACAAGTTAATTGTTCACAGGATAAATGAACTGCTTTCATTTGTTTTAATGCTATCTGCTGTGAGACGCATCCGCTCAAACCAAGCTGCCACATGGCTGCTGTGCTTCCCGATGCTGTCCGTGCTCACCTCGGACCTGCTGCACACACCGCAGGGCATAATTGAGGGCACTGATGGTACGAGGCTTGCTGGAACTCCTTTTCTCTTCAGGCAAACACTTTTTGATTTCTTGGATCATCACCATCAGATCTTTGTGAGTCTGGCTGCAATCCAGCTGACCACTGACCAAAACAGAGGTTAAACTTTGCTGGGAACTTCTGATAGAGGAGACTTTTCCCCTTCACACGAAATTATTCCCTGAGCCACCATTTTATGGCACGACGTCAGACTGACGGGACAGGAGGGGAAGCCCCAGGGCCCGTCCGCTGCATTCCACATCGCACCTTTCTGATTCCTCTTCCCATTGCGCATCCCCTCCCTGCGCACCCAGCGCCCCACGGACGGCCGAACTCAGCGGAGGGGCCGAGCGCCGCGGGGCCCCTTCAGCTCCACGGATCGCCCCGGGCACAGCTCCCGGAGCCCCGAGCCGCAGCAGCGCGCGTTACCTGAAGCGCCCGCCCGGCTCGCGGCCGCCGCACTCGGTCCCGCCGCACCGGTCCTCGTCGGAGCCGCTTCCCGCGCTGAGCCCCGCGCCGCCGCCGCCGTCCATCACCGCTCGGGGACGCGGACAGCGCCTCGCACCCCTCCGCGGCGCCGTTACGTAACGGCCGCGCACGCGGCCGCACCGCTCCCACACACGGCGGCAACGTGCGGCGCCGCCCGCCCCGCCCCCCTCCCCCACACACAGCCGGGAGGCGGGAACAGGTGCGGAGCCACTTTATTGGAGAACGCGCACGCGCGGCGCGGGCGGCGCCCCGCCCCTCACGCGCCGCTGCACGCGGCCCCCGTGCGCGCGCCAACCCCAGCGCCACGTGCGGCGCCGCGCGGCCCCGCCCCCGCGAGACGGGCAGAGCTCGGGCGGCGGGGAACGGGCGGGGACAGCGGCGGCTGCCGCGCAGTGAAGGCCGGGGGGGCCCGGCAGAGGCACTTCCATCGAGGCGGGGGTTGCGGAGGACCCCCCGCAATGGCACTGCGGCGCGGCGGGCGGGTGAGGAGGACCGAGGACGCACGCAGCCCCCAGGATCCAATCCTCCTCACCGGCACCGCGCTCCGGCTCCACAAGGCACTGTACGGGCGGCGGGCTGTGGCTGTTAGTAACTTACAGGAGTGTCTTAAGGCAACCAGGTAAAGTTAACGTTTCAATCATCAGAAGAGTTTCGCTTTAAACAGCAGTAGATGGGCTGAGAGTACAGCGGGTTTGGAGCAGGAAGGCTGAGGAAAGGCACCTTCGGTGTGAGAGTTTCCTTCCGTAACTCATTTAGGCACACTCAGGACTACAAAAACAAAAACAGAGTGTTGGAGTCTTTCAGGCCTCTGCTGTAACAGCCCTGCACGTTACATTTTTTGAATACTACAGATAAGAGGGATTCCTGAAAATACAAATCTTGGTCCAAGGACAGACGTGGTCACTCCTTCCACTGCCACAACACACAGCTGGATGAGCAGCATTTGTAAGCCAGGGGGCCCTCACCTTCACGGGTGTTTGAGACTCAGTTACTACTGCCTCTGCAGCAGGTGTGCAACACTACTGCAGTCAACAATAGTGAAAACAGTCACTGCTATTTAACCCAACTTTGTAGCTTTTATCAAGTATCCTGGCTGCCTGTGAATTAATCCCATCTAACTTTCAAGGAAAACTCTGCTCTGGTGAAACTTACCAATAATGATGATGATGATAATGACCACAACAGCTATCAATATTGCCCACATCTGTGGAAAAAAAAAAAAAAGCCACGTCACTTAGTATGAACTGCACAGCAGCATTCAATAGCCTTCAGAGTACAGGACAGCAGCCCTTGCAAAGCATCTTCACTGTGAGTGGTAGATCTAGCATAGTAATTAAAACCTTTTCAGCTGGCAGGCTTTGTAACACAGGCAAATCAGCATAGACCCAAGTTCTTTCCTACTGTGACTCCATCCAGGCAACTACACAGCAGGAATAAAGAACTTAAAAATCCTATCTCCTCTTATTCTACACCACGTTTTCTGCTTTCTTTCCTTCTCACCAGTGAGGATTCTCACCTCTGCCAACAGCTGCAACTTAAAGAGACAGAATGAGGTCATTCTGCTTACTTGCACATTGATATGCTTTTTTGGCCTTTTCCTCCTGTACCCCAAAGCCTCAGATTATTTATTGTAGCATTTCCTTCTGGCCATTACCCACTCACACAAGGCCTCTCGTATCAAGCAGCGTGACTAGTAATCCACCTTCTGGTTATCTCAGTTAACCTCTGCTGTGTTTTAAAACTAGATGCTATAAAATGAACACTGCTTGAAGTCCCTTTTACTTCTGCCTTTAGAGATACCGATTGTAATATTAATTGTGATACTGAATATTATAAGTGTACACGCCATGATTACCTTACAGTTCTTCCACCAATACTTCCTTTTCAGCTTGGCTGCACTGGTCTCAAACTGGGAAGCTCCCGCTTGCAGCGCGTCAGCACGGTCATCCAACTCCGACAGCTTTTGATCTCTTTCCAGCACTTTGTCCACGTTCACCCTCATGATGTCAACAACCTACGTCAGTAAGTTGTCAGTTTTATTAACCATTCTAAAATTAATTTGCAGGCAACAGATGTTCTCATGTAAGGAGCTTGATTTCGCCTTTTAGGGTATCCAAACATAAGCATGAAGTTTACCTGCAGCTGGAAGTCCCTAGTACCTACTTCACAGTGTCAGTATTGCCAGTTGTGCTGATATTCCCTTGAACTTGGGATGTAATTCCTGACTAGCACTGGAATGACTTGAGGTATTCAAGCACAATAGTCAACCACATGTCAGGAAACAATGTTAGTATCCAGAATGGCTTTTGGCGTCCCCCAGGAATCGGGACATGTCATATTTAGAGGTAAACCTTTGCTAATGAAGACAAGCAAGCTTGTTCTCCATAAAAGCAAAGATTGTTATCTTTCCAAAGTAGCAAGCTCTGATTTCCCAGCTAGCATTTGGACACTAGTACCTTTTCTCCACTTACTGCAGCTGAATGGATTGTTATTTTTCTGAACCTTTCCAAGAGTTAAGATGACACACACAACAAAGAAAGCTAAATGATACAAGGTTTCACCTTCATATAGAAGACTTTGGCCAATATCTCTATTTTACATACCAGATTTTATTATGGAAAAGGATTACACTTATCTAGATTTTTACCTCATCCACTTGATGCTGAGTTTGCTGAAGCCGACGGTTACTGCCGGCAGCAGCCACATTTGGGTTTCCAGGGACACTGGCCGACCTGCAGTAAAGAAAGCAATCAGTATTCTGCTTAGCTTTTCTTAGAGATTTTGCTTTTACGTTGACATGTTTACAGTACACAAGTTCTGTGACCTTCCTGAAAGCAGGAAACTTCAGTTCTTAGAATAAACTTAGAGAAGTTTCTTTTCCTATTGGCAAAGTGATGTTTTAGTAGCTGGCTGTAGGTCTAAGTCAAAGTACATCCCTAATCTCTTGCCAATGAATTGACTGATGTAATAAAAGAGAGCATCAATTAACTAATACAATAATTTATATTGAAGCATATCACAACCCCATAGTGCTCAGAAGGAGCCCAGGTTCTAGAACATAGGCTTAGTAGCATTCTGTTTCTCAGTAAAAACACAAACTATATGCTTCAAAACTGATTACCAAAAAAAAAAAAAAAAGAGTACAAGAACTTTCACAGCTAGAGTTCTGTGTTCTTGTACAGAGAGGTTGTCTGTCTCTATTCTTTTGAAGCAATTGACATCGAGCAAGAGAAAGCACAAGGAAAATGCACTCAGCACATATAACAGTTAACCTCCAGTAAGCTTCGAGCTCATAACCCCAGGCAGTTAAATTCTTGTTACTTACGACAATACTGTGTATCCTTGTAATCAATGCAAGAGTCCCTGTGTGCATTTCTCATACCCTGTTCACAGCTCTAATGACTTTGTGTTGTATAGCTCCTTAAGTCCATTCGTTTTTCCCTGTTTTCAGGGCTGAATCTAAGTGCTGGCTATCTTTGCACATTTGAACACTAAATTCAAATTTACGCTTAAGAAGTGAACGCATGCAAGGACTCACCCACAAATACCCTGTGCTAACAAAACAAGGCTCAAGAGCAGCCCACGTGTGATGTAATAACCGCGCCCGTGTTTTGGTACTCAGGGCACGCTTCCGTGCTGTTTTAATGCTAGGAATGCTTAGAAACCACTTTCCGCGGTTCCAAAGAGAACACACACAAGAAAATGTCGCCTCGTTTCTTTTCCTACATCGGCAGTGCTTTCGGGAAACACTCTTCGAGCCGGCAAGGCTGCCTACACTGTCACGGGGAAGCCAGGACAGGGTATCCCCTCCAGCAGCAGCCGAGGGCTGCGGCAGCCGGCCCGCTCCGCGCCTCGAGGAGCGCAGCTCAAGCCAAGGCCGCGCTCGGCCTCTCCCGGCTCGAAGCGCAGCCGCCCCGGGAAGCCTCCACCCACGGGCGGCACCCAGCCGACATCGGCAGCCCGGGCCGAGCCGGAGCCGGAGCCGGAGCCGGAGCCGAGCCGCTCCCGCTTCACCCGCCCGGCTGCGGCCGGCCTCCTCCGCCGCCCCTCCCGGGCCGCTCCCCGACCGCCGCTCCGTACTCACATCGCGCCCGCGGGGTCGGAGCCGCTGCGCACCCACAGCGCGCGGAAGGAGCCCCACCGGAAGTGCGAAGTGCCCCGCGGCGCCCGGAAGTTACGTCAGGAGGGCGGGCGGGGCGGTTTCCGCGCTGCAGTGTCCGCTCTGGTGCGGGTGGGGCGGGAGCGCTCCGTTCCTGCTTTCCCACATCGAAAAGAGAAAGCGGGAAATAATCCGTCACCGAACTTGTTTCACTGCAGTCAGAAGAAGCGTCCTCAGTGAGACGGCGTTATGGTTCGTTGTAGTTCTGGAGGAATTCGCTCCTAACAGCACAGGCGCGGCCTTGCAGAGCACACGGTTCGGTTATTAAAGATCGGCTCACACCACCCATGTTCCTGCGCAGTGCAGTAGGCAGCTACTAATTCTGTTGCCAATATTTCTGTGTTATCGAGCGTTACCTGTTAGGCATCTGCATATGCAAAAGGCCGAAGATCCAGAGGTGGACAGAGTTTGGACTCTTCCAGTTATAGCCAGTAAGAAAACAGATGGTATTTACAGGCAGCCTGTGTAGCACAACACATCGTTTTTTGGCTACATACAGTGACTAAAAGGAATGTCACCTTTTTAAACTAAAGCAGAAGAAACCGTTTAAAAAAAGGCAGACGCTTTGTATGGGGAAATTTTCTTTGTTTTTAATTTACAGCAGAAAGAATATAAAGCATTCAGAAAACATTTTCCATATTTTAAGGGCAATTCAAAACATTTTGCATGGTTCCAGCAGCTGAGTTCTTCAACAGATCCATTGATTCAGTGATGCTTTACATGCACGGTTACAAAAATAAAACTTACAAAAGAGAAGACATCTATACTAGTTTTACATGCAAGTCTTGGGGACCCCCCATTGGGCACCAGCTATTGTGTGGAACTGCCATAAGCGTGCAACCAGAGAGGGGGTTCATGTTATATTTTGTATTTCTTTCACACAGTATTACTGCTGTCAAATGCGTTTCACAAAGGAGCAATTCCATGATCAGAGGACAGAAGATCTGGCTCCTGGCACTTGGGAATCTGAACCTTCCCGGGAAGCTGCACTTAGTTTATCTTCTGTGAAAACACAAGTCCCACAATGGAGTAAAGGGTGAGCGGAATCACTTCACTTCAGTGGGAGTCTTTGTAACTCCCCAGTGATACACTGAAGGGTCGTGACCCGACACAAGAAAGCACTTAGAAGCTGTACTTGGCTTCAAGCAGGCAAGTATTTCTGTTGACCCTAAGGAACTGCTTGCATGTTTAACACCAAGTACATGCTTAAACATTTTGCTGAAGCAGGATCTAGGTTAGTAGATACACCACCAGGCCCATGGATCTGGAAGAGTAATTTGAAATAGCTCTGTATATTACTGAATCGTTTTTCCAAATACTGGGAATTAAAATATTTCCACTGAGGTCACTACTCTTGTTAGGAAAAGATCAATTCATATCGTCACGCACTGGTTAATGTGTGGAGCAACATTTCAATTTCAGAATATTAGAGTTCTTCCAGTATTAATACAGAGCATTTCCTATTCATCCAAAGGAGATTCTTCTGCATTTCTGTTTTTGTGTGTAAGGAAAATTTAACACATAAAGTCCCAATTCCATACAATAAATTGAGGCTATGAGCTGCCCAAAGCCACAGCATGAGAACCATTCTTTTTTACTTTTTTTTTTCTTTTTTAATTGAATCAGGTCATAAAGCAGCAATTCAGAAATGTACAAGATAATTCTGATAATGAGCTATAGCACACATCTACTGTAATTCAATGCTGGCAGTGAAAAGAAGTAATTAAAAACAGGTACAATTATAGAAAAGGCACCAAGAGCACTGACCCCAGGTTTGTTTTTGTTTCTTTTTTTTTTCTTTTTCGCCACAATCTTTGTTTTTACTCTTCTTTTAAAGACACCAGTTTAAAAGCTTCTTATGTGTGAGTATTTTTAGGCTTCACAGCAAGCCTTCCATTTAAACACTGCAGTTGGTGGCCGGGATCAAGCAAGAACAATTCTTCCAAAACAAACCATCCCAAAGTGACACCAGTCCATTCAGAAATTTACAACTGCTGCTACCAAAACAGACACAGAGGAGCAGCTCCTGATCTC
Organism: Cyrtonyx montezumae; assembly: GCF_038088225.1. Taxonomy (NCBI): domain Eukaryota; kingdom Metazoa; phylum Chordata; class Aves; order Galliformes; family Odontophoridae; genus Cyrtonyx; species Cyrtonyx montezumae. The sequence continues at coordinate 292,161 of NW_027071948.1, forward strand.
AGACAGAAGTACAGAACCCACAGCAACGAGGCAGCTTCAGGAACTACTTCCCTTACATTCCTGGGTAACCGAGATCAGAACCTGCTTCCCATCGGTGAGAATTTGTGACCATTTTAAATTAGTACTTCAATTTAAAAAAAAAAAAAACAACACTAATTTCTTTGGCTCCTCACTATGTGGAAATAGCAATATACCATGACACCCCTACAAGATCAGTTTGCATCTTTTTTTTTTGAATTTTACTTAGTTTTTTTTTTTAATTTTTTTGTGCAATTTTTATTACATTTTCTGACTTCCAGCAGGAGATATGAAAATGTGAAAGATATTTTCTACTTTCATACTATTTCTTTTTTTTTTTCTTCATTTTATGTTCATTCTAAGTGTTCTTTATTGGAGTGAGTGTATGGTGTTAAGCTAGATACGTTTTTGTACTTTTATGATTATCTGCTTTGCAAAAGTAACGTAATTTTCTTAAGCAATATTAGCATTCACATTACTTGGCACCATTGGCAAAAATAATAATAATAATAATAAATAAAATAAAAAGGAAAATAAAAGACAAGACGGGGGGGCAAAAAGAAGGAAGGAATAAATAACTGAAATTCAACCAAACTGAACTCCTGGTAGCCAAAATCAAATGTAAACATATCCTTTTTTTTTTTTCTTTTTTTTTTTTAAAGTAATGTTGCTCTGCCTTTTTTTTTTCCTAAGTCTAAATACAGTAGCTCTTTTTTGCCATTTAGTCATGCTTTAGCAAAAATGTTCTTCTAAAGAACATTTAAAATAAAGTTTCTTATAGTGAAATAAAGTTTTTGTTTCATTTTACAGACCATAGCCACTAATGCTTTGCTTTTGTTCATTTCTTTTTCTTGAGTTTCATGCACATATCTCTTTGTTTTAATATATACAATATGTACAAACAATACATCCACACTCTTCTCGTTCATTCAGACAAAACTATACAAATAATAATTTTATCTTGCCAAGTTATTGACCCTTTATGAATAAAATATTTAGTAATTAATCAATATATTCCCTTTCAAATATTTTTTTCTCATTTTCCATTTCTACCTTCTATATATACAGAAACTGCCCAGATTTGATGAAAGAGCCAAAAAAAAAAAAAGTAATTTACTGGCCAGAATGCAGCACCACTCTGCTCTTTAGGTGGTATAAAATGTCCAGGCAACATATGTATGTGACTCTGCAAAATGACAAGAGGTTTGAGGATAAAAAGCTACATGTCTTGCAAATTATTTTAACAACTTAATTAAAATAACAGTACATGAAAGTAAGGCTAGAAAATAAAGTGCTGAATATGAGAGAAAATACATGGCAATCAATACGATTTTGCAGGTTCTAGAGTAAAAATACCTAAAAGAAACTTTTTAAAACTTGCTTAAGTTGCTCTCTGCTTCTTGCACATTACCCGTTTATCTCACATGCCAACCCCTTCTGTAAGTTCCCACGGGATGTATTAAAAACCTGCAGATTTAAAAAGTTGCATTAAGTGTGCTGTAGAGATTTAAATAAACACAAAGGACAGATGTGCGAAGGAGATGAGGATGCATGGACCCAATAAAGACGTACTGATCTAAGCCCCTCCAGTGAGACTCTCAAAGCTTCAGTTTCTTGGAGATGACTGACAAGTGCAGGAACAGCATTCTTGTGTTGCTTGTGCATTCCCACCTTTTCTTAACAATATTTTTGGTATAATATTTGTACAGTTCCACATGTTGTTTAATACAGCCCTATATGAAAAGGATAATTAATCGCTTCTTCCTTCTCGGAGAATGAAGCAACTCACAAATTCTTCCTGGTGTCTTTTTTTTATTCCTATGATCCAACAGAAGATTGAGTTCCAAGATGTCTTGCTGAACAAATTAAATGTTGTCCATGAAAGTGCAAATGCAATGACCAAAACATTACTGTTAAAATCCTGCAGATGGTATTTCCAGAACTGCAGTGGGTATTTTTGTTGTTGTTGCATGTCTCTGCTAAAAACAGAAAATGAAAACAGTCTGAGAAGCAATGTCACATTGCTACGGGATGCTGCTGCTTATCTTCAAGTTCCTTGGCCTTTTTCAATTCTTTCACTCTGAAAAAACAAAGAGGAGCTATGTAACACTTCTAATCCAAAACACTTTCAATACTGAAAAATCAAATCGATTCCTCCCTCTAACTTCCAGTACAAAAGAGACACCTCCCAGAGAAATGCTCTCAACACCATAAACAGTTGGAAGCGCAAGAGTGGGACAGCAGAAATCCAAGGCAAAACACATCTGGACACACAAGCTAATTTTCTAACACCCCTTCCTCGTGGCGTTGATGTGTGCATGTCAGCTCAGGCTCCCTGCAAAGGAGCCCGACCAAACCGGCGAGGGCTTCCTGGGCAGCACCTGCACCTGAAGGTGTGTCACAATCACACTGGAGCTGCAAATCTATGTAACAGAATCCAACTAGAAGTGAACAAATTTAGTGAAAACTAAGTAAATATAAATTAGACTCTAAGAGGTCTCAGGAGAGCTAAGTAGCAGGAATGTCAGTTTGTAGCCTCTTTAAGCAGACCTCTACTCATGCCTTATCTTTTGGCTCTTCTACCAGCTTGCTGAGGCTGTAAACTGACCTTCATTTGTCACTGTTTTATTTATTTTTCCGCATACACAATTACATCAGTCAGGAGGAGCTGGCTGCTTTTAACTTTGAGCTTACTGAAAGCTCCAGCACTAAAAGACACTGAACTTGTGAAACCTGGGGAAACAGGAGTCCATGAACGAATCACACTGACTGGAACTGGTAAGGTCACACCTTTGTTGGTTATCTCAAACTGCTTGAGAATATAATGCCTGGAAAGACAGAGGACTCTGACAGTCCAGATGCACGTGCCATTTTCAGAGTCTGAAGACCTACCTTCAAGAGGCACTGGCACTCCTGAAACCTAAGTCTGGCACAGAGGAAGCCTCAACACAGCTCTCCCAGACACCAAGAAAGGAGGAGGAAAAGCAGTCACTGGCTGTGACTGCCTGCTTGGGTAGTGCTGTGCTGAGCCTCAGTTCCTCCTTCAGTTTACAGTGACATTTTATTCAGGGAAACCGTGTCTCTGCACAAGCTGACATCTAAGGGGCCCTGCTGACATCAGAGCTCTGAGTGAGGGCTTGAGCGTAGCACAGAAGACAGCAAGCCCCTGCTTGCCTCCAGGGGGCTGTGATGTATTACAGTGTTACCTGCTGGCGAGTCCTCATCATCCTTTCACTACAGGAAATATATGAGAGCTGGTGCAGTGAACTGAAAACGTTCACAAATGACAATTTGACCAATTTCAGTACATTTAATTTTCCTGTAACAGAAAAGCAGCCTCTCCTTTGAAATCTGAAATCTGTAATGGCTTTTTTACTGCGCAACTTAGAAACAGAAATTGCACCAAGGTAATTGCTGCACCATAAAAACATGTGCCTCTGGGCAGCAGTCTATTTTTAAGGTTTAGATTAACTATATATATGTTCAAGATACCATCTATAAATGCATGATTAGCAGTGCAACTTCCAAGTGTTTTCTGTTGCACTTCAGTACTGCAATGTAAAATTAAGCTGTTATTGTAGATCTCTTATTGAGAACATGCACATTATTTAAGCTAGTGGCTCTCCCACTGAGACATGCTACACCTTACTTCAGCACTTCAGCATGCAAGGTCTACGCTAACAAAGCATTTTTGCAGGAAGAATGCAAGACATGCTTTGCTGCCAACTTCAACCTACAGCATGCAGTATCTGTACTGGTGCAGACCTACAGGGTCTATTTAACTCGAACATGCCAAGGCAAGTTATTACAGCTATACTGTATTACTAGTTACTGAGTTACAAGTTACCATTACACTCAACATTTGCACTAGCACAGATCTATTGAGAAATACACAACACTCTACTTGGTCAAAAATGCTTTATGTCCATTGACAGATTTTCAGGCTTATGAAAGTTTTGCAAGTGCAATAATTATTACTTAAAAACCCAAGAACATATTGGTATTGAACTTCCCTGCAGTACAGTTACAGCATTTGAAAATTTGACATGGGTACCACCACTGAAAGATGCAGCTCAGCATAAAATGGCTCGAAAGAAACCACGGATTCTATCACATTTATGAACTTCAAGATGATGACCACCCCAACTTATTAAGCTACTACATCTATTTTTAATTAAACTAACCTCTGTGTACAGTAAACAGGATCAAGCACTTATGGCGACTGCAGACAGGTTCCAGGCATCCTTTATTTGTCCAGAGCAGCAGCCGGTGTGCAGGAGGAGCTGCAGCCTGGGGCTGGTGTTCGTTCCCTCATCTAGCCCTGCACAGCAAGGTCCAGGGGATGCCCTGAGTTGCTCTCCCCCATCCTGGCCTCAGGTTTGAGGCAGTGCTGCTTTGCTGAGGAACTGCAGCACAGCACAGCCAGAGTGGAACTGAAGTAGTTCTTCACTCAGTTCTTTGCTTTGATTTTGTTACTGCAATATGAAGTGTCAACACGAGCCCAGGATTCCTATCTCCGCTTTGTTAATCCTCTGCGTAATAAACCTCCCACATTTTCAAATGCTGTTAACAACTAACTTGACTGAGGAAAAAACTGTACAAATTAGGACCCTTAAAAATAAAAATACACTGATGAAGTGCTGCTAGGACAGCTTTTAAGTGAGCAGTGTAGCACTGCCTGCATGCTGGAAGGCAATCTACCTTGGTTCCTGTACTTCTACTCTCAAAATTCAGATAAAAGAAAAAAGCTAAAGTGTAGCATTTGCAGTTACAAGGATTAATAAAGTACTCTAAAGGGAAAGCACACTAAAGGACTTTACACAACAGTACAGACTACTGCAGGAAAGAAGAATGTTCTTAGAGAAGATAACTCAGTTTCATTCGTCAGACTAATTGTGAAACATGATACACATGACAGCCATGTGCTAACAGACTGTGTACAGATCTCAGCAGATGTCCATAGGCACTGGTTTAGATCTCTTCTGAAAGCACCTCCAGTTGCATGAGGACTGGTGGTGAGTTCAAGTGCAAGCCAGAGTGCACCAGAAAGGGTACCGGGCCCCGGCTGTTCCAAGGCTCCCAACACAAAGTCCCATCTCACTTCAATAGCTGCTAGAACCATGCACAGAATTACAAGGACTGCACATTTGTTTTTTCATTGCCGAAGCCGTCAGCAAAAACCTCCTCAAATAACATTTCCTTTAGATGTAAGCATCTCTAAAGTACAAGGTCATTCCCTCAGCAATAAGAGCAGATGGACAGAAAAAGCACGTGCAATAGAGATGGTGACTGCTAAGGGGTCTCAATCACGGCCGTGGCACTGACACATAAGAGGGGACAAGAAGATGAGTTCACCTCTGAGCTTGACCCTGGAGAGGAGTGCTCTGTCAGACCAAGCCTCTGCCCTCTGAGCAGCAGTACTTACTCTGGGCACCACACAGGAGGTTGCATCATTACGTGCTGAAGCAATGTGGAAAGCAACAGCCCCAGAAGCGAGCAGCAGCTCCTCTCCCAACACGCCCTCCCAAGTCTAGTATGGGAGTGTGTCAGCAGATGAATTAGGCCTACTTACAAAGAATTACAGCAAACAATGACTCCATGGTAAAGCGTAACACAAAGCTGCTTCATCGAACTGACTCCATAATGCCCAGCCAAGAAGATGTTTAATGAATCTGTGAGTTTTACAGCAGTAAGTTCTGGCAATGCTGAAGATCAGTGTAACGCACAGGGAGCAGGAGCCAGGGGAGTCTTTTCTGTCAAGTTACCTGTTGCTCTGAGAGCTGAAATAGCCTGTGGGACATTTAAGAAAAGGGAGCTCTTGCCTTTTTCCAGATATCTCATATGGGTTGCAAGACAAAAAAGACAGAAAGGCCCAATAAGAATGACACCCCAGAGCATGCGGTCTGCAATTTAACACACACATTTGAGCTCCAAACACATTCAGCCCCTGCAAGAGGGAAATGAAAGAAGAAATTACTTTGAAAATGTCTGTTGCAGGTACAGTGATGCATATCCCAATACATTTTCTCCCACTGTCCTAAACTTGGGCAAATGGGACTTTTCAATCCCTGATAACGTTCCACCATTCTCAATATTATTAAGAAGAAACCACGTACTTAAATGCAATTGCATATATTAAAAGAATAAAATAAAATGAAATAGAAGTCCTAGTTGCACCGGAGTAGGAAAGGTTTGTCACTGAAACGCCAAGAAAGGGAAGGTTATGCAGAGAACAACAAAATATAGTAAAGGTTGTTTTCTCAGGTACAAAACAAAGTTATACTTACCACAGGAACTGAATTCAGGTGCTACATGCAAGCTCCCCAAACTGGAGAGCAGCACTTAATCAGATAACAAGAAATGAGGGAGAAAGAAGGAGAATTTACTTTTACAGCGAAAAGGCCATCAGTGAATATCTTCTGCTCACCATAGGTGACAACTGCAGCACTTGTTCTGTCCCAGAGAGGACAGACATTTTGCTGTAGGCACAAAGAGATCAGTCAGCATGAAGAGCCTTGCTCCTCAGGATCTGCTCCTGATCAGCACCCAGCCCACAGCGCAGCTCAGGCAGATGTGTTTGTGTCCTACACCTATGAACAAAGGTCTCCTTCACAGGGAGCAGCAGAGGATGACTTCACCAGGCCAGCTGACACTGAGCTCCCCTGAGGAAAGCTATCACTCCCAGGCAATACTCCATGGACTTTTTTCATCTCTGAAGTTCTTTAACTTCTACTTTCAATTTAGTCTCACTTAAGTTGGACAAAAACAAACCTCTCCCCCTCCAGTTTCACTGATTCTGGTGTAATGTAACCCAAATCAACCTGGAAAAATTCATGAAAAAAATCTGTCTCAAACTGAAACATGGAAGCAAATGCCATGACTGTTTATCTGCATATGCAGACTACCTGAGCACAGTGCACAGAACACAACTTCATGTCAGACATTCCTTCAGCAAGTGAGGACACATCAGCTCGTGCATGTCAGAGTGCCCAAAAATGCCTCTCATATGTGCGTGCAGAGACAGCAGATAGACATACATTGCTAGACAAACTCAAGGCAGCAAGGAATTATTTGCCGTAACAGAGGTTTTTTTTTGTCAGAACAGCAGCTGGTACACTTCAGGAGAGAGATTTTATTGATATTTTATAGCTAATCTTTCCCAGGTAATGAAAGAAAATACACTTAAGCCCAACAGAAAGATCATATAAAGGCAAAGCCAAATGGTCTTTAGTAAGGAAAGCATCACCCGTGCACCTAGAACAACTTTTGCTGAGATATGTTAAGGTTGTCATAGCTTCCCCCCTGCATACTGCCCAATCCTCACCGTGGAACAAATTAATTTTGCATGATTGATACTCTTTTCCTGATTTGTGCTTCTTAGGTGATGGGCTTTAGATGCAAATCCAAATGGCTGCATCATTGGCTGCAATAACATACAGAATGACAAATCACTGCCTCAAAAATAGAACAGAGCTACCGGGAAAGGGAGGACATTGCAATGCACTCAATTTACATGAATGCATACATGTACATCAATATATCCGCCTGCAATGTGCTCTTGTATTACCAGCAAAATGATATTCCCATGAGCTCCTCACTTCACCATCAGATGGGTATGAGATGTGACACATTCTAGCACAGGATATCAACACCCAGTCCTACAGCATTTTATCTGAAGAACAGGATTACTGTCCTTCCTTTGGAAAAGCTACCAGCACCAGAAACTGTCCCTGCACACAGCAGTAATAAAGCCAAGGGCAGACCACCAAACCACACACAGGAGCTGGGTTTTGCTTACCCAGACTTTTCTTATTTCTGGCTCAAAGCCATTTTCATTCCATTATTCTTTCAAAGATTTTGACTGCTTTTACTGAAACCTCCAACTATGGCCCTAACATTGTTACTGTATATAAAACCAGGGTTAAGTGTGTGGCCACAAGCACTTCCAAGAACAATACAGCTGAGGTTCCGGGCTCCTTTCAGTTTGTGTGCCTCAGCCACTACGGTGTCTCCTTGGAGTGGCAGCCCCCAAATTTCCTGATCTACCCCACACTGCTCACAGCTCAAACCAGAACTTGCAAATGTTGAAAAACTTGCAGAATCTCCTATCTGCTTTCTGGTAGTTTCTGACTCGCCGTCTCAAAGTGTACTGAGGATCTGTGCAATGCTGATGCCCAGCCTGCCACAGGCACTCGAGCACGGTCACAGCACACACCTCGGGATGGCATTCCCTGGCCTCGCTCAGCAGCAGGGAGCTGGGCACTACCTGTGAGCCCAGACCCTGCACCTGCTCCTCCAACGCTGCCAGGGTGCTAAGCCTCCCTGAGGAGTACCCAATGCTATGCAGCCATGCTGCTGTTTTCCTTCCCATGCACACATGCTAACAGAAGGCTGAAACAAATGAAGTAGCCTTGACCAGTACTCATGGAAAATAAATTATCGCCCAACAACCATTCATGGAATGAGCAAGCTTCCAACATATGTGCACCAAGGTTTTTCACATGTAGACTGCTCCCCATTGTCTCCTGTACTAGAGTCCTGACTGCACTGCAGATCAGCTTCAGTGCATCTTGCAACTGCAGCAACATCTGCTCTCTGACTGGGAGTCCCAGTTCTGACTGGGAACTGCCTGTGAGCCAAAGCACATCAGGCAGCTGCAGGGCTGGAATGCTTCAGTGCGTGCCCACCCTTCTGCTGGGCAGCAAAGCAGCCTGCCAGCATGACCCAGCACACAGGAGAGAGTGTGGACAGAGTCTGCTGAGAATGACATCTAACAGAAGCTCACAGAGCACTTACTCTAAGAGTTACAGCATTTTTTATTCATTGTTTTTCTTTCCCACAGCGTAGACTGACAGTAACAGTTCAGAGAAGCAGTTATCAAAGAGCTGACCCTGGTGAATTAACTGAGCAGGCATGTGACTTACCACAAGCAACTTCTGGGAGGTAAGTATTGGCCATCTTAGGATGTAAAAAGGAGTGTGAAGAGCTCTTCAGCTTCACTTTGGCTCAGGCAGAAACAAATACCCATCTAGTGCAAGCTGCACCCATACAGCAGCTTCTAGCCTGAACGCCATCCCATTCTCACGACAAAAGGCATTATTACCCAGTGAGGGTGTGTAAATGCAGACCCAGACAAGTTCCAAGATCTACTAGTAGTTACTTCGGATACTGTAAAATATCCCATCAACACCACCACCTAAGCATGCCCATGATGAATACACGTCCTTTTTCACACACTCATGCATTGGTATTATCTACTGCGGAGCTCTGTCCTGTTATAAAAGCAGCAGTGTTAGTCATTGCAGTAGGGTTAGTTTATACAGGATTCTGTTTATATCATTAATGGAGGTGAAACTTACTGGCGTATCTTGGCTGCAGCCCCATGCAAGCAAGCAGAAAGCAAAAATATTTAAAATGGAAGAGAGGAACTGGCTAGCAGGCAGCTACACTCACCCTTTTGTACAGCCTATGGTCCACCAGTGGGCTTCAGATTGCAAAACAATACCAAAGAGCTATTAGCATACACATGGCAATAACCATACCTTACCAAGAGTTTCACTTCAGAGAGGAGATAACACTTGTGCTTGCCTGGAGATAAAAACCCTCCCCCCCTCCTACCTAACAGACTTCTCCTCTTTACCAAGGAAGAGCAGTCCTGTGCTCAGGTGTTTTAGGGCAGGATATAAACAAAATAATCCCAATACTGTCATCCCCATGGTATTTCCAGCTGCATCCTTCCTTCCCTCCTTGCAATTCAAACACTACTCCACAGAAAACATGGTAGATCATAATCACAGTAGTAGTGTTGTAGATACTTTCTCAGAAGAGTTAAATTTTCATACGATTCAGAGAATGAATATGAAATAGTATGTTATCTTCCTGGTGAAAGCTGACTGGATGGACCATACATGGATTCTGTTCAGCTAACACAAAACCACTTCAGAACTCTCCGTTTTTCTTACAGCTCTAAGTTAAACAGAGGTCACTAAACAGAGGAGTCTTCCCAAACAAATATGCAAACCTTTGGCTGTCTGACCCAGGACTACAGGAGACAGGCCAACCCGCAGCAGCTGTCACAATGAAATTTGGGTTGAAAGTTAAGTCAGCTGACAGCTCTGGACAAGGAACGTGGATGGACAAAGATCTGCTGTGGGGTCAGAAAAGTTCTGTTTCTCATCTCTACAAGCAACAGTTTGACAAGTCACGTTGATATCATGTTATGGCTGATGCATTCCCTCTACCACATTTTTGTCAACATAACAAGAGATGGACAACTATTTTTTCAAAGTTAAATGGAAAGAATGTGTCTGGTTATCAGAATGATGATGAATGACCACTTTTGTCCCCATGTCGTCTGCTAACACTCAGCCATTAGAGTTCCAATATCTTCTCTAAAAGTACACTCAACCACAACTTACATCCTTCTTATTTTCAGCAACGTCTACTCATCCATTAAGAAGAGCTCCAGCCACAGAGCACCTATCATTCTCTCCAAACATTGGAAATACTGAACAGACAACAAGGGTAGGTTCAGACCAAAATGCTTGTGATTGCTTGGAGAAAGCAGATGATCATGACTGACTGTTTCCATTTCAGAAGGAAAAGCAAGGCTTTTACTGGTCGAAAGAAAGATCGAAGCATAGGCAAAAGGGAAGGATTTGCCTGCTAACTTCAGTGATGCAAATGAGTAAGTCTTGCACTGCAAAACGAACAGGAAATGCTGAGAAAGAGGAACAAAATGAACTGAAGGCAAGAAAGCCGCTGGAACTACAGGCGTTCCTGAAGAGGTAGGTTAGCTGACAGCTAGAGATCTAACAATGTGAGTGCAGTGCAACCTCCACAGATGACAGCAGGCAGGTGGCTTCCCCACACGCTGCCTCAGGCAGACCTAAGAGGACACAACAGAAGTTCCAAGTCTCTGTCTACTTCAGCAGGACCAACCTGCCTAATGAACACAACCAAACCTTTCAGTTCTTTCCACACACCCCACTGAAAATGTGAACTACTTGTGCTTCTTTGCCAACTGTCTGACCAGCTGCTAGAGGATGAAATGCATGTGTGGTGAGAATGTCTGCAGCCTCTGCTATATGGTGTCCTTTAACTGGGAAACAGAACAGACACCCTGCATACAGAGGTGCAGTAGTGCTAGGCACAAGGAAGCATGTGGGCAAGCACGCTCAGGTTCCCATAGTGAAGACAGGCACAGAAGATATCCCATAGGCATAGAAGAGTCATCTTCACGTCCACCTGTACTCCAAGTTACTGAGGTCTGCGTGGAGTGGCTGAACTAACTTGTCTACTGCCCGGCTTCCACTTATCCGCATTAAAAAGAAGCTGTATTTGATAAGAGTCTACCAAATTACCCTTGTGACCACACTGAAATTGTTTCTGGTGCATCCCAGACGTTACTGCGTGTTGTGCTTCAGCACGTACCACAAATGCTCCGTGTAGCACACCGGTCTGTGCAGCACTCATGCACTGTAGCTATCCTTCAAATACCCGTTTGTTTTTTTCCCCCTCAAACCTCCTCAAGTCCAACTTGAAGAATCTCATGTCTTCCTTTACTCAGAATTTCTTCATTCTGAGTCTGCCCAACACACCGTGGCTGCTGCGCCGTACCAGCAGTGCAGCTCAGTGTGATGAGCCATTCCTGCCTTAGAGATTTCCTTTCTGACAGTTCACCTTGAAAGCAGCTGTACCGATTAAAAGATCTGAACAGAACTGATTCTGCTCTCCTTTGCACTGCACTCATTGCTGACACACACGAATGCTGTCACACCGCTCTGCTGAAGGGCATGTACCAAAGGGTAATGTCATACCTGTGGCGGCAGCGTCGTAAAAACCGCATAATCTTGCGAGCAGCTTGATCCTGCTTCTTGGTAAGCAGACTGCTTCTAAACATACACACACACAGAGAAAACCCAACTTTGAAGCACAAACGAGAAAGGGGAGGCTAGCACTAAATGCAAGAACAATTATCCTATGAACCGTGGTACTCATCCCACCAGCCTGTGTCCATTACAGCACAGCCCTGATCAGGGTAACCAACGACACATTCGGTCCTGGTGGTTTCTAGCACCCCAGCAGCTCACCTGAGTTTCTGTTGCACAATGGTGGCTGCCCGACGGTTCTGCCTCCTCTTCCCACATTCCTTGTAGCTGCGGTAGTACTGCTGGATCAGCATTGCAGCTCTTCTGCTCTGCTGGAACTTCTTCTGCTCATAATAGCTTCGGAATTTGCTCTGGATTAGAATGGCAGCTTGCGTCATCTTTTTATAAAGTGCATACTACGAGAGAAACAAAGAGAAGCTGAGGCACTCCAAAAACCCCACTGAGAAGTTCCTACAGCAAAAGGCTCTTATGACCCTGAGATGCAATGGAAAGCAATGAGTGCCTATCACTGACTGGGACCCTGAGAAAAACGGCGACAGCAGATGAGAGCTGTGAGCTGCGGGCACGACCTCGCTGAACACCTTTGCTGAAGCATGAATGGGTTACTTTTAGAACACGATCTGCTGTTTGCAGGTGTATTTCACTTCCCTAGGACAATGTTTGGAAGAGCCAACTTCAATCAGCTTTTATCAGACAGTGCTGCAAACATTTGGGTTGCAAATTCAACATTTCAAATGGAATAACATTAGACTCTCACTTCAACCAAAACCCACAATAATTTAGCAAGTCTAAAACAGGGCCTATGTCACACAAAAGCTTATTCTCAGTGAAGCCTGTTATAAGCACCAACTGAACCTGCAAACCTGTACAAGCTGTCACACACATTCAAAACCCTTTTTTTTAATCTCAATTCTACACCCTTTTCCTTTTAAAACAAGCAAGCACGTGGCTGCTTAACAGAGATCAAACACCACCGCACCTATTTTTTAACAGCCATCTTTTATAAGAGTAATAGAGATGCAAAATAATATACAGAAGTTGCTGTAGCACTTCTGAACTGACACTCTGACAGAGTGCTACACTGAAAGCTTTATCGTTTTCAAAACTTTGTGAACTCCAGTTGTCCACGGGTGTTTTTGGAGCTATGACATCTGCTCCCTTTATGGGGCAGATGGGATGCAGACACAGCCCTGCACAGGGCACCGTCTTTAGGTATTTCAAAGGACTCCATGTGTCTACTGGGAAAACAGGAACAAAAAAGCAAACCAACAAAAAAAAACCCAACATCATCGCACAGCAAAAAATCCCTCCAACGTTATCACAGACCACCATTTACCAAATTTCACGTTTTGGAATTGAAGCAGTCATTAGGTGCAGTTATATTTTGCCATTTTTTTTTCTTTTTTTTCCTTCTCCTGCTTTTATACATAGGTAATTGAATAGAGCACACAGCAGTTTTAAACGAGCTATTTTAAATAAGTCTGCTCGCAGGTTGGCCAAGGTTTTCCTTCCAATTTTAAGCCCACAGGGCACTTCTGTGGCTGAGTTACAAACCCCTGAATAGAAGGGTTTAAGCCTGTGCTGATCTCAGTAATGCAGTGACACAGCAGCTGAGCAAGGTGTGTGAAAGAGAAAATCACATCTCTGCATACAGAGCCCAGCAGTGTTTGCACTTGGCTCTGAGACCCACTTGGATGGCGTTACCTGCTCTGCTCCTGAGGCTCTGGGCTGCCCACAACTCCTTCTCCTCCTCTTTTCCCTATCTGGGAAGATGGAAGATGGAGAAATGACCCAACCTCTGCCTCACCCCAACAGAGAGCACCTGGCTGATACAAATCCATGGTGCTGGAGGAAGCTAAGGATGGAAAACGACCCTGAGGATCCATTCCCTCCAGGAAAAGCACCCCTTGCATCTTGGCGAGCTCTGGGAAAAGCTCAGCTGATTGCAGTATGCTTAAAGCAAGATGCTGCACAGCTGGAAAATCTGTCGTTACAGCAGAAAATTATTGGCTGTGACCAAAGTAAGACTGGCTGCGTCCCCAGTATGTACAGGAGACGGTGGTCTAAGGAATCCATGGCACAGCTTCATTAAAGGCCAATGGTCAAAAACCCTCTGGGCAGCAGGCGAAGTGCAGACATGGGTGGGACGGGCACTCCCCTACGCTCCCTGAATGCCAAGGCAAGGATCCCAGTGAAAGCTAACAAGCAGCAACAAAGGAAAGCTCCTCTTCTGGAAACGAGCTCCAAAACGCTGCCTGCACCTCAGCCCATCACTGCTTCTGTGAGCTTCTGTAGAAGCAGGAGACTCGCTTTGTTCCAGCGTACTTCTGTGCTGATATGCTGTAGCACAGCAGCCCCTGAATCTCTTCTGACAGAGGTCTGGTTTGTCAGTGATTTCTCTGCCACAGATGCTATAAAAACATTTCACTAAACGCCAGGCTCTCCTGCTTTATTCTGAACATGAAAGCTTTTGACCCAAAGGGAACAGTTCCCAAAACAGTGTTTGTATTACCTTCAAGGCTATCCAAGTAAGCTTAGGGAGAAACAGAAAATACACAGTTAATGTTAGTTCTACAAATAAGGAATTGGAAAAAATATATATATATTAAAAAAAATTAAACCATCTTCTTTCAAAAAGGTGCAATCCTGGGAAATTCCAGGATCCCAGACAGAACAGTTTGCCAAGCAGCTTCTGAAAGGAATTAAGTTTCACTGTTTACAGGAAGCACCGAGACATGGCAGTTTGAATGTAAATCACGATGCCGTCACCGGTCACCAGAAACACTTCTCAAATAAATGGTTTTGAAGGTTGGAAAAGAGTACAGCACCTTGCCTGTCATTTTACATCACGTGCCCCTGTGGGAGCAGACAGCTTGAGTCTAAGGCACGGCAAAACCAGCGAGGCAGGCACGAGCCTCCACCAAAAAAGCTGAACCAAAACGAACTTCTTGTTCTGGGGTTGAGAACTCAGCCTAAAAACTTGTCTCCAACCACAGTCTGGAGAACAGCCTCCATTCTGGAACAAGCTCAGTGAGCTTAAGCACAGGACTTCCCATAGCTTAAGATGTGCAAAATAAAACAACCTATATTTTTTTATCTTTGCCCTTGTCCAAGGCAAAACCAACTTCAATTTCACAATGAAATTTGGCAAGCAACTAGTCAGAGAACTTTCTCACCAGACTATAGCATGCACATTGGCCAGGATGGGATATGTTACTGCCCTCTATCTCACAGCAGAACAAAATCCTTTCAAGGAAGCATACTCTGAATTAAGATTCGAGATATGTATTTTCTTCCCTTTTTAATTCTGCCTGAGCAGGGTAAAAAGCATACAGGAGAAACGAGGTAATTCCCATTGCAGGCTGTGTTTGTGGCACTTGTTTGGTTCAGGAAACCAATTCCATGATTACCTGTTTGTATTTTCGGTAGCAACGCTGGATGACAGCGGCAGCCACCTCTTGCTGCTCCCGGAGTGGACGACCCTGTGTGGAAAAGCAAAGCAGCAATCATCAGACTGCACCAAAACAGGACAGTGGTTTTTAAACAGTGGCTAAGCAGCTCCCAGCAGCTTGCAGGGCACCGACTTCCACCAACTCCTGCTACTGTTACACGGTCTGATTCACGACTACACATTTCCCAGAGACACCTCTATGCCCAATTCACATAAGAGAGAAAACCCTCAAAACTGACGCCCATGCTGAGCAGGCAGCTTGCCACAACATATATTTGGAGGACATTTTTGAGAGTTATGCCAGCACAAAACACGTGCTACGACACGGCGTGCTTCCTCTGGTCAAGCAGATGCTAGGCAAACACCAGCAAGTGAATGCTAGGAGAAAATGTTATGGAAGATACAATTATTATTTTTCATCCCTGGGGAGGGTATTACCCACATGTTATTCTGCAACAAACAGTACTCTCACATCTAACGAGGAAGGCATTTAATGTTTCGGCCACGTACCTTATATTTCCTGAAGACTGTCTGGACAAGTTTGGCAGCTTCATAGAGCTCTCTCTGCTCATGATCAGACAGAGTTAACTGTGCAAACTCATTTTCTACCTTCTCGCTGGTGGATGCACTCAGAAATTCAGACCAGTCCGCTGCCGAAGGAAGGCTGGGTTTCTCGAAAGCTATTTCACTGATGGGTGAGCCTGCAGGGCTCAAGCTGGTGTTTGAAGAAGGGGTCAAGGGTTCACTATACATACTTCTGAAACACCAATCACAGGAGGAATTATTAACTCACAAAGCAGCTGGACTGGCATCACAGATAAGGAACTAAACATTGATGAGTTTAAGGGAGAGACTCAAGCTCCCTTCTGTCTCTGTGACCAATATCCCGCATTTCTAAGCCTGCCTGTACTGCACTGCATCGGTTTGGCATTGGAAAAGAAGTTACAAGTCAGCCCTTGTGGTATTATGACTGCTACGCTTCCTCTCCTGCATGCACTTCCATTCTTCCACGAATGCGTAGCTGTGTTGGCAGCGATACATTTGTGTACCCCTGGGCTGGAAGCACTCACATTAAATCCCACCGAGAAACAGCACCTGCAGCTGCCCAGCACGCAGCCCACCCAAAAAGCCCAGAGCAACTTCACAACTCATACTGACCTAATCTGTGCAGCACTCGGCAGATGATCGACATCAGCAAGGTAACTGGCCAGCCAGCTCATCGTGGTGCTCATGGCAGCACTCTCTGCTCTCTCCACCTGCGGTGACTCCATTGGCACAAAATTCTCCCGCTTGATCCTGTCAGGCGTAGCTTCAATAATGTGCTCTGCAAGTGTCATCATGTTCACCTGGGGGAGAGGAGAGCAAACTTTTGCTGCCTGGTAACGAGAGCCTTGTGTTTGCATGTGACAAACCCAGCTTTGTGCCTCAGAGAAAAGACATGCTGCCCAGCACCAGGGAGAAATCATTACCCAAAGCTCATTCACTTCCATCTCTTCTGATGAGGCACTGCAGGGTTTCACATTCCCCAGACCTTTTTCTTCCCGAGTGTGTGGGGAACCTAAGAGGTCTGGTGAGAGGTACGTGTCATTGGACCGTGCACTTAGGGTGGAAGGACACCCTCTGACAACAGGAGAAACTATACAGTGAGCACACCACCACCCCAGAGCCACAGCTGTTTACCTGCAAGTCATCCATGTGGCGTAAGCAGTCCTCATCCCCTACATTGTCTCTATAGGACAAGAGCTCTGCATCCACTAACTCCCTGTCAGCCAACATCAGCACGTTCATCTGCTCTCGCTGGCGTAGCCGATGGCCCACAGTGTCCTTCCCCTGCGCAGTGCTCTTCTGGCTCCCCACTAACTGCACTGCAGACACACCAATGTAAATGTCTTTTGGGTTCCACTTGACGCCTGCTTGGCTGCCAGAGCCCCGGTACCCAGCCACTTCTGGGATGTGCTGGGAGAGCTCCCGGCCGTAGTCCCTTATCCCTTCACTGGGGCTGATTGTCTCAGTGGTGGACTGCTTGGAGCTGGAGTTCTGCTTCCTGACACTCGGCTGTTCCAGGCTCAGCGCAGTGGAAAGCAGCTTCTCTTGCCGGGCTTGAAAATACTCAGGGCTGAGCTTATGTTTTTTGGGTGCAGGGTAATCTTTCTGAGTCTCACTACTGTAGTAACTGGAAGGTTCTGATCTCGGTCGTCTCAGCTCTAAAAACAAACAGATCAAAGGTCAAGTGAAGTATGCAACAGGTGACTGCTGTAGGAACAACAACTGCTGCTGCAGAGCAGCACACTGAAGTTCATGCTGTGCTGTGCAACACCCAATAGTGTATGCAAAGGAATTAACGCCCAGAGAGGATATTATCCAGAACATTCTTCAGATATACACACCTTCCTGGAGCATTCACTCACTCCTTTTTTCAATATTTACACGAGAGCATGGAACACATAACAGGGAACCCACAAAACATTAACATGGACAGCAGGGCTACAGGTGAGCTCCTTGCTTTAGGATTTTACATATCACCTACGAGAAACGGCACCGTTGGTTTTTCTTACCTGTGTTGGTACTGGAAATCACAGTAACTCCCTTCTGAGGCTCTTGAGAGGCAATAAGCTCACTGTGCCACTGGGACACCCAGTTTTCTGTGCTGGAGTCAGTGCTTGAGGGGCACTGAACTCTGGGGTTTTGTCCAAGCTGAGTTTGCTCATCACGCTGTAGCTGCTCCAAGCACTCTGCCAACTTCACGTGGCCCCGAGACCGGGCAATTGCCAGTGGCAGTCTCCCAAGGGAGTCAGGAATAGAGATGGCTCGGCGGTCCCACTTATACAGCACAACAGCTGCATCCATGTGGCCCAGGGCACATGCCCACATCTGAAAAAAAACCACAATTGACCCGCTGTGAGACTTGTTTTTTCCTTATCTTCTTATTAATGCAGTGGAGTCTTGTCCTCAGGTCACAGAAACCTGATTAGCAAACCACAACATGTGTCACCAGCAATGGGCTTTTATAGATGTCCTCTGCAAAAAGCCATTACAGAGGATTAGATGCATGCTGTTCTCTCTGCTGAGTGAGAAACCTCCATTTGCCATAGGAAGCTGACAGTTTCTCACCATCAGTGCATTGATTTTCAGCTGTGTCAGGCACACTAAGACTGCTGCAGAGAAAGAATGTCCTCATACAGAGATCTCTGAGATTAGAAACACACAGGAAGAACTAAAGGTTGGGAACAGTAAAATCAAACACTCTGCTGTTGTAATCTGGCACTTCTGGTTCTACCTGCTTTGGTGTTTTGCTTAAGCTCTACATGTCATGATTTCATGACTCCAACAAACAAGACATTGTTATGACTTTACAACCTCTACAGGGAAAGGAGAGAACTTGAAAGAAGGTATGTAAAGGGCTCATCCCCAGCACAACACTCGTGAGTAGATGCTGGAAGAAAGACAGATCAGAACCACCTGTCTGTCCCCTGCCATCACATTACTCCATTACAAGGATTTCAGATTAGATATTAGGAAGAAGTTCTTCACTCTGGCACAGGCTGCTCAGAGAGGTGTGGGTGTCCCATCCCTGGAGGTGCCCTGGCAGCCTGAAGGAGGGGTGGAAGCAGCCCATGGCAGGGGGTTGGCTTTAAGGTCCCTTCCAATCCAACTGTTATGTGATTCTTCTGTCAGAACTCTCTCAACAAAACACTAGGAAGATGGTAGCACATTTTAACATTTACACAGCAAGGACACATAGGAAATATCTTGTTTTATGTTACACTCTGAAGAGTAGAAAATAACATCAGGAAGGACTCCAGAAGGTCCTCAGACACTTTCAGAAGTTTCTGTCCCTGCTGCTTACCAGGGGGGTGCAGGAGAAATGATCCACATTCAAAGGGTCAACTTCCAGCTCCAGATCAATGCTGTCTGCGTGTTTGGTGCTGCAGAAAAAAAACACAACAGAACAAATTATACACTGAAGATAAGTCAGGATAATTTCCTAAATATTCAGCTTTACCCAGTGCATCATACCACAGTGAAGTGGCCATACACGTGACCATGACACACATTTACTACTTATGGTGCCCACAATAGAGACTTTAAATATGATAACTCCAGTGGCTGCGCTCCATCACAAGATACAGGTCCTCCCAGAGAAGGGGACGGGAAGAAGTTGGCTGTTTGTAAGGGACAACCAAAAATCTGGAGCAAGCAGAGCTTACGTGTGTTTCAGTCATATCAGTATTGATACCAACGAGTCCAGCAGGCCGGGTCTTACCGCCATTTGATGAGGGTCTGGATCAGTGTAGCATAGCCCTGGGCAGCAGCTAGGTGGAGCAGTGTCATTCCTCGGAAAGTCTTTGAATGGATCAAGTGTTTGGACTTTGCCCAGCAAGCACGACTCATCATCTTCTCGCACACCACCACCACGCGGCTCTCGAAGCAGCTGCCCAAGGTTCCAGTCCCAGAAACGCACTGAAACCACCACACACAACCCACTTTAACCACGGAGCAGAGCTGCACCTGCCCTGAGCAGGCAACCTTTCACTTTCAGAAGTACTGAGACAGTGGAAAATGTGAGTGAGAGCCAACTGCTCCTAAAGACATCCACAAAGACTTGTTGCTTAAAAAAAGCCAAAACAACTGCACTATTCTCCAACCCCCATCACACACAAATGCTGTTAAGAAACCACAAAGCTGCTGTGACTGGATGCAGCACGGTCCATACCTGCACCTGCGTTCCTCCATTCCCGCTCCCATTGCTCCCTCCTCCTTGCTTGTGCTGCTGGGAGCCTGTCATTTCGGCCATTCTCCTCTCCATCTGCTCGAGGCGCTCCAGTATCGACATCCTGAACTGGTTATCTAGGTTGAGGAAAGGCAGAATAAGGTTATTTCCACGAAAAGGGAGCTCAGTTTTTGGCAGCCCACTGCAGAGAGCTGCGATCAACCGCCCTGAAAATCACAAAGATTTGCTCCACTTGGTAACGCACGGAGACACGTGCTCTGCAGCACGCTGCCTCTTCAGGTTTGAAAATACAAATAAACCCTGAGCAAATGTAATTGTTCAGACAGTGTCTCAGCAGAATCAATCCTCTCAGTTTTAGAGATGCTCTCTCTGCTTTCACAGGAGTACTGAATTCAGCTTGGCTTTTCTCCTGAAACTACGCGATAACGGCACCTGGAAGAAAAAGACTGCTTTGCTTCCTCCTGCATTTAGAATGAGAGGCTGTTAAAAAGGACCACGTTCCTGACCTGAAAGACACACTTCCTTGGACTACAACTGCAGCCAAGCACCTGCTATAAGATTACCAGGAACCTCAGGGGATGGGCATTGATAAAGCAGTAACATCCTCCTGAAAAGCAGAGTCCTGCGGTCTCTGCACGAGTCTAAAGCGTGTATCAGTTATTTTTCCTCACGCTGTAAGCTAGCACTGTGATGCAGCTAGTATTGCTTGAATGGGGAGAATGAGGCTGTAATACTGAATTAGGGCATTGCTAAACCTGAGACTGGAGAGATCAACTTGGGAGCTATCTTTGTGTTGATGCCCAGCCACTGCAGCAAAGCCTGCTAGCAGCAATGGGAATTCGTGCACGACAATTTAAATGCTTTTATCACGCTTTATCTTGAAAGTCCAGTCTGAGAGACCTGTATACAGAGCCCTTAGCAGCCGGCTGCAGGACCACCTGCCCCACAGAAAGTTCCTTAAGTTCACTGCTTCCAGCAGTGCAGCTTGAAGTATGACAATGCCAGTGAGTGATATTTTTAGAAAAAATTGCCATAAAGGTAAACCAAAGTCCACGCCAGCACAACTCCCACGTGGCAGATCCACATGGATAACCTCTGTTTGACCCAAGAATTAGACATCAATTAACAGTGAGGAATGAAACCCCTAAGTCTCCCTTCCTTCCCTAACCATTTGTCACTGATGTCAGCTGTGACACCTGCTGCCTTTCCAGCATTTAGGTAACAACAGCAAAAGCAGCCAGCCCCGCTGTGCCCTGGCAGCAGACATGGGGGCAGCTCCAACACACAGCAATTCAGCACTTTGGTGGCCGTGTTTGAGCTGCAGGGTTGGACTCAATGACCTCCAGAGGTCCCTTCCAACCTCAGTCACTGACCACAGTCCCACCCATGAGCTGCTCACGAGCCAGGAACAGGAGAACGCCAGCACGCCGCTTCCCACTGCGCACAGGGGAGCTCACCAGGGTCTTCCCCTGCCTAGCTGGAAAGGGCCTTGTTATTACTGCCTGATTAACAGTTCAGTTGCCCCGTGGATGGCAAAGCCTTCGGGGAACGCATCATGCGGATGCACTCTGACAGCTCTGCCTCCCAACCGCAGGCAGTGCCCAGAGTCCTGCTGCTCAGCAAGCCTTTGTTCAGGCAGTGCTGCAGTGTGCTGCAGTGCAGTCTGCTCCCCTGCCTCCTCCTTCCATCGCCATGCAGAGCACGTATGCTGCAGAGACGACAGCGACCCGGCGTCGCTGAGCCCTCCCTCGGCTCAGGGCTGTGGCAAACAGCTCATGTTGTGGGGACACAGCCACATCTGCTGCACATCCCACGCCTGCACGGTTTGGGCTGCTGGCACTCGTGTTTTATTAGAGCTAGGAGGAGCAACGCAGCCCAGCTGTCACGTCCATGCCACCAACCTCACACAGACAAAGGTTCTGTATGGTCAGAAACAGCAGACGATTTCTGTGAGATACAACAGTAGGTAGCACAGACTGAGGTCAATACTGATATACATGTATTTTTTCTTAACAAGCTCCAAACATCACAGAACAGAAATGGGGGCCCCAGGCCTGCACCCATCTTCCAGGCTCTCCCTGAAGGACTGCAGTCTCTGTGATGAAGCTCCCCTCCTCCTCCTGCTCACACCAAGTGCTCCCCCACACCTTCTGCTGGAGGACTGACTGAAGTTACCCAAGGGATCACTGTCACTACACCACTGTCCCCAGATCAGAGCCATGCTGCTTTTAATGAAGTGGGAAGGCAACTAAACCTTCTGGAGCTTCAGCACGGAGCGAAGGGAGCACTCCTGAAGGCTGACAAAGGCTGCTGCTGTTTCCCCAGCCTGAACTGGAAAGCTCCAGGCAGCAAAGATGGAAATGGGGTGGGAATTCACCGAAGTCTGTATGCCGCCCATCTTCCAGGTGACGTAATGCACTACCTAGCAGCTAGAACAAAGACCCAGCAGACAGCAGCAGCAGAATTCTTTGCATACAGTCAGCACAGCTCCTGCACTGCTGAGAATCCAACACAGCTACAGAGAGAACCTCTGCTCCCGTGGCAGAGTCAGAGGGGTCCACCTGCTCACAGCAGCAAGCTCTGGGACCTGCATGCATGCACATACAGCTCCAGTGCAACTGTCAGCTCCTGCACGCTTCCTTCATGGGGTGCTCGGCAACACCGCTCAGGATCCTTTCCACACCGCCTCATAGGGATCACTATGCTCTAAGCCCCAAGTGTGCCAGCTGCCATCAAACATTATCGCTTCTACAGTCTCCATGTCGGGATCTGCCAAGCAGCATCTGCACAGGCATCAGCAGAGTGCTGAAAATGCAACATGCAATTGATGCCACGGAAACTGGCATGAGAACACCACGGCCCATTTATACAGCCCTGGGTTCAGAGTGCTGACTGCCAAAAATGCATTATCATCCAAGTCTCAACAACAAAAATGGGATGAAAGTGAAACAAATGAAAAATGGGGGGAGGAAGGTGCAGTCACTTGTTTTCACCTTTACCAACAACTGCTTTACCTTGCAATAATCAACAGAAGGGCTGTAAGCACCACAGAGGATATCCATGACCATTTACCCCTTATTACTTCTTGTTTTGCCAGGCAAATCTTTTTATTTAGGCCGCAGGCAGCCAGCCCTTAGTTTGCAAGGAAAATATATGACCCCTGTTTCTACATTCTTATCTTTTATCTCCAACAAGGGGTCTCGTGGCAAGTATCCATGCACTGAAGACAGACACCCAATTGCATACAAATCGAACCATCAAAACAAGCTTCTCTCTGGCAATGTCACACAGGAAATCTGATTCCTTGCGCTGGAAGCACCCAAACTTCTTCCAAGCACAGAAAAGATGGGTGTGGATGCCTGTGCTGCCCAAGGTTAACCCTGTGCCACGTACTCTCACCCCTTTAAAACCTGGGGCAACATAGAATGTACTGAATACCTTTTGCCACTGTAACATAATCTGAAGACTGAGCAGACCTCGTGGGTTTCTAAAACTGTTCTTCAAGGCTGCTTCCAACAAAGCTGATGAAAACAACTGCATTTCTGTATCTGACACACCTCATAAGTGACAGAAAACAATCTGAACTTGCTGTCTTCTCTGGAGATTCTAATTCTCCAAATTTAACTGTTGAAGTGTTACCCTTATTGATTTAGGTGACCTGTTCCCTCACGCCACACAGCTGTTTTCACTTCTGGTGCTCTCAGTCCTCACAGAGTGAGATGCCGTCCCACGGACTCACAAACTTGGGAAGCGCAGCAAAACTCTCCACAGTGGTCCCTCTTGGCAGGGTCTGGTCCTCCTGAGAAGACAAGCTGCTCCAGGGCCATGCCTTGGCAGCACGACTCACCAGCATAGAGAGGGAGAAGGATCTGCTCAGCCAGAACCCGACCCACGCAGAGATTAACCTGGACCTGCACAGATCCTGTGTTAAAAGGCATTGAACCACAGCGCTTTCCAACACTTCCAAGTTTTTTCCACACAAGAAGGTTACAATCACCTCTGGGAACATGTGAGATCGCTGACACCAGGTGGGACAGCCTCCCTACAGAACCACCAAGAACACACTGCCGTTGGGTCACTCCGGCCAGCAGCAGTGACAAGATGCTCGAGACTTAAAGGACAGAGCTCCCACCCTAAGTGGCACAGGGAAAAGAAGAACCAAACCTGGGGTAAACACCTTGTGCTGCAGAAGGCATTCACACCTGAAGTGCTGTGACAGCACACACCTCCATCCCCTCCTCCTAATCCAAGAGCAGTTCCAAAGACACTTATTTACCCAAAGTATTTTGTGTAGGGGTTCTCTCTTTTCAAGCTACACAAGGTGGCAACAAACAGCGTTCCCATTTGGTGGGCACCAGCTCAGACCATGTCTGAAGGATCACCACTGAGCTGCTTTTCTCAGCTCTGCACACTTCTGGACAAGCACACAACCCAAAGACACTTCGTTACCACTCTCTTCCTATTTTCCAAATGGTTGGTTGTTTGCATACACCACCAGTTCCTCTATACCATTAAAATACCAATCAAGTCACAGCATTGGTCTGACCTGCTTTGTTATTGAGGATTCATCACCTTCAGTAACACCCTCATCAGGTCCCACAGAAAAGCTGTTTAATGGTGGGAGCTCTCTACTACTGAATAAAACCACTTACAGTTTCTCCTTCATACTGTACGACGTATGGACAACCCTGCTAATCAGAGAGGTCACTGTCAGGCAGAGAGAAATGCCGTAAGAACAGGAAAACACTACTCATGCTGAGCTCAGGAGGCAGAGGAAGAGGGTCTGTGCTACAGAGAGATGATCTCAGCATCATGCCACTACAACCCAACAGGAGATGGGTGGGACAGGCTGACGTTCCCCCCTCAAGTGGCCATCTCCGTCCTTAACCTCCACAAAGCACTTCCCAGGCAGTCAGAAATCTGCTGCGCGTTCCCACAGGTGCCAGCACCGCACGGGATGTGCATGGAAGCACACAGGGAGCAACAGCCCACAGCACACTGCTCATCTGCACGGGGACACGCAGTGCTCAGAGCACCTGCCTCCTCACGGGACTGAGATCCCCGGCACTGCGAGCTCGCAGTCAGACATCCGTCCTGCTTATCCCATGTCTCAACTGGGAGTAGCCCAGACGGTCAGAATCCCTGCTCCATCCGACGAAGCGCCCTGCAAAACAATTCTGGGAACCATTTGGTGCGGAGCAGATGTGTCTGCAGCATCCCCAACTCCTCCAGGAAGACCCTCTCAGATAGGAAACCGCGAGCTGCGGGTCCGCGCTGCCGCTCCTTCCGCACGTGCGACGCTGCAGCGACCGCAGGGCCGGGGCAGAGGAGGGCACGGCCCCCAAACCCCAAACCAACACCGCGCACCGTCCCGCAGCCCTTCCCGAAGCCCGCAGCCGAACCGAGCGGCGATCCCCGCTCTCGGACACTGACCTGGGCGCCTACAGAGGCATCGGCGGCGGCTCCAGCCCGCGCCCGGCGGCGGGGCAGGACGGGCCCGGCTCCGTGTGCCGCGGCTCCCGCCGGGCTCATGGCATGCCGGCAGCCAGCCGCAGCTCCCCGGCGCGCCGCAGCCTCAGCGGAGCGCTCCCCGCGGCGGAGCACGGAGCGGCGGCGCGCAGGGACATGTTCCGACGGCGGGAGGAGGAGGAGGCGGCGGCGGCGGCGGGCAGAGCCGGAGCGGGGCGGGCACCGCCTCCGGGCTGCACGGGGATGCGGGACCGCCGCTCCGCTGCCCCGGGACTCGCCGCCCTCAGCCCACGCCGGGGCCCCGCGGCGCCGCCATGGCGGGGTGCGGGGTGCGGGATGCGGGCCCCGTCCCGCGGCGGCGCTCAGCGGCGGCCCGGGGCTGCGGGCGGCGGGAGGTTGCGGCCGCCGCCTTCCATTGTGTGCGGCGGCCCGGCCCTGCCCTGCCCCGCTCCGCTCCGCGCCGCTCCCGGCGCCGCCGGGCCCCGCCCCGCCCGGGTGACATCACCGCCGCCAGCACCGGGCTGCGAGCGCCCGAGCTCCGGCACTGCGGCTCTCGTCCCTCCGTGCGCGCTCCGAGCCCGATGCGCGGAGCTAATAAACGTTAACGGCTCCTTCGCGTCCATAAAAGCCAACATAGAATCCCCGGGGAGCGCCGTGCGGTCCCGCGGAGCCCTCCGGAGCCGCACCGCTCCCATCCCCGCGCATCGCACCGCAGCCGAACCGGGAAAGGCGGTCGGAGCATCGGAGCGCGGCTCTCCTGAACCAGGCGCACGAGAGCTGCCTGCCCTTAGCATCTGTGCGTAAAGGGACCGAAAACGCAAATCTCAACGAGAACACGGAACAGATAAAGCCTCCACGCATCTTCAGACCTCACCAGCGTGAGCGCACGGTGCCTGCAAGGTCGTGTTGTCTCCATCTCACAACACTTCTATGCTAGAAACGGGCATCGGGTCCTCATGAACAGGATCCCACCACCGCTGCACACGGAGCCTGGGGGCTGGGTGCCACACGGCCGTCCGTGTCAGCCAACAGCACCGAGCCACCGAACTTCTGCATCTTCCACCTGGGAAGGACAGCCAGAGCTGGCTGAGCACCTGCAGGCTGTCACTCCCCCCTATCAGGGCCACTCAGTACCAGCCACAACCCTGCCCGTCCTACACACACCCGAACCTTCAGCCAGCTCACGTGTCCCCTACCCATGTTTCCAAACTGTGTGAATTTAACTTATTCCTTCACATCTTCTTTCCTGCAGGTGCCCAAGCATAGCCCCAAGCAGCACACATCCTGGCCTCCTCCAAATGCCCGATCACACCCCATGCCGAGCAAACACAACTACAGGCGTTTTGTGAATGCACAAATTTTGCAGTGGGAGGCAAACACACTGGAAGCCTGTACTAAAAAGCCTTTCCAATTCTCTAGCTGTCTGCCACCGTAAGGTCTCTGTCCTCCAGGTCAGAAGGGGTGTTGTTTGCTTTTCATTTGTTCTGAGAGCACTTCTCTACCGACAGCAACGCGAGGAAGCAGGGGCAGATCGTGCTGAGATGCTGCACAGGGGGATCTCGTGGCACTACTCAGGGATGGGAGCTGCACTGATGCACCCCAATGAGCCCATGAGTTCACGTTCATTTTTTCCTGCTGGTTCTAACATGGAAACTTCTATAGAGGTGTGATTCCTCCTTCCTGAAGCTAAAGGTTTCCAGTATCTGCAGAGCTGAGAAAAGACAGCTGCTTTATCACTGCCTCAGAGTGAAAATACACATCCCTATATAGGATGCCTTTGCCTTTATTTTAAAGGGATTTGGGGATGACACCATTCCTGCAGTACGGTGGAGTTTAACCCTGCAGTGCTCACGTGGCTGAAGTAATCAAATGCGTTCGAACCCCGTAGCACAAAGGCACTCAGAGTGCTTCTTTGGATTTAAGTAAAAAGAATATTAAAATTCCGGTCAGTGCTTTGCGACTACGGAGAGCCCTTGACATCCTTCCCTCGAGACTCCAGAACCAGCAGTAGGACAAGGATTTAATGCAGTGCAATTCAAAGCAAACAGAGAAGACGAGGGTTTGTGTATTTATCCTGCTGATGGAATCAATCCACATTAGCTTACAGCTAAACTCACATCTGTGCTCTTGGAATAGAAGCAAAGATGTTGCCGGTCCATTAAAAAGAACATCATTTGCTGCTCTCAGAGCACTGTGCATCAGGACAGAGCCTTCCGACAGCTCACGGTTCATACAATTATTCCATCTTTTTCCCTGAAGGGCCTCTGCATTGCAGTGGTCCTTTTCCTTTTTTTTCCCCGTTAGCAATGCCCTAATTTGTTCGCTGCTGCAGTCCCCCTCCCTTCCACATCACAACACCGTGGAAAGCTGCCCGCTCCCCAGCACAGACAGCAGCAGCTCCACGGGCAGCACTCAGGGAACCATCCAAGAGGAGCTTCCAGATGCAGCCCCTCTGCACGCTGCATCGGAGAGATCCCACAGTCAGCTCCACTGACGATCTATGTCCGCACTAATGAGCAGTGACTGTCAGCAGTGACCGTGTGACAGTCCCCAGACTCACAGCTGCTAACAGCACGGAGGAAGCATCTAATTGATATCTTAATGAGAGCAGCTTTTCCTGCCTCGGCTTCCCAGACAGAAGAAAGGAGCCCACCAAAATCCCTTCAGACACAGCCTGCCTACATTTATACATTCACACATTAACCTTAAAACTCTTCAGTATTTCTCCCATTAAAGTCAATCAGTTCCACACCTTTGCCAAATCTGTCAAAGTATACATAACAATAACACAGTAACACACGTTTCAAATCTTTGTAGTGATAGCAATATTTTGAAGTTATTAAACTCGCATCAAAAGTAATATATCCACAGTAGTTCCAAGATCATGCAATTCTGTGATGATTCTGTGCTCCAACTGCAGTTGCTGCGCTGGCAGCTCACAGACAGAACTGGATGAGGTTAACTGACTGAGCAACAAACACCACTGGTATATTAGCTCATTATTGCTCTTGTCTTCAGCACAGTCCTGTGCAAACAACTGCTCCTGTGATTTCTGTTGTGTAACGCTTTGTACCACTAATATTAGTTTTTCAGCAACGAAATCTCTGAAGACTTAGGATCTGACCCTACCACATTTGTCTCCTGTACAGAGCAGAGCAAACAGGCACTTAACAAATGGGTCACCTACCACGAACATAAGGGCTTTGCTAAGACTGCATAAAATGCAGTGCTGCAGCAGCTGGCTCTCAGGTGAAAAAAGATGAAAGCAGCATTGCTTGTTCTTTTCCATCCTGTCATGTCTGTTAACACAAACCAGCTTTCTTCCTTAGATCTCCTTGGTCTGAGTTGGAAGCTGCTCTAGTGATCACACACTCAGGAAGGGAAACGAACATCCTGCCCATCTTGATCAAACTATCACCCTGGTGACTTCTCAGCCAAAGAGAAAATCAATGTATTTCATGCAGCAGTACAGAAATAACAGACCAGCCAGCAGATCAGTTGCCTCCTTGGGGGCTGCACTGACTTCTCATTTTCTCCAATAGCTTTTAGAAGGAGCACTGGGGAGCACAGGTAAGCAGAGATATTCAGTTCCTCCAGCCCGATGTTCCACACTCCTATGTTCTACTATTCCTCCTCCCATATCTCTCCTCTATAAAATGCATTTTAGGGTTTGCCCAAATGTAAGCACAGCTATCACATAAACCTAAAGTCCAAATTCCCATCCCTCAGAGCTGACATCAAGTTAACAGCAGTTCTGTTCTGATCACTCATGCATTTTTTTTCTGCTAACAGGAAGGGGGCTTTCACTAATGAAGCACTGAGCAACAGACCTTCCCCACAACACAGGCTCAGCCCTCTGCATCCCTCCCCAACATCAGGGGCTGCTCCCTTCATACACAGTGCTACCACTTGGTGAGCTTAGTTAAAGAATATCATGCACTTCTTACCATCCAAAGACAGCCAGTCATGCTGGGAGGAAGGCAGGGTTGGCAGAGCTCTGGCTTTGTATTCAAACACCACAGAATTGGAGATGATCTGATTGTTGAAGGCAACTTGCAAAGTCACGAGCCCAGTGTCGTGAGCTAAAAGAGAAAAACAAGTGCTGAGACAGAGACCTCCCTGCAGAAATGCAAAACGTGATCCTGCTGGTGAACTCCCCCTGGGCAGGCTGACAGCAGATGCAACGAGAGCAGAGGGAGCATTGGACAATATTTGTGTGAGCAGACAACTGCAGAGTCAATCTGTCCTTTAAAACAGGCAGGTTTTGGAGCACTTTTAAGAGCCAGACAGTAGGCTCTTCTGGCAGGACGTAGGATGGTATGTGCCCAAAGATTAACCAACTTGCATTTCAAGTAGTAAGCCAAGGCCAATCAATGGGGATCAGTTATTCTGCATATATTTAAAATCAAGAATTTCCTCTGAAGCTGCCAGCTCCAGGAGAGGCACTCCTTACCTGGGCAGTAGCAGCGCAGTACTCCTGGCTGAATTAAAGATGCAGGCACTGAGATCTGATCAAACAGACAGCTGTAATTATTGCTGGCTTCTTGCCATGGACCAGTGATTAGAACTTTCACTCCTCCCTACAATGAAAAGAGGGGAAAAAAAGGAACCATTATGAAAAAAGCCCTATCCAGAGAGGACTTTGCACTGAAATGGTTGAACAGCAAACAAAATCACGAGGGCAGATACAAGTACCAAGCTAACACAGATCCCTTGGCACCAGTAACCACTGATGTCCCAGCACTCTGCAGGGCTGCACATCACTGTCCACCTGCCCCACCAGGCCTGCTCTGCTCACATCAGCTGCTGCTGCAGCCTGGCCTTTGGGATACCTTGTGGCATGCACTCCTTTGGTCATCAAATCTCACACTGTAGGAGAAATACAGACATAACAGAGCAGCTTTGTTTCTCTTCACTCTGTTCTCTCATCCTGCTGGCAGTGATACACCTTACACTTTATTGGGTATCACGAAATTTGTTACAAAGGAAGCATGATGACACAGGGGTGACCCTGAAGGGGACGTGCAAAAGCAGGGCTGCATTTGCAAAGGGCTCTCTCAGCCCCAACTGTATCAACCTGAGCCAAGCCTATCCTAGATCTCTTTCCCTGCCCTGACATGGGTCTCAGCAGTGCTGTGTCAGCCACAGGAGCACACAGCTTTGGCATCTGCTTCTCCTGCTGGCAGGAAAGGCACCAGCTGCATCCAGCACAGATCTGCAGAAGTAGGATCGAGCTCCTCCTGTGGTCCCTGTCCCCCCCAGTGAGGCCCAGTGGGGAGCTGGGCACCACCATTCACCATGCCAGCCCTCGTGACAGGAGCGTTCCTCTTCTCACACGTGTGAGCAGGAGGAGAGTGCAAAGCTGTGGCAGGATGTATTCCTGACATAGGATAAATACCACTTTGCATCATTATCAACATCCATCACATACAGATCAGCACAGTACACCTGCACAGAGTAGCACACGAGGCCATCACGTGGAAATGCTTGGCCTTCCAATGAAACTAAACATTTCTGTTCAGACGTTTGTAGGTGAAGAAAGGGCCCTGTCAGGGTGACAGAGTGCTTAATTAAAAGTACACTAAGACATGCAAATGGCCTCGGGTGCTCTTTCTTCTAAGAGAAATATCTTAAAAACCTTGTCAAAGCTTTAAGAAAACAGTTCTTGGAGCTGTTATTAACAAAGCAAGTAAGGTTAAGGCAGTAAATGTTAAGGAGTATAAGTCCTAACTTACCTCAGGGTAAGACCATTCTGGTGAATAATCTGTCACCATGAACAAGCGCCCACTCTGCTGTAGCAACCCCAAAGTGCCTTGTGCTGCAGCTGCCGAGACCACCTCAGCCACATGCATGTATGCCATCGTGCTGGCTCCATTCTCTGTGCTGCTGAGCTGCATGTTGGCTTGCTGAGGACTGCAGCAAGGAATGCACATTTCAGCCTGGTTGTAGGTTGTTCTGTTACTGTCTTCAGGCTGAGAGAGTCCGGCACTGTCACCCGACACCAACTGGTGTCCATAGAGGGCATTGCTCCCACCTTCTACAGATATGAAATCATTAATTAGATCAGAAAACTGGTTGCTGAAGGAGATGTCAAAGTGGTCCAAGTTAAGCTCCATGTTGGAGGAGTTATTTAAGCTGGGATGGGCCACAGGATAGAGTCCTTGTACCATGTTTCCTTGGAGAATAGGGAGATTGTTCCCATTCCTGATACCTCCATTGGTCTCAGTCTGCAAGTAGTGCTCTGTGCTGCAGGCTTGAAGATCCCCTGATTTAAGTAGATTTTCATTCCCTTCTGCCTGCTGGGAGGTCTCCATGGGAACTTCAGCTTCTGCAGTCATAGCCTGGAAGTTTGCTTGGAACTGCATGAGCTGGAGAGAAGAGGTGGACTCTATTCTGGTTTCCACTGTGCCATTGCAGTTGGAAGTGGTTTGGGATGGGGACTCTGTTTTCACACTGGGGATTCCTATTGTATTCACAAATGAGCCACTTGTGTCACTCAAGTTGTTGTGGGTGTTTTGCTCAAGAGGAAGAGGTTTGCTGGCATCCTGCAGAAAGAAGCTGGGGGAAGGGGTCTGATGAACGTGAGGGCTCTGGACTGTCTGATTGAAGCTGGAAGAATAGTCCTTGTTGGAGTCAATGGCGCTGAAGTCCATCTGCTCCAGGGTGGTACTTGGGCTCAGACCTCCTCCAGATGGAAGCAAACCTGAACCAGTAGTGAGGGTGAGAGTGTTAGATGCAGAAGTGGAGGAAAATGCTTCTTTGGACATCTGTTGTTCAAAAGATGTGTCCTCGGTTTTAATTTCTTTTGTGAGGGTAGTACTGAAGTTGAAGCTACGTTCTGTGGTGGGTGACTGCCTTATGTTGGTGCTGATGCTGTCACCTTTCATACCCCCTCCACCATAAGTCTGCCCTTGCTTGGGATTATTAAGAAAACAGTCTGGGTCAAAATTCATGGTGGTTTCTGGAATTTTTCTATTTCCATCTAAAGTTGTGGAGAGCACAAGTTCCTCGGAGACAGTGCTGGGCAGCATGGACAAGCTCTCTGAACTGGCTGTTGTTGGAAAAGCAAACTTGTGTCCATCTGAACTCACAGCAAGTACCAGTCCTTGAGCAGCTGCATCTGAGGACAGAAGGTGTTGATTTGGGCCGGAGGTGGGCGACATGGTATACACAGCTTCACTGGTGACTTCTGACATAAATACTGTGGCACTTTGTGACAGGCTTCCCATAACTGATGCTACAGCCATGCTGGACACGCCAGTGACTGCTGGGCTATCCGCCATATCCGGGTCGCTATTTAATCCACTGCTGATGGACACAGGAGAATTCTGGGTTGTGTCAGGGACCTCCACCTGGTTGGTGGAAGAGACCTCAGTACTGTTTTGATGGAGCAACACTGGTTTCGCCACTTTGCCATTCCTCTTCTCCCGGCTGGAGGCCTTGCCATGACTGTGCTCGTTCTTGCCTTCAGAGACATCGTTATTTTGTACCTCTGAATGAGTGCTGTACCCACCTGTCCTTGGTTCGACCTTTGGTGAAATGATGCGATGTTTGGCACTGTTACACTTGTGATGCACACTGCTTCCTGCCCCTGTGCCAGAAAACAACGTTGGTCATTCGGTAAGTAAAAAATTAAACCAATGCTGGTTACACTTCTTACAGGTATAGCAAAGAAAAGCCACACTTAGGTGCTTGTGTGAGGGAAGGAGAGAGCAAGCACACACACTAGAGAGCAAGAGGCACTGTGGAAATAAAAGTCATTTCTTGCTCGTGCCCACGTATAGCTTCCTCTCCATCTAACCCATCGATCCACTGTGCACAATGACAACCCTCAAAACATGAACACATGCACACACAGCACATTCCCACACCTTACTTCCTCCTGCCCTGATAACAAATAAAGAGGAAAGGAATCAGCATCTGTGCCAAGTTTCAGAGATATTCAACACAGGCAAAGTCTGCAAAGCAAGGACCACTGCTGTCAGCTACGGCAAAGGGTTTCTGCCTTGCAGGCCCTGCTCCATTTGCACCATGGACAAGATCTCCAGCCAGGTGACACAGATGCTCTGCTCTTCCCAATGGCCGATGTCAGATGCTTTGACAACTGAAGATGAACATCACCTTAATTTCCAGGAGATTGGAAATCAAGCAGTCTGAAGTAAACTGTTCTCTCTGAATAGGTATCCTAACCACAAACTCCAGTGCAAGAATGCCACTTGTTGTTTAAAGAACAGCCCAGCCCCTGATGTGGTTCTTTAATTGATTCATTGTCACTAGAATGCAGTAAGGACAACAATTATTGTACTGTATAATGACTAATGGGGAAAAGAAACCTCCTCCTCGTAGCTAATGGCTACAATTATGAATGCCATCTTCTGGGCAACACAAAGTGTCTGCATAGGCACTGTAATTTGCCAAAGCTTTTGTTCCATGCCCTTGAAGGGGAACTTCTCTTTTATGCACTCAAGATTTGAATCAGGTCACTTAAAGTAGTTCAGGACAGCGCTTCTGAGACTAAATGCAGTATTAAATCTCTCTATTCTCTTAGGTACAGAGAGGAACAGGAACAAGAGAAGCTTTCACACTGCAGTCTTTGCCTATGACTGCAAGGAACTGGGAATGTGTGTGTCAACGTGCCAGCCTGCAAAACAAAGTGAGACTGTTATGTTAAAAACCATGAGGCAGACTTAGCACAAGACAAAACATCAAAGGGAAGCATAAAAGGATTCGTGTTCAGATCTGCAAGCCTGGATCAAATGCT
This sequence comes from Cyrtonyx montezumae, assembly GCF_038088225.1. NCBI lineage: Eukaryota > Metazoa > Chordata > Aves > Galliformes > Odontophoridae > Cyrtonyx > Cyrtonyx montezumae. The sequence continues at coordinate 326,483 of NW_027071948.1, forward strand.
GAGCCTTCAGGCTTGAATTTTAATCCAAACCCAGGTATTTCAGAGGTCATCATTCTTACTTAAAATCTCGATTGTGTAACACAACTGCCCAAAAAAGCAGAAAAAAATAAACCCTTTGAAGCACAGACAGCTTCCCTTTAGAAATTTCTCTGAAGACTAATTAATATATGATATATTCTGCTTGACCAAAGTAGTAGGAAGGGGTGGCTATAAAGCAGATGAGATGGAAAAATGAATCATTCTGCTTCCTACTCGCTGTGCAAAGCTCTAACACCCAGGAAGAAGAGCAAATTCTGGAGCACGTAGAAGAGAGCACACCTTTCTAAGCAGATCACATACAGAGGGCACAGTACAAAGTACTCACTGTTTGTTTGTTTTTAAAACACAAATTCCAGATGCGTTAAGCCTTCTATTTCCTCTGAACTCATTGGGTCTCAATACTCCACAATTCAGCACTCAGCATTTCAGTGCTGCAAACAGTATTCCAAGCCTGGGTTAAACTGCAAGCACGTTATGCCTTCCTGTGGTACTCACCCAAGGTACCAGTGCAGAGACAGTTGTGTGTCCGAGGCTGCGGTTTGGTCTGGTGGCTATCGAGGATCTGCTGCACGAGCTGTTCCACTGAGAACCCTGAACTGCTGTTTCCATTGCTGCACGTCCACTTAATGCCATGAACTGTGAAGAGAACAGTAAAACTCATCAGGAACTTCAAAACACACCAGAAAACATCAAAAATCATCCCAAAAGAACAGCAGAAAGTCTTTCCTGCTGACTTTACTCAGAGCTGATGAAACCTACGTAGAGTAACAGTAATGGTTACTGGTTGACTCTTCTCCTGGTTTCCTATCCATAGGCTTACCCACTGCATTAAAAACCTGAAAAAAACATCAGAGTGTTTGTGTTTCACTGAAGTAAAACATTCATTGTAAGGAACACTTTGGAACCTTCTTTTATTTTTCTCTAAGCAATTCTACGTGCACACTCTGTGCGCATCCTGTTTGTGTAGTAGGGTTCACAAGAGGACTTTGCCATGAGCTGGCTGGTGGCAGCACTATTCCTGTGGTGTCCCCTTCCCTGGCACTTCAGGCTTGAAAAGCTTTTTTCAGTGTCTTTGTCGTACTCTTGAAAAGCAGACTCCTAAAATCTAAAATCCTTAACCAGAGAACACCAGGTCAAAGGTAAGAATCCCACTGACTTCACCTCTCCATTTGCAGATCCCTGCACAGTGAAGTCCTCAAACTGAGCATGAAGTGCCAGCAGCAGCACACGGAACTGATCCTCACCACACAGCCAGGAAGACCTGCAGGCCGTCCATCAACAAGTTGCTTCATGCAAGGAAGCCAGAAGCAAACGAGGGCACGCCCACAACACTTTGACAATGCTGTCAGAGAGTGAAGATGGCATGTGAGCATCCTATTCTCTTTGGTAAGCCATAAGCAGCCGGTGGGAAGGGGTCCTGGATCTGCTTCTTTGAATCACCTGTTCCTACACTGCCTCCTCACCCCCCAGAACACTGCCTAGCAGCATCTCATCTCACTGCAGCTCTGTATTACAGTTTGTATTTTCATTGGCTGAGAAACTTGCAGAAACGCTGTAAATAAGGTTTACTAGTATTTCTCCTCCATCACTATTTAAAGTGTTGCACTTGGTTTAGTAATGAGTCCCTCTACACTTGCTTGACAACCACATTTATTGTTATTGCACCCAACAGATTTTGCTTTATAGTACGTTCACATTTTGCATTTCCTCGCAACGCTCCGTACCTGTTGTCACGTAAGGTTTGGTTTATTCATGCTTCCTGCTTCAGCTCCTCCACTCACATTCATTTTATTATTCTCAATACATTATTCTGCCACACGTGATGTTCAGCTTAACAAGAAATGCAGTTCCTGTTAAAACTGCAGTTTTGCAAAAAAAAAAAAAAAAAGTAAAACAACCAAAACTGTGGAGCTGAGATGAAGCAGCACTGAAGTCTTCGGAGTATTTTTTGTGCTGGATACAGTCACTGAACTGTAATTGCTACTGAGACACTTCGTGCCACGCTATCTCCAGTTACTTCCAAAATTATTGGCTGCAGAAGCAAGCTCAGACACACGTTGCTGTGCACAGAAGTCCTATTTCACAGCAGTATGTCAGAGCTTGCTTCCCACTATGACTAAATGCAGAGATGAGCAGAGTATTAAAGAGAGCAGTCTGATAAGTGATCGTATCTCACAGTTTGTGTATTCACGATGGTTCTTGCCAGACCTGAATCAAGCTGCAAGCTGGAAGCTAAGAAGCCACAGACAGTTTTATGGCTGCATACCTACAGCACCTTGCCTATTATTTTCAGGTCCTTCCAGTGTAACAAAGATCCATCACGGGTCTATTGCAAGGATCAAGCAGAAGCCAAAGCTTGTGATCTTCCTGAACCTATCCAGACACCTACATACAATTCAGTTTTGATTTCCCAGCCCTCTGCTTCTCCCATCACTGCCTGCACAGCCAGATTTCCTGAGCCTGGGAATGCAGGTGAACTCTCACATTTAGCAGTTCTTAACGCTGCTTACTGAATTTGCATGTCTGTGTACAGAAGGTTCAATCTTTACCGTTTTTTAAAGTCTTTCTTCCAAAAAGAAACCTCTCCTTAAACAGCTGCTGGGGAGTATTACCAGCTAATGGGAAATGGCACAGAATGGCTGAGGTTGGAGGGCACCTTAGAGGTCACCTAGCTCCACCCCCACTGCCGTGGGGCCGCGGGCCGGGCTGCCACCCACGAGATTCTCGCGCGGTTCAGTTACCCTTAGAGAGGACGGGTAGGACGTCCCTCCTCCCGTGTTCACAGTGACACGCGCGAGGAAATCTCGGCACGCCGCCCAAGTTCAAGGCTGCAGTGCTCGCGTCGGCCGCCAGGGGGCAGCAGGCGACAACGAACGGCGCCCACGGCCCGCGGGGACGCGCGCGTGGGGTCTCCCATCCGCTTCGCGTTTAAGGATTCTGCGAATGTAATTTTCCACGCGGATCTTTAGCTCTGTTGGCAAAACCTATCTGGGTGCCCTCAAGGAGAAGCAGTTGTTGGTAAATGGGTCACGGGAGGCTTCAGCTTCCATTGGGGGTCACTTTGGAGCTCTGCCAAACGGATGGGAAATTGTGCTATCGAGGATGATTTTCACCATTAACTTTTAAGTATAAAGGATCCTAAACCACTACTGATATTGAACATAAATTTAAGTCAGCCTAGGGAAAAAAAAATGCAACAAAAACCCAACAACTCACTTCTTCAAATCACGTTTGTGCCGCTATACTGAAACTCCACACTGGGCTCTGAGTGCTCAGTGCTCTCCCATTTGCAACAGGGATGCAGTCACCTCCACGAGTCTCCTGCTGCTTTATTGATGCACGCAGAGCAACCCATGGGGGCACCCACAAGACAAGAAATGCCCAAAGGTCTTACAGTTCAACTGCTACCATGTGGAACCTCCATTCCCCCAGCGAAGAAAGCAGGAGAACAGGATCACGTTGAGGCCCACTGTTCCTATCAGGCACTGAGATGATGTATGGGTGTCTCTGACAAAGTTCCCACAGATGTGAAAAATCTCCTCACAGATACAGCACTCAGCCTCAGCCCTTTGAGCACAGCCTGGCTACTCCATCACTAACCTGTCTTGAATGTGAAATTCTTAAGAAAACTCACACAACTTCAAAGTCCACGGGAACAAAACCAAGCCACAACAGGAGGCACGTAGGGAAGGTGTGATGCTCACAAGTCATTGACAGATGTGCTTTAAGGCAAAGAAATCTGGACATATCAGGCAATCAAACTGATGTCACTGAAAGAATGTGATCCACGTGAAAATGTGATGGAACTAAGACAGTTGGCTCCATAATTTCATGGCACACCCCAAAGTGGAAAGAAATCTGATGGCTTCTTGGCAAGCAGCATCCCTCTGTGTTCCCTGAACATGGTTATCTGTGTCTTCTCTGAGTCTGATCAGAATATAATGCTTTTATAGTAGCTGCATTTCTAAGGATGTGCTTTCCCTGGATACGTATCCATAAACAGAGACGTGTACTTGCATACATACTCTGAATAATTGTACAGAATTTCACTCTTCCCTCCTGAGACATAAAAAAGCCAAGTGTTATTAAATTTACAGCTACTTTGCTGTAGTTTTCATGTCATTTTCTTGATGCACTGCAAGCCTCTTTTTTTTATAATTCCCCTCCCCCAAACCAGTGGCTGCTTCCCCTCCTGTTTAATGTTAAGGCTCTTGTTCAGCCCCAGCTGTCCTTTCAACATCCTGGATTTCTGTCTAAGGTTTATTGGTCCCAGGGCAATACTCTGTTTAGCAAATGTGTTGTGTTTTTTTTCTGCTTGCTTTCTTCTCTCCAACTTTGCATGAAAAATAAATAGGGGACCAAAAAAGAAATGGGGTTGTTGTTTGAACAAGGAAGTTAGTTGCTCGAGGTGCAGAAGCAAGATAACAGAAAGCAGAATCAGTTGGTGAGGCGAGTGGCACTTACAGTAGTGAGCACAAAAGCAGCATCAGCTGGGGAAGGGGTGAGTGAGGGAAGCAGACATGGTACTGTTGCTTCAGACGTAAGCACCAAGATTTGGCACTGTGGCTCCTGCAATTAATGTTCTCTTGATTAGAGACCCCCCTTTATGCCCAGTCTATCTTTCATTGCCCAACTCCATGTGCTTTTTCAGATGAATTTTCAAGGGAAACTATACCCATACCGTATCACTGATGTTTTAGAAAACATTACGCTTCAAGATGGATGCATGAGGTCACAGAGTTGTTCGTGTCGAGGAGAAATTTCCCAGTCACCCTACACACCTTATCAGCCCTCTTTTTATACTATAGAGTGTAGAACAGTAGTAAATGATACGTGTCCTGAAATACACCCTTATCCACTGCTTTTTCAGATGGGATTAGAAGAAATTCCTAAGCTTTAAAACTTCCAAGAACAAGCTTGAGTTTCAAACCATGTTGTACAGAGGAGCTGGACAGAAGATTATGACACAAACTTATCCTGCAGGTGACTGCACTGAAGTTCTGCACCACCAAGCCACCTGACTCCAGTTTTGTTGGGCAGACAGTGGACTGGATTGTGAGCAAGTAGAAACCTAGAAATGGCATGTGAAAAATGTAAGACCACAGGTATACTTCTTCCATAGCATGGAGTGTGCTGAGGGGAACTTACCATAATCCTTTTTGGGACACTCTAGACAGTTCTCCTAGTATGTAAATAAGTTCTCAGAAAAAACAACTTAATGTGGAATGAGCTGACAACTGATACATGGATAAGATTCACCAGGAAGAAAGTGCACACAGATACAAGTTGAGTTTGATGGTGACAAATGACTCCTTCAGAGAGGTCAGCGGCAGGGACGGGCACTGTACTCTAAATTAATCATCCAAAGGGAAGAAAAGCCCAGATACTCACACATGGGTTTGAGCTGTCCAATGAGCTCCTCTTTTGTCCATTTTGCCCATTCTTTCTTGTCTGTATTTACTGAGCACAGGATAGGGCCGCAGGGCTTCCCACAGTCCTCGATGGCAGGAACGTTCAGGTAGTGCACCAACACAATGTCTGGGTTCTACAGGGAGAGCAGAGAGCACAGGTTACGTAGTTGGACCTCTACCAGACTCGATGCTCTCTGGATTTACTTTCCTAATTAAAATGAGGACAAGAGAGCATCGTGGTTAGACTCCATGATGTACCAGGCTCCCTTGAGACCAGAGCTGCTCTTGCAAAAGATATAGCAAAAGTTCAAATCCACACCAGATTATTTCGTATATATGGAAGTAAATGAAGCTCTCACCTGAGAGCATCAGTAACAGCTGCACTTCTCAGTTACAGCTGCAGAAAGACGGAGGGAAGAGGTTAGCCAAAGGGGCCACAGTATGGCAGAGTGCCCCCAGGGTCCCTTCCAGACAAGCCTGTAACTCCTTATCTTTCGGAGAATTTGCAGGTTTGTCACGAGAACAGCAAGCTGCAAGTGCTGGGATTAGAGGAGACTGTGTCCTTTGCAGAACTGCTGCAAACAAATTCTGGAACAACTGCAAGGCAGTTGCTCCTGCACGGCTGTTTAGGGCTCTGCTCTCCCTCCCAATGCACCTCACAGGAGCTGAGGGAAAGAAAGGAAACACAGTGCTGCTCTGATGCACTGCAGCGCTGTCCCACTGACACGGGCGTTTCAAGCAGGAGCTCAGCAGTGTTACACAGTGAGGAAATGAATCATCCTAACAGCAGCAACAGACACAACTCAGCCAGCTCCCCAACAGCATCCCTGGGATAGCGTACAATAGATAATAACAAGATTGAGAAGCTGATTTCTTTCCCTTAAGTCATTTACTCCTAAGTTCACAAACTTAAATGACTGCTTTGGAATTATTTATAAAAATAAATAGGATAATGGTGTAATTAAAACTCTAATGTTTCATTAATTATGTTAGAGCCCCATTCTGAGCAGCACTGGGAACGCGATCCATCATTTGCTTGCAGAGGGTGTGCTGATGGGAGCTCTCACTTATGAAACCCACAGAGACGGAGAGCAGTGAGCAGATACCTGGCCAAGGAAAGCCCAGAGCAGTGTGGGAAGCCTCAATACATGGCTGTCCTCATGTGTAATTCAGGAAAGATCCAGATAATAAAAATGATTACCTATACACCCAAATAGTCTCCATCAGCTAATTTAACTTAATTAGTGATTTAGATGATGAAGTAATAAAAAGTAATACGCTTCAGAGATTTCATAGAAAGACATCTCTTTGCTCTCAGGGAAGCTTTGAAGAGGAGAGCAAGGACACAGTGCTGCTGGGCAGTGCAGTGGTACACGTGTGCTCCCGGTGTTATTTCGGGTGAGGGGGAGTTTTTGTCGTCAGTTCAGGATGGGAAGGCTTCCCAGCCTGCTGCAGCAGAACTTCGTGGGCCACAGCAGTGGGTTGGCACTTGACTTTATGTAAGGAGATGTCAAAAGCATATAAAATAAACACAAAGTCAACAGGTTTGTTCATTGTGTCTACCTCTAAAACTCAGCTTCAAGGTTGGCATGTTTCACAAGTGCCATTTTACAGAGCAGGTTGTGGAGGGACTTGTCTCAGTACTCCTGACATTGTAGGAGAGGCGGAAGTTGGTGCAAGAAATGGTTAAAAACACAAAAAGCTGTTAGTTTGGAAAAAGAAAAATGCTGCTGTAACATCTGTCTGACTCTAGTTTGCAGCTTCATCAGCACTAAGTGGTCAATAAATCAGACTGGCGTGGCGTTACCTTTCTTCTATGGCTTAACCATTAATCTAGTGCCAGTTCTCATGAAAAATGAAGGAGAAAAAAATATGTTATAGTGAAAATGTATATATTACCCAGAAAGTAATAATAGCACGTAATGGTGCTGTAGACCTCCCAGCAGAGAGGCAGCCACCCACTACGTGCCATTTAAATTAACCAAGTAAATCAGCTATTGTTTGTTCCACCAGCCCTTCTCATGACTGTGTTTTTGGTGTTAGCAGAAAAGCTGAAACAAGAAAAGCTTTTCTAGCTCCCAGAGAGTAGCAGACAGGCAACACAGAACAGCATGGTCCAGTCCTTGAAGTGCTGAAAATGCCAGGATGAAGAAAGGCCAGGTCCCAACTGCTCAAAGCTAAACCTCAATAGCAGGGCCTTCCAAACCACCAATGACCACAACTGAAAATACTTCACCTGGAAAAATACTCCTGAGCTGTGAGGGAATGTTTTGCAACTGTACATCTTGCTAGAAAAACAAAAGGGGGCCAAACCCCCTTCAGGAGGGCTGGCTTCTCTGCAACACAACCACTGATTACAGCAGAAACTAAAAGAGAACATTCATGGAATTATAACTTCCCATTCATTTCATTGCTGAAATCATAAGAAGGGGTTTTCTTTTCTGGTTCATGAAGTTTGCTCTGTATTCCTCAAATCACACCAAGCATTCTCAGCTTGCAGGGAAGACGATGCACATCCAGCACCATGGGGCAGCCTGGATTACCACCTAACAGATTATCACCCAGGAGACACAAAGCAAAAGGTTTCTGCAGCTTTGAGAGGCAGCCAATTCAATTTCACCCCTGCTTTAGACACGACTATTGGTCTTAACACCAGCACTGTCTTCCCCTTCAACTAATTTCCAGCTGAAGCCTTGCTATGGACGACAACCTGGAGGTTGATGCATTATAATACATTAATGTTTCATTGCAACAGCAAAACCAAAAAGATTCCAACAGAACTGTGCAGAACTCCCACCCCAGCACTTCCACCAGTCCCTCACGTTAAAACCTCCTGAGATACTCTTTTTAAATCAACCTATTTCTGAGTGAGAAACTGGCAATGGGCTGATCCACGTACCACACACAAGGCAAGGAACTGCAAAGGGCTTGGGAAGTCTAAAAAATGATTTTGTACACACAGGTAAATGTGAGCTTTCCTGCAAATGTTTTAAGGGAATCAAGATTTCATAGGGCTGTATGTTTTATATTATGCTCCCCAGTTCCTCTTTAATACCTTGGTAAGGGAAGATAAAGTGTAATCAGAAAAGTAATTGCACTGTTCTGCAATTTATGTCTCAGAAGAATGACTGGGGGGCACAGAGCCACTGCAGGGCAGGGGCTGCATTAGAAAAACACAGGTTTTCCCAAACGCTTACTAACACATCATCAAATGTGAGATATTTTAAAGTATTTTATATACAAAGAGCTGCCTCTGAATTCTCCTGGGGATCACATTTATTTAATATGCACTTTGAATGTAGGAAAATGGAGCGCTGTAATCCCATGGCCCCCAAAGTTCCCAGCAGTAAGTGATTTCAGAGTCATCTGGGCCATTTCAGAAGAACATCTCCTACACTACAGCAAAGTACAACAGAAGATGGCTCCACAAGAGCTGGTGGGAAAAAGAGAATTCTGCCATGATCTTTAAGGTCCCTCCAACCTAAGACACGCCACAAAAACCACCTTTAACCCAGGCTGTGGCTGCAGTTAGGGCACTGCAGGCTCTCCAATGGAAAACCAACTTGCAGGGCTTCCCCACACTCCCGTGTGACCACAGCAGCACTTCCCAGCACACATCCTGCCCCCGAGAACCAGGGCACACAGCTCAGTTCTGCTCCACCATTGCAGGAGGAGCTGCAGAACGCACCACATCAGTACAGCGCATAGAACAGATGCACAGAGAGCAAGCATGACTGAGCAGCACCAGCTTCTTTCTGCACTCTCACCCTGCAGAAGATTTACTCCTGTATTCAGACTGGATTTCCCCTATCAAAGGAAGAACACGTGTGAGACAGAGATCCCCCTTGCTGACGTTTCTAAGGACCCTGCTTTATTTTCATCATCCAGAAGCACAGATTCTACTCCTCCTCCCTCTGTTCTTAAAGCAATCTCTGATGCAAATTCAGTTGCCACATTTCAAACAGGCTTAGACAGAGCTAAACTCAAAACACTTCCATCCTCCAGAAATACCAGCACTGAAGCATGCCTCCAGTGGCTCCTCCCCTTTCCCAGCTCACCCAAGCTAGAGATGCAATAATAGTTGCTCTGAAATAAATTTGAGTTCAAAGCTCTTCTGACATTCACCAAACGCTTTCACAGTTCTTAACAGCAGAACGTGCAGCTTCCAACTCTGTTTTGAATGCAGATGGTGCAATTTTCTCCTCTGATGGTCTCACTTGCCTAAATAAGCCTATTAACTTTTAAATATTAATGCATTTCTATGAATTAAGAGCAACTCAACATGTATCTGAAGATATATATTTTAAATGGCAATGTTGTAGGCTGACCAAGAAATAGGAAGCTGACATTTCAAAAGACTGAAAAAGAAAAGCCCAGAAGCACCCAGAGCTCACAGCAAAGCCTTCCCTCCAGGGACACGCTGTCCCCCAGCACTGATCCTAAAGCACTGTTGAGCTCAAAGTTATTTCACATGTATGCAAGCATCTCAAAAGCATTTGGAAGCCAATCACCCCTCCAAAATTGTACACTCTGCAGCCGCAGCTCATCAGTCTCAACACACAGAAGCAAAGGTAGCGCGAAGGATTTGCCCAAGGGTTTGGATGGGTGTCAGAAGGAAAAAGGGAAGCAGCTCAGCATTTCAGAGGGTGCCATGGACTCCCAGCCCCACACAAGTCTGTTCATGCATGGCTACCAGAAGAGGATGCATCACCTCGCTGCCCACCCGGAGCAATGGCAGATAAATTCCATCAAATGCTCCACGTTGTCTCCCTGGTACATAACAGCCGATGAGTCCTTTTTACTTTACACTGTGGTCAGGCTCTGAGGGCTCTGTCATTTATAGATTCTTTAAATTTGTTACCTTTGATATCAGTGACTGGTAATACAATTCCCAGGAGAAGTGCATCAGTAACATCCAGAACACTTTCATAATGTTTGCTTTGATAGTCCTGCAATATTTTTGTTCCTATGGCATAACCCTTCTGACACTGCTATATAACAGTTACTCAATGAAGGTTCTGTTGTGCCTTTATCATTTTTCTAGGCGAAAGTAACCCCCAGTGTCAAGGAGTCCAAAGTTCTCCTTTGTGGTACATATTTTCCATTTTGGAGTCCACCTTTACTTTGCATTGAAGGCCCAGGTAAAAAAAAAGGTTCAAATCAAAGATGCACAGGAAGGCCAGCGATGCTCTACCCAGATTGGAGACGTGCCAGACAGCAAGACCAGGACAGGCAGCAGGGATGTGCCAACCTGCAGCACCAAAGATGCACTGTCTCCTTCCTCAGAGGGGGAGCCCTTCCATCTGCTGGTGCCGACCTGTTCGGCACAATGTCCTAAAAGGACTCACAGCAACCGGCAGGGAACTGATACAGCATTTAGACTGGAAACAATGAATCCTAGACAAAGAAGTATCAGACTTGAATTTCTTCTGAATTGCAAGAGAAAGACTATTAGACACCTTTCTTCTTCAGTATCACTCAGAAGTCCTGCATTTCCCCAGACTGAGGAGATTAACAAACAGAGATTAGCATCTAAGAGCTCCTGCTGCTGGCTGTTACTGAATCTAGCTCTCCAGGCTTCCTGCACGGATTTCTGAGACTCCCAAGTGGATGCCCTGAAATCTTAAAAGGAAACATGAACCTCATCAAAGCTTTGTTATGCAGCTCTGACCTGTTGATGAGAACAGTTATCTCCTTATCATACCTTTTCAAGGACTTTGAGTCCTTTTTAATCGTACAGCTCTTGGTCTTTGGGGTTTCCTTTAGGAAGATCTGTCGTACCCCGATTGGATCTTGTTTCTCTATTCCATAGAAGAGAGTAAACATGAAGGATTATCTGAGTGTAGCATCCGAGGCTACAGAGGCATACTGTGGATTGCCAGCACAGCCATGCAGCTCCTCACCCCCACGCAGCACAGTCCACTGACAACTATGCTTGCTGAGTACTTGATTAACTACGAAGTTACTCAAAACCAAGCCTGCACACTAAGCTGAACGCTGCTGCATGAGCCGTGTGCTGAAGCTTCGTGGTATGCGAGGTTCCCTAAGTCCCAGGGAAACCTTTGGACAAAGCAGCTGCCAAATTCACCACCAACAGCATCCAGCAATGGTTTGGGTCCCGTGCTGATCACAGTGCAGGTGCTGAGCTCCCAGGGGTGTGAGGCAGACACTGCCTGCAGGAATGCAGCTCTCAGCAAACACTGCCAGCAGCCAAACACTCAGCTCCTCAGGGAGCTGTGCCACCTGGGCCACGAGGAGGGTCAAGAACTATGAGGATATGGAAGTTTTAGTCCTCTGAGTATTTCTCTCATTGGAAGAGCTAGAACACGTGCTAGACACGTTGGAGGCACCAGAGGGGTGACCTGCATGGTGTGCGCAGTGCAGGCTCTGCTCCACACACCCACCAGCATTCCTTGGGCTAGACAAGTGGGGAGGACTTATCTTGGAGGCACTATCTCAGCTCTGCTCACTGAAAAGCAAAGTACAGCTTCTTGCATGACAGATTTACCACCACAACCAGGGTTACTCGGATTGCAGGTGAGCATATATTGTAATTTCGTGAGATCTGGGTGGTAACAAAAGCAGCTCCAAGAATTTGAAGATAAGTTCTCAATTTGTTCTTTTTTTTTCTTTTAAAGATAGAGACACAGGAAAAATGAAATCTAGAAAGCATTGTCAGCTTGAATGATTTTCCAGGTTCTTGTCACTGAACAACCATCATCCCTCAGAGCACAAGGCAGGCAATAAAACCAATAAAACTAATAAAGGAAAACGGTGTGGAGCTTGACAGATTTAGCTGTCCCTGGCATGTGACAGCCTCTTTTACCACGCAGGCAAACTGAAGCTGCATCAGACCTGTCTGTAGGATAAGTAAGACCTTAAAGCCAGCAGGGACACCCTGCTTGGATTTTTTACCTGTTTAATTCTACAGGTGAGTGCTCTCATTATCTGCATTTCTCTGAATGCTGAAAACCTGATCAGAAGCTTTAATTACTCACTGAAAGTTGGAATCCTTAGATCTGTGTGGCAAGCCTACTCTAAATGTTGTGCAGTCTGCTACCAAACTGCAGACTTAATCCATCCAAGAGCTTGTTAACATTTCCTCTGCACAATGAATGAACGAGCTTTTGAAGTCCCTTATTTACCTATAAATTACAACAGTCTGAAGTCATTAGCAACAAAGTAAATTGTTTTAATTGATCTGAACTTTCCCCTCCCCCCACACACAAGGCAAGAACTTTGTTTCTATATAACTGCTTTCTAAAGAGCTAAAATTGTATTAATTGCTTGGAGCTAAATGTCCTTAAAATGCTCTGAAAAGCTGCACGGCTCAAATGATTTGCTGAAGCCAAGTAAAAGTTCAGAGGTCTCATTACTAAATACCTATGTCTGCTCAGCCCCCTCCTGCCATCTGAATAATGGCAGCTTCTGCCAACAACAGCAAAGAGGCAATCTATAACAAACAAGGTGTGCTGCCAATTAGTTTCTATTCCATTTTCTGTTCAAATTGGTTGGAAGTGGCAGTTTGGAGGAAATATTCGATTTATGAATAGAGCTTAAACAGTGTATTTCAAAGTTCCAGGCACAGGTAAGTTCTCCATCCTGGTAGGGCTAATCACCGCCCTCAATGAATGCTTCAGCTGAACCTGACACTGGAAATCACATATAATTACACTGATTAATTTTGCTGAAAACATGCAGCATTTTGCTACAGAAATATAAACATAAGCAGAAAAGAAAAAAGCTGACTGCTGCTCAGAATAAATGCTCAGGTGCTGAAGACATGTGAGTGACTGCATGCATTAAAAGAGCAACACCAACTGTCACACCTGCTTACTGATGCCTACAACGAAGGCAGAGAAAAAACAGTTGAGGAAGGGCTCAGGAGCACAGCTGCAACTTGCCAAATGCATCAAGTTATTTATATGTACATCAAAAGCAAACAAAGTGGAACACTGTAGAAGGACAGCTGGAAACAGCACCAGTAGTGCAGACCATCTGCATATTAAGTGCCTGGATTGGCCAAAGAGCCAGGGAGATCAAGTGGGGGAGTCCAAATAAGACTGATGGAGCTAAAGGCGGTGGCAGCAATGATGAATACTCTCAGCAGTTCCTGGGAGCAAGTTAAAGAAAATGCAAAAAGCAACATAACAAAAGAGATGGTGAGAGAAAAACAATTTTTTTTTGTCCTCCCTTCATAACATCAGTGTTTCAGAAGTACAGCAGCTCTAGAAAGAGCCTCATCATCAGCACTACATCATCAAGACACAGCACTGTTTGTCTGAGGGGAGACGCAAGAACAGAATTACAACAAAACCTAGTAATTTCACCAAAAAGTGCCTCAGCACTACACACAGCATGTGAAACAGATGCATTTCTTTATAGCTATCTCTTGCTGCACAACATGCTGAAAAGCCACTGAAATAAAATTGCTTGGGTTTCAATTTTAAACCTGCACTTAACCAAACACTATCAGTCTTTGGACCTAGTGGCAAGGAAGAGGAGCAAATTACCTGTTTTTCCTGGAGCACCTCAAAGCACAGCAGCTATCTGACTGGCCCTCGTTACCTACAAGCCAATGCTGATAAATCACTGTGAGCTTCTGCCTGCGTGCTGCCTTCTGGGAGGCATCTGAAGTTCTCTGGATGGTTTGGCTGATTTACTCGCACAGTAAAATCAAAGCACCCAAACTCCACAGAAAAGAAAGATGGTTTTGATGGGAAACACCATTTTCTAGGTATCTTTCACCTTGAAAACCCTTTCACAGCCATCAGAGCATGATATGCCTTGGTCTCATGAAGCAAGGTTGCCTTCATCAGAGGCAGTACTCCACTCTCATACCCTAAGTTATACTGCTTCCTCTATGGCAAATGAGCTCCTGGTGAAGAGACAGAGCTGAGCACGTGTTGGAGCACAGAGTGCCTCGACAGCCTGGGGGGACCCAGGGTTGCTCCCCCAGCACACAGCCTGTGGTTAAATGGAGGAGGAGGGATTGCATTTGCTTCCTCCTGTAAACATGAAGCTGCAGCTGAGTAAGTAACATTAAGCCTGACATGGAGAAGCTGTGATGCATTACTCACCCTGCTAAGTTTAATGTACAATTTAGAAAGATAGCACCAAAATGGAAAAGAGAACATCTTAAATAGCTCTGAAGGGTATTCAGCTCAGGCATCGCACAGAGTTAATGCTTAAGAGCAGCTCCTAGCCCAGTGGCAGAGAACCACCCCATGCCAAACAATCTGATTTAGATGCGTCTCAGCACTGAAGCACTTTAGAAAGAACTCATTTATTTTCATAGGCCAGATTTAGGCTTTGCATTGAGTGTTAGCTATTACCTTGCTGTCTGATAACCAAAAGCCATCAGATCTGGAAGTCTTTATCCTCCAGCTGCTGCTCAGCAGAACAGGCAGCCTGAACCCACACCTCAGAGCTGCAAATGATCCCAAACTGCATTGAGACACCCGACAGGAGGCACCACCACAAACCATCCCAACACACACGCAGCACAGCACATGAGGCAGCATCACTTTGGCTTAAAAGGGAAGAGTACAAGTGGCAGCCAGCTTGCTGGAATATTTCAAAGGAATACTTATCCCAGGGAAAGCATGATTTTTGTCAGTGCTGGGGGAGTCTTGCACCCTTTCTGCTTTGGAGGGATGGTGTGGGGGAGGAGCACTCCAACTGCTTTTTTGCTTCTGTTTCAGGAGGTCTGCTACCTGGCTCAAAAGGGAGCAGTGCTCTGTAGCAGTACTCAGGCCATCCTCCTGGCAGATGAAAACAGCCTTTTTGTTGCAGGATGTCCTCTGAAGTATGCTGGCCCTGGGAGAAGAGCAGGATGGTGTCTGTGTTGGGTGGCTGCCCATTCTGCACGGGCAGAGCCGGGGCTGCAGCGCTGCTGGGCTCACATGCTAACAGAACAGCTTGGCATTCTTCATCATAGTTAGATCTTGGCATTGCACACCCTGAAAATATTTCAGCAGTACCAGTGTGCTGATTTTAGCAGAGAAGGGAACTAGGGAGATGGGATTCCTATGGACAAAAATAGTTTAAAAGTTACAGCAAAGAAAGACGGCTGGAACATGGAGTCCTCTTTAGCAGCATCCAGCCAAGCAGCAAGAACCTAAAGGAAATAACCTATAAATAAAACAGAACAAATCTGCTCTGATCCACTAACCCACTGTGGAACAGGTTTACAGTGAAGAATAAGAAGAATTTAAGCTTGATTGTGATTTAGAAAGAATTCGACATCAATGTACATTCCTTGCCCTGGCTTCACAGCTGGAATTCATGGGTAACAGAAAACACGATGGAAAGCCAGCCCAGCTTTCTGCTCATGTTTTTGTGTTGTTTTTTTTTTCCAGAAGAGTGAGAGCACATGACAACTGTCAGCTGTACACACTGTGCAGGGAGGTGCGTTTCACTGCGTGCTGAGAAGCGCCTTGGGGGCAGATGGGATCCTGGATGCTGTGACCAAAGCACAAAGGGATTAAAGCATCTCCACCAGCACTGAAACATCCTCATGGGAAAGGAAAGCAAACAGAAGTATGTCACCATTTATCAACTCATAAGAGCTGCCCTGGGATACGCAGCATGTGTAATACTCATGTACTACCAGGACATAACATCAAATAGAATATGGGTTATTAATTTCCGTTATGGAATAACTCATGTTTCCTTAAAGTGATGCTCGCCTTTCCTATGGAGTACAAAGCTGTGCTCAGACGTCGCTGAAGCCTTGTTTGCAGCACAAGGAGTGTTCTCAGGACCACCAACTGAACATGGGGGGTCTTTCTAAGACTGTAATGTTATTGCCAAAA
This sequence comes from Cyrtonyx montezumae, assembly GCF_038088225.1. Taxonomy (NCBI): domain Eukaryota; kingdom Metazoa; phylum Chordata; class Aves; order Galliformes; family Odontophoridae; genus Cyrtonyx; species Cyrtonyx montezumae. The sequence goes on from NW_027071948.1 coordinate 342,750, forward strand.
TGTGCTTTTGTGACAATATGACTGTCGGTAAAGCTATGAGAACAGCTCTGTTTTTACATAAATAAACCTGAGTAATAACTGTCTATATGTCTTGATTGAATACGGAAAAATGATGACCCGTGACTCACTCCAAGTGCTGCTGGACGCCTCAGCTGAGAGCCCCACACATGGGATGCCCCAGTCCCATTCTGCAATGTCCCACCCTCTGGGACTCATTCAAGTGAGGTACCAGACATCAATTAGTCACTGGATAAAATCACATCAGATCACATCACACCTGCTTCACAGAACCACACACTGATCTCTTAAAATTTCCAGATGAACCAAGAAATGTGATGCCTTGGCTTTCCAATATCATTTTTACATTGAGGTACAGTGAACAGGAGACAGTTAACTGAGCCTTAAATAACCCCATATTTTACTTCATTTTAGTGGCTGGCTGTTTTTGATGTAAGCAGAGACATCCAGCTTTGAGAAGGGGAGCCATTTGCTGGGTTTTGCTTAAGTGCACGTTAATAATGCATCTTGCATGTGAGGAATGGCTATCTGAAGCACAGCCCAGAAGCTTGATTGCACAGCTAGTCCAAAAGGAAACCTCAGGATGAGCAGCACTTACAAGAATTTTAAAGAAAAATAATCATGTACATAGTTTTGGCTTAACGATCAAATATTTTTTTGTTTGTTGACACTGTGGAAGCTCTAGACAATCAAATCTACTGCCTCTATTACCTAATTTATTAGGCCAGAATCCTCAAACCTGATGATGCATCCTCTTCCCAGATTATTCAGATTTCCTGTCTATTTGCATTTCCTTTAAGCCTAAAGGAGAAATTCTAGAGAGCAATGCTACCTGAAAGGCACAAAAAGCCCAGCCCAAGGCGAGCTGCCTGTGGGACTGCAGCTTGTGCATGGTACAGGCTCTCAAACACAGAGCAGAAGTTTTATTTTGCATTGTGAGCCTGGGGAGCTGTACTGTGAGAAATGGGCAGAACAGCACAGATGCAGGAAAGTTCAGCTATTATGTTTCTAAGGGAAAAGAAAAAAGTCCTGAGGCGATTTTGCTGTAAGTATTTCTGGAGCTAAGATCCCAGTCCAGATGACAATTAAAAATACCTTTGGGCAGTAAGATGGCATTTGGAGCAGCTGCGAGAGAGCCCCAGCTCCAGTTCCTACGAGAAGAGGATCCCACAGCTGCCACAACCCACAGCTAAGTGCAAACAAAATCTATTGGGCTACAGATTTGCTATGATTCAAGCACAGTGCTGGGAAGCAACAGCTTCATTCACCAGGGCTGCTGCAGCCAAGCATTTGTACAGTTTTGCAAGAGTAAGACCACTGCATTTTACCTCTGTGGTACAAAATTTGTACATGTACATCTGTCCATGAGATCCATCTCTTCCTGTGCAGATTCCTGCTGTCCTTTAATGCCTGCATTCCCCTGGTCACCTGCTGTTTGCTAGCTTTCGGGATGTCACTTCACCTTCTCACTTGACTTTGAGCAGCGTTTAAAACTTCTGTCTGTATTGCTGCTGAATTCACCCTTCTGCCTGCAGCGAATGGTGAATCTCCCAGTAATTGGCTGTGGTACAGTTACAAGCAACATACATCACAGACCTATAGATGGCACATGAAGCTCAAATGACATCCTGGATCAGACCTGCAATACCACCACTTAGCAGCCCAAGGTACACAGGCTGCACGTTTTCCTCCTGAAGTGGCCCACAGCCACGTGCAAACACAGGCAGCAAGCATGACATTAAACCTCTGGATTTTTCCTCACAATGAAGAAGAAAACCACACACACTTTTTTGGTAAGAAGAGTTAATTTCCAGTCTGAGCATGTGGGAGTATACCCCAAGGGAAGGCAGTAATGAAGCCCTAGCGCTCGTTGCAAAACAAATAGATAAATCAATGTTTCAATTTGCTCCATGCGAGCAAATGGGCCACAGTTGCTTAGCAATTCAGGAACATTACTGCGGGCTCCTCACACACAGCGAGCAACTCTGCCCAACTCGCTGCCTTTTTTACCACCTTAGAAAGTAAAATAAAACTTATCTTCTGGTGACAGCAGCAGCTCAACAGCCAAAGGACGGTGTTATTTTCAGCTGAGTCCCCCCAAATCCTTTTCAGCCCCGTCATCAGCTCACAGCTGAGCAAAGTGGCAAACACCTTCTTAGAGTACTTTCAAATGCAGTTAGCACAAGAACTAATGTTACTGTTAAAAAGACCCACCACATTTCTTTAAGAAAAAGCCCTTCACCTCAGCTTCACACAGAAATGCTGAGTGCACGCTCCAGAACAAAGGACACTGCATCTGCCAAGCCTCCCCCTCAAAGAAGGGCACCAACCAAGGTCAGGGTTTATAAAAGCAGCCCTACAGCTGGGCTCTGCATCACAGCAATTAGAGCCCTAAACCTACTCAGGTGTGAAGGCCCCTGCAAAGCTGGACGTGTCTGCCCACCCCAAGCAGAAAACACTGCACTATTTCATGGCATCATAGCATTTAGAAGGGTCATCCCGTTTAAGTCCAATGCAACCGACTGCAATGTAGTCCAACTGCAATGACCCCATGAGCTCCATGGCTGAGGAGGGCCATGTAGTGGTGGGGGCTGCCAGATGCACACCTCCCAGCAGCAGATCCCACAAAGCAACCCCAAGAATAACCAAAGCCAAAAAGGTTCTAACTCATCCTAACGCCAAACATTCATCCGAATCAAGACAGCTGGATTTTAGCTAAGCATTCCTGTATTTTTCTGATTAGAGGAACTTATGCTAAACATTTCTGAAAGCTCTTTTGGCCCCAGGTATTTTACTGCATAATATCCTTCCTGGTAAATTGGTTCTGGGGGTGGGGGACTCGGTGCAGACAAACTCCACGTTTTGCTGGCAGGTCTATAACAAAGAAAGGCTCCAATATTTGAGAGTACTGAAATCTCTCAATCAGATCCAAAATCACAAAAAAGCGTTCTCCCTTAATTCAGTTTGAACACTGAACTGTTCCCCAGGTAATTAATAATGTTTGCAAATATGCCTCCTTTGAAGGAATATTATCATAGTTTCAGTGACAAGCTCAGACTCTTTATTCCTTCTTTATAATTCCTAACATCTACTCAGGCAGCATTAATTGGATTCAAAGCAATTACATGGGAGTCATGTTGGCCACTTTACATCTGTATGGGAACTGTCGAATCACGGCCTGAACCACTGATGGATCACCTGAGGTGAGCACTGAGTCAGCCACAGATGAAGGCAATGTACCTGTGTGGCAGAAGGGGTGGAGTCTGGCTCCACCTCTCCCAGACCCCATTTAAGGGCTGACCACCAGTGGGGAAGGTTCACTGTTGGAGATCCCTCTCTTGTGAAGTTCTAGTGGAGCCTCAACCTTCAGTAACTGGTGAGTCCTTTTTAATTTGCTGGTTGTCTTTATGCCATCTGGATAAGCTTTCCAAAAATATACTGTCTATCTTCATTATATTGCGTGGGTGCTATTCTTTCCAGGTACTCATCCTACAATATCACATCCTGGGGCACTCTGTGACCCAGCACTGCTTTTCAGCCTCTGGCTTCAGCACCTCTGCACCAGACCCATTCCTGCTCTGCACAACACTTCTTTGAATGCTCCAGAAACAGAGAAGCCCTGATTTGGAAGAAGAATAAAAAAAAAAAAGCTGCCTCTATATGCTGCTGACCCATTTCTCAGGGCTCAGATGAGGATGTTGCCTGGTTATTTTGCTGATGTATGGACCCACACACAGAGCCAAGCAAAATTAAGCCAATGCAGGGACCTGATGGAAGCATGCCTGGGAAATGGCTGAAGCAAGGACAGCTGAGAAGGATGGAACATTGGAAGAACACCAGTGTGATGCTCCATTCACTTCTTCAGTAATCATGAAGAACATCCAATATATATTGCAATAGAATCCAGGGATCCTGGCTGCTACTGGGAGCAGGCAGCCAAGCTTTGTCTTAAAAACTGTGCTCTATCTTTGGCTGATTGAACGTGCAGGGTTTCTTTTTCAGCAAAGAATGAGCTTTAAATTGAATTCTACACTTTATAATCAAGATGTGCTGCTTTGTTCAGGTACTTCCTCTCTTCTCATTAAAGACTCTTGAACAGAAGCAATGATTTTAACAGCAAATCATATATGGAGCATCTACCTACTCACAGAGATGCTGGGTAAGGAGTACTGCCCAGGCTGGCAAGGCCACCTGAGTCCTGAATCTCTTCCAGGAGAGGAACAAGCAACTCAATGTGGGCCTCTGGTGGCTGGGATGGGGACACAGTGTGGGAGGAAGTGGCCACAGAAGCCCATGGAGAGTGGTGGTGATGGGCAAAGCCCACGGCTGCTGCGTGGTGACTGCACATGGAACTGGGAGAACATGGAGGACAACGCAGTGTGAAGATGAAGGAACTGTGAAGCAATTTGGTTATAATTTACACCACACTTTTTATGAAGATAAATCTTGCTCTGTGCCACAGTGACAGCTTTCAGAAACCGTAATGCATCACCTCTGACGTCAGCTCTCAATTACCCTCAGGAATGTGCAAATATCCTTCAGCAGTAAGTAGTTTCCAGCATCGACTGTGTACCTGGTTCAGAGACAGAGGATCTGCAGAAACTGCTCTGATAGAGTTAATGGGCTGCTCTGCCAGAGCCTGCTTAAAATTCCAGGCAGCGCTAATTTACTTTTAATGGGCACAAATTCAATTCCAATGGCTAAAGTATGCAAATAACAAATAAAAGGGAACCCCTGCTCCAGCTGATGCCAGGGGGAAAATTAACAGCCTCTGAGCTCCCCACCTTGGCCTGAGCTGTGCTCCCCATGTACGAGCTCCTGCAGAGGTGGACCTGGTGTCAGCCTGGGCTGCTGGGGGAGATGGGGCTCACCCCCACACTGCCAGCTGATTTATTTATTTGTTGATGAATGCAGGACTGACACCAAAGGGCCCTCAGTAATATCGAGCCTCATTAAATTTTAATCAGGGCATCTCAACAATCACTCTTCAAGACTTTGTGAGGAGATCCTGTGGGGGAAGGTCGGGCAGGGGAAGAGCTCTGCAGTCATCCTTCCTAAATGCAGCACCTTTGTCAGCTGTTTGCTGGTGTCACCGCATCCCTCTGGCACAGCTCTGCAGGGAATGAGGTGGCATTTTCTCTCCCAGCTTGTTGTGGGAGGGGGCAGTGACTGAGCTTGGGCAGGGGGCGATGTCTTCAAACTACCCAGAAAAAGTGCTGAATTAAACACCTCAGTGCTGTAGAATATGACTAATGCAGATCTCTCTTTTAAAAAATGGCTAAGGCAGCACAAACGAAGAGTATGAGCACCAAGAGTTTGCTTCCTCCACAGCCCTGGGAAGCTGGTAACGAGGCCGGGAGCACAGCAGCGTTGAGGACAGCGTGCAGATGGCAAGGGGACTCCAGCCACTCAGCAAAGCCTGCTGTGCTGGTACCAGTGAGCTCCCTGCTCCCTCCGGGGCAGCATCGGTCGTTGCTAATCCCTTCCAAAGCATTGGGTCACTTAATTCCTTCTTTGAACTCGTTTACTCCTCAGCCTTGGAGGAGCATTACAAAAACAGCGATGGACAAAGGACTCCACAAGGACACGTAATGCTGCAACTCTGAGCAGGAAACTGCAGGGATGTGAGGGCCTCTGGGACAGGACAGCCTGCACTGTGCACCCACAGCTCGACTGTGGCACATGAAGAGCATGCAGTTCCTGTAGGGATATGTCCTTACTCATCTGCATGGCTGCAGGGGGAGGGGGATGCTGGTGGGGCTGACCCAGCTACAGCCCAGCAGGGCAGGCCTCACTGAGAGCTTTGCCCAGCAATTGCTTTGACAGATTGTAAAAGGCATTAATGTTGTTGTCTGTCCCCTGCAGGTGCCAGGAGCCTCACACTGTCCATATGCTGTATTACTCCCATCAGAGAGGCATCAACATTCTCCCCCTGTTGCTTGCAGTCATTCTGACTTGTTCGGGAGCTGGATTTTTCCTTTTTTTCTCCTCCAGACCAGCCAGAGATGTGCTGTCCAGGCATCACTCAGGCCCAGAAGTGCTCCCTGCAGGACTGTGCTGCACCATCTATGCCTGAAGACACCTGCCCACCTTCACCCCCCACAGCAGTGGCTCATGGTTCCCAGCACGAGCTCACCAGCACTGAGTGCCCACACAGAGCAGTGGAGGAGCTCCTGCCCTGCATCCCTGGCTGGATACCTAGCGTGGCAGCAGCAAAGTGGAAGGTAACCCTGTGTGTGTGCCTGCCCTGCAGAGATCTGCTGTCAGCTCCTAGCTCTTCCTGTCCAACACTGTGTTTCTCCTGGAGCACACAGCTGCAGAATGACTGATACCCATACAGCTGGGAAAGGATGTGACAGCACAGCCGTGAGCACTGTCCGCTGGCACAACTACAGAATTCCAACCTTCTGCTCCAGGAACTGGGTTTGAGACTCTGTGACCACTGCTGCTATGAAACAGCGCTCACAGACATCTTCAGCATCCTGACAAAAATGCAAATTTACATGGATTCACTGAGCTGAAGTATGGGAAACGGGGGACCACTTACTCCGACCTGGTTTCTGCACCTCTCCTTGGCACTGACAGATTTCCCAGTGCAGATGTTTCTCACTCCATTAAAAGTGAAATCTGAGCTGCACTGGGCATTTATGCTCATCTAACCCCTCCACGACCTCAGCAAAGTCCTTCAGCACAGTTCAGACTGAAATGCTGACGCATCTTCTTTGCCTCTCCCTCTAAGGAAGCCCACTCACTGCAACACTACATTCCAGCTGTCCCAGGAGCAGCTAAGGCTGGGCATTTCCAAGTAAAGCACACAGTGCACCTCGCTGGAGTCATGCTAACAGCAAGGGCTTATCCTCCATCCACAGTTATCGGGGGCAGAATGAATGCATCCCCTTGCTGGTGAGGAATAACAGTCTGCAGGGTGCAGAGAGGAAATTGAATGCTATGCACATTCAGCGGATCAAGTATAAACAGAAGAAATAACCAACCCCGGTGCAAGGCTGGGATGGAGAACAGGGCAGGTGGTCCTTAAAAAGTGCTGTGCTGTATTAATAATAATTAAAAAAAAAAAGACTGGGCCTTCTTACCCTGCTGGGTGCATGGTAAGATTCTTGCAGCTGCAGGAGGAGCATTCTCATGCTTTTTCAAAGATTGCCTCTCCAATATTTGATATTGGTGACTTCAAAATCTGAACTCGCAGCACTGTTTCTGTTTATAGGATCACATTCTGCCTCTGAGAAACAAAGGAGTTAATTTCCAAAGCAATACCCCGAGTAATGGAAGATGGAATTTCCAGAAGAATTAATCTCAAACACAATGGATGCTGTTTGCCTGAAATTTAATTTTACAATTGCTGCACGATTGCCTTCCAAAGAAGATCCCTTTATAAAAGGCCTCTTCAGATCACAGCTGCAGCTCTGGACTTTCCACTCCAGTACATCTGAGTTCAGAAAGTCAGCAGCAGCCCACACTGCACTGACTTACCACACTGACGTTGGCTGCTAATTAACTCTGTAAGCAGGACTGCGTTTTTGGTGACTTTCCTCAAGAGAACACTGTTACCGTCACAGGGCAGCAAGAGCAGGTCCTGGTTTGAACCATCTGCGTTAGAGGAGAATATGCAGCTTTCTCAAAAACGGTTTTTGCTCCTGGGGGAGAGAGCAGGGTGGACAAGGACATGTCCCTGTGGCTGTCTGGTGTCAGCAGGGACGGAGTTAACGCTGCGTGTGCAGGTTGGTGAGAAGAAAGTGCACCTAAATACATTCTAATGAGCCTCGGTGCAGGAGGGGAAGGCAGCCCAGCATCGAGAGTCGGTGAGGGCTGAACTCATCTCTGTGGCTCAGTAGGGAGTTACTGCAATTCATTATTTCTCTGTGCCTGCATTTCCTCGCAAGGAAAAACAGCACAAAGCCCAGGGCACGGGGCTGGCGGAGGGGGAGTCCCCTGAGACACAGCATCTCCTTCCACTGCTGGTTTAAGTTCCTGCACCAGCCCAGCAGAGCGCAGCTGGGATAATCTTCACAACTTTCCTGATGCAGAGAGGGCAGCAGCAGTCACCTTGAAGAGGCTGTGGCAGTGCGGAGACAGCAAGCAGAGCAGAAAAAGGCAGTCAGAGGCATCCCTCTCTCGGGTTTCCCATCCGTGTGGGTAAGGGATGCACAGAGCCCACACTGAACCACCAGTGACTGGGAAAGTCACACGGAGGTGTCACACCGTCACTCCAGCAACAAAGAACAAATGAAAGAGAAATCAGCGGTTACTAATTACATCCTGACGTCCCTACCTTTAAGCTGTTAAATCACAAGTGGCATTTCTGGATCAATCCTGTTCTTTATTGGAGAGTTTAAGAAGAAACATTTGGTCTCCAGGAGTGCTTGGATTTATTCTGATCAGTAATTTGACAAGAATCCATTAAAATATCCTGGAGGTTGCTTTACCCCCTAAGGAGATAGTTTAGTCCAAGGGCTTTTTTCACAGCTGCCTTTTGGCAAAAATGTAAATGGAAACTCATTTTAAAAGTGCAACTGCTCGTAATTAGCAAGCTCCAAAATGCTAATAGCAGCGGCCCCTTTTTCCTCCGCCTGATTAGAAACCACACCTGAGTGCCTCGAGGGGAACTGGAAGCACACCACGGCCTCCCCACACCTGGCAGCAGGGCACGGAGTGCTGGCACATCCCCGAAACCAAGAGGGAAGGCAGAGCAGTGCTGTGGGGTCACCTCCAGCTCTCCCACGGACCGGCCCTGTTCCCAGACGCCCTCCTGGAGCCAGCAGCCTCACCCAGGCACGTTTTCCAGCAGCTCTCTTCCATCCATCTTTGTAGCACACCAAACCTCCTGCCTCCAACCTGGAGCGGCCGTCCTGTGCTGAATCTTAGCTGTGCTTTTTATCCCCCAAAATCCTGAGCACCGGCAGGAGCCCAAATGTGCACTGCTGCACTTCAGTGTCTCTACAGAAAATGGTTCTCTCTTCAGCACAAAGAACCTAAAGCTGCCGGTGCTCCACGACAGCATGCCAAACAAAAAGCAGACGTGCAGCATCATCCTGCAGTGTGGGTTGGTAGCAAAGCTTCTAGGTGAAGGTCTAACTGCAGTCTCACTGCTGCTGGGATGCTACGAAGTGACAGGAGCAGTATGCACAGTGCGATCTGCAGGATTTCAATGCGTTCTTTCTTCATTTACTTTGCACGGGATCTGGAAATTTCATTCACCCCGTGAGCGAGGAAAACATTTTGTCCCAGAGCATCGTTCTGGCAGTTTCCAGTGCAGGTCATTTTCTGGAGCCCAATGACCTTCTCAGCTTTTCTGTGTGGAACAACTTTCCATCACTAATCAACTAATTCATTAAACTTCTGAGAAGCAGGTCAAAGCCTCTCTAATTTGGTCAATTAATCAAGTTGCTACAGCTCCATTCAGTGTTTGGGCCTCGACAATAGTTTTTGTGACCTCCCTGACCACACAACCATCCCTCTGAAGCCCTCGATCCGCTGCATTATTCATTACCAACTGGCCAGTTGGTCACCACTTGCACCGAGGACAGAACCAGCAATTACATCCATGAATTCAAGTTGCTGCTGGTGAGGATCAAAGCTGAGAAACAGGCAAACTCCAGCTGCCACTCTCAAAATAAGGTGTTCAAAGCAAACTTCACAAGCTCTTCTCCCTTGTGCCCGTGGAATGAGAGGCCAGCTCAGTGCCACTTTACTTGTCTTCCTGGAGATGTTTCTGCAGCTCATGCCAGCAGCCCATTAACTCTCATACTGCACTGATTTCCATGGGGACACCTTTCTGCTGACAGGTCCTCACACACAGGAACACAATGGCCCTGTGCAAGGGAGAAGGCATGGGATGGAGCTGTGTGTGGGCTCCCATCAACCCAGCACTGCTCTTCCCTGCCCTGCACCAATGATGTCTTTCTACAGTTAATGACCTTCCACACAGCACATCCTGTATGGAGAAGGAGCTCCGCTGTGGCCCTTTAAGGGATGGTACTTCTGGGATGTCATCTCTGTGAAACACTGGAGTCAGAGCACTGAAAAGCAGTAGCTAAGGAGTGGAGAGCCATTAAGTACATGTACACTGTACATGTACAATGTTCCCCCAGCACTTCAGACAGCTTTGATAGGCATGGAGCCTGCCTCCTAAATCGTGTTAGAGAATGTCACCCACTGGAGTCTCACTCACTTGCACGCTTATGGAGGACCAACAAAGAACTCTGGAAGATGTAAGGGCTATCTTCCGGCTACTTGAAGATCTCTACAGTATTGCACTTGCCTCTAATCAGTGAAAACAAAATCTGTAGTCCCATCAGGCTCTCTACATTCGCTGTACACATACATCTCTCATATCCAGTGCTGCTACGCCTCTGCCACCACAGACTCCGAAGATCTGCATCTAGCTGCCATGTGGACAGACGAGGTTCCTTTGCAGCTATGGCTCCAAGAGATGGGGAGATTAAGTAACACATTCAAAGTAGTTCCACAAATCCATGAGCAGGGTGAGAGCCGTGACCTGAGGCTGGAGCCCCTATCCACAGCGCCGACGTGACAGCACTGATGAATGCACGCTGTGCTCTGCATTCTGCAGGATGCTTGCAGATACAGCATGCATACATATGCGGTCTGGAGAACTGAGCCAAGATCAGAAATGCCTGGAGAGAAAACAGGATCCTATTAACGTGGGCTGAATCCATTTTACAATATCACAAACATTCATTTTCAGTGTAGATGTTGTTGGTTCTTACATCCCGTGGATGCGGTTTTGAAGCATATGCAGCAGGTTTGCCCTACCCTATAGCCTAAAACGTCTGATTTGTTTTCTGGGTAATAGTCCTGAAGCTGGAAATGCCTTCCTTAGAGGTATAAAAGGAGAGTGACCTTTTGCTCTCAGGTGATTCTCTTGTCAGAGTAAGGAAATGCTCAGTTCTTCAACAGGTTAAAGGTGCTTTTCCCTGCTTACTGCCGCAGCCTTTGAGCTGGCATTCTGGCATTTACTTCAATGCTGACCTTACTTATAAGTCAGATGCATAAAAGAAGGCTTTTAAGCTAAGTTTGTTAGCACCCGTTGGAGTCCACAGCTGAAAAAAGCAATAAAATTCAGAAAAGGTAACAGCACAGCCCTATTTCAAAGGATCTGATCAGCAGTATTCACTAGGAAAAATAATTAAGAGTCAATACTGGAGTCTACACAGAGATCCAAGGGCAGATACAGTCACAAGCTATCAGCTGGTCATGATCTTCTTTATAGCAACTGCCAGTGGAGCCCCAGTAATTAATTACTCATTGTGATGCCCTTCGTTTTGCATCCAGGCAAGGAATGTGTAAAGGGAGTGCAAGGCACGGGATCATTATGGGATGAAACAGGCATCAATCTTTGCACGCTGAAACCTGGCACCCTTCAGTGGGAACAGCCTGTGTGGAGTCAGCTTCATTAGGTACTGTCTAGAGCCCAAACCCTCATCTGTTTGCATCAATAATACATTCAAAAGATTTATCTAACTTGCAAATGAGGATTCACTTATTGGTCCCACAAGCAAGAAAGACCTGTGACCAGGGAAGTATTTTGTGTTACAGGTTGGATGCTGAACTGGGACTCCTTGCTGAAATTTCAACAATTGGACCCTATAATAAATGTTAATATTAACAGGATTTCTCTGCACGCAAATAGGTGAGTGGAAAGAGATTTGTTTCTAAAGAATAACGAAGTTAAATAACACAGTAAAAGAGTACAATTTGTACAGGGTTGTCAGACTGCCTGTGTTGCTCCTCAGTTCCCACTCATTGATTCTGTTCTACAGATCAAAGTTAAATTACTTGTTTTGTTTGGTCTCTCTTTTTCATTTCTTTGACAATCAGTGCCCGGCTGTAATCCGTTCCCTGTGTCAGTGGGGATCTCTTCCCCACTGAGGAGGGGCAGGGAGGGATTTCAGGCAGCTCCTTTCTGTTGGATGGATCTGATGCCCCAGGCAGACAGTGATGCACACTGAGAGCAGCAGCAGAGCCTGCACTGTTTGCACTGCACCCTGCCCATGAGCAGCCCAATCTTACTATGATTCTCACGTAAAGGGAAGACTAATGGATTTCTTCCTTGAGGCAATTAAAAAGAGATTTGTCATATGCATAGAGGTATGGCTTCATATTGGCAGGTGTGACTCTGCTTCACTGCTGCCTGCAATGGAGGACCATAGGAGCAGCAGTGGGATGGGCAGTGCTGTCCTGGTGGGCTGGCACTGCTGGCCCTGCCTGGCAGAGAGCAGGTGCTCCCATATCACCCATCTACCAGTGCCCCATTAGTGCCAAGAGCCATCCTCTCTCCTCTTGCCATTTTGGAGTCCTTTAATCCCCCCGAGGCTCCCAGGGCATCAAACATTAAAAGACGAACGTTATTTTGGGCACGCAACACCACTAAAGTTTGAGATATTTTGCAGATGGATTTTAAAATCTTTTCAATCCACTGTAAAGCCCAACTCCTGCCATAAACAGTCTGCAGTGTGCTCCAGTTAACTGCTCATGCAGATATAAAGCAGCCTTTTCAGCTCCCTGCTTGCACATGACCTTGCAGTCCCCCTGCCCCATGTCTCCCAGACCTCGGGGGACCAGCTGGGAATCAGATAAAAGGATTTCATTTATTTTTGTTGGCATTGTTTTTATGAAGCTTTCTTTTTATCGACATCTCAACTTCAAAACGTTTTCAGATGCGAAGCGCAGCAGTGGAGATCAGCAGACACTTGGAGCACTGTGCTGAAGGTGTCTCCTCTGTTCCATCAAACTGTTCCTGCAAGGGGAACTCCTCTGCACCGTTCCCATGCCATCTCTAACCTCAGTGCTTCCCCAGTGGCACTCACAGTGCTGCCCACTGTGCCCTGCTCACAGTGCAGTGTAAGTGAATGGTCACCAGGAAGGGGACGACACATCCCAGGGAGAGGTGCTGGAACCCCTGGGGCTCCTGTTTCCTCCTGTTTTTCTTTCTGCCTTTAACAAACGCTGCATCTGAGTAGAGCTGCATGCAGACATCTGAGAGCTCTGCTTGGAGCAATCCATGGTGTTTCTATGGACGGTTTATACCCTCTGCCACCATTAATGTTGCCCTCCTCTTATCAGTTTTATAGCAGTACTGGTTGAGTAGGACTGCTTTAATACATGTAAATATAGAAGGCTGTGTTTTGAACCTGAGCTTCCCTAAAAGGGCATTTGTGTCCAGAAGTCTCCAACTGAAACTGACAGGGAAATGCCTTGCTCCCTATTGTTCCTATCTGGTGCTTATCCATTCAAACTGTAAACACACCTCCAAGTTGTAAATCTGCTGACTGCAGCTTGGAGGTGCCATTATCTCCTTCAGCTTTTGTCTGCGACAATTGCCTAAATGCAAATGCAATTAGCAGCCTGCGATCAAATCTCTGCTCAATCCCCTTCAGCTTCTGGCTGTAAACTCTTCACTAATGCCTCAACACTTCTCCACCTTCAACTCTGAAGGGATGCTGGAGCAGGGCACGGACACTGATTATGGGATGGATGCCGCAGCACCCTCGAAACGTCACTCCATGTTCCTAAAGCATAATCCCTATCTGGACCTGCACAGGAGTGGTGCATCGGCTGCTTTTTCTTTTCTTTACTAAAAACACTGCAGCTGGACACAGGCAGAATATTGAAAAATATTGCTGCACGCTTCACCAAAATGACACCTAGCCCTTCTCCACTTTGCATCACAATTTCCAGCCATCACGGCACAAGGAGCTCCCAAGCACATGGGGGTTAGATTAAAAAATGATCACATTGGCTTCCTACGCCTTCCCCATTTTCTGTCTAATGTTATTCCAGAGTACGACAGGAGGGAAAAGCTTTGCAGCTGATGAATGCAGACAGGCTGATATTAAGAACTGTGGAAGTTTTGTCAGCAAGAAACCATCAGGCTATCAATGCAATATGAAAGAGAGAACACCTGCAGCTCTCCCGAGCTTTCTGAGAACACAACCGTGGCAAGTAAATCCCCCTGTCAATATCACACCGCCAAAGAGAAATATTCATCATTACTACTATTCAACTTGGTGAGATCAAGCACTGTTGAGAGCACAAATTTTGTCTGCCTTGTAAATTTGATATCCGTTTTAGATAAGACCGCTTGAACATTTTCTCATTTTCTCTATTTATGTAAGTTGCTTTCCTCACAATGCAATTATACATATTTTGAGGCATCCTAAAACGAGGACAGACTGCTTGGGGGGGAAGGCGTGTGCGCTGGCTGTGCTGTACGCACACGTGTGTGCACACAGAGGCAGGGGCCACTCCTTTACTCCCTGCTGCAGTCAGGGCTAACAGGCCGTGATGGGATGAGGAAGCAGCAGCGGTTCTCTTTACTCATCTCCAGTTTACAGTCACGTGTGCTTCAGTACCATTACTGCTCCATAAAAACACGGAGCATGGGACGTGTGTACATGGTAATAGGTTCCAAAGGGACCACACGGAGCGATGACAGAGAAAGAATTACTTTTTGTCCTGGTTGCCTTCTGCTTCCCAGGGAGATGACGAAGTGCTTGTACATCAAGAGCCAGCTCCGTGTGTTACTGCTGTTAGGAAACCCAACGCTGTTCCTGGCGTTCGTGCTCATAGAAATCATCCTATGTAAAAGTGGAAGAGATTTGCCACTAGCAAACTCACCTTTGGAGTCCTGATCTGAAAGCCACATGACTTATTACCTTCTGCCTCGTTTAGTACTCCTACAAATTCCTCCAGGCCCACCACTGTTACTCTGCATTATTTTTACACTTCTCTTCTGTAGCACAAGTTTAATTAGGAGTGTGACTTCAGCTGACGTATTCCCCAGCGGGAAGGGGCTGATGATGTATGCAAGGGTCTGATTATGCAGGAAGGGAACGAACTGCTCAGAGAACTTCTGACTGCACAGAAAAATTAATTCTCTCTTTCTGCTGAAGTTTATAATGAGAAAGCTCCGTTATCAAATCGTTAATGACTTCGCAGTCACCAAAACAGTGTCACTGAGCAAAATCTCACTTACATAATTTCTTCTCTAATGAAGGACCACAGACGTTGGCCACATTCTTGTTACAACTCGAGGAAATGTTCCACAGTTCAGACTTCATCTTCGTGGTTCATTCCTGTTGAGCTCAGCATCTGAGGTAACCCGCACACATTTGTGACTGCAGCTATTCACAGTGGTGAGACTCAGTGCCAAAACCTCCCCAGGGAACATCCAGCACTACTGCTCAGTGCTGGAGAAGCAACAGCGAGTCTTGCTCTTGGTTTGGCAGCCTGCAGAGGAGGGGTGCAGCTGCAGCCTGGCTCGGGGCGCAGCAGTGCTGGTTCACGTCCCCAGTGCCCCCAGAACAGCAGCACAGAGAGGACCTGCTCAGCTTTCAGCTGCAGACATGAACTTCATAGTTGAATTACTTGTTTGGCTTGCCCTTCAATGCAACCAAAGAATCCCATTATCCCAGGTAAAATAACTCATCCTTTCCTACTTATACACTGAACTGATAAAGCTTAAAACCATTTTGCTGAAAACCATAAACTCAGCTTCTCTTCCAGTCAGCTTGTGCAAGCCTGAGGCAACACTGATAATATTATTACTGAGGCTATTTGCATAGGAAGACATTTTCCTTTTGATAAGAAAAAAAAAAAGAAGCCTTTCTACAATTCTTGGCTTGCTGTGGTGGAAATAAAGATGGCAGCTTCATCACTATGCAGATGATGCAAAGATCTGAAACACTGCACCGCGGCAGTCTGCAAGAGGTCCAAGTGTATAACAGCAAAACGCAGCCTGTCTCTGTCCCAGCGATGCCATCATTTCCTTCTGCAGCCTCTGCTGCCATGTCCTGTGGGACAGGGCATCCACGTATGCTGCAAGGAAACCTTCTGCTTCAGGTGGGCACTTCTGCTTTGGTTTTAGATTCCATCACACTTCACCCTTTTGGGAAGTGCTCAATCAAACCATTTTGCTGAGCCTCTCTATAATAATCACATCTCCCTCCTGCTACTTAGATGATTAATGGTGGAATTTGATTGAAAACCTGGTGCCATGCCCTGTTTTCCCAAACCTCCCTGTCAAGAAACCTTATTCTGCTATTTTGAGAGGAGACCTCACCTTGCCGCCCATGCCATTAATTGAATAACTATCAGTTCCAATTTATTCCACTTGGCTACAAATTAGATTTCAGCTGGCTATTTCCAAGCCCTGCTTCAACACAACCTTATAAAACTGTGTCCCCTGGCTGATGCCACTTGTCAACCTGCATCTGTTCTTGGTGTATTAAAAGACAACAAAGCCAGAAACCCGTCAGTCTCTTAATGAACAGAATCCAATACATTTGGATTTGCTCTTTTTAAGTTTATCGTTGCTTTAATGAAGACAACTAGGTTGGTGTGCAGAGGCTCAGCTTACTCATACCCTGCAACTTGCTACTGAAAGCAGAAATACACCAGGAAGTTAAAACTGATCTCCAGAAACCGAACAGCAACACTCACTTAGCATAAAACGCCTCAGAAACCAACACTTGCAGAAATAACTGTTTTCCATTATACAACAGCTGTTTCTTTTCCTTTGTTTCTTCTCATTCATTGAACTACGCTGGTAGTGCCACTTCTGCTTACCTCTCTGGGTCTCTCCCTGCACCAGTACCCACACAAGGCAATGCCAGTGCCTGAGGAATCCTCCCTGGAAGAGAGCCCCTGCGTTCTGCTCTAAGGTTGCCCTGTTGACCAAATGAAAGACGTGTCCACGTTCCTGATTTGATATCTGCTACGTTATTCTGATGGAAAATGGATAGAGCATGTGCAGCCATCAGCATGCCCGCCTGGAAGTGCCTCAGCACGGATCAGCAGCGCAGTACGGCACAAAGAAATACTTCTAAAGAAATGCTGCATTCCCAGGCTTATTTGCTTTTATATTTGCTAGACAAACCTGAATTCTTATTGGTGTAGAAGGTCTAAATGCCAAAATATATGGTCCTTCGAGGAATGAATATATTTACAAGGGAAAAGAAGCTGTGAAACTCAATACTGCATCCTCCATATAAATTAATCACAATACAGAATTTACAAGGTATGCTTCCCAGCAAAGACTGAAAAGAAGATGCAATTAAGGAAACCACAGTCAAGACAAAGTCTCATCTCATCAGAAGAGGCAGAAGGTGTTTGTTTAGAACACAGTGCCTAGGGATAAGCTGTGTTATAATACCAAATATTTTCATCCATTGTTTGCAGTATATTGAAGAACACTCCTCCTTACATGCCCTAGAAGCATCACAGATTGATAGGATGACTCCGAAATTCCACCAAAGCCTGCTCTTTCCTCCCCTTCAGAATGAACACAAATAAAATCCCAACAGTTTCACTGCAATTTTGTCTCTTTTTTTTCCTAAGCTTTCCTCAAACATGTAACAAGCAGACACTGTGCACCTCAGAGTGTAGCACGATGCCTACAGCAGGAAACAGCTGAGCATCATCACAGAAATGAAACAGGTTGGAAAAGACCTTCAAGATCACCAAATCCAGAATGTCCGAAACTGAATTTTCTAAGTTTATGACAACACAGAAGTTCAAGGCAATGAACTGGAACACAAAAGGTCCGCAGCCCAACAGCAGCATCTCCAGTGCAGAGCTCAAACCAGGGTGCTGCAACCACCAGCTCATTCAATTACATTTAGAGTGTAAAAACTAATAACATTAAAATGTTGTGATCATCTCACACTAATTATGCATCTAATAAATAATCAGCTGTGAACACATCTGTCACTTTGGGTTGTCAATTCAGCAAGGCTTGAAGCCCTGAACACATCTCAAGGTGCCCATGGCCACCGCTGGACATGCAGCACCACTGCTATTTCACAATACATTCATTACAGAAAGGGGAAGAGGGCCGAACTCTGCGTGTGTGCACTCATCTTCCCCTCCTTGGCTCAGATGTTACTGCTCCTGAGCATCCTCTGTTCCCTTCAACTCCATCTCCAAGATTTTGTCTACACCAGGCTTTGTCTGGTTTCATAAACATCACATTTTGTCAAAGAAAATGAAATCCATTTACAAATTCTGACATGACGATTAACTCCTCTCTGCTGAGCAGTCCTACCCGCACAGTGCTGCTTTAATCTTGCTGCAATCCCTGGTTCCCACGAGTTCATCAAAACTAACCTCCCCGTTACGAACAGCCTTGTACATACGAGCTGTATTTATTTTTAAGCTATGGAAACAACACACAGAACACACCTAAAATAACAGCACGTTACAGCTCTAGTTCCACTCTTGCTATTTTATACTAAACCAAACAAACTGATCCCAACTCCTCAGTGCTTCTAAGAGTTGAGCTCCGAACACCAAATCCCTAAACGCACTTCTCACCTTCGGAGTTTGTCACACTGCTGGCTTTCCCGCAGCTCCGTATGCCACACCTCTGACGCCATCAGCACGGCCTCTGTGGCAGCCGGGAGCAGTTCCCAGAGATAACCGTGGCTTGTGGGGCTCTAAATAACCTGTGGAGCCAAATGAATGAAAACCGCCTCGCTGCCGTGACCCTGCCTGGCCACGAGCACATCTGAGAGCCATTACTGGCCTGGTGAGACCAAACATTTGGGAACGGATGCTTTAGAGACATGTTTTTCCAGCTCTCCATTCTGTGAAACACGGACGCGTTGGCACAGGCTGCCCAGGGAGGTGCTGGAGCCCCTGACCCTGCAGGGCTGCAGTGCGCAGCTGAGGCCGTCGGGGACGCGGTCAGTGGGGTGGACTGGTGATCTCGGAGGCCTTTCCCAGCCTCAGTGATCCTACACAAAGGGGCACGACATGAGGCCAACGCAGCGCCTCAGGCGGAAAGCCTTCAGAAGCACACGCCATCACAAAGTTTGCACACAGATTTCCCCTTTAATGACACAGCTCAGAGGGAGACACTTTCAAAGTACGACGCACTCTTTCCTGTCGCGCTATGTCTTAATTATAATATTCTTGCAAAGCATTTCAATTTTTCCTACTGCAGGAACAAGCTCCGTAACGAAAAGAACTTATTAGAAAGAAATGTAAAACATGCTATTAGTTAACGAGGCAGTGCAGGTGTGCTCAGGAAGGAGTTCAAGCTCTGTGCACTCTGAAGGGAGCCAGATTAAGGGTTAGCTGCAGCAGAACAGCCCTACGCTGCACAGCCAGAAATGTGCAGTCATCAGACACCACGTGCTGTGCTCGGATCTGAATTCAGACGAGAAACACTGAGGAGCACCTGGGAAAGAGGCAGCACAACTCCACTCCTGTGGTAACTCAATGCGACTTGAAACCAAAGCAGTTCTCAATGCTTTCCTGCTGCCGCAGCACCTGAAAGGAAATCTGACTGTCAGAATTAATGCAGGATGACGGCATAAGGGTTAAAATGTGCTACGGACAGCAAAATCCAAGTTTAGAGACAGTTTAGAGAGACCTGCTTGATGCTGAAGCTCCAATCCACATGGGAGGAGAGCTCCTGGGAGGAGCCCCATCCTTCTGGTGCACCCCTGTGCTGCTGGGTCTCCTGCTGGGAGCAAGCAGCCCATGCATGCTGAAACGCCATAAAAGATGCACTCAGCTGCAGCCAGCCTCACTCCGACTTGGCATCTCAGGCCTATAAAAAATCCTATAGGTGATATATGGTAAAAGACTGCTAGGCGTGCAGGTCATGCTGGAGGCACAGCCTGTGCTGCGAGCACGTTTTCACTTGGTTGTGCATAGAGTGGAAATCTTTATGGGCAATTGGTACAGTGGAGGCCAGGGACCCCTCCACAAGCAAGAACAGCACTTACAATTCATACTGCTTCTATTGTACTGGCGCCTGTGAGCTAGCTGAATCTGTCAGACTCTGCTCTTGGGAAGGTCCCATCCCTCAGCACACAGAACAGGAAGAGTTAAAGTAGCAGAGGTGGCCAAGAACGGGGTGCTCTCCAACTCTGATGTCATTCACTTTGAAATAAAAAGACAGTGCTGAGAAAGACTGATTCTTAATATCACTGCATGGACCTCCACGTAAAACAGACGCATGCAAACCAACCCTCCGTGAAGCTGAGATGCAGCTCCTCCATTCTGAGTCCCAGCATACAGCAAATCTTTACAGCCGAGCCATAAACCTCTGAAAAATGAGGTTTATAATAGAAACTCTGACACCCTCTAAAATATAGCAGCACTATTGGGTGCTGCAGTAATATGGCCCTAATTTATAAAGCACTGAGGGATCCTGTTCCATTTTGAAACTTACAGACAGTAATCTGCAAAAAGAGTAAACTACAAGGAAAAATGGCCACAGTGCCCATGAGCTATGGCATCTCGTCCATCTAACAATCCAAAAATCAAATAGGATGCCACAATATTTAGGCCGTGCACTGAATCCTGGACTGTCACAAAATAAAAACATGGCACATCACCGGGCGCGGGCGTATTTCATAAAGCCGTGTGCCATTTCACACGCCTCGGGGCAGTATTTCTGGAGTGAAGATTTGATATAAGAGCACTAGAAGTATAGAAAAAAAGAACAGTGAAACACAACCCCAAACCTACGGTTTTGCTTTGACATAATAAATGTTTTTGCAAGAGGGCTTCAATGTACTCCCGTTTAAATTGAAAAAAAGTGGCTAAGAAAGCAGATTGTTTACTCACAGGAGACAAAAGTTTATCACTAAACATTACGAAAAAGCTTTCAGTGTTCTGAGCCTCCAGCTCTGTGTAAAAACGTATTGAAAAAACAATAATTCACAGAGGCAGTGCTCCATCTCACTGCTCAGAATCTGCTTTCCTGCAATCTGCTGGGCCAGAAACTTGTTAGAAACCTTTACCGTGACCCTGAAACGCCAAACACAGCCTTCACCCTTCAGCCTTACGTTTGGAGGTGGCTCACTTTGTGCTCGTTGGGCTCCGTTCCCCCCGGGATGCCTTTCCCTGCCTCTCCCAGCACTGCAGCAGTTCTGCTCCAAATCCGATCAGGGAAGGATTGCATCCTGCTCCATCCTTCGGTGCCTGAAGGCGGAATTCCCCCTCTGCTGTCACAGCCATCACTTGTGGCTTAATGAAGTAGCGCTTGCTTCCAAGTGTGGAAACAAACGGGAACCTTTTGGCACAAAGGCTGGAAATATCACTCCTTCCCACCACCTCTGAGTTGGCTCATCCCAAATGCTGGGGCTATTCCACTTCCTCACGCAGAACACACATTATTCCACAGCAAGACATAACACTTCAGCGACTCACAGCTGTCAGGTTCAGATTGAAACCTTCATCGCAGCCGTCCCAGATCCCTTCTGTACCTCCCCTAAGTAGTCTCCTTTTGCATTCTTGGCATCAAAGGAGAATAAATCCCAATTTATTGCACTCTCCTTGCTAAAGCGGCATCACAGTAGACTCAAGCTCCCCAAGTTCCTGTCAGCCCCATCACCGCCCACCAGCACAGCAAAGTGCTGCGTACCGCAGGCCTAACCCGCTCTCCACCAGTGAGCTGTAAGCCCTCTAGTCTCGTCATTAACAATGAGCAGTGATTTGTTTGCTTAAAAAGCCAACCAGCAAAGCCCTCTCAGCACTGTGCAGCTGTGCTTCCCCCAGGCCGCCCTGGCAGGCGCTGAAGAACCGCGGTGCAGAGATGGGGGTGAGAGGCACTGATGACTTTGCTCTTCATAAGCTGTTAGCAGGCTAACGAGGGCATCTGCAGAAGGAATAGGCACTAAAACTGAAACCAGATACAAAATAAATATTCCAGAGTTGGATCCCTTAAAAAAGATTCTGCTGAGCTATAGTTCCACATCAAATTTTTATTGAATACATTTTCTACTGAGAATTTGTGCACTAAAACCAGTCAAAATCATACGAGAGGGGTATAAATTTCACGTACGGTTTTCACTACAAATATCCTTCCCGAGAAAAAGCAAAAGCACTTTTTAATCAAACCCATTCCACTGCCTCTCCTCCCTTTCCCTGCAACACGAGCTGGAAATGGAGCCCGTGCAGCTCCGGCTGCCGAAGCACCAGAGGCAGCACTGAGACAAAGGCAGTGCTGAAGGTCACAGCGGGGACGGGTTATTCATCGCCCAAAGATGGATCCTCAGCCTCGTGACAAACAGCATGGCTCCTCCAGTCCTGAGCTCACCGTAATCCTGCAGCTTCAGGAAACCGCACCGAAACTCACTACTGCTCCTTCCCTCAAGCTCAGAGCCCTCAAACCACGACACAGGTCACAAATGGGACTGCAGATTTCACACGGCGTCACCGATTTCGTGGTGCACCGTTCTACAAAGCCAGGAAAGGCAGCAGCAGTTCCTTGGGACAGCAGCAGGTCCCACTGCACGGGCACAGCAACGGGTCCTCCGAGCTCGGAAAGACTTCCCAGGAGTGGTGCTACACACAGAACAAGCTGTTCTAGACAGCTTCTTCTAGCAGCTTCTCAGCATCTATCAAACACTCTCCTTGTCCTTTATGACCACATAAACTTGGGACAAAGCATACTGTTTTTCCCAAACACACTCAGGTTTATCAGCAGGACGCAAATACTACAAAGGTTTAAAACCAGGAGCCTTTCAGGACTCACGTGGGCCCCCAACCGCACTGCTCCACGTGTCCTGGGATGTGCAGTACATGGGCACCCAAGAAGAAAATAACACTAAAGAAAAGGTCAACGAACAGCAGTTAAGACATGAGATCCCATAATAATTATAATCACAGTTAATCAGAGTGCCTCTCTGCACAGGTAGCAGGTTACACTGCATCTCTATTTTCTCACAAAGAGAGGAACACTGCTGTACGGTCTGGAGCTGGTGCTATGAAATGTATGGCTTCCTGCACCAGCGCTACTCTATTACAGAAAGCCCAATGCATTACCTCCAAAGAAACAATCCTCATAAGTGACCTTGAAAGGCGTTGCATTCATTCTTCTTTCTGCATATTTTTGTGATGGATTTAATGTTCAATAAAATTGAAAGAATAACAGCTTTTCAGGCTCAAGCTATTTGTGCAAGTGCCAAGCACTGCAGAAAGAGTTCAGGGCTGATTTCTGTACCTTACTCAACCCATTCACATCAAAACTGATGTAGTGGCTCCATTCTCTTCTGTGTAGGCTGAAAAGGGGATTTATTTTCCACCTGAATTCCTTTTCCTACCAGGTTTCATACGACATACATAAGGCAAATTCCTATCAGGACAGATGCAGCTTTTCAGTTTGCCATCCTTGAGCACTGGTGGTGGGTTTTTTCAGTTTTGTTTGTGTTTTTTTTTTCATTCTCTATCTAAAAAAAAAAAAAAAAGAAAAGGAAGCCCAAGCTGAGCAAAATCTGACTGCTACATTTCAGGAAGGCAACAATTCTCCAACGTATTAAATACCAAATGTGGGAACCATAATGTCTTCACAACTCACCAGAGACCTTCCATGCACCTTTGTACCAGAACGTGGAAGTTTATGCACGTGGTGACATTCAGCAGTACAGACACTGGTGTTGTGCCTTAAGAACAGCAAAATCCCTAAAGAAGACACAGATGGAGGCTACGAGCAGAAACAAACGTGAACAAAGGCTGTGATTACGGAGCACCTGATGTGTGACACAGGGCAGGAAAAGAGATGGGCAACAATGATGAACACTGAGGGCTGCACACCCCTGCTGAGTCCTGGACACTACACCAGAGCCATCCCAGTGCCATGCTGAGCCATCCCAGTGCCATGCTGGAGCTGTGCCCGTGTGAGCAGGAGCCTTCTGAGGGTCAGTGCCTGGGGGAGGTGACTGAAGGCATTCACTTCATCAAAAGAGGGACAGACAGATACTCCTTCAGAAACAGATGATTTTGACAATGAAAGCAGCCTGGGTAACCAGAGGGAGCTCACGCAGGCAGGAGAACAGCATCAAGACCGCAGGTGAGCAGGTTTACCTGGAACACGGAGAAGAGCGCCTGAACAGACAGAAGGCCAAGAAAGGGGACTCACAGCAGAGCCCAACACCACATATTAAAAGAAAGAAAAAAGAAGTGCTGTGTTGGAACGAGAGACCTCAGTGCTGGCAATAGTTAATTGGCTTCACTACGGATTTCCAAGCTCTCCCTCATGACGCTTCTGCAGTGAGGGTGGAACTTCAATTGACAGTGTAACATGTTCCTGGGCACCTGCAGACCTAATAATTGAGCAGGGAATACGAGATGAGATCAGCACACTGCTGCATTCCTTCTGTAAGGCTGAGTGTCCTACACCAGCAAACAACTCTGCTACTGCAAGGTGCCTAATTTAATAAGCTATTAACTCAAACCTGAGGTGAAGTAAATTCAGCCCATTATACATTCCAAAATAGTATTAGAATTCAATTTAAGTGTCACCAAAAGCCTAATCCCCAGTATACAGAAAATGTTAATCAGTGACTCGGAGTTGGTTTGATTTAATTTCCCACTGAGCTGTGCTGCCGCGTGGCTGTGATCCCCACAGTGAGGATCCCTTGGTGTAACACCACGGGTCTGAGCACACACAGCTCTGGTGGGATCCCCCTGGGTGAGCTGCCCAAGGAGCTGGGGGTGCCCCAGGCCACGGATGGGCCCTGAGCTGCTGGGGGCACCCAGCCCATGGCACTGGGTTGGAACTGGGGGGGCTTTAGGGTCCCCCCCAACCTCAGCCATCCTACGGCTCTGCAGCACCCCAGCAGGGGTCCCAGGCATCCCTGAAACGCTCGTTTCTGTTGTTTTTGTAATCACGGGGGTAAAATACAACTCCAGTAACGCAGGCACTGCTGGAAGGAGCTGCTGGGAGCAGTCTGCACACGGGCAGTGCCACGCGGGTGCTGTGCCACCCAAAGGACACGCAGAGCTCTGCCTGCTAACACAGCTGGCACGGGCGTGCTGCTCCCCCTGCATCAGCTGCACCACAGCACACGGCAGCGATAAAGTGACGGATGCGCCGCTTTCAATCCCCCCAAGTCAGATGTAAAGTGCAAATGGTGCATCATTTTCACAAAGAGCCAAAAGCATAAAACCTGCTTTCCTCTTCTGCAGCAGTCAGCCATGTTTGGGACTTGGTTATGTCACCCCTACAATAACTCCTGCTGATTAGCAACCAAAGCACGTCCCAGAGCAGTTTGGGAAATGCATCTCTTCTATAAATGACAACAGATTATTTAAGCAACAGCTAAAGCACTCCGACTGCTTTTTCCTTTGCTTGCATTACTGTCACTCTCCTCGTATATCTCAAGAATGAATCCTGGATTTTCTTTAAAATGGTGGAGTGCGATACAGAAATAGCAGAGTACTCGTCTAAAATAAAGTTATACGTTGGAAATTGTTGGAAATTGTTTTTTAATCAGTGCCATCCTTCTTCTGGAATATAATCTGCCGGCCATACGTTTTGCTTTTCTGCCCAATTTCTAAGGAAAATGCAGCAAGTGTGTTAATAAATAATTTATAAAAACGTTACAAAAGATAGAGCACTCCTGCTCGCCCGTTCCCAGCCTCCCCAACACCACTTCATTTGTAATCCTCTCCTTCCCCCTTTGCTGAACACTGGAAGGTTATTGCTGCATCTCCACACAGCCACGCTCTACTCAAGCTGAAGGCATCCGCTGACAGAAGGGTACAGCCTGCTCTGAGCTGCAGTTCAATTCCACCTACTACAGACTTTGGTCATGAAAAACATTTTTCACCCCAAAGAGGGCTCACGGGTGCTGCCCCCTCAGAGTTCTGTCCTCTAATGATGGAGGGACAGCTCTGCTCATGCGGAGGGGAAGGAGCTCACTGAAGACAGCTCACGATGAGCTCCACCAGATGGAACTCAATTTCAGTGACGGGAAGCACCCTATGAGAAGCAAGGAAAACCTGAAGGAGGAAAAGTAAAGCAAAAATAGCCTTCAATTTAACAGAACCTAAGAGCATGTGACATGGAAGCATCTATGTTTACATCTCTGCTATTTAAAAGGCTGAAGGTGGGTTTCAAAGGCTGCAGTTGCCCTGAAGTATGCCCACGTGTTCAGGTAAAGGTCACCGTGCCAGAAGAACACTGAAGTTTCATTAAGAAACAGAGAAGATACCCAGCACAGTTGTCCTTGCAAAGTATCACAGAACTGGAGCACAGCACTGTGCTTCTCTGAACGCCAGGGCAGGAACACTGAGGATGACTGAAACATCTTCAAATGGGGCTGCACCCACCCCTCTCAAGTATAGCAGGCCGGCGTGGAGCTGACACCTGGAGTGCCTGACAGCCCCACATCCCCTGCCAGAAAAGGCAGAAAGGCTCTTTGCACTGAGTGCCCAACGATGCTCCCCTGCCCTGCAGCACCTGCACGTGCAGCCACACACATTACTGCCTGGATATTTCTATTGTACCCGAACAAAAACTATCACTGAGCAAAAGTCTGAAGAATTTTCATGAGCCTGCAATATTTCCAGCACATATCCTAAAAGGCAGAAATTGTCAAGCTGACTCAGGGCAGTGGGAGCTGAGCAGAGGATGCCCTGATCTGTCAGCAGTGCTCTGCCAAGGGCAGCACAGCACAGAACAGGACGGGTCAAGCCATGCCATGCCAACAGCTGGCATCGCTGCTGCCCCACTGCCCCACTGCACAAGAGCAGAGCTGTGAGTGGGCACAGAGCTGCTCCCAGCAGCCACTGCACACAGCAGCCACCCCGGGAACCTGGCACGGGATCCATCTGAGATTCCTGGGGTGCCAATTACCACGCACAGAAGGGAACTCTGCATTTGGTATTCAGCTGTGCCAGTGTTTGAAAATAGACTCTCTCTGAGAATCCACATTTTCCTGCATTAGTCATTATGGGTACAAACATTTTTCCTTTCCAGCGACAGAAAATCTGGTGCTGTTTGGAAGGACTATGCCGAACTGCACCCCAAGCACTGTCCGCGTGCTACAGCCCCTCCAGGAGCCAGAGGGTCACCACGGAGCTGCGCAGAAGCACTGTGCAAACCTTAAAAGAACATCATCTGCTGTTGGCTCTTCTCTTTCTGCATAACCTTCAGAGTGCGACTGAAGGATGTCCACTTACACCTGGAAGATGCACTCATGAATCACAGACTCACGTTCCTCACTCACAATGTGTCCTTGTTTCTAAATAAAAACACACCACATCCACAACGAAACGTCCTGCACGAAGGGGCTCACGAGGAGTGCAGCTCCAAGTCTGCCCATCTCCATCGATTATCAGCGCACAGATGGCCTCAGTGTTGAACATGGAAGAGCCAGACCTCAGGATACAGGCAAGATTCTCTGATGCTGCAGTGCAAGTAATTAGATACGGGGGTGATAGCTGTCTGCTGCTCCACCCATGGCCTTCAGCAGGGACAGCTGGGAGAAGCACTGTGCCGCACCGTGCAGTGCCTGCAGCCTGGGATGAATTTAGAATATCCTCTGAATTCTCGTGTCACATCATCCATCACCAGCACCAGCACACAGATGCTAAATAATAAAACAAACAGCTGTCTGCTGCCCAAGGCAAACTGGACTCTAAGTTTAGAGATTTTGCTCAGTTCAGTGCACTGAACTGTGAACTTTTAATGGCTTCTTTAGTCGTGCCTTTGCACAGCTCCCTGTCTCACTGCCTGCTCCATCCAACCCGCAGGCAGTGGGGAAAAGCTGCTGCAAGAAAGGGCCTTAAGGTGATGGATTCGAGGTGGCTGCACTCTACTTTCAGCACTCACTCACCAGCACTTCCCCCCATGGGGGCAAAATACCACTCTGACTGCAGCAGTGAAAGGGATACGCATTCATTCTTATGAAGAGAGGACAGTGACACTGTGCACAGTCCCTTTGATGACTCCTCAGAGCGGCCACCACTGCCATGTTGTGGGTGTCCTTTCATGCAGCTGCCAGCAACAGCTCCATCTTTTTTTTTTTTTTTAACATGGAAACGTGACTGGAAACCAAGAAGAAAACACAGGACTATTTCCATTTTCCTTCCGCATATTCAGTGGTCATAACCAACAGCACGAGTCAGTACAGGGAGCTCAGCACACCTTTGGCTCCAGCCCTCCTGCAGCCAAGGGATCCGAGCACACCACCACGGCCCCAGGGCCAGCACCACGCTCTGCAGAGCTCAGAGGGCTCGAGGGGCTCTGCTGTGCCCACTGCAATGAGGAGGAAAGTCAGCAAGTAACTCGACAGAACCCCCCACACCAACTGCCCCACCCCCACCCTGAGCTGTGTGCCATCAGCTTTACACAGAACTCACACGAGTCCCCAGCGCTGCTTTCTCTCCCACGACACTGCACACTGCTGCAGCTGCTGGCTTCCCGAATCCTGCTGCATGGCTGGCTCCAAAATGGAGAAACACAACTAAAACCTGGAAAAAGTCCCATTTCAGCTGACCCCGCTTAGGGCACATATAAGCTGGCAGCAGCTCGGTATTTGCTAGAAACTTTATCTAGAGAAAGGAGAGACGTACCACCTTAAGGAAATCCACATCACCTGCAGACAAGAAAATCCCCAAACCATCCAACGCCCAGCCATGCAGCTTCACGTGGAACAATAGCAGGAGGAAGGAATCCATCATCGTCCTACCTGAAGAAGCCAGTAGCACCTTCTGTGAAACGTGGGGATGATGGAGGAATGGACGTAACAGCCGTACAAGCACTAAGGACAGAAACAGAGAAAGCAGAGACAGGGTTAGGGAAGGAAATCATTGCCTGGGCTCATGGTGAGCAGGTTTCCCAGGCAGCATCTGCTGTCACGCCGGTCTTGGCTGCAGTCCGCCCAGGGCTTCGGCTCCGCTGCCAGAACAGAACAGCAGCTCGCGTCACGCCAGCATTTCAGGAGGATACGTTTTGAACACTGCTACAGGTTGAAGACCCAACGGACGGACTTAACACGCTTCTCCTGTTTATACATGGGCAGAAGCCCCAGCTGCTGACCCACAGATCCTCTCGGCCCTCGTGCCAGTCCTGAAAGCAGCGGGGAGCTCTGCCTGCAGAGCCGTGGTTCCCCTCTGGGCAGTGACATCCACACGGGCAGAGAAAGCGCCCGGCGCCCATCCCCAGGGACGGCAGAACAGCAGGGCCTGCCTGCACTGCTCTGCATCCGAGCGGTTCAACACTTCCTTTCTTTTTCTTTTAACGTAACAGCCCAACGCCTCTTGGTTTGTCACCCAGCTATGTGCACTGAAACCAGAGGGCACGTGACCCTGCTCACTGCTTCATGCAGCAAAATGAAAAAACATTGGGATTTTCTTCTTTCTTTTTCTTATTCCTTATTTCAAATGAACCTTGCTTGTCCAATTACCCAAAAGGAGTAAGGGTAAATAATTCTTCCCATAGCAAAATCAAATTTCCACTGCGTTAAAATCCTAAAACAACGCTGTCAGGTGGAAGCTGTGCCCATTACAAACCAACACACCGAACTGTTATTAATTTAAAGGATCCCAGTACAATCCCTGTCCACAAAACAGCTTTATTGCTAAGAAAGCAATATTATGTTCTGACTGCACTAGCTTTTAATACGTGGGGATGGGGACAGGTGTGTGCATGATCATATATTCCCCTTTGCCAAAGGTGATTCATTTTCCAAAAATGAGTGTTTTCAGGCATGCCAGGACTCTGCAACTGCAGAAGGAAAAAATGAATCCAGCTGAGAGGGATTTCACCCACTTACCTACATCCCTAATTAACCTGCCTCACTTTAACACCTCCGGGGACAGTGACCACCACGCCCTGGCAGCCTCTGCTGGAGAGGAAAGCCCAGCACCCAACCTGAACACCCCGGCACAAGCAGGGTGCCCTCGTGGGACGGCACGGGGGGGTGCAGATCACCACCCACGAGGTCAGCCTGAACATGAAGGTGTTAAGGCGTGCCCGCTCCCATCACAGAGCTCTTTTAAAAACACAGACGGCAAAGATTAACAATGGTTCAAAATGTGTCAAAGGTACGACTCACATGCTAAAAAAAAAAGGAGGAAAAAAAGAGAGGAAAAAAAAGAATTCAAAGAAAAGCTTAACATCTTAATCCTGCCATTCAGCATGGGAAAAAAGCAGACTGTTTGCTTAAGATAATCCCTGACAGCGATCCTTGGCTGCGCTGCAGCCCTGTGCCTCTCTGAAGGTCTGCACCGCGTGGCTGTGCTGACTCAGAGCCGTCCTCGTGCTGGAGAGCAGCTCAGCAGCTCAGGGTCACCGTGTCCCAGCCAGGACCTGGCAGTGCAGCTCCAGGCCGTCCCAACGTGAGCATCCAGCGCTGCGCTGCCCGACACGGAGCCCGAGGCAGAAGGGAGAGGACATCGACCTCAGAAAATTGAAGTGAAGCAAGCGACAGATCCCAGAAGGGCCGATGGCACAAAGCAGGTGCAAGAGGAGGCTTCCTCCTCATGCTGGTTGATGCTGTGCCCTGTGCATCCCCCAGCTCCACTCCAGGCTACTATGGCATGCAAAATGCTTTCACTTAAAGGGGTCTTTAAAACCATGTTTTGCTCAGACAAAAGGGGTTTCATTAGCTGTGCCTTCTGGCTTTTTTTCTTTCTTTCTTTTTTTTTTAATGGGGGGAGGTAAAAAATGCCGAAGCCTGTGTGTCTGTGGCTATGTTAATGCTGGCTGGGCTCTCAGCCAACACATTAAGTGAAATCGAATTCCTGAAACCAGCTTTAATCAGCAGATTTTTAAGGTTAGAATTACTCTCTCCTCTACAAGGCTTGCCAAGGTTAATTCTGTCCTGAGCATGCTGAATTAATGGCCTGGACAGAAGACAGCCATTTTTTCCCAACTCTCTTTTTAAGTTTACAAGATCTCCAGGAGCAAAGAAAGAGCGTCTCCGAGCGACTGGAAGGAGTGGGTTATGGGTTCCACGTCAAAACCAGCCTGCAAACTGGTGCCACCTGACAGCAAGCACTGGGATGGTGGTGGGTACCACGGGACAGCCCCTGGGAGCCACAGTCACCTTCCAGGGGTGCTTGGCTTCACAAATTACATGGCATTCAGAGGTTTAAGCCACAGCTTCATACCCCAGCAGCCCTCTGGCAGGCTGCAAGCAAGATGAAGGCTCCTGCCAAAAACACCACGAGGATGTTTGCTGGGAGGCAATGGTCTGAAGGAGCCTACAGAGCGGGGAAGAGCTCGGCTTCGCCTCGTACCTTCCTGAAAATGACTGATAATTGAATAAGAAAGGGCTTCTACTGAACAGAGAGGGACAGCTGGGCACTTAGAACTGCCTACCCTTCCATTTATATGCACTTCGCATCTTGCATTATCAAACTCCTGAAAACTGGAGAAAAAAAAAATCAAAGTATTAGTGGATTTTTCATCCTGAGCTCCTTAAAGTGATTGCAGCTTATTTAAAAATAATACAATAATGCTGAGGTGTTCTTCCTTAACAAGAACACCTCGGGAATGGAAACAGGAGAGCAAGGAATCAAAAATTCAAGATGGGGTTGGTCAGGCTTTGAAATTCTCCCTCCCCAGTGAGTTATACTAGTGGATATTTATATAAAAAAAGTCTAGATTTTGTTCAGATTTTCACACTGAATTCCCAATTCCCTTAATAAGAAGCTAAATCAATCTTTAGAGAACAAACCAAGTAAGACCTGTGGCTCTAAATTATTAAAATAAACTCAAGTCATTTTATGGCATAAGGCTCCATTCAACATCCAGTATCCCAGCAGCTTACACACACCCTAAGTGTGCCCCATACAGGTTACAGGGGGAGCAGATGAGGCCCTTTGGCCCCGGGGCTCGAGGGGAAGCAAGGGACAGCCCTGGCTTCTTGCACAGTGCTGCTGCCCTGGTGCCTCTCCTTTTCCACAGGCAACAGCATCGGGCTCGCAGCAGAATCTGCTGCTGCTGTGGATCAGACCTCCCAGGAAAGCCAAATGAGGCCTCAGGTTCATTCTTTGCATTCTGAAGATACAGGTTTCCTAAATTAACAGCGGTACCTGAGTCCAATCAAGTTCTGCTCTCAACCTCAGCCTCCACGTTAGCTCCTAGCCACAGGGAAGGCAGAACACAGCACACGCAGACGTTTGCTGGCTGTCTGTATTAAGGTGTTTGTTTCACACGGAGGAGCCATTTTCCATCTGCATCTGTAACACGCACCCACAAAATTCTCTGTCAGCTTTGTCCGTGGGGCAGAGCATGGTTAGGAGAGCAGGGCAACTGCAGGCTCAGGTCTTTCAGCTGAGCTGCCACTTTGCCACCAAATTGGTAAGCACCGGGGAAAACCCTCAGCCTCAGTGTGTGCCATCCCTCCTCTCAAACAAATCCAAGGGAAGTGCCCTCTGAGATCGGGTTATCTCGTAGCAGATGGTCTTTCCTTCAGGACACGGATGCTAAAGCCACAGACACGTTCCAAATCCATTTAAACATCAGATTACACTCGCCCCTGTCAGCTGAAGGAGCTGGGAGACAGCAGCAGCTCCAGCCTGCTCCATTAATCAAAATTCAGCGAGAAAAGCCAACATGCCACTCTGAAATCCCCTGACTCGATGCCAACACCCCACACAGGGATCCTAATGCCATCAATCTTCCTTTTTCTCCCTGAGCAGTAAGATGCAACTGGGGAGGGGGAGAGCAACGACGGGGCCTTGGCCAAAGGAGCAGATTCTTTTTTTTGCCAACTCTCAGAACAATACCAAGGTGATGAGTACCAGAGGGGAAACCAACCTAAGCACCCCTCTGTGCACATCAGACCCAGCTCAGCCTTCACAAACACGGAGCAGTAACAGTGCTGATCCCAGCAGCTCTGCAGGAGGGCACACGGGTGACACTCGGGGGTTTATTCTGATCTAAAAGGGAAAAACATCTCACAAGAGAGAGAGGCATCCAACATCGCCTGCTGTGCTATCTCCACCGCAGCAAATCTCTGACTAAACCACCACTGAGCAGGTTTTCTCACTGCTGACCTTAGAGGAACAGCAGAGTTCAGGTTCCCCCCAACATTTTCACTTTGTGCCACAGGAAATACTCAGATCTCAGCACCGGGAATGGCACTGCTGTGTGCTCCCTGTGTCCCCAGAGCTCGGGGCCAAGCTGTGCTCCCAGAGGGGCCCGGTCCATGCAGGGAGCTTTTCTCACCCAGGACTTTTCTTGTTACCTCCTAACTCATTAGGAAGCACTTTCTGAAGTGTTCAATATCGAATGGGTTATTTCACTGTTCCACGGGTGATTTTTCAAAGCTTTTTCCTCTCTGGAATTCCACGACCACCACAAGGACGGCGGGCTTTCCTCTGCTGACCGCTGTCATTACTCCTGTGACACCGTCCCACCGCTGTCCCTGCCGTGGGACGTGCTGCAGCGTGTCCTCGGGTTTTCCCAGTGATTGCCATTTCCTTCCAATCTGATCTTCTGACAAAGAGTGTCTACGTATCACCTCAGTGCATGGGAAAAATGAGATGTGCCAAACTGCACTACATATATAACACAGAAGGAAATGATGAATTATTGTAATAATAAAGAGTCAGTAGCTGCACATTTTCCAGCGTGCCCCAAGCTCTCTTTTCTACACCTTTTCTTTATGCTGGTGGCCTGCGTGTTTTCTGGTACTATCCATTCACTATTGAATCCTCTGGCACTCACCCATTGATCTCTTACCTGCAGCTCAATAGTAAATTAAAGTCCAAGGTCAGGCCTTCTTGAGCAAGCTGTTTACATTCAGTGCAAGTCCTTGCCTCTCTTAGGGAGCCTGGAAGTGGGCATTGGCTGCTGATCCATTCACCATTACTGGGTTTGATTGTATCAGCCAGAGGGAAACGGCTTTGATCCACAGAAGCAGGCAGCCAACAGAATAAGTTCCTACTTGTGCCACCCACAGAATGACGAGTGGGGACGGGGCTCAGGCTCTCTGCAACACAAGGTGGAAGCCCCTCCTGCAAGGTGAGGGCAAGCAGAGCAATCACTGCAGCACTCAGACCCAGAGGTGCTGGGCCCTGAGCTGCAGATGTGGGGTAAGGGCTGAGGAGCTGCTGTGGTCCTTCCTTCCTTCCAGGACGAGAGGGAACCCCAGAGCCGCCCTGAAGGTGAACACAGACTGAGATGGCAGCAGCACCGTCCGCTGCGGACGTGGGCAGCAGTGATGTCTCCCATCGCTGCTCTTTCCTTGGACAGCGAGCAGCTCCCTGACCTTCTATCACAAGCTGAAACAACACGGCAGCACGCTGCGTGCTGCCAAGCACTTAATGTTTTATGCCAGTAACTCTTTTAATAAGAATTGTTTAAATATTTATGAAAAGAAATGCACGAGGCCGGTTCAACACGACACGATCGCTTTAATCTCAGCACGCTCTGCAGCATTCCTGCCCGACTCTGGGGACAGCAGCAAGACGTGCAGAGTCACCTAATCCCCTGAAGATGAAATCCCAGTCTTGTTGCAGTTGACGGGAATTCTGCCACTGATTTCAACGTGGTGAGAGTTTCAACATCCTTCTTTGTAAGTCACCTAAACAACGTCCCGGGCTCTGTCACAATATTAAAATCACGAGGCTCTGCTGCTCCAAAAAGGGAACATTAGACAGCATTTCTTCAAGTGCAAAATTTGATATGCATTTTACTTGCAGAGCTGCCAATTCCAAGACAATTTCATAGGAACCACCCCCGCTAGCCTGCTCATTTACTGCCCAAATTGATATTAGACACACTGCAATTGGGTTACCTCTGAATTCTGACTGAAGCTAATCTCATAACATCTCTCTTGAATTAAACAGGAAACAAAATCCACAGCCGGGTCCTGACGTAGGATAATCGGTATGCAGTCCCACATATCTACCTGTAGTTGCTGTCTGTTCACAACTGCATATTTCTTTGTGAGTATGGGGATACCTTAATCTCAGCCTGATTTTACCTTCAGGAAAGCCATGTCCTGGAGCTGCCAGGAGTTAAAACCCTCCAGATGCAATAGTGCAATTTGTATTCCAACCACCAGGTCTAGCTGTCAACATGTTTGTCTCCTGTACCTGCCAACTCTTATTTATAATCCCATTCAGATTAATGAATGACTGTAGTTCTCATCACAAGAAATTTGATTAATCAATTTAAGTGCTTAATCACCCCAGCCCTAGTGAGAACTGTACAAAAGGGATGTTGCCTCAACACGGACAAAACTGCAAGATGTAGAAGAACAAATATTTCAGCTCCACCTCCAAAACAGTTCAAATGGGAGCGTGCATGGATTCCCGGCAGGATTACACGGCTTCCAGGAGCCATCAGCCTCCTTAGGGCTGGCAGTCACAGTCAATTAGGCACAAAATATCCTTTTGAAACCACCTCTTAACCTGACACAAAGGACTCTGCCATGCAACTAATTTCTTGTCGCCCATTTGCCACCAAACAGCAAAACCCAAAGCCAGCAGAGATCCCACAGTGTGCAACACTGCTCCAGCACCAGCGCAGGTCCTTGCTGCCTGCAGGCACGTGAACAAAAACACGGGGTGGTGAATGAGCAGCATAAGCACATGGCACAACTTCTATAAAGCACTTCTGGAAACATGAGAAAGAGGGAAACGTTGGGTGTTCAGTGCTCCCCTTCAGCCCAGCTCCAGGCGGGCACACGGCAGCAGGATGGTTACTAAGATCTAACATCCACAGCATTACCTCTGTCCTGGGAGCAAGCAGGAGACAGACAGCCAACAGGGACACGGCACAAACAGCACAGTCTGCACTGCAGATGGACAGCTTCACAACACCCTGTCCAACACGAAGCAGTTTGAGCTGGGAAGACATCTGTAAGAACAGGGCTGGACAAAGCCTGATGTAAAACCTAGGCTCCCTTCTTCCCAGGTGAGAGAAAAGCACTCCGGTGCCCCTGGCATCAGAGACGGGTTAACAAAAGGGAAAGGCTGCTGTGCCCACACAAGACAGAGCTCTCACCACAGCCCATCCTGACCTGGGTACATGAAACCTACACTGGAGCTTTGCAGCAGAGCCAGGACCTGCACCTCGCTCGGGCTCCAGCAGCTTGTGCCCCTTCTCCAGGTAGGAGGATCTCCTGACTGCCACCACCAGGTCGGAAGAATTGTGAGCTGGGAAATCACGCGGCATATTAAAGTCAGACTGAAATATGACCACAATACACAAAAGCATTTTGTATTTATTCTCTTTTAGGAATGTTATAAAGAGAATATAATGAGAATGTTGCAAACAAGTCAAGTGTTTTCTTCCTAATCCAGTAATAAAAATACGTCAAAGAAATGCTTAAAATCCTAATAGGAGAACAAAAAAGTAATGGCCGAGGCTACGACAGGATTTAGCTGTGGTTTTACTTGAAGGCTTTAATCATGTCTACTGCAACATAAATGGAAAATCAGATACAAACCTGTACTATGAGCAGCTGTGTTGGCTGCTGGAAGAGTGGAGAGGAACGGATTCAGCAGAGGTTAACGAGGGTGGGGAGGAGACTGAACACTTTTATTTCTAAGGAAACGTAATAAAAGAACAAAGGATCCCTTGATTAAATTAAAGTCTGAAAAACTTAGAATGAATAAAAAGGAAACAGACTTTTTTTTTTTGCTGGACATCGAGGCTTTAGAAGTCAGCACTGGGAAAAAGGGAGAGTTCAGTGCTGGAGATGGACTTCAAAGGGAGGGCTGAATAATTGAACAACTCGCAGCACAGCAGCGTTATGACGAAAGCTTGGGCAAGAATAATCAAGGAGGACAGCATCAATATTCTGTCTGACCTTGAACCTTTCAAAACAGACTGCAAAGCTATGTTCCTATTTGGGTGCTCTCAGGTGCACCGTTCAATAGAAACACCCACAGAGACTATGGGGAAACGAATCCCATGGGGACCTGACAGGGAGCCAGGAGGGTGGGAAAGGTCATGCTGGCTTAGAGTGAAAACATCAAATACCCAAAAAGTGACATCAAACACCACTTTTTGAAGCCCTCCCACCTCCGGCGCGGCCATAACGCAGTCAGGCTGTGCTGAAGTCAGAAGTTGCTATTACTCTATGGAATGTCCTTCTGGGGGTAAGAAGACCAATACAGCACAGGGCCAGAAGGGAAACTACACAAGAGCTGGTGAAAAGCTCCTGATCCAATACCTCTCACACACAGAGAAAAGCTGTGTGGGTTACAATGATGGTGGTAGGGAGAGCACGGGACAGAGCTGCAGCAGGGATGCAGACCAAATCCAACTGATAAATATCTGAGTGTCTGAAATAACTTTTGGGAGCTACGAATTACACACACAGATTTGTCATGGATTAATTTTGTGCTGGAATGGAACAGAAGTCTTAGCTGAAATCTTTTTGGCAGCCTCTCCTGTGCAAAATGAGCCCCAGCATCATCCCCGGGCTCTGCCTCTGAAATGACACATTCAGGTGCTTTGTGAGCTACTCAACTTCTTGGTCCTGTTCTCTACTCACAGCTTATTTATTTAAGACCAGAAAGCACCGGAGTTGGTGATTCAACACTCAGCACACCCAACACAGCAAGTCTTCCCTTCACGATCACTCGGTTCTCCGCAGACATGCAGTAACACACACAGCAGAATCCACTGCACGCTGTGGGAAAGCCCCACGGCCACAGCAGGGCCGCCTGGATGCCAGCTCAGAAGCCAGCATCCACCTCTCCAGCACTGAGAATACCCTTTGTGTCAGTTCATTTAATGCATTCAGCAGCCCCTGAATCCCAAACACCGAATCCAAGTACACTCCATATTCTTTCCAATGAATCCCTTAATTGAAAAGCATTTACACAACCTAAAACAAATTACTGTGTATGCCAATACTAAATCTCCTTTCCAATTTAAAATCCTCAGACTTTTGCTATCGCTCACACGCGTTGGCAGGAACTACAGGAAGCAAGCATTTAAGAACATCTTTCCAGATGAGCTGTCGTGGAAATAGAAAGTTTCTATTGCTTGCAATCAACAAATGGATATCCTGCCCCACCAACCCCAACAGCAAGATGAGTGCCCCCCAGGTTTACAGCCAGCAGAGAGGAGCACTTCTGACGTCCCATAAGCAGAAGAACACCGACACTGTGTTCATTCGGAATGGCAGAACAGAGCTCACCTGGGCGCCAGGTGAGAAGTGCTGGTGGAGGCCTGCAGCCGCAGGGAGCCCCGCGTGGGTGCGTGCTGCACAGCAGCACAGCTCTGCAGTCCCTCTAGTCCTCCCCAGCCCTCTTCTCCCGCAGGATTTTGTGCCATTTGTGGCTTTTGAAGGCTTTCTTCAGGATTGCAATGGTGGAATCCATCCCTTGAGAGCACTCCTCCCTTACAGAGCCACTGCACAGAGAAACTTCAAATGCTTTCTACAATTTTCAGTGGCTAAAGATACAGATTAAAAGATCAATATTTCCACAAGTAGCTCATCGCCTCCCGACGAACCCGATCTGTTGGACACTGTGTGTAAGTGTTGTTTCATTTTGGTAAACAGAAATTTATTAGCCCCAAACCCAAGAGCAGTGCTGTCTCAGTCACTGAAACCAAATCACATTTAAAGCTCAAAGAAAACCAACCAAGACCAAAAAATCAGAAGAAAACTGTGTTGCTGGCTTCCCCAAACCGTACGTTACTGCTACAGAAGGCGTCATTAGAAATGAGTCCCAGGAGTGGGCAGAAATCTGTTCCCTCAGTCGTCCAATTCATCATTTCTATCCCACACGTTGCCTGCGGGTTTACAGATCACAGGGAATTTACCAAGTGGGCTTTCATAAGTAAAAGTGGACAATAAATCATCACTGTACCGACAGCAGTCACACAACATGTGAGGTTTCACTTTTGTGCCAAATTTCATTATTGGTAACTGTAAAAAAAGTAAAATAATAATATTAATAAATCAAAAATAAATCCTAAAAGAATTTCCTGGCACTGTGCTCTCCCAGACCCCCTGGACCTATGCAGGTGTCAGAGAGCAGAGGGGGACCCGGGAGCCACACTCCTGTACGGAGCGGATGAAATACAGCAAAAAGCCATTTCCTTCTCCACGATGACTCCAAGCAACACACACAATCCACCGAAAGCCTGACAGTAACATCTGAGCACATGTAAACCGTCGCCAGTTTCCTACTTCCACCAGGTCTGTTTCTATCAGGCTGATAGCATGAACAAACCACCCTGACCAAGCAGAACCAAGCGTTCTCCTTGACCAGCTCTGACTGGAAACAGCCTTCTCCCCCCCTGCCAGGACCAAGAGCTGCGTGGCAGCGTGATGCTTCGGGCACTTTGTCAGCACCTCACCCTGCTGCCACCCAGCACCACTCTACGTGGGCTATAACAGCTTTAAGCACAAAATCCTCATGGACAAATGCATTTCCAGGGCACGTTCTCCCACAAGAGACACATGAGCAGCAGCTCCTCCGTGGCACGCGGTCACTGCTGGCTTCCGAAGCGCTACACCACAACAGAAAGACCGAATGCACTGTGTACTCCTGCACTGCACACACTAAGCCCCACAGATAAGGGCAACCACATCCCGACCTCCATCCCACAGACTGCAGGGAGCTCATTTCCCTCTGCAGGGCCAGCACACAGCACCCGGACAGCAGCAGCGAAGCTCTGCAGGAAGGCACCAGGCAGCAGTGGGACATCACAGCGCGGGGGCAGCTCCCCGCTTTTGGGATGCAGTCTCCAACTGCACGAGAGCTTTGTTTAACTGCTGACGGTTTGGTGACGGCCCCCACGTCTGGTTCTGTGGGCACAGAGTCCGAGCGGCCTCCGGAAGCACCGGCACAGCACTGAGGACGCAGTCATTCAATAATTCATCTGTTCTTTCCACTCTCGTCCCACACTGAAGCCGAAGGGCAGGAACGTGGCCCACGCTGGGTCAGGACTGCACTGCGCTTCGGAGAGCTTTTAAGAAGAAATGTTTTCATTTCCATTAAGCACCAAACCCCGACAGACAGCGGGGCTCCCGCGGGACCCGCGCTGCCGCTCCGCACGTGTTACTGCACCTCCTCAAACTTTTGATGGATTCTCATCGAAAATTGCAATTAACACCTTTTGCAGGTCGCCCCACAAGATTAATCTTCTGAACATAAGATTAATGCAAATGCATACAGAAATATTTAGAAAATATTTTCTCTATTCATCTCCATCAGCAGCAGATTACCAGTACGGCAGCTAATGAAGATGTGATATTGTTGAGGTGAAAGCAGACGAACCACACTGCAGCTTCCCTGGGCACCACGGCAGGATGCCTCTGACAGGAGGAGCTCTGGGTTGCTGCCATGTGGAGGGGACATGCCCCAAAAATAGACAGCAAGTTCTCATGCAGATTAAAGGCAGCTCACCAATCTCTCATTCTGCCCCTTCCCTGTGTCAAGAAAAAGATGTTCAGTGTTTTAGAAGCTCAAATCAGTAGCTAGAGGTCAACTTTCTTTTTGTTTGTATTGCACTCCTGAATCCAACTTTACCCAGTACCAGCCCCTGGTTTTCCAGCATCTAAAACACCAAAGTCCCCAGTCCATAACAGCACGCTCCATTATGACCAAAGCCAACAGGTCCTCAACAGTGGTCATGCAAAAACAACTGAAAGTCCCCAGTTCTCAGACAGTGCAACCAGACACCACTCTGCTTTTGTTTAGAAGTTTATCTTCAATGCTCCTTGTCTAGAGGTGCCAAAATGCTAAGAGATGTCCAAACAGATTACATAAAGAACTGTTTCCTCATTACCTTTTTCTTTACAGTGTTCAATGTTTAAACTGGAAATTGTTTTGCTGCCACCCCTCCGTGCTCACTGGCTGTAACGCTGTGTTGGTATGCTCTAGCAGTACCCGTTTTGGCTTTAGCAGTTGCAAACATGTGGCCACGCACCTATTCTGCCTTCAGGAAGGAACTCTGCTCTTACCTGACTCACTGCAAAATCAATCACAATGTGTACTTAATACTCTCCTTGAAGGAAAGGAAAGCAGCAGGATGAAAAGCTAAAACCAC
This sequence comes from Cyrtonyx montezumae, assembly GCF_038088225.1. Taxonomy (NCBI): domain Eukaryota; kingdom Metazoa; phylum Chordata; class Aves; order Galliformes; family Odontophoridae; genus Cyrtonyx; species Cyrtonyx montezumae. Next base: position 383,530 of record NW_027071948.1, read on the forward strand.
ATCCTTCGTCCTTTGTAAGGGACACAAAGCTTCGTGGTGACTGCACCCTTCAAAGCTCCTTGTTCTTTCCAGGCTGATGGCGAACGATTACAGGGAACCCGTGCTGGTTCTCCTTCTTCCTCCTTCACAATTCACCCTTCCTTTCATAGCTACCCTCAACCAGTACATTTTCAGATCAACACTGAAGCCTTGATTCAAGTCAGCACTGAACCAAGCAGAAGGACAGCTGAGTGCAGTAACAGTTATCTTCAAACCTTTACTTTTTTTCATACCCTCTTAATAAATGAGGCCTTACCTTTGCAATCGCTCACTATTAGGGATGCCACCTCATAAAGGACAGCATTTGGTTTCTAAAATGTGAGCATCACTTATTTCAAGGTGCACGTGCAACTTTAGTTTGGGATAAAATAGTAAAATAGTCGAGAAATGAGGAAGACTGCTGTGTGCTATGGCTGAAGCTGTTTATGATCACCTGCTGAGCATCCTCAGGGACTCAGGGAGAACCACTCCTTGGGACATCTCCTCCTCACACTGCAGACCAGACCCAACCTCATCCATCCTTTGGTTTGCAGGTGCCCCCCGTGTGACCCACGCACCGAGCTCCTCTCACACTGAGGACAGGAAGTCCAATGAGTACCAAGTTTAATGCTACCCTATTTAATGATATTTTCACTTCAACTGAACTGTAAAATTAACTGAGAACTTACACTAAAAAAAGACTTTTATTTTATGCTGATCATTAACTAAGAAGGTTTCACACTTGAGGTCTGTTATATTCAAGGGAACTGAAATTGCTTATATCAATTACCTTATTCTATGAGAACAGACCTCATCAAACTGTTTTGCTACTATGGAAAATGAGAGAATGGTGGGAAGGGTTCCCCCTCCCCCCAGCCTCGCTGTGCCAGGCCCCAGTCTGAGCACGAGACGTGGTTGGGAAAAGGAAAGGGCTGTGAGCCAGACACGTGTGCCAGCTTCCCATGCTGGGTGCACGGTGGGCAGAGCTGGGGGTGCCCTGTTTGTTGCTTTCTATGGCACTGGACACCACAGACACCAGTCACACAGGATTAGGATGTTGGCAGTGTCCCTGCTGAGTGGATTAACCTGCAGAGTAACAGCATCCCATTCTCATTAGATGGGAAATAAGGAAGATTTTTGCAATACAGCAGTAAGGCACTGGCAAAGGTTGTCTGGAGAGGTGCTGGTGCCCCTTCCCCAAGACAGCCAAGGTCATGCTGGAGGGGCTGTGAGCACTGATGGAGCTGTGGGTGTCTGACTGGGAAATTTCAACACCTCAACCATCCCTACAGAGAAGACACTCAAACAAAAAGCAAGTCAAAACAAACTCCAACCTACAGCGAAAAGCCCAAAGCAAATATCTGTGCAGGCTTTTTTATTCCAAGAAATACTGGTGGCATTCACCAGCATCGCCAGTTTCTCAGCAGGAGCACCAAGCATCACCTCCATCTGCTCAGCCTCTCTGCAACAAACATTTCCCAGTCTTCATCTTGACGTGGGGCAGCACTGGAAGGGTTTTCCCAGGATGGCATGGGACACTCCAAGCCATCCCACTGCTCAGCCCACACCCGGCTCCATCCTAACACGAGCTGCCCACACCCACAGCGTCCACGACCTCAAGGCTTTACCAAGCAGAAATCATCTTCAGCTTGTGTTTCTACGCACTGCAGTTCTTGCTCCAGGTAACCCCGGGGCCAATGCTGTCCTTCAGTTTACACAGCTTTTGGCTTTCTCACCTCACTTTATTTCTGTGACATTTGTGGGTGCGGTGACCATGCCACCTCCCAGCCTTTGTTTTGCCAGATTAACCAAGCTAAATGAGTTTTTTATTTCCTCCCATAAAGCAACCCATCTTCCTCCTAAGTTTGAGTTGTCCTTTTCTGTTCTGCTTTCAGCTGAGGTTCCCTGGACACCGCTGTCCTCCCCCGTGTGGTACTGCACATACCAACACTGCCTTGCTCAGCGCCCTGTGGCCATCCATTACCCCTCCTCCCAGCATCCCAGGATCACATCTGCCTTTCTAACACCACCAAAGAGTCATTAACCTCAAATATATATCATTTTCTGTTGGAACTCTCAGAAATAAGCCCTTTTTCTCATTTGCTTAATAAAAACACACCTTGCTCTGTCATCACAGTGGGTGGGAAGTGCTAAATAAAACTGATGCGACTTTCACAAATCAATGTCGTACTGCTGCTGGAAGGAAGTTGGGATAACAGCAACGGAACATATTGTGTCCTCTTCCTTAACTTCCTTGTAAAATATTTCATCTCCAAGGAAGCTCTGCAGAGAAGACTGAATTTGCATATAAATAATGGAAATGTCAAAACATAAGGTGCTCCACTTTGGTATTCTTATCCCGAGTGTTATATATCATAAGCATTAATTTCCTTAGATTTCAGTGTAACTCCCCAGAACTCCACTGCTGCCGGTGGCACTGTACAACTCATTGCATTACCACATATTTACTGAAGTTATGACTGCAGATTGCTCCTTTCAGCAACACATACTTTGTAATTTAAACACAGCTTCATAATACTGCGCTTCATGGAGGGAAAACGGGACCACAGCAGAGCCCTCGGGGCAAAATCAGGAGAAATAAGAGAAGGGAAACATCTTTCCAGAGGACAAAGAGGGAAACTTTCTATGCAGGAGCACCGAATGCAGTGCACAACTGGCGGAGCCAGCAGCCCAGCTGCAGGCATCTAACAGCACTGCTTGTGTCTGCCAGATCCGAGCCTGAAGGGTTGTGCATTAAACACTCACAAGAGCTCACAACCAAAGCAAAGCGTGAGAGAGTGCACAGTTATCTGCAGGTGATTAACAACACAGCTCCCAGACACAGTGCTGCCAGAGCATCTGCTGCCAGCAGCCAGGAGATGCGGTCAGTGCGCATTTCTCGGTGCCTCCCTGCGTTTAAGCTCCTACACAGAAGCAAAGTCTCAGAGGAAAGCTCATCTCTGAAGATAAGGATCCACCACAAGGGGCTGGAAACTGAAGTAAAAAGAAGCCCGAGTGTTAGAGGTGAACTTGAATTAAAGATCCACTGCTCACTGTGCTCTGGTCCATGACACACGTGTGCTCCAGGGTACAAAGAAGTCTCTAGGGCATGAAGGAGGCAGCACTGTGCGTGCAGATGCACGCAGCACAGGACAGAGTTGGCTTGTGGCTCCCACAGCAAACTCCCAGCAAACGCAGCCACTTCCACCCCACGAGAAGTGCTTAAATGCTGAGACAGACAAAACATGCACGGCTCATGGGAAAGCCGCTGCTTCAGAAAGTATTTCAAGCAGTTGGACATCACCCAGACGGCAAGTTGGCCGCATCCCTGCTGATAAATGCTGTGCAGCCAACACACCCATACAGCTGAACAGAGAAGCCACATGGAGATAAGGATACAAGCAAAACGTTAATGAATTAGGTCCAATGTGGATAAAAATCTGCTACCTGAGACCTTAAAAAAAATCATCAATGTTTATATATTTTTTATTAACTCATAAACTAGAGCCAGGCAGGTAGATACTGTAAATCAGAAGGTGCTGGCAGCAGGCCATCCCTGTAGCCCATTCTGCTCTCCCCATCCATCTCATTTGTCCCTCTTTCATCCGGAAATGCAGTCTTGCAATATTTAGGTTTCCCTGAAACGGGAAAGGGATGAGAAATCACAGAATCACTAAGGTTGGAGATGTCCTCCGAGATCATCCAGCCCACCTGCCACCAATATTTCCCCAACCGTGCCCCTCAGTACAACATCTGAACAGTTCTCAAACACCTCTGGGGAGGTGACTCCCCCACTCCCTGGGCAGCCCATTTCAGAGCCTCATCACTCTCTCTGAGACGAAATTCTTCTGTACCTCCAACCTGAATCTCCCCTGGCACAACTTGAGCCCATTCCCTCTGGTCCTATCAAATCCAAGGAAACAAACAAGAGTCTGGAAAATCTCTTCCTGCATGTGAATTTATCTTCTTTAACAAAGCCCACACAACTGAACCCGGAGACAGTAAAAGAAAGGTAAGAGAAGGTTGTATCATTTCAGCCCCCCCAGTGCCAAGTACCAATGCTTACAAAGCCATGCAAGACATGAATAACTCCAGCCAGCAAGAACTACCTAGAAAAATGGGAAGGATTAGCACAGGAAATCACCTTAGAAGAGCTTCTACAACCCAGTGATTTGTAGGGAAGTTTTATTGTTAAAATACTGAAAAACCACTGGTGGTACCCACCAACGAACAGACAGAGAGGGGATGCAAGAATTGCTTCCTCGATGCAGGGGCAGAGGCTCACAAGGCTCCTGGCATCATCCAGCCAGTGATATCACTACATGAAACACTTTTATAGTTGTAGACACAGAAAACCAGCTGGCTGCCTGACTGCAACATCCCAAGAGAAAACCATTCAGGAGGTCAACAGGCACCCAGAATTTATAGGGAAGCTTTTGTGATCAATGTGCCTGGAAGAGGGCTGCAGGCAGGAAGGTCTCTACCAGCAGCTTTAGACAAAAGGAGAAAAAAAACCCAACGAACCTGTACTGGAGGCAGAGACACAGGGTGGAAAGCACAGTTTGCCAACTGCAGCGCAGTGCCTTCTCTGGTTCTCATCGTGTGACAGCTTGCCTGTGCAGTCACCTGGCAGAGCAACTTCAGTGGTGTGAGACACAGTTGGCTCTAACCAACAGAAAAAGCATTTCACACTCAGGTAAGGTGACTCACACAGAGCTGCTGCAGAAGCACCAGGGCTGCATCCATTATGCAGGCACTGAGCGTGATGCTCACCAGGACTGAGTCAGAGCCACAGGCTCAAAGAGCAAGGCTTTCCCCACACGGATGTCACATTTCAGATGTCAGACTGAGAAAACCCTCACAGCCTGAAGCCACCGCAGCCAGACTTCAATCCTCTGTTACGGGAGAGATCAGCCAGGAAGCTTCAGCAGGTCCCCAGACACATTTTGCACAACTAATTTCCAGTTCATTTCTTTGTGAACCTGATGCTTTCTGCTGTCTGGACAAGAGGGAACAGCCTCGAGTCAAGCCAGGGGAGGTTCAGGTTGGATAAGAAGAATTTCTTTGCAGATATGTTGGCACAGGCTGCCCAGGGAGGCAGTGGGTCACCGGCCCTGGAGGAGATGTGGCACTTGGGGACCTGGTCAGTGGGCACAGAGGGGACGGGTCAGGGTTCGGTTTGGGGATCTTAGAGGTCTTTTCCAGCCTTAACGATTCTGTGGTTCTACAATTCCTGACACTTGCCCTTCATTTCAGACCAACCCCTGCAAAGCCATTTTTTTTTGCCTCCAAGATGGCACTGAGCTGAGAAAGCTGCGGAGGGAGCAGACAACACCATCTTCGGTATTTGGATCCATCAATTAAAAGCCATTGTGACAGGAAACGCCAGGATGTGACACGGCCAACAGCTCTGCAGTTATGCCCCTCTGCCTGGAGCTCCCTGCTGACAGCTCACCGTCACACGGAGCCTGCTCTCCTCCGTGCTGCTCTGCAATGCAAGGTTCAGCTGTCATGGTGTTTGGGCAGCCCTGTCCAGATGCACTGTCACGTCAGAAGATGCAACGAAAGGCACAGACCGTCACCGCAATTTCAAGTTCAGAGAGGTTTCTGAAGGCTGGATGTGCTGCTACCTCTGTATGAATTATTACAGAATTCCCCTCTCCAGCTCACGGAGGGCTGCGGGCACAGCAGCAGTTTCCATGGTAACAGTGGCAATCTGAAGCAGGATTTCTTTCTCGTCGGCTGCGATGGCTCAAGTATCCATTACACATTACTGTGGTGTATTGAATAACAAATACAAATGCTGACAAATCAATGAGACACACAGAATTTTAAGCCCCGAAGAAGCTTGCTCGCTTCTGCGTTCCCACGAGTCTGAGGCTCCCCAGCCAAGTTAGAGCAAAGAGATTTTCCAATTTGGCACCAATCTGGGTGACAGATCCTCATGAAGTGCAAATTGCCACAGTTCCACTGAAGTCAGCAGAGATGTGACAATTTACACCCACTTAGGTTCTGCCACCGGGTAATTAGCGCATTGCAAATAACTGCAAACATACTCCCAAATAAGAACGCTCTTTAGCTTGAAGCAAGAATATTTTCTCTAGGATTAAGCAAATTCACAGGCTTCTCTGCTGCTTTATTCTAATGTCTTCCTGGAGGAAGCCAAAAAATTAATCTACTTTTTGGTCCTTTTGTATCCCCGCTGAAACCAGGATGGTGTTAACTGCACTGATGCGCTTCACCCAGCACACCTCCCGCTACACCCAGCACAACTGCTCACCCCAGCAGGCAGCACCGCTGCGGGCCGGCCGTGCACTCAGCCACGTCCTGTCTGCACCTCCTGCTCCATTCTGCAGCCTTTTATCTCACGCAGCGCACCCCATTTTCATGCTGAACACTTGCAGGAGTGCTAAGGGAGATTATTTTTACATCACGGCTCTTTGCATTTTATAAGGTAACCAGAAACACTATTTCTGGCTGGTTTTAGTTACTAACTATACTGAATATCTGTATGCAGCACATAGAACTATGTAACGCAGTGAAACAAACACACAGCTGCGCTTGGTCCTTGCAGCAAGGGAGCTACCTTTTAGTTACACCCAGAGCCTACATCCTGCAAAACATACCCACAAAGGTCAAGCAGAATGAATGGACCTCTCACTCATCTGCATTGGGCTGACTGGTCTAACATCAGACCCAGGCAAAGCAGTGGAAAAACGAACGCGGGATTCAATTAAAAAGCAACTAGAGGATGTGACCATAATTAATGCCAACTGGTTTCTATGGGAAATAGCTCTGAGGATATTCAAAGTTGGGCTGACAAAGGTAATGTATTTATAAGGTACTTAAAATTTTGTACAGCATTTTACTCAGTAGCAAACAGCATTCTAATATAAAAAGAATAGCACTATCCATTATCTGCAACACACACATTTAATGGATTAAAAGCTGGCTAGCTGACAGATCTCAATAGCAGCAGTCAACTGGAAATAACAACTGAACAGCGAGTGTTGGAGAAGGAGGTGCATCTCCAGCACCCACAAACTGCCACACTGCAGCAGAACCTACAGGCCATGCATGCAAGACTCAGTGCACCTTCTGCATTTAGCACAGGCAAAGCCAACCTTCCTACACACGCACATCTATTTTGATGCCTTCCACAGGGAGAAGCAGCTTTTCTAATATGTTTTTTTTCCCACTCTCTATGCCTGGTTCTGCTCTTTTTCTGCCTTTGAGAAGCACAGAGCCATTCCTCCCCATTCACTCCCGCAGAGCAAGTGTTCTTTATTAGCCAGGGAAACAGAGGATGTCCAATAGCGAGGGGGAATAAATCATTGTTCTCAGCTAAATGGAGTAGTGCAGATCTGCTAAAAATGCTGCCTTTTATCAACAGTGCAAATAATGAAGATTCCATGCACTAAGGACAATGCAATGAGCCACTGCACTATTGATGAGGTATTTGTACAACTCCATGAGTTATGTTTCAAAGCAAGCTCTATTAAAGGCAGCATCTTTGTTTAGGAGCTGAGGATTAATACTGCTCCTCAGGTAATGTGTAGGTTTCCATAGCTAGAGCTACAGGGAGTGAAAGAGAAAGAAGTGCTCTCCTGTCTTTTCAGTCACTGCTGCATTTTTGACAGTACAGCTCCACTCCCCATTACACGAGTGCATTCAAATAGTCATGTGCACAAGCAACATCATTAAATACACCTGTAAACTAACATGCATGGAAACATTTAAAGCCTGACCCACAGGACGCTATCCATACAGGAAACACAGACCACCTCACTAGCTGTGTGCCTGTTCAGCCTTGCTGGTCTCCCACTTTCACCAAGCAAGAGCTGCTTTCCTTCCCTTGTTCTCCTTTCTCTCCTCCTCAAAGGGATGCTTTACCAAGGAGGGAATGCTGTTGTTCATAGCATTACATGGATTCCATAGAAACAGACGTCAGATTAACTTCTCAGATAGTCCTGATCTGATAAGACTCCTGCTTGAAAGGCAAGCCATTTCCAGATTTATACAGAAGGGTTTTAATACGCTCAGATCTCACCTCCATTAAGCTGCCAAGAGCCAGAGGTGAGTTGCTACTGCGAAGGAAAAGCTTTTTTAAAGAAATGAGCTAGTCTGCATATGGGTGCTGTAACTTTCCACAGAAACAGGAGGAGCCTTCAGTGCAGGAAAAGAAAGAAAAACCCAGGATATAAAACCTGCTGATTAGCGTCAGTCCTTCTGGCCCTGAAGACTGAAGAAAGAAACTGCTACTCTGCTGCACAGGGATGCCGTGAGGGTTGGTCAACCCATCCTCCTGCCACACATCCAGGAAGATGGCCCAGTGATTACTTTGCATAACCTTTGACATTATCAGTGCAACATTACCTAAAGAATACATCCATAGCAGTGCTTCTAAAGGTACATTCTGGATTTGGTGTCCCAGCTGCCACGGAAGGTCCATTACACCACACTGTGCCCCCTGGGGTGACTCCTGTGAGCCAGGACACACAGCACGCAGAGAGAAGCAGTGCTCCTTCCACTCGAAGGCTGCACAGACAGATTTTTCACCTTGCATGAGCAGCGTGCTCCATTTTTAAGACTCAGTCAGACAGAGGAGAAAATACATAAATAGCAGAAGCTTATCTGCCAAAGTGCATCCATTCAGAGCTACGCCAGCCCCCCCGAGGCGAGAGCCACAGGCTGCCAGGACAGCCAGCTCTCCAGCCCAGCTGACAGCTGCCCCCTCTAACACCATTCCAGCACGGCTGATTTCTGTCTTTTTGGCATCAGCTGTTCACACCTCTGATGGGGGGTGACGGCTGCAATACGCACAGCATTTAGGATGGCTGGAGCACAGAGCACCGCAGATCTGCTCTGAGACACCTAAGAATTCTGTTTTTAAAACCTCAAGTAACAGAGCTAGTTCATGGCTAGTGCTGTGCAAATAAACATTTCAACTGATTTACCCAGGAAAGCCACTCACAAGCTGCTACATCACTGGAAGTAAGATCAGAATGCAGCTGAGTCTTTAGTTTTTGGTGCCATTACTAAGAGCAAGGCACACAGTGACAAGGCAGAGCAACTCAGCTAACAGAGGGATGGCTCACCAGCATAATGCTCTGCAGCCGTGTGCAGCAAGTGCAGAAGGGCTTCCTTGTCAGTGGATAAAGACAAGAGGACTACAGACCTGTGCAAAAGAAGCACTGTGTCTTTAAGGAGGAAATACAGTGAAAAACAAGCAGTACAAATGAAAACCAGACATCAGCTGCTACAGAGCCTGCTCAAGAGATGAGGAGCAGCAGTTCAAACTCTTCAGGTTCACATTTTTACGTCAAAAGTTTTCAAAATGTTGTTCTTCAGGCGGTGGTATGTGTCAGTAAATATCTGCAAAGCAGAAGAAAGCAAGGAGGGTTTTCTGCTGAGAGCACTGCTGCTTAAATCCTACCTGCTCTGCAGTGGAATTACTCTTTCCACTCCCTTGTATGCATGCTTTTAACATATATCTTACGACTCTTGGGTTCAACCATGTGTTATTACGTTTTAAAGCCTTTGGATGGTAGTAGAAAAATGTTCTGCACTATAAAACAGAACACAGCTGAGGTTTGATAGGCTTGCTTCTCTTTTCTACCCCACAAAACACTTTCTAAATGCTATTAAAATTTAGCATGTGCCATAATAACCAAGCTGCATTTTTTTTCCCACATCTGAGTCAATTGACTTTCAAGTTTTATCTTTCCATGTACTTTGACTCGAATAAAGTTGTTTCCTCTGTTTAAGAGGACTGCAGAATCTCTCATTCTTGTGAGAAGCAGTCCTGTCAGCAAAACTGTAGGCTCAATTAAAAGCAGAAGTTAAGAGGCTGCTAAGAGCTGCACGGTGCTCTGCTGGGCACGGCGTCCCACGCTGCGCTCTGTCTGACCCAGCAAGGGACACTCGTGTGGCTCCTCCACAGTGCAGACCCCTACAGGGCTTCACAAGCATGCTTCCCCAGGAAGTGCTTCACCTTAGCTACAACGTGCAGCCCCCAGAATAAAGTTACCAGAACCCTGCCTTCAGAAACCTACAGCTCTCTTCTTGTACCTCATTTCAATTCAGGATAGGAGATGGCAGTTTCTCTGCTCGCAGGTGCTCCTGGCTGCCTCCCTGTGCTTGCACTGTAATACTAATGCTGCAAGAAAGCTGAAGAGCATTTATTATCTTCAGCTGAGCAGCAGTTTAAAGCAATAAACCCTGCGATCCGTATGAAAGGTGCAGAGTCCACACCAAAGCATCCTGCATGGAGCGGGCAGCTGCAGCACCAGCAGTGGTGTCACCTGCAATTCAGCAGCCCCCGCCTGCTGAGCTGCAGTGTCAACTGCCCAACCCCATCTGACAGGGGGAAAGTAAAAATAAAGCTAATAAATCAAGAGGAGTGGCTATTGCAACGCGAGGTTCGGCTCTGAACCGCTTTCATGTCGAGGGAGCTCGGGGCAGGCTCCTGCCGCTGTTACCTGGGGCTCTGTTCTTTGCAGCAAATTGGACCTTTCTCTCCGAAAGAAATAATTACTCTCTGCGGAGAAGGGAGCTGGTCGTGAATGCTGATATGACACACAATGTCACCTTGCCAGTCAAAGGAGGGCTCTGGCACTCGAGCTTGGGCTCCGTCCAAATGCCGATCTCTCTCTCGTAATGGAGGTCACCTCTCCACAGAATTTGTTGACGATCTCCAAAATGACAAGAAGAAAGCTCCCGTCAGCACTCTTTAGGAGAGAAAAAGACTGTAAAGGGAGGACAGAAACGGGAAAAAAAATGCAGGCAAAGGTCACTTCTTGCATAAATTGCAGGGCTACTGATGCACAGCCGGGTCCAGAATTAACTCCTGGAGATACCGATCCTGACACAGCGCAGCCTGCCCAGCAGAGCACACCCTGAGCTGCCACCCTGCGTGGAGAGGACACAGCCTGTGCCCAGGCTGGCTGAGTGCTGCACCTGGTGCCATCGGGACCAGGCGTGTGCTGCTCTCTGAGCTCCCTGCTTTCTCAGTTAGCCAACCCCGTGCTGCACTGCCTAAAGGTCACATCACAGTGACACCGCCGACGGAGGATTCCTGAGCACAAAGATTTGCTTTCCTGCTTGAGATTGCAAAAGGCATCTCCATCAGAATCCCTACACCCAAACTTTTCATCCATTCCTACACTCTCCTTGCCTTCAGCATCCCGAGTCATACCTATGTGATCCACACACAGTTGGGTCCATCCCTGCAGCATCTCTCACGTGGCAAACATAATTACAACCATCATTCTGTGTGAGCACGTAGGAGGGGGAATAATTCACATCTGAACTGCAGCCAAATCAAAGCAGAAAACAGTTCTGAAATAGGACCACGCAACGTGTTGCACTGGAAATTAGTTTCCTTTAGTCACAGGAAGCAAGGAGTCAATGTGAACACAATACAGAGACTGAAATGAGCTAAACACAAACTACCTTCAAATGAACACTAAGAGGAGAAGGAACAAAAAGCAGTCAGCAATACGCAGTAAGCTTCACTGCATCCCTGCCACTGTGCCCCAGCAAAGAAAGCACAACGCAGCTGGAGTTGTGCACAAAAAGGAGTATCAGACACCGAGGGAGAAAACACAACATTTCTGTAGATGGACAAAAATTTATCGAGTGTAGAAAGAAGGAAATTCCTTTTCAGCTCAGGTGGAACACTATGAAATCTTCATGGCACTGTGATTTATGACATTTTAAAATCACCTCCCGGCCAAGTGTCGGAAGGTTCATCATCTGAAACATTTCAGATTCCACACAATATCAAAAAATACACCTCAGGGCACAATCCAATTCCGGCTGAAAAGACAGGATAAGTCACAGGATACGTTTTCCCTATATCTAGATTCCACGATTCAAGATGTTCAAATCACAAAGAATTAACAATGGAAATTTTGTATTGTAACACACTCGATTACCATTTCCTTCAAGTGATGGCACTGCTGCCAGGAATGGAGGGAGCTCGCTGGAACCACGCTGCCTTATGGCAGCTTTATACAGGAGGAGATACGGGAGTGAAGCTGCACGCTTTTAGAAAGGACTCGCCTAGGAACAAGCTGAAATAGCAGTGCCCGTACCTCCCTGCAGTGTCCTCCCACACTGTACAACAAGGCACACACAGTGGGCTGGGAGCATTCACCCACCACAGCCCATTTGCTTGTGCACAGGTAACCTCCACACTCACGCCAAATCAATCTAAGGTCCCACGAGCAAGCCCCATCTGAAAAATACGTGCTAAGCAAACTCTTTCCCTGTATTTTTTCTTCCCTACTTTACCATTACCAGGAAATATAGAAGGTGGAAAACGCAGCAGCTGTAAATTCAGGTTATAATCTACTGTCCCAAGGAAGCTCTCAGACATTCCCTCTAACTCACCAGAGCCACGGACTTTTAAAGGGACTTTCCTCTGCTACATCTGCTTGGTCTGAGGAGGATAATTTACAGCTGCTGGCAGCTCCACAAATATTCGTGATTTAGTTCCCCAAATATTTGTCTCCCGTGAAAGCTGAGAACCTCTCAATTTTACAAGAGTTTTTACAAGTCAGACAAAAGCTGCTCATAAGACCGAAAACTACAATATCCCCAAAGGGGAACGGGAAAAGAAATCAACACTGGAAGTAAAGATCAAGTGAAGCTCCTGTGACAGATGGTGCTCTACAAAAGGTCAGCCCTTGGCTCATTCTGCTGTTCATTATTTATTAACAATCTTTCTGACATTGGCATTACAGCAAGAGTCCAGCATCACGCCGATAATAAAATGCTGCTTTATAGTTCAAGGTCTCCTGCAGGTACAGCAGAAAGTTTACAAAGAGACTCCAAGACGTTGCACGGCCCTTCTGCAGGATGCACATCCTACCACCCAATGTGCCCCGACCCCTCGTAAAATAAAACTAAGCCCATTCCTAATATCTGCTCCTGTGACGTGCAGATAACACACACCTCAAGGTCATTTAGCAAGTCGAGGGCTCTAAGCACACATAAGGGATGCACCAAAGGCTTCCCACCGACCTGCACGGAGCTGAGGGCACGACTTGGGTGTCTTCCCTTTCCCTTTAAGGACTGATTACCACTATGTATAAATTAACATTCATGTTCCAGACAGCGTAAGCTCCACATACAGAGCCATAACTTTGAGGCTCTTTGATGCTTTGTTTTTTTATTCCAGAAAATTACTTAAGTTTGGAAATCAGTTTTTATTTTCCATGCCACAGAGCCAGTAAATGCCATTTGTGAAGCTCCAGCCAAACACACCGCTCTTCAATGTGCCAGCGGCGTGCAACACCAGCAACAAAGCAATGCCCAGATTTAGAGGCCACCCTGCAGAGGCTCTGCAGTGATTTCCAGACATGGCCAGAGAGATACAAGCAGATTTTCCTGCGTGTGACAGCTCGGAAGATAACAGAACAGAGGTCTCTCCCAGAGTTTTCAGAAGTGTCTCTGTTGTTCGCAGCGCAGTACCTCACAAAAAGCCTCCATGGTGTAAGGCTTCAATGCGTAAATGCTTCCCCCAGTCATGTGTTGATCCACTGCATCCTAAGCATATGCCACTTATTTATCAGGATAGACTTTTGTATTCAACGCCCCAGACCTGACACTTCCATGATGGTTTCAATTTTCTGCTCTTTGCTCTTCTGTTTTATAGCCTGTACTGTTCAAAGCCAGAGCACATCACTTTGTTCCCTTGTACAAAGGCTCCGTTCACTTGGGCGCTCTCAGCTTGCTTTTTCCCTTGGTCTACACCTCATCATTAGGCCATAACACCACAGCATTCACACTTCCATAAGTGCTGAACCAAAGTAAAATAGAAGAGCTTATTCTACAGTGCAGGGGATTCCTCGCAGCTGTGTGTGTGTGGAGTAAGACACCTCCAAGAAGCACATGCTTTCTGTGGCCTCTCCTGAAGGTGTGGGGCCATTGACTATGAATGGAAACATATAAATGAACCTAAGAGTACAAAACAATGTTAAATGATGCTTCGTATGATTGTCACTATTCTGTGGTGTCATTAACGTGTAAAAGTGTAGAATTCGAATGGCCACATTCATGTTGTAGACTGGATTTGTTGTCTAAATCCACCTGGCTGTAAAACATTCTAAGGTACACGGCTGTTAGTGGCAGCAGACAGTGCATGAGAAACAGCATCCCCCTTACACATCGGGAAATAACACTTCCTCCATTCACCGCACAGCAGCCAGAGCACAGAGCATATTTCAGAACTCCTACTGCTCAGAAGCCATTCCTTCTCCCCCAGTGTGGACCGGGATCCTCACAGCTGACCTGTGCTGGGCCAGCACACAACACCTCTGCCTTTGCATTAACCCCAACAAACCCAGGCAGTCCCCCACATCAATGGGAGTCACCGGAGAGCACCTGTACTTCAAAGGCAGAGAGCTTCAGGCCAAATAAGCATCTGAACTCTTATGGGGAGCAGCAGTTTACACCCAAACATGTTACACAGGGACCAGCAGCAGGACAGGACAGAGTGCGTTGGTACTGAAGTGCTTTCTAGGGCATCTTTACATCATGTAACCCCCCCCATGAAACCAAGTCACCACAACACAAAATTCTGCACAGCTTCAAGGCACTGATCCTCGTTATTTTATTTCACAGCTATGTACCTACCACTTAACTCCGAAAAATATTGCTTATAAAAGATGATTCCTAAAAGCAAAGTTTGGAATTTTATTATACCTTTGGGCCAGATTGGCTGATCTTTGAAAAAATAAGGTTGTACTCTTTTCATTTGATATCCACAGGACAGTATTTGAGTGGTGAGTGAGGTCAGAAGAAAAAGATCCTCAGGGCTCCTGCCGTGTGATGTGTTGTCTTGAGAAGTAAGGCTGGTTTCACCAGGCTCACAAGGCCACCTTGATAAAACAGCAGAGTGCAATTTCATTGACCATCCCTACCAAGGTGGGAAGGTGGGAAAATTACCATTCCAAAGGCTGAGAAGCAGCCAGAGCACACGAGAAGCAATCAGAAGTGCAGATAAATGGAAAAAAAAAGTCTACCATCTTCATGGGTAAGAAGAAATCGTGCACGTTCCAGCCCACTTGGTTAGAAAAACCTGCTGCTTTGCTCAAGCAGAACTCTCTTTACTTATCCAAGGAGCAGAATGCAGGAGGGGCACCGGGAGGAACAGCTGTAATAAACTGCATCCCCACAAGAGAATTATTCTGGCTGAAGCCACTGCTGAATCACAATGGGCCTGGGGCACCGAGGCTCACTAACATCTAGCAATGCTCAGCCTTTCTCAAGGCGATGCAGCTTCGGGTTTGCTCATGAGAAACCAGCAGTGCAAATCCTTTTAACGTTACCTCTTACATTCCTTTCTTCATACCTACATGCCCTGCAGAAACCACAAAATGCTCAACATCCTGTTCACAAGCACACTGCAGAGGAAACGAGTTGAAAACAGAAGTCCTAACAGCATGCTCAGGAAGTAAGAATGTAATGGAATTAAATTACACATCATTTTCAAAGTTATTTTCAAAAACTTTTGAATTAAAAGGCAATTAATCACCAGCAATGCTGGGGATCACTGGCCTTAAAATCAAGCTGTGTGACAGTCTTACTGCCACGCTGGGAAACCTCCCTACCTGAGCAGTGGGTTTCCTCCCCGCTCATCTTTCCCAGCAGTGTATGAACATAATCAAGACTGACCACACAGCTTGGAAATAAAACTGATAAACTTGACATTCACACTGTGACTTTCAGCCCCTTGTGCTGCATTTCACCAGACAGCAGCACAGACACAAAGCACAGCATGATGGATCTCCGGGGGGTGAGCTAACTGGGCTCTGAGCACATGGGGGCTGCCCAGCGAGCCCCAAGTGCTGCCACAGGAGGGGTTCAGAGCCAGGCAGGGAACACATCACAAGCAATGCACTGGGCTGCAAACCTGCACACACAACGTGGCATTCAGTGGTCAGTTAAGCACTGCTGGGTAAGACCAACATGAGCATGGGCAGCACGACAGCAGAACCAGAGGAAGGAATCTCACGTATGCTGTGCATGACACCAAGCAGGTTTTGCATCTCATGTCTCTGGATCTGAGGGAAAAAAAAGCCCTGTGTACTCAGAGCCACTTCTGAACTCAGCAGGAAGGTAAATCAGGAGCTGCTGAAACCCAAAAATTTAGAGCAGTGTTATGAAATCAGAACAAATCCCCGTGATGCTCTTTTTCAGCAGCCAACGTAAAAAGAGACCTCTTAACCTCAAAAAATCAAACACTGTTTCTCATTTTATAGAGCCCTCAGTTTATAATAAGCATTTATATTACTATTAATGCATTTAAGCTTCATTTTGCTGTGTAAGCCACAACATTTGTCCCTTTCAGAGTCTTATTTACTCCTCAGAGAGGGCAAAAAGCCCAGACCAAGACAGACATGATTTAGCATTCTGCAGAGAAACCACTGGACTCTGACCAAACTGCTGAGCTGAGGCTGTCTGCAGCTAATGCATGCAGATGATGTTTATGAGGAGGGAGAACTATGAGACATTCATTCCGAGCACCTCTCGTGTTGTGTGCTACGGAAGGCCAGCAGGACTGGATGAGAACTGTGCACAAACAGCTGCATTTCTGCAGCATCCTTCTGGAGCATCCCTGCAGAACACTCACCTTGCAACTCAAGCACAAAACGCACTCCTTCCATGTACCACCACCAATAGCTCCTCAGGGTTAACTGTGGGCAGGATTAGTTCTCAGCCTTCACGCAATTTACCACCACCGTGCTCTGATGGGATAACCTGACAGGAGGACAGCACTGCCCACTGCTCTGTGGCAGCTCCCCACTGCCAGGCTGTGCCAGGGGACTCACACTGCTCTGCATCCCCATACGGACACCAGCACCTCACTCCCATCATTGGGATTTAGGACATGGGGGGGTCACAGCACCCAGAGGTGTTCAAGAAACACTGATGTGTTCTACTGAGGAATGTGGTTTAGTGGGAAAAGATTGGTGGCAGGTGGACAACGGGACTGGATGATGTCGGAGCTCCTTTCCAACATTTGGGATTCCACGAAGGAAGCAGAACACAGGCACAGAAAACACAGAGTGAGAGAGCAGACAGAACACAGAAGAGCTTGGAAGGAAGTCAGTCCTGTGAACCACCTGCTCTGTCAGCGAGGGGGGGAAAGGTAAAAGCAAAAGGAAAACTCCCCCTCTTCAATGCTCAACAGCCCCTACATCTCTGAGTGGCTGCAGGAAAGGCTGATTTCAAGAACTACAGATCACTTCGGAGAGTTCACTTTGAAGGTCAGAACGTACTGCTATTTTAAAATCCCAATAAGTAACACTTTTATTGGCCTTCCAGTCCGTAATCCCACATCTTCCCAGTGCCAACGATTTTTAAAGAAGAACCAGTACAACAGGGACACACAGCAGTGGGTCTGGGAAGAGCCCGCACCAGCATGACGCTGACCCTGCAGTGGGGATCCAGCGGTGTAACACTGGGAGCCCTACATTATCCCCTGGGGATTTGGGGTAACAGCTGCATCCCACAGAGCGCTCCCCCTGATGGCTACTGGTAAAAAACAGACAAGAGTCACACCAGCAACGCTCCCCAATGCACACAAAGTGCTTCCTGCACCCTGGCACGACCGCAGCCACAGCACAGAACGGAGACGTGCGGACATCAGAGGGTCCACGGGTGATTAGAGAGGCACAAGATATCAGCCTGATGCCTCACAGGATCAGCATCTAAAAGCAGCTCAACTTCAGCTACAGAAGTTGTCTGAAATAACTACAGAGTGAAAATATCTATTTTTCAGTGTAATTTAATCCATGCTTTTTTCTTCGATATATGAGCCAATAGGCATTTTGTTGCCTATAAATCGTTATACTGAGGAAAACACAAAGTCAATTCGCTTGAAAGAAAATTGATTAGGAAACAATTATCAATTTTATTTTTTATTTTTTGTCAGAAAACAAAATATGAACCCCAGTTCAATATCTGACCCCAAAACTGCAGTTCACGCACCCGACCCCGTGAGCAGCGCGTGCCTCCGCTGGGACAGCACAAATCCAACAGCCACACTGCAGCCGGATCAGTACCACAGCGTTCCAAGCTGAGGCTCTGCAGAACAAAGCTGTTTGTCCTGAGCAGACCTGTATTTGCTTTAGCAAGCAGATCCATCAGCCCAAATTGCCTGCAGATTGCAAAATCAGAGCTTCCTCCTAAATCATGATATGCCATGTTCTAGTTAGAGAGTCGGCTTTCACAGGCGCTCCAGATGCCAGGTGATAAGAATTACTGATGCATTGCTTTCAGAGCAGTTTGCTTTATGGCCTGGCAGGTCTGGCTCTGGAATTCAGCTGTGCTCCATTAGCATACAGAGTGGCAGCCCACAGAAAGGGTACGTTACGGCATCAAACACGCTCGGCCTTTTCTATTTTTGCTGTCAGTTGTAGGTCATTTTAAACAAACATCTGGCAAGTGTATTTTTAAACTGCATCTGTAGTTTTAATTGGCCGTCTTCTGGGAACACTAGGAGAGGAGGGAGAGACTTCCCTTGGGGAAAAGCTGGCAGCTCGGGCTGTGCAGCATGGCAATAGCTGACTTGGCTGATTGTGGATCACACCACCACCAGAGATGCACTGAGTAGAGCTGATACTGAGCACACACAGGACGAACAGACCTCTCCTGCTTACAGCAGCACTACGGGAGCATCACACAAGAAGAAAACCCCACTGAAGAGCCCAAAAAGCATTTAGTCAGACTGCATCTGCTCTCCTCAACCTTTTTCGGTACCGAGCAAAGCACCTCAGATGCGAGCGAAAGGCAAAGTGCCCTTCCACTGCAACACTTTGGATAAGCAGCTCGGAAAGCTTCCATCCTTCTGCTGTTCTGTCAGGTCTGAGCATCACACAGGTCTCCCTTTCGGCACGGAACAAAGGAAAGCAACTTTCCACTTCCTGCTCATTTCATCCCGTGCACACACTGCTGAAAAAATCATTTTTAAATAGCTCTTTTGTTTTTCTGCTAATGCGTATAAGCAATCAGATGCTGACACAACACGGTTAACTGAGGCGTTCAGTTTTGGTGCAATTTACCACTAAACTGTTTCATCTACTGATGCAGTGCTATAGCACGATGGAACACAGAGCACCGAGAGCAGGGAGGCAGAGTCCCAGGCTGCAGCAAGTGAGGATAAGGCCAAGAACAGCAACCACAGCCACAGGAACAAAGGAAAAGAGCTGCTTGCCCTCAGAAGGCCTCAGCCACACAGGGACCTCCAGCAAAAGAAACCCTCACCTCCACTGCCAACCCTTAAATGAGGGCTGGGAAGGGCTGGATCCCGGCTCCATCCCTTCTGCTCCATCATACGTTGCATGCACCTGAGCTCCCCTGGGCTGGCCCTGCCTTCCCACCAGTGCTCCATCACTGCTTCAGGACATGACTGAGCACGTCCACTGCAACTGATAACTTGGAAGCTGTAACCAGGCACGTGGTTTTTGCTCTTAGTAACAAATGCAAGCAATAAAAATATGTTCTATTCCACAGCAGTGCCTCTTCAAATGTAAACAGAGCTAGGAGATTTTGAGCAGGCTACAAAAGATTCTTTATTCTATAGTCATACAGAAAGGCTGTCTGAGGCTGTTCAAACTCAGCACTGCATGTAAATGCATCGGGGAGCACGCTCCACGAGAGGTCAACATTACAGTACACACCTCTCACCACCACTGAAGCGTAGGACGGGTCTGCCAGGGAGCACTCGCTGCAGGGATCCTCAGAGCCAGGCTCCTGAAACCAGAGGTCTTCACAAACACCACAGGGAATTCAAACTGTGTGCCCTGTTACACGGAGGCTTTCACAGGGGGTTTAGCTCACACTTTGTCAGAAGTTTCTCATCACCTGAACACGGCCCTCCGCTGCTGAGTGAGGGGTGGGTTTCGATAGAAACCAGTACAGTGCCCCTGCACCCCACCCCCTCTCTGCCGCACTGTGAGCTGTGTCCACCACCACGGTGAACTTCTGCCTGAGCTCAGAAGTACCTTCACAGTCTCTGATAAGAAGCAGATAAACTAAAATTCAAACGTCCCTCATGAATATTCACTGATGCGCGCACGTAAATTACAGCCATAAAAATATGTATGTGTATATATATGTAGATATGCAAATTAATATAGGAAAGGCTCAAGTTATCCACCAGGAAAAGAAAAGCAGCATAAGAACGGTTGCTTAATATCCGATCAGCATGTACGACTAGAAGGGAAGGTAAAGAGATGGAAACGCCGCAGAGCGGTCGTAGTCCCGCGGCACCTGCCGTCACAGCGGGGTTACAAACCCTCCTTCCATTTTTCACTCTCCCCACGAACACGACAGAGCACCTCAGTTTGACCTTAAATTATGATCTGCTCAAAAGGACGCGGTGCTGTGTCCCCACGCAGGGCTGTGCAGCACTCAGCTCGGCAGCACTGATGTGCACAGCCATGGCAGCACACAGCTGGTTAAGTGTATTAACAGCCCTGAATTCCTGTAAATGTCAGAGCAATATACATGATCGATATAGGCAAAATTCCATCCATCACCCATTTCTCCCACTTTTTGCAAGATAGGTGAGATTACATTAAAAATAGAACAGACACCTGCAAATAGACTGATATTTATACAGAATATTGTGACAACTGTCATTTTGCATCAGTCAGAGAGGTCCCACAGGATCTGCACAAGTCTTAAATGTACCCATTTTTGTTTACTGACAAAACATAACTAAATCCATCCTCCCTGATGGTTTCCTGGTGGGGATTTTTCCTCTCCCTCAAGTCATTCATAAAATAAGTGCATCCCTCCAAGTTTCCTGGTAGGAAACGCTTTATCAGGGCACTACAGTATGAAGGGCTTTTAATACTCTCTCACTTGGCTCGGCCATGTTTTCCAGGATGATTTCATCACATTGGGCTTGATTCTCAAGTAAACTGTACTGGCAAAAAAATGATAATAAATCACCCAAAGCCAACAAGGACCCACTGTACAATTCACCAGGCAATGCGTCAGAGGACAGCTGCAAACAAGGCTACTCCATTTGCTCATTACAACTCTGGATCCAGTAACACACTTAGAACTAATTACGGTTATTTCTGTTGGTATGTAGTAAGCCGTCAACACTGACGTGGGACTATAACCAAGTTATGAGTGCCTGAAAAGCTTCAGATGATGATAAACACTAAGTATTCACCTGTGAGAAACAAGACTGGAGCATCTCATACAATTCCAGCAGCACAGCCAGAATACAAGAGAAATAACTGACATCTGTGCTTATTTTAACATGAAATTTGTGACTCTCATTCTAACTGTGTAGCTCTGGGTGTGCACTGGTGAACAAATCTAAACAAAGCATGGTGATAACGTGCTAGAGAGAAATGCAGCTATGCAAGTAGCAGAGTGTATTTTTAGGTTCAGCAGTACTAGACAAATGCATTTTTAATCTCGAAGTGGTTGGCTGTGAAGAACAGGGAGCTGTACTGCACCGACACAACACAGCTCCTCAGCCAGCCCAGCCCCACCCCGAGGAGGACGGCTCACACACCAGTAGCACTTTTCAACACCTGCCACAGAAATATATTTGGGAATTGAAATAATTAGCAATAACCGTTCTGGTGAGTTGAGGCTCCCCAGCGTGGCCGGTGCTCTGCCCACCCCCATCAGCCTGCCCAGGCAGCAGGCAAAGCACGGGGCTCCAGCAGGGCTTAAAACCAGCAAAAGGAGTCGGGATGACACGAGACTGCTACAGCTGAACGCGCTCCTTGCGGCCCTTGTGACCCTAACAACTAATTATCGTGATTAAGTAACTAAAAATGTGATTAAAATAATTGCTTTATATTTTCCAGCAGCTATACGCTTATTTTAGGTGCATTTAAGCACATCTTCAAATAGCATTCAAATCTCTCTGGGGGTACGATGCTGAAATCAACCCAGAACCAAAGAATAAGCTTCCAGAGTACGGTGACCCTGAAGAATGAAGATCCTGCCCTCGGCACAGACACGCCACACGCCCACAGAGGTACAGCATTTACAGAAGTGAACCACGCAGCACACAATGGGCAGAGCCACCAGCACCATCCACAGCGCAGATCCCGCACCCTGCCCACACTTCACCATGTGCTCCGCTCTGGGGATGTGCCTATTTCCCCGTGCTCTGGTAAAGACCAAAAGCAGCACTTGGTGAGCACTGCCAGGAGGACGTCCCAGCGTCCGTGCTGACCTTGCAGGGCTGTGCTTTTCCACACCTTTGGGCTCCTGGAGCTTCCAAACATTTCCACGTTTCCTGGACTGTCACACTGCTCACACCTTCCTGCCCATGGCACGTGCTGTTCCTGTCAGTGCTGCCCATTTCCTTGATTTGCTAACCAGGGGAGGGAAGCAATAAAGAGGAAACGAAACCTGGTTATATTTGCCAGCCTGACCTGTGGGAAAACACCTCAACCAAAGCCACTGAAGTGACAGAAACGTGTTGCTTCCCATTCAGCCTAAATGGCAGACTGTAACAGCTGATTAATTACAGAGGGAAGGCGTAAGAAATCAACTCTGCGCCTTACTTTTATTCCCCAGATCTTCCAGACATGACTTTTCAGCCCAGCCCTGCAGAAATGAGCTGTCCAACCCCCCTGGCCTCGCCGTGCAGCAATGGCCCTGAGCTCAGCCCCACAGCCAGGCATGGCTCCCACATGGACGCTGCGCATTTTGGGCCATCGTTATGAAAGAGCAAAGCGTTACTGAAACTCTTTCACTGTACACAAAAGCAGCTCTTCAGTTAGACCTGCTCCTGCCACAGCAGGCCTGGGTGCAGCTCTCCCAGGAGCACTCGGCACGCTGCTCCCGTCCCACGTCCCGCACCCATCGACGGCACAGGACATCCCGGGTGGGAGCTGCCACACCTTGCTGGACGCCTTGGAAATGGAGCCCTCACGCTCAGGCTGTTACACAGACAGCTTCCAACACCAACCTCTTCCAGCGCTTTACGACTAGCAACTCGGATGTGTATTTGCTTCTAGTTCAGCTCCAGAGGAGCTCCCAGTGCTGGTAAATAAATCAGTGCTCTCCTTCCGCACAAAGCAGAGGAAGGAGTGCTCCCACCCCACTCAGCTGGTCCTTGGGGAGCAAAACCTGAAATCCAGAGCTGAGCTAGTTCTGCTTGCACACAATAAAGCCCCGTGCCTGCAAGGATGAAGCACTTCAAGGTCTTGTTTGTTACCGTGAGCCTCTCTCTATAGAAAATAGGACTTTGTGAAGGTCCGAGGCCTTTCTTTTAGTTGGTGAAAGGCATTTGCATCACTTGGTGCAGTGTATTCTCAATGGCAATGTAGCTCCTCTCCAAAAACACATCATGCCCTACATTTTGTCGTCAGCATGGTTAATCATTTATACAGCCTGTAAACGTACACAGTATCCTCCAAAAAAGAAAGTACATTGTGTGCCCCAAAAAATATGCAGTGTTGTACAGAGAAGGCATACAAGGACAAAGGAAGAAAAGATGCTTGGTATAATCTTAGACAGATAGGGCTGAAAATAGAGGGAAATGATGGACCGGGGAATTAAACTGGAAGGAGAGAAGGGGATTACAGAATGAAGCAAGAAATCAGGACAAGACTGTGAATGGGGCAAAACCCTGAAACGTGAAAGGAGAAGAACGAGGCCTTGAAACAAATACAGAAAAAGCCACAGTGCCAATATGAAATCCCTGAAATGAATGAAAGAGGCAGAATTGGACCGGCAGGCAAGGACAATTCTGAACTGGTTTAAATGGTCAAAGGGAAGTGGCTGAAACAACAAGAGGGCTATCACAGTATACAGGAAGGCCTTCAGCACTAACAACTGTAATGAATAAGAAAACATGAGTATTTTTCTAGAAAGAATGACAAAAATAGCTTAAAAAAGAGGAAAGCCAGAACCGTTTGGGGAGAGAGCAGCCTCAGCATTTTGTGTGCTGTTACACTATTCCCTCTGCTGCGATGCCTCCAAGAAACATGCTAACCAATAACAGCTCAGAGCTCATGCATTAATATTTCTTCTATATTTAGAGCCTCTACTTCTCCAACCTTCGCATGCCCCTTATCTAAAATTATGATCTCCATAGGAAGAGATAATATTAACCTGAGCATGTGTGCAGGGCTTGTTACTTATGTTCTATCAGATCAGAAATAATACATAAAAGAACTAATGTGGTGCAGCAGAAAGTACAAGAATTGACCCATCTGTTATGCAACACTGCCAGAAACATTTTATAGATACACATTAAAATTCAGGCTCTTGTTTTTGACCAACTCTCTCGGGTTTCATGTTGCTTGCCAAAGGGACTGAACAGGGCATGGCCTTGACTCCTGCTCCTCTGCTGAAGTCCCAGACTTGCCAGACTCAAACACATCCTCCTGACAAAGACAATCTGTCAGCGGCCTTTTGACATTCAAATTTTCCCTCTTGTATTGTTCTAATTTCCAAGGCATCTGGGCATATTTGTACTAAACCAAACTTGTATTGAAGGATAGTATGTCAAGCAACTTCCTATCATCTGGGCCGGGAATTGGCTTGCCGGTTTGACTGCCCTTCCCTCCTGCCTCGTTAGCAGCGTTATGAAGGATGTCCTTCTCGAGGAGCTGCTTCTCCCCGCTCAGAAGTGGGGTGACTCATCTGTCACAAACTCCTCTGCAGCACTTGGAGCACTCCAACCTGCACTTGCAATGGACATGCATTGATTTCCCAAACTCATTCCCGTGCTAACTCACCAGCCTGACCTGTAGCATGCTGCTTCTTCAGCTTCACTGATCCTGGCAGAAGTGCACTCTGTTCTACCCTGCTATTTTCCATCATGATATTTTTATAACATACTGTAATTAGGTTTTATCTGTTTGATACACTCTCTCCATACAGCTTGGTACTCTTGCCACCAGTTGTGTTATTCCTTCACACCACACAGACCAAGTTTACAGAACCTTTTCCCCGTGTGCATCACTTCATCACCAGAGACTCTGCCTGCACAGCACTATCAGCCAAGAAGAGCAGCCCCTGATGTACCTATATTCAGAATTTGCTGGTGTTTTGTCCTATGAAAGCTGTCCGTGGCAACCTAAACCAAAGCAAGATTTGTTTTTCAAACAAGAACAGAACGTTGCTTTTTTTTTTTGAAGAAGAAGAAAAGTACCCTTTCCAACAGCATGCCTCCCCAGGAGCACACACGGGGAAGACACACCTTACAGATCAGTTGGAAAAACTTCTGGAAGTCAGGAATCCCACAGACACGAGGGCGGTGGTGGGTAAGCAGTACGACCTGAGCAGTGTGCCTGGCAGCTGAAGCTGTGCTTCCACAGATCTGGAGTAGTGAGAAATGAAGTGTCTGACCAGCAGAAGCCATCCGCTGCCCCAAGCATTAATCCCAGGAATGCAGCGGATTCTCCATCTTTTCATATTTTTAAATTGTGGCCAACATCCTATAAGATAAAGAGTAGCTCAGCAAGAAAGTAAAGGCTTAAATCAGAAATCAATAGGTGGAATTTTCTGATCTGTGTTACACGGGTCAGATGATCACAGAAGTTCTTATTGACCTTGTGATCTATATTTTAATTAACGTACCCTTCTGATTATAAGATATCAAGAAGCATTACAGCTAACAATCCTTTGCTTGGGTTTCTCCTCCCGCAATGGACACTGATCACTAGACTTTTTGATTTTCACCACCTAACATTAGAAGCCCCTTGAGATTTCCTTTGTCTAATGAAGAGTTTGAGCAATTTCAGAGGTGTTTTTCCAATTCAGATATTAGTTGGTTGCATGCTGACAAGTTTCTTTGCTATCTGACCTCAGCAATGATCTCATGGTTTGAATCTTTCTGGTATTGAAAGCAACCAGTTATCTTATAGTCAAAGCTAAGTCTCTCTTCTTCCCACTTTTCATGCAAATACATGAAATGCTTATGTCTACTTTTGCCTTCAGCTTTGCATGTTAATTTCTAAAGCAAATCCAGAATGGCCGCATGGAGGTACAGCAATCAGCTCCTCTGCTTCTGCACCATTGCTTATACCTGAGAAATGCTTCTCTGGCCACTTACACCAGATGTCCATGCTCCTGAATGGGACAACTAACTTCATTTAGAACAAAAATTAGTAAAACTCAATCTTTTTAAACAAATGCTTTGTACAAGTCTAAATGTTCTACGTCTTAAAAAGTAAGAAAAAAAGCACAAAGAAAACCTCGACTTCCTGCAGTACTTCAGAGTCGGGCAATTATAAGGCACTTATAACGAGTAACTTAGGTAATTAAATAAGTCAAAATGCAAGGAATGCTACCCATGAGTTACTGCTTCGTGGCTCTGTGCTCTCTGGTCTCTGATTCTGGGCTGTGTTTGCTGCAACCTGAGGGCCATCTCCCACTGACATCTCGGTTTGGCTGGAGAATGGTTAAGGAGGATTTTCTGCATAAGCTCAGGCTGCAACTCATATTCAAGTGTGTTTAATACTGACTTGTCTAAAGTATGTTGGGTAATTGCTGCTGAAATTCAATGTGTGCTGTATCTCATCTAGGATGTGCAATTTACTGGCTACATTCTAGTAAAATAACTTTATGGCTTTCTGTCATGATAAATAACAGTTTATAGCATAAGGGAATTAATATTTACTTTGAAAGCTACGTAGACTATTCAAATAAAGTTGCTATATATAGAACAATCTCAACCACTGCTGGATTTTTAAATGCTTTGAATTGACATGAGAACTCACATAAGTATTAAATTCCAATGCCCTCCAGCTATTAATAAAACGTTAGATATCAGATTTGCATCAAAACTTTTCCATATTTTGTATGCCACTACTGTACAAAAAATGTTAATTCCAAAGTGTGAAAAAACAGACACAGAGAGGCCTCTGTGTTTGGGACTGTTCCCTGCCCACTCTGCACCCCAAGGATGGGAATGGAACAATCGTGGCTTTGCTCCACAGAGCTTGGAGCCAGGGACACAAACTTCAGTAAATGTTCACAAGAAAGTTCACGATTAAACATAAAAATGGACCATGTTTTGTAATTATGACTGTGTTCTTCATTACTCTAACATGGAGCCATTGGAAAGGCACTGAAACCTGAAAGGGCCCCGAGCACAGAACAGTGGTCCCGTGTTCCTCCAGCACTCCTGAGGTGCCCCATGCATTCTGGAGAAAGTTCAGTTACACCTGATGCCACAGATTTGTTTTCTGAAGGGGTCTGTGCCTCTTTGTCTTAGAGCCTACAAAAAGCTGAACAAAGCAGAACTGTTGTTAAAATTAGGTCTAATGAGCATCGGGCAAAGCCTTCTGCGAAGAGGATGTGTACGAAGGGAACTGATGCAGTGCAGGAGAGGAGGATGTGTTTTCAAGCTAAGGAGCTTGTTTCTACTTCGTAGAAATGAACTAAAATAAATGTCTCTGGCCATGATGAGAAACATTACACACTGCTGGGAAAACTGTCCCCGAGGATGACAATGGGCCTGGCTGTCAAAAGGGCACACAGAGGGCGAAGCATTTGCTTACATCATGCACACTGAACTCTGAGTCAAAGCAGTAGGAACGCCAGCCAGTGCACCCAAACCACAGCACTGTGTAACGACCTTCCCGTGCTGATGTATACATATATTCTTTCTCATTTCTTCAGAATCTGTTTATGGCAATAGGCATATCAAAACTGCAGGCAAAGTGTAACCGTAAACAGAAACACCCACGCGGTATTATAAAATATACTTAGGTCAGACAGAAGACATAATCTTCAGAACATTTATAGTACTCTAAAATATTGCAGTCCTTACAAGGATGGGCCCTTTTTATGGGAAACGCACCGTATCTGCTGCAGTGTGGGGCAAGAACCAGCGACACGGAGGGGCAGCGCTGTCCTCGGCCACTGGCGAGGGAGGGTCTGCTCTCACAGACCACCACTGTCCCCCACCCTCAAGTGCTCAGCAGAAGCACTTAGGAAGATAGCAGTCGGTCCCACACAAAACAGCCGAGAGTTGAAGCCTCTGAAGTGGAACAGCACACAGGTCTGCCTCACACGAACACTATCTTCTTACCTCAATGCAGAAAAGAGTGAAAAACTGAAGTCTCACCAGATTGCCCAAGGTGGGCGTGCTATTCCTTCCAGTGCTCATTAAGATTCAATGGGTGGGAAACACCAGCAGCCCCAGAGGGGACTCGTGGCCCCATACATCACTGGCAGATCCCAAAGGCAGCCCGGCAGCCCGCATGACCCCGCAGCTCTCCCGGGGGCAGCAATGCCTCTCCCAGGACCGGGCTGCCCGAAGACGCCCGCAGAACCCCAGGCCCTTTGCAGAGCTGTCTGAAGCAGCACACGCTGCAGCATCCCTGCCAGCAGCCCCGGGGCTCTGCTGCCCTCAGAGTGCTGCTCATCCTCGGCAGCCACGCGATGGCAGTAGAAATATGGAAACACCAAAACCAACGAATACATTATCATACAATTATAACAGAAAGATATTCCGCCCAAATGAGGCGGCTGCTAAACGCAACCTGATGTCCGTGGCGTTTCTGAGACAAGCAGGGAGCAGAACAATATTTTTTTCCCTCAAATACAGTAATACACATTTCCTACATTACCTTAACTGCTGACAGGGCCACTCGTGCTTCCCTGCTGCAGAACAGATCCCTGGCTCGCTGCGGCCCCAAACGCTGCACTCCGACCTCAGCCCTGTGAGCTCCACCACGCCGCCAGCGATCACAGCTACGCTGCGAGGGGATAACGCTTCCCGGGGCTTCCTTAGCTTAGATGACTGTCTGCTTGTTCTCTTTTTCTTTCTTTAAACGCTCTTGCAACAAGGTTATTCTCCAAGAGCTGGTCGAGGCGCTTCTTATTCTGCAAACAGTTGGCCACTCAAGTCCACAACACCGTCCATCATCACCACCACCACCATCGCCGCCGTCCACAACCATCGGACGGAGCGCACGAGGCAGCCAGCACTGCCAGCTGCCACCCCCACCCTGGGGGGGTTCAGTCCCACAGCCCTCGTGCACGCAGCTTTGCCATGGAGAACTGGTGTACTGGAGGACTGTGAGTGCACATGAGAACATATGGAAGAGGTAAAAGTGTGCCCCGAGGAACGACCTGAACTCTAAGTGTCATTCTGACGAGGCTTTAGAAATGGGAACAGGCCAACAGAGCTCCATTTCCCTCGTTCCAGTTCTGTTTCTTACAGTAGGGTATAAGTTTGCAGCTAATGCTCTGTATTTCAGAGAGGTGTGCAAACACTGGCTAATTCACATCTCTTGTCTGAAAAAAGGCAAGTAAATCCCACCCCACAAAGCGGCAGCCATCAAGGAGCGTACACAGAGAGACAAGTGCCAAACTGAACCCCGTTCTGTCCGCTTCCCTCCTATTAACTGTGTTAAGTATCCTCTGTTACATAACAAAAATTGCTTTTTGGATACGGGTAACAGTGCCAATAGCTCAAAGCCCCGCGGAGGAGCTGCACCCACCAGGTCCGCCCAGCAGCTCCTTCCCCACTCCCATATTTACAGCTATGGACCAAAACACAGTAAACGTGCACAGCTAAAGGAAATTTTAACAAAAGATGCTACGTCTCAGCCTCAGCACAGCACAGAAACCCCACTGGCAGCACAGAGATGGGAGAGACAAAGCACCACCGCCGACAGCCCAACTTTCCTGCGCTCCAGACAGTTCCTGCTTTTCTTTCCATCTTTTTAACCGAACTGCTGGGTCACACCAGTCCCACACAGCTGTACCCCACACCACCTACCAGTGAATCAATCGATTTGGACCGCACTGGCTTTATGCATTCCCACCCTCCATTTGCAGCTCCTGTGCCCTTGGGTTATTTTCTACCGTGCGAAGACAATACCAGATTTCATTTAGGACCTCCTGACCTCTGGCCGTGACTCACGTCTTGCTGCTTCCCCTCCCACAGTACGCTTTTGTCTTCTGAACACGAACTCAGGAAATTAAAATGTTTAGTGCATCTTTGATGCATACAAAATTAGCAGCAATACAGCAAATGTGATTTGATTTCCTAACACACCACCAAATAAATAACTAACTATAAACACATCACAGAGCCCGAAGTGCAGCAGAGCAATGCAGTTCCTCCTTCGCAGGGGAAGTTCTTCTCTCCGTCACGGCCAACAGCGCAATTACGAGATTACAAGACACACACTGCTTCGTCATCTGGATCCTCTCTGCAAGAGCACGGATCCCCGCAGAAAAAAGGGAACCTCTTCAACCTCTGCACCTCCTGTGGAAGTGCAGCATTCCCCTCTGCAGCGGTTTCTCTTCAGTGGCACAGAAACACGGTGGCTATTGCAAGGTCACTGCAGCACCAGGAGCCCAAACCACACCAACCCAGCCCGAGTCCTTCCCACGCACGTATACGGACACGTGCAGAAGCCAAAGGTGGTCTGGCAAAGTGAACGCAGAATATTGCCCCTGACCCCCGACTACTCACGCTTACTTGGCTCTAAAGTTCCCCATCTAAACTGCAGCCACTGGGATAAAGTTCAGAGCAATAAACCTCGGCTCTCCTCTCCAGCCCCCAACACGTTACAGAGCATAGATCCAACAATCCAATCTCCATATATTTTATTCTCGAAATATTTCATTTCTGCCCACCAATCTTTACATCTCCCATTGGATTTTGCTTTCATAAATGGATTTTTCCACAGAGCTGGCAGAAAATATATTTAATTTCAAATTTCTCTAAATGGAAAAAGTCAATATAAATGTCAGCGCGCATTTGTGCTGCAGTCTTTCGGGTGACACCAACCTCAGGTATGAGGGCAGGAGGGGCTGCTGCTCGGCCCCATCGCTGCACTGCTCTCATGTTTTATTTAAGAAGGATCACTGAGAGGAGAAGTCCTCGGCCCACCCTCCTCCTTACGATTCTCAGTACTGCGATGCAGCATCTATCACCCAATTGCACTCTGTCCCAGCGCCGATGTCATTCATCCACGGGGATTCCCTTGGAACAACTGACGTACAAACTGCCTTCAAACACGAAATGAAGAATGCTCAGACTTCAGTGAACGGAACTGGAACTGCAATGCTGCTGCACGTGGTCCGGCTTTATTCCCGCTAATTAAACAGGAATAAAGGGGTGGTCCTCACAAAGCCATCTCCTGCACCGTTACTGCAGACGAGTGGCAGCCACCACTGCTCGTGCTGAAGGCCTCGCGCCCCCACGGCCCTCCCCCTGCTCCTGGCAGCCCAGGGCTCAGCTGGAAACCACAGAATGTGCTACGACAGCTGAAGGTTGGGTGGTTATGGGGTCAAAGCTGTCATGACACCACAACACACCAACAGTTGCTGTGAACTCATGCCACTGCAAGTGCACGCGCTGGGACCCCAATACACAAACAATTGATATGTGTGACCTCTTCAGAACACATTTCGTGGTGACACACCCCAGACCTAAGGACAATGCACGTCCCCTTGAGGGGGTGCCGTGGGCAGAAGGTGCCCTCCAGCAGCTCCGTGAGCAGCAGGAGCTGGGAGCCACGTTCATGGGTGAAAACAGATGTGGGACCCAAACCGTGACCAGGGAAACGCTCTTACACTCTGTGCCCTCCCATGAATTGCAGGAGATGAAGGGAGGTCCTGGTTAGAAATCATACGGCAGAAGTTAAATATTTCAAGCGACCTAAGGAAAAAAAATCTTTAATAGTGATGATAAAGAATAGATTTGTATAGGAACTGTCACTACTCCCAAGCAATTTTTCTCCTTTCATTTCAGGGCTGTGCTTTTTTGTGTTAATGTATGCACATATGTGTGTAATATTTTCAGAAAGCCTTTCACATTAAACTCTAATTTCTTCTCCAAAGCCATTCCGCAGTATTTTTCTGGAATGCATTAAGCAGCCTGACTGAACAATGTAATCCTAATTAGTTTGCAAACTACACAGCTCACCTCTGAGGGGGAGTAAAGCCCATGTAAATTAAAGCGAATTGGATCAGGCTGCCCTAGGAATAGTTTACAGGATTAGTGCTGCTGAGCGTGCGATCTCAGAAGTTGCTTGTTGCTTTCACCCTCCAGTAATAACTCACACGTACATTTCACTGATGGGGAACTGAAAGGTAAAAACATTTTTGGTTTAATACTCCACAATGGGTTTTTTGCATAATGTGGAAAAGCCCCATGGGAGGAGCAGTGAGCGTGATGTACACTCCCAGCTCAGTGGCTGTGAGAGCTGGTCACCCCACCCCGCCGGATGGGCACTGCACTCGAGGAACTGGTGCAGTTCTGCCAGAGATGTTCCAGGGGTTCTGCAGTAATTGAATAATCTGAAATCTCCATTCATGTCCTCGTGGACTAATCTGCAACAGTGTTAAGGGACTGCTATGATAATAATTAAGTACAAGTCCTGCATACAGAATTGGTGTTCTGCATCTCCATCCCCGCAAGGGAGTTCCTCTCTTAATAAGACTTAGATCAAGTTTTACCTTTTCTTAAGGAATTCACCAAGATTGTCACGTTGTACCGAGATAACCACATCTGTACATTAAGATATCTCAAATCTACGGGCTCAACACATTCATCTTGTTCTCTGATCGCTGCCATCTGAAATCGGTGGTGTCAGACTATATCAAAGCAGATGAACCCGCCCTGCCACCAAACCAGGGCTGCAGAAGGGTGTCCAGCTCACAGCACTGCTCCCTCCTCC
This sequence comes from Cyrtonyx montezumae, assembly GCF_038088225.1. Taxonomy (NCBI): domain Eukaryota; kingdom Metazoa; phylum Chordata; class Aves; order Galliformes; family Odontophoridae; genus Cyrtonyx; species Cyrtonyx montezumae. The sequence goes on from NW_027071948.1 coordinate 416,208, forward strand.
ACACAAGCATGGAAACAGAGGATGAGCACTCGGTGCCACTGCTGCTGCCACCACTGCTGGATTCTGGTGGGGCACCAGGTTCACAGCAGCAGTTTGGCACAGCTGCACTGCAGGTACTGCTGCTCACACTCAGCAGGTCACTGCTCTGCCTGAAGTTTAACAGAGCCATTTTCTCCAGCTTCTCTTCAGGCAATGGGATTTGGAAAGAACAAACCTGTCTTCAATACAGCATAAAGAGCAAGAGCATCTGTGCCAGCCTTCCAAAGCACAGGGATATTTACTGTAAGAACACAACTGCCTTTTAATTGTAGAAGCAGTTTGCAATGAGCTCGTGTGAATGTGCAGTTTGCAGACACCTGGAAAGGCACGAGGAGCAGAGAGCACCAACACACTACAGCTGAGCCAGCCACGTGCACATCGCAGCAGTACCAGCCTGCAATTACTTGACAGCTATTTCAACTCACTCCTTATTTATTAGTTAAAATTTTTAATTATGTGAATTGATTAGGAACATATCACCAGGGATCCTAATTAATTAGAATTCTAAAAAGGATCACGGACTGGAGATTTTTAATAGATTCCACAAAGAATTGCACAAAGATGTATATTAAGGGAAAGGCCAAATTAACTTCTTTCTGGTTTATCAAGCATTTTCTAAGAGGATTGTGCACCAGATTAACCAAGTAATATCAGAACCCCTTACTCATAGCAATGCTAAGTGAGGCAGTATTAAGCATTGCAGGCAGTTATCATTTAACGTCTGCTTGATTAATTAGTTTATTCCCCTCCCCAGATCTTCCTTACTCCATGTCCATGTTCATCAAACCCTTCCATGCAGTGCTGCTGATCACAGAGATCCTCAGGTACCCATGGTAAACTTATTTCATTTTTTTCCTTACCCAGAACTGGGACAGACAGAGAAGCCATTGTCTTTATCAGCCTCAGAAAGCAATTAATGATAAAGTCTATTCATACAAACAGAACTGGCTGGTCAGCCCTCGCACGGGCCAACACGTTTTTCCTTTCCCCCTACTAACTGCCATTCTCAAAACTTCATTTGGATACGATCTGTGTTCTTGGCTGTCTTTGTATTTTTCCATCACTGTGGCCATGATACCTATTTATCTTCTGGCTGCAAGAACAGCGAACATGATCTGGCAGTGCCACAAGGCAGACAGTTATTTCATGCCCTGTTAAACTCTAATGTGGTTAACAACAATATCATTCCAACTTTTAAAAGGGTCTTTTTTTATTATTTTAAATCTGTTGCCTGCGTCCAAGTAAAGAACATCACTTCCAGTTAGGATGGTATCAGAAACATAATAATGTACTCCATCCATGAAGCAGCAGCGCAGGGTGTACTGATCAAGTAATTAAAAAGGTTAAAATACATAATTCTTTCCAAGTAGCATTTTGAGGTCAAGAAAATTGACTTTTTCTACGTGGTACAGAACTCAGATCTGTAGCAATTACTGGATGCAACGCTGTCAGCAAAATGAGCAAGCATTAAGCAATGGGACAAGAGAGCAGGATGGAGAGAAAACCACCCGTGGTGCAGCAAGGTGGAGTGAGCCTGAGCGTGTCCCGGAGGGAAAGCTGTCCTGCAGCCACTGGAAAACATGAGAATGGTGCACGGACCCAGACTGTTATTATTAGCAGTCACTTCTGTCTTTTTCAGCTGGAATTAAGTCAACAAAACTGAAAGACAAGCGAAGGGGGACAGACTCAAAGTACAGGAGTGAGTTCTGCAATGGATCCAACTCTCTTTACTCCAAAGTATCTGTAACTTTCTGACTGCAACCTGAATCTCCCTCTGGTTGTTCACGTGAGTTTATTTTCTCCTGTCTTTCCTAACATCAGTCACTGCTATCTGAATCATCGCTTCCCTTGCATGTTCTGATACCCCAAGGGAGAAAATGTTAATTTCTTTTACACGCTTCGATGATCAATGTGGATTCTGGTACCTCTTGTTACCTAACACATAGATTTATGTAGAAATTGTGCTCCACAGTTTGGGGGCCAATGAAAACCCCATTAAGTGTTCACAGCATTGATGCAGGAACCAAATTTGTGCTTGGACATCACATTATCTGCCAGGAGACCTCTGCACCATAGCACAGAGTGAGTCCCACATTTATCAAAGCAAAGAGACCCAGGTTCTACCCATTAGGTGTCACAATAAGACGATGGAAAGATGTTTTGGATTAGAGGGCACAAGTATCTTCCTGGAGGTTAAAGAGCAAGTACTAAGGGGCTCTTAAAGTGGAGAAAGACAGAAGAGTGAGTGGCTGAACCCAGGCACATTCAAATCAGAAGGAAATTACTTTGACCCTTATTTTCTTAAGTGGTGAAAGCAACCAGTCACCAAAAGAAACCTTCAAATTCTGCATTCCCCATCCCTTGCACATCACGGATCATTAAGTAACACCATATTTGTGTTATGTGTTGCTGTCAGTGGCCGCTGTCCTATAGCTAAAGTTTGCAGCACAGGTTTTGGTATTCTGCATCGTTAAAAGTTCATGGAAGTTAATTGAATCCCATTCTGCAAACACTAAACAAAAACAAACTACAATTTCTATTATGCTGACTTTTTTTTTTTGGCTTGTCATAATAAAGCATTGTTATTGGATGTAAAAATTATGGAACAAAGTTATGTCTCCCTGGTGTAATATAATGCAATCCATTTAATACTATTTTAAAACCAAAAACCTCATTAAAACAGACAGAATGTAAGAATGACAAATTGCCCGAAGGGAGCGGGAGCAGAAACGTATCCCACGCACTCAACTGCTCAGAGCACCGCATGCGTAACGCAGCACCAGCACCAAAGCTCAGCACAGACCCCATGAGTGGGACCAGGGGCCAACGCTGCCATCCACCTGGAGAGCACGGGCAGGACCCCCAGCCACGAGCAGCACCAGCTCCTCTGAACACCACAGTTTGCTCTGCACTATGCCCACGTGAGTGGGTGCAGCCTCAGATCCACAGCGGTGCTCACAGCCCATTAACTACAGAAATCAATACAGATTATACAAACATACACCCTTACAGCTTTGCTATTCATTCACTGAAATCAGAGTATTTCTTGATAACACAGCTATGTCCTGCCTGGGAACACGTGACCATCCTTTTGGCCCAAGGTCGGGAACACAGCCGTGCTGTCTTAAGAACTAACTCAGCATCAGAACCTCAGCTACCAGAATACACAGTTCCCATTTAATAAGGTAAAAAAAAAAGTACAAACCCATATTTTTTTTATCCACATCTGCGCATCAGAAGTGATTGATGAGATCCAATAGCTCATTCCTCACACACGCAGATTGTAAGAGAATGGTTATGTCAAACGATGACATATTTCAGAACAAACAGGCTCGTTCCAGAAATACCACGTCAGGTGAAACGAGCCGTCTCATTTTTCTGGAGTTGCTAAGGAATTTCAGCAGAGCAACAGTCTCCTTCAAACTGTTCTTTCAAGCATAGTCTGATTCTGGTCTAAATTCAATAGAAAAATCTATTTCTGCACCTTCTGAGAGCAATACTTAATAAGCATACGTAAAACTATGGCAATTGCTGTGAAAAGTACCTGTTTGGTGAGAACCAATCCCATACATTCAAAGCTTCCACGTGAAAAAAAGAGAGAATACGTGCAAAGCTCTCCTACCTCCACTCCTTGGACTTTCAGCTTCATGTGATCCTCCCTGGTGGTTTTCCCATCTTTCCTTTTCTTCCAGCAGTATCCATCCTTCCTGTACTTCACCTTCTTCCTATTATACAGGATCATAGAACCATTCTGTGGTCTGCAAACCAGAAACAACGAAGAATGAGATAAAGCAAAAGACACTCAAAGAGAACATCGGAAGCAGCATACTGCAGAGCAATGAGATCCCTGCAGAAAAGCAATATTCCATATCTGGCACCATTTTTTCCCCACCTTTTGTTGCTTTTAATTGGATTAAGTATGTTTTACAACCTATGAAGTTTTACTTTGGATCCCTGCACGGAACAAAGTTTGTGTGCCAAGAATAAAAAGGGAAGAAGTACAACGATGTCTTCACAAGGGCTATTATCTTTGGGTTCAAATACAAGCAAAATTAGAAAGACAGAAATTGAAGGGATAAAAGGGCATTATTGTGGTGGGAAATGTCTGTTTTCACTGCCCCAGAGCCAGGCAAAACCTGTGCCCCTCACACAGCACCAGGACACGGACGTTGGCTCCAAGAAGCACCAACAAGGAGCTGCAGAGAAAAGCATCAGCTGATCCATCACATCGACCGCTCGCACTTCGGCCGATGGCAGACGTGGGGTAACTCTCTTTTTTGAGCAGTGTGACCTCGGAGATGTAGGAAAACATTTTCCTCGTGAGAAACGCACTGACACCACAGAGCATCAATGAAGAAATGCCGCCGTAGTCCATCAGTTCCCCCCCCCGTGCTGTGCTGCACTGAACGCTCTGCCATCCGCTGAGCTGATGCACTGAAGGGGCATTTCTGCTGTAATATTAAAAATGCACTAAAAAGACACCATGCATCACACGCAGACAGCAGTGCTGGAGATGCTGCAGAAATTTACAGTGGTACATTAGTCACAGTAATTTGGTTTTAGAACACCAAGAACAGAAAGAAAAACAACAACATTAGCAGCAGCTGCAATAAACAACTTCCATAGGAAGCCTCTGGCCGGAGACACACGATGGAGCACAGCTCCTGGACCCATACAAACAGCACGGACAAAAGTCCCTCCAGACAGAGGGGAACACCCCCGTGACACTGCTTTCCCCATGGTTGGTTTCTCACCTGCATTCCTATTAATTCCCAGGATGGGATGTGGTGAAAACTAAAGAAAACCTTTCAGATCACAGACCTTATGGCATGGGTACACTCCTAAGGCTGCAATGATACAAGCCCTCGTCAGTACAGAAATTAGGGATGCTTTCCTTGCACACGCAAATGTTTTATAACCCTAACCCTATAATAACCTGTGACAGAACCACAAGTGCTCCCCAGCAACTCCTCCTCTCCTCCATCCTGCAAAGGAGACAACAAATCTACCAACTAACTGTGACAAGTCCCACCAGCCTGCAGAGAATGCAATGCTGTAACACGATGGAAAGCAGCACCGAGAGCAGGGAGGCAGAGTCCCAGGCTGCAGCAAGTGAGGACAAGGCCCAGAACAACAGCCACAGGAACAAGAGAAAAGAGCTGCTTGCCCTCAGAAGGCCTCAGCCACACAGGGACCTCCAGCAAAAGAAACCCTCACCTCCACTGCCAACCCTTAAATGAGGGCTGGGAAGGGCTGGATCCCGGCTCCATCCCTTCTGCTCCATCACATACATTGCATGCACCTGAGCTCCCCTGGGCTGGCCCTGCCTTCCCACCAGTGCTCCATCACTGCTTCAGGACATGACTGAGCACTTCTGCTACAGAGATCATGAACATTTTTGACATGGAAGTCGAATACTCCTCATTTCAGAGGGAGTGGGTGAGAAGAGCACGAGGTTCAGCTGTGCAACCTTGCTGTGATTTTGCAAGGCTGAAATCAGTTTCATGTTGTTTTATTTCTGTGGTAAAAAAAGAACAGAGTCAGAGGTCACTGGAAAGCAGTTAACAAAATTTATACAAAACAAAATAAAACACGATGGACCAAAATCTCTTAAGCACCTCTGGAGCTGTCGATTCCGACCGCAGCGTATCGAGTCGGCTCAACGCTTGTGGAAAACAGCTGGTTTCTAAAGATATCTTCATAAAATGAGAGGCAATTCTAACCTGATATACACTGCTGCTATATTTCTCTTCCTGTGGGAAAAAATAGAAAGGGAAGATCTCCTGCGCTTATCTCTCTTGCACAAGCACAGCCGAGGGCAATAAACTGATGTGTGCAGATGGAGGGCTGATAGCAGCCCTGGGACAGCGGGCACGGAGCTCAGGTCTCCTCCAGAGGTGGCACTGCTGAAGCCAAACGCAGAGGCTTCACCTGCACCTTCAAAGAGGGGAAGGAGCTGCACACTTTGAGCACCAACTGCTCTGGGGCTGCAGTTTCCCACCAGTCTGCTCAGTGGTGCCTGTAAGTCTGCATCCTAAGTAAGGTGGGATCCTCTGCACGGCATCACTCACAGAAAGCAATCGTTCTCCTGCACTAAAGCTGCTCCTGGATCCACAGCAGCAGCTCAGGAACGTTAACAGCAGCTTGCTGGATTAGCCTCGAGCCTGCAGCACCGCGGCTCACGAATGCAGGACAACACGAAGTCATCAAACAGCATTTTCATGTGACTGTGCAGCATCCCATCCCCAGCCCAGCACGCTCCCGCAGCCCCGGGCCAGCAGGGCAGGATCGGAGCCCACAGCGGCGCAGTCTCCGCCGGCCCCGCGGCGTGGGGCTTGCAGGACAGCCTGCCTGACCACAGCCCGGAATAGCACCCAGCATGCGAAGAGAAGGCTCCCTTACAACTTTGAATTTCCTTCCTTTTATGAGTCTGTGGCATTTAAAAGCTGCCTGATCTCTATTTAGGTTGCTTGTTTGTGGCCTGGGGCAAGGAGGGAAAAGGACAGGAAGAATAATTGCAGAGCAGAGAGCCTTTTGTCTTAAGTATTGATGAGATTTGAGATGCCTCCCTCTCTCCTCCTGTTATTTACCACCACAGCTCTCAGATAAATGGGCACAGCGGCAGAAGAGCTATTTTTGCCCAACTTGTTCCTGCTATGGCCCAGAAACAGACACCACATTCCACGTTCACACTTATTTTCTGAGCGTGTCCCCGTGGGCTCTGCAGGGAACGTCAGCACGGGGCTGAACAGAGCTGTGTCCGCTTCTGCCCCCAGCCCCAGCGGAGGGGCTTCTGCTTCTTATCCCAGCAAATAATGTGATTAAAAAATCCAAAGCACTCTCATCTTGCTGTGAACGTGGAACTCACACAAGGAGAGAGCAAAGAGAAAAGAAATTAAGGTTAAGATATTTTGGTCAGCTGATGCTTCACATCCGCCTCTCTGCTGTGCTCGTAAATTAAAGCCCCGCGGCCTAAATGACCGAGATGTTCCCCTAATCACGTTACTGCAGTATTAATAAGGCTGCTCAATGCAACTCGTTCCCTCTAAATTGTCCATAAAGATTTGGTAAATGTCAGACATATTGCTTAATGAAAACCATGTTTTACTGCCGAGGGAGCTCTCCTTGCCGAAAGGGAACTGCAGATATTGCAGTGCCAAAAGAGACAGAAAGAGAACCCTTCCCCGAGGAGGTCCACAGCTCCAAAAATGGCTTTTATGGCATCATCCCACCATCATTTCAATTGCCCACCAACACAGTATTTAAGGATGCTCTGTCCTTCACAGCAGCAAACCCACAAAAGAAGGTCTGAAGATTACCAGAAGCCGTCAGCACCCACAGCTCCAGAGCAGAAAACGCCTCCGAACAGCGTCAGCGCAGCGAGACGAGCACGGCTGCACGGGATGGCAGCGGGGAAAGGGCAGGAGTTCTATCCTAAGGAGTACTCTGCCACGCTGAGAAAGAAAGCCCCTCTCAAAATATTCTCCTCAACTTAATTAAACTAAAGAGGGGGGACTGAGGAACGATTCCCCTGGGAAATCACACACCTCTCTGAATACGAGAAAAATAGCGTGCGGCCAACACGGGGCGTTTTACACTCACAGAACGTACATAATAACATCTGAAAAGAACGATGCAGTCCCCTAAATCCCTCATCCAGTACTCAGTCAATTTGCTTAAAAGCATCATCTGTTCAGTTCACATCTCCGGGTCGCACTGCTTTGCTGGGAATCGCATCCAGTCCATCCCCAGCCCCACTGGACGCTGTCAGCTCCTCCTGAAGCCGTCCACCAGCAGCAGCCACCACCTGCAGTGCCCACACTCTCTGCTGCCCGCAGGAGGAGGAAGGGAAGCTCTGCCGAGAGCAGGAGGTGCTGTGCAGGAGCTCCCAGTGCCTCCCATCCCGGCTAAAGCCACGGCACGCAGAGATCCAGGCAGCACATTTTTATCTTGGAGAGCTCTGCTCCATCTGGGTGCTATCAAACATTCCGGATGATGGGTTTCAAATAAACCTTCTATTAATTTCCTCTCTGTGCTATGTGCAGCATCTGAAGCCCTTGTATCACAGCTCCTACTTGCAGGGTAGGAGAGACACATGGCGACTGTCAGCTGCGATTCCTTCTGACTGACATCAACTTTTAGAAATACCTCATCTCTCATTTCTTGTTATAACAGGGAAAAAAAATCCGATGACAGAAGTTATTTCTCCCCTGAGAAATGCTGCTCTGCAAGTCTTCATTTGCCTTGACATCCCTCCTCCACCGCACCAATGGCTTACCAGGAGATTAGAGCCCAGAACGAGCCACCTCCAGCAGCGACAGACCAGCATCCCCCCCGCAGCGCTCCAGCACGTCTCCAGGTCGAGGTGCTCAGTTGGCAGCTGAAGGAACCCCAAATCCCCCATCTGAAATCTTCCGACCTTTGAAGCCTCCCCTTACGAAACAAAGACTTGGGCAGAGGTCTTCTCACCCATGCAGGAAGAGATGCAAACCCAACACAAACGTAAACACACTGCATTTCTTTCTTCAGCATTAAATATAATCTGCGCTTAAGAGAAAAGTGAATTTACCTGGTAACCACAAAATTCAAGAGGTTAAAACCCAAAATAACAGACCTAGCAGTTCTATCCAGAGTTGCAGTTAATGCAATGACTAATCCCATCAAGGGGACATTAATTGGTGTCTCGATGCTCCTTTTCATAGCAGCAGTAGGCCATAAAACTTAATCCTTACCTCCTCTTTCCAGCATGAAGCCTCAGTGTTCATCAATAAAACTAATGTTGTTCATTAACTATGAGAGTAATTACCTACGGCTCCAACCAAACACAACTGAACAGGCACATATCAGTGTGATATGACCGGACTGTTGATGGGCAGCCAAGTGAAGCACTTCTGTAAGAACCAGGAAATGCTGACAACTGAAACAGCCACAGTGGACTGTGGGAGCACATTCCCAGCTGTGCTGGCACCACGTGCCACACTCCAGGAAGGTTCAGGGCCCTCTGTGCTTTAGTTTCAGGAGCACTCCTTGCTCTTTTCTCATAGAGCCATAGGACAGTTTTGGTTGGAGGGGACCTTAAAGACCATCCCCTTCAAAACCCACACTGTGGGCTGGGTGCCCCACCAGATCAGGCTGCCCAGGGCCAACCTGGCCTTGAGCACCTCCAGGGATGGGCTGCCCACCGTCCCTCCATAGCTCCATTTGGATGCCCTCCTTTGTCAGTTCACATCTTAGGGTGCTCTGCAGTAACAAACAGCGCTCTGGGAAAACGCTGACAGCCAAACTCTTACTCAGAACAATTTTTTTTTTTTGGGAAACAATTTCTGTGTGCCATTATGATCTTAAATGGCCCAAAATATCGAACATTAAGAACCTCTCAAAGGCTGGAAATGCAGAAGCAGGAGCAGCAGTGCCAGAACCTGCATTGGCAAAACCACAAAGCATCCCACATCGCCACAACTCGTTCCTCTGCCTCCATTTATCAGACATGCTTCGTGACTCAAATACCTGCATCTCAGGACCATAAACATATCAACAAAAGGAAAATAAACATCTACTGAAGAAATGCTTCATTACAGAGCTTGAAAGAATTTCCAGGGAGGCTATAGGTTAAGCGTTACTTTAAATCACTCTGCACACAGCGTGGTTTGATGTACTTTGCTCGGATAAATATATGCCATATTGATTGCGAGCACTGGTCTATGCTTTCCAAATTAGCTCTGCAGAAGAGCAGCCTCACTCCAAACCCTTTATGTCAGAGGAAGAACTTCCATTAGCTTCATGGATTTTGGAGTCCAAACAGAGCCTTTGGCTCAGAGCACTCCCTATGTAAATACAGACTCTATCAGCCCTCGCCGAGGATGCAGTTTCAGACTATCAACGTGGCATGGCTGCACCAGTCCCATCTGGCTTGTTGGGTACAGTTAAAGGTGATCCTCCAAACTTTTTTTTTGTTGGGATAAGTCTTCCTTGCTCTGCTATCTGACACACACATAAAGCTACAACCAGCCCGCTGAAGATTTTTATTCTCCTCTATCTCCAAATGAAAGATAGGACTCAGGCTCTGAGGTTTCTGTTAGCTGGAAATTCACACTTAGAAATTAATTTATCACAAAAGTATCCGTACAAGAAAGAATTAATAAGGAGGAGTTCAATTACCAGATGGCTTTTTAACATTTCCGATGTGATCTCAGAATCACAGAATCATAGAACATCCCAAGTTGGGAGGACCCATAAGGATCAGAGTCCAACTCCTGGCAACTGGGCCGAGTTCCCCAAATGGGGCTGAAAGCCCTCGCAACGCCTCGCAACACCACACCGTGCCCCACAGCATCCTGCCACCCCCTTCTTACCACTGAAATCATGCCTGGTATTTTTTTGGTCAGTAATGGGAATACCCTTCATGCCCATGGTTTTCTCTGACACGACAGAGGAGCTCTTTTGCTTTTATCAAAGGAATAAGTCAGAACTTGTTTTTTGTACCTTTTCATCAGGCTCACTGAACAGGAATACGCTTCTGGAAACCATGTTGTCCCAGAGCTCAATCTGTAGCCCAAGCTGCAGGCTAACAACACTATTTGGAACCGTTTTTTAATAATGTGATAGTTCATACATCGATGGTTCAAAACTCTACCCTAGATCTGAAAAAAAATCAGAAAGAATTTTTATCAACTTGTCAGTATGCCATGCAACTGAAACCTCCTTGTAACAACATAGGAAAAAAGCTAGAATATCAAAATTGTCATTAAAGAAAATGCATACAAAATGCTATAAGGGCTTCTGGAAAATTATTTCTTGATATAATGACGTGTTATAGACCTAAATCTTAGTACAAGGCACAGGGAAGGATGGCTGAATCAACCTTACTCATTGAAATATAATTTTGAAAGAATTGGTGTTCATCTCTTTCTTGCTCAAGAACCTTTATCAATTTTGTTAGCCCTCAATTTGTCCTTACTCCTACGGGGACATTACTTGATTTACTGAGAATCACTTCTCACAACTCATGAATGCTTTATGCTGCTTCCATATTAATCATCCCAATATCTGTTGTTGTGCTGAGGGGAGTCCATCTCATCTGTATTTCCAAATAGACCTATGGGGTTTCCAGAACTGCTTTATCATTCTGCGTTATTGATTGCTCTCTTGGTGGACACAGTCACAATGCCAAAGACCTACAGCTCTGATTTGGTCAGAAAAGTATGACAGTCGAACTTGCAAAGATGCCAACAGCTACCTCCTAAAATTGTGAAAAGCACAACTTTGCTCCACAGGAAGGCCAGCAGGAGCTGAGCCTTGCAGTATTTGATAATTTATTTCTGTCTACGTGAGCATCCATGTGTTTGCACATTTTAAAGACAACGTGCATTTACATGCCCTTAAAATTAGCACCCAGGAAAATGGGCTCAGGCACATCTGTCTGCCTGCTCCCATCGCTCCTTCACATGAGGAAGATCCCTTCTCCAGCCCAACCACAGCTCTGAGACCAGCACCGCTCAAACTGCTGCTCCCATACAGAAGGAACCATCGCCCCCTCATCAGTTCCTAATGCTCACAGCTCCAGGTGAGCTCTCAGACGTCTCAGTGGGGCCGACCCCTCGTGCTCCATTTCCACTGCACTGACCACGTGTGCTGCCTGGGACGCGTGGCTGAGCACCCCTGGGAGCCCATCCCATCTTCCAGATTAACCTCGAGAAAGTAATCTATTTATTTATACCAATTTAGTTCCATCAATTAATGATGACAATGCAATTAACTAGAATGCCAGACAGTAAAAAATAACCACATAATGCCTTCTTCAGAGGAAATCTATTATGTAATCCCAGTCGGTCTTCATTAACACAGAGTATTCCAGTAAAAGGTAGTAATCTAGTTATGGTCTGTGAAATATGGAGACCCATAAAGTTGTTTTTCAGAATTAGGAGCAAAGTATTTTTAGCAAATGGGAAGGAAACATTTCTGCCTTTCTCCTGCAAACCTTTCCCAGATGAAGGAGTGGTGCAGTGCTGCTCGGGGAGGCAGCGGGGCCACCATCTCTGCGGGTGTTTAAGGGAAGGGGACACACAGTGCTCGGGGTCAGTGGGCACTGCTGGTGGTGAAAGGACAATCGGACTGCAAACCTTAGAGGTCTTCTCCAACCTCAATGATCTACAATACAACACAGTGGTGCCACGCAGGCGAGGCAATATCACCAACACACAACTTCCAAGCTGGTCACGGGAGGGTCCCCAGCACCCCACCATCCCACAGCACCCGGCTCCTTGGCCAAGCCAAGAGCTGCACTGCGCCCACGTCCTCACTCCATCCCCCACCCAGGAATCCTCAGAGCTCCCCATCACCGCCCTCTCATACACGGATGGTCCTTCATGTGCTGACACACAAACACACAAAAGCATCCATGTCTCCAAACGTGCCAAGCCGTGAGGCATCCCTGACTAAAAGCTGATAATGAACCAACTTTCTAAAAGCACCTTAAATCCTACAGGACTTTGTTTACAATGCAACTCAATTATTGTTTTATTCGGATGGTTATCGTTCCTTATACCTTCCCAGCTCATCCCATTTCTGAATTTAATTACTTTGTGGTATTTTTAGTTGAGATAAAATTACATGTTTTCAGATTAATTTAGCTGAAGCTGACTTTTAATAATAGCAAATCCTTTTTCCATCGCACCCTAATTTGAGATCAACTAAGTGAGTGTGAATCTCTTCTTTAAACTCCACGTCACACCCACATGGCAAGCTGCAATCGCAATTTCAAAGCCTCGTGCAGCGTGCCAGACATCTAAGGGTAAATGTTGGCTGACTCTTTAATTAAAGACCCACTGTTTGGCTCTTTCCTCTGTTATTTTCTCAGCTCATGCTGACAGCGAACAGTCAGGTGATTGCTGTTCCCTACACGCTGGCACCAGAAGCACTGCTAAAAAAGGCACAAGGCAGGTTTAAAAACACCAACCAAAACACAGCCAGTGCTCCTCTGCCAAAAGCAGCACCTCCCCGGGTCAGCGTTACTGCACCGTCCCCCTCAGAGCATGCAGGATGCGTGCAAGCCAGCACTGCCATCTCATCCTTCTTGTTTCAGCAAGAAAGGTCTCTTCGTTTAAAAAGCAACTAAAGGAAAAAAGGAAGAAAAAGAAAAAACGTCCCCACGTATGCATATGTTGTGAAATTTATGAAAATAATTAAGGAACTTAATTATGATTTTCATTTAGGGGAAAAAAAAAATCTCTCATGAATACTTTCCTGAAATAAAGTGACGTATTCCAGAGCGCTTCCATCTAGAGCTGTGCAGCACTAAACCAGCCATGGTCAGCACGGGCCCTGCAGGGCACGAGGAGCTACTGCCACAACAGAGTGAAACTGTGACAGCATCACAGAGCCGCAGCATGGAGCCATGGCACGGCTGAGGTTGGGCGACCTCCAAGCCCCCCCAGTTCCAGCCCAACGCTGTGGGCTGGGTGCCCCCGGCAGCTCAGGCTGCCCAGGGCCCATCCACGGCCTGGGGCACCTCCAGGGATGGTGCCATCCTGGTAGCAGAACTGAAGTGTTCCCAACGTTCTGAGCAGCGCTGACCAAACTGAAACCGCGCTGAAATATGTAAATACCACCTTTAATTTTACGTCAGTTTTTTGGGAGGAAGATGGTGGGAATGTTTTACTGCCAGGGGTGGAAGGGCACACACAATTTATTCACTTTCATTGCAACTGAGCGTTCTGAATAGCAGGGAGCTGGCCTTTTCCATGAATATAAAACACTCCCATGCACGCAGGTCCCCATCTCCATCCCATCCCCTCTTCCCCTGGCATGGCTGATCCCGAGGTCAGACCTAACAACCACTTCTGATTTTTCCCACTTCTGATGGAATCCTAACGCTATTGAGATGTAATACATTTATTACAAGGACGCTCTGCCAGCAAGTATTAAAACTTAGGAAAGTGACTTTGCAAATTACCAACCAGTCACTGAGCTAATGAAGCAGGGCTTTTAAAGAGATGGAGGAATAGTTCCTATGTTATATGATGGCAATCTATTGTGAGAAGAGAGATTTGGTTCAGAGCAAAAACGCTCGGCAGTGCGAGAAACACTAATCCACAGTGAACCAGGCAACAGAGACGGAATAGGAAACAGATTTACTGCTGATGAAGGAGGGCTTAGGAAAGAAATAACTTGATAGATAATAATAATAAAGCAGTGATGCTTTGTGTGTCATATTTTTACTTTTGAAACCAAACTGCTTCAAGGAATCTCAGTGATGGTTCAGAGCTAGTTCAGGCAGTGATTTCCCATATACAGATGGGACTTTTGAAGTTCCAACGCATCAACCCAACAGGAGTGAGAGCTGCTGGGATGGCTGTGAGCGAGCAGGCCGCTCCTGCTGGGCCAGCACTGCCCCTGCCCCACAGCACCACCCCAGTGCTTCCCAGGAGCTTCCCTCCGAGCACTACAAAGCAGAAACAAGAGGTGTGACGATGAAAAAGACAACGCGAGCGTCTCCCGGCCAGGACGATGTGCTGCTCAGTGAAGCAAATCCTCCCTCACACACAAAATGTTTTCGTGGTAACTGGTCCAACAGCTTCAACCTCCTTCAGCTGCTCACAAATCCCGTTACACTGCGAAGATCTGTACTGCAGCTTTAATTTACTTACTGTAAATAAATCCAACGACTTGGCCAGATCATTTAATGAGTCACCCGGGACACCAAAGGGGCCAGAAAATTGTAATCCTTATTCCGACAGCATGAGGTGAAGCTGTGTGTTATAACCTAAGGTAATGCACTGCTAATAACAGCGTGAAGATTCAAATAAAACCTTTAAAATCTGTTCGGTGTTAACGTCACCTCAGAGTTTAAATCACAGAGAGCAATTAATAACAGAATGATGTTAGTTTATAAAATTAAGAACTGAAAGCATTTCCCGACCAGATTTATGGCACTGCCCTCCAGCAGGAGCCCCGCGCGGCTCCCGGGCACACGGCAGTGCCGCACTCGGGGCACTGCGGGTGCTTCCAGGCAGGGGGTGCTGAGTGCTGCCAGCTTCCCACCCCACACTAAAGGGATCATTTCTGGAAGCAGCTCAGTGAGCTCCTGCGTGCCCTGCACCATTCTCACACAAAACACCCGGCCAGCGCTGCAATGAAAGCGAGCTGCACAGCACCACGGCTCCATTCATTCCCACGGCAGGCACCTTTCATCATTCTGTAACTGCTCTTTAATGAAGTTGCTTCCTCAGTGTTCCAGCTCAGCCAAGCCACTTCCAAAGGACGTGATGCTCAGCGCGGCCGCACAAAGCAGTGCTCAACACGAGCACTGCATGCACCCAATGGATGCGCTGGGGATGGAGGCTGTGCTCAGCACTCACCTCCCAGCTCTGAGCAGGGAGCACTAAGGGCAGCTCTGAGCCACACTGAGTGCTTCCAACATCACAGCCCTTTGTAGGACAGCACAGACCACCATTCCACCCCACAGCCTCCTGCAGTTTTAGCACAGACTGCTTTGCCCAGGCTTTGCAGAGCTGCAGCCAATGTCTGATGACACCCCAGATAAGGGGATGCCACAGATACTCGCAGACACTCTGCTGAAAGAAGTTTTGTCTCTCCTAATTGAGAGAGCCTTTATACGTCTTCTTATCACTTAACCTCCTTTATGTGTATCTCTGTAAATCAAGTCACAGTATCCTGTTTGCTCAGTGCGGCAGCAAAGAGCAAGAGGAAGCACAGGAGCTTTTCAGCTAGTGAGAAAGTTAAGTAAAATATAGGGAACGTGCCACAAACACAAAACAAAGTCAATGAATTCATTTGTTACAGAGTGAGAGCCCTGCAAGATCTGCCCTTTGAGTAGTTTACTTTAGCTAATTGCTTATCCAGCAAGAAGACCCCCATTGCACAACACATTTGCATTGCTGGAGGCTCAGCTGATGAGAAACAAATGGTCATCTGTCAGAGGGCACTGAAACAGCAGCACGTGGACTCTGCTGAGCATCACTTCGATCCTCAAACCAACACATCACAGCAGCTACGATGGGAGCACCGCAGGAGACAGCAGTCACCACTCTGGGGGAGCAGGGCGGGCCGGGCCCATCTCTGCTGCTGCAGTGCAGTGTACAATTCCACGTGTAAATGCTGTGTTCTGGCACCTGCACCACCTCCCCACCAGTATAAGGTAAAGACAGGCAAAAGCAAATGACTCAATACAACATTTGCAAACTCCCATTTTTTTCAGTGCTGCTGAAGAGCAAGCTGGACGTGAACCGTCAGCCCTGCTAGGAGTCCACCAGACAGCAGAAAGATGGAACAAGTACAGATGTTATTAGTCTCATTAAAAATCTGCAAATTAAACAGTGAGTGCAACAGCCTTATTTGTCTTAATTTAGCTCATCATTGACACTTATAACAAATACAGGAATATCGCTACGGCCAATTCATTCTCATTGGCAGCAGTCGGGTGCATCCTGACAAAGCAGAGCACTGCTGCCCACCAGGAGCCGAGCTGGAGGGGCCAGGACAGCCCTGTGGCACCCCCAGCACCAGCAGCTGGACACTGGGAATGCCCTGCCTTTGGGCTCCCTGTAAAGCAAGGACACCAGCAGCCTGGTATCCAGGCTTCAGATGCGATGTGCCCATGGCTCCTGACCCCAGCACAGGGATATGTGACTGACTGCATCCACCAAGCCTTCATTTTCATTACAAGGAAGTGCAGACAAGAGCTCCTCCTCTGCTCCACCACAGCACACGGTGCAGTCCGAGCACTGCTCGCCCCTGTCTGCATCCCAAGTCATCTTCAAGAAATCCTCACTGCTTGTTTTAAAAATAAAGCCAGCTTGTTCTTGTACTGCACACAGCAACGCTAAATTAGGCCAGAAAACAACAACAAAACACCAGCAGTACACACTGGCACAGCTCAGCTCCCCAGCAAAAAGCCATGACAGCTTTGACAGACTCGATAGATTTCACTACTCATTTTGTAAAAGTGCCAGGCATGCAAGAAGCAAACAAGACACCCCAGGATGGCATGCTAGGGAGGACTGCAACGTCGGTGCTTTCCAGGTAAGCAGAGTCACTTTTAGGCAAAGCTGGCCAGGCCTGGGCTGAGAGCTGGGGACCTGACGCTATCAGGATGTGGGGCTGCTGGTTCAGAAGTCCCCCACCAAAGAGACCACAGTATTTCTTGTAGGAAAGCTTCAACTTACCAGGTTCCACTGGGAGGCTTACGATGGGCTTTTACTGCTGTTTTATTTCCCTCAGAATCAATAGAAAACAATAATCCTACAGCTAAACATAAATCACATTGCAAAACTTGGTGAATCGTCACGTGCAGTGCCTTGGGAGCAGGAGCTTTATTTAATTCCAGAACCTGCATGGTTAATGGTTTGTAGTTGTGCTCTGTAGACAGCACACCACAGGGCTCTGCTGCTCGGCTCCTCACCCCGAGGCCACTTCAGGATCCACATCCCCTATGCATCCCATCCCACCCCAACCTGGGGACAAGCATCAAATGACCACGGGCCCGTGACACCGAGCTGCAGTCCAGCACGCACCCAGCATGGCACGCACTGCCCTGCACAAGCTAACATCTCCATGAGCAAAGTTCTCCTCCACCATGAGCAGCACCAAAAGCTCTCAGAAGGACCACGAAATTCAGCATTCTGACAGTAAATTACAGGAGACAAAAAGGCATGGGGAAAGCCATTTGAGAACGTTAGATTTAAGGTACGCTTTTAATTAAAATAAGACCAAAGCTGTGATGCAGTGTCATAAAGCAGATAATTTTACAGCTGGATGATCTCCCTCTGATGTACTCGAAAAGCATTTTTAAGTGACATAAAGTTTAACACGCCGCTACATCTGCCGACCCACCAGATTCCACGTGGAATTTAACATTTAATTATTTTTGAGCACTGCTGCAGTGCAGGAGTGCTCACCAACTGCACCCCCGTGAGAATCGCTGCCGGACTCCTGTAAAGCTACAGAACTCAGGACTGAAAAGTAATCATCATAAGGTGATTTGGTAATGAGCTATCAGAAACACTGAGCAAATCCTGGGGTCCGCAGGACTACCAGCAGCATCCTTTCCTATCAGCCTCACACGCAGCCAAACCCCGCAAGCTGCAGCTGTGCTCCTTGTTGGTTTGATATGGACAAGGAGTTTCCCACAGCAGATTCCTGTAAATACAAGCAGGGGGATGTACAGACACTGCAAAACCAATCTATACCCACAGGAAAGTATATAAAGCCACAGGGAAACAGAATATCACTCACATAATAGTCAGCGGATGAAGCACAGAAAAGCAACAGTAGAGGAAATGGAAAAATGTGTCCTTAAGCACCTGACGGTGACATCAGGAAGAGGACACTAATAATGAGCTTTGTCATAAGGGAGAGCTTCCCAGGCTGCCCAGGGCTGCTGGGGTCAGGGGGCGTCTGAGGGACGTGCACCAGTGGGCAGTGGTGGGGGTGGAATGGAGGATGGACTGCATGAGCTCAGAGCACTTTTCCAACCATGAGAAACTATCGGTGTTGCTGTGGTTGAAGAGCCCCAGTGAGGGCTGTGAGCTCTCGGTGTGCACATGGGAGCGCTGCAGGGAGCACTGCTGCACCAGATCCCTCGTGCAGCACAGGGCTGCACAGCTGGGGCACCCACTCATCAGTCACTGCCCATTAGTCGAATAATTAAAGCCTACAGCGCTGCTTACTTTGCTGATTGTATCCACAATTGTCTGGAACAAATAGGCACTTGGCAATTTGGAAGCAACATGTCTAAAATGAAGAATGTTGTCTTAAAAAGAAATTCACACAGGATTCCTCCTGGGAGCCGGGCTGAGCACGGGATGCAGCTCACGGGGACCAGGCCCTCAGGAATCCCAGCGCACCACGTCCCAGGCTCACGGTCATCTCATGAGAGTTCAACTTCAGGGTTTTGCACACCAAGGGCAAATGAAAACCACTGAGACCCATCGCAGTGCCACCAGCCCGTGTGCATCTGCCCCCAGCAAGGGACGGATGCCCTACACATTCCTTTCCACAATTGTCCTTTTGTACATCAGCCCCACTCGTGCCATTACAACACTGGAAAATCTTTCCATTTAAATGCAAAACAGATGCAGTGTGTTAATATGCTTAAAGGAAGTGATGCAAAAGCGCTGACTCCACAGGTAAACACAGCAGGTGACAGCCACTTGTTAGAGCCACTAGCTCTCCACATTCCCATGGAATATTTGCAAAGCACTTTACAGATCTCTAGGCCGTGTGGTGGTTCTCTCCTCCGGAGCAGCAGCCAACCTCCGAGCTCCAGCAGAGCCCGTGCCGGTGGCAGGGCTGCAGGATCCTTGTACCTCTGCAAGGAACAAAGCAGGAACCCACTGATGAAACAGTGCGTTCTCATGTGTGCGGGCACACAGGCAGCAGCACAGGCCTCACCACTAAACACTGCTCTTATGAAACATTTATCCCCCCAGCAGGAGGAGTAGGACACATCCGAAGTCTCACAGAGATCCCACAAGCAGTGGAGAACACACAGCAAACAGAAAGGAGACACTGCAAGGTGTCAGCTGTGGTGACAGCCACAGGTCCCAGTTTCACCATGGATCACCTGAGTTATGGCATCCTCCTTGACTTCAAAGACAGCAGAGCAAGGCAAATGCCTCCTGGGCTGCAGATGTCACCTTTCCTGCTGCTTCTCTGGCAGCAGAAGTGCAAAACAGCCTACGATGGCACCACCTCAGCCGTAAAAGCACAGTTCTGCACAAGCTCAGAGAGGGGGAAGAATACAACCAGAAGCTGAAGCTAGTGCCTCGCAATGAGAACAGCAGCCTTCTGCTGTTCAGGTACACAAGAACTGAAAATAGAAACTCCTGGCTTAAGGGATGGACCTCCAGGGGGGAAAGAAAGGAATTTTCTGTAAATATCCACCAGGACCATAACCCACTGAGGAGAATCAGCACAGGAGATCACAAGCAAAGCAGCGTGCATGTGAGCAGCCGGCACATCCGTCAGACACAGCAGATACCTGGTTAGCAAATCATCCTTCGTTCCACATGAAGATAAAGCCTACTCATTACCTACACGCACTCTTATTCAGCACAAAAATCAGTCTCTGCAGTGAGCTCCTCATCTTCTGACAAACACAGTTTGTTATACAAATCAATTTGTATTCTTCAAGCCTGAATAGCAGGTCCTCCATTACGCACAGCTCCCCTCAATCAAAGCTGCTCTTCTCACACGGTGCTGAAACAGTTATAGGACTTGAGCGTGCACTCACTGACACCAGAGCACAGCTGAAATCGTGCTGTATTTATGATAAGCATCACACTACCAGCACTGTCCCTGTCTGAAAAGAGAAGCATCCACATTCTGGCCATAAGACATGCCTTCCCCATCAGCATTTAAATTCCAGCACCAGGTTTCCTCGAGGAAAGAAGTCTTTGTCAATAAATAAACCCATAAATAGTTTGTTTTTAATCAGCTGCTATTTGAGGGCCATTGAGATGCAACAAGCAGCATCAGACACTCTCTGTATGTTGTTTTTGATGCAGAGAATGTATTGGAGAAGCGAGAGAATATCATTAAAGGTTAATTAAGAACAACTTAAAGGTTATTTCTGCATATCTCACCTCCTGGACAAAAGACGCTCCTTTGCTATCATACTAGAATATAAATTCAGCCACAGAGCACTTCAAACAGGACAGAAGTTTTAACTTTGCTACTTTCCAAAACACTCTGAACCAACACTGCTTTCCCAGTCCTTCTGCACAGCTTCTCTGAAGCAGGAAAACCATCCCTACTCCCTGATACTCCTCACCCTAGAAACAAGGTACGTAACCGTGTCAGACAGTCTGGTTCTGGCCACCAGGAGACCAAAACAAAATCTCCACATGCATTTTTAATCTTTCTTCCAGCAGGACAACAGCAGCCATTATCTGATTCAGCTCATGGTCTGTGAAGCTCAGACCACACAGCCCCGCACGAGGACTCCGCCTTTGAGACCCCCACCAACCTCTCAGTCCCTCTTAGATTTTACCTAGAGATAATCGGAGTCTGGCCAAATTCTGCATGCCACTTCTGACTGAAAAGAAACACTACATGTTTGCATGGACCGTGTCTATCGATGGGACAAAGCTTTCCAAGGGTTGGGCTCAAGGCAGACAGCAGTTTGCCAAATAATTCAATCACTGTATTATCAGATAATTGCTCTTCCTGATGAGTCCACGTTCTGCAGGGCTCGTGCTGTCTGTGGCAGATCCCTAGCTCTGTCCTTCACAGTGCTGCCACTCTCCTGAGTCACCAGTTAAACACAACGTGAGACAAGCCTGCCAGTAGCACCAGCGTTCACCTGCCACCCTGTCTGAATAATTCATGGAGAGCATTTGAATGAAATACTTACAGACAGCGACCAGATCTGGGCCACGTGTCCTGATGGCTACCAGCAATTTTGCTATTTGGTCATTTTAAAACAAAAGGAACGAGCTGTTGAAATAATTAATTATTGGCTTCTCAACTCCAATGGACCACAGGGGCTAAAAATCTATACAAATCAATGTCCATTAAAACCATCCCCATACAGTTCATCCTCTTCAGGGAAGAAAGAAAAAAGAAGTTGGGGATACTGAGAGCAGCAAGAAGAAAGCATTTAGAGCCATGAAACCGTTAAAGTGTAAAAGGAGATGTGCCATATTTAGCAGGGATTATGTCGAGCAGCATCCCAAGCTAGCAAAAGCTGACAGCTCGCACATTTCCTTCCATGGAGGAAAAATAGGTCATACAGGACCCCAAACATGTAAACAGAATTGTCAGCAGGGCAGGGAACACAGACCTTCAGCACTGGACATGGGGAAGGCTGAGGGTCACACATCCTGTGGGATGGATGGGCTGCAAGAATGAGCGAGGCCCTCCAAAGTATGAGCTGGATCTCTAAGAAGAGTTTGAGTTCTTCACTGCTGTGAACAAGCACAGATCAGGGTGCCCTGGGACCAGCCACCATGCTGCTGTCTTCGTGTGACCTTCAGCCAACGTGTCCTGCACTCTGCTGCACTGCTGCCAGCCTCAGGAGCACCTTCCATCCCACCGCAGCCCATCCCCCACCTCGTCTGCTCCAGGACAGCACAGCAGCAGCTTCTCACCTCCTAAAGAGTAGCGTTACAAAACCTGCAGCCAGGAACGTGCCAGTGTGGCACTTCTTCAGGCCTGGGCAGCAGCAAAGAGCCTTAAGCCCTTTCAGAGCTCTCCTCACCCGCACTGAGCTTCAGAGTCAGGAAACTCAGGGCTTTTCTTCAACAGTTTTCTCACGAGCAGCCAAAAATAGGAGCTCATCTGTGACCAGGAGCACTGCCTCTCACTGCACAACTGAAACATCAGGGTGAACTACAGCAGCACTGCGACGTAACCAGCAGCCAACAGGGTGAGATTAAAGGGCTCACGAGGGGGCCGAGGGCACCTCTTATGGTAATCATTTCTTAAGTTTTGAGATTTTTATAATAATAAAAAAATACAAACTGTGCTTCTCCCCCCGCCCCTTCATCAGAAGCTGAGTAAATGCAGCAAACACACAGACACAACACAGCAGCCTCAGCACAACACGCAGCACGGCCCAGCACAGCAATGGGTTCTGAAGCACTGCTGTTCTCAGCCTTCACTAAAACCAACCTTAGCTAATCTCACTTTAATGACACAGGAAATGGAAATTCCCTTAATAAAATAAGTTATGAATATTTATCACCCTATTTTTTTTACCTGAAAATTGAATAACTCAATTAATTCTACTATTAATTATTGAATACGAAATTAATATACTGCAAAATCTCAACTTATCTTTCGAAGCCCCCGGCAATCTCCGATAGAAATGGCTGCTGGAGATGTAATGTAATTATGATATATGTGTACGATGCCATAGAGCACAGAGCCCAACGGGAGGACCTGCCCAGACTCACCGGGCACAGCTCTGGGGGTCAGGGCAGCTCTGGGGGTCCCCACCAGATGCTGCCAACGGAGTGAAACCTTCCTGAGCTGCTGCGACGAAGCGGGTCCTGACAACGTGGTGATTTATTGGGTCAGAATTTATCAGTAGGAAACGCGGCATGGCCCCACTGTCCTTGTCTATTAAATGAAAAGCAACGCTTGTTTTCCTTAAGCCAGGAGAGGGAAATAAAGCTGCTAAAAATAACGCAGTAGGTAGCATAAGTACGACTAAATTACTGCAAATGGATACTGACAGCGTATGCAAATCGCTATTGATTTGTATGGGTGTGCTGCAACTGAACTTTTTTCTCGTTCCAGAAATATTCATCACTGCCAAGTCTCGCTGCCTACAAATGGCATTCGGTTCCTTCCAGGGCTTAAAACCCACACCTGGGAATTCCCTCGGTGTGAGCGATGGCTTATTGCAGCATCAGCTCCTGCAGCACTGCCCGAGCAGCATTCACCTCCAGGGCTCTGCAGCAGCGCTGCAACTTCCACACTCCCGAAATGCATTTCCCAGAGCAGCGGAGCACTCCCTCTGTGAGCACGAGGCCGCGCGGCCACAGCCCTGCGCCCAGCGGAGCACTCCCCGTGCGGCTCCTGCTGCCCACACAGCACTGCGCCCTGCAAGGTGTGCATCGTGCAAAGCTGAGGCAGCGACTGGAGGACTGGGAAGCCAACAGCAGCACCTCCACAGGACTGAACTCCTGGGCGAAGAGAGCCAGCTTTGTCATTGAAATGCCAGTGTAAATAACGATTACGTTCTACTTGATATATAAATGTCAAGTAATTTTTGTTAAATGATTTGCATTTTGACTTGGAAATGTCAGAGATTTCAGTATTGCTGCATTAGCAAAAAAAAAAAGCTTCGCCAATTTGCACTGATGAGTGGAATACCCACTGCGGATTATCTGGCAAATTATCAAGTAACCAAACACCATTACAAGGAGACATCAAGGTCGATGCGTAGTGAGAGATGCTTGTTAATTTCTGTTGATAAACTGGAAAGCTTGAAAGACACTTTTAATAATATTCCGGTATATTTATTAGCATATTTTATCAGCTAGAGCCATTTAACGAGAAGTTTCATAAAAAAGCCATTTCAGAGACCATTAAAAGTTCCCTTACAGTTCCCTTAACCCCACCACAGCACTGCCATAGGACCACTGCATCCCACTCGTACTGCACCGTGAGCACCAAAGCCCCTCAGTGAGGAGGGGGTGCGGGCACGCAGCTCCGGCTCGGGATGAACTGTCCCCTCTGCTCCCACCACGTGCATTAAGATCAGCAATCAGACACTGCAGAACCTGCTGCCTGCCAGGCCACGCCGCGCTGAGCCGGCCGCTGACAGCTCCTCTGCCACAACTTCAACCCGACCGCAATGAAACCCAGCAGCCAGCACTCACACACCTCGCTCCGCAATATCCCAACTCTGGGACACACAACCAAGCCAGAGATCGCAACTACCCACGCTTAAAGGAACCCTAAGCAATACCAGGCCACACTTGAAACCAAGGCTGGAGGAGCTTTTTCAGTAGGCAGACATCAGCAGACGAGCACGTGCTTGTGCACAGCAGGGCTATGGGGCATCCCCAGCCCTTCTCCCACCTGCCCCGGCCAACAGGATCCTACAGCACGCTCCCAGAACACGAGCCTGCCCAGGGCTCCTCGTGCAGACAGCAGCACAGACACCAACCTGACCCTGAAGCACAACTCCAGCAGCCCCCTTGGGACAGCGGCAGGAGGTCTTGTGGTTCCTCAAATCATACTATATATCATTGTATTAAGAAACTCTCTAAGTGTCAGTGGTGCGATTCATTTTTATTAAATTTCTGAAAGGAAATTAGAAGCACCCACAGCAGCAAACAAAGAACAGAGAATGTTCCAGTTCAGTGCAAGATCGATGTCATTAATTCTTTAATACCAGGAGCCCTCATTGTATCAACTCAGCATTAAACTGCTCCAATTAATTATAATAATAAATTTAAAAAAAATCAAAACTCAACAATTTGAGAAGGGCCTTGAACAGCCATCACAACTCCGTGTCTCCTGGGACATTACTTCTTTCAAGTATAAACATGCAGGTATTGTAATATTAATAGGAAAAGCATTTCCACGCACTGCCTTTAGCAAAACAAATTCTTAAAGTCATGAAACACCACTACAAACTCTGATAATCTGCCCTGAACAGTGCTGTGTGTGCCCCAACCACGCATGGTGCTTCCTGGCCGAGGAATGGGGCTGCCCAGCACAACACCACAAAGATACCAGCATCATCTCCAATACTGGGAGTATCAGCCAGGTCAGAAAATAATCTTTCCTAATATTATTGTATTACCTGATGTAGTGCAGCCAGGGAGCAGAGTGAAACATAGCATTTACACACTCCAAAGACAAAAAAAGAAACTCATTGCTGTCATCAGCAGGAAAGGTCTGCTCTCCACATTTCTTGGCCCTTCAACCACCACAGAACTGATACAGAAGAACATGGGTTCCCAATTTAGAAGGTGGATTTGAAATGTGGGGGGGCAAAGCAGTGTTGGAAAGCAAGTGTAATTTTTCTGTAAGTAACAAAACTCGGAGTCTTAACAGAGCAAGAAATACCAGGAAAACATCTGCAGCCTAAACTTAACGAACCGGTGCCCATGGGACTGGAGAAGTTAAACATTTATGGCAGTGAGAAGAATACATGACATTTACTGAATAATAAACTGCAAACACGTCTGTTAATTTGGCTTTTTGGGATCTCCTCGCCATCAAACACTTAACCCCAACAAGAAAAACACCAAAATGCAAACAATCCCAGGGAATGCGTTTTCAACAGGCAAAGCACAGGGGAAGGCTTTGTGCTTTTTTATTTATTTAAAGTTGGAGGCTGCAGGGAGTGCTGTCAGGATGAATAGCCTGCAACCTCACTCAGAGTCCTTAAAACCCGTTCATCTGAGGGGATACAATTAAATGTCGAACAATCAAGTTAAAACTTTAACCTGTCAACACTGCAGCTGTTCTATTTTTAATCAATCTGATCCCATTCAATAAAACGCTCATTAAGTCAATTAATGAGACTTTGGTGTCACAAGCCATCAAGCATGACTGGGAGTTCTCACTTTGTGGCCAACGAATTGATTAGCAAGTCAAGTAGTCAGTGGAAATCAGTCAATGTACATTTCAGAGGCTGAATTATTAGCAGCATTACCTTGTTTTAGGGGAGGTTGTTAGCCATTCTTCATGCTTTTCAAACGTTATTAAATAAGCTGCAATTTCCTGAAAAGAAATGCAGAAAAAAAAAGTTATTGGTGTCACTGTTTGGGAAAGTTGGGAGTTTGATAACACAGAACCCTTCTGAACGCCTCCAACCAGTGCAGCCCCACGTCCACCTGCAGCTCAAACCACATTCACACCTTTTGCCATGAAAGTTCCTACAATGTACAATAACAACAACGCATTTCTGTCTGGGGATGGGGATCTTTAAGAATTGTTCTAGAGCATGCCTTATTATGGCTAAAAGTGCAACTATTTCCCACTCTGCTTCGGCTGTGCCACCCTACAAGCACAGATCCACAGCACCACAGCCCACCTCAAAGACAACAAGAAAGGAGAAAGGCAGCGCAGGGTTTGCAGCGCCCACGCTGGGACCCGACAGCGGAGGGGGGAAGGCAGTGCAGACACGGACACTTGAAGCTGAATTAAATATTTATAAATAGAACAACATCACTGCGGAGAGAATTGCTGAATTATTAATTGTTGCCATAAAAAGCCAGGGGGTGACATCCGCAGCAGTCGCTGCTCCCACCTGCAGGGCCGCACAGCCCACAGCCCAGCTGGGGGGGAGGAGCAGCACCGTGGGGCCGTGGGCCCCACACCAGAGCCGTGGGTGCAGGGTGGGGTGGCTGTGGCTCAGGCTGTGTGTAATGCCAACACGAGGCCTGGACTTCCCACCATGAAAGGGCTTTGTGATTTTTTTTAATGAGAGTTCTATATCAGGGTTTTATCTGTAGAGCACCAAAGCTAAAAAAAAAAGCCCGCAGTGCTCTCCAACCAGCTGGCCCAAGCATCTGCTGGAGCCACACAACGCAATTATATTGCTCCCAAACGAGACGTAAAAATATCTTGTTTCCAATACTCTTGGTTTTAAGACTCATCCGTAATGTCCTCCGGGTGTTTCAGCGGTGCCAGATCTCCGCGCTCCGTGCTTTATTAGAGCTGTGTGAATGTCATATTAATGACTCCTAACCAACATGTTTACACTGCAAATAAATCCTCCCAGAGCCCCTGCACCCTTCCAAACACACCGGCAGCGTGCAGAAAGAGGCACTGCCATCGGGATGCTCCACACCAACGCTGCCGCGTGGGGCCCACAGCGCGTCCTCCCGGCGCTCCGCGGTGGTGTGCACCCGCACCCAAGGGCGCAGCTTGTGGAGGCTGCAGACCCTGATGACTGAGGTGGAGCTGCCCGTGGCAGGTGGTGTGAGCAGGCATTGGGAGCGACAGATCCCTCGAGCAGAGATGGGGATTGTGCCGCTCCACCCTCGGGGTCCCGCAGCAACGCGCGGGTTCTGTGCGTTTCACATTGGCCAAGGACTGCGCCTGTTCTTACGATGCTCCTTTACCACGAGGAGAACGAAGGAGCGAGCAGCTCTGATGGCAAACCAACCCCGAACCACGGCACTGTCAGCACCAAAAAGCAAAGCATTTCGGGCTCACAAATCCAAGTCCTCACCCACAGCCTTATTTCCTTTCCCTTCCCAGCTGGTCTGAGTGCCGCGTGCTTGAGGTCTTCATCCCCAAACTGTCACTGAAGAGAAGAACTGCAGCAACAAAACGCTGCTATTTAAAGGCAGAAAAATTGTTTTCCCTCACCTCCACTCGGCTGACCTGGACTTGCTCAGCACATTTCAGCAGACAAAAGAATAAGTAGATTTAAAGTCTCCATTATCATCCCACTCAGACAAACGGAAGCGTCAGAGATAAAGAACAGCCACATAACTGCCCGTGTGCCGGAGGCATACAGCTCCTGCTTTTGTGAAGAGGGCTTTTCTTTCTTCAGGTAGCCAAGAAGAGCACAAGAAAAGCGTGGTCATACATCTGAGGGCAGAAAGCACTTCCCTAAAGCAGAGTGCAGGGCCGTGCTCACCCAGCTCCGGAGCACTGCTCCATTGAACGCACCATCAGTGCCTTTGCCCTCTGACTCTGCAAGCTGTGTCAGCCCCACGGCAGCAGAGCAGTGCTGGGACGGCCCCACACGGAGCACAGAACACACAGCAAGCAGTGCTGCAGGGACACGAGTGGGCCACAGCAACACGGCTAGTGCACGCTGCGCGCTGCCCGCCGAGGCGGCCCGGGACCTCCTGCCCCTGCTCCGGTAATACAGGAACAGTGGCTCCAGCCAGACCCAGAGCTACATCTTCCGACAATTCAAAATGTATAATTCAATTCTTCTAACAGGATAAAAGCAGGATTCACATCAGCCAGGATAGGAGTTCCCAGAGGCCTTCTGCTTAATGATACATTACAGCCTGATTTCCCTCCTCCAGAGGAAATACCTTGGATAACAAGGAAAACCAAGCTCACAGCAGTGGTAGAAACTTAACACGTACGGCAAGAAGACAGAGCACTCTGCGCTCCGTGTGCTCCCCATACGCAGAACCAGCAGGAGCCACGCAGCCGGGGAGGCAGGGCAGGATGAGCACAGCCCCAGCATCCCCTGCACACACTATGGGGCTGAGCCCCATGGCCAGCAGAACGCTTCCTGCTGCCCCACTGCCCACAGCTGCAGCATACATGAGACCAAAGCACTTCAGCAGTGCTCCTGCTAAAATGGCTGCAAGTTATCCCAGTCAAACTGCTCCACACGACGCGGAGCACAGACGAGCAGAAATTCCTATTTACAGTTTGACACCTATGTGCCAACTTCTGTCACTACATAAGCAACGAGAATCTGGGAAAATAATCTCTTGTCTACCACCTCACATTGTAGCGGAGCCGCAAGAAACAGATGACTCAGTGATGCTCAGTGATACTTGGAGCAAATGCTGAGGGAAAAAAAGGCAGACAAAAAAGAAGAGCTTTCAGCAGAAGGCATGAAGTGAGCAGGGCTGGCAGAAGGCTGAGGGTGCCCCACAGCACAGGAGCAGGCCTGGGGGAACGACAGTGCTCTGCTGGGAGGGACGAGCTGCTGCCAGGACAGATGCTGAACGAGCAGCCAGTGCTGAAGTGTCCATCAGCCTTGCATCATCACACCCCCAAACCCAACTAAAGTAGTAAAGAAATTCATTTCACCAAGCCAACAGCAGCGCTGGCAGCTCGGGGGCTGTGGAGCAACCCTTAATGCAGTCACATTACCAACGAAACAAATTAATGCTAGAAGAGATAAGCGGACAAAGGGATATCTGTACCCGCAGTGATGAGATGCAGCAGCAAACCCACTGCAGCAGAAAGAGCGAGCGATGGAGAGCCGACCTTCCAGACACAGACACGTGCAGCCATGAAAGCAGAACAGAGCAAGCAGGGGATTGCTTGCAGGTCAGAGCGCACCGCAGCAGCAGATGGAGCCAGCCAACCCAGTCCTCCCACTCCCAGTGGCTCTGAGCTGCACCTCAGCCCCCACCAAACCTAAACCTGCTCGGGTTTGCTCCTGTAGCATCCACACAAGAGCCACTGCCACTCCCATTCCAAAGCCCCTCTGACTCACACGTGGGCTGAGGGCTGCCAGACTTGAGCCCATCAGCTCCTGCTGCCAACAACCAGCACAGCCCTCAGCATGCGGAGCGTGAAGAGGAAACCAGGCTTTCAATTCTGGATGGAGAGGAGAGCACTCCTGCTCAGACGTGACCCATACACATAGGAAAGAAAACTGAAAGGATGAGAAGAAAGTGGTCCAGCGTGGATATTTCAGCAGCAGCTGAAGATGCTCATTGGGAGCGTGAGGCTATGGGTGCTCAGCTTCACAGTACAAGCAGGGCTGGTAATGAGGATTCAGTATTCACCAGCACTGCTCACACCACTTTATGACACCAACAGCATTTTTCCCTTAGAAAAGGGGGAAGAAATAGATTTATCACTATGAGACACAAAGTCATTAAATAATTAAAAACAAAACTATATGCACAATAAAAGCTCCCTGATTAAAAAAATCCCCGCATTTTAATGTGTGTTAATTCCCATAATGATTCAGTCTGTGTGTCTTACAGGGTCAAATCAATGTCTTCACAAAAAATTCAATTAAATCCCATTCATCGTATCTTCCAGGCGAGCCATTGTTTGCACTCGGATCCTATCAAACCAACTCTCAGTCGCTTCTTGCCCAAGATTACAAACAAAAGGCAGCGTGTCAGCAGCAAGGTCAGAAGAGAAAGACCCAGGCTTTGAAAACCCAACTCTGTCCTCATCTTTGCTGTTCAATTATCAAGAGAGCAAAGCCAAAAGGACACGTGGTCGTGGCCGTTCCCTTTTCCCTGCGCCCATCCCTCTCCCAGTGCTGGGATTTACTGTAAGTGATGCCCTGGAAGCTGCTCTCCACAGCCTCCCCACAGCAGTCCCACTGTTAAGCCCAGTGGAACCTGAGCAATGCAATTATAACTGATCATGTTATGGCTGCAGGGTCAGCACACGGGGCCCAGAGTGCTGCAGTGGTGGCAGAACCAGAACGGTGCTCTCTGACCACAGCTACGTGACTGCAGCTCCTCGGTGCTTCAGTATTTTAGCAGGGCACATAACACTGAGCTGCAGCAGACCTGATCCAGCTGCTGCATGCCAGCAGGACACACACAGCGCTCACCTTGCAGCGTGGGTAAGGCTCAGTGCGTGACAGTGCTCCTTCACACACAGCACTCAGACGTGTGGCAGCACCACTGCCCACAGCCACACTGACAGACCAACAACTGAACAGCCACGAGCACTGCAGAGCAGCCAGCACACTGCTCACCAAGGCTGAGAAAGTTAGAGATGGAGGGAAAACACGTTCTGTACTCCTGAAGCTGAGCTCCTGTCCTGCTCAGCTTCCTCAGGGCTTGTCATGGCATCAACCGGAGATGAATGACTAGCTCCACGGGAGCCATTCTGTCAGCATTTAGCCTGATTAATTAGAAATTTAGCACACGTGCACACAGTCCTGGGCTGCAAGGCATCATCTCACCCTCCAGGAAGGCCTAGCTGGAGGAAGACAGCAGCTGGACACGTGGCAAGCAGCCCTCACCCGGAGCATCACTCAGCAGCCGGACTCCCAGCACCCAGCCCTGCACAGAGCATCAGCACGGAGCCAGGAAGGCACGACGGGCAGGGATCCAATGCTGGCTGACTGCAGGGAAGCCTGCTTCAAATCCTGCTCGCAGGAAAGCTGCAGACTTAATTCCGCTCTGAGCTGAAAGACTTGCAGCAAAACAAAGACACTGCTTGGAAGAAAAAATAAATTAAGAAGAGCTATAAAAACGCTCTGAGATTTACAGTGCACAGCCCTGTCTGGCAGAAGGCAATCTCAGCCTTCAGGAGATGCACGCAGGCAATAATCCTGAATGGCCAACCCCAAATCACTGAGTGCAGGCACTCCTTGGCTGAGCTAATTGTACTTGATGCTCGAGTCCAGCTCCACTTGCTCAAGGAGCAGCTTGACCTCCCCACCCCCCCTGTTTTTTCTTTGCATCTTCAAATGCATCAGAGATTCCCAGCTGACCTTTGTAAAGAAGAACCTGGAACCAAACCACAACTCCCACCATTTGTGCCAGTGACCTGAGGCTACTGTGTAGTCTCAAAGTAATACATCACTAGTTTAAAAACAATACCTACATTTCAAGCTATTAATTTCTATGAATTATGCACATTCAAATTAATAAATGTAGAATATATGCATGTTTTAAGAGAAAGCATGAGAGCTCATATACATCTCTGAATTCATACCACAGAGCTAATAAAACAGATCTCTTGAGCAAGCACATTTATTCTCTTAGGAAATCTCCACATCCTCACTGCTACAGAGGCAAATTCCACCTCACAGACCCTTTTTATTGTCCTGCCACTCAAATAAAAACACAGAGTTGTGATGATTACAGAGCATCTTCTCCGCTAGGATCAAGCAGTTCTCACTTCCTAGCAGCCTCCATCCTCAAAGCCATTAACGTTCTGAATATTACAAATACAAGCAGATCTGAAAGCTGCACACAGCAAGCTCACGCTGCCTTGTTGAGATCAGTAGGACAACAAATGCAACATGACTGCGTTTGTCTGGCTGCTTCACCTGGAGGGGCCATCAAGTACAGAAAGGAACAGCCCCCAGTGCTGGAGAGGAACCAGAAGCACAAGAAATCAAACAACTTTTCAGTGCAGACCAGAGAAGCACACATCAGGTCGGTGCTGGGCGGACGAGTATCTGCCAGCACAGCTTCTGCAGCTGGTGGGGCGCAGCAGGTCCGGGTGATGCTCAGTGGCACGGCACAGGCCGCCCCATGGGAAAAGAGAAAAACGTGCTGGAGCAGCACTGCCCTGCTGGGGCTCCAGCTGAAGCAGGCTCACGCACTGCCACGTCCACACGCTGGCTGTGCCCTGCAGGAAGGACATCCCATCACCGCACAGCGGCGGCGCTGGCACTGCTGAGTGCAGTCATAGGAGTAACACACGCAGTGCAACCTGTGTTTGGGCTGGGAGATGTATGCCTTATTTCTTCCCATTACACAAGACAACGAGTGGCTGGATTTCAAACAGTAGGGTGTTTTCATTAATAACAATGTCTTACTAACCATCTGTTAAAGGTCCGTACTATTAATTTAACCAAAAAAATTGAATAGATTACTCTTACAGTTTTCAATTAAAGTACATGATGTCTTCAAACTGCAACCTTAATTAGACATTATAAGATGACATTTAGAAATCCTGAGCTCTGATTAGCTGATAAAGTCATCTGACTGTGAAGAAGTTCCACAGTAATGTCATGTACTCAATCTGCTGCCGCAAGGAGAGCGCGTCAGGTTCCCCCGCGGGCGGCTGCCTTTAGCTCTTCAACATGCAGAAGAGCAAAACAACTGGCAGCCCTGGAACAACACCAGCCTCCAACACACATGTGGGATGGAAGGGACCCTTAAGGGCCCTGCAATGAGCAGGGACATCGATAGGTTATCCTCAAGGAAAGCACGTGCACACAGATGTGTCCTCCTGGCTCAGGCTGCAGCCCCACGCACTGCCTGCATCACACCCCGTGGCCTTACAGAGGGTTACAGCCTCAAACCCGAAACTGAGAGGCAGTCCAGATAACCAAGTGGTATTAAATAACACTCACAGCAGCTGGCAAACACCTGCAATCATTACACAACTGTATTACCATTCTTTAAGTGACCTTGGCCTAACCAGCAGCACAACAGAGCTCGCAGGCTCAGCCCAGTGCTGCCATCCACACCCCGAGCTCCATCCACTGTCCTTCCCCCCACCTCTCAAGCCCTCTCCCTGCTGAGGATTGAGGCTGTTACTGAGCATTTCCCAGTCAGTACCTCATGTTTTTATTGTCTTCTTCAATCAAGAAAGACAAATTGAGAATATTTAGCTCTTCCAGCTTTTTTTCAGTACAACAGCAAAGTTAATTTAAGTTGGATGAGTGGTAACTGCAGTAATACTTCAGGCAGTATCCGTGTTATTAATTTAATCTTTTTCCCTCCTTTATTCAGGTTTAAGTACCACATCATCAGCAAATGCACCAAGTTTAACGTTTTATATTCTGCCTAAATTGGAAGAATTCAAACTCACTTGATTTCCATTTTTTAATGGCAAGCACGAGCTCATTGCAGGTAAGGAAGTGCTTAAAGCTAAGCCCCTATCAATGGAACGATCCAATAGCAGATATCAGAGGAGATCTATAGCAAGGGAAAACTGCACAGCTATTTACATTAACTTCTGTCAATACAAACGGGCACATTCTCTGGTGAAAGGCAATTTCATCTGCAGAATCAAGGCACCGCTCTCATAATCCTCGAGCTTGCTATAGACTTTTCATTAACAGCAATAAATGTATAAGGTATGCGAGCTCATGAAGCGGAGGTTTATTTATGGGAAGCCGATACATACCCACTTGTGAGGGCATCTAGCTGCAATTCCTCAGTGCTTTCCCAGTCCTGAACATGCTGGAGGTGGGAGCAGCCCCAGCTCACCTGCTGCCAGGAGACGTCACAATCCCCTCACCCCGCAGGGTTCATTAGGAGGAAACCATCAGCACTAATTGTCCCTTTCTGCATACTCTTCACTCCAATATTCTCTACTGTAATAACGGTCCACGTTCCTGCAGAACTGTCTTTTCAGCATGTTTCTGCATTATGCCTAATTTTTGTAAGAGTTTCTCAGTCCCACATAACGACACAGTTCAATGCAGAACCAGATATAAATCTGGCTTAAGAGACTCTCAACAGGAATTCATTTAAAACTGTAAATGTTAAAAGATTCCATGCCTGATTTATGGAGTTTTCTTATTTCAAACCAGGAATTAAAATCCTTCTCAAAAGACACATATTAAACCATGGTAAAACGTTGCAATGACGTGGGTCAGACGGCCACGGAGCAGAGAGCAGCAGAGCCAGGGCCTTCCCCTTCTGCTCCACACTCTGACGAAGCAGAGCTGCCCCACACTGAGCTCAGCAGTGCTCTCCAACCTGTGCCCAAATCTTAATTACTGCAAAATGTTATCTTGGAAGCTGGCACCTATCTAAATAATGCAGTAAGTTTACCTTAAATGATTATTTAATGCTTTTACTCCTCTTGTATCTATATACATAGAACACGCTTCCAGCTGTCTAAGGGGCTGTGAAAATACAGCATAAATGCCCCCATATCCTTGTGCAAACAACACTCAAAAATAAATAAAATTTATCCAAGCCAGTCGCTATCGTCCTTATAATAATTCTTAATGCTTTGTGCCTGCGAGCAGATCAAATTGCACTGATAAAAACTTGATGCTGCAGCTTTTGGGGCACCATAACCAAGCAAAGTGATACGGAGGGAGGAGAACTATGGAGAGACCAATTGTAATGCTGTAACACAACGGAAAACAGCACTGAGAGCAGGGAGGCAGAGTCCCAGGCTGCAGCAAGTGAGGACAAGGCCCAGAACAACAGCCACAGGAACAAGAGAAAAGAGCTGCTTGCCCTCAGAAGGCCTCAGCCACACAGGGACCTCCAGCAAAAGAAACCCTCACCTCCACTGCCAACCCTTAAATGAGGGCTGGGAAGGGCTGGATCCCGGCTCCATCCCTTCTGCTCCATCATGCATTACATGCACCTGAGCTCCCCTGGGCTGGCCCTGCCTTCCCACCAGTGCTCCATCACTGCTTCAGGACATGACTGAGCACTTCTGCTACATGGTTGGAAGAGACCTATGGAAAGAGCAATGGCAGAGGCCATGGGGAGCTGTGCCAGAGCCGGGTGCTGCTCTATTTCAAGCAGCAAAGACATCTAAATGGAAGGCGGACCTGCATTAAACACAGCAGTAAACAAGAGGAGAAACTTCACCAGATGAATGCTCTTCAAATATTTATGCAAATTAATTACTCATTACTTGCAGTCCGCAGGCCTGTCTCTTAGCTGAGATCATGAGCTTCTTGCCATGCAGCATCTGCAGATGTAAAGAGCCGAAGCAGCACGGGGAAGCGGTGCCTCTGCGTGTGACCGCAGCCAACACTGCTGCGCCAGTTCTGCAGGCCCTGCAGGTCGCCCCCAAACACAGACCCGAAAACTCTTTGGCTGCAGCAGTAAGGCTCCAGATTTCTATTTTTAGGACCCACACATCCCTCACAAACCTTCCCAGAGACAATCCCACAGAGCGGGAGGCCTTCTGCTGCCATTTTTCTTCATCACACAGATGCGTGAGGGAAATCAAACATCAGCGCGTATTTGTTCTCCTTCCCAAACATCCACCTAATTAATCCAAATAAATCTCTAAACGAAAACCAGAATGTCAATGGGATAACAAAGACCTTTTGAAAGTGTTGATATTATCACCTAAAACGTTATAAATGATCCCATTACGGAGCTCACTGAGAATGACGCCCACCTCCCTCCGGGCAGCGTGGAGCTGGGGGGGTTTCCATCCCCGTCCGCCCGCGGCCCAGCACTGCGGTCTCACACTGATGGTCAGAAAAGCATTTCTCTGAAGGCCGGGTGGGTGAGAAGTGGTTTGGAGCAGAACTGAGGGTCCCCAGCAGCAGCAGATATAAACGTGGCTCTCAGGGTGGGTTAGAAAAGTACACGAAAACAGGGCTCGAGTGTAGAGAAAAAAATTAAATGGAAGTGAAAATATGAGCAGGCAACTATTGATTTCCAAGCCATTGAAAAGTAGTGCTAATATTTCACCTTCTTTTTGCTTTTCCTCTACAGACTCAATAGTCTGAGAGTGTTTTCAGGCTGCTACATTGATTGCTTATACTTAAATAACACGTGTGCATGAACGCTGATCCTCACTGCTCCGTGTGAATTATAATAGCGGTAGTACTCTCAGGAATCCCAGAAGGGAGGCTCAGGGTGGATATGTGGGACCACTTCTTCCCAGGAAGAGCAGTGATGTGTTGGCACAGACCGCCATGGCGGGTTAGGGTTAGGGTGGCACCTGGGGACGCGGCCAGTGGGCGCAGCAGGGGTGGGCTGGGGTTTGGCTTGGGGATCTCAGAGGGCTCTTCCAACCCCAGTGATTCTGTGATCCTACACAGCAGTCTTGGGGCAGGGGCCTGGTTTGCCTTCCCCTTTCTGCCGCCTCTTTGAGCTCGTGGCTGTACTCATGTGCCCGCCCCGCTCCTCAGCTCCGCTCTCCGTCCTGTGCTGGTAATCAGGTAAATCGTACTGCAAACCTAAATCTCTCTTTCCTCATTTTTAGTGTTCTTGGCCCATTAAGATTTTCCTCCTTCTTTTACTTACCTGAGGTTAAAAAAAAACACACAAAAAAAAACCCTATGAAAAATGAGTATTAGAACCTGGCTGCAATTTCCAATTCCAACCTAGTGCTGCTGGGCTGTGGTTTTCAAGTCCTGCGTGTACATGCCAGATCTGATCTAGTAAATCAGTGGGTTCTTAGCAGTAATGGGAACGATAGGTCAAGTTTCTAGAAACAGCTAACAAACGCTGATTAATGTACAGGATCAGCTCCTGTGCAACTCATTACGCTCACAGCTGCAATGAAACTGTCCTCCCTTCACAGCTTTGTGCAGCGCATAAAAGTGAAAATATTTCTGGTCTCCATAAGTAGCAGGCCATGAATATTAAACAAGCAGTGTTATTAATCCTGCGCCATTAGTCCCGGGCAGCCACAGCACAGCTGACCCCCACGGCAGAGCTGCTGCTGCCATCTATTTCTCGTCGGAGGCTCACCCACCAACTATGTGGAGTTTTAGGGCAGAAAGTAACAGCGAAACCCACCGGGGAACTGTCAGAGTCCTGAGGTTCACTTCACTTAGGAGAGAACAGGCAGGCCAAGGGCCCGCGCAGCCCTGCGGAGGACGCTGCTGGCACGGGCAGCACTGTGCCCCTCTCACACCTCCGTCCTTCCACCGCTGAGCTCCCCCAGCTCCAACCTCTGAGCTCTCAGTTTTTGAGAAAGCTTTTAAAAGCAGCGCCGGGACCTGAGGGCCTGCAGCGTGATGCCTGGGGCTGCCTCCAGAAACGAACCCCGACTGAGGGCAGAGTTCTTCAGCAGAACCCCAACTGCCCATCACAGCAGCAGAATGCTTCCATGCTCCTGTTGGCTTCAGCGCGCTGTCGGGGCAGATGAAAACAACCCTCCCTCTTCAGAGGAGCTCCACATTCAGCCACCGAGAGGACATGCATCCGAGAGTGTGCTTCACGCTGACAGAAATGTGTTAATTTCATAAAGTACCGAAGTCAGGTACCATTTTTCAATTCTGTTCAACGAAGAGAAGGAGACGGATCTGCTCTGCTGTGCGAGGTCCCCCCGCCCCCCCCCCTCCCCGGGCTGGCAGCACGTGGCTGCTCGAGGCAGTGTGACATCCAGGAGGTCCAGGAGCTTCCCCACCTCACTCCGTCTGTAATTAGCCCTCCATCTACACCCCACACTGCTCAGTATTTACCAACAACCTTTGAAGGAAAGTGAGCCGAGAGAAGATGAAATTTAAATGTGACAGAAGGCATTTGCAAGTCAAGATCAGACAGGCTGGAAAAACCGCTGAGAGTCCGAACCAAACTAGGTGAGCGACCAGCATGAGAGCAACAAGGCACCCAATGCACACAGCCTGCCATGCCCCGAGCTGGGGCATCACCCCCAGGCCACGCAGCACAAGGACAGCCGGGGGGATGGGGGCATCACCCCCAGGCCACGCAGCACAAGGACAGCCGGGGGGATGGGGGCATCACCCCCAGGCCACGCAGCACAAGGACAGCCGGGGGGATGGGTCGGGGTGGGACAGCGCAGTGGGAGCCCAGGGCAGCACCCAACTGCTGCAGTGATGAGCTTCGGGAGGTCCTGCCTGCCCTCAGCAGAGTGCTTTGGTCACTGGGGGATCGTTTTAAAGGCAGATATCTTTTTTACTCCTTGGGGTGCGTGATTGCACTGCACAGTTTCCAGAATGATGGTCACTTACGGAGAAGAAAGGAGAGAATTCAGTGAATTACAGAGCACTTAAGTTAAGGAAAAGTAACTGGAAATCCTGTATTAATTGGACATAAGTGAGAACCCAGCCCCACTGCTGTTTTGATTATGAACTGCAATTTATGGGCACACATAAATTAGCAGCTATCTCCCCCTGCAGTGACCTGCTGAGCACTAATTGCTTGGTCACCTACTGCCCGCTAATGTTTTCCTCTGCCTTTACGGGAAAACGTCAAGGTTTACCTCATTTTCCTTTCCTGTGGTGTTTGCTGCCTTACCTGGCCCCAATTTACCTCGTAATCGCTCAGAAGAAATGCTGGCTCGGGGCTCTAGGCCCTCCAGGACACAGCGTGCGTGCTCTGCATGCACCAGCACAGCTCCGACACGAGCCCGGAGCGGCTGCAGAGCACTGCACTGCACAGACCTCTGTGCTCTCAGCTCAACAATCCCCAAACCCTCGCCCTACAGCTCCGTGGTGGGGCTGATCTCAGGACAGCCCTCTGGGGCCCAGGTGAGACCTGCACAGAACTGCAGCCAGAGGCCCCGCGGGTCCCCCTGAAACACAGCAGCCCCCAAACCTCTCCGTGTTGCCGCACCGAGCGCTGCGCTGCCGGAGAAGCCTCTGGCGTGCAGAGATCCCCCAGCTTCTCATGTGCATCTCAACAGCATTAGATTAAAAATAGTCTGTGCTCAGGGGCACGGGGAGCTGCACAGAGCGGGAAAGGCGGCTCCTGGAGCCCCGACCCCCACTGCTGAGCCGGGTCGTGGTCCGTGGGGCACCCACAGCAGTGCTGTGCCTGCACCCAGGGGTGGCTGCTGCTGCTCGGGGCCCTCCGCTCTGCCCTCCCAACCCAGGGCTGCATTTGGTACGTGCTGCATTCCATCACTTACTGTATGCAAATTACGTTAAATATTTCATTCATTAAATGGCTCATTTTATTACAGAATTGTACCTTACGCCGCTCAGAAATTTAATTCTTCTTGCACTTACTCAGTAATGTGAAATAACCAACTTAAATGAATATTTTACAGTTTGTGCTAGACAGAACATTTATTAAAAATTCTTTCCCTTTTAGAGTTACTCTTTAAAGTGGGCTTCAGCGCATTATGTGCTTTAAATCATCAGGAGGGAAGGATTTATTTCATTCTCAACTCCCTTTTTCACCTCCAGTCTGGAGGACCCACCAGCCCATGGAGGGTGTGGGAAGGCAGCAGAATCCTGAAGCTGCTCGGCTGCTGCTGTAACCTGCGCACAGCTCTGCTGCCCCAAACGATTTGAGCCTCAGCGGCCAAAACGCAGCACCACTCTGTGTGGGAATTCAGGAGAAGCACTGTGAAGTGACAGAGCTCCAACGCCTGAGCACTGCCCCCTCCTGCACACGCTACTGTCATCCCTACGTAATACATGCTCCTAAAGGGGAAGAAAGGTGTAATTATAGGGGAGGCTCAAGTGATTTCCAGCTCTACCGAAAGATAACGCAGCAGCGTCCTCACTGGTTATGACAAGGTCATTACTACCTCTAACCAAGGGAACATGCTGTGGCTGACAGCGGGGACGGCCGGCTGCTCGCAGCCCCGAGGGCCATAACACACATCCCCACCTGTATGGCAGCTCCAGCAGCCTCCAACAGCCCGTGCTGCTGACCCTGGGGCAGAGCAGCCCCAGGACAGAGAGCTTTACAGCATCGTGATGAGCGATGGCACAGCCAACGCCCCTACGCACGGGTTCCCATCAATCTTGTCTGGGAAAAGCCTTTCCATTTCCAGTGGATATATGCAAAACAGACTGCACACTGTAAATCTTCCTTTTCGGCTCTAAGGAGATAAGTAGGACCTATTAACCTTCCATGTTATTTTCAACTTCATTATTTGAGCTGACACGACAAGAGAGAGCGGTGACGGCTCTTTTTGGCAGAGTGCATGTAAATCGCTTTCTCAAAGGAAATTACTTCTCCAGGCTGAACGTTATTAATCTAAATTCTCCCTTAGTCAAATCGTTGCCCATAATAAATACGGAGCAGGCTGTGATACCCATCTCTGAGGGCATCCCATCCCAGAAGCACAGTGCAGTGCTTCCCCTGCATGCCCCACATCCCCAGGAGCTCCCAGGGGCCCCAGCACCGCGCTCTGCCATGGGGAGCTGTGTCCCCACAGCCTCCCAGAGCCACTGATCCCAACCAGCACGTCCAGAGCTGCACTCAATGCACCAGGGGTTCCCCTTTGCTGAGAACCAGTGCATCACCAGCAGATTCCCAGTGAAGATACTGCCTGAACATGTGCACGCAGTGCCCTCCACCACAGTCCAGCCGGGCTGCAGGCACTGTGCTGCAGTGTGCATGTGGCCTGCACGAGCTCTGCATGCAGACACTGCTACCAGCAGGCCTGCAGCATCCTGCTGGAAGCATTCCCATCCAAGTGACATCGTGGCACACGGCTTTTCCTCCCCTCTAACACCATGCTCCTCGAGCAGAGGAACAACGCTGCTTCTCCTGGGTTATTCTGAGCTAACTGCACAGCCTCCGCTCTGAGAGCTGCAGACCACTACATGAGCTCCCATCCACGTCCTTGCACCAAAGAACCGTGGCTGCTCTGCTGGGCCCTGCCAGGTGTGCAGCACAGCACAGTGGTGGCAGGGGCTGGGAGGAGAGCTCGGGGCCGCGTGGTCCCACTCTGGTCCTCCGGCAGCCAACCGAGGCCGTGGGCACCTGTCCCCCTCCTTCACGTGGGGCATCACCAGCAGAGCCCTTCCCCCAAGCAGAGGGGAACTCGAAGCAGGAGGAGTTAATCCTCTGCAGCCAAGGTGAGGGCAGATTAAGCTTTGGCACACGCAGAGGTAGAGAGAGCGTCGGGAGCATTATAAATCCACCGGTACAGAAAGCCCTTTTTCCTCATTTGTTAGTCAGCGAAGTGTGAAAATGTTAATGAAGGAAGCTATAATCTATGAGAATTTCACTATTAAAATTTAGTTCACGTCTGACGGCTCCTGCTTACGCACAGCCCATTGTACATCAATCCTTCCACCGCGTGCTAATAATAGCCGTAATTGCCTTACTCTGTCTAGCCACCTTCACCCGGCAAGCTCGGATCTGCTGGAACCCTCATTGTAGAAATTATTTTCATTCTATCAGCTCGAAGCTTTATTGTACGTATTCCTGAAAGAAAATAAACGCAGGGGGATCTGAAGTGCAGAGCTGCTCCCCTGCGTGGGAGCCCAGCGAGCGGCGACAGCAGAGCTGGGGCTGTGACACCGAGGGCCGTGGGGGGCTCCACGTGGGCTCAGTGCGCCCGTGGGGGCACACGGAGGTGCCATGAGCTGCAGCTGAGCTCAGAGGGAAGTGCTCCTGGAAACAGCACTGGATCTCACCTGCTTTCTGCTCACAATCCCTGTATTTCGTGTTTTCGTTTGTGTGCCTGCTGGGTGGGAGCCTGGACACACTGACCCACTCAGTGCCGTGGAGCTTTGGGTGTCCCACCAAGGAGGAGAACGGCAGAGGGCGCATCCCGCGGCAGTTACACCATACAGCTCGCTGGAAGAGCGGCCACTTCAGAGTTCAGCTTTTCTCAAGCATTACTGCAGCGCTCTCCCAGCTGCTGAGCACCCCCGGCCAGCTGTCAGTGCCCCGATGGGGACGGTGTGCTGATCAGAGCCAGTCACAGGGAAGGAGCAGCTCACCGGGATGCGCACATGGGCACATTCCCCTCTCAGCTCTTCGCAGCGTGGGTCCTCCTCGTTAGGGACAGGTTCTCAGAGCAGAACGCAGAGCAGCACCGCGCGCTCCGGGCTCCCGTTCCCCCCCGTGGGAGCACTGTACCACCGGTGCTGTGGACACGGCCTCACACCCGGCCCAGCACACACCTGCACATCCACGAAACCTCCCCAGGGTTTCCCCGGAGCACTCTGCCATCGTTTTTTTCCTGTCTGTGCTGCTTTGCGTTACGCTTTTTCCAAGGAAGACGGGTAACTCCGCTGATCTGCCCCGCGCGGGCAGCGCTCCCACAGCGTGCAGCCAGAGCAGAAACGCATCACTGGGGCGAAGGGGGCACAGCGATCCGCCAGCAGCATCCCTCTGTGGTGGAGCAGCGAGGGAACAAAGGCTCAGAAGATCCCCTCACGGCCGCGGGATTTTTAATTCTCCTCTAATTTCGGGGCTGCAGCGTTGATATAAAAATTCCTATAAGCGTTTCAGGGAACGGTAATGGTCCTACACTAAAATAATTCAACCAACGCTATAATTTTAGTACCGCTATCAAAATGAAATAACGGCTGTTTACTACGTTACACCTTTCAAACGACCTTCATCTGCACACGAACTGCGCCTCCAGACCCCGAAAGCCGCTCCGTTTCACGGGGGGGGTGGACGACACGTCCCCGCGGGAAGGCAGAACCCAGGGGGTTTGGATCTGCCCCTTTAGGTGCCTCAGTTTCCAGACTCCCTCCCTCGCACACATGCTGCTGCGGGGCGGGGAATCCCGGTGTCCCCCGGCACTGCTGCCGCGGCTGCACGCAGCGATGCGATGAGCTCAGCTCGGCACACGGGGCTGCTCGGAACAAACCGCGCTCCCCGCAGCAGCAGCAGTGCCGTAACATCATCCTTCCTCCGTCCGGATGGCAAACACCCCCAGCTGCTGCCCGCTGCCCCGCCACCGCCGCTCCTCTGCTGGGGGGGATCTCCCACCCAGACCCACCCCACCCCGAACACCGAGAGCTGGGGGGCCCAGCAACAACGCAGTTCTCCTTCACGGTGACATTGCTGGGAAGGGAATGTGCTTTGAACAATAGGTGTTGTGTAAAGCATCTGAAAACAAGACAAATTAGTCATTAAAAATTAATTTTAGAAAATTACAGTCTTCTTAATAGACAGCGTTACAGCTCTGCACGCTCCTCGCCGGGCAGGAGGGAGGAAGGGGATTTAAAACACATTTTATTGTATTTCATCAAAAATTGAAGAGATAGAGATGAATGCCTTCGGCCGCCGCGTTTCTGCACTGCACACATTCACGGCCCAACTGCATCTGCAGGCGCAGCTCACGGGGGCAAGGAGGAAAGGAGCAGCTGTCACCCGGAGCCACGTCCTCCCCTCCGCGCCCTGCAGTGTGCACAGTGCTGAGTCGGCCGGCCCGCTGCTCCCCGCACTGCCTTCCCCATCATGACACGCTCTGTGCTGAGCTCAGCCCCACTCGTGGGC
Source organism: Cyrtonyx montezumae (assembly GCF_038088225.1). Classification (NCBI taxonomy): domain Eukaryota; kingdom Metazoa; phylum Chordata; class Aves; order Galliformes; family Odontophoridae; genus Cyrtonyx; species Cyrtonyx montezumae. The sequence goes on from NW_027071948.1 coordinate 459,935, forward strand.
TGCCACGAGCTGCACGTGGGCACAGAGGCACGGGACGTGGGCAGGGAGCTGTGCTGGCAGCACGGAGCTGTCAGTGCACGGCACCACCACCTCACTTCAAAGCCAAAGCACGAGCATCGGAGCATCATCGCTGCCCGAGCACTGCCATTGTTCTCAGGCTCTCCCAGCAAGGACTGCAGCGAAGTACTCAAGGTCGAGAGACCAGCATGGTTCTCGGCAATCTGTACCTCTTAAAACAGTGACAAATATGTTATTTAATTTTAATGAGATTTTTTGCATCTCAAATCTAATTACAGCATTATCAAGCACTGCTCCGAGCTGCAGGTGGTTTCTCATTACTCGTGGTGGGGCCGTCACAAGCATTTCTCATGAATACTAAGAAGTGCTTCACGTTGGGGGCTCGGGGCTGCCCCGCCCGCTGTGTCTGCACCTCCGTCCCGCGTGACGTGTTTCTCGCTGGGGAAGCACATCAATGTATTTCAACGACTCCTCTCCACCTTTGCCAAAGTCCGATTCCCCCGATGGTTTTGGGCCAACTGCTCCGGCCCACGGGGATCCCCACCACCCCCCGACGTGGGGATGCTTCCAGGACACCCAGCACCCACCGCGGCAGCGGCCCCACAGCCTCGCGCCTTCCGCCTTGCTCCCACTGCCACCAGTGTGAGCTCCATCTCCCCGCAATCAATTATACAGAGGCAATAATATCAAGAGTAAATAATTAATATCGATACAAGACGATTTGTTTCCAAGAACAAACCTCTCCACGATCACCAACGAGCCTGCAAGGCAGCGGCTGCACCAGGACCGGCACCGCAGCACAGGGCACACGGGGTGAGGCCACGGGCTGGGGCGAGCTGCCCCACGCAGGAACGAGGCTCAGCATCCCCAGCCCGCACACCACAGCCTGCACACTGCCCTGACACAAGCAGCAGGTTACCCAGGGTTGGATTGCCTCTCCCAGCCAGCGATGTCCTTGCGGATACAGAGGACTCAGTGGTTTCCTCTGGCAGTGTGTTCACCTCTCCACGTCTGCCTTTGTGCAGAAGTTAATTCTGCTCTTCTGGTCACTGTGCACACCTCGGCGTTGCCCACACCAGCTGCGGCGAGGCCCTCGGCAGGGCACTCCTGCATTAGTGTCCCATCAAGTAATGTGACGCTGATGTTGCAGAGTTAATCACTGCGTACGGCACCAGGAAGCCCTCGTGCTACAGGGACAGCCATCCCCACAGCCCCCACGGTTCTGAAGGCTCTGAGCCCCACGCGCGGACACGGCAGAGCTTCAGGGACAGCCAGAGCAGCGGTCACCACGCACAGCAAGCAGACAGGACCCACACATCCCCAGCCCCAGCTGAGCTGGGGGGTGGCAGTGACCCCAGAAGCACCCCGTAACACCGGGCTCTGTTTGCGAAGGGCCCTGTGGAAGCACGGCGTGTTGCAGACAACAGCAGTGACTTATGCAACAGTCCGCATACATCAGGTGTTCCTCCATTCCCGGTAATGAAAAACAACGTCTCCTACCTTGGCAATTTCCACAGACACGATGCTGCTGTTATCAGGGAGTTACAGAGCACGTTATTAATCCCCACGCGTTACTGCTCCAAGACAACAGCTCCTACAGTGAAGTCCCAAGGCCGACAAAAGGCACCGGGGCACCAAAGCAGCGACCCCAACAAGGAGCACTCACCTGCGTGCAGAGGCTGGGGGAGGAGAAAATGGCAGGGCGCCCTGTGCCCCCACAGCCCTGCCAGCTCCCCCTTGCACACACCTGGACAAGCCCCAGCCCTGGGGCAGCTGCTCCCAGCACAGACCCCACGGAGAAGCCCAGGGCCTGGCAGAGGGAAGGGCTTGGGAGGATGTGGGGCAGAGTCCAAACTTTGGAGTGAAAGCTGCGTTAGGGATGAGCTGAAGGTCCTGAGAGCACACAGCAGCGGGGAAGAGTCCGGCCATTGGAAGCACACAGCCCCACGTCCCGGCCCCAGAGCTCCCAGTGCTGCACTCCTCTGTGCCCAAAGCGGAGACGTTTGAGTCCCACTGGCACACCTGGCACAGGCCACGGAGTACCCGCAAAATAGATCGCGCATACAAAACACGCTGAAGCTCCCCATACAGCGTGCAGCTTTGTATTAAAACATAAAACGCTTAATAAAAATTAATGCAGGAGGAATGTGCAGTTCTCCTCGTTTGGAACGAGCCCCGTTAGCGCCCGGTGCCGCTGATGAGCTCGTAATGACACGTTCCATCTCCCCTGACCTTGCGAGCCGTAACTCTGACGGAGAAACGTCTCTCCCCTTAAACAGCTGTCCCAATTACTGGCACACGATGCCTTAGTTGTGCCCACACGCCAGAGCCACTGCCCCACACAGGGCAGAGCCCCACAGTGCTCTGCGAGTGGGCACTGGGGGCACGGGAAGGCCCCGGGCAGCACCGTGCTCCCATGGGTCGGGCAGGACGTGGCCGGGGCCGAACAGATCGCACCATCAGTGCAGGGAACGCAGCTCCCATCTGCGTTTGCTCAGCTGCTCCTCGGCAGAGCTCCCCGTTCTCCCTCTCCCAACAGTCAGTTTGCTCAGGGAGATCGGGCTCTTCTCCAGATAAGCACATTGACTTTAAAATAAAGTGTGTGCCAACAGCTGCAGCACCGAGACTGAAGCAGACAGAGATGTGGCACTGAATGATAATTAAATACATTTTCATCATCTGTCATTTTTTACTGCAGGTGCCGGCGTAATAAATCTGCGCTTGACTCTTTTGTCAGCTGGCAGCGAACACATTTCAACGTGAAATCCCAGGGGATGAATTAAGAGTCACTTGGCCTTGTGCGGGAGGAGGATCCCACCTCTGGCACTCCGAGAGGGGAACGCACACCTGGCTGCCTCCAGAACACCTCCATTGCTTGGTGGCACACGTCTGACGCAGCGCCCGGCCCCGCTGCCTGCCACCCATCCCTACGGGCACGGGGAGCCCCGGAGCTCCAGCGCTGCTCCCTGGGGCTGAAAGCAGCCACTGCCAGCTCCGCCAGAAGGAGAACACTGAGGATGGCTCCAAGCATGGAAAGCTCAGAAGCTGCCGCACAGCCAAAGCGACAGAGCCCAAACGCGGCCAGCCATTCATGAGCAGCAGTTCTGCTCGTGTCCTTACGTACCCTGAACACAGAACACGTCTCATTTTGGCCAAACAACGCCAATCAGAGCAGCCCCAGGCCCAGCTCCCAGCCCCCCCACTGCCCGAACCGCTGCCGTCACCGCACCGGACCCCACTCCCAAATTGCTTTTCTGTAACCCAATAAAACCCGCTCAGCTGGCTGCGGGAAGGAAGCACACAACAGAACAACTTTGCCTTTCTCTGCTCCCATAAATCAAAGTCACGTCCACCAGGAGATGATGCAGTGTTTTAAGAACACACGACTGCCAAAAATGATGCACACGGCCCTTCCACGGGAGCTCCCAAACCACACGTGGTGCTGTGCAAGGACCACCCAACCCCTTCCCCATCTGCCCCACTGAGCCGAGCAGAGCCGAGCAGAGCAGTGCCCATGTGAATCGCAGCTCCAGCCTGGACAAGCAGCGTTCCCAGAGGTGCAGCTTTGAGAAATGACACTTTCTGTGTATGCACCACAAACCAAAGAAACGAGAGGAATGCAGACAGAAGTCCCCCCGGCCCCGCTCTGTTCTTTTCAGTAATCTCCATGTACCTGCCTTCATCCAAATGCATCAATTATAAGCGCCCAACTTGTGGGTTTATATGACAAAACCTACCAGCGATGCTTCCCCCCGCGGCACAGCCTCGCTTTCTGTATCCGTGGGGTCCAACGCGGCTCACACGGACCCGTTCCACTCTGCTCCATGTGCTGCCCCACAGCGACCTGTGGCTGCAGCTAAGGTCAGAAGAGGATCTGCTCGTGACGTTGGCAGTCCCGGGGGAGCACTGTGCATCGGATCAAAGGGCCCCAGGAGAACGGGGAACACCAACACACCACCGGATCGCTCCTACACAGCGTACGCCAGCCCGGCGTGCACTGAGGCTTGCCAGATGTACCGAGCTATTTATAACAAAGCACTTACATAATTAGAGCCTGACAACTTACAAGCCTGGGTATCACACACTTTATTCATCCAGACAAACCTATAGGAATGCACTCTATAAATGGTGGAAATCTGGCAAACGCTGAACCAAGTAGTGCATTCACTACACTCCATGTGGGATGCTGCAGCCAGCTCTGCACCGATGGCAGCAAAGCTCACAGAGCTCACACTGAAGCGCACTGCAGTGGCACACAGCTCCCACCTGGGGAAGGACCACCGCAGACACCCGCGCTCAGCCCGGGGCACCGCAGCGCTCTCAGCCCCTCTGCGCCCGTCAGTCTGAGAAGTCCCCACTTCCACTGATGTGAGTAATGTGTCTGTGTGGCAATAGCTGCTGCTGCTGCCTTCCCCACCGGAGCTGACACCCGCACCTGCTCAGCACCTGAGCCCTCCGCCTGCGCCCGCTTCTGCTTCCCCTGCAGCTGAACGCGGCACGCTGTGACGGAGGCACGAGCTGCCAGGTGCCAACGCCTCACACCCCTCCCGACACAGCAGGCAGCCCCGGCTGCGCTGAGCCTGGATTACCTGCTCCCACAGACACGCAGGTCGGCACTGAGCGCAGTGCAGGGCAGCCGAACTGCGGAGCTGAATGCACGGAGCCCAGCTCCACCTGGGAGCGGCAGAGCCAGCCGGGCCCAGCACCACGCAGCCACCACTGCACCACTGCCTGAAGCATCGGGCACCCGGGAAATGGTGCTCTCAGAGCTCCCGCATCCCTGACGGCCGGGAACGCTTCGCCTCAACAAAGCCATGCTCTCCCTTTATTATAGACGCTCCCGTGGATTAAAGATTTGGATGCAACAGCAAAGCAAGTTCAACGTTTGCTTTCTATTAAAACATCTAAACGAGAAGATTAAAAACTGTTTTGCATTCAACAGAAAGGCAGTGTCAAACTGGTACAGCAGCACTTAACTGCACTTAAAGCTGAAGAGTTCTGATGTTAGGAGGTATTCACTTTAAGGAAGGAGGGATTTCTTAAAATCAGCCAGAAATAGAGGACAAAACTACACCGCTGCTTGAAAGAATCTTTCAGTTACGTCTCCCAGAGCCCTTCTGCTGCCAACCCATCCCTGGGAGCAGGAACGGCCGAACCTCAGCACAACGCACACGGATCCACTCACCTGCACAGCGCGTGCTTACACCTTTGAGGCATCCCACACCAAATTAATTACCCTCAGTAGTTGATGCATCTATGGACCAAGCACTTGGCTTCCAAAACAGAGCATTTAAAAAGCAGCGGACATGAGCATCAGCAGCAGCAAAGTACACTGCCACACACACAGAGCAGTCAGAGAGCTCAGACACAGCACAGGGAGCACGTCGCCTCGGAGGGGAAACAACACAGAAATGGAAGTATTTCATGGGTTTTTCACCTGTGACGTAGAAAGTTTTAAGCTCAGAACGTGAAAATACTCAAATTTGAAACCATTCATTTCCTTTAGTTATCCCCTAAGTGACATTACAATAAACTGTGAGATGCATTTTGCACTGCCAACAACTGAAATATTCCAGGGATGCGATATGCATAAATTCAACGTACCACATCAATCAGCAATCAGCTGTCAGAGAGGAATGTCTGGCTCTAACTGCATCCCTCCGCTGCTGGAAAGCCTCAGCTTAAGCCTCTGTAACTGGACAGTGACTGAAATCATCCCTTAGAAGGTCAAAGCTGCTCTGCAACCACAGAACCATCAGAGCTGCCCATCGCACCACTCCAGCTCGCCACCAAATCCACGTCTGCAGCCATCACTGCTGTCTGTGGCACAGAGAGGAAGCCCCAAGAGCACAGACATGGTTTGCTGCTCCTGGAGGACAGGAACCCACCCCGGAGAGCCCGGCAGCGCAGCAGCAGATGGGAACACCCCAGGGCTGCAGTGAAACAACTGAGACCACAAACGTGTTCTGTGTCACTGTGCCACAAAAGGTGTGCTCAGGAGGACGCCTGCACTGGGCGGGAGCCTCTGTGCAATGCAAGATAGTACTCATTATTACTGCTGTCAAATGGCAGCACAACCCCTGGCAGCAGCAGCACTGTTTTCTGGATGAGAACACTCCATGTTTACCTTAAAGAACATTACTTCTTCAACCTGGCTTAGCAGATAGCAAAGCTATTCCCAGCTATGAAGCAAATCTGCCCTAAATACATCAAGAAGGGCAAATTAAGCATCACATAATAAAATCTTGCAGGCTGTCCTTTACTTGCAAAAAACAAAAAACAAAAAACCAGCTTGATACGACAGCTTTATTTGCATCAAGGTCAGAAACCCCAGAGGAATGGAGGCCATAAGGTAGTGTGCAGATTGGCCCAAACCCACACACCATGTCCTGAAGAGTACTGCTCCCAATCTGCTTTCATCTGTTTCCAGGAGACAAAGTGAATGCCAGAAGCATAAACTCCGTTATCAAATGACACGTGGACACAAGTACTGAGCTCACCATTCCCTAGCATCTCAGCAGCCTGCTCCCCTGCCAAGTTGTGATGAAAAAGGAGAAAGGACATCAGCAGGTTGACCTGGGAGAATGATGAGCACCAGTTCTCACTGGGAGTTCACACGTGAGCAGCACAGCCCCTTCCAGGCCCCTTGCACAGAGCCAAGGCAAGTTGCAGGATTCGTTTCACATGTTCATCTCAACAAGAGCATCTCCCAGATCTAGACTAGGTCCAAGTAATAATCACTGTAATTAGCACTTCACTCATACAATTACCTGTAGACCCCGTAATATTTTACAAAGGAGGTAATTACCCGTATTTTATGGCTGAGGAAACACAGAGTGCCAGTGAAGGAGTTTAAAGAAACCAGCAGTGACTGCGGCACAGCCAGGCTGCCAGCAGCCTCACTGCCGTGCTCCCAGCCAGGGTGCTCCTCCCACCCAGCCACGCTGGATTCACTTCTGTCTCGTGGGAAGGAATCCAGAGAAAATAAAAACAAACTGGAACGTTCAATGTCTGGAAGAGCTGAAAAGCAGATAAGCCAAGCCTAAAGGAGAAATAAAGCCACATTTTTATCACTTGTTTCTTCACCCAAGGCATGCAGCTAAGGGCAAAGGAAAGGCAGAGAATCCTGGTGCTAGCACACAAAGAAAGCAAAGTACTGCACTTTGATGGGTATAGATGAGCTATTTCTGTCAGCAGTGTAAAAACAGAAGCACAGAAGCGAGTCGTGGAAGGCTGCCCAATAGGCATCGGATCCCAACTCAGCGATCAAAGTCCTTAATGCATTTTGAGGATTTGAAGATGAAAGCAATAGCAGTAATTAAATTATTTCAGTGCTTTCCAAAACAATATATAGGCAGAGCAGCAAGCAGTGAGGGCTGGGGAGCTCACAGCAGCGGCCACGTCCACAGGCCGGCCCGAAACACACTCAGAGGGGGAGGCACACAACCACTGAAATTCAGTGTGCTGAGAGAGATCCTGGAGTGTTGTTCTTTTAGGAAACCCATGCTGTGCTCCTTCACACTGCGTGCTCACACGGGCTGCACCAACAGGAAGAGCCGACAGCGACCCACACGTGTTTGTCAAAGCAGTCCAGACTGAAGTGAGCAACCTGTCTGTTACCCATGTGCATTTAATTAAGCAACCAGCACGACCACGAGGCTGATACACAAGTACATCTATCAGACTGAATAAAGGAGATGAGGTTAATTCTGCTCTGGCTGCATTACCTGAAACGCACACATGCAGGGCTCTAAATCTGGAGAATGTGCGAAGTATTTCATCTCAGCCATTTGGCCTTATGCTAAAGCCAGCACATAAAAGCATCCAGCGAGAGAAAATATTGCATGAATTTCAGTATTAAGAGTTGTTTCAGGAGTGGATATTATCAGTATTTCTGTTCTGAATAGCAGAAGAACCTCGTAAGCAGAAAGGATCCTTCCCACGCAGCGCTCTCCCGACGTCGGAGCACATCTCTCTCGACAGTGCCTCTCTGCCTTACCAGAGCTCTGTGGCATTTATGCACTTCTTTGATCAAGTATTTGATTAAAACGTGTTTTATTTCCTACTTAGCGAAAAACCACATTCAGTAAAAGGAATCGAGTTCTGGAATCTCTGGATATAAAAGGGTAAATGCTGATAAGATTTACTGTCATCCCATAACAGCGCAGCAGAAACCTGAGAAAAGAATTCAGGTTATGGAAAATGGTGATGGCCAACAGAGCAGCTCTGCTCACTAATGCTCAGTGCTGCTTACACACGAAACTGAGAACAATTCCTACAGCTGAACTTTAAGCGTTGGTATCAGCACTGAACCGAAAGCTGACGCTGCCTGCCACGCACCAACACCTCTGCTGCATCACTGCACGGCCCAGCAGCACTCCTGAAAGGAGCTCCTTCTGGAGAGCTCAAAAGGAAACGTGAAACACTGCAGCGCAAACTTCCCAGGTTGTATGTCACACAAACGACCAGAATTCACCATTACCACAGCAAACAGCAGTGACAGAATAACTGCAGCTGCAGACATTTGGAGAAGCAATGAGAACACATCATCCCGGGGCACGAGGACTTTGCGAGGTGAACTCTGCACAGCGAGGAGTGCTTACCTGGTGGGAGTCACAGTGCAGGGACAGCGCGGCTCCTCCAGGCACCCAGCCTGTTCCCTCCCAGCCATCCCTTCCCTCCAAGCCTCCTTTGAACACATCCTTATGTTGCTGACTCCAGCATCACACCTTTTTCTTTCCTCGCTCGTTTCCCCTTGCTGTTTCCATCAGTGGGGTACAGCCCTCTGCAGAGTGCAGCAAGGCTCCCTTTGGTTGCCTGACATCAAGTGAAGGTTCTCAAGAAGGGCTTCCTAGAGAGCCACAGCACTCGAGTCTGAGTGCTGCTGACATAAAACACGTTACGAGGAGAGAAATAGTCTTCAAGTTTTCTTGGACAAAATCAACATTTTTTCCACAGTTTTAAGAACACTACTCCATGTTCTGAAGATGTGAGAAACAGCTCCAGGTGGCTTTGGAGGATAAGGTCCAAGAGGGGCAGCGTTACACAGCTCAGCCACCCAGGGGAGCACAGCAGGAGCAGCCCCTGCATCCCGGGCAGACAGCTCCAGGTCTGCACAACGCTGACAGCTGTGTTTGGAGCAGGACGGGAGAGCAGGAAACAAGCGCAACGCTTCAGGCAGGGAGCAGGCTGTCAGTGGTCCTCCTCAGCTCCAACCATCAGGCCGAAAAGAAACACGTCCATCAGCACGGGGGAAATAGCCAAACTCAGCGTTCAGAGCGTGCTCACAAGTGCTGTACCACTGCAACAGGTGACTGTGCAAATCAAGAGGAAGCTTCATACGACCCCGCTGTGTCGGAGCAGATGGGCGCTGGCAGCGCTGCTGCCCCGGCTCTGCCCTGCCCTGCTGCCCGCCGGGTGGGCGCGCGGTGCTCCTCCCAGCGACCCCAGCTCAGCAGTGTGTCCGGGAAGGGGCAGCCAGAGCAGCGATGTCGGGGCTCGATGTGATGAGCAGGAAAGCTTTGCTGGAAGGAGCGGACTTGATTCACTTCTCAGCTCGAGAAGCTGCAGCCGTCGCGGTGCTCCTCGGAGCACCGATGCTTGCCACAGCCTCACCGAGGAGCAAACACCAGCAGGAGGGCTCTGGGATGCACTTCGTGTCCCCCAGCAATGAACAGATGCTGGCAGCGGCCATGTAAGGCCCGCTGGGATCTCCTGCAAATGGTTCCCTACAGGTCGAACTTTAATTCGTGGCTCTAATGGAAGAGATAAACTTTTATAAGCAGCAACAGGGCTCAGAGAAGACCTAAATCCATTACAGCACTCATTTTGCAACTTCAGACGTGTGCAATTAAAACTTCAGCATTAAATGTTAGAGAATAAAGTAACAAGACACTTAAAAAATAATCTGTGCTTCAGTGGGGCCATGCTCAGTGCATCCCGTGCTGTCCTTTACGAGACAAACACATCTGTATCCCAGCCCTCACCAGAACAGTGGAAGAAATGGCTGCTGCCCTTTGGGGTCCCCACACACACAGCACTGCCTCCATGAGCACACCACGACTGATGATCTCAGCACCAGTAACTTCCCTTTTGGCTTTGAGTGCAAAAATAAAAGCAAACTGGGCTGTGATTGAGTGTCATTTCCCAGTGATGGCCTAAAACGCCTTTATTAGAGCAGCTGTCAGTTCTAAGCTGAGGGCTGCATGCAGTCATCTTCGGGACGTGGAACAGAACTGTAACAGCAACGGATATCTTTTATTCAAAAGAGAACCTTAACTGCTCCTGTGATGGCCATGGGCTGTCAGAATTGACCGGTGAACAACAAAACCACAGCAAACATCATACACATATCACTGACCAAAAAAATGTAGAGAGATGCAAAATAAAACCAAAGATGTACAGAAACGTCAAAGTAAATTAGATAAAGTATTGGGAGAACACAATCAAAGCAATGTACTATACAGCAAAATGCACAGCATTAAACTTAAAAAGCAAAAGCCAATGAGAAGAACATACTTTATTTCTTCTTATAACAACTGCAATCATTTTTATTTGAGAAAAGCCAACACACACCTTCACAGAAGGAAAGCTATACCCAGGGAAGTCAAAGAACACTACAGCTTAAAACGATGGAATGTTACAGCTTGCACAGCAAAATTAAAAGTGAAATGAAATAAAAAAATGAAATGGTTACCAAAGTAATGCAGGTCAGGGGATCAAAGGTGAAGGGTCACACATTATTAAAAAGAAATCCAAAAGGACGTCTGCATCAAGATCTCTGCAAAACAAAGGAGCTCCAGTAAGTAAAACTGACACCTTGCATGGAATCAAAGCACACGCTGACATTCACACACAACACAGAGCAGCTGGGACACCGCCCTCCCGCAGCCACGGCCTCGCCTTCCATCCAGAGCTGCTTCTGGAGCACTGCAGAGGGCCAGAGCTGCTGAGCCAGCGCCAGAGCCACGCCGGAGGGGCAGCACACGGAGCTGTGCCCCCGGGACAGCCCCCCAGCACCCACTGCTCCTCATGGTGAGCACAGCTCTTGAAACTGGAAATATTGTAAGTATTGACACATACCTACACTGAGTCACTAACATCGTAACGTGGCAGTTTAACACTACAATAAAAAAGTAATTCAGACGTGGTTGCCGAGACAAAGGCCTCTCCTGCTAGAATTTCAATTACACAGAAGCTATAAAAAAAAATCTTTGGTACCCGTTTTCCAGCAAGATACAGTCAATTATGTGCCTAAATTTATGCAGAGAGCGTAATATTTACATCAGATAGCTTTAAAGACAGACACCCACCAAGGGCACCGCAGCCCTTCGCAGCCCGGCTCCCGCTGCCTCCCTTCCCCCCCTGCAGGCGTGGGGCTTCAGGAGCCTCACCTGCACCAACACAGCCTGCCTGCAGCAGGCACAAACCCTGCCAACCGTGCCAGGGGCAGAAGCCACCAACGCCGGAGAGATCAGCACGCTCAGAGCTGAAGCGCACGCAGTGCTCTCGTGTGCACTGCTCCAGAAAAAGCACTGCATCCTCCTGCCCCGCTCCTGCCCCACACATCTGTGTAACACCATGGGGAGAGGAAAAACACCGACCAGCCGACCCCGACACGCCTGGGAAGCACGCAGTCCCCCTCGTGACGCAGTGTCTGCCCGCGTGCGGTGCAGCACTCAGCTCCAAACCCTTCTTCCACCTCCCCTTTGCTGTAGGACACTCTCCCCCCACTCCTGCAGAGCCCCCACGGTCACTCCTGGTGCCCCAAACAAGTTTCTGTTGCACTCGGTGCTGTTCCAGGCACCGTCCCCACGGGGGATCTGCGCTTTCACCACTGCTGACTGTTCCTTGATATCTGGTGCTCCTTTTTCTCCTCGACTTTCCTCTTCTAAATGAAACAGTCACCCCTGGAAGTACCATATGTGAGATGGAAAAGACAGGATTTCAATCACTTACAAAATGTAATATCCTGTTTCTATTCAGTTGACAAGTGAACCAATTCATTTGTGTTTATACACGCCAGTCTCGGGCAAAGAGACACTGAAATTGGCTTTGTGGATTGACTTTGTTGTAACGCTTTCCTCACACAGCACAGCTCCCAGTGCAGTGCATCCTCTGGCCCTGTGAGCCAGGGGCCCAATGCAGCACCACGGCCTGCCTTACACGAACACCTATTAAATCAGTGCCCTCTCATATCCAAGGAATGGTTTACATAAAATGCAACTGTGACTCCGTACCCCCCTTGCAGGGTTCTGTGCTTTTTGACAGGGCATTTCAGAGCAGTGCCTGCACCAGAAGATGTGAGCGAGGAGAAGCAGACGGCGGAGAATCCAGAAGTTGATGGGCACATTTAAACCCACCCATGACGACTAATCAGCTTTGCATTTGTATGGATTTCCAGGTAGGGGCTGAAACAAGTATTTGCTTTTTGAGCTTTCTGGATTCGTCCTTTATAGGTTGGTTCCCATCTTCAAAAGAATGATTTTTTTTTTCATTTTATCTGGCAACAACTACAATGAGCCCAAGCTCTTAAGAATGCCAGGCTGAGTGACAGACCTAAATCCCATAATAAGGAAGCTCTTTAGCAGAGAAAATAAACAGGCACACTTTGCTGGTCAGTTCCCATCTGGACAAGAGGTGCTCTCAGTTGCACACTCATTTCTGCCTTACCTGCCCCAACCAACAAAGCTCACACCGTCGCTCAGTTGTGCTCCCATCGCTGCCTCCCAGCACCTCAGCTCCAGGCCGTGCCTCACACAGAGGGAGCTGAGCCAACACAACAGGCACGAGCTGAGCCCGGAGCAGGAGCTACCCACACACTGGGCACTGCCACGCCGGAGAAGGGGAGCTGCTTGACAGGCAAAGAAATCTTCCTTAATTCCTACTGCCTTCCTGGGCAAACAGCTGGATCCTCAGGAACACCCTCCCTGCTCCCTGCAGCTTCCAGAAGCTTTATTGCCCTGATATTAAAAGCTTTGCACCCACCCTACCAATAGATATGTATTTTTGAAAGAAGCTTTAATGCACAGACACGAGTGTCCCCACAGATCTAAAACAGAGTCATCTTAAATGGTTTCAGGCGTCTCTGCCAACATGGGAAACCCTTAAAATAGTCTTTAAAGGGAGAACCCTCATGCCTGGAAGGCAGCTTTCCCTTTTTTCTCTGCAGCAACAGACATCACCACGGCAGCACTGTGCCTGAGCAGCCCTGGGCTGAGCTGGGGCTGCCCCTGCCCCCCACGCTGCCCCTTCCTGCAGGGCTGCAGAGTTCTGCATTTCCCTCACACTGCAATAAACACAAACAGATGCACAGTCCAATGTCATGCTAGAATGGCACTGGCTTGAGCCAGAATAAGCTCTAACAAATTAAGATGTTTTCTTCCTTCAGCTATCAATTAATGCAGGGTAGTCAGGCTCACCTGGAATAAAAGCAGGAGGGCAAAGCATTGCCTAAAACGGCACATTCCCACCGCCTTGCTTTGCTTTACAGCACTCAGTTTGGTAGCAGGACTGCACGACGCTAACAGCACAGAACTGCACATCAGCTGCCCTTGAAGACTCACTGCACACGGTTACAGTCAGCTCTCACACTGACAAAGGTGAAGGGAAATAAGTGGGCTCCTCCTCAGGGGAAGCAGGAGGAGCTGCGTCCCGCAGCCCCCGGGGGTGCAGCAGGTCCTGAAGGGCTTCTGCTGCCGTTGCCAGGAGTGATAACCTTTCAGCTCTGCTCAATCACGGAGCCCGCACACTACATTCACTAATTATGTAAACACGACTGAGAAACTGCAGGAGCAAAGCCAATAGCACATCTTCTGCTCTGTACATTAAGCAAAGCGCAGAATTTCATTAATTTCACAAAATAAACCCATAATGAAGTGCTTCTGTTAAACACATTTCCACCTCCTTCACTGCTCAGCCTCAAACCACGGCGACGCGTGCAGCACGAGCCGTGTGCTGCCCCAAGGAGCGTGGGAACGGGCTGTGCTCACACGCAGCTCTGCAGCACCACTGCTAAACAACGTGCACACCAGCATGCAAACACAGCAAAGCACCACAGCGTGCCATGCTACCCAGCAAAGCCTGAAAGCCACAGGTGTACTACAGGAAAAAGAGACAACAAACAAGTGTCGATTCTAAAACGCACCTCAAAGCATTAAGAAAACCCAAGAAAGCCATGCCCCACTGCCCCCACAGACAGCACAGTGCCTGGTGCCACTGCCTGGGTTAGAGCAGTGCAATGTCCCCTCCTCACACCCTGCTCAGCCTCCCCTCCCCTTGCAGCGGGGTCCCTCACCACCCCCAGGCAAAGCCTACAACTGCGCACTTCAGAAAGAAGAGATGGGAAATAACTCAATGTCATCTGGAAAGGAAGAATGTCACCAGCCTGCAAGCAAAGCAAGAATGCAAGACACCATCGGAGACAAAACACTGCGCTGCACCTTCACTCTGCACGGCTGCAACACAGACTGACTGCATGGAAAGCGTGCTGCTCCGAGGGATGGAAGGACTGCACAGAGCAGTGCTGCTCCAAGCTCCTCCACCGCGGGAACGTGGCTGCCACAGCACAAGAGCTAGCTCAGCCACGGCTCTGCTCTTCTTCACACGTTAATGAATTACAGCTGCTCTTATTTGCACATTACCATGAAACTTATAAAAAACGAAATGAAGAAACTGCTGTCAATACTCCTTAGGAAACTGCCATCCCTTGCAGGACCCTTCAAGCCAAGTGTGAACGTGTCCACTGCCATTCTGCATCGCCACAGCTCCGGCTCGTCCCTTCAGGGCGCGCCCGCACAGCACGCGCCCAGGAACAGAAGTGCTAAGTAATACTTCGGGTGTTTCACTTTTTCGTCTCCCTTTCACTGTGTCATTAAGTGTTTACGAGGATGATTAATGGCTGTGGCTGCCAACCCCATTAATGAAAGGCATCTCAGAACTGCACCCCGCGCTTGGCAGGCACGGCACGAAGACAAGGTTACCCCGGCAGCCCCACACCTGTCTGCACCACCGAGAGCACTGCGGCGTGGGAAGCTCCCGGTGCCTCCATAATCTGATCATTCTACACGAAGAAGCAGGATGAATTTCCTGCAGACAACACTTCTCGCTGCCTAAAGCGATTACCAGCTAACGAGCCCGCGACCTCTGCCGCCTCCGTTAGGGGACAAAGTGCAGATGAGTGCCAGCCCTGCAGCCCCACAGCCAGCACCACGCAGCCCCACAGCCCCACAGCCAGCACTGTGCAGCCCTGCAGCCCACGTGGGGAAGGCCTGCTCCCCCAGCTCTGGGGCTGGCACGAGCTCACACAAGTTCACAGCAAGCCATGAGCAGTACCCAAGTGCTGTCTGTGCCTCTCAAGGACTTGGGTCTGCAGAATTTTCTGGCAATTAACTAATGCATCCTCGTGTGAGGAACCATGTGAAGATCCCTTTCTAGTCCCCTGAGCAAAATAAATAGAAGCTCACAACTTCCACAGGCATCTCAAAAAACCTAGATCTGTAATTAAATGGCTTTGGCTAGACTGATGATTGTGCATCACGGGGAAAAAAATTAAATTGGAAGGAACACTTCCTTCTCTGTGAAACAGAAAAACACCATGAACTTGATTTAAGAAGAGATGACATTTTGATATGGAAATATATTTCCATCGAACATTTTAGTTAAAACTGCGTAATCGGACTCAAAGCAAACATCTCAGCAACATGTTCTCAGCATTAAGTGGTTGTAAATGCTCCATGTCTCCTGCTGCTCACCGCATTATTTGGCTATGCGTAAAGTCAACCACAACTTACCCGGCTCTCAGAGGATATTCTTCCTCCACTCTCATTACCCAACCCAGAGCAACACACGACCATTATCCTCAATCTACAGATGAAAGTGCTCAGAAAAAGTTATTTGCCTGCGTTCCCATGGTGATGCCCTGGTAGAGGAACGAACAAACCCCAGCTGCTCCCTGACCCCTGCGCTCAGTGTTTGCAGCATCTCATTTCAGATGCAACAAAGCCATCAGCAGAGCCCGGGCCGGCAGGTTAACGTGCAACACGCGCCCTCTGCATCCGCCTGAGCAGCACTCTAAGGACACACAACCCACAGAAAGGCCGTGCACAGCTCCTTGAAGCGTCTCCATACAGCACGGCAGAACAAGCAGCTGGGAAGGAGCCCCAGCGGCCCCGCAGCCCCCGGAGCTGCACACACTCCCAATGGCAAGGCAGCACTTAACACAGCGCCTGGACACCAAGCTTCTAGCAATTCTGAAACACACCCCTAAGATGACACAAAAATAATTTGACTCAGACAAGTGACACAGTGTAAAGGCAAAGGGACCCGTGCAGACAAGGAGGTGTTACAAAAGGAAGGAGAAGGGATGCCCACCCCCCTCTGAGGACCTGGGCTTGCAGGGCAAGAACTCCATAGGAAGGATCTCCAACAAGAGATCCTTCCTCAGTGGCAGTCAGCCCGTACACGAGGTCCAAGAGGAGTCAGGCTCCACCCTTCTGGTCACGCAGGTGAATCACCTCCACCTGTGCTCCCAGGGCTGACTGGGTCCTTCAGGCGCTCCATGTGGTTCAGGCAGTGACTCAGCAGTCCCCAAACACATACACACAGACTCCTACCACACCATTAGTCAGCTTCCACATCTGCCTTCAAGTACAGCTAAAAGCTCATTTCCAACATTTAATATGATTTGATTATTTAAACAATACGTTTCAGAGCAAGTGAACTCAGATTCTGTAACTTACATAGCACGTTGTCAAAAAACAACCCGTGATGATAAAGATGGGTTTGTTTAAGAGCAGCAGATTTAATTACCTCATTAGTGTTCCAGCGGTGCCTCTCCTTCGGTAAACTTGAACATTTTGGTAGGCATTCGAGCAGCTTCTTCGGTAAAAAGATTTTTACATGACTGCCATTGCTGTTCCCATGATCATCTGGAAAGAAGAGAACACACATGACATACATGGAACAGAACCTGCGGTTTCTGTCAGGAGACCTCTGTTACAAGGAGCCCCTGTGCCAAGAATATGGCTTTCTGCTTAAGTCCCACCTTTACCCTTTATTGGCTGCAAAGTTGAGAACAGCTTTAAAGGACTAGTGCACAGGCATGTGCACGTGCCCACCTGCGCCTCTTTCAGCTCACTGCCTCTCTACGTGAGAACTTTTTACAAGCAATAGCAATGAGCCATTACAGAAGCTGTGACCACAGCAGTACAATCTGCCAGGAAAGGCATAAACGAAGTCCACACTAGATGGGATTTGCAAGTAAATAACTGCAGAGCTCCTCTACCTGCTGTAATTTTGTCAAGCAGCAGCAGAAACGCAACTCAAGGTCTATTAGTTTCTTTAAAACACTAAGATGCACTTTGCCCATTCAGAAACAGGTTACTTTTCTTTCCACGACAGCTCAGAAAGCAGAACACAGTTCCTCAAAATGAAAGATACAGGGATGGAAATCTTCCTGCCTCACTATACCCGAGTCTCAATAGCATAAATACCAAAGAACATAAAGGGATTCTTTTTTGCCACTAGAGATGGAAATAAAGGTGCACCGATGTCCCTTAAAAGCAAAGGGACCCAAAAACCAAAGCCCCACCAGCAGCCCAGCAGGGGTAAGCACCAAGACCAGGATGGCTCTGCCATACACTGCATAGCACCCGGGCAAGAGGAGCCTGACAGCAAGCTGCATCCAGCCCCACAGCAGGGCAGCACCGCCAGCAGTTCCCTTAAGCCTCCCCTCCTTCCCTTCCCTGCTATTCTCACTCTCCTGGTGCACTGCTGCCCAGAATCCCTCGCACGCGGATCCTCTGATCTGCATTTCACCCTACAGAACTAACTTACAGTCATCCCTCATCTGGAAACATACAGGGCGAGAAAAATCAACTTTTTCCTTTTATACATCTCATCATTTTATGTCACTGAACAGATGCCAGCATCATGATAAAACTCCTTTCTAATTATGTGCAGTACAGAAACTTGCCGTGACCTGCAGCCAACAGACGAGAAGCCAGGCAGCAATCACTGCAGAAAGCAGAGCAGGAGTGCAACCAGGAGCTAAACACGCCCGGTATTTTTAGAGCTTGATTATACTCTTAGATGTGTCAAGTTCAACAATATACATGCTGTTAAATCAACTACTCGTGCAAGCACAGCAGATGAGTTTACAAGATAAGCAGTGATGTGTATGATAAACGTGAGCTGCTCTCTAATTTACGAGCACTGTGCGTTCCAGGAGTGATTGGGAGTTCAGTGTTCACTGTGTGGGGCTGACAGGGCCAGAGCCCCCTCCCAGTTAACACCCCATGGGCAGAGGGGACCACAGCACAGCTCAGCACCCCGCACCTCCCAGCACTGGCCCAGTTCAGCCAGCAGCTGCTCAACGTTCCCGATTTGGTGTCGTTTTCATTTCTCATTCAAAACAGTGCTTTGCACTCCATTCAATTCATAAAGAAAGCCAAGTATTTTACACCACACATTATTGCTTTTATCAGCCAAACCACATCCCCAGTTACATCTCATCAGCTTATTTTCCATAGGCACATTTTAATTGACATTAATTGTATTATTTCCCCTTACCTCCGTATCAGTCAAGTCCCATATCATTCATTCCATTATTTTGCAAGGCTGGCAGACCTACACTTATTCAGCTCGCTTTATTAACTTTCTTCCACTGTCATCAGTTATCAGTATTAATAATCCAGAAACCGCCTATGGACAGATCCCCTCACAATGTTTTGGTCTAAGTTCTCAGAACTTGCTGACTTCAAACCTTCCGACTCCTACTGCCAGGAGCTCATCCCTTTGCTCTGCAGCAGCAGGAGGCTCATCCTGCAGTGTGACTGCCACGCATCTGCCCCTTCTCTGCATTCTGCAGTGACATTTCTTCATTCCAGAACATCCGCCAGCTTCCCTACCTCTGAGCCTTCTTGATAAAGACTTTCAGGTGCGTGGTCAGAAGGACACACAATAACCACGTTATGTGAAATGAATGCTAAATGTGATCGTCCCTAAAACAGGTCTGACCTTGGGAAATGGCCAACTAGCCGCAAGGACTAAGAGGTGGATCACCCCAAGCAATGCATGCATACTTGCTTTACAAGTTCCCTTTCTATCCAGTGGAATTAATTGGGATAACCCCAACCTGGAAATGGTTCTTCTGCATCTACCTACTGTACTTCTGTGATCCGGCTTCAATACAGAAATGTGTCACTTGGAAGTGCTGCTGGTAAAGCACATGAGATGCAGCACAACCACTGCCTGCTGTTTTCTGCCGGGATTGGCACTAACCCTGCTTTGGTTGAGTCCACATCTCCAAATGGAGGACTGTGGACCAAATGGCAAGGCTTGGCACAGAAGACAAGGGCTGTTCCCCTGGCTGTGCCCACTGGTGCTGGCAGGCCTTAGCACCACCAGGTCTCCACTCCAAGATTCGGACTCCTCCTTCACACAGAGATTTCATCAGTGGTCACAGTGGTGGTCACTGCTGCAGACGAGTTAGCAAAACCCTCAGTGCCTCCAGGCATCACTGCGCTGCTCAGGTTCCTCAAAACAACCACAATCCTTCCCACTAAAAAAGAAGATAAATTGTTGGGTCCCAAAGAAACCCATCCTTTCTAGTTAACTTGATGCACCCACCACCACCCACCAACCTGACGAAGCTGGGGGAATCCTCACGAGGCAGCGCTCGTGTCGGACCCGCAGAGCAACCCCAACACCACACAGGGAATACCCCACATCTGCTCAGACTAAATTTTCCTCTGCAGTTAAAAAAACAAAAACAAAAACCAAAGAAGTTGCACTATGTTTTTTATGTATGCACTTCGCTATGGGTGTGACTTACAACGCTGTGATCTGCAGAACCATCCAGCGTCGATGGAAAGTGCTCGGCAAGCAAAGCTGCACTGGCACACGGAGGATCTGCCAGGAAAGCTCTATGACGTGGTATTTGTTTGTTAGTGTAAGGTTGGCCTCAGCTCAGGAACGCCTCCCGGGGCAGCGCAGCCGGCTCAGGACACCGCCGTGCCTCACGCCGCTGCAGCGCATCGCGCTGTAACCCCGCACCGAAACCCAGATTTGAAGTTCCATTCGCAGTGGTCAAGATTCCTCATTAGCGAGCCAAACACTCGTGTCAAATTAAGGAAGTGAAACTATTATGAAGTTCATAGAAAGTTCCACATTAATTATACCGCATCAACCCTCCGTGACGTTTCGGGTTTGTTCGTGCTCCTCATGCCTTATCCTCCCAGCGGATGCAACGCGGGCCATAAAACCTTGAAGTGCACAACAGCAAATCACAGCGAGTCTCTGCTCCACCCCCGCTCCCAAACACTCCCTCTCCTTTTTCTAACTGGATCCTAAATTTCCTGTGATCCAGAAGGTGAATTTAGACCCCCAGGCCACTTAGCTACCACAGTTTACCAATACATCATACAGATGGAGAATACAGGAACGGCCAAACGGGCGTGGACCAAGTGCTGGTCTGCAGACAGCCCTACAGCGCATGTAAAGACAAACAACGAGCCCATAAAATCACAAAGAGAAGTTCAAATACTCACTTTTATGAAGGAATAACTTAAAGGGTTGGCCATTGGCTAACCCACCCAACAGAAAGGCATCTCAGTGCTGCCAACAGGTGCTTCTCTGCAAGCAGTTAAAGTTGTGCTGCTATTATCAGCCACTAAAATGCAACGGGAGCTCACGGATAACCAAAGCTGCCCCTCAGCACTCCGCTGTGGGGAGGAGCAACGAGGCAGCTCGGCCAGAGGTGCAACCCACCCAGGCCTGGCACAGGGCAGCACTGAGCACACGCTGCACCTCCTCCTGCAGTGACAGCAGCCCCGAGCACCAACCCCACGGTCCCTCCGCCTGAGCCACGTTTCTCATCCAGCTGGCTCTTCTGAAACGCCTCTTTCCAAAAACAAAACAAAACCAATTCCTCCTCTTCCAACAATTCCTGAGTCAATTTTCCAACAGATTGTATACGAAGAAGTAAGACAAAAAGAGAAGTTACCTGTATTCAGTGAGAATAAATTAATGCAATTATTTCACACTCCGCATGCGGCCGTGCCAATATTCACTGGGCTCATCTATCCTTCATGAGTTTTGCTATACTGCTCCTGCAAAAACCCATCTGTGACTTCACCTGGGTGGCAGTGAACAGAGCCTTGCTGGGCCTACACACTACAGCAGTCACCAGACACAATACATATATATGTATATAGTTATTCTTCACTATGGGCAACTTGAGTCTTCAGTTTTGGAAACCTATTCGGGAGAAAAACCCAAAAACTAAGGACCTTTGAGGTGACAATGAGACAAGAGCAGAAGGACGCCCAGCTCTCCATTCCCATTAAGAACAGGAGCACTACCATGCTGGTAATTAGCTCCTGCTCAGCCAGCACCGCCACCACCGGGTACACACCCCCACTGCTGGGGACAAGGACAGCTGCTGTGCTTAGCAGGGCTGAGCAGCCTGCAGGAGTTACAACACGGGAGATACAGCCCAGAGCCCAAGGGCACAGGGTGCTAGAGAAGCTATAGGAGTCAAAGTAGGGGGCAAAAAACAACACAAGTCAGCCAGGTGTGGAACGGGAAAGCCAGGAAACACCATGAGGCTGCTGCAAGCTCTGTGCTTTAACGAAGCGCGCACTGCATTCCACAATGCACTCTCCCAGCTGTGTATCTCTCCATGGGAAGTTTTCTTCCCTGCAGATATATTTGGTTGATTGAAGCAGAGACAGAGGGGACGCCAACAAGGAAGGTCACGTTCCCGCTCCCTGTTCCTGCAGGCTGCCTGGGGGCCAGCAGCTCCTTCCCCTCCTCATCTCCTCCTTTGGTAGCACCTCTGGATGACTGCATGCTTGGGAAGAAACTTCTAAGAGTGCCAGCGATGTAAACTTAACAACTAGTCCTGAAATGCATCCTAAAAACATTTGGTGCAACCTTACATTTCCATAACGCTTTCATTGTGCGCCGATACAGAAAATGAATTCCAAGTACAACACCTATAGGAAACCTTCCATGGCAGATAGAAAATACCAAAGTAACCACAGGACTGAGTAAAAGTCCTTGGGAAACTGATTAAAAACGGGAGGCATAGAACTGGGTTAGGGAACCTGAGCTTTGCAGACCCACGTCTTGCATCAGGAGTCCTCTCAAGCACAGAACAGCTGTACCCATACGGTCACAATAAAAAAATACTGCCCTCAAACAGAGGCATGGTTCCCACTGCTGTGCCACAGGCACTTTGAGGCTTCCCAACTCCAGCAGAAGGCAGTTCAGCTCTGCCCCTGACAGCAGAGACGTTGCTAACACCTCAGCTGCTGAAATTCAGCCAAAATTTCAGGGCAATTCTGCAGTGAACTGAATGTCAAACTTCCTCCGGGTGCCACCAGGTGAGACAGCAGAGTGCCTCAGCCCCACAGCAAGCGAAGGTTTGAGTCAGAAAACATTACACAACGCTTCCACAAAGGGAGGTAAATACTTGCTGTCAAACAACAAAATCAAAAACGTTTTGGTTTCAAAAGCTGTTCCTTGGCAAACCCGTTCCAGCACTCAAGAACAAAATCTGACCAATGCCCAAACCCCCAGCGAACGCCCCAAAGCCACTGCTGGGAAGGAGTAGACCAGTGCTGCTGAAACACTTCTCTTGAAGCACACCTCAATGCTGTGCCTGTTAAAGCTCCTGGCACACCGAGGAATGAAGGGTTCCTGTCTCAGCCCCCTGGGAGCACCACAAAATGGGCTCATCCTGCGGGGCCACGCGGTGCTCGGTGCGGAGCACGGTGAGGGGCTGAAGCAGCAGCAGGCTCAGCCCTGCCACGCGGGCACACAGCCCACTGCACAGCTGCTTCCTCCGAGCACCATGGATCCAACCCCTCAGTTTCTGCAAGAACATGAGCAACCCGACCAGCACGACCAGGTACCGGTGAGAACACAACAAAAATGGCACCAAACAGGAAATAAAAAGCAACCTGAGGTGGGCGCTGCTGACAGCCGAAGAACTGAAACATCACCATCCGAATGACAAAGCCAAGGTAAAACCCACGGCGCCCCTCACATACACCAGCGTTTGCCAGTTGGTGTTTCACTGCTTCAGCGGAATTAAACATTCACTTCAACGCCAATGGGAAAAGAACGAAGCCCAGCATTTTCCAGACCACAGGAAAGATGGAACTAATGAATTTGGGAGCATCAAAGAGATTAATAAAAGATGAAACCGACAACATACTCTCATAATCGCCGCCACTATTTAAAATTTAGATTTCTGTAGAGCACTGAGGCTTCACCACTCCGGGCATGGCGGGGGCAAAAGGCAAAGCAAAGGTGGCACGGCCACAAATAGCCACAGCTCCCAAGATTCCCAAAAACACTTGGAACAAAAAAACCATCAGGAGATGGAGACATAACTCTTATAGGGGCTTTCTGTCCATGGGTTGACAGGGCCAGGATAAGGAGTGCGGGGCAGCGCTGCCCGCCCGCTCACACGAAGTTAGCGGGGGACGCAGCTGGAGGCAGAAAAATTCAAGAGGAACGAGGCACGCGTACCCACGGCAGTTACGCAACGGCTGAGGTGCGGGAGGCGAAGCACCCCGTGCCCGTCAGATGGAGGCCCCGAGGCCCTCCCGCTCCGCCAGCGCCGCAGCCCGGGGCCGTCCGCTGCCCCCGGGGTCCCCGCGGCCGCGCCGCCCCCACCCACCGCCCGCGGGGCGCCCCCTCCCGCCCGAGTCCGAGCCCGAGCCCGAGCCCGAGCCCGAGCCCGAGCCCGAGCCCCGCCGAGGCGACCGCCGGGAGCGAACCGGGCCGAACACCGCCGCCCTCCTCGAGCGCCGGAGGCGGCCCAGCTCCGCCGGACCCCGGCGCTAACGGGGCCCCGGAACGGCGGCCGCCGCCCGCCCCGCCTCACCGCGGAGCACCGCCCGCCCGGAGCGCCGCGCCCGGCACCGGCGGAGCACCGCTACCCCCTCGCGGGCGCCGCGCTCGGCCCCGCCGCCAACTTTCGGCCGAGTTGGGCGCTGCGGCGCCGCGGGGTCGGGGCGGTCGACGCCGCGGCCCCGGTACCGCCCGCACTCACCTCCGCGCGGCGCCGCGGGCCGGGCCGGGGCCTGCGGGCCGTGCGCTCCGGGGGGGCCGCGCCGCTCCGCCCCTGCCCGCCCGCCGCCGCGGAGGCCGAACCGCCCGGCTCGTCACCGGCGCGCGCCCGCGGGGCACGTGCGGCGGCGGGCACGGCGCGCGGCGGCGTTGCGGGCAGGCCCGGCCCGGCCCGGCGGGGGACGCGGGGCCGCGCGTAACGCCGTGACCCCGGGAGGCGGCGGCGCGGGGCGGGCGGGCGCGGCCTCCATGTCGGCGGCGGCAGGGGCACGTGCCGCCGAGCGGCGGGAGGCGTGCCCGGCCCGGCCCGGCTCGGCCCGACCGCGGGGCCCGCCGCACGCGGCCTGCCCGCCCGCCCGCCGCACATGGCCGCCGGCGCCGCCGCCCCGGCCCGGCCCCGCGGGGGCGCCCTTCTCCGCGACGGAACTTCGCGCTTCGGCCCCGGGCGCCGCCGCCCCGCAGCGGGGGCAGCGCGGGGGGGCGGCGCGGAGGCCCGGCGACGGCGGCGCGGCGCGGCGCGCTTCGGGCGGCGCTCACCTTCCGGCTTGTTTTCGGCAGCCATTTCCCCTCCGCGCGCCACATCCTCCTCCGCCTCCTCGCGACCGGGACCCAGGCGCGCGCCGCCTCCTCCCGCTGCCGCCGCCGCCGCCGCCGCCGGGCCGGGCACCCCGCGCGCACGGCGCACACCCCGCGCCGCCCATTGGGGGAGACGTTGCACTGACACCCGCGGCGGCCAATCGCGGCGGGCCGAGGGCGGGCGGCCGAAGGGGATGGGCGCGACGGACAGCGGCGTCCACCAATGAGCGCCCGGCGGCGCCTCAGTGACACGCGCCGCAGCCACTAAGCGGCCGCGCCGGGAGGACGTGGGGGCGGGACGCGGCGCCGCACTGACGGCCGCGACAGCCAACCGGGAAGCGGTTCCGCGAGAGCGACGGCCGCCGCGGCCAATCGCGGCGCGCACTGAGAGGGACGCGGCCGCTGACGCACGGCGCCGCCGGCGGCGGCGGCCAACGAGGAACGGCCGCCGGCGGAGCGACGGCGCGCGGGACCAATGGGGTGGCGGGAGGGGCGGAGCCGTGCCGCAGATCCCGCCCCGCCCATTGGCTGCCGGCGGCCCGGCGGCCGCACGCCCCGCGCCCGTAACCCCAAACAAAGGCGGCGATTGGCGCGCGGTGCCGCCCCGCCGCCAATCCCCGCCCGCGGCACACACGGCCCGGGGTCGCGGCCCTCCCGCGCGGGGGCAGCGGGCCGGGCTCGGAGCGGCGGGACCCCCCCACCCGCGCCCAAGTTTCACAGCCCCGCCCCACAGCACTGTTGGCCCGGGAGGTACCGGAGCGCGGCACAGCTCCGCCGCCACCGGCCGCGCTCCGCTCCTTCCGGTTCGCGGGCGGAGTACTGAGGGTTCATCGATAAAACACAGTTATTCAGAGACTACTGATATGAAAGTAATGAATTGAAGTCTGAGTAGCGCGAGGCTTTCGGGCGTCGCGGGGATTCTCCGGCGGTCCCCGACAACGCGGCCCCGCTGCCCCGGGCACTGCTCCGGGAGGCGTGCACGGCACACCGCCAGCGCGGGGTCAATTCCCCGTCTCTTTGCTACTGCTAAGAAGGAAACCACGTGGGCCCTCTGGCACACTGCGGGGATAACAGCGCGAAGCTCGAGCAGAAAGATCCTTGCGAGAGCCGCACTTGATGAGGACTTCTGCTCTGCAGACAAAGCACGTTACCGTCACCAAGGAGATGCAGGAAGGGCCGCGGATCGGGCAGGAGCGAACCCGCGGTGGGATGTCACATCCTGTGGGAAGGGTGATGCAGAGGTGATGGTACACAGCTGCACGTGCCCTCGGTGCTCACAGACCACTTTCTGCTCTCTAACTCATGTAACAGCACGGCTACACTGAGTGAAAAAGATAACACCCTCATTAAGGGCACGAGCAGAAAGAAAACCCCCGTAACTGCTATGCACTGTGAGCTGTGTCACCTGAAGCTCCTCAGCCCGACCCAGTGTGACACACTGACAGACCACAGCAGCTGGCTGACTCCTGCAGCAAGAGCACAGCAGCAGCTCAGCTCACCCTCCTGCTGTCCTTTTGGGCTGAGGGATCTCCACAGAGCTGTGTACAACTCCCTGAGGAGTTCTGCTGCCTCTGAGCATAGGAACAAAGCCACGGTCCAGCAGCTGTCCTGAGCTCGCTGCAAGTTAAGCCTCACTTCAGGAACATAATGGCCAAGGGATCGATGCTCAGTCTGCCTTCTTAGAATTGGATGTCAAGGAGCTTCTGCTGTAAAGAGTCTCCCAAGAAACAAAGTAAATTGTTCTGTCCTTTTAAAAATGGAAAGTGCCTTGGAAGAGTGATGTATTACTTGCCTGGCTGAGTTTTCTCTCCATCTCATCAAAGCCTGACGAGTACTGGCACTTCTGCCTTCTCAAGCAGAGCTCAGTGTAACTGGACCACATCTAATGCCTGCACAATGCAAATGAAGATTGAAACGGTTGTTTCCTTTGATGTGACTAAACGCTCAAAAAGGATATTTTCCCTTAGATTCTCACGAGAATTCAACTTCTTTAGAAAGACCTGTTGACTTCCTGCTTTTGTCAAGGTCTGAAGCCATTCCCGCGCAGAGGCAGAAGATGAGCATGGTAGGATGGGTCTCTTCTAAGGCAGAAGAAAAGAAAATTCCTTTTTCCTGTTTTCAGCAACTGTTAATCTCGTGGAGCGTGAAAGGCACACTGCTACAGAGGCGTCAGCACAGCAGGCTGAGTGCTGACAGTCACACAGCTGATGTGGTGTACTTCATGTGAGAAACCTACACAAATATTAACACGCTGGGGTCGGCTGTAACTGCCTCCCTTCAGATGTTCACAGCACCCTGAAGACGTGTTCAGAAGGGGCAAGAGCTCCTTCCATTTGGATATTCAGGCAAGATTACATAACAAAAAGAGATGAGAGAAAAGGAGAGCTAATACATCTTAGTTGAAAAGATCCCCCTTTGCTCCCCAAAACAATGATGGAGCCATTCAGATTCAGCTTTGCTGATGCCAGTGCTTGTGGTTGAAACACACACCAGAACCCAGGGCACCCCCAGCACGTGGGTAACAACTGGTGCCACAAACAGGCTTCCAGGTCCTTTCTGGGAGGCCAGCACCATCAGCTCCTTCAGCCACAGCCCTCACTGCATTGTTCCCTTACAGACTCCTGAGAACAAATAACCATAAGGTACTCCACATGGGGTTAGACCTTGAGATCACCCAGAAATATAATTGAATGCAAAAATCAGCTACACATGTGCACAGGAGTGTCCAGGTCTTCCTTCTCTTCAAAGCTGAAGTAGTTCCTTATGTGCTTCAGCAGCTCATTAGAGTAATGAGGTCCATGTGGCCTGATTGACAAGGTTGTTTAGGACACCAGCTGCCTCCCCTCAGCACTGCAAGTTGGGGGAAGGAGGAACTTCCACTTGAACTAATTCAAAACAGCTCAATTCCAGAAAACATCGTGACCTACCCTGGCTCTGTGAAGCATCTCTGAGAATGCTGCCTGGCTTTCTAGATCCTTCCTGGTCTGCAACGACAATGGGAACTTGGAGGGATGAAGATGAGCGAGGTATTTTCAAGTGGTTCTAGAAATAATGAATGAACTCTGTTATATATGGGCTAATGAACTAGTTTCTCTTTCTTAATGTAAGCTTTTACAGCAGGAGGGGAAAAAAACCTAATAAACTGAATCTTTTATATCTGAAATGATGTAATTTTAACAGTAGCACATAAGGGATTTCAACAACGTGATCTATGTGGTTTTTCTTTGAACATGGCTTTTTCATCAAACGTACCAGCAGTCCCAAATATTTCCATGCAATTCCTTGCACAATAAAGGAGCACTTCAATTTAAGTACTGCTGGTATCTTCAAAGATCCCCAGCTCCTTAAAATTTGAAATTATGGTTTCAACACTATCGAAGCATAGAGGTTCTGACCCACAAAGGACTTTGTATGCATGGTACAAGACACACTGAGGGTCTTCTACAGGCATGAACATGCAGCAACGAGAATGTAAGACATGCCAGCAGTTTTGCAGTTTGAATCAAGAATAATTTTTAATGCTATACTGATAAAAGCTCCAACTGTTTTGATTTTGTTTTTGTTTAAGAGGGAGGTAAAACACCACGAAGTACCTTAAACAAATGTTCACTGCCATTTCCTAACGGGTGTGGGTCTGGCTCGGTTAATTGATGACTCTGCATGCATAGTTATGTGCAGAAGTCAAACTGTAAGGAATACATTCAAATGCCCTGGTATGGATATTCAGCAAATTACACATCCACAGTTGCTATGGCAAGCATTGAAAATGAAAACAATTCAGACAGTTTTAATAACTATAATGACAATGTTGGAACCCCATTTCTTTTGAATTGTTTTCAGAGTTACTCCATGATTTAGGAGCAAGGAATGCCAAGTGTTCTTTCAAAAAATAAAACATCCTGTAAAAATCTACACAAATAGAGATGTTTTAAAACCCTCACAATGACAGAAAAATGTCTCTGCCCTTTCCTCACTCTACCTACACAATCAAAAGCTGTTTTATCTAGGAAAAAAAAAGCCACAGGACCCAACCAAGTCAACAGGAACGCATAAATCCAATGCTACCTCACTGTATGTGTGAAGTATAACTGCCAGTTCTCAAGTCCATCAAAACGAGGTCAGTATCCCCTAACAAACATTTCTTCTGAAAGGTCTTCCACAGATGTGTGCTCTGTTTAAGACTTAGCCTTCCAAATAACGTGCCTGAAATGCTGCGTGGAAGCTGGAGAAGAATATGCATTTCCAGGAACTAAAAGCAGCGGATCACACTCATGCAGGATAGAACTGCATCCAACCATAGCAGGGAGTCAGTGTCCAAGGTCCAGGGTTGCACACATTCTCCTCCCATTCCTACTGCAACTCTGAACCCATTTATTTCCCTCAAATACAAACTATGTCCAAATAATCTCTAGGAGAACTCTGCAGGCTGGAGGGAATTCATACGAGACTGAAGCACAGCTCAGGAGCCTGAACCTTGTATCAGACCTGGGAGGAAGATGTTTTTGCTGAGCAAAGCCTTGTGAAGTTTCTGTGGATGCCTCGGCCAGCCGCCTCAACATTAAACATGGCGTTCCCCTGTCTAACCCAAGCCAACAGCACAAGTGCTTTGTTCCTGGCACTGAGTCTTTGGGAAAAACACGTGGCCAACAGGGCAGTTTGCTGTTCTGGAGCCCTGTTTATCCTGGTACGACCTCAAACACCTTCAGAAGTGGTGCCCACGGGTGTCAGCCTGGTGGCTTTGCTGCAGCCACAGCAGCAGGGAATGCCTGCCACGCTCTGCACTGCGGCACACGGCTGCAGACCCACGGCTCCTTCTGTGGCAGTCCCTAGGGCTTCATTTCTTCTCTGGACTGGGGCAGACTGCCTTCACTTTGGTGCACTGTAGATGCTCTAAGCACCTCGGTTGCACTAAGAAAATTACTATTCTGCTATAATATAGACTCATAAGCCAGATAGAAAAGGAAAAAAAACCCACTAAAATATGAGGTAAATTAAAGCTTCCAGCTAAGGGGATTTACCAGTAAATCACCATAAACTTCAGATAATTTATTTTTTCAATTCTGCTGCAACTTGCTCCAGTTCTTCTGGACAAGCCATTAGAAACGATGATCCCAAAATTAAAGAAAATGGCTATTGACCATTATATCAAATTCTAATTTTAGCCAGAAAAAAATAATTAAGCAGTGATTTACTCTGGTAGTCAACTTATATTAACATTTTTCCCCCGTTTATGTAATTCTGGCAAAATCTAATAATATATACAACACTCATAAATGCTGCGCTAGATTTAGTAAAGACAATTTCCTACACTATATTCAGGACATTTCTCTTTGCATTCTGTTATAATAAGACAACCAAATTATTTAGTTTAAGGAGGTAATATGACTGCCGTCCATGGTGGCTTTATTAATAATTTTAGGGTAGCCTTCAATAAGGTACATCCAAGAATACATTTCATTCATTTTAAAGCTGTCATCCCGAGGCAAGCTGTATGTGCTGGCTGTTACTGTCTGGAAACATTTTCACCCCCACATCCAGAACCCTATTGCCTGCAAAACTGCTTTTACTGCCTTGGCATGTTCTGCAATTGTCACTTTCCTCTCACCATGTGCAAGATGCTGTAATTTTCAGGTTAGTTTGGTATCAGATCTCCAGCAACAGTTGAAGTAAATATAATGGGAAAGTATGTTTAAAGCCCAAATCCCTAAAGGAACACTACTAAATTTCTGTTCCTACCTTTAAATAAATACCTTTTCCAGGATACTTAACTCCTCTGAAATTGGACTGCTGTCTGTATTAACTGAATAAAAATGGATTTAGGAGCCCAACTTTTGTCACCAAGGCATTAAAACGTCAGCCTCAGGCACTGAAAACAGAAGAATGAGTAACAGAAGATGACAAACAAAGAACTGAAGAAAGAGAAGACAGATGATGGCAGCGGAGAGGCAGAAGATGCTCAAAGCCACACGGATGCAGGAACCAAAAGCCACAGAGAAAGTCAAATTTAACTGAGTCAGCCTGCTCCCAAGGAGCTCCCAGTGACAGCATGACCCAG
Organism: Cyrtonyx montezumae; assembly: GCF_038088225.1. Classification (NCBI taxonomy): domain Eukaryota; kingdom Metazoa; phylum Chordata; class Aves; order Galliformes; family Odontophoridae; genus Cyrtonyx; species Cyrtonyx montezumae. The sequence continues at coordinate 490,668 of NW_027071948.1, forward strand.
CCTCTGCCCTTCACCCAAAAATGTGCCCTGCAGGTATCAACCCAAGGCTTCATCACACCCTCCTGTTATTTATTCTACACACATGAAAATAACGCCCCTAATAATATGTTTTGTCTCCCTGTTAGACCCAAAGTGGTAAGCCAGATGAATTTGATGATCACTGTAGGTTTCTTCAAACTGAACTACTCTAACACAGAAAGGTCATTAACAAACAAGAAAATGCTCAAGGTTCTCAGATGAAAAGCATTATCACTGAAATCATTATCTTATTTCTTTAAGGGACTCAGCCAAGACTGGGATTCTGCCATGCTATAAATTCACAATGAGAAGGAACTTCCCTTATAATAAATGATGTTTGTTTATGAATAGTTAAAGCAAAGTGCAATTCCAGTATCACAAACAAGGATCAGCTGAGGCCTGCATACAGTGGTGCCACGGCAGCACAGCTGTTCAAGCATCTCTTGGGTGCCTGTCAATATCTCACGGCACAGATCCTCCCTCTGCCATTAAGGACAGTGACAGTGTCAAGAAAAAAAACACTTCAGTATTTTCTCATTCATTTTTCCTACAGAGTAGGGCTTGCTTTCTAGATTTGCCTAAATCTAAATCTTGTCTTCATCATTAAAACAATTCTTTCTCATGCATCATATGTGAGTTCACGGAATGCGAAGCGTATAAAAGCAGTGTGCCCACAGAGTGCACCTTCACTGAGATGGCTGAAGCTGTGAGTTTTCCTTTTCACCTCAGCTTCCTCCTCTGAAGAAAATCGTACTTTTTTTTTTGTACTTGAAGTGGAGTAAATCAGTTCCCACACCTTCAGTAGCAGAGTGAAAATTGAGATGTGAGGAAGAACCCTATTATTCAACAACACAATTTGCCACTGATTCTGCTTGCCAAGCAAGGGATGTCAGTTATGTATAGAACCCAACGTTACATGAAGTATTTCAGCTTGGGACAGAAGGAATGCAAAACCAGGAATGCAGACCTGTCAGCACTGTGGGCAAGGGCAGGATATCCCTATACAGACAACGCTTCTTATTGAAATAAAAAATGAAAAAGCCTTTTGAAGTCTATGAACCTTATCAGCGCTAAGTGATAAGCATCACCTTTTTTTGACAGAGACAGTCTATATTTAACATTTATCTAAAGGACTATTTGTCAGGGAAATTATATTCTTGCTTGTACATTCACTCTACAAAAGCTCTTATTTACTGAACTATTACACACAGCTCATTAGCCACACCAACCCTGCAAAGCAAGTGGTGCATGAGGGGTATGCACCCACCATCTACCACAGGAAACCCTGTGTTATCTGTCTCAGAACAAACAAACCAAAGGAAAAATCATCCACTCCTTTGTTTGCTGACAGTCAGTTACCTGCTGCCATCCTTCGGATGAATACAGTTGGAAGCAGACAAATTGTGTGGCAGATTATTAATACACTCAGAGCGATTTACACAAAGTCAAATTTCAAAACTGACAAGTCCAGGAAATACTCTAAGCCAAATGGAATAATCCGGGGCTGGAGGGATTCTAGCTGCTCCTCCTCCAGCTGTCCTGTCTTTGACACTGAGGGTGAGATCTTCAAACACAATGACGAAGACATTCTGTCTGACAAACCACTTAGGGAAGAGTAACATAGTGAACTTTAAGACCCAAGTACGTAAGCGATTCACTCCCTTGTCTTGCATGCTCACAAGTGGTAAGGGAGCTATGCAACCCTGAACTCCTGGATGCAGTTCTCTCTCAGATAAGCACCTTCCTTTGCCACCTGTGTCTATCAAACCGTGCCACCTGGGTGACAGGCAGCATGCTACCTCCCGCTGCTCAGATCGCTCACCAGCCCCAGCAAGCTGAGCAATAGCAGCAGAGAATAGAAGACTTGTTTTCCAGTGCTCCCCTGCAATTGAAAACCTGAATGCTAACAAGATGGAAAGGAGAAAAATAAAACCTATAGGCTTCCCTGGTAGGCAACTGTCTGTCCTCAGGGTCATATAAAATACCACGTGCTAGAAAACAGCAGAAGTGAGGAGCTGGCAACATCAGAGGCACAACGCCTGCAGAAGTGATTATTCTGATGCCAAATCTGGTCCTATCTGAGCTTCCCAGCCACTGCTGAGTTGACAGCACATGCAGCAAGGCCAGAGCTGGCAGAGATGATGCTGAACACAGCTAGTGGCTACCAGCCACCTTAAAGCAACAGCACCAAGCATTTCCTTGACTAAGTGTTTACTGGCATCAATAGTAAAAGGACCTGTATATAGTGCTCTTTGTCAGAAGCACAGCAAATACCAAAAAACAAGTCCCCATTCCCTGCTTCCCCTTTGCCTCAGACTGCCCTGCTGCTGGATTCATAAGGGCTGGAACAGAAAGCAGCCAGAAGTCACAGCCCTGTGAACCCAGCACAACTGCACAGACACAGCACGTGCCCACACCGACCGCACTCCATTTAAGCGTTACAGATCAACAGTGAGGAATTTCATACCCCAAAATGCATAACAGATTTACATCAGAGTTTATACAAACAGCTGAAAACACAGCAACAGCCTTAACATTCACATGTGCAGAAAAAGAAGGAAAAAACAATCAGAGTCACCAAAATACAACCAATCAATACACCAAAATGACAACAACAGCAATTTGCTCACTCATATTTTAAGAGCATACACATTTTCAACTCTTAAATTAAAACAAGACCATTGTATATTTTAACTGTAAGATAGCTTACACAACTCATAACCATAAAAATATATATGTACTTCAAATAATATTGTTTATATGTTATTTCAAGCATAGGTTACATTCCCCCAAATGCATAGGGCAAACTACTACGTTTGCACTTAAGAAACTGAGAAGCTGTTGTTCCTCCCCTGTGACATCACTCTGCATAAACGTAATGAGGACTTCAGCACATCCTGTAGCATCCAAAGCTACTCCTCATCAACAAAAATAGGAAAGTATTTCTACTAAATAGAAGCAAAGCCAAACCATAATATTGAACCCAGTTAATATTTTCATTGACACAGTAGAAATTAACTTCTCATACAGCTATTCTGCTAGAGGTGAGGTAGAGACACACTTTGGAGATGGAAAAGTCAGTAGGGAATTCAGGCTCCTACCTCCAGCTACAATCACAGCTCAAAATGCAAAGAGCTAATGGTGGAAAATGGTTCTTTAGGTAATTCCTATACATTTTTTACTAATGAGGATTTTCTTTCTCCCTGCCAGTTCCTTCCACGAGATTTTGCTGCTATTGGATGAATATAACCAAGGCCTTTCTACTGCATGGCTCTGTGCAGGTGTGATTACATCCACTTCCCAAAGTCCCTAAGTGGACTGTCACACCCCAGTTAGAATTTCTCAGAATGAATGAGACAATAAGAAGTGATTCCTTGGAGCACTTCATCAAAATGAACACAAAACACAGTAAAAACAACTAGAGTAGCAAGTCTTTGTGAAAGCAACTTGTTTGCAAGACAGTTCAAACATTTTAACCATATGTATCTGCTTAGGTCAGAAGTTGGAACAGCCAATTACTGCACGGTCACATTAGGAGAATGGCACTGGATGCAAATTAACTGGTTGAGTTCATCTCATACATATTTTGTTCTCACCACAAAATACTGCAGCAGACAACCTAGATGAGTGCTAGACTAATTTGATGGTGTCACCTGCAGGTTAGGATGAGACAGCCGCTGGATCTGCAAGAATGTACATGCAAGGGCACATGTGTAAGCATGGTGGGAGCCTGTAGGTATAGAACAACGAAGCTCGGGGGAAAACCTTGCACAGAAAAAGTAGGTCAAGAGTGAGAGGTGTTCATGCAAAAGTGAGGAGGAGGAAACTCAGAAAACTCAGCTACAGTTCAAGGGGATGCGTCATTTGCCTCATGAGGAAAGGTAACACATGAAGTCCTACAGGCTCCAAAATGCACTCAATTAGCTGTTGCTTTTACCTTTTTGTTCTACCCAGCATTTCTTCAAGAGCACTGTCATCTCTGGCTTTGGCATCCTACTCATCATCTATGAATTCATGTTGCCGTTTCCTTCCTGAAAGGAAAAAGTCCCATAGTCAGTCATCTGCTACACAGAGGAAAGGACAACTTTGACAATATCTTTGCCATTAGTTGAGTCTGAAGACCACGGTTCCTCGAGCGGACAGGACTGCAAGCTGTGTTCTCTACTAATGTCATGCATCCTACATTCTCTCATCAGTCTGTGTTGACTCTAGAAACTTACCCCAAATTTACCTGTAAGCAGATGAAAAGCAGTCAGACACGTCTGGAAAGAAGCAGGACAATGACTCAGAGTAAAGAACTCTCACCAACAAGAGAGGCTTGTGCCAAGAAACGGCTTTATTTTATTTTATAGCATTCTGAAAGTGTTAATCTATAAGAAACAGAATTAATACAGCACTGAGAAAACACACAGTGTTAGGGAAGTCTCCATTTCAAATCACATGAGCCAAATTAAAAATAAAACTAGACACAATTGTACAAAGAGGAGACAAAAAAAATCAATTTTCTCAAAGAGATAACGTGAGGGACTCCCATAGGGGTTGGCAAATTCTGGAAGAGAGAAAGAGATTATATTTTATGGGAAGAGATTCAATAACCATTCTTTTCCCATAAAGCTACTGATGGAGGATTGTCACTGCTCCATAGACACACTGTGCACATTTCAGGACAACAGTAACAGAAAATCAATAGCAACTTTTATATGTGGAAAGACATTATCTCTATGGACTCCTAATACTAACAAATTGGACCACGGAAGACCTCTGCTGAAATACAGCAGTCACCATTAATCTAGCTGTAGGAGAGGGGCAGCACGCCGTTCTACATCTCTGGATGTTTTGTTTTGTGTTTGTTTGCTTTTAAAGAAATAACTCAGATCAAAGCTTTGCCTTTCACCGAAGCCAGAGCCCCCAGATGACACTACATTAAAGTCTAACAAAGTTGAACCCTGGCTCTGTTGCTCGAAAGCCCCATTGGCATACATTTCCTCCCCAGCTGATGGCTGTAATCATTAGGAGGCAGGAACTTTATCAGGTGGCAATCTGACAGCTCTGACAAGCTCAGCTGAATTTATGGCATCTTCTGCTTTTTCCCACCGCTGATCTGAGATAGAACCAAGTTTATATAAAAAAAACAAACACGTGTAGGGGCAGATTTCCAGGGACAGTTATGTGATTCTAGTACTAAGAAAACCTGCCAAACCAGGCCCCACACGCACTGGCCACTCTCACCAGGGTGAGGAAGATGGGCCCCACTGAGCCCACCACCACTTTGTGAACTCTGCACTTTAAGTTGAGAACGGTGATGCTCAGCATCATCTCCTCCTCAGTGCAGGCTCTGAATAGAGCACATAATTTATAAGCAGAAAAGAAACAAAGACATTACAGCGTAGGGGAAAAAAATAATTAACGAGAGCTTCTTTGATTTCAATGGTCCAGTCTAAAAAGGCACCAGAACAGTTCTGCATGAGGAGGAAAGGTGCCCATAGGTTGTGACCTTTGGAAGATGCAGGAAACCAGCAAGGCTCCTCACAGCATCCAAAAGCAGCATGCCAAACACCGTGGAGAAGCTGCAGCACAGGGGCTGCTAAACCCCAGATGTGACTCCGGGAGCAGGAGGTGTCATCACAAAGGCTGCACTCCACGTGGAACCACGATGCCCTCCCAGGCACTGCCAGGAACCTGCACGGAGCCGCGTGGGCAGCAGACACAGAACTCTGTAAAGCACAATAAGTACCTTCGCCCCTCCAAACTTTCGTAACCTTCTGCTACATAAGTTACTTTTCCTCCACCACCATTTTAAAGAGTCGTCTCTACATGCTTAGAAAGCACAGTTCATATCTAGTTGCAAACGTCTTATTCCTCGCCCTGTATTTCCCTGCCAAGATATGACACCCGTGGACTGTTCCCAAAAATTTCCCCTGAATCATCTGTGCTGCACACGAAGGGATGGCAGCCGCGCCTTTCAGGAACACCTCGTGTCGGCCCAGGAAAGCCGAGGATTCCCATCCGCGCTGACACCGATGTCCCCACGAACCGCGGGCATCGCGCAGCACGGACAGCGCGGGGCAGAGCGCTGCGGACAGCGGCAACTCACGGCCCCGGAGCTGCAGCACCTTCCGCCTCTGAGGGCTCCGGGGCGAACCGGGTCCAACAGGTGGGCACGCGCAGGGCAGCAGCCCCGCTCAGCGCACGGCCCGGCCCGCCGCTCGCAGGCGGCGCTCGGCTCATCCCGAGCGGCCCTAACCCCGCTGAGCCCCTCCTCCGCCTGCCGTCGCTGCTCGAGTCACGGCCCGGCCCCGCCGCTCCCGGACGCAGCGCCCCGTCAGCCCGCGGCCGCTCCCGGAGCGCCGCTCCCACCCCAACGGCGCGGCCCGGAGCGGAGACCGAACTGCGGGGCACGAGGGAACCGCGAAGGGAGAGGCGGACCGGCGGCCACCGGACCGGACCGAGCCGAGCACTCACCGCGGGATCCGCGCCCGCCGCCGCGCGCCGCGCCTCACGGCTCCCGGGGCGGGGCCTGCCCGCGCCTGCGCACGCGGCTCCGCCGGCACGCGGCCCCGCGCGCACGCGCAGAAGGGCGCCCCGCTCTGCCCCTCCGGGCCGCGGGGGGGCGCTGTCGGGGCCGCGCAGCGCCTCGCACCGCCCGGCGCGGGGTGAGAGGTCGGGAAGATGGCGGCGGCCTTGGGGGAAGAGGCGCCGGACAACGAGGACTACTACGCGCTGCTCAACGTGCGGCGCGAGGTGAGCGCGGCGGCCGGGCCGTGCGGTGCCGTGAGCGGGGCGGGACACCCGTGCCCGGCCGCGCCTTTGGGGCGGGCCTCGGTGCGGCCCGGACGGCTGGGAGCGACCCCAGCGGGCGGCGGGGCCCGCCCGGCCGTGCCCGTCCTCGGCCTCGCGGGGCGGAGCGGCCGCGGCCTCGTGCGGGGCTCGGGGTGCGGAGTGGCCCTGAACGGCGCCCGCGCTGCGCTCGGGGGACGGGTTCTTCAGGACGTTTGGTTTTGCGGGGGCCTTTCGTTTCGTTTCAGACGGCGAGGTAACGGTGTGCTAAAACGAGTTCATTTTAGTGGATGTTTTCCCCTGGGTACGCGATAGCCTGACTGTAGGCCGTCCTCTGCGGGCACGGACCTCTCCCTGCCTCAGTCCTTCCTCATTCCCAGTCCAGTCAGAGCTCTATGGACCATGTGCACTCCTATTAAAGAAAAAGAAAAATGAACTGTCAGTGCTCTTCAGTTTCTTTTTTGAGGTACAGCTCTGAGTTAGTTGATGCAGTTTTGTTATGCTAGAAATCTTTTGGGATAACAGACAATGACAGTAATGCGTGCTGGAATTTTGGAAGGTCAGAACGTGTGTGCTGTGCTGCAGCTGGGTCCACTGAGCACCACAGATGTACAGTGTGTGTACAAATAAAGAGTCCGCACTGCCCGAGCTGTTCAGCCCTGAGGGTTAACAGTCAGAGATGGAGAAAGCTTATATCAAGCTGCTGTTGCCTCATGCAGCAGGAGTTCAAGACTTGGGAGCAGTTTGGTCCTTTGTAAGTCACACTCCCAAACGCTGTCAGGGTGCAGACACAAAGGTTAAAAGAGTGAGGTAGGAAACGTGAGGGCACTGTGACCTCCTGGGGGTGAAGGGGAAGGCTTAAAGGTTAACTTGGCCAGACTTCCAGCTCTGCAACAGATAGCAAACATTCATGTTGGGTGCAGCAGGGAATTGGAAGCTGAGTTAAAAGGATCTTTAAGAGAGTAATTCCAGCTGAGTGTAGTTGCTTTGTTAATTACCCGTTTGCTGATTAAATTCAGTACTATCCTGCATAGCAGTGGTATGCAGTCAGGCAGCACTGCAGTTTGCTGAGCCAGTTTTGTGTGGTGGGATGGCTGGACTTGGAGTAATAGTTAAGCACTGAGCTTTGCAGCCGTGGTAAGGAGAATAAACCTGAGCAGCACATTTCCAATGTGTGTGTACGCTTAATCTTCTGTGGATTTCAATCCAGTAAAAATGTGGCATGTGTGAAACACTAAATTAAGGTGTTTAGGCCCAAACAAGGAGGTGACGTGCCTCTTGATTTTATCTAGAGTTTTGGTAATAAAAATGTAACTTACATATGGTTATTACTGACTTATGTATCTCATTGCAATCTGAAACGATGTCAGTATTTCTTCAGTGGTTCCCAAGAGGTTCTCTCTCATGAAGTATTGAACCAATGACCCAATCTATTCAGAGATGATGAAAGGCCCAATCTAACGCTGTATTGAACATAGCATTTCTGAAAAATGGAATTGCTCGTTTCTAGTATGTAATCAATAGCACATTAAACCATTTATCATTAATTTGATTAAGGAATGTCATTTTAGAGCTCTGTCTTCTCAATCTAGTTTAAATTCAATGTCCAAGAAAGCACACAGCAGTGAAAAGAAGGGAGCTGGTCTGCAGCTGCCTTGCTGTCCCGGGGCCAGCAGATTCAGCAGGTCTGCTTCTGTAGTATCATGTCAGAAAAGTAACATTAAATAGTACAAATGCAGAGAGATCATCTATTCTAAACTGTCCTCAGAAGTGAATGAGCTTTCAGCTTTGGGATGCAAAAGAAAATGCACATTTTCCTCACTGCAAGTTTGAAGACGTTGCTTTAGGAAATGAACTTTTACAGCCCTTGGTCCCAAAGTGGAAGCTAGAGCTGCAAAAGCTTCAGTCAGAGCATTAAGAGCAAATGACATTTGTGTCTTCAAATGTTATTATCAGAAGTCATTTTCCTGGTGCCCCTTTATCATTTGCTAATGTTCTTCTCCTGTCCATTATAATTTCTGGCTATAATAAAAGGGTGATTTTGTTGACCTGGAGGAGGCTAACAAATACTGGTGTTGCTGTTCCAGTTCCTTTGTTCTGAATATTTCCCCCAGTGCAGAGAAGTGGAGCTCTGCTTCCTGCTGCTCAGCAGTTCAGAGCCCCAGGAATTAATTCCTTCACAGACAGTTTTTAACTATGTATGGGAACTGCTGAGTCGCAGTGTGAACCCCTGACTGGACGCCTGGAGGAAAGACCTGGTCAGCCCTGGGAGCACAGATGAAGGCAGTTCACCTGTAGGACCAGAATCTACCCCTCATAGTCCTCATTTAAGGGTTGACTGCCAGTGAGTAAGGATGTCTTGCTGGAGTTTTCTCCTTTGTAAAGTCTTTCTGCTAGCCTAGATCCTTAGGGATAGTGAGTATCCATCTCCCCTCATTGTGCTGGTCCTGTTGCTTTTACAGACTGGCAGTGAGGACCTCTGTGGAGTTCTGGGAGCTGTGCCTGTGTACTGGGCCTTTTAGGAAAGTTCCAGTTGATTTTGATTGCTGCACTTCTGAATGTGTGTTAAATTAGCCTTTGAGGAATAGTTAGTGGCTGAAATACAAGGAGTGAAGTGAGGAAGAAGCTACCAGGTCTCCCCTGGTCTAAAAGTAGAATAGCTCTGAGGTTGTCTCCTGGGAGCAATTGAAGGTATGTGCTTTATTGTTCCACTGGTTCTGAAATAGCCATGTGAAATCTCTGTTCCTCTTCGGAACGAGGCCAGGTTTCATCTAGATTCCTCATGGTGAAGGAGGCACTTGTTTTCTTCATACATTTAGTGGTTTACTGTTCTGTTCATCTCTCTGGGGCAGGTGAGTGATTCTTTTTTTTGAGCGTAGGTTATGTAACTTCTATTCTCACAGCACAATAAGTATCCTTGCTGTGCAGGAATGGAAGTGCTGGGGAGCTTCTTGTTGAAGTGACCTCTTGTCAAGTTGTAGATAACTTTTATGTAAGCCAACAAAATGTTCAGTTATGCATCTCTGTATTTTCTAAGCTATGTCCTGCTGGGAAGCACAAGTCCATTCTTGAACTTGTGTAAGAAACAGAATGTAATAGCTGTTGGACTTCTCTTTTAAGGCTGGTCTTGATAATGGCCTTTTTTTTTTTTTTAATTGGCCCTGGTTGTTTAATTCATTGTTATTGCCTTTTTCATAGGCATCTCAGGAAGAGTTAAAAGCTGCCTACCGCCGTTTGTGTATGCTGTACCATCCAGACAAGCACAGAGATCCAGAGCTGAAATCACAAGCTGAGCGGCTGTTCAACCTTGTTCACCAAGCTTATGAAGGTCAGCAGAACTCTCGGAGTTTGCACAAACCTCCTAGGGGTTTTCTAGGTGTACGGGAACTGCTGAGTCCCTGCCTGAACCACCGAGTGCCTGCAGAAAAGACCTGGTCAGCCCTTGGAGCACAGGTGGAGGCAGCTCACCTGTACGACTGGAAGGGGTGGAGCCAGGCTCAACCCTGTTAGACATCATGTAAGGGCTGACTGCCACTGAGGAAGGATCTCTTCTTGGAGATCCTTCCTTAGTGGAGTTTTTCCCTGTGAGATGGGTGAGCATTTCTCCTGTTCTTTTTTTTTTTTTTTTTTAACATTTTCTCATTGTGCTGGTCTCCCTACTGTTATAGAGGGGTATGTCTTTGTACTATTTAAAGTGTAAATAAATATTGTTGCTTTGTTATTATGATTGTATTGCAATACTTAGCAGTGCTTTGTTTCCTCGTTCTGTCCTGTAAACCAGAGGAGCAATGTATTATAAGTTCTGTGATGAACAAGATGTGGAGTCCTTATCTTTTCTCTGATACATTACGTAATCGTGTCACTACTTACCTCTGCAGAATGAGTTTCCAGAATCTGCCTGAGTTCCAAGTAACACTATTGTGTTGGCCTGAGATTTGAGAATATCAAGTTCTCATTCTCTTTTGGTTTTAATTTGCAGTACTTAGTGATCCGCAGACCAGGGCCATCTATGACATATATGGGAGGAGAGGACTGGAGATGGAAGGATGGGAGGTGAGAGAAATGTCGTACCCTATGCTGGTGGGATTGATTAAATCCACGTTTGTCTGAAGTTCTTGTTATATTGAGCTGCACTGACGCCTTGATGGTTTAAGAAATGAACAACAGAACAGCTTGTCTGCTAGAAAGCATTCTTTGGTTTGTTTGTTTGTTTTCTCTCCCTGATTCTGCCCCTGGAACAACATGATGGGTTTTCTAAGAGTACTTGTTTGTTTTGTTGTTGTTTTAATCAGAGAACAAAAAAACATGACATTCAGAGTTCCCTGCTAGGATATTACCATGACAGACAGCATCTTTGGCTGTGACACATGCATTGGTTTACCCATCCAGTCTCATCTCTTTCATCTGAGATCTGTGTGTGTTGGAGGAAGTAGGTTGCAGCTCTAAAGTGTTACGAAAATGATCCAATCAATTCCTGGCCCATCCAGTTGTTAAGCCCCCTTGCTAGCCTCTGCCATTCTTGGTCAATTACATTATGCTGCTTGCTGCAAAATCCAGCTGTGTTGGGCCAAGTCAGTACCAGGGTCAATTTCAGGGTTAGTTGCAAGAAATGTGGAGCGATAGGAGTGTACAACAGATTTCTGATGTGCGTATTGCAAACTTGATCGTGTTTTGAAACTCTAAATGCAGTATTCTTCCTGTCCTTAACTAGAGCCATACCTCTTTAAAACTGATTCCCTGAAACTGGTGTTTCAATTTCTTTTTGAACAGGTTGTGGAAAGGAGGAGAACTCCAGCTGAAATCAGAGAGGAATTTGAGCGTTTGCAGAGGGAGAGAGAAGAGAGAAGACTGCAGCAGCGAACTAATCCAAAGGTAAGCAAAGACTTCATCCCACTCTCAACACTGAATCCGTAAATGTTTAGGAGAGTGCAGGGATGACGAGCCTTAATGAAGGGCTACAGTGAATAATCTCTTAGGTATTCACAGTTAATGAGCTACTTTCTGACTAAGCAATTTCTCTGGAAAATGTAGGGAAAGCAGCTAAATCCTTTGAACAGTTTTTTTTTTTTCCTTTTTTTTTTTTTTTTTTTTGGTTTAAACATTTCAGAGCAAAGAATATCTTTCAACATTTTTAGGAAAGCATTCCTAGCATTGAAATTGTTATGAATTCTATCCAGATATTCCAAATAAAATGAGACCTGCAATTACCTGACAGTGTTTTCCCTTCAGTGCTGCTGTAGTGTCACAACAACGTAGAGATTCAGATTCAGCCTTGAAAAGAAAAATGAGTTACTAAACCAGCTGATAGCTAACTCTTACTTCTCACTATGGAGCATTTGAAGCTCGGTGTGCAAGCTCAACATGAACAAGATTGGGATCTTGCTTGTTTCACAGTTGTTTCACAGTTAGTGCCTGTTTAAAGAGACCTAAATCACATTCTTAGAATGAGGATCATTGAGTATTCCATCCTCATCTGTCTGCTTGAGCAGCAATAAATTGACCCTAAGTGACCCACCTCACTGCTGAGTCTTGGCTGTTTAGGAATGATCACAAACACTGTGTTGAGATAATGTTCTCATGGTTCCATTGGAACGGCAGGGAGATGTGGAAGTAATGATTGACATCTGTCACCTGCTGTGACTGGAATACTCCAGTAGTTTGAATGCTAATGGCCAAGCAGGCTCTTGGCTTGATAAATGTGTGGTCAACCCGAGATTTGTCAGGAGATAGCTGTGCAGATATTTACATGGCTAAATAAACTGTCTCTGTTTTCAGACAAACAAAACTGTTGTGAGACATTGATTTTATTTTACTTACAAATGTGGTAGAAGTGCAGAGATCCTGCATCCTAAGCACAGGTGGCTGTACTGTTTTGGTGTCCTTGGAAGCAGATGTCCTCTGTGTCGCCGTTTTCATGCATGGACCTCTGAAGTGTTGCAGTGTAGCTTGTATAACCCAGCAAACAGATTGCTGGTTGATTAATTACTACTAGTGCTGGTTTTGAAGGTTGATGCCAGCAGTTTGTTATTGCCAGCAGTTTGTTATTGTGGTGTTCTCTTAGGTGAACTTACACTTCTGTCCCCAATGTTTAGGACTGAATCAGGAAAAAGTCCATCTGAGAAGACAGAAACATTTTGAGGTACTTCTTATGGCTCAGACTTTGAATCTGTGCTGGTCTTATCAAACCGAATTGGCTAATGCAGATGGCCAGGCTGTTGTGAGTCATGTACAGATGTTAGGAACTTATTTGTACTGGAAGGGTGGCTAAGCATAAGGTGATATTTACATATCTGCTGTTAATGAATTCTGGGTAGGAAAGGATTTCTGGATGCCACTAAATAGGGCGAGTCAAAATGTCTCCACTGGAGATGAGTGATTGCAGTCAGAAGGATGCTGACACGGACGGGCACGGTTATCTCTGCATAATGCTTCACTGTGACTTCAGGAATTTGGCACTTTATCAGGGTATTTTGCTGTGTCTGTGAGCAGTAAAAAGAGGAACTATGGTGTAAGCCTTGGTCTCTGTGTCCTGTGATAAAATTAGCCATCTGGGTGTTTACAGCAACTGCTGATTGGCAGCCTATAGAAATGTCTCTGCAGGCAATGTTCCTGTGGAATGAGGCAGCACAGCTGTGATCATTTCATACATGAACACAAGTTATTTTAAAATTTCAAACATTTTGTCAGTTCTATGAAGTGGTTCCAGCAAAATAAAGTATTTTAACCAGAAATGTTGAGCAATAACCAGATGTAGGCAATTTGGCAGGTTTCAAATTGAGCGTATTATTTGCTTTTAGAGTTTTGTTTTTGTTTTCAAAGATGTGCAGAAGGGCTGAAAAGTTCATTACTTGATTTGAGAACTGCTTCCTGTTTGGAGCAGTTAAATCCCATTGTTTTCCTGCTGTGGAAGGTCCACACCTAAGAAATGCAGGTTCCTCAGGGCCTGGGCTCACACAGGTTCCATGTGTCGCTTCCAGAAGGTAAATCTCTAAGAAAAAAAGATGAGGGAGGATATATTCTTCTCTGGCACATCTCTTAATTTCACCAGTAACAACCGTTTCATGTTTTCAGAAGTGTTAAATGTGGGTAATTTTAAAAGGTGCTGCCTGATAATACTTCTGCTGGTCCTGACCTCCTGCCCTGCTGCGTGGTGCACTGTGCTGAGTGTGCACAGCCAACTTCTGAGCAGAGCTTTGCAGCTTCTCCCTGCTGCTCTCCCTCTGAGAGGGTTTTTCCCTTTTCAATGGCCTGAGCAGGTGGCTGATGGGTTGCTGTGAGGAGCAGTGCTCCCCTCTATTATCCGGTGCCATAGGGGGTGCTGTCATTCTCTGGGAATATTTTTAACATTGCCATCTGCTGCTTTTCCTGTGCTTGTGCGTGAGCCAGATTTCCTTGCCAGGACCTGTAGGTCTCTGAAGGTGACTTCACCTGCTTGGCAGGAAGGAAAATACCTTGTGGCATCCACTGCTCCCTTCAGCAAAAGGCAACTGAACAGAAATCCTGCTGTGGAGGGGAGGGACAAGGGGCAGCTGAGGTGCTGCCTTCCTCTCCGTGAGTTTTGTAGATGTTCATGCATAGATTCAGGTGTTTTCCTTTTCACTTCTCTGTTTTCACTAAGAGGAATGTTTTACACTTCACAGTTGTGAAAAAGGAAATCATAAGATTTCATTCAAATTCAGTATGCTGACTGCTTGGTTTTGGGACCTTTGTTTAAAAACATTTATCTTGGCATTCAAAGTTGCAGTCTGGCAGAGGTTCTGTGCTGAATGTGGCACGCCAAGCAGGAAACCTTTCCATTGTACAGCTGTTGTGAAAGATCTTGGGCTTTGTGCATCTCTGAATTGAACAGCATCAAGAAATGAAATTGTTGTGCTGCATTAAAATATACATTCACCTGTCTTCAAATGTTTGTCCATTCAGTCTGGAGTGTGTTTGTTGGACTCTCATGGAGTGAGGCTGGCCCTTTCTGCTTCTCTTTGGCTCTTCTCAGTGTGCTTTGTAGATGGCTGGAGCAGCAGTGCTGGGCTGCACAGCTTCCGAGGCACTTGGCAGCCTTGCCTCGCTCTGCTGATGCTTTGAGCTTGTGTCAGGGAATGGCACAGCACAGGAGAGGCTGAAACTGAAGAAGTTGTAACATTTGGAGGGCAGATCCCTTGAAGGTGACACTGGGGGTTGTCCCTGAAAAGTAATCTTGTGCATAAACAGTAGTACTTTGTCATTTGTGCCTCCTGAAACAGGAAATAAGTGATTTGAAATTCAACAGCCTTCCAAAAATAAATTGCAAAAAAATTGGGATTTGGCCTTTATTCCACAGTTCTGGAGATAATCACATCTCTCTATGTTAAAATATTCTTCCTTTTTTTTTTTTTTGCTGTGCAAGCAATCAGGAAATAAACAGCAGGAATCTCCCCAGGAGATACATGGTTGGAGGTTTGAATCTTATCAAACTTTGCAATCTAAGGTTCAGAATTCTATTGGAATGGAGTGAGCATGGAGAAATACTTACTTGGATTCAAATAAGAGTTTATTCTGTCTGTATTCCACTGTGTGGATGCTTTTTGCACCTACCAAGTTGTGTTTATACAAACTGCTTGGGGTTAATCCTGTGTGTGTGCCTAGAGGCTCATGTTACTGCAACTGCTGTTTTACACAGGTGGAAGCCCTGTGTAGTAGATCCATAGGGAACTGTCAGAGCTCCTTGAAGCTATGTGACCCAGACAAGGATCTAATGGTGCTCTTTTCAAATAAACCCACTCTTGCTAGTGTTCCAAGTTGTGTTCCTCCTGGGAAAAGAGCCTTTTTTTGTGCGTGTCTGGAAAAAAACACAGTTTAGAATGGACAGTGTAATTGCAAAACAAGACCATTTTGAGAAACAGTCTTTAAACTATCGATGTGTGAGGATGCTTCAGCCATTTGGCCTCAGTAAGTTGGATGTTTGTTAACACTTGGTACATTTCACTTGATCCTTAGGGAATGATTAGTGTTGGGATAGATGCCACTGACCTCTTTGATCGCTACGATGAAGAATATGAAGATGTGCAAGGGAGCAGCTTTCCCCAGATTGAAATAAATAAAATGCACATATCCCAGTCCATTGAGGTAAGGAGGGCAGGCACCACGGCATGGGTCAGGGTCTGAGAATGTGAGGCACTACAACGCAGAATGTGGAACACTGCTCAGAGCTCTCATCTGTCTTCATAGTACACTATTAATGGGTGTGGGTGGGAGGAGGAGGCTCAGTTCCAGCAGGTTTATGTGTTGGTTGTGTGAACACAGGCACAGAACTTGGTGGCTTGTTTGTACACTGC
This sequence comes from Cyrtonyx montezumae, assembly GCF_038088225.1. Classification (NCBI taxonomy): domain Eukaryota; kingdom Metazoa; phylum Chordata; class Aves; order Galliformes; family Odontophoridae; genus Cyrtonyx; species Cyrtonyx montezumae. Next base: position 506,771 of record NW_027071948.1, read on the forward strand.
AGTGGCCCTAGTCCCTTGCTAGCAGGGAGGTTGAGCTGTGATTAAAAGTGGGTATCTCGTTCTCTGTGAATGCAGAGCACTCTGTGTATGAAAACACATCATCCAATTTGCACACATTTTTCACATTTTTCTGTATTGTCACTATGGAATTTAGAGCAAGTGTGTCTGTCTGGTTCAGACATCTGGGCAAGTGGATGACAAGCATTCAGCTGTAGTGATACTTGTCTGTAAGCACAGACAGACTCTGCAGGCATCTACGGTTTTGGCTGTGTCCTTGAGGAATAGTCATTGCATGTGTGAATCAGGATTGTATTGGTAACAGCATATTCATTTTTTCAGGCACCACTGACGTCCACAGACACGGCAATACTGTCTGGTAACCTCTCTACCCAGAATGGGAATGGAGGTGGATCAATTAATCTTGCTCTAAGACGAGTGACATCTGCCAAGGGATGGGGAGAGGTAAGAATGCTGGATGTTATGTATTATTATATCCAATTTGTTCCATGCTGCTTGGGTTAGTTACATAGACTTTATTTTCTCTCGGGGAGTTCAGCTTTTTTCCACCTCTGTGTGCTTCCATTTCAGAAGATAGGGATAGCAGTGTTGGCAAGCTTTCTTGAGTGCCTTATGAAAATAGCTTCTGGAGGTTTAGGTGGTGGCAGTATTTGTAGAGTGATACTAAAACACGTTGTGTTGAATAGTAGAATAATACTTGTGTGTTCTGTCTTCCAAGTCCAAAGGCTTTAATTTCTTTCCCTTCCCATTTTTTGGCCACGTGTCACGAACTTGGTTTGTGCTGGTAGAATTGTTACCTGCTGTCTCCTGTCAAGGCCTTCCCACAGGGTGTGTTCTTAGAGCATGTGCTAGTCAGTCTGTAGGGCTACAAAAATGGCTTTCCTCTATTCATGACAACCTTAATCAGTGAAACACCTCGTATTCTGAGAGTGAAGTTAGCAGAGCAAATGGTGAGTTTAATTCAGATGTGTTATAAACCATGCTAGTACACTACTTGGTCACTTGCCAAAGCCTGTATTCTGACTGTCTGTCACTGTGCATTTTAACAGTTGGAGTTTGGAGCAGGAGACCTTCAGGGACCTCTCTTTGGTCTGAAGATATTCCGTAATCTTACACCAAGATGGTAAATAGTCAGCAATGGTTTAATGGTTAATATTTCACACTGAGGAACCAAACATCTTAAATTCATCTTCATGTTAGTTCTAGGTTTTTCTATTCTACAAATGTTATGTCTTCTTTAGACACGTATTTTGATTAGCACTGAACACTACATATGTTGTTTGTTAGCATCTTCTATTTTAATACCGCTAGATTAAGGAGAGTCTGTGCTCCTCATCCTGATGAGGCTTTGCTTACTCCTTCTAGTTTCATCACTACAAACTGTGCTCTGCAGTTCTCGTCCCGTGGGGTCCGCCCAGGCCTCACCACAGTTCTGGCCCGCAACCTCGACAGGAACACCATGGGGTACATACAGTGGCGGTGGGGCATCCAGTCAGCCATGAACACGAGCATTGTCCGGGACACAAAGACCAGCCACTTCACTGTGGCTCTGCAGGTGAGAATCCTGTTGCTGTGTGCAGGGGACAGTGCCATTCTGCGTGGGAGAAGTCTCAGCTTTTCTGTTCCAGCAGTGTTTTGGCTTGAGAATGAGAGTAAAGGAGCAGCTGGTACTCTCTTATGAATGTCTGACATAGGTAACCAGCCACATTTGAAAGAGTACAACGCTTTGTGCCCAACATTATGGCACTTGGTGTGGGTCAGCTCAGATTGGGGTTAGGATGTACAACGTAGACTGCGGGCTGTGATAAGCAAGTGGCAGACATTGCTGTTTTGGTCACTTAACAGATAATTTTACAGTGAATTTTGGGGGACGTTCAGTGAAGGTCGAGGGTTTGTTTTCATAAATGTGTACCTCTTGTATTTCAGTTGGGAATCCCCCATTCTTTCGTGATGGTCAGTTATCAGCATAAGTTTCAGGATGAGGATCAGACACGAGTAAAAGGTTCTCTCAAGTAAGTGTGCAAGAGGAAATTCACATTGCTCAGTCTGTTATCTCCTGCTGTTGTAGCTCTCCAGGTTCCATGCACGTTGAATGTCTGTACTCCTTGGGAATCTGCCTTTCTTTCCTCGTATCTGGTTAACGACTGAAGCATGGGTCTTGGAGGCTTAGCTTTGTATGTCTCTCTAGATAAATGAAATGTAAGAAATGTAAAATACTTCTGTGCTTGTTACTTCCATATCATCACCAACAAGAAAGTCAGAAGTTTTTGTAGTCAGTTAACTAATTACCTAATTGGAAGGGCAAATCTCATCATGGAGATTCACCATGTATCTTCCAAAATTCACGCCAGCATCTGGCCCACACAAATGTATTTGTTGTATGTTTTATCTGCTGGGGAATTACACTAAAGAGAATTCAGTGACGAGAAATTTAAGTCTTCTGAGTCTTACCAGTTTTTGTTCTCTCATTCTAGGGCAGGGTTCTTTGGGACCATAGTGGAGTACGGAGCAGAGAGGAAGATTTCCAGACACAGTATTTTAGGAGCCACTGTCAGTGTTGGTGTTCCCCAAGGAGTGTCGTTGAAAATCAAGTCAGTTAAAGATTATAACTGTAGTTTGCAGAGGCTGATCTTTACTTACATTATTCTACTTCCAAAATTCAGGTGGAGAGGTTCCTGATGTAGAGTGATGCAGATATATTGATGTATCACTGTAAGGGTTTGCAGCTGCCCTCATCTGTAATGCTAATTGTGTCTATCTGAAGCAGTATGTGCCTTCTGCTCATGGTATTCTGAGCTTGAACCTCTTTTTGTTGGGCAGTTGTGTGTATGCATCAAAGTATTCTGAAAATACAGCTTAAAGTAGGTTTGGGGGCATTATTATAAGGCTGTGGAAGAATTCAGTATTTAATTGCTTTTCATTTATGAAACGCTGTACATACTTATGTGCTTGAATTGGTGAATCACCATTCATGAGCATCAATGATGCTTTGTTAATGTGGCAGTTCAGAAATGGATGCCACAATGTGGATCAGTGGCAGTACAGAAATGGATGAACTTTTCAAGGTTCGCATACTGTAGTGCACTTCGGAATTGTTGGCAGCAGAGGGCGTGCCAGGATGCAGGAGCTGTAAGGACACGAAGATGGTAGTACAAGAAAACTGTTTACAAAGATTAATATTCTTCCAAAGCTTATAGTTTTACTTATTTATCATGTTTGCGAGATGAATATCATCTCTACCTCTCTTGTGTATTTAATCAAGCACATTTAACTCTGTATTTCTTCTGACCTGTCATGTTCTTACTTGTTCTAGGTTAAACAGGGCTAGCCAGACCTACTTCTTCCCTGTCCACCTAACAGATCAGCTGCTTCCCAGTGCTGTATTCTATGCCACTGTGGGACCCCTAGTTATCTACGTTGCCATGCACAGGCTAATCATCAAACCCTACCTCAGGGCACAAAAAGAGAGGTGAGCTGGCAAGACTGTAATACAGAGCTGGGAGGTCTTGATCAAGTGCTTCTGGGAGTTCTGGTTCTGGTTCTGGGATATCCAGCTGATGTTCTACTCTCAGTTGTGCTGAGTTCTGTAAGGCTACAAAAATAGCCAGAAAGTTGTGGAAGAACCTTGAAACTCAGGTCATTACAGCAATACTGTGGGTCAGCTGTAATTGGGGTGAATTAGTAAACATTTGCCTCTTCATGGCTGAATCCCATTCACTGTGTAGACCTGATGTGATTTTGACTTCTTTGTGCCAGAGAGCTGGAGAAGCAAAGGGAGAGTAATGCCAGTGACATCCTCCAAAAGAAGCAGGAGGCAGAAGCTGCAGTAAGTCTTTCTCATAACTAAGCCCTTATAGTTAAGTTAGACAAGCAATGCAAAATCAGCTTCTTTTGGACTCAGTGTCTGACACTGCTTGATTTTATTTTCTCCCTTGTGTTATGACAGGTTAGGTTAATGCAGGAGTCTGTCCGGAGGATAATTGAAGCAGAGGAAGCCAGAATGGGTAAAGATTATAACACTGTTTATTTCTTCCATAAATGTGAAGAGAAGAAGGAATGATAAAAAGGCTGAGTGGCTGAGGGGGAGAAGCACAGTGCAGCTTCCTCATTTCTGCCTTTAATGAAGCATGGAGTAATTGCTGCTATGCATGTACTGGGATAATTCCATTGTGATTCATCTGGTGTTTGTGTTTAGGGGCACACCAAATATTGTCTTAGGAAAGGCTGCAAGATGATCAGCAGGATGTAGACAATAGTCTGGCTTCATCTCTCTACAAAAGAAAAGTGTGGGTGTAAGCACATGGAGAACCGAAGTCTGTGTTCTGCTGATCTCTTATCTACACAGTTTGCTCTCAGATTATAATGGAAGTCTGAGTGTTGATGATTGTGAGCAGCTACCATGAGAGTCTTCCAAGATGGGTTGAGTGGCATTCACTTGGCCTGTCGCATCAGTGTGATGTTGAAGGCATATTGTTCTGTCCTAGTGCTGAAATGCTGCTAACAAACATCCAGGTATCGGTGCTCCTGCCTTGAAAAGTGTGGGTTGAGTCAAGGAGGACTGAAGCATCACTGAAAGCAGAAGAAAATGCTGGGATGGTCTTTTCATCAGTGTTTGCCCATCTGTCAGTGGGAAACAGCTCGTCACATTTGTGATTTCCTGTGAAATGCAGGCCTGATCGTGGTGAATGCCTGGTATGGGAAGTTTGTTAATGACAACAGCAGGAGGAACGAGAAGGTGAAAGTAATAGATGTGACTGTGCCCTTGCAGTGCTTAGTGAAGGACTCTAAGCTCATCCTTACAGAGGCATCCAAGGTATGTAGCTTATGTCTGAGCACATACTGAGACACTGAAGTGTGTGTGACTCAGAACTGAGAATGAGCTGTGTCCTCTCCTCCCGGGGTATTTCTGCAGCCTGTTAGGTCAATTTACAGCAGCCACTTTCTGTACAGTATCACAAACCTCTAGGAACTCTGGTTTCTGTGTGCATTTCCAGTGTCAAAGAAGCAGTTCCTCGATGTTTATGGTGTAGGACTGTCTGTGTTACACACTCTGGGGCTGTACACCAGAAGCTTCCCTGGATTCACTGTTTTCTGTATTTTTAACACTGGGGAGATAATTCCTTTGCTTCCCATCTCATTGGCAACAAAACTGTTTTTCTTTTATGACACCTTATTCTGGTACTAATGATGTTGTAAGAGCTATTGTAGGATGAAAGCCTGTGCTCTGTTGCCCAGTCTGTCCTTCTCTGTTTAAAGGCTGGGTTGCCAGGTTTCTACGACCCCTGTGTGGGTGAGGAGAAGAGTTTGAAAGTGCTTTATCAGTTCCGGGGAGTTCTACACCAAGTGATGTCAGCTGACAATGAGGCCCTTAGGATACCAAAGCAATGTAAGTGACAAGGACTACTGTGCCTCTTCCTTGAGGAAGAGCTGGGGTCACTGAAATGGGCTGGGGAGGCATGGTATGTCTCTGGAGTGTGATCAGTAAAGAACTCAGCTGCAGCTATTTAATGCCACCTGACCTTAGATATCCAACCTGAGTTTAAAAAAAGAGGCTTCCAGCAGCTGCTGTTATCCCTACTGGGCAATTCACAGCACTGGGGAGCCCACTGGGGGCTGCTCTGAAGGTTACTTAGAGGCCTGTACCAGATTTTTCTCATCTCCATTTTATCCACATGCCGAAACGTTCACCCTGTCAGTGGCTGATTCACAAAATCATCTTGGTATGTTTTACTGGTACCGTGGAGCCCTGGCAGCTGGCTGAAGGGCACGGGACTCTTAACTCCATTTCTGCAGCCCAATTTGAGAAGCATATCCAGTTGACAAATATGTCAAAAGTACAGTGGAGGTGTAAATGAGCCATGTTTAATTAGTAGCCAGAATTGTTCCTGTCTGTTCCTGGTACAGTTATGTTTAAGCTAGGATGGTGGAGGTGGCGTGTATCCATTCACTGTTCTCATCCAACAGCTCACAGAATCGATGCAGATGGCTAATCTGATGAGTGTGCACGTCTGTTACTGTACCTGGGTTGATGGAAACAGCAAAACCTTCCCCCAGATGCTACAAGCTTGAACAGAGACGTTTTTATTTTTACTATCTATATAGCAGGTGGTGGCCTACCAGTTATGTCAGGAGCAAAAATGAGAGAACCCGCTTCCTGGGGTGGCTCCAAAGCAATACTTCTCAATTGTGGCTCAGTAACCAATAAAGCAATGTGACTCTGAATGTGCAGTACTTTCTGCTGAGGTTGTGTGAGCAGGCTCTGAGCACCAGCCATCGTGCAGCCAAGTCTTTCCTGCAGCAATTTGGCCCAGTCCATTTGTGCAGTCTCACATGTATCTTTCTACACTCAGCAAGAAAGAAGACTTGTTCTCACTTCTCCATGTATTTCCTGGGGTAGGTAACATAAGTCTTTCTACTCCTCAGTGAAAATTCTCTATGCTAAGGCCACCTCCTGGAAGTTTTCTGTGTAAATCCCTTTGTTGGAAAGAGGGCAGAGATTGTTTTCCATCCTAATTCTGTATTTAAATGCACTTGTTAAAGAACTTTGTTCCAAACATATTTGTTCTTGCTTTTTGTAGTAACATGGACCTCTTCCATATGAATTCATTCAGCTGCTCCTTTCAAACACTGCTATACCAGTCAAAGATACTGGGTATGATCATCTTATTAATTCATTTTCCTGCCAAAGTGTTTGGGAAACTAGGAAAGCAAAGTGGGGAGAAGGACAGCAATTCATCTTATTTATTTCTGGGGAAGAAAAAGTAGTTCACACAGGTAAACCAGACCAAAGCAAGGAGAGGTGCAAAATGAGGTAAAGAGCTGGAAATGTTAATTTAGCTGCTGCTGAATTCAATCTGTTGGATACCTGACCCCTTTTTTCTTTTTCACTGTCATTCTTTCTGCTTGAGTCATGATCTTAAATGCCCAACTGCAAGTGGTTTTAACAGGACAATTAGGTTTCCAGAACTGGACATATTTGAGCTAGGCTGAAAGACAGTTTTCCATTCAAAACAAGTTCATACAACTAAGTGTTGTTCACTTCTTAAAATTAAAACTCTTCAGTTGTGACCAGTTCCTGGTGTAGGACTTTATTTCACATACAACCAGTGTTCTGTTCATCTGATATTAAATGTAAAATATGCAATAAATTCTATTCAGCTGGCAACTAGCCCATGTTCCCTTCTCATCTTTAGAGCAGTATTCAAAATAAACTCTTCCTGAAAAGCAAGGGTTGCAAGTTGTACAGATGTAACTGCACCTTTATATTCTGCTATTATATTCTGCTTCTTGCCCTCTTGTGGTCACTCATACCTACAGCTCATTGAAGGGGACAAGAAATGCCACCACAATTGTCTTTTTTGTGTCTTGTATCTGCCCGGAGGATGTGGTCAGCAGTGAGAGTGGTTCTGTGTTCACTTGGATGAGAGAGCACTGTGGGAGCACTGGGTTTTTGCACAGGGAAGTGCAAAACAGAGGCAATGCACTGCTGCTCAGAAAGATCTCAGTGTACTCCTGCCACTAGCAGGGCACATGACACCAAGGGGTTTGTGTGGTGAAACTGCTTGTTTCTGATCAGTTCCTGAGCCCCAGTGTGTGCTGTCCGAGGAGTGATGTTGTCTATGTTAAAAATGTAGAGAAATAGTGATGTGGCTCTAAGGAACCTCAGTACCTGAAGATGGGCCGTGCTATTATGACACCTGGAAAAAAGACCTGAAAGGGAAAGCACACTCTTACTACTCTAGCAGTACCAACTTGTAATGGAGTAGTGAGCATCTTTGGATGCAAACTTGAGTGCTCGAGGTGAACACATCCTTTTCTAATTGAGCTAGCTGATGCTTACAGTACCTTACTGAGGATCTGTGACCGTGTGCCAGGCTTCTCATCTCAAGCTTTTAAACAGGGACTTCCTGAGGTGGAGACACAGGCCAAGGTGTTTCTGTAATCCTCACTCCTCTTCCTTTACGTGCTCATCTCTGTGGCAGTGTCTGCTGTTGCAGTCTGGTTCAGCCAGAGGCAGGCTACGAGGAGCCACAGCTCCAGGTACTGCTTGTGTTTAAAGACCTTATCAGCCCTTCCTGTGCACATCAGTCCATGCATGTGTACCCGAGGATGGCTCAGCCACCTTGGCAGGGCTTGAATTCAAGGAAATGTTTTCTTTTTCATCACAACTTTATTCTTAGCAAAGAAAGCTCAGTTCCTTTGCTCTCTCACTCTGTTCTTTCTTCCCCCCAGAGCGGTCACTATCTAATTGTAAAGCAGTTCAAGCAAAGGACAGGCAAACCTTAATTTTCATCACTTGGATTCATAACTCTTGTTGAAGTGAAATTACCGATGCAGACTTTGCCCCATTCATCTGCTAAGCCGTTATACAGAAATTTTGTGTGGCTCGTTTTCCGTGCCAGCTCGGCCCACCGAAGATCGACTTCTGTTTTTCCCTTTCGTGTGAGCACCACAAGTGGCCTCTGATGTCGGTGAGGCACGGGGCTCCTGGAGGGTCTCTAAGTCCATGTTTGTTTCCCTGCGGTGGAGTCGCCGGGCACTGCCGCGTCGCGTCCACGCGGTGGAGCCCCACTCCCGTGTGCCCGAGCGCAGGCTGCTCCCGCGGAGCGCGGCTCCGGCATGCCTCCTCTCTTCGTTTTCTGCCGGTCCATCGGTGCAAAGCCTTTAAAAGGCTGTGAGAGAATAGCCCTGCTTGCAAACTGCTCCTAACAGCTCTGTATCTGTCCTGTGAGAAACTGTACAACACAAAGTTACCAACAGAGCTCAAGTAGAAGCTGTGGGCAGCGGGGACCCAGCTTTAGAGGTGATCCAATGCCGTTTCCAAATTGCTGAGCAGTCTTCCAAGGCTGTCCGGCTGCTAAGGGAGACTGCTGCTGTGAGCAGTGCGTGGGGTTGAGGCAGGGTCGGGGTACGGAGTGGCAGTGAGGCACACGTGGTGGCTTGGCACGCAGCTGCTCTGCAGGCAGGCTGCAGCAGGGGGCTCTCAGGGCATGAGGGGGCTGGGGTCGGCTGAGCAGGTGAGCCTTTGTGAGGCAGATGCAGCACAGCCCAAGGGCAAAGGCTGAGGCCACAGTGCCCAGTCCTGCAAGCCTGGCCCTGGCTCAGTCACCTCCGCCAGCAGTGCCATCACCTGAGGGATCCGTCCCCACTCCAACCTGCCCTCAGGTGGGCTGCAAAGGGCCCCTGCCACGGCTGCACGCTGCTGCAGGCACAGCCAGGCTGGGCCCTGTTCACTCCTCCTCCATTCACCTTGCTCAGAGCAGGAGCTCCACAAGAGAGAGTGGGGTAGCAGCCCCCTGCCAGAGCATGAAAGGGAGATGTGCTTGTGGCATTTTCCTCCTGTCTCTCACTTTGCATATCATTTAGGGAAGAGCACTTTGCTCAAGTCTTGCTGCCACCCAGCACCATTGTTTTGCACACCAGTAAATCATACTAGCAGACTCTTGAATCCAGAATAAAACAAAGTCATTATTCATTTGTTCCACATTTAAAAAAAACCCACAGTTCATTAAAACAGTTTTAATGAAAAAATAAAGTTCTGAATTAAACTATAATTATATATGGCTGAAAGTGATGAACTAAAACAATGGAGATGTTACTTCTTATTTTCTCTCTGCTGATGCTGTAACGTGCTGGACTTGTCAGACACCATCTATTGGGATAAATCTGAAAAGGTAACAGAACGAGAGTCAGTCACATTGATTAGCATTGAACCTCTGTGAAAAACGAGGCAGCTCACTTGGCCATTTAACACTTCTCACATAAAAACTTCAGGAACACATTCCAGGAGGTCCGGTTGAATTGCAGACACGCTGTAAACACAAAGATGCCAACATCAGAGCAGGTCCAGCCCTCACAGCTTGCAACCAGGATCTTCCAAAGCCTTTCTGTTTGCAGAGTGAAATGGCAGCGTTAGAGAACTTTGGTTATATTTCTGGCTGCAGAGAGCAGTCAGGCAGCCGCAAGGGGCAAGTCTTTGGCAAACTCCTCGATGGTCGCACTTAGCTTCTGGAAGGCAGCACACCACGGTAAGTTTTAACAGGAGCTGGAGCTGTTTTCAGAACCTAGAGTCAGTTGTTACAGCGTAGGATGGGATTTTTACGAAGAACCAAGGCTGAAGAACAGCTGCGGCGTGCAGCTCCATCACCCTGCGTCCCACAGAGCCCCGGGCACTGCAGTGCTGCGCAGTCTGCACGAAGCTTTGGCAGCCTGGCATCAGGGCTCTAAGGAGGGTACCTCACTGCCCTGGGAAGACCCTGGTCATCACCAGGACACATCTCCCGACAGAACCGTACTGGGGTAAGGCAGCGGCCTGGCCAGGTCTGTCTGCACAGCGACGTGACACGTTCCTTCCAGCACAGCTGGTCTCACGTCAGCTCTAGTGCCAACGGCTCCCCTCATCTCACAGCACAGAGAACACATTCATCAGGTGTAACTTAGGAGAAATGTCTCAAAATCATAAACCTAAGCTGTGCAACGCATACAGCTCGCTCCGTTTGGTCACTGAGGACAATGCCTCCATCCCGGTGGCCTTGCGAACAAGCCTGGGCTCCCTGTGCTCTCCTGTCCTTCCCAGCACCACACGGATCTTCATCACACCTGCTAGCTGCTCAGCCTGCATTTGCTTCTTTCATCTGTGTGATTTGCGGCCAACAAGATTTGGGTTTTCTGATTACAAATCCAGTCTCAAAAAATAAACAGCAGAAACAGAGTCAACTCAGCTGTAGTACTGATGGAAATGATCAGATCTCGAACTGGACTGGCCAGGTTCTGCATTTACTACAGCCTCTTTTACAGTCCACGCCTGAATTCTGGGCTGAGAAAAGGAAGAATCATCATCCTAAAACAGCACCTTGGAGTTTAACAAAGGGCCAGGACACAGAGCAAATGGTATTCCCCCCAAACACATTTGAGCCAATCATGCAAAACAAAGTCACAAAAAATCACCGTTAAGAAGAGACTTCTAAGAAATCTGCTGTCTACGAACTGCCAGCGCTGCCTGCGCAGAGAAAGGAGCGTTGTCTTCCTCCGAGTGCACCAGTCCTCAGAGCAGGGTGACGTCCCATCGTTACGCAGTGCCAACCACAGAACTCACCTCCTGCCCGGGCCCGTGGAAGGGGAGGCAGATCACACACAGCTTGGTGTGCGTTCACACTCACGCCTACAGAGCCTCAGAATGTCTAAGGTTGATATATACGGACAAATGGGCAGGTATAGCATTACATTAAAATTAAAACACGTGGCCATTTACTTTTCAGACTCTTCACACAGATTTCCTCCTCCCTCCTCACAGGACGAGTTTCCTAGCACAGAGAAGGTTTGCAGTTTCCCAATGGGATGAGAAAAAACACGTGGCAAAGATATTATACATTCCCAAAACATCGTCCATCTCATAGTTGTAACTGGACAAAACCCCACTGAACCCAGAGAGCTTAATTTGTCTCTTGAGCTAATTGGTATTAGCAGCAGTTTTGACCAGTCTGCTCCTTCCAGCCCCGGCCATCCGCGACGTGGCCATACCTCGTCCCCGTGTGGCAGGCAGGCCGGGCAGCCCTTGGCCTGAGCAGCAGCAGTTCGGGGGAGCTGCCCCCGGCCCCAGCCCCAGCCTCTCCCCTAGTCCAGAAAGCGCCTGCGCGAGCCCGTCCGGGAGCGGTTCGAACGGCGAATGTCAAACTTGGAGTCCCGGCACTTCTGGCAAATGTAGACCTCTGGGACGTTGGACTTGCGGATCTTGGCGCAGGAGAGGTGGATCCAGGTGTGGCACTCGTTGCACTCAATCATCGGCCGCCCGGCGAAGGGCTTCATGCAGAAGCAAGTGACGAGGTCCCAGGAGTCGTCATCTGGAAGGAGAAGCAGCAAGTTACGTTTTCAGCTCCTGGCTGCTCCCCGCTGCCTTCCAGCCACACTGCAAACTCCTTTCCTTCTGATCTAAATTCACTCCCTGGCTTCCAAAGATGGGCACTGAGCTGATTTTTGCAGCTCCCACAGGGAACCAACAGGAAAACACTCCCAACAGTACAAAATTGGTTGTGTTCCAGGAGAGGATCCCTAGCTGCCTCAGTAAGGTCCCAGTAGTGTCAGCCTCACCTCACCCCCTCCAAACAAAACACCTACTAATTCATCCTGCATTCTCCTCACACTACAAGTACTAGAGATCAGTGAGATCAGTGGTTGCTCCGTTGCTTTCCACGTGGCTTGGCACCTCTCAAGCCACCCCGACAGCCAGGCCACCTACCTGAATCCACCATGATGTCCTCGTCATCGCCGGTGCCATCCTCGTCCCGGAACACGACCTGCTTGCCCTGCCGGATGACCGTTCGTTTGCCCACGCTCTGGATCTCCACCGCCTGCTCGCCCGTCCCCGTGGGGTAGGTGACGCTGGAGGCCGTGTCAGAGTCCCACACCGAGCAGTGCTCAGCCACAGACTGAGGGTCACCCTCAGACGAGGGGCTCATCGGTGTCTCTGTGTAAGAGTCCTCTGCCTCCAGCTCCAGCAGCTTCTCCTCGTAATCTTCCTCTGCAGACACCTCCGTTTCCCTTCTCTTCAGCTTTTTCTTCTTCCTGATCTTATCGATCTGCTTTCGCTCTGGCAGGAAGTTTCCGGGCTTTGCCCGCTGGAACAGGGAGCTGTAGGGCTTTGCTCGCTTCAGCTGGCTGAAGTTCTTTCTGTTCTTGGCAGGAAGGGAAACCGAGGAGGGGATGTCAGTGAAGCGGGGGTCCCAGCTATCGCTGTCAATGGTGCCGCCGGTGCTGTTGGGAGGGCTGGGGCTGTTCCTCAGCGGCGTTTCCTACAAAAACCCGCAGCGATCAGACAGCGGTGTTATTTCCAAGCTGACCTGCACGAGGTGCTGCAGTGCGTGGTACCGCAGCCCTCCCCCCTCCCGGAGCCGTACTTTGTGCCCTGACCCCTTCCCACCGCCCGCAGCCCGAGCCACAGCTCCAGCCCAGCGCAGCAGCCGGGCCGGGCCTGGAGGAGCGCAGGGACCGCCCGCTGCCGCCCTCACCTCCTGCGGGTAGGGGATGTATCCGGCGTAGGCCAGGACAAAGGTGCAGAACTTGTTGAAGTCTTCCACGGTGCGGTGCCTCCGGGAGGTGGGGGAGAAGTCCTGCGGGGGAGGGGGGAGGGAGGGAGCGGGAGGGAGGGGTCAGCGCGGCCGCCTCCGCCGCGGGGCCGGGCCGGGCGCAGAGCTGGGAGGCCCCGCTCCCCGCAGCCGCTCCCCGCCGCCCGCCCCGTGCCCGCTGCCGGGAGCCGCACCCCCATTCTTCCCGGTTCCCTCTCCCGGGAGCCGCCGCCAACCCCGCCCCCCCTTCCCCCCCCCACAACCGCTTCTCCCCGGAGCCGTTCCCCGGAACCCGCCGACCTCGCGCTGCCGGGAACCGCCCCCCCACCCCGCGCCCCTTTTCCTCGCGGTGCCGGTGCCGCCCCGCACCCCCCTCACTCCCCCCCCCCCCCATCTCCCCGGTGCTGCCGCCGGAGCCGCTCCCGCCCGAGGCCCCGCCCGCCGCCACCGCCGCCGCTCCCCGCGCGAAGCCCCACCCCCACCGCCCGCGGCGGCACCGGGTACCGCCGAACCGCCACCCCCTCCCCCCCCAACGGCCCCCGGCTCCGGCCCCGCATCCCAACCGCCGGGCCCAGCCCCGGGGCCGCCCCCCGCGGCGGGAGGCGGAGGGAGGAGGGGGACCGCCGCCGCCATTCCCGTCCGGCCGCCCCCATCTCCCCCTCCCCCCCCCACTCCGGCTCCCGGTCCGGGGGACGCTCCGCGCTCGAGCGGCACAAGATGGCCTCAGCTCAGCGGCGGGAACCGGGCACCGGCGGCGGGAGACGCTCCCCCGGGAACGCGGCTCACCTCCGGGGCGAACGGGGACGCGCAGGAGTCGGAGTCCATGGCCCCGCGCGGCGTTGGAGCGGGCGGCGGGGGCGGGCGGGGGCGGCCGTGCGGCACCGACACCCGCGAACCGCTCGGTACCGGCGGGAGGCGGCGAAGGGGCGGGCGGCCGCGCGGGGCGCGCCGGGAACGGTAGTCCGCCCGCGCGGGGAACGCCGGGAAGCGTAGTGCGGCCGCGCGGGGCGCGCCGGGAGGCGTAGGCCGCGCATGCGCGGTGCGGGGCGGCTCCTCTGGGGGCGGGGCGGGGCGCGCAGAGCGCCGAGGAGCGCGAGGTGAGTGCGGGCGGTGCGGGGCCGCGGCGGTTCTGCCGGCACTGCCCGGGCCGGGCTCGGAGCCCCGCGCCCCGCGGGTCCGTGCGGGGGCGGTCGGGGCCGTTTCTCGCGGCGCGGCTCCGCCTCGGGCGGCTCCGGGGCCGCGCTCTGCGGGCGGCCCCGCGCGGAGCTCCGTTCGGGGACGCGCGGGGCCGCCGCTGTGAGCAGCGCGGCGAGGACCCGTTCTGCTCGCAGCAATCGGAGCCGGGACGGGACGCGGTTCCGTGCCGGGGTCGCGGTGGGGTCGGTGCTGGCGGAGCGGGGCAGTGCCGCAGCCGACGAGTGCCGGAGCTGCGCGCTGTGCGGGGCCGTTGGCGCGGGCTGCCCTCGGAGGATCCCTTAATCCCGTGGAACTTAAACACGGGCTTCTTAAAAGTATAATTAGCCGCAGCTCGAAGGCCCCTGGCAGCGCCGGCGCGTTATGCAACTGCCGCTCCTGTGCGGCGCGGCAGGAGGATGTTTTCCAGGGCTGTTTAACTTATCCCGTTTCCTGGCGCGTTTCCCTGTGCTAACGTACCTGCCTGTTCTGCTTCCCCCCTCCCACTAGCTGCTCTCAGCGCCGATCCCCGTTGTCCCTGCGGGCTGCGGCTCGGCTCTCCCAGGCTCGGCATGGCAGCCAGCGCGGGCGGAGCGGCGGCGGCGGCGGCAGAACCGGCGCACGCGGTGTCGTTGCTGCGGGGGCTGAGCGCGCTGCGGGCGGAGCGGAGCCTGCTGGACGTGACGGTGGTGGCGGGCGGGCGCGAGTTCGGGGCGCACCGCGCCGTGCTGGCCGCCGCCTCCGGTTACTTCCGCGCCATGTTCGGCGGAGCGCTGCGGGAGGCGCGGGCCGAGCGGGTGCGGCTGCACGGCGTGGAGCCCGAGTGCCTGTCGCGGCTCCTCGACTTCGCCTACACCGGGCGCGTGGGAGGGCTGGGCCCCGACATTGCCGAGCGGCTGCTGCGTGCGGCCGACCTGCTGCAGTTCCCCGCCGTCAAGGAGGCGTGCGGCGCGTGGCTGGCGCGCCAGCTGGAGCCCTCCAACGCGCTGGACATGCAGGACTTCGCCGAGGCCTTCGCCTGCCCCGCGCTGGCGGCCGCCGCGCACCGCTTCGTCCTGCGGCACGTGAGCGAGCTGGGCGCCCAGCTGGAGCGGCTGCCGCTGCCGCGCCTGCTCTCCTACCTGCGTGACGACGGGCTCTGCGTGCCCAAGGAGGAGGCCGCGTTCCAGCTGGCGCTGCGCTGGGTGCACGCCGACCCCGCTGCCCGCGCCCCGCTGCTGCCCCAGCTCCTGGCGCACGTCCGCCTGCCCTTCGTGCGGCGCTTCTACCTGCTGGCCCACGTGGAGGGAGAGCCGCTGGTGGCCCGCTGCCCGCCCTGCCTGCGCCTGCTCCAGGAGGCACGCGACTTCCAGGCCGCCCGCCTCGACCGCCACGACCGCGGGCCCTGCGCCCGCATGCGGCCGCGCCCTTCCACCGGCCTGGCCGAGATCCTCGTGCTCGTGGGCGGCTGTGACCGTGACTGCGACGAGCTCGTCACCGTCGACTGCTACAACCCGCGCACCGGGCACTGGCGCTACCTGGCCGAGTTCCCCGAGCACCTGGGCGGGGGCTACAGCATCGCTGCTCTGGGCAATGACATCTATGTCACCGGTAAGGCGCGCGGCGGGCTGGGAGCTCCCCCTGCAGCGGGTCGGGCGCCCGCAAGCATGGGCAGGGGCGTGCTGAGTACTCCTTAGGGCATCGTGAGGGCCTCTTCCAGGAAACAAGCGAGCACCAGCCGTGGGAGCCCGCTTCCCACGCAGCACCTGCTGCCTGGGCTGCTCTCATTCCTCTCGGGAACGTTTCTGCTCCCGGAGGTGGAGCAGCGGGGCTGGCTGCCTGATGCTGAGCACAGGCCGGGGCAGGAGGAGCACGTGATCGAGAGCAGCCTGTGCGATCCTGCTGCAGCCTTTGTTCTGGGTCATTAACTGATGTCCAGGTAGGAGCTGGTGGGGAAAGAGCTGCATCTTTGAGCCAGGCTTAAGTATGAGTAAGCAAAAGCATACATCAGGAAATCTTGTATGGAGTTGAGATTTCCATGGGAAATGCTGCGGTGCAGCTGTGAGCATTCGTGTATGATAGAGGAGCAAAGAATCTGAAACTGCTCAGGCACAGTACAGCCGAAACCCACAGAGGAGCAGAGACTCCTGGAGCTGGTGCTGGGTGAGGATTTAGCAGCTGATCTCAATCTGGGAGGTATTTGCTTGTGACTAATACTTCTGAGCATGCAGACAAGTCACAGAACTCGTGCTGGGGAAACTTTCTGACTGTTTGCTCTGGACGACGTGAGTGACTTAAGAGGGGTTTTGGATTTCTGGCTGCAGAGCAAGTGTTTGCGTTCAGAGCCCACGGATCACATCCCAGCCGCGTGCTCAGGACAGAGGCGTGCTGGGGCGGCCGGAGCTGTGGGCCCCGGTGCACTGAGGCACTGAGGAGTGGCAGCAGTGCGTGAGTCACTGTCTCCCTCTGCATACACCCTGACTCCTGCTGGGGCTGTAATTACCTCTTCAAAGGTGACACTGATGCGTAAGGTTGGCACCTAGTCCACATATGGGCACTTTCTTTGTGCCACATCCAGTCAGAGTGGCAGTCCTGTGGCTGTCGCAGAGCACACAGCTGCAGCACGACCTGCTCAGCTGCTGAAGATTTGAAGGGCAGGTCGAGAGGAGATGAACAGAAAGCGGTTCGTTCTGTGGTTGTTAGCAGAAAACAAGGCTTAGGTTTTAAAAGCAGCGGTGTGAAAGGGAAGATCAGTTTGTATGAATGCCTTCATCCCTTCCAGAGCAACTGCAGGCAGATCTGGGGGTGCTGCTGCCCGTGGAGGTGGTTCTGGGTAACGTCAGTGTCACTGCTCAGGAGGTGGGGAGGGCTCCTTGCAGTCTGCATGCTGGGGAGTGTTAATCCCTGCTGCGTCACAGCAGCGTCTGGAGAGCAGCAGAGGAACTGCAGAATGGAAAAGACAATGGTTATTTAGAACAAAGGAGGATACTTGTTTTGAATCATTGCTGAATACACACTGGGAATGCCATGGGAGAATTCCTTCTTGGCTTGCTGGGAAGCTGGGACAGAAATAGCACAGAAAGTGTGGTAAAATCTTCACACTTCAGTCCCCTGGGACCTGGCTGTTCTCACAGTGCGTGGCTCTGCAGAGTAGAAAAGTGCACGGAGATGTTAGGAAGGTGTATCTGGGAGATATGACCAAGAGCCCGGGGTAGAGCCCTGCCCGCCCCTCCGTCACCCCAGCCCTTCCCTTCCAGGGAATGTTTGTGTGAAGCAGCACTCCTGAAGTGCTCTGTGTCGTGCTGCAGGGGGATCGGACGGATCGAGGCTGTACGACTGTGTCTGGAGGTACAACTCCAGCGTGAACGAGTGGACAGAGGTGTCCCCAATGCTGAAAGCCAGAGAGTACCACAGCTCCACGGTGCTGGATGGGCTGCTGTACGTCATCGCCTCCGACAGCACGGAGCGCTACGACCACTCCGTGGACAGCTGGGAGGCCCTGCAGCCCATGCTGTACCCCATGGACAACTGCTCCACCACCTCGTGCCGTGGCAAGCTGTTTGCCATCGGCTCTCTGTCTGGGAAGGAGACCATGGTGATGCAGTGCTACGACCCCGACAGCGACCTCTGGTCCCTGGTGAACTGCGGCCACCTGCCTCCGTGGTCCTTCGCCCCGAAGACCGTGACTCTGAACGGGCTCATGTACTTCATAAGGTGAGCAGTGGCTGCAGTTACTTCCCCTCCCTCTCCGCTTCTGCACTAGGTGAGCCAAGGGTTTTCCCTGAGAAAGTGTTTGGGTCTTAAGAGCGGTCACACAAGAGTACTGTGTCAGGAAGGCAAGGCAGTGCTTCCTCTGCTCTGCAAGCTTCTTTCCTTTAGTTCTGTCACAGCTGAACCTCGAAGACGTGCTGGAAGTCCTGTAAAAATGTCTGAGTTTTAAGGCGAGGGGCTGAGAAATAGCCAGAGTTACAGATCGGGCTGACGCTGGCAGTTGTGCTTGGAATAGACTTCTCAGTTTTCTTGGCTTCTGGTTCCATCCCCCTTGTTGCTATAAATAAGTGAGTAAGCTCCAAGAAAACGTTGAACTGTAGCATAGCAGAGGACACCCTCTGTCTCAGCTGAGGTAGGAGGAATGAAGATGTAATGATTGGTGGCTATTTTTAAGTGCCTTCCCAAATTGGGACGCAGTTACCTATCTGAGGCCGTCCCGGAGGAGGCTGCAGCTCTTTGTTCTGAGCCAGTTTGAGGAAGGAAGGCTTTTAGAACAGCGTCCTCAGGATTTAAAACGCTCCCATGTAGAGGATGTTTGGGTTCTTGCTCTCTGCTGCACACCATATCTTGTATATTTCCTGTAAAGAATTTGAAACTGGAGGCCAGTAGGCTCAAGAAGAGGGGCCTGCAACTCTTGAAGTCAGTTCTGTTAAATAAAGAATTGGGTGCATGAAATAGAAAGAGCATAATTTCAGAGGCTGGATCCACATAAAAGGAGATCAATCAGCAAATGAAGAATAAAATGCAATTTTCTTTGCCATAGCCCATGAAATCCATGGCAGCAGAACTGCCCCGGGCTGACTGGCAGTGCTTTTCTGGCACCCTGACCTTGTCCTTCCTGCATTCTTGTGTCAGCCATGGGCGTTTCTGCCTCACAAACATCCCTCACCTGTTGCTGTCGCGTCTCGCGGTGCTGAGCGGCTGTAAGAAGCCTTGGGGGATTGTGCTGCCTGTCAGCTCTGCTGTTGGGTTCTCTGGCCTATCTAAATTTGGCATTGGCAAAAGCTTCAAGCAGGAGGGGTCCCATTGCTTCTGGGTGCATTGAGGTTTAAGTCTCCTCAGAACAGAGCTGATTTTCCTTCAAGACTTTTAAGTGTTTGGCACCAAAGCCGATAAAGACAGCTGGCAAATGTTCTGTGATCGTGTCTACCTTAGATGCGAACACAAAAACAGTCTGGGTTTGAGAAAGCCCTCAGGACTGCCTAGAAATTGTCTTTTATTTTTCCTAGGTAGTGTCCTGAAGCTCAGTGTATGTCAGGAAATGCATAAAGTGTTTCTTTGCCCAGGGAGAAGCTGAGAAGGCATTGAGGCAGCTCAGGGCAGTGGTGTTTGAGTGCTGTCTGTGCCAGCGTGCACAGCACAGGGCTCTGGGTGTTTCCTGGGGTTGAACATCCCTGCTGGTCTCTGAGAAGTCTGTGCTGCAGGCTGGGCTTCGCTCTGAGACCTGAGCCTCCACACAGGAGCCCTCTGGTCTCCAATTCCTGTGGCAGGGCTGAGGAACAGCACTCGTGGCAGTGTTGCTGGCATTGCCTCGGGCTGTTGAACTGGGGGCACGGGGCAGAAGGTTTTGACAACACAGGAGAGTAATTTTGTGTTATCTCCTGCAGAGATGACTCGGCTGAAGTGGATGTTTACAATCCAGTGAAGAATGAATGGGATAAAATCCCTGCCATGCTTCAGGTATGAACCCAGCTATGAACCTATGAACCTAGGTAGGATGCTTACCACCCCACCAGTGGTAAAATAGGGGTTAAGTTACCTTTGGAAAGCAGTGCTCTGTCTGGATGGTCACCCCGAGCACAGAACGCATTTAAACGTACCACGGTTACGTGGAAGAAAAGGTTTTGGTGAGAGGTGCTGCCGTGGGGGCAGCAGCTGGGATGTGTCCCACAGAACCATCCAGCAGGAGGCCTGCCTGCGTGGGGCAGCCCCCCCTAATCGTGGTGCTTACTTCACCTTAAATTGCAGGTCCACGTTGGGGGCAGCGTGGCTGTGCTGGGGGGGAAGCTCTACGTCTCGGGTGGCTACGGTAACACCTTCGAGCTCTCGGACGTCCTGGAAGCTTACGACCCTGAGACACGAACATGGAGTGTGGTGGGGCAGCTCCCCGAGCCCATCTTCTGGCACAGCAGTGTCAGCATATTCCGGCAGTTCATGCCAGAAACCACACAGGAGGATGAGAGCATCACGCTGGACAACACCATCAGCCTGAGCAGGCAGCGCCCCAACCTCCACCACCAGAACCTCAATGAGCTCCGTTAGCAGGGGAGCGTGCTGGGCCTGGCACAGTGCGAGTTCGTTGTCCAGTGCTGCTTTGAGAGAAGGCGGAGGCAAACTGGAGCTTGGAAGCAAAAACGTACTGATGAGTAGAGGGAGTACAAATTGTGAGTGTTTGGAATGCTGTTGTAGAAACCTAGCTGGCAGAACACGAGGCCTTTGGTGCAGCTCCTCAGCCCTTTTCTGCGGAGGCCGAAGGTGCAGCGCTACTCACAGAGATCTGAGAGGTGAACTCTGAAGAAAACAGTTGTGTTAAGCACCACTGAATCACCGCTGCCTTCAGCTTTCAGTCAGACACCCTTCCCCGGAGCTCCTTCACCTGCAACGCTTCGTTTGGCACAGAATTCCTTTCTTCAGTTTCTTCCTATGGGGGAAAAAAAACAAACAGAAGGAACCAGGCAGGACCAAATCCTCACAGCTTGGGCCAACTGCAGCAGGAGGGGTCTGCGTGGTGGGACTGGGGTCTGCACCCCCACCTCTGCTGTGTGCTGAGGCCTCACACATCCACACGAAGAGGTGCTCCCATGGGAAGCTGAGTGGGGGTCCCTGTGGCCCTGCGTTGTGTCACTGCAGCCCTGGCCTCGTTCAGTGCCTTCTGAAGGAGCGTGTGTGTGTGTGGCAGGGCTCCCGAGGGGCTGGGCTGTGAAGCTTCACCTTTCCTGTTGTCTGAACTCCAGAAAGTTCTTTGTGTGTTTTGTTGTTTCAGTTGCAGCGTTAAAACCTTTGCAGGTATTTGTTTTCCTACCCTACTTAGAACAGCAATTTTTTATTTTTTTTTCCTAATAAGAAACACCTTTATTTATTAATGGATCACATTCTCACATCTGTTGCTTTCATTTCTGATCACCTGCACTGTTCTTTAAAGGGAAAGAGAAGAGTGCCTGGCTTGGCTGGCTCGTGCAGCGCTGGGCCCTCAGGGAGGAGCCTTTCTGCTTTCCCATTTCCACAGAGCTTGCTCGTTTCAGGCTGCTCAGCTTGTAGAACACGCCTGGGTGGCTTGTTCTTCTGAGCAGAGCTCCTTGCTGACAATCCTTTTACATCAAGCTCTCGGCACGTTGCAGGGTCAGGCAGACAGGCCCTGTGCTGCAGGGGTGAGTTCTTGTTTGCCGTTGTAAAGGAGCTGGGTTGAAGTTGTACTATTTCAGAAGAAGTCTTATCTGGAAAGGTAAGCACAGCTTCCTTGGATTTGCTGCGGACTTATAGAAGAAATAAGCTAGTGGTGTTTAGACACCATGGTGCAGAAATGCATTGACTGGTGTGAAGGAACCTACTGAACCTCTGGGGAGTCCCTGTGCCCGACTCGTCTCCAGTTTGCAGCTCTTGGAGTAATTGGAAAATGCTGCTGGCATGGTTTGGCTGAGGTGTAGGAGCTCGTGGGAGTGCAAGGTCGTAGTTAGGGTTTTCTTCTTTCATTGTTGTGCTTCTGTCTGTGTAAGATATGCCTTTATACTTGCTCAAGTGACCTAGCTAGCTTGAACTGTATTTCCTCCGTATACCTTCAGCTGAAGAGGAGCTGCTCGCAGTTGACGTGTGGAATGTTTCTTAACATGCAGACATTTACAAGTGGCTCATCTGAAAATGAGCACTACACCTTCAGAACTGGCCAGAGCAGAGGCTGAGGCTGCAGTGCTTTCCTTCTTCTGCCTCTGGTTTTAAACCAATAGGCAAAAAACGAATTGGAGCTTAGAGATGGAAAGCCCTGTGTAGCTCGCCGCTGAAGTCCCTCAGAACCGTGTCCATAAAACCGACCCATTCACAGCTTCAGTGCTGTCCTGCCCCGAGTGCTGATTGATGCTGTTGGTCGGGGGGGGGCTGTGCTCCAGCTGGGAAACCTCGGCAGTGCCTTGAGAGGCCACACGCAGCTGTCCTGTTCCAGAGGGGCAGAGCAGTGCTGGTGCTCCTCCCCTTCTCTCTGCAGGACCTGCCGCTGCTCCAGCCCAGCCGGTCGGGATCTGTATTTATTTTTTGTAAAGCTCATTGTGTCCGAAGCTTGGAGTGCTGTTTAAATACCATCCTTTGAAACAAAGGCATTTTACATTTACAGATGATGTATTTTTATTCTCGTGGTTTGTTTTTAAAGTTACTTGCAACAGTCGAGTTAAATAAAGCCGTTCCGTGCAGAAATCTCCACGCTGAGTTCTGCTCTCATTTCTCATTCCTGAGCTGCACTTACAGCAGAGCTGCATTCTGTGTGAGAGCTCCAAGGGGCAGAGTCCGTGTGCAGTGCACACTCACTGAGCTGCCTGTGTTATGTCAGGTATTACTCACAACTCTGAACTCCCCACATCTGAACACAGGAGCTGGGAGGACTGCTCCGCTCCTGAGGTAATGCTGCTGTGTTTCAAGCTGAGTAACAGCTGAGCGAGGTCAGTGGGGAGAACACTGTGCCCTTCATGTAGCAAAGCAACAGCAGCTCAGGGAAACCAAATAGAAACTGAGGAGACACTGTTTCAGCACAGGTTTGAGGAAAGGGGCAGTCACTTCTGGATGAGAAGCTTTAATCATCGGCATGAAAGTAATGGAGCAATGTTAGAGCTAGCAGTGGGGCAGGGGGAGCCAGGCCTCCCTTCTGGCCACAGCTCAGAGCTCAGCACAGAACAGTTCACAGTATCACACATACGGAGTCATCAGTCAATCCCATCTCATACATTGTATGTACACTTATTAAGCAGTCATTCTGAGTAGCTTCATCTTTCTTAATTTGATACCTGATTACCGCTTGATTAGAAATGCTCCCTGCAATCCGGGGTTGGGATTGTTACACAGGAGGACGGGGAAGGGCTGGAGGTACAGCTCGGAGCTCCCGGAGGCTGAAAGCAGTGCAGCTGCTCCAGGGAATGCTCTGTGCTCCGTGTGAAGGGCGCAATCACATTACGTTTCACACTCATCAGGAATTGCTGCTGTTATTATCAGTGACTGCTCAATCACGTCTGCCGGAGAGAAGCTGTCATTCGAACAGAGTCTCTGCACGGGGATCTCCTCGGGCAGGGGTCCATGGGTCAGGGACTCCACGATGACCTCGGCCGTGCCCACCTCCAGCTCCTGGGGCGGCTGCAGTGCCACCACCACCGCCTTCTCGTCCTCGATGATCAGGTTGCGGAGCTTCCTCTGCCGGGGGTTGTAGTTCTCCACCCGGTCGTGAATCTCCATGTGGCGCCTCAGGTGTGCCTGCAAAACAGAACGGGGCAGGGAGGGGCAGCTCACCACAGCACACCCCGCTTCTCTGAGGGGGAGGGCTGGCAGAAGCACAGCAAAGCTCCTGCAGCCACAGGGCACCAGCTTGTCAGGGAGGGCACCCCCCAGTGCTCGTCGGGTGGAGCACACGCCTGCCAAAGAAGCCCGTGTTAACAAATGGGAACCTGCCTGTGGTCCGTGCAGTGCGGCCGTGCCACGTCCCAGGGCTGCGTCCTACCTGCCGCGTGAACTTGTAACCGCACTCAGTGCACTCAAACTTCCTCACTCCTTTGTGCCTGCGGAC
Organism: Cyrtonyx montezumae; assembly: GCF_038088225.1. NCBI lineage: Eukaryota > Metazoa > Chordata > Aves > Galliformes > Odontophoridae > Cyrtonyx > Cyrtonyx montezumae. The sequence goes on from NW_027071948.1 coordinate 530,528, forward strand.
GTGGACGCGCAGCTGCTCCACAGCTGAGAAGAGAGGGAAGAAACGCTGCTCTCAGCAGCCCTGCCAGCAGAGCAGCTGCAGGCCTGTGCTGCGTGAAGCACTGCTGCAGAAGGGGCATCGAGGCACCAAGGGAGCAGGGCCGGGACCGGTGGCACAGAGCCACAGCTGAGAGCAGAAGATACCTTTGAACGTTTTCCCACAGATCTGGCAGAAGTGGGGCCGCCCCTCCTGGTGCCTGCTGGCGATGTGCCTCAGCAGAGGGCCCTTCTCTGTGAACCTCTGCTCGCAGAACTCGCAGCTGAAGGGGCGCTCCCCCGTGTGGGTGCGGTGGTGTTTGTCCAGGCTCGCTGCCGTGAGCGGAGGGGGAGAGAGCAGCGGGTCAGCGCTCCCCTGGGCGCTCCAGAAGGGCTCAGGCACGTGCTACACTGCTGAGACCACGCGTGCCCTGTGCCAGGCTGGTTGTGAATGCTTAGACGGGCAACAGCAGGAGCTCGCTGCTCTGAGCAAACTACAGTAGTGAAAACCTCACCACTGCTTTCCCCGCTAACAAAAATAAAGGGAATGCTTCCTCCTGAGGCATCATCCCATGTGCACAGGAGCACACCTCGCGACAGGGGGAGCACGGTGCTCAGCCCTGCAGCTCCCAGGTGCCCACTGTGGGATAGGAGGGGCTGCAGGCACGCAGTGCTGTGTGCCCAGGGGGTACCTTGTGTCCTGAAGGTTTTGCCACAGAGGTGGCACTGGAAGGGCTTCTCGCCGGTGTGTGTGCGCAGGTGCATGTTGAGGTTTGCCTTCTGTGTGAAGGCATGATGGCAGAACTCGCACACGTAGGGACGCTCGTTCCTGCAGGCAGAGGAAAGGCAGCTGAGCCTTTGGCAGCCCTGAGCTGGAGAGCTGTCACCTTCATCTCTGCCTGCCCGGTTCGGTCCCTGACACTACCTGTCACAACCCTCACAAAGCACTGCAATTAAATCCTACTTCGACTTATCTTAAACTGAAGCACTTTGCAGGGCCACAAATGCTCCTCTGCACCCGTACACACCTGCAGAGGTGGTGCTTCCTGCCCCTCAGGCATCAGACAACTGGCCCAGGAACCAGAACAGAAGAGTGGAGAGCTAACAGAGACTCACCACTTCAAGGACAGGAATTAGCCAGGCAGGAGGACAGCTGATGAGCTTCAGCCATCACCTGTATTATTACCCTCAGAGGAAGTGCAAACAGTACATATTTCCTTCGGAAAAGAGGAAAGCAGGACTAAGGTTTGGCCACTCACCAACAGCTGCCAACACCAGCAACCTGCAGTTGTCAGAAACTGCAGCACATCACCTCCAAGGAAGTGGGAGGGCAGCAGGCACCACTCAGCCACCCCACACACTACAGGAGGATCCCCAGCACCCGCCCCACAGGAGCTGGGGGGAAGGAGTTCAGTGGTGACACAGAGGAGGAAAGAGGTCACATTATACCTGTGCTTGGCCTTGATGTGCATCTGCAAGCCGTTGCGACTCGAGGCTCTGTGCCCACACTCCTCACAGACAAACAGTTTCTCTCCCCGGTGCTTGAACGCCTCGTGCAGGCGCAGCTCTGTCCGAGACAGAAAGCACTTGGAGCAAGCTGAGCACTGCAAGGCCACAGGAGAGCTCAGGGTTAGGCAGCTCACAGTGTGCACCCACAACGGACCCCCCATGTGCCTTGCAGGATGCACCCTGCTGCACACTGCTTTTCAGCACGCCCTAACTCCCTGCCTTGCTCAGCAGAACCAGAAAAGATCATGGGAATTACTCTGTAGCTCAGTGCAGGATAATTCTCTCCCAGAATCTCTACAGTACTGCAGAGAAAGCATTAAACAGCACCACCTCCACTCACCCCACCTTGTGCCAGCACGCTCCCCTTACCGCATGGGGCTTTGGTGCGCCATGCAACTTTATCATGTGGCTCTGCAGGTCCTTCTTCTGCATGAACTGCTGCACGCAGGAGGAGCACTGAAACACAGGAGAACAGTCAGTGCCAGCTGCCTCACCAAGTGACTGCAGCACGAGGAGAGGAGCGGTGACACTCCTGCAGCAGGCTGCAGCAGCTATCTGCAGGAACGCCAGAGGGAGGCACTGCTGACCTTGTAGGGCATCTCCCCCGTGTGCGACACCATGTGGAGCCGCAGCTCCATCCGCCTCTTAAACACCTCCTGGCAGACAGAGCAGGTGAAAACCTGCAAGAGAAGGAAGGCATCAGCTTCTGCATGAGACAGGAAAGGAATCTGCTGTCAGCAGCTACGAGTGATCTGCTGCAGCTGCCTCCCACCCCGTAAGGGAGCAGAGGTGACTCCACACGTGTACCTGCTCAGTTCGGTTCATGCAGTTTCTGGCTTCGTGCTCCAGGAGATTCTCTTTTCTAAAATAACATTTACCACATTTAGAGCATTCAAATGGCTTCTCTCCAGTGTGTTTCCTGGGGAGACACAAAGGCAGAGCACCCATTACTGTCAGCGTAAGTGCTGAGCTCCCCGGCCCACGCTGGGAAATGGCCACACAAAAGACCAATGAACACTATGAGTACAGGAACCCCAATTGTTGCCTCTGCTGCCAGCAGCCTGAGGCCTCACCAGCTGCCTGTGCTCTGGTGTGTGCAGCAGCTGCTGAAGCTGGAAAGCACCATTCAAAGCCTCCTTTTAACCCACTTCTGCTGATCCCAGCACAGCAAAGTGCTCTCTAACCACTCCCCTGCACATTCCCAGAGCACACTCCATCACCCTGCTTGCTGCGAGTGCCACAACCACTGCCCATTCTGGAAGCCCAGGAGCTGACAGCTTGAATTCATTGCTCACTGTGGGGAACTGGCAGCTCCCTGTGTCTTCACTGCCATCCACCCACAGCCACGGTGTCCCCCAAAAGGGCTCCTGAGCACCTTCACCCTCTTTGTGAGCTGCGCTGGCTGATGCTCAGAGCTGCAGCTCCCAGAAGCACCTCAGGCAGCTGTGAGTCCCACCTGCACACAGCAGTGATGCAGAGCCATGTCCCGGCCAGGCCTGGGGCCACCCAGCTCCCAGCACAGCTCTCTGTGGGGCACAGTGACAGCTCCCACACCGTCTAGGGGAGCTGAGGGCCCCGAGGTGCCACAGGGACACCCACCCATCCCTCACAGCCCACTGCACCAGTGAGCACCCGCTCAGCCCCCACCCCACCGGGATCCCTGCTCCTAAGGAACAGAATGAAGCTCAGAGCGTTACCTGTTGTGCACCTTAAGGTAGTATTTGCTGAGGAAGCTTTTATGACACGTGGGGCACTCCACGGGCACCGCTGCACCTTTCCTGCTCCCTGCGGCCCCCGCGCTGCCGGGGGGGGCCTTCCCTTTGCCACGCAGCGCCTTTTTCTCAGGGAGAGGCTCCGCATCGCTGCCCGCAGCCCCACCGCCGCCCGCCGCTACCGGGGGAGAACTCACGGGCGAAGGAACGGGCACGGGCACGGCGCCCTCCACGCGGGGCCGTCCCGCCGGGAGCTCCCCCTCCGGCGCCGCGGGACTGAGGACCCCGGAGGGCTCGACGGGGCGCAGTGCGGGGCCGGGGCCGCGGCGGGGCCGCTGCCGGGCGGTAGCGGGGCGGAAGGCGCGGCACAGGGCCACGGCGTCCGGGACACCCAGAAGCTCGGCGGCGGCGAGCAGACGGGCGCGGTTGTGCGCCGTCAGCGCCAGGCGGCCGGTGTAGAAAAAGTCGAGCAGCAGCTGAAAGGTGTCGGCCAGGCCCTCGGGCAACGCCACCGGCCCCGCACCGCCACCGCCGCGGGCGCGGAAAAAGCGGGAGCAGCTGGCGAGCACCGGCCAATGGGCGCGGAACTCGCGCCCGCCCACGCCCAGCGTCGCGTCACAGAACTGCCCGGCCGCGCGCTGCCGGTTCAGCTCCCGCAGCACTCGCACGCTGTGCGCCGCCGCCGCCGCGCCTGCCATGGCCGCACCGCTACCGGGATCGGGCCGCGCGCACCGCCATCACGGCCGCGCGCCGGATGTGACGCACGGAAGTGGCGCGCGGGATGTGACGAAACAGGAAGAGACTTTTACTTTTTCCGGAAGTGATGCGCCGGATGTGACGCAATAGGAAGGGTGGGGTCTCCGCGTCTCCCGGAAGTGGCGGCCCGGCCGTCACCGGTCGCGGCGCCGCGTGTAACTGCGGATCTCGCGCTGGAAGCGCTCGGCCGTGTTGAGGTGCGGCCGCAGCAGCACCACGAAGCCCTTGGGCAGGAAATAACCGCCCAGCAGCGGCGCCAGAGTGCCCAGCGCGCCCAACGCCGCCGTCACCGCCGCGCTCCGCCCGCGGAACGCGCTCCGCGTGCAGAGGGTGGCGGCCGAGCAGGCGAGGTGCAGCAGCAGGCTGCAGGTCAGGCACTTGGCCTCGTTGTAGTCCGCGGGGAGGTCCTTCCCCGCGTAGCTGAGCGCGAAGCAGCCCAGGCTGAGCAGCACGTTGTAGAACGTGGCGGCCGCCTCGCCCGGCGTGCCGCCCGCGCCGCACTCCAGCACCACGCGCTCGGCCGCCACGCTGTAGTGCCTGCGGGGCCCCGCGGGGCCCGAGGCCGCCGCCGCCGCGCACAGCACCGCCTGCACCGCCGTGCTGCCCGCGATGAACAGCGCCGGGCCCCCGCGCCGCTGCCAGACCTCGTGCAGCGCCGGCCAGCGCGCGCTCAGCTTGAAGATGCAGACGATCTGGAAGCAGCGCGTCGCCAGACACGAGAGGAAGATGGCGAAGCTGATGGTGAAGAGCGGGAAGCGCACCAGGCACGAGAGCCACGTGGGCTTCCCGAAGTTGAAGAAGATGCTGCTGCAGGCGCAGGCCAGGGCGCCCAGCATGAGGAAGCACATCTTGCCGCCCGCTGACCTGACCACCGGGGTGGAGGCGTTCCGGGCAAAGAGGACAGCCAGCCCCGCCATGAGCAGCAGCAGGAGCACGGTGGGGATGAGCAGCACCCAGGAGAGGGGATCTCTCCAGGACAGGAACTCCACAGTACGGTTGAAGCAGGTCTCGCTCCCCACGGGGGCCCACTCATCCCTCCTGCAGGCCTGGCAGGCGTAGAGGGCTGGAGAGAACAGCACCCACGTGGGAGCCACGGCCCCAGTTTGCCCCGATTTGTCTTGGTGGGGCACCCTGACCTCTCAGGTCTGCCCCCTCAGGCACCTTAGAGCTGCCTCTGTTTCTGCTCCTCCCTCTCAGTGCTTCTAAGCCTTAAGAAGCAAGGGGTGTGTTTTTCCCAAAAGTCCACTGTCTGGGATAAGGGCAGTGATCTGGGAATTACATGGCACATCACTGGGTGATGGGAGCAGCACAGCAGAGGAGAGCCCTGGGCTGCATCACGCCTGTTGGCCCAGAGGGCTCATCTGAGTGGTACAGGACTGCAGGGAGCATGGGCTGTAGGACAAGGAGCTTGTACACACAGTGGTAGTCTGCACCAGCAATCCCCTTCTTGCAGGCAGGAGGACTGGTGAGTTTTGGGGCTCCCCACTCCCACTGTTACCCATGCTGGCATTTCTGTCATGCTCAGTGCAGACATGTATCAAGGCTGCCCAGGGACCACAAGCACATACTGGGAAGGCATTTATCGTGGTGACTAGTGAGTCTGTGCCAGGGAAACCCAGCAACCAGCCCCAGGAAGGAGACATTTCCATATGCCCCGAGGACTGTGGAGCTGTTGGTGAACCACACAGTGCAGAAGCTGTGAGTACCACCTACAGCACAAAGGCAACAGTAGGCTGAATTTCCCTTCCTGAGGATGTGGCTCAGGAAACACCTGTCAAGCCAGACAGGTTGCTGCCTGGCCACAAGATTAGGGGACTCTTGCTGGTGCTCTCTCTGCTGGTAATTTGACTGCACAGAACCATCTGTTGGCAGCATCCCTCGGGAAGCACAGGGCTGAGAGCGGGGCATGAGCTTTGCATACCCAAACAGAGAAGCCAAGCTGACCACATTCAGGTGAGCTCAGAGGTTTTTTACTGCTCACAGAAATTTAAAAAAGGAGGAAAGAGGTAACTGTGGAGGCTGGGGAAGGGTAAGGTAGAAGCAGTGAGCTGGTGTGATAAAAAGGAAAGGTGCGGGTAGAGAAACTGAGCAATAAGGAAGGAGAGGGAGAGGCTGCCAAGGGTTTACTGACCTGTTTTGTTCAGGAAGGTCCCTGCTGGACAGGCCACGCAGCTGAAGCAGCACCTGTGGCGGTTCTGCTGTAGCCTCATCTCCCCTGCTGCACAGGGCTGGGAGCACACTGAGACAGGAGCCTGCTGGGAGCACAGCAGCCATCACGCAGGGTCAGCATGAGAGGGATGGTGAGGACAGACTGCAGCCTGAGACCAGTGAGCAGTGGACAGCTGGCTGCTGGCCATCAGGACAGATCCTGGGCAGCAGCTCAGAGCTTGCCACGTTGTCCATTTTCCAGAGATGGTGGGAAGCGAGATTGTTCAAAGGAAGGAGTAGGAGGTGGGAGCCCTTAGGTTCATGCACTCTGCTTGTTTGTTGATGAAAGTTATTACTCAGAATGTACGTAACCACCTCTGCCACCCCCCCGTCTGCCTGCCTATCTGTTCTGCTCTAGGGAAATACCCAAGAAGTAATGTTGGGGAGGTGGTTAGCTTGACAATAAATAAGATTTGAATGCAGAACTGTACCTGCTGATCTTTTGTGTGCCACAGAATTTTGCTCTGGTCAATGTGCAGCCGGTCAGGGTCCACAGTAAAAGCTCCAACCACATCAAAAGCCCAGCTCTGGCCTTTCCAATTCCATGCAACGATGTCATAACCTTTACGAATGTCCCCATTGGCATCAAAAGAGATCTGTCTCTTGTGCAGGCTGAAGTTTACCTGCTTGATTTTCTGTAGGAGCTGTAAGAAAGAAGAGTAAGAGTAGAGCCCTTCCTGATGACAAGACTCCCACTGAGTCTTGCCTCCATAGAGGAAGGTGCTAGCAGATCTCTTCCAGTTTTCTGCAAGGGGCTGCAGATAGAAGAATGGGAGTGGGCTGAGAGTGTGGGTCTGGATCCAGCTGCTTTGCCTGTGACAGCTGGAGCCTATGGGGAAGCTGCTGTGCAGCGACCAGAGGGAGGGCTGAAGATGCTCTCACAGGGCTGTTAGCAGCAGTTAAGGGAGAGCCTTTGAGGCAGGATCTGTGCCAATCCCACGTGGCCAGGGAGATCCAACTCTAAACAGTGCAGCGGGGGCTGGAGTCCCAAGTGTTCTGATAGCACCCAAGCTGCTAAAACAGACCTGTTCCTTTTAGTGTGGAAAGGATTTCCAGTGATGGAAAAACCCTGAGCACAAGGGGAGAATCTTACCTGCCAGGGATACACTTTGCCTTTGCTGCACACCCCCGAGGCACAGCCCAGCAGGTCGTGGAGGCCATGGGCCACTGCATACACCGCAGAGTACACGTTGTAAGAGGCCTGAATGTCATATATGTCTGGGGCAGCAGCAAGCAAGTGACATTCCGGGCAGTGCTGGGTGCAGTTCAGCTGGACGCCTTCGCTGCTGCTCGCCCCGTTTCCCCCTGCCATGTTTTCCCAAGATTCAAGGCGTTTCAGCATTGTGGGCTCAGCCTGCTCCACCGAAATGCCAATCACAGAGCCGGTGTTTCGGATGCCAGGCACCTGCCAGATGTTTTGGGCTAACGACCAGTCCTCGGAGCCCACCCACACCATGCCTGTGATGTTCTCCTGCACCGCTGCCTCGAAGAAGGGCTGTGCGCTCCTCCTGTTGGAGAAGACAACAGTGACATTGACCCTGACTTCCACGAGGATTTGGATCAGCTTGTGCAGCTCCGGGCTGCTGGCATCCTTGGTCGCAGGGATGATGCCTCGATAGGCAACGCACACATCGCTCGTGGCCAGCAGCTCGTGGAGGGCACTGAGCCCGTCCCGGCCGTAGGTGTTGTCACTGCCCAGCACAGCCACCCAGGTCCACCCGAACCGCTGCAGCAGCACTGCAATGGCCTTCACTTGCTGCCCATCGCTGGGGATGGTGCGCAGGAACGAGGGGTAGAACCGCTTCAGGCTCAGCGTCTCCAGGGAGGCTTCGTAGCTGATCTGCAAAGCAAGGCAGGAGAAGGGGGTGGCACACGGGGGGGAACAGCAGCACAGGGAGCAGTGCTGGGGCCGGGGAGGCGGGAGGTGCTCCGGAATGAGAACACGGCCCGCGGCACAGCACGGCTCACCGCTGGGGGAGCGGGACTGACCTCGGGCACGAGGAAGACGCCCAGGATCGCGGCCGTGGTGAGGGCCAGCTGCGAGCTGTCGGGCCCGATGACAGCCACGGCCCGGGGCTCGGAGTGCTGCGGGGCAGCGAGCAGCTCCACGTCGCGCCGGCCCTTCTGGGCGAGGGCACGCAGCGCGGCGTGCAGGTTGGCGGCCTCCGTGCACGTGTCGTGGATCTCGTAGCCCAGCGTGACGCCGGGGAGCAGCGCGCTGGAGTTGTTGATCTCCTCCACGGCGAAGCGCATGGTCTGCGCGAGGTGGTGGCCGTGGCTCCTGAAGGCGGCAGCGCTGTGAACGCCAACGGCCGTGAGGCTGCACCGCGAGCAGCGCGACCGCGACCCCCCCGAGCACTCACACTTCGCAGCCCCACGCCAGCGGGCGGCCCGGCGGCGCCGCGTGGATCTGGAAGAGCCCGGCCAGGTTCACGTGGCCGCGGCTGTACGGGGCGGCGCAGATCCCCACGCACAGCACCGCGAGGAGCGGCGCTGCCCCGCGCGGCGGCATCGCGCGGGAGTGGGCGGGGCCACGCGGGACGCGCCTCTTCACGGGGCGGGGCGGGGCGCGGCGGGGCGGAGCGCGGCGGTCTCGCGAGAGCGGCGCGGGCAGAGGTGGCCACGCCTTCGCGGCGGTCTCGCGAGAGCGGCGCGGCCGGGCGCTGCCATGCCTTCGCGGCGCGGCCGTCTCCGCCGCGCTCCGTTCCGCGGTGCCGCCGCTGACGGCCGCTCCGATGCCGCGAGGCGGGAGCTCGCCGCTTCCTTCGCGCGGACCGGCGCGGCGCCGCCGAGCGGGGCGGAGCTGGCGGCCGTGGAGGCGGCGGAGGGCGCGGCCGTGCTGCTCCTGGGCCCGCAGCAGGTGCGCAGCGCCCGCTCCGCTCCCCGCCCCGCGCCGCCGCCGCCGCGTAACCCCCCCCCGGTCCTCCCGCAGGCGCTGACGTTCAGCGGGAAGTGCCGCCTCTCGTGTCTGTACGGCGCCGTGCGGGTGCTGGGTTTCGCCGTGGGTCCGCACCAACCGCCGCTGCCGCTGCTGTCGCCGCCCACGCACTGCGCGCTGTCCCTGGAGGCGCTGCCCGTCGCCCGCGCCGCGCACACCGACCCGCGCCAGCTCCGCGTGGCCGCCCGCAGCGCTCTGCGCGCGCACCGCGTCCGCCGCCGTGAGTGGGGGCACCGGGGGTTGCGGGGCCGCCGCCATTTCGCGGGGCGGTTGCGGGGCCGCCGCCATTTCGCGCCGTTCTCCCCTCTCCCCGCCCCGCAGAGGCGCGGCTCAAGGTGATGTCGCGGTTCTCGCCCGAGTGCGCCGTGCTGCTGCTGGAGCACCTGGACACGGCGGCCACGCGCTTCCTGCTCAGCCTGCCGCCGCTCTGCCGCCTCTTCGAGCCCCAGGTGAGCCCCGCAGCTCGGGCACGGCCCGCGGCCCGGCCCCGCGCCGCCCTAACGCCCTTCTGCGCAGCGCAAGGACGAGCCCGACGTGACGGCCGAGGCGGCGGTGCTGGCGGCCGTGGGCATCGTGCCCTGCAGCCCCGAGCAGGGGCTGCTGCTGTCGGACAGCACGCTGAGCGCGCTGCAGGAGCTGGTGCGGGCCTGCTGCGGTGAGTCCTGCACGGCGACCCACGCTGCGGTGCACGTCATGCGCTGTGGCGATGGCTTCAGGGTGCGCCCGTTGTGTCCCCCGGTAGTGGAGGACGACGGCGTGCCCGTCATCATGGTGTGCGGCCCCAAGAGCATCGGCAAGTCCACGTTTAGCAGATACCTCATCAACCTGCTGCTCAACCAGTGAGTGCCCGCGGCCCCTTCGTGCTGCGTGTGGTCCGTGGGAGAGGAAGCTCGCTGCCAGAAATGGCTTTATTGCTCGTGGATTCTTGGCAGAGCGAGGCGTGGAGGCGCTTATCTCGGCCTCTGCATGCTTAAAATACAGATGAGAGCTCATAGGCCTTAAGTTAGTGCTCTTAGAGCACCCATTTAATGTGGGAAAGAGGATACACAGGTTGGTACCACCTCTGGTTTATCATTGTGAGCGCTTCCTTTAAGGTGGGATGGGCACAGAGCTGTTATGGTATAAGCACGAGATCTGAAGTGTGCTGTAGATGATGAGCCCTGAGTCTCTGCCCTTCCCTTACTTGAGGGAACATTAAGCTAAGTGTGGTTTGACTGTGTCCGACTTAATTTTGCTGACCTGAAGCAAACTCACATTTTGCTTCTGCCGTACCTGAAGCAGCATCCTTTTTCCTCTCGGTGGATGCTAACATATGGGCTTCTTTCACTGCAGCCTCCCCTCTGTTGAGTACATGGAGTGTGACATAGGTCAGACTGAGTTCACGCCGCCGGGATGCGTGTCTTTAAGTGACGTAACGGAGCCGTTCCTCGGTACGTGCCTCACTGCTTCCTGCAGTGCCAGAAACTTCTGACACCCACCCACTTTCTGGGTGGGGGCTGTACGTGCCCGGGGAGGAGTTGCCACATGCAGCAAAAGTGTACGTGGAGAGTAAAAGGCCGTAGGAGCTCTCTTGCTGAGGGCATCTATGCTCCACGTGCAAGCCCTGATAAATGACGTGGAGCTGTCCTCCCTCCTTGGTCTGTCTGCCTGTTGGGAGAGACGTGGAGGTGCTGGAGCTGTGCTCCCATCTCCAGGTCCACCATTCACACACCAGCGGACGCCACGTAAGATGGTGTACTATGGGCAGAGCAGCTGTGAGCAGGACACAGAGAGATACATCGACGTTGTGAAGTACGTGTTCAGCTCCTACAGGAAGGAAGTACCTTTAGTCATCAACACTATGGGCTGGGTGAAAGGTAAACACAGAATCCGTTCTGAAGGGGTGGTGCAGAGGGAGCGTAATAACCTGGCTGTGTATCTCCACGCTCTGCAGAGTCAGGAGCATGAAAATAGAGCTCGCTCCACACGAGCTCTTGTTGGTCTTCTGTACCAGCACTGAGCATTCTTGATGTAGTGACAGTAACTGTGTTTGCTGTGCTCCGTGCAGGTGAGGGGCTGCTGCTCCTGACTGATATGATCCGGCTGCTGTCACCCACCCACGTGGTGCAGATGGATGTGTATGACTGGAAGGCCATGGCTCCGCTCACCCCCGACAGCGTCCGGCTCGCTCCTGGCCTGTACACCAAGGGCAAGCAGCAGGGCAAGTGCAAGCAGATGGACCTGGGCACAGCAGAGAGCTGGAAGTCCTCTGAAGGGGAGGAAGATGCATCAGCTCCTGAGTTTAAACTGCTCTACGTCCACCCTGAGTTCCCTCGAGCTGGGGTTGCAGGTGAAGCGTAAGTAGAAAATGAGCACTGTGTGGTTGTTCATTGGCTCAGTAGAAACTTGCTTAGTCTTGATAGTAAATGCATAACAGAGAACTGCAGTGTTAGCCTTCAGAGCCCCGTTACACTGATCAGAGCCCACGGGGCTGTTTATTTTCTTGACAAGTTTGCTTGGGTTTTGTTTGAATTTTTGGTGGGGGATCGTTTTTGTTTAGGGGAAGGTGTGGGGAACAGAAAGGGGACTGTTCATTCCTCCCTCCCCCACTCCCAGTGTCTGCTGTTAGTTGTGCAGACTCATACACTGAGTGCAGCTTCCACTTCTTGACCTGTTGTGTCTATCTCCAGGCGAGTACACAGCAGCATCCTACGTGACATGTCCATACTGGGTTACCTGGGTCAGCTGCAGCCCCCGGATGCAGTGTCAGTCCTTCCACTGCACAGCCTGGTGCCCTATCAGGTAAGTGGGTCTCCCTGAGGGCTGCTACTGGAAGTTCTGCCTGTTCTGTGAGTGTCTTTTGGAGAATGGGGGAAGAATGCTTTGCCATCCAAGGCAACGTGCTGATGGGTGTTCTTAATTGAAGGTGTGTTTTGGTGCGGTGTCACTGTGGCATGTTCCTGTGTGTTCAGTCAGTGCTGGAGCTGTTGTGTTTGCTGTAACATCTGTTTGTAGATCTGGTTGGTAGCTTGCTGCGTGGGTTCGAGTTCAGGTTAGGTACACAGAGCTGATGCTGGGCTGTTGACACAGGTGTGTCCTGCTCCTTTCCTCCCCCCTCAGGTGCCTTTTAACGCCGTTGCACTCAGGGTTATTCATACTGATGTCGCCCCTTCCAACATCATGTACGCAGTGAACGCCAGCTGGGTCGGGCTGTGCAGGATAGCAGAGGAGATCAGATGCCAATCTGCAGGGCCGGTGCTGCTGACACAGACACCCATCTGTGATTGCTTTGGCTTCGGTGAGTGAGCTGGGAAACCCTAAGCCGTGTTCTCACGTGTTGTATTTTGAGCTGTGTTGCAGAATGATGGGATTATCTACTCTTTCCAAAGACAAGTGGAAAAGTAGGATTACATTCACGTTTTCAAAAGCAGATTCCAAGTGGGTTATGCAAAATTCATGAGCCGCGTTTGGCTCAATGGCTGTCAGTGATGGGTTGGAGCTGGGGCTGAACGCTGTGTGTTCCAGGCATTGTCCGAGGGGTTGACATGGAGAAGCATCTCTACCACGTCCTGACCCCAGTGCCTCCTGAGAAGCTGAGGCTGGTGAACTGCCTGCTGCTCGGAAACATTGCCATTCCAAACTGCATTCTCGTGAGCCAGGTAGGAGCAGATTTTCTGCTCATTCTGAGTGTCCAGAGCTGCCTGGATGTGTGTGGATGGTTGTACCCCGGGAGGTTGCCCGTAATGCACAGAAGCAACCAAGAGAACATTCACACTTTTCAGATGGCAGCGTAGGGTTGGTTCACTGGTAGCTTTCTTCTGTTCACCAGGAAACTTCCCTGCCCTCAGAGGAAGGGGCCCTGCATCAAAAGTGTGGACCTGTAAAGTTGTTTTTAAAGTTTTGTTGGTTTTGTTTTTCCAGGAAGGAATTGAGGGAGAGATCCCTTATGTCACATCTGAGTACAATTACAGCATTCTGGGGTCTGGGAAGCTGAGGAAGAAGAAGCACTTCAAGAAGAGGGAATACATGTTCCAGTGTGATTACACTTGAGGCCTTTGGGCCCTGGGACTGCAGGATTTGTTTGTAGGGCAGGAGGCAGAAGGCCTGGGGACCACAGCTCCAGGAGACTCCGAGCAAGCATCCCCTGTGTGGATACCAGAACATCATTTTTAACAGTATTTTATATTTTCAGTATGTATTTTGGTGCTTTGTAATAAATACATTAAAAACACTGGTTTGGTTTGAGTTTCTTCCACGTTTGCACCGTGGCTGTGGCTGACAGCCTAAGGGTGGCTGGCAGAAGCTCTCTGCTAACTGGAGCAGTAGGTCGTTGCCTGGGGAGCTCCTCCTGGCCCGGAGTTAGCTCCCACGCCTGTGGGTCTGCCTGAGTTGTAAGAGCTTGAGCTGACCTTCCTCGTTGCTGAGCACAGCCCCCCTCCACTTGTTGGGGGGGGAGGGTGCGGGTAGATGGGGGGGACGTGGACTGCTTAACAGCAGCTCTGCACGGTTCCCGTTCTGAAAGCACCGTGGGAGGGGGATGGACGTGGGAAGGGCTGGGTTACCCGGGCACTGCGCGGTGCGGCAGCGTTGAACCCCAACGAACGAATGGGAACAACCGCAGCGGGGGGGGCCCTACGAGCCCCGAGCAGTTATAGCTTTAACTTAATCCGGCCCTAATTCTGCACATATGGTTCACTCCGGCGGCGAAAATAAATACGGGGCCATCTGTGCGCGGGGGGGGGGGGGGGGGGGGGACCGGCGCCGGGAAAGGTGAGACGGGGCGGAGCCTCCCGCTGCGGGACTGCTGCGGGCCGTGCGGTACCGGCACCGCGCGGAGCGATGAGCGCTGCTGCTGAGCGCGGGTTCCCCCCCGCAGACGGCTCACACCGCGCCCGGGCACGCGTGAGTGCGGGGGGGTGCGGGGCGGCCGTTCCGGGGGTGCGGAGGGAGGGCCGGCAGCGCTGGGTCCTGCCCCGCGGTTTGCTGATGCTCGCCCAGGTGCGGGCAAGCGATGCTCCAACCCCCCCCACCACCACCACCGGCACGAGAACGGGGGCTGAGGAGCTCTGCCCACCGATGGGGCCGCGGCCGCCGTCCGCTTTCCCCGCCACAAAAGCTCCGCAGCGGCCTTTCCCTCCGCCCCGACGCCGTTCCCGGCAGAGGGCCCCGGAGGCGGTGGCGGTGCCGCTGAAGTGCGGCAGGAATCGCCGCAGCCCGACCTTCCCGTGCAGGTTTTCCTGCTTCGGGGGAGCTTTGCCCAGCGCGGCTCTCAGCTGCCTGGTGCTGCACAGGGGGGTCGTGAAACTCCGTCTCCACGCGCGTGTGCCTGCGGAGGCGATGCGGCTGAGGCTCGTTCCTCGACACGGGTGGGCAGAGCCGTTTCAGAGCCGATGAGGTCCCCTCCCGTCGGGCGCCGCACCGCAGCACCGCGGTCCCTGCAGTGCCGGCGGTGGCCGCTGCCAGCACGGATGGACGGGATTCACCGCTGAGCGCCGGGCCGGTGTATGGGAAACGCGGCTGCGCGCAGACAAAGCCGTGCTCGTGAGCCTGGGGCGGGAGCGCTGGGAGGGCCGTGCTGCCGGTGTGGGGCCGCCCCAGAGTCGGTCATGTTGTGGGGGGGGATGGGCTCAGCCCTTCCCGGCTCCTCCCCATCACCTGCGGTGCCTCGCGGGGGAGCCGGGACACGCGGCTGCCGTGCCCGCAGCTCAGCGCTGCCACCGCGGGGGCTCCGTGCGGGGCGTGGGGCGGAACGCTGCCGCGAGTGCGGGTCCCAACGTGGCACCCCATCCCCCCCCCCTCCCCTCCAGGGGGTTAAAAGCAGGGAGAAAATTCCTTTGAGCGAGCCGGGGCGAGCTGCCGACGGCAGCCGGGGCTGCGCCGGTTCCCCGATTCCCGCCGCGTTCCCCCGGCGGAGCCGCCCAACAGCCGCGCTCTTCATGCCGATTCTTTCAATCACAAGCGTGTCTTGTCTCCCCGGCCGAAATTTCTTTCATAGACGGCGGAAAGTGAAATTTGTGCAATGTCTGTGGGAGGCTGAAGAAAGGCCCTTTGTGCGCGGGGCATTGGGCAGCCTCCAGCGGCACCCTCCGCCGCCCCAGCGCTCCCGGCTCGCGCCATGAATGCCGCGCTTGTCCGGAGAGTGGGACCCGCTCTTAAAGCCGGAGCCGGGCCCCCTGCTTAGCCCCACCGGTGTGGGCACGGCTCGGCCGGGGCAGCCCCATGCCGAGGGCAGGTGCCGCGCTGCGCCCGCGCGATGTTCCTGTACTGGAAGAAGCGCGGTGCGTACGAGCTGGGGGCTGTGCCCCCCGCGCTGGAGGGCGTGGAGTACGGGGCGGTGGAGCGCTTCTCCTGGAGCTGCAGCCTGGATGTCGGCGAGCAGCAGGACGGTAGGTCGGGGGTGGAGGAGACGGCGCGGCCGAAACCCCGCAGAGAGACGGAGGGACCGCTGAGCGCAGGGAGGCTGCGGCGGGGATGGGTGCGGGGATGCTGCGGGGGGGGGGGGGTCCCGGTGTTCTGGGAGCTCCTGCTGCCGGTGGCGGTGTCGGGAAGGGCCGTGGGGGTGAGCAGTGTGGGGCACGGGGCTGCTCTCACCGTCCTCGTGGTTTTGGTGGGTTGGGAAAACTTCTCTCAGGCCTGGAAGAATTTCTGATTTGTTTCTGTTATTATTCGTAATAGGTCAAGTGAAATGATGGCGGCGGAGGGGCCGAGCAGCCTGGCAGGGCGGCGGTGGGGACAGAGTGCCCATTGTGCTGCCGCGGTGTGGGGCCGAGCTGTGGGCAGCAGGGCCCCACGGCGCCGGGCTCCCGGCTCTCTCCCACGGGCACTGCACCCAGGGGTGCCCGCGGGGGTCCCCATGGAGGTGTGCTGGGCCCCACGCTGCCCCACAGGAGGGCTCTCCCTTCAGCCCCGGTGCCCACTGCTGTGCCGTGAGCTGCCCGGAGTCTGTTATTTTTAAACTATTAGACACAACACGTAACAAAAGCTCTCAAAATAGGATTTGTCCTCAAGGCCGATTTGATGTTAGAGCTTAAAGCAGTCCGTAAGCCCCTTTGGGGGCTGTCGAGCAGCAGATTTAGCACTTGTGGCACTGCCCTCGGCCCGTGCCCGTCCTGGCAGCGGGTGCAGGACAGTGTCCCCGAGACATGTGTCCTGCAGACATCCCAGCGCTGCCACCCATCAGTAAATAGATCTCCATATTAGAGCAGGTCTGGGGCTTTGGGCCCGTTCCTGTGTTTGCAGCAGTGGCAGTTTGGGGAGAGCACGGTGCGTCATCGCTGGCAGCAATGGGGGCTGCCGTCCCCATCCCAGGGGGAGCTCCCGGCCCCTCTCCCACCCGTGGGCAGTCCTGGCCTCGCTCAGCCCCGCGTTGGGGTAGCTGTGGGACCCCTTCTGTGGGCAGCATGCACCTGGAGCAGCCCTGGCATTTTGGGCAGGGAGCAGGAGGCAGCAGGTCCCAGTGCTGCAGGTGCACGCTGCTCTTCTCTGCTGGAGAGGCCGGAGCCGCAGCTCTGGGCACGGGGACGTGGGCACTGGGGCATCCCCGGGAGCTGCCGCTGCTCACTGGGGCAGGAGGATGGCAGCCTTCACTCTCTGCCTTGTGCCCAAACACCGGGCTCTCGCTGCTGGGTGCACCCACAGGAGCAGGGATGGGTGCAGGGTCGCAGCCAGCACTTAGTGCAGCTCTCTCCCGCAGATGAGCGGTGCCCAGCAGAGGAGCAGGGGCTGCGCTGCCAGAACCCCGACTGCACCGACAAGAGGAGGGCGGCCAAGGTAGGCGGTGCGGTGCCGGCAGCGCGGCTTTCAGCCCGGGCTGTGCGGGCAGGGAGGCGGCAGGCGCGGATCCGGGCAGGTGGAGGCTCCCACGGGCTCGCCCTGGCTCCCGATGCCTCCGATGCCGGCAAAACCGGTCGGTGCAGCCAGCTGGCGGGCGGCCACGGGGCACGAAGCCCTTGGTCGGCGGGACGTGGCAGGGAAGGGCCGCAGCCGCTTCCCCGCGCGGTGGGAGCCGCGTGTGGCCCACGTCCCCCGGCAGCATCGCGGTCCCGCTGCCCGTGGGCGCCCGCAGGCTCGTGCACGGCTGGGATTTAACTGCACGGCGGCGGTTTCCCCGTTCCCCTCCCGCCGTAATTCGGGCTAATCTCATTGAGCCCGTCTGTCCTGTTCCCGGCGGGAGCTCGGCAAGCCGGCACAGGCAGCGCGGCCGTGCCCGGGAGGGAGGGAGCATCCGCCGCAGCTCAGTGCTGCACACCGGGGATCGGCGGCGGAGCGGCACGGGGCCCCTCCGGGAGCGGCCGCGTTGGTGCCCGCGTCCGTTCGGGACCGGGCCTCGAAGTGCAGGGCTCCGGAATTAAGCGGTGCCTGCGGCTGGGAGCGCCCCGTGCCACCTCTCCTAATCTCGTTGATCGCTAATGTAAAGCCGGAGTGGATTTAGGGCCCCTTATCTCTGGCTGCTCGACCTGCTGGCTCGCTCCGGGATGTGCTCGCTGCCGCTGCCGCGCGGCCGCTCCGGGTCCCGGTGAGTGCTCCGTGCCCTGGGGGGGGCGGGCGGTGCTCGCGGGGAAGGGCAGAGCAGGAGCACCGCTCCGGCATTGGCAGCGCTGCTGGGCCCTGGAAGCACCGCCGGCTCTGCTGGGATGAGGCACCCGCTGCCTTTCGAGGGCATCGGGGGGGAAGTAATGAAGCGGTGACCTTTCGAGCAGTGCGGGTTTCGGGAGGGTTCCGCTCCCAGCTCCTTCCCGAGCCGGGCCGTGCCCGCGTGCCGTGGGGCTGACGCCTGCCCACGGAGGGGACCCGGCACGGGGGAGGCGAGGCGGGCAGGTCTGCAGCGCGGCCGCAGGCGTGCTGTGTGCTGTGCCGTGTTTGCACGGGTGGAGCTGCTGGGTAAACACGGCGGGACACGCGTGGCAGCACCGGGAACCAGACGCCGGGAGCCATTCCCCGGTGCGGGGCAGCCAGGTGGGGCCGTGCGGGGCCGCGCAGGCGGGCGGGTCGGGGAGCAGCGCGGCCCCGGGTACGGCCGTCCCTGGGCACCGCTGCTGGGGGGTGGGGGGCGGCCGTGGGGGCTGATGGCCCCATAGGGGAGCGCGGGCGGCCGCGTCAGCGCTGACCTCAGCAGCGCGGGGAGGAAGGAGGGCAGGAAACGGGGGCGGCCGGGGGTGCTCCGGAGCTTCCTCCGCCGCACAGCGGGACCCGCGCTCCCGGGATGCTGCCCCGCAGCCCCCCCCACCCGTGGGGCGCTGCCGGATGGGGACGTGCCCCCAGTGTGGGCTGACAGCCCCCAGCGGGACCCCGGCAAGGGGTCACGGGCCGTGCGCGGCGCTGGGGCTGGGCAGGGGTTTAAAAATAAATGCCTGTGAATGCGCGGCCGAGGCTGAGGCAGGGCGCACAATCGGAGGAAATGCATCGGCCTGCGAGCATTGTTTTGCTGCAGACACTTGCTTCCTCCGTCCTGCCGTGGGGACACTGATCTCGCAAACACAAAAGGGCTCCGGAGCGGCCCCGCAGCCCCCCCTGGGAGCACGGCGGGTCCTGGAGCACCCTCAGCCCAGCTCGGGACAGCGGGGACGGGCGGGGGGGGGGCCCGGTGCCCCCGTACCTCCACTGCTCTCTCTCCCTCTGTGCCCGGCAGCGTGCAGCCCTCCAGCTGCGCTCCCAAGGCGCTGAGGGTCTCCGTGCAGTGCAGCTCACGGGGAGGGGGCTCAGTGCTGCAGCACCGCGGCCCCATGCACAGCCCACAGGGGGCGGGGGGGGTCCCGCTGCTGCCCACCCTCAGCCCACGGCTGTGCCCCGCAGGTATGTCACCACGCCGAGTGCCAGCAGCTGAACCGCAGCAGCCCGCTCAGCCTGTGTGAGGCGTGCGACGGACACCTGCACGGCACCATGCACTTCGATGGGCACATCCGCTTCGACCTGCCCCCTCCAGGTGAGCCGGGCTGGCTGCACCCAGGGCCCTTGGTGGGACGCGGCGGGGCCGGTGGGTTCAGCACAGCCCGGCCCCAATGTTGGCAGGCTCCATCCTGGCCCGTAATGTGTCCACGCGCTCGTGCCCACCACGCACCAGCCCTGCCTCTGACGTGGAGGATGATGATGAGGGAACGGCAGACGGGAGGGGGTGAGCGTGTATCCCAGCCCTGCCTGCACCTCGTGGGGTGGAGCAGGTGCCCCCGTGGTGCCACCAGACCCTGCGGGACACCCGGCTCACTCTGCCCATGCCCTCAGGAGGAGCTCGGCGCTGAAGCTGCCCAAGAAGAAGGCTCGGCGCAGGCACACGGACGTAAGGCAGCGTCCCCTCCCCGGGGCTCTGCTGTGGGGCTGCACTGTGGCCCCATCTGAGGTGGGTGGGAGCCTTTAGCGAGCAGTGCATCTCCCGCAGGACCCCAGCAAGGAGTGCTTCACCCTCAAATTCGACCTGAATGTTGACATCGAGGCGGAGATCGTCCCGGCCATGAAGAAGAAGTCTCTGGGGTGAGTGTGCTCGCACCAGGCACAGCCCTGATGGGCAGAGACCCCACAGGACCCACAGGGTGCTGTCCCACAGGGACGTGCTGCTGCCGGTCTTCGAGAGGAGGGCGATTGAGCACAGCAAAGTGGACATCTACCTGGACCAGTCCAACACGCCGCTCTCACTCCAATTTGAGGCGTACCGCTTCGGGGGACACTACCTGCGGGTGAAAGGTGCAGGGGGGCAAATGTAGGGGCAGCCTAGGCTCCATGGGACCGGGGGCTCTGACAGCTCCGTGCTCCCACAGCCAAGCCTGGGGATGAGCTGAAGGTGGAGCAGGCAGCACGGGACGCACGCTCAGCCAGCCTGCCCATCCTGCGCCCTGCTGGCACCGCCGCGCTCCTGGGGACCGCGCTGGAGCCGGGGCCAGGCCGCAGGGAGGGCACCGACATCCTGGTGAGTGTCTGCAGTGCTCTGTGCCCCGTGTGTCGGGAGGATGGGGGCAAGATGGAGGTGGGGATGCAGACCCCCTGGGAGCCCCGAGAGCAGGCTGGGCTCCCAGCAGTGCTGCGCTGTGCCAGCGGTGCTGCCTCGCAGTGCCGTGTGCCAGGCGTGGCCGCTCGGCTGCAGCCCTGCAGCTGTGCCACGTATGGGCTGGTACCTGAGCACAGCAAAGCAAAGCTCCACGCCCCGGGGCCCCACAGCTGCGAGCTGCCACGCAGACCTCAGGGCTTGCCCTGCCTGCGCTCCTGGCCAGGATGCAGCCACCGTCCCTCCTCAGCTTGGCACCTGGCATCTGCCGTGTGCAGCCTGAGTCCTGCCCCGTGGACCCTGGCCCCAGATAAGTCATGGGGCCGGGCTTGCTGCCACTCCCTGTGGGAGCAGATGCCACCCTCGCGGCCACGCAGCTCCTGCTCCCTGGGGTTTGGCTCCGGGGATCTCAGCGTGGGGACAGCAGCTCTCTGCTCCATGCCAAGCTGGCTGCGTGGCCAGGGCTGGTGGCCGCCCGCATCCAGCAGTACGATGCCTGGCAGTGGGACCGGCACTGTGCTGCTGGGACAGGAGGGATGGGGGTCACAGGGCCACCCCCACAGCCAGGTCCCCGAGGGCAGGCAGGAGCAGAGCCAAACCAGGGCCGTGGGGTCAGCGTGGGCACCTGGGGACACCGTGGCATGGTGAGCTATGGGCCGTGCTGGGGTGAGGTTGAGATTCTCCAGGGCTCACTGGGCATGTGGTGGCTGTCACAGCTTGGGGATAGCAGGTCTCTGTGTGCCACCCAATGGCCCTGCTGCCCTTTGTGCCAGGTGAGGAGAGGGCAGAAGCCATGTCGTGGTGTGACCTTGGTGTGGGGTTGTGGGGATGCATGAGCAGGGCTGTGCTGAGTGCCCAGGTAGGCAGGCTGTGCATGGCCAGGACCCAGATCCACTGCAGGCTGGTGGGCTTTGATCTTTGCCAGCGAATTGTTCGGGTCTGTTTAGCTTATCTGGCGAGGAGGGAAATTAGGTTTTCTGCTCTGGCCCCACCTCCTTTTGTTCGGAGGAGCCCGGCCAGAGCCTGCCCGGCTCAGCGGTTCAAGTTCAGAGCACGGCTGGGCGGTGTGGGGCTCGGGGTGCTGTGCCCCACGGGATGAGCTGAGCCACAGTGCCCCACTGCCACGGGGTGTGGGCGCAGGAGCGGTGCCACGTGGCCCCGTGTACCCAGGATGCAGGTACGCAGGTCAGTGCGGGTGCTGGCGCAGTGAGCTCGTGTCCCATGGGGACCTGGCTCTGTGCGCCCCAGCATGGGGCAGGCTATGGGATGTGGGGGACCCATCAGCGGGGGCACAGCGTGGCTTTCTGGGGCCGTCCCTGCTCCGTGAAGCATGCAGGGCTGGTGCTGCACTGATTGTACCCGTGCAGGCTCCGGGCAGGCGGAGGAAGAACATGACGGAGTTCCTGGGGGACGCCAGCATCCCCAGCCCTGAGCCAGCCCCCCATGGCAGCGGATCTCTGCCCACCAATGGCACTGACACCTGGAAGAACCGTGCTGCCAGCCGCTTCAGCGGCTTCTTCAGCTCCGGAGCCAGCACCGGCCCCTTTGCGCGGGTAGGTGTGCAGGGGAGGGGCACGGCGGTGGGATGAGCTGCAGTGTTGTGCCCCAGATCCACGGGCAGGGCCAGGAGGGCTGTGGCACTCCGCTGCTGTCCCCAGCCCGTTGCTCTTGCCTTCCGGCAGGAGGTGGACAAGATGGAGCAGCTGGAGAGCAAGCTGCACACCTACAGCAGCTTCGGGCTGCCCAAGCTGCCACCGCAGCTCCGCTTCGACCAGGACTCGTGGGAGGAGGACGGGGATGACAGCAGCCTGGCGCTGGAGGACAGCTGGCAGCAGATCATCGAGGGCACGGAGGTAGGGCGGGGGGGGGGGTGGTGGTGGTGGCCCCGTCCTTTGGGCGGTGTGACACTGACACTCGGCCCTGCAGACCCTGACACGCCGGCAGTGCCACCAGCAGGAAGCCATCTGGGAGCTGCTGCACACCGAGGCCACCTACATCCGCAAGCTCAAGGTCATCACTGATGTGAGTATCCACAGCCCCTGCTCCCCAGCCACGCGTGTCCCCCGTACCACAGCTCCTGCCCCACGGGCTCCTGTCCCCACAGCTCTTCCTCTGCTGCCTGCTGAACCTGCAGGAGTCGGGGCTGCTGTGTGAGGTGAGTGCACTGCATGGGGTGCGGGGTCCCCCAGCACTGTGGGTGCACGAGGCTGTGACCCCCGGCGGTCCCCCCCCATCCCACAGGTGGACGCTGAGCGCCTGTTTGGGAACATTGGGGAGATCATCCAGCTGCACCGCAGCCTGTGGAGCAGCGTCATGGCCCCGGTGCTGGACAAAGCCCGCCGGACCAAGGCGCTGCTCGACCCCGTGGACTTCCTCAAGGGCTTCAAGATGGTGAGTGGCAGCACTGTGCCGTGCCGCGTGCTGTGCCAGGCTGCGCCCTGAGGTGACACCTCTGTGCTGCCCGCAGTTCGGGACGCTCTTCAAGCCCTACATCCAGTACTGCATGGAGGAGGAGGGCTGCATGGAGTACATGCGCACGCTGCTGCGTGACAGCGAGCTGTTCCGCGCCTACGTGACGGTAAGGGGGGGGTGGCGGGGCCGGGGCTGGCACTGCTGCTGGGGCTGACGTCTGTGTGCTGCAGTGGGCCGAGAAGCACAAGCAGTGCAGCCGCCTGAAGCTCAGTGACATGCTGGTGAAGCCACACCAGCGCCTCACCAAGTACCCGCTGCTCCTCAAGTCCGTGCTGAAGAAGACGGACGATGCGCGCACCCGCGATGCCATCCTCACCATGGTAAGGGGCACGGCCTGGGGATGTGGGCAGGCGGGCCCCCCCAGCCCCTCACCCCTGTGCCTGTGCTGCAGATCGGCTCTGTGGAGCACTTCATCAACCACATCAACTCGCGGATGCGGCAGCGGCAGGAGCAGCAGCGCCTGGCCGCCATCCTCAGCCGCATCGACGCCTACGAGGTGGTGGAGGGCAGCACGGACGAGGTGGACAAGGTAGGCTGGGTGCGTGCAGCTGCAGTGCAGTGCTGTGTGCTGACCTGCACTCACCCCCCCGGCTCCCTGCAGCTGCTGAAGGAGTTCCTGCGGTTGGACCTGACGGCCCCCATGCCCGGCACGTCCCCGGATGACACCCGGCAGCTCCTGCTCGAGGGCAGCCTGAAGATGCGGGAAGGTAAAGACAGCAAGGTGAGGATGGGGGGCACAGGGAGCTCGCCCCTCGTGTGCCGGCTGGCACCCACGGCCCTCTCTCACCCCCACAGATGGATGTCTACTGCTTCCTCTTCACCGACCTCTTCCTCATCACCAAGCCCATCAAGAAGGCTGAGCGCACCAAGGTGGTCCGGCCGCCCTTGCTGGTGGACAAGGTCATCTGCCGGGAGCTGAAAGACCCAGGTGAGTGGCACTGGGGGGGGGACGACACCCCAGGGAGGCATTGGGCGCCCCAGGCTCACTGCTCCTCATCCTCAGGCTCCTTCCTCCTCATCTACCTGAACGAGTTTGGCAGTGCTGTGGCTGCCTACACCTTCCAGGCCAGCGGGCAGTCGCTGTGCCGCAGCTGGGTCGAGGCGCTGCACAACGCGCAGGTGAGGGCGCGGTGTGGAGGGGACGCGGGGGTCCCGTGCCCCCCACCCCCTGACTCCTGCCATCCTCAGAACCTTCTGCAGCGGCTGCGGCTGCAGGAGCAGCAGCGCGGGCAGTGCCGGCGCCTGCAGGAGGAGGAGGAAGATGAGGAGGACGGCGAGAGCAGCACGTCGGCCGCCAGCTCACCCACGGTGCTGCGGCGCAGCAGTGCCAGCCTGGACTCCCAGCAGTGGTACGAGAGGGACGGGGCCCTGTGACCGCGGGTGCACCGCAGCCCCTCCTCACCTTCCCCTCTCCCGCAGCCCCTCGGATGGCTCCACCGAGACCATCTCAGTGGTAGTGGTGGACGGCGGCGATGAGCTCTCTTCCCCGGACTCGGACGTGGGGCCGTTCGGTTCGCCATCGGACAGCACCTCTGTCAGCACCGGCACCTCCGGCAGCACCGCCACCGGCACCGCCGGCAGCAGCCCGACCCGCGAGCTGCCCTCGGGCAGCCTGCCCCTGCCCCACGGCATCGCCCCACAGCCCGGCAGCTGCTGCTCTGCGTCCATCGACAGCGCCTACGGCACGCTGTCACCCGCCTCGCCGCGGGACTTCCCCCGGCAGCAGGACGTGGGGGCAGAGGAGGAGCAAGAAGCCCTGACCCCACGGCCCCCCTCGCCCCGGCTGCGCCGCCGGACCCCCGTGCAGCTCCTGCCCTGCAAGTCCCGAGTGCTCAAGTCCAAATCGGAGGCCAACCTGCTGCAACTGCTGGCCGGGCCCCCTGCCCCGCTCAGCCAGAGCCGGAGCCTCTCCGACCTGTGCGTGGCCCCCCCGGGCCCCCCGCTGCTCCAGCGGACTAGCCGTGCCCCAGGGCACCCGGCCCCCAGCGCCGGCAGCGGCAGCAGCAGCGGTGACTCCGCTTCAGAGCTCTCAGAGCCGGAGGAGCCCTCGGAGAGCCCTGGGCCCCCCCTGGCCCAGCCCGGCCGCAGCCCTCAGCCCCCTGCCCACCGCACGCTCTCAGACTCGTCCTCAGCAGCGCAGCACCGCAAGCTGACGCTGGCACAGCTCTACCGAATCCGGACCACGCTGCTCCTCAACTCCACGCTGACGGCCTCGTACGTGCAGCCCCATCCCCTCTGCGTGCCGTGGGCCGGGCCCCACGCTGACCGAGCCTCTTTCTTTGTTGTGCCTTGCAGGGAGGTGTGAGAGCTGCCGGGGCAGGGAGGATGAGGATGGACGTGTGGCTGCTCCAAGAGCTCCTCCTGCTTCTAACCGTAGCGTAACGCCGGGGCCGGGTGCCCACCAGCTTGTGCCAGGATGTCACACGTGGGGACACAGAGCAGTCCCCTGCGGGAGGACGTGTCCCGGCAGGGCGGCACCGGGCTGCCCATCGCTACCTGGGGGTGTCTGCGTGGGGCTGGACGTGGGGCTGCGCCTGGGGAGGCCGTGGGCTGAGCGACTCCACGGGGGGAGAAGGGATGGAGACGTCGGAGGTGGGGAGTGGGGAAGGTGTGAGACGGCTGCGGGGTGGGCAGCACGGGGCTGCTGGCACGTGGGGTGGGAGGCTGCAGGTGGTGGCACGAGGGGACGGGGCCAGGCTGGGGCTGGCGGTGGCCGCAGGGTCCGGCCGTGGCACGGTTTGGTGGCCGGGGTGAGGAGCGTGGGAGCTGTGGTGACCGAGTGCTGGGTGCTGTCCTGTGCTGGGCTGGTGGGGAGCTGCTGCCCGGGGACACAGCCCCCACTGGAGAGGGGCACCGCTGCAGAGAGCGTATTTATTGAGCTTCAGGCTGTCCTCGCAGCAGTGCTGCCTGCTGGCACGGGGAGCTGGTGGTGGCTGTGCCGTGGGCACGTGCCAGCTGTGGCACCTGTGCTGGCTGCGGTGCGGTCCAGCCAAGCAATAAACCTAGCTGTGTGCATGCTTGCGCCCGCCTCGCCTCTCCTTTGGGCAGCAGCCAGGCACTATGGGGTGAAGGGGAGCGGGCACAGGGGGACGCGTAGAGCCAGCCCAGCCCTGTCCCCCAGCTCGGGGATGGAGGTCGGGGTGCAGCTCTGCGCCCTCCAGGCTGTGCCTGTGCTGCTGTGGGGAATGGGAGGGACACGGGCTGGCACACGTCCCTCCCGCATGGTGCTGCTGTCATGTGCTTTCGAACCCTCCTGTCTCATCTCCAAAAAAGCATTTCCTCCTGCGGTGGTCACATATAAAAGCCTGCTGGGGAGGGCTGGTGCTCATTCATCACACATTGCACAGCGGCAATGGAGCGTGGGGGCACCCTGCACTGATCCTCCCCGGTACCGGGGACCCCGTGCTCTGCTGTGCCCACCGCTGCCGCCCGGCATGACCCAGCCACGCCGGCTGCAAGGATGAAGCACCACTGCCCAGGGGCAGCATCGGTGAGTGCAGGGGGTGGGGGCTGCTGGCCGGGCTGGTGCAGCCCTGGGTGCCCGGAGCGGGCGGTGGCTGTGGGTGGTTTCAGTGGAAGTGGTGTGAGATATTCTAGGCGGCGTGCTGGGGGGCTGTGCCCCCAGAAGTGCCCAGTCTGCGTGTCTGGGCTGCAGTCTGCCCTCCTGCAGCCCAGCCCGGGGCACAGCGGTGGGGACTGGGCAGGATAAGGTCACGGAGGTGATGGGTGTGGCACATCCACAGGGGTAGGCACGGCTGTGGGCACTGCACCGTGGGCACAGCTGTGGGGGCGGTGGGCAGAGCACGGCCGCGTGGCCGGGCTGCGCTCAGAGCCTGCAGGTGTGGGTCAGGGATGCCGCCGCAGCCCCACAGATGTGACACTGGGGTGGCTGTGGGCACTGAGCAGGTGGGGGCCCCGGCCCTGTGGGGCCAGGAGCAGAGGCCAGAACCGCATTACGGGTAGGGGTGGTGCCTGAGCGGCATCGGAAGCGGAGGCCCCAGTGCGTAAGCGGCGCCGCACAGCGCGTGCCCCGCCGGGCGCGGGGATGGGGAGCACGCGCGTGCAGGTCGGGCCCGCCGTGGGATGCCCGTGCCCCGCCGTGGGATGCCCGTGCCCCGCCGTGGGATGCCCGTGCCCCGCAGGGCTGTGCTCTGACTCAGACGTGCCGCTGGCTGCCGGGCCCCTTGTTGTGGTGCGGGAGCCCCGATGTGATCGCAGTGTTATGCAAATGGGAACGGCTGTGCACGGTTTCCAGTCCGGCGGCGGCGGGTTTAATAGAAAATGATTCAGTCCCCGTAATCGGGGTGATCTCGGCTGGGAAATCCAGCCCCCGGCGTGGAATCCCCTGGCTCCCTGCCTGCCCTGGCCGAGCACACGCTGCTCACACTGCAACGCCGGGACCCCACCCGGACCCCACCCCGGCCACAGATGGCAGAGCAGGGCAGGCACCCCCCGTGCCCCCCCCGAGCCCCCCCCGCTCAGCAGCCGGCACTGCGGGGTGGCGGGGGAGCAGTGACCTACTTTGGGACGCACGCACAGAGCGCGATAGCATCGGAGACAGCGTGAGCTGGGCATGGTTTCCTCTCAGGGAGGAAATCGCCTCATCTGCGAAGCAGATAAAACGGAGGAAAGTGAAGGGAGGTGTTAACCCTCCCGTGCCCTGAGCTGCGCGTGGTGTGGGGCTGAGTGCTGGGCTGATGTCTGTGGGCTGAGTGCCCGTGGGCAGCGCTGCTCTGCCCGAGCCCGGCAGGGTGACCCACGGCACGGTGCGTGCCCCATGGTGAGGGCAGGAAGGCAATTACTCAGGGACCAGAGGGAAAGCCCGGCACAGGGGCTGCCGTGGGGCATTCCCAGCCCTGGGGCTGCGGGCATGGGGCTGCCCCTGGCTGCCCTGCCCTGATGCCAGCTCTGCAGGGCACCAGCATCCACTCGGCCTTGCACCCTGCAGGTTGGGCTTGGCTGGGGCTCAGATGCCTCTCACGTGTGGCTGCAAGCCTAACGAGCACGACAGCCCAGCCCCGCTGCCCCGGGATGCTCACTCTGCACCCAGGCTCTCTGCAGCCTGCCCTCTCCCTGCCCACAGGTGCTCCTGGCAGTGCTGTGGCTGCTGGCCAGCGGGTCGCAGCCCCCAGGCTGCCAGGATTGTGCCATGCTACACAGCCAGCAGGGCCTGGTGCTCCCACCCGCCCGCCCTCAGAGGTCCCCCATGAAGCCCTCCTGCCCCGCCGGGATGAGCTGGATGCGTTCTGCTGGTCGGTGCTGTACTCAGTGTCCTCCAGGTGAGGGGTGCCCTGCTGGCACGGCGCGATGTGCCAGGTGTGTCTCACCATGGGCACGGTGGCACAGCGCTGTGTGGACGTGCAGAGGTGGCCGTGCTCACTGTCACCCCGCTGCCCACAGGGATGTCCCTGGACACCCCCTGCACGAGGAATGGAAGCGACAACATCTGCATAGCCTGTCCGGCCGGCACCTTCCTCTCCCATCCTAACACCCGGCCCAAGTGCAATGCTTGCTACACGTGTGACCATCAGAGTGAGTTGGTGGTGTGCTGCACCGCGCCGTGCCACGCTGAGCCCCTTTGTGCCACGCTGTGCCCCTTTGTGCCACGCTGAGCCCCTTTGTGCCACGCTGTGCCCCTTTGTGCCACGCTGTGCCCCTTTGTGCCACGCTGAGCCCCTTTGTGCCACGCTGTGCCCCTTTGTGCCACGCTGAGCCCCTTTGTGCCACGCTGTGCCCCTTTGTGCCACGCTGTGCCCCTTTGTGCCACGCTGTGCCGTGCTGCCCTGCTCACCACCCACCCCTGCAGCCTTCCAGACCGTGGTGAGCAACTGCTCAGCCACCAGCAACGTCGTCTGTGGCTGCGAGCCGGGCCACTTTCGTGAGTGCCAAAACAAGGACGACCCCTGCAGTGACTTCTCCTGCAAGAAGTGCAAGACCTGCCCCGGGAAGCTGCTCCTGCAGCCCTGTGAGTGCTGCTGCCCGGCCCGTGGGCTGCCACCTGCGGGGCCATCGCTGCCCTGACACGTGCCCTCTCCCCAGGCTCAGAGTGGCAAGATGCACAGTGTGGGAGCTGCAAACCCGACTTCTACGCCGAGGGCAGCGAGTGCCGCCCGTGCCACACGTAAGCAGCCCTGGGGGATGCGTGCCAGCAGTGTGGCACAGTGCCCACAGTGCCCACTGTCCCTCTCCTTGCAGGAGCAGCCCGGAGACGTGTGGTGAGGAGTGCCAGGGGGTGTGCGGCCACCGTGCCCGAGGTGTGTAGGGTGGTGAGGGTGGGGGTGAGGGTGGCAGGGCGGGGGATGCGGCTCCGGGGGACAGTGCACTGCTTCCTTGCAGGCTCGGGGCTGGAGTACATCCTGCTGGGTCTGACCGGGCCCCTCTTCCTGGGCGCCCTCGCCATCTACCACAAGCGGAAGCGGCTCCAGATGGAGACCCCGGCAGTCAGCCCCCTCCCCACGGTCCCACCCTGGGACTGCACGGGCCCCACAGCCCACATGCACCCCATCACCCAGAGAGCTGCAGCCACAGAGGTGGTGCGGTGCCAGGTGAGTGGCCGAGGTGGGGCGGGGGGCTACCGGCCACAGTCGGGTGGACCACACTGGACCTGGGCAAACTCCCCGGACAGGTGTGGGAGCCTGGCCCCGGCACGACGAGGAGGAGCTCCGAGTGCTCGGCCTTGCTGCACCAACAGTCCAGCAGAGCAGCACTGTCCAGCAGCACCACGGAGCCCTCGGTGCCCCAGGAGCCCAGCGCATCGCACAGCCCGGCCCTGCCCCCCAGCACCCCCCAGCGCTGCGCTCTGCTGCAGGGCAGCCAGCTCTACGCCGTCATCAACGCGGTGCCGGTGCGGCGCTGGAAGGAGTTCATGCGCGTGCTGGAGCTGCGGGACACGGAGATCGAGCTGGTGGAGATGGAGGTGGCCCCGTTCCGGGACCGGCAGTACGAGATGCTGAAGCGCTGGTGCCAGCAGACCAGTGCCACGCTCGACCGCATCTTCGCCGCCCTGGAGCACATGGACCTGTCGGGCTGTGCTGAGACGCTGCGCCAGAGCCTGGCGTTGGGACCCTGATCTCATGTCCATGACGTGGGGACACGGCCCCAGGGCCCCCCCAGGGCCCCCCTGGCTGCGCGGTGCCCCCGTCGGCAAAGGGAGCGGATCCGGCGCTGCGGGGAACCCTACCCCTAAGTATTGTTACTTATGCTGTGTAGACATTTTATGTCAGTTATCTGGACTGCTGGCTCAGGCTGCAGGAGCAGGGCAGGGCTCTCCTCCTGGGCCGCTCACCCACCCCTATTTATGTCCTCCTGCTCCTGAGCCCCGTGCTGCTCGCGGGACGAGCAGGCACCGAGCCGCTGCCAACCCATGGGATAGTTCTCGAGGCCGCCCTGCGGGTGCACGTGGTGGGCCTGCCCCTGCCCCAATAAAGCGGTGTGTTCTGCACCCCTAGGCGCCTGGCCCTTCTTCTGGGGCTGCTGCTGGCCCCACGGCACGGGACTGGGGCCACCTGGGCTCCTAGAGGGGAGCACCGTGGATGGCAGCAGCGTCGGGGCTGGCACTCGGGCGGCACAGTGCGGCACGGGCACCGCGGGAGGAGGGGCACTGCGGGCAGCCCCAGGA
Source organism: Cyrtonyx montezumae (assembly GCF_038088225.1). Lineage (NCBI taxonomy): Eukaryota > Metazoa > Chordata > Aves > Galliformes > Odontophoridae > Cyrtonyx > Cyrtonyx montezumae. Next base: position 560,706 of record NW_027071948.1, read on the forward strand.
AGGCGCGGGGCACTGCAGGAGGGGATTTATTGTTTTAATCGCCGAAACGCGGAGGGTGTGGGTCAGACGTGGGCCGGAAGCCTCCCTTAGCAGCTCCGGAGGGGGAGGGAAGGAGCGCGGGGAGCACACGGTGTGCACCGGTGGCACGGCAGCCCCCACGCGGCACGGCTCCGGGCCCCACTCTGCGAAGGGCAGCGCTGGGGGGCAGCAGGCGGGGGCGGCGGGACGGGACGGCGGGCGAGGCGGGAGCACCGGGGGCCGTTGGCGGCGGGAGGAGGATGCTCTGTGCATCCCGGTGGGCACCGGGCACGGAGCGGGACCTCCTCCCACCGCGAAGAGCCGGGGGCAGCGCGCGGGGGGGTGACGCTGCCGCAGGGAGCGGGGCTGGCTAGTGCTTCGCTATGTCCCCTTTCTTGAGGATGATCTGCCGCTGCCAGGGCGCCAGCTTTGTCTCATCGTACCCAAGAGTCCTTAGCTTTTCTGACTGCTCCTTCTCCTTCTCCTCCTCCTCTCGCTTCTGCTTCTCTTGCTCTTTCCTGCTCGGTAGCAGAGGGGACGGGGCATTGCGGGTCACCGAGCCCCCCCACGCACACACACGCACCCACCCACCCACCAGGAGAGGGGACGCGTGGCACTCACCGCTTCTGCTCCCTGCAAAGGCAAAGGGATGAGACTTCGTTAGCGCGGGGCGGGGACAGCCGGCCGGCACAGGCAGCCCCCGCCCGCCCTGCTCACCTCTCCTCCTCCAGCTTCTTGCGCAGGATGTCCCTCCTCCATGCCGGCATGCTGGCCAGGCGCGCCTCCTCCTCCTTCTCCTGCAACAAACAGCCGCGTTACGGGCAGCCCCAGGAGCACAGCCGGGCTCCGCGGGGGAAGCGAGGATGTGCTGGCTCCTGAGCATCAGCCCCCCCCTCCCCCCCGACGGACATCCCCGCACGGCTGCGGGGAGCACGGAGTTAGCACGGCACAACGCGGCGCGGAGCCAGGCGGGTCCCGCTGTCCCGGTCCCCTTCGCTGTCCACGTTACCCCGGCGCGGGGAGCACGCGTGAGCAAGGAGCGCGCGGAGCGCTGAGCCCTTCGCGGCACACACAGCTTTATTGCACGGACACGTGGGGGCCCACACCGCCCCGGCACTGCAAACACCACACCAGAGGGGATCAGCACCCCGGGCACAACACACAGCCACAGCAAGCGGCACACGGCAACCTCAACACAGCCGCCCGCGGGACCCCCGAGGGGTCCGGGCACCTGGGACGGCACACAGCCAAACCCGGCGGTCCGCGGAGCCGACCCGCAGCCCTCCGGCCACGAGAGCAGCAGGGCGGCCGAGCCGTGCCACGCAGCGGTCCCGCTGCTGCCCGCACCCAGCTGCACGCCCGGCAGCCCCACTCCTCCGTGGGCCACGGCCCTGCCGCCGCAGCACCCCGCCCGGCTCAGATATCAAACATCTCCGCCTCCTTCTCCTTCCAGAAGGAGAAGCTGCGGTCGATGTAGCGGCAGATGTCCTCATCGCTGAACTCTCCCAGCTCCGAGACCAGCTGCGCTGGCTCCTGCGCCGCGGCTGCCGGGCGGGGGGGCACGGGCGGCGATCCCACCGCTGCCGCCGTGCTGGTGGGGCCGCCCCCGAAGAATTCCTGCTTGAGGTCCTCGAAGCCGTCGAGCCAGCAGCGGTGCCCGGCCTCGACCCGCTCCAGCGCGGCGCGGTGGAAGCGCCGGATGCGCTCCCAGCTGTGGGTGCTCAGGCGGTCGAACATCTCATAGCACAGCAGGTGGCGGAAGCGCCGCTCCTCGGGGCTGAGGTTCATCTCCAGCAGCTGGAAGTAGCCCAGCATGAAGAGGTCCAGCGAGAGGCTGTCGTAGGGCACGGGGGAGCCACGCACGTGGGGCAAGAAGTGCTCGGGCCAGTAAAGCACGTCGGCGCGGCTCAGGCGCCGGATCTGCCGCCCCGGCACACGGTGGGCCACGCTCCTCCAGCGTGCCAGCAGCCTCGCCACGGCCTGACGCTGCTTCCAGAGCCGCCGCAGCCGCTCGTCCCCGCGGGCGTGTGAGCCCGGTGCCTCCGCCAGCGCCCATTTCTTCCAGTGCTCCAGGAAGAGGGAGACGGCGCGCTCCTTGTGCGCATCGATGCGCTCCTGCAGGCAGCTCAGCTCCGTCTGCACCGGGCGGCTCCGCCGCGGCATCCCGTCCGCGTCCTCATCCCCGTAGTCCTCCTCCAGGACGGGCTCACGGCTGCAGCCGTCCGTCAGCGCACCGGAGGGCAGCGATCGCTTCCTCTTGCTGACCCTGGCGCGGGGCACAGGGGCTCCCACCATCCCCTCGTAGTTGGCCTTCAGGCTGCGCACCGAGACACCGCAGCGCAGGATCTCGTGCCGGGCATCCTGCTGGGTGCTGGCAGCAGCCGGGGGGGACCTCTGCGGCACGGCGCTGCTCGCCTCTCCTCTTGCCCCGGGGCTCTCGCGGCCCCCCAGGGCAGCCAGCAGCACGGCCATGCTCCTCAGTAGCGCGGAAGTCTTGCTGCACCAGGCGGGCAGGTCCTCGGCACGGCCCTGCAGGCGCCGGGGGTCGAGGGAGAAGCGCTCGGGGGCCAGGGCGGCCGAGAGCGGCAGGAGCTGCTGCAGCTCCTCCTCCAGCTGCTCCAGCTCTGTCTCCACTGTCTGCACCTTATGCATCACTTGCAGGTTTTCGATTTGCCTCTCAATGCGGAGAATGTCCTCCTCCGTCATGAGCTGCCCAAAGGGTCCCAGCATGCCCCCGTGGGCAGCGGAGTAGCGCCAACACGGGGGGGGTGAGACGCTCCCGGGCTCCAGCTAGGGCAGGAAAAAGGGCAAAACAGCTCCTGAGGACGCGCCCCACAGCCCTGCACGTGCCAACCCCCCAGCGCCGGGGTCCAGCAGGGAGCCAGGACCACACACCACCAGTAACCACACGGGATGAGTGCTCCGGGACGGGTCTGCGGCCGGGCAGGGTGCACGGCACCCACAGCGCGCATGGTGAGGCCATCCCCTGCACGCCGCGGGGCCGGGGCCACCCCAGCCCGGAGGGAGGGCGCAGCGATGCGGTTCCGCTCCGCGTCCACGAGCCGGGTCCTGGGCTGCTCTCACCGCACACAGATCGCGACGCCCCGCAGTGAGCCCCCCCCCTACCTTACGCCGCTGCTCCTCTTCCTCCTGCATGCGGAGCTGCAGCTTGCGCACCATCACCTGCCGTTTCCACTCGGGGATGGGTCGGCCCTGCTCGTCGTGGCTTGGCACCAGAGCCTCCACGTCCGGGGGGGCCACAGCCCCCGGCCCTGGCACTGGTGAGCTCCCATTAAGCACTGGCTCTGGCGAGCCCCCCGCCACGCAGCGCGGTGGCCCCCCCGCCTCGGGGGTGGCTGGTGGGGTGGGGGTCCTGGTGGGCGATGGGGAGGATGCTGGCGAGTCAGCCTGCAGAGGGAAGGAGGGAGGGAGGAAGGTGGGTGCCCATTGCACCTCAACCCTCCCCCACACGTCCCTCTGCCCCCTGCCACCTACGTTGGCCCCTGCCTGGCCGCTGCCGGAGAAGACGGTGGTGAAGCCTTTGCTCTGCGGCGTCGGCTTCAGACTCTTCCCAGCTTTGATTTCGGCCAGAAGCTCCGAGTTGTCACCGGTGGGGGACATCATGTTGAACGACTTGGTGCCTAGTGGAGGAAGGCATTGTACGGTGAGAGCCATGCTGCCGCCAGCCCCTGCCCCCAGCTGTGGGGGCTGCAGCGGCCAGAAACCCATAGAGCCCCACCGGACCAGCACCCTGCACCCAACCGCCCCGCCCTGAGCGCTGCCTGCAAGCACAGCCCCACGGCACCCTGCTGTGACACTGCGACCTCAAAGATGGGACAGAGGGGCACGGCAGGACAGCCCAGTGCTCCCTGCAGCGCCGTGCCCCACAGGCACCCACCGTCCATGCCAGCCATGCGTGTGTCCCTAACGGCCCATGGTGCTGCAGCAAGGCAGAGCCCCTTCCCCGCCGCCCTGCGCTCGCCCGCTCGGCTGTGCCGCGCCGGGGCCCGGACGCCTCTTGGTGCCACGGGCACAGCCGAGTGCTCGCAATGCCATCCAGTGCTGCTGAGCCCCCCGGCCCCCGGGAGCCGGTGCTAATAAAGCGGGCGCTGAGCTGCTGCCAACCAGCACGCTGCAATCAGCGGCGGGGGAGCGGCCGTGCGCTCACGTGGCGAGGTAATGCCGGCCGGCTGAGCACGAACAAAGGCTTTCTGTGCACGGGGCCGCGGGACCGCGGGGGGCACGGGGCCCTGCCAGCCCTGCCGGATGGCCCCACTCTCTGTGCCCGCCTCAGCCCGAGCCGTGTCAGCACAGGGCCCCTGCTTGGCACTGGGCACGACGTTGGCCTCGTGGCCTGGGATGTGTCGTGTGGGTTGCACCGCGCTGGGCTGCGGGGAGCATGTCCCGGTGGCCGTCGGAGCTGGGACACTTTGGGTGCCCCCGGCACCGCGTGCCTCAGCACCACGTGTGAGCTCTGATCGCAGCACATGCGATGCCATCGAGGTGCCCTGCTCCCGGCAAAGAGCACCGAGCTGCGGTACTTACTCTTCATCTGTCTCAAAGCCTTTCCTTCTAGGGGGAGAAGAAGAGAGGCGGCACAGCGCGTGTAGCAGAGGAAGGATTTGGCCACCACAAGACAAGAGAGAAGAGAAGCAGCCAGCAGTGAGAGCAAGTGGGGGCGGGCAGGCGTGGGAGCCCCCGCGCCGAGACCGGAGGAGAGAAGGACAGAGAGACCGTCAGGAGCTGCGCCGCACGGAGCGCAGGGCGGCGGTGCAGAGCTGTGTGCCCTCAGCACGCTGCCGCACAGCCCGGACTTACTTCCCGTGGAGGAGGACGAGCGGCGGGGCCCGGCGGGCGGCTCGGACGGCGGGGGGGGCGGTGGGGGTGGTGGGCAGGCGGCATCGGGCAGCGGCGGCGGCGGCGGTGGCGGCGGGAGCTCGGTGCTGGGCTTGCTCTCTGCCGGGCCCCCATTGTGCATGGCGTCCGCGGGCAGCGGAGAGCCCTGGAAGAGCGCGGGCAGAGGTGAGCCGGGGTCGGAGCATCGCCACGCGCGCAGCGCCGGGGCTGCGCTCACCTCCTCGCTGTGTGCCATCCTGCGTGGGCTGGGCAGCTCCGCCGCGCTGGGCCCCAGGTGCTTGTAGTAGTCACCTGTGCTCGGCTGCTTGCTGAAGTTCCGCGACCGCCGCGTGGAGTCGGCCCTGCGCAGACCCTCGGGGCTGCCCTCGCGCGATGCCAGCTGCAACGGGAGCGCGGCTCAGCGGCTGTGCAGGGCGAAGTGCCCGCGCGGCCGTGGGGCAGAGGATGGGTGCGTGCCGTGGGCCGGTGGTGGGCCCTGTCGGTGCCTGGCACCCTGACCCCGTGCCCAGGAGCCCGGCTGAGCTTCCCCTGGGATAACCCCCTGGGAACGGGAGTGCCGTGTCCCGGCCCCGCGGATTAGCCAGGAGCTGGAGCTTATCCCCGCGGCCGGGAGCCCTGCTGCAAACCTGGCAGCCAATGTCGCTATTAAGGCTGTAAGACCCGCGGCAGCGCGGCCTCGGCTCACCCCTCCGCATACCTCCGGGGCTTTGCAGGTCGTGCCGCGTGGCACAGCGCTGTCCGCTGCCCGGCGAGGGGTCCCACTGCATCCTGCATCCCACACCCCGCTCCCAGGGCCCCACTATTTGCATTTCCCTGCGTGCCACCTCCGCCCGAGGCATTTGCATGGCGAGCCCGGCTGCTCCGTGCAGCCTGCAGCCTCAGCTAAGTCAACAAATGCCAGCTCGGTGCTTCCTGCTCTGCCGGGCGCTGCGCCAAGCCTGGCTCTGGCTGCGGCAGCCATGGCCACAGCCCCACGGGAGGGGGCAAGGGTTGGTGCTGCGGGACCCGGCACCGGCTGCGCCCGAGCTCACCCATACTCCGTGGGCAGCCCCAGTTCTTAGCTCCGGGTAGGGCAGCTCATTAGCCCCAGATTCTCTAATAAATCCTGTGGGGAGCACAGTGGGGAGCAGAGCCTGGAGCAGAGCCGGCACACACTGTGGCACCGACCCCCATCCCCCCCCCCAGCGCCCGGCACCTCCCACTGCTGTGCACCAGGACCCCGTGGCTGTGCTCCAGGCCCATGACCCCAGCCAGGTGCTGCAGCCCACAGCTGGAGGACCCTGAGCCCCCCGCACCCTGCACCCCCCCGCCCTGGGTGGCTGCACCCCTCTTACCTGAGCGTCCCGCTGAGCCCTCTCAGCTCCTGGCAGCGCCAGCAATGCCACCCGACACCTGCGGTGCAGGTGATACCGGAGCCGGGCACTCAGGTTACAGCTGCTGCCTGCACCCCACGCTTCCGCACAGCTGCCCACGCCCAGCTCGCCCGGGGACGCTGCGTCGGTGCCACCGCCGGCGCCACGTGGGCTTGGCACATGTCACCCACACGGTGTGGCGCGGCGTGCTGGCACAGCCAGGGCATCAGAGCCACCCACTGCCACCACAATGTCGGGGCACCGCTGGCCCCAGCTTGCCATACCCCCCAGCAGGGACAGGCACGCAGAGTGCCAGCAGGAGGAGGTGGTTCTCACCGCCCACCGGTGGCACATCCCCCCCCCCCCGGAGCTGCCGGGCCGGGATCATGGGGCCGTACCTCTCTGCGCAGCGCCTGGCTGTCCACGTGCCGCAGGTTGTTCTTGGCCCGCACGTAGATGTCGGCGGTGTCGGGGGCAGCAGGAGGTGCGGGCGCGGGGTAACCGGGGGGTGGGGGAGGGGGCCGGACGGCAGGTGGGGGTGGCGGGGGGGGGAAGCTGGGGGGTGGCGGTGGGGAGCCCTCGCTCGCCAGTCCTCTGCCCCGTGGCCGCGTCTCAGGGTTCAGCATGTCCATGTAAGCCTGCATGTCCGTGAGCGCCGGCTCGGGGACCCCTGCAGAGGGGAGGTGGGGTCACGGCAGAGCTCGGCCCGTGTCCCCCCCCCCCCCCCCCGCGCACCCTGCCCCGGGCACTCACGGGCTGCGGGGGCCGCGTGGGGGCCGCCCCTCTTCTCCCCGGTGCTGGACTGGCTGGAGTTGCAGGAGTCGTAGTTGGAGAGGGTGCTGGCAGGGGAGCCGACCTCGAAGCGCGCCTGGGGCGCCGATGCCGTGGTGTTGGGCGACGACATGCCCGAGTCAGGCTGCCGGCACTCCCCGTCCGCAGAGGGGTCCCGCGACAGCACGCGGTGCTCCACGCTCTGCGGCACAGCGAGTGCTCAGGCGGCCGCACCCAGACCCCGCACGGCCCCTCCCCCCCCCCGTGCCCCTGCCCCACGTCCTGGCGTGCCATGGTACCATGTTCTCCACGGTGCGCAGGTACTTGGCGCAGTGGATGTGGCCGTTGTAGTCGGCGAGGTCGGCCGCCGTGTAGCCGTCCTGGTCACGGATGCTGAGGTCAGCGCCGTTCACCACCAGGATCTGACAGCACTGGGAGAGGGGGCACAAGGCAGAGCTGGCTCTGTGCCCCCCACCCCAGGGCTCCCCAAGCTGCCTGCACCCACCTCCAGCTCTCCATTCTCGGCAGCGTCGTGCAGCGGCGTGCCGCCCCAACCGTCCGCCGTGATCTCACCGCCGTGCAGCAGCAGCCAGCTCAGCACCTTGGCGTGGCCACGGCTGGCGGCAAAGTGCATGGCCGTGGCCCCGTCGTCGTCCCGCTCCGACAGGCTCACCGTGGTGAAGCTCATCTGCAGAGCACAGGGACGCTGTGCCACGCCACACCGTGCCACCACGCCGTGCCCGGGCAGCACTTACCAGCCAGACGATGACGGTGTTGTGGCCCATCTGGGCCGCTGCATGCAGTGGGGTCATGCCGTCGTTGGCGCGCACGTGGGGGTCGGCCCCGCAGTCCTTCACCAGGTACTGGATGATCTCGAGGTGGCCCTCCTGGCAGGCGAGGTACAGAGGGGTGGCACCGGTCTTGGTCTGGGCACTGAGCGTGCTGCAAGCAGAGCACAGCGCCGGGCGCCTGATCCCCTCCGCTGGGAGCACCCAACATGTGGGGCACCGGGGTCGTGAGGATGCAGAGCACGGGGCCATGGGTGTCACAGTTATGGGGGCACAGGGGACGTGTATGAGGACACAAGGGACACGGGGTGACACGCCTGGGACACGCGTGGCACGGAGGCAGAGCAGTGCCAGCTGCTGGGACCCTGCGGCCCGCAGCCCCACGCAGACACAGCGGCTGCTGCAGGAGGTCACTAAGTCAATAAGCTGGAGCTAATCGCATTCCTCGGGCTGTTTTTGGACACTGCAATCTAGCGGTATTTTTAATTAAGCAGCTTAGGCACCTGCAGCAGCGGGGAAGGGCGGACCTGCGCCGTGGCACTGCCCTGCCCCACTGCTGAGCCCCCTCCCGTTGGGCAGCCCTTGGCACCCCACATCCCACATTCCCTGCCCCACATCCCTCATCCCCGCCGTGCAGGAAGCTGAGTTTTGTGAGCGCTCCACCAAAACCTGATGAATATTTAAAAAAGGAAGTGCAACAAATACTCCGCTCTGTTATCGCACAGATCAGGGGCCCTTAATAATTGATCCCTGTAACTGTGAGACCGTCCCAGGCGCTGCAGCCCCACACTGCGCTGTGCTGCAGGACCCGTCCCACTGGGGACAGAGCTGGGGGGTCGGCAGAGCCCCTGGGGGTGGTGTAACCACGTGGTGTGGGTGCGCTGGGTACGATCCCAATCTGTAATCGCCATTTCTCCGTTATGAGGAGAGGTTAATCCACTCTGCTGAGTGGTGGCTGTGAGCCAGGGAGTGCTGCACCAGATGGTTGCGGCCCTGCACTGCCACCTGCATTGGGACCAGCTGCTGGGGATCAAGGGTGGCAGGCTGCAGCAGGATGGTGCTGGGATGGTGGTGCTGGGAACCCCACTGGTGTTTCAGAGCCCAGCACGCGCCCACCCGAGCTGCAGCCACATCCCACGGCGTCCTGGGATTGAATTTCACAGCTGTAACGGAGCCTGCTCCGAGGCACAGGGCGAGCAGTAAATAATTCAGGGGCCACCTCGGCGGGGGAAGGCAGCTGGCAGCAGATTAACCCCAGCAGGAACGCAAAACTCGGTGTGAAAGGGCTGCAGCCAAGCAGGGGGACAGCACAGGGAGCAAGCGGAGCCGTGGCTGCAAGGGAACAGGGCCTGGGGTGGGGAGGGTTAATGGAGCTGGGCGTGGGGCAGCACAGGTGCCCCCAGAGGGCCAGAACTACTGGGGCAAGGAGACAAAGGGCAGGGGCAGCCCGGCATAGGGGGCTGCTTACAGAGGGTGAGAGGGATGGGGTCCTGAGTGGGGCTGGGGGCAGCTTGAGCGGGTCCCTCGTGCCCCTGAGCCTGCCCAGCATGGCACGGTAGGGAGGCACGTCCCCATGCCCCCCCTCAGCCAGGGCCCCCGTTATTTATAGAGCCTCTGCCCACCGTGGGAAATGAGATTAGAGCCGTGTAATCGCATCGTGAGCCCGGGGTGGCTCAGCACGGGGTGCTCTGCGGCTGCTGCACCGCATCCCCGGGCCTCGGGGGGGCTGCGCAGGGGGTGAGGGCACCGTGCAGGACCACGGTGGTGCGGGGCAGCGTGCGGCCGTGTGCTCCTGGAGGCAGCGGGAAAGGTCACCTCTCCTCCGCCGGCAGCCTAAGCCATTTACATAAGGGAGGTGGACAAAGGCGGCTGTGTTATCGCCCCGTGCCACGAGCGCAGGGAACAAACCCCGCAGCGCTGCCCGCGCCCCGTGGCCGTATTTCTGTCAGCGCCCGCTGTGCTCCTCCTCGCCCTTTCTCTGCGGGTGATAAAGAAAGCACAGCTGCGTGCCCAGGTGACAATGCTGCCGCGTTGCCCTTGGAGCCGTGCAGCAGGGGATGCACGCGGCCGGCCCCCAGCGCTGGCACCCTGCCCAGCGGCTGAGGTGGATTTGAGGGGGGGGGAGGGGTTGGCAGCGGGCACCTTGCTCCCCTAAAAAGCCCGAATCCTCCGTGCACTGCCCCCATGCCCCCATCGGCAGCTGGGGGCCGTTACCTTGGGCAGTGTCCTAAGAGAAGTCGCAGGGAAGGGAAATCCCCTTTGGCCGCAGCGTAGTGGACCGGCAGCGCTCCCGTGTCTGTGGCTGCCGTGGGGTCGCTGCCTCCGAAGCGGAGGAGCCACTCGATCACCTCGTGGTGACCGAATCGGGCTGCGAGATGTAGGATAGTGGCACCGGAGTTGTCAGTGTCCTGCGGGAGGAAGGGGAGAGGACGTTGGCTCCCAGGAGAGCGTGGGGCTGGGGGGGACGAGCTGGAGGGGCAGAGAGGTTTCATGTGCTCCGAGCGTGGGCAGCCCTGCAGGTCACGGGAGGATGGCCCTGGGAAGGACGGCAGAGGATCTCCATAAGCGTGCCAGGTCCCCGCGGGCCCCAGCAGCACTTCACCATCCCGGCTCTGCACAAAGCTCCTCTTGTTCTGCCGCGGGGCTCACTGCCGTCCCGGCCCCGCTGCCCTCCTCGCTCCGCGGGGCACAGAGCTCAGCTGGCCCCGGGCCAGAACGGCGCCGAACCGTGCTGAACCCGTCCTTCCTTCCTGCTTAATCACCTCTCCCACCCCTCCTCCTCCTCCTCCTCCACGTCACATGTTGTTACCTCTCAGCCAGCCCTGGGCAAGCTGCTTATCTGCCCCGGGGCTCGCTCTGGTTGTGTAAGCCCGAGAAGTTGCCGGTGCCCCCGGGTCACAGCGCCCGAACTCCCACCCCAACCTCCATCCCCTCCTAAGGGCTGCGTGGCTTTGTCTCGCGTGTGGCAGATCTACCGCTCCGAGTGCCATGCCGGCAGCTCCCAACCCCACGCAGGACCGGACCCTCCGCCGTCGAGCAGCGCAGGGGCTGCGCGTGGCTGCCTGCTCTCGGCAGAGTCCGTGCGTGACCTTCACCCCGCGGACGGCGGCTTTCACGCGGACCCACGCAGCCGGGAGCGTTCCTTCCCCCGCCAGACCCCGGCTCCGGAGCCCCCGCTCCCGGGACGCCCTTCGGGGCGCCGATCTCTGCTCTGCCCCCTGGGCAGGGGACTCCGCTCCGCTTCATCTTAGCAGCGCGCCGAGGTGGTCTTTGGGGTGTGTCGAAACGCCTCCGGGCCCCCGCCGGGATCCTCCCCGGGGCCGGAGGTGCCGCAGGGGCGGGGGCAGCCGTCCCGCCCCCCCCGGGGCCCCGCCGCCCGTCCCGCGCACCCGCCCCGTCGAGCCCCGCTCCCCGTCCCCGTCCCGCGGCCGCTCGCACCTGCACGCCGCAGCCCCCCTGCGTGAGCAGCCACTGGAGACAGGCGAGGTTGCCGGTGGCGGCGGCGTCGTGGGCCGGCGTGGCCCCGTTGCGCGCCCGCGCGTCTCCGCGGAGCGCGGCCTCGGCCGCCAGGTACCGCAGACAGGCGAGGCGGCCGGCGCGGGCTGCGTGGTGAGCGGGAGAGGCTCCGAGCGCGTCCCGCAGCCCCGGCCGCAGCAGCCCCGCCGCCCGCAGCCCCCGCAGAGCCTCCACGTCTCCCTGCCGCGCCGCCTGCAGCGCCCGCTCCAGCGCCATGGTCCCGGCCCCGGACCGGCCGCGCCGGGGCCGTCCGGCCGCCGCTTGGCACTGCGCGGCGCTCCGGAGGCGCGGCGGCCCGGCCCCGCCGGCTCCTCCTCCTCCTCCGGGGCCGACCCGCCCCGTCGCCCCCCCACCCCCGCCCACGTCGCCCCGCGCCGCGCGGCCCCGGCGGGAGCCCGACCGTCGGGGCACGGAGACCCGCCCGCCGCCGCGTGCCCGGTCCCCGGGACGCAGAGCAGCCTTGCCCGGGCTCGGGGGGGCGGGGGGGAAGGGGGAGAGCACGGGGCTCGGAGACCGCCGGTGTCCCCGAGACCCCGCAGCCACCGGGGATGGGAGCCCTCGCGGCGGGTGACGCGGACGGAGCTGCTCCGAGTTCCCGGAGCGTGGCCGCGGGGTGCGGTGCCTCCGCTCCGGGTGCTGCGGGCTCGGGCGGTCTGCGGGAGCCGGGGACTGCCGTCGTGCCGCAGCTGCGGCAGTTGAGTTTCAGCCGTCGGGACGAGAAAGTCACTGTCCGAGAGGATCTGCGGTTGTCCCGGGACTCGCGCGCCCGGGTCCGCGCCTCTGCCGGAAAGGACCTGGAGCTGTCGGTCGCGGCCCGGGGGAACTCCTCCCCCCCAGCGCCGACCCCTCGGGTGTCCGCAGGGTGAGGACCCCGGGGCGTCCCCACGTGGTCCGCAGCGCTCCTCCCTCCCGGCACCGGCAGCGCGGGGCGGGCGCTGCTGGCACCGACGGCGCTCACCGTGGACGGCCCGCGACCCCCGCCCCGTCCGACCCCGCTCCGTCAGCACCGCGGACAGCGGCGGCGGCTCCAGCACGGCGGACAGCGGCGGGGCCGGGCCACCCTCCGCCCGCCCCCTGCCCTGCCTGCCCCCTTACCTGCACGCCCTGCCCTCCCTACCTGCCCACCCCCCCGCCTTGCCTCACCGTCCCCGCTCTGCCTCCCGCGCGGGGTCCGGAGGCGGGGCGGCCCCGCGGCTCTTAAAGGCGTTGGCGGAGACGGAGCTCCGGAGCGCGATGTCCCCTTCGGTCGCCGTCCCGCAGCCGCAGAGCCCCCCCCCTCCCCCCCCGGCCTCACGGCCCCTTCTCCGCGCAGACCCTCAAGTCTCTCCTGGAGAAACGCCGCCGTGCCCGCATCAACGAGAGCCTCAGCCAGCTCAAAACGCTCATCCTGCCGCTCGTCTGCAAGGACGTGAGTGCCGCGGCCCGGCCCTGCTCCCCTTCTCCCGCCCCCCACGTCGATCTCTCCCCGTCTGACCCTTTTCCTCCCTCTCCATCCCCGCCGGTCCGCCCCGTCCATCCCGGTGCTCACGGCCGTCTCTCTGCAGAGCCCTCCGAGAGCTCTGTGCTGGGTACCGTGCCTGCCTGGCCCGCCTGGGCTCTTTGCTGGCCCCCGCCCCGCCGACCCCCCCCTCTGGCAGCCCTGGTAGCCCCCACGCACGGCTGTACATAGCCCTATTTATTTGTGCAGACCCCGGGGACCCCCAACCCTTTGTACAAATAAATCTTTGGCCAAAGCTGAGCAGGGGTTGCCCCAGCAGCGCCGGCACTGCCCCCCACTCCCACCCCCAGCCCAGCACCGCACGCTGCCCGGGAGCAGAGGGGTGTCAGCAGCTGCCCTGGCAGCCAGCACGGTCCGTCCACGGCCACGGTCACGTCTAATTACCGGGCAAGCTGTGGCACGGGCACCCTGATGCAACAGCCTGGCAGCGCTCGCATCCCACTCCTGCGCCAGGCCCGGGCTTGTCCCTGGCCCCATCCGTGGGCACGTGGAGGCCGTGCCAGGTCCTGGCTGCGGTGGGTGCAGCTTGGGGCTCAGAGGAGCCGAGCAGGACACGTGTTGCATCCACGCTTCCCGTGCCGCTCGCTGGGAAGGATGGCAGAGGAGCTGACACGAAGGCCGTGGGCTCCCCGAGCCCCCCCCCCACGCACAGTGCTTGGCTCAGTGCTCAGTGCTCGGGTGGGAGCCGGTAACGAGGGGCCCCTCCCTCGTGCCCCCGAGGCACGCCGCGGCCCTCCCGGTGGAGAAAAGCACTTTCACTCGGCATTCCCGGGTCAAGAGCTGGAGCAGAGCCCTGCGTGAGCGTGGGAAAGGTGTGGGGCGGCGTGCCCCGGGCACGCACGCGTGTCTGCGCAGCTCAGGGCTCACCCGTGGGCCGCGGGTGCGCCGCAATGCACCGCGGGTGGGAGCGGGAGCCAATGGCGGTGCTCTGCCCCGTGCGGGGAAGGGGGGGCCCGCGCTCCTGGGCACGTGGGGGTCGCGCGGGGAGCTCTGCGGGTGGGCTGCGTGCCCAGGGACGCACGGAATGAGACCCCCAGCGCCCACGGAGCGGTTTCCGTCCGCGGGAGCCGTTAGCACCGGGGCTGCGGCCGAGGCGTGCGAAACCCCAGCGCGGCCGCTCCGGGGCGGGCGGCTCCCGGCTCCGGGCCGCGCCCTCCGGCCCCGACGGGCGGACGCTCCTTCCGGACCTGCGCGCCCCGCAGCGCTCCCGCGCGGTTCCCGCGGGCACTGCGGCGGCTCCGCCCCCTGCGCACGGGCGGGGCGGGGCGGGGCGGGCGCTCTCGGTTCGGTGCCGCCGCCGCCGCAGCGCCGTTGCTGGCGGGTGCCGGTGCCGCCATGTCGGAGCGGGGCGCGGCGGGCCCGGGCCCGGCCACCATCCAGGTGTCCAGGTAACGCCGCCCCGCCGCGGTCCCGGTGCCGCCGCCCGCCCGGTGCCGGTGCCCTTGAGCCGCCCTCGGGGCGCGGCGGAGCGGGGCGGGGCGGCGGGGCCCGGGATGAGCCCGGGATGGAGGTGGTCCCGGGGCGTACCGCGGTGCCGCCGGGATGGGATCGGGGCGCGGCGCGGGGCGGGGGGCGGCCCGAGCGCGGCGGGTACCGGGCGGTTTCCACGGTGACGGGCAGGAAGCGCTCGCCACGTGCTGACGTCTCCGGCATCCGGCACGGCGCGGCGCGGCACGGCACGGCATGGCGGGGCGGGACCCCCACGCCGCTGAGCGCTGCCTCCGCAGGATCATGCGCCCCGACGACGCCAACATCGCGGGCAACGTGCACGGCGGCACCGTGCTGAAGATGATCGAGGAGGCGGGAGCCATCATCAGCACCCGGCACTGCAACTCCGGGCAGGGGGTGAGCGGGGGGGTGGGGGGGTCCGCCGTGTTCGCCCCTTCGTGCGGCGTGGGCTGCGCTGCTTCGGTTCGGGAAGCGGTGCCCCCCGCTCCCGCCCTCCCTGCCCCGCGGTGCTGCCGGGGACGCGGCTGCGCTTCCTGTGCTCGTGCACGAGGGAGGGCCCCGCAGCGCCGCGGGCACAGAGTGCCGATCCTCCCCGGGCTGCGGCGGCCCCGTGCCCTCCTCTCCCTCCCGGGTGCCCCCGTTGCCGCATCCCGACCGTGGGTGCTGTGCCCCAGGAGCCCTGCGTGGCCGCGCTGGCGCGCGTGGAGCGGACGGACTTCCTGTCACCCATGTGCATCGGGGAGGTGGCCAACGTCAGCGCCGAGATCACCTACACCTCCAAGCACTCCGTGGAAGTCCAGGTCAACGTGATGTCTGAAAACATCTTAACAGGTACACGGTTCCCAGGAGGGCAGGACGCTGGGGGGCTGCGTTCACCCCCGGCATCCCTGCTGCTGTGGCTCCGTGCCGTGCAGGGCGCTGTGTGTGCCCCACGGCAGCTGCCCGGTGGCACGTGGAGCTTTCTGCCCCACCTCCTGCACCCAGGTCTGCTGCAGAGTTTTTGGTGCAGCCAAAACTCCAGGCAGGGGCTGCGAACACCTCAGAGCTCTGGGAAATGAGTGCTGTGAGGTGGGGGCACGCGTTGGTACCTCGGCTTTGCTCCCTGCGGCGCCGGGCCGGGCTGGGTGGGAGGGGCAGAGCAGCTGGGACGTGGGGGCACAGCTCTGTGGCCTCTGACGGCGCTGCTGCTGCTTCTGGTGAAAGGATGGGATCGTTCAGCACACGCTTCCAGCTTTTCCTGACAAAAGCCCTTCCCTGCAGTTGCCGTGGTTACCAGCTGGGCTTGTCGGGATGCTTCAGCACTGCTCACACTGCCCTCCTCTTCCAGGGGCGAAGAAGGTGACGAACAAAGCGACGCTGTGGTACGTGCCACTGTCCCTGAAGAATGTGAACAAGGTGGTGGAGGTGCCCCCCATCCAGGTAGGGCTGCTGGGTGCAGCGGGGATGTGGGTGGGAGGCGGGGGTCCTCATCTGTGCCATCCGGGGGCACAACGCTGTGTGCCTCTCGCTGCAGTACGTGCACAAGGAGCAGGAGGACGAGGGCAGGAAGCGCTACGAGGAGCAGAAGCTGGAGCGGCTGGAGACCAAGCAGAGGAACGGCGACGTGATCCTGCCGGTGATCAACCCAGGTAACCAGGCCGGGGCGGTGTTTGCAGTGCGGATCGAGCGGTGGCTGCGGGCTCTGGGGTCCGGTGGGGCGGTGGGGGGCTGAGCTGGGGCACTCCTGCAGCTCGCTGTGTGCAAGCAGTGCTGCAGTGCCACTGTGGGGCCGAGCGTGGGGCACGTGGGCGCTTACAGCCCCGGTGTGGCCTGAGGAACCAATCCCAGAATGAACCCGGGCTGCACATGGGGGTGCAGGGTCAGAGCTGGGTCACCTTGGCGGTCATGAATAATGCAGGTTGCTTAAAGGCCTTTTCTCCCTTGCTCCTCATGCTCGCAGACAGGCAGACGAAAGGTAAGGCCGCGGCACGGCGTGCAGTGAGCAGTGCCCCGAGGTTGGCTGCGCGGACGGGTTTTCTGTCCACGATTTCTGTCACTTGGGTTTCGTGGCCCTCGCGTGGCTGTGGGGTCCTGATGTGGGAGCGTCACGCTGACCCCGCTGTGTCTCCCTGTGAGCAGAGCCACACACGGTGGGCTACAGCCAGTCCAGCCTGATCCACCTGGTGGGCCCATCCGACTGCACGCTGCTCGGCTTCGTGCACGGAGGTGAGCGAGCGGCGCGGCCACGCGCGGGGTCAGGCACCGGATCGGTCCGTGGGCTTTGGTGGGTGTGGGGGGAGGGGAAAAGCTGCCACGTGGGCACAGTGCAGCCGGTGTGTGCAGCCCGTGTTTGGTGACAGTTATGCTGCACCACTTACGTGGTTTCTCACGGTCCCTCAGCGGGGCATGATGGCTCCGTGTGCGGTAATGGGCTCACAGGAGCGAAGCCCCAGGAGCCCGGAGCTGCAAATGGGCCCAGGGGGGGGAGCACTGAGCTGTGCAGGGCTCTCATCCACCTCCGAAGCGCTGCGTGCGGAGCTCCGGGGCTCCGTCCTGAAGAGCAGAGCTGAGGTGCCACCAAACCTCAAGGTCTGATTAGCAAGGGAGAGGTGTAATTAGCAGCAGGCAGCGGGCGGGGTAAGAACAGCACCAGGGCGAGCCGCAGGATCCGGGAAATGTCCCCTCACGTGGAGATGCAGTGCTGGGGCCGAGCACAGCTCCTGCCCCTCTTCCCAGCAGGGCAGTGAAGTGACTTAACCGGCAGTGACACGGCCTGGGGGGGTCGGGCAGCTCCGCTCCTCCCCGGGGGTCGGCACCATCCTGGCAGTAATAAAAATGGGCAGTTGCCATGGCAACGCTGCATTCCCGGCGGTGCCATCCAGGTCGGCACACGGCCCTGCAGAGGGGTTGGCTATGGGGAAAGGAATGCTCTTAGGAACGGATCCCTGCGGGTCAGGCAGTGTGCTGAGACCCACGGGCGGTTCAGTGCTGCGTTCGGGAGGATCTGCAGCAGCAGATGTTTGGAGATGTTGGGAGCCAGATAGGGGTTGGGGGTTTTATTTATTTTTTTCTCTGCTTAATAAAGCCTGGGAAACCGACACAGCCAGGCTGTGAATCCCACAGTTCTGGTGGCGTCTTTTAAATTGCAAATCCTGGATTATAAATACCACGTGTGAAATGACTGTAATTTGCAGGAGTGATTTCCTGTGGGTCGGCGGCTCCGCAGGGATGTGGGGGGGGGACCTGGGGGGCACACAGCGTGTGCAGGGCCAGGCACATGGCCGGGCTTCGAGGCTCTGGGTGGTGGTTCTGGGGGGGAACCTGCAAGCTCCACAGCCTCTGGGCTTCGGGAGCTCAGCTCTCCCCCCGCAGGGGTCACCATGAAGCTGATGGATGAGGTCGCCGGGATCGTGGCCGCCCGCCACTGCAAAACCAACATCGTCACCGCCTCCGTGGACGCCATCAACTTCCACGAGAAGATCAAGAAAGGTGAGGGGACGGGGGACGGCTCGGGCAGCCCGCCGCAAAGCAGAGCACCCTGGGGTGGGGGGCCCTGGTCCCCGCGGGGCGGTACCGCTGCAGCTCTGCGCCCGCAGGCAGCGTCATCACCATCTCCGGGCGCATGACCTTCACGAGCAATAAGTCCATGGAAATCGAAGTGTTTGTGGACGCCGACCCGTTCGTGGATGAGCCGCAGGAGCGGTACCGCGCCGTCAGCGCCTTCTTCACCTACGTGTCGCTCAGCAAGGAGGGGAAGCCGCTGCCGGTGCCCCAGCTGCTGGTAAGCTCGCAGGGATGCTGCTGGGGGCTTGCTGCTTCCTCGTGGCTCAGCGCTGTCGCTCTGCTCTGCTGCAAGCACGGCAGCTTTCAGGCTGCTTGTTTATTAAACACCAAATATTTTCCGTGCTTGGGCTTTTCATGTGATGCCCTCAGGCCTTTGTTGTCCAATAAAACCTCTTCTTGAATTATTCAGTAGAAAAGCATAGGCTTGAGCAAGCCTCTCCCAGCCAGGCTGCAGGGTGGGTTTCTGTAATCTCTTCTGGTTGCAAACTGCCAGCACAGAGATGGATTTTCCTTTCCAGCGATGGAGGAAACCGTGGTGCTGAGCTCTGCAGGCCCCCCTCCCCGCAGCCATCCCATGGCCCCCCCCCACTGCACTGCTCCCCTGGTGCCGCTGAACGCTGCATGTCGTGTGGGTCTCCTGTTCTGTGCTCTGCAGCTTTTCGGAGCGTTTTGTCAGCTAACTGCAGCCCCCCCAGCTGCGTCCTGCAGAGCTGTGTCCCACCTCGGCTGCCGCAGCAGGAGCTGCAGTGCTGCCCCAGGAGGGATGCAGCCCATGTCTGTGCTTCCCTGGCTCCACCGTGGGCCGTGCGTGGTGCTGGGCTGCAGTGTGCCACTTGTGGGTTCATCCTGGCGGGGCCCGGTGCTGCTGGGGGGCTCCTGGTGCACTGCCTGAGCGCTGCTCACCCCTCCCGGGCGTATGGACTCTGTGCCATCCCAAATTCTGTGGTCCATGGAGTGGGGCAGCCCACGGCCGTGCAGTGCAGCCACACCAGGGTCACCTCCGTGGGGTTTGACGTCGCAGTGAGCGCGGCTCTCGGCTGTGATTGCTCCTCCTGTCCAGGCCGGGCAGCCTCAGTGGCATCTCTGCGCTGGCACTGATTTAATTATTCATCTCTATTGTCCCGGCGGAGCTCAGAGTAATGCATCTTTAACGAGCTCTCCGAGGGAGCCGTGCAGCGATGGCATTTCTTTTTTCTCCCCGTGGGGTGGGGGCTGCGCGGGGCCCCCGGGGCGGAGCAGAGCTTTGAGGGGGGGGGGGGGGGCACATCCACGGTGGGTGCGTGTGCCCACGGCGGATGCGGCCGAGCCTCCAGTGGGCGATGCAGAGCCCGCCAGCTGGGCCGGAGCTGCAGTGCGGCCCTCCGCTTTGCCCACGCGCCGTTCCGCTCCTCGTGGGGCTGACGCTCGTGGCACCGCTTCCTTCCGCCAGACAGAGAGCGAGGAGGAGAAGAGGCGCTTCGAGGAGGGGAAGGGCCGCTACCTGCAGACCAAAGCCAAGCGGCAGGCGCAGCTGCAGCGGGCGGTGCAGCACTGACGGCCCCGCGTGGCCCCCCCTCCCCGTCCCCATTCGTGTTGTGTTGCGTGTGCGGGGCCTCGCGGGGCCGCAGGAGGGCCGTGCCGCTCCCGCCCCCCCCCTCGCCCCATGTGCTGTGGGGCTGGCGGACAGGAGCGTCCCCCGGCGCACGTGGCAGCGGGAGGGACCCACGAGGCCTCGAGTCTTTGTGATGCTGTGTTACACTTTACAGTATGTCCTAAAAACGTACACCAAAGCTTATTTATGATTCTCGCAGCTCTGAACGCGACCCAAGTATCGCACTGAGTGTCTCAGCCCGTCCCATTAAACCTCCACGTAGTTTCATCCGAGTTATTTAAGGAATACCGTGACATAAATAAAGTCTGTCATCTTTGACTGAAATAAAACGGGTGTCACTTCATTGTGTTCTCCAGCGGCGGCGGCAGCGCCGGGTTGGAGCTCATCCCGATGGCCGCGCTCTGAGCCGCGGACGCTCCGCTGGGGGGCGGTGGGAACCCCCCCCCCCCGCTCCTTACGGGAGGGGCCGGGGCCCCGCGGACGGCACTCGGGTGGGGGTCGTGGGGCGGGGGAGGGCCGGGGTTGGGGGGTGGGTGGGGAACAACTCGGCGGTCCCCGGGATCGGGGAGCAGAGCGGCGGAGCCGCGGCTCGCAGCGGGGGTTGGGGCGGCCGCTGCCGGGGCCGTAGAGGGGGCGGGGGCCGGGCCGGGGTCCGTGCCCGTGCGGCGCGGCGGGCGGTGCCGAGGCATGCGCCGTGCTTCTCCCGCCCGCCCGCCGCGGCCCCGGCTGGGCGCTCGGCTCGGTGCGGGCGGCAGCCCCGCTGCGGGGCACGGCGCCGGGCTGCGCTACGCCCGCGGCGGAAGGTACGGGCGGGGCGGCACCGGCACCGAACCCGGCACCCGCGGCGTCCCGCTGCACGCCGGGTGCGCCCGCCGTCGGGCAGCCGAAGAGCGCGGGGCTCGGCTCCGGTGCCGGGCGGGGGGCGGCGGCGGCCGGGGGGGGCGGCGAGCGGGGGAGCCCGGACGGCCCGAGGGGAAGCGGCGGAGCTGTGCCCGACGGCGCCTCCCGGCTCCGGGCCGCCCCGGTTCCGTTCGGGGGACCCGAGGCGGGCGGGGGGAGCCGGGACCCGGCGGGGAGCGGGAGGAGCGCGGGGCCGCTGATTCCGGAGCATCCGCGGAGCACGGGGTGTCCGCTGGCGGTCCGTGGGTCGCCGAGGTGGGTGGCACCGGGGCTCTTCGAGGCCATGTCACCCACGCCCCGAAATCCCCCGAGAGATGCGCGCGGGGCGACGCGGAGGTGCCGGGGTTACATAAGAGCGGATGCTTTTCCCCTCTTCTGCCTTTTTTTTTCTCCCTTCTTTTTGCTCAGCGCGCTGCACCGCCCCCCTCCCCCCCAACCCCCCCGGGGACAGCCGAGTGGTGCCCTCATGCGGGAATTGTCACGCGTGGAGGAGCAGCCCCTGCGGGGCCCACGCGGGCGGCACCACGGATGTGGGGCGTCCGGGAACTTCCCGGGGCTCCAGCAGCGTGGGCTGCGGGCTTCCCTCGGTGGCACAGCAGGCTCTGGAGGCTGGTTTTCCTACAGTTATTTTTAAGAAAGAAAATCTTGTAATGGGAAGCCCAGAATAGCTCGTGGCAGCCGTGCAGGTCGCTGTGGGTGCTGCGCTGTGCCCCGAGTGGGGGTCCCTGAGTTCTGTGCTGCACAGCACAGTGTAGGGACGTGGGCAGCTCCATGTGCTGGGGCGAGGCAGTTGTGCCAGCAGTGCCTGCTCGCTGCTTCATCCCAAGGAGTCTAATTATAGCCGAGAGGCTGCAGCGCCGGCGGGCGCCGTGAGCTCAGGCATCTCCTCGGTGGGGAAAAGCCCGTCGGGGTGCGGTGGCACTGCGTGGTGTCTGCGGTGCTGCTGACGGCCTCCTTCACTTGCAGGTGTTGGGATTGGCAGCACCCAGGACCGCCCGCCCCAATGGAGCCCCACGTGCCCTAGGATGCGTCCGGCCACAGCCCCGCAGCGCCCTGCTAATGGTGCCCCGTCCCTCCACCATGCACCATGAGCAGCGGCTGCCCGGCAATGCGGTAGCCTGGCTGGCGTGTGCCGGCGTCTCGCTGCTCGCCAACGCCTGGGGCATCCTCAGCATCAGTGCCAAGCAGAAGAAGTGGAAGCCGCTGGAGTTCCTGCTGTGCTCCCTGGCGGGCACCCACATCCTCAACACCGCCATCCCCATCACCACGTACGCTGTGGTGCAGCTGCGGCGCTGGCACTCGGGCTACGAGTGGAACGAGGGCCTCTGCAAGGTCTTTGTCTCCACCTTCTACACCCTGACGCTGGTCACCTGCTTCTCCGTCACCTCTCTCTCCTACCACCGCATGTGGATGGTCCGCTGGCCCGTCAACTACAGGTACTGCGGCTCTGCCCGCCCCGTGCCACGGCCTGGGCACGACTCAGTGCTTGTGCCGGAGCCCGGGGAGGGGGCAGAAGCACTGGCATGCAGCCCCGGCAGTGCTGAGCGCGCTGGGGGCTCTGCCCCTCTCCCCAGGCTGAGCAACACGCGGAAGCAAGCCGTTCACACCGTGATGGGCATCTGGATGGTCTCCTTCATCCTCTCCACGCTGCCGGCAGTGGGCTGGCACGACACCACCGAGCGCTTCTATGCCAGGGACTGCCGCTTCGTCGTGACGGAGATCGGCCTGGGCTTCGGCGTCTGCTTCCTGCTGCTCATCGGGGGCAGCATGGCTGTGGGCGCTGTCTGCACTGGCATCGCTCTCTTCCACACCATCGTGGGTCGACGCGGCCCCGACGCCAGCAACAGCCGCTTCCACGTGCCCACCATCGTGGTGGAGGACGCCCAGGGCAAGCGGCGCTCCTCCATTGACGGGTCCGAGTCCGTCAAGACCTCCCTGCAGATCACCTACCTGATCACCGTCATCGTCCTCGTCTACGACGTCCTCATGGGGTTCCCGGTGCTGGTGAGTGCCGCCGGGTGGGGGTCTGGGCGCGCGGGGCTGCTGGTGACGGGCGGATGCCACAGGTGGTGAGTGCCGCCAGCCTGCGCTCGGACGCCTCCTCGGAGTGGATGGTGCTGTGCGTCCTCTGGTGCTCGCTGGCGCAGTCCCTGCTCCTGCCCCTCTTCCTCTGGGCCTGCGACCGCTACCGCGCCCACCCGCGTGCCGTCTGCGAGAAGTGCCGCGCGGCGTTGGCCAACGACGACGAGGACGAAGGTGGGGTGCGTGGCGGGGGGGGACGCGCGGAGGGCAGGGTGTGCCCGGAATGACGGCGCACCCGTTCCCGTCAGAGAGCAGCCTGGAGGGGGCGGTGGCCGTGGCGGGAGAGCTGGTGTACGACCGCCCCTACGAGTACGGCTGCGCGGCCGAGGTGCTGGTGCTGGACCCCATCGCCACGCGGGACTTCTCCGTGCTGGAGCGGGGGCTGCCCCCACTGAGCCCCGCCAGGACGGAGCCGGGGGACCGCACGCAGTACCTGCAGGTAAGGGCCGTGCGGGCGGAGCCGGGGGGCGGGGGGGGGGGAGAGCCGCGTCCCGCGGCGCTGACGGCGTTTCCCCGCAGGTGCCCGCGCTGCGGCGTTTCTCCCACGACGAGGCGGACCTGTGGGACGGCGGACAGATCGCGGCGTTCCTGCGGCAATGGGGTCCGGGCGGAGAGGCGGCGGGTCCGGCCCCGCACCGCCACGGCCTCTTCCCGCACCCCGCCGAGCCGCCCGCGCACCGCCGCCGCCGCTCCGCCGAGAGCCTGCCCGCCCCGCCGCGCCTCTGCCGCGAGGACCCACGCGTGGGGACGGCGGGCGGCACCGGGCGCTCGGCCTCGACGGCGCTGCTCTCCGCTTTCCCCGCGCCCGTTCTCCGACGGGAGCTCCGGCGGCCGCTCGCCCTCACGGTCCCGGGAATGCCGTCGGGCCCCGAGGACCCGGCGCGGCTCTCGGCCCCGCGGTCCACCGGGGGCTGCGCGGGGGGGGGACGGCCGTGCGCGGAGCCGTGGGAGGGACTCGGGGACGGCGGCCGCGGCAGCACCGGCAGCTTCCTGAGCTCCCCGTCCGCCTCCTCGGGGTACATCACGTTCCTGTCGGACTCCATGGGCTCGGCCTCATAGGGCGCGGGGCCGGGCTGTGTGTAAGGACCGGGCTGTGCGATGCCATAATGCCGGCTGTGAGGACCGTGCTGTGCGATGCCGTATTCCGGCTGTACGGACCGGGCTGTGTGACGCCGCGTGCCGGCTGTACGGCCCGCACCGTTCGGGTTTTATTATGCTTTCCGTTCTTTTCTCGTTGCTGTGTCCCCGTTTTCAATCACGGCAGTACCGCCGCCTCCGGGCGGCTGCGCATGCGCGCGTCGTCCGCCCTCTGTCTCGCGAGAGCGCTCCCTCGCGAGAATTCCCGCGAGAGCGCGGAGCTGCGCGCGCCGCCGTTTCCGGGGCGACGCGGGGCGGGGCGGGGCGTGCCGCCAAGATGGCGGCGGCGGGGCGGCGGCGGTGGCGGTTGGGCCGTGAGGCGCGGGCCAGCCTGGCCGCCTTCGTGCTGGGCGCCTCGGTGGCCGCGCTGCCGCTGGCGCTGGGCTCCCCGGCCGCCCTGCTGTCCGCTCCGGGCCTGCGGGGCCGCCTGGCGCTCGCCCTGCACGTGGCCGCCGTTAACGCGGCGCTGCTGCTGCTGTACCCGCGGGCGCTGTATAAGGTGCGGGGCGGGCGGTGGGGGCGGGGAGGGCCGCGGGGCCGGCGGCAGCGCGCTCCCTGCCCTCTGCTTGCAGATCGCCATCCGGGCCGCCTTCCTGGGCTTCGCCTTCGGCTGCGGGCTGCTGCTGAGCGCCGGCCGCTCCGCCTGGCGGCACTTCGGATGGTGAGAGCCGGGGAGGGGGGAGGGGGGTCCGGGCCCCGGGGCCGAGGTGCGAGCGACCCCCGGGCGCTGTCGTGCCCCCCTCCCCGCAGGTACATGTGTTCGCTGTCGCTGTTCCATTACTCCGAGTACCTGGTGACGGCCATCAACAACCCGCGCAGCCTCTCGCTCGACTCCTTCCTGCTCAACCACAGCTTCGAGTACAACCTGGCTGCGCTCTCCTCCTGGGTGGAGTTCACGCTGGAGAAGCTCCTGCTGCCAGGTCAGCCCCAGCCCCGTGCCCTGGGCGCCCGCTTCGGTGCTTGGGTGCTTCTGGCCACGCTTTTAAAGCTGTGCTGCCCATAGAAACAGCCTTGCTTAAATTACACGTGGCTGCAAACCAAACCTGTTTGCTTTTTGCTGGAGGACGGTGCTGTCCTTCCCCAGCAGTGGGGTCAGGCTGAGCCCCGAGCTTGTTGGCTGTGCTCGGCTGTGCCTGAGCTCTGCTTCACAACACGAATCCAGGTCCTGCTTCGTGCTGCGTCTCTCAGAGCACCGCTCTGTGCCGCAGGCGGTGCTGCTCAGTGGGTTAAGGGGCAGAGCTGCAGCAGCTGACGCTTTTCCTGTTGTGGAGCACGGCCTTTGCGTTGTTCATTGCGTTGCTCTGAGGCGGGGCAGAAGCCCACCCCCTCTTTGTGTCCCTGCCTGCCCCCCCCGGGGTCCCGCCTGCACCCCCTGCCCAGCGCGGAGTCCCCTGCTCGAACCTGTCGTGACCCGTGCTTCTTCACTTGCAGAGATGAAGCAGATCACCTGGCTGAGTACTGTAGGGTTATTGATGGTGATCTTTGGGGATTGTCTGAGGAAAGCTGCCATGCTCACAGCTGGCTCCAACTTCAACCATATTGTTCAGAATGAGAAATCGGACACTCATACTTTGGTGACAAGTGGGGTGTATGGGTGGTTCCGGCACCCGTCTTACGTGGGATGGTTTTACTGGAGTATTGGAACACAGGTACTGTATACAGCACCCTCGGGTCCTTTCCTCTTACGATCTGAACGTTCGTTCATGCTGCCCCAAACCCGAATGTGACAGAACCGCGGGCTGTCAGCATCAGAGTCCCGGGGATGTGGGGCTGTGGCGGAGCCCGTGGGGCATTAACGGCTGCTGTCTGTTCTCAGGTGTTGCTCTGCAATCCCATCTGCGTGGTGGGCTACACGCTGGCGTCCTGGCGCTTCTTCAGGGAGAGGATAGAGGAGGAGGAGATCACGCTCATTCACTTTTTTGGAGAGGAGTACCTGGAGTACAAAAGGAAGGTGCCATCGGGTCTCCCATTTATTAAAGGAGTGAAAGTGGAGCTGTAACACAGGCAGGACAGGACTGGTTGTGAAAAGCTCCAGGCACTGCTGGGTGAGGAACTCTGCATAGTGCTGGCGCCGAGCAGCCTGCTCCATTTCCCAGCTGAGGGCTGCAGGGCTGGGCGGCCTTCCAGGTCATTAGGAGATCAGCAGCTCGTTCATCCTCCTCGAGATAAGAGTCCTCCTTTGCACATTCAGGGATCTTCTGGATAACTTAGCCTATAGCAATCTTAAAGAGAAACGATCCTCCTGCCTACAACAGCTGAATCGTACTGAAGCTCACGTGGACCGATTCTTTTGGAGAATGAGTTTTGCCCTTCCGCCCCTGCACTAGAAAGATTCCCAGCTGGAATGTTCGTATGGCATAATGCAGATTTCAAGCTTTTTGACCTTACAAGCCAGACAGCACAGCTTTAATCTCTGGAGGCCTGGTCCTGCAAGCCCCTGGCTGCTGCTCGGGCAGCTTGCAGGGGCAGGCCTCCCTCTTTCATCTCGGCAGATGCACCGTTCTGCACAACATCTGGATGCCAATAGCAGCACGGCACAGAGCCGGGTTCCCCTGACACTGCTCACAGAGCCTCCTCGGTGCCCCTGGCACTCCTGCACTGCCGTGCCCGGGGGGGTGAGCCAGCTCTCTCTTCCCTGTGTGAGCTCAGGAGCCGTCCAGCTGCTGCTTTCCCATGCCGTGCCATGTCTGCTCTGCCCGTGCAGACGGTGCTCGTCCGAGAGCTGCTTCCAAATCGTGCTGCTTCCTGCCCCACTGGGTTCCTCAGTGCCCGGCTCTGTCCACACACATCCCAGAGCTTCGGTTTGGAGAGTCAGGAAAGGGCTTTCAGAGGTCTGTAGTGGTTGGTGCAGGAGAAGCTGGGACGTTGCTGTGAATGGAAAAGCTTCTGGGGAAATTCTCTCTGAACGGAAGGAAGTTTGGCTGGTTAACGCTGTTTTAAACATTGCCACTCTGGAAATGGTTCCTATTCAAGCTTTGTGGTATAATTTATTCTGTTATATACCAAAGAGGTTCACTGTTTTCTTGGGTTTTTCATAGTTCTTCCTTGCTGGAATGGAGATGAGTTGCTTGTCAGTCCACACGTGGGGCTCGCAGTGTTCCTTGGCAAAGGACTGTGATTCGGCTCAGGAAGGGGCACTGATGGGAATCGCTTTTGTGATTATCTTTTTCTTTTATATAAAAAGTCAAAAAAAACAAACCAGTTTGTGTGTGGTGGTTATTTGGGCTCTGAGCTGTCAATGGCCACAGCACCAAAGCTGCAGTTCTGGACTCTGTAACTCCTGTGAAGTATGAACACAACCTCCAGTAGTGGTGTAGCTGTGAGGTGAAACCCTCGGCCTCCTCTTGCCTCACCTCTTCTCAGCCCTTTCCTCTCAGGGTTATGCTTTGTGTTCTGCACTGCATATCAGCTGAAAGCTTTTGTTGATTCTTTCACTGTGATTTTAGCTTGGAGGAAAAGAACGAACGTGAAAATGTAACACAGGCAGTGTTGATTGCTGTGCACTTCTTTGTGAGCTCAGTTTTAGTTCTATTTTCAAATGTCTCGACCTCTTTTGGTTTTTGGAGTAGGGAGAACTGCCCAGCCCCTCTGCCCTGGGCCAGAACGAGGAGCAGAGTCCATTTACACGCTTTTATTTTCACTTTGACACACGAAATGGGGAATATAAAGGCAGTTTTTTTCAGCCATCCTAAGCCAGGTGTCTGCTATGCGACGCACCACAAACTCAGCCACGTTCAGTCTGCATTTCCACAACCATAACCGCTGTGAACACCTCAGCTCGAGGCTGTGGGCTCCTCCTGCTCCACGCTTGGGGTCCCACTCCTCTGCTCACTCCCACGGTGCTCCTTCAGGATTGGGTCCCCGGGGCTGAGGGCAGGTGTGCAGCTCCCTCGGGTGCCCAGCACCTGCTCCCTGCTCCCTGTGCTGCCGGGCAAGCCGTCCCTAGGCAGGGGCAGCGGGCTGGGCAGGCAGCTGAGCCTGCTGGGTTAAGCAGCTCTTTTCCAGAGCTCTAATCCCTTCCGATCCCTTGTGCTCAGAGGGCATGCAAGGGCACCTGACCCCTCTGAAAGTGCTTTGCTTCCCCCCCTCCCCCAATGCCTGTGAGGCTTCAGGGAGGCATGGGGCGATGTGGATGGCACCAAGGTTTCCCTGCTGCCAGCACGAGTTGTCCCTGTGCACCGAGGTGGCTGTGCTGAGACCCTGGCTGTCACCTACCTCTGTGCTGCCTCGCTGCTGTCATCAATCCTGAGCAGCATGTGTGTGTGCTCACCCTTGGGCTCCCGGGGCTCCTGCAACCTGCAGCAGCACGAGCTCAGAGCGTGGCTGGACACAGGAAGGGGAGCAGGGATGGGCCCCGGCACCGAACGTGCCCACACTGCTCACCTGGGCTCCAGCCTCTCCTTCACCTTGGCGATGGAGCGCACGTAGGGCGCGATCTGCTTGGTGATGGTGGTCAGGCAGCTGTTCTCCTGCCGCAGCTGCAGCAGGTCGTGGAGCTGGGCTGGGGGGAGAGCACTGTCTGTGCCCGCAGCGCTGAGCGGCCGCTGGGGCGGCTCTGCCCATCAGCCGTACCTTCATAGATCTCCTGCTCGTTGGCCACCCGCTGGTACGTCTCCTCCCAGACCTGCAACGGGAACGGCGCTGCCGGCACAGGCACACGGCACTGGGGGGGGGAGGGAGGGAGGGGTCCTGCCCCCACCTCCTCGAACACACTGCGCATCATCTCCACCGAGGAGTAGTGCGCCGCGATCTGCACGTCCATCTGCAGCGACTTCTGCAGGATCTCGCTCATGATCTCCGTGCGGATGAGGGAGTGGTGCTTGGTGAGGTCGCGGTGCAGCTCCTGCACCTGGTCCTTCAGGCCCTGGATCTCCGTCTGCAGCATCTGCACCACACAGGGGAGAGAGAGGCCCAGCAATAGGCAGTGAGGGCCGGGAGCTCCCCCCCCGTGCCCGTACCCGGTAGGTGTTCTCGTAGTTGCGGCAGTGCTCGGCGAAGGGCGTCTCGCGGCCCTCGGCCAGCAGCACCTTGGTGCTGATGTAGCGGTGCAGCGTCGGCTTCCGCACCATGGAGCTGCTGGACATCTTATCGCCAGCGGGGGCACAGCCGGGCACCATCAGGGTCTTGGAGCATTGGCCGCCGGGGATCCTGTGCGGAGGTGACAGCGGAGGGACGCAGAGGGCGGCCCCTGAGATGTGGCACTCCCTGCAGCCGGAGCTGCACCCGGGGCTGGGACGCCCGACCCCTGAGATAGGAACCACCAAAGCCCCCCGGTGCCATCCCGCGCTCGGTACCCAGGTTGGTTGGACACACTGCCCTGAAATCAGGTTTCTATAGAGAGCCTGGCACCAGTGCTTGCTGCCCTGCTCCACAACTCAGCTCTGGCACGGAGCAGGCAGAAGGTGCAGCCACATTCATGCGGGAGCTCCCTGCCTGCCTCTGTCCCATCCTGCCCCCCTTCTGCTGCCACCACCTCCCCCAGCTCCCTGCAGTCCCCCCGGGCAGCACTGCAACGCTGCAGTCCCACTAAGCAGCACCACGTCCCCGCCCAGCAATGCCACGATCCCACCGTGCAGCGTTGCGGTCCCACTGCGCTGCTCCGTGCTCCCGGTGCTCAGCTGCCCCATGCCACAGAGCCCAGCTGGGCACGAGGAGCGGTGCCCATGGGTGGCAGTGACTGTTTGTCCTCTCTGTGGGACGAGCAGCCGGCAGCGCCTGGCAGAGCCCGCGCCACCGTGACATCAATGGGCCTAAATATATCCTGGGCGAGGAATGGCCGAGAACTTCTCTGAAATTCTGATAAAAATAGTGGCAGGCCAAGAGGCTGCGGGGCCATGGCAGAGCAGGGTGTGCGGTGAGCGGGAGCTGGCATGGTGCTGGCTGCAGCACGGCACGGCCCTCAGAGGGGAGGGGGGTGCACAGTGCAGCTCAGTGTCCGCTGCCAGCACTGCCCGCCCCGTTCCCAGAACTGTCACTTGAAGCCCCCGTGCCTGTCGTTCATCAGCACAGCTGCATTCTGCACTGTCCCCGTGCCACCTCCATGGGGACAGGCTCAAGGGCAGGGAGGGGGGTGAGCCCGGCACGGCGACGCAGCGATGCGGGAGGGAACGCGTGGCACAGTGCTTGGCCCCCCCTGCCCACCCCACCCCACCCTGCCTGCCACCCAGCACCTCACATGTTGGTGCCGGTGATGCCAGGCCCGATGCCGCCAGCGCTGCCCACCACAGAGCGGCGAGGGGCGAGCACCAGCAGGGGCTCCAGGCAGCGTGCAAACTCTGCACGGTACTCAGTGTTGATCTGCAGGGCGAGATGGGCAGTGGGGCTGCAGCAGGGCTGGGGCTGGAGCTGCCCAGCAGGCAGGGCTCAGCCCCGTGCTACCTTGCTGGTCTGGGCTGGCCGCAGGCGGTGCGGCAGCTTGACGATCCTCTGCAGCCGCTCCATCAGTTGCTGGGAGGCAGTGGTGAGGTGAGGTCAGGGCCGTGTGGGGTCGTGGCAGTGCAGCACCATGCGCTGTGCAGCACCAGCACTACTCACATAGCCCAGGTCGAGGAACTCGGCTTTGTTGGCGGAGCTCAGGAAGGCCGAGCAGATCACCAGGTGCACCTGTGTGCAGCGGTGTCACTGCTGCCACTGCTCTGGGATCTGTCTGACCCTCAGCCCAGAGCCAGGCACGCCTGGGGGGGTGACCCGGGCCAGGCCTACCTGCAGGGTGGGCAGCAGGGAGGCAAGGTGGGCCAGCTGCTCCTTGAACGCCTTCTCCTTTTCCTCGTGCTGGCTGTGCAAAGCAGGAGCTGACTGTGAGGCACACAGTGCATGCCAGCAGGGCAGCCTGCCCCAGCACCCAGACCCTGCAGGCCCTCACCTCTGCACAGCTTTCAGGAGTGCTTTCTTCCTGTCAGAGAGTTGCTCCTGCCAACGACATGGACAGTTTGTCAGCCCCATGCAAGCCCCACGTCACAGGGCACGGTGCTGCTGGGACACCCACGGGCACAGCCCTGCACCTGCATGCCGCTGAATAGGGCGTTGATGGCCGACTCCTCCTCGCTGGCACTGTTGCTCACCTCCTCGATCATGGCCTTGAGGAGGACGATGGCCTCACGTGTGGATGTCTGCAGCTCCTTCACTGCCTGCGGGGCATCGTGGGGGTGTGGCAGTGCTGCAGCCCTGCACCGACCCCCACCCCGTGCCCACCTACCAGCACGGCCTGGTCCAGCTTCTCGCAGCCCTGCACGTACGCCGTCTCGATGTCAATGCAGTGTGCACGGCTCTCCCTGTGCCAAGGTGGGCAGTGAGGGCACAGCTGGGACACGTGGCCGCGGGGAAGGGCACGGGCACACTGGGACGCTCACCCCTGCATGTCCCTGAAGCAGTTGATGCAGAGCATGGACTTCTTCTCGGTGGAGAACATGATGTAGGGCTCCTCGTGCAGCGCTGTAAGGGACACGGACATCGTGCCCGGCGTGGCACAGCGCAGCGTGGTGCCCGTGGGCAGTACTCACAGCACTTCTTGTGGATGGCCTTGGTGCGCTTGCTGAGCGACACGATCTCGTGGCGGGCGAAGACCTTGGCGCGGTGCGTCTCCTCGCGGCACGGGGCGCACAGCGGTTGGCTGCAGGTGTTGCAGAAGCACATGGTGTCCAAGTCCTGGAGGCACAGAGGCGGTGGTGGCGGTGGCGTTGGTGTCGCTGCGGGGAGCCGGGCTGCGCTGGGTGCTCACCGCCTCGGGGCAGCGCCGGTCGCAGTTGGCACACTGCGCGTCCTCCGAGCCCTCCGCCGTGCTGTCCACCAGGAACTGAAGCAGCCGATCCACGGGGGGCAGCCCCGTGCCGCCCCGCACCACCGAGGGATGCCTGCGGGAAGGGGGCTGAGCAGCAGCGAGGGGCGGGACGCGCGGGGCAGTCCCCACGCGCGGCGGCTTCCCGCGTGGCCGTACCCGCACAGGGGGCAGCGCAGGCGGCCGGCGGCAGCGCGGCCCCGCAGGCAGCTGGCGCAGAAGGCGTGGTAGCAGTCGAGCAGGCAGGGCTGCTGGAAGGGGCCGTGGCACAGCAGGCACACCAGCGGGTGCCAGGCGCCCTGCTCCAGCTCCGCGCAGCTCCCCAGCGGGGAGAAGATGCCGCCCGCCATCAGCAGCTCCGGCCCCGCCGCCGGCCCCAAAGCCGCGGGGCGGACCTTCCCGGCCCGGCTATTTTTAACCGAGGGCCCCACGGGGCGGCTCCGCGGGCTGCTGGGCGGGGGGGGCAGCGCCGCCGGGAGCATGGCCTTGAGACTGGGCCTCGTGGGGTGACCCCGCGACGGGTGACCCCCCATCATCGGGGCGTCCCTTTACATGGGACAGCTCTCCTGACAGGGCTTTTCTCGTGACGGGGCGATCACGGTGAAGGAGCGCCCTGCCGTGGGCCGTCCCCGTGGGGCCGTCCCCGTGACGGGCTGATCCCAGTGACGGAGCATCCCCCTTCACGGGGCGTCCCTCGGGACAGTAACTCCATGGCGCTGCGGGAACGCGCCCGCACCGCAACCGCACCGCAACCGCACGGCCGCCGGGGCGGGGCTCAGCGGCCCAGGCACGCACGTGGCTGCTGCCGGCGGGAGCCAGGCCACGCCCCCTCCATCGAGCCCCGCCCTCCGGCGGAAGCCCCGCCCCCCAGCGGCCCGTCGCCGCGCCCAGGCCTCGCGAGCCGCTGGCGCAGTCGCGATTGTTGAGCATGAAGCCATCGATGTTCCCGGCGCTCGTTCGGCGCTGCCTGCGGACGGCGCTCGTCGCCGCTCCCCCGCGCGCGGCCCCGCGGCGGCGTGGGCGCAGGCGGTGCGGGGAGCGGCGCATGCGCGGTGTCGGCCCCAGCGTGCTTCCGCGCGTGCGCGCGGCGCGGCGCTCCCTTTCTGCCCCTCGCTGGAGCCGCCATGGCGCCCGTGGTGAGTGTGTGCCGGCCGCGTCGACCCGCTCCGCTCCCCGTCCGTCCCGAGCCGCTCCCCGCTCTCCCCTCCCGGCCGCTCGGGTCCGCCCGACGCCGCTCCCGGTTGGCCCGGCCCGGTTTCGTGCTGCTCGGGCCTACGCGTGGTGCCGGGCCCGCGCCTCGTTCTCCTCCTTCCACCGGGCCCAGGAGGGCGGTGCGGGATGCGCGGGGCCCGGCCCGGTTCCCCTCCCGGTTCCCCTCCCCGAGCCGCCGTCCCCTCCCGGCTGCCCCGCCCCGTCCCTGTGGTGTGCCCCCATCCCCTCCCCGCGTCGCCCTCTCACCGCTCTCCTCTCTTCCCGTCCCGCAGAAGAAACCCGCGGCGAAGGGTGGCAAAAAAAAGAAGCAGGTGCTGAAGTTCACGCTGGACTGCACGCACCCGGTGGAGGATGGCATCATGGACGCCGCCAACTTTGTGAGTGCTGGGGCTGCTGGGGGTGGGCCCGCTGCTCCCTGTGCCCCTTGGGCGCTGCTGGAGGTTTGCTGCTGCTCACCGGTTTGCAGCTGGAGTGTGTCTGTCCCTGCCGGGTTTTGTTTCGTATTGAGCTTTGAGAAGCAGCACTGGAGCAGAGCTCCGGGTCCTGCCGCTGTTTGGTGGGGGCTTTCTGTCCAGCTTTGCTTGTTGCTGTGTTCAGACACAGGCACACATCTGAGACATGGGTTTGTGGTGGTGTCCTTTGGGAACAGTTCATTTGGAAGGGACCTACAGGGTCCCTTGCTCAGGAGAAAGCAGAATGTGTCTTGCTGTTTTGCTCTGCTCAGAACGTAGGAAATGTTGTCTTACTTTAACAACATGGTCCTTTCAGCCTTTGGCACAGCACTTTGTGCAGGGGTGAGTGCGTTGGTGTGAGCTGTGGTGTCAGTCCTGGGAGCTCTGAGAGTTTCCCACAGGGGAGAAGCTTCCCCTCATTCTTTGTTGGCGTGTGGTCGTTTTGCCTCTTCTTAGTCCTGACCCAGAAGGGGGAATGCTGAGCACAAAGAGCTGCCAGCAGCGCTGACGAAGCCTCCGTTCCCTCTTTCAGGAGCAGTTCTTGCAGGAGCGGATCAAAGTGAACGGGAAAGCTGGCAACCTGGGTGGTGGCGTGGTGACCATCGAGAGGAGCAAGAGCAAGATTACTGTTACTTCAGAGGTGCCTTTCTCCAAGAGGTGAGGATGTATGGGTGCCGCAGGGTGAGGCTGCTGGCTGTGCTGGGCCCTGTGCTGTGTGAGGCACTGCACAGCCCTGGCACTGTAGCACTGGGCAGTCTGTGCTGGTTGTGTGGTGTCTGGGTCATGAGGGCTGTGGGTCCTTTGTTTATAGTGGCATTGAGCTGTGCTGTGCAAGTTTTCCCTGCCCACTGCTGTGGGTGTGTGTCACGAGGAGGTGCTTGGTTTTCCTTGGGTTGCAGTGCTCGGTGAGGATGGCATCGTTAGTGCTAATGCCAGGGGTGCAGGATCTGAACCTCTAAAATGGGGTGGTGTGAGGAAGCACTTAAAGTGATGCCTTGCATCTTTATGGCTGCATCCACAGGCTGCAGAGGAACAGCCTCTTCCACCCTGGGCCTCTCTTGGGTTGCGAGGAGCTTCTCCTCAACCCCCTGCACTGACAGCACCCAGTTAAGCACCACGTGCAGTACAGCAACTGTTTCTGAATGATTTTTTTAAACAAACGTGGTTGAGAAACCTCAGCAGGATGGCTGTGTGGGAGGTACAGCTGACAAGAGTGGAATTTGGAGCGGGGTGCTCCTTTGCTGAGCACAGCTTTAGCATCCTGCTGGTGTTTTGGGGTGGCCATTGTGTGTGCCCATGCCAGGTACACATCCAGGCTGTTCCTCCTTGCCCTCATCCTGCTGCCTGCCTGCCTGGTTCTCACCTGACATTTCTGTCCCTTATCTGGCCTTGATAATGTTGACTTTTGCTGCGGGCAGAGATAGCGAGCGGGGGGAACCTGAGGCTCAGAGCGGTGGGAAGAGGTCGGTGTGTGATGGTGCTGCTGGTGGCACCAGAACTGCAGGCTGGGGGGCTCCGCTGGGGCGCAAGGGGGGTGCTGGGGGTCACAGGGCATGGGTGCTCTGCCCTTCCCCAGCCCCGGGGGGGCTCTGGGGGTGGGTGCTCCTTTGCTGAGTGGGTGTGTGGTTGGGGTGAATGGAGCAGGGGGGTCCTGGCGGCCTCACCCCGCGGGCAGAGCTGTGCCGAGCCGCTGTCGCCCCGCAGGTACCTCAAGTACCTGACCAAGAAGTACCTGAAGAAGAACAACCTCCGTGACTGGCTGCGCGTGGTGGCCAACAGCAAGGAGAGCTACGAGCTGCGCTACTTCCAGATCAACCAGGACGAGGAGGAGGAGGAGGAGGAGGACTGAGCGCACGCGGAACCCGAAACGTTTTGTACATTTTTTCCTGAAATAAATTGTGGGAAAGAATCGTTCCCGCTGCGTTCCCGGCTCAGGGCGCTGAGGGGAGGGGGGCGGGGCGGGCCGTGACGTCACGGGGCGGGGCCGCCGGACGCCATCTTGGCGCGGAGGGGCCGCGCCCGGCGCTCCCGGGCGGCATGCGGGGCCCGGCGGCGGGCGGGGAGCTGCTGGAGGACGCGGACAACGACGAGGACGTGTCAGGTGCGCGGCCGGGAGCCGTGGGACGCGGGGAGCGAGCGGTGGGAGCGGCCGGGGATGGGGTGCGCTGTGCCCGGGTCGTTGCTCCGCGGGGCTCCGTGCTGGAGGGCGGGGGACGGCCTGGGGAAGCGCGGGGAGGGGTGGGTGGTGAGGATGGTGAGGATGAAGGCACACACCTGTTGGGGTCCGACCCCACTGCGGCCGCCACGCTCAGCGTGGTCGGTTCTGCCCTGTGCTCATCGCCACTGCTGTGCTCAGCGTTGGGCTGCTCAGTGCAGAATGGCATTGAGGGGCTGGAGCAGCTCCGGAGAAGGGCAGCGAGGCTGTGAAGGGCTCACGGGGCAGGGGATGAAGGAGCTGGGGCTGCTTGGTGTGGGGAAGAGGAGCTGAGGGCACCCCATTGCCCTTCCAGTATCTCAGAGGTGCTCACAGCATCAGCGGGGTTGGGCTCTGCTCACTGCTGACAGTGACAGGACGAGGGGAATGGCCTTAAGTTGCACCATGGTAAGTTTAGGGTGGATATCAGGAAGCACTTCTCGACAGAAAGAGCTGTTAAGCACTGTAATGGGCTCTGCGGGGTCGTGGTGCAGTCACCATCCCTGCATGTGTTTAAATCCATTTGGATGTGGTGCTCAGGGCCATGGTTTAGCAGAGGGTTGTTAGAGCAGTGTGGTTGGACTCGATGATCTTTGAGGTCTTTTCCAACCTGAGTTGGATTCTGTGATTGGAACAGTCTGTGCTCTGCACCAGACCTTGCTCAGTGAGGGTGGGGGGCAGAGAGCACGGTGCAGTGACACAAACCCTGCTGCCCATTGGTGTGAGGATGCCAACGAGCACCTGGGGCTGGGCGCATGTCGGTGTCCTTCCATGGGTGCAGCACCCACCAAGTGGCTGTGGGACACCCAGGGAGGGTGAACCTGAGCTGTGCCTCGGAAGCCCGCCTATGCCAGCTGTCCTTCTTGTCCTCAGAAGGAGATGATGGGGTTCTGGAAGGACTGGAGGAGTTTTTTGCGGAGGAGCAAGTTGCTGTGCAGAAAAAAAAGAAATCCAAGAAGCTGAAAGATGGCAAGGTGGCCAAAGTCAAGAGGAGGAAGAAAGAGGTAATGCTGTGTGCTCTGAGATGAGGCTGGTGGGTTCCTGCCAGACGTGGCATGGAGGTAGGCTGCCCAGGGGACCCAGATGCCTGTGGTGACAGCAGGCAGCTCCCTGGTGTCCCAGGATGCTCGTGGCCCTGGGAGGTGTCTGAGGATCGGGTTTGGGTGGTTCTTGTCCAGCTCCAATGATCAGCTGGGGTGTTGCTGTTTCTCCTTGACTATTCTTGTTCCTGGTGGAGACTTTTAATTGTGTGGGCCCAAAAAACTGAATGGTATGGAAGCTTGCAGCGTGCAGGGCATAGTGACAATGCACTGATGTGACAGCGATGTAATAAAAGATGCGAAGCAGACATCCATCTGTGCTCTGAGCCTTCCTCCTTCTGGTTGCTGGCGTTTTGAGAATCTGATCCTTTCAACGTTATTTCATTTAATGGTGGAAAACACATGCAATAAACATTAGTTATGGTCCTCAATTGTGAGAGTTGTTTGCACATCACCTTGTCCTCCCTGTGCCAACTCCCATGCCCTGCTTGTGCCTTGCTGCATGGTGAGCTGGTGGGGAAAGTGAGGATGAGGATGCTGCCTCCTGGGGTCTTCAGTGCAGAGATGGCAAGGAGTTGTGGCCATCAGAAAGCACGCAGGTGTTTTATTGTGTGCTGCACTTGACCAAAACATTTAGCAAGGAGGACAGGGTAGGGACGTCTCTGGATTTAGCACGTGGAATGGTTTTTGAGTCTTCTGTGTGAAAACAAAGACAAGGCAACACATCCTTGTGTCTAATGGCACCAGAGTGGTTCTTCCCACTGCCCACCTTGACCCCTGGGCTCTGCTGTGTGTCCCAGGAGCTGGCTGGGCTGTCCCTGCGTGCCCCGGAGGACAGGCTGTGCCTTGGCTGAGGGCTGTGAGCACCAGGCAGACACTGGGGAAGGAGCGGTGAGCAGCTGCTGTCCCTCACACCCCTTCCCCAGGAAATGTGTGCCTGAGGAAGAGCATCAGATGTACTCGTGCAGCAGGGCCAGAAGCATCCCCAGCCCTTCCCTTGCCAGGCAGGGGATCAGTGATGCTGTTCTCTTCCAGTCATCTCTGCCACTCCCTCTGGGACGTGTAGGAGCAGATTGGCTGGATGAGGTGGCACATCCAAGTGCTGCTGCTGCTGCTGACAGGAGCGTTATGTGCTGTGTATGTAGAGGGACCTGGCTGAGTCCGGCATGCTATGACCTGGCAGCTGTGAGCAGAGGCTGGAGCCCAGAGGAGGCTTTTCCCCTCCTTCGTGGCCATGGTGATGTTCTCTTTCTGCAGATAGCACACAAAGCTGGCTCAGGCTGCCTCGCTTCCTGTGCCTTATGCAACGTGGGATGCGTTTTTTTTCCTGTGCTGCTTTTGAATAGGGGAAAAATAAGATACAGACGTGTGGTGTGTTCGTTCCTGGCAGTTCTCCGCTCACGTCAGCCTGCCTGAGGCTATGGGAGCAACATGTGCAGCCTGTGCCATGTGTGACTGCTCCCTCACTGGGGGTGGGGGCTAATAATGGGGCGGATGTCGAGGGCGTTTTCTTTTTTAATTAATGCCATGTGCAGGCAGTGTTAATCGGACTCAGTTCTGCCTGGCAGAGGTTGTTCTGTCTTCCACCAAAGCCAGTGAGGAGCTGGAGTACCATGGGGAGGCACTGAGCTGTGTTTCTGATCAGCACCCAGGCTGTGTTCCCAGGCAGGAGGTAAAAGAAAAGGGACCTTTGGTGTGGGCTTTCTTTTCCTGAACACCTTCCCAGAGGTTCTGTGCTGTAGGATACCCTTTCTTCCATTAGAGAGGAGAGAGAGGTGGGGATATCTTGTGAACCTGTGCCACAGTGCTTGCAGCTCGGCTGACCTCACCCCAGAACACCCTATGGTTTTGGGCCTGGGCTGTGTGGCAGAAGTGATGCTGTGTTGCTCCTGTATGGGACTGTTTGTCGTGCCCTGTTGCAGCTCGTGCTGGCGTTTGTGGCAGTGCTTGCTGGAGCTTTGGTGCTAGAACTGATGCTGCAAACCTCCCAGAAAGATCTGCATCAAATAACCAGCTGCAGTTGGAGCCTCAGTGGATGTAGATGAAGGTCCTCGTCAGACAAGAAAGGGAGAGAGGGAATTTCAACCTGTACTGCAGCAGTTGCCATGGCAACCAATTATTCCCTGCTAAATTATAACTGCTAAAGGAAAAGCTCTTTTTGCTCTTCCTTTCCCCCCCCCCCAAACCGAGAAGGACCCGACATAGCAGTGACGGCCCCTGAGCAGAAGTCCCCGCGGTGGGGGCCGTCGGTTTCGGCGCGGGAGGTGCCGGCGCTGTCCGTGGTGCTGAGTCCGTGGCATCTGGGGCTGCCTGGGCCTGGGCTCCGCTGTACTCGTGTAAAAGCATTAGAGAATATGAGACCGAACACAGCGCTCCCGCGTGTTATTGTTACAGCGTGGAGGCAGAGGGGGCACCCACCTGAGGCTGAGGGAGGGGAGTGCTGCTCTTTCTCCACTGTCGTCTTCTGTTGTAGGGGAGCAATGACGAGATCTCAGACAATGAAGAGGAGATTGAGGAGAAATCTGAGAGTGAAGGAAGTGACTATTCCCCCAACAAAAAGAAAAAGAAGAAACTGAAGGAAAAGAAGGAGAAAAAAACCAAAAGGAAAAAGAAGGATGAGGAGGAGGATGACGATGACGGAGGGCTGAAGGTACCGAACTGTTGCTCATTCTGAGCTGGTGCTCAAGCACTGGACCTCACGGTGTGGCCTGGTCCCTGCTGGCATTGTTCAGTGAGTCACTGGGCAGGGGCAGTGCTGCAATTGCAGCCCCTCACCTTGCGCTGATGGATACGTTACCTTTGCTTAAGGCACCACTGAAAGCGGCGGTTTATTTGATTTGAAGCAAACAGAAAAACAACCATGACAGTGCTGATTTTGTGGTTGTTTTTGTTTTTAAAACCTGGAAGCATTTGCAGTTCCAGCAGCAGCCCAGTCTGCAGTGGACTCTGATCAAGGGCTCCCGAGCACAGCCTGGCATTTTTACTGGCAGATGAAAGGCTGTGATCCCGTGTTATTTTTGTTAGACACAGAGATTACGTTTCCTGGAGACACGAAACCTGGCAAAGCTTAGTTATGTGGTGTGGTATGAGGAGCGTTTGGTATTAATCTGCTTCTTGGAAGTGTGTGAAGCATTAGTTTATTAAGCTTTGGTGCATGCTTTGTTTTGTATATTACAGAAACAAACCTCTGTGTGTTGCTGGCTGGGGAGAGGGTTTGGCGTGGGGTGTGAGACAGACACTGTTTGTCTGCAGAGCCATCGCTTACATTAACAGTGTCTCTCTGTAATTCTGCAGGAGCCTAAGAGCTCAGCCCAACTGATGGAAGAATGGGGCCTTGATGATGTAGATTACATTTTCTCAGAAGAAGATTACCACACTCTTACTAATTACAAGGCTTTCAGCCAATTTCTCAGGTATAAAACCAGAGGTATTGATGGGGTCCTGGGTGGCAATAGGGATTTGGATGTTACTCAGATAAAAGGTTGAAGTTGTGATGCAAAATTTACTTTACAAGCTCCTGACTGCTACTCCTTCCATCACACAAAAGGTCTTCAGGACTCCATTTTAATTGCAGGATAATTGACTGGAAAGCAACTGAATTGTTTCTCCATGCCCACTCTCCTAAATTCCACTTTTTGTCTTTGTTTATTTGAAAAGTTTCAGTAGAAAAAAATAAGGAACAATAGCAATTTCAGCTCGTATTGTGAAGTGCTCAAAACACAGCAGGTATAGCGGTCACTGAGAAATCTAAGCATGGCCTTTTCTTCATTTCCTCAGTAATAAAGGTCTGGTTTCTGCTGCCTTTCCAGTGGAGCCAGTTCCAGTGCCCCACAGCGACCTGCTGCCACGAGTCACGCACTGCTGGTGCTCGAGAGCTGAAGAGCCTTCCTGCATCACAGGATGAGCAGGAGCAGACCTGCATTTCCTTTAACCTGTAGTTTTCCCTCTCCCCCACCCTTCAGGCCTCTGATTGCCAAGAAGAACCCCAAGATCCCCATGTCCAAGATGATGACCGTGCTTGGTGCCAAGTGGCGAGAGTTCAGTGCCAACAACCCATTCAAGGGCAGCTCAGCAGCGGCAGCAGCAGCAGCTGTGGCTGCAGCAGTGGAGACTGTCACGGTTGCCCCACCAGTGGCTGCCAGCCCCCAGCAGCCTGCCTTGCCCCCTGTCATCAGGAAAGCAAAAACCAAGGAAGGCAAAGGTGGGTACCAGGCACAGTGAGCTTACTGTGAATGTTTTCCTGTTTCTGACAGCAGATTCACGCTGCTGCTTTCTTCCTGCTCGGAAGGTTCTGTTGAGGTGCTGTGGAAGCTGGGCAGTGGTGGGAAAAGGAGAGATCTGTCTTTATTTGTGCCATGGTCCTCCTCAGGAAGATTGCTGTTCCAGTTATGCACTCATCAGTTGCTGATGCCTCGAGAGGTTTAGCACAAGCAGCTCAGAACTGGCACTTGACCAAGAGCACAGCTTGCACAGCACCAGCCTCAGATCCTGCAGTGTCTTTTGGGCCCCTCCATCAGAGAAGGAACTTTACTCCCTGCTTTGCAGACCTCTAACTCTGCGTTTGGCATTCCCAGCCCTGTAGCAGTTTGCAGGCTCTCCTGCATTCCGGGGTAGTTGTGTTCCTCCTGTGCCAGGTTGTTCTCCCAGTTCCTCACAAGCACTGGATCTGGGTTGGCAGCCTGAGGACTCTTGGAACAGTGGAACAACAAATCTTTTGCTCTTCCAGGTCCAGGTGTGAAGAAAAAGATCAAGAGCTCTAAAGATGGGAAGAAAAAGGGAAAGGGAAAAAAGATGGCAGGTCTGAAATTCCGGTTTGGAGGAATCCCCAGCAAAAGGAAAAAGGGCTCCTCTGTAAGTGTACAATGCCCATTTCTGTGCAGGGCCTTGGGTGCAGCTGAGAAATGCCAGCACAAGATCCCTTCACCTGGAAATCTCCCTTGTGCAGGGCAGTGTGTGCTATTCCTGGACTGTTCTGTACTTGCCAACTTGCCTGTCCCTCTCGCAGGGCCTGTCACCTCCTGGAGACAGCAAGGGTCACAAATCTCTGCACTGTCCCTGCCTGCAGCCTTGCATGGCATGTCCTTCCCTTGCTGGCACTCAGGATGGCAGGGCATCCCATCTGAGGAAGGGGCCAAGCCGTCTTTCATTGGAGGGTGGCTGTGGTCTGCTTGGAGGAAGGCTGCTGAAAGGAGATGTTACAGCTTCATTTGTGCCCCTCCTTGAGCTGCCAGTCTCTGTTCAGCGTGTCTGTTCATCCCGTTAGAGACCTGTGTCCAAGCTTGTGTTTGTAAAGATGCTGTATCTGGGCATGTTTGCTGCTAAAACCATATAAGCATGTTTATTTTCAGTGATGAGGTTGATAATGCCATCATTTCAGATTTCATTTGCGAAGGAATTCTTCAGGGCTTGCACTCCAGCTGAACTTTATGTCAAAGAGAATTATCAGATGCTTTAATTAAGTTGCCATAGCTTGCCTCCTGGCATCAGTGGCTCTGCAGCATGACCCGGGGACAGCTGGGCACCCCAGTAAGTGCATGGGAGCAGGGCTCTGCTGCAGTTTACATGCAGCACTCCTGTCAGTGTATGAATATCAGATGTAAGCAGAGCATTTTAAAGAATGAATCTCCTAAATAACTATTCAATAGGAATGGTTCTCCTGCAGACCTTGGTAATATTGCTCCAAGTCCCATTATCTCACCTTTACTGGAGCTCCCTGCCTCACTAGCTGTTGTTCAGGTACCAACCTGTTTGTAAGTAGCTCTGTGCATCAGAAGGTGAAGAGGAAGGAGCGAGCTGGGGCAGTCACCTGGTCCCACATCACGGAAAGTCCCTCCCATGTCTGGGTGCATTCTAGATCTCTGCATCTGCATTTCTAAGGCTGGGGAGGAGCCTGGGCTCGCTCCTGCAGTCAGAGTGCTAAGCACCCGAGAGCATACAGACTGGTGCTTTGTGTGTGTAAGTCTGACCTCCAGGATAAGAATTCCGACTTACTGTTCTGTTTTGAGGGAAACCCAGAGCCCATCTCTTGACAGGCAAACACAGCATGAACTCGAGTCACTGATTTATGCCTTTTGAATGTGCTCTGAGATTTGCTCAGTGATTGCACCTCGATGGTGCTGCTGAACCCAACTAACTGCCTGTGTGCTGTGCTGAGCGGTGCGAGGTAATTGTCCTCTGGCTCTAGCTGTAGTCTGTGCTGATGGATTGCCTGGCTGGAGCATCGATCTGATGGAGGAGATTTATCTGCTTCCTAATGCCTTGTGACATTCTTAGGAACCCTGGCTGCGGGTGCCAGGAGTGTGGCAACCCTGCCACCATCCCTGCTGCCTTACACAGCCAGTTCCTATGGCCTGGGCAGTGTGTGGTTCTGTTTTCTCCTCTGCAGAGTGAAGAGGAAGAGCGGGAGGAATCCGACTTTGACAGTGCCAGCATCAACAGCTCCTCTATGCGCTCCGAGTGCTCTGCTGGCCTGGGGAAGAAAGGGAAGAGGAGGAGAAAGAAAAAGAGGAGTAGGCCATCCCTTTGTACTCTGTTCCTGTTCTGTTTGGATTTCCCTCTTCAGATGGTGCTTTCCTGGTTCTTGCAATTCTGAGCAGTGTCCAGCACTGATTGTGTGGGAAAGGAAGGGCTGTGCTTGTCTGATTGTGTGGGGTGAGGTGACTGCTGTCGGTGGACTTGCAGAAAACCCACTGCTGTAAGGCTTTCTTGCAGCACTGCTGGTGGAGAAGGAGCAGCCTGATGCCAGGGCCTCTCTATCGACCACTTCTCCTCCACAGCCCAGTGCTCCTCTCACCCTGGGCCAGCTCTGTGTTGTGGCATACACTGTGTCAGAAGGGCAGCTGCTGTTGGGCAGTGCGGGCAGGTGAGCAGCTGCCACTGTCCTGCGCGTCTAATCCCCCCAAGGTCTGTCCTGAGGCAGAAGGTTCTGGAATTGGTGGTGCTCCAGGGGAAGTGGTTTGCACAGACACAGCCGCAGGAGCAGCACGGTTTGTGGCTGGCTCCCCAGGTGCAGGGCTGGCTGCAGGCAAGGCAGTGCTGGTGGATGGTGTTTGTCTGAGTGAGATGTGTGGTTGGTGGCAGGCCAGGGCTGTGGTGGCAGCGCAGGGACATGGAGGTGTGTGGGCAGCAGTGACAGGTGTCTGGCAGGGTGTGAGTGGCCATGGGCCACTTTGATGTGCATATTCCTTCACTGGTGGAGGCTTTGTGTTGGTCTGGTTAATGACACCTCCGTCCCTGTTGAGAGCAGTCCCTCTGCACCAAGACACTGTGCTTCTGCTGATGAGTTTTGCTTTTGAGAAACCAAAGGGTGACTTCTGTGCTTGGGGACAGCCAGGAGGTGAGTGCAGTGCCTCCTGCGAGGTATGGGCCTTGTGGCCCTCGCTCCTTCCTTCTGTCCTCCCTCTGCATGGAGCTGGCTGAGCTCCTGTTCTGCACCCAGCGAGTGCCCAGGGAGAGTGCAGCAGTCCCAGGAGGAGGGTCCTCAGCTGCATTACTGTTGCATGGTACATTTGCTGGCGCTGGGGTCTGTGGAGGTTTCTCTGACTGCCTCCCTTGCAACCTCTCCAGGTTCTGGCATTCTCCATTGAGAGCCTGAAGGAACCAAAGGATGATACAGTGTGGAAAGAGAAAGAGAGACAGAGGTGAGATGATGCTGTGTGCAAAGATAAACTGTGATGCTGAGGGACAGAGAGGCAGGGGGACATAGCAGGAGGGGCTGAGGTGAAACGTGTTCTGTT
Organism: Cyrtonyx montezumae; assembly: GCF_038088225.1. Lineage (NCBI taxonomy): Eukaryota > Metazoa > Chordata > Aves > Galliformes > Odontophoridae > Cyrtonyx > Cyrtonyx montezumae. The sequence continues at coordinate 604,616 of NW_027071948.1, forward strand.
TTCCTTAACTGTACTGTAGAGGAGCAGCTGTCTCAGGAGAACCAGCAGCTCTGCTGCCCCACTGACTGCATCTGTCCCTTGCTTGTAGTTGAAGAAGGGGATGGCTACGAGACAGACCACCAGGACTACTGCGAGGTGTGCCAGCAGGGAGGGGAGATCATCCTGTGTGACACGTGTCCGCGTGCCTACCACCTCGTCTGCCTGGACCCCGAGCTGGAGAAAGCTCCCGAGGGCAAGTGGAGCTGCCCACACTGTGTGAGTGTGGGTGCCTGTGGGAGTGCTGCCAGGCAGGGGGCACCAGCAGAGGGTCTGGGTGATGGAGAGGCTCTGGGATGGGTGGGGTATGGGAGCGTGCCTCCCTCCTGTGATCCCACGCTGGGCTTGGGGCCCCTCAGTGCTTTGGGGATGCTGCTGCCCCCATCAGCCTTACTGTGGCTGTGCTGCCCCAGGAAAAGGAGGGCATCCAGTGGGAGCCAAAGGAGGAGGAGGATGAGGAGGAGGAAGGTGGTGAAGAAGAGGAGGATGACCACATGGAGTTCTGCCGTGTCTGTAAGGACGGAGGGGAGCTGCTGTGCTGCGACACGTGCCCGTCCTCTTACCACCTGCACTGCCTGAACCCACCCCTGCCAGAAATCCCAAATGGTGAATGGCTCTGCCCTCGCTGTACTGTGAGTGTTTCCTGCATTTGTCGTCCTGTCCCTGTCTTGCACCCTGGGGCCCTGCCTGTCCCTGCAGCTCAGCTGCCCGTGCACTCTGCCTGTGCAGGCTGCCGAGTTCCCTGCCTGCTTCTAGATTGCCTGTCAGGTCCCATTTGATGTATGCCCAGTACAGGGAGGGCTCTACCCCTGAGGCAGGCTTGCTGCAGTGGTGGGTGTGATTTCTGGGGCCTTGAATTGTGCTGGGCAATTAAATGTGGGAATAATGAATCATTTATTGAGCTCAGCCTGCCCTAGTGGTAAGGCCTGTCCCGGTGGGGGTGTCATGGGTGTTCTCCTCAGGCACATGTGCACCACCCAGCCTTCATCCACTCCATGCTCCCTCTCCTCCTGATTTCTGTCTGCCTGGTTAGCAATGGCAAATGAATAACTTCCCCTGGGAGCAGAGAAGAGCAATGCCATGGCTATGCCCAGGGCAGCTGACCCTGTTTGCAGGGTGAGTGAAGTGCATTCATGGCCTGAGCTCGTTCCAGCCCACGTGGTTCCCTGGGGTGCTCTCCTCTACTTTCAGCAGCAGGCTCTGCTCAGGGCCTGGCTGCTTTCCCCCTCACTGTGCTGCTGATTGGCTGCAGTGTGTGGGTCCCTGACCCCCCTGCCCTGCAGACCCCCCTGCCCTGGCCAGGCTCGGGCACATCCTGCCTGCCTGTGGGCACTGCACCTCTGAGCTGAGGGATGCCGTGTGCTCACAGTGCTCTGGTTCCGTGAAGTGGGGGAGGGAGAGATCGGTGGGATGCAAAGCTGGCAGGGCTGGTGTTGAACTCCCTGCTCTTGTGTGTTTAATTTTTTTTTCATCCTCAGTGCCCTCCTTTGAAGGGAAAAGTGCAACGCATCCTGCACTGGGCATGGAAGGAGCCGCCGGCCCCGCTGCCCTCTGCTCTGCCTGCCCCAGGAGCAGAGCTGGCTCTGCCGCTGCCGAAGGTGCTGGAGGGCATCCCAGAGCGAGAGTTCTTTGTCAAGTGGGCAGGGCTCTCCTACTGGCACTGCTCCTGGGTCAAGGAGCTGCAGGTGAGCGTGGGGCTGGTGCGGCGTGCCCCGGCTGCTCCCGGCGGCCCAAGGGGTGACGTGGCTCTGTCCTGCTGCAGCTGGAGCTCTACCACACCGTGATGTACCGCAACTACCAAAGGAAGAACGACATGGACGAGCCACCTGCCTTTGACTATGGCTCTGGGGACGAGGACAGCCAGAGGGAGAAGCGGAAGAGCAAAGATCCTCACTATGCGAAGATGGAGGAGCGGTTCTACCGCTATGGCATCAAACCCGAGTGGATGATGATCCACCGCATCCTGAACCACAGGTGAGGAGTGGGCGGACGTGTGGGTCAGCAGCAGGAGGGGTGAGCACGGCGTGATGGCAGCCCAGGGTGTGACGTGTGGCCAAGAGGTGTGCAGTGCCCACTTACCTCCTCCTGCTGCCAATAGAGCTGTGCCCGAGGAGAGCAATTGGAGCAAGTGCATTACTCTGGGCTGAACTCTGGACGTTTGCACTTCTTTTGTGCAGAAGAAATGTGCCATGTGGGAAATCTGCACTGCTGGTATTTTTTATTTCATGTTATTTTTTTACATCAAGTCACCTTTTTGTTGAATCCCTGCATTTCAGGCGGCAACTTGAAATTTCAAGTGGCAATGTTGCTCGGAGACTACCTGACAGAAAATAAACAGAGCTGTCTGGATAATTTTCCTGCAAGCTTTGCATTTTCTGCCAGTAAGGAGGGGCTTCGTTCTCCATAGGCATATAATTGGACTTGTAGTGTGTTCATTTTTCAGTGTAACTAAAGCTTCATAGGGTAATAAATGCTGCAGAAAAAGGAAAGAGAGTACCCAGTGCTGGTAAAGTAGGGCTTGTTGTCCTTCCACGTGCAGTGTCCACCCCTGGCTGGCAGCACTCCGTTGGTGAATGTGAGCGTTTACCCATCCGGGCATGGGAGAGTGACAGAGCTCTGTCACGTGGCAGAGCGGCTCTGGGGCTGTTCTTCAGCACACCTGTGTGTGATTCTCGTGGGTTTTCGTGGAGCTGACATGTTGTGCTGCATGTAGGGCTCCTTTTCTCAAAGGATTTTCATTTCGAAATGAACTTTGTGCCAACGTGGAGCAGTGCAGGCATGGGCTGCTGTCGTCGCCTCTTCCCAATTCATTGGTCTGTTTTATGCACTGTGCTTTATAGCTTTGATAAAAAGGGAGACATCCATTATCTGATCAAATGGAAAGATCTGCCATATGACCAGTGCACCTGGGAGATCGATGACATAGACATCCCGTACTATGAAAACCTCAAGCTCCTCTACTGGAATCACAGGTATGGGGCAGGCAGGCAGTGGGACCGCAGCTGGTGTGTGCTGCAGCGCGAGGCAGAGTCGTGCAGAGCTGCAGCAGCCTGCCTGGGCTTTGCAGTGGTTTGTAGGTGCTGCTCTTTCTGAGCACCCACTGGAGCCACTTGCAGGGACCTCCTGAACAGAGGGCACAGATGCTGAGCACGTTGTGAAAGCTGGATCTTGATGAAGTCTTTCCTGAAATGCTCCAGCACTCCAGGGCTGCTTTGTAATGCAGTCTGCTGGTTGTTTTCCAGCCTATGCTCCCCTTCCCCTCCGTATATTCTGCTCGAACTGTTCATGGCCTCGCTGTGCTTCAGGGAGGCTCTGTGGTACTACACTGACTGCATGCTGTGGGGGGAAAATCTAATTCTCTGAGATTGCTGTCCTTTATTTTGGATGATGTTCCATGACCTCTTGGAAGGGGATAATTAATGCCATGAGTGCCCATGGGAACTGGGCCAGAAAAGCTCCTGTGGGGAAAGAGGCAGCAGAGTTTGAGAGGCATTTCTAACCCCTGGCTTGGAAACACGGAGAGGAGTGTCTGTCTGCTTTTTCCTAATGCATGTTCACTGTTTCAGGGAGCTGATGCTGGGGGAGGACACACGTCCTCTGAAGAAGCTGAACAAGAAGGGAAAAAAGCTGAAAGAGGAGAAGCTGGAAAAGCCTCCAGAAACTCCTCTAGTTGATGTAAGTAAGAGTGGCAGGAGCAGAGTGAGGGTGTGTGAGCTCACACAAAGCTTGGTCAGTCTGTGCTCCCCATCCTGGTGTGGTTCTCTTCCTTAGTTCCTTCAGAGACAGGTTTTTACTTCGTGTGGAGCTATGGGCTGGCTTTCCCCAAAACTATGTGTATGTGGCACACACGGAGAGCTGGGCATGTGCTGTGAGGCACCTTGCAGACTTTTCCAGCAGGAGGGAAGGAGGCTGCCAGGTGCCATCCTTCTCATCCTGGCTGAGGGCTGTTGCAGTGACACACAGCAAAGCCTGCACTGTGGGCAGGGCTGTGGTGTGGATAGTATAAGCATCTCTTTTGGGGCCATCTGTGTCACTAAAGAGGGGCATGACTGACTACAGGGAAGCAGGAGGGAGTTGGTTATCACTCTGTGTCTTTTCCTTCAGCCCACGGTTAAGTTTGACAAGCAGCCTTGGTACATTGATGCCACGGGAGGGACGCTGCATCCTTACCAGCTGGAAGGGCTCAACTGGTTGAGATTTTCCTGGGCCCAAGGCACTGATACGATCCTGGCTGACGAGATGGGACTGGGGAAGACTGTGCAGACTATTGTGTTCTTGTATTCCCTGTACAAGGAGGTGAGCACCGTGTGGTGGCTTTGAGCTGCTCAGCCCCTGGTACAGAGCAAACAACATGGGTTTTGTCTCCCTGAGCAGGGCCACTCCAAAGGGCCATACCTGGTCAGTGCCCCACTCTCCACCATCATCAACTGGGAGCGTGAGTTTGAGTTGTGGGCGCCCGACTTCTACGTCGTGACCTACACTGGGGACAAGGAGAGCCGCTCGGTCATCCGCGAGAACGAGTTCTCTTTTGAAGACAATGCCATCCGGAGTGGCAAGAAGGTGTTCCGGATGAAGGTGGGAGCTAAGGCTGTGTGCTACGTTTTTTTTAGCTGTGAGTAAGGAGAGAGAGCAGAATTTGACCCAGAGAGGGAAGTTCCTTAGGTCTCGGATCGGCTCTTTTCCAGAAAAGCTGACACTGTTCATAGATGTAGATTTCAGCCAGGCCCTTTTCCATTTCTGTAGTCCCCTGCTTCATTCTGATGTTCAGATAAATCATGCTAGCAGGAGATCTGAGACTGTGTGTGAGCCCTGCTGCTGGTGCCGTGCAGTACAAGCAGCCCCCAGTTTTCTCCTTGGTTCAGAACTGGTGTCACAAACAGCATCACCAGAAGTGTAGGCTGTCCCCTGCCCTGCTCTCTTCTATTCTGGCTTTTCTCTTCCTCTACACCTCCAGAAGGAAGCCCAGATCAAGTTCCATGTCCTGCTCACCTCCTATGAACTGATCACCATAGACCAGGCAGTGCTGGGCTCCATTGAGTGGGCTTGTCTGGTGGTGGATGAAGCACACAGGCTGAAGAACAACCAGTCCAAAGTAGGTGGCATCTCCTTGTGAGCAATTCTTCCATCCCACTGCTGTAGCTGTTGCCACACAGCCAGTTTGGTGCTCTGTTTCTCCCCCTGGGAGTCAGAAGGCATCTCCAGCTTGCTCAGGCTGTGCTCAAGGCTGCATTTTGATGGGGTTGTTCTCTTTGATGCCCTCTGAGCATCACTGGTGACTTGTGTGCCATGCTGGCTGGTGGTGCCGTCAGGCTGGTGCCTGATGCGTTATGAAGGTTGGGCTGAAGAGCTCTGCTTTCCTCTGAGGCAGTGTGGAGCCAGCAGGCAGGGAGGGAAGAGCTTGATGCGGGCAGGAGCTTCATGTGCTTTGTGTTCACTGCTCCAGCCCTGCATGCAAAAGATGTGAGGTTATTTGTTCTAAACGAAAGGGAAACCACCATTGCTTTTTAAGTAGAACATGTATTGCAGTGTTTCGTTTTTTGTGTGAATAATTTGCATAATTACAACTTGATATCGCTTCCAAGTTCTTCAGAGTATTGAACAGTTACAAGATTGATTACAAGCTGCTGCTCACTGGGACTCCGCTCCAGAACAACCTGGAAGAGCTCTTCCACCTGCTCAATTTCCTGACCCCTGAGAGGTTTAAGTAAGTTGCACAGGTTCCCAGTGGTTTGCCATCACAGTTATGTGCATGTGTAACCTGAGCACAGATTTTGTTCACGTTGAATACTGCACTGTGAGCCCTGTGGGTTGAGCTTGCCTTCCTATCAGTCAGGAGGTTGTGGATGAGGGCTGAGTTCTGCCCTGCTCCTTCCTTTCTCTGAGGAGGCAGTGGTGTTTTGGGGAACTTGTTCGGGCCTCTTTTTGGCACATGTAATGTGAATTTCCCTTGGCAGTCAGTCTGGCTCTTGCTCTGCTCAGGCACGGGAGTGTTACCTCACTGTGTGCCCTGAGAGCTTTGTGTTTAAGTCCTACAGAAACAAATGTCCGTTTTGCTCAGCTCTGTGTGCTTTCACAGTAACCTGGAGGGCTTCCTAGAGGAGTTTGCAGACATCTCCAAGGAGGACCAAATCAAAAAGCTCCACGACCTGCTGGGCCCCCACATGCTGCGGCGGCTCAAGGCGGACGTGTTCAAGAACATGCCAGCCAAGACAGAGCTGATCGTCAGAGTGGAGCTGAGCCAGATGCAGAAGTGAGTGCCAGCATGGCACTGGGGCCTGGCTGGGGCCACTGGGTCAGAGAAACCCCTCTGTGAGTAGTGCTGGAGTCCTTCGTGTGCCCCTGGGGAGTGCTCAGCCCTGTTCAGGTGGGCTGTGTGCAGTGTGGCTCCTCTGCAGGGAGTGACTGATGCACTGTGGGCTCCTGTCTGCTGTGCCCTGAGCACAACCCAGGGCTGTGATATCCTCAGGACGGCCAAACAGAGCTGAGCCCGACCTGGGGGTGCTGAACCAGCACCTAAAGAGAAGTCCCCACAGCAGACATCCCTTTTGAAGCTCCGTTGATGTAACTGGAATTTAAGTGCTGTCTGATCTTTGGCAACTCCATAATGCTGATGTCTGTCCCATCCCCTTTCATACAGGAAGTACTACAAGTTCATACTAACAAGGAATTTTGAAGCCCTGAACTCGAAAGGTGGAGGGAATCAGGTCTCACTGCTCAACATCATGATGGATCTGAAGAAGTGCTGTAACCACCCGTACCTCTTCCCCGTGGCCGCTGTGGTACGTGAACTGAGTGCACCACGGAGGCGTTCTGCAGAGCACTGTGTGCAGTCTGCCAGTGGGGATTGTTTCCAGGATCTGTCTGTTTAAAAGTACAGATTTTGGTGTGAGGGATTTGGTACAAATACTTGCTTTTGCAACGCACTTGACTTTCTCCATGATCTTCCTGAGCTCTTTCCTGAAGAGGTTAACCAGAATCCTTCACAGGAGGCCCCGGTGCTGCCCAACGGATCCTATGATGGGAATTCGTTGGTCAAGTCTTCTGGAAAACTGATGCTGCTCCAAAAGATGCTGAAGAAGTTACGGGATGGAGGTCACAGAGTTCTGATCTTCTCCCAGGTGAGCAGTGGGAAGGGCTGGTGAGGGACCCTGATAAATCGCTTTGTTCTGTATGAGAATGCTGTTAGGTACAGACAGGGATATGTGGAAGAGCTGCTGCCAGTTTGTGTCACAGTGGGGCACCTCGGCACTCAGGGGGATGAACTGCATCCCATTCCTCTCCCAAAGTGTTTGAAACCGCTTTTTATCTGCAGATAAAAGAGAGGGAACAGCAGTAGTGCTCCCCTCCTGGGAGGGCCGTTCAGACCCAATTCCCTAATGTTGGTACAGCTGCCCCTGGAGGATGAGATCTGAGTGCTGCTGCTCTGTGGTGCCCTGGGTCCCCGAGGGAATGTGGGGGGCTGCAGTGCACGCCATGGGGCAGTGACCCCCAGCCCTGGGCAGGCTCCGGTGGGGTCTGTGCAGAGCCCCTCACACCTCACCCCTCAGATGACGAAGATGTTGGACTTGCTGGAGGACTTCCTGGAGTACGAGGGCTATAAGTACGAGCGGATCGACGGGGGCATCACCGGAGGCCTACGCCAGGAAGCCATCGACAGGTTTAACGGTGCGTGCTGCTCTTCCCTTCGAGGGGCAGCAGCGAGCAGTGTGTGCTGTCTGCAGCAGCCAGCAGAGGGAGGGGCGGTGTGGGGTCTGTGTGCACAGCATGCTGAAGCCCAGAGCCCTGGCATGATGCAGGGCTGCTCCTGGCATGTTAACCCCTCTGGTTTTGTCATCAACCCTGAGCCTGGCAACGTTGTTTGGCTCAAAAGACTCCTGCATTTCCCTTCGTGGCCTCAGAGCTTGCCCTTCAGATCTGGAGCAGTGATGTATTTTTTACTCCTTGCCTTCCCTGCCTGTTGCTTCTTGCCTTAGACTGGTGATCCCTGATGTTTTATAACCAAAGCTCTGTGCTGCACCTTTCCAAGTAAGCTCAGCTCCCCTTTGTCTCACCTTCTGCCACCTGTGGGTTTGTCTTTCTCAGCTCCTGGTGCTCAGCAGTTCTGCTTTCTCCTCTCTACCCGTGCTGGTGGTCTGGGCATAAACCTTGCTACGGCTGACACAGTCATTATTTACGATTCTGACTGGAATCCCCACAATGACATCCAGGTTTATTACTTTTTCTTTTCCTTCCAGTATAGTAAGTACCTTTCTGGATGGGTCCTCTGTGCATTCTGCCAGCGAAATGAGCTCTCTCCTCTTGAGAGCTGCTGACAGTTCCTGCTGTTTGCAGGATATAGAGCAGTTTTCACACCTCCATTGGCCTTACCCTGGTCTCTCTGCAATGCAGGGGTGAACTGGCACTTGAAACTGGCTTTCTTCTGTGAGCTTTTCCCTCTCTCCTGCTGCTTGTCTGCAGCCATGTGTCCTTCCTGCTCTGGGGACCTTCCACTTGCATTTCCAAAGCTGTGGCAGAGCCCCATCCAAGGGCTGACTGCCATTAGAGGGGGAGGTTGAGCAGCAACCTAAAAACAATGGAAAAGTGAAGACATGCTTTTCCCTTTCGTGCTTCCTGGTTGAGAGAAAGCCCTCTGTGAAGTTAATTACAGTTTCATGGTCCACATATGTGAGCATTTCCTTCCCCTGAGTCCTAGGCAAGAGGATGTGCCGGTACAGAGTGGTGATGGAGGAGTCAGAGCCTGGTGACTCTGCAGCAGAGGATTCCTGGGAGGAGCTTCTCTGCACTGCCTTCAGGCCTTTCAGTTAGAGGCCTGCACGAGGAAGCTGGCTTCCCTGTAGTCAGAGGAGGGGGAAGGAGAAGTGCCAAAGTCTACAAGGTGGCTCTAAGGAGCCCCTCTTGCTCCACTGCCCCATAGCAGCCCAAAGGCTGAGTTCAGCCTGGGCACTCTCATGAGTTGGGCTGACTGTGGATGTGCCAGCTTTGGCTGTTCTGCAGTGATGTCCTCTGCCTGCAGGCGTTCAGCAGAGCACACCGCATCGGGCAGAACAAGAAGGTGATGATTTACCGCTTTGTGACCAGAGCCTCCGTGGAAGAGCGCATCACCCAGGTGGCCAAAAGGAAGATGATGCTCACCCACCTGGTGGTCCGTCCTGGGCTTGGCTCCAAGTCAGGCTCCATGACTAAGCAGGAGCTAGATGACATCCTGAAGTTTGGGACAGAAGAGCTCTTCAAGGATGATGTGGAAGGTTGGGAAGGAGCCGGGCACGCTCTGAGCAAGGCTGATCCCTGTCGGAGCTGCTGGGGCTCATTCCTCTGTCTTCCACTTGCAGGCATGGTGTCTCAGGGACAGAGGATCACCATGCCAGATGCTGTCACCCCTTTCTCTGACACGCTGTCCACCAAAGGGAGTGCAGTGACTCCTGGCATGAAAAAAAAGCATGGTGGCACCCCACCAGGTCTGTAGCCCCCGTTATTGGGATGACTTGGCCGTGTGTCCAACCTGATCTTGCCTGGCTCTGGGAGCACACAGTGTGATTTACTTTCTGTTCCCCTTGTTTTGCCCTCCAGGTGACAATAAGGACGTGGATGACAGCAGTGTGATCCACTATGATGATGCTGCTATCTCTAAGCTTCTGGACCGAAACCAGGATGCGACTGATGACACGGAGCTGCAGAACATGAACGAGTATCTCAGCTCCTTTAAAGTGGCCCAGTATGTTGTGAGAGAAGAGGATGGTGTGGTAATGTGATTAGTATCATGTCTTATAATCGCATCTCCCTCTGTGTTGCTCTTTGTGCTTTTTCCTCTGCTTTTCTTGTTCTTGTAAGTGTTTCTGTGCAGGGCAGTGCTGCTCCCTGCTCGTTGCTGTGTAGCAGTGATGGTGCAGCCAGCAGGACTGCAGTGGCTAAGTGTGGTTCTGACCTGTTGTGAGCACTCAGTGGCACGTTGGCTTCTCTGGACCTCCTTTCCCATTGGAAAAAGGAGACTGTAGAGGATTGTTGTTTAGGGTGGAAGCAATAGCCATACCAGGTGCTGATGGTCTGGATCTCATGTGGCCCGAGGAGCTGTGAAATGGCCCCATTGATAGATACTACTTCTGGGGCTGAGTCCCTTCCCTGCAGCTGACAGTCTTCCTTCCTTCATCTGTCTCTCAAGCTGATAGTGGGCTGCTACTCTGGGAAATTTGCAGATCTGCAGTCATTCCCTAGATGAGAGCACAGGCTCTGCAGGGCAGGGCGAGTGGCAGTGTTTCTAGGTATAGCTGGCTGGCTGGGAGGTTGACTTGGCCCTTTGGTGACCATGCACTGAGGTGAAAAGACTTTGAGAGCATACATACATGTGGAGCAGGGTGAAGGAGGCACACTACTGCATGGTCAAAGCGTGTCTGAAGATCTTGCTTGCTCAGTGCCCTCCTTCCCTCCCTCTTCCCTGCAGTGCAGTTAGAAGATGTGCAGCAGTGTGATGCAGGGAGGTCTGCAGCTTTCTTATCTCAAGCCTTTTTTGTTTTTTTGTGCTTTGCAGGAGGAGGTGGAACGTGAGATCATCAAGCAAGAGGAGAATGTGGACCCTGACTACTGGGAGAAGCTGCTGCGGCACCACTATGAGCAGCAGCAGGAAGATCTGGCCAGGAACTTGGGCAAAGGGAAGAGAATCCGAAAGCAGGTCAATTACAACGATGCCTCACAGGAGGACCAAGGTACAGCCTCAGCCACTTGGCTCCTGCTTGGCTCAGGGCTGGGAGCAGGCTCTGTGGGCTCTCCAACATCTGCACAGTATTGCAGTGTTTGACATTCCCCTGCAGTTTGGTAGACTGCATGGAGCTGTGCTTCACAGGTTCCTAAGCTTTCCAGGATATAAAATTGTTCAAAGGTTTTTATTCTCTTTTTTTTTTTCCCTGTAGCTGTTTTCCTGGGAAGAACTTAGGAAAAAGCTGTCTGGGGGCAAAATATTTAAATTTTTTTTGTTTGTTTGTTTTTTCTGTGTAGGAAAATGATAATTATGGTTGAGTCTGGTTTCCTGTTTCTTGCTGTGTCTTTCTCTCTGGCTACCTGGTGCTGGATGCTGGGGGCAGTCTCAGGGCTCCTGCTGTCCTCCCTGGGCAAGCTTGCAGAGTTCTCTCTCCTAAGCCTGTCTCCTTGTGGTCTGCAGAGTGGCAGGACGAGCTCTCTGACAACCAGTCTGAGTACTCCATTGGCTCTGAGGACGAAGATGAAGACTTTGAAGAAAGACCAGAAGGTCAGAGTGAGTTAATGAACTTGGTACTCTACAGTGTCCTCTGCAGGAACTTCAGTGGTAGCCTGTGATTTGGAGTGGGCTGATACTCAAATGCAGCAGGAAGGTCTGGGCTGGGGAGGGGCCACCTTGCTGCTGGGGGAGGCAGTTCTCAGTGCAGGGAGCACGACCTCCTGGCTACTGCAGGGCTTTGGCCTGGTCCTTGTGTTAGCAGGATCTGGCTCACAGTGGGGAGGCCGGGTGGGGGAAGGAGCACTCGGAACAACCCTGACTGCTGGTCTGTGCAGGTTCTGCTCCCGTTGGGAGGGACCACAGGAAGCTTAGGGCACAGGGCTTGGTCAGCAGCAGCACTTTGGCCCATCCCTCTTTGTTGTCTGGACACATTCATTACTTAGACTGTGTGACTCTAGGTGGCAGAAGACAATCACGGCGACAGCTGAAGAGTGACCGGGACAAACCTCTCCCTCCTTTGCTGGCAAGAGTTGGGGGGAATATTGAGGTGAGCGTCAGCGCTGGACAGTGCCCTCCGCTCAGGACCTGAAGCGGCTGTGAGGCTCTGAGACCCCGTGTGTTTCTGAGGCCTCCCCACCTCTGCTCCCTGCAGGTTCTCGGGTTCAACGCCCGGCAGCGCAAGGCGTTCCTGAACGCCATCATGCGCTGGGGCATGCCGCCCCAGGACGCCTTCAACTCCCACTGGCTGGTGCGGGATCTGCGGGGCAAGAGTGAGAAGGAGTTCAGGTCTGTGGTCGTCAGGCACGAGGAGAGCTGTGTGGGGTTCATGACAGCTCCCTCCTGCCGTGTGCTGGGGGCAGGACTCTGCCCTTGGCCTCTGGTGGAAGCAGGCGCTGCGGGTGCTCAGCAAGGAGCTCGTGGGCCAAGCCAGACCAAGCTCCTGGCTTTCCTCCCGCAGGGCTTACGTCTCTCTGTTCATGCGACATCTGTGTGAACCTGGAGCAGATGGTGCTGAAACCTTTGCAGATGGTGTTCCCCGGGAGGGGCTGTCACGCCAGCATGTGCTGACTCGGATCGGAGTTATGTCGCTAGTAAGGAAGAAGGTGGGTGAGTAAAATCTGAAGTGTGCCCTTCAGGTGTGTTCTGCACACCTGGGGGGTTCGTTGGCTGCTGAATGCCTCCCTGCCAGGGATCCCCTTACTGAATCTCCAAGGCTCGGTGCACGCCCACGTCCGTGGTATTTCGGTGCTGTAGGTCAGCTGGAGGTAGAAGTGCACACCTGGCAAAGAAAAAAACAAAAACATGGCAAAATCACATTCTTTTAACTTCTAAAAATTCCTGGGTTGATAGTTCTTTTCATTTCAGATGGGGTGTTATGGTAACCCACTCAGACCTCCTGTACTGTGCAGGCCAGAGACTTCCACTCGCTGAGTCTTGCATTGTGCCCAGCATCTTGTTGAACCAAAGCATGTCTCAGAGAGATGTTCAGGCTTTGATTTGGGACTGAATAATTATTAATGGTGTTGCTAATCCCAGGCATGTGCTGAGCCCTGAGGATCCTTGCAGTTAGCTGTGTGGAAGAGTCCTCAGCTGTCTTGCAGATCTGGAAGTGATGGGGTGCTTGCCAAATCCATTCTCAGCACTCTTTTTTTTCATCAGTACGGTCCCCTCCTCACAATCCATGTGTTGATAAGTGCAGCACTCAGAGCAGTCCCAGGAAGACCTTCAGATGATCGTAGCAGTGGTTCCAGTGTGGCAGTGAGGAAAGGCCAGTGCTGAGAGTGGTGGCACCTGGTTTTGCTGTGTCTTGAGCACTGACAGTGTCTCTGCTGGGTGGAGAGAGTGAGAAATTGCAGCTTAGAGAATGGGACGTGCAAGAGAGGGTCTGTGAAAGAGTGCAGAAAGTCTCCAGTGCTGGGGTTTAAGTAGAGAGGAAGTGAAGAGTGTTCTGATGGAGGCATGAAGCCCAGGGCTGTGCACTCACTGCACGAGCACCCTCAGGGTACAGCTCACCCTGCATGCCTGCTGGGGCTTCATGTGGGCACAAGCACACTCACTTGCATGCTGCCCTTCTGTCCCATCTGTCCCCATGGCTGCTGACATTTTCTAACTCAGTACATCCTCCTTGTGTGTGCAAAGCCAGCACGGCAGCAATGGACCTGCTGGGGCATAGGAGGCTTTCTGTGTGTGTGCTGTCTGCTGCTGTGGGCAGAGCAGGACTGCTGCTGGAGCTGCTGCTGAGGCTGGGAGCCTAGAAAGCAGCAGGGCATGGGCAGTGGGACATGCTACCCAGCAAAGTGTGCCACCTGGGGTGGTGGGTATAGCAATGCCCCTGGATGGAGCTGGCCTGCTGCTGCTCTGTGCTGCTCTGCTGTTGGCTGCCGTGTTTGACTTCGTGTTCTGTGTCTGCCCCAGGTCCAGGAGTTCGAGCACGTCAATGGGAAGTACAGCACCCCAGATATGATTCTGGAGGGCTCAGAGAACAAGAAATGCAGTGAGATGGTTTCTTCAGATCCCAACACCCCTGTCCCAGCCAGCCCAGCCCACATGCATGCAGGACCCCTTGTCCTTGCAGGTAAATGCACAGTGGCCTGGTTGTGGTTTTGGTCTGCCTTAGGAAGGGAGGTGGAACAGGACAGCAGAAGGTTTTGCAGGTGTCTGCCTGGCACTGTGCCTTTGGCACGATGGGAATCCTGTCTATAGCTTCTTTGCTTTGCTGGTGTTACAGAAAAAACAGAACCACTGCCACCACTTGGGTTTCAGGAGGAAAAGGACCAAGTGGAGCAGAAGTCCAGGAGAGCTTCTGACAGCCAGGTAGGGGCTTCTTCCAGACTCCTTTCTGAAGGCTGTTGGTGGCCTGACTGGGAAAGGAGCAAAGCTGGGCCAAGCACTGCGTGTGCTCTCTCCTGGCCTCTCTCCCCTTCTCAGAGTGTGAAGTCAGAGACATTTCATAAAGTCATTGCTCCAGAAATCGTGCTGGAGCTGAGCTCTGTGCACCCAGCCCAGGAGCAGCCCGTGGCCATGGCAGCTGCCTGCTCCCATGCATTCCTGCAGCTTTTTCCCATCTGGACTGAGCAGGCTGTGCTCCACACAGACACCAAATCCCGTGGGGGTGGGGAGGGGATTTGGTCATGACCCTGTGCCCACAGTGCTGCCCTGCAGGCTGCAGAGCTGTGGGAATGGTGTTTCCTGGGAGATGCTGCAGCATTCCTCTGCAGCAAACCACAGCCCTCTGGCTGCTGGGCTAATCCAGTGTGGGTGCTTCACTTTAAGGTGCCTGGAAACACTGAGAAGGTGGAAAGTGAAGAGTACCAAGAAAACTGTGAAAGCAAAGAGAAACTGAAGGAAGAGAAACAAGAAGAGAGTGAAAAAGCTGAGCCTTCTGCTGAGCCCCTGGTGAAAGGTGGGTCAGTGTGGCTCAGGAGAGCATGGGATCTGTTCTGAGCAGCATCTGGGACTGTGTGAGGGCTCTGACAGTTGCAGTGACATTGATGTGTGCTGGGGAATTTCTTCAGCTCACGTTGCGTAGACACAGAGCACGCACTGTGACAGCCTCAGGTGCTCAGTGCTCCTCACAGGCAGAAGTTGCTCTGCTGGGAAACTGGCTCCTGCTGCCTGCTTCTCCTCTCCAAATCACAGTGGGAAACCTGAATGCCACAATGTCCAGTAGAAATTCCCAAGGAAAGTCTTCCCGTTGCACTTCCAGATTGCTGTTCAGATAATGACACAACGTTCTCACAGGCACAGTCTGCACTGTAATGTTAAAGCATTAGTTCAGTATAATCTGCAAATCAAAAGTAGAGAAGTGCTCACATATGAAGCAGTCGTTATGCTTCTCTCAGAGTGCTGTTCCCTTCTGCAGATGAAGGAGTTCAAGAAAGAGAGAAGGCTTCAGAAAAGGCAGAGTCAAACAGCAGCCCTGGGAAAGGGGAGGACAAAGAAGTCAAGCCAGGTAAGGTGCCAGGGGGCTTTGGGGACAGAAGAGGTGCGAGGTGCCTTGGTGGGCAGGGCTCCGACTCAAGGCAGGTGTCTGTGGGGTGGCACAGGGCCAGCTGTCAGCACCTGCAGTGAGCAGTGTGCTCTGTGCTGCTCATTGCAACGGGCGCTGCCTGATGTGCAAAAATCAGGAGCTGCTGGAGGTGGCAGGAGGTGGGCTGGTGGCCTCTGCAGCAGTGACATCTGTGGGGACTTCCCCTCGCAGGTGGGAGGGCAGTGGGAGCACCAGTCTGAATAAGTTTGGGCAGACAGGACTTGCTGTGTTTGCCCAGCAGAGGATACCAAGGTGGAGGAGAAGGAACAGAGTGAGGCTCAGCAAAATGGTGACAGAGAAGAGGAGGACGGAAAGAAGGAGGACAGAAATGTGAACTTCAGATTCATGTTCAACATTGCTGACGGTGGCTTTACAGGTGAAACTGAGGGCTGAGCTGTTGGGTGGCACTGCAGAGCTTCTGCATAGCGCTGTGCACTGAGCACTGCTCCTGGGCCATCTCCCCTCCTGCCCTGCCCGATGTGCTGCACGCTGTGCCCAGCAGCCCTGCTGGCTGACCAGGCTGTCTCACTTCTGTTTCTGCAGAGCTGCACACGCTGTGGCAGAATGAGGAGAGAGCTGCCATCTCCTCCAGCAAGATCTATGACATCTGGCACCGCAGACACGACTACTGGCTGCTGGCAGGGATTGTCACGTACCCTTTGGCTTTGTGGGTGACGGTGTCCCCGTGCCAGGCGGAGGGGGCTGCGCTGTGAGGAGAGAGCTGGGGCAGTGGGGGGAGGTGATGGAGCGGGGATGGGCACTGCAGAGTGCTGCTGAGCGGTGCTGCCTGCTGGCTGGTTCTTGCCTTGACGCTCCCTGTGTGGCAGCCACGGCTATGCCCGCTGGCAGGACATCCAGAACGACCCACGCTACGTGATCCTGAACGAGCCCTTCAAGTCCGAGATACACAAAGGGAACTACCTTGAGATGAAGAACAAGTTCCTCGCCCGGCGCTTCAAGGCGAGTTGCAGGTCCAGGGCTGGTGAGTCCTTAGTGGTGGCACAGAGCAGAGCCCCGCAGCGAGGTGAGGCGGAGCAGGAGGCTGCAGGTGTGTGTGGGGTGGCAGCGGGGCAGGGCTGGAGGAGCAGGAGCAGCGCTGCCCAGATCTCTTCCTGGGATGCTCAGTTGGGCTGCACTGGGCTGACACAGACCCCGGGGGGAGGGTTGGGTTGGGGGGGGGTGGCAGCGTGGCAGCTCTGGCTCTCGCGGGCGCAGGCTCTGGTCCTGATCCCCTGCCCTCCTGTGCCTCCCAGCTGCTGGAGCAGGCCCTGGTGATAGAGGAGCAGCTGCGGCGGGCGGCGTATCTCAACATGACTCAAGACCCCAACCACCCGGCCATGGCATTGAACGCCCGTCTGGCTGAAGTGGAGTGCCTTGCCGAAAGCCACCAGCATCTCTCCAAAGAGTCCCTCGCTGGGAACAAGCCCGCCAACGCCGTGCTGCACAAGGGTATGTGTGGGCAGGGGGCAGCGGGGGGGGGGAAGGGCGGGCTGTGCTGAGCCCGTTGGGAAATCCAACCTGGGGACAGCTGGGCCCAGGAGCCGGCGCCTGCTGCCACGGGGTGCTGGTGCGTGGGGACAGAGCACAGCGGGCACGGAGGTGCCCGGGGGGGGGGGGGGGATGCTTCAGGGCGAGCCGTGCTGGCTGTGCGTTGCAGTGCTGAACCAGCTGGAGGAGCTGCTGAGCGACATGAAGGCCGACGTGACGCGCTTGCCCTCCATGCTGTCCCGCATTCCCCCCGTGGCCGCGCGGCTGCAGATGTCGGAGCGCAGCATCCTCAGCCGCCTCACCGCCCGCGGAGGGGAGCCCGCAGTGCAGCAGGTGAGGGGCTGGGGGAGGCCAGAGCCGGCCTGGGGTGCCCGGGGTCCCCTGGCCCAGCTCCCGCTTCACTCGTTGCCTCAGGGCTCCTTTGGTTCCTCCCAGATCTACAACAACAGCTTTGGACCGAATTTCCGAGGTCCTGGGCCAGGTGGGATTGTCAACTACAGCCAGATGCCTCTGGGACCCTATGTGACAGGTAGGGAGAAACTCCTGCTGCACGCGGGCGGGGAAACTGACGGCTTTCAGTGCAAAGCAGCAATTCTCTCTCTTCCCGACAGATATTTAACCCTTCCTGAGATTTTATTCTGCCGTTCCCACCCGAGGTAAGGCTGCACCTGCTCAGAGCTGCTGCGTGCTGCCAGACCACGAGTCCCTGTGTGTCCCCGGGTGCTCTCCAGCCCCGAGAAGCTGTGGGGTCACTGAGGGAGGGGGACACAGAGGGGGCAGCCCCGTGCTCCTCCTCCCCACGTGTGCTTCAACCAACATGACCCCAGCCATCGCCAGAACTTCTCCGGAGGGGATTTCATTTCCTTGTACATTTTTTTGCACTTTCTTATGGAAGACTTGAAGAGTTTGTGTGGGATGAGTTAAGAAGGGATATAGAATAACAGTATTTATGTCTGTTTTTATTGACATGTATCGGAGTTTAAGGGAGACCTGTTGGAAGCTCTGTTTCTAGTCCAGTTCCACGCTGCCCGTTAGGTGCCAGGCTTATCCTGTTCAGTAGCTTCCTTGTAAGTTCTATTTTTATGTCCTTTTTGTGTTTGAGCAAGCGCATGCCCACTGCTGCCACCCCTATTGCAGCGTGGGGAGCAGAGAGGAGGAGGAGAGCAGCAGCTGCTGCCCCTCCCAGCCCAGCCCTGGGGTCCCTCCGCCTGCCCTCACCATGCTGCAGTGGGGGGGGCACGGTTGGGCAGGGCTGTGCTGCCCGCCCTGTGCTCCCCCTGCTTCTTCCTCCTGTCCTCTCTGTGGCCACGAGCTGCCCGGAGCTGGGGGGTGTTGTGGGGGCTGCGGAGCAGGGGGCGGCCGCTATTTTGTGATACTGACTGCACCGTGGTGACCTTTCGTAGGAGGTTTATGGCACCTGTAACCAACACACTCACATTTACTTTGTACTCTGTGTGTTTGGGTTCATGTTCTCTGTGTTTTAATAAATCCTCTAAAAAGGAGATGGGAGCAGCGTCGTTGCTGTGCTGCCCGTGGGGGAAGCTCTGCCCTTCCACCCCTGGGGGGGGGTGGGGTGTCAGCGTGATGCCTGGGGAGGGAGGGCGTCCCCCTGGAGCCCACGGCCCTGGGCAGTAGGATGGGAGGTGGAGTGGTGCTCAGTGCATCCCACACGGCTGTGTGCTGTACACTGACACAGCTGCATGTAGATAAGCCATTTTTACACCTGCTCAGCTGTAGTTACTCACATTTATGCATCTATCCCTGCGCACTCACTGTCCCCCCTCCCCACCTCCACGCAGCAGCGGGTGCAGTTTCCCCCCCACTGTGGGCACAACCAGGAGACGCTGGGTCCCCCCCCTTCCCCCCTTCCACAGAGGCACAGGCGCGGCGTGCCGGGGCTGCAGAGGCCTGGGGCTTCCATTGTTGGCGTTGCACAGCAGCCTTGCAGCCCCCACCTCGAGTGCTGCTCTGAGCACCGCTGCACCCAACAGCCTCCTCATCCGGGAGCACGAAGTAAAGAGGAGAAGCAGCAGGGAGACACATGCAGCAGCCGCAGGCACCGTGCAGGATGGCCCCCGTGGGCTGAGTCCTCCGCGCAGTGCTGGGACAGCCCCTGCAGCCCCGGGCAGTGGGGCGGGCGCTGCCCCGCGCTCCCCTGGCGGTGGCTTTCCTGCATTCAAATTAAATGTTATGTGGTAAGCGTTATGTTCTCTTGCAGCGACGTCTGGAACGGTGTGTGCACGCCGGCCGTGCCGCGCTCTCCCGTTTGCTCCGTCCAAGCGTAAGCGAGCGGGCGGCGTGCGGGCGCGCCTAGGAGCGGTAGTCCTTCTTGCTGTAGGGTTTGTTGCCCAGGATGCTGTCAATCTCGTGGACGATGGAGGATGACAGCTTGGGGAGGACCTGCACGGGAGCGGCCCCTCAGCATCGGCCGCGGTTTGTCCTCGGGCAGCCTCCCCCCCCCCCCATGCGGCCGCACGTCTCACCTGGATGGCACCGATGTTCTCCATCAGCTGGTCGGCGTTGGAGGCCCCCAGCAGCACGGAGCTGACGCCCTCGTTGCGCAGGCACCACGCTGGGGAGGCAGAGCTGAGCTGAGCGGGGCCCGGCTGCTGCCCCCCGCCATCCCCCCCGCCCCCCACCCCTTACCGATGGCGAGCTGTGGCAGCGTGCAGCCCAGGCGCTCGGCGATGGCTTGCAGCTCCTTCAGCTTGGCCTGCTGCCGCCGGCCCTCCTCGCTCAGGATCTTGTCCTTCAGCCACTGGTACCCCTGGGGCGGGAGAGGGGTGATGGGGGGGCTCCAGGGAGCCCCGAGACCTCTGCACGGTGTATCCCCCCCCCCACGGTGCTCACCTTCAGTGATGCTCTTGAGTACGGAGGGATGCCCCCATCATACTTCCCCGAGACGATGCCGCACGCCAGCGGGGACCAGGTCATGGCACCGACACCTGGGGCGAGCAGAGCAGAGCAGAGAGTGACCCGGTCCCAGCCCGGGGTTGGGCAGCACTCGGGGGCGGGGGGCGGCCTGGAGGGCAGCAGGGGGGATGAGTGGGGCAGATGGAGGCTGGGGCACGCGGGAGGGGATGGAGACGGAGGAGCAATGAGCACAGCCCTCAGGACAAGGACCCGTGTGAAAGGGAGACTTTTTTTTTCCCCCTCCCCTAAAAACAGTGACTTCACCCCAGCAGCACATCCAGGCACGGCCCGCGGCAGC
The DNA here is from genome assembly GCF_038088225.1 of Cyrtonyx montezumae. Classification (NCBI taxonomy): domain Eukaryota; kingdom Metazoa; phylum Chordata; class Aves; order Galliformes; family Odontophoridae; genus Cyrtonyx; species Cyrtonyx montezumae. The sequence continues at coordinate 624,566 of NW_027071948.1, forward strand.
CAGGGAGCAGCCCACGTGCTCCTGCACCAGGGGCTGTGGGCCAGAGGGGGTCCCGGGGTCGGTACCTATCTTGTGGAAGAGCTCAGGCAGCTGCACCTCCACCTTCTCCCGCTGGAACATGTGGTACTCGGCCTGCTCACAGATGGGTGGGATCAGGTTGAACTGCCGCGCCACCGAGTACGCCTCCTGCAACACAGATCTGCGCCGTCAGCGCACGTCGGCCCCGTCGCCACGGGGTGGGGGTTCGGGCACCGGGACCCCCACGTGCAGCCCCTACCATGATCTCCATGGAGCTCCAGCGCGACGTGCCCCAGTACATGGCCATCCCCTGGTTGATGACGTGGGTCATGGCACGCACCGTCTCTGCCGGAGGAAGGGAGAGCAGCAGATGGGCGTTAGGGCGCAGGGATGGGGCGAGCAGTGCCACTCAGATGGGACGCGGGCACAGATGGCAAAACAGAGGGGAACGGGAATCCACCCGAGAGACACGGCGTGGAAATCGCTTCTCTGCGTTTCCAAACCGGTTGGAAACAAAATCACATGGAGAGCAGCAGGTGGAAGCGGGAGGGTCAGGGGTGGTTACGCCGAGATGAGGAGGGAGGGACACAAAGGAGATGGGCGGTCCGCCGGGAGGGGGGGAGAGAGCACCGAGGGAGGGAGGGACGCGCAGGGGACGCAGCCAGGGATGCTGGGCTCCCCGGCACACGGACGGCCCCACATCCCATCGCGCAGCACCGACAGATGGCACCTGGGGACACCACCAGCATCACCCTCACACCAGAAGGGCAGGGACAGTAACAAGAAAGGCAGGCAGGAAAGGGCTGCTCCTGGCAGGCGGCACCACTGCGTCACACCCAGCACTGCTCCCCACGGGCTGAGCCACCTCCAGCTCATCCCAAAGTGCTCCACCACAGAAATGAGTTACACCACAGCTTAAGGACTGTAATGCTACGATGGGACAGAAAGCACCACGGGGTGGCAAAGTCCTTGGCCATGGCAAACACAGATGAGCCCAAATGAAGGAAAGAAGCTGCTTGCCCTCAGAAGGCCTCAGCCACACAGGGACCTCCAGCAAAAGAAACCCTCACCTCCACTGCCAACCCTTAAATGAGGGCTGGGAAGGGCTGGATCCCGGCTCCATCCCTTCTGCTCCATCATACGTTGCATGCACCTGAGCTCCCCTGGGCTGGCCCTGCCTTCCCACCAGTGCTCCATCACTGCTTCAGGACTGAGCATTTCCACTGCAAGGTTGAGTGCACCCTCCCCAAACTCAGCACTCTGTAGGTGTAGCCTATTATGGGCTGCACTGTGGCCTGGGTGGGTGCGGGTCCCCAGGGCTCCTGGGGCTGTGCTGGCACACAGTGCTCGCAAACGCTGCAGCAGGAGGGAAGCAGGGGAATGTTCCCTCCCCCTCCAGTGCCAACCTGCTGGAAGCACGCCTGCTGTGCCCACCTCAGAGCGTTAGGAAATGCAGAGCTGAGGGGCTCACTGCTGCATTCCCACTGCGAGGAAGGGGCTGGGGCTGCCGGCACCGCTGCGAGCCGAGGTGCCATGCAAGTGAAGGAAGCAGCAGGGAGGAACGCGGGCAGGGCCTGGTTTCACAGCAGCAGCGCGTGCAGCTGAGCCGGGCACGAGCTCTGTGTCAACCAAAGGCGTCAGCAGCCGGACCTGGCAGCTCAGCACGGGGACACTGCGGGGCCACGGGGACACAGCCGGGGACGTGGCGCCCGCAGGGACGGACTGACAGCGGGAATGGCCCCGGGCGCTCCCAGAAGCAGCGCCAGAATTGCGGCTCCAGAGCCATGCAGGGGAGGGCAAGGATGGGATGGGATGGGAGCGCCCGCTGCCGCTTTGTTCCTTCGCTTGCAGGATGTTCTGGGGGCAGAGAGGTGTTTTGGTTCGGCCGTTGCCGCTGTTTTCCTTCGCGCATTTTATGGAGAGGGTTATTCGGGGGGAGGGGGGGGGGAGGAACCAAAATTAATGACAAATGCGGGTTCTGTCTCATAAAATGCCACTGGGGTTCGGACTGCGGGTACGATGTACCTTCTATGATGAATGTTCTCGACTTGGAAGAACTAAATGGGTGCCCTGGTGATAAAAGAAAGATGTAGAGAGACCAGAGGTTACAGCTGCCGGTGTCACAGTGAAGGGGACGATGGGGGCCGGGGCCGCGCACCCCCAGCACCGCGGCAGCGCCCGGCCACACTCCTGGCACGGGGTGAGGGACGGGCACCCAGAGCTTCAACTGAAGGGGTTATGCTCTGCGGTGGGAAACGCTTTCAGAGTAAAGCCTGGCCACAAGAAGCACGCTCACAACCCACGGATGGCGATGGAATACGGCACACGGCATGCAGAGAACGGGGAGCGGAGGGGCACGGGGCAGCACGCCTCGGCACGGCCGCCCCGGGGCACCCACCTTCCATCGGCGTGTTGGGGTCGGGTCGGTTGGCGAACACCACGTCCACGTAATCCAACTGCAGCCGCTCCAGCGATGCCTTCAGACCTGAGCCCACACAGCACAGTCAGGGGCAGCCCCGGGGCACCCCACACCGCACCCCACACCCACGGCTGTACCTTCGATGATGTGCTTTCGGGACAGTCCCCGCTCCGTCTCTGCTCTGAAAGAAGAGAAGGGGCAGTCGGAGCCCACGCGCCGGCCGCTGCTCTGCGGGGCAGGGCGGGCACTACCTACTTTCCTCCCCAGAAGATCTTGGTGGTGATGACCAGGCTGGATCGTCTGCAGGGAGAAGGGCAGAGCCACAGAACCGTAGGGTCGTTAAGGTTGGAAAAGACCTCTGAGCCCCATCCAGGCCATCGTCAGCCCACCTCTGCCGTGCCCAACCTTCCAGTTAAGGTTGGAAAAGGTCCCCAAGACCACCAACCCCAACCCATTCCACCGTGCCCGCTGACCACGTCCCCAGGTGCCACCTCTCCATGCTGAACACCTCCAGGGTCGGGGACTCTGCCACCTCCATGGGCAGCCCGTGCCAGTGCTTGGCCAAAGCGTGAGCCCTGCACCCCGCGGGCTCTCCCTCCCTGCTCCTCCCAACCCATGAGCACCACAATTCACCAAGGAAACGCACTGCCCAAAAGCAAAGCAGCGTGGGATGCTGGGCCTCGGGGTGAGACCTACCTCCAGCCCTTCTTCTTGATGATGTTCCCCAGCACAACCTCAGCCCTGCAAGGAAAGGAAGACATAAGCCTCGAGCTCTTTAGGCTGGAGCAGGAATTAGGTCAGAGACGTGTCAGTAATGAGAAGTGACTGCGAGCGGCGCTGGGACGCAGCGGGGGGCAGAGGACTCCCCACCAACAGGAGCTGCTATTTTTAAGCAGCTGTGTGGGCCCCCCCACAACGGCACACGGCACCGGGGAGTCCCCCAGCGCGGTGTCAGTGGGGCTGAGCAGGACTGGGTGGGTGCACACAGACACCACGGGCCGGGACGGAGCCCTCAGCCCGGCAGGAGGGGCTGTGGTGGGAAGGAACGTTTGAGCAAATGCGAAATGACTTCCCAAAACGAGCGCGGGGAGGCGGAATGATTCAATTATTTCCACTCTCCAAACTTTCAAACCAACCTGCGTGACAGTGGCTGTCCTCGGCGAGCACACGCAGGGCAGCGTGCGGCGCGGGGACGGCGAGCGCCTGAGAGTGCTCCTGGGGGAGCATGCTGCAGGACAGCATCCCTCCCTCCAAACCCCCTTTTAGGAAGCGGAGTGCCCGCAAGCACGCTCGTGCAGAAGGGTTTCAAAGACTGAATGAGCACCTGGGAACCCCAGGAGTGCAGAGATGTAGAGCTGGGGGCTGCGAGGGGTCCTGGGGTCACCCAGCCCCAGAGCAGACCCTGAGGGCTGGAGCTGCTCCTGCTCAGTGCATGGGGCTGAGTGTGCAGAACGCACCGTCCCTCCCCCAGCACGGGTTTCTGCGTAACACCGAGTGGGTTTGAGGGGGAAAAAAAAGAGGCTCTGCCATTGTGTCAGAACCCACAGCGCTGCTCCGCCTGCTAAATATATCCCAGCCCACGGCTGCGAGGGGGCTCAGGATGCGTCCCAAAGCTCCCAAAGACCAGCGGGACGGGGCCGTGCCGAGGAGGAGCGGGGCTGGCGAGGAAGGCTCCCCGCGTGGTGCTCACGGTACTCACTTGCCGGCGGCGTAGACCTCTGCCGTGTCGAACAGATTAATGCCGTTATCGTACGCTAAAGTCATCAGCTGCTCGGCCATCTGCGGGGACAAGAGGGGACGCCTGGGGACGGGGACACCGAGGGCCGCGGCCCCACTGCGCTCAGAGCCGCTGCTGCGGCCACGTGCTGCGGGCACGGGGTCCTTACCTCGTCTGTGATCTGCCCTCCGAATGTCACCCATGTCCCTGCAGGGAGAGTTGGCACACAGTGAGCACAGCCACGTCCCCACCACCCATCCCCACGCGGCGGTGTCGGCGTGGGGCAGCACGGGGAGTGCACACTCACCCAGGCCGAGGCAGGACACGCGCAGCCCGGACTTGCCCAGGTTTCTGAAAGACAGAGACCCATTGGAGCAGCAGTTGGACGTCCACACTGCACTCATCAGTAGAGCTCATCACACAGAGAGCTCCTCCAGGAGGAAGAGTGGAGCCCACCCAGGAGGGCACCGGTGGAGGAGGGCAGAGTGCAGCGGCACTGAGCTCTCTGGAGAAAATGGGGTTGGATTTTATGGAATGGGGAGAGGAGGGAAAGGGGAAAGAGCACCTGAGAGCACTGAGCCCCGGCCCCGGTCGCTGCTCTACTTTTGCAACCAAAATAAACACGGAGCTGTCGCGAGCCAGAAGGCAGAGAGAAAGAGCCACAAAAAGGGAACGTGGATGCAGCTCCTTCCAGAGCCAGGAACTGCTGCTGGGGCAGCAAACGCTGAGCAGTGGGGGCTGCGTGAGTGCACGGGGCAGGAGGAGCAAGGGGGGGGGGTCCCAGCGTGGGCACACATGGGGACAGGGGGACATGGGGACTGCAGCACACTGCACCCCTGCGTGACGCCCGAACCTCGGCGCCAGAAGCGTTGAACGTTCCTTTTGGGACGGGCGTCCTTATCCGCCTTCGCCGCCGTGATTGACGGTGCATTTTTACAAACGACAAAGGTTCCAACAACAAGCTTTAAAATAAATAAAGTGTAGGTGAGCTGCTGGCGCCCGCCCGCGTCGCGTAGCAACGTGCCACGTCCCGTGCCCAGCGCAGCGCGGAGGGGCGGACGGCCGCTCCTCATTTCGGGCTGAGCTTAATCAGGATGTTCTCCTTCTGCACCGCTGCGTTATTGTCCAACATCTGGAAGGCGTGGGTGCTACGGAGCAGATGCTCCGTGCTTCGGCCCCGTTTATTTTTAGCTTGCGCAGCAGAGGGCAGAGGTGGCGGCCGTGGGCTGTTGGAGGGGGACGGGTTCGTGTTGGGAGCGTGGCTCTGGGGTGATGGGAGCGCCCCTGCTCACGGCTTTCCATGTGCTGGGCTATGGGGTGCTGGCCTGCAGGGCTGTAGGGGGATGAGTGTCCCCTGCGTGGGGCGCAGCCCTCCAGGCATCGCCTCGAGGAGCAGTGGGGACATTCGCCCGGTGCAGTGCCATCGCTGTCACCTCCTGAGGCTGTCACGGGGGACCCCGGAGTGGGGTGGCCCGAAGGGGGAGGAACAAGGTGGAGAGGAGAGCAGCACGAGGAGTGCTGAGGACGCACGGCCCCGGCACGGCTTGTGGGATGGCTGATGGGGACGGGGTGATGGCTGACCTCGTCTGCCTGGTGTGCACGCCGTGCTTCATCCCAAACCCGTGCTCTGAGGGCTGAGCCCTCACCCCGAGCTCCGTGGGGTTCTGGTGGCACTGCACAGCCCCAGTGCCACCACCGCATGGCAACGCAGAGCCCCGACAGCCGCTGCTCCCACGGCTCCCGCTGAGCCCACACCGCCGTGGGAGCGCTTTGTCCCCCCCGTCCCACTGCTTTACCCTAAAACCACACCGAGAGCGGACAGAGAGCAAACTGCAGAGAAGGAAAGGAAGGTGAACGAACTGAGAAACCCAGAGCAGGAGGGGAGAGGGGAACCGGGGAGAGCGCAGCACAGCCCGGAGCCCCCTCCTCACAAACCTGGGGGGCACCCAACGCGCCCCGAACCGGCAGCGGGACCCCAAATAAACGCAGCACGTCCCTCCCCTACCTGTACTTCATGCCCGGCTGCTTGATGCTGGACTCGCTGGACGACGGCGCGTTCTGCACCGAGAGCTGCCCCAGGCTCCGGGCCACCATGGCCACCGCCCGGAATTTGCTCCTCGTGCCGAGGCTGGGGCTGCTGGCATTCTGCCTGTTCAGCCGGTCCTCCGCGCTCCGGCTCTTGATGCTGTGCTCGGAGCACACAAAGGAGACCTGCATGGTGCCCCGCTGCCGGGCTGCGGGCTCGCTCCTCCCCGGGGCTCAGCCCCACGCTCCTCCCGGTGCGGTGCGGCGCTGCGGGGGCCGGGGATGGCGGGGAGGGCTTCCCCCAAACGCGCGGCTCCGGGGATGCGGGGGGAGCGCCGGTGCTCGCCCGCCCGAGGCTGAAGGCGAACTCGGAGCCCTGCGAGCCGCCGGTGCCGGGTCCCTACGCCCGAGCTGCTCCCGGACGGCAGACGCGTTCCCCCCGTAGGGTGAGCGCCCGGGGCGGGGGCACCGAGGGCAGCGCGCACCCACGGCCCTCCGGCATCGCCCGTGACCCTCCCGCGGCCGCGGAGGCGGCAGGAGAGCGGCAGCAGCCTAAATTTAGACGGCCAACTCCGCGCGGCAGAGCCCTCCTCCTAACGTCGGCGGAGCATCACTCAGCCAACATGACGGCTGCGGGGCTGGGGGAGGCACGGCTCGCAGCGGCTCCGGGCCATCAATATTTGATGAGTTTGGGGAAGCGAACAAACAACGGCGGGGCAGGTGGGGAAGCAGAGCGTGACCGCTCCCCCCCGCTCCGTGCCGCGCACCCGCGTTAATCCCGCAGCGCTCCCGGGGACAAAAGCCCCCGGGGGGTGGGGAATTTATGCCGGAGCCGCTTTGTGCTGTGCCCCGAGCGCCTCTTCCCCGAAACTCCCCCCGACCGAGGGCTGCATCAATTAAGTGAAACCCAATGCCGGTGTCCCTCTGAAGGACGGAGCCTCGGCGCTGCCCTGGCCGCTTGGCTCCGGGCTGAGCGCAGCAGCTGCCCGCGTGCCCCCGGTGATGCAGGCGGCTCCAGTGGTCGGGAAGTAATGGGATGAGCGGGAGGGATCGCCCACACGGCCACAGACTGCGCCGATTCCTACAGCGGAGAGAAGCGGTGCGGGGCCGGGGCCGGCCTGGGGGGTGCGCGGGGGATTACATAAACTCGGCCTCCGGCGCGATGAGAAAATTCATAATCTGCTCGGGCTTCCCTCTGCCTCCGAGCTGCTCCGCAGGGGCAGCAGGGGTGGGTGATGTGGACGCCGGGAAGCCTGCACCCATTGCAGCAGTATTCCCACCAAAGAGCATCACCGCTGCCTTCCCGGGGCCTCCCGTGGGCGCTTTCCCACGGCACAAAATCACGGGCACCTCTGCAGCCCCCCCCAGCCCCGTGCTAATCTGCCTGAGCCCAGATTAAGGCTCCCACCAGCAGCTTTCACCCAAAGGAACAGCTGCAGATCTGCAGGGGCAGCCCCACCGGCCCCCCCCAACCCCCCAACCCCTGCACTGGGCCAGCAGCAGCGGGGTGCCCGCACGCACCTCCCTCCATCAATAAATAACCACCACATGAATACTGCATGAGCCATTGCCACGGTGGAAATGTTAGCTCTGCTCACTCTGAAGCGGAAGCTCCCGCTGCCCTCTCCTCCACGGGGGCTGCTCACCCCCCTCCCCAGCGTGAAAGCTGAGACGCCGACGCACCCCATGCAACATGAACGTTGCTCGTGGGACGTTGGCTCAGCTCTACCCCCCACCCCACGCTTGGGTGCTGCATTTTGCAGCTGGCTGCGCACGACGCATCCGCACCCATCAACCTCGGGCCAACACTGGAGTTAAAATGCAGAGGAGAGCACCGAACGGGACAGGAGTGCTCTGATTTGCTCCGGCCTCTCCTGCACGCAGTGTGCTGGGCAGCACAGCACCGGGCACAGCACGGTGCTCCCACATCCCCCACCCCAGGGCCACCCCACTGCTGTGCCCGGGGACCTATGGCCACGGCCCTTACCTGTACTTCATGCCCGTGGTGTGTGCTGTGCAGCCGTCCAGCGAGAGCCCGTGTGTCCGCAGGAACTCCTCCAGGGTCTTGGCCTGTGCTGCTGCCCGCACGTCCCGCAGCCGCCGCAGCTCCAGCGCGTCCACCCGGCGTGGGGGCTGCAGCCCCCACTCGTGGTGCCGGCTGGCCACGCTGCGCAGGCTCTCGCTGTACGTCATGGACAGCATCCTGCTGCCCGAGCGTGGGGGCTGCGGGGCGGGCGGCGGCGCTCAGGGGGGACCGCGGCGGTCCCCAGACCCTGCGGCATTGTGCGTGGCGTGGGACGGCACGGGGGCACGGCTGAAGCCGGGGTGCTGATGAGGTGGGACATGCAGGGGAGGGGGGGTGAGCACAGCGTGGGCAGAGGTGTGAGCACGCATCCCCTGGCAGCCGTGGGTGCCCGTGTCAGGGTGCTGCAGTCCGTGCCAGCTGCCAGCACCGCGGCAGCACCCAAGAAGTGGCTCTGGTTTTCCCCTGTCGCTTTCCCTGGGATGCCCACCATGCTCTGCACCCGCAGGGAGCAGGGTGTGTGCCTGGGGATTCTGGGCAGCCCTGAGTGGGTGAGGGGTGCGGAGCAGAGCCCGCCTGCACTGTGCTGCTGTGGGGCATCCTTTCCTGTCCCTGTGAGGGCAGTTCTGTGGTGCAAAGAGTGCTCTTGCACTGAAGTGTGACCTCAAGAAAAAAGAGACTGGAAAAGAAAGAGCTTTAACTCGCAAAGAATTGCCAAAATCCCAGAGGAGCTCCTGCAACAAACAGTGCTTGCTGAGAGCGCTCCTGGAGTGCAGGAGAGGAACGCAGCGTGCTCCTAAAGCACAGGGATGCAAAAAGAGGATCCCCTCCCCGAGGTCAAAGCCACAAAGATGCGCTCCCCAGGTGCCCCCACATGTCTGCAGTGGGGCCGTGGGGCTGAAAGCAACCCCCCTCGCCCCCGACTTCCAGCACCCCCCCACTCTGCCGCTGTGCCGTGAGGCTGGCAGTGCCAGCACAGAGCCCTGCTGTGTCCGAGGGACCGCACTCGCAGCCCGCGGGCTGCCCCCCGCCGCAGATCTCACCGCAATTAAATTAAAGCGGCGGACGGAGTCGGAGGGGACGGCCGGAGCTGCCCGGAGCAGCGGGGCGGTCATTAACGGCACACCCCGCGCTGACATCTCCGCGATTTTTGGCTGAGCACCATCGCCATGCGGCGGGGAGAGCTCCGGGCGCGCCCACGGGCGGCTCAGCACCAACTTTCTGCAGAATGAAGAGCGAGAAGCGACGGCTCAGCCCAGGGCTGGAGGAGCTGCTGAAGCCGGGCAGCCACGTGCTGCGCTGGGAAGCTGTGATCTCAATGCGCTGCCATCACCCCGTGCCCCCCGCCCCGCGTGGAGGAGCGCGGTGCAATGCCTCTGTCCCAACCCGCAGCCCGGCGTGGCCCAGCACCGACAGGAGCCCGAGGGAAGCCCTCCCCAGCCGAGCAGCCCCGCAGGGAGCACAGCCCCCGCTCACAGCCCCGAGTGCCGCCCCGGCATCTCGGACTCACCCGGCTTCTGGGGTTCCTGCTCATTAAAAAGGAAAGCTCTGGCTGCCAGGGCTCCCTCACACAGCTATAAGGGAGGCACGGCCGTGGGTTTTTTTTTCACGGAGGGGAGTGTCGGCGCGTAGCATCCAAAGCAATTGGTGAACACGAGTCCCCCCCCAGAGTCAAGTTTTTGCACGGCGCTCCATTAGCCCTATTAGGGTATTTTCTTCCTAGCGAACAGGAGCTCAATTATTCATGACTTCTCTGCTAAAAGCCTGTGGATGTGCAGCTGCTTTATGAACGCTGGCATCGTTTCCCCCGCCCGGAGCCGACCCTCACCGGCAGCCACAGCACGGCGCCGGGGCTGAGCTGTCCCTCCATCGGGCACAGCCATCCCTGCAGCGCCAGGCCACCACTACACCGGCACCTCTGGGCAGACGCACGTCCCCTGAGCACAGGCCTGTCCCCTCCTCGCCACCCTCGGCCCATCCATGTGCTGTGTTTGGGGACGCACGGCTCCGTGTGCTGCCCCCCTAGCGCCCTGCTGGCACTGTGGGGAGAAGTGCCTTTTTAATTTTAGGCAGTAAAAGGTTGGGTGAAAAAAAAAAAAAAGCTATCTGCGGTTTTAGGTATCGGTTAATGACATTTCTCTTAATGCAAGGAGCAGATGAGAGGGCTGGACGGGTGCCCGGAGCACCCCCTGGGAATGGCTAACAGCCCGGGCTGCTCTGCACGCAGCACCAGCCCCACGTCCCCGCCCTCCCAGTGCCCCCCACTCCTCAGCCGGGTCCTCGGCGTGCAGCTGCCCACACCACAGCAGGGATGCACGGACGTGGGGCTGTCCCATCCCAACGGGACCCCCCGACAGAACCTTGGCACGAGCAGGGGGTGCCCCACCGGGGGTCATCTCTGCTTCCCAGAGACGTTTTTAGGGAGAAGGAAAGGACGCGGTTACCTGTAGAACTGGAGCTGGCGCTTGGGGCTCCCATACCTCGCGCTTCCGACAGCAAGGAAGGAGGAGAGAGAAGAAAGATGCCACAGAGAGCGTTAGCAGGGCGGGGAGCAGCCGAGCCGGGACGGGTCAGTGCCAAACCCACGGGCGCCGTGTGGGGCAGAGGTTGGGCTCCTCAAACACAGAGCACCTGGGGACGCTCCCAGGGCTGCTCACCTGTAGATCATGCCGGGGGAGCCCGTCTGCCTCAGCGAGAGTCGTGCCGGGGAGTCCGTGGTGGATTCCGGATACATGGAGCCGGGCTCGCCGAGCTCGCCCCGCGCGCTGCCTCAGCCCCTGAAAAAAGAGGAAGCCGGGTCACATCTGCAGAGCCGCAGTGTGTGAGCGACGGCGCTTCCTGCCGCCGGATGGGTGCGCGCCGCGGGCGGGCACGGCTCTGCCACCCCGCACGGGCTCCGGCAGTGCCACCCGCGGCCATCGCGGCTCTGCTCACCCCGTGTCCTCCCCCAGCCCACCCCACGCCATCACCCCCACCAACCCCCCCCCTCCCCGGGTGGGCACCCCAGCTCCTGCCACTCGATGCGTGCCCTCGGCGTGCTCTTGCGACACAGCAGGAAGCCGTGAAGAAATTCAAGGCCTGAAAGGTTCAGCATTTCGCTCACGGGAGAGAAGAACCCCAACGCTGCAGCATCCCCTGTCGGCCCCCCACGCAGCGTGTGCCTCACTCCCACCCGCACCGACCCCTGCGGCCCCCCTGCCGCCCGCACGCTGTTGTGTTTTGGGGGGGAGGGGGGGTTGGGGGGGTAATGCAGGAGGGGAAGGGCGGGCTTTGAATCTTTCAAATTCAAACGATCCTTCCATAGGCGCACGGCACCGAATCTCGGCGCCCTGGATTTGGGGCGAGATGTCTCCGTGCCGCACTCGTCCCTCTGCATCCCCTGCAGCCGTCCCTGCAGCAATCCCTGCAGCTCAGCGGGAGCAGCTCCGCGGCCCTCTCCATCCGCTCCCGGCTGCGCGAGAAGGAACGGGGTCAGCGCAGCTCGCGGCGGGGATGGGTTTGGCCGCTGAATGCCGGGAGACAGCTGCTCAATGCCGCACCGCTCCCTGCTGCACTGCGACCCGCGCTGCTGCAGCGTCACACGGATGCGCGGAGCGATGCTGCCGAGTGCCGCAACCCCGTCCCGGCCCCTGGGGGGAGCGCCTGGGACTCCGCATCGCTCCTGCAGCGGGAGCGCTCCTTCCCCGCAGCCCCGCGGGCAGGGCTGGGTGGAAAGCCCCCAGACCCTGCGAGGGGGCAGCGGGAGGGGCAGCGCGGGAGGAGCAGTTTTGCTCCTGCAGACACAGCCTCGCATGCACAGCACCTCCCGCTGCACTCCTGCAGTGCACTTCGTGCCCTCCCCGGAGGAGTGAGCAGGAAGCAAAGCGCTGAGGCTGAGAGCTGCATGCAATGTGGGGCACCTGCAGGGGGCAGGGTCCCCGCTCTGAGCCACGACCGGGCAGGGACTGCTCTGTGCCTGCGTGAGCAGGGACGTGGGGGAGGCCAGGAACAAAGGTACAGTGCAGCAGCGGCTCATTTGGGGCACCCTGGATAATGGCAGCAGCGTCAGCCCTGCATCCCACAGCGGGTCGGCTGCGGCAGCCTGGGATGCACCCGACCCCATCTGAGGAACCTGGGGCAGAGCAGAGCTGTGACCACGCTCAGGGGGATGTGCTGATGGCACGGCGATGCAGGAGGGGATGGGAGGCTCATGGTGCACCTTCCTCCAGCATGGAGCAACGGGTGCTGCCCTGGCTGCAAGGAAAGCAGTGTGCCATGGGAGCAGCTGGCACAGCACGGGGCAGCACTGCAGAGCCAGGATCAGGGTGTCCCCCAACAAGCCAACATCCCCTGCCCCCCAGTACTGGCACGTTCCTATTTCCTCTGCTCGAGGCTGAGATGATGCCTGCAGGTTTATCTTCATCAGGGCAGAACCCACTGGGAGGCCCCAGCTGCACACATTTCTGCAAGGTGGTGCATGGAAACAGAAGTGTTTTCTTCTGTGGGGTACTGGGCATAAAAGTGTGGGAAGGGCTCAGGACCTGGGGGCAAGGGGTGCCCTGAATGCTCCCATCCCCAACCCCAACCCCGTCCCTGCCCCAGTGATGGTTTAGGGGTGACACTGGGATGCTGGAAGGATGAATGGCCAAGAAATCCAGGAGCAGAGGCTCTACCTGATAATTGCTTGAAGGAGGCTTTAAGACTCCTTCATGAGAGTGTTAATTGCTGAGATTTAACAGCGTGGTTTTATCCTGGTCCCGACAAGATGTGGTCCGGACATGGGAACACGCTGGCATAGATCAGATAGGCAGCACCCACCCCATGGGTGGACAGCGATGCCAGATGGCCGAAGGGAGAGCCCGTGGCCATTTCTTGGCCAGGAGGTCTCCTTTGGGTCGAGCCACCACGTGATGCCCACGTGCCCCAGCCAGCCCCAGGCACACACCCCGTGAGCATCCCCAGCCCCGCCAGCAGTCCAGTGCACGGGGTGGGCACCAATCTCCTGGCTCTGCTTCCAGTGGCAGACCTGGCACCAGGCTGCTGGACGTCCTCATGAGATGGCTTTGGGTGGCTGCTACATGGGGCACACCGTGGGCACAAATGTCCCACTGAGTCCCCGGAGGGATGGATTTCCACTCACCTCATGCCATGCCCTGTGTGGCTGTCACTGCTGTGGCCACAGCATGGCAGAGATGGGGATGAGGGGCTGAGCACAGCGTGGAGGGACAGAGGGACACTCCCCTGGTCACCCAGCCCCAGCCCTCCACATGACGACGTGAGTGAGACGTCACAGATCCCCTCCCCACTCAAGATGTCCATTCTGGGACTGCTATTTTATTTTTTCCCCTGCATTTGCTAAACAGCATCCTCAGCAAATTCCCCCCAAACACTGCTAAGGAAAAGACGACTTAAGGACGATTACTCACTGCCCTGCTGTGACTCGCAAACACTTCACGCGTCCTCTGCATCCCCGGGTCCCCACGTCCCCGCCCGCGGCGCTGCCCGCAGGGCTCGTGTCCCCGCAGGTCCCCGCAGAGCCGGGCCAGCCGCAGCCGCACCGCAGCTCCCTGCAGCATCTCGGGCGTGCAGGTACGGCCCAACCCATTCATCCTGCCATCAGGAGACCCCCCCGGCAGGGATCTAGCTGCAACACGTGAGGCCGCCCGCTTTTCCCGTGCGCTCCGAAGCGCAGCAGCGCTCAGCTCCCGGAGTCGCTGACAAAGCCGAGAACCACACGTGGGCCCATCGCGGCCCATTATTCCTTTTCGCATCCGAGAGCACAGAAGTAACGCCGCACCCCGACACCCGCAGCCCCGCGGGAACTCGCTGCGTCCATCCGGGATGGATGTGGCACTGCACCTGAGGGTGAGGCACAAACAACCGCACCGCACCGCACCGCATCGCACCGCATCGCACCGACCCGGCCCCACCGCACCGCCCCGCACCGCAGGACCCCGCGGCGCGCACCCACCTCTCCTCCGCGGCGCGCAGAGCCAGCCCTCCCCGAAAGTTTTTCCACCTCGGAGATGAAGATGTGCGGTCGGGAGAGGAAAAAACAAACAAACAAAAAAAACAACAAAAAAAGAGACCCAGAGAAGCGAGACGCAAATCAGCTGACGGCGGAGAGATGGAGGCTCTGCAGATTTGGGAGCGCGGTGCCAGGTGCTGATCCGCAGCGAGAGCCGAGCAGAGGACGCGTTTACCCCATCCCTCCGCGGTGATGCTGCCGGGGGGGGGAGGGGGGGCGGCCCCGCCGCTCGGATCGGCGCTCCCGCACCGCCGCCGCCGGAACCGCGCAGTGCGGGCGTGCGCAGCGCAGCACCGTGCGGGACAAAGGGCTGCGGAGCGGGGGGGGGGGGGGTGAGGGGGGGCTGGGAGCGCCTTCCGACCGCGCCGGTGCTGCGCTGATGGAATAGAGAAACCGGCAGCGCGGGGATGGGGCGGGGGGTGCCGGCACCGGAGCTGCGGGGATCCGAGAGCGGGACGTGCAGCAGCACAGCGTCCCCAGCGCTGCCCCGGAGGAGCAGAGGGAGCCGGGACGATGTGCAGGCAGCCAGCACCGCCGCCACAATCCCACGGGGATCAGCACTCGGGACCCCACGGCGCTGGGTCACCTCCGAGCCACCCCACGCGGCACCGGGACCGGGGGCTGCTCCAGCCCCGAGCACCAGCGAGCAACGCGCGGCTCCGTCTTTGCACCATGAGCTCCTGGTGTGCGCTCAGAGATGCCCCGGAGGCAGCGGTTGCGGCTGCTTATAATTAATTGGATTTTGCTTTTTTATTTTTTATTTTTGCCATCTCGGAAAGCTCCTCCCCAAAATGTGCGGTTCGGAGGTGAAGGGGAAACACCCGCACAAAGCCGGCTCTGTGACAGCAGCGCTGACCCTGCCCATGTTCAGCAGCAGAACCAGGGCTCAGGAGAGCAGCAAGGACCGCCCGCAGCTCGCAGCCGGCACTGGGGTGGGAAAGCAGGAGCCCACTGCTGGCACCCCCTGTGCTGCACGCAGGGTACGGGATGGCGGCTCAGAAAGGCGTCTGCCTCAGGAGACCCAAAACAGCCCGGAATTCAGCCTTGCTCTGCTTGCCATCACCATCACAGCCGGCTGCCGGGGCTCTGCGTCCCCGACGGTGCCACGGCCGCGGGACTGCCAGGGCACGGCCCTCTGCTCTGCAGACACAGCACGAGCAGCCGCGAGGAAAAGCCACGGCCGGCATTTATGGGCAGCACCAATGACCGAGAGCCCCACGCGTGGCCCCTTCCGCACACACTGCTGCGCTTCGTGGAGCTGCACGCGGGCCGGGGTCACGCCGCGGGGCCGGGACGCGTGTCCCCGCTCCCCTCCTCGGGAACGCGAGGATGAAACACGCAAAGGAAACGCGCCGCTCTCGCGCACGTCCACGCGCGGCGTTGTTGCGATCCCGCGGGAGGATCGCTGCGTGCGCAGCTCCTCGCTGATGTGCGTACTCAGTCCACGCATGAATTCCGGCCGTTTCGGCCGCCCACTGCCGAAACACGGGCGGTGTGCGGTGCGGGGCCGCGCGGGGCGGTTCGGGGTACGGCGGAGGGAGGGGAGGAGGGAGCGGTTTCGCCGACACGGGAGAGCGGCCCCACTCCGCGCGGACATCGCGCCCCGCACGGCGCCCTCGTGGGGGGCGTGCCCCGCCCCGCCGCCTCCCATTGGCTGCGCGGCCTGCCGCTCCGGACGCATGCAAATCGCGCCGCTCCCATTGGCTAAAAAAGAGCGCGGCCCCGCCCCATCCCGGCGGCTGCCGCCGCTCGCTGCCCGCGCCCCCTCCCGTTCCCCCCCCCCTCGCCCACCCTCGTTCCCCGGCTCCGCATCCCCCCCCGCCCCGCACCCCGCGGCTCCGGCCCCGCTCACCGACGCGACGCTGCGGGCGGTGGGACGGAGCGGAGCGGCGCGGAGCGGAGCCGGGCGGTGCCTCCCCCGCGGGGCGGTGCGCATCGCCCCAGTAACCCGACGCCGCGCGGGGCGCGACCACCGGCGCGGGGGGAACCGCCGCACTTCCCGACCCGGGCCGTGCCCCGAGCCCCGCACCGCCTCCGCCGCCTCCAGCCGTCCCTATCGCCGCGTGGCACCGTTGTGAGGGGGTGGGGGGGGGGGGATGCGGGGCGGTGCGGAGCGGTGCGGGGCGTCCCCCCTCCCGCAACGGCGGTGGTGCGGTCCGGGAAGATGGCGGCGGGACGCGGCGGGAGCGGTGAGTGCGCGGCGGGGTCGGCCCGCACCGTACCGCCACGCTCCGCGCCGGGCACGCGCCTCGTGCGGGTGCCGGAGCTGTCAACGTATGGAAGGGCCCCTATAGGTGCGTGCCGCACTCGGTGCGGGTGTGCGCTGAGCGTTACCCCGCGCACACGGAGTGCGGAGCTCCCGGTAGTGCCGTACCGGGAACGGCGGCACAGCCCCGGCTCAGCAGCCGTCCCCACGTCCGACCCGCTCACGCTGCCCTGGTGCGGGTCCCCGGGTTGGGGGGGGGGTACCACCGGAGCCGTGCTGCTCCGTCGCTTGGCCGCGTTCCCCCTCACTGTGCGTGATTTGTGTCCCGGCAGATGCCTGCGGGAGGAGGTGACCCGTGGGGTGAGATGGCCGAGTGGGAGCGGCTGTTCACGCAGAGCCGCGTTGTGCCCCCGCACGCGCAGCGCGGACACGGTGTGCCCGAGCGCTCGGTGCCGTTCCGGTGCGTCCTGAAGTGCCTCGAGGGTCCCATCGTCACGCAGGTACAGGGGCTGAGAAGCAAAAAGGACGGCGCTGGCACTGGGAGGGAGCGGGCACCAGCAGCGCCGTGCCGAGCAGAGCTCAGATCTCTGCTGCTTTTTCTTTGCCCTGGGGTCCTTGGGGTCCCAAATCTCCCGGTAACAAAGTGCGGGTGGGTGAGGAGCCGCGTTCCCCACGCACCCCCCTCTCTTGCAGCGCTCCCCAGCTGAGCTGCAGCTGCGCCTGTCCCTCTTTGATGCCGCCCACCGCCACTTCTTCGGCCGCACGTGGCACGGCAGCACCCGCACCCCCCGCAGCCCCCCGGGGCAGCCCCACCGCGTGCTCTTCAATGAGGTACGGGCGTCGAGCTCGGTTGGCTGCGTGCATCGAGGCTGCCCGCTGGGGCACGGTTATTAATTAGGATGTGTTGTAACTGGGCGAGGCGGTGCCGTGCCTCCGTGCCGGCGGCAGGGTGCACTGTTCCTTCAGACATGGGTGGGCCGAGCAGCAGCTCTGGTTGAGGTGCTGCTGCTGCATGGAGCCCGGCTTTTATCCAGTGGGGTCCCCGCTGAGCACGCTGCCCTGAGGCAGAGCCTTGCACGGGTCCCTGGGTGTGCTCACAGCTGTGCTGGGGCTGCAGGCCCAGCAGCCTGAGCATGGGCTGTGGCTCTGTCTCGTTCTCAGGATGCTGTCTAATTATAGCCTTTATTTCCATTTCAATCACTGCGTTGCACCGAGGACGGAGTTTAGCATAGATCAGAGCCACGCTCCTTGATTTATTTAAATCTCTAATGGCATCTGAGGGACATTGGCATATGCATTTCGTCCTGGGGTGTTTGAATCATCACTCAGCCTGTGTTCAGTGAATAGAGACAGGGGGAACTGTGGCCTAAAATGCTGCCAGGAGAGAGGAGAGCAGTGCTGCTCCACGTGCTGCGTGAGCCCACGCGTGGGGCACTGCCCCTGTGATGCAGATGGCACCAGGGTGTGGAAATGGAGCTCCTCACCCCTGGTGTGGCTCTCACCGGGTTCTTACTGCACGGGTGGAGGGTTCAGAGGGGTTGGAAGTGTTGCTGAGGCTGTTGTTGGCCTTTAGGAGATGCTGCGAGCTTGTATTTTTACAGCGGGTGCACTTCAGAGGCTCCTGTCCCCGTGGAAGTCGTGGCATCAGTCTCTTGCAGCCTGGCCACCTGTCAGCAGCCGCTGGTCGTTATCTCAGCATTTTGCAGTAAAAGATAATAGAGTAGTGATTTATTTCTCCGGGATGATGTGTTAATGCCTCTCTCTGTTATCCCTTCCTGACAGTCCCTGATTGCAGCAAATGTTTTCTCTGGGACACCGTGCTGTGATAATGAGGCTTTGCTGGAAAGGTTGATGCCACTGTAAATCCCATCCCGGGGAGGTGATGGCATCCTGTCCCCCCCCCAGCCCTGTGCTGTGGGTTTGGGGCTCCTGCAGCCCGTGGGAAGCTGGCATGTTGTGTTAGCCAGACCCAGCAGCGTGCATCAGCATCCCCTCCTGGCTCCTTCTGCCACATCCTCGCTGGGAGCTGCCAGCCCTGAGCGTCCCCTCTCTCCCATCTCTCCCCAGGCCGTGTATTTCCACACCTCGCTCAGCCACCCCAGCATCGTGGCCGTGGTGGAGGTGGTGGCCGTGGTCCCCACCCCAGAAGGGCTGTCACGGGCCGTGTCCTGCGGTTTCGGGCTCATCCCACTGTTTGACAGCAGGCGAGAGCCCTCAGACCTGGCTGCCAAGGACAGAGCGTAGGTACTGCCCGTGGGGGCACTGCGTGGGCCTCACGTGGGAAGCTACAACTGCTTCACCTTCGGTTTCAGGCTGAAGCTGTACCACGGGACACCACGTGCCTTGCTGCACCCGCTTCTCCAGGACCCTCCAGAAAGTAAGCAGCTGCACACGGTGCATGTCCTCCCTTTCTTTGAGGTCTGTGCCCTTGCAGCACTGAGCAGAGCGTGCCTTGTCCTTGGGCTGTGTGTGGCTGTGACAGAGGCGATGAGCACGCGAGCCTGGGATCTGATGCAGAAAATAACTGCTTGTTTGAATGTATGGTTATTACCTTGGCTCATCTTGAGAAGCGATATCCCCATTGTGCTGTGGAGCAAAGAGGAGATTCTGTGCTGTTTTGGTTCATTTCAGGGGAAATGTGTTAGAAATGCTTTTCTAAGCAATGTAGTGGAAAGAAAATGTCAGGGTTATGGGTTCCCTTTCCAGAAAGACGTGTTGGGTTTGGAAGCTGATAGCTGTGCTGTCACAAAGTCACCTTGTGTGTGATGCATTGCCGGGGCCCAGCTGCACTGCTGAGCACTGGGGACAGATTTGGTGCTTGTCCTGTGCTGATGGGTCTGAAGGGTGTGGGAAATATGGCAGCTCTGAGTCTCCCCACGGCTTTCTGTCACTTCATAGCGTTTGCTTTTGTTTAGAGAATAAATACATGACAGTGATGGAGAACAGCCACCTGCAGTACACCCTGAGGCCCCATCCACCTCTGGTGAAGATACGTCACCTCCTTCCCGAAAACCTCCTGGTGTCCAGCCTGCAGAAGGTCCCTGGCCTGCTGCCTGCACATGGGAGCACAGGTGAGGGCCCCTCATGTCCCACTGCCACCACTGGATCTGTGGGGTGATGCCGTGCTGCCCGGGGCTGCTTCTGCTCATGCAGCCCTGTGGCCATGAACGTGAGCCTGTGCTGCAGGCACACCTCTGTCAGTGGATCAGGTTGTAGGTCCTGCTGCTCTCTTTCAGCTTTAAACCTCTCTTCTGTGCGCAGTGTTAAAAGCAGCCCCTGGAGCAGCTGCTTTCCACTTGGGCAGAAATGTCACGGGCTTCTCCAGAGCTCCCCCGTGGTGGAGGAGCAACGTAGCATTTGCATCCAGCCCTGAAGTGTGTCCGTGTGGCTTCTTTTTGCTCTCTTCTCCATTAATTGCTTTGCTCCTGGGAAACTGTGAGGGTTAAATAATGGGTGGTTCAATTAGAGCCATTCAGAGGAGTCCTAGGAGGAGGCAGTGCAGCTTGGCTCAGCTCGTCCTGGTTGGCGGTGGTGCTCTGGGCAGCCGAGAGCTGGTGGGGCCGAGCTGCTCCTGCACGCAGCCCTCTGAAGCTCTGCTGTACGGGTGCTGGCCTCGATGGAGTCGGTCTGGCAGAAGTGATGTGATCTGGAAGTTTGCAGAGCAGAATGGCACCGTTTGGTGGCAGTATACTCCTCATCCTCCTGCACGCTGCTGCTCGGGGCAGGCAGCAGCACAGCACAGCGTTCCCATCTTGTGGCTGTCGGGAGAAATCCTCTGAAATCGTGCCTGATTTGCTCCCCCACCGCATGGCACTGCTGGCTGGGGATGCTATCCGTTGCAGTTGTTGCCTACAGGCCTGGGCTGCCCCCATCGCAGCGTGATGCCGTTGCTGTGTGTTGCTGCAGGTGACAGCTTCCTGAAGCCGCGGCTCATGGGGACGGTGCCCTGCTACCTGGACCAGCTCTGCGTCCGCCTGCACCCTTCCCTGGAGGGGTTCGAGGAGGAGCTGCTGGAGCAGCTGAGCAGCGACCGCCTGCTGAAGGTAATGCCCGGGAATGGAGCGGGGAGGGACGAGCAGTGTGTGCTGCTCTGTCCTCAGGTGGAGTGGGAGCGTTCGGATGGGTCGCAGTGCAGCGCTCGTTCCGCTTCGTGCCCCGTGTTCCTGCTGCTTTGCTTCGTGGATCGGTGGGGATGAGCACACAGGTGCTGTGTGTGGGGCGTGCTGGGTGCTCGGGCCCTAATCAGCACAACTGGGCTTGGCTGCTCTCAGTAAGGCAAAGATTTAGGGCCTCCCTTGGCACCAGGCAGACGGTCCCTCCGAGTCCTGTGCCACCGCACATGCACCGAGTGCTCAGCCCCGAGCTGTGCTGCGTAGGACGACAGCAGACGTGTGCCCCAGGGCCCGGTGTGGGCTCAGCTCCTGTCCCCCCCCATGGCAGGAGGTCGGCAGCGTGCTGTGCGTGCAGGAGCGGCGGCTGCGTGTCGGTGTGCACAACGGGCTGTGCTTCGTGCAGGCCCCGCAGGTGGCCGTGCTGCAGCCGTTGTCTGAGGTGGCCCGGGGACAGCCCACCAGCGCCAGGTAAGGGACCCGCAGGCCTTGCCCCGCTGCCTGCAGGGTGCAGCCTTCCTCCTGCTCCTCCTCCTCTCCCCGCAGTGCTGCGGAGCAGGCCCTGCTGCTGCGGAGCCGCCTGCAGCTGAGCGAGATGGTTCCACACCCGGCGTTCAGGGTCTGCTTCCAGCTGGAGTATGTCATCTGCACCTCAGCCAAGGTAAGGCTTCTCCAAAGCCATCCTGCTGGCTTCAAAAATGCTGGGAATAGTTTCATTAGAGCGTTTTCAGCCCCTCCTGCAGCCTCCTGTTCCCAGAAGAAGGCGCTGCTGGTTTCTGCGGAGCAGAGCTGCTGTGCCCTGGGCTTCAGCTGACCTCAGAGGGTGGAGGTGCAGTGTGAGGGTCATTGGTAATGCACTGAGCACCTCCCACGTGCAGAGCTTAATCCCAGAGCTGATTGCTGCTGTAATTAGCAGCCGGTGGGAGCTGGGCACTGATTGCCAGGGCCGGCAGTGAGCTGGATGTTTGCCTCAGGTCTGCACCCGTTTGGCTTAAGGAGAGGCTGCTGAGGTGCTGGGGTAAGAGGAACCCTTCGGTGTCTGCTCTGTTTGGGTTTCCTGTCTTTGGGGAGAGAAATAATGCAAAAATATACAGCTTAGTGCAGAGAGAGGGCTGCAGCTCCTCAACTCTGCTCTGTCCTTGCTGCAGATTGCAGCCAAGCTCTCGTTGCCTGGTTGTTGTGGTGGGGATGGATCCCTGGTGGTGTCTGCTGGTGCTCTTGGGCCCAAATGTTCTCTGGAGGCAAAGAGAGCTGAGGAAGGGCCGTGCTGCAGGAAGAAGGAGTGGTGGTGTTTTTATTGGGGCTGAATATACCCAGAGGGTGGGGAAAAAGATGGTGTTTTTGGGGATTTACGATGTTTTGCTGATCCATAGCACTGAAGTAGAGTCCCTTGACTAATAAGTGCCCTTACCCTGAGCGAGATCTCACAGCCTGCCGGGGCAGGGATGCATTTTGCCATGTGCTCTCCTGCAGGCTGTGTCTGGCAGCGTGCTGGGCCCAGCAGCCACCATGCACACGGTGCGCTGGGCACTCTGGAGCCCCTTCGTGGGTGCCAGCTCCTCCCCGGTGCTGCTGCCCCTGCGTGGCAGTGCCCATCCCAACCCCGGGCAGAACCTGGTGTACAGGAACCCCGCGGACAGCGAGAGCAGCGAGCAGGTGAGGGCTGCTCCCCTGGCCCTGGGAGCAGCAGCACGAGGATGTGTGTGGATTCCTCTAGGAGTATTCCTGCTTGAAAACCGCAGGTGAAGCGCATTGCGTCGGGTTCTGTCCGTTTCCACGTCTCCACCGATGCAGAAGATCGTCTCGTAACTGCTGCAGACATCTCAGGCAGAGCTGGGAAGGAGCTGCAGGGGTCACCTACACCGCTGCTGAGTGAGTGCTTTCCGTGCTGCTGCTGTTTGAAGCACGCAGCGTGGCGGTGCTATCCGCTCTGTGCATGGCTGCAGGGAGGGGGGCTTGACGTTGGTTGGATTTCCACCCCGTTATCAATCCCACCCGTGCTGTGGGAGCAGAGCCACGTGCAGGATTCGTGCTTCCCTGGTGCTGGGTCGCTCTGGTGGTATTTGGGTCCCAGCAGCACCGCGCTGCCACTCGTGTCTGTGATCATAATCCTTCCAGATGGCCGAGGATGGGAGAGGTGTCAGTGCTGGGCTGTGAGTAATAAATAATCTCGTGGAGCTGCAGCTCCTGGAGCGTGACAGCAGCACTCCTCAAATGTGGGGGCAGGAATCGGGCTGCATGGCACACGAGGGCAGACGGAGGCGTGCCCAGCACTCATCTGTGTGGTCTGGGAGATGGAAAGGACTTCCTTTGCCCCCAGGGTTTGGGGTTGGGGTCTCCCCAGCCCTGATGAGTGGGAACAAACCCATAGGTCTGCTTCCCTCTGCGCTTCCCACCCTGCGGCGTCGGGCTGGGCTCGCGCAGCTCGTGCAGACGATGTGAGCTCCCGTTTAAACGTCAGCACGCAGCCCGCTGCCGTGTTAACGTGCTGCTGCCACGAGGTGGCACCGCGGCTTTGCTGCGGGATGGGAGCCCACGACGGCACATCCAGCCCCGGGCTCGCTGCTCTCCGGGGCTGAGGTTGTTGGTGTCATGGGTTTCACAGCGTCATCTTCGAGGGTGAGACGAAGCAGCTGAGCTCTCAGTGCTGGAGTCTGTGGGCTGTGCTGGGTGAGGCTGCCAGCAGCGTTGCTGCCGGGCGTTTCCTTCGTGGTGTCGCTCGGAGGAGCTCACGGATGTGCTCCCATTGGTGTTGGTGGCAGGGAAGTGGATGTGAATGCAGAGTGATGGGGACCCTCTGACCCAAAGCATGGGGTTTGGAGGCACGGGGCTCCCCAGCCTCGCTCCTTTCCCCTAGGGAAGGGGTGTGGGGGCTT
Organism: Cyrtonyx montezumae; assembly: GCF_038088225.1. Classification (NCBI taxonomy): domain Eukaryota; kingdom Metazoa; phylum Chordata; class Aves; order Galliformes; family Odontophoridae; genus Cyrtonyx; species Cyrtonyx montezumae. The sequence goes on from NW_027071948.1 coordinate 647,966, forward strand.
TGCTGTGCATGGAGCTGAGTCTGGGGTCTGACAGATGGGCCAGAACCCTTCTGCTGTGCCAGCTGCTCCTTGTACCTCTGTGCCCTGTTGCTTTAGCCGCAGCCAAAGCCATTGCAATTGAAAGGAAACAGAGGCAGAGGAAAGAAAATATGGGCATAAGGGAAACAGGGTGATTTCCATTGGACAACGGTGGGAATGAAATAGCTGAGATAGACGTGGTTGGGAAAGCAAACTAAAGTCTCAGCATTGCCAGAAAACATCTGTGTTCCTGCTCTGCTGTAAAGGATTTGCTGCTTACTGGAACAGTGAGTTCATCCGTGCCAGTGAGCAGACCAGCCAAATATAAACACAGTAAAACTCAGAGCGTTTGGGGGCATGAATGTACGAACAGATGAAAGTAGTGACAAGAAATAATGGAGGAGCTATGAAAACCTTAAGTATCCTAAAAACTTTCACGTCTCATTAAGCAATCCACTTAGCCAGTGCCACATGGCTTTAAGGGAAACCGCAGCTCTGTCTAGAGATGGAGGAGCTGTGTTTTTACAACAGGAAAACTCTTGCTGGCAGATTCGGCCTGATTCCCAGCAAAAGAAGCAATGGATGTGGCTTTATTGGGGAAAATACACCAGGCAGGTGTCTAGGAGGCAGCAGGCTGAGCCCATCCCTGGGCAGTGGGGCTGGGCTGGGGCAGCTCGTGGCCCTGTGCTGGGTGCTGCCTTCCCTGAGCTTCTCCTGTGCTTCTCTGCAGGTCCACGCTCCGTGCTGCGCCCGGCAGCGTCCACGCGGGGACCAGGGGTGAGTGCTGCACGTGCTGTGCTGGCACTGTGCTGGCAGTGTTACCTCGGGGCTTCTCTGGGGTTTTTCTTCCCCTGGCTGTGTGCTTTCCCCACGTGGTTGTGTGACTGAGCCCCGTGGGCAGCAGGCAGCTGCATCCCCACGTCGTCCTCCAAGTCCCATTGAGTGCTGGTTTTCAGGGCCACCGTGGCTATGTAACACATGCATGTGTGCAGTTAAAATCCAAGCTAGCAGAGGGAGGAAAGCAAATTCTGTGTATGATTTGCTGGACAAAATTCTCCGAGCTGATTTCACACCCCAAATGTATTTTTAAAGACGGTTCTGGGTTTTGACAACCCAGATTTGCTGGGCACTGCTGTCCCACAGTGCGTGCCAACAGCGATGTGCTTCATGGAGAGCTATCAGGATTTAAGACAGCTATAAATACCCGAATCTTGTTGCAGGGATCAATGCACGCAAATAATTTTTTGATGCGGTGAAGTGCTTCATAGGGCTGCGTGAAACCGTTTGATCTTTCGACTGCCTTTTTCTGCTCCTCCAAAGAGGAGGAAGTGCAGCCAGGCTGCTGAAGCAAGAAGCAGAGGTGTGAAGCCACAGGCAGCCAAGCTGTGCCGCTCCTCAGCAGAGCAGGGACACTGCTGTGCCAAATCTCGGAGCAAACAGCATCTGAGCTGCACGGGCTGCTGGCAGAATCTGTCCTGTGGAGCCTTCCCGCGGTGCAGTGTTGCTTTCACCGTGTTCATCGCAGCCTCTTCCCTTCCAGCTGTCTTTCTCTCAGCTGTCGGCCTCGCCACGGGGCAGGGATGAGTGCTCTGTGCCACGTGGCAGCAGTGCCCCAGTGCCCCGGCCCCGCAGCGTGCACAAGAATGGCTGTGCCAAGCTGGCTGCTGGCATCACACACCTGGAGGCCGAGCTGTGCCCCGGCTCCCCGCACATGGATGCCTCTGCCAGCGAGCTCCTGCAGGAGCTGCCCTTCGCACCAACGCAGCCTCCCATTGCGGCCGTGGGGCTGCCCAGCAGCAGGTGAGGGCTGTGGGGCAGAGCTTCTGTGGGTTGGTGCCACCGTTACACCGAGTCAGCCCCGTTTCTCTGCCCGCTCCAGCACGGCGCTCAGCCGTGCCTCGCTGGCCCTCGTGCACAGCGCCGGCTTCCCGGAGATCCTGGATGGCAACGAGGAGCCCGTGGAGGTCACGGAGCCGCTGGACCCCGCGCGCTTCAGTCCTCGCTTGGAGGAAGCAGATGCTCTGCAAAGCAATGAAATAATCCTGCAGTTCCTCGCGCTCAGCAGGTGAGGTCCTGAGCCTTGGCACGGGGCTGAAGGCGCCCGCTGGGAGGGAAGCAGTTTCCAGAATTGCCCGTGAGATGTTTCTGTGCCTGAGCAGGGGAAGCCCGTGGTGTTGTGCTGCTTCTCCCAATGCTACCGTGGAAGCAACGCCACGAAGAGCTCCAAAACGATATCGCTGTTCTCTGAGGCCACTCTTGCAGCATATTCCACTTTCTCTGTGGCATACATTGGCCACAAAGTGATATAAAACGAGTTAGTGCAGAGTTCCCCCTTAAATGCGTGTTATGTAGAGGAGCTGAGCTTGGAAAGCCATCCACGAGGGAGGCTTCCTCTCTCTGAAGCAGTGCTCACAGCTCTTCCGTAGATGGGGAAGGTAAAATGCTGCTTCTGCTTGGCTCCTCATCAGAGCATATGGCAGAAGACAGCTGCAATTAGGAGGCTTTTGGATAGCAAAGACAAACCATGTGCCCGCTGTCTTCAAAGCAGTCCAAATACTTTCGAATTAGCAATCTTCTCTTGTTCTTCTGCTTCTTGCTGGGTGAGGAGCTTACGATGCAGACAAGGCCTTACGAGCTGACTGAAACCACTCCTCTCTTGCTCCAGGGCTCCTCAGGACGCAGTGGAGGGGACGTGGCCGAGGACAGTGTTCCTCACCTTCCAGTTCTACCGCTTCCCCCCGCTCACCACGCCACGGCTGCAGCTGGTTGATGTGGACAGTGAGAGGGCAACTGGGTCTGCTGCACCAGCACAAATCCTGCTCCAGCTGAACAAGGACGGGACCCCGAGCTCTGGTGGGCTCTGCTCCTGGCGTGGTCAGCGTCCCCACGTGGCCACTCCAGTTCAGAACGGGGGGGGCTGTGGGGTGGTGGGAGGAGGAGGAGGAAGGCTGCCCTGCCTGCGTGATGGGGTTGGGTGTGCGGTGGGGGTTGCACTTTTGGCGGTGGTCCTTCACGTGGTTCATCAGCTTCTTTTTCTGAATGTGGGCTGTGCTATCCAAGGGAAGGTCGCTGGGGAGGGTGAAACATTTATCAATTCCGTTGGCATTTTTGTGTGGATGTAGGCATGCCTCCAGGCCGAGGCAGCGCGCTGCTGTCTGCGTCCATAGCAAACCTCCATTCGTTTATGTGGCACATAATTAAAACATCCTTCCCCAGCTGGAGTTATTGATGGCAGCGAGGGGTCCTGTACAGGGGTCCTTCCCAGTGCACGCCCGCTGCTGGTTGCTGAAGTTAAGCTGCACTGCACAGGAGAGGAGGGTGCTGGGATGCTCCACACCTGAAGTCCTGGCTTTCCCTGCTCCCTGTGACAGCGTGCCTGGGGAGCTGCAGCCCTCCATTGCTGTGTTATTTCTTGCAGGAGCCCCAGGACTGCAGCTGAGGTATGTGGTGGACCCCACCTTCCTGAGGCCCGGGGAGCAGCGTGTCTTTGTGCACTACCTGGCTGAGCACAGCCTGCAGATGGATGTCTGGGATGGGGACTCGCTGCTGCTCGTGGGCTCTGCTGCAGTTAAACTGAAGGTATGGAGCCCTTCTCCCCAAACCTTAATGAGTGCTAACGATGAGGGAGAACTGCGTAGCATGCAAGGGTTTCAGGACACGTCTGACTCTTCCTTCTGTCCCACGTTGGGATGCTGTTAGATTACCCTCGAGTCTTCAGTAATCAAGTTTTTATCAGCCACTCTGTTTAACGGAGTCCGATGTCAATCTGACAAGCCTGTAATCACAGGATTTGTCATCTTATCCTTGGAAGCGACGGCGGAGCATTAACTTTCTTCCCTGGAACTTCTGCTCTGCGCTAGGGCTTACTGGCTAGACAAATTAAAGCAGACCTAGGAAACGCAGAGACATCTTTATCCAGATCTCTTAATCTCTCAGATCTGAGTTGCCCCAGTAACTGGTTACCCTGACGCGTGGCTGATGGGTTGCAATGAGAAAGCTCCATCTGGGGCAGCTGGTGGGAAGGAGATGAGTCTGCTGAAGGTGGGAGATGGGTGCTGCTGTGCTGAGACCCACACAGAGCCCCCCTCTCGTGCACCCATCCTGCTGGCGATGGGTGCTGCCCTGTCCCTGCTTCCTCCCCAGCCCCTGCTGCGCCAGGGCCGGCCAGCTGTGAGGACACTGCACGAGCTGGAGGTGGCCACCACTGAGTACGAGCAGGACGTGCTGGCAGCGGGCAGGGACGTGCTGCAGCCCCTGGGTGTCCGTGTGGCTGTGCGGGGCCGCCTGCACCTCTGCCTGGCCAACGTCGGTGAGTGCCCCCTGGAACCTTTGTAACACTGCAGAGTGCTCCTTTCCTGAGACATCTGACAGAGGGATGGGGAGAGCTCTGAGTCCGGAGTGCTGTGATGCTCTGCCCTCCATCCCTGCTGTGCTGCAGGGTGGTTTGAGGGGGATGGGATGGGATGGGATGCAGGCAGTGATACTGAGGTAGCAGGGAGGGGATGGATGGTGGAGCCACCCATGTCAGAAAACAGAGGATGTTATTCTTCCTGGAGTGTACCGGGTACTTTGTTATGTTTAATTCACCGTCCTATAAATGTGCAGTGACTCCAGGTTTTAAACTCTTATCTTCAGAAGAAAGATTAGCTCCATTATAAGATATCTTAAATTGTCATTTTCCTGCTTTGCCTGCAAAAGGATGATAAGCTCCTGGGAAGGAGAATCTGAGATTCACAACCCAGAGAGAGAGTTTAACTCCAACCTGGTGAAGGAAGGGAGAAAGGAAGGATACGCTGTTCCAGGACGACAGCCGTCCTGTGATTTCTCTGTCCTTTCAAAGATGCCTTTGTTTTTCTTTCAAAAAAATCAAAACACCATTTGTGGGTTTCTGAGGGCTGGTGCCTTGGTCTGGAGCATTAAGAGGTGGAGCAGATTTGTGAGATGGGGTTCTGCTGAAACCTCACACGGTGTGAACAGAAACCTGAGCTGTTTCCAAAGGTCGGTGCTAAACCACTCGGGTGCCCCCGATGCTTTTCAGTAGGAAGCTGCTCTGTCACTTGGAGAAAAGATAGATGGAATGCAATAGCAATAGGATTGCAGAGGGATCATCATAAAAGGCAGAGAACATTGTGAGCAATGAGATATTTGCTTCCACTTTTTTTTTTTTAACTGTAAAGATCTGCAGTGGGAATAACATTTTCCAGTACGTTTTGTGACAGTTTAAGAGATCTGTGACAATTTAAGGGAAAAAAGTGTTGGAAGCTCTGATGAGTCAGAGAGGGTGAATCTGTGCTGGCTGTTGTCTTCCTGAACCATCGCCAGTGCTGCCTGCTCCGTGTCCTGGCTGGCTGTGACCTCCTGCTGTTGCCGTGTGGGCATAGCTGGATGTCCCTGAGATGGGGCTGACGCTGATCTCTGCCCTGGCAGGTCACCGCAGTGAGGAGACCCCTGTGAACCCAAGACGCCCGTCGCTGTCCCGCGCCCGCCTTGTGCCCTCGCTGGGCGGTGGCAGTTTGCTGTCCCCGCACTCCGCTGGGGGTGAGTCCTTCTGGGGGTGCTCAGCCCCTTCCTGCCACCCCCAGCCGTGCTGGGTCACGGGTGCCATCCTGCCCTGCACAGCACCGGTGATCTGAGCGCTGGCCCCGCAGGTGTCAGGGTGTCCCAGGCACGCAGGCTGGCCGAGCTGGATGGCGAGTTGGCAGCCACGCTGTGCAGCCACCGACCGGAGCAGAACCCGGACCCCCCTCGTGCCCCCCATGAGGCCATGGCCGTGCGGCAGCGCAAGCTCCGGCGCATGGCACTGCTGCGGCAGCGGGAGGATGTGGGATGGAGGATGCCACAGCACACGGTGAGGATGGCTGGGTGCCTGGCACAGCGTGCACTGCCTCTGGGCTCACGGTTCCCTCCGTCCCTGCAGGGCTGGCGTGAGCAGCGCATGCGGCAGCTGCGGGACCTGCAGGTCCTTGATGCCTACCGGGAGCGCACCAAGCACCACTGTATCTCCCAAATGCTCAGCCAGGCCATCACGGTCACCCACACTGTGTATGCCATGCTGGGGACGGCTGAGTTCTTTGAGTTCGCCCTGAAGAACCCCTACAGTGTCCAACACACGGTGACGGTTGAGGTCGACCACCCTGAGCTCAGGTAGCAGCCAAAAACCATCCCCACGTGCGTGCTCACAATGCCTGTGCTGGGCCCTGTCCCTGCTGCTGGGCCCTGTCCTGCCCAGTTTGCTGCCGGAGCCCCCTCCCAGCACGCATCCAGAGCAGCAGGATGGCACGTGCTGCCAACCAGCTCGGCCTCCCTCTCCACCAGTGTCATAGTGGACCCAAGGGAGTGGCGGCACTTCAAGGAGCTGACCCGGACATCCACCCCACTGGAGGAGGACATGTTCCACCTTCGGGATGACCTCCGGCCTCAGGTCTACCTGCGCCCCAAGGAGACCGTCCACGTGCCATTCCGGTACCAGACGTTCTCGGCAGAGCCGGCTGTGGCGGCGGTGCTGGTACGCTGGGAGCTGTGTCACGAGTGGTGGCACTGCCAAGGTAACACTGGTTATGTGTCGTGGAGCTTCTTCCAAAACCATGTTTCTTGCAGGGGCCCGTGGGGCTCAGCCAGGAGGAGGACACGGGGAGGATGCAGGAGGAGCCGAGGGCTGCGCAGATGAAGCCCATCCAGGTGGGGCTACAGAGAGGGCCGCGTGGGGCTGGAGGCTGCTGCAAGTTGGGGCTGCTTCCCAGCCCAAGAAACGGCAGTGCTGAGCCCACCACGCTGTTCCCATGCCTGGCACTGAGCTGCTTCACCCTGTCCCACCTCGGCAGGTGGCTTTCCGTGTGAGTGGGGGCAAACCCATCGCGTTGCTGCGGGTGAGGGTTGAGCCCCGGCCCCACGTGGTGGATCAGACCTTCCGCTTCTACCACCCCGAGCTGACCTTCCTGAAGAAGGCCATCCGCCTGCCGCCCTGGCACACGCTCCCAGGTGACCCCCAGGGCTCAGGTAGGAGGTGGGGGTGGCATCCAGAGGGCGAGCTCCCACCGTCGGGGCTGGTTTCTCTGCTTCTTCGCACCTTCAGGACTGTTCAATGATTTTGCTGTGGCCCTGGGGCTTCCTTGCTTTGCCTTTTATCCATCTGCTTGCGCTGAACCAGGATGACCCGGTTGTTCTCTGGTAGCTCAGCGTAAAGGATTCCAGTTCACAGCTGCGTGACGGTGTGGAGTGCAGCACAAAGGAAATGCTCAGTGTTACACGTGGTGTTCTCTGTCTGCAGGCGCTCCGCTGGGGATGCCGGGCGGAGAGCCCGAGGTGTACGTTCGCTGCAGTGACCCCAACGTGATTTGTGAAACCAAAAACCTGGTACCAGTGACACGTGTTGGTTTGCCTCCTCTCCTTCTGCTGTGCTTTGTTTCAGTCAGGCTTGTGCCCGTGGCAGCATCCTGATTTATCGGTCTGTGGGGATGAAATACAGGCGGTGATTAACCAGAATTGCCCTTTATTCCAATCAAAGTGGGCTGCACTGTTTTGGCAGTTTTGTTCCCATACGACCTGGGAGATGTCTCCCCAAACACTGCTCGTGTTGTAGTTCCTAGCAGGGATGTGTGAGGTCTGCAGGGCTCTTTTCTGCTGCTTGAGATACAAATGGGGAAAAAAATAAGTGCATGCCTAAATGCAGATAGTAATGAAGGGTAGTTACTAATTGCTAGTGCATAATCCAATGGTAATTGGATTACAGCTTGTTAGAAAACTTAGGGAAAATTTGCCACGACTTGATTATGGATGCAAACCTGGAACACAGTAGTCATTTGTGTCTTCTTTTGTAATTAAAAACACTGGAAGAGCTCAACCGCGCTGCATGATAACTTAATAACGTGGTTTTTAACTTGATCCTGACAGCATCTGCTGCTGGAAGTGGGTTGGTGGGGTTTTTTTCTTCATTAATAGAAAGGAAACCCTCGAGCCCTCATTAGTGAGTTTGATCTCTAGGTTAACTACTCTAACGATGCTCTGATTTCTGTGTGCAGGGTCCTGGGGAACCACAGGACGTCTTCTTAAAAGTAGCTGGAGGACCGAGCCCGCAGATCAAAAAATTCTTTGTTGCTATTTATACGTAAGTAATAGGAGCCAGATAAAAAGAAGAAAACACCCAGAGCACAGGAGGAGCGTTCCCATAGGTGTCCTCTTGCTTGCTGATCCCGAGCCCTGCTTGCTGAGCTGGGCAGGGGGCTTCCCAAAATACCTGTTTGCTTTCCCAGTCTTTTGCTCTAAGTAATGGTCTGTGTAGTGCTGTAACACGATGGAAAACAGAGAGAGAGTGGGGTAGCAGAGTCCCAGGCTGCAGCAAGTGTGAGGATAAGGCCGAGTACAGCAGCCACAGATAGAGAGGAAAAGAGCTGCTTACCCTCAGCTACTCAGGGATATCCAGTGAGAGACCAGCCCTTACAGGGGGGCTGGGAAGGGGTGGATCCTGGCTCCAGTCCTGATCACTCAGGTACACTGCATGCCTCTGGGCTCCCCTGGGCCAGCCCAGCCTTCCCACCAGGTGCTGCATCGCTGCTGTGAGCTGTGACTGAGCCTTTCTGCTGCAGCCTGCCCGCACGAGACAGCTTTTCTGTATCCAAGCCGAATCATTCACTCTGTAGGGCTGCAATTGCTCTGAAGGCATTCACCCGAGGGTCGGGGTTGTCTCGGGGCTGAGGGTACCCATGTGTTGCTGCAGGGACCCCTGGCTGGCCGTGCCTCTGCACATCTGGCAGTTCTACCTGCACTCCCTGCAGCGTCTGGATGTCAGCTGCACCGTGGGGCAGCTCGCCCGCGTGGCCGTCCCACTGCGTGGCACCCGCACCCTGCGCAGGGTGAAGGCGTTCTGCTCTCACCCCCACGAGCTGAAGGTGACACCCTGGGGTTCCCTGCTGGGGGGGGTTCGGGGTGCTGGGGGGGTTTGGGGCTGCTGTGACCCTTGGGAGAGCGATGGGTCCCATTTGGGGTTGGGAGAGATGCGCTGCCGTGGAGTATTTGTAATAATTACCTCTTGATTAATGCCATCGTGTGTAGGGTGGTTGGTATGAAACCCTCGAGGGCAAATTATGTGTGGTAATGAGACTATCTGAAGACTAATAATTCCTTTAGAAATTCATTTAGTCATCATTGTAAATGGGTGTAATCAAAGGAACAAAAACTCCATTACTGTCCCATAAACAAGAGCAAAAAAATCTCAGCTCTCAGAGAGGGTATTGCAAAAGGGAACGAATCCCGTTGAAGGGAAGGAGTTCTGCCACCACACGCATTGCTTTGCCTTCATCTCTCCTGACCTGGAAGTGGCCACCTAGGCAATAATGCCTTTCTGCAGCCCCAGCATGGCGTGCAGCCTGTTGCTGGTGGTTTCCCATTGATGTGTGACCCCGCAGCCTTGGCAGGCTCTCACCTGCTCCTCAAAAAAGAGGGGAACGCTGCGGTGTTGTGCACAGGAGCTGAGCCTGGGGACTGCCTGCACCCCGCGCTGTGCCATGCTGGTGGCAGCGTGCTGGATCTCACTGCAGTGCTCAGAGTGAGCAGTGTGGGTGGGAGGGGATCCCTCCAGCTGTGGGTGAGGTCTGCTTGCTGAGTGCAGGCTGCTGTTGGCGCAGCAGCCAGACCCGTTCTGTTAGTGTGGGTGGGATTAGACACTCCTATCATCGTGCAGGCTCCTCGGTGTAATCAGAGCTCATTGGTATGCTGAGCTGGGTGTCACGGAGGTGCAGGCTCTCTCCCAGCTGTTCCTGCCGAGGGGTGCCAGCCTGCCTTCCAAAAACGATCTGCACATCATTTGTCTTCATTTATTCCTCTGCTCCTGCTCGGGGGGGGGGGCTCCCCGGGATGCTGGCAGCAGCTGTGAGCACTCCTGATGTGTCCTCAACCTCTGTTTTAGCTTTTTGTTTCTTCACAGCATTAGGAACCGAGGGGTGAGGTTCAGGTGGGAGCCCTGCTCCTTTCCTCCGCGCTGTGTTTGCAGGTGGACCCCGCAGGTGTGTTCATCCTTCCTCCCAACGCTGTGCTGGACCTGTTTGTGGGTGTGAGGCCACGCCGGGCTGGCAGCAGGTTCCTCTACCTCAACCTGGTGGACGTGGAGTGCCACCAGCTGGTGTCCTCCTGGCTGCTCTGCATCACCTGCCGGCGGCCGCTCATTTCCAAGGTGCTGGGGGTCTGCGTGGTGATGGCTGGGCTGGGGGGCTGTGCCGTGCCCAGAGCCTGGGGCTGCCTGCTGCTTGCTGCTGGATTTACATCCATTTTTGGCACTGCTGTCCACCTCTGTGCATGAGGAGGGGTGTGTGCTGGGAGCTGTGCTGCTGGAGGTGGTTCAGCTGCGCTTTGGTCTTCGTGTGGGCACTGCCATTGTTCCCAGCTGTTGTGAGCAAGGATCCTACAGCCAATTTCTAAGAATTACTGACAGATTAGAGATTAAATGCCCTCTCTGAGTTAATCTCCTAAAGCAGTGTTGCAGAGTAACTCTGGGTCGCTTGTCTTTACCTGCCAGGACTACAGAGTGGAGTGTCAGTTAAGGACCTCTGGTAGAGCCAGAGGAGGGCTTTGTTTTCTGTGCGGGCTCTGCCCACGCTGCCTGTCCCTATTCCTGTTTCCCCATCTCACTTAAACACTGGAGCACACGTTTAGCCTTCCAGTGCCTGAATAATCTCACTGAAGACCATCCTAAAATACCTTTGAGCCTGTTTTGAAGGCAATTCCATGCTGAGGAATGTCAGCTCCGGAGCATACCCGGTTGTGAAATTAAAGTTACAGCACGCTGCTTTCTATTAGCACTGTGCTAGGACAGGGCTTCGCTCAAAGATAGAAAATTAGATTTCCCAGTTAATGTGTTCATTTTTAATATGTTTTCCTGGAACACTCGGTGCCGGGTGAGGTGGAGATCAGCATTTGAAGTGATGTCACACCGCTCCTGATGAGCGTGAGCTCCCCTCCCTGTGCTCTGCCGTGTTATCTGAATTAGCACCGTGGTTATCCCCGTGGAAATAAATTAATTAGTTGGAGCATTAGTTGGCCAGTCCCAGCTGCTCCTCTGGCCCTTTGTCACTCGGTCTCATAATTAGCTCTGCAGATGTAGTGATGCAAAGTGCAGCCCGAGGAGATGCCTCTACGCAGAGGTCGCTTCGCGTGGAGCTGAGTGGTGCAGCAGAATGGGAATGGCACAGAGGGCAGCGAGCTGGGCTGGGGGGCTCCATGGGTGCACGGCAAAGCAGCCCAGGCCCTGTGTGTGACCTCGGTGCCATCCTGTGTCCCTGCAGGCATTTGAGATCAGCATCCCTGCAGGCGGTGGGAAGGGCTCCAACAAACGCATCACTTACACCAACCCGTACCCCACGCGCAGGCTGTACTTCCTGGGCACCAGCCGGCCCGACCTGCTGCAGTTCAAGGAGGACTCCTTCGAGGTGCATCCCTACACACCCAGGCTGTGTGATGCTCCCCGTGCAGACCTCTCACATCCCTGTTCTGCTGCACGCAGGTTGCTGGTGGGGAGGTGTACACCATCGGCCTGCGGTTCGCCCCGAGCCAGAGCGTGGGTGAGGAGGAGATCCTGATCCACATCAACGACCACGAAGACAAGAACGAGGAAACCTTCTGCGTGAAGGTCATCTACCAGTGAGGCCGTGGCACGTGGTCCTGGTCCACCCACAGCACACTGTTTGCACTGGGGCAGTGTGCTGAGCTCCCCAATGAGCACAGCCCCCCACAGGTGAGGGACCTGTGCCTGCTTCTCACGTCACCCCATTGCGCTGTGGGGTCCCTCTGGCCCTGTGTGGAGCCCCACTGCAGGCACAGGGACGGGGCTGCCCTCTGCTCAGAACGCAGAGGAATGCGTTCACCACTGTGTGTGCCACAGCTGCAGAAGGTGGTCTTAATTTTTGTTAAACGTTTTTATATTTTAGGGGGTTTGAATCTTTTTTAACTCAAAGTTTGCAAAATATTTCCAAAGTATTTTTACACTCGACTTCAGGTTTTGCACAGACGAATCATCGTTTGGAGTTTTAGGTCAATAAAACTTGCTGCTTGGCTCTGACAGCATCGTGGCTTTTCCTTCTGCTGTAGGTTTTAATTTATCAGCCCCTTCCTACAGTGCTGATCTGCATTTGGCCTCGACGTAATGATTGGAAATCCACAGTGTTTCGCCGAGGAGAAGAGGCATTATGTAGAGGGGAAAAAGGAGGTGAGAACAGAGGTATGGAGTGAAGGAGGTGGAGGAGAGGGCTGGATTGCTGCTGGGTGGAGGCTGTGCGTGCTGCCCTCCCACCAGCGGTGCTGCTGGGCCCCAGTGGAAAAGGAAATGGAAATGGGAAGGTCCATTGGTGAGTTAAACAGTGCTGTGCTTCCAGGGAGCAGTGAGGTCACAGCTGAGCCTGTCATAACTGACCTATTAGTTTATCACTGCATCAGCTTTAATTAAACTGAACTTGGAGCTGAAGGGAAGCTCTCTGTCTTGTTAGGAACAGCTTTAAGGGCAGTGCTGCAGGAGCAGTCCCGTGGGCTCTGTGCAGAAGTGGGACTGCAGTGGCAGGAGTGGTTAAGCTGCTTTTGTTCTCACTGATGAAGTTGTCCCTCTCAATGACAACACGCTCATACCACCGAGTGCTTAATGTGCAGCTTCTTCTTCTCCCGTTTTCCTCCTGACGTTTCTTGAGGATTGTAAATGGAGCACTCAGAGCAACTCTTTTAATTGAGGTAATTTCATAGGGGTCACAAGAAGGTTGCAGGATTGAGCGGAGGTGATAGTGGGAGCTCTCTGAAGCTCTGCCAGGTGCTTCATTCAGCCTTCGGAGCTCCCCACCTCCCATGCAGATTCTGCTCATGCTCTGTTCTCCCTCTGTGGCTTTGTCCTGGCTGTGCTTGCAGGAGGTGCTCTGCAAACCCTCCCTCCAACCACTTCATCAAGAGCATCTCTTCAAGTGGGGGATGCATCACTGAATTATTATGTGGCCACTGATACCTGGAGAAGTAAGTGCTGATGGAAATAACCAAAGCCCAATAAAGAGGGGGTGGGAGTCTGACACCACACTCCCCCCTTCCCTCATACTGTGCTTTTTAGGTGGTGGAAAATGCATCCAAATTCATTTGCTTACCCAGGACTTAGCTGCAGAACATCACTTAAACTTTACCCATCAACCAGAACTGTGTCAGCATCAGCCTTTGGTACCCCACAGCATCGCCTCTGGCACATGACCAGGCTCAGTCCTGCCTGCATGCTGCTGTGCTCGCTCCTGGATGTGATTTCCCCAGCCCTACACCACCCATGTGGTGTTAGAAATGAAAGCCTTGCCTGTGCCTGGTGCTGCCGTGCTGTAATTAATCACTTTGTGTGGATGTGCAGGGAGGGAGTGACCTTGCCTTGCCTGGCTCGAGGATAAAGGGATTTCCCTGCTGAGTGTGGGTCCAGGGCTGTGCTCCGTGTGGGTCTGTCCTTTCCCAGCTCCAGAGGTGAGCAGTTATCTGCTCTGGGAGAGCACCTGCACTCCGTGCACCAGCACTGAGTGCATCTAAAATGGGTTTGCGAGGGGAGGAGGTGGAGCTGCCTCGGCCCCAGTGCTGAGCTGGGCTCTGCTGCCCAGGTGTGAGCAGGGAATGTTCCAGGTGCTGGCAGGAGAGCGCTGAAGAGCTCTGGCTTTTAAGATAAGGAGCCGGGAGTGGTGTAATTACCTCCCATCAGGTGAGAAGATAAAAACAGCATATCTCTGCCAAGGCAGCTGAATGCAGCTGGCCTCTCCAATCAAGCTGACCTGGAATGCAGCTCGCTGGAGAGGCTGTCCACCCCATCCCAAACCAATGGTGTTTCTCTAAGGAAACTTCTGGCACCTCTTGGCCCCGTTTCTCCTCCAGCCTGGTGCAAGGGCGTTATCAACATTGCTCCCAATTTCTCCTGCTTTGGAGCAAGAAGAAAAACAGCTCCAGCGTGCCCTGTGTTTGCACTGCAGCCACCCCTGCCACCCCTGCGATGTAAGGAGAGCAGTCTGCGTGAGAGCTCAGCTCTGAACAATAGCTTGGGATTGAATTTAGAGCCTTTGCAATGGATGCTATGAAAGAAGGAAGTGCTCAGAGACGCAGAGGTCCGTGGACCTCCTCACTGGGATGGCTCCAGCTCTGCTTTGTCAAAAGAAGTCATTCCGTGCATCGCTTTGGAAAGATCCCTCATAACTGGGAAAGCACACCCCAGGGCACACCGTGCCAGACAGCCATCCCATAATACCACCCCCCTTGGTGCCAGACGTCACACCGAGATCCCTTTGTCCACAAAGGCACCTGATGGCCCTCATCCTGTCCCCTGCTGGGCTGAGAGCTGCTAAATGCTCATGCACCGGAGTGGGAAAAGGGATATTTCGGGACAGAAGTAGTGGCAGTCTCACGCTTTCTCTTAAAAGAAAGAAAAAGGGAGAAAAAAGCAAGCAGGCATAGCTTTGAGAAACAAACCCTGAGCAGAATCTTCCCAAGACAAATGAAAGTGGCACTGCAACATCAAGCAAACGTTCTCCAGCCTGCTAACGAGCTTTTGCTGTGCAGGGCCGCTATGTGCAGTGGGAACTTTGAGGGTGGCTGGGGCCTTCATCTGCATCGTCATCCTCACCTCCCCCCCGCTGACAGCCTTCACTGTGCTGCTCCTGGCACTGAGCACGTGCAGAGCCGTTGAACTGATGAGCTCCAGTGCCAGCAGTGGAGCCCTCTCCCAGTGCTGGTAGTGGGCAGCTCCTGTCCCACTCAGCACACAGAGCATCATCCCCGTACATTATTTCATCATCAGTCAATCGATGGTGTGTAGGGGATGGCTGTGAGATGGCAGCGGTGTGGGGCCTGGGGGAGGGCTCACCCCTCCTGCAGAAAGGTGCTGCTCTGAACAGATTTTCCACGCCAGGAATCAGAGAAATTAGCTGTTATAACGCGCTGCCCTGGCATTTCCAGCTGGAAGTGTTGTGATTTTCGAGTCTGAAATGAGTTTTTATTTTCAAATGCATTATTCATTTTCTTTAAAAGGTCAAAATCTGAGCGCAACGCTTTGATTCACCTGAGATGAATCTATTTGGGTTTGTCTTTGGCAGGCACACGGTGAATTGATGGCGTTGGGGCACTGCCCGCCCACGGCACTCAGCATCACACAGCACCAGGGGGGCACGGGGGGGGGCACGGGCTCATCTCCCCAGCTCGTCAGGGCACAGGGCATGGGCAAGGTGCTTGGAAGCCCTTGGCTGTTGCTCACAAAGATTATCTCAAGGTTTTGCTGCGGGACTGTGACCTTTCCATCCTCTCACTCCCATCCAGGACCGGCCGGAGGTGCCCGTTAGCATTTGCAGGCTTTGATTTGGAAATCCCAAATACATCGCCCCTGATTAGAGGAACAGTTTCTGAAAACTGCAGAAGATTACTCCAGGGAACTGCTGGGCTTCACGGAGAAGAAATATTTGCTGGTGGTAATTATATATTAGCTTTAAGACAACCAAATTATTTCTGAAGTGACAGAGCATTATGGACATGGTCAGCATTGCTTTCGGCTCTAATTCACAGCGCGCAGGAAGGGAGCGGGCGAACGGGGAAGTGACATTAATTGTGGCCCAATTCATTTCCCTGCATGGAGAGCCACAGCTAATCTCCTTAAAAGAAAAATGGTTTAATCTGAAAGGGCTGTGAGGGAGGATTTGTGAACCTGGAGGGAAGCGAGGCAGCGCTCCCAGGGCTGAGATGTGGACCCAGGGCTCGGTGGTCCCAGGGCTCGGTGGTCCAGCTCCCACCAGGACACGGACCCACAGCCCATCCCCATTCTGCAGTGCCCAGGACCATGGGATCTGCAGTGCCTGAAGTGGAGGAGTGATTCATGTTTCTGTCCCTCCAGAAGGAATACGTGTGGAATATTTATTAGGCCAATTACCATGTGCTCTCGTCCCCTGGAAGTTCGTGCCCTACAGTGCTCTAAAGTGAGGAGTATAATGTTCTGCTGCGGAGAGAAATCCCTTTTTGGTTATTAACATTTAGCTCAAGTATGGCAAAGCAGTCCCAACATTTGAATATGGAAGGTTTATTCCCCATTTCTCCCACACATCTTCCTGAAAGCATACCGGTGACTTGATAAGAAACTGATTTAATGGCTACAAAACCCAGAGATAAAACTGCTCTTAATGGCTTTCTTGGAGATCAAGGCTGTCAAATAGCAGGCTCAAAATCCTTTATACAACAAGAGCAACTATATTAAGTGCACTCAATCACAACCAGGCTGAAGGTTCTATAAATGAAACAATGGCTGTAGGAAATGCATTTTATTAACATCTCCAGGAGAAAGCGGAGGAGATGAAGAGCCCAGAACTGCTTGCTGTCTGCTCCCATTCATCCACCATGGATAGCATGAGGAGGGCATCTTTGCTGTGTGCCCTCACTGTGATCCAGCCCTGTCCACGAGGGCTGGGGGAGCCACGCCACGAGGCTCACAGGTTAAGATTTGGTTTGCACCCTGCTTTCCTCCAGCTTGGAAGCCCTTCTGATCACACCCAGGACAGAAATGCCTGATTTTATCTGTGAAGTCTCATTCTGGAGGTGTTCCTCCTCCTGCTGCCGTCGGATCCACGTGTTGGCTCGTGTCAGCACGTTCAGCTGGCACTGGGATGCACGAGGAGAGTGGACTGCTCCAGGAGGTTTGGCTTATCAAACGCCACGAGGATCTTATCTCAGGGGAAAAATACTTCCATCATTAAATTCATTGAAAAGGCCCTGAATAAAAAAAAGCCTGGGAGGTCTCCTGATCGTCTCCAAAGTACAAATTGAATTGCGAATGGGGAACAGAAGATGCCAGAAGAGCACGAGGTCTCTGATGCTTTCACCGTGTGCCTCCGTATGTCACGGGGTGTTTTGCACTTTCACGCCTATTTTCCCTATGGAAACGTTTCCTTTCCATGGGGAGCTTGGACAGGAGAGTCAGCAGGGAGTGCTGAGGCAGGATGGGATGGATCCTGCTCTCAGTGCATCGCTGCCACGTGTGGCTTGGGCGTTTTTATGGCCGGGAAGCTCCCAGCTCTTCGCCTGAGTCACCTTTCCCATCTGAAGCCGTGCGCACGCTGGGAGCTCTGTAAGAGCCGTGCCCTGCTGTTAAACCTGTTCTGCTGGAGACAAGGCTGTAAAAGGAAATGGATCATAAAAGCAGTCCTCTGCCTTTACTGCTGCTTCGGGTTCCCTCTGGGACCGGAGGCTGAAATTTACATCTGCTGCTGTGGGACAACCAGTGCTGAGGGCTCTTCGTGGTGCTGAGTCCCGGTGGGGCTGCGTGGGGGGCAGTGCTGATACCCACGGTGACACTGCTCCTAGTGGGACACGGTGACGTGGGGAAGTGGGGAAACTGAGGAAGAGAAGGTCTGTGGGAGAGGGCTCTGCAGAGTGGTGCTCTCTTTGGGGTCAGCGTGGCTTCGGGGTGATGGCCTCAGCGTCTGCTCACGTCACAGCAACAAACGAATTTGGGACAACCAAAGGCTCTTTGTGGATAAATAGTGCACAGAGCAGAGGGGCTAAATTAATAACATCAATCATCGCTGCTCCGCGCAGCGCCTTCCAGGAGCAGGTTTCGAAGCCTAATTGTATCAGCTACTCTTTTGGCACCCATTTGCTGCCAACCATCCCACCCCTGCTGCTTCTTAATGCAGCTAATCTCCTGTTGATTATTCCCAGGGTCTCAGCCAAATAAGCACTTCAAATTAAAGCTTTCCCCGCTGCTCCGATCGGGTTTCCATAGCGATCAGAGCGGGGTGCTGCATCCTCAGCACTGAGAGGCACTGCTGTGAGCATCCCCGGGCCCCCACCCCTGCCCCCTGCCCACGTGAGGTTGAACTCCTCTCCCACGTTGGATCAGATCCCCCCCGGCTCCGGTGGAGCTGTCTGGGTGGAGGTGCCGATCTGCAGGTGGGATGTTCACTGCGTTCGGCCGCACGGAGCATCTTCCTCTGAAGGATGAATGGGCTTTGGAGTCTGGAGTGGGTTTCCTGGGGGTGTGTGCGTGGAACAGAGTGCTGTGGTGCAACGTCAGGGTGCCGTGACAGCAGAGGTGCCCTTGTGCGTGCTGCCGAGCTGGCAAATAGCTGTTAGATCGAGGGGACGGGCGTAATTACAGGAACAAAATAGTTATTAATGCGCTAATTTACCTGGGAACCAGACTTTATGTAATTACACTCCAGGATCAAGATAAGGTTAATGCGTTTACCTTCCCGGATATTTATAGATGTTTTACAATCGCTCTCCTTCCAGCACCGTGGCACTGAGCAGAGGCACTGAGAATTCATTCGTGGCTATGGGACCAGGAGGAGCAGGAGCCCGCCAGCAGCACCGCAGCGCTAGGAGGGAACAACACAGACACCCCCCAGCTCCTGTCTGTGCAGGGAGAGCTGTCTCCCCTCTCCCCAGCTGCAGCGATGGTCGGGAGATGCAGCATCCTTCAGAAATCCCCACCCTGGCAGTGAGTGTCCTAGAAAAGCTGGGATGGGGCGCAGGATGCTCAGCCCCCGCAGTGACCCCACGTCCCCAGAGCCCGGCCCTGCTGGCAGCTGCCTCTCTGCGTGTCACACCGTGTGCTGCTGCTCCCCATGGCTCGCTGCGTGCTCCTCCTGGCTGCCCTGCAGTGCTGGCTCCCGGGCTGCTGGCGAGCATCTGAGCGGTGTCACCAGGGATCTTCGTTGTGGTGTCACGCGGGGGACAAGCAGCAAGCTGCAGAAGGTCAAAGCTGCTCTAAAAATACGTGTGTGTGTGTGTGTGTGAGTCCCTCACTTCATTATTCAACACACACACTGCTGTTTAAAAGGCAGAAGAGGATGAGACTGAGCACAGGTAACCTTTAAGACCAGCAGAAGGGCTTAATAAGGTTACACCGGGCCTCCAGGACCCCAGCGTGCTGCTGGTGTGGCCTTTGGATCATTTACAAGGAAATAAATGTGCAAGATATTGTTGGAAGCCCAATAGTTCAACCTCCCCTCCAGATCTTTGCGGTCCAATAATCAGATGGAAGCAGAGATCTGCCAAAGGGAAACCAATGGCACTGGGAAAATTTGAAATAATTTCCTTAAAAGTCGATGTGGAGATTTATTTCCCTGTGTGCACGGGAGGGGGGGCAGTCCTGGGCTATACGTCAGGGCCTATTTAACCAAGTCGTGTAAAACCATTTTTACAACAAACATAAGTTTGAGTTATGTATGTTATTTTTGCTAACTGTTTGCACATGGCTGAATTTCATTATGACAGAAGTGACTAACAGCGTAAGGTGATGCAAATGAAGTACTTAATTAAGTGGGAGCTATATAAAATAAATCCCAGCTCTGTGAAGTGTCCTCTGTTTTCCCTCTAAGTGCGGATTGCTTCCGATCTCCGGCTCCTGGCTGGGAGATGCTCCTCCCAGGAGTGTCTGTGGTCCCCTCGTACTGGGAGGAAGGGTGGACCCTCCCCCCCCCGTGGCCATCCCCACCCACCCCCATGGGCACAGTGCTCTGCAGGTCTGCCCCCCCCCGCCCCGATTCTCCTTTCTCCAGGATCCGTTAATCACCCTTGAAGGCATCTCATACATTATCAGGCCCAGATGTTTCCCACTGTATGCTACAAATGTTAATTATCTCCTAATTACTTATTAGCAGAGGCTGGGCTGGCACAGACCGCGGGCAAAACGCAGCCAAGTGCATTCAGAGCGCGGATGGCAGTGGCTCATCCGGCAGCTTCTCCTGGCTGGGAGCTCGTCAGAACTTCTCATTACTTCCCCTCCTGCTCCCAAATATTTACTGAGGAGTTCTAGGTGTGATCGGAGCACCGTGGCGTGCAGCAGCAGCAGGTGGGTGGCTGCAGCTGGGCAGACCAAGGCAGGGCTTATAAGAGCCCCAGGGAGCATCCCCTCCTCCTGCAGGACCGTGCCCTGTGGCCGTGGCACGGGTCAGGAAAATGCTGCAGGGCCTTTCTGGGTCGGGATGGGGATGCCCCATGGGGATTCCCGATGGGGATGCAGGCTGTGGCAGCATCCAGCCCCCGCCGCTGTTCAGCCCTCCGCTCGTGCGGATGCTTTGTGGATCCTGACGTGTTTTGGCTGCTGCTTGAGTCTGATAGATGCTTTATTGGGAGGTTCATTGTCATCTGTGAAGATTAAAAGCTGACAGGCTGAAATGATATTAGAAACCGAGGAGCTGAGGGTTTAGCTGGATGGAGCCCGGTGTGTGTGGCAAGTGGAGACGTATTTCTTCTTGGCACCGCAGTCTTATCGATCTCTGTGTAATACATGGGGCTTTGTGCGTTTAATTCCATCAGCTGAACAGGATGGGTGGGCACGTGGGCACCTTCAGGCTGGCTGCACGCTGTGTGTTACCCGAGCAGGCACCAGCCCGCGTTGCTGACGTGCCCGAGCTCACTGCTCCGTGCAAGAGCCCCTGGAAGGGACTCAGGCAAAGCTCAAACGCTGTGGGGCGGCCGTGGCTTTCCCTATTGCAATCCAACATAGAAAAGAGAGCTGTGTGAGTCAGGGTTAGGTCCATGAGAGAAGGTGCTGAGATAAAGATCACTGTACAGAGGCAGGAAACACGCCAAGCCTCCACCAGAAGAAATGTGACCCTGCAAGGGAGCCCGGGCCATGGGAACTCCCATCCCATCACGTCCCGCATCGCTCCCGTGCACCCGGAGCATACAGCAGCACCGCAGGTCTGGGTAATCCTGACCAGAGGTTTTCTGCTGGATGGTTTCACAAATAACTGCTTTCCATGAAATATCGGTTCTCACTCTGCATGAAAGGAGCTGTTTTATTTCAATCTGCGGAAGAGAATGATGAAATCCATTACATCCAATACTCCGAAAGCATCTATAGCACAGCTCCTGCGAGCTCATATTTTTTCCCAGAGACCGATGTCTCGGGGGCTTGGGGCTTTTGTGGAATCTTTAATCTTCTAAAGTGAGGCATAATTTAGCTAAAAAGTGGTTTGGTCAATTTCTGCTTTTTTTTTTCCTTAGCTCTTTGAAGCTCTGCCTGTGCTGAGCAGCCCCAGGACCTCAGGGTGCTGGGACGCATCCTGCTCCGGCTCTGAGATGGGGAGAGCAGATGGGCACAGCCCCACTGTGGCCCCCCAGGATGGACAATGGGACACTTGGTGAACATGGGCTCATTTCCCTTCCGCTGCTCATTTTTTGAGGCCTCCTGTCGAGAGGAGATGCCAGCTGTAATTCCTCACGATCATTACAATGATGCGTGTCCCAGTAGCACTGACCTAATTTACATCCAGTCTGGATGCCAAGGTGTTTTTCTCCCGTGCTTGTAAAGAGAAAATGCCCAGGAATAGGTCTCCCTCCCCTCCCCTGCGTGCACCCACGTAAGGAGGCTGCAGGGGGATGCAGAGCCTCCCACTGGAGGCATGGAAACCGACCAAAGCCAACAGCAAAGAGGAAATGGAAGGCTGAGGAAGGGAGCTGGGAGAGTTAATTGGGGCGGGGGCTGCTCTTGCTCAGCTGTTAATTTGAATGTGGCATTGCACAGATGGGAGTGCAGCATCCAAGCTGCCGTGAAGCTCCCTTTGAAGCTCACTGAACACTTCTGCACGCTAAGAGAAAAATAACCCTGCTGGCAGCTAATGGGATGTTTGTTAAAAGTGTTCCTTTTTCCTACGTGCGGAATTCAACGCTTCCCTTCTTTCCTCCCCCTTTTATCACACTGCTTCGCTTTTCCCACTCTGGATGTCCCTGTTTCAGTTCCTGTGACCCATGGGGCACTGCTGGGCTCTGCTCCCTTGGCATCCTGCGTTCCCTCTGCAAGTGTTCCCCGTGGGGTCTGTGGGATGGGATCCTCCTGTGGTTTTGGGTTCCAGGCAACTCCTCCTTCCCGAGCTCCCACTTCACTGTAGGGCTGACCCCGCATGGGCTGCAGAGAACTCTTTTGCAAAGCAAGCACCAGGCACGGAGCGAGGCAGGCAGCTCATTTAATTTACTTTCCTCCCTGCTCCGCGGGATTCCCAGGAGTGAAATTGGAAGGGCTTAAATTGTGGAAATAGCTTGTTTGGTGAAGTTACAGCCCCAAATTGAGGCCATCTGTGATGCTGCACGGTTCGTGCCATGCGACGCGTTCCCGAGCAGTCTGCCGTGCCCCATCCCTTCCCCGTGGCAGACGTGCTCCTATTGCTGCTCTGTGTCTTCAGAGGTGCTCAGAGGGGACGGGGTGGTGGGGACGTGTGGGTGGGGGGGGATAGGTTTGGTAGGGGGGGGAGTCTTGCTTCCTGGATGTCTGTTGGATTGAACTGTGCACACTGGAAGGCAAGGGGAAAAAAAAACAAGCTGTAACACTCCTGTGGAGGCTTAGAGCTCTTTATCAGAAGGCAGTGATGTTGATGGAGAGCTTGAGTGGTGGCTCAGAAAAGCAAAAATTTTCCATTGCCTTTCAGGCTGTGCTCGTGCTGAGCTCGCTGACGGTGACCCAGCCCTTCCCACCCACAGAAAGCATCGGTCGGGAACCCGGAGCCAGAAGAGCCTTCTGGGGAATGCTTCAGAGCAGATTAATCAGAGTGATTTTCTGTTTAGGAGCAGTCGCTGTGTTTTGCAAGCAGCCCTTTGTCGTGGTCATGGAAGTGCTTGGGCTGCATGTGGGGCTCCAGCCCTCCCCTCCGTGGGGCAGCGAGGTGGGCTCTGGGTTTGCAGGTGCCATAGAAACTCAGAATGGATGAAGCTCTAATCCTGCAGGATGCTGTAAGTGTGGGCTGTACGTTAGCAGTGCTCATAGTTCAGGGACTTCTGCATCAAACAGCGCCTTTACAAATTGCTCTGCTACTCCTACAGACAAGTCTTCCTTTCTCTTTTATGTGCTCATAGAAAGGGAATTTACCAGCTGTTGGCAACCCACATCAGATCATTTAAAACGAGTTATTCAAAATATCATTAAGGATCCTCAGCTCGGAGGAGGAAATAAAACCCAAAGCCACAGCTTGAGGCAGCGCCTTGGAGGGATGCTGGTGTGGGAGTGGTGGTCTCGGGTCACTTTGGGAGCTGCCATCACAGCTGTGGGGCCGGGCTGGTCTGGCTCTGTGCTGCTCCAAAGCCGTGGATGGGGAGGAGGGAGAAGGAGAAACACAGACACTGCTCCGGCTCCTCGAGAAGGGCTGGAAATGCCACAGCCCACAGACTGCCCTGTTTCCATGGCAACGGGAGGATGCATCCAAAAGGACAAAGTTTGGAACACTCCCACAGATGAGCTGGGATTTTGTTGGTGTAAGTCAATTATCGATGATGATACCTTATTTCTGTGGCGATAATCTCCCGCTTTGATAGATTTCAGAACTTCTTACAACCATCCCAGAGGTCTATTTTTACCTCTCTCTGGTGCAAAAAAAAAAAACCCCAACAACAAAACACAACAAACGAGAGGAAGTCAGAGAGGGGGAAAAAAAAAAAAGGCACAGAGTTGGGAGACAAATGTCAGCGCAGCTTTGATCCCCCCCGGATGCAGCTCCAGTCGTATCAGTTTATAAGTGCTAGATTTGCATATTCATGTCCTTTAATTCGCTCTTTGGGGGCTGAAATCTAATAATTAATGAACGAAACCTTCCTGTGTGCGCGGAGGAAACCCTGGTTATGCAATAGAGAAATAATCAGACATAAATAATGTAGTGTGCGGGAGGAAGGCAGCCCTGAATCAGTGTATGACAGCAGGTCGGGGCCGGGGCCGTGTGGGGCTGCGGTGGGCGGCTTCCAGCAGTGTGAATCAGGCAATAAATCCCTTGTGTTCACCCTTAATTCAATTTCTTTTAGGAGTGCAATGGCTGTGGTTGTGTGTGCTGTTGATCAGCGATTAAAGCTACGGGCAGTGTGGTCGATGGCCGCGCAGCGGTGCGACCGCCGTGGGGATGCAGCCCCGTGGCACAACCCGTGGCACCCACCCGCCCTCGGGGTCACTGCTGTGCCCGTGGCACTGCTCTGGGCTTCAGGAGCTCTCAGCTCAGCACTGCTGTGCTGTGGTCCATTTTTTTCCCCCCCTCTCTCGGCATCTGGGTGCTCCTTCCACGCGCTGCGTCAAGAGCTGTAATTACATATATTGTTGTCAGCAGCAAATAAAGATTAAGTTGTCAGGAAGATGAAGCGTGCTGGCTGCGGGCTGCTGCCTGCAGGTGGGAGCACCAGCACTGCTCCTCCTGGGCTGTGCTGAGCTGCAGAGCTCGCGGAGCTGCTCCGCCGTAGCATCTCTGCCATCCCCTCTGCCTCACCCCTCCTGCTGCAATGATCAGCTCCCACCTCCCTGAATCCATAGGCTTTATCTCCGGGAACACTGGCAGTCCTGTGTGGGACTGGGATGAACACCCCCTGTCATGGCTTTGAGAAGGAAAGGGTGCTGCTGGCCCTTTACGGGAGCGGTGCCGGCGGTGAGGCCGCGTGCTGGGGTCTTGCTCGGGGGTGTTGGTACAAACGCTTCTGCCTGGTGCTGTGCTGATGTGGGGATCTGCTGTGCTGCAGCCAGCTGAGGAGGAATTAAGGCTGCGTTCTCCACTATCAGCCGGCAGCAGGCTGGGAGCTGGCTCAGCTGCCAAGCTGATACACTTGGCCTTTTTCCTCCTTCTTGTGTCGGTTTTGGTCTTGCAAACAAAGGCATTGCTTGTGTCCTTTAGTCCCACACAGCAGCTCGGGGCTGGGGAAGGCCAACGGCGGCCACTGCCCATGGGAACTGCCTGCCAGCAAATGCCATAAACCCCTCCTGACGCAGAGTGCCTCCTGTGCTGTGCTGCTGTCCGTGCCCTGGGCTGACCCCAGGGCTGCCAGCAGAGCAGTGCCCTTGGCTGGATGTTCCTTCTCCTCCTTGACCTCAAACGCAGCACAGCTGGGGCGGCAGCTTTAGGGGATGGCTTTGGAGGGACGCAGTCACTCCTCCGAGCATCCTCTTGTGGTATTACCCACGGAAAGTGCCCCATTCTGCCTCGAGTTTACCGTTCCTCATAAATATTTTATGGCTCTTAAGTAAGAAAACATTACGCAGCCGTTAAGGGTGTTGGATGGCTCTTTAAGCCTCCAATGTTTTAACACTAGAGGGTTTATCATTACTAATTCCTTTGGTAATTATGGCAGTAACAATAATCAGGGAGCGCTCATTGGGTTTTAATGAGGGCGTATCAGTCCCGTGAGAACTGCACTTGGGCAAGCAGCAGATGGGAGGACGTGGTCCTTTGGGGCAGGAGCATGATGTAGGGTCTGGACAGGAGCATCACCAGGGCAGCAGCAGGAGCTGGGGGGCAGAGGAGCATCCAGCCCAGGGCCGTGGTGGGCCCACCATCCCAGAGGCGTTCAGTGTGAAGATGCGGCACTGAGGGCGCGGTGGGATGGGGTTGGACATCCAACTTCATTCTGCAGCGGAGAGCTCTGCTCCCTCCTCGTGTGCTCCACCTCCTCAGCACACCCCGTGCCTTCGCCTTTACAAGCACCCCGAGTGCTTTATCAGAGAGAGCTGTTTTGTTTCTTAACGAGTGAAGCAGGAGAGCAGGGGAGCGCGGCGCTGGGGCTGTGTTTGGCTGTGTAATGTTCATTTCATGCTCCGCAAGCAGTTCCCGTATTTAAATTGCAAATATTAGTAATGCTGTCAGACTTCAAGGGTGAATGTGACTTATTCATCGCAGCATGATTTGAGTTAAAATGCATAACTGGAGCTCAAGCAGACAAGTCACATTTTATTGGGGAAAAAAGAAAGTGTAAATGTACGATAGTGTATGTATTAATGAAATTGCTCCAGATTGATTATTTCTCTTTTTGAGTGGTTTATCAGGGAAACAATTCTAATCCCTTAATAGATAGAGATGGGGAGCTGTCACGTGCACTGTGGCTGAGAGGCAAACCTGGCAGAGCTGCGTTGCAGTCCTGTGACAGACCTTACTGTGGGTCTTTGCCACGGGTGGTGGTGCTTTTAGGCACTGGTCTGGGAGCTCAGAGGCACTGCAGACCCGTGGCCAAGGAGCTGAGTGCTCCATATTCTGCCTGCCCCATCCACGGGTGTTCAGTGCTGTGTTGTGTGGGCAGTGCTGGACGCCGTTGCCCACGGTAGGGGTGGAACTGGAAGATCCGTAGGGGTCCTTCCAACCCACACCGTCCTCTGATGCTGTGATGGAGGGTGGGAATTTGCACCTGAGATTCCAGGTTTCACTGCAGGTTGCCAATTTCAGCCCATGTTCTGGGGCTCAGTTTGAATCGTTAACATCAGAGCTCGGCTTATTGAACTGTGTTATCTACTCCTAGCATCAGCTTCTTCTAAAAGTTTTCTATATATATATATATAAAACTTTTGCTTTCTTTTCTTTCCACTGATACATTTAAAATAAATTCTACGATTAGAAATGTTAAAAGTCTAATTGTCTCCCCTATTGTGCCAAAGTTCAAACGGAACATTTATCAGTCTCGAGTTCAGGCTGCAATTGATGTGTGCAGCTGAAAGCTTTTTAATTCACTCAACAGGAAACAATGAGCACAACTGATTAAATTTGAGCTGGTAATTTATTCACGAGCATCAGCATTTCACACCCTGTATGGAAGTTTGCAACCGCGGGGCCACAGAAGGTGGAAATGAGTGGCAATGGGAGCGTCCTTGCAACCGTGGGCATGCCATGGTGGGATGGGGGGACTTGGAAGGCTCGGGGTGGGGAGCTGCCATGCTGCTGCTGGAAGGAGTGGACAGGGGAGGCTGGACGTTGTCATCCAGCCCCGTAATGTGGTCTGAGATGTTTAGATTAGGCCGGAGAAATTGCATTACACGTTGGAGCCGTTCATTTCATTAATCTTGTTACTGCTGCGGTGCTGAGTGTCCGTTCAGACAAACGCTTGGGATCCTGCCATGTGCAGCCTTCATTTCTAAGTGGGAGATGCGTGCAGCCCGCTCCCTGCCCCAGCGGAGCGTGCGTGGCTGAGCACAGCGATGACAGCGGAGTGGACTTCTGCTCTCCTTGGCCGTGCTCTGCACGGAGGGCTGCAGGTGGGCAGCAGAGCATCCCTGGGATGCTCATCCTGCACCCTCCAAACCGTACAGGCAGAGATATGATTTCTTTCTATGTGGGCTACAGCAAAACCGCTCCGGGAGCTCACGCACACTGCTCAGCACAGATCTGTTCCAGGCTGTCCCTCCCCCGGATTAGGTTTAATTGGTAGTTAGTAAAGATCCGAACAGATTTGGTGCCATGTTTTTAAATTAAAGGCAGAGTGTTCTGTCACAGCACTTCCACCCCGCAGCCTCAGGGCTGCTCCTCGTCCCAGCTCTGCCCTGGGCTCATGCCGACATCGCGGCCAAGCGTGGCACTGCCTCATGTTCGCCCTTTTCAGATTCAAAACAGACTCAGAACAGATTCAAAACGTGCAGAGATTTTAAGAGCAGCCAGGAAATTCGGGCAGATTTCGCAGTAAAACTTTACGGTGTGTTTCTGAATTATTCACCCCAGCTCTAACCTTAAAACCCCTTTATCCTTCATTACCAACACGCTCAGGTTGGCCATTACCTTTCCCTCCGCCGAACAATCTTTCCTTCACCTGTGCATTTGCTTTTATTGTCCAATAAAGAAAAGGTCAAAGCCAATATAATGAAGCTGCCGGTGCTGCTGCACAGAACCACTTTTTCACCACCAGTAATTAG
This sequence comes from Cyrtonyx montezumae, assembly GCF_038088225.1. Taxonomy (NCBI): domain Eukaryota; kingdom Metazoa; phylum Chordata; class Aves; order Galliformes; family Odontophoridae; genus Cyrtonyx; species Cyrtonyx montezumae. The sequence continues at coordinate 675,576 of NW_027071948.1, forward strand.
GGGTCGGTACCGTGAGTGCTGAACAAATACTCTTGCAGAGGCATTTCAGCAGCGTGTTATCGCATTGTAATGAGCATCGTGTGAGCGATGAGTGCGGGCTCTGAGCGTGCACCCCAGCCCAGAGCCATCCCAGCCCCTCAGAGGGCATCTCCATTGCACCCTGAAGGAACTGAGTGGGTTTTCTGATGATATTTCTACTTTAATTTGCTGTGCAGAGGCAGCTGGATGTTTGAGTTTCCCCCTCCTGAAGCTCCTGGCGGGTGATGGGATGGAGCACATGGGGAACATGGGCACTCCTCAGCCCTTTGGCCACCCTGGCTGCTCTGCCCTGTGGTCCCTGAGACGCTGAGGGCCTCTGGTGCAGGAAGCACAGTACCTACAGACTGAAATCCTTATCCGTAAACACTTCTACACTGTTAACAGCAAAACAAGCAACTGCTGACATGAAGGCTATTCTGGACAGCAGGCTGCATCCGTTGTAACAACTGAAACCAATCCAGCATGCTGATATCCTCTCCTCTTTGCCTCTTGCCCTCCCTCCGACCCATCAGGTGGGGTTGCCTGTGAGGAGCATCGCCAGCAGTTGGGTGGTGATGAGTTAAAGCTGCTTTATTCCGCCGTCACTCTTCCTGCTCCAGGGAAGACAAATGGTTCATTATATTCCCCATCATTTTCTCTGATGCCTGGCTGCCTCCCATAGAGATGTTGGGGCTGCACCATGGCACGTCATTACCACGATCTCTCAGAACAGATGTGGAGAGCGTGATTTCCTATTTGGACGTGTTGATTCATGCCAGGGGCAAACCAGGGCGATCAATCCTTATTTTTCTTTAAAAACCACCTATGTAGACAGACATAGCATGAAAAAATAAACAGTGAAGTGCATCGTCTACCTGCTCAGGAGGAAAAGAGGAGAAAAAGCCGTGGCTACAAAAGGTTTGGCAGCAGTTGAATGAATCTCATGGTGGCATCTTTCAAAGACACTGACACCGAGCTTGAATTAATCCAGGCAGACCCCGTTGGATCCGGGGGATCTCAGCTGTACACGTGGACATCCTCGTGCGAGCAATTCCTGCCAAGTGAAGGGAAAGTTACTATCGATGCTGCACTTTACTGTCTGCAAAACGCGTATCCATGGATGGCTTTGTGAACACTCAGTTCTTATCTGTGTTCCTGGTGGTAGATAACGGCTTCCTCTGGGCTTTTCAGCGTGGCTGCCCCGGGGAGTGAGGGCTGCAAATGGGAAGTGGTTGCACTCCTTGAATTCGTGGCTGTTAGGGGAAATGTCTGCAGATATTTCGGGAGAAAATATCTGGAATGTGCAGAGCGGTACAGTGCACACACTGACTATTTATTGTGGTGGCTACCAGGTCTCCTTAAGGTAAGTATTGAACTCCTCCCCTCCTGGGCAGCATTGCCTCTCCAATCCGTTGAATTATGATATTCAGTTCAGCAGAAGCCTGTGTGTGTGCTACAGGCAGGGAGAGACAAGACACGAAGGGCAGAATGGAGCCCTCCAACAGTACGTTTAGCTTCCACAGCAAGAGGAAGGAAGGCTAAGGGGGAAAAAAGATCCTCTAAAAGCTTAGGGTGTTTTTTTTCCCCCTACAGAGGCTTCATTTTCACTTAAAAGAATGACTCACTCGTGACTGTACCTATGACTACATGTTGTTAAAATAATAGGGCTGGTGTTTCTAATGAAGTGATGGCCAGCTGTGCGAGGGAAACACTTGAGTTTTGATGGCAAAATCCTGATTGCTTTAGCTGGTACAAGTGAGTGAGAGTCCAGGACCTGCGCTGCACAAGCAGAGCACACCATGGGCACCTCCAGCAGCGAAGAGATCAGCATGGGATTGGTGTTCTAAGGGGGATTTTGGTGTGTGCCCCATGTGGCACGGTGGGATGATGCCAACCTGCAGCCAATGGCAGGCCAACATCCACCAGAACCTACGGATGGGTCCTGGCCCTGTGCAGCCCAGCACCTCGCCCAGGACCACAGCTGTGTGCAGCCCCACGCAGTCCCCAGAGATCCCCTTTGGTTTCTGTGCTGCATCGAATGAATGAAACACTTTGCCAGCTTGGAGAGAAACAACAGTAAAAGTGATTAACAACAGGTCCTGTTAATATATAAAGAGCAAAGCGTGTTTTATTTTCTCGCTGGAGGTTGTGTTATTCCCGTTGTTATTTTTAACTGCCTTCTCCCTGGCTGCTCAAGGGAAACAGGAGGAGCACACTTGAAATTAAGTGGAAATTGAGGTGTTGAGGATGCTGCCCTAGCACCCGGGGAAGGGGCTGGGATGGCCGTGGCTGTTGCCTTCTCCCAACCACGTTTCCTTCCAGAATGTCTTTTTTTTATCCCCATAAATTGGTGCTTTGTTTTGATAGGCAGGAGCCATTCCTGTTCACACACTTTTAATGTAATGTGGGAATTAGTAATTTGTAATAGTGGCTGAAATCACTTTCTAATACATAAAACATAAATACAGCAAGCACGAACAAATGAGCCATAACTCTCTCTAATGGAAAACACTGCCTCCCTTCTTTTTATGGTGTATGGAAAAAATGGCCCCACTATTTTCGATCATTAATTTTGTATTGGCCCAAACCGTGGTGCTGCTGGTTTCCAAAGTACTTCTTGCAAAATAATGAGGCTATTTATTAGTACCAACGAGGCTGCACAGAAAGAACAGTTGAGATAGTTTCTATAGTAACTCCCTGCTAAAACATTTGACATTCACCCCTGCTAAATCTGTTCTGCCGCCTTAATTGCGAGGCTCAGCCGCCGAACCCGCGGCGGAGGCTTTGGGTCGAGGAGTGCCCATGCTAATTTTTCTCCATCCATTACACCATCCATTTTGAGCCATTACTGCTGGGCTGTTCACGGGGGCTCCATTTGGTCATCGTGGCCCTGGCAGTGTCTCCCTGCGACGTGCTGGTCATCACACTCCGTCCAGTTGAGGACCTGGGGATGCATGAGACGCATCTCTTGTTTCGGTCGTGCTGCCCATTGGCACTAATGCAATTCCAGCCCCCTCCCAGGCTGCCTGGGCTCAGCACAGGGTCTCAAAGCTGCAGTGAGGCTCAGCAAGGGAGAGAGAAAGGAGCCTGGGCTTACACGGTCCCAGCATCGCAGCGCTGTTGAGAAGTAATTGTGTTTGGCCGTTCAGTTACTTCCCCAAATAAAGAAAAACACAATTATTCACATTCACCAGTCGGATGCTCTGGGAAATAAGAACTAATTCTATTTTTTATACGCTGCTGTAGGAACGGCCTGCATTGAGTTAGAAAACAATAAAAATCCCTGGCAGCCCATTTATGCCTTCAAGCACAACAACCCGCCCGCGGGTCACTGCAACGCGACGCGTGCTCCTTGCAGAGCAGGAGCTCCTCTTGCTCAGGTGCTGCAGTGTAGCAGTGCTCCATGGGATGCCCCTGGCACCTTGGCCCCACAGCATCCCACATGCCACCAGCAACTAGCTGTCTGCCGCGGTGGGGCTGGAACTAGCTGGTCTTTGGGGTCCCTTGCAACTCAGACTGTTCAATGACTCCATGATTCCCCATGGCATGCGTGATGACCACAGAATTACCGAGTAGAATCATAAAATCAGGAAGGTTGGAAAAGACCTCTAAGGTCGTCACATCCAACCATCACCCCACCCCCACCACGTCTGCTAAAGCACGTCCCCCGATCCACATCCACCTCCAGAAACTGTAACTCCACCACTTCCCTGGTGGGGAATCCTGTGCCAGTGCTTGGCCAAAAGATGCTCACGCGCCAGAAGCAGCCCGCAATATTCAATTATCTCCTGACTGACTTTTGTTCAAATCTCTCTGAGGTCATCCTGGAGGAATTATTCATCAAAACCAGAAAAAGTTACTGCCACTTAGCGAGAGCGTGCTGGACGAGCTCGCTGCAGGAAATGAGCAAGACAGCTTTATGAGTAAATTAACAAGATTTATAACACCAGCAAGACAGAGTCAGCTCTAATCGCTGTTCCTCCTGGTGCCCCACGCTGCAGATGGGCAGATAACAAGGGCAGAGCATCGGGGGTGGCTTACAGGGGCTGGGGTGTGGAGGTGGCAGTGCCAGCTCCACGGGAGCTGTGGATTTCTCACGACTGCTCCATTCAGCAATTTTCTGTTCCGAGGAGAAATCCCTGCCATGACGTATTGCTTGCAAACAGCAGGAGGAAGCACATGGCAGGATAAAGCAGTACAGCTAATTCTACATAATTGAAGTGTAATTGGAAAAAAAAGAATTAATTAGTGAGGTTACCTCTGATCCTCAGCAGGGTCCTGCTGTGCCTGCAGCCCTCTCCATGGGGCAGCTCAGGACAGTGGGAGTGGGGTCAGGGCAGGGGTGCTGGTGCAGATCCCCTGCACTGTGGGGATGAGCTGCTGGACAGGGAGCTGGGGGGGATTATGCCAAATAATTATACCTTGTTACTCATCGCTTCTAATCGCTTTATCATGGCAATCTCTTGTTTAGTTTCCCTCACTTTCGTGCCTGCCCTGGCACAGGAGCGATCAGGAGTCAGTGCTCCCCAACATTTCCTTTTCCACCAGTGCTCCCAGGCCGAGCATTCCTATGGGAAGCCGCAATGGGAAGCACCGGGGCGCCATCCCACACATCCCACTCATGGATGGGGTTACAGGAGGAGAACCACTCTGTGCCCCTCATAGATCTCAATTTGGGTAACAAATCTCAGAAAATCATGGGTGCCCGAAGATGAAGGGATGGCTTAAATTTATCAGGGAGGTTTCCCACTGACAATTACTCACTTAGCTCTACATGACAGGTGGAGAAACAGATCTGGAGGGAGGGGGAGGCATCCATCAGCCCCAGCCTGTGGGTGCTTGCAGGGGGAGCAGAGCTTCTCCCCACAGTGCTGCTGCTCTGTCTCACCGGCTGCTCCCGTCCCCCATCAAACCATTATTAGAACTGGCAAGCCATCATGAGGAATAAAGATTTATTGTGGTGTAATTTCCCAGGAGGAAGAGATTAATGCTGGGGAGAGAGGAACCAGTGTTTGTACTCTGTGGGGATGGGGGGGGGGGGGGGTTGGTGTCCACCCCTCTGGCACCTGCAGGGCTTTGTGCACCCCACCCCCGGCACCTTCCCCTGCTGACCTGCTGGGCAGCGCTGACCCCAACCACAAAGCAAGGCTCCGGGGAGCAAGGCGCTGAGCTGCAGCGCCCAATCACAGCCCCACTGGGAGCTTGGTGCAGAGCATCTGCTCCAGCATCGCCCTCGCCACGCTCCCCGTGTGATGGCTCGGCTCCGCTGCACCCAGAGCTGTGCTCATTTCTGTTCTGCTGCGCTCTTCAAAGACATTTGTTCCCACAAAGGCCGCCTGCTGAGCACTGCTTTGTTCTCTCTCAGCTTTGCAGGACAACAACAAACGCCTGGCACCGTTTAAGAAGCACGACGTGCGTTCTCAGTGCGGGCACAGGCACAGCAATGTGCCACGCATGCGACATTCTGGAGCTGGGGGGTTTGGGGCTGATATTTTTGAAGCCTTTGCTCAGGGAAAGCTCCCCGATGCACAGATGGAATAGACCTAGAGCTGCAGCTGCAGGATGCCCAGCTCCGGTCCTGCACCTCCGTGCTCTGCAGCACCTCCTGCTCCCCGGGCGGTGCTCAGCCCCCTGCGTGTCACCCCTTCAGGTCCCTTACGGTGTGGGACTCCACGGGCTGGCAGCACGCCACGCCATGCATCACGGGAGGCTGTTGTGCTGATGATGTATGGCACAGCCCCAACCCCGAGCACGGTGACCGTGATGTATTGCAGAGCAGGAACACATCCGTGCTAAAATACATCAGCATGAATTAGCGTGAGGCCGGCACCTCGCCGAGCAGGAGCAGCTGCACGTGCAGCAGCAGCACCAGGGGAAGGGGAGAGGAGGAACACGAGAAACCCACGGAGGCGTTGAGTATTCCACTCATTGATTTTGCTATGGATATAATCCACGGGCTCAGAGCACGGCCAGCACTCACAGACCGTGATGGAAGGGCCCCTATGAAGGGCCACTCTTTGTGTTCTTGCTATCGGTGGATGTCTTTCGTAGGAGGAGGGAATGCTCCGAATGCCTATTTCGATCTTGGCTGGAAAACTTTCATCATTATCATTTCAATTAAAATTGCTCTTTGAAGCAGTCTGTCTTCAGGCTCTGCCACACGAAGCTTTGCTCTCATGAACACAGGAAACTTGAAAACTAAAAATGACCCTATTTTAGCCAGCCCTGATTTTTACCTCCCCTTTGATGGGTACACTCAGAGCGGGGCAGGCAGAGCAATGGGGCCATCTGCTGATGCTGGGAGCTCTTTGAGGCCACTCTCCCACCTGTGTGGGGCTGCTCAGGGGTCTTAGTGACCCATAGCAGACGATCCCTTTACTCTCATGGCCACCAAAGATGAAGCCGTGCTGTTCTCCTCTTGCCACTTCTCCGAAGCTCACATGCCAACCTCCTGGGGTGAGCGATGAATATCCATGAGCCGGAGATTATTCAGCACTTCTATAAAACAAACTGATGCTCAGCGCTAATTTATGGATACACTGAATTATCTAACGCAAATGTAAATAGGATATAAAAAGAGATATCAAAAAGCAGAACCTACAATCGAGTCAGGCTTCTCAGTAACGAGGTAAGCAGAAGGGAAGAGGAAAAGGAGCCCCGTAATTTATGCATCTGTGTGTCCCATTCTGTCCTCAGGAGCGCGAGCACTGCCGACCGTCCTTGATAACTGCTCGCAATGTCATCTTTTTAATGAAAATTAAGTGCTTTGGTTGTGCTGAGCAGAAGCTGTGCGGACATGTTTAATTGCAGCCCTGGGAGATGGCAACCTCATTTGAAAGGAAGTGGGTCCTCCGAGGACCCAGCGTGGGCTTTTCTTCAAAACCAACAGGCACCGTCAACTTGTAAGGACTGAAACCACTTTTCCTTGTATCCGTGCAAGCCGTTTCATTTCCTCTTCATCTTCTCTAATTCTCTTTGTCTCCAGCTTTCCATGAGCGGATGCATTCTTAATTACAGCTGCAGTTGCTTGCCCTGTGCATGAAGGCGGGCCCAACGCAGCACTGTGCTCACCAGCCCTGCTGACCGAGCATGGCAGCGGGCACGAGCCCGGCACAGCTCCCCATCCTTCATGCACACTGTTATTTTCTGTTATTTCCTGCTGTGCCAGGGCCAGCTTTGCCAGCAGAGCTCTCAGTGATGCTCGGGGCGGCCCTTGGAGCCCGGCGGGTGGGACTGGTGCAGCTTTTCCATTGCTTAAGAAAAGCTCGAATAAATCCAGTTTTCAGAAGTCATATATTCCACTTCGAACACATTACACCGTTTCTCATTCTGCTCTTAAGGCAAAGCCCTGCTCGCATTCCTGCTAAAAGCAAATCCCTCGCTGGATTAGGTTAGCCTAGAAAAACTCTGTACATAAGCAATTACACATCATTTCTGAGGTGTTTTGTCTCCTCGCATAAGGAAATCAAAATCCCCATTCAACAATTCATGGGAAGAAGCGGCTCCAACACAGAGCAAAATGCGTGTTGTGTCCTTCCTTTAATCAAGTTAATGGTCATCATTTCACATGCTAATGTCTCCTCGGTGGTCCATCAGCTCGCTGCAGCTGCAGCAGCGTTTGATCTGGTGCGGTTTACCTAAGAGACCCAATTACAAGCTTTCCTCCAAGCAGGCGGACTTGGAAACCTGGCAAATAAAAACCCTGCTGTGTCCGCGGCGAAGTTTTCCTCCGTCGTCACAGATGGCAGGTCAATCATTTCAGGACTGGGTAAAACGACCAAGCAGCAGCGTGGTTTCTGTCCCACTTTTTCTCCCATTCCCCAAGGGCTTGGAAACCAGCAGGAGGGCACTGGGGTGCTGGTTGCAATGGAGATGCAGCTCTAGGGCTGCAGCCGGCGCGTGGAGCCGCATGGCCAGCAGTGCTTGCTCTCCAGTGAGCAGGCAACCAAGTGCTCCTCGCATCCCACCAGCTCCCAGGACCCCTCCGTCTGACTCGTGAGGCTGGAGGCACAATTTGCATTGCTTTCCCCTGCTTATTTTAATTGGATCCGTGGCATGCCATCCGCCAGGCTGGGGCTGTGTGAGCAGCTCAGCAGTGTCCCACCTCCAGGCTGGGGGAGGTGTTGGCGTTGGCATTGCCATCTAGTGGCATTTGCTCACAGCTGCCTTTTGTCCTCCATTTTCTTACACAGTCGGCAATAACCAGAAATAACCACGACCGTGCATTTCATATGTGTTCTCGTGATCTTTGCATCCATTTGCCTGACATGCAAAAAAAAAAGATGCTACCCAAAGGCAAACCCGAGATACAATGAGCTATCAAAAAGGTGCACTGGTGGTCTGGATTGGTTTCCAAGAGCTCCATTCCTCCCTTTGCTCGAGTGGAGAGGCAACCATGAAACTCTGTAAATGGCAGAGTCAATTTTCTCCTGTGTTAATCCAGGCAATGAGTAAAACACGCACCAGTGTGCAGAAGATTACAGTGTGAAAAGCAGGTGAAAACCTTGGGCAGCCCACGGCCGTGCCAACACGAGGGGCTGGCACAGCCCCTGGCTGCCTGCACCCACGCAAGGTGTCACAACGTGGCCCCTCTGACAGCAGCTCGCAATCTCCAGCGGATGCAAGATAAGGGGGCCGCTGGGGAAAAGCCAAACCAGAAAGATAAGAGAGCTTATTCCGTTCAATTATTGAGCAGATAAGGCAGCAGAGGCGAGCCTGGCTCTCCTAATCCATCCCCATGTGCCGCAGAGGGTCGGCCTCTTCCCAACGAACCGTCCCCACGTGGCTGCTGCAGTGTTTGTCAGGGGCTCAGCAGCTCAGGCCTCCCACCAGCTTGTTTTTAAATATATAGTTAGCCTGGAAGGCCAACCCGAAGCACAAGACTCATGGAAAGTGTCCGCTTTTAAAACGAACTGGCAGAGATCTGAGGGGGAGCTCGCTCAGAAGGTGCTCACAGATCCTGCATGGCACTGGCTGCCAGCCCCAGCCTGGGACCACTCTCACCCATATTTCTTGTGAAATACGAGCTTGGCATTACTCGCAACCTTTGCACAAAGGTTAGGAGAGAGCTTGCTGGGTTTTTCCCAGTGATTCAAAGTCGGGATGCGCTGTCAGCAGGGAAGAAGAAGCATTCCCCCCCCCCCCATGCAGTGCCCATAGCTGGGATCACAGGCACAGAGCAGAGCACAGGGTCACAATCCTGCAACAACAATGCTCAGCTACAGCTCGTCCCGGCCACGGGCACCACTGCCTGCCACTGCACACACCTCGATTTGAGCAGGGCACAGGTTCATGCTTTGGGGTGACTTCCTCAGATTTTTAATTATCACAGGCAATTAAGACTTTAATTCTGCCAGGCTCCAGCTGCTGCGCTGGCCGAGCTCCAGCATCCCATCCAGCTCCCAGCTCTGTGCAGGGATGCTGGGCACAGAGCAGGAGCTCCGGGATGGGGGTGAGAGTGGCAGCCCCGCAGGAGCAGAGCCCATTGCACTCCTACCTGTGCACCAGGCTGAGCCCTGCCTGCTTTCACCATCCCCACGGGGCAGATTCAGGAGCCAGGCAGAGGAGGAAGGAGAATGAGCAACGTGGAGGAAAAAAAAACTCAGGGAGGAGGAATGCTATGCTCTGCATCTGGCTTTGCTTGGCACCTCTTCCCTGGGCAGGCAGAGCGGGCATCTGGGAGCAGGGGAGGGAGCACTGCAGTGCACCTGGGGCCAACAAAGCCCCCGGGCTCTGCTGGGGTGCAAAGCACAATCCCTTGCAACATCCCTTCTCTTTTCACGATGAGAACCTCTTTTGTAGCTGATCTAGTGCAAGTCCATGCAGTTGTAATGCACACACACATGAGAACGTGTCTCTCCGCTGCTGTCTTTCACATTATCACAAATAAATATCACCTCGAAGAACGGAGGGAGCGTGAGCTCTGCCTCTCCTGGCGTCCCACAGCGTAATTAGCGAGCGCATGTCAACTGAAGCCTGAAATGTGGAATACAGAAATCAGAGGAGCTCACCCAACGAGACGGAAAATGAGAAAGCCTCGCCCAATGGCAGAGCTCTCTAAATATAACCATTGCTGCAAAATTATGCCAGAGAATAATTCATACTCAGAAATAGCTCTGGAACTTCGTGGAAGCATGGGGAGCTAAACAGAGCGAGCTGCAAGGAGCAACGCGGGAACGGCGTAAACACGACGGACGTGTGAGAGCATAGAAGTGACAACAGGGACTATTCCAGCACAGTCCTAAGCAGGCTGGCAGTGCTGCTTCGTGTGGGAGTGGGGAAAGCCTTGGGAAGAGGTGGGAGGTGTCCTCCCCAGCGATCACCTCCTGCATGGAGGGAGGCGACGGGTGACCAAGGCTCCCAGGCTGCTCCTCCCAGCGCGGCTCGTCCCCGTCCCTTCTCTTTGGAGTGATTTCAGCTGCTGTCTTTAATTAAATTCAGTGTGATCGGGTTTGATTAAAAGGCATCGATTGTGGGGAGGGGGCTGTAATTGCGGCCGTTCGTCAGCAGCCGGGAGCGTGTGAGATCTCATCGTTAATAAATCAGTGCCGGCGCTGCTCAGTGCGCGGCCGCTGCGGTGCAGAAATGCAGGTGGGCTCTTCTGGCACTCAGCGATGGATTAACACCACTAAAAGCTGCAAGGCATCGCAGCGAGGAATGAGAGGGGTCCTGGGACAGAGGGAGGGAGCTGGGCGGCGTGTGGCTCGATGCTACCTGTGCTCCTGCTGCCCGTGTGAGCGCTTGCTTTGTCCGGGATGCGCTTCTCCAACAGCTGAGACACGGAGAAGGGACAGAGCAACGTACTGACACAACTCCTGCAGAAAAATGGGGGCCCAAATGAGCAGGCTGAACACTTGTGATGGATTTGCATTATTTTCGGCACGCTGCTGGATTGGGCATGTCATCACATGGCTCCTTCCGGGCACCTGAACGTCTGTAGGAATGAAATGGGCCGCGCTGACGCCTTCGGGTGTCTCCGGGGTGTTAGGAGCGTAAAAGTGCCACTTCATGCTTCGAGATGCTGCTGCAATAAATCGATCCTATTTCCACTGCCTATAAACTGCAGCTACGGCGTCAGGGCGACTCCAGGATGAGGGGCAGAGGATGCGAGGGGCCCTACAGTGGTGGTGGTGCTGGATGGAAACCCACAGAGCACGAGGACACATCACCTCGGCACCTCCTGAGCACTGGTGCCCGGGCACTAATCCTCACGACTTAGAAGGCTTCGTGACTAATGTGGCCATAATCAAAATGGACCACAATCATTATAACAGTAAAGCGATCCTCGCATTTCCCCATTACTAATCTTCAGCTTCTCCTTGTGACCTTTACTTTTAAATGTTTCAATACAAATAATGCACTTCTGCGAATATATTCTTCTGATTATTTCCCACCGCTCTGATCCTCCATGTGCGACAGTCCCTGAAGTGCTAATTTGTTCTCTTTCCTGGTAATTGCAATTTTAGAAATAGCTTTCTCAAACGCTCACAGCCTGATCTCTGCTTCCAAGAGATTTCCTCCCCCCTCCCCTCCGCCGTGCGCTGCGTGCCCACGGTGACACGGGGTGGTGACACGGGGCAGAGCGGGGGCTCACGCTGCCCCGGGAGACCCCACTTGGGCTGGGAGCCTCCTAATGATTTCCAATTAGCTCTTATTAATTCCGGCTGTAACGGGTTCACTTATTCAGCCGGGATGGGGAGCGTGCTATTACTGATAATAGCACATATTTTCCCTTCGCGTAGCGATACACAGAGGGAAAAGAGCCCAGCAAAGGAGATGATGGTGGGAGAGCACCCCGAGGCTTGCAGTTATCAGTGATTAATCCCCATCAACCTCATTGGGAACAGACACTGCTGAGCAGAAGTTAACGCAGTGACCGCTGAGTGGACTTTGCTCTGGGGCACGGCCTGGCAGTGTCACAGAGGAGCAGAACCCCATGGGGACAAAGCCCCCCAGGCAGATGGACCATAACTCAGCTCTTCCCTGCTCACAGCTGAAGCGTCCACAGCCCATGTGAGGTGGGGGAACACTGGGGATGTGGCGGGGAGGTTCCTGACCCCCTCCTTGCCCCCCAGAACTGCTCCCATCCATGCAAAGCCGTGCCCCCGGGCCTGACCTTCCACACCAGTTCGAAGAAATGGTCGGTGATTAATTTCAGCTGAAGGTTAAGAGCCAACATAAGCTACAAAGTCAATGACTAATCTATTAAGCTCCCCTGTAACTTAATTTACATGTTTTTAATGATTACTTCCTACCTGGGCACTCTGAAAACTAATTGGACTTGAATCGTTAAGTGTATTCAGAGGTGGACTCAAATTAATAAGTACCACTCAGGTCTGCTTTTAGCTGCAAAAGAAAATCAACGTCGGTTCCTGCGCTGCCAGAGCACTCATTGCTATGCAAATGCTGCAGCCTCCTCCATTCACCGGGATCTGCTCACTAATAACACGGATGCATTAGCCAGGGAGCCAGGCTGTGCCGTGCCCACTGCCATTTAGGAATTAAAATCCCAATTAAGGGCTTGATGCACTTCTTGAAAATTGAGTTTTTTCTTCTATTGTGGGGAAAGAAGAGAAAGTGCGTTCAGGACTTGAGATGGACAGCAGGCTGTGCATCATCCCCTGGTCCTCAGCGTGCACAGGGCCCACCAGGTTCGGTGGTTTCTGTCCTCCAGCAGCTGCAGGTGCTCAGGATGTGTCCATGCCCTGTGACCACAGTGCCCTGTCTGCATGGCAAGCAGACGAGGTGGGCCCCTCTCTGCACACAAGGAGAGCTCTGGCTTTGAGGAAAGGATCTGGTGACGAAAAAGGAGATGTGGTTGGAATGAGAAGCACCTACTTAGGAGTTAACATGAAAGCCCTTTTAATATAATTTAATGGCAGGAGGCAAAATGAGGTTTAGAGATGCAGCACAGGCTCTCTGCTTAAGGAGGGGACGAGCGTCGGATCAATGCACAGAAGGATCACAAAGAAAGAAAAAAAAAAAAGCAGCGTGGTGTCTATTTCTCCAAGAAGTCTGCCGTCCTCGCTGGAGCTGTGGGAAGTGAAATGAATTCATTCCCCATTGGATGCACACAGCTGTCCTCTTTGCAGCCCACGGCCATTAGAGAGGAGCAGGAGCCCGAGAGACGGGGTGGGTCCCACTGGGCCCCGGTGTGAGCTGCACACACATGAGGTGAGGGGAAGGTGCATCACTGCATCCTGCACACACAGCAAGAGGAGACCACAGGGCACGGGGCTTCTCCAGCCCACCCTGCTCAGGGGCTGCAGTGATGCCCAGCAGAGCTGCAGCAGTTGACTCACATAAGCAACCCCCCCTCCCCCCCCCCAAATCCTTCTGAGTCTCAAGTGGGTCATGGAGAGTTTATTTTACTGATTAAAAAGTTTATCGGAATAAATCCACAGCTCCAGGAGGACGTTGGTTGGGTCACAACCAAAGGTCCCTCGGTGCCCTCTCTGATGCCTCTGATGATGGGGGGGAGGTGCCACAGGAGCCCCCCATCTCAACCCCCGGGGCCACAGCAGGCTGGGAGCTGGGCCTGGCAGCTCTCCTCCAGCACAAATAACGGCTCCAGCAGAGGAAGCCGAATTTCCTCGCAGTCCTCAGAGGATGGAGCCTTTCATTGTGGGTTTTTCATTAGCTCACAATACAGGAGCTGTACAGATGCTGTCTGTTTCCCCCCCAATAGCGAGGAAATTATGCACCTGGGCTAGCAGCCAGCATACAGAGGATTTATGCCTTCCAAGGCCTTTTATTAACTTGACAACATATGGCTCTATCCAGAGCTCTGCTCCTGCTCCCCAGCCCCACGTCGGGCTCTCCCCACTGCCCTGGGGAAGCACCCAGGGGGCACACCCCTTGGAGCAGGTGGGGGTTAACGAGGCAACACTGAACCATTTCCATATTTAATAACATTTCAGTTCCCTTTTCTCCCTCTCCCCCCCTCTGCACAAACTCATAACAGTTGCAAAGCTCTAAGTCACAGGATCTCTCTCCTGCAGCTGCCTGAGCTCACAGGGACGCAGCAGGAGATGGGCTGACATGGGACAAGCCCCTGTCCAAAGAGGCATTGCCCACGACAATGGGGGCACACTCCTACACCTACAAGAGCCAACCTCTTGAGCAACAGAACCCCAAAGAAAATCCTCTACTTTCTCACATTCGTATCTGATTCTCCATCCTCGTGGATTGCTGATGTGAAAGGCTGTGACCGTGGAACCAGAGTCCCATCAGCCCCGAGCCCGTGAGGCAGCACGGGGAAGCAGAGTCACGATTGATTTGCACCTTTAAGGTTCAGCTTGCAATTGATTTCTTGCAGATGGAAGCTTTGCAGCCACGCTCTTGGAAATGCACTGCAGCTGGCAGCAGGGCTGTGGGCAAAGGGAGCTGCTTTTGTTTTTCAGCATTAGTAGCTCCCAGCAAAAGCCCGAGTGGCAGAGCTGCAGCAGGTGAAGGGCTGGCAGGAGGTGGGAGCAGCTCGCAGCAGGCAGCACTGCCAGGAGAGGCCTTGCCAAAACATTTTCATATCTCAATATGTGTGGGAGGAATGTCTAACGATGTTGAACTTAAACTGGCTGGAAAAGTGTCACACTGCTGCCTGGCTTTAGGCACTTCTCTCTCCTCCTCATCTCCAACAAGGCTGCGTGGCACTGAGCTAAGCCTCGGTGCTCCCCCCCCGGGCTCCCATGCTCCCCCGTGGTTTGTTTTCCATGTCCATCTCCACTTGCAGCACTCGTGCAGCCTTGCTCAGTCGTCACCCAGTATTTCCAGCTCCTGCAGCTTTGCTCTAAGAGCTGGGTCTGAAAGCACAGCTCTGCTTTGCACTGTGCGAGCTGGGGTGGCTTTGGAAGGAGGGGAGAAGAGAGGAAGAGAGGAGAGAGGAGGAGGCAAGAGGAGGTTTAGCCACACTGAGGCACCCGGCTCTCAGCTGTCCCCTGGTAGACACACAGAGCTCAGGGTGTTTTCATAGATGTGTCAGCAACGTGCTGGAAAATGCCATCAGGAACTTCGAGTTGAGATTAAGTGCTGCCATTTCTAAATAAACCATTTCAAATCGATGGAGGTGTGATCCCAATAAGCCTTAAGTAAGCTCGGGCACAGCCTGGGTGCGCCGGCCTCACTGCTGCCTGGACCCCCCGCACCCCCAGCCCCACAGACCCCAACCCCTGCACACGCTGCTTTTCCCTTTCATGCACACCCCCATCTTCCAAACTCTTTGTGCATCCCGAGTGCCGCGTGAGTTTGTTTACCGAAGCTCCTTCAAGTGTGGAGAGCACGAGGCTACAGTGGCGTTGGAGTATTGTTGAGTGCTTTCAAGAAGATTACACCCGCTGAAGTAGTAATTAATGTTTGTTTTATTACGTTCTGGGGGATGATCGGCCAACAAGATAATTCAAATAAAGCAGAACATGCTCTGATTGAGCGCTGCTTAAATGCTGGTCCATCGCAGAGTGGCCCGTGCAAAGGGCTAATAATGAAGAGAAAAGGTGCAGGGAGCACACTCACCATTCGTCTGCCCTTCTGTGTCATTAAAAGGATGGAAATTATAGCTTAATGAGTGGAAATCAGGTGGGCTCTTGAGAATTTTGCATGTTTGGTTCCCTCACCCACTGCCGTGCCCCCCATGTGCACAGCCCGGAGCGGCTCTGGTGGGGTTTTGGCAGCGGGATCGGGATTAATTCTTTGCTAAAGTGTCATTATGTTATACACAGGGAAATGTCTGTGCGCCATTATATGGTAAATAAACCTCAGCAGGGCTCGAGTGCCGAGCTCTTGGCAGGCTGAAATCCATCCAGCTCTGTGGCACTGGGATTTGGCAGCGGCCCCGCTCCTCCTCATGGGACCGAGGCGGCACGGAGCTGCACAACACGATCCCATGAAACACCATATTCATTCTGATCTCTTCTTTGCCTGTTCTAAATTTCCCTGAACGGGGAGAGATGAGTTCTCTCATAACGGATCAGGCGGGATAGGCACACGGATACTCCTGCTCTCCATATAAATGATGGGCACGTTGGTGGAGGGAGCTGCGCACCGTGCCAGTTAAATGCCTGGGAGGAAATCATCCTCCATCTGTTGAAATAAATTCCACCACGTCTATTTCTCGGAGTAACCGTGCAGGGATGTAATGTGTTCCGAAGCTCAGGAGTGCAGCGGGGATGCCGGGCTGAGCTCTGAGCTGCGGTGCCATGGTCCTACACCGGGGAGTGGGTTCCCCTCTGCTCTATGGGTGAGGATTTTCCAGCAGATGGAGCCTGCGGGCAGACGATGCGCAGCCGGGAGGAGAGCGGCTGTCCTCTGCCCCGCTGCTCTGCTCTCCCTCTGTCCGCCTCTCTGCCTGGCGGTGGCATGCAGGGCTGGGAAGAGGCTGTTTGCCTTGCCTTGCTTAGCCACGCGAGCTCCCTGGGACCTGTTGCAGGCCGTTGCATGCACGTGTGTATATACGGGTGTGCATGTGTGTGTGTATCTCCCGGCTGCAGGCACGCAACCAGGTCGCTCCTCCTTGGATCTGATGGCTCGGCTGGGGATGACCTGAGGGATGCTGCCAGCCAGCACCAGGCACAGCCTTTAACCACTGAGAGCTCCCACCAGGACCCCCCAGCAGCCTTTCCTTTCCAGACTCAGTATGGAGATACCCTGCAGCAACGTGCTCTGTGAGTTTGGATAGATGCTGGCTCGACTGTGGCACAGAACCACAATCTAGAACCACAGACCGACAGCAGAAGCTGCCTTGCTCTGAGCACAGAGCAGAAGAAATGAGCACTGCCTTGCCCCAACCTCTGCTCCTCGAGCTGCTGCCTCCAGCTCGGCACGGGGCCGAGGAGCAGCTGGGCAAAGTGCTGCCTTTGCTGCTTCCTGGTCAGCAGCCACTCAGTCCTGAAAGCATGTGCCACGGCCAGGGAAGGAGGGAGAGTTTCCGGAGGGGATGGCCCTATTTTGCAGCCATCAGGTGTTCCAGCTGCTCAGATCGAGCTGAGCAGAGCTGCTGCCAGCACAGCATCTGCTTGGGAGATGGGAAAACCTTTCATCCAGAAAGATACCCCCACATTTTTACAAGTAACATCCCCTAGATGTGTTTGAGGAGAGAGCCCACCTCAGTGGGGCACAGCACGTTGCCAGCAGGGCTCCCACACAGCGTGCATTCACTCTTCTCTATTGACATATTGCTCCTCTGCTTGTTAATCCAGGGAGGTGGGCGAGAGTGCAGCACGGATTAAAACAAATGCCAGATCCCAAAGAATAATGTCAGGAGCAGGGGGTGCCCACGTGTGCCACCTCAGGGGAAAACCTCTCCCTCACTGTAAGCTGGTTTGTACCCAGGGATCAGTGGAAAAAAGGGTTTATGAGCCCTTCAGCAGCACCTTCAGCCACTCCGTTCTGTGAGTTAGCCCTCTGGAAGTTTCCCTTCTGCTGGAAATTCCTGAGGAGTGGAGGGGAGGGAAGCACTGCTCACTGTAAGCAGCTTGGGGAGAAAAATAGCATTGTGCTTCACATGATTTCCACATTATGCTAATGCACATCTGTTGAATGTCTCCTTCCCGTTACGAATTCTGCCAGGTCTTTTCTAGTAAGTGGGAATTACTTCCATTCTCTGTTTGGTTTTTAATTGCTGAGTGTTCAGCCCCAGCCATGCTTGGGCTCACAGCCCTTCCCAAGGCCCTGCATCTGTGCAAAGGGCTGTGCTAGGAAAGCCAGCAGGTGAAAGCCTCTAGCCATGGAGCAAAGCAAGAGGTTGGGATGGGTGAACCAGAAGGAAATAAACCCAGGGGGGTCCAAACCCCTCTGAGATCCAATAGTGTGTGTGACTGTGGTGTGTGTGGCTGAGTGCGTGTCAGCACGGGGCTTAACCTGGAAGGATGGAAAGGGATTTGCTGGTGACGAGGGGTGTGGGGAAGCCTAGAGCCCATAGGGAGCGTGGGGCTGACACAAGGGCTTGAAATTAGAAGTTGTTGTTAATTAAAATCGAGGAGCCCTAATCTTGTGCAGAGCAATGCAGGATGGGCACAGCTCCTGCATTGCAGCTGGCACCACGGGACAGCAGTGCTTCATTAGAGCCAATATAAATGGAAAGAGGATTTGGACACACACAGGCGACAGATAAGCAGTGACAGGGAATATAGAAACATGGCCTACTTTTGTCAGCCTGGGGAAATCGGTGCTGTGTTATTAGAGAGCCAACAAGGCCGCTTTGATACAGGACACTGTGCCTCCCACACGGGGATCAGGCAGGGATGGCAGTGCTGGGCTCCTTCCAGAACCCATCTGCCATGGCAGCACCAGGGTTGCATCTCAGAGTTCATCATCTGCACCCCCAAGGCCCCGGAGACAGCAAGGCACGGGGTGTGCTTGCCTCTGTCCCAGCTCCCATTCCTGCATCACCAAGCTGGGAGGCCTCAGCTGCCCTTGCACAAAGCACAGGGAATCCTTGAAGTCTAAGCCTTGGTTCTGAGCCCAAGAGGAGCAGACAGCACAGTCCCTGTTGCTGTCATTGCTGCTGCAGGCTCAGCATCCCAGCACTCGGCTTCCCAGCTGGGACCTGCCAGCATGTGCCACCAGCAGTGCCCGTCCAGGAGCTTGTTTTTCTCTTTCATCAGCGGGAGTTTTGCAGCAACTCACCTTCCTTCTCCCTCTTCCTTGCAGGGATGTCAGTCAGTGCTGGCCCGGAGCCCAGCGGGTGCAATTTGCTCCTATCAAGGTGCTGTGCTCACAGCTGCCCTCCTCCTGCTCCGTAATACTGCGATGCTGTGGGTGCTGCAGGGAGAGATGCCTGCTGCCAACCATCCACTCCAGCCCGGTTCATCCTGCTCTTCCCTGCCATGCTGTTGATGCACGCATGACTTTGGTTAGCAAATGCTTTTGGTGTGAAACTCACCTGTTCTGGGACAGGCGCTGCTCGCACCGCGGTGATTAATGAGCACGACGAAGACCTTCCCCTCACCCCATCGCCCTTGAAAGCTGCTTGAACATGCACACTAAGCAGGAAGAGATGTTTGTGATTATACTTTTTTCGTATTCTTCAGGTAGATCTTCACCATGATTGCAGTCCCTGGGTCAGGCTGGGTTGGAGAAGGGGTTTTATTTGAACAGTAGCTCAAATGCGAATGCACCTTGCTCCAGACATAGGATATTACCTCCAGTTTTTGGAGCCTTTTGGCTTTTTGAAGGGAAAGGAGAAGAAAGAAAATCCTCGCTGTCTAATGACGTTGGTTACAGGCAATCGGATTTAGTCATCTTCAGATGGCTTCCATTTGACATTGATTGATGACACCTCAGCAGCTCCCCGAGCACTTTCTGGCATTGCAAACAAGTTTTGTGGTTGCACCTCCACCCCCCCAGGGCCGCCTCCATCTCCATCCCTGCCGGAGATGCCCAGTGCTGGTGGCACCCCCAGGTTCCTCTATGGCTGGGAATGGCTGTGAGGTCACACATCTGGGAGCTGGTGATGGAAACTGCACTTGGAGCTGAGGTTTGAAAGAGAGCACAGTACAGCTTTG
This sequence comes from Cyrtonyx montezumae, assembly GCF_038088225.1. NCBI lineage: Eukaryota > Metazoa > Chordata > Aves > Galliformes > Odontophoridae > Cyrtonyx > Cyrtonyx montezumae. The sequence goes on from NW_027071948.1 coordinate 695,087, forward strand.
AATAGTCCCTTTCATCCTTCGTAACACTGCACTCTGATAGCAGAACAATACTCCGAAGGAGAAGGCTGATGCTGCTGATAAAAAGCAGATTTGTATTTCTGAGATAGGAAAGTGAACACAGGCTGAGCATATCGCTGCAGGGAGGAGCTGTGCTGACAGCTCGGGGTGCACAGAGTGCCATGCCCTCCGTGTTGGACTACTCAACGCTGCTCATTGGGAGTTTGGCTTATTGGTCACCCATTTTTTTTACCCTTTGGACCTAGCCTGCTTTTTCTGCAGCACTTTTCAAGTTGGGAAGTCTCTTCTGATGCCTCAGAAAGTGGCAGCTTGAGTTTTCTCACTGCACTGTGCTGGCAGCCTTGCTGGCAGCTGGGATGGCAGGGTGCTGTGCCATGGAGGGAGACGGACACCTTAACAGGCTGATAAGGTGACTTCCTAACCTGAAAATGATAAATAATAAATCCTTCCTCGTGCCTCAGACCTCTGTCTTAAAATAAACATGTCTGGGATCTTCAGATAACAGTGTCTTGGAAATATGTACGTTATCTTCTAATGTAGCGATGGGTTGGGGACAACAAATCTGAGCTCCAGGTCCCCTGGTTTCCTGATGGGACACGGGGCAGAAAACAGCACCCAGAGGAGGACCCCACGTCTTCCCCAGTGGGGTACAGTGGGGACGTGGCCAACCCCTATGGCTCTGCAGATTTATGGCAGTACACAGCCTGAGTAATTGAGGGACTCAGGCAAGCCGCTTTCACAGAGTAATTGAAACACAGAATATTGCACCGAAAATTCCTAGCTATGTGTTTTAGTGAATAGCTTTAAGCAGATAATCACTTCCCTTTGCAGGAAAAGTGCAGACGGGGTCAGGTTTGATATGCTGTAAATCAGCACGCTGGAAGGAGCAGCACCTTGTTGTTACTCAGCGTGCTGCTGCCAATTTGGAATTGATGTATTATTATTCCACCGTTTGCTGCTATAGATGCCGCTCTTTGGGGGATGAAGTATTCCCCTCGGCACTCCAACTTTCACATTAAAGGTAAAGTAAAACAGCACTGCTGCGCTGGGAACCGAGAGCAGGATGCAGTAGGAGTGTTTGCTTTCCTTTCTGAAGGCAGAACACGTGCGGACCGATCCGCTCCCGGGCTGTTTTCGTGGCTCATTTCACAATTGCTGGCATCCCCTAGTTGTCCCAGGAGCACTTCTCCTCGCTCAGAGCCTCACCCCGGGGTGGACCCCTCCTGCCCGAGGAGGGATGGATGGGAGCGGCACTGACAGCACCGCAGGAAGAGAAGTGCCACCAAACTGAAGATCTCCGAGATGTTTGAGTGTGAGGAGCCCTGGGGCTGCAGAAAAATACGTGGGTGCAGGAAAATAACCGGGAGACCGAATACGGAATGGCACGGTGGCAGTGGGGGGGATTTTGACCTCAAAAAGAGCCCCGGATCAGCTGCGCAACAACCGCGGCGAGAACGCGGCGGAGGCGAGGCACAAATCAATGAAGGGCAGAAACACGTCCGATAAAATCAGCAAGGGAAAGACGTGAGGAGAGCTGACGGGGGATGTAGGGCAGGGAAAGGCTTCAGAAGTACTCACGGAAGAGTGAGACCCCGAGGCAGCAGCCGGGAGCACGGGGCTCTGCGGGAAAGGGGACTGATGGTGGTCCCGGCGTCACAGTGCTGTGCTAATGAGCCCATTCCTGCAAGTAATGCCTCGAGTTATCGCTGTCTGCAGTTAGGATCACACCCAGCAACAGATATCCCGGCCTATGTAATTGAATTATTTAGGGGCTGACATGGCATGATGGAAGAGGCTTTCTTCCTATTTTTAGGTTTCCATCTACAGGGCTGGAAATTACAGCCATTAAAATGCTCTATTAGTAATGATATATAAAGGGAAAAAAAAAAAAAAAAAACCTGATCAGACTTTTCTGGTGCACATGGAGCATTAGGATATCATTAATTTTAATGATAGAGCCCCAAATTACAAAGCTATTATAATCACACTTGAAGTTTCCGAAGGAAAAAAAAAAGTGGACCATTCTAAATTATTACTAATGAGTAAAAAAATATTTAAATCATATTTAACGGACCTTAAAATTACAGCGGGTATTGCCGTGAGCTCATGGCTGTGTCGGCTGCGCTGTTTCCGCAGACGCTGCCCGGGCTTTGTGTGATGGAGATGGAGCTGATGAAGCACTGATGATGTGAGAATGGGTTTCATTGTCATGGGGATGGAGAGCATCCTCCCGGCGCTTGGAGGACCGCGATGGGTTCATCGCGGAGCCGGAGTGCCCCTCCTGTCCCTCGGAATGTTAGAAGTGATCCATCAGCCGCTGAGCACCAAGTAAAATTGCAGGCTGCGTGCTCGGAAACCGCAGCAATTGGTGTCCTCTGGAGGACGGGAGATCTTATCTCGGTTTTCTTTTAAAACGTAAATGGTTGAGGGACAAAGTGCTTCGACAGAGCGGGTGGAGGAAAAGAAAAAACTTACAGAAATCCCGAGAAAGGAGGGCGAGGGGGAAAGGCTGTGCACCCCCAACCCTCTGCCCCACACCTCATCTCGGAGCAGAATGGCGTTGGGAGAGTTTGGCCTTTGGCCCCATGGATGTGTCCGTCCCAGGAAAGCGGTGGAGGTTCCCAAACTGAGCCCACGCCTCAGCCCCAGGGCCTCAGTCAGGACATCAGCAAGCAGCCCGTGGCCCCGAGCAGCACTGCGTCGCTGACACAGCTCACACATCCCTCTGGAGCACGGCTGCTCAATGAGGGACAAGTTGCTGTCTTGCCCTTGAAAGCTTCTGTCATCTCCAGGTCACCGAACTCTTCACTTCCTTGTACAAAAATATGTGCTGTCCGAAACCTCAACAGAGTTTGACTTCAGAGTTCAGATAGCTCAGCATCAAGCTGTGCTTTGTTTTATCAAGGGGATGGAAAGCCAGAACGAGAAACAAACTGCGGCAGCACAGGAAGGTTGGCTGCACCAACATGAAGGTGCACTTCCTCTCCTTTAACCCAAGCATCCTTCCTGAAATCTATCCCAAATGGGCCCAGAGGGGTCCCACAGCCGATGTATATTGGTCAAAAGTGGATTGGAAAGGGCATTTAAATGGGGACCTCCCCCTCCAGAGGAGCCCGTGGGGTGCCCTGCTACTGCAGCTTGCTGGCTGTGCTCCCACAGCTGTTAAACATCGCAGGGCAGAATGCCTAGAATAAATACACCCGGCTGTAATTGTCTATGCAACATTAAAACCATTTTCCAGATGCATGATATTTGAGATATTGCAATAAAAGGGTCAAAAACTTCTCGAATTCATTAGGCCCTTTGTACCAAATACCTGCCTCATTAAGTGCTGAGGAGATGGCCAATAATGGGAGGTGAAGCAGAGGGCCCTGGAGATTGGATGTGCACACAGTGCTGATAAATGGCTTCTCAGTGGATGTTCCAGAGCCAGCAAGGAGAAAAATACCATCCCACGGTTGAACAGATTTTGAGTTCAGTGCGAAAATTCAAGAACCACCTTGGTCAGAATGAAGCGTCTCTGTTCTGCCTCGTCTGATGGCAATGTGACCTCTGGGAGGGAGGCAGGGGCAGAAAGCAAGGAGAGGTGAGCGCTGAGCTGAGCCCTCCAGCAGCTGAACTGGGGCTGAGCCTGAAGCTCTGCGTCCCCTAAGAGCTCCCACTGCATCAGTGCTCCCAGCTCTGCACCTGGGATGTGCAGCACAGCCCCGTCCTGATGAATAAGGAGGCGATGAAGACAGACAGTTTCCTTTGACCAGGGCAATGGAGTCAGCAGTTTCGCTCTGCTAAGCACATGGTTTTTATGATGTTCCCGTGCAGCGCTGAGCAAAACACCCCGGCAGCAGAAAGATGTATAATGCTATCTGCAGAACAGCCTATTTTCTAAATGGAAACTTGCTATTTAAAAAGAAAGCACTTTAACACTTTGGAAAATATGAAGGTCCCCAAAGCTGAATTTTTGAGTGCTCATTTCGCAGCCTGCAAAAAAAAAACAACAACCCGAGTTCATTACGGAGCGGCAGCGAGCGCTGCGTGGCACCGCTCCAAGGCGCACTTAGAGCATGCATAACTCGGAGCAGATCTACAGTCCCAGCACAATCAGAGGCATTATTCACACCCTAAAAGTTAAGCATTTGCTTAACTGAGTTTTTAAAACGAATTTACTTTTTTAGCGGGCCTGGCACTGGCTTGGCTTGCAGACTCGTTCCTGCCCTGAGGAGCCGGGTCCTGCTGCAGGCAGGGCTTCAGTGCCACCGCATGGCGAGGCTCCTGTCCACGGTCCAGCCTGGCTTTGTGGCAGGGCTCCTTGTGCACGGTGTTGCTGCGTCCCCATCGACCCAGCACTGCCACTCTCTGCTGTGTTTGTCCCTCATGAGCCATCTCCGTGTCCCTGCACCACCGGCTCTTCCCCTCTGCTGAAGTTCCAGTGTGAACCTGCAGCAGAGGAAGCCCCATCTGATTTCATCTATTGCATTGGGCTCAGCTCACCTGGCACTGGGTCACCTTGGAAGGGGGGAAAGCGCAGAGGAGCGTGTGGCTCAGACCTTTGGTCCGAAGGCATCCTGGTCCTCCGAGCTGAAGCCACAGTGCCCATAAATTTGGGCTGAGCTTCACCAAACCTATTGGTCTGACTGGATTTATGTAGCAACCCCTGGATGAGGTGAATAATGAAAACGGCTCATGAATATTTCATTTTTATAAATCACACGATTCAGATCTATTCACAAATATTTGCTTTGCCTCATAAAGTGGATGAATAATTTACGGAAATACGCAGCAAATATTTTAAAGAAAACACGAAATTCATTGACTACATTAATCAACAAATATTATTCGACTTCTACTGGGCTAGCTCGCTCACAGATAAATCCTCTGCTTCTGAAAGGAGCTGGAGGAGCAGGTGATATTTCCTGTATTAAAACACAGACGGAGGAGACAAAGCCCGAGTCTGAGATGACAGTTTTCACGTTTTCTTGCCCAGTCCCCGTCCACGATGGAGGTGGATTTGCATTTGGGGTGAGCAACCCGAGCTGACAGCGTGCTGGGGTGGGCAGCCCAGAAAAGCCTTCTTGCTGTACTCTGCAGCCTGCAGGAAAGTCGCCTCCGGGACGTTTCCCTTTGGAAGTGCCTCCTTGTCATACAGCTCTCCAACCCCATCTAGACAAACCCTAACTAGACAAACCCCATCTAGACAAATCCCGCTGCTTTGTTGCCGCCGCGGCCGCTTTGTGCCGAGGACACGGTGCTTTTATCTGCGTGACAACACAGAGTGCTTTCCTGTCATCGCTCAAAGTCGTGTTTTGCAGCAAGCGGTGTTTATCCAGCGGTAATGGGAGGCGGCAGAGGATGCTCTGCATGCAGAGCGGTCTGTAAACACGGCGGCGTTTCGGATCGAGCAGTGCCGACACCGCGGAGCTGCACGGACGGGAGAGCCCCGAGGACGCATCCCTCTGCCTCCTCTCCTCCTGCTGACACCGGGACAGGACCTGTTGGGAAAGTCGTCCTGCCCACGGCTGATAACGGAGTGCCAGGGGCTGGAAACGCAGCGCTTTCTGAGCTGGCTTTGCTGCTCTGGCCACAGTGGGGACAAATGGAGCGGAGTGACGCCAGATTCGCGTTAACAGATGGGCTGTATGGAGGGACACGGGCTGTGCTGGATGGGGTGACAGCTTATGGATAGCACTTCTACCGGGGAAGCATTGTTATCTGGACAAAATACAAGTGCCTTTTTATTGCGTTTTATTTTATTTTACCCCCCCGTGTATTTCCTTAACGTTGCACTGCATTTAGGTGGCACCGCTCAGCTGCACCAACGGGAGCAGTTCACGGGCGCTCCAAATTCAGGTTTTGTTTGTTGGTTGAAATCAGCTGCTCAAACAGAGATAAGGGCTGTGCCAACCCACCTGTGCTCCGAGGATGATGTGATTAACCCTGCCCAAGCTCGGCAGAGGCTGCAGAATGGCCCTGGTGCAGGTGTGCTTCGCTGTGTGCTCCCTCCAGATGCAGGGACAGGTGGGGAGTGCAGGGATGCACTGCCCAGATTGGGGTCATGGCTGCTCTGAAGTCGTTCTCCATCTTCCCCATGGGGTGTGCATTGGGTGGTGGGCTCTTGGAGAGCTGCTCTTGGTCCCACCTCCCAGTCCCAGTGGCTGTGCACACCTCCCCAGCTCCTGAGCCTTCCAGCTCTGGGATTATCGCTTGCAGCCCTGGTTCCTTGCCTGGAGTGGACGTTTCGTGTCTCTGCAGGATCTGTCTCACCAACCTGTTGTCATTGAGATGCATGGACACAGCTGGGAGCACTCCACGTCGGCACGTCGCGCTTGTGTGGAGACGCCAGCAGATGAGACAGCATCTGTCAGACAGAAGATGGGGAATTTAGCTTTAAAAGAGCAGTGTCAGTTCACATTTTTGCAATCCAAATATTTAAGAGCAGAGCTGGCAACCAAACACGGCTCCTCCAGAGACATCCCCAGCCTGACTGAAGGAGGAGCTGGGTGAAAATACCACGTCAGGGGGGGTCCCCATGGAGGGGTCCAAAGCTGCCTGCAGCTCTGGGTGCTTCTGTCTGCTGGACCCCACAGCTGACAGTGAGCGAATCCAGGCCCTGCTTCAGTATTCCTGTTGTTTGCAGCACGTCTCTGAGCCATTCATCTGTAACATTTGTAGGCCTATTAAGACGGAAATACAATTTCATAGCCACAGATAAGAGATTAGACAGATCAATTTCTCCTCACAAAACGAGCTGTGGAGGGAAAAAAATCACTTTCCTGATTGTGCTGTAGAAGATTTTTGTTCTCTTGGTTTATTGAGCCATGGTCCTGCTGCCAACTTCTCCGTTCATGTTTTTATTACGAGAGCAAGAAAATCACTGTATAAATCACACAGAAATGGCTACTGTCATCTGAAGACCTTCCTCCGTGTCAAAGATCTGATTCAGGCCCTCTCAGATGGCACGTACACACACAGACGCCCGCTTCCCAGTACATCAGCAGTAAGTCCAAGCCCTGCATGCCATGGCAAGGCTCACAGGAGTCACAGAACCTTCCTTAGGGCTGGAAAAGACCTCTAAGACCACCAAGTCCAACTGCCAACCCCTCCCCACCATGTCCACCTGCAGTGCCACGCTGACACGTTGAACACCTCAGGGACAGACAGACCCCGGCACGCTGTGTCAGTGCCTCCAGTGGGCTGAGCAGAGCTTTACCATGAAGAGTCCTGCCCGGGCTGTGCACGTGGTGCAGACCCACAGCACCGTGCACGTGGTGTTCTGCCCACAGACCCCACACCCCTGTGCCCTGTCTCCCTGCTGCCCTGGCTCTGCTGGCAGCTGCTGGAGCGTGGCGAGCAGCCAGCTCTGGGAGCCTTCTATCACACACTGCATGGCAGAGGGGGGAGAGCCGGAGGGGCTGTTACCATACGCATGACACACTGTGTTAGGTTTGGAGAAGAGAGGCTGTCAAAATATTTAGAGCCGGAGTTAAACTGAAACTGCTACATCCACAGATGGGGGAATTCTACACAATGGCTCTCAGGAAAATCAAATCCATGCAAGAAAAAAAAAAAAAAGAAGAAAAGAAAAAAGAAAAAAAAATAGACAAGCAACTAAACCAAAAACGTACTGCTGCACTCGGGCAGCTCACAGAGTGAGGTGGGGGGCAGAAATACAGGTTTCCTTGGCTCAGGAGACGTCACAGCAGTGTACACCAGGCAGGAGCACGGGAGCACACAGCTGTGGGCAACATCCACGCACCGTGGGGTGCGGGTGTGGGAAAGCACTGCTGAGGGGTGCAGCAGGACCAAGGGCTTGGGGTGCAGGGCCCTGACCTGGAGTCCCTTCTGAGGGTGGGGATGGAGCAGGGGCATCCTGAGCAGAGTGTCACCCTCGGTCTTCTTTGGAGTGATGGGACTGAGACATCCCCTGGGCTCCTCCGTGCTCCTCAAACCCACGCACGGTAGCTCTGAGCTGGAGAGGCCCTGAATTATTTATAACCCGTTATCATCCCTCAGGTATTATTTGTGTAACCATTAGTTTCTGTAAAGTGTATGAAAGAAGCTGTAAAATATCAAGCATTTCCTCACTTCACTTTGGAGCTGCTTATTTCCCTGCCTGACTTACCCGGCTCCAGCTCCGCCGCTCTGCTCCCTCCCACTGTTGGCAGTGCCACAGCTCCAGCCCCAAGCAGAGCATCACACACAGGAGGGAGCTGGGAACATTTGTCCTAATGAGATGAGCTCTTGGCTGGGCAGCAGTGGCTCTTACCAGGATAAATACATTAAAAAAAAAAATAAATTATTCGGAGGAGTAATGAATTCAGTGCCTTTTAAATGTGACGGTGGCTAAAACACATAGGGCTTCTACGGGCTGAAATGTCATCTGTAAATATCAGGGTTCTCTTCCTGTGCTGTTTCACAATTTATTGCTCTCTCACTGCAGAGGGGTACGTGGTAGGGCTGCTTGTGGGTACATGGCCCCCAGCACCCCACGTCCCCACATTCCTGCACCCCCAGGCCCACCAGGGGGACTTAGCAATGAGGGAATTGGACCTGGAGTGAGACAAACAGAGCCGTGCAGCTCAGCTGACTGCCCAAGGGATGCATGCCTTGCAGAGGCTTCTGGATGCTAACATATTTCTTTTCATGTCCAAGTCGACAAAAAAACAAGCAAACAAAAAGACAGAATTATACATCAGTGTAAATCTAGGGCCAACCAAAAAACAAAAACGAAATAGAAACAAAAACTCAGACTGGAAAATAGCCCTCAAACCCACTTAGTGCAGACATGACAAGAGGCTGTGACAAAGCTGGAGGAATTACTCCAGAAAACAAGCACTTTGGAAACCAAATGAACCGGTCCAAGGACAAAGGCAAACCCCAAGCAAACCCACACTGACTCCAGGCGTGGAGTCAGAGCACAGCTCACACGTGGGGTGCTGCTGCTCCTCGCAGGGCTGTGCAGCATCACTATGGGCCAGCAGTGTGATGGACACAGCTGTGGGAGCTGCCCAGTGCTGCAGGCGCAGAACCCCTTGCCCAGAGCATTTCTCTTTGGAGAAAAAGCAGTCCCCTTCCTGTGCACTGGCATTTTTTTTTTTCCCTGTAACTTTATCATTATTTGGATAAATCTCCCACTAGGCCTTCTTCTGCCTCAGGGCGCCCAAAAGCTTCCAGCAAAACACAACTTCTGAGCCACCCTCCTTTATCTTTGTACAAAAACTTCACACATTTCTCTTCCCAGGAGTTCTCAGACGCAGCCCTGTGCCAGCATGTGCATCCACTGCTGCAGATTCCTGCTTCCTCTGGGACAACGCTCTTTAGGGACTCAAATCCTTATCTCAGTGCTCTTTGTAGAGTGCCAGCTGAGTTTGGGAAGCTGCATGCACCTTGTGGCAGTGCTGTTCCCCCCCATCGCGTGGTAACGTGAACTCTGCCTTCTCCTGGAATCACTGTAGAATCATTGAGGTTGGAAAAGACCACTAAGATCACCAAGTCCAAGCACCAACCCACCCCCACCGTACCCACAAACCATACCCCCAAGTGTCACATCTCCACGGTTCTTGGAACCCTCCAGGGATGGTGATGGAAAATCACATCGTGAGGGTGAGGTGGGTTTGAGTGCTGGAGAGGAAGAGGAAAAAGATGGAAATCTGCCTAGAGCATCAGTCCTCCTCCTGCAGCAACTCAGAGCATTCCTCAGTATGGGATGGGCACAATGAGCCGTTGCTGTGGGACAAGTGCTGCTGATGCAGAAATGCCATATAGAATGAGGCTGAGGAGAGAAGAGGCCCCAGTGGCAGGAGATAAAGATGCTGTGGCAGGGAATATAGATGCGCCTGTCAGTTTTAGAAAGGAGCAGCCTGAAATCAAAGGAAGAGACAGATAATAGCAGAAAGAGAGCTAGACAGAGAGGAAATGGGCAGAGGAAGTGAAGAGAAACACAGAATATAGAGAAAACTGTAGAAACAACCGTATAAACACGATCAGTCATTACCAACACCAGTGTGTCTGGAGCTAATAAAGCAGAGAAGAGTAATTAATTGCCTTTGACACGCCCCAAACATTGTCTTTTGATGCAACATTTCCTGCATAGGTACCATTTATACAGAGGCAGCTTTAAAGCACATCCTCCCACTCCCTCCCTGCCTGACCCTGGTGTTTCTGCAAAGACCATTTCCCTCTGCTGCCCACCGGTTCCATCTGAGTGCCCTCACTGAGGGGTGGGAGGCAGCAAACCCCAGGAAATCCATCACAAAGCACCGGGATGCAGCGCGGGAGCTCAGGAGCAGAAGATGCTTGGCTCACACTCACAGTCTGTTTGCTGCCATTTTGCTGCTGGCACCGCTGGCTCCTATGGGCAGCAGGGATCTTGTGGTTAATCATGGGGACAGGCTGCCAGACACAGTCCTGGTGCTATTTTTGGTGTCAGTAGGAAGTAAACACGAGCTGCCCGGCACGTTGAGGAAGTGCAGGGCTTTGTGGTCCTGCAAAATTCTGGTTTTGCCGTGGTTGGGAGCTTGTCAAGTCGAAGAAATCCAGAAACAGAGCAATAGCAATTGGTCACGTGTTAATTAGTCAGCCTTATCTTGAGAATATTTTCTCTCTGATTGCATTTGCAGTACGGGTACGAATGCCATGGTCTGGATGAAGTGGGGCCACCTCCCCACGCTGTGCTGGGGTTAATGTCTCGGCAATGTCTCTGTAGAGCAGCCCGAGAAAAACGTTGTAAATAACCCCACTGTAACCGGAGGTGGGCCAGCAAACACACCCCTACAGTGACTGATGCAGGAGGCAAAAGTGCAATCGGAAACTTGAGCGGCGAAAGTGCAATCGGAAAGTTGAGCAGCTGTGGGTGGCATCCGACGCTCAGCAGTGGACAGCTCCCCATTCCGGTGCTGAAGGCGACGCGTGGATGAACGAGCTCTGGTGTCCGGAGTGCTGGCTGTGACGTCCACGCGTGCGTGGATGAGGAGCAGCCCTTCCAGGAATGGCAGCTGGTACACAGTAAATAAGTAAAAAAGTGTTTTTCTTTCAGCTTATTCAACCAACGGTAGTAAAAACTTGATGTTTAATATGCATGACCCGCTCCATACACTCCACTCTAATAAATCGGTGGAACATCTTGCACAGCTAAATCATCAGGGGGTGGATGGAGCAGTAGGGGCCGGTTGTAAATGCGAGGAAAAAAAACGAAAGCAGGCACATAAAATGTGAACCAATTTTCTCATCTTGGCTAATAGATTTTAAATGGGAAATCTGATCGTGGCTGAGCACCAAGAACGTTAGAAGTTTGGGTTTTGTGAGGGCTCTCCCTGGATCCACAGGGGGAGGCCGAAGTGTGATGGATGTTCCCAGGAATGTGATCGAGGGCATAAGCCCTTAATGGCTGTTACATTACAAATCTGCTGCCGAACATCACGCCTTTTAGAGCTCTCATTTGGAGGTGTGTTGTAGCTTGCTGCCTTCCTAATTACCTTGTGAGTTCTGCATAATTTTTATTTTTTTAATTTCAGGTGGGAAAACACCATAAACCAGCGAATTAATTACCTTTTAACCCCGGCATGTCATCCAAGCATGTGGTTTGCTCTGTCTCCCTTCCCTCTGGAGGATGTGATCCTCTTTGTTTTCCTGTGGTTCCATCTCTCGTTGGAGATTTCCAGCTCGGATTTCCTCAATTCCATTGTGTTCTATATCCAACATTCCTCAAGTGAAATATAGAGCAAACTGAAGGGCCTGGGGGAAAAAGTGCACAAGGGGGACTCACGGGCAGGTGGACAATGCTCTTCTGGACAGGCAGAGCAGGAAATCACTTTTCCCTTTGTTTTTGTAAGGCATTCATATTTGCATCAACCTAAAAAGCAAACAAGCCAACGTAAACATTGGGATTTTCAAATTGGAATACACTGATGCAAAAACAAATATTTGTTTTCCTCTGCAATAAATTCCTGTTGTATGCATGTTAATCGGGAGGCAGTGGGGCGGGAGTGTTGGCTGTACTGCCAGGAGGAGACACACCGAGATGCATCCCTGGGCTGAGGATGAGGAGGGGAGCAGAGACTGTCAGGAGCATGGTGCAAGAGGGTGGGGGCCTGGGAAGAAATTGACTGGGGGTTTCCAGAACTGACTGGGAAAACTTGTTGATGGGAGCTGGCTCAGGCTGGGTCTCATGCGTGTCTCAGGGCTGCGTGGTGCTCCCCAACACCTACTCCTCTTACTTTCCCCTGGAATCACACCTCCACACTCCTTCCCCTTCTGGAGAGCCCCAGTTTAGGATGTGTCCACTGGAGGTGCCCAGACAGCTTGACAGCCCTTGTACTTGCTCTGCTGTTTCACCGCCCATGCCTTCCTGATCCGTTGGCACCTCTCGCATTCCATCAATCATTTTTTCATACAGTTGGAAGATTATAGCTTCTTACGTGCTACCTCCAGTCCAGCTTGTCATGGGAAAACTCCAGGGAGAGATTCGCACAGATGTATTAAAGCTATCTAACACTTTCTCCATGGCAACTGGGACTGGTGCAAATCCCATAAGCCCTGCCTGGAGGCGGGATGAGAGCTCCTCCTGAATTCTTCCAGGCACCCAGATAATGGCAGATAGTAGGAAAATGTCTTCATCGGCTCGAGATGCCTCCCATCTGCAGCTCTCAATAACATCTGATTAGTACTGAAACATTTATCATGTATGAAATACAATCGTCTGAAACTCTGTGGTAACTTGCACTTCCCATCTTTTCTTTAGCTTGATCCAATACCAACAAGCAGGGAAGAAAAGATAGAGCATACCAGACCTCATTCGATCTTCGTGGGCATGATTATTTTAGAGCTAGTCTCAATTTTACAAGTTTTTAGGTTCTGATGCTGTCCTTTGTAGGGTAGGATGCCTCAAGGCAGCGGGGGAAGGAGCCCTGCTGTGCACCAGGGGGCTCAGCGAGGTTCACATGCATGCACCTTGGGGAGATCCCTGTACCATCACCCCACGACATCGCCCCAGGGATGGAGATGATATCAGCAGGGCGGATGTCCTGCTCCCTGAGAAAAAAAAGCTTATTTGAACCACTGGAGATAGTCTGCTGATTTATTTTAACGCTGCATACCACAGAGCAGCAAGGCGGCCGAAGCCTTTGAAGTCTGCCACGGCCAATCCACTATTAATCATTGTAAATCTGGAATAATCTCTACAAGCATATTCCACTCCCTACCAACGCACCGGTGCCAACTCTCTCTAGCACGTCCTGTGTCAGGCAGCAGTTGCACCTTGGCTTCAAGCAGCATTTCCCAGCAGAAATATTTACACAATAATAGCCCCTATTTGGTGCAGTCACTTCTGTTTTAGAGGAGTGCAGTCCAATACGTAACGGCCTCAGAGCTTACAGAATGGCTTTGGTTTGTGGCATATTTTATTTCCAGTGCTTGTTTTTAATCATCCCTGTGAGGCATCACATGCCTCCATTTGGGTTCCTGACTCCATGCCACTGCAACAAGCAAGGGAACTGCATTTTCCTTCCTTCCAAAACTTTGGGCTCAGCTCTGAATGTACTATGGGAAAGTAGCAAAGCTTGAGAAGAAAATCTGGTACCACCTCCCTGCAGATCAGCAGCACCTTGCTGAGTGCTTGGGAATGAGGGGGAACGTGCATATGGGGAGCACTCTTCACGCCCAAGGACTTCGCAGGCCAACATATGGCAATGACTAAAAACCAGTAAATTACCTTCTACCACCGTTGTGAAGCAGACCTCGGGAAGGGAGATAAGCCTTCATGAATCTTTCCCTGATAATGAGGTTTCCGTGATTAACGCAGTCTGAAAGGAAGGAGCTGGCTGCCAGGCACGGCGCAGGAACGCGGTGCTGTGACGTTGGTAACGAATTGTCAGCACAGAGAGGGTTGTGATACTGCCACTCCTCCAGGAAAGGCTGAGACCCAGGTGAGATGGCTGTGGGAGCCCTAGAAAACCCCTCTAGAAAGTGCTCCAGCCCTCCCTTAGCACGCTCACACCCATGGTTGCTCGTCCTTCGGGTGGAGGTGAGCCGTGCGCTGGACCTCGTGATGCTTGGCTTGCTGGGGGATCCCACGGGCAGGGGCAGCCAAGCAGCCAAAAACCCCACAGCATGAACAGAGCTTAAATTCCAGAGCATGCACGGACAATAAAGAATCAACTACAAGGCTGACAAACTGACCCCTAGGTTTTACTGCTGTATATACAAGGGAAGAAGGAATTTAACTGCTGCTACTGCATGCCACCTATAAGCAACTTCCAGAGACTTAGCTTGCAATCTATGTCAGACAAGCTCCTAATTTGTGCTAACACCTGGCGGTGTTTATTTTGGGCAGCACTCTCAGATGGCGCCGGTACCCCTAGAGATCTGGGAAGCACCGTGGTTTGGTACAAAGCCAATTATTCACTGACGTGTAAAGCTTTTCCTGCAGGAGTTTGCAGCCCTGAATCTGCACGTGTGCCAGCACCAGGAGCTCTGCTTTGCACATTCACAGCCATGGGGATCACGGAGCTGTAGGCACTGCCAGGGCTCCCCGGGGCTTCTCCTTGCTTGGTTGGTGCACAGAACAAGCAAACAGGAGACAGAGCCCTGAAGGCCGTCTGTACAGAGCATGGCTTGTTCTCTCTCTCACTGACAAATTGGCCTGAGCTCCAAAAGCAATTCGGTTTGGGAATAAGCATCCACATACCCATGGCTGAGGCACCAAATGAGCAAGCAGGGGGAAGCTGCTGAGCACAGGAACTTGGTTTTCCCTTGACTTCCTCAGCTGGTGACTCAGCACCAGCTCAAACTCTCCAAGAGAAGCATCCATCCTGCTGCTGCCAAAGATGCTGGACAGAAAATGCTTTTTTCCCCCCTCCTGATGCTGTGCATTAATCTGGGTTGTTTTCTTTATGCTTTCCCTGGTTCCTCCAGTTGGAGGTCGATTAAAAAGGAAAATAAGGAAAACTAAGAGGTGAGGAGCATTCAACTGAGCTGGACTGCAGCTTTAGCGGCACAAGGAACAGCTGTGGTGCGTTGCAAGCTGGGCACACCGCAGTTCTGCCCTTCCCCAGGAGCACCACTCATCCTGTGTGCACCGTGCACTGCCCACACTGATGAAGTGGCATTAGAGATGCAGCACGAACTCAAGTTGGATCTATTTGCTTCAATATTTCTGACACGGTTGCTGTAGAAGCTGGGAGTCAGGGAAGCAGCGGCGCGATTTCCTCCCCAAAGAAGTGGCAAGGCAGCTGGGCACGAGTCGTGCTTAAATGCCACGTAGGTAATGAGGCTGCACCTCTGAAGATGCACCTCTGGGGGAAACCTCAGGCTTTCACCCTCTGGATGCTCTGCAGAAGCCACAGGTGTGGCACTCCCCATCCTTCCACCCCTCTGCAGCACCGGGGCAGAAGCACGGGTCTAATGACTGAACATCAGAATATTAATGCTCGCCATTTGGGGAGTATTTGGACATGCCACTTCCGATGAAGAATGGAATTAATTTCAGTTCTTGTAAGAGACATCTGAGGCAGTTTCCATTATTTTTCGGGAGCTGTCTGCCGACAGGTTGGAGCCTGCACTTACAGAAAGAAAAATGCTCCTCGCATACCTACTCCCGCTGAATTTATTTCTAGCTGGAGTTCATCATTTCTACTTACTTCCCTATATTTAGATTCCCTCTCAAAATATGTTTTGAGCAATGTCTTCAGTAAATAAACTGCCAGGGGCAATCCCATCAGTTCATTAAAGGCGTGTGCATAGCCCATGGGATCAGATTTCCTAATGGTTCAGATCAGGATTCACTTTAGTGCCTGCACTGAAGTGATGGCTAATTGCATCTCCTGGGGCTTTCGCCACTTCCAATCCTCACTGACTGATTGCAGCAGCTCATTAGTGTGCTTTTACAGATACACACCTGTCACCTCCAGGCAGGGACAAGGAGCCACATCCCACCCCGTTGTTGGGCTCCAGCACTGTCCCCATCCCCTGCACCCAGCCTGGCACCATGCAGTGCAGGTGTTGGCACAGAGGGCTGAGCAGCAAGCAGCCCTGAGGACACGCTGTGTAATTACAGATGGCAAAAAACACCCAACCCAACACTGCTAATGGCAATTGAAAGGTGGCAGCGACCCCAGGTTTATGTTCTTTCTGTGTCACATGAGTGGTAGCCAGCAGTGCACGCTGCCCGTGGCTCTCACACGAGCTGTAGTACTGAAGTCACCTTCCAACAGGAGCCACACTACTGACTCCTTGCACACAGCACTCTGCATCTGCCCGTGCTGTCACCACGGTGCTGATGTGCTGAGCTGACTGAGCAGAGTGCCCTTAGGAGGTGCAGAGAAATGTCTTGCTGGGCTCAGTGCCCTTAGGAGGTGCAGAGAAATGTCTTGCTGGGCTCAGCATCCTCAGTCACACCTCAGGGCTCAGCCCTCCCTGTGAGCAGCTGAGCAGCTGCAGTACTTCACGGATGCAGAGCAGCTCCCAGCCTCACATTGCACAGCCATCTATGGATGGGTGCAGGGATGGGTGCAGGGATGGATGGATGTGGAACCCCTCTGCCCACTTGATGGTGGACACAATGCTTCTTTTCAAGGACACACGGTGGATCTTTTGTGGCACTTCTTAAATTGATGTGCGACACAGGCTTGGCTGCAGTAACTAGCTTTTCCCAAAATATCTTCCCTCTATCGGAGATGCTCTATTTTTAGAGCTGCAAAGCATCACACTGACAAGTGCCAGGGTCAAAGCTTACCTTTAAACTTCTTGAAATTCATTTGGCCTTGTAAAAGCATCTGTTGTTTCAGCTGGCCATTGGCTGTAACCATGGGTGATAACTCTGTCCCAGCACCCGGCCCCACACTGCCCCGTGTCACTGGGCATGCACAGCTCTGCCTGCAGTGTGGCACATGGGTACGGCCATGCTGCTCTCACATGGACCAAACCCAGTGTCCTTTCTCACCCCGAGCCGTCGGCACACATCAACGAATGTGATCCATAATTTAAGCACTCTCACAGTGAGATCTCCAGGTGGGGAAATCACTGCTCCGTGACTTTTGTGTTGGAGATGGATGTGCTCAGGCAGTGCAATAACTCTCTGGGTGTCTGAGTCCTTTCCCCCCCACTACAACAGTAGCAGAAGAATGGGGCAGGTTAATTGAATTATCACAGCTCTGAAGGCTGCTCAGTGATGAAAATACAGCCGGACTCCAGACTGAGCTGTAGGACCACAGTGTCCGCAGTGCAGAGAACTGAGAGTGGTGTGTGGATCTAAAAACCTAGCAGCTCTGTTGCTGGGAATAAAGGGCGTCACTGACATGTAAGAGCACCTACGCTTCCAGTGGCAGTGCTCTTCTTTTTTAACTTCCCAGAATGGACAATATGATGAAACTCTCAACTGGTGACAGGAATTCAAAGATGGGATGGGGCTACTTCCTCCCCCCGCCCCCAAACCAATGTCTTCTGATAGAGAAGTCAAGTCTGCTCTGCTCATCATGTTTGTGCTAATAACGATCAATAAAATGATGGTAACACATTTAGTGACTGATGTGGAATCCTGTTCCCCAGTAATGATCAGTGAGACATCAGACGCCGTGCCTATCTGTTCCTATTTATGCTAATGGGATGAACGTGTCTATAATAATGCTCCTAATAATTTGTCCGTTGCTCACATTACAGTGTGACAGCTTTCCTGTTTGCTGAAATTAAAACATCATCTCTGCAGACTTAACGTTAACCAGCTCCTGCATTTCCTCCTTCAGGAACAAGGGGATGAGCTCATGGGTAAAGCACTGCCGCCGAGCTGGTCCTGCAACCTGGGAGCGAGATGCATTCCACTTAAATGATCTGAGTTATGTTTTAAACTAAAACTGAAGGTGGACCAGCCCCCAGCTGCCATCCATCACCCCCTTGCTGCAGCACCAAACCACCAAGGACACCCAGTGCTTTGATTTCCACGTCCACTAACACTTATGGAAGTAATCTACTTGTAAGTAATGTACATAATCCACTTAGCATAAGTAATGCACTTCCCCTCATTTGCATGGGCAAGTGTTTATTAGTTTTTACTTTTATTATCTCGAATGCAAAAATATTCTGTGGAGCTCAAGACAAATTGCTTGCAGGATTTCATTAGCCAGGAGGGGCTGAGTGCCGGGTGCTCCACTGCAGCACCACTCTGAGTTCTGGCACATGTCATAATGGGATAAAAAACCTCTCTGAGAGCAGTGCCACAGACACGGGGTGTGGCATCATCACAAATGTCTGCACAGCACTTGGGGTGCAGCAGGACCTGGCCCGGCTGCGGCCTCTGGCACTTAAAGGTAGAGAAATGGAGTGATGAGAGCACGCAGCACAGCTCGAGGAGCAGGGGAGTGTATATTATATATAAAGCATTGGATGCTTCCACGTGCCACAGCAGCCCTGATGGTGGGGCTGAGCCCAAGCTGCACGCCCAGGCCCCGCTCGTTAGCAAAGCTGTTCAATAATTAATAAGCTGCCATTGGACTGCTTCTGCGTCCGTCACCTTGCATTTTACCGTCGCTTTTCGCTTAGTTCCACTCGAGGAGATGAGGACTAATGCTTTCCTTCGAGCAGATGAATATTTACAACGTGCTTCTGCTGGCTGGGGAGAAGGGATTACTCGGTGTCCCCGCAGCTCCTCGCCCTCCCCGGCTCCTCTCCTGGGTCCCGTGGCAGAGCATGAAGGTGCAGAGATCTGGGGGGCTGGGGGCCTCTGAGCCCCCCTGCAGCTCTGGGGACGAAGCTCTTCGCTCTCCTTTTGCAGTCTTGCTCTTTCTCCCACACCTATCACTTCATTTCCAGGAACAGTTATCATAGTTTCAACCGAAAATGGCCACAGTTTGACAGGAGAAAGTGCTTCAAGGCATTCAGACAGACCGCCTGTATTTACCGTATGTACAGTACCCATCAAGGTGCTATCAGGGCTCGTTATGAGATCAGGAGAGCTCTCTCTGCCTTTCCAAGCAGCTCCAAAACCGTTCCCCCCTGCACTGCTCAGAGTCAGCTCTCATTGCTGCGATGCTCGCAGGTCCCAGGGGGCAGGAGCCTGAAACAGGAGCCTGAAAATTCGTTCGGAGATAACCCAGCTGGGCACATAGCCCCCCTCGGCATGGGGCAGTGCTCCTCCCCACGGCTGTCACCCAAGCACAGGAGCAGAGCGGTGACCCTCCTGTCATCCCGGCGTGCAGCGTCCTTGAGACATCACAGTGCTGCAGCGGTGATGCCGATGAAACCTGAGCTGAGAGACACTCTCCTGATATCATTCGGTGTGTGCCTGTCCCTTCATTCTGCAGCACACCTCTCGGCTCCGTGCCACGGCCTCAGCATCCTGCAGGAACCAGCACCTTGGCCTTGCTGTTCATCCCTGAGTTTTGAAAGTGTCTTCTGAGTGAATAATAAATGCGCTTCTCCAAGGCAGCTTTCTCTGAAGCACAAGGTAGGGGAGAAAGCAAACATATTTGCTTTTGCTCCGTCTATTTATGAAATAATAGTAGCTGCAGTGTTCGCTGGAAGAAATGTAATTACCGCACAAGTTCTCACAGGCTCTAATTAGCGCATCATTTAAGCATATGCTTAAAAACTTGTCTGCTCCGTGGCTCTTGGGCACAATTGGAGCGCGGCTTGGCACGGGATGATGGCAGCAGCTGAACTGGGGCTGTGCCCTTCCAAACTCGCTCTGCTTTTCTCAAAAGCTGACATCTGCACACCTGGAAAGACAGAAGTCATTTTTGTCCCTGACATGACCAAGCAGTGTGTGACCACAACACGTCCCAGCCGTCAAAGAGGGACCTTGCTGCCAGAGGGATGCTCAGAGAGCGCTCTGCAGGAAATGCACGGCCCCGTTTGGGGCTGAGTGCTGTCAGAGAGGAGTGTGGGATGAGTTCATCTTCTTGCAGAGGAATAAGAGAGAAAAATCACCGAGCACGTACAGCTGCATAACCAAAAGCGGAGACGTGGCCATCATCCATCCTCCACTGGGCACAGCCACGCAATGACCGGGTCCTGTAACCTCGAGGACTGCAGTGCAGGTGGGAGCCAAGCAGAGGAGAAGCTGTGGGGATGGGGCATGCAAACAGCCCTGGCTCCCTGGGGCATACTGGGGGTACTGGGCTGGGCTGGTCCTGCAGCCCCAGAGCACCCACTGCAGGGACTCAGCAGAGCAGAGAAGGAGCCATGTGTAAGCTCCTCTATTTACATAAGCTTTAGTTGTCTTATTTCTCGCACTGAGATACTCAGATGATGTACTCTTGTGTCAGTGCTTAAGTAGCTGAAATTTAATTCCTGACTTAATATTTCCCTGGGTGCTTATTTATAATGAACCAAAGAAAAAATATCGTCTTCCCCAGTGGAAGTGGAGCAGGCAGCTCATTGCAGGTACTCTTTGAAGCACAGAATGAGAGATGAGGAGGGCACAAAATGCCCTCCCAGGGAACACAGAGCTGTGTGCTCACTGCGGGACCGGGCAGTGGGTGTGGGGTCACCACGGTGGTACCCCCAGTGCCAGAAACCACGTGCCTGTGGCTGTCAGTAGATTCTTCCCAGCCCCATGAGCACTCTGCAGATGTGTCTTCTCCCAGAGGGAGGAGGCAGGGCAAGGTCTCCCCAGGAGCACAGCAGCTCTGTGCTGGTGCAGCTGTGCACAGCTGTGCAGCACTGCTCCTGCCCGGCACAGAGCCCCGGGATGCATCAGTGTGTGTGCAGCTCCTGGAGCCACAGTGCACACTTCTGGGTGAAAACAGCTCTGAAATCAGCAGATAGAAAATTAATAACTCTCCAGATAGTTTGCCTGAATCTTTTGCTCTGCATTCAGGAAGAACAGCAGCTGCTTGCACTCAGGAGATCCAGCTCTGTTCTCTTGAATAAATTCAGCATTGCCCTTTCCTACTCTGCATGTAGACTTGTCTTTCTCTTTCCTCTTTGGTCCCCCCCACTCTGCCCCAATGTAAGGAGCACAGAGACCCCGAGCATCACTTCCATACCCAGGGCAAGCTGGGGTCTGCACCGGGAACTGCTTTGCTCCTGTGCCTGCGGGGCTGGGAGCTCAGTGGCACAACAAGACCCTGCCACCTCCTCCTAGCTGTGTGGCTGCAGGCTTCTCTCTGTTCTCTCCCACTGCACTTGCCATCTTGGCACAGAAAACTCTCTCTGTCCTCTCTGTTTTCACTCCTGGGTGCACCAGGGCTGCAGCGGACACACTTATCAGTGCGGTACAGGGACGTGTGCCTGGGGGTCAGCGCAGCTGCTGCCTATGGGTTGCTCCCCAATGCTTGGGGCAGTGTGGGCATCCTTGCCAAGTGCATCTTGCCACGCTCCTGTGCCAGCAGAGCTGAGTTGGCTTCATTGCAACACTGTGGGAATGGAGATGGGGCCCAAGGTGGATCCCATGGCAGAGTTTGGACCCCATGGTGCTTCCAAATCTTCCACTGATGTATTAAAAGCACATGGGTCATTGTTACGGCTTCCCAGCATCGTCATTCCAAAATGAGCATCCCCACTTTCTGCAAGTAGCATACTCCCAGGAGGTTTCTTTTGCATGAGTACAAAGAAAGCTTCAGTGAGAAAAAATGGCATCAGCAAAGCACGTTTATACAGAGGAATTATTTGGAAAGCGTCTGAGCATCCAAACCAATTGCAGTAGATTTGAATTATAGAATTATAAGCAACAAGTTCATCTCGATCCCTCAGGCTAAAAAGTTATAATTAGTGCATGCACCATAAAACTAGCTTTTAATTAAATAAGCTTCAGAATGGAGGAGGTTTTATGAAGTCCCTCCCTCGCTTACACAATGTGGAGCGTGCTGAGGTCCTCCGTGGGGGACGCTGCGATGCTCGAGCGCTGGAAGCATTACATAGAATTTAAAAGAAAGAAACAGCAAACGAGGCAGCCACAGCTCGCCCAGTGGGTGGCTGGTTCTGAGCATCAGCAGCCAGGACTTGAGCTGGAAAGGTCCCTTGTGCTGATGTTCAGTGGCATTTCTGGCCCTGTGCTCCACGGGGGTCAACCAAGAGGCTCTCACCACCCCTCCAGAGCAGCCCGGCAATGTGGCCCCTACCTGTTGCCTGCCTTGGAGCAGTCTGGGTTGGTTCATGAAAAGCATATGTTGCGGCACTGAGCGTGGAAATGTCGCCTCTCACAGATGTCTCTCCCTTGGCACTTTGAGAAGGCAGTGGGAGAGAGGACATATGGCACCGAGCACACGGTGCTCACGCTGGCACCAGTGGGGTTGGGAAAGGGGAGCAACAGACTGAGCCCCACGGCTCTGCCCACGGCACCCGAACCCGTCAGGGCAGGGAAAGCACTTGGTGCTGGGTGCTGGAGCAACCAATGAACAATTCCTCCTGGAATATATAATGAAAAGCACATTCTCATAATGTTGTATTCCACCCGAGAGAAGGAAGAGCTCTGGCAGATCTCACAGTGCTGATTGCTTCCTCTCTGCCTCCAGCACAGCGCGGGGAAGCATACGCCCCACCACGGGCTGCCTCTGAGGCTACAGAGCCAGGAGGGGTTCACAGGTGAGAGGTGTGACTGCGGCTTAGCTGGTCAGGGGGTGTCAGGGAATTGGTGGTCGTCACCACTAGGGAAGCAGATGCTACTATTTCTCCTTAATATCCCAAATTATGTGCAAACGCCATCGCAGTAATATTCTATAAATAGCCCTGTTCTCACAGCCTCCCTCCCAGCAGCACTGCCCACCAGAAGCCCACTCCTCTCTCCAGAGAGTGCACACCATCCACCAGTGTTAACTGTCAGCAGCAAGAAATGGCACGACCAAAAAGCTGCAGTGATGCGACAGCATCCCGGGGGGGTTACAGCCCCCCAACAATCACTGCTTCACTCAAAGGAAAAGTGATATGAAATCCCACTAGCCTACTTCTGTGACATCCCCCTTCTCTGGAGGGCAGCGATCAGTGCTGAGGATCTGCACAAAAATCAGTTCCTGTGAGATCGGAGGGATCTTTTTGCTTCTGCACTGAGTGCTGAGCGAGCCTCTAAATCCAGTTAGTCACACTTGCTGGATTACATTGGACCTTGCACTTATGCTTTTATTAACAAGATTGTTTACTATATAAGAAGCTTTATATAACTCTGAATCAGGCGTGATCTGTATAGCGGCGCAGATGACGCGCGTTGCCAACCATCAGTTTTCTCTGTGCTTGTGTTAACCTCCAGCTCCCAGCCCGCGCTTAAAAAATAAATAAAAAACCTTACTAAGATAATTAAATAGCCGACTCTAATCCACTTTAGTGGTGCTGGGAGCTTTAAGTGGAGCAGTCTGCTCTGATAACTCTGCTCTGCAGAATCCCGCGCCGCCCGCGAGCAGAACCACCTCCCCCCGATCCCTTTGCACCCAGAGCAGTGGGGTTGGTGTGGGGTGACCCACGGCCCCACGGGCTGAGTGTGAGCACGTCGTGGAGGCTGAACCTCACACTGCCTACAGAGCACCCATAGGTTCATAGGTTCATAAGGTTGGAAAGGACCTACAAGATCATCTAGTCCAACCATCCTCCTATCACTATCCCTACCCAACTGCTCAATCCAATCCCTGACACCCAGCGTCATACACCTTACCACAGCTGAGCAATCCCCGTAGTACTGCTCACTCAGCCTCTGTTTGTACCTTTTCAGCCTAGTTTTCTCATCTAAATCTTTTTTTTTCTTTTTAAGTGACTCTGCCACATGGCATTTATACAGTATGCGGTGTAAGCATCAGTTGGAAATATCAGGTTGGATATTAGGACATTTTTATTCTCCAAAAGAGAAGTCAGGCACTGACGCAGCCTGCTCTGCAGCCGCCGTCCCCGGAGGTGTGCAAGAAACACTCAGATGTTGTACTAGGGGATGTGGGGGGATGTTGGTGGTAAGTCTGTGGTCGGGCCGGATGATCTTGGAGGTCTGTTCCAACGTTGGTGATTCTGTGTTCCTCCACCGACCAGGTTACCACGCTGGTTCTGGTAAGTTATTGATTTATAAGGATGAGTTTGTAGACTGAGCTCAGTAGCATGAATTCCTAAGATCAATGTGCAACAGTGACAGTGCCACAGCGGAAGGGGATCTATGCTGATGGCTGAGCAAGGCATCATCCCCCAGCCCACCGCAGCAGGGGTGAAGCCATCCGAAAATGCCAGCAAGGGGGAGCACCTCCATCTGCTTCCTAACAGCATGAATCCTCACAGCTAATAGGTCTCCTATCTTTTATTTTGCCTATCAGACCCTTTGAAATTAATTTATAGCCTTGTTGTTATGCCACAGCCCAGCATAACTCATTGTGTCAGTGCACCCATTGAAAAGAAAGGTGTTGCTACCAACATAATGACCAAAGGAACGTCATCACTGTGGGTGTGATCTGCTGGAAGGGTCCCAGTTTGGGGCTGATGATGCCCAGCAGAGCACACGATGCCCTTGGGGGAGGGCACAGCCAATGCCAGCAGCAGGAGCAACCCCTGCCCACCTGTGGGCTCTGTGCTCTGCTCACACACCAGCACTGAGCCTCCAAGACAAAGTGGCACAACCCTTGTCGGGGGTTTGATGCCACGAGCGAGGCTTCTTGGATAAATAAATATTCCAGAGGCACTCCGGGTGATGTATTTTTCATGAGCTCATTATGCTATCAGAAACGGTCCCCTTTAAGAGGATCAGATGCATCTATAGCAGATGTAATTTTCGTAATGAATAATTTGTTGGCAAAGCGGGTTCTGACTGTGTCAATGAGAAGAAAGCAGTTGAGGGGATGGGCACGGAGTGGAGCTGCACGCTCTGCCAGAGCTGTGCTGGTGGAAGAAGCACTGCCCTGCAAGCAAGGTGTGCCCAGCAGGTACATCTCCTTCTGAAGCACGCTACGATTCGGAACATGGGAAATATCTGAAGGAAATGGATGTGAAAGTGTACATTTATTGCAAATTCGGAGTCTATGGGGAAATCTGAGAGCCCTTCGTTTCCCCACGGGCCATCTCTGTGCTGCTGGATGCTGTCACGCAGGAGATGACAACAGCAACAATTTTTGGGTTCTTTGAAATCCTCTGTACAACTCTTACGGTGCTGGAGTTAGACCATGGATTTAGATATTGACTGACTCTGAGGCTGCAAACAAAGACTGCTAATTAGTACATGAAACAAAAAGCTAGCTTTTAATTAAATGCAGCTTAGCAAGAAGGACCTGCTATGGAAAACTCCCTTGGCAAAGCAGAAATGTGTGCAGATCTTCTGAGCAGGGCTGGGGCTGGAGCAGAGCACACAGAGGGAGATAAGACCTACCCTGGGATGGCCCCCAGAGCCCCACTCCCACTCAGGACCGGGGACTCCTGGTGAGGAAACCTTTCCTTTCCCTGTGCAGAGCAGGACCCAGCCCTGCTCCACCATCCTCGAGCTGCTGTACTGCCACGAGGAACCAAACACACGGCCAACAGCAGAGAATAACATTAACATCAAAAAAGCATTTATGGTTTTAATCAAGCTTTGGGGGGGAAAGAGAGCTTAACACGGCGCTTTACACAGTTGATAAAATGTTTGACATTTACTGCTGTCTGTAATGAATCTTGTCTCAATTTTCTCTTTTCAAATGCCACTCCAGATACTCTATCTATCTGTAGGGTTTAAGCAGCTCTCATCCAGCAAAGCATTGCTGTGATTGAGGGTATCCAGCAGCAGTGCCCATCCGGCCCTGCGTGGCATTGGTGGGGTGAGGGGCTCTGTGTCTCCATGCAGCCCTTCCCCAAATCCGATCGGTTACCCAGGATGTCAGAATGAGATGCCAGCCCCAGAGAACTGCACGTTTTCCTCAGTGCCTGCTTTGTTCGTTAATGAAATCAGTAAGCGCGGCCTGCAAAATCAGTTATTTCAAGATGAACTGGAAAAATGCATCCCCTGTTAGAAATGCTGCTTTGTTCCCATTGCTAACCTCCCTCCAGACACTGAAATTCAGCCTGAGCCTTATTCTCTGAACGCTTTCCTTTCCATTGAGTGTTGGGAAGGGATGGCAGTCTGTGGGCTGGGCACCCTCACACCATAGAACCATTGAACCGTAGGACATCTCGAGTTAGAAGGGACCCATAAGGATCGTCAAGTCCAACTCCTGGCCTCACACGGGACCACCCAAAAATGAGACCAGAGATCCTGGAGACAAACTAAGTCACACTGGATTAACACGGGATGTCGGGCATGTAAGACTTTGGGGTTGGCCAAGAGCTAGGATGGAGAGAAATCGCAAGTCCCTGCTTTGTGCCATGAGAAGAGCTTCACCACAGAAGCCCACCCCGTTCTGCAGCCACTATGGGTCCAAACGTGGAGAAGAGCCCAGCACGGCCACTCCCAGTGCTTTATCAGCACATGGCAGTTGTGTTCTGCAAACTCCTCTGTGCCCCATGGCACAGGGCTGTGCTTGGCCCAAGGAGAGTGCCGCTCCTGTGTTGGAAGGACGGGCAGTGTGGGGATATCAGCAGCGAGCACACAGGCTGCTGCTTCTTGGCTCTGCCCCACGCTTCCCACATTTTCACATTCCCCTCTTTTTTCTTTTCTTTTTGTCCACAGAAGAAATGAATTACTCCGTGTAAAAGTTAGCGCCTGTCTCAGGAGCCTGGTATGGAAAATTAGGTTTTAATAGCTTTGAAATTGAGGTTCTTTGGGTCAGCAGGACAAGATTCTGCCAGTGGAATGACAGATACGTAAAGGGAGAAAAAAAACCAACAAATATTTTGTTACTCATCAGAGAGCCACAGCCCCAAAATAGCAAGCAGAAGCTGAAAAATGCTTCTGTGATCTTCAGGCTGCAGCGATGCTTAGTCATAAGCTCCTTCTTTTTGTTGCTCATATTGATGTTAGCTTTGGGAACAGAGCACGTGGCTCGCTGTCCTCGGACGTGCTTGAGAATCCCTCAAGTTGCTGCTGAAGTTTGAAAGTCAACTATGGAACAGAGCTCCGTGCTGTTGCAATACCCAACACTGTCCCCCATGGACACCAGAGTTCACTCAGCAGAGAGCTGCGGGTCCCCCATGGCAGCAGGGAGTGTGGGGCTGGGCATGGCGCTGCCAGCATTGCTGCGCTGAAATCGGGTGTGGGGTCATTCATTGTTCCGTTAGCAGCCCTTTAAAACACAGGGGCTGGAACACAAGCATCCCATTCATGTCAGAACAGGTAATTACCAGTGAGTTATTTGAAGGGGAAAAATGAAATGAGATAAAACCCAATGTACTTTAAATGGAAAATGTAAACAAGCAAGAGACAATGCCCTCATTACCGGAGAGTTGGAGTTTGATCCCGCTTTTGCTAATTAAAAGCAGAGTGGAATCAATTACTTGAAAACAAGGAGACTCTCAATACCTCCACGCTCAGAGCGAGAGCAGGGCTGAGAAAAGCTGCTAATTCAGCTGGCGTGGGAACTGCTCCGTCTCCAGCAGGACAGAAAACTCGCAGGGAACTTCTGCCAGAGCACTGGAATTATTGGACCTGCCCCGAAAAGCAATGAATGGGTCGTAATTGTTCTTAATTTCATATTCAGAGATCATTACCATCCCTAGGAAGGGTAGACAGGATTCGTAGAGTGAAGGAAAGCTCCCCGTGCTTTGGATGGGGACATCTCCGACCGAAGAGGCCAGGCAGCCCCTCCCTGTGTACAGAGCTCGGGAAGGAGGGGGCTGAGCCCCACATCACACACACCCCTACTGCAGGAACACACCACAGAGGCTTTTTAACACCACTGGCCTGGTAAGTGTGATAGGAGTTGTCATCTGGACAGGTTCTCAGGGAAATCTGAGGTTGGGGTGCTTTATAGGCTTTGTACTCACGGTGACCCCCACCTCCCCCAGCACAGCAGCCCAGCTCCTGCTTTGCTGGCGTGGGCAGCACAGAGCCAGGGCTCCAACAGGGGCTGTGCTCAGGTCTCCAGGAGCAGCCAGGGAGGAGAGCAGGCCCACACACTGCCACCACTGTGTCAGCAGCAATAGAAGCCATTTCGTAATTACCTAAGCCAGAAGTGCTTTGTTGGGTTTTTTTTTCCCTTCCTAATATACGTTCCATATGGCACAGAAACTGAAGGCATATAAACAATGGCTAAGGAGATTTTTAAAGGAGATTATTATATTCAAAGACTTAGAAATCTGCTGGTGGTGCAAAAATGAACATCTCGAGACCGAAGCAGCTCCCTGCGTCTGCTGCACCGGGGGGTGCGAGGGCTCAGCCGTAAGGCTGCAGCTCAGAGCAGGCAGCAGCACCGGCGGGTCGGGCTGCGTTCAGGTTCATCAGAGGAGCTCTGATCCATCACCTCCCCCCCTAGGTCTGATAAATCAGCGTGTGATAACGATTGCAGCATCTCGCCCAGCACTTCCACTGCCCGTGTTTCACCACTCCTCACTGCAGCCTCCGGCGCTGGCCCCGCTGGCTGCGCTCAGGGCATGGCAGCAGTCAGTGCTGGGAGCAATGCTGGGAGCAGTGCCACGCTGGGAAGCTCTCAGCACCATTGGCTGCTTCTTCCCCAGGCTGTTCCCCTCCTGCTGGCAGCGTGGCAATGCACAGCTAACGCCTTCCAGCAGAGATCACCCCGCTGAATTCTGCCAGCTGCTTCTGCTTCATTGCTCCCATAAAGTCATCTCCTCCAGCCAGGCACCCTACAGCCCTGGGCTCTGCTCCTGCACCAGGACAAGTTGTTCCTGCACTGCCAATGGCTGTGAGCCCCCAGGAGAGCAGCAGTGCCCTGAGCTGGGGCTGGGAGGTGGCTCTTGGCAAAAGCCACGCTACCAGAGCTGGGTGATTTCCACACTGCATTAGGACGACTGCACACGCTTCCCTAATGTATGGAAATGTCACTTTGCTTTAACTGTTGCGCCGAACTTCTGTCCTCCAATCAATGTCCAATTTCCTTCCAAGGATAAAGCCGTACATTATTTTTGGCTGACCAACTCAGCTCAGGGCACTGTAATTTCTCCCCGTGCACTCAGAGGACAAATGCTTCACCACGACTGCCTCGGAGCAATGACAGAACAAGCACATTCCTAATGACTGGCACAGTCCACACGAAATATATTAAATATATTAACTCTGGCACTCGCTGGGTCTCAGGAGATGCTCTGGGAGCTGTTCACCACTTTGACTCCGCTCCCCAGTGGTGCTCTGGGAGAGGATGGTTCATTGCTCTCCTTCTTTGCTTGGAAATTTCCCTGGCCCTGCTGGAGGTCAGCACTGTGTGTCTGCTCCCAGCATCCCTGCTGGAAATGGAGTGACCCAGTGCCCACCTCCCAGCAAACTCCAGAGGCAATTCCCAGCGCTTGAGCCCAAAGCACGCGCAGCCTGGGATTTGTTTTCAATAAACAAACAAGCAAACCAACCCCAAATATGCTGAAAGATAACAACCCTGAGCAGCATCTGCCACGTGGGCTGCTGCTGCTGGGAAGATGGGAAAATTGCCCTTTGTTCTACAAAAATAAATCTGAGGGAAAGCCCTTTACAAGCAGGCAGCGTTCTCCAGGGGCTGCCAAGGACTTCACAGCCATCGCCGTGAATAACAGTTTATCTGTAGAGTTTCATTCAAAATGAAGCCTCAGACGTGGCCCAAAATTATGGGGACACTGCGAAAATGGCATTATAAACTATTGCTTTTTCTCCACGAGCAGCAGCGAAGCGCGGGCCAGACAAAAGCCAACCGAGACTCTAAATGTAATAAATAAGTCAGTGGAGCTGATAAAAATAAAGGATGAAATATAATTCAGCCACTCAGTGACAGATCCCATCTTCGCTTTGATGTAGGGTCTGTTGAAGCTGTCATTGCTTCAGGAAATTAAAGAATGAGCCCATTAGTGGGGATATTTAAAGATGTTCATATTAAGATTATGACTTCCCAGACTCAGCTCGGGTGGGGGACACATGCAGTCCTGCTCCATGCATCTCCACACCCAGAATGGACCCAAGGGGCAAAAACGACCCCGCCGCCTCCCCAGCACCTCCAGCTCTGCCCAAACCCGAGCTCTCCGATCTGGGAAAGCTCCATTTCTGGATCACCATGGCAACGGGAATAATTGGCCTCAGCCTAGAAGGGAAGTGCCATGTGGGTCAGTGGGTAACAGCGGGGGCTGGGGTCGGTGCCACGCACGGTGCCCCGCAGCCAACGCGCGGCGCTGGGCACTGCCCGCTGCTCTCAGCCATTAAAACAAACAGTGCTGCTGGCAGCGAGGAAGCCAAGCACATCACAGAAGCAAAGCAGCAGGGTGAGGAGTGAGAACGGAAGAGGGAAATGCAGCTGGAGGGGAGGTCACGGGGAGCAGCGTGGCGAGGGCTGGGCTCAAGGGCGAGGGGATGCCAGGGGAAACCAACAGGATGACGAGGTTGAGATCTCCGGTCCTGGAATGTTGAAGAATTGATGGATAATTGTAATTAGCTTTCAGAATTTTTAATTATAGAAGAGGTATAAATAATCACAAAGCACAACTCCGCTAATGAGAGTCCTTGTGCTAAGAAACACAGGGATGCATTTGTTAGGGAGACTTTGAAAGCTCTGCTGTTAATTAGGTGTCTCACCGCCAGCAGGGTTTCAGGAGAAGGAGAAACATGTATACATTTAAATCAGGCTCATTGTGAGAGGTATCCAACATCAATTATGGGATAGCAGGGTGCTAAAATGAATGCACTTTGTAATTAGCGAGCGGAGCTGGAAGGCAGAGAACAGCCTTTCCTCTCCAGCTGCATTTCAGAGGTGCTTAGCTCTGGTCAAGGCCTGGGAGCCGAGCTGCATTCCTCTGCTGGGGGCATCCCCGGGGCTGGGACCACGCACAGCCTCCCCGGGGCACTGTCCTGCAGTGCTCACTGTCGGTGGGAGAGCAGAGGAAGGATGGGGGGGAGCCTCAATTATAGTAATTAATCAGGAGGCAAAAGCCCTGTCCCCAGGCAGGCGATGCTGCATGGCCGCATTGCTGCGGAGAGGCAAGATGCTGTAACAGGCAACGGGTCAGCCAGGCTTTGCTGGGCCTCTCTGCGAATGCTGAGCTGCTTTCCCTGCCAGCACTTTTCTTCCTGGAACTGCAAAATGGCCAAAAAAACGGGAGCAGCT
Organism: Cyrtonyx montezumae; assembly: GCF_038088225.1. Taxonomy (NCBI): domain Eukaryota; kingdom Metazoa; phylum Chordata; class Aves; order Galliformes; family Odontophoridae; genus Cyrtonyx; species Cyrtonyx montezumae. The sequence continues at coordinate 726,127 of NW_027071948.1, forward strand.
TGGGGCTGGCACTGCCTTTCTGCTGCCTCGCTGCTCCTAAACAAACAGAGGAGATGACAAAGAATGGAGAAAGACTCTGCTGCGTGTGATGTCCTTAGGTTTTCCTTTCTGACTACAAACTGAAAGCCTTGCCACAGGAGTTTATGCAAGCAATTACGTTTAGCTTGTATTTGGCTAAATCTAATGAAGCAATGATAAACAGCTCAGCGTTTTCTTCCCTAATGAATAATGAATATTAATTTGGCTGTCAGAGAAGAGCCTCTGCTCGCTGCACAAGACCAGATTTCCCTATTAAAACCTGGGGAGAGGATGTGTTTCACTAGAAAGTTTGGCACTTTGGGAGAATCTGCCTCTCTCCCTTTCTCATACCTGCACTGGGGTGAGCAGAGGCAGCTTCCTGCCACCCCAACACATGCCAACACCGTGTGTGGTAGCAGTGCCACGAAGGGCTGAGCTCTGCCTGGATTTGCACAGTTCAGGAGCGAGCAGAGGATGCTCAGTTCATGCAGCCCCGATGGAGCAGAGCTCACGTGGCTTCTAGAGGACTTTCCTGCCCCACAACCTGCGTATTGCTCCGTACCCCATTTCTTCCCCACGTAGTGGAACCATTTTCTTAGACAAGAAGTGGGTGAGACACGGGGCAGAAAGGCCAGCACCTATTCTTCCATGTGGGACGTTCGCTCACGTCCCGAGCGCTGTGATATAAATCGCCACTGACCATCTGCTGCACCTATCACCAGGCAGAATTTACAGCAGCATCACAGTGACAAATTGGACAGAAAAATCACAAGAAGTGCCTCATGCATCTCAGGAAACGCAGCGGAGGATCCCAGCTCCCAGCTGAAACACCTTTTCCTGGCTGTAAATCACTGACTCGCACTCTTAGATTGGGTACAGCTGGAATTAACATCTGTGGCCCGTAGGAAGAAAATCTCAGAGCAACCAGTGCTGGAGAAACAAATCCTAAGCGTAGTGAGCCGTAAGCTTTAAGTACAGCGAGGCAGAGCCCCGGAGTAGTGCAGGAAGGCAGTGAATCCTTTTGCATCGATACACAGAACGGTGTCTCAATGAAACTCATAAATAGCTGCAAGGTATAAAACCGTTCCGGAGACCGAATGCTCCGGAGAGAGCAGCACTGCAGCATCTTAATTCTGCTCCTCTTTGAGAATGAAATATGGGGAGTACGGAGCGAAGCGGTGCTGGGACGGGCACAGGGTGACTGCTTCGTGTGGACACATGGAGCAGGGGTGCCCACATCCACTGCAGCTCTGGCACTAATGCTCGGGGTGATGGCACCCACCACAACCATTGTTACGCTCCATAAACATTTAATGGGAAACAAAACGCGCTGCTGTGTGTGAATCAATATCGTTATTCTCTTTTGGCAAGCGAGGGGATATTCTGTTTTCACAACAATAATCATTAAAAAAAAAACCAAAAAGAAAGCATCACGGTGACATCCTGATATAGGGAAGAGAGGAAGGAAACAGCGATGGGAAGGAGTACACGAGGATGCACTGCTGTGGCTGCATCCCTCTCACTGCCCCCATTGTCCCTATGTCCCACCAGCCCCAGGCTCACAGAGCAGTGCCCAGTGGTCGCATCCTCACCTTGCTCCTCCCCAAAAATGATGCCTGTGCCACAGCCCCACGCTGAGCTCCCAGCACACAGCTTCCCCTCTCTGCCCCTTTCTTCTCATCTTTCTGAGTAAAGTACCAAAGCACGAAAAAAAAAAAAAAATCAAATGACTTTTAGCAGCACAGGAAACGCTGTGCTGTCATCAACATGAGCACCCAGGGCTGGGGCCACTGCCTCCAGCACAGTCCCAACCACCAACAGTGAGGGCACGGGAGAGGGAGAAGCAGCATTCACCCGGCCCCCTCCCCACGCTGTCCTTATGCATCTCAACGGGGAACGAGGAGAAAGAGAGGACAGCACTGCTTTGGTGCGGGTGCTTGGAACGCACTGAAACATTTGCACGTAGGTTTCAACTTTGTTCTCTGCCATCCAGCACTCCCAGTGAGCCTGCAGCTGCAGATACTCTGCACTTCAAAACCACACTTTCCTCGGGAGTCGGCAGCGGAACGGATGCGCCGGGCACTGCTGTTCTCACTGCTGTGCTTGTGCCCGAGCGTTCGAGGAGAAAGAAGATATCCTTGCCTGAGCCAACACAATGAGCATTTCAATTCAAATAAAATAACAGCAAATGGAATCTGCAGCATTAGAGATAAAAATGGTAATGAGCTGTAATGGTTGGCTTTGATTTCCTCCATTGAAATCGACTCCGGGAGGTTGATACCGCATCGGGGAGGTGTGGAATTAACATCTGTGGCCCGTAGGAAGAAAATCTCAGAGCAACCAGTGCTGGAGAAACAAATCCTAAGCGTAGTGAGCCGTAAGCTTTAAGTACAGCGAGTACAAGTAACCCACTTGTACATCAGACAGCTGCAGGCATGCTGTGGGGTGAGGAGTGGCACAGGGCTGGTGTTGGTGCTGCTGGCATCACTGCTGCACAAGTGGGAGCAGCAGCTGCGAGATGCAGCAGGACTGGTCATCCATCCTTCACAGGGTTTTAATCAATGATCCGGGCAAAGCTGAGCCGTTAAATGGTCACTGAAGCATCTGGGGAAGAGGAGCTCTGGGTCTGATGCTGACTTGGACTAGATGATGCTGGTTGGACTAGAAGATCTTGTAGGTCCTTTCCAACCTTGTGATTCTATGATTCAGAGCTCCCCACTCGCCTGCGCCGAGCTCTGTGCTTACTGCCTCCTCATCCTCCTTCATTCATTTGTCTTTTGGCTTTGCCTCGTCAAGGAGGAACATTTGATGCCATTTCCAAAAGGAAGGGCAGAGCACAGAGCTGAGCTGACCCCGGTGCCCCGACGTGCTCGGAAGCAGACATGTGGGTCAGATAGCAGGAGGAAACCTGGAAACCTTGGGCTTTTTTCTGTTGTGTTCAGGGAACTCAAGGGCGAAATTTGAGCATCAAGGGACGAAGTACTCCTGGGCTGATTTGTGAACCTCTCGTTGAGACGGCTGAGATCAGATCTGAAAACGTTTTAGTGATGCAGGGAGTGAATCAGGGAGTCATCCGGGTTATCCACCCCTCGCTGGGGCTGTGATTGAAATGTTTGTGGCCGAATTTCAGGCAGGAAGAGCAGCGCCGTCACACCCCGAGCATCAGCTCTCCTCTTTATATCCCAGGATCTCCTGGGCCTCGCAGCGAGGCTGAAAGGAGCATTCATCATTTTCGTGCGCACTCTCCTGCCACTCCTGCTCTCCTGGCTCCAACCCAAGTGTTTTGCTGGGGTTGCTGGTGGATGCTGTTGGCTTCCAGACTGCTCGGATGGAGGCACTGCATTCCTTCCCTCCCTGCTAGCCAGCTGCCCAAAGACAAGCCGCCCTCCCCTGGGGCGCACATTACAAATGCTTAAGCAAATTAGCCATAAATAGAAAATGTAACATATGGGCCTGTAGATAATGTTTCATTATAAATTATCATATTCTCCAGGGAGATACGCCTCTTCCCTTCACACCAAAGACTTTGCGTTTCTTCTTCTGTGCAGACTGAAAGTTTCTTTCTCTCTAATTTTTTTTTTTCTCCCCGTAACTGTTTCTGACGCTGCTTGGACGTGGTACTCTATTTCTCGGGGGAAGTGGTGATGTGAAATTCACTTCAACCGCAAATCCTCTTGAATTCAATGCTCTCTCATGGAAGAAAAAGAACAGCAGCGAATGCAGTTCTGATGAAAGGTGGCTGAAGGAAAGCACTGGAGGTTACGTGTTGCTGTTTGTCCACTGGACAGGTAAAGCATCCCCACTGCTGCGGGAGGACCACCCTGGGCACGGCCGTGCTCGGTGCTCACGAGCAGGGAAAAAAGCAGATCAGTAGTTGCATTTCTGCACTGGATTCAAATCAGTCCCATCCTTCGAGCTCACCCTCTGGAGATGTGAAGTCCCCTTTTGCTTCTGCTTGGGGAGAAACATTCAGAAAGAGCCAAGCCACTGCAGCAGCACCGCCATGAGCATGCTGACCTGCAGCCATGCCCTCGGGGACCACACGTGGCAGCCACCGTGTGCGGCAGGGCCACATCTGTTTGCATCTGGGCTGATGATGCATGGCCCTTGGGTCACAGACACACATCAGCAGAGAGCAGAGCTCTTCCAGATAAAATAAAGCACACGTAGACAGATTTCACAGCCTGAAGTCTCGGCGTAACGAACAGTTTTCTGCTGCACGTGTATACACACCGATGTACGTGCGCCTCCATACAAAAGAAACGGAACTAATTTGGACCACTTCAAATGAGATTATTATAGACTGAGAAAATTTACCTGCCTTAATTGGAAAAATCTTGGCACTTGCACCCTGGAGCTAATTGATGTCATCAAAGCGCTGAATGAGCCCTGATTTTGGTAGTTACAGCCACACCTGGCATCTCTGCCTCTCCGTAATAACCACAGGCTTTGGGGAAAGAAAAAATATAAAGTAACATCTGCCACAATGCAAATATTTGGGAAGATTGAGGCTGCTCGTACCAGAGCCCACTTGCACACCTAGCACCAGCAGGCAGCGTGCTGCCAGCAGTGCCCTGCAGTGCGTGCCAATGGGACACCAGGAGCTTCTGTGAAACCTCTTCCACGTGCTCAGCCCGAGTGCCCCTGAGCACGTGGGACGGGGAACCCTCAGACCCTGGGGGGGCTGCAGCTGTGCTGATAAGGACCAAAACCCACAGTCTCATCCAAAATAAGTGTGGATTTAATTAAAGCAGAAACGCGTTTGACAACTAGTGATGTTGCGAGCTCGTTTCCTGGTAGGATTATAATACAGGAGAGAGCGGCTTCCCCAGCAGCTGCAGATGTGCACGTGTACTTAACTTGCAAATCTTTCAGGAAAATCAAATCAAAGAAACAAGCGAGCAACGGAGCAGAGCTGCACCCCCAGGAAGGCAGGGATGATCCAAATCCCTCCTGGTACCAAAATAAACCTGGCAGTGAGGGACACTGCCACGCAGCGCCGCTGCCCTGCCCTCCGTTCCTCACGCAACGCCATGCATGGGGAAGGAGGATTTGCAGTGGCTTTCTTGGCAGAGCTGAAGGGTTTAGAAGAGATCCTGTTATGTTGGGGGACAGGTGACTTAACTGGGTCAGCTGGCTTTGCTCTGAAAAGGCTTAAACCTAAGCATTAGCCTCCTTAGCAAGTTTCCAGGCAAACTTCAAAAACAGAAGAAAAAGATGGAAATGCAGCTCCAACTCCACCCTCAGTGCAGCTCAGCGACGTTGCTGCTTGCAGTGCTGCCCAGCGAGGCAGGGCCCAGCACAGTGCCCTGAGCTCACTCCCCATGGCATTGCCCATCCCTTGGGGCACCCGTGCTGCCCCAGCCTCAGATGTGCTCCTTCCTCCGCCATGACAAGCCCAGGCTTTGACCAAGCTGCCCCTGCTGCATCCTCTCCTGGAGATGAGTGTTAAGCAGATCAGCTTAATCACTTGAAATAAAAAGCAATCAGGACTTATCCTCACCATTTGCAGGGCTTTGGTTAATCGATCCAGGCAAAAAAGAAAAAAGAAAAGAAAAATAATTATACCCCTGAGGTTTTGTAGGGGAAAAAAAATGAAGAGGAAGAAGAGGGTGAGGAAAAGCAGGATGGTGGTTGTACACATGGTGGGAAAGCAGCTGCTCCTGCCTGCAGCGTGGTGTCCTTCATAGAGTCCTTCGAGTTGGAAGGAACCTTTAAAGGCCATCCAGTGCAGCCCCCCTGCAACGGACACCCACAGCTCCGTCAGGTTGCCCAGGGCCTGATCCAGCCTGACCTTGAAAGTCTTCAGGGATGGGGCATCCACCACATCTCAGTGTAATCTGTTCCTGTGCCAGCCTCGCTGGAGAAGGATTCATGCAGCTTGTCCCCAGGGCTGGGGACATCAGCTCCCCGTCGTGCTCCCCAGTGAGCGTGGAGCCCTCGCTCTCAGGGATCACAGTGATGGCTGTGCTGGTTGAAGCTGTGGGCTCCCTCCAAAGCTCTGACAGCTCCAGAGAGGACAGGAGCTCCATTGGGCTGCACAGAGCTGGTCCCCTCCCTGGGGATGCCCCTCCAAGGGCCCTCTGCACCGAGGCAGGCTTTCAACCGAGCAGGAGCAGAGGCAAAATCCATCCACTGCAAGAGTGGGCGCTGAATTATTCATCCTGCTCCAGCCAGCATTAGCATGCCGAGCGCCAGCTCAATCCTAAAGCAACAGCACAGATGTGGTGGAGCACGGGGCCCGAGCACAGCGACGTATCCACGGTGCTAATGATCTGCTCCGAGTGGAAATACTGCACACATCCAGGAGAGAAGCCCGTGTGCATGCTGCACGCCTGTGCAGAGCAAACATATTATGCCGTTTCTTCAGGCCCTTCATTCCACGTGTCATTTTTTCTATGTAAGTATAGGTTTATGCGAGAGGTAATTATCATCCTTTCAAAGCTCTTCGTTCTGAGTAAAACGAGACGGAGTATTATATCTGTAATATAATCGTAAATAAAATGGGCCGTAATAAGCCCCAATTAGCACATTAAAACGTGATGAAGACTCGTTTCATCATTCCAGCATAAACAAAACCTCCAGGAACACCTTATATTGACAAGACAGCGCCGGTTGCTTCCCTTGAAGGGCACAGCAGACCAAGTTTTCAGACTCAGTGCTGTTCTCTAATATATTGTGCTCACGTCGAGGGGAGAAGGGCCGGGAGCACAGCCCCCTCCCTGTGCTCCAATCCATCCCTGCGTTGGAAGCTGAAGCCTGGAAACATGCAGGAGCACGGCCCTAGGGCAGCCCCACAGCCAGATGGTTTTGGGGTGCAGGGGAAGCACGCGGGGATGGGACATCCAAGCGCAGGACTGGTGCTGAGGCACACGGCTCTCTGCAGACCCACACGAAGCAAGGAGAGCCTGGCCTTTCCCAGAGCCGCGATTGCAGTCCCCAGGGGAGACTCATTTCCAAATGATCTTGTTAGACATTGTTAGAAATTGATATATTTGCATAGCATGAATGTTAAAACTCAGAAAGAACTCAAATGCCAATTAGAACCACTGTGTGTCTTTTTTTCTTCCCCCTCCTAATTAATCAGTCATAGAAGAGCAGCTCCCGGTGTTTTTCCCTGACTAAACAACAGCACAAGTCTATCGTTATTAATCTTGATGACCCGAACGTCATCAGCACATGCAGATTTTCCCGAGGTGAAAGCAGAGCAGGAACGACAGGGGTTTCACTGCAGAGATGCTCCAGGTGAGGATAGCTCCCAGGCTCCAGGTACCACAGCAGGGATAACACAGACGGGAAAAGCATCACCTGCAGCAGCAAGAAAGCCAACAAAAACTCTTGCCATTGACTTTAAATCACGCCGGTATCTTTCTTTGCTGTTCTGCTCTACAGGCAAAGGGGGGGAAAAAAAAAAGGTGATGACTATTTTCTAAAGAATGGACCACTATTCGAGATCAGTTTTACCAAAGCCACTCTTCTGGGTGCTGATCTCGTCCTGCTACCTGCCTGGGGCTCCTGGTTACCATGCACAGCATGCACACTGCAGCTGTGGTCGTCAATGCGGGGCGGTGCATCGCTACGAACCCTGCAGCTCACAGACTTTGGCAGATGCTATGCCCTGTGCGAGGCATGCCAGCGACTACTAGGACCTCACACTGCGTACCATCAGCAAAAACAAAACCTGGGATTTCTTCACACAAAGCAGCGGGGAAGCGATGAGTCCAGCAAAACATCCACACTCATGCTCAGGGGGAACAAATTTCGCACACGGCTGCATGGGGATGGCATTTGGAAAGCCAATGGACAGCCAATTGCAAAGCACACCTTTGGCTCCCCATGGGGGGAGGGGCAGCCAGAGGGACCCCACACCCAGAACACATCCCCCCCCAGGTCTGGGTGCAGTGCATGGCTGCTGCTGCTGGGACAGGAGCAGAGTTCAGCCCTCACTGACCTCCACATGCAAAGAATGCAAGGGATCGGGGCTGATCAGCAGCGACCAATTCACCCATCCTCCTATAAAAGCACAACAAAAAACCACCAAAAGCCACTAGAAATATCTTCCCCAGGGAGAAATGCAGATAGCATCTGAGCTAATCAGAAAGAGAGAGGAGATGAAGGGAGAGAAACGTCCTTCGACTTGGAAGGTGGCGTTTCTGATGTGCAAATGTTTTTAACACATTTTTTTGCAATTCTGTCCCCAAAACACTGTTAAATATTAATGATATTGCTATTTATAAATGCATACATAATTAACAGGGAAAATTAATGTAGCAAGCATCGGTGAAGAACTTTCTTCTAAATATTTGAATAATGAAACATAACTGCGTTTCGATGGGAGAATGTCAGAAGCACAACAAAATGTTTTTATGTGATTTAAGCTCAAAAAAAAACCCACCCCAACAAACCCAACAACTTGCTGGGAAATACCAGCAGCTGCTAACGCTGTGCCACCTGCCCTCCTGAGCTTCTGTGTGCTCCTCTGCTTCAGCGTGGTAAGTGCCATGGGAGGCGATGCTGGAGGTACAATGCGCTGTGCTCGATCGTTCTGTGAGCGTCATGGAGCATCCCAACGCTGGAAGGGACCCGTAAGGATCATCGAGTCCAACTCCTGGCAACTGGGCTGTTAGTTCTCAAAATGGGGCCAGCACTGCTACGATCCAGCTCACGGCTCATTGCTAAGCTGAGTTCTGTTGGGTTTGCTTTGCAGGGTCCTGGGGAAGGCACCGTGTGTCCCCACATCCCCCCCCCCCAGCCCCAAGGAGCCCACCCAGCCTTGTCCCCACCTTCCCAGCCCGCAGCACATCTCTCCATCACACAGCCAAACCCTTAAGCTGTATTCACTTGTTCTTTTTGCACTTCACCTTCAGAGGTGGGGCAGCTTTGCTCCTCACAGCCTCGCTCGTGGGAAGACTTCACGAGAAATGTTATGGAGAGACTCTTAAAGTACCGTCTGGCTCTGCTGCTTTTGGGAAGACGTCATGGAAAGCAGATGCCAGGCAGCTCTGCTTCTTGAATCCCTGACCTCTGCTGCACTTGAAGCAGGAGCACCGTGACAGGAACGCAGACACGCTCTAATTAAGGATTAGGCTGTGGAGAACCAGAGGAGATGAAGGGAAAGGCCGTGTTTGATCTCTGGCTCCTGTTGGGTCTGGGCCACCCTGCTGGCATCCCTGGGGTCAGGACAGGGCTGGACCTGCCCCTCAGCTGCTCAGTGCCCCAACAGACCCACCACAGCCCTTCCTGAGGAGCAATGCAGACCACATCTTCCTTTCCAGAAAGATACAGGGCATGCTTTTGCACTTAGTCCAAGGGCGTTCCTACCTTAAAAGCGAGATTTCCTCCAAGGGAACAATGAATTCCAAATGCATTATATCCAAACACCTTTTATACCCCATTGCTTTGTCCTGAGAAGTCCTCGCTGGCTGCTGTCCTGTTGGCACAGACTTCACCCCTGGCATAACCAAGGAAATTACTCCCTATATTAAGGAGGACGAGTATTTTTTCCCTCCCCTTCTGCATCCTTCTTAATGAACCCTTACCAGGAGGCCAGCCTGCAGTTACCCACTCATCCATCACACACCCCTATCTGCTGCACAAGTTGACTAGATGAAGAGGTCCATTTAATTTTAGAATGAGGGCTATCTGCAGAGAAGTAGGCAGCCTTATTTTTACACAGGAATCTTATTTTTTTTCCCTCTAAAAGAACATGAAGTCCTCTCTATTCTGCCCAGACAGGGACGAGACAGCAGCAGGACTCACGGCCACGCACTGCGGATGCGCCAAGCACCCACAGCAGCCATGCTGGTCCAGGCACCCGTTAACATCGCAGAGCTTGTGCCGTTCAGTGCCTGTCTGGCAGTGATGAGGAGGTGTGAACACGAGGAATTTAGCAGAGCATGTGAAAGACATGCCATCAGATCATCGATTTTTTACCGTAATGCAATCTTCATGCAGATCTCAGCGGGAGCCTGGGCCCACTCATCCATCACTGGCTGTGAAAAATGAAACTTTCTCCAACTTCTCCATGTTCAAGAGATTTTCAGTTTGGTTGCCTCGTCTGCTTGCTTTCTTAATGCATAACATGACTGATAATGTACGAAAGCTAATGTTGCAAAGGTCTGACTTTCTGGAAGATTCATGGCAGAGCTTCTCTACGTTTTCCAGAAGGGGAAGTATATTTACTTACTGCACTTTAAGGGAAATACAGCATCTCAAAGCCAATTCCCTAAAAGAGCTCTTCTGTCCTAAGGCACTTACTAAGAATTGCTTCTGCTCAGCTTATATATTACCATATAAAAAGAGAGGGGGGAAAAAATGACCTTAAAATTTGGACAGATGTCTCCGGTGGGTTTTTGTTTTGTTCTCAGAAAGAAGTCACGAAGTCACGCACGCAGTCCTCCCCGATGGCATTCCCGCCACCAGCCCACGCAGGAAGAATCCATTATCCAGGCAGATCTGCTTTCACTGCCGGCTGTGCCACTGCCTGAGCATCTCAGCACCTGGGTGCTGAGAAATACCCCTCCAGATCCCTGCTTATCTGCAAGGTCTGTGCAAGAGCTCGTGCGCGGCTTGAGCAGTGCCCCAGGAGCAGCAAGCAGTGCTCTCACCCCCCCCCTCCTCTTCCTCAAAACATTGCAGGTGATCAAAAATGCGTAATGAACCGCGCAGCCCGCTCGAGATTCATTTAAAAAGGTTAAAGCAAAACAGATCAAAACATCCTTTATTCTACAGCCATTTCCCAAACGTAACACGTTAGCCCTAAGGTAAAAATCAATGTTCAAAGCCTGTACCAATTTTCAGAAAGATAAATGCTATGTTTAATGCTTTACAGCGGTGATTGTTCAAGAAGCTGTCCTTGGTGTATATGAGACGGTGCCAACATTTCCCAATTAATGCCTGCACTTTAGTAACACAGCCCCTCGACTGGAGAAGGGTTTGAGGAGAGAGGCTTTAAAAAGAGATAAAAACGCGCGCCCACGAGCGCTCCGCTTTAGAACGATTGGTGCTGATGGCTTAAAGGCCATCTCCTGCTCTCCTGGCACCGGGTCCCAGATCCAGCTCCCACTGCCATTCCCAGCCCCGATCCCAACCACAGCCCCCACCATGCCGTGCACTGGGACCCCCCCATACCACCCCAGCCCACACCACACCGGGTCCCACCCCAGTGGGGATCAGTTTCCCCCATCTCAGCTTCCACCGACTTCACCAACACAACCAAAGCAGAACGGGTCCCACCCGGCACACCCCTTCTGCGTCCCTACACAACAAGAAGGCAATTTGGCTTCGAACATCTCTCTGAAAATGTGAGCACAGATAGGGGATGCCATAATTAAAAGGCTGCTGTTATCTGCACCGAGCTGCGGTGCACCATCGGGTCGCAATCGGTCTCCCCATATCAGCAGGAGCTCACGCTGTGCTTCAGGGGGCTCACAAGCAATCCCTGGTGAAGAGCGAGATAAGGGATCCAAACAAGTGTTCTTTTTAGCCTGCAGCAGTTTAATTACTTGTTGCTTGGATGTCTATTCAGAGAGACAAGAGGTGTGGATTCATCTTTTTTTTTTTCATCGCTGATTTTCAGACACTTCCCAGGGAAAAGGAGGAAGGGAAATGCATCCACGCTTTCCTCAAGGCGTCGCTGGGATGGTGCAGCTCTGCCCTGCAGGAGCTCCTCGCAGAGCCGTGCCCCCACAGGGCTGTGCCTCTGGGACACAGCACAGAGCTGGAGGCAGAGCAGGGCATTGCTGCCCCACAGCAGGGACGAGCAGCTAACAAATCTCTCTCCTCTCAGCACGAACGCGCTCTGCCTAGTTAGCCACGCATTTCCTCAGCTAAAAGGTTTCCCTTATACCCCTCCTACCCCTCCTTGATAGATCCCAAATACAATAATAGCATTTGCAGTGATAAAAAAAATTAGATTGCATAAAATTAATATCGATTCAAATTAAACCATTCGTCTCCTTTTGCTTCTCAGCTCCCCAGATACAGTTATTGCATCAGCTGCAATAAACCAAGTAGAATTACAAGTGTGACTTGCAGCCTTTGGTTTCCCCCTCCCCACCACTTCTCCCCCCATAAGGGCAGAGGGGAGCACTCCCTCTCGGGGTGTCTTGGGTGCCCAGGCAGCACAGAAGCACCCAGAGGACCCAATCTTTCCTCTGCAGCACTCAGATCTGGGCCCCTCGTGCTCACTCCATTCTTTTCACAGCCTTCTCCTGGCAATAACTGAAAAAGGAGGAAGGAGCAGTGGATATTTCTTGAAATTAAAAGGAGCATGTACAGTCACGGTAAATACCCTTGGGGTCCTGGTTCCTGACAGTCATTGTACCAGGTCAGGGGCAACCCCATAAGGAGAGCCCCAAGCAGCAGTGATGGGCGCTACCAGGAGGAGAAATAAGCAGAAAGCAAAGCAGGTTTGGGTAGGAAATGGCACTTCTCTGGAGCTGGGCTTGCCCAAGGGTGGTCCTCCACTGCAAGGCAGCCTGCCAGGCCTGACCCCAGCGTGGGCTGCAGAAGTTCCCTGCATTGGAGAGGTTACAATCAGAGTATTTCTGGCTCAACAAACCTGTATTTTTGGTGAAACCATTCCTAATCAGCTGTCACGCTGAGCAGGCGCACTGCTGTAAACTTCTGCACTTTGGAGGCAGGGCAGAATTCTTGGAGTCACCCTCAGGCAGATTTGGATCCAAGCTGCTATGTAAAACCCCGTGTAATTGCTTCAGGAGAGAGCCCAGCTCCTTGCAGGCATCCAGCACAGCTCTGCAGGAGCAGTGGGCACCCAGGGAGCTGAGAAGCATCACCACCTTCCCAGAAAAACACCACAGCCCAAGCTCACCCTTCATACATGCGATATTCAAGAGTCTCAGGCACACAGAGTTACAGAATTAGCAGAATTGGTGTTGCCACAGCAAGCCTGAGCAGAAACCAAGAGCTAAGGCTCATGGAAAGAGAGGAGTGTGGCTATGGGCAGACTGGCAGCCCAGTTCTTCCTTTTTTTTTTGGCTCCAATCTATTATGAGCAGTTACACTCACATCCCTCTTCCCTGTGCCTGTCAGCTATTCTTTAGCTCAGCCTCACTCCAGACTATTCTCTGATGCCTTGTTGTCCTGAAAAGTGAACATGAATTACTGCCAGCTCAAATTAGTGTCTCTCGGTGCAGGGTGAACTGAAATGTTGAAGTCAGGAAGGGATCTGGATCTTCAGATCTGGTTTAACTGACGTTAAACTCCGCGCTGTCACCAAACTCCTGAGAGAGCATCAGGCAAAGTGGTCAGCTTCAACGGGAACCCCATTCTCCAAGGGCGAGTCCTGTAGGATGCTTATCCAAAAGAGGTGACCAGAAACAGCTGAGCAAAGCCCCAGAGGGAAATCCAACTCCATACATGAGTTAGAGAAGAAACAGCAGCCACGGGAGCCCAGCGAAGGGCACTGAGCACGGTGTTTGGCAGCGCTGTGTCCAGCAATTGGAAGTCTGACACAGACAAAGGCCGTCCTGGCCTGGAGGTGCAGAGGATGAGCACAGAACTGGAAACCAAGCCAGCAAACCACCAACCTGCCATAGTATTATGGCCCCCAAGGCACCCTGATGATCATGTAACGAAAGCATGCTAACGTAGTGTTGAGATATTTTGGGGGGATGGAGAACCCCATTCCATTTCTTTGCCAGAACAAACAACCCCAGCAATCCCAGCTGGGGATGGGGAGGGAGAACCTTTTCTCAGAGGCACTGGTTGATTTTATCAGTTATGCATTTGATTTCCCAGACTCAGCAGCTAATTAGCTCACGTGATATTACTTGGAAACGGCATTAGGCTCCAAACTAAGCCGACAGAAGCCAGAAACAAACACAGCTTAATCCAGATTTTGCCTAGTTATTTTCAATGGCCTTCCCAGGCTGCCCTCAAACTTGCAGAGGGGTACGGAGTGCTTTATTGACCAGATAGATGTGCATTTCCAGAGAGATTACAGCCACATTAAAGGAATTCTTAAATCTGGATTATATCCATAAGTAGTTCTTAACGACTCCTTTGCAGCTGTTACAATGCTTATGTAAATACCGAGCGAATATTTAAGGCTCTATTAAAGAGAAATTTACTGCTCTGTCCATAAGGATTGGATCTCTCCACAAATCCCACTGCATGGGTTGGTCCTCCTAAAAACAAACCCACAAGCCACTCCTCGTTCAGCTCAGCTCTAGAGGTCCTCAGTAGAGCACTGCAGGCATCCTCGTGAGAGATGCCACCGAGCTGCTCTCACTATTTGAATCAAACTCTGGGAAGATAAGAGGGACGGGAGCATCACTCACCCAGGACACGTCCCCCTGCTCCCCATGGGATCCCACCCCGGGGTGGAGGAGTTTAACTTTGGCTCCGTGTCTCATAGGCGGCTGTTAAGCACTGCCTGCAGGCAGAAGCCTCACCCGCACCGCGGCCCTCGTTCAGTTTGCATTACCAAAGGCTGCTGACAGCCTCGGTCGGTTGTGGGAGCCCACCTCCCTAATCCACGTGCTCACATGGGAGTGCTCGCACAGGGCTGGGAGAGCTCCAAAACCATGCCCATTTCCCAGCCCCGCTCCCCCCATCCCAGCCCCGAGATCTGCAAGACCTCATATCAGCTCTGCACCGAAGGATGCGGCCGTGGGCTGCACACAGCTCAGACTTTGAAGGGAGGAAGCCAGAGATCACAGCGAGCAGATTTTATTATTATTATTGAAACTTGACAAGCAAATATAGCATCAGAATCCTAGGAAGATTAAAAAAATTAGATCCCTAAACTAATGAAGTGCTGGAGCTCTAGGGCAGCAACGGGTAATAGAGCTTCTATCTCAACTGAAGAGGCAACAAAACGCTGTTTAATTGTAATTTTAAATACGGATTTGAGGATCTTACCCATAAATCACGGAGTCAGATAAGGTCTGTGCATAATGACAACTTGTCAAGTGACAGAAATAAAACTGATTTCAAATACTTTAAGATGAAACACTCTCACTCGGCGTGGCAGGCTGTAAGCTGCAGGGGAGACTGCGGCATCTACACACACCACCGGCCCTCACAAACCTTCAGCTGTGATAACCGACCCCATAAATTAAATCAGGAAAAGCTGAGAAGTGGTTCTCCTACCCAACTTCAATGATAGGGATGGCAGGGAGTAAGGCAAAAACTTGCATTAGCGTGGAGGGGTCTGCACAAGGCGACCTGCAGCCCTGCCACCTCCCGACCTCACGCTGCACTCAGACCAAAGCTGCCCACAGCGGATTTTGTTGCTGTTTTACCACTGGATTATCCTTCACTTAACGTCCCTGCAAAGGCTCAGCTCGCAGCCCAAGGAGCCCCAGGCAAAGGCAATGCCACGTGGGCAGCACCCAACCATCACAGCCTCTGCAGGGAGCCTGAAGCATTTCCAGCCCAAACGGGCAGCGAGGATGTTGTCATCTCCAATGTCCTGCTCTTTTCGGTGGCTTTTAATCTTTTTATCCATCTGTAAAATTTCTAATTAACTGAAGTAACTAACCAGCGTTGCATGAACTCAGACTGAGAATATTACAGTCAAACACATAATTAAAAATTTCTGCTGCGTTGGTTCCTTCCGCCAGTTACATAAGTTACTGCACGCAGTGCAAATGCCACAGCCAGAAACCCAATTGGGATTATTTCTGTCCTGTTTCAGCCACGAGGAAGCACCCCCAGCCCTTGCCCCCACCCAGCCCTCCCCAGCAGCTCTCCACCTGCGCTTGCTTTGGGCAGAGCCGTGCAGGGTTGGTGCTGGGAGCAGCTATGAGTGGTGGGAGGCAGCAGGCTGCAGCCCAGCAGCACAGGCTCTGCTGGCAGACAGAGCTGCAATTAGAGCACAGCACACACTGGGCTCTCTCCTCCTCAGCGTTAGCCCTGGAAAATATTCTGCAAGGAGCTAACAGCTGCTGGAGAGCTACAAAGAGCACCGAGCCTGCGATGGGGACAGCCAACACGCCAGCACACTCATGTCCTAGTGACCAGCCTGCCCCCGAGCTGTGCAGAGCACACGGGGTGCATCACCCACAGGTCCTGAAGCCCACGCAAAACCCAGTGTGCCAGCACCCACCAGTGCTTGCAGAGGACAAGCAACTCCAGGAGGCTCAGAGGGACCCAAACAGCCCTGCCTCTTTCCCTGCCCTTAAATCACCCCCAACCCAAGCAAGCTGCAGCTCCTGCCCAGCAGATTGGATGCTGTGGGGTCTGAACCATCAGTGCCAAACTGAGCCCACCCTGGAGGGAAGCACGAGGAGGGGTGGGCAGCTGAGAGCCTCGTTAGCCCAAGTGCTGCTGGTGCAGAGCCCCTGCGTTGGAATTAGAGCTTCAGCCCCGACTGAAGCTGTCATTGTGTTTGGCTGCTAAAGCGGCACGGTTTGCTATGCAGGGATTTTCTTGCCTCATAGACCAAATGGTGCTTCAAGTCCTTCTAGCTGTGGAAAAGCCCTTCTTGCTAGCAAGTGTGACTGATAGGCTCTCTGTCCATCCCCACCGCTCTTTCCACGCCACCACGCACGGCTGCTCCTTCCATTTCTCACATGCACTCTGCTCAGCCTGCGCTGCATTACATTCATGCTTTTGCTTTGCTTCCTGCGGGCCCAGGTAAAGGCTCCGCAGGAGTCCTGTGCTAACAACCACGCTCTGTTGTGGACTTGCAAGTTATACGAGTGCATCAGTGAGCTGCAGCTCCCCGGGGTGCAGGAGGGATTCACTCCACGCTCCCTTTTCAGCCATGCAGAGCGCACCATGTGGGGTACCCTGAGTGTAATGCCCCCAGCCTGGCAGCAATGACCTTTAAAGACCCGGCCGTGCCCTGAAGCAGTGTGTTTGTGTGGATGCTGTGACTGCTGGAGCTGGAGGCCCCCACCCCGGGGTGCTGCACCCCCAGGATGGAGCTGGAGGGAGGCAGCTGCCTGGCAGCTGCTCCTGCATGAGGAGGGCCGGGTGCTCCTTCTCCACTTGAAATCCTATTTAGATCAAAAGGCATTGGACTCGGACTAATTTCCAAGCACCTTCTCACGTCCCCAGCACAATCTCTCAGCTGAGCTCTAATCCCTGCTGCTGCCAGGCGATGCTGAGAACAGCCTGGCACATCCCAGTCCCCATTGCCAGGATCATCTGTGCTTGGAGCCTGCGCTGCCTGGCACAGCTGAGAGGGGCACCGTGGGACCGTCACACCGATGGGTGACACTTGGGAGCAATGACAGTACCCACGGCCCCAGGACACCGTGCCCGTCACACCACTGCCCCGTGCACTCTGCTTCTGGGATGCCCAACTCAGCCACAATCTCACACAGGAGTGTTTTACAGCTCTTCACAACAAATTATCTGAGGGTACTTTAAACTCTGGTGCTATTACGCCATTATCTCTGCCTAATTTTCCGTTCCATCCCCTAACGTTTCAATTTCCCCCTTCACTGATCTCCTTCTTTAATAGCTCTTCCAAACTTTGTTTAAGTTGAGAAGTGCCCGTTTGGTTCTGTTTCTGCTGCCTCTCCTTTCCTTCCCCACCTCGTTCCCCTCACCCACATTTCTCTGCTCGGGGGCACAGTTCTCCCATCCCCACATCCTTGGGAATGTCCCCACTTGCAGTCAGCCCCACTTTGCTTCCTGGGATTGAAAGCCATGGATCTGGTGAACCTCTTTTCTCCTCTCCATTCTCTAGTCCTGAAACCCAGCCCGAGCTGACAATGTGCTTTTCTATCCCCAACACAACTTGGACAGAGAGCTGTTCCAAGTCAATTCAGAGGGTTACAAATACGATCGGATGGTCTCCAGCAAGCAGCACATCTTTGTGGCCTTTTGTCCTTCCTCTTTGTGACCCGTGAGATGCTCTGAAGCCTTTTGGTTCGCTGCCACCCACGAGTCACTGCTGCCTGCTGGCTTCCCAGGACCCCAAAGAAAGGATGTTCCCAAGCCCTGGTGCTGCGTGCTTGGGCTGCCACTGGACTCTTGATTCCCTATGGCATAGGATCTCAGCGTGGTGTTGTGCTGGGACCTGGCTCGTGCTGTAGGGCTTGCATCACGTGCCAATTTTCTTAGGCACAATGGACACAAACAGCTTTTTTTCACCTGGCTCAAAGGGGGAGAATTGCTCAGCAGAAGGCTCAGCGGATGATTTTCTGTACCTCTCTGCTGCTCCATCCCCTGCTGCTTCACACCTCGGCGGAGGTGTTGGGTCCCTCACCAGGTCGCTGCCCTCTGACGGAGGAGAGGAGGTTGGGGAATGAATTACATGACAACAGACAGCGTGAGAACCTGCCCGCCCCAAGGGGAACGGTTGTATTTCCATTCTAAACGTTTATCTCTGGCTCTTGCTTTTGTGCAGTGCACAAGGTTGGTGGGATACAGCAGCACTGCTGAACACACGCTCCCACCAACACTGAGCAATGGGGCCACGCTGCTGACACCCTCCCAAAAAGCTCTGGGAGAGCAACAGTGCAAAAACCCCACGAGGCTGCATGCTGCAGGCTGCTCCCTGAGCACCTCTCTGGGCTGATTGAAAGCAAATTGGCCAACGTGGGGCTTTTCTTTATCAGGGACCATGGTCGTGGCTAATTGCTTCGATGTCCAGGTTGATGGGCTGTTACACGAATATTGCTTTTCTCATGGCTTCACAAAACCATTTTACAAATGGAGTTGGCTGCGATCCGCTGCTGTGTTTGTAGCTGTTGGTCTGGGTGTCAGCACAGAGTCTGAAGCAGGAGGAAGGAAAACATGAACGAGAAAGAGAGAAGAAAAAATAAATGTCAAGCTGTGCTTTTGCGGGCTGAGGGCAGAATGCTGGCAGCCTTACAAGCTCTGAGCAGCAGGGGAAGGCAGTGCCAGGTTGGATCTACCCAAGGCCCTGAGCTGCAGCAGGATGTGAGAGGAGGCTCCAAGGGAAGCAAGGGGACATCACAGCTGCCTCTCACTTTGAAGGTGAAGACAGGATGAGTGCTCTCCAGTTTCCATCATGTGTCACCCAGGGGCTGGATGAACATTGCTTAACGATTGCTTTTTACAGGAAACTAAAGCCTGAGGCCGTAAGTGGCCCACACCCTGTAGAGTTTCCCACTGCCAACATCCCATGGTGCTCCTTGCAGAGCAAGTGTCGGCCCACGCCCTGCCATCTTCAGTATCAGTACAAGAAGGGTAATAATAACCCCAAAGGAACTCCAGCAGTGTTTGGGTCTGACAAGGAACCAAGATAAATGTGAGTTCTCAGTTAATATCATGCTTGGAGTATGAAGAGAAGCTACAGGAACGGCGAGGATTTCAATCGGGGAAGTTTATTAAAAATATATTGACTTGTCAGTCCTGGCAGCAGCGAGCAGGTCCCAGAGCCCCAGGGATCAGATCGTGGCAGTGCCAATAAAACCAAGACAAGATCTAACCTCGGCACGGCAGCAATCCCGCTCTGCTCCTGCTCCCCACGTCCCATTTCTCAGCCCCTCAGCAAAGAGCCTCTCCCTGTCTGTCCCTGGGGAGCAATGGGGTTTTGGAGGGAGCCTTCCTCCCCTCCCAAGCTGAAGCTCACTGCCACCAGCACGTCCCGTGTCCTCCTCCACACCACGGGCTCTTCCTTCCCAATGCATTTCTGCCATAATTCAGCTCTCCGCTGAGAGGCTTTGCTGTTCCAAACCTCTTATTACCACAGATTGCCTTGCAGTAATAAACCAATCTCTCCACTCTCGTTATTTATTGGGCGTACCTGGATGTTTCCGAATGCCAAAACCACAGCTCCAGGCCACGATGCAGGAGCAGGGGCTGCTCAGAGCCACCCACCCACGGGATGCTGCAGTGCCCCGAGCCCACGGGGACCTCATGGCACCTTAGAGTGATGTGAAACGTGGAGGTCTTGGCTGGGAGAGCAGTCAGCTTGCGTGATAAGCCTAAGCTTTTAATAAGGAATAGCACTCAATATAGCCCATCTCCATCATTTATTGAACCAAAGCGCCTTCTGTCGCTTCAGTGCCGAGCTCTGAAGCCTGTCCTGGATGATTCAAGAGCGATCCATCTGGAAAATGAATGCAGATGATCTGTTACATCCAGCCAGAGAGCCACAGGAACCTCAGTGACAAGCTGCAAGGATTTCAGCCCCTCTCAGTCCCCCAGGCCCAACCAAAATCCCCCAACTCCACCAACCTCAGAGCCTCATGGTGGGGACATAGATGCTGCCACAGCCATGCTATGCTTACAGCCCCAGCCCGGCTCCATCAGGGCACCTCTGGGTCCCCGTGGGAGGGGGTCCCTCTGCCCCTGCACCAAAAACAAGAAATTGAATTTGCTCTTAAGAAACTGCAGCCCAGATCTTGAAAGTGTTTCTTGGTTGGCTCCTCTTTCCGGAGGAGCATTGTTGCGAGCTGATGGTTACCACCTAGCCCTGGATAAATCAGGGATCCGTTCTTCAAAATAGCGTGTTGATTGATGCTTAAAATATCCCCAGCAATTACTTCACCCCGGTATAATTACAATAATTAAACTTGGATAACGCTTAGTCCTGCTTTTTAACAGAACTGTGCGCTGCACCATCAGCGTGCTTGTGTGTTGTTTCCCGTCCCATTTTGCAGCCTCACCCTGCTGCTGCCTGAGTCAGCTCTGCTCACTGCTCCTGCACCTCGTGGGCAGTGATCCAGGGCACGAAGCCCCGGAGCAGCACTCCCTGCACAGCTCCCGGGCTGCTCCGTGGCCCCAGCTCCGAGCTGCACAGCTCAGCACAGTATTTCTCTTTGTTCCCACAGCAGTGACACTTGCGACAGTTCGGGCTGGTGAGTACTTTTCCAGCTGTGATGAATAGCAGGGATAGGAATGAGATCCCAGAGCCGTATTTCATGCCCTGAAATCCCACGTGTGCCTGGAAGCAGACCGAGCTCTGCGCTGAGCTATGCAGCACCGCGGCCACTCGCGCTCTGTTATAAAAGAAGAGCATCTCACTTTGTCCCTCCCTCTTTTCCTATGCATTTTCCCACACAAGTGAGGGCTGGGGCAGGGTTTGGCTGGGCTGGGGATGAGCAGTGCTGCAGGAAGGGTTCACCGCTGCCAGGAGGAGAAAGCAGCAGCTATCCCTGCTCCAAAGCCGCACTGAAAGGCGGCTCTTCCCCTTTGCCAGGACAGATGGTGCTGGAGAATCCTGGTGGGGGTGAGACAGCCCGAGTGTCCCCATGGAACCCAATGACCCTGTGGGGTTCTGCCTGTGCAGCTGGGGGTGCTCCGGGTGCCCCCTGCCCTGTCCCCCCCCAACCCCAGGAGGTGGTGGGAGCATGGAGGAAGCGAGTCACGAGCCCGCACGCGGTTCTCATATCAGTTTTAATAGCAACATCAGAGTACTAAATATACACAGGGACATCGGTATAGGGTCGCATTTACAGTGCTTCCAAATACACAGCTTCGAAGTACAGAGACGAATTAAAAAGAAAAAAAAAACAAACCAAAAAAGAAACCCCACTCTGGAATAGAATATTCACCTGCGTGGAACCACAGCTGGAGGAGGCACACGGGCACACGAGTGGGGCCAGGGCTGCCCAGCACCACGGGACTGCTGTGCCCAGCTGTCTGTAGGCCTGTCCACCCATCTGTCTGCCTGTCCATCTGTCCACCTGTCTGCATATGTGCCCATCTGTTTTCCTACCTGTCTGTCTACCAGTCCATCTGTTTGCCTCTCTGTCTGTCCACCTGTCTGTCTGTCTGTCCATCAGTCACAGCCCACGTACATAAGCAGTGCTGGGCTGTGTGCCCCAGGCCGTATCCCCACGGCCACGTGTTACACCCTTCTCCCAGAAAAAAATGAAGAAGTACTCAGTGATGTAAAACCGGTTACAACGTAAAAGCTGTCTCATGTTAGAAAATGTTTTGTTTTTTTGGCAAAATAAAAATAAACTGTAAACTTCACTGTACATATCCTATCAAACCAAAAAAAAATAAACCCCTCGGAACCTAAAATAGAAGAATCTGGGTCAGAAATCTGTGCCCTTAGTGTACATTTTTGTGCAACGTATACTTTTGTCTCGAAGTAAATATCTCCGCTCATGACGCTGTTTAAAAACGTACCTACAAATGCTGAGGATAACTCTTAAAAATGTGTGACAAGCGTTGGGTGAGACCTGGAGACCGAACCGGACCCACAGACGTCTGAGATGGAGAGGGAATTCTTGCTGGTTTTGAGAAAATCACTTACAGATTTTATAGCTGGTTGAATGAAAATTCCAACCGCAGTCATCCTGGGATGGGTGGGCTGAGTTGTTATATATAGATATATATTTTTATTCTATTTTATTTTTTTTACAAAATATATAATATGTGTAGAATATCTACTATTTAACTACCATTTCAGCTGAATTACCTTCCTTTGTAACAAGCTGCCAACGGAGAAGAGGTAACCCAAAATCCATCTCTGCGATGCTCTTGTCATCGCTGCTTCACTGTCACTACTCCTCATTTCTACCCACGCTGGAAATGAATTGGAGTCACGAGAACACCGCGGGAGTGCTCCTCCCGAGCACTGCTCCCAGGAAACCCGACGTGGGATGCCCGTCTCTCTGGCTGGGAAGACAGAATGAAGGTAAACGATCGGGTGTTGAGATACGGGCAGCCACCTGGGGACCTGTCCCCTCAGCCCCCCATGGGGAGCGCGGGGAAGGGGTTCGTTCCCATCCCCTGCAATGGGGGAAACACAAATGCACCGCTACGAGTCTGGGGAGCTGGCAGCTGGGATATATTTCTTGAGAACCACTGAGGGACTAAGAAACCCATAAAATGAACTGAAAAGATGGCTGGAAGCTTATGGCAGAGCAAGCATCCCAAGTCTTTCTCTGAGCTGCCAGCACTGAGCACGACCCGGCAGCACAGTGCAGCCCTGGTGCTCCGACCGCCGGGCATGGAAAGGCACAGTGCTTCCCACTGCTGTTTGGCTGGAGAGCAGGCTCAGCTGCTGAATGACAAAGGAAAAATCCTTTTTCTCAAGGCCCCAATTCTCCAAATGTGTCCTTGCAAAGCAGCCAGCCCTGCTGCTCGGATGAGCAGTTCCAGCACACCCAAGTACCCGGCGGCGGCAGCATCTGCAGAGCCTCCCCTTACTGATGAGCGAGCTTTGTGCTGGCTCACATCAGCAGAACGTGGAGCAGTGACCGCCAGCTCGGGGAGGAACTGCTGCCTGCAAAGGGCTGAAGGCATCCACGCAGAGCATCATCTGTTGCTGCAACAGAGAGCAGTGGGACGGGGCGGGCATGGCGTGGCACAGCTCAGCAGAAGGCACCTGCAAACACTGCACTTCTTGATCTTCCCCCGTGCAAAAAGTCACCCCAACGGCTCCATTCCACTCACACAATCCAAGAGAGAATCATCCAGGTTGGAAAAGACCTCTAAGATCTCCAAGTCCAACCCCAACCCACCGCTACCACGTCCACTAAACCATGTCCCCACGCGCCACATCTCTGCGCTTCGTGAACATCTCCAGGGGTGGAGACTCCACCACCTCCCTGGGAACATACAGCTCCACGTTTTCATGTCATGGGTTTTTGGTGGTTTTTTTTTGAGGGGGGTATTCATCAATAGCAGGGAAGGAAATAATCATGGTTTCATTTCTATTTACTACAAATAAAAGCATCAGGATGCCGAATCCTGCCTGGTGAACCGCAACGTTCGCAGCTCTGCTCCTCCCTCCCTCCCTTTCCTTCCTACTGGCAGTTGTTCCTTTTCTTGGTGTGCTTGGCATGCATAGGGATGTGAGGATTTCTCTGATAAAGTGCAAGTGCTGTTGGTCCTTATAAATAAGGGAAGATTGTGCATCTACGTTTGTCTCCTGGCTCAGTGCTGAGCAGCCTCGGGGTGGCTGGGGAAGGCAACGGAGCCCTGCCCGGGCTTGGAGCTGTCTGACTGTGCTCCCTGACATACAGACACGCAGACACATCCCCTTCCCCGTGGCTCCACTGGACAGAGCTCCAGCAGCTGATCCCTAAGGGAAGGAGTGCACCACGACGCTCCCAGTGCCGGGAATGAGGGACTCAGATATATTTCACGGTGTCAAACTGCTATCAAGATCACACTGAATACCCACGGGAAGGACTCGGTGCAGCCAGTAGATACAAATAAATAGAAAGATCAATGGGTAAAGCACAACACGGTGGCAGAGCTGGAGTGGGTCGGTGCCAGAGAAGTGAGATGGAGAAGGAAAACCAAAGCGACGTGATAGTGAGGATCACTGGCACGAGCTGCACCGCTCGCATCAGCAACACACGAAGCCTGGGGCAGGGAGCCCTGCGGAGGCCGTGCTGCAGAAGGAACCTGCTCAGCCATGGAAGAAAACCCTCCAGACCCAACGTAACCCCGCGTCCAGCTCCAGAGGCTGCTCAGCCGCCCCACAGCCATGGGGAACACTGCCTGTGCCCCTAGAGATGTTCATTTCACATCCACCTCTGGCACGGAAGACTTCTACCCGGGGTGGCTTCCATCAGGTGGGGGAAAATGCTCCAGAACCCCATCAGAAAAGGACAGAGAATGCTCTGGAACGAAGCGGTGATGCGCAGTGCCAGAAGGGCCCACTTGTCTTTTCTTTGAACAACACACTGACAATAAAGGAACGGAGCTGAGGATTCAGTGGATGATAGGAACACGTTATCTGGATAATTCTAAAAAGGAAAAAAACCCAAACCCGTTCATACTCAGGGGGGTGGGATACAAAAAGGAGCGGAGGACTTTGGTCTGAACTCTGCCGCCCTTCGCGCTCTGACGCAGCGCAGCACAAAGCATCTCAGGACAGGATGCCAGCACACCCCCCTGCACCCTGACTCTGCCCCCTGCGGGTGCCATCCCCGCTCTGATCAGGCTGCAAGCAGATGGAAAACCCCTTTGCTGTTCCGCTCTTGCTCCAGACCCACCTTCAGAGCTCTCCAAACCCAGAGCATCGGGGCTGCACGGCGCGAGCAGCCCCGTCACACACCCACTGCTGGAAACGCATCTCCAGGATGAAAAATAGAACTATCTACCTATGTATACATACATATATATGCTTATACATACACACACACATATATATATGTATATGTCTATCTATATATACACATCTAGGTTTGAAAGGCAAGCTGCCCAAGTAGAAAACATCGCTTTTTAACTGGGTCGGATTATGCAACGTTAAAGAAATCAGACTTTTAGCCCATGACATTTTCTTTAAAAATGAGTATTGAAGATCTTCAAAAATTGCTACAGTACAAAAAAAGGTGGTTCGTGTGTGTATATATTTTCTCTGTATATATATATATATATCATATGTATGTATGTATGTATGCAGACCGGAATCAATGACCCCATTGGAAGAGACACCCTCCCCCCCCCCGTCCTCCGCAGCATTCCTGCGTGTATCTGACTTAGCTCCTGCTTCTCGTGAAGTCTTTTGCATCAGTACATGGCACATAATGGTATTATTGGCACAGGTTCGGAATCGTAGTCCATATCCCAAGCTCCAGCTGCTTGGTGCTGCTCCTTTCAGCTCTTCTCGGTTTCCTCTTCCTTTGTGGGATTCTTTGCTCACACGCTTTTCTCTTCTCCCCCCCTCCTCCCCCTCAAAAAATGCACTCTTTGAGAAAACGCAGTTACCTATAGGCGTGTTCATTCTTACAAAAATATATTTGGCCCATAGAACGCTGCTCTTTGAGTCTCCTACTGGTAAACAGAAATGGTAGGTACGGGAAACCCATTATTTTTTAAGTTTTTGTACAGGTTCACCAATGGAATCCTGCGAGAAACGAAAAGAAAATGAAAGATTAAGTCACGACAGGGAAACGCATCCAGACTTGCATCAGCTCATCAAGCTGCAGCCACACCTTCTGTCGCCCACCGCCGGTGGTGAGGATCAGTCCTCCCCCCACCCTCCACCTGCCAAGCACA
Source organism: Cyrtonyx montezumae (assembly GCF_038088225.1). Classification (NCBI taxonomy): domain Eukaryota; kingdom Metazoa; phylum Chordata; class Aves; order Galliformes; family Odontophoridae; genus Cyrtonyx; species Cyrtonyx montezumae. The sequence goes on from NW_027071948.1 coordinate 752,008, forward strand.
CGTGGGGCAGCTCCCAGCCCTGCCTGGCTCCATCCTGGACCCCAGCCCCATTCCTGCCACCCGGGCAGACCACAACGCAGTGTCCTACATGTGTTGGTGCAGTGGATGCTTGGGGTTGAGCAGCAGGAGTGAGTCAGAGGCTTAGGTGTGCCTTACTGCACACTCCTCAGTCTGTTTTCCAAAGTGTAATTTATTTCTGATCATTCTGGAGCTTTTCATACTTAGGATAAGAGCGTCGAGTGCTCTGGCAGATGAGAAGGCGATGATGAGTACTAACAAGATTTTCTAAAGTTAAATGCCCTAAAGAAATCAATAGAGAATTGGTTAAGCATCAAAACCAGAGATCCTATTGAAGTTCTTCTCGAGCTATTTATTTGCCATCTTCTGACAGATCGCTCCCCTACGTGATCCTTAAACCCTGAGAAGACAATTCCTCGCCGTCAGAGGCTGCTTGCTTTATGCATGTGGGATTGCACGGACGTCAGCGTGTGCTGCAGCTGAGCATGTCCTGCGACCACTGCACGTAGGGAGCTCCACGTATGGCCCCGTGCCTGCACAACCGCTGCCCTGTGCACTGCAGCCTCAGTCCGGCTGCTGATCTGTGCTCTGAAACGCAGCTCTGAAGCAAGATGTCTGGCATATACCATCTCCAACAAGGACGCTGCCGTTGGAACTAATTAGCCGGGCAGATTTTAGCAAGTCCTTAAGCTCTTGTTCTGGGGCTGTGCTGGGAATGCTCGTTATTCCTCAGAAGACGAGCCCGGATCTTTACAATGACTCATTATCTGTTCGTGTTAATACAAAAACCAATTGCTGTTGTCAGGCAGAACGAGGGCATGGCACACACAAAGCACAGCATCACCGTGCAACACCAGCAATGTGGACTGCCCTGAGGAGAAAGCTGGGGTCGGACCAGCACTGTCAGACTTCAAACTCTGAAATGACCGCTCCTCCAGCGCTGATGATGCTGCAGAGGTGCACGCAGCTCTGGGTGAATTCCACTTAATGCACGTGTTGCAGGATGGACCATTCGTATTGTATTCCAAATAGGCTCTCTGTGCAAAGTAGGTCAGTGCTTGATCAACCTCACAGATTTTTGTATAATCTCATTCCACGGGGTTTTTCAGTCGAAGAGAGTGGGATTAAGGACAAGAATCATGCACGAGACCGAACCTGATTTCGGAAACGCAGAGCCCTGTTTGAAGGCCGACGAAGCAACCCTCCAGGCTGAGGCTCCACAGATGCACCTCCAGGACTCCTCGCTCAGCTCCCGGTGCCAACGCTGTAATTGACCGCTTCTCTGTGCACAGAAATCAGCCCCAGGGCCACATTGCTGCTGCAGCTGTGCCGGCCTGCCAGAGCCCTTCCCGGCCACTGAAGTGCAGGAATAGCTGATGTGCTGCCTGTTGCAGAGGTGTGACATTCGTCTACGAGCACTGCTCCGGAGGGGTTTGGCAGCAGGCGGGTGAAATGTGCTGGAAAACTCCAGCAGCTGTTCTCCACGGGCACAGCTCTCTGCTCTTCAGAGGGGCAGGGACCGCTCCGGTGTCACACAGAACAGCTCACGTTGGCAGGGGATGTGGCTGATCTAAGGAAATCACTTCAACATCTGCTCGCCGTGTAAGCAGATGAGTTCCACCAGGTCGTCTTGCAGAAACTCAGCGCTGCCTGCAGCTGGCTGTGCCATGCTGCCCTTACCCCGTGCCAACCCCTGTACCCACCCTGTGCTGCCCCTTCCACCCACATGGCCCAGCTCACCCAGCACTGCCACCCCAGCAGCGATGCTCAGCTCTCATACACACAGCACGACCTGAACAGACGCCCCTGAATCTCGTGCCAACCTCCTGGTGTTCATCTATACAACGTTTCCCTCCCCGCTCCTGCCATCCTCATCCCTGGTCACATCACGTCTCACGCCCCGAGCTCTGACTGTACACGTTTGGTAGCACTCATTTGCTTATTAGAGAGCTAAGAGCTGTGAAGTGCCATCAATTAATACTTGCAAAGTACTCTGAGCCTTTCCAAGGGAAGGTGCTCCCCGTGCCAAGGATGGTGCAGTTTCCAATCCCTGTGCTCTGCTCATGGGCCCTCACACTGCAAGAAATGTGCACACACTGCAAGAAATGGGCTGGAAGGGAGAGCTGCAGCCAACCCCAAAGCTGCAGTGCATCCTTCCACTGCTGCTGGGGCTAAAACCCAGTGAGCAGACAGCAAGCACAGCAGGGACAGCCCACAGACACACACCTGCACACAGCTGCCCCGGTGCAGGCACACGGCTGTGGGCAGGGAATGCGTTTTGGAATAATCCGAGTTAATATTAATGAAACCAAACAGAACTTTATAAATATCTGAAACGCTATCACAGGGTTTGTGCTCTGGGTAAAATTGGGATAGATTTTTCCGGAGCGCGTTGATATGAATTTTATGGATTCTGGGAAAACAGGTCAATGAGAATTTCAAGGATTTAACAAAGCGTAATGGAGAGGCTTTGGACTATTAAAAGGAATCCATGGAAATGAGCTCTGGCACAGAACTGTGCAGAGGAGCAGTGGTGGGAATGGCACGGGTTTCCTGCAGTGGGCAGCAGCCGTTCTCCTCCAGGCACCAGAGCTGTTTGGCAGGATGGCTTGGTTGGTGCTTTGCTTTTTCTAAAATCCTTTTAAGCCGAGGGACCGCTCTCACAGCCTGCAAAGCTCGTGGGGAAGGGGCCAGCATGCCATGGCTGCTGGCTGTGGTGTGCATCAAAATGCTGAACCTCTCTCAGACCTGCCCTGAGCTGATCCCTGCCCGCCAGCACGAGCTCTTTGGCCAGGCACCTTCGTGCTCTGCCTTAGTGGCCACAACAGCCAAATCAAGCAACGAGAGAACGTTAACAGATGGGAACAAAAGAGCGATTTTACATTGAAGATGAAAAGCACTCTGGCCTCACCAAAGAAGGATCTCTCTCTGAGGAGCTAAAAATGCTCGTTGTATTACAAACTGGCCTGGATGCTAATAGTTCAAGGTGCTCCCTGGAGCCCCTTCCTCGGGCTGTGTTGGTGTGGGGCCCACGAGGAGGGCTGGGCTCAGCCCCGTGCCCTGCCCCCGCCACGTGCTGCCTGGGACCATTAACTTTTTATTCCTTTTCATTCTAATCTCGTTACGTCCCTGTGTTCAGCTGCCGAGCGTGATGTTAAACAGGCTGTTCTGAGCAAGCCACAGCCAGGGGAGGCTGGAAGTTTCATTTACACTGAATGTATGATTCATTGCAGCAGGGGCTTGGGACCGATGGGTTAATGTACCTGAGCATGGGGCTGGAGCTGGCACGGCCGCCCCGCTGCAAAGCGGCACACCTAACTGCTTTCTAGCCGCCTTCGTGGGAACAAGTAGGTGAAAACAAGCCAAGCTAGCTAAAAAAACAATCAAAACAGTCCCCAAATAACACAACAGGAGGACAGCAAGATGCTGGAGCCCACCCCAGCCCCACCGGGACCCCGCCATGACGGGACATGGGAAGCTGTACCTACCAGGAAACAGCCAGACGGCGTCTGCCCTGCCCGGGAAGTAAAACAGGCTTCGGCCAGTCAGCAGGAGATTTCAAACCATTTCTCAGACACAAAGGCCACGGGAATAAGATGCCGATCAGAAGAAGAGGGTCTGCAGCGAGCAGAAAAATGGGCTTGAGTGTGCTGGTGTGTAACACGAGCGTGCTGAGCACATGGGCTTCCTCAGAGGGAGAGCAAACCCTCTGCAACAATGCTTTCAGTGGGCTCGTTGGGCTGGGAAAGCAAGGTGGTGCAGAGCAGGGAATGGAGAGTGGCTGGGTGGTTGGCATGGGACAGGCCACCAACCCTCAGCAACGCTCTGGGGACGTCCCTGGTGTCTCCTCCCCGCAGGACCAGTGCTGTGTGTGGGACACGGGGCTGCCCAGAGAGCTGAGAGCACCGAGCCCTGCCAGCTCCCCCTGCCCACCCCACATCAGCCCACCGGGGTTCATGACCACACTGACACGCATGACAAAATGCTCTGACAATCCCAATTCTCTGTCTTCCAAGATGGGAGCAAGCACCAAAAAATGCAATGTCACAGGGTCACCCTGTCCTCCTGCACTCCCTGTGTGGGCGAGGGGCACCTGGAGTTGGGCTCACACCGCTCTGTCAGCTCCATTATGCCCCTCGTTAACGCACCATTATTTTGTGCCAGACAAATGGCTCATTTGGTTCTCACAGCCTGCTCCTTCATTAATCACATCGCTCATTCACAAGCGAGCAGCTCTTTAGATGGCACTTAGGAGACAGCAGAAATTCTGGAAAATGGATCTGAGAAACATTTCCTGGCTGGGGGTGGGACCGAGAAACGCGGTGCCAAACCCATCCAGGGCACACAAGAGATGCTCAAGGGAAGGGCCACTGGTGCTGCAAGGGCACGGTGTGGCAAAGCAAACGACAAACCAGGGGTGCACAATGGGAGCACGGCCGTGCATCGCCCCACCTGTTTCCATTGAAGGTTGCTTTGTAATCTCCAGGCGAGTGCAATGCCTCCTCCGTGTACACGGGCACCGGAGTCCTGACACACTCATGGGAGCACTGCAGCGTTTCGTTGTAGGCTGTGAAGATGTCCAGGCTGCTGGGCACGCGGGCCGGGGTGAAGTCGGTCAGGTTCTGGCAGCTCTCCTCCTGCTGCGTGATTTTGCGTTGGTGGCCGTTGCGCCGCGCGGCCCCGCTCTGCGCGCAGCTGCGTGGGGAGAGCAGCACACACAGGGACATCACACCATCACCCTTCGGGTAGACCAGCCCCCAACCAAGAGCTCGTTTTTAATTAACTGATTCGTTTGCTCGTTGATTTATTTGTTTGAAAAGCTTTCTGTCTGGGAGGTTTTTTGGTTATCGGGCTAAGCAGGGCTGTAACTCTGACTCCTGCGTGGGGAAGCCCGACCTGCACACAGCAGCACAGCTCTGGGACACGTGGGAGCTCAGCAGTGCCACCAGGGCTCTGCTTTGCTGCTGGGGACCTCTGAGTCCCGGAGCACAGCGGCATCACGGCAGCCAGCACCGCTGACCTCAAAGTAGGGCAGTTTCTCTGGGAAAATAGGTAAAGTCACGAGTGCCTGAAGCAAGAAGCTAACCTATTTTACCAGGCACACAGCCTGTGTTAAGGGAATAAATGAGAGCAAATGAAGCTCGAGGAGCACAGGAGCGCTCCAGGGGATGGGGCACACTTAGGACTGGTGGTATCCAAGAGGCTCAGAAGAGAGGCTCAGCCCCACAGCCACAGGAAGGTGGGAGAGCAGCAGTGCAACCTGCAGGGCCACAGAAAGCAGGCGCCCTGCTGGGTGATGCCATCAGATGATGGCACTGCAGGGTCTTCAAATGCTGCTCACTCAGCAGTGGTGCACCAAACTGGGCCACCCAATGCTCTGCGTAGTTTTGATGCCAAGTCCCTCTCCCTGGGAAGCCTGACCCAGCCCAGCCCCACCGTGAGGGCCCTTACCAGTTTTTTAAGACAAGAGTTGTTATCAGAGCAGCTATGACCATGATGAGGGACACGGTAATAGTGATGATCTGATGGACTGCCAGACCTGGAAGAGAAGAAATCAGAGAGAGCAGAGATAGGACACCAGGGGGACAGCAGAACACCTGCAGAGATAGAGGAAGGGAACGGGAAGTAAGGGGAAGAAGGGGAAAGGGAAAGTGAAAAGGGAAAAAAAGGGAAAAGGAAATAGGGAAAGTTGAAAAGGGATTGCTCCCAGTGCATGAACACCTCCAAGGCATCCCCCCAGGGCAGCACATCGCGTCCCTCTGCCCTTCTCCCAAAGCATGGAGCTGGGAGCAGCCCCGGGCAGCAGCAGCACAGTTCTCTCTCCTTCATTACATAAAATAATCTTTAAGTCAGGCCTCTCGTTTCCTCCCCTCTCGAGTATGTTCCTTGTCAGCCTGAATTAGGCACGAAGAACGGAAGCAATGTGAAGATGCATACCCTCTGGGATGGAACAGGAGACTTGAGCACAGCCTGGCAGTGGGTGCGGGATTAACCAGAGATAATAATTACAGCACTAACTGCTGCTCACTTCAGAAGGTCGGTTGGGCTCATTTTCTCCTAATTCACCTTACACAGGGTATAATTTTGGCTCGTGTATCACTCCTAATGAGCAGTTTGGAAACAAAAGCATCTCAATGTACAGTATGTTGGTGATTCTGCGCTGCTTTACAGTTGCAATTTCGTAATGAAATGATTTTCCTGGCTGCAGCCCAAGGATGTGCTATTTTTCACAAACAGATGTTGCAAGCTCCTGACGGGTGATGTTTTTAATAGATAAATAAATGTCAGCCCGACAGGAAAACAAGCAGCTTCGTCTATCTGCGTGATGCATACACGGAGCTGCTGTGTTGGTGAGAGTGAGCGTGGTGGGGAGACTGCTGCTGCCCACGCAGGAGTGGTCCCAGCCAGCTGCATGCAGGCACAGCTGGTGCCGTGGCACTTCAGAGCAAACTGGTGCTGCATCTCCAGCCAGCAGCTGTATGCACGTCTGCGTGCTGCTCTGCTGCCTTCTCAAAGCGTGGGAGATGGGAGCTTTGGCTCTCGTGAGGTTGGTTCTCTTTGTTTTCCCCCTGCTCAGCCTCGCACAGGGGTTTAGGGTCCCTGCCCACACCCCTGCTGCTCACAAAACCTCCTCCACGCAGAGGCTGATCAGATCCAGCACCACTCCTGGGGCAGAGCCACCTCCCCAAGGCACACAAATGCTCAGAGCTTGCTCAGCCCCTGTGTTGCTGAAGAGATGATGACCCTCCAGAAACAAGAGGGGAAGTGCTGCTAACCCGAAGGGGGCAAGGAACATCCTCATCCATCTGCAGGGGCACAGCAGGCATCATCCCTGCTGTCTTTGCTGAAGTGCCACTCGTTGTTACTGCTGTCACTGTGTTGCTGGTGCTGCAGCACCCAAGGACCCAAGGCAGTCCTTTACCACTGTGTAACCCAATAGAAAGTGATGGACAACACTGACTGGGGCATTGGTATGGAGTGGTTTGCCAGCCCCTGGGGGTCATGGCCGTGTGGGGGGGCCTTCCACACCCCTCAGAGCTCAGCTGTCCCCAGTGCCTCCGTCTTGTATATAGAGACAGTTAACAGACATGAGGGTTTCGGCCACGAGCTGAGAGCTGCTGGTGTAAAGAACAGCAAAAGCGAGAGCAAAACAGTAAGAACTGAAGGTGGGGTGTTTCTGGAAGGATTTGCACTGCTTACTGTGCTTTGCCAGAGGATGTGATCGGGGGGAGTGCATGAGAAGAGCCTGAGCACGGAGCAGGACGTGCTGCTGCTCACCACACTCAGGGGGTAGCAGCACACCGAAGGGGCACAGACACTGCCCTCGTGCCCACCCGTGCCCCACCGCCACACACTGCACCGCGCTCCCCCAGAGGTGGAGATGGATCCCGGAGGGATCAATCAGGGTTATTTTTCTCCCTTGACTCAAGCACCCATTTCCTTCATTTACTCCCATTTACACTTCCAACTGCTTCAAACAAACTGTGACAAGGTTCCTCCCGACAGCTTCCCAGCCGAGGTGTCCCCAGGGTGCAGGAGCAGCCCCCACGCCGTGCCCTGTGCCGCCCTCCACACCGTGCCACCCCACAGGGCAGTGGGGTCAGGAGCAGCACGAGCCCAGCAGCCGCACAGCACGGCACAGCCGCCAGCCGCAGCGCTCTTGGAGCAGCTCCCAGTGGGACACCGCCGCGGAAGATAAAAGGAAAAGCTCTAAAAATAAAGTCCACGCAACCCAGTGCCCGATTCCTTTGAAAACGGGAGCAGCTTCAGAACGCAGACCTCGGTGACAACGGGAGCAGGGGGAGAGGCGGTGGGGACGAGGGAGAGCCCGGCGCTGCGATCAGAGCTCGTGCTCATGGCACCCCAAGCACAGGCAGAACAGATTGCAGGTGGCAGAGCTGGGGAAGGATGGCAGCTCTTCCAAGCAGGGCACATGGGCTTTAAGAAGAGCTGGATAATTTTAGGCACACGCATAAGCTGCCATATGCACTAGCTTAGCTCCTTTGCGTCGCACATTAATTCTGCACTGAGGTCTAAGAAGGTTTCAAGGGGATGGGGAGCATCTTCCCCAGAAGCAGTGCTGGAGGTGGGAACGGGGCCAACAGGTGGCTGAGGTGGCAAGTCCTACAGCAATACTGCCAAAACGAAGAGTCGTTTGTCTTAGTTCTTACTTAGTAAACATATAAAATCCTTTCCTCCCGGCCTTCAAAGAAATATACACAACGGCACAAAGCAAAATCGATGAAGAACATCCAGTCTGCAAGATGAGCTGTCAACGGATGGAGCATGCTGGGACACAGGAACATCCCATAAGGGACACCCGAGGGAGTGCAGCGAGATGACAGAGAGGAGGACCACCAGCAGCAATACAGCCATAGGAAACCAATCTGTCTGGAGGAAAGGGACCTGGAGGGTGAGATCAATAGCTCATATAGCAAAATTACCAGCGTGCCGCTGATGGCAAGAGGCACCAAGGGAACACGCACTCCTGCTCCAGGATGTGAGCGTCAGTTCTTGGTGGGCACGGTGTTCACATGTTGGATTTTGGACTTGAGGACTCTGGAGGTCTCCAACCTGAATGATGCTACGATTCTGTGAGTGAGCACAGTGGGGATGGGTTGGTGGCTGATGATCTTTGAAGCCTTCTCCAACCTTAATGATTCGATGGCTCTGTGAGTACAGCACGATGGGGATGGGTTGATTACTGATGACCTCAGAAGCCTTCTCCAACCATAACAATTCGATGACCCTAAGCAGGCAGCCAGGCCCCTGCTCGCATCTTTTTTTATCCCTCTGTCTCAAGCAACCCTGGAGGAGCTCAGCACTGCACCGCTCTTCCCCGCAGAGCATAAACTTTGGGCCCATCCTCAGAGCGTTGAGGAGCACCGCTCCCCGTGGCAGTGAGGCTCAGGCAGCTGCTGCAGTTCAGCCCCAAAATGCCCTTTCCTGAACAAACGTTGCATGGCAGAGGCCTGCCCCCAGCTCGTTACAGATGCAGATGGTCGCTTAATTGCATGCTGATCACCAGGAAGAGCCCGGTGAGCACGGGGTGAGTGCGCGGCCGCAGCTGCACGCGGTGCTGATACCTCCTCCCGGCAAGGGGACTGCAAACACTTCACTCTTACAAGGCTTTTACCAGTAAATTTGACGCAGTGACCATTTAACTCGAGGGTAATTACAGGAGAAGTATTTAATGGAATTGAAAGTGTGTCCAAACCCCCGCGCTTCTGCTAGTGCAGCAGAATTTAATGCGTCGCATGCCAGGAGGGAAAGCTCTTCAAAGGCACTCTTTGAACCCTTGGAAATGCTGAAATATGGCTGGCTTTTTCCATCCGCACGCCGTCCTGCTGAGCACCACTCCCACCTGGGGCTGCTCATGGTGCAGCGCTGGGTTGGCACTGCCGTATCCTGGCGTGGTCCTGTAGGCCCACAGCTGCCCCACAGACATCGCTTAACGCCTGGACCCGGAGTGCTGTGGGCTTTACAGACATCTTGATGTTCCACTCCTCGTTTCGGAGAGCGAGGCCCACCAGCTTATGGACACCCACCGTTAGAGCCCACGAGGATTTGTCTGCTCAGACCGACCTGTTTCCGACCGTAAAATGTGATTCCAAATTCCCCAGGCCGAGGGAGAAAAAAAATCCAATCTTCTCCAAGCAAGCAAACGCTAAGGCTTTTATTTTGAATGTTAAATACCAGATATTTGCCACCAAGATGAAAGCGCTGAATTTTGGCCTTTCTGTCCACCTTTTGAAACAGCTCCTGGACAGCTCTGCATCGACAGAATTAATTCCACAAGAAAATCCATTCGAGACTAATGTCTCGCTACCGCAGAAGTGCGCAATGGCAGCGAGCAGGAGATATAAGCTCTTAATTAAAAACAAAGAGAACCTCTATCCCCCAAGGCCTTTATTTCAACAGCATTGGTTAGGGAGACCGTATTTTTCATTCTCCCAATAAAAACAGCCATGAGCCTCAGCTCTTTGAAGACCCTCATCAGGGCCTCTAAGCTGCATGAAATTAAAAAAAAATAAAATAAGAAACAGCTTCATTTTGTTTTTGCAGAGTTATCATCCTGAGCTAGTGTTCACAGCAGAAAAACAACAGCTGCTCCTATTACCTGCAACGTCCCAGCCAGGAGGGCTGCAATTCAGCACCCCCAGCACCTTCCTGCGGGTGGTTGGCTGAGGAGCCCACTGCCACCGAGGGGTCCCTGGGGCCGGGGGGCTGTGGAGGTGTGGGATGAGCTGGGGGGAACACTTGATTGCAATGAGAAGTGCGTGGATGGCCCTGCAGCCTCTCACTCATCTGGTCAGGAGAGCACAGCCCCAGCATGCTGTCAGCAACGAAAGGAACGGGCTCAGGGGAGCAGGTGAAGAGCTTACAGAGGGAAAAGATGAAAACACGGACGGGGTCAGTGCTCGTGGGAATTACTCTCCAGCCAAAATTACCTTCTAGGTCATTTCCACAGCAAGTTACCACGCAAGCATCCAAGCTTGCTCAGGAGCCAGAAGCCAGCATCGCCAGCCCTGTGCTGCACTGCCCAGCATTCAGCTCACATCAGGCAGTGCTCACGCTGTGTTCTGCAGCCTTGAGGCTGCCGCCTTAAACACCTGCAGGAGCAAAGGAGCGCTCGCTGAGCCATCGATGGCACTGGGATGGTTTCTTGCCTCAGCCCCTACGGGCAAAACTCAGCTGCAAGCTGGAGCCCGCACCAAGGCAGGAGGGATCTGGTGCTGGAAGCCTGGTGCAGCCCCTAAACCTGCTGCTGGACACAAACATTCAACGGGGAGCACAGCATGAGCGTTCTGCAGCAATCGCTGTTACGAGCAGCCTCCTCCCAGGGGGGATCAACAGGATTTTGCCCTAATGCTAACCACAGTGCTGCTGAATAGCTTTCATGAAAACTAATCTGCAAGAAACATGAGGGTTGACCTGGTGAACTGGGAAATGTCCCCAGGTCCGCCCTGCTAATGCCTGTACTCCTACAGCATAGCCTCTGTGTGTTGGTCCCCACGTGGGGTGGGGGCTCTGGGAGTCCCCACTGTCCTGGGGAGTGCGATGCTCCATCCCTGGTCCCTGTGTGACACCGTGCAGGGCTGCAGCTGTGAAATCCCTGAGATCAGCTCTGAAAACCCGCCTGGGGAGCACCAATAATCCTGAAGTTAGTATGCAGCTCTTCAGCAACAAAAAGGTGAGGTTCCTAGAAACCGCCTGGTATTTGGGGTTGGGCTGTTGAAAGGGGGAGAATATCCCACTGCTGCTGCTGCTCGGAAATCTCCTTGCCAAGAAAGAAGATCCTGGAAGCTTACGCTAAAGACTCTGGGACTTATCTGCTCAGGTGTTAGAGCAAGTAGCACCAAGCAATAAATATTCCTGAGAGCAGAAGAGGAACGTTCCTGGCTCATTTAGACGCACGTGGGCGAAGGCGGGTGCGCACACAGCATCTGCTGATCCTGGGGAAAACAAGAGGCAGAGAGAGCTCAGCTCGCACCACGCTCGCTTCTTGCCTCCTCTCAGCTCCTCCATCCTTAAGGGCAGCCATGCAGCCTCCTTTGGGAACCTCCCAAGGACAGCAGCAGCCCTTGCACCTCCCCTGTGACAATGGGAGACGCAGACCCCAGGCTGGCAGGTGCCGTGCTTCCCCAGCAACCACAGGATGAGACGGACCTTCCTCCTCTTTCCGTGGCACTGCCTGGCCCGACTGAGGGCCCGACAAGTCCTCCTCCCGCTGCACGCAGAGGGCTGTCTGACAAATTAAGATGAAATGCAGCCTCCTTTCCAGCTTGGCAGAAGCTATTTTAGGTTTTGAGGAGAGATCTGAATCGAAAGCTCGATAATCCCACAGGATCGATGGGCTTCCCACCTGGGGCTGAGAGGGGAAGGGAGAAGAGGAGCGCCCATCTGTGCCGGCCCCGAGCATCATGCACTGCATGCAGAGCAAAGCACAGCACCCCGCACTGCCTCCCCAGGCAGCAGCATGAGCAGTGGCACAGCAGGGACCACGCTGTGACCCACAGATGGGTGCTCAGCCTCTCCGTGGCCGCCCCTAAGGGCCAAGCTCCCACCGCCCTGCACAGCGAATCGAAGCAGCAGCTCCATTCCAGCTGCCCAAGGTTTTAAAGACATTTTATCTTTAATTAATTCCTTTGAAGCCTTTGGCAGACGCTATCTCGGTGCATCCAGCAGCCCCTCTCCCATCCCCTCCTTTTGAAGTGGGGTCACAACCCAGCAGGGCAACGTTGGCCCACGCTGTGCTCCAGACAGCAGCACAGCACAGGGCAGCACCCACAGCCCCACGGACACGGCCACAGTGGGGTCCCCAGCACTGCCCACTGCCACCAGCACGAGCTCAGCTACGAGCACGCTGTTCTCAGAGTTATGATGCCAAATCCATCACATACCGGCCATCAAATAACCATTAGGAGCAGCAGACGGCACATAAAGTCTTCTGCCTTATAAAGCACTTAAAGGTTTAATTAAAGATGGCTTTTTTTTTTTCCTAATCATACAGACAGGAGAGCTTCAGACAACTCAGCAAGCGTGATCAGTGCCCAGATTCCCTGATTCACCCTTTGAGCTGAGCTGCACCGGGAGCACAGTGGCTCCCACCACCTTTACCTCTCACGGCACTCTGGAATTTTAATTATTCCTCTCCTTACATGCTCCATCGTAAAATGGATATGACAGCCCCCGAAAAAAAAAAAGGAAGCACATTTTTTGAAAAGCATAAGCATAAACTACGCCTGGGTGAACATATTGAGGCCCCATCTGACTGCCATCAGCACTCTTGCCAGGCGCTGAGCAGACATAGGTGGCACCGGGATAAACACACCTGATTGTCAGTTTACTTGCTGCAAAACAACAAAACAGAAACCCTTGCACGACAACACCCACCACCAGCAGAGCTGCACGCACCATTTTGCTCTTTTCTTTTTGGATGCTCTAAGCAATCACTTGTCTGTCTTTCTCCTCCTAAGCAGGATATTTGCTGTTCCACGGGAATTTTTAGCTTTGTTTTTCTGCCGGTGAGTCACAGATAAATGGCTCCTGTCTTTTTGTTCCCCTTCACCAAGCAGGAGCGGGGTGAGAGGAGGAAGACCTGAGCGAGACTGCTCTCACTGCTTGTCCAACCAACGTTGGCTGTACCGGGAGCCAAAAGGCTCTGCACCCACAGAGCCATCCTCAGAAGCACGGGATGGGTGCTCATGTCCCCTCCCCGAGCTGGGGACACCCAGCACAGCCCATCTGCAGGGAGCTCCTGACAGCACCACGCAGGGCTGCGGGACGGCGGTCTGTGATGTTGGCCGAGGCAAAGCAGGAGTACAAACAAGTTACCTAATCCTCATTTGTAACCATATGTTTTCCCAGGCAGAGAACAAACACTTCCAGCCGCTGCTGCTTATGTAACTGAGAGGAGCAGTGGCAGGAGACATGGGCTCCTGCGTGTGCTCCGCCCCATCGAGGCGCAGCAGTGATGTGGGGTTGAAGGTGACCCCAATGCTCCCGACGCCTTGCAGCTCCCTCCTGCCATTCCCTGCCCGAGGGGAAGCAGGCAGCAGTGGGATCCGTCATCCCACAGCAGGCCGGGCAGCGTTAGCTGACAGCAACGTGGGCTGGAGGACTTCTGGCTGCTTGACACGGGTGATGGGAGCAGAAGCAAATGCGGAGCTCAAGCACTTCACAATGTAGGATGGACAGGCTGAGATCCAGACAGCCTTCAGCCTTTAGCACCCACTCCAACCGAAGGACAAAGCCCTATGGCCTTTAGCATCCCCCACACGGCGGAAAGGAGATCATTAATGAAAGCTCTGATCCCAGAGGAGCGCTCCCTCCCTCCCCAGGGGGATCTGCGGTGCTCCTCAGCAGCCCAGCACCAGCACAGCAATGTCCACAAAGCAGCACATCTGACTGGAGAAGCAGCAAATTGCATCCCACAACCAAAGCCTCCACCAAAACTCACGCCAGGAATTGTTATGGACGCTCTACAGCTAATTAAGCCAGCTGATTCTCACGTGTTTTTGTCTAAGTTTGTGTAGGCTGGGAATTTTTCACCTATAAATAATTTCTTTAAGTTAGGGGGAAAAAAAAACCAACCACAGTGTTGCTCCTTGCTGGATAAATTCACTGGGATTAAGATTAGATTGCAAAATTCTTCGTTTTGATGAGAAAATCACTGTGGGCTAAAAGCAGTCGATGCACAATGAATATGTTCTGTAAACTGTATAACTGTATCCCACAGTTTAATATTGGTAATAACAAATATAATTTGAAATAAATGGGAACCTGCTTTCTCATCCATGTCCATGCAGCAAATAGTGCTGGTGGAAAGTATTACAGTAACAGAGTGCTGCACTAAATTTGATTACGGAAGATGGTTTGTGGATGTATACTGATCATAGGAAGAATACAGCAAGCTGCTAGAAAATGTCTCAGATGAAAGCGATGATTCAGAGCTTCCATTTGTTTCCCAAGCACTCCAAGTTGAAATCACGCACTTATCTCAGAGCTGGGCAGTGGAAGCCAGTGCCACAGCAGGAAAAAATCACCCCAACCAATAGACAAACTGGGACAGCCACAAAACAAACCACTCCAACCAATGGGTAAAGCATCGCAACTGAGGGACAAGCCAGTCCAACTGATGCACAAACCACTCCAACTGATGCATAAACCACCCCAACTGCCAAACAGCATCAACTGGAAGATAAACCACCCCAACCGATGGACAAACCACCCCAACCGATGGACAAACCACCCCAACCGATAGACAAACCACCCCAACCGATGGACAAACCACCCCAACCGATAGACAAACCACCCCAACTGATGAGCAAACCATCCCAGCTGCCAAACAGCATCAACTGGAAGATAAAGCACCCCAACCAATGGACAAACCATCCCAACCACCAGACCAAACTTGAGCATCCCTGGAACCATGGCCCAGGACCCCGTGTTCCATCCCGCAGACGGGCGGGTGCGGCGCTGGGTTCCTGGTTGGTACCTGCTGTGTCCCCCAGGCCACGGGGTGGACGCGCGTCCTTTCCACCACTGCTGTGGCCGGCAGCTGGCTCAGCGGTGCTGGGGTGGCCACGGGGCTCCTCAATGCCAGGAGTGGGAGCTGGGCTGCTGGGGGTTGGTGCAGTGGCAACGGTGGTGGCAGCGGTGGTGGTGGCGGCGGTGGTGGTGGTGATGGTGGTGGTGGCGGCGGTGGTGAAGATGCTGGGTAGAGTGCTGCTCTCCAGGGAGTCCTCCTCACCCGTGGGGCCCCAAACGATGACCTCGGGCAGCGCCGTGGGCCGCCCATCACGTGGGGCAAAGCCACGGCCCCGCAGCTGTCGCCGGGTGCGGGGCAGGGGGACAGGGGGTGGGCGGCGGGCGCGGGGGGCACAGGGCCAGGGAGGGCTGGGGCGGCGGGGCTCTTCGCTGCCCCCTGTGCTCCACAGCACACCACGGGGCAGTCTGTGCCGCTGTGCCGACCGTGGTGAGAGACGGGTCCCGGCGGGCTCGCAGCTGGCGAGGTCCATGGCGAGGTGGAACATGGCTATCAACATCCAAGCATGGCTTCCTAGCGGGCAACCTGACCTGCGGACAGACACAGAGCGCGTTAGAAAGCAGGAGAGGGCAGGAGCCCCAACCAAGCCCTGTCACAAGCTGTGGAGCAACGCTCATCAGCCCTGTCACATCTGGCCCAGTGACACTCCAAACCCTGCCACCCCAAATGGCATCGCACGGCGCCGTGGCCACCTGCTCCCCTTCCCACTGCCCACGTGGTGATGGCACAAACACCAAGAGCGACACCAAAGCCAAGGCTGCACGCAAGAAGAGCAGCTATGCGTGTCCTTCCACCCTTCCATCCCCATCAGGAGCAGCCAGCCCTCCCTCACTTCAGGGCTCGGGGTATAGCCGTGCCAGCAGGGAGCTCGCAGCGTGCGGGCGGCGGCACCAACCACTCAATGAGTGAGAGCATGAGAGTACACGTACGCTCGCTTCAGCATGTGTAACCCACTTCTCATTAATCAGGTCGCCGTGACTCAAAAGCAGTGCTCGCTGCTCCCGGCTGCAGCTCCGAGCCCTGGCAGTGTGTGAGGAGCAAAGCCCCAAACACGGCAGGGAATGACGAGCAGCCGCTCCGCCGCGCTCTCGCTGCAGATCAGACGAAGCCACGCTGAACTGTCGGCAGGTTAATTATCTCAAATTTTGCTTTGATGTCAAGTGCCGCCGTTATTTCGTGTCAAAGCTCTCTTTCTTCTCCCGGTGCTTCGTGCCTTGGGAAGTTGTGCTCGAACTCGTGCCTCCCCCTGTGATGTTAGTGCACACGAAGCGCAGTGCTTCGCTGTAAGGAACCACCTGAGATACACAGGGATTTTTTTTTTCAGCTCTTTGGTTTGTTTTCTTTTCAGAAAAAAAAAAAATCATTAAGCCAAAGCCCCCAAATCTGTACTCCATTTTATTCAGCTTTCACAAGAGAAAGACTTTTGTTGAACGCAGCGGGAGTTAATGAGAGCATTATGTGCCTAAATGCACTGATCCTCCGCAGCACTGCACCCCACAAAGCCATTGCTAGCACTACCAAATGTGCATCTGCTTGACAGAAGAATTTGTATACTCCCTCCGTGCGTGAGCAAATGAAGCCAATGGAGATGACCTGGATACTCCGAGGCACAGCCTTTTTCTGTTCAAAGCATCTATTTTTTTTTTTGCCTCCCTCCCTAATTGGTTATTTTTATTTTTATTTTTTTCAAAGCATAACAGCATTTATTTCGGGGAGGAAAAAGGCGATGCACGGAGAGAGAGCAGAAGGAGAAAGGGAAGAGCCAGAAACAGACGACAGAAACCCAAAATAGTTCAGGGCTGGGGGAGGAAGAATTTCAAGATGTTAAAATAAATAAAAATACGACGCAGTAACAAATACCGCTCTGTGAGCAACGTGCAGCACCAGCACTGCTCCCCTGCCCTCTCTTGTGGTGGCACCTTCTCCCTGGGCGTGGGTGCCACAGGTTTGTAAGGGGAACAGGGGGTACCTGTATGCCTGAGGCTTTGGGAGCTGAGCTGCACGCTGACCCACAATGTGAAAGCAACTGGATTTTGGAACAGAGAACGTCTCCACGTGCTGCACATCAGCGGCTCTGCAGGCACAGAGAGGTGAGAAGTCAGGTGTCCAGAGAGCACTAAGAACAGGTTCACCTGAGCAACACTCGTGGCCGTGCTGCCACTCCAGCGGGCACCTCGCTCCGTTTTAGCCCCTGCCTAACTCCTGATATGATCTGAAATTCCTCCTTGAGAGGAAGGAGAGGTGCAGGCACCCCCAGCACGGTGCGTGCACGCACGCCTCGCCGCCTGCCCGCTCCTCCACGAGGAAGGAAGCAGTGCAAATGAGGCACTTTTATTAATAACTGCTGAAGGAGGAGAAGGAAAACGCAACCAGCCCAAACTCAGCTGTCTCCACGTCCCTGCTGTTGTCTTTGAGCTTCTCAAAGACATAATATCTCTCCCCAGTCCTTGGGGTTGGCAGCTCATGGAGAAAAGATGAGATTTTTCCCCTCTTCCCGTTTTCTCCTGCTTGCTTATGACACTCCCAAGTCACAGCAGCAACAGCAGAACCCCAGGACACCGCAGCACCGAGCAGCTCCAGCCCGAGCATCACTTCAGTGCTGCCCTGCAGCTGGGGCAGACACAGCGTGCAACTCTGGGCACCGTGTGGGTCACAGCAGACACACCATACCCAAGCACATCCAGAGACATGTTTCCTCCCACCCTTGCTCTCCAGACCCATTCTGGCTTTGAGCAATACCACAGAAGCACCGTCACCCCCCGAGCATCCTCCTGGGCACCCCATGGGCTGGCACGGCCCCGGGAGGTGGCTGCTGGGTGGGAGCTGCGAGCTCCGTTACCTCTCTGGGATTTGGAGTGCCACGCCATGCAATCTTTGGAGGGCTTTGCAACAACAGAAGAGAAAGTGTCCTTCAGAATAAATAGCAGCGTGTGGGAGTTGCTGTCGCCAAGGCAACGCAGGCGATGCGCGCAGAGCGGCGCTGGGGATGCGGCAGTGCCGCTGGCTGCGGGGGTCCCGGGGCTCTGTCGGGAGCAGCCCCACTGCCTGACCCCACAGCCAGCTGGGGGACTGCAGCTTGCTGCCCAAAGCTCTAAACCCGATGTCCTGCAGTTACCAGAGGTGACAAAACACGGGGCAGCCCGGGCAGCGGGGACACGTCTGCCTGGAGGTCCTTAATGGCACTGCCCCAACCCAAGCTACTCCACAAACACCCCGTGCCATGGGCACGCTGAAACGCAGGACCCTCTGTGCCCCCCTCACAGCCGAGCGCACGTCCCCGCTTGCCTCCCAGGAGCAGAAAGTCACTGCTTTGCAGGCTGCCGGCGCGACTCAGAGGATGAACCATCTTTGCTGATGCATCAAACGGTGCAAATCCTCCTCCGACCGCTCGAGCTGCTCCAGGCAGGAGGCAGAGGCCAAGGAACAGCAGTGCCCTCAGTGCCACACAGTGCCCGGTGCACCACCACCCGCACAGGGACCCACGGGGCAAAACTGGGACTTTGGATATCCACAAACCCCTCCATGCCCCACCCCCCCAACTATTTATCCCTAGCAAAGGATGTAGGGGAAAGCATGGGGAGCTAACCCTTTGTCTTGTGGGGAGAATGGGAGTGTTGTGCCTCAAACTCAAGGGGAAGCCCAATGAAACTTAGATGTTCACTCAGAAAAAGAGCAGAGGAGCAGGAAGATTTGAAGGGATGGAATCCCTTTATTGCCCTCCTCGCCCAGGAACCTTCCTGCCACGTACAACAAACTCCTCCTGTGGGTTAATGGCTGTAAAAGGGCCTTATTTTCATCCAGCGAGAGAAACTCCTACAAATATTTACATGTCCCTAATGACAGGTACAAGGGCTGCTGGCTGATTTCAATGCAACTGCTCAGGTAATTACAGTGATTGCATGCACTGGGACCACGGGGGTGGGACCCCAGCAGCAGCCCCCACCTCGCTCCAGCAGCGTGAGAACAGAGCGAGTTAAATGGGACCGTGAGCCAGAGTTTAATTTCCTGGCAGAAATAAAAATACGTAAATATTTAGTCATTTGTTTTCCCTCCCTTTCCCCCTGCTCTTTCAGAAAGGGCCAACTCAGACATCAGCCATAAATTTCCGCCGCTGAGATTAAATCCCTCGGTCGGAGGCACAGCGGTGTGAGGGGGAGAAGCCAGCACGTTTTGCATTTTACCCTGAGCTCGTGACAGCCCACGCCAGCACTGCAGCACAGCCCTAGGTGTGAGCACTGTGCTTCAGGCATCCTCCAGCATCCCAGAACACCCCAACGCACCGCAGAGCATCCTAGAGCACCCCACGGAGCACCTGTTGCAGCACAGCCTCAGTTGTGGGGATTTTCTCTTTCAGCTCCCCCAGCTTTGTGGATCTCTATATGCACAGTGATGGAGTTACCCGAGCAGAAGGCACAGACAGCATTTCTGCCAGACCCGCTGCCTGCCTTGTGCCACGTGTCCTCCCCATAGGAAAATCCTTTTCCAAGTGCTCTCCGATGCAGCCCTCTGCTTTGAAGAGCAGGGAGGTTGGCACTTCAGAAACAGATTAACTCGAGGAGCTGCATGGGCCCGATCTCACCACGGTGACATCGTCCTGGTGACACCATCATGCCCACAGCAGAAGTGTCCATCCCACAGAGCTCTGTCCATTGCTCCCCCTGGGAACACCGAGGCCACGCTGGTTCCCTGCCCACGGATGGAGCCTCACCTCCTGCCAGGAGCATTATGAGAAGCACTTTGTTAATTGGCATTCTCTGAGCGTGGAAGAACCTCTCATCTAAGACTCTCTGCTCTGCCATCACCACCTCTGTCCTCACGTCTCCCACATTGCAAACCCAGGTCCAAGCTCTCCTCGAGCCACACCAAGAAGGGAAAGCATCCTACACCGCCTCAAGGCAAAGCTCCTGCCCTTTCTTTCCAGGTGCTGGTGACATTCATGGGTCCTGCAGGAAGGGCACAGCAGTGCAGGGACAAAGCCCTCCGCAGCGCTGCAGCCCGCGGGGTCGCACGGTGCCGTGGGACGTGGCAGCTGCAACGCCAGGCGGAGTGCCATGAGCTGGAAATCCCTGAGTTTGGTCATCTGTCAAAGCAATTAACGAGGATCAGGGCCACGGAGTGGCTTTGACAAATTGCAAAATACAAACGGTCAGCAGCTTGCAAAGAACCCATTTCAGAGAGGCCTCAAAAGGCGCACTCGAGTGTGACTCCATCGGGCAGAGCAGCAGAGGTGCTGATTCGCATCCTTTCACAAGGTGCTCGTTTGCTCTCCCAAAGCGGCCCCTCTCTCCCATGACTGTGGAGACACTTCACAGGCAGCAGTAACTGCAGAATAGGCTGATTTTTAATGCAGAATTATACAAATGGAACCATTCTTCCATTTCACGCCTCGTGTTAGGCAATGTATTGGTATTGCACAGGGAATCAAGGTTATGTCCTTGTTTGGATGATTTACGAACGGAGCGCTTTACGTCTCCAAACAGAGGGTGGAACAGAGGCAGAACCATTCCCAGCAGGAATGGGAGGGCTGAGATGGGTGATGCTGGCTGCTCCCAGGCCGGGCACAGCATCCTCATGTCAATGTGATGGGAACCCCGAGCGGCAGCGCAGGAGGAGCATCGCCGCCTGCGGGCTCCGCGTCCTACACCGGAGCTCAGAGCACCGCGGGAATACTGACAAAACTCGCTGGGTTTGCAAGGAGAAATGCTGCTGTACTTCAGGGCTGACTTTCACGCTGGAGCAAGGGGAAAGCAGCAGGTCCTCGGCCGCAGCCACCTCCTCCCAGCCCCGTGTTTCTGCACGACCCCTGCAGCGCAGCGACCGTCCTTCGCTGCAAAGCTGCAGAGCCATTGCCATGGAAATAAAGCAGCGCCGTTGCATTCTGAGGCCAAAGGATGGGCTGGGAGGAGGGGAGCAGCAAATTCCCGTGTGTGGGGAGCAGGGATGGATGGCAGTGAGATTGGGGGGGGGTGGAACAGCATCCCAACACTGTGATGGGGCACTCCAGCAGGGCTCCGTGGGACATTGCAGTGCGCCCAACTCCAGCATCACTGCGGCGCTGGGGATGCGCTGCCCGGAGCATGAGTTCCTCCAAGATGATCATCAATGTGAGCAAACGGCTGCCAAGGTCTGGAATGCCAGGACTGGGAATTCAGGAGCAGCAGCTGGCTCAGCAGCACCCAGCTAAATCAAACACGCCACATCACCACCTCTTCCTGTTACAGAGCTGAGCTTCAGGATTACCTACTAATAAAAGTGGTATTTAAACAGTTCCTGAGATCCACTGCTCCCCCCCCCCCCCTCTGCAAGTAATTAAACTGACAACACTTGGTGTGGTGAAGGGAGAGGATTTATGACAACAGAAAATGAGGCAGAGGGTGAAGCAGCCCAAAGTCCATTTCCACAGCAGCCACAAAAGCCACCAGCACCCGACAGAGCTGGGGACCATCAGATAACCCTGCAGGTTCAGGATCAGCCCTGGGGGGGATTAACAGTGCCCTGGCATCCTGCAGTGCTCCTGCAGTGCTGGGCAGCAGCGGAGCTGCTCCCATCCACAGTGCTCCTGTGAGTGCCTCCAGCTCACCCAGCTGCAAATAAATAATTTTAACATTTGAATAGCGGCGAGTGGGGAAGGCATAATTAATACCCAGCGGTATCTCCAATATGCTGATCCTGTAGTGCAGCCCCTGCCAAGGCTGTCAGGGAGCAGATCTGGCTCAGCAGTGCTGCAGCCCCGTCTGTTCGCACGTTTGGGTCCTGTCCTTCCAGCGCATGGAAAGGTCGAGCCCAAGGTGCTGCATGCACCCAGATGCAGAACCATGTCAGTGCCCTGCAAGGAGCAGTGTGGTCTTGCAGAGCAACACCAGCAAGAGCAAAAACCCCACAAAACAGCCCGAGCAGGAGTAAGTGATGCATGCTGCGAAGGCACGAGCAGATCTGTGCCACAGCAGCCGCACACTCAGGCCATGCCAGAGCCAAACTCAGACTGGGCTTCAACCTCAGCCCCTGTTTTCAAACATTCCAATGGATGCCGATGGGATATGGGTCAGGGTTAGGGTTATGTTGATGGGATGTGGGCTGCCCAGCATCCCCGTGCGCGTTGTGATGGGTGTTGATGGGACACAGGGTGCCCGGTATCCCCGTGCTGGGAGCACCCAGCACAGCACTGCCATCACACACGGATAACAAGCACCACTGCAGATCTCCAGCACAGCCTGACTTGCTCTGACAAGGACACAGCATCTGTTATGGGCTGTTTTACCCACTCGCGTGGGATTATTTCAGATAGGATTTGAAAAGCACCGGGGGCGGGCGGAGGAGAAGCCCAGGAAGGCAGCGCGTGCCTTCAGGCAGGGAAAACGTCTCCAGCAGATTGCTGCTTCCAACCTGAGCTCGGTGATCCACCTGCTGCCACACGGCACCCAGCGCCCAGACAGCACCTGCGCACGGGAAGAGCCGCAGCCAGAAGAAGTGAGCAGCACGCAACCTCGGCATCGCCCCGTGCCCACCGCTCAGCCCTCCCGTGGTGCACACACACCCCAGGGGGACCTGGCAGCCGCAGTGCCCGGGCTCTGCCAGCACGGCCGAGCAGGCAGCGGCCGAACACTGCGCGCATTTAGGCGGCGGGGCCGACAGAAGGGCATTTCATCGCGCTGCCCGCGGCAACACTCGCCGTCTGTCCCGCCCGCACAAAGGGCAGCTGTGAGAGCTGGCTTTCAGGCTCGAACCTGCACCTGTCTCCCATTTATCTCCCTCTTCTTCCTCCCCTCAACCCTCCCCCCCAACCCCCCTCGCCAGGGATTTTGCACCAGCGCCGGGTATCAGGCAGCAGCAAGGGCTGCAATTCAGATGCATCCTACTGGGAAATTTCTCCGAGCATCGTTTCCAAACACACCAAAAAATCTTCCAGAAGGGTCACGATCCCAAGCTCCGGTCTGCGTGAGAAATAAAGATAAAAATCCACAGAGCTGCCCTTTCTGCCACTGCCCTGAGAGCTGGGCACAACCCCCCCGCCCCCCCTCTCACAAGTGTATTTACAGAATGGGGCTGCTGAAAGGAAGGGATTGCTCGGGGCAGTAAACCTGGTGGCTTAGAGCTTATCCCTGATGCAGTGAAGCATAAATAAGGACAGTGGAGTTCAGCTGCAGGCCCCGTCCCACCAGACCAGACCCCAGCACGGAAAGGGGGCAGCACCCCCACACCGTGACCCCTCCTTGCTCCTAGCAGTGGGCACAGGCTCACAGAGGAGGAATGAGGTCACATCCCTGCTTCGCTCAGGAGTTCTCTCCCTCTCCCATGCATTTATCCCCTGTAGGATCCATCCACAAACAAAGCAGGTTTTCCTCCTCCAAAACCCACCCCCAGCACAGCGCAGACCCTCCCCAGACCCTGAAGGGCCTTCCACAAAGTCACTTACGGACTCACTCATGGCATCCTGGCGCTGCAGCAGTGCCCATGGGCTGCACGAGGCCAGCCCAGCACGGCCACAACCCATGGCTTCCCCACAAAGAAACCGAGGGCTTATCTTGTTTTGTGAATTAATGTGCTCAGGCGCATCATTACAGCGTACGCGGGAAACGCTTTGATCTAAAAAAATAAGATAAGTTGGCTCAGTGTGCATTAAGTAGCAGCTTAACGAGTTTTAAAACAAAATAATTAAAATGGGTTCATTATACTGTTGTAACACAATGCGACTGCATGGGAACGGCGCATCGGAGTTCACAGCGCTGCCCGCTGAGATATCCCAAATAATGGAGAGCACTATCACTGTGACAGAATCCGAGTCAAGAGCGTCTTCTGATGTGGTCTGTAATCCCCCAAGGGGCTCTGGTGTCCTGGGAAGGATCACGAGCCCCGAATCCTCTGAATTGCCACAGCCTTCATCCCCATCCTACAACCAGGGCGGATAACCTCACGCTGGGAAACGCAACTGAGCCGCAGCAGCGCCAGCACATGGATGGAGTTAACCTCTGCTCATAGGATCATTAAGGTTGGATAAGACCTCTAAGACCATCAGATCCAACCATCAATCCACCCCCCACCGTGCTCACCAATCATGGGCCCCAGAGCCACATCTCCACAGTTCTTCAGCACACGGATGGTGACTCCACCACCGCCCTGGGCAGCCCATGCCAACGTATTACTGCTCTTCTGGAGAATAAATGTTTCCCCACATCCAACCCGGCCCTCCCCTGGAGGGATTTAAGGCCGTTCCCTCTTGTCCTATCCATTCATACTGCTGTAACTGAGATCCAGCCCCACGGGAAGTCCCAGGCAGCTCCGTGAACACATGGATGCACCGTCTGTCATGGAAGTTGTACAGGGAAACGAAGAAAGGGAAAGGGTAAAGGATTTCAAAAGATCCAATAACTGCTACAGAAATGGAGAAGATGAGAGAAATCAAACTACTCAAAGCAAACAGACAGATAGCTTTCAAGGAGCAAGAAATACAGTGAAAAATAGAAGAAGCAAAGCTCGCTTTGAAGGTAAGAAACATCAATCCGAGCGCTGGGAGGAAGCAAAAGCAAAAGGATCCTGGCATGTGTCGGGAGCACGTCCTGGCCAGGGCTGAGCACCGGGGCCATCAGCTGCTGGGGAAGCTTGGGGCTGGGAGTGCTTAACGGGAAATAGAGAGCAGGCCGGAAAGCCAAAGAAAAAGCAAAACCAAAATAGAAAGCAAAGGAATAGAAATAGAAAGCGAGAATGAAATCCAGGGCAAAGACTCTTGATCCTTCCATACAGAGGTTTAAATCCCCTTTTAGCGCTGAACTGTTTCTTTTCCCACGGGAGGAGCAGCACATCTGGCAGCACCCTGCCCCACGGAGCTGTGTAAGGGAGCTGAGTCACCAGCAGTGCCTGTGGGGCACACGGCTCCCAGGGTTCACTGCCTGTGAGTCAGAGAGCACCGAGCTTTGCATCTCATTTATATATATATACGTATTAAAATCCTTTTTTTGCAAGAGAGATTAAACTTTTCAGAGCGTTATCTTCAAAGGAGATGGAGGTCGCAGCCAGACAGATTGGCGGTGACAAAGAGACTTTGCTCATCCCTTGTGTAAAGCTCTGCAGTATATTCCATCTCCTGCATCATCTCTGCTTCCCACGCTGCCCTGGGCTGATCCCCACAGCCATCGCCTGTGCCCACCCTGAGTCACCCCAGAATTCCTCCTTCACTGCTGATGTCCTACAGGAGCAGGAGAGGAACTCCAGGGGAAACACTTCATGAAAGAAGATGAAACTCTCATCCCTCAGCATCAATAATCAGAAGAGTGACCTCAGCCAAAAGTTACTCACACCTGAAGACAGGAAGGATTAATTAGAAGCACGCAGTGCAGCAGCTCGAGCTGGGTGCCAGCACCACGTCCATGTGCCAACAATGTGCACAGGGAGGGTGGAAGGGGGGGTGCTGGGATCACATCCCTTCCTGCAGGGCTGCAGGGACCCCATCCTGCACAGCATGTCCCGTGCACAGCTCCCAGAACAAACGGTTCTGTCCTCATCCATCACAATGAGCAACATTTATTTTGCCAGAGAATGTGCCGTTTCGGCAGAGGAAATTCTGAATATTTCACTTGAGAGGATGCAAAAAAAGAGTGGAGAGCCTCTTAGAAAACCAAGAAACAAAATGATGAATAATATGTTCAATCTTCTCAAGGAAAACTTAATAAGAAGACCTATGAAAGGCAACTACTTGTAGAAAACGAGTTTATTCTTCTCAGGAGCACTTTGGAAGATGATGCATGCCAACATCTGAGATTGCAGCGCTCCCTTTATTTAATGCAAAGCCACTCCAGGCTCAGCTGGAGCTCAGGGCGTGCAGAGCTGCTCCCAAAGCTTTGGACTTCTGCAGGGAAAAAGCAGAGCCCGGTGGTGTCCGGGAAGGCAGCCACGTGTGCTGCCTGCCCGGCATCAATCACTGACGTCTCATTGGGTACTTAAGTGGATGTCCTAATCCATGTCAATTAACTAACGCTTCATTACTCGAGTCCCACAGACGAGGCGGGGAGATGCTATCACAGCCCCAGGAGCACAGCCAGGGTCACGTTTGGACGGTGGCAATTAGAGGGACACGGCCCTGGAGGCAGCGATGCGGGGACAGCCCAACGCGCTGACGAAGCCCGGGATCCCCGCGGCCCCTTCTGCCATCCCAGCGCCTCTGACAACATAAATTAGCACTGTTAGCTCTCGAGAGCCGTAAGTGTTGTCTTGTGAGCAGCAATCCATCAGCTCTCCCACACGGAGCCACAATGGCTTTATGTACAGCCAGGATGCCACCATTACGCGATGCACATTCCCTGTTTATAGAGCCGTAAAGCGCCGCCGGAGCGTTTAGCAAGGAGATATCGTCCTGAGCGTCCCAGGGTGCTGCAGGATGGATGCAGAGCTGGGCTGATGGTGAGAGACTGCACCTACGCTGTGCAAAGCTCACTGCAAGCTCTGGGCAATGCACACGGTGCGTCCCCTGGCTTCTCCCACATCAGGGCACGTGTGCTCTGGTTGCTCCGTCTCCAAGGTCCAGGCTTGTGTTTCTCTCGCAAGGAACATGTTCCCGCTCTCTGACTGCATGTCATTCTCCAGGCAGCTTTTACTCAGTCTTTATGTTGAGAAATGAACCCGGAGCGCCGCGGGATTTGCGACGCTCCCATCCGCTCAGAAGGAAAGCTTCGCTGAGCACAGCCTTGCTCGCCTCATCCCGACCCGGTCCAGCAGCAAATTCACAGCGTGGGCTCTGCCTCTCCTCCCATCAGAGCTGAACGAGCTTCGTTTTCATGCTTCTCCCAGCTGAAGTCCATGCACAGCCATGGAGGTGCTGATTCCCGTGCAGCTGAGCATCCATCCCCAGCCAAGCCTGCTGTCTGCTTCTTTTATTGCCACTGCTCCGTACCAGAAAGGCTGAATCACACGAGGGAGCGCCGCATCCTCCTGCACCTGGGGTCACGTCCTGGGGTGGAAGCTTGGAAAGCAAAGATGGGAGGGAGATGGGATTTTCCTGCTTGTGACCCAGCCCCATAACCCAGACTGGGGCAGGGAAAGCACAAGGCAGCGCGGTCCCATGGCTGGAGCCCACCAGCACCCGACCCCACACTTGTATGCTGCAGGGAGGATTCACTGCGGGTTGCAAAGGTCAGAGAGAGAAATTGATAAAACCAGAGAGCAGCAGCAGCTCCATGCCAGACAGAACCTCATTTCATGAAGGATCCTCGCAAAACCAAATTAATGTTGAAGGATAAAGGTGGGTAAACCTCCCACAGTTAAGTTCAGGCCACAGAGGCTCAGTTTAAATCTCCCAGCAGTTCTGATTTAATCAATGTATTTCAAAGTGAAATTAGATGAAGTACATCTCCATCACAGGAAATTATGTAAGCTATCAAAGTCTGGAGGTGCAGGTCCCAGTAAGAAGAGCCAGAGGAAATATTCACATCAGCCTTAATTCCATTTTTAAAGAGGCAGTTCAGGTCTGGATTTGGGTGCTATTCAAGAGAAGGAATTCATCCCGATGATGAATGGCTCATCCTGAAGAACTGCTACTTGGAAGGAGGATGGGAAAGCAGTGACGAGGCAGGTGCCTGCCCCCTCCTCCCCCAACGCACTTGGAGCTCCCAATGGAAGAGCTTCTGGTCCCAAACCCAAACCACACTGGGCCCAAATCACCGCAGCCCAATCCCTCATCACCAACCCTTAATGAGAGCAATGGACACAGCCCCACGGTGCAGCCCCAGCTCCGGCTCCTCCAGCTCAGCATCCTGATGCCTTAATCCCTCCTCACAGCCCTCTCCCTATTAGCTATCTTTAAAGGCTTAAGCATGCATACATTTTCATAATGAACCTCAGACGTGTCTGGAGTCATAGATTATTCACACCCTATAGAGCCCTCATGTAGCAGCTCTCCCTGCTCACTGTCAACCCAAACACACACACAGAGCTATGAATATAAAGAAACGACGCTGGGAGCCCTTTTGGATCAGGACAGGGACGGGGCCGCCCGGAGAGCCGCGCTGCACCTCGCTCTGCTTTCAGTCTACGCGTTACGCACCGAAGAAAATTTAGCAATTCCTTCTTTTTGGCAGATGAGTGTTACATAAAGCAAACCCAGGCTGCAGCATCCGAGCGCCTCGAGCAGATGGGCAGAGCTGCTTCACACATCCCATGGACCCACACGACAACGGAGGCACCGGCGGTGGCGACGCGGGCGCTGCCTTTGGGAGCTGAAGGGGGCACACGGTGATGTCCCCCCCCCTCCACCTCCCCCGCTGCAGCCCCACAGAGCACAGCTCGGTCTGATACCCACGCTCCAGGGGAGAGGTCGCCTAGTGCTGCGTAACAGCACAGCTCATTCCAGCATTACCGTGGCTGTGAAGCGCTGGAGCCGGTGGCACCAGATGAATTTCTGTGGCAATCAGCACGCCCGGGAGCAGCCAGCTCAGCCCCTGCGTGGCTGCGGGATGAGTAAGGGCTCCTCGGTGGAGGCCATTAACTCCCACTGCTTGCTGCTCTCATTACTTCCCAGACTGCGAGGCTTGCATCTTTGAGGCTGCATCTACCTTTGACAGCGTGAACTCGATGAGTGGAACTCACAGGAAATGTTTGCCTTGGCAGGAACGGTCGGGCCCATAAAGTTTCCTGGGCGCAAACGTACAGGGATGTGTGCTTTTAATGAGTCGCTTTATACAATCAGGGAGAAACGGCCGGCGGTATTTCTGCTCGTGCTGCAAATCACTCGGGAGAGAAACGCTGTAAAAACCGTGGCGTAGCATCTGAAAGAGGAGATTGTAGCTATGGGAGGAGAGACAGCAGGCACAGAGCTGTCACCCACCTCACGCACACACACACTTCTGGGTGAGCTCCAGGGCCAGCAGCCGGCCCCCAGCTGCCCCCACCCGTGGGCAGAGTGGACCTGGAGCTCGGCTGGAAGGCTGAGGCTGTGAAGCCAGCCTGCCCGCAGCTCCGTGCAAAGTTCCCACTGGTGAAGGAGAGGAAAGAAGCGTTTTCAGCATGCGGGTTTGAAGGTCCTGCTTTGCTCAGCTTAAGACAGCACAGCTCGCCTGCAAGGTCACGGAGCTGCTGCTGCCCTGGGGCAGAAGGAGTCCGATTTAAAAGGAGCAGCACACACACACACACACACACCCAGCATCTCCCTGTGCCATCCGGCACAGGGTGAAGTGGGCGCTGACAAGGTCTGCTGCTCCTCTCAGAGCTATTTTTCTGGTCCTCTTCGAGAAAAATGAGGGGAAATGGCATGGGAAATGTCAGAAATAAAGCCAGAAGCAATTAGAGTTAGAGAGAAGCGGGAGCAGCAGGCGAGGTTAGCAGGAAAGTTCTCTCTTATTAAAAATAAAGCACGGAGGGAGCGCAGGCGGACGGGGTGGTGAGGACAGGCTGGCAGCGAGGATCCAGGGCACGCAGCAAAGCAATGCACCGGGCAGTCAGAGCAGACAGGCAGCCAGCAGGCTCCCATTTCCACGGCTTAACTCCTCACAAAAATAAAAAAAGCAGAGGGCGTCCTCTATTTCTAAGATTATAGCCTTCTTTGGGCTCCGGCCCTGGAAACAGCCCCTCCAGCTCCACTGCTCCTTTCATCTTCCACAAAATAAATCCAGGCTGGGAGGAACCCTGAAAAGCATCTCAGGAGCTTCGCCCAGGAGCAGTTCCTGAGGTCACAGTAGCACTGCAGACTCCGGGAGGCACCGTCCTTCCCCACGCAGCTCATCCCCACCCGCTGCCCGAGCCCACGGCGGGGGCACAGCCACGGGGACGAGGTTGGGGCCACGGGATTGCACCGTGCCCACGGCCGTGGGTGCTCAGGGCAGCGCTGCCTGTAGCAGACAAAAGCCAGAAGGCAACCGACAATAAACACAGATGTACAACAGAACCCAACGGCCTCACTCCCGGTTCTTCGGCACGGAAAGAAAATCTCAGCTCAAGTTTCACCTCGCAGGGCTTAAATCCGAAGCTCGAGCCCAGCGTCTCCAAAGGGCCGTGCAGAAATGCCCTCGGCATCACCCACATCCCATCAGCGAGCGGGACACCCTGCTGAGCCCCAGCCCTACGGGACCCCTGGGAGCAGCGGGAGGGTGGGGGCTCCTCGAGGTGCTGCACGGGGCTGCCCCATCCATCCATCCTGCAGCCACGCAGACCCCCAGCTCCCACTCCCCGAGGTGCACCGTGCATCCCAACCCCTGCAGCCTGGTGCTGGGGGCAGCGGGATGCTCTGCTCGCCCTGGGAAGCTCAGCGGGATGCTCCGCAGACACGGGGAGCTCCGTGGGGGCAGCGCTGCCCGACCCACGCCCCACGCGAACCGCTCCGTCGTTCCGAATGGGACTTCTCGGACACAAAATTGGGTCGGGGGGGGGAAAGGAACGCACGTTGTGCCGCACTGTCTCTTTCCTTTCCATCTTTCACGCTTAACACAGCGCTGCTGTAAATGTACTCTACCGAAACACGGTCAGAATAAACAAAAATCGGTATTCCTGCGGCTTTAAGGACAGGCATACAAAGCGAGGGCAGGGTCTGGGTAAGTAGCGCTCTCCAAACACAATGGCACGAAAATAACAAGATTTCGGCTCAGATGACTTCGCGGCGGTAATGAAAATGCGTTACATAACACTTTGCCTCCGTCTCCTCCGCTTTGCAATTCTCGATTCGTCTACAAAACACATCCGTCCGTCCGTCCGTCCGTCCGCGGGCACCGTACGCGCCCGCGGTGCCGCGGCCGCGGGTCCCGACCCCTTCGTTCCCCGGGAGCAGAGCCGGGCGGTGGGGCAGCCTGCCCGGGAGGGGCCAGATAACAGCAAACAGGCAAAGAAAAGCAAACGATGCATCGCATTCGGCAGGGCGACGGGAGGAGCGCGGAAAGGGAAGCGAACATCGGCTCCCCGAGCGCTTCCCCTCCGAACCGCCGGGCGCGACCGATTCACGCCCGCCACCGCTCCCCGCCCGCACAAGTTCGCGATGGAAGTCCGGAGCCCCAACGCCTCCGGTTCCTCTCCCGGTTCCGAGCGGCAGCGCGCACCGCCCGGCCCTACCTGCTTCCCGGGAGCCGTTGTATCCACATGGTCACGTCTCCCGGTGCCGTCCCGGCGGGGCTCACCGCCTCAGCTCTCCATCCGTGCGCGCCGCCCCGCGCCCGCGGCAGCGCTCAGCGGCGGGGCAGGCGGTGCCCAGCGGTGCGGGCATGCCCGGGGGCCGCCCCGCGCCCGCGCAGCCGGCGCTCGGAGCTCTCAGCGGCGGCGGGGCAGCTGCGCGCCCGCGGAGGTTGCGCGCCCCATGGGCGGCGCGGGGCCCCTACGGCCGCG
Organism: Cyrtonyx montezumae; assembly: GCF_038088225.1. NCBI lineage: Eukaryota > Metazoa > Chordata > Aves > Galliformes > Odontophoridae > Cyrtonyx > Cyrtonyx montezumae. Next base: position 783,368 of record NW_027071948.1, read on the forward strand.
GTGCGCTCGGGCTCGGCTCGGCTCGGCTCGGCTCGGCTCGGCTCGGCGCGCCCGCGCGTGTGCGCGCACCCGCGGGGCGGGGGGCCGCGGCTTTGGGAAGTTGCGCGGGGAGGAGGCGGGGGCGGAGCGGGGCGCGGAGCCGGAGCTGCCACCACTGCCGCGGAGCGCGTCCCGGCCGCCTCCTGCCCGCCCTTCCCGGGACGCGGGGCTCGGCCGCCGAGTGTCTCTTGCCTGCGCATGGAGAACGCCGAACGCTCCGTCCTCGGCGAACCGCTACACACCCATCGCCCGCCGCTCCCGGAGCGCTCTCCGCGCCCGCGTTGTGCGCATCCGCTCCGCTCGGCCGCTCCGAGCGGGATGCCCCGCAGCACCGGGTGCCACCGCCGCTCCGTCCCCGCAGGAGCTGCTGCCGCCGCCGGGATGCGGTTTCCTAACGAGCAGCGGGAAGGGATGCGGCGCAAACCCGAGCGATGGAGCGCCGACAGCTGCAGGGGGAGCCGAGGCTCCGGCGCATCCCACCCCACCCCACCCCATCCCATCCCTCCCGGCTCCCGGGGCCGCAGCTGCTCCCCCCGCCGGCGGCGAGAGAAGGCGCAGCGCGGCCCCAAAGTTTCTGCTCCCGTTGCTGTGCCTCTCTCCTGTGCCCCCCTCCGCCGCATGTCCTCCAGCCGCAAGCTCGGGCGTTGTTGTTTCTCTGTGTGCTCGCTGAACGGCTACGGAACACGCAGAGAACAAGTGAACGTGTTGGAAAAGGCTTTGGGTTATCTTAAGAGGTGTTTCATTACAGCCCGGTGTGTTTTCTCTGTTTCCAGGGGTGCTGGCAGTAAGAAGCCGTGTTATTCCTATAGCTCACATATCAGAGGACTGCATCTCTTTATTTATTTACTTGAGGGAAGACACACTTGTTTGGATGCTATAATAAAATAAGCCTTTGCACGAACTTGGTGACGGATTCTTCAAAGCTACCCCTGGTCACAGGTGAGAACCACCACTGATTTGTCAGCCAGAGCTGATTCAAACCTTCAGTGCTCCTCAGCTCATGGTGCCAGCAAGGAAAAGGCATTTAAGCAGCCACAACTCACTCCGTGCAAAGCAATCACACCAAGACCAAGGTTAAGCAGAAATGAATGTCTCTGCACAGCCTGCCTGAGCCTCTGCATCTCCCTGCTTCCACATAAGCAGGCTCTGGGAACACAAATAACTTCCCTTAAGAAAGCAACCAAGTCCCTGCTTGGTACAGTGCTCCTGCTGCCAATTAGCATCCAAATCCCCACGTTATTTGGGTGGGATTCCTGGATGAGTGGGACCTATTTTGAGAAGGACGAAGCCTCAGGAGCTGGCCAGAATACAGCTTGTCCCTTGGGGTTGCAGCTGCTTTTTTTTGGGGGGGGGATGGGGGAGAGGCTGTCTCCCCAACAAGCACAGACAGAATCAGGCCTATGAGAGCGTCCTAAAAACAAATGGACAGCTTTGTCCAGGTAAACCTCTGAGCTCCCCAGGTTCCAAGCTGGAGCCCAGCATCTGCACAGCCTGAGCCACGAGACACGTGGGTACCCATTACACCAGGCCCAGAGTTTTACCCACGATGAACTCCATCACTGTGAATTACCACTGCTTTAACAAAAACAGTATCAAAGCACAGCGTTCGCCTGGGCACAGTCCTTCCATGTGCTGTGTGTGGTGAGTTGAAAGGGAAAGCTCAGCGCTGCTGCAAGCCCAGAGACTTTGTCATCCATTAAACCTGGCCAACTGACATGAAAGGTCCTAATAGAGAGGAAGGGAAGAAGGGGCAATTTTCAGTCTCTCAGGAGCCTGAGAGATACTGGAATGCAGTTAAGTAGAAGACAATCAACTAAGGCTTAAACAAACCCAAACGAGCAAACATTAATGAGAGCTATCTTGTATCCGAAGCAAATCCTCTTAACTTATCCCCACTAAAAATATTTCCCCAGCTGTGCCGGGCGCGTGGAGCAGCAATTGGAAGGTTATGGACCTGTACTGGGGCAGGAAGACGTGCAGAGCCATAGAAACACTGAGGTTGGAAAAGACCTCTAAGGTCACCCAGTCCAGCCAGCCACTCTGCACCAGCGCTGCCCACTGACCCATGTCCCTAAGGGCCACACCTGCCCCTTCCTGGGATGCCTCGGTGTGAGCAGAGAGCTCAGGGCCGGGCTTGAAAAAAGGGGCAAGAGGGAAAAAGCTGCATTTTTTCATTTGCAAGCATCCTTAGTGTTCATAAGCATGAAGATATGTGTTAGATGTATACAAACAAACCTCGGTGGGCTGTCTGGAAATAGCAAGCACTCCCGGTGGCAGATGGATGCCAGTGCTGGCCCCCTTGCCCAGCTTGCCGCAGGGGTTGCCTAGCAGTGCACGAGGGAGCAGCCCATTGCGGAGCAGGAAGCGTGAATTAGCCCCAATTAAAGGAGGAGGGAAGGAAGTCATTAGCGTGTTCATTTGCCTGACTTGTTCTTCTTCATTCCACCAAGAGCACCGAGTTCCTGCTGGCTGGTGCCAAGCTGCAAGCACCCACAGCACCCTGCACTGCTCCGAGGTGCTCGCCCAGCCCCAGTTCGGGGAGAAAAGAGGGGTACCCCGCCCCATATCCACACTTCCTGGGGTGCCCCAGGCAGCACCCGGGCTGTGCCCACCCCCTGTGAGCCCTCACTGGGGTCCTTCCTCGGGGGATGGGTTAATTCCCTGCGAGGGGAGGGCAGGGTGCTGCTGGCTGCAGCTGCCGAGGAGGAGGGAAAATTGTATCTCGGGGAAATGGGTTGTTGTTACCCGTTTCCCTTTCATATGGAAAAAAGCATAAGTGTTACTTAGAGATTGAGAAGAAGAGAGGGCCGTAACGCGATTTCTGCCTCCTCCTGTGATCGCGCTTTGATTTCTGTGTTAACAGGGGACAGCATTCTGCAAAGAGAGCGCCTAGCAGGTAGCACAGCTCTCGTGGCAACGTGAGCACCAGCTGGGGCTGCTCTGACAGGCCTGGGAACTGGGAAGGTACACCCCAGCATGGGGCCGTGACACAGTTTCACAAAGAGAGCATGCTCCTTCAGCCCTACAAGCAGCCTTTGCAAGGCTGGTCTGGGTTCCTCTCACTCCAGCTCTGTTTGTCTCATAAATCCCAGCGATGCTGACAGTTGGGCACAGTTTAATTCTGCAGATCTGAGAGATGATCAGGCCAATTTAGTTCGCATTTAAACCATTTGTGTTCACATGCTGGAAAGCCTTTTTTTTTCCTTCTTTTCTTTGCTGCTCCGTGCTTAGGGCCCCTATTATCCCCTGGAGCTATTTATCAATGCGCAGCAGGTGTATTACCCAACCGTCTCCTTCGTAAAGTGATACGAAATAATCATTCCTGCTCCTCGTCTGCTCAGGAAGAAAAGTGAGGCTGACTCTCATGCATGTCAGCATTCCTGAGCCACGGTATTTTTATATTACTGCAGGATAAGTGATTTAACTCAATAAGCTTTCCTCATAAATGGCAATGGTTGCATCAAATGGCAGAAGGTGCACGTGAATTAATGCAGTCCCATCACTCCCAGCTCCCACTGCCACCAGAGGGTGACACCGAGGGATGCCCCCAGCCCCATTTCCCACAGGGGCCGGGCCCAAGGCCCACCCTGCAGCCTCTAATTCTGCCCTCTGAGGACCACGTGCACTCCTCATCCCCTCTTCTCCATACAGATCCGTTTGCGCTTCACAAAGCATCGAGCAGATCCGTTATGCTGGTTCATTGACACCAGTGTTTGCGGCGTGGCTGGTGGGATGCTGATGGCTCACAGCTGAGACTGAAACTGCCTGGGTAGGGTGCTTCTGCCTCTGGGTTATAATGAAGAGCTTGGTGAAGTGCTTTGAGCCATCCACACACCTGAAAAGCACTGCTGGAAGCGTAGAGCTAGAGCACAGATTTCCCAGCCCTCCTTCTGTCTGAGGATTTAATATCAGGAAACAAAGACAACGCAGTGCTGCTCTCTGGAGGCAGGGCAGCATCTGTGAGCTGTGTGCCCAGGGCACGAGGGATGCCACCGTGCCCAGCCCTGACCCTGTGAGGCCGCAGGGATGGTGGAGCTCCCTGCCTTTCCTTGAGCGCTCACAGTGTGGTTTTGTTTGGCTTTCTCCTGCCCCAGGGAATGAGTTTAATATTACCTTCCCATTAATTTATACGAGAGCATTTCCAAATAGTAAACTTCCAATAAATTAGTAATGCTGATCTATAAAAAAGGGGAAAAAATGGTGCGTAGCGAGTTTATAGCCCCATGGAAAAGCTGTGAAGCAGAAGTCTCCCTGGCTCAGCACAGGGATGCTGCGTGCACAGATCCCTTCCCAGCCAGCCTGGGCCAGCACCCACTGCTGGCACATCGATGTCACCTCTGTTCCCATCTGCTGAGGGCTGATATCCTCCAGTTCAGGCCAAGCATTATTCTGGGGTACATATGTTATATCCACAAGGGATGGGTTCCCTCCCTGGAACTGAACTCTCCGTCACCGTGGCTCCTTCCCCGAGAGCAGGATGGCTGTGGGAGCTGCATGTGAGGACAGGCTGCCCTGCAAGTGCCACTTTAAATGTAAGTGGAGCTGATTGATCGTTTTCCCACTGAAGAAAACCGAAATGAAGCAAATAGCATTTGGCACCTGAGGAATCCGTGCTCCCCCGCTGCTCTCCGAGGAACCGCGGCACCGTGCGGGTCTCAGCAGTAATGGATTCAGCACATCGGGGTGGAAATCTCACTTCTTCTGCACATCTTCTTTTTCTGCATGTTTAATGTGAGCTTCAGGAGCTGCTCATTACCTGGCAGCAGCACTACAGGTGTTTGTCACACCGCGCTTCGCCAGGAGAGTTCTCCTGCAGAAACAACTTGATGGAGAGAAGATATTGAAGCAAACTGGTTGTGAAATCTGTAATTTACATGTCGAGGGAAAGGCTCGGCTGTCCAGCTGAGTCTCCTCTTAACCAGCAGTGAGGTGCAATTTCCTGCAGCTGCCACGGTGTAAACAAAATAATGCTTTGCATTTTGCCCTTCCTATGTGTGCATTGCTACCCTGAAGGTGGAGGAAGGAGCAGAGTGTTGAGAGGAGGAGGAGAAGAAGAGGAGGAGGAAAAGAAGAAGAGGAGGAGAAGAAGAGGAGGAGGAGAAGAAGAAGAGGAGGAGAAGAAGAAGAGGAGGAGAAGAAGAAGAGGAGGAGAAGAAGAAGAGGAGGAGAAGAAGAAGAGGAGGAGGAGGAGAAGAAGAAGAGGAGGAGGAGAGGAAGAGGAGAAAGAGAAGGTGAGGAGAAAAAGAGGAAAAGAAGATGATCTTCCTATTTTATTTTAAATACACTCCCCACCAATATCTCTTTGTCAGAGCCAGACAGGGAAAAAAAAAAACCAACACAGAAAGATTCACAAAGAGCAAACCAAAAGTGATGAAAAATGGTTGAGGAGACAGTACAGCATAGAGAGTACAAACAAACTATCTGGAGCAAATAGTTTATTTTAAGATGCTAACAGATTTGCTCCAGAGGCCTGTGGAAGAAAGTCAGGTACCATACAGCAATCCTTCCCCTTATTTATAGAATAATTACCATGATTTATTAGCTGTGATCAGAAGTGTATTTATGATGTGGAAGTTTTCAGCCATATTTCAAGTAATTCACCTCCTTGCAGAACTCCCCGTCGCTGTCATCATAGCTCCACTTTTTCTTTCCCTTGAAACCTGCTTGCACCACAATTTATGGCTTTGTTTGTGCAAAAAGCAGGTGTCCTGCTCCAGAGAACAAAGACAAAACAAGAGCTCAAGGGTAAGTGCCAGCAGAGCTGCAGAGCTGGGCATCGTGGAGGTGGGCACTGGCAACCCATGGTCCTCCTCTCGGCCCCTCCCCGTCCATTGTGTACCCGTGTGTGTTGGGATGCTGAGGGTACAGCCAGCACCGGGTGCTTGAAACCAGAGGAACAAACACCCTTGAACTCATCCCCATCTTCTCAAACACTGCTGCCCTTTCCCCACCCTGCAGTGTTTCTGTTTCGCTCAGAGTAACACCAAAGGCAGCAACTTTGGGATAAACACCTAAATGTTCTGCCCCAACCAGATTCTAAGTACTCCTTCCTGCTGTGCCTGGCTTCATTTCCAGGCAGACAGCATACGTGCCCCTGGGCTGCTGAGCAATGCCCTGTGGCTGAGTGGGTACCCAAGCATTGATGGGGTCTGAAAGGTTGGGGATCTGTTAGAGAGGATGAAGTTTGATGCTGCTGGAAGTATGAGCTGCTGCAGCTGTGGTCCTGCTGCAAACAAACCGATTCTCATCAACTCTTATTTGCTTGCCTGTATGGTCTTAAGGCTGGCTTATTGCACAGATATCCCCTCCTGCTGTCTGGCTGCTCCCTGCTTGCTTTCTGCTGAGGTTCTGCCGTAAACCATCTGGGAAGCTTTAATTCTCTGCTTCTAGAAAGAGATTGCATTTCACCAGCCAGATTTTATTACAAAGCTGGGATAACACACCCCATAAAAGTGGATGAACCTCCTCCGTGTTATAGCCCCTACCAGCAGAACCCTGCAGAAGTGGGCAGCTTGGTGCTGGGCGAAGGGAAGAGCTCAACTTCTGCCTTCCTGGCCCTATATCAATCTGTGCTGGCCCCTTTTCCACAGACCTGGAGGTCTCATTCAGAGCAAGAGGTGAGAGGACATCAGCCCAGCAGCCTCACACCTGCACTACTGCAGGACACAGCCCCAAAGACCTCTTGTCCTGTGCCCCGTTAAAGTAACCTGTACTGCACGTATCCACTACCAGGCACAAAATCTGACACTAATAGGATTAATGAGTGGAGCACAGAAACAGCTCCATTACGTTTTGGGAATGAGATACAGCTGGGAGCAGCCAGGATATAATTTGGTTCATTTGTTAAAATAACTAGTATAAAAAAAAAAGCTTAAAGCAAACCCATTCCAGGGACCTGCAGAAGGCAAACAAGAACGATGGCCCTTGTCCCTGATGGCATTTGTTTTCATTAAGTGGGTGGAAGAGAGCTAATGGAAGGAGGGAACCTCGTCGCTGGGTAACCTTGTTGACTCCGAAAGAGTCAGAAGATTTAAACAGGAGTTTGCAAAACAGCTCCGAGCTAAAATCCCATCTGAGCCCAATATCTTCTAGACCCTCAGCTTTGAATCCGTGCCCACGAGCCTCCAAAGTCCCCAGCTCCTTCCAAATTCCACCCTCCCCCCCAGAAGCCATCTCTGGGACACTCCTTAAAGGCTTCTGTGCAGCTGGGAAGTGAGCAGTGGTGGCTCGCTGCCTAAAAAGCAAAATCTGAGAGAAATATTTAGCTCCTCTGACTTGTTTAATTCTTTGAAGGTTTGTTTTGTGTTTGGTCCCAAAGCACTGAAATTAAAGGGATTTTTGCAGTAGAATAGTTTGGAAATTTATGACTTGTAGCCTAATGTTCTCCTGGAAACTTTCCTTGACATCCATCTTTCTGTCTGGTTTTCCCAGAAGCAAAACCTCACCGTCTCTTCCCTGCGTTAAATATCTCTTTCCAGCCCCCGTTCACCTGGAAATACTTACTGCATAATAGCCTGTCCCACAGCCATTAGCAAGAGGAGTTATTGGGCTCTCAGGCTCCGTGTGCATTGCCTGGGTTGCTCTATGGGGCCGATTCTGAGGAGCCATCCCTTCCCTCCCCCTTATGGGGCCCATGGGGAGTGCTGCCCCACCTGCAGCCCGTGGCCTCATCTTGCTAGGCCACTTCTGCTGCAGCTTGTCAGCTCTTCCTCCAAATCTTCTTGGCAATGAAGTCATCGGGACTGATTTAATGACTTTCAGAGCAGGTTAAACAATGGCTGACCCTTTTGCCTCCTAATTAGAAGTTCTCTTCCCTAATGCTTTGCGAGGTCATGTCTCCACTCCCCGTCTCTAATTATTACTCTGGGCTTTACGTCTTCTTTGACTGGCCCTGCTTATCCACCCGTGCTTTCTTCCCTGCAGTTCCTAATCATCCCCATCATCCCTGCATGCATGCACGATGGATGGACAAAGCACTGGGGCAGAGGGGTGGCAAGCCAAGGCTGCCCAGCATCCCTGCATCCTACCCATGCCAGGACTCATCCTCTCCCTGCAGCAGTGCGAGACACGAAGAGACAAAGCCCCATCTTCTCCTCTTCCCTCTCATTCCTCTGATGCCTGATTTTTTTTTGATAAGCTCCTTGTTTCCCAGGCATACAGTACAAAACTATTTTTCTTGCACTGAGCAGACAAGATGTTGAAATGTTTTCTTTCTGTGATAGTGGTAGAAACCCTGCCCGTGAGTCTTGTCAAGTCAAGGGATCTCTTTGTAGTTCGGTGAGTTATTTCATACCCAATGTTAATTTAAAGGCGAACAAACAGGTCTGAATGCACTTGGTAGGAGAATTATTTCCAGTACATTTCCAGCTTGTGCTGCTCTGTACAGTGCAGCTGTATGAGAACTGTGTGCACCCCACTGCACATGTTGAACCCCAGTGCATCGCATCCCACCCCACTGCACCTCACCCCATCCCTCCCCATCATTCCCAGGCTGGATTTGGAGACCAGCACTGGGCAGAAAGCAGCCCTGGGGTGCTGCCACCCCAGATTTTCCCTATGGGGACACCTCCAGAACACAGCCACACACCGTGAGAATGAAGAATCCCTCTTGGGAAGCGGGAGCTGCAGAAGAGTGACATCACTCCACCTGGAGCAAGAATAAATCAGAAGAGGGCAAAGTGCACTGAATGGATGAATAGTAATAAAAATGATGTCCAAATGTGCCGTGGGGAATTCACTACTTTCCCCTGCCCAGCTCTCCTTTCAGGAGCTATTCTTGGGAAGCTGTGAATGAAATCAGGACCAGAGGTTGTATGGCTTTACCTGGCCCACCATCAGCACGGGCCCACTGTGCTGAACCATCCCATTTATCACAAGGGAAAATAAATATTCAGCGAGGAGAATATTTGAAGCAAAGCTGATGCATTCAGCTCTCTCAGAATACCAAGAAATGGAGCTCCAGCACAAAGCCCCCACCCCAGAGCCGTCCTGGTGCACTCAGCCCAGCAGTGACACCACTCCAGATACACAAAATCAGTGCTGTCCTGTGCTCCGAGACCTCTACACATACATGAGAGGCAATTTGTCTTCTTTTACAGTAGGTGAGAGCTGAAAGGAACCTGGCCGGATTGAATAACCCAACAGTGGCAATTTGAGGTCGTTTTCATCACACTGATGGTATTCCTGCCTGCAGAGAAAAAGCAAACCAAGGAGCACGGCTCGCCTGGACTCCTCAAGGTCCTCCCCACAAGCAGTTCTCGATGAAGATTGCAACTAACCCAAAGCAATGGCTCGGGCAGCAGCCTCAGGGGGCACAGAGCTCTGAGGGCTCCTCCCTCGGGGGTCAGAAGGAGAATTCAGTGAAAGGGTGCTCTTTGTTCACTACTTAATGAGAAGAGATGGAGTTTTATGGGACTTTTGTCAGAATATCTGTGGCTGCATGGGTGTGTAATTATGTGTGTGGCATGCTGCTCCACTGCTGCTACAGATCCAGCTCCTACGCTGGGGGGAGGGGAGATCTGGGAGCCTGCGTGGTCCTCAGGAGCAGAAAGCAAATCTGAGATAACATAAAAACATCGCTCCATATATCTGAAAGCCTTTGTAAGCACTTTCCAGGAATATTTTACAGCCTCAGTTTCATTAGGAAGAACACGGGCAGAAAGCAAATCCCAAGGCTGAATGCTGGAGTACTCACTGCTTGGAAACGTTGTGCTGTATGTTGGGTGCAGAACACATAGCTGTGCTGTTGGGTGGCTCTCACCCAGGGACGGGCAGCACTGAGTGAGGGGCTCCCCAGCACAGGTCCCCTCTGCCCTTCCCTGGTGCAATTTTGGGTCCCAGCCCTTCTCCCACCTCCTGGGCCGTTCATCCTTGAGTTTTTTCAGCTTCAGCACGTTGCCAAGAGAGACAGTGACAGATAAAGGAGAAGAGCTGCACATAACCTCGATTACCCAAGGATAATGAGGCCCTCTGCTCCCTTATGGTACTGGTGATATTTGTATCTGTTCAGCTTTTTCAGCACTGAAGATAACCATTTATATCCATTAAAGGATGGCAAGCACAGCCCTGCCCACACCCCGGCCCAGCTCCGTCCTGATGGGCAGCATCGATCACACAGAGGTCCACATCCACACCCCCATTGGTGCTGAGCATCACCGATGTCATTCCACCAATGATCCGCATCAGCCCTGCAGCCCTCGTGCCATGCTGGGACATCACGAGCAGCCCCAGCATCTCTGTCCTTCGCAAAATGGAAGGAATATTCCCAAAGGGAAACGGTGCCCATTGGAGAAGACATCGTGGGGCAGACAGCTCTCCACAACAAACCCACGCTGGATGGCAGCACGGGGCCTAACTGAGTCCAGTGAATCCATCAGTGACCAGAGGGGGTCCGTGGCTGCTTGCTTCCCACTCCCACGGATCCTCCAACATCCGAGCAGTCCCCACGGAGCCACTGCTGGGCGCACCGTGCTCCTGCTCCCAGGCAGAGGTTGGGCAGGGTTACCTGGGAGCACTGAGCCCCCACCTGTCCCTGCACAGCCCAGCACTGCTGGCCCTGATTGTCATTCCTGTGGCACCACGAGAGCACGGGCACCGGCAGCCGGGGAGCGGGTGGGATGGCAATAACAATCATAAGTCTCCAATATTGCTTTCCGCCCATAGAATGTAATTGCTTCTGCAGAAGGAATTAAGCATCATAATGAAATGACTATAAAAAGAGACTTTGTTCTCCATCAACAGATCACAAAAATCTTCACGTGCAAGGGCAGCGGAGTCCTTGAGAGCGGTGCCCGGGTTCCCCACCCCACAGCAGGGCAGCACTGGGGCTGCCAGCACCCAAAGCACTGCATCACGTAATGCTGCAGGTCCTGAGCTGCCTGGGGATGCTGAGCTTTGGGGATAAACTCCACCCAAACGTCTCGTCTATTGCTCAGCTGCTGGGGTATTAGCTGCACTCTGCTCAGCTTTATTCCCACTCTTGGAAAGCGGTATTCAAATCCAACCATCAGTCTCTCAAACCTGGAAAGGGAGGAAGTGTTCATTTCTAGGGAAGCCACGTGGATCTGGAAGCAGCACTCACAATGCAGCAGGAAAAATAACTTGACCAGAAGCAGAACAAACCCCAAAGACGGCCGTGGGAGCACCAAGGCTCGTGCTCAGCACGGCTCCTTCCCCTCCACAGCGCACGGATTCCTGCCCGAAGCATTCTCTCATTCTCAGCCTGGGTTAATTCCCTGATTTTCCACACATGCTGGGCTGTTGGATGAGACCTCTGCTAACCCATCCGCCATCCACCCCATCAACCCCGATTAGATGATGCCAGAGGTTCCCTAAGGAGAGGACCGAGAGCCTGGTTTGCTGCTGAGGATTCATTCAAGCAGCTCATCGCCCATTCATGGTTTCCTTGGATGCTGAAGAGGAATCTGTCCACTTAAAATAGGATTATTTCTGGGTGGCAAACCACAAAGTTAATTTGGCTCTAATCCCTTTAGCTGGAACCAATTATTGGAGTGCTAATGACTTGTGGAGGGCTCTCCCGGTCCGTGCTGGTGGGCACTGGTAGGTCAGGACAAATGCATTGCACCCCCTGCCCACGTCTTGCTAGGAGTGCAGGGCAGTGCTCCCATGCTCAGTGTTCCCATGCCCTGTGCCTTTGTACCATCGTCACTGCAGCCCAGCTCAGTAGCACCTCACCAATCCTCCCTGGTGCTAACAGCTTACTAGCAGAAATATATTAATGAAGGACAGAATTACTACAGCCCCGTAAATTACATCCCAATGAAACGACTTTGGGAGTGTACTCCCTCAGGACCTTCTGACCGAGGCAAGCTTGATCTCATTGCACCTTTCTCTAACCACTCCAGGGAACCATTTGTTTCTTTCCTTTCTCCAGTCTCAGAGAACCCCCACATGCACACAGGCTGAGTTTGCTTTACACCAGCTCTGTGTCACCAGTGCTGGTGGCAGGAAGGCACCCAGGTCTGCTCTGCTGTGTCCCTCCTGCCTGCCCTGAGCCCCCTACCCCTGCTTGGAGGGAAACCAAGTGGGAATGGGCAATTTTAACCATCCCATCCCCACTTCCTACTGCTAATATCATCATCACTGTGATATGAAGCCTTCAGATTGTCCCTCTGATTTGATTTGCTTTTGTTTCTGTAATCTCGTGCTGTCATTTTCAATTTAATTAGTTTCAGTGTTTCGGAGAGCAACGGGTCTTATTGTATCTTTGCAGTTAATAGCCCTAATTGTTTACCTTTCCTTCAGCAATGTCTCATTAATGCTATAGGCCATCATTTCCATGGCATCTCCAGAATGGATTCACCCACAGTGCAGTGCCTGCCCCTAAATCCTCCCCCTTTGCTCTCTGAACCCACCTGAGCTCACCCACCCCAGATAGCTCTGAGCGAGAATTGGTGCTGCAGGAGGGGAGCGAGAGGTTCAGGTCCTGACAACTGCAGCAAGCTCAGACTTTCTCCTCCACATTTTGCACTGAAGTTCCCCTGCAGAGCCAAGTCTGCAGCTGTGAGCTGCAAAGTGCAGGCAGGACACGGTGAGCCCAGTGCCTATTAGCAGGGCATCAACCTGCTGCCAGCTGCAGGCACCTGAATTACTGATGGCTACACAGGCCTCCAGCAGGGCAACAAGGATGGAGAAGAGGCTCCAGTCCCTGCAAGCAGCACAGGGCTCTCAGAGAATGGACACTGAGCGCAGACAGCCCCAGTATCATGCATTGCTTGGAGTGCTCCAAGATGAGCAGTGTCATTTCTCAAAGTCATGGGGATGGCTTGGCCAGGTAGCTCTTGGGGAGCGCACGGGGGTCTGCAAGGCATGCCTGAAGCTGCTTGGTCTTTTACAAGGTAATTTTGATAGCTTTGAGACCACGGCTGGCACGTAAACCACACAGGGGGTAAACAAACACATGTATGTACAACATATGGAGAAACACCCATGAAGCACAGATTAGCCATATGTCCAGGAGTTGCTGCCAAATTTCCCTTTCGTCTTTTTCCCTTTGGCCATTTTTATTTATTTATTTCTACCTTCTACTTTCCTCCACGTTCCCATCACACATCACTTCCCACTTGTTTCTCCCAGGGCACGTTTGAGTTGTGCCTTGGTCATTCCATTGCTTACATCTGTTTTCTGGGGGAGGGGGCATCATTCAGATCATACAGAGGATGAGTAGCCCTTGGAGCAGAGCCACACGCTCAGGACAGCAGAGGCTTCTCCCCAGCACTGGATGTTGCCTTGCTGAGCACATCAGCTGTTGGGTACAAAGCCTCAGCGTGGCCTGGGAGGGATCACAGCCCGAGCAGAAGCTTCTGGAAGAGAGCCCACGCGAGGGCGATGGTGTTTCTCTAACCCCGTATTGACTTTGGCTTCCAGAATCAATTTTCTTTATTAGCTGATGAATCTCTTCAAAGACTTTCTGTACTGAATCTAGATAAATTATTTAAGCAGTAAATTCCTTCCACTCCAGCACAGTTACAGTGTGGTGATTTAATAGGGAAGAGCAGTAGAGAGGTTTAGGGACAAGGTCACTGCGAGCAGAACATCTGAGCAGTAATGGGTTTGCTAATAAGCGATCGTACACCAAAGAACTAGTGTAAAACAGACACAATTATTAAGAAACAGATATCCAGCAAAAGACTGGGATTAGTGGCCAGTATGAGGAGCAAGTCATAAGAGACTTAGTTATTTATGCAAGCAAATTGCTGTCAATGAGAGGAGCACCGTATCTGATTCAGGAGCTGGAGGACGCGTGCCTGGTGCCTCTGCATGGGCTGCAGGATGACAGACACACCAGGAGCTGCTGCAGGAGATGCTTAATGGCACAAGCAGCAGCACCACGCAGCACAGCAGTGAGTTTGCAAACACCCCCACTGCACTCCTGGTTCCAGGAGTATGCTTGTCCATGGGCATAATCATTCGCTAATTGTCACCCTAATTATCACTGGGGGCTGGTCCACAGGGTGCTCCTCCCAGGGCCTCACCCCAGCCTGCTTCATGCCTCCTGCTCCTCATCGCTGTCAGGCTGAGGAGCTTCAAGGCCACAACGAGCTTAAGAGCAATGGAATGAGAAATAATTCTGCCTTTGAGAATAATGCTGGTGCACGAGGTTGGAGAATTCAAACAGATTTTCGCCAGCAAAAGGAAGTGATTGTGTTAAATGACAGCTGAAGGAGGTGGGGACCCAACAGAACCACTGGCTGTGGCCATCTGATGTCACCAGGAGGGTAAATACACCACGAGGTGATGGGGCCTGCAGGACTCGGACAGTAGTCCTTCTCAGTGGTCCACTCCGGCGATCAGAAGGTAGATGTATGTATTCTAGATGTATGTATTCTGCAGAACAAAGCTGCAAATTGAAGGCAGACCTCGGGTGTGAGAGGCATTCTGCTCAGCTGGGTGAGGCACAGCTTAACGGGGGGGGAACTGAGCTCGTGTCTGTGTGCATCCCTGCAGAAATCACACCGAGCCGAGCGCGACCTGGTTCCAATCGGCAGCTATACATAGCAGGTGCAATTAAAGCAAGCAAACAAAGGAGACCTCGCTGCCTCCCCGGTGTGAGCTCTGTACTTTTTCATGAGTTGAGTGATGATGAGAGCAGTGAGGACGCTGTGTGCAAGCCCCCACACTCCCTAACACATGGGCATCCTGTGCCCGAGCAGCCTCCCAGTCCTGCTCCTCGCACACAGCTCTCCCAGCTCCACCACAGCCCATGGAGACCACAGCTTTAGCTGCAGTCCCCCAGCTGAAACAAAACCCTTTCTCTGTTCACTATCCAGCCTGTACTTGCAGCAGGATCACACTCAGTTCCTCCGCATTCATCTTTTTATGTGCATTCCATAAACAAAACAAAAACAAACATAACATTCAAACGAAGCCTCAGACATCACCATCCCACTGTGATGTGTGTGCCCCGTGACTGCCTCCTGGGCAATCCTCCCAGCTCACACACCACGTAGCAGCTCCAGCAAACCCTAACCACAACCTCAACTCCAATCACAACCCCAGTGCCAACACCAACCTCAACTCCAATGTCAGTTGGTCACAGGCTCTTGATATGCAATGGGGAGCACAGCAAAGACAGCAGAGCAATAAGACCCCTGGCTGCAGCAAGGGAGAATTCACTCAAACACCACAGCCTCGGGACAGAAATAAAGGAAAGTAGCTACTTCCCCTCAGAAAACCCCATATACAGAGGGATATCCAACGAGAGATGCTTATCTCAACTTCCAGCCCTAAATGAGGGCTGGGGAGGGGTGGGTCCTGTCTCTACCCAGTCCAATCTCTCAGGTACATTGCCTGTACCTGAGCTCCCTGGGCTGGCCCTGCCTTCCCACCAGGTGCTCCATCACTGGTGCAAGCTGTGACTGAGCATTTCCACTACAGTTCTCCACCTGGTTATCTGAGGAGGCAGTCCCAGTGACAGAGGAAAGCCACGGTGCTCCCACTCAGCAGGGTTCTCATTAAATTATTGCATTAGAACTAAATGCAAGCGCCTGACCTGGAGGCAATGACCCAGCTGACTTTTAAATGGGTGTAACTGTGTTTGCACAGGCTCCTGCTGGCCGTACCCTAACAAGAGGCACGTGCTGTGCACGCGGGAGTTGACAAGGAGTTGAGTCCTCGCGTGTCCCCACCTTGCCTGTGGCTGCTTTGCCAAGTGGGGCCGTGCAGCACCGGGTGCATCCCGTGATGCACACCCTGCATCCATCCCTGCGCCCGCTGCAGCTGCTGCCTCCACCCCAGCCCCAGCAGAGCCCGGCTCTGAGCGTTCATTACGGAGCACATCCGCACTGCTCTCCGCTCTGAGAGCAGCAGGGGTTCAGAACCAGCTGAAGGAATACATTTAAAATAGATGCATCTCTGGTAGTGTACATCAAAACCAATTTATGCAAAGGCAGAGGATCAGACAGCGGCTTTAGAGAGTGTTTATCAGCCAGGCTGGTTGGGAGATCATCACCGTCGATTGCCGTGTCATTGTCGCTTCTGGACACGATGGGAGGACAAGGATTACAAAAGGAAATGGCAAATGATGTGGAGGCAAAACCAGGACAGCCAGGTGTGCCCCTGCGTCACCGAGAGCACGGAGTGGGTGTCAGGTACTGAATTCAGGAGGACGATCTGTGAGAGCCCTTTAATGGCAGCGTTACATATTCACGGATCTCCTCAGGAGAACGTGGGCATTTGAAAAAGGAGGAAAGGAAATAAAAGGAAAAAAGCAAATCCCCACCTGAAGGAAAGTGAAACAGAGCAAATGCTTGAGGAAAAAAAAATAGAAGTAGGTTTCTTCTTTGTGAAGAGATGGAGAAAAGGCAGATTCGGATGAATTGAGGGCTGGAAAAATCTCTCACCTAAAGGAAATTAAAGAGCTCAGTCTATTGAGTTTGGTGGAGTGAGGGATGATCTGGGCGCTTTGAGAGAGTCCTTGTGTGGGAGGGATGCTCTGCAGGGCTGCAGATGTGGCAGCGAGGAGGGTTAAAGCCAGAGCCACAATGTGGTCCTGCAACAGCACCGTGGGCAGGCCGTGATCCCAGGAAAGCGAGGGCCTCGGGGCACGTCCCTCTTGGGATATGTGGGGGAGGGGAAACCAGACCCTACACGGGGCCCTGGAGTGGGGGAAAAGCACACAGCAGCCCAGGAGGGCCGGGATGCCGAGCGGTGCAAAGCCCTTTTATCGTTGTTTTGAATCGTTATCACTGATCCTGAGCTCTCGGATGCTGCTCTTTATCAGCAGATCTCAAAGTGTTTGATAAAGGAGGTCGCTGTCATTGTCCCCTTTTTGCAGACGAGGAAATTGAAGTCAGCTGGAATTGCCGGTGCTTAGCCCTTCGAAAATGAGGCTCTAAATAACCGAGACTGCGGGGGATTTGGGGGAGGCAGGATACAATAACCTGAGCGGGGACAGCGGCTGGGGCAGCGGGACGGATTCTGCAGCACAGGAGCAGTGTTTAGTGGCACAAAGCAGTGAGAGCACTGCCAGCAGCACGGTCCCATCCGCCAAAAGGCAGCAGCGGAGCCTGGGCCGGGTCCCATCCCCCATCTGTGCACCCAAATGGACACGGGGTGATATTCACCCACGGCAAAGGACGAAACGTTTCCGTAATCGTGTAGGGGGTGGGGGGGAAACCAAACCGAATCGGTGCATTTCCAAAGGCGTTTGCAAAGACAAACAAGCGGGATGCTCGCTCGGTGCTGCCGCGCTCCTTCGGCCGTTCAGATTCTGTTTGATCGGTGAAGCTGCTCTTTGCTACGGGGCACAAAATAAGTGGCATAAAGTAACGGAGAGGAGAAATTCACCGCCTTTAAAGATAAGCAGAACCGTCTTGTGCAGCTTAGTTAACAATGGCTGCGTCCACTTCTCTGCCCCGGGGCATTTACCTGGTTATTGATCAGGTACTTTGTGTGTGCTTTTGGCTTTCTCACCTCCCAGCTGCCGTTTGGATTTTATCGGATTCTTGTGTTTGAAATTACAAGCAGGTACTTTGAATTGGCCGAGCTCCTTAAAGACGTGCTGCATCTCCGCGTGTCACGCCAGCACGAGCCAAGCCCATCAGAAGCTGCTAGATAATAGGCAATTACTGTTCTTAAACAGACGAGGCATTCAGCAGGAGAATGGGCTGCATCTTAAGTCACCCATAAATTCTCTCGGAGCGCTTCTGTTAATACGCGTTTCTGGCACATTCCTAATTACTGTGCTCCTTATCAAACCAATGCCTTTCCTCGGCCAGACCTTCCCACGGGGTAAGTGCTTCACCACGGGGCTCTCAGGGCAGCAGCACGCCTGGGTGCTGTGCAGGTCGGCCCCCACGGACACGCGTGTCCCTGTCAGTGGCACTGTGGGTTCCTGCACCGCTGTGCTCCCTCCTGAGCCATTCTGTACTCCAGAAGAATGGGACTGCACAACTCAAACCTCATTAAATTTCTTCTGAAATATTATCCTTTCCTTCTTCCCTGCGTTTTCTCCCGGTTAAGCAGAATTCCGTTGGAGAACACACGCCATTTGTTACCATAACAACCCCTCTCCTCCTGCAAAGGGTCTTTGCCCCTCCGGAGTGTTGGGACACACGGTGCTGTAGGTCCTGAGGCACTGCAGCCTTCGGCCTGAGCTTTGGACAAGGATTTGCACTGCCCACTGCACGGGATGGGGCCTCCGTGAGTTTCCACGGGCCGGGTTTGCATTCATCCTCCGGCAGCAAGGATCAGCAGAGCCCTCCCACCCTGAGCTGGTGCTGGTGTCAGGGGTCCTGCACTCCCTTCCCATCTTCCTCCTCTGAACGGCTCCTCTGGACAGCTTAATCCAGATTGCACAAGATTCTTCACTGCTGGCAGCTCTGGAATTTTTTCTTTATTGCACTGAAAGCTCCCAGGATCTCAGAGGGAAAATATTGCTCCAAGAGCCTCCATTTGCACATAGCTGGTGCGAGGTTGTTAATGTTGCTGTCTATTATAAATTCTCTGTCCTGCCTCTGGAACCTTGCTGTGCCATGATATAACCTTGTTATGTTAACATGAAAATTAAACACAAGAGATGAATCTGCTAAATTGGATTCACCGACGTAGATCAAAGTCACTGTGGCACCAGCACCGGGGCTGAAGGCACATGGGCCCCGTGGAGGGAGCACTGAGCAGCCCCTGAGAGAGGAGTTGGGGACAAATCCATGTCAACTGCCATTTACAGCTGAAGGCTGAGTGCTGCTCGAGGAGTTCAGCGAAATGAAATCCCATTACAATGGAAAGGAGAGGTTTGGGGAACCCCCATGTTCCCTGCCCACCTCTTTGGGTCCGAGTGCAGGCAGCATGGCACGACCCACCCGAAATCCAGCACGGTGGGTCCTGCATGGCAGAAGGGGAAGGAGAAGCTGTCAGGGGAATGGAGAGCAAATGCTGCCAGATAATTACCGTGCGTGCTAATTCCCATTCTTCCTTTCCATGCAAGGCTGATTTATTTATTAAATAACCTCGCTTCATCCGTCTCCTCGCCCTCTTAGTATTCACTTTGTGGAAATCTTGCCACGGTTTGGCCAGCACTGGAGTGGGAACACAAAAATAGCTCTCACGCTCCAACGCCGAGTGGGGGAACATTTGGAATTGCAAAATTAACCAACAACCGAGAGCATTTGGAATGGAAAATGCGATGTGAAATTGAAACCTTGGTTGATTGCATCCACAAGCCGCCGCGCTGGGAAGGGAGACAACCTCCGGTGATTTGTGCAGCCCGGCAGCACTGCACGGGCTTGGAAAGTTCCCAGGGAGAGGATTGGAAAGGCGCTCTCAGACTGAGAATTGTTCTGTGGAGAACTCTGAGCAGTTCTGCGCCGCAGGATCAGCGCAGTGCATCCCAGTGAAGCGTTCAGGGTTTGGTCTCTGGGGCTGCTCCAAAGTCTCTTCAAGTCTATGAGAAGTTTCTCAATCTCTGGCCCACGGGATTCACTTTTCAATCCCACTGTTGAGCTCTCGTTCTGCTGCCTATTGCAGAAGCCCATAGGAACCACAGGGCATCCTCAGTACCGTGGCCCAGCATCATCCAGCAGCACTGGGAGATGCTGCTCAGCCCACACGAGGCCAACGTGCCAGGGTTGACTCATGGCAGAGTGTTTTTTTTTCCAGAAATTAAAGTCATCTATAGAGGTGCTGCCCTACCTTGGTGAATATCCATTACACTATTTGACTTCATTAGGTCTATAAATGAAATTAAAATGCAGTTAAAATGGATTTCTTAAATGGACTTGTAAAAGCTTTTGATGGACGAAGCACTTTATTCCTCCAACTCTTTTTATAGCATCCATTCTCACTTTTCCTCTCGCCGCCAACTTTTAATGACTTACACTTCTTTCACATCAGATCCATTTTTAGTGCCCAGAGAGGCATTGTGTGGATGAGGGACCGACTCCGGTGCCACCCCTCTGGGACGGCCCCTTGCAACACACAGGAGTGTGTTATTCCCAATACATCAAGTGCTGTACTATACCATATTCTATAGTACATTACTGATCACTGCTATACCATGTCATGTAACACATCATGGTGATGCAGGGACGATCCCACCTACGGGCACAAGGTGCTCACATGAAGGCAGAAGGTGATGCCCAAACGCCCGACACCCGGCGCTGAAATAAAGATGATGGAGGAGATATTCCAGCCTCTTCTTTTTTTTTTTCCCCCTCTCCTCGGTAAATGTCACGCTTCAGGAGAGTATAGCCAAGAAAAGTTCAAAGTAATAATATCAGAAATCTGCTTCTCTTTTCCTTTTGACATTTTATTGTGATATGAAATAGCAGGGGATAAAAGCTCTAATGGGGATATTTGGTTCTTCCTTTCAGTGAGCATTTTAAATGCAGGCTGGTTATGACTCACATTTATTATGATATATGCAAATCTTTAAGGACCTCATTCACAAAGCCGAGGCAGCTACAGACACTTGGATGGAATTTACTGGGTGTGAGGAAAAACCAAAGGGATTATCACTTCAGTCCCTGCTCTCACCGGACCTGCAGCCTCTATACCAGCAGCATGGATCTCGAGCTCTTCCTGCTTCCCCAGCCTGTGCTGGGTGGGGGGACTCCAGGCCTGGACAGTGGGGGTGGGGATAAGGACAGAGCCCACCACTCTGTGTCTGCTGCAGCCATTGCCCTCCTATGTGATGACCCAGCGCGTGACTGCGTGGTGAAAAGCTCTCCTTTCCTTCCACTTTGCTTTTGGGCTTTCAGTAGGAGCAAAGAGCTGCTCCCCGCATCCATTCTTCACAGTCCAAAAACCCAAACTTCTCCTCCACAGACTGCTCTGATGGTATTTCTGTTGACTTTAAACCAGGAATTTCAAGTGGATAAACAACGGCGAGCAACTGGGCTATAAAATACAACTTTAATAATATTTAGCGGGTAATGGGCATGGAGTCCTGTTGATTTGTGATGGAGAAAAGAGGGTTGTTATAAAAAATAAAAATAAAAAACTCATTTTGCATTGAGTCCTATCCTAATTAGAAGCTATTATTGCTCTCCAACAAATAATCTTCTGAACTAAGTCCATTCCACAGAGAGTGATCAAAGGGTGATTTAATTAAATTTTCATGTTTAATTTTCCTTTTTCCTTTCTGCCATTCCACTTCTTACCCCCACAGCTTCTGGTGGGGGCAGGGGGGGCTCTGCTCAGCACCACGATCCCTGGCTGGAGAGAGTTGCATCCTCAATGGCATCCTGATCTTCATTTTCTGGTCTGTGGCCAGCTTAAATGCTATACTTAATTTAGAGCAATAACACTTAAATTATGAATTGTCTGCTGTAACTATAAATTATACATTTTGGAGATGAATATTCAGGTCCTCATCCCCAGCAGCAGATGTGATGTGGAGAGGTTGGCAGGCAGATGTGGTTCGAAGCCACGGGTTGGGATGGGTTTCCCAGATGCTGCAGGATCCTTGGGGGTGTGAGATGGGGCTGTGGGTCCTGCGCTGAAGCTGCCCCAGGGGATCCTGCTGGGGGATCCCACTGGGAGCTGGGGACTCTGTCCAGGTTGATGCTGTTGTGCTTTGCCTGAGTTTGTCTCTCTGAGCCTCCAAGAGACTGGGTTCTGTTTTTGCAGGGGCTGTGTTTGGAGCTAAGCCTGGGGAATTTGCATGGAGCCGCCTCTTGGTGACTGGACTAGATGATCTCAGTGGTCTTTCCAATCATAATGATTGCATGAGTCTATAATTCCATGGCAGTACACAGAGGAAGGACAAAAACTGTGCACGTTGCATTGCCCAGCCGCCACAATGAGCCAGGGCACGTCAGAATTGTGCCTGTCCCAAGATCCTTGGGCTGGTTTGGGATCTCCCCACAAACATAGAAACACTCAAAGCCCAGTTCAAACGTGGCCATGAGCATTCCCAGGCAGTAAACCAGCCTGCACCCAGCCCAAGTTGGGCACGGGGCTGCAGGGCACTGAGCACCTCCTCCAAGCATGAAATTACCCCTGGGGGGGAATAACGCAGCGCTGAAGGATTGGATCTGCCCTCCATCGAACATCTTCCCATGCCCAGTCTGTGTTTACAAGGTAAAAGCATCTTGCTGATTAGTGGAAAACACACTCCTGAAATCGGGCGTCCCGATTCCAGGCGGCATTCAGCTGCCAGAGGAGGCATGCGAGCAGAGTGCCCTCTCTCCACAGCCCCATGCTGCTAAAGAATTCATCAAAGTGACACGGCTGCAAAAGGCACACGGTGCTGCTGCACCGCTCCCCTGCCACTCACTGGAAGATAATGCCCGTGCTGAGCTGCATTTGATCTGTTTCAATTCGTTTTTAATTCTCAATGTGTTAGTAAAACTCTGGCACTGAGAGAGAAAAAAAAAATCCCCCCCAAAAACCCTGCCAAATACTTTCTAAACTCCCGTTCTGCTGAAAGCTCTCCTGCTATGAATGCACAATATCTCCTGTAGCAACTGGTAAGTTAGCGTGCGCTCAGAAAAGACGCATTTACATACAAATGCGATTTCAGCCCCGTATCTGCATAGACGGAGCTCTTCCAACTGCGGATTGATTCCCCTCTTGGCGTGGGTGTGTACATGAAGACGTGCATCGGGTGGCTGTGTTCAAGGGATGGGGTTTGATCCTGCCAAGATGAACTGCTGTGCTCCGGGACACGGTGACATGAACGGAGCTGTGCTTTGTGGTACCCACCACCAGCGCCAAGAGGGGAAAGATCAGCAGAAGATGGCATCACCCCCTGCCCACACCAGCCCCGTTCCCACAGTAGCAGCTTAATTCAGAAGACAAAGCACTGTATGGGATTTCAGCTTCAAATGAAACCCTTATCTGGTTAAAAAAAAATTATTTTTAGCTTTGCTTTTTCATTTAAAAACGAAGAATTCCCCTCAGATTCCTCAATAATGAATTGAAAGTTTCTCTCCAGTTCAGCTATCCAAGGGGGTGGAAAATTACTGAAAACTATAATAGTAAGTAACAAAAAAGTCTTAAATTCAACCTTTATGGAGTTCTGATCATTTCAAGCGTGATTCATTTCACATGCAAATCCTGCCTCGTGCGACTACAACGCGACTTCAAACCACTTCCACACAAAACCATTTCAGGAGAAGGCAGAGATTCAGATCTTAACCAAAGGGAACCCTGGATCCTAATTCCGCTTTGACGTCTGGGATTCCTTTTGTGAGGGCAGGAGCTGGCAGGTACATTTGGTCAAGCCCTCAGATGCTGCTCCTTTCTGCCCATCAGGTGGGTCAAGGCAGGTCTCAGCGGCAGCACTCCTTGATTTAATCTCAGCGATGGAGTTGGGCTGGGTACCAATAGTGGCACTCAGCCCTCGGTACAGTGCTCAAGCTTCCGAAGCATTCTGCAGACATATCTGAATCTTGTTATGGGCAAACTCAGCACTGAGCTGGTTTCATTCGTGAATTCACCTGGTGAGCTCACCTCGGGTCGTGGTGCAGCACAGGAGTGCCCAGGGGAATGGGAACAAACACCCGTAAGAAATGCAGCCGGGAGGGCTGTGCTCGAGGCTCACTGCTTCTCGGTGACCCATTTTAGAACAGCACTGATTTCCAACACTGCTCTGACTTCGTTCCTCTGATCTGCAGCACGGGGATGCCCCTGGAAGCAGAGCACAGCAGCTGTCCTGCTGCCAGCACGAGCTGCACTCAGTTCAGTGCAAAGCACGAACATTTTGATCAAAGAGGTTTTGATCAAAGAGGTTTTCCACTGATTTTCAGGTTTGAAACCGTTATTTTTTCAGTAGCAAAAAGCCCCCACCCCAAATACAACAGAGAGATGTGAGAGGCTGTCCAGCTCTTACGAGCTCACCTTTCTTGCTTCGGTTTTCCTCTAACCCGGGCACTCTCCTTGGTGTGCAGCTCTTCCTTCCACCAGTGGATACATACAGCACCACGTATTTACCCGATCGATGGAGTCCTAATGAAGTATAGGTTGTTCTGTGGTGAATGAGTGGTCAGAGGTGACTGCTGGGTCAAATTGCATTGATGTTTGTTTGCAACAGACGTATCACCCAAGCTCAATTTCAACCAAAACAGACATCAAATATTCAGTAAGGCGCTCTTAACGAGAACGAGCTGAAGAGGAAAAGTGGAATAAAGCTCTGCAGCAATGCCATTGGATGATGGCTGCGTAAGCTGAACGGATTCTGCTCATTGAGGCCCTGGTGTTTGGCACTGGCTTTGATGTCAATATTGGTTTCCTCTGCAGGACAGTGTGCTCCCGTTGGGTTCTAGCACACGGTGCCCAGCTCAGCTCCCGCTGCCACGCGGCTCTGTAGGCTGCACTCCATGCTCTGGGCTCTGCTCCTAATTGGGAACAGTTCCTCAGAAGGAGATAAAATATTTAAAAACAAGTATTTAAAAGAGAAAGTCAGCCTTTATTAAAATGACTTCATCGTTTTGAGCGGATGCCTTCAAGTACTCTTTTGTAATTCATCCTTACAGATATAAAATTATCATCTGAAGGAAGACTGTTAATAAAACTGACACTTCCCCATCAGTCAACTTAATTCACAGTATAACACTTTCCAAATCCAATTACGTCTGTCTGATGACTGACGTTCACTTCGTGGTATTGTTCATGTAGAAAAGTGGCTACAAATAAAACCAACAAAGGGGAGACCTTGTGCACATGGTGTTGTTTCCAGTGCAACCCAACACTGCTGCAGAGCAAAAGGACAGCAGCGAAAGCACCGCTGCTGCTCCAGGACTGGAATGGATGTGGTGCAAACCCCCAGCCCTGGTGGCAGCCCCAGGCACAGCCCCACTGCTCCCACTGCTCCCAGTTGCACCCACGCTGTGCATTTTCCCACACGTTTTATACATTCGCTTGGTTTTTCTGTATGTGATCAAGTGGTTATCCAACTCAGAGCCCTCGTTGTGCACAATGAAGGCTGGACTCGTGCGACCCCGGGCCTCGTTCCACTCGAGGCATTATTCATTGAAAAAGCCTGAAGTGGCAGCACAAGAGGAACTGATGTAAATTTTGCACTTGAACTATCTGTTGGATGCTGGCTCACCTGTGGCTGTTACCTCTCACCCTGCTTTTTTTACCTCCTGCTGCCTTGAGGGTTTGTATTTTATTCATTTATTTTTTGTTAATATCTGGATTTAAAACAAGAAAATGACATCCCTGTATGAGGAACGGGAGCAGCTCAGGGTGGGGCAGGGTTCTGTGAGCCCACACCTCTCTGAGGATGGCGGAGGGAATAAATCCTGATGGAGGAGAACATGATTGGAACAGAGGCAGGAGGACGCAGCACCACAGCAGCTATTGCATGGCAACCATTGCCAGGGAGACCGAGCTCTCACTGCTGTGCTCTGGGTACCTCCATCGGGGATGCATTTAGGCCAGGATGCTCCTCATCCCCTTTGTCTTTGTTGTGCCCTTGCCATTCCCTCCTGGAGGGTTTTACTCCCACTGGCGCGGCAGGGAGGTCCCCTGGGGACAGCACGGGCACCGTGTGATGTTTGCACTGTGCCTGGAAATGGATGTGTGTCACGGTGCATGGGATTCACCCCACTGCCTGCAATGGGTGCCCCTCTTCCCGCAGCCACACGATTGGAGTATTCTTCTTTGTTAACTAGGGTTATTTGTTTAAAGACAAAAATATCTTCTGATTATCGCAAGGAGCAGCACTTTAGCACTTTACCGCTCTTTGGGGATACGATTTGCTCGTCATTTCACATTTTATTCTCTTTTATTGGCTGCAGGGTGGTTAAAAAGGGAATGAGGTATATTTATCATGTGCACAGGAAATCCACCAAGATAACCATGCCTGGATGCAGCGGGGGGAGGCGTGGACAATGAGGTTCTGCCAGTGGGACGTTGTCCCCAAAAGCACACAGTGACATGGGGCTGGTGCCCCAAAATGGGCGGCCCCCAGCAACCCCAGAAGAATTATTTCATTCATTTTCAGCTGCCTACAAGAAGTCTGTTATTGGTGTCCCCAAAAGCATTTCTTTTCCATCTCATGATTACAGAGGGGCTGAGGGATCCTCGCTCACCAGGCTCTGTTGCCAGGACTGCAGGAACAGAAAATCTTGGGTTATCATAGGATATCCCAAATTGGAAGGGACCCACTGAGTCCAGCTCAGAAAGAGTTTGCTTCAGGTAGCGTTGTTTAGCAAGGAACAAACATCCCACACCAGCAGAGTAACAAAGATTGCTGTTTGTCATCCCTCCATCCTGTTTGGATGCCAATAACAATGCTGTCCTTCCAAATATAATGGGTTTTTGGGTCTGCGGGGACAGGAAGACTTCTGTGCCCCAAAAACCCGCAGTGGTGTGGGCTGGGGCTGAGCTGCCCTTGGCTGCCTTTGCCCCAGGTGTAGAAAACATGAACAGCGAGACAACAGACAGACATCCATCATCTGCACCTCCCTGAGAACGGAGGAAGAGGTGCAGTCTGCTGCTCCCTGCCCTTCAGCTCCAGGCATTAATAATTCACATCAGTGCAGCCAGGTGCTGCCTGGGAATGAGAAGCCAGAGCATCACCCGCCACACACGCAGAGAGCACAGCCACAGCCCCACCAGCACCCTCCTCTTGTTTTCCTCTGCTTCTTGTCAGCAAAGAGTGATTTGCAAGCAGCAGAGAGCCTCATCAATCAGGTATGCTCGAAGAACCAAACCGTGTTTCTATTTTAACAGTTTATGTCCCCTGCCTGCTGCCCACAGCTCCCTGGGCCCAACACCATGGGAGCAGCAGTCACCTTGGGGCCACCAGGGACAGATTGAGGACAGTGCCAGAGTGGGGTTTTGCTACCGGCACCCCAGAACCTCCTGCAGCAGCTGTGCCTCTAAGTGCAGCTCAATGCAGGGCTTAATTTGCTTGGGAAAGGCTGTGGCAGCAATAGGGATCCTGAGCATAGAAGTTTGGG
Organism: Cyrtonyx montezumae; assembly: GCF_038088225.1. Lineage (NCBI taxonomy): Eukaryota > Metazoa > Chordata > Aves > Galliformes > Odontophoridae > Cyrtonyx > Cyrtonyx montezumae. Next base: position 810,280 of record NW_027071948.1, read on the forward strand.
GAGCAGCTCAAGGAGCTGGGCTCATTCATCTTGCTGCCATGCTAAAAACGTTTCTATAAACGCACGTTGGGATTCTGATTTCAAGGTTGCAAATGTCACTCCCAGCACGAGGAAATAATGCTTTGGATGGCTCTGCCCAGCCCTGGAGTGCTGCAGGAAAGGGAATGCCATGCAGTTATCACAGAAACCCAAGGTACATCCACGTGGTAGAGTTGGAAGAGCAGTGGGCCATGAGCTGCTCACAAGAGATCATCGTGCTTAAATGGAAAATACTTTGTAAGGTCCACAGATATAGATTGCTGGAAGAGCTTGCTCTAGGTAAGGATCTGAGCTGATTAGAAACAGCCTCACTTAAAAACAACATCCCTTCCAGCCAGAGGACTTGAAGCCCCAGCTCACCTGCCAGCAGGAGCAGTGCAGTGCTTCTGATGCCAGAGGGGATGTGGTTATCGCAGTGGGCACTGCTCAACGTGCACATCATCAATCATCGTCGCTCGGTGTTTTCACTGTGTGTACTACTTTCTTATTTGCTCTTTAAACAAATCCCAAGCAGCGTGGTTGAGCTGACAAAAATGTATTGAGGTTGAAACACAAAGAAGAAACCTGGCGCTTTGTGGATTCACAGAAAAGAAACCAACATGAGATGTCCCATTTTCCAAAATAGTGCCCCTATCGATGGCCTGAAGTTCGAAACCAGCAACTGATCTAACACGCAGCACAGATGTGACAAACAGGAGAAAACCAGCTATCTATCACAGCAGTTCCTGAAGCCTTGCAATAAAACAAAATGCCAGATGCAATTAGAAACCACTGCCAGCGCTCGGAGCCCACTGTGAAGCTGCTTCTTGGATGCCAACCCTGGGGCTCGTGCTGACCTCCAGCCACGGGCCACCCCACACTGCAGCTCTGGTGGCAACGCCGTCCGAAGGGCAGCGTTCACCTCCTCGGGGCAGGAGCTCTGTGAAAGCCCAGCAATGGGATAACCACACTTGGAAGAACCGTGGGCTGATGGCCAGCCCAACCACCTGCTGTGGGTGGGCCATCCCTCCCTGCTGCTCCCACATCTGCACCCCATGACGTGCCCTGGGGTGAGCACCTGGCCCAGCAGAGAGCTGCTCACCTCTGCGTGCGAACCCTCATCTGCTGCTGGGAGGAAGCCCATGTTTGAGGAGGGGCTGCTGCAGCTTTTCAGAAGTCTGAGCACTGCGAACTGTTTTTCTCTTCTTCCTTTTCTGTTATTCATCTGAAAGAGTTCACTTTGCTAAAATGTGAATCCATCAGGACCATATGCTCCCAGCTATGTTGCAGGCACCCAGGACTAATTCAGATCTTGTGCCTGTCTTCGGGCCATCTGCTAACAAGATTGCACAAGACAATGTGTCATTATTGGCTGAATTTGCATAGATGCTTTGAGGAGCTGTGCCCAGCCCCAACCACACGAGCCACAGTGAATGCCCTCGAGCAGCCACGAACCACCTCGTGCTGCAGGGAGGTTGCACGAGGACTCAGTGATGCCCATAGCCAGTGCCATTCCCACCCACCCTCTGTCCCATCCTCCTCATCCGCTCTGTTCCTTGGCTGCATGTGAAGGACAAGGTCAGCCCACGGGCTCTGCAGGTTAGCACACGAATCCTCCCAACTGTGACAACAGAGCCTTAACTAAGCCCATCAGTAACAGAGGGCACTGTAGTGACTGGAGTAGGAGCAGCCTTGGGGCCCCCCAGCCAGCGGGCGAGGAGGAGATGGCAGCAGGAGACAATGGATGGTGAGATGGCACTTGGGGCTGGGGAGCCCAGCAGCACTCCTCCTGCAGCACATGTCAGTGCCTGCACCGCAGCTGCAACACTGCACCAGCCCCATCCCCAGACCGCCTCCAACAGCATCCCAAAGCATCTGGGGCCAGATCCTTCCCCAGCCCTTCCCAGCAGCGTGAGCAGCAGCCGCCTCCTGCAGCCACAATAGTGCCTGATGATAATTACAGGCTGTGCAGCAGCTCTGTTGTTCCACGGGACTGGGGTTTTTTTGGTAGCGATAGGTGCTGTTTAAGTACTTGAAAGAATGGCACTTAGCAGATGTCTTGGGGTAAATGGTAGGTTAAGCGATACCAAGAACACCAGCGAAACGAGTGCTAATTTACACTCACATGATTCAATTTGCATGGTTAATTCTATTTAAAGCAAACATCCAGCGCGCCAGAGCTCCGAAAGCACCACGGCTCTCATTTCATCTCCTTCGTGCCACTTCGGAGAGCGAAACGATGGGGATAACGGAGCTAACAAACATCCCTGTGCCGTGGGAGCGAAGCCTGGTAGACACACCTCCTCTGGATGGTGCCTGATAGCATCACTGCGCACACAAAAGCCGCCGAACAGCTGAGATTAAAGGGATGTCCTTCAGCTCTGGCAGTCACACCGTGGCTTTGTGCACATGGGGGAAGCTGGCAGACAGCTCCGACCGAGCAGAACACATTTTGCTTTGGAACGTGCAGACACTGGAAAACAGAAGATGGAGAGAGAGATGTTTTCTGGCTTTTGAGCCACCAGTGTTGCTTATTGTTTGATTAATAACCATTTGTTACTGTCCTTCAAGTTCTGTAGGAAGCAGAAGGTCCATGAACGGCCTGGGTGAGCAAAAGAGCACAAAATACCTCAGACATAATACGCCAAATGTAAATAATATTTATGGCTCGTTAAGGCATTGATGCTCTGCGTGCATTGGAGCACACGCAGCGGGGAGCCAGAGGAGTGAGAGGTTGGCTCGTTATTTCTCTTCAACCTGAAAAATGTGAAAATAAAATACAGAAAAAAACATTTCCAAGCCATGGCCTGAAGAGAATTCATACTGGAGTCTGCTGTGGTTTTCCCTTCCTTTCACAGGGAATGGATAAAGCACTGTGTCACCCACAGGCTGTGCCCTGCCGTGACCTGGGACCTGCAGGTGCTCAGCAGCAATGATCAGAGGAAATATTTCACAAACAACGAACGGGGCTGAGATTTCTCCAACAGGGAACAAATCTGTAAGACTGCAAGCTGGTGTCTGGACTATTTGTGAGCAGTAAAAGGAACTAAATTTGACAAATGAAGTGCCTGCTGCAAAGCAGCTCACACGGCTTGAGTAACTACCCAGTAATGCCAAGGCTCGTGCAAATTGCTAGGTAACTACTCTGAAGAGAGCCAAAAATAATCCTTCCTGTGACTTGCTCTGACAGCGTTTGGAAGAGTGAAATAACAGGGTTTCAGCACGGAGTGGTGTGGTGCTGGCTCTCCGGTGACACGGCATGGGGACGGGCTCCAACGCTTCCCAAATGGAGCAACCATCGGAAGCGCAGGGCGCAAACGCTCAGCTGTGTTCCAGGTGCTTCCCCAGAGATGCTGCACTGTTATCACAGAAGTTGAAGAGATATCCTGATCCAATCGGAAAGGGCCCCGCAGATTGCAAAGTTAGGATTTGCTGGGATGAAATATGAAGCTGTTTTGTACCCTGTCAGCAGAACGCAAATGAACGAGCGGAATGAATTAGTGCGTGATAAACTTTTAAAAAGCCACGTTGCCATTTAAAACAGTAGTGAGAGCTCTGGAATGATTTAAGGCTTAAAAAAAAAAAAAGAAAGAGAAATAGCACCACTCTAACGCCATTCAATTATGGCCTGCACAGCAAACCATAAATATCCTTTACCTCCCTCTGGGATGTGACATCTTTGCTCCGCTGCACTCAGAGCCGTGTGCCCGGTGGCAGCTCCTCCTGTCACCATCCCACACAGCTCCCATCCCCATCCCCACGGGTGTCCCCATACTGTAACCCCTCGTGCCCACACACATCCCCAATCCCACCGATCTCCTCTCTCTGCATAACTGCCCTCGCTAGAACCAAGCAGCCCTCCTTCACGCCCCTTTCTTCTCCACAGACAGCTGATTTATTCTGTTTATCAACTCCAGAGATTGTTTAATCCATGTGAAACCGCTTTGTTTCTGCCGGGGTTGCTCCAGAGCTGTGCGTGCTTTCGTTCCGGCTGCGGCCGCGCTCTCCCGCATGGCTCCGGGTGCAGTGGTGCCCACCCCGTGGTTCCCACAGCTGCTGCGGCTCTGATGCTGCCAAGAGAGAGGCTGCCACGGCTCCAGGGCTGGGACTGCTGCTGGGGCTCTGGCTGAGCACTGCCTGTGTGCCCCGTGGGTATGGAGCTGAAGGAGCTGTCCACGCAACCGTAGACCGCACGTGGATGGGGCACCAACAGATGCAGGGAGGTGCACAGGGACGGGCTCCTGTCGTGCCCTGCTGCCTGTTCACCAGGCCATTAACACAACGGCACGCGCCCAATGCCCGCCCAAGTGCACCAGGAGGGATTCCCCTGCCGTTGCTTTGTGCAGTGCTGGGCGCACTATTGGCACAGCAAGATTTCCCCTCTGTGCCATGAGACGAGCCACAGCCCTCCGACAAGCATCGAACAATCGTTTGTTTTGTTTTGTTTGCAGTAAGCCACAATGACTGCTGATGCGAGTGATGAATTTGGCTCTTTCCTGATAAATCGGTTGATATTTGTATCATCTGGGGCCTCCTGTCTCATAGCTCTGAGATATTTCAGCCCTGCAGTGCGTGCAAGCACGGGGCAGAGGGCTCAGCACCCTCCTCAGCGCTGCGCCTTTGGGTGCTGCACAAACACGTTCAGCACGACGGACAGAGGACGTTTCCACCACAACCACGCGCTCCGCGGAGGCTGAGGAGCGGAGATCTCACGGCGCCGAGCTCAAATGATGTTATGAGTGGGTAATTGCAGAATTCATTTCTAGATAGCGCTACAAACGTAGCTATTAACATCGGCTCCCATCTCTTCGGAGTGATTTACCTGTTTCATTTTATGCAGCGAATTAAACACCAGAAATATCCATCGTCTGCACAGGTTCTGCTATCGATCGGCGTGAGATGTGCGGCATCAGTCACTCCCACGGCCGCACTGCTTCGGTGACATGCAGGATCAGCCACAGGACAATAAAGGCAATGGCTTTGGGGAAAAAATGCTCGCAGGTCACTCGCTGCTGCCGGGATACCCAGCTCCACAGGTGCTCATCTGTCTCCAGAACATGGAAATGTCAGCCCGTGGGTAATTATTTGAAGAATGAGACACTTTATTGTCTAATTCACGACATGTCTTATAGCATGCCTGAGACATTAATGTTCTTCTAAATCATCGCTGGGTATAATATTTTGCCACTGATATCGCACATAATCTTCGTGTTGGATATGCTCCTGTTATCCGACAGTACTCTGTACAATCACAGTGACACTAATGCTTACCTCCCTTATTGAATGGGAAAATCAAATTATAGATGAAGCACCATTGATTTTGTCATGGGCTCCAAGGTGGCAGGGAGTCAATTGACCTTTATTGGAAGGGGAAAAAAAACCAAAAAAGGTGGAGGTGTTCCTGCTACTTTTCATCACCCTCCCCGTGCTCATTGTCCCTCCTTCTGGGGCTGACAGCCTCATGGGCATTGCTGGGGATGGCTTCCTTCAGCAGGGGGGAAATGCACAGCAGTGCCTCGTGCCCACAGACACGCTTGGCCCTTTAAACAAAACGCATCCGTGCCGCAGTTTTATGAGCAGGCTTCCCTGCCTCCTTTGCGCCGCGTGATTTAGAAAGCCAGACATGCTAATTCATCGCTAAGCCCTGCAAGTGGAAGCTGCTGCTATCGTTTATCAGCCCTCTTATAGAGCTTGAATAATCTTCTACATGCATCATTACTTTGTTGAGGCTATTCTTGAGAAATTCGTAGTAAAATGCATCAAGAAAGGATAGCATCATTATCAGGATTTGCTCCACTCAACAGACAAACTTTCCCCTTATTACAAATGGAAAACACTTTTTTCCTCCCCGTAAACAGCTCGGGGCTCTACACATTTGATTAAAGATGGAACAACTGCAGAAGGATTTATGCAGCACGCTGTCCCAGTCCTCAGACACCAGCACCATGCGTCCACCGGTGCCTCAGCCGAGCCCAGCGTGAGCAGCTCAGTGGGGCAGCAGCCTCGTGCCGTGCAGGACAGCTCCTCTGTGAGACCCAAGCTCATTGGGCACGTCACATCACTGCCACCATCCGCGTGTCACCATGCCCACCCCTCCATCTTACCTCTCCTCAGCCTTGACCTCAGCACGTCCCTTCTCTTGCTTTCTGGAGCACCTGGGGAAGAGGGGAGCTCTTTCTGGCGCCTCCCATTGTTCCTGCAAGAGAAAGGATCACCTCTGAGCCTGCTGCCAGCACTAATGTCACAAGCACTCAACTTTGGCAGCATGTGGTTTTCTCCTGCGAGCTCCCCTCCCTCCTCCAACATGCAGAACAAGGCTGCTCATTAAGTGGAGGGCAGCTTTATCACACTGATTACATTAACCTAATAGCACCTGCACAAAGCAACCAAAAAGAAAAAATGTTCTTCTTTTTTTTTCTTAAAGCAAAGACCTGATCTATGAAGTATTGATTAAATTCAAGGATTAAATTAAGCAGTGACTGAATGAAGTGCAAAGACTTGCAAGATTGTCTATATGCAGAGCACTGAAGACAATGGCCATGGGGGAAATACAAAGGGCTCAGCAGAAATGAGGCAGCACCACGTCCTTCAGAGAGCAAAAAGGGGAAAATGCACACGGTCAAAAGGCAGAGCACACATCCTGCATCCTGCTGCTGCTCTGCAACTCCCACTGCTGGTGAGGAACTGGGAACCCATTTCCATGGGTGGACATGCACAAGCACAGCTCAGAGTCACAAGCCCTGAGAGTGGGGAGCTGTGGGAGGATGTGTGTGCTTTCCACGCCGTGCCACTGTAAGCTGTTAAAGGGATTTCTCCATGGTGATCCCGAGAAATTGTTGCTTCTATTTTTCTCCCTCTTTGAGAGATTTCTGGTCCTGCATCAGAGAGGAAAGTTGCATCATCTGGATATGCAGTAAGCTGCTTGTTGTGGCTGTCAACTCCTTCTCATTTCCTTCAGATTGGCTCAGCTTTACTTAGATAAAATTGTCACCAGAACAAAGACAAAAAGGAATCTTTTCAGCTGGCATAAGTTGGCAGATCCCAACTAAGTCAATTAATTGACTTCAGTTTATATTTCCCAAGTATCTCGCTGAAAGCCGTAACATCCAAACTGAGACATCCTCCAAGAGCCCATCATCTCCAATAAAACCAAGATCAAGGCATGTTTTAGCTCCAGGAGGAGATGCACGCCCTCCCTATGCTTGACAGCAAGTGGCAGTGGATGCACGAGCAGCGGGTGGGTGCTCCTGTGCTCCCACCCCTCTCCAGGCTCATCCAGGGTACAGATCACAGGAGAGCCACAGAAAGCTTGGACTGAGGAAGCCCCCTGGGCTAGCTGGCAGCCTTTCCATTAATGCCAAGAGACATCTGCAGTGCTCCATTAACACAAATGCAGAAACAAATGCTGGGCAGACCTTGGTGAACCATCTCCCTCCGCACATAGGATACATCTCCAGAGCTTTGGCTCCTGCTCCGTGGGAGCTGCCACATTCCAGCCGCGTGGTGACATGGCCAGGACAGTCACAAGAGGGAGACAGAGCCCACTCGGCACGGGCAGCAGCACCCAGAGCCTCCAGCACCCAGTGCTGCTGAGCCCAGGGCACCCTGGGGTGCGCCGGGTGCTCCCCCGCAGCCTGCATGCTGAGTGCGACCTGCACACACAGAGACCACAGCACATGGCCCAGCACCACGTCCCAGCATCCTCCAGATGTGCTCCTCGTGGGCCACAGTGGGGACAGCTGTGACAGCAGGAAACATGTCATATCCTACAGAGCCTTGTCCGAGATGGCACGTGTTACCGGCCCCGGCCCTGCTGTGATGAAGACTCCAGTTCATAATCTTGATTATTGGCCTGGAACCACACTCCTTTTTACCATGATTTGAAAGGAGAATAATGTTTTACACCAACTTCCCCTTTTTGTTTCGGGGGTATTAAGAAATGAAACATTAATGGAACGTGGAAAATGAGCCGAGTGTTCAGCCACTATTTAGCAAATTGTTCCTTTTCATCTCTGGGAGAGGAGGAAAGAAAAAAATAGGAGAAAGAATAAAACTGTGCCTAGAAACATACCATTTCCCCAATGCACGCATGGCTGACAGCCACTAAGCACAAATGAATAAATATTTTATGTACTTTAATTTCCTCATCTACGAGCTTGATGTTCTGAGCCTTTCTTTGCTTTATTTTGCTACTTCATAAATGTTAAAAACGTTTATCCTCTTATTCTTTCCAACAAAAGTCAGGCTTTTGCCAGTTTGTGCTCCTATTCCATTTTGCTTTCATCTCTTTATTAGCATAGCAAAATAGCACATCACCTGCAGTTCTCTGCCTTCAGTAATTTCTCCTTTCTATTTTTTGCCTCCTTCCTTCGTTTTCTTATCACCTGTACTCCGATCTCTGTATTATTCAGGAAGCACAGTGTTTGATTTTGCTTTTCTTTTTTTTGTCCCAGCTGCTCATTGAACCCTACAGCCTATTGAGATGATGCTTGCTGGGTCTCTCTTTTTTTTTCCCTTGTGTTTATTTCATTTCCCTTCTTATTATGATTATCTCCTCAACCTTACTATGCCGTCGCAATCTCTTCCTCTCAGTCCCCAGCCTGCGGTGGTGCTGCTGGGATGTCCAGAGCCTGGAGCTCTTCTCCACTCTGCATTTCTTCTCTTTGTCATTTCTCCTGTATAAATACTTCTGTGTTCCTTCGGAAGAGATTAAGATCCCTGCATTATCCATGGGAGCTGCCACTGTTCTGGCTGGGGTGCGACTGAAGCCCCTGTCCCTCAGGGAGGGTCTCATCCCACTGAGTGCCTGATCTTCCCTGTGCTTCCCACCCTCCAGGGAGGGCCACAAAGCACAGCACAACATCCTTATGGCCCCAGACCTTTCCAAAGGTCCCTCAACAAGTGAGAGAAACCTCAGAGAGCTGTGGGGTGCTGAGAAACCCAGGGAGAATGGGTACCCACGTCCCCATCGCCGCTGATCTCCAGCATCACCACTCACAGACACAGAAACCAGTGCCAGAATCCATTGGACGTAGGACCCCCAGCCACAAAACAACCATTTTTGCTCTGGAATAGGTTGGTTTGACTCTACTCAATGTCACAAAGCCCCAGAGATGGGCACAAGCATGCACCAGGTGACCCACGCCACGGGGCATCCCTGCAATAGGGCAGCACACAGAGATCAGCAATTAAAAGCTTAATCCTTCTTAAAAGAAGCTTTAGCAGGAGAAGGGACACGGAGGTGAGGATGGATGCAGCTTCCCTGAGAGACAGGAGAGCAATAACAGGGAGCAGAGAAAGGTGAAAGCTAACAGGTATTAATCATAGACAGGGGTCAGTAAGAAGGCATTAAGGTGAAGTTAGATAAGTGGAAATGTCTCCTGAAATGTGTAATTGGCAGGAATTTGGAGGACTACCAGCACCTGCTGTGCGCTGTAGCTCCAGCACTGCATTATCCTTTCCTGGCAATTTACTAAATTTACTCTTCTTTGATTTCTAACAAAATTCAGAGCTCATCATCACCCGGTGGGTTATTTCCATTTGTCTGCTTAAGAAGTGATTTTAGAAAAACCTCAGATACTTTTAATTAGCTTTAATTTTCTAAGCTCTTTTCCTCAACCTGTGATTACTGTTTAACTGAACTGTATCCATTGTCTTTACTCACTCCTGCGGGCTGAGAAAGTCCAATTTCCTTGAAACCAGACAACGAATCTGAAAATAATGGCAACTGGGAGTTGGGTTCTTGGAAATGCCTTTTCTTCGCCCATCACAACAAGATAATACTGGAACGTGGGATGCAGCATTGCCTGCTTCTCCATGACACGTAGCCAGCTGCAGGGAGAAGGGCTGCTTTCAGGGACTGCTCTCAGGAGTCCTTTCCCTGCTCTCCAGGTAGGGGAGCACTAACAGTGATGGATGGCAGACCACAGTGGTGCCCTGGGCCCAACCCCAGGTACCAGCCTGGGGGTCGCCAGAGCCAGGACGGCTCCTGGAGCTCTAAGGATGCTCAGAGCATCACCAGCATCTCTGACACAATCTAACCCCACTCGGTGCAACGATCGCTTCATGGAGCTGCCAAACCTGGTGCAGTTTACATGGGATTGAAATCAAAGCTCCCCGGTGCAGATTACCAGAGATGAGCCCTGACACGGAGAACTATTTTTAATTCAAAGACTTGTTTCTGCCCGTATGTGAGCTCAGCTCCCTCCCTATGTTCTGTCAATTTGCAAGGAAACAGTCAAATCCGATTACTATGGGAGACGTGTAGGGAGGGTAACACGGTGTGAGGTGACATAATACGTGCTGGGGAAGGTGCTGTACTGGGCTTGACTGTTTCCTGCATGTTATAAATCCCAAAGCCCTAAAGAAGAGGAAATATCCAAGGGGTTGTTATTATCATAAGCCCTTGAGCTCAGATATCTTTGTCACGTGAGTCACAGATACAGAATTCACCTACAAGTGAACACAGCCACACACAAGTGGGGTCGGTACCCTCTCTCCTGTGGGAGTAGGCAGCCCCATAGAGGCTCCATTCGGGATCAGCACTCTGTGCCCACCCCACAGCCCTCCTTGTCTCCAAGTATCCAACATTCCTCACGGGGCTGAGACGGCACCAAAGCAGTGAGGGAAGGAGGGAAGGAGGCAACCCACAATGCGCACATAAAGTGGGAGAGGGGCAACGATGCAGTGATCCACCAATAACAACACCAAGAGGCCCCTAAAGAATTGGCTCTGCAGCCCACTGAGAGACCCTGATCAAAGACCCCAGGCCCCAAAGCTGAACCCTCACTCTCACAGGAGGACAGGGCTGACCTGATGCTGTAGGAGGGGTCAGGCTCACAGCCAGTTTTTGTGGGCTCTCTCCTTGATCACAGGCTGCAGCGCCAGGGCTGGTAGCTTAAAGAGTGCTCTAAGATCCCCCGAGGTAAATGTCATTGAGGTGTTGGATAATAATTAATTGCTCTTTTATTGTACTGGATGGCTTGAGGTGGCACACGCAATGAGACTGGAAAGCACGCCCGGTACTAACGATACACTTCTAAATATTGATGGTAACTGGATGAGACAGGAGGCTCCACGCTCATCAAGGCAAGGAGCTCATCCTCATCCCCAGCACAGCCCTGGGTGCTGCTGTCAGAACAATAACAGCAACAACAGCGTAATTTGCTACCCTAGAACAAATGATACCTGCTAACGCAAAGGCATTTCGCTCTGCATCCGAGTAATTACCTTTCTGATTGCCATAAGAGGCAGCAAATGACCTGGTTATCCATGGCAGTAAGGGCCCATCCTGCTTACAGCAGGTCCTCTGCTCCCTGTGTGTCTGCATCTCCAGCCCCACTTCCAGAGCCTGGGCTTCGTTAGCTGTCCCAGCTCCACAAACACAGAAAGCACTTATTTTTCCCCCCTCTTTTATTTTCTTGCTGCTCTAGCATCACCCTTCACCACTCTCCTTTTGCTGGGCACTGTGACCTTACCACAGTCTCCACACCACAGCCCTTCCCAGAGCGTTCTTCAGTTTTCTAGAAGCCCTGGGTTTCTTAAAGCCCTGGTTGCCAAGCAGGAAAACCTGCAGCCCCCCCAGCATGCCTGGCACAAACCCACCCAGCTGCTAACACGAACACAGGTGGGATTACTGAACCTGAAAACAGGCCTGTGGGTACAATGCACCTGATGGGAGATGGCAGATGCACCCCGTTTATTTTTGGAAGACTCATTGAAAGGTGGATACAGTAAAATCCATCTTTCAATTGGGGAAAAAGGGAAAAAAAAAAAAAAGACAAAAGATTAAAGAAAAACAAAACAGAACAAAACAAAAAATACTCAACAACAGAGCTTTACAAAGAAGAGAGCAACCGGAGATGGGGAAGGGATGGATGAGGGATGCTGCTGTTGCAACAGGGGACAAGAAATGCTGTGGTTCTGAAAGCCCTTCTCAGCAGCTGTGCATAAGGGCATTTTTGTCCGCTGAATCTGTGCTCTGCTTTGAAACTTTAACATCTTTTATCATCAGAGAAGCAACACATCCTCGGAGAGGGCCTTTATTGGCCCAGCGTAGCAGAACTGAATGGGTTATAAATGACAGAAATAGTGCCGTGCTCAGCTCCCCTGCTCAGCCTGCTCCTGCCCTGTGCCGTGGGCTGCAGGCGAGGGAGATCCACGTCCCCCTGCCTGGGGAGGGCAGGGAGAGAGCATCGAAGCCCCCACCCACCACAGAAGCAGCATTGTAATGGGAAATAAAACAAACATATGAAAGTGAATGGAAGGATGAATGATTTGGGAAGATGAAAGTGATGGAGGGAAAGTTGAGTGAGACAAAGAGAGCTCTGTGTTTCCAGTAGGCGAGGTACCATGATCAAAGCACTGCAAAATCAAAGCCAGTGGTCAAACAGTCTGGTGCTGAGCGTGCAGCATGCTAGGCCACAGCCTTCCTCCGTGGGAAGAGGAGGAGGAGGACGTGTTTTTGCTGCCCCATGGAAGGGCTGGAAGCCATCAGGCACATGGTGCTCATCCAGAGCCATTGCTTCATTCATTCTTACTGAATACATACGCTGCTGGTGCCTGCTGCCATTTAGCTTCACAAATAATCTCCCTCCATTGGGTGAATGAAAGACAAACTACGGTGCGCCCGGAGAAACATCTTCTCCTTCAATATTTTAGAGCCATTAACCTCTCCCAGCGCTCATTGTCATCTGCCAGGTAATTGAAATGGCTTCGCCTAAGCAGAATTTTTCTGAGATCAATTATTTACTTCCAGCAGAAGAGCCGGGCTTCAGGCTTATTTATGATGCAGCTGTTGCTACCACCAGCTCCCTCAGCCTTGTTTATTCTTAAACAGATAAAAGCTGGCTGATTGGAGATAAAGTTCTTGATTTCTCCAAAGTGCCTGATTGATCTTGTTGGCCACACTTTGAAATTGGGACGCAATACTTTCATTACTCTGTTGTTTCCCCACTCTGTTGCCATCCTGAGAAATGAGTTATGCTCGTCTGAATAAGATGCGTGGAGTGAGGCGGTCTGGGGATGGAAGGCACACGAGGGGTGGAATTTCCAAGCAGAGGTGAAACAAAAAAGGGGAAATGCATCGATATTGAGAAGCAGTGTGGGGAGCTGATGGTCCTGGCTGCCCGACGCCGACCGCTGCCGCACTCAGTGTGAGTGCCATGCTGAAAATGAGCCGTATTTGACCGTATAAATGGCCTTATTCAAAGCAGAGATTAAGGTAATAGCAGTTCTCCAGGAAGGAAAAGGAATTCAATTTCAAAGCCAAATTAAACAAAGCTTCCAATTAGGGCATATAATGTTTCCAGTGAGCTGAATGGCCTTTTTTTTTTCTGTCTCAGTTTGAGTTTGGCTTTTGTAATCTGCTCTGTTTTGTCACTTGGGGGTGGCCAGCTCCTCACAGACCGGTAGGTGTTGGCTGAGGCTGAGGGCTGGCGTGGGGTTTGCTCACACACAGCCTGCAGGAGCTGTGGGGCTGAGCTGCCCTGGCCCCGTCCATCCACACGTGAGGACTGGCCTTATTACAGGAGACCCAAATGTGTTATCGGGTGCACGTAGATGGCCATATTGATTTTGTGCTTACAGGGAAAAGCCTAATTAATAAGACCAAATGGAAACACGACCCTTTATCCCTGCTTTGTCTTACACGTCAGGAGCTAATATTCAACCTTCTTGACATAGGTGAAGATCTGGTAATTTTCCTTGTGTTTCTTTTCTTGCTGCAGGGAAGGCTTGCAGAGAACTCACCCCACACTGCAGCTGAGCCCGGAGATCCTGCGTGGCATGGGGTGACAGCACAAACAGAATCACAGAATCATAGGGGTTGGAAGGGACCTCAAGAGATCATCGAGTCCAACCCCCCTGCCAAAGCAGGTTCCCTACACCAGGTAAGGATAACAGGGCAGGATGGGACCCACAGGAAAACCCAGAGCTGTGCCCAGGCTGCTATCCCTTCACACTCAGCATGGTGGTGCCTCTGATATATATATACATATATATATCTTTTTTTTCCTAAGAGCTCACTTTAATTGAGAATCCTGAAGCACAGCGTGTAGCAGAAAAATATCAAATGATCCCTTGCAAAGTGCATCGTGCAGTGCAGGGTTTATCTCCTCTGCTTCCTACTCACTAAGATCCACCCCAGGTCTGAGCACAGCCCAGTTTACACCAGTGTCCTTGTCCCTGCCCAGTGGAGCTCTCAGCGTGGGTGCAGCACCACGGAGTTGCTCTGTGATCCGGCCTGAGCACGACTGTTTGCTTTCCTTGGCCTCTATTTTTGGTGGTTATTGATCCTGAGACAAAGAGGAAATGAGTGAGGAAGGAGGAAAGGAGGTATTTATAGTGCTGCTGCTTATTTTTTCCTCCTGGCTCATCTTCAAAACCGACACACCAAGAAAGAGCAGGGCTCCCTAAGGGCACGCGTGTTTAACCAGCCATTAAACTAGGTGAGGAGCAGTGCTGAGGAAGGGCTGGTGCTGGTCTCCCAGGCACCTGAGCCCCTCCCTGGCCCCATCTCCCTCCCTTTGCCAGCTCCTGCCCCCTCGCTGCCCCACATCCCTCCCAGAACCCCGGGGACAATGCTCCATGAGCTGCTGCTCAGACCTCCTCTCTGCCCTACAGTGCTGGAGGGTTTCCTTTATTAAAACTTCCCACTTTGGCAGCTCGTCTGAGCTGAAATCCTCCAGCTTTACACCAATAATTGGCACTCGAATAGCACTGCCATGTATTCAAGGCTTGCTCGTTAGCCACGGGCTGGGAGGATGCCAGCAGCCGTCAGTGCTGGCTGTCTGGGAAATGAGTGATTTCCCCAGAATAAGCTGCTTTAATTCCCACCGATCTGATAAAGCACACGGATTCCGGGGTTTTCGAGCCGTCTTCAATCAGGACCACGGAAAGTTTGTTTTTAACTCAGTGTGCCTGTGCCAGGGCTGGCTGCTGCTTTCTGCAGCTAGAGGCAGCTCTGGAGCCGTTGGCCGAGGGCCCTCGGGCATGACAACGGCCACGGGTGTGATTGCCCTCTCCTGGGAGGAAGCAGAACTTCTTGGGTAAATTGTGAATAAATCCATAGACCCATCTGGAATGAAATCAGATCCCCTCCCTGTTTGCACCACCTGTGCTCCAGCTCCCATCCTACAGCACAGGGCAGCAGCAGTGCCAGGCTACGGCGGCCACCGGTGTGGGGCAGCTGTCCCCGTGCAGCAGGGCTGTGTCCCCCAGGCAGGGGGCAGGGATCCAGCCTGGCTCTGCTCTGCACTGAGCAGAGCAGCTGTGCACAGAATGCCCATTGCCTGCATGCACACGATGCACAGATAATGCCACAGAAGTGGGGCTGGCTCAGCTCGGGCGATGCCCCATCCCTGCTGTCCCCACCTGGCTGAGCCCCACCATCACTGCTTGAGTAAATCCTCCCTTGTGGGACTTTGCTGCCAGTAAAAGTGATTTGCAATTAGCTCAGGAGCAGGTTTATCTCCTCTCTGCACAAAGTGGTTTCTGCGCAGGACTTCTGAAATAAATATTAGAGAAAACAACCAGAGGCTGAGAGAATAAAGCCATCCTCTGTATTTTTACCTCTTCCACTGGGGGAGAAGGGTGTGAAATATGATTATAGCCCTACTTACAACCATCCCAAGGAGGGGTTCCTTTGGGCAAATCGAAGTGATCGTGGGTGAGGATAAATCACGGCTGTCCCATCACAGCTGATGGAGCCACACTGTCTTGGGACACTTAGAGCATAACAGGAGCAGGAGCTGAGCTTAAATCCGATCTGAGTCCCGCAGCTGGGAAAGCTGAAACGACGTGAGATGTATTGATTTTGAGAACCTGCACTGGAAACACTGGAAATGTAGAAAAGACGAATGTCTGTTTGGAGGAGCTTTTGAAAGGGCGGCCTTTGGAAGCAATAACTGTGCCTCATCAAAAAAGGTTAACCACGTTACTGGGGCTGCAGGTAGCAAAGCAGGTTACAGCCCCGCACGGGGGCGGGCGCAGCGGGACGGGGTATGGAAATGCCTGCTTAAAGCGGGGTGATGGATGGACCCCAAAGCAGAATGCAAGGCATCACTGAAACATGGCAACTGCCTCCCGGTATTGCTAAGGAGATTTGGGTCCTCACTGGGAGGCTTTGAGGAGAGCTCAGTATCTGCTCATCCATCAGCAGTCCTCGCCGTGCCATTACGCCGTGCATATATCCCGAGGTCTCTCCCGCCCTCGATCATCCCATTTCTCTGAAATGCTAATGGCATTAATATATTTATCATCAACAGATCTCTGACGTCGGAGATCTGGATGAAAATGCTGAGTTGTAGCATCTCATTTATAATTTTTGTCCCCGAGGATGCCATCAGATTATAAATACATGTCCCGTACCCAATGGCCAATGGCATGTGGTGCTGCAGGGAGCCAGGCAGGGCTCTGACATGAATAATACAGCGTTGGTGAGGAGTGTGGTGTGCCTGCAGGCTCTGGAAATGGGGCCCGTTGCTTATCAGAGCCTGCTGCTCCAATTGGAAGAGGCTGTGATGGATGGGTGACATGTCAGGGCTGTTAGCAGGAGGGTGGAAGGGGGAACAGCTCAACATGGACATCACTTTTGTGGGTTCTGTGGTCTGGTTGTAGGGGAAGGGGAAATGGAAAGGAGAGGAGAAAGGGAAAGGGGAATAGAAAATGGAGAGGAAGATGAAAAGGGAAAATTAGAGAAGAGAAATGGGGGAAAGGGAAAGGGGAAGGGAAAGGGGAAGGGGAAGGGGAAGGGAAAGGGAAAGGGAAAGGGAAAGGGAAAGGGAAAGGGAAAGGGAAAGGGAAAGGGAAAGGGAAAGGGAAAGGGAAAGGGAAAGGGAAAGGGAAAGGGAAAGGGAAAGGGAAAGGGAAAGGGAAAGGGAAAGGGAAAGGGAAAGGGAAAGGAGCACTTCTGCACAGAGACACTCTGCTGGCAAAATGCAGCCAGGTCAGATGGGCTGTGAGAATGAACGGGTTACAGCGGGCTGAAAGGATTATGATTGCTATTATTGTTCAGAAATATTAAGACAATAAAGAATAAACGCTGGATCTATTTATAGAAATTCTAGGGAAATCTCTCTCGAGCCATAAACCCACTTAATTGCAAATCTGCACAGATGTTTCCTTTGAATTTGAAAAGTGATTAATAAATAAATTAGAGTAATGCTTGTTTTGGCTGAAATATAATAATAAGTAATGTTTATAGGGCTTAGTTACCAAAACATCCTCAGCACTGTGTGACAAATCAGATACAAGTGAAACGACTGAAATACACAAGCTGGAAACAAAGTCAGGCTGAAGCCATAAATAAACCCCACAGCAGGAGGGAAGTGGAAGTGGCCCTGGCTGCGTGGTGATGGAGGGCAGGGAGGAAACCCCGGGGCTGAGAGTGGAGTGCCCATGGGATCCTTGCAGGTGGGCACTGATGGATGGCAGGCAGCTGAACCCCATGGCATGGCACAGCATGGCACACAGTGGCATGGCACTGCATCACAGCACCCGCTGGCACCTCTCCACCCCCGTGTCCTGCAGAGTGGGCATTTCCCAGCATCATCCCCCGCTCCATCCGTGCTGTTCAAGCAACCAGCAAAGCCACAATGTTTACTGTGTCTCTCATGTTGACTTTCTCTAATTCATGCATAATTCAGACCATATATATAATTCCAGACATAACTGTTCTGTTGACTATTCCTTGACCCACTTACTGTGCAAATACGCCTCGGAATTTAGCAGCGATCAAAAAGGGGAGACCTTCAGAAATGTCAAGGGCTGCCAGGCGAGCTCCTCTCATCCAGAGCCACAGAGTGCTGGAGGTGTTGTCCTGAAGCTGTCCCCATATCCAAATGAACCCCAAGAGATGCAGGGGCAGGGCGGCCTCGGGCGAGCGGATCGCCGGTGAACCCACTGGGGCTTCCTCTGAACCGGGAGCTTTTATTTTAATTTATATTGTAATGAAAGCTTGTAACAGTACTGTATAATAAACACAAACAGTGCAATCTTATAAAAGTTTCATCTTTATCTATTTTGGGGAGAAATAGCCCTGTCTGCCTAATTGAAGCATCTGTCATCCTGACATTAAATAGTGCATCCATGGCTCTTTTATTATATTTCCTTGCATTTCTCATACACTGTTAAATTGAAATAACACTGTTGGCTGGGAGATAAAGGGAGATAATAGGTATTTCATAATGAGCAGAAAGGAGGATTCATCTTCAGTCAGAGCCGAGAATTGCTTTATCTTTTCCTGGTGTTGTTATTTCGTTACCCTAAAGGGGGAATTCTGCTGCTCAGATTTCCCAGCCCACGAAGACGAAGTGAGGAGCTCTGAGTGCAGCTCCTCATCAGCACCCACAGCGTCCACTCCACACTAACGACATCGGACGTCGGCGGAGATGTGGCACGGAGAGGCTGAGATGAAATCACACATAGAAGGGCACGTTGGGGGTGGCCTTTCCCTTCATTTCCATTTAGAACAGCTCAGGCGGTGTCTGCTCAGACAGTGGAGCTGTTGAGAATGGTTTCTGTGCAGGAAGAAGGCTGGGAGAACCAGGGTGCACACAGCGTCCTGCCTGGGTTTGCAGCCTGCAGACGGGTTCATCTCTCAGTGGCAAACTTTGAAGGCAGCTTCTTCCTTCTTCTCCCTCATCTCACCCATTTGATAAGTGGGGAAAATGCGTCCGGGGGGTCTGGGAGTTGTGTGGGTGGATGGCAGGCTGCTCTAACCGTGGCTGCTGGGCTGCTCTGCTCGCTGTGCCCGGGGCTGTGCCAAGTGGGTGGATGGAAAAGCGTGGATGCAAAAGGCATTTAGGGGCACGAAGGAAGAGCTCAGAGTAAAAGCAAAAGATATCTAATTGAGATTTCACCTAAACCCGCTGGAAATAATGAAAATTGACTTTTAATACTTTACAGAGTAATTAAGAGTATTGGACTGGATAACTACGCTGACGGAAAAAAGTGGCATTTAATTGGGATAAACTGAATTGTGATGGGGATGAAGCGCAGAGCAATAAGGGTGGGGAGGGCCCTGCGCCTTGGGAGGGGCTCACACACTGAACTCAGCTTCCAAACCCTGATCTGTTCCATCAGCCGCCGACTGCCTTTGTGGTTATTGATCTGAGCTTTAATAATGGGGCCCGTTTTGTCATACGAAGCTGCTTTGCTTCTGCCTGGCCCGGCTCTCATTCTCCTCAATGAGATAGGAACAAATTAAGCGGGTGCGAGAGCTGCCGGCCCTTTGTTCTCGCTCATCTGCTCCACTCATTACTTTTTGGAGGCCTATTTTCCTGCTTTCTCTCTCTGAACAATGGGCTCTGAATGCATTGAAGCAGTGCTTTTATCATCCCCTTCTGCAGAGCGCAGTGAGTTCCCCACCTGAGCAGTTGGCTCTGCTGTTTATGAAAACTTTCTTGCTGACTGCCTACATTTAAACGTTGCTCTTGCAGAGTGAGCAGATCGCTCCATTACCTCCCGTTCAGTTCCCCCTTTGGATTGAACCACCACCCCCTTTCCCTCGTTCCCTTGTCTCCTACACAATTGTAATAAACCCAGGGTCCTTCTCATCCCCCTCTGATGGCTATTAGCAGTGGCTGGGCCATTTTTACTGACATTATTTCGTGCTCAAAGGAAACAGAGCACTCACCCAGAAACCTCACGTTCTCCGCTCCCTTCCCGTCCTCACCCGTCCACGCTTTCAATGAGCCCTGGCTTTTGCAGAAAGGCTCTTTGGCCCCCAGTTAAATTTGCTTTGATAATCCAGAGGATGCTACGTTACCCTTCTCTTCACATTCATGTTTTTTCTTCCAAGCCTGCCACAGAGTATTAAAAACCGCACTGGGTTTCTCTTCCCCCATTCCGCCCTTTGAAGACCGCTCTGCTCGCGGCTGCTTTCCAGCCACGCTGCTGCCACAGGGAATTCCCCCTCACTCCACTGATTGCTTTTGGCACTCCCTGGTGGGAAGTGCCCCCAGAGGGTGCCCACCCCAGGGCAGGGCAACCTGCAAGCATCGGAGCCCCGACAGATTGTCTTATTGCAGTGAGAACATCAGCGGTAGAGAAAGAGGAGGAGGAGAGGTGCTCGGCCCCCAGCTCCGGGAGGCACTGAGAGGAGCAGGACAAGGTGCAACAGCTCTTGGTAACCTGCAGAGCTGCGGGGCTGCGTGGAGTGGGGCATCCCCTGGGGAGGCCCTGCAAAATAAAGTTGAACATCAATATTTAACTCTCGCTTGTGCATTATTTAAGAAGCGGTTCGAAACCTTCTTGCATCGCGGGTTTTTTCAACTTCTGCCCGTGTTGGAAAAGGGAAAACTGTTTGTGGGTTTGGAAATGGCACTCCCCACAGCAGCGCAGGGCGGCCTGGGGGATGCTGTGCTCCCCCTCCCCAAGGAAAGCCCTGTTAGTCATCCGATGGATTTTCCCATTAAATAATAATGATAATAATAATAATAATGGCTGTTTTACACCGTACGGCATCAATAAAGATGTAAACACAAACAGGAAAGGCAGCGGTGCCAATGGATTTTCTGGCTGTCGCTCCCTGGGTTGAACTCATGTCTCTCCGATCCCCTGCGGGGAATGGCAATGAACTGTGGCCAGTTCCTGACCAGGGCCCTTAGGGGCTCCACTATAGCTGTGCCACACTCGGGGCTGTGGCTCCACACTCCAGTCCCCGTTGCCAGGCTCTGGGTGGCAGCGTGGAAGGAGTATGGTATTCTCTACTTCCTCCTCCATTAAGATTGATTAATTGACCTTTAAAAATGTACCCGGGAAACAAATGACCTAATAAAATGAATTATCCTCTTCTAGGCGGCGCTTGAAATCCACCGTAACTTGAGAGGAGACTAATGAAACGTTGAGAGCGTTGAAGAAATGACTAATGAAAGAAATAAACCTAATAAAGGATAATTGATCGGCTGCTCGGGAGGAGCTGGGAGCAGCACGGGCAGCAAAGTGGGCAGCAGGAGCAGGGCAGGGAAGGGAGACCTCGCTGCGCTGCAGGCAGGGATGGAGCAGTTCTGGTCTCCATCTCTGGCAGTGACAGTCTCCTCTCCCCGGGCAAAGCCATTCGTGGGTTTTATGAGCTCCTCGGTCGGAGCGGAGGAGCAGAATGACGGCCGTATATCCTTCCTCTCTCCTCCCAGTGTGGTGTGAGTGGATATTGTTCCCTGGGTGGGAAATAAAGGTGGAAGTGCCTACGTTGAATTTACAGCTCGCAATAAGCAGAGTTTTATCAACATCCTCCTACAAATTATTTTTATTGCCGGTCTCTTCCTGCCTGGGGCTGTGGCCACGAAGAAGCGATTCTGCAGCTGAGGACTCACCCGGAGCAAAGTGGGGCAGGGGAACAGGGAAAACACAAATCCCATGTGCTGCCCTGCTTTGTTATTGCCACAGTAATGGGTGGAGCCATGCTGATGTATTTAGTAAGTAGCAATTAGGAGCTCTGTAAAAGAAAGCACCGATAACCAACGCTTTCCAGGGCGGTGATGCAGTTCTCTAAGCGAGCAGGCATGTCTTACAATACAAACAGAATGGATTGCTGTGTGGATATCATCCATACTTCCATATCAAAAGGCATCAGGCGAAGCTTTCACTCACTGCTCCAACTCTGTATCCTCCATTCCTCTCTTCCAATCCAAAGCAATCCAACACGTGCCTCATTTTCAGTGACTTCAGGTTGGTTTGGAGTTTCATTCCCTTTTCCCTTTGGCCCATCAGGAGCCATTCACTACATTCTGCCTGAACCACTGCTTTTAGCATCACAATTACTACAGCCAGCCTCACCACCCGGCAGCAGCACCCACGGGATGCCATCACCTCTGCCTCCCGAAGCCACAAGTGCCTCCTGCTGGCTGTGCTGGAGCTAGCTGGAGGCAAAGAGAATATTAAAACTTTAATAAAACCATCAAGGCCGACACCACCTCTGGGCTCTGATCCTCCCTGTGCCTTACATTTGATGAAAACTTCTATTTAGAAAGAATTAAAAGGGATATTGAAGGGACAGGGACCGCTAGCACACGGGCACAAGGCATCACCAGGATTCCTCTGGAGCCAGGAGAAAGCTGGAATCATTTCTTAACTTGCAAGTGTGGTTCTAAATGACAAATGTATTAAAGTGACCTTTAAAATAAAGAATCGCTGTCTCACTGTTCATTGTTTGAGCTAATTGCTGTGAGAAAACAGCTCTGTGAAAGCTCTGACAGGTACATCGCAACGCGTGCTGATTTGCAGTTACACCAATAATTCCTTCAGTCCTCTGTGCCTGCATGATTATTTATTTCTTTCTCCTGACACAGAATAACACGTTTGGAAAGGAGAGCAGGAGGGAAGCTCCAAGTAATGGCACTGCTGTGGGCCTGAAACACATCCCTGTGCTGCAGCAAAGGAGAGTGGGCACTGTCCCTCAGTGAAGGGGTTGGGGTTGGAAGTTGGGAGTTAGGGGTTGGGGTTGGGGGTTAGGGGTTGGGGTTGGAGTTGGGGGTTGAGGTTGGGGGTTAGGGGTTGGAGTTGGAGTTGGAGTTGGGGTTGGGGTTGGAGGTTGGGGGTTAGGGGTTGGAGTTGGGGTTGGAGTTGGGGTTGGGGTTGGAGGTTGGGGGTTAGGGGTTGGAGTTGGGGTTGGAGTTGGGGTTGGGGTTGGGGTTGGGGTTGGGGGTTGAGGTTGGGGGTTAGGGGTTGGGGTTGGGGTTGGAGTTGGGGTTGGGGTTGGAGGTTGGGGGTTAGGGGTTGGAGTTGGGGTTGGGGTTGGGGTTGGGGGTTAGGGGCTGGGCCTGAGGTTGGGTTTGGGGTTGTCTCCATCTGCCCTTGGCTAATTCATCTCTGTATCCCTGTTAGTGCAGCCCTGTGATGTTCTGGGCTGATGATTTATCGTGGTGGTGGGACTTAAATTGAAATGAGTGCAAATTGAACGATAGCTCAAAACCAGCACTAAGGTCATTGATTTAAAAGTATCGAAGAACTGCCTGCGTGATGCAATAAATCCTAATTGTGGCTGATCACAGCTGGATTGGGCAGGGGCTGCCAGCACGGCTCTGCTGCCGTCACTGGTCCTGATTTGGGGACAGTGTGGGGGCACAGCACGTTCAGCCAGGGGTCCCTACTGTGCTCCAAAATAACAGCGAGATGCTGCACTTAGTGCTAATGGGATGAGAGATGTCGCTGCTAAGACAGAGAGATGGTGAAGGGAGCTTTAAAGGCTGTGCCGTTCTGTTGGCTCCTAAGTGGACAAATTTCCTGTAACGCTCCTGCATTTATTTGTCCTTAACTTTAAGAATATCGTTGCAGGGATAATAACTCAATGCTGTGAGCGGGAGAGAAAGCAAACAGAGCCACACACTGCTTGCCTGGGGAAAGGAGGAGGGCTGCAGGGCCATCTTCACCCAGGAGTGAGACCTCAAGCAGCTGCCCTCCGTGAGCAGCAGCCAGCACGGCCTGCACTCCACTTCCCTTCTAATCGTCTTCCCGTGCTCTGCCGCACCCAAACAATTGCTGTTGTCGGCTCAGTGCTGGCAGTCCCTCCTGGAATAGCAATGAGAGGCAGAGTCAGCCCCGAGCACCCGCAGCCCTTCGGCGGAGCGGAGTTACGGGCGCGCGATTGATCCTCAGCATGCAGTCAAATCTTCTTAGCAGAAACAAATGAATTTTCTATAGCTGAGTGACTATTGCTTTAAGTCATATGCACAGTGACAAACTCCAACTATAAATGGGATGAGATTGTCCTCTAGGTGGAATACAGCCGTGAAAGTCCTATTTATCACGATGCAAACAACATTCTGATGCAAATTTCCCAGTTCTGCTGGCAATCCTTAATTGGCCGCTCTATCAAACAGGTAGAAACGCAGCTCCATCTCCAGGATGTGACACCTCCAGCTATCGGGAGGGGCCTTGTGTGCTTTCCAAACTGCTCCCCAGCCACTGTATCTCAAACAGCACTGAAGGACCTCAGTCTGACTGCTTTCTCAATGCAGAACCCAAACCCTGGGGCCGTAGCACTGGCGTGGTTGGGAGGAGGGGTGCAGAGGACGCGTTGTAAATCATAAAACATTTCCTTCTCCTGCTTATTTATTTATTTTTTAAGCAAAGTGTGAATCTGTGAACACAGACCGTTGAGCTATTATCCCAAAAAGGCACGCTGGATATTTTACAGCGCCTCTTACACAGACTCTCGTCTGAAAGGAGGGAGACAATCGGAGGAGTGTAAGAACAAGCTGTTCTGCACTAATAAAGTGTAGCTGGAGATGATTGGCAATTTCCTCTCGCCGAGCAGCGTGCACATGGCATGGTTCCTGCAGTGCTTTGCTGCTCAGAGCTGCAGCCCCCCCCCCCCCCCACGGGCTGAGTCCCATCAGGGGCACCAAAACCTCACTGACGTCCAACAGCAAAGCTGAAAGCCCAACTTTTCTCCTTGACGTTAGGAAGGAGCTAAAAACAGCTCTGAACCTGCCCTTGCAAAGCCAGGAGGAGTAAGAGGATTAAGAGCGACGTGAAATTAAATGCCAGCTCCTGCAGATAAAGGTGAGCACGGGAGGCTGTGCTCTGCAGGCAGCGAGGTGGGAGCAGAGCCAGCACCGTGCACAGGGGCTGCTCCAGGCCTGGGGCTGAGAATGGCCCCGACTCTTCCTCTCTGTCAGCCCAAAGCTTTTCCTCCTGTGTGAAATGACCTCAGCTCAGGAGGTTGAGAGGTGAGCTGAGTGCACGCATCTGCTATAAAACCTGCAAGTCCCTGACCTGGCAAAGAGTTATGGTTTCTTTAGGATGCTACACCGGTGATGGTGCAGGAGTGCCTGGTGTCTTTTCCAAAGGGAAGGTGTTCGTTTTGGGGTTCCCTGGAAATCCCTGCAATGCTCAGGAGAGGCCACGTGCCCCGCCCACCCGTGGCCACTGCTAAATGAGGCTAAGTGGGGACACGGTGACATTCCTCCCTGCCTCCCTCTATGGGGAGGTTTAGAAGGACACAGCTAAACCAATGGAAGTAAGAGCAGTCTGACGGGGCTCCCCTTTGGAGGCAGGATAGGAAACCAATGCCTTCACACGAAGGAAGCTCACACTGCATGTAAATTTGATTGCCAGCAGCTTAATATCTCATGGACTGAAGCCATTCCATCATTCTGGGACTATTACAATTTTTAATCAAAAGCTTGAGCTATTAAGCTGCCCGGGGCTGGCAGTAACTTGCTGTTTGCATAGGTTAAAGCCCACCACGGTCCAAACAAATACCAAATGAGTTCACGAAGGTCTGCACTGCTCTGCTCTGTGCTGCCAGCTCTGTCCCCAGCCCTGGTCGGGGTGGCCCTGCTGGGCAGCCTTGCACAGAACCAGGGACAAGCTGTGACGGAAAATACCAACATGGAGGAAGCAGTAGGAGGAAATCTCTGCAGCCTGCTGTCTGAAAGCTGCTTTTTAAGGATGCAGAGAAGTCGTGATGGGTGAGAAATGGAGAGGTTCGCTTTGATTAACCTGGAACACGGGGCCTCGCTGCGTGGCTCAGCTCCGGCAGCAGGGCTGAGTTTTATTCCTTATGATATTTCCAACACTTTGCGAACTGAGAAGATGCTGCGAGCAGCTCTCCCACCCAGGGTCTGCCTGCCGAGCCTCGGTGGGTAGCAAAAGCAGAGGCATTTCCATCATATTCAGTGCCTCGTCTCCCAAAATAACTGTAACTGATCTGCCAGGCGAAGTTTCAGGTAACGCAGCAGCAGCAATTACAGCCTCCTGCTGCACCTCGGCTCCTTCCCTCCCACCCCTCGCAGTTTTCCCTTGTTAAGAACTGTGTCTGTGGATTTTCTCTTTATCCCTCTAAACACATAATCCACCCCTGAACCCTGCTGGTCCCTCGCAGCTCGCTCTGACAAGGCAGCATGGCATAAGCCTGATAATGCATTCTTTTAAAGAAACATCTGATTTTATCCCTTCTAATTGTCTTTCCCCGCAATCGAGGAAGGGGCAGAAGATACGTAAAGCTGTCGGTTTCTCAGCTGGAGGAGCTGTATTTTCAGTCTTGCTGAATCGAGAAAATCAGAGGGCTGTCAGAAAACAGGCTGAGAAGGGGGTGATCCTTAAAAAATGTCAGTGGTTGGAAACACGGAGTCTGCAGGGCAGCAGAGCCCGCTCAGACCCACGCAGATGTAAGTGGGGAGGACAGCAGCCCGCCCGCGTTAGGGTGAGTTGCCCTTTCTGTTGGCCAGCTCTCGTCTCATTGCAGCAGCTCTTCTTGCTCCTGCAAGACCGCAGCTGGGGGTGCGTAGCTGCCCCCGTGCTGGCAGGACGTGGTGTTCAGAGCAGCTCTTCTGCTGGTTTGGCTCTCAGGGTGTGCATGTGTGCAGCACCATCGTGCTGGGACCACCGTCCCACGTCCCCACTGCCACCGCCCTTCGGTGCTGACATCTCTGCTGTGCCCGTGACATTTTGCACAATTGGGTTTTAAAAATATAGATAACGTTATCAAATTAGAATAATAGCCAAGAAAAGGCATCGGTGCTCGGCTGGGAAAAGTGGGAACGTGCGTGTGACAGCAGCAAGGAGAAGCCCTCCAGGAAATTGAATTTAGCTTCAATCATCGTAACGACACGTCGTCCAACCGAGCAGTGAGGCAGCGGGGCCGTGGAGCTGAATGAGCAGCAAGCAGAGAGCAGCCTGAGACATGGCATGCTGCTGCTGCTTCTCCTTGCCCACGGTCCGTGGGGCATGCCATGCTGCACAGCCCCCACCCCTTGGTGGCACAGAACCCCCATGCCATGCTCAGCACACGGCCCTGGGACGCAGGAGGTTAATTTGTGGATGCAGAATTCAGCCCTGTGATTTCTGCTTATCACAGATCTCTGGCCGGCGCTCAGATGATATATGCGGCTTTAGGGGCGGTGGGAGTATTTTCTCTTTTAAATAACAGCACCTCCATTTTTAATTTAGGTAGCACAATAACCATAAACCCTACAAAGCAATTTCTCATTTTAATAATTCACCTTCTGAAGTTTTACTGTGATTGATCAAAGATATTAAGTTTAATAAGAGAATTTATCAAGGTTATCTGATGTCAGAATGAAAGAGAGCCCGAGGTCCTTTAGCCTGCTGGGGGACGTACAGGTCTCAAATGCAGGCAGCAGCGATGTAACCGAGCCCTACATCTGCAGCCAGCCCGAAGAGTAAATAAGGAACGTGCTCTTGCTTCAGTTTCATGCTGAGCCATTCCCCACCCAAGGGTTTGCTTGTGGTGCTGTGCCCTGGAGATGCTCTGGAGCAGCGTTGGTCCTGAGCCACCCTGAGCAGATCCCAGTGCCTGAAGGGCCATCAGGATGCACTGGAAGCAAAATCCCCACCCGATGCTTCCAGGCTCTCGTGTTGGCACCAGGAATTCAGCATACATCGTTAATGGTGGTGCTGATTAGAATCATTCTGACTCCAGCGCTGTAGGTGTGACTCAATTATGGATGGGAAAACCCACTCCATTAATGCAGTTATCAATCTGAATTAAATTGAGCATTTTTAATAATGTAGCTCATTCCAGTATGCTTTCCATGCCAGCTTCCTCTTCATCCTTTCAGTACTTCCATAAACTGCCCAGAAGGGGAAAATAGGTAACAAGAGCTCCACTAGGCTCAGTGTGCACTGCAAAGCAGTGGTTGCATGCATGTGCTGGGGACGAGGGCTGCTGTGCTGCTCTCTGTTCTTGTGCCAGCAATGAGGAGCTGGGGGGATGCTCTCCAGCCCCAGGTCACTGCCCATCAGCTCTGTAGGTGTCCACATGTCGGCCATAACTGGGAGTTATTCTGCTCACAAAGGGCCTGAATTGCATTTCATATTTCTTGTTAATGTTTCATTTTCTCCTCGAGCTGAAGGATAAGCTCCGTTTAGGAAAGAGGTTGAATATCCATCAAGAATTTGTTCAAATAGGTCAAGTGGAAAGTGATGTATTCAAAAACTAACCGTAAAAAGTGTCCATTATCTACAAATTAGAGCCTGGTGGGAGCAGGGGGGCACAAAGCAGTGGGACCAGGCCCCTGATGGCTGCAAGCTGTGTGTTGGGTTGGCACCAACGGCGTGGGAAGCCCAGGACAGAGCCAGATGATGAGTGGAAGGCTCTTGGGTGCCAGCCCCATGAGCACAGTTCCTCACACTTCTCTGCTCAGGAGCAGTTCTGCCTTTGGAGATCACGTCCTCCTTCGCTTCCACCCTCGGAAGGGAAAAAAAGTCCTTTAATTTACATATCAGCGGTATTGAATTACCATTATGATGATGAATAAATAAAGAATACAGCTTCTGGAAATTACCATAGATCAACAATCAACATAAAATGGCTCGTTATCGTCGATGTGGTTTATGACAGGTGGCCATTAACATGAGATTGAATCGATAACGAGAGAACTTGCAAGGAATGCGTTGTGTAATGGCAATGGAAGGTGTCTGCACGGCACAGCGAGCTGTGCATGCTCTGCATGGCAATAGCACCAGCACCACAGTGGGCTCCAATGTGCTTTCCAAGGAAGCAGCACCACGAAGAAGAAAGGAGGAACCACTCATTTCAAAGAGCAAAGTCCCTTCTGCTAATCAGAATTACAAAGAATAGGAAAAAAAATAAAAAGAACCCAACAACAACTCCGTCCTCTAAATGCTAAATTTGCCCTTGGACACAGAACAAATTGATAATTATTGTTATAATTCTTTTCCCCGAAGGTCTGGCGAGATAATTAAACGTGTGAGCTTTCTGGAGATGGAATACCTCTGTTGATAATTCGCTGCTTCCCGCAGCAGGCTCTCCCTGCACACTGCCTGCTCCATCATCACCCCCCCCCCCCACCACCACCCTGCCCGTGGGGGTCTTTGGGACCCCCTTTGCCATTTGCTGTGCATTGCAACAGGTAGCTGCACCGGGTCTGAAGCGTGCAGAGCTGAGCGGGCAGCATGCAGCAGGGCTTGGTGCAGGCTGACGGACAGCATGCAATGCCATGGCACGGAGAAGGGCTGAGTTATCGATGTAAATGACAAACAACGCTCCCGTCGGATTCTTGCAACACAAGTCAACCTCTGCAGGGCTCTGCTTACTCCAACAGAAAGGATGTGCTGCTGGAAATGTGTTTGCTTTGCATTTCAAAACGGAGGCCCCAAAGCGTGAAGCAAAACTTGCTTGAGAAACCAGGAACGTAAATGCTGGAATCGGCAGCCACACATGATTCTGCATTACTGCACAGACAGCCCAGTAAATCTCCAGCCTCAGACCTTAAAAACTGATCAGGGATATTAAAAGAAAGTAGATTTGAAAGATATGTAGAGTCCAATGTTATTTAAAGCCTCGTAAGCCAGTAATAACACTTTAAAATCCATCCTAAATCTTGCCAGGAGCCGGGGAGGGGCTGCGTGACACCGGGAGCTGAGCACTTTGTGTGCTGGGAACACAAAGGACATCAGAGGTTCTCAAAGCACGGGGAGGAGATGCTCAGCCCCGCTCATGCTGCCCGTCTGCCCCTGGCTGTTTGTCCCACAGCCTGCTGGTGTCCCCAGGAGCCCCCAGTCTGGCAGAAGCAGAATGTTGAGGGCCCTGCTCTGCATGGGACGTGGCATGGATCCAGCCTGGCGCTGTCAGCGTCCTCGCCGCCACGCACCACTCGTCACAACGTGGGCAGGAGATGGGAGATCTGTTTTTCCTGGTTAATAAGGTTTATTTTTGTTCCAAATGAATAATACATGATTTGTGTCAAAATAAATTACAGTCCTTCCATTATAAACCACTTTGCCTGCGCTGTATCTTCTCCTCTCTGTGTCTTTCAGCTCCTTTCAACTATCTTTCTTTCCCTCCTGCCACTTCTCCCTCTTTAAAGCCCCTTCTCCCTCTTGTCACCATTACACCATTCATTTTCGTGGCGGCAGAACAGAATATAAATGCGATGCCTTAGGGCTCAGCAAACTTAAGAGCATGTTGCATTAGGAAGCACGCTGATTGGCCTAAATTATGTAAGAACAAACCAAAGCAGCTGGGAATTCTCTCATTTGATGCAAACGATAATGATACCAAAATCTGAACGCCCACATCCCTGGGCTGCACTTGCTCTGCCATGGGCCCTGCTGGGTCCATGTGCACCCAGGGGTGATGGCTCCCTGAAGTGTGCCCCAGCTTTGCCCTTTGTCCACCTCTGCTTGCTGAGGGACCTTAAAGATCACAGAACCATCGAATGGATGGGTTGGATGGGACTTTAAAGATCACAGAACCTTAGGGTGGTTGGTTGGAAGGGACACTGAAGATCATCTAGTTCCAACCCCTGCCACGGAGCAGGGTTGCCAAGCACTGGATCAGGCTGCATGATAGATGGTATTGGGAAATAAAAAATACCCTTAGAAGAGAGCTGTGAGCTGGTGCTGGTGGTGGAGCCAACTCCAATATGCACAATGGAACAGAAAGCCCTGAATTCCAGGCTCCTTCTGAAGGCGCCTGGAGAAGGTGATTCAGGTGAAGTGCTGCAGGCTTTGAGGCTGGGTTGCGGCACTGCTTTCTGCTGCTGAAGTGCAAAATGGCTGTATTTTTCTTTATTCCATCATTAGAAAAAGAAGCAGCTTCATAAAATATTTATATTTCTAAAAATAATTGATTTCCTTTTAAGACCCTTGAAGTGAAACCTTACGATGGTGTAAGCGTTGCCTGGGTCATATTCTAAAGAGTGAAAAACATAATGAAAGAGCCACTATGAACCACTTCACAGGGCAGACCGATAGCTTTATTTAATTACCTTGCACAATACAGGCTTCTCTTTGCTGCCTCAACAATGAGAGATGTTCTGCCTCTTCCCAGCCAGGCTCCAGGCAGCTGCCTTCCCTGCCTGGGGCTGGGGGCGGGATGGGGATGGGGATGGGCAGGGGGCAACGGTGGGGAAATCTGGGCTCTGGTGGCAGCACCCAGGGGCTGGAGCTGTGCAATAGGAGCGTGGAAACTCCTCGACAGCACAAACACAAATGTCCGAATGCGAATATTTTATGTGGAAGGGAAGAACTCCCAGACGTGGGCAGACTGAGTTCATCTCCCTTCATTTTTTAAGAGATGCTAACAGGAGTAAATAGAGCAGGGGGAGAGCAGCCCCAGTGCATGGCTGCTGTCGCCTGGATCTCAACATCAGCTTTCCATGGGCAGAGCCCTTTCACCTGACATTTCTCTGAACTCACACCGGGGACATTGTGCTGTTCAGGCACAGACCGAGAGGGGAAACCTCTCCCTCCCTGCAGCAGAGCCACGAGGCGGTGAGAACTGTGCAGGAGGAACAATGGGTGCACCTGCACCGGGAACGTGGAGTGAGAGCCAAAATAAAAATCAGCCCCTGATTGTTTAGAAACAGTTCTGCTATTGTGCATCAGTGGCATTGTCTATGGCGAGACAGCTCATTTCCAGAGTCCTCAAGATGCCACAGAAGAGAAGTGGCAACATCTTCCTCAGCTTCTTGTTCATTGTTCACGATGTCCTTAACAAACACTGGAGGCATGTACATACAAATCCCGTAAATTCCAGCACGGCTGAGCTTCACTGCTCAATAATTAGGTCTTACAACACGAGAAGGAGAGAGCGTGGAAGACAAGAGTGTTGTTCAACACAGCCCAGGGTGCTGAGGGCTTTGCAACATCCGTGCAGCTGCGGATACGGCTGCGCGGAGCTGTAATGAGTACACGGGGCAGGGAGTCAGGGTTTTATGATGGAAGCTTCACCGAGGGCACAGCCTCTCCCCTCTGCCTGCTGCTGGGCTCGGTTGCACGCTCTGCACACACAGCACTGTGCCCACGGCTGCACCAAGGACAGGGCTGCAGCAGTGATGCTGGGGCTGAACTGGAGCAAACCGAAAAACAAGTTCTGCTGGACCGCGGTGCTATGAATTCTTAATTCCTCTGTCCAGACGGCTTGGAGAGAAATGTTAATTACAAAGTCTTGCTCAGGAGAAATAAAACATGAGCACAAAGAGCCGAGGCCGTGTGTGTGTGTGTGTGTGTGTGTGTGTGTGTGTGTGTGTGTGGGTTCCCCTGCCCCAGGCTGGGCTGCAGGCACCGGAGCTGGGTGAGGGCTTTGGGGTCTGTGCACATGCCTTATTTCATTTCCCTCTTTCAGATTCTGCCACCGATAGAGCAAAACATTATTGAACTGGAAACATCGTTTAATTCTTTTTTAAGAAATAGGCTCTGGGAGCCCAGAGAGTGGAAGCAGCAGTGCACACACACACCATGTGCCACTCTGACAGCAGCAAATGCGTGCTCTGCTCCCAGGGCTGCTCAGCTGCGCTGTGCTCTGGCCACTGGGCTGCAAATTGTTCGTGTCCTCCGATGACCGTTGTCAAGAAACCATAACCCTTCTGCTCCCAAAAGATAGCCATAATGACCTACTTTTATTCACGCATTCATCACAGAGAATATTAATTAATGTTTTATTCAGTTTGTTTCTTTTTTTTTTTTCTAAATAATCTCTACTAATTTTAGGAGGGATTTCAGTGACACCATTGCATTAAGTTCAAATAACCTGGAACAAAGGGCTTGTTTCCGTGGCTGTTGATATTAATGCCTCTCCTGGAAGCATTGGCAGCAGGGGGAGGGAAGGCATTAACGGTCCCATTATGCTGCATTACACAAACGGCGTCTTTCGCTCATCCAGGGGATTTAATGGCTTGGTGCAATAAGAGTCTAAAAGCTGGCGAGGGTAAGATAATGGGCTGTAAAAAATAGATGTTTATTGACACTTTCCCTCATTGTTTGGCATCGGTGGAGCCGGCTCTTGGCGCTTGGTACAAAGCTGAGCTGCTGAGGAGGGGCCGCATCTGTGTGTCTGCAGGTCCCCGGGGCTGGATCAGCACTAACCAAACACAGAGCCCTTCCAAAGGCACTGCCGCCCACGAGGAGATAACAGCCCTGCTAAGGATGCCACGGACCAGAATGATATCATCTCATCGTACACACTGAGATGGCACAGCTCGGCCCCAAGAGGCACTTCCCAGATCTGCTCAGTGTGCAGCGGTATTTTGAACCATGGAATCAAAGACCTCAAAGACCACTGAGTCCACATGTAACCCATCCCGCCATGCTCACTGAACCGTGTGCCTAAATCGAGTCATGCCCTCCACATAGAGTCATTTCATTTGGGAAAGCCTTCTAAGATCTCCAACCCCAACCCGTCCCCCCCATGCCCAGTAACCACTGGGTGCAGCCTGTGCCAATGCATCTCTGCCCTTTGGGAGAAGAAATGTTTCCTAATCTTCAACCTGAACCTCCTCTGGTGCAATCTGAGGCCATCATCTCTCATCCTATTGTTGGTCCCTGGGCGGACTCATGTCCCAAGCTGGCCATGGCAACAAGGGCAGCAGGCAGCGATGCCGTGCACCAAGGGCAGGTGAACCCTACAGATCTGTGAGCTCCTCAACACGGGGTTGGAACAGAGGAAAACTGCTCATCTGTTTCCCACTGCCCTCTGCATTTAGCTCAGCACCTGCCGGTGCGCACCGGGGGTTAGCAGGACTTTTCTCACTCTGGGCATGATTTCAGATTTAATTTCTAATGCCATCAATCTCTTCAGATCCCACACATCCACGTGCTGAGGTTTGCTGGCACGTGCTGCTGGGGGCAGCCCGAGGGTGGGAGATGTCTGTGGGAGCAGAGACACCCAAACATGGCTGTGCTGGGGATCGCTCTGCCTCAGGCGCTGGAAATTATTACTCTTTTAATTTCATTACCCAGTACTGTGATAGGAAGCTTCACCTCTCATTTCTCTCTCCTATACAAAACTCCTGTTAGCGCTCTGTGCAATGAAACTGTTCCCCACCCATCAGCTGAGGCGAGCTGATGCAGGTTGCTGCTCAGCACCACGATGCTGTGGCTGCTGCTCAGCACCTGCAGCTGTCCCTGCCCACACCACCCCAAGCAGGTTGCCGGGTGCTGTTTGATCTGCTTCCAAAAAACCAAAGAGGGAAGCTTCCACTTTGTCTTTCTTATGATCCATAAAACACTGCTGGAGGCAGAGACAGCTGCTGCTATAAAAAGTTATGGTTCAGAAGAAGAACTTCCAGTGGCAGCACAGGATGGCTGGGTCTGTGCAGGGGCTGTGCTGCACGTGCAGGGGTGGGCATCTCTGGATGGGATCAGCCACCACTGGGGGCAGGAGGGGGTTAAAGGTGGCACCAGGGCACCTGATAGCCCTCAGCTACAAGGGTATAAAGAGCCGCAGGTGGGACTGTGCTCAGAAGAAGCTGCTGGGAGCCGTGTCACCACGGCCCTGATGATGCTCACAGTGATTCCACATCCCTGCTTAACAGCAGTGTTTAAAAAGAAGAGTTGCCATGACAACTGCCAGATGGGTTTGTGCAGG
Organism: Cyrtonyx montezumae; assembly: GCF_038088225.1. Lineage (NCBI taxonomy): Eukaryota > Metazoa > Chordata > Aves > Galliformes > Odontophoridae > Cyrtonyx > Cyrtonyx montezumae. The sequence continues at coordinate 844,598 of NW_027071948.1, forward strand.
GTTCGGGCCACGCAGGCGTGGGCAGGGCACGGTGCTGCGATGCTCTGCCCTGCTCCGGGGCAGCAGCCATGTGCCTGCTGCTGCACCACCCACGTGAGCCTTCACCCCAACCACCCTGTGCTGCAGAGGGTCTGCAAGAGCCAGAGGTCGATTCGGGGCCTGGCCTCAAGAATGAAAGCAGTTTCATGTGGCACCACCACCCCGCGTGGTGCTCACTGCCCACGGCCTTGAGTGCTCCAGGACACGCAGTGGGTTCCTCCAGCCAACGCCTCTGAGCCTGCAGGCTCCTTGAAGGGGCACGCAGCAGGATCCAGCCCGCAGGGCAGCTCTGAGGTGGGTGGCAATGCAGGGTGCCTGCTCCTTCCAGCTGCCGTTGGCCACTTGGATGGCTTTGCTGGCAGCGATGAAAGCAGCCCCCGACGGGTGGGGCTTCAGCATTTCATCTCAGTTGCGAAATGAATAATTTATACGAGCCTTTATTGGAGCCCAGAGTTATACAACAAATGTTCCGTGCGAACATGCTCGCATATTTCAATGTTAATATCTCTCTAGCGAATTTCCTGGCAGCCCAAGCCAGGCTGGGATTGCCACATTGCTTATTTACGTAAAATATCATAATCTGCCTTTCATTTGCATTGCTGAAGTGCCATGGCAGTGAGTGTGAGTGCGGAGCCCCGCCAGCCAGCTGTGGCCCTGGGGCAGGACTGGACACAGCCCGTCCCCTCCCTTCGGGTATTTCGTCCCCATTCTCCGTGTCCGGGCCCTATTTACGTGCAGTGTGCAGCTGCAGTTCTATAGGGACGGCTCAAACCTGTCCCAACATGGCTGTGCTTTCTCCCGAGCCATTTGCTGCTCAGAGGATTGCTGCCTCTCGGTTTCAGTTCTCCTTCCAGCAGCTCCACATCTCCTAAACTGACTTGAGTGTAATGATACACACGCAGGAAGCAGGTAATTAGTCTCTGGAGGGTGGAAGTGAGACTGAAGCGATGAAATCGTTGTGGATGGATCCAACCACCTAACTCAGAAAGGCAGAAACCCCCACGGAGCAGAAGGAAGGGCGGTGTGTGGGCTCTGCCCTATGGATCCAGGTTCTCCCTCCCACCGGGAGTGGGGCAGGGAGGGGTGGGTGCACGTGGCCCTCAGTGTTCCACCTGCAGGTGCTCAGACGACGGCAGCATCAGCTTGGAGCTGCACTGAGCTCAACAGGAGTGTTTCCAATGAAAGGCAGTGACGTCTGAGGAAAAACAATGGCAGCTCTGTGACAAACACTCGCAGACCTGGAGCAAGTGCACATATACCTGGCAGAATTGTTTTAAAGGAAGCTTATTGTGGCTGCTCTTGCTGCTTTTGCTCCTTTTTCCACATCTTTTTCTCTCCAAATGGATGTAAGCTGGGAAGATGGGGAGAGAGAGGAGTTCATTTCATCCCAAAGCAAGCTTGGCAGTGGCTGGTGCATTCGGGAACTGTCAGGCCATGGTGCTGTGTGGGTGCACTGAGCTTCTGGGGGAGCAGTGCTTTGGGATCCCCCTGTGACTGCCATAGCATGCCCAGCTGCTGCTGCTGGAGTAAGGAGTGGTTCTCCACGGTGCGTTGGGGGCTGGCACATCTGCTGGCACAAACAGGGTGATGAATGTTGGATAGCTCGTATTGTTTCACAGACTGAGCTTAAATATTGAAGGAGCAGTCTCCCCGTATCAGCGAGGGGCTTAAAGCTATCTTACATCTGAGGCGTGTTTTCCTCTCTGCACACGGGGATTTGCATGGGGACCTCACTTCAGCGTTAATGGGATTTGTGAGCTTGGAACGTATCCTAATGCACTGCCTCCCCAGTATCTCTTGTCTGAGTAAAACGAGTTTGAATTTTTCATCTTAACTGCAGACCTGTGATCTGGAGTAGATTTTCTTGTACAGAAAAGCATCAGCGTTCAGACCTGGCAGAGCCCCGAGCGCTGTGTGCAGGAGCACGCCGCATCCCAGTGCTGCTTTGCCCTACAGCAGCTGCTGGGCCAGGAATCCCCCAGTGCCTCCTCGATGCTCCCTGCCGTGCACAGCCTGAGCGAGGCCACTTGTGACAGAGTGCTGTGTTTGCTGATCCCTGCGCTCCCCACCTCTGCGCAGAGCTGTATTTCGGGCTGCTGCTGTTACTGCAGGAACACTGTGTAAAGTTGCTGCTGTAGTGGAATAAAAAGTTATCAGCAACCCCGCAGGGATCTGGCGAAGATGCTGGCACGGGAAGAGTTTGTAATGAGCTCTAAGACATATTAATGAAGAGAAGTATAATTATTATTGCTGAGTTCAATTACAGCCCCTGGATTACAAATATTCTCCCACAATCCCCCAAGAAAGAAATGCATCTTGTCTCCGCAATTAAATAAACTGCATATCAAGGGGAAGGGAGAGGATTAAGTTACAGAAGGAGAAATTGCTTCTGCTGGAAGCGGGTGGCCCCCGTCCTCCCGAGCGGCTCCGAGGGACGGATCCCCACTGAGCGCCTTCCCTGAAGTTCTGATGGGATCACAGCCCCAAGGACTGCACAGCTCCTCCTTAACCAAAGGCAGAGAGCTGCCAGCTTCGCTTTCTAGTTGAAATGACAACAAGGAATAAACGGGGTTCTTCTTCTGCTCGTGGGTGGTTTTCTATTCACACGTCCTCCCATCAAATCCAGCTGTCAGAAGGGGCTCGCACAGTTGCCACGTGGCTTCTGGCCACCTGAGGGGCTGATATTCCACCTCAATGGGGGAACTGGGCCAGAGACACTCAGCAGGAAGGAACTGCTGTGCCCAGACTCTGTGAGGCCCTGGGAGAGGAGTGGAGATACAAGGCAGGGCACAGCAGCCCTGCTGCAGGCAGAAGCTGACTTCGTGCTGTAGCATCATCTGATGGAGCTGCTCTGCCAGAACAGCCTCGAAAGAGCGCAGAGCATACGCACCACTGGTTTCTTAGTGGAGGTGATGGAGGCATGCTTCCACACAAAAAAAAATAGTTAAACAGATTGTAATGAGGAACTGGCTTCATTACGGAGCCTGGTAGGGCTGATGACTGAATTGCTCCTGTTGCACTTGGGTCCCCAGTTGGAATGAATGCATGAGCACGCAGCACTCGAGGACACCGGAGCAGTTGTCTCAGCGTGAATCTTGCCAATGGTACAATATTGCTTGCTGTTGCATGAACAGAACATGTCTCCTCTGATTGTTTTTCCCTGCTCTTCTGAGATAGATGCTGTTCAAGGAGCCCCACTGGTGGAAGGTCTTCTTGGAGGAGTAGACAGAGCTTTTTACACGAAACCTCTGGCATCAGAAGCGGAGGGGATAGAAAAGCAACAGCAAATTGCTTTGCTGATGAAGCTCGAGCCTTTCTGGAAGCAGTCTGTGGGACTTGGCAAGAGTCTGACCTCAACAAGCCATTCCATGGTCCCTTTCTGAGGTGTTTCAGCTGTAATTGTCCCTTTTTAATTTGTGCAGCTGCTCAGCTGTAGCAATATTCCCCAAGCAGCTTGAACACCCACTCTGGTGGGGTACCAGGGAAGAAGATTCCTCCCCAAGCAAATCATGATGGTTTTCACTCTGCTAAGGCACTACCTGGCCCAGCACCTCTCCTTGGACCAGCTCTGTCCCTGGGGACACTGCTCATCTGCCCGCGGATCGGGAATTCTCAAGAGCCAGGAATGAAATTGGTGAGGCTTTCCAAACATTACGTACTGAATTATCACAAGCTAAGTGACAGAAAATGAACAAGAGTTAATTACACGACGGGGAGGGACAGTGTCTCTGCGTAGCAATCATTTCAAAGGCAAACAGCAATATTTATAGGCTGAGGGCTGCACAGGTTGTCACCACGCACCGGCAGGAGATGTGCTGTGGGTTTGCTTTAGGACAGGGCTGCAGGAGTGTGGGCATCGTTGTGCTGAGCAGCAAGGCCCAAGCCCAAGCAAAGGGATGTGCTGGGTGCAATTCTGCCAAATAAGTGCAGGGTGTAAAACATGCAGTCCATCTTCTCTTTCCCAGCAGCTGCAGAGCAGCCCCTGCTACTCCGTGTGCCTGGCAGGGTGGGAGCAGAACAGGCTTGCTGCTACCTGCAGAGGATAAAAGGGAAGAGATGGATTTGTTCGCATCCCAAAGCAATCCCTGCAGGCACATTCAGAGGCAGGTTTCCAATTGCCTCCCTTCAGAGCCACCAAGCAGGCTTTAAAGAATCCTGTATATTTTTAGCAGCAACATAATATCAGTAGAAATCTAATAAACTTCACCATCAAATATTTATCCCATTACACGGGCTTAAGTAATTCAAGCTGCTGAAATCAACACAGCGTTTTTATTTTTAATGAGCCCGCTGTAAAACAGCCTCTTCTATCACTGTCAGGTGTGCGTGGAGGAGAGGTGCTCCGACTCCAAGCGCTTTTAATCTCCCCGAAGAAACAATGCTAAATAATGGAAAACGTTTACCAAAACGCTGCCTGTCGCCGGGAGAAGAGCTGAGCAGGGCTGAGCGCGGCTGAAGCTCAGTGCCGAGGGCAGGAGGGCTGCCGGGCCGGGCTCGGCTCGCTGCGTGGCGGTGACAGTGGGCAGCAGCCGCTGCTCCCACGGCCGCGCTGCATCTCCGGTGGAACAGTGACCCCCAGCGTCTGCAGCCCCCAACCCGGCGGAGAAAACTCGTTTCCACGACGCTGTTAGCGCGGAGATTGGGTGGAATCGGAGCAAAGTCGCTGTTGTGCATTGTGGCAGCGATGCTGGCTCGCTGCAGCAGCGAAACCGGACCGATCCCCGGCTCAGCGATCCGCTCGGTCTCAGTGGGGAGTTTTGTGCTGGGAGAGATTGATTCCAGGCTGTGTGAAACGCTGTAAAAAGTCCACGTTGCTCGAAGCTGTTGGAGCCTTCGGAAGGGTACAAAGCAGGCAGCGCCGAGGGAAGGCTTTGCCGTATAACCACTAGAGACAGCTACACTTCTCAGTAATGAATACAAAGGTCTTGTTTGGTGCAGAGGCACGCAGGACGGTGCTGCTCACGGTGCCAGAGGGCTGCAGGCTCCCCTGAACGTTTCAGTTCTGGCTGGGTTATCAGCTCATCAGCAATTGTAGGAGACAGTGGCTCCGAGAGCCCCAGATCAGCACTTCAGTATTCACTGTCATCACCTGAGTTGGCATGACAACTGGGAAGGACAATGGGGAAAAGCTGCGTCTCCAAAGCTCTGCTCAGCCAAGGCATCCTGCAGGAGCAGGCAGGCTGAGGGCAGCAGGCACAAGGACACGGCAGCCTGGGTCTCACCATCCCAGCAGGGAGGTGGTGCAGCATCATTCTGCTTTCTCCCCAGGTGCTGCTCACGAAGAAGAATGAATGTGGCCACCTGAGCTACAAATAACCTCTCCATAGCAGGAAAAGACCAGCCCGTGCTCCCGCCGTATGCTTGGTTAGTTTGACAGATCTCTCATTCAACAGTTTGCAGCCGTTACGTTTACAGGCAACGTTATTTTTGGCTGCTGTCCCTCGTGTGTCGCTTGATGTTTAACCAAATGAACTTGGAGGATTATAACAGACAGAGACACTGGCGGAAGTGACAGGCACAGAGACGAGTGCTGCAAGAAGCTAATTTACACATTGAATTTCACAGCCCGAGCCTCCCTTCCTGCTCAATAAGATCATCAGCTGCTGCTTCATACCCGCCAGCCAGCTCTCATAAAAACCACGCAGCTCAGAAAATCTCCTTTTCTTTTTGCCTGCCTGCTTAGACAACAGATTCTAATAAAAACCATTTTTTAATGTTGCTGAGACTAAGTCCTCTTTTATGTGGAAATGTGAATTTAATGTAAATAGTTTGCGCTGCTCTGCTTCCCTTCGAGGGCTGTGTGGCTGCTGGCAGGCTCTGTGCACTCTTTCAGGGCACTGTGCTGCTCAGACGTGGGCAGATCTCAGAGCGGTTTCTTGCTGCCTCTCCTGGGGGCCTCTCTGCACTCCGCAATGGATGTTTTCTCAGAGAGGGATCAGAAAACACAACATCTGCAGATGTGAGATCACCACCATTTTCCCACGAAGAGGGAGAACGCAGGGCACGGAATCCAGGAGCTTTGGATGGTTGGACTTGATGATCTCAGAAGTCTTTCCAACCTTTATGATGCTGATTCTGAGCTTTGTCTGTGCAAGATGTGCACGCCCCGGATGTGCCCGAGGCCGCCTGCTTGAGTCCAGCACCTCGGCGTTATGGAAACTATTCTTTAACATCTCCAAACTTCTTGCTACTTTCAGTTCATCGAGGAAATCGAAATGGCAACCAAGCTTCCCAGCAGCAGAAATGCTGCTCTGCAGCCAGCTCCAGTCTCTCCTGTTTACGAGGCAGTATAAGTTTTCACCGTGTAATAAACACCATCATCTGTATTCCTTTGGCTGCGAGCAACAGCATCGACGGTGCAGCAAAGTTTTGGTGCTTCGGGGGAGAATATGAATCATCTCAAGCACAGAACAAAGCACACGAGACCCTGAGCAGTATCAGGCCTGGCCTCGAGCCCCACAGCCATAGTGCTGAGGAAAAAAAACCACATCTGAACTAAATAACCTCTGAGGAATATCGCTGCCCCATCTCTGAGGTTGAAATTGTTATTTGTGGGGCTTTTTTTTTTTTTTTATCCAGGACTGAATGTTATCTGCTGGCTTGGGGTGGGAGCACAGCCCCAAAGCTCCAAACCAAGCACATAGTCCGTGCAGAGCGATGGAAATCCCCATCGTGCCCCAATAAGTTAACACGTTCACTGTGAGCGGGCTCACGCCAACTCGCGGCCCTCCTCAGGGTCTCTGAGGTTAAAAAGGGATCTGTGCTCCCGACCCCACAGCCACAGGCGGATGGCGACTTCCCAATGCGCATCTCCAGAAGGAAAGCGCCGGGAAACGAAAGACCTGAAGCGTTTCTCAGGCACGCAGCCTGCACACCGATTTATTTCGGGCTTTTTTTTTGCCAGGAGTAACACCGCCCGCGCGCGGGAAACCCACCCCGCCCGCGACCCCTGCGTGTGGGGGAGGGCGACCCCGCGGCGCTGCGCTCGGACCCCACCGCGCATGACGCCCCGCCCCAAGATGGCGGCGGGCGGGCAGGAGCGGGCCGGGCCGGCGAGCGGGCAGGTGAGAACCGGGCTGGGCTGATGCGACTGAGCGGGACCGGGAGGGACTGCGGAGGGCCCGGGCTGTGGAGGTGGCTGCGGGCAGGACCGGAGCGGTGGGGAAGCGGCGGTGCGGGCGCCTGTTCCGTTGCTGCAGCTCGCGCTGCTCCGCGCCCAGCTGGCTGCTGGAGCGTTTGGGTATCTGAAACTGAGTTTTGTTTGTTTGTTAACAGGCTTTTTGTTGGCTGGTTGGTTTTTAACAGACTTCTTCGCGCCAGGCAGCCGGCAGGCGGCCCTCCAAGAGGCTGAGGTGTGAGAAAAGCAGTCGGGTGACATCAGCACTGGAAGGACGGAGGTGTGTGGCTCCTCCTGCACCCAAGGGTGAGGGGTCACGGTCGGGACGGCGGCGTGTAATTCCCCTGGGACAGCGCGAAAGCATTGCGGAGAATGGTGGTGGGGAAGAGGGGAAGGAACGTGGCCTTTCTTCAGAGCCATTCGCAGCGAAATGCAGTGGTGCTCCTTCAGAAAGCAGTGAAAATCTGCAAGATCACGGCTGCGGAGAGGAGAGCAGCTGTGAGAGCGTGCTTTCAGAAGGGAGCAGCTGGAAGGATGGGGACGTCCCTAAGAAACCAACAGAACTGGATAACAGTGCTTTCTTGGATGAAGACAGTAACCAGCCAATGCCAGTGGATCGGTTCTTTGGAAACATTGACTTTATGCAGGTAAGATTGTGTACGTTTGGATATGTGAAGCCTTCACCTTTTTCATCCCTTTAACAAGTGCTGTGTTGAGTGAGAGCAGCGAGGTTTCGTTGGGGAGAACTTCCTCTGCATCCTTTTCAAGACTGCAGAGGGAACAGCAGCCCTCGCTTTGCCCACGAGCAGCAGCTGGTTCAGCCAGGCTCCCCTCTGCACTCTGAGGGTTTATTCAAATGCCACTTCTACACGTGTGTTACTGAGGAAGAAGGGGAACTGCTGGAGACGTAGGAGGTCTGCCATTTGCAACAACATCACTTAATGGTTTTATCTTTTTCTTAAAGGATCAGCTAGCAGCTGTACTCCCGAGCACAGCAATGAGCAGGCGGGAATACAGAAGGCTGCACTTCATCGCCAAGGAAGATGAGGAGGAGGAGGAGGATGCTCTCTAGCAGCAAACTGTAAAACAGAGGAAACTTTTATTTCATTTTTCTTTGTCTTTCTAGTAGTGGTTGGCTATATCACTAGCATGATGTGTCAGCATTCCCATTTTCTTAGAGAATAGGTGGAGTATGTGACAACTATAGAAACAGACAGTATTCCCCCTCAGTTTTCTAAGGCAGAGTTTGAATTCTCAGAATTGGACATAAATTGTAATTTCAGTGAACACTTGGCCTATTCTCACTTATTTTTTTATTTTTTTAATTATCAGGTCATCTTAGTTTCTTTTATTTCTGTTACAGCATCACCTGTCATGCAGCCAGGTGACCTGTGCAGTTCAAAGAGGGATACCAACCTCTGTTGTGCAAGTGGTCTTGCACTGTGTACCTCTAAACCAGAAGCAATTAACTTCTACAGTGCAGTTCTGCTGGCAAAACCTCAACGCACATATGTCCTAATGAATTCAGTGTTTATAATTTCTGGACATTAAGGTGTTTTCTTGTTGCTGCTCAGTTCTCTGAACAACCATGTGAGGCTCATGGCTTCCCTCTTCCACCAGTTCAGCTGCCCTTTTAATAGCTCTGTAATGCATCTCGTTCGGTATTTTCACCTGACCTCCAAAGGTTAGGAATAAAAATTTTGTAAACAAACACGTTGGCAGTGATAAAGGCAGAAGAGAATCTCTCAGTGTAGGACTTCACTGGTAGACAAGTACTGCTGGCCAAGTAGATACAGGTCAGTCCTTCAAATGTGTTATTTCTGCCCTGTGTTTTTAGAAGATGGTGAGCAATCCCACGTGATTCCAGGAACTGCTAACTCATCCACTGTTTGTGATAACACTTTGAAAGTGTGATTATGCAAGAAGCTCCCAGATACTTATTATTATAAATGTAGAAGAAACTGTTTCTCTGAGAAAATATCATCAGCAGATGGTTTAAATCAATATTAATTTCTACAGCTATAGTACGTTGAACATTCAGAACTCTTAAGCCAAACAAATTGTATATGCATGACATGTTAATTTATTCACATTCCCACTCCAGTTGATTTATTGTTTCTGTCAGTGCTAGCTCTTGGCTCCTTTTCACTCTTAAGTCTGTAACACTGGAAAAAAAAACCTTAATATTTTAGTGTATTCACGGTTTTCATCACAACTCCAGCTTGAAGCAGTTCTCCCAGCTTTCCTTAAAAGCCCTATTAGCTGCCTTTTTTTTTCCCTAGGCAGTATCTTCACACACACTCAGTGCAAAATGCTGTTCAGAGGAAACAGCATAATGCTTGTTGTCAGGATCTTCACTGCAGCTCCTTCCCCAGGACCAAAACACCAGGATGTGCATCTCCACCTTTGTTACTGTTGATGTAAGGTGATCAGGAAGGTTCAATTCACTGGTGCTGAAACTCCTTACTAAAACTGCATCTGCTTATTTTTCATGTTTAAATGTTTGGGGATTGAATTTGTTGCTTTAATTAGCACTCTGTAGCAAAGCCTCTGCATTTCCAAGTCCTAGCAAGTCAGGACTCACACAGCAACACTACCTTAGTAATAATCCTGCCTGAACTAGATCAATTTATCTGATAAGAGAACCAATGAGAGGAAGAAACTGGAAAAAAACCAACAAAGTAAACACCCAGAACTCTTCCCTAGAGGTAAATGATGATAATGTCTAATAAGTACCCACTATTTAATTAAGCACCTTTTCCCATGCCTTTCTAGTCTGCAGTTGTCATGCTGTATTATACCTTATTTTGACTACTCGTGCACCTCTACCTCCACATACACACGTAGAAGGATGGCAATGATTTTACTGTTATTTTTTAATTAAAAAAAATACTCATCCCTGAGAGTTCAGTCATTATCAGCTGATATTTAAAAGTAAAAAATGATGTATTTATATTTTGTTAACCTGAGAGGTAGAGAGTATTTTACAGAAGCAGTATTCCCTAGGGCAGCAGACAAGCATGATTATGGTATAATAAGACTTGTGTGTATTGCTCTAAGAAAGCTCCATCTAGAGAGGCAAAGGCTGTTTGAAAGGTGAAGGAAATCAGTGGGAAAGATGACAAAGCACAAGGCTGGTAAAAGCAAAGATGCACCATGGCCCTGCTTACTCCTTCTAGATCTGCATCTATGCAGCAGTAAATTGAATGGTCATGGATGAGTGCAGATATTTTGGCAGAGAAGAGCCAGCAGCTCTGCCCCGAATCATCTGTACTGTTTGGAGTGCAGTGGCTGTTTCCTGGTAAAGGCACAGAGCAGAATAATTACCCTAAAGCATTCTTTGTTTGGCTTAACGTTCAGAGCAGTATTAACCTACTCAGAATCACTTCTAAGAAATGCTTTGTGTAAGTTTAGTTTCTGTGCCACACATTTTGCACCTACATTTATCACAGCAAGCAAGAAATCATACAGCATCATCGGTGTCAGCCTCTGGCCTGTTTTGCACACTGCAGCTGTGAGTCAGATCATCACACTTAGCACAGTGTCAGCTAAGGTGGGAGAGTTAGGCACGATCTGAGCACATGTTTATGAGATTGCAGCTCAATTAATGCACTGGAGGTGACAAAGGAAGAAGTCCTTGCCAGGAGAGACTCCTTAAGTTTTTGTTTCAGAAACTAGAGCTATTTAAAAATTGTGCCACCTTACATGATTTTGAGAGGGGGAAAAAAACAGAAACAGAAGTTGCTTCCAGAGAGGGCACTATGAAATCTCATGGGTTTGCTTCCTTTTCCTGTAAATTTTAGTTTTGTCACAGCTGAGGTTATGGTTGGTTTTCTTATGGCAAGCAATATGTACAAGTTTCAGATTATTCACTGTAAACAGCAGCTGGTAGAAGTACTCCCAGTTCACTTCTCTTCCGTCTCGTGTTTTGACAGCTTCTGCCAGTTCTGGGACAACACTACGTTTCTTTTCTATTCTGCAGAATGCAAAAGAGAAAACAGTACTGTTAGCAAAATTTGTTTCTTAACAGTACGCCTCAGAGTTCCTTTTAGAGCAAGGCAGAAGTTGCATTATTTCACTGTAACTAGGTTTAGGATGATTTTACGAAGAAATCAATTTAGCAATCCCCTTTGCTTCAAAGAGGCACGATGCCTGGAAACAGGGCTGAAGGTTTTTGCCAGAGGCAGGGACAGAAGAGAGGATATCCTTCATAAAGGATAACGTGGTGAGCAGGGGGAAATGCCCTACAAACAAAATCTGAAGAGAAACAAAGCAGCTAATGAGAGAGCATTATGACATCTTCTGGATTTCATGTGACCAGAAATAGCATTCATGCATTTCTTACCACAACGCACTGTTCACTGCAGGGAAGGAAGAGGGAAATGCTGAATGGCTCCACCTTCCCTACTGAAGATTAACAGCATGAAACAGGTAAATTTGGATTAGTGCTTTATACGTACATGTGATCAAGATTCCAGGTGCTGAAGAGGATCCTGCTTTCCCTGTTACTGTAGGGGTTGATAGAATGCTTACAGGGACAGTCATCTTGGTCAAAAGGGCCCTGCAAAAACGAAGTGGCTGCAGTGAAAGGCATGCTGCTTGTCATCCCAGCTCAGTCCTAGTCTTGGACTGATGCAGCTTCCACTCACTACAACCAGACACAGGTGAAGCATCACCAAAACTCTACGCAAGAACTGAAGCCTCTGTGTCCTTCCTCTAATGTGGTCACTGCTGCTTGTTAGAACTGAGACTGCTTTGGGGCAGGGCTGAGCATACCTGACAAGAGAACCAGCCCTCCCTCGTGCACAGGCGTGCTGCCTCCTCCTCCGTCCTATCGAAGTAGCTGCCATTATATTTCACAGATTTCAGTCTATCCGACATCAGGTCGAGTATCCTTTTATATGCATCTCTTGCTGTAGGATGAACATTTGAGATAAAATTACTAACCTAAAAAAAACAAACAGAAGTGCAATCATTCCTTGGTGCCCGTAGCAGGTTGTGTCTCTTCTGCAAGTACTACACTGGGATACAGAAGTACTTTAGATATATTACATATACTTAATAGACACGTAGTCACAGTTATTTTACTAGCAGCTTAAAATAAGTGACTTCAGCAGACACGTTTACCTCTTTCATGTAGCTGCGGATTCTGCTTTCACAGCTGTACCGCATGTAGCTTGATTTGTTCTTAAAACGAGCTTCTAGACCTAAAGAGAACCAGATCATTTATGATTCAGTACAGTGCTGCTAGTTCTGTGCATCTGCTTATGTGGGTGCTTATCCCACCTTTTCACAACCTCAGGTTTTTTTTACTGTTTCAAGGCTAGCCTGCTGTCAGGGCTTAACAGAATGACCCAGATCATCTACTGTGAGAGCAGAGGCTGATGTGTCAGCTGTGACATGCAGGCTGCTGTTCATCACTGGTGAAAGCACAGCTAATGGTGGTGACTGTGCAGAAAAACAGTGCTTTGTAGCTGAGAATCTGCTCTCTCAAATAGCATCAGTGTGCCCTTTGTATCTGGGACACCGTGCCCAGTTCAGCCTGGGAACTGCTGGACAGCCCAGCGGAGGGCTGCAGAGATGTGAGGGCCTGGAGCAACTCCTGAGGGAAGGAGATAAACTCCTCAGGGAAGGGCTGAGGACACCGGGGCCGCTCAGCTCGGGGAAGAGACGGCCAAGAGGGGATCTGAGCAGCGCTAACCGACATCAGCAGGGTGGGGGCAGGCGGACGGGGCCAGGCTGTTTTCAGGACCCCACGCGGGCACGAGGAAGCTCTTACCCTCGAACCACGTCCCGTCCTCGTCCCGGCGCTCGGCCGCGCTGTCCCCGCTCAGGTTGTGGATGAGGTCCGCCAGCAGCCTCTGCCTGCGGGGCGCCCGCTCGTCCTCCAGCAGCCGCCGCGCGGCCTCCACCACCGCGTCCGTCCGCCCGCACAGAGCGCCCAGGAAGCGCTCCAGGTCCCCGCAGCCTGCAGGCGGAGCGGGGCCGTCAGGAGCCCCCGGAGCCCACCCCACCCCCTCCCCAGCCCCGCACTCACAGCCCTGCCAGCTCTCCCCGGGCCGCAGCAGCACCAGCTCCGTCTGCGGCGGCAGCGTGCGGAAGAAGGCGTCGCTCAGCTCCGTCCCGTCCTCGTAGAGGCACAGCCGGCTGCCTGCCAACGGGAGCTGCCCCGGCGGTCACACGGGACCGAGACCCGCGCGCCCTGACCCGCGATCCCCGGGCCGCACCTGCAGCAGCCGGCAGCCCTTCCGGAGCAGTCCTCGCAGGCTCCCGGCCGCCGCCCCGAACTTCTGCGCGCTGCCGGGCCGCCGGAGGCGGAAAGCCCTGAGCGCGGCCGCCATCCCCGCGCCGCTCCTCCCGTCCCCGCGCCGCTGTGCGCATGCGCGCCGCTGCGGCCCACGTGGCGCTCTGCGCACGCGTAGCGGCTCTCGCGCCGTTGCTACGGCGATGGAGCCGCGCTGAGGTGAGTGCGGGCCCGGCCCGGCCCGGCCGCTCCTTTCCGTCTCCTGCGGCCTCGGGGCTCCCCTCGAGAGGCCGTGCTGAGCTGTGCCGCTGTTCCGGGCCGCTGCGGGGCGGCTCGTGCCGTGGCCCGGCTCGCTGGGGGCCGTTATCCCGAGCTGGCGTCGCTGCGGCCTGCGGGGCGCTGCCCTTCCTGCTGAGGCCCGGCGGGGAAGGGGGGGGAGGGGTGGAAAGCGAGAACTTGGCAGCGCTGGTGTGCGCAGCCCGCTCTGTGGTGCCATCGCAGGCTTCTGGGCTCGTGGAGATTTGAGTTTTGTCGGGGATCGTCAGATTTAGTCCTTCAGTACTTGAGGGGAGTTTACAGGCAGAACGGGTCCAGCTTTTTTCACAGTTCAGTTGAGTTTTCTGTCTGACTGCTGTACAAGTTAACCAAGCCCTCGCTTCACTAAGTCCTGGTAAAGCACTCAGAATATGGTGCACTTTATGGTGCTAGCATTAAATAAATTGAGACTTGCAGTCATCAGCTGCTGAATTCATGAACCACGGCACAGAATTCTTGGACTGCAGTGTTTCAGTGTTCTTTTGTTGCTCTCCTAGGGATTAACTCAAGCTTGAAACGTCACTGTTTTGAGTACCTCACCTCTGCAGGATGCCACACAAGATCGGTTTTATTGTTGTTAGCTCATCAGGACACGAAGATGGCTTCAGTGCAAAAGAGCTGATGGTTCACGCCCCTACTGTGAACGGATGGCGATCACCAAGGTACTGCCATGAGAGGAGCATGCTTAATCCTACAGCACTGAGTTTACATTGAGTGGGAGGTGGAGCGTGTGTGTTCTGACTAGTTTACTGTGTGCTGGACCACACTGGTTATAAAACCAAAACATCTAAGTTACCTTAATCCCATCAAATCCTTATCCTGCAGAAAAAAAAAAAAGCCTTGGTTACACCTAAAGGTGTGTTTAAATAGAGTCATCTGAAAAATAAAAGGAAATGTGTTTGTTATTGTCAGTCATCTTGGAGTTTGCAACTGCTTTGACTTGGTGTTAACACTACAGCCCTCTCAGTACATCTTCTGGGTGTATGTAGCTGTGTTAGTTTCAGCTGGAACAGTCATTTTTCTTCACAGTGCCTGATATGCTGCTATGTTAAACCACAACAGTAGTGCACTTTAACGTACACACGCGTGTGTTAAAGTGAAAAGTGTTTCCACTCTTTGCTTTCACAATATGTGTAATGATGACAACTTTGCAAGTTTCACGCTTAAATGTTTCTCAAGTTGGAAGTGAAGTGATCTTTAAAAAGATGGCTTAAAATGGTGTATGTTTTCAGACTCTGTCAGTATCCACAAGAAATTGTTCTGCAATTGGTGGAGAGATGTCGAATACGAAAGCTGCAATTACTTGCTCACCAGTACATGATTTCAAGCAAAATTGAGTTCTTCATCAGTGAAAGCTTGCCTGAATACTTTGCTCCTTATCAATCGGAGAGGTTTCACAGATTAGGGTGAGTCTGAAAGCTCGGCATTGTTGTATTACCTGAATCAAGGCCTGAGAAGGAAATAATGAGCACTCTGGGGAAACTGGGGCTGATCCACCCACGTTGAAATCAATGGCTTAACATCAATCACACTTAAGGCAGTGGGGCCTGACTGTGTCTGTGAGGTTGTGGGGGTTTTTTGGTTTCTGTGAGAGGCACAATGCAAGTGAACACTTTTGTAAATGACAACACACTGTTTCATTTATGAGTTTTAAGCCTGATCAAAATACTTAGTTGAGGAGCCAAAGCACAGCTGTGTATTTGTGTGTTTCCTCTGCTTACTGCTGCACTTTCCTCCTCAGTTATGTCCCTCTCTCAGACAATGAGAAGACAGGTTTCAAAGCTCGAGAGTTAAAATCTGTTTATATGGATGCAGTTGGCCAGTACCTGAAACTGATTTTCCATAAGAATTATGTCAATAAATACAACTTGTACAATCAGGTAAGTTGAGTTGTGGTCCTCACTTTGTAAGCTGGATGAAGTTTCAGTAGCACAGAGCGGGTATAGAAATCCTCTCCCTTGGATGTAAAGATGCTGATGAAAGCTGCTGAGTTTACTTTTGTTCATGACCAAATGCTTGCAGCTTGTTCCATCGTGACCTTTTGTTTTGGATCTTAGGCTGCAACCTGTCTAGTGTCTGATTGGGTGTGTGCATGTGAGCATGCTGTTTCAATTTTGGTGAGATAAGAAAAGAAACAGCAACCTTATGCCTTCACATTTTCTTTAAATCTGTCTCAGGTTGCCCTCGTAGCTATCAATATTATTGGAGATCCAGCAGACTACAGCAATGACAGCAATAAATATGTAAGTGCAAAGCATCCCTGGGCTTTTACTGTTGCTACACATATTCACTTGCAGGGCTCTTCAGACAACGAGTGCACCTTCTGCTAGTTTCATCCTTCAGCAGAGGTGCTGTATGTTGATTTGTATCTGATTTTGAAGTAAGAAGGGTCTCAAATGTCAGACCTGATTTGCAGATACAAAAATTAAAACAATTGGAACATTTGCATTTGTGCTCTCTCACGTTTTTAATATGTTTTATAATATGATTTCATAATAAAAATCTCACGTTTTTATTATGACCCAAACCAACTGTATGAAGTCAGAATTTCTCTTCTGAACATGCATGCTGTTGATGAATGTGCATTAAGGTATTTTTTTTTTCCCACAAAGCCTTCCAGAGAGAAGCTGATAGACCACTACTTAGGAAGTAATTCGGATGATCCTGCCTTAGATGGAACATACCTGGGGTAAAGATATTCTTTTGCATATACCCCACCAACACATCTTGGCCTAAATTAGCTCTCAGTCTCCGTATTTTGTTCTCTGCTAGTGAAAAGAGAGCACATAAGCTCAGACTGAAGGTTTACTTCTTTTTTTCCACTGTCTTCAGGAAGCCTGACTCCATTTCACCTCTGGATGATTTGGCTTTTGACATGTACCAGGATCCAGAAGTCGCTCAGGTAATACGCAGGCTGGATGAGAAGAAGCACGAAGCTGTCCGTCAGGAGCGCTATGATTACGCCAAGAAACTCAAGCAAGCCATTGCAGACCTGCAGAAGGTATTGTTCAAAGCCTGCTCATCCCTGAAGCCGAGTGTTCCTGCAGTGATCCATCGAGGATTACTGCCTTGATGTGGAATTGCAGTGACTTCCAGTATGTTGTGGAAACAGGCATTTTAAATTCGGATGACTTGATTCAACAGTTTGTTTGGAAATCATGTGCATGTGTGTTTATAGTAATGTGTTCCCAAGCTTGATAAAATGTTTTCTAGGTGGGGGAACGACTTGGGAGGTATGAAGTAGAGAAACGCTGCGCCGTGGAGAAGGAGGATTATGATCTTGCTAAAAAGAAAAAGCAACAAATGGAAGCGTACCGCCTGAAAGTGTACCAGCAGCTGCAGCTCCACAACCTTCTGGATGAAGAGCTGATGGTGGGTGCAGCTGGTCCTGCTTCTGTCACATGGGTTTTGTAAATAGAAAGGGCTGAGCAGCCGAAATTCAGGGAATTGGAGTCATTACACAGCCAAGCTTTTTCTTTGGGTTGTGGGTTTTCCCAGCCAAAGATTTCAACTTTATGAACGTGCTTAGTTCTCCATAAATTACATTAGAGTTTAAAGCAAATAATATTTAAACTTCTGAATGTTTTGCATTATTCCAGAGCTACATGTATGGATTCATAAGGCACTGATGTTTATTTGAAAGAGGTGGAATGTTATTTACTGTCAAAGCTGTAAATGTGCTGACTGAATTGAGTGCAGTGTTGGCCTTCCTTTCAAAATCTCTTTCTCAGACTCGAAAGCCACCCGAGCTGCCTGCAGAGCCTATGATTTATGATGACAGTCTTCAGTGCACAAGAGCTACAAATTCACCTTCTTGTGAGAACTCAGAACTGCAGAGCTCACAGGGAGAGCTGCAGAAAGCAGAGTCTTTGCTGGAAGAGAAGCCAGTAGAAAACACTTCCCTTTCTCCTGAGCCTGATTTTCACCATCAGTCTACTCCTCCCACCCTGCTTCATCCCACAGCCTCCAGGGAAGTGTTTTCCCAAGAAGAGGTGAGTGTTGTGCCTCCATTGCCAAAGAAATCTTCTCATGCATTCAACCTTTCAAAGCAATGAGATCTGTTGTGGTTATCCTCATTGCTTGTACAGTGTCTGAATCTGACTGCTGAATATTGCCAATCTAATAACTGGAATTGGCCTTTCTTTTTCCTGAATTTCTTGGAAAACAGTGAAAAATGTGCATTTAGATTGAGGTTAAAAAAAAGGGACTATATCTGACTTACAGATGGATGAATAGAAAATAGACATTAAATTAGTACCTGGAGGAATCACAGCTGATTTAGTAGCAGGATAGGCAGCTGAAATCTGCTTGCTCCATTAGTGGCTTAATAAATCTTGGAGATCATGTGGTATCTAAGCAGCAAGGAAATTTATTGGAATGTGATTGCAAGGTGAGTGTAAGTGTCAGCAAACCTCATGAGGACTTGCTGTGACTTTTGTAGCACTAATATTGATTGCTCGTGATATGTTTATGGAAACTTCAGTGTCTGTACTTAACTGTATAGCAATACTGCTTTGAAGGGAGAAGGGGATAGAATTGAGGCAAATCCAACGAGTGATGATACAACGCCACGTCTAACTTAGTTCTGGAATAGCAGATTTTATCTTCCCTGTCAGGTTGAATTTTTACCTTATGATGAGAGACCTCTTCCAACCATCCGTAAGCACTCTGAGGAAGCGATGAGGTACCTTGAGCCAGAGGAGACCGAGGGGGACATCAGCAGTACTCCCAGAAGTGGCATTACTGGGGAGCCTGAACCACTAAGTGAGAAGGCTCTGAGGGAGGCCAGCCCTGCTATTGAAGCTTTTGGAGAAGCTTTGGTAAAGAACAACAGAATAAACACATGGATTACTGTGGTCTGAGTTCGTTTGGTGTTTGTTCAGTCGGCAGAGGATTACTGATCTGGTTTTGATGTTTTAAGGATGTTACCTAAAAATCTGGAATTAAGAACAGACCGTTATACGGATGCGTGGAGCTTTTAGGATTGATTACTTGATAACCTGTATATTGCCTAGTAGTCTGCCTTAGGGTGCACCCCCTACCTGAGTAATTGCCAATGTAAAGAGACTTCTGTAGGGAGAGAAAGCATTGCAGTGTCTCAGGTGGTTCCTGGAGCCTGCTGTACTCATCCATTTCCTGGGCCTCTCTCAACAGATAAGTGCAGAATCAGCTCTGTAATAAAAGCCACGCTCCTTTGGAAGATGCCTGGGGATTTGATACTTAAGTCCATGTGTTCCTCTGAGGTTGTTTCTGTATGTCAGTATTGAAATATCAGTACTGACCTTTTAGAAGATAACCCTTTCTGTGCTCAGGTCTCAGGAGCATATTCCAAAAGTTGGTCGTACCGAGAGGACGCGCTGCTGGCTGTGTATAAGAAGCTGATGGAAATGCCAGTAAGCACTCCAAAGGAGGATCTAAAGAACGTGCTGAGGGCTGCTATTTTTCTTGTCAGAAGAGCCATCAAAGACATCGTCTCTCCAGTAAGTAGTGATGTGTTTGGTAAGGAATGGTCTCTTGACTGCAGTTTGCTCCATGTGCTCCGTCTGCTCTGTCCCAGTGGGATCAGCGGGGCCTCACTCAGTGCTGGAAAGGGATTGCCCAGCAGTAAATCCCAAACGAAAGCAGAATAATTTGAAACGCCATTTAAAAAACCCAAATCAATGGTGTAACAGGCTACAGAGCGCTGCATTTATTTTCAAGTAGAAGTACAGAGGAGCAAAATGTAAATTCATGTGCCTGGAATGTAAAGAAGTGCATACAGAGAAGAGGAAGCAGGTATTCTGCTTTGTAGTCTGTGGTCCCTGCAGGCTGGATCCTGGACAATCCAGTGTTTCAATCCTGCATTCAAATGCTGTGTGCCACGAGCTTGAGGAACAGCTGCTGGTGCACTCAGTGCTGGCTCTGTGCTTTCTCTGTATGGTATTTCTTTCAGCATTGCTTTCTTTCTGTTGATTTAGGTTTTCCAAGCTTCCCTGAAACTTTTAAAAATGATCATCACGCAGTATGTGCCAAAACATAAACTGGGAAAAATAGAAACTTCTCACTGTGTGGAGAAAACACTTCCAAGTTTGCTTTCTAGGACAGGGGACTCTTCATCCCGCCTTCGCCTTGTGGCTGCCAGATTTATTCAGGTCGGAGTTTTCCTTCACACTGTGCTTTGGTTTGCTTTGGGAGTGTCCTGGAGGTTATGAGTGGGTAACATCTGAGCTGGCTTGATGTCAGTGCAGAGCTTGCTGCTGCGGGGGGCTGAGGCGTCGTGGTAGCAGCAGCTTAGTGTCCATTGCAGTGTATAATTGAAGCATGTGCTGTAAAAGTCAACAGAAGCATGAAAAGGAAAAGCTGTTTAGGAGACACAGTCCGTGCCATGTGAAATGCTGGCAAAGCATAGCTGTAAAGATCTGCTGGAGGATTTACAGCACTCTAATTCTGGGTGAAGGTGTTAATTCAGTCCTGAGAGGGCCTGAATGGGTCATTTATCTGGGATTGCATCTGTACAAGGAAAGAAAAAATTCTTCTCGCTGTGGGATGTAACTCAGACTTCAGAGGGGTGAGCTGTGCAGCGCTCTGGCGGTCTCTGGAGCCCCCAGAGGTGGCTGATGACTTTATTACTACCGCTTGACTTCTTTACAATAGATTTGTAACTGGATGTTTCAAAGCCTGCAGGAGATGGTCACAAACACATCTCCCCAGAAGGAAACTGCTTTTACTTTGTATCACCAGTGTAAGCAGTCTCGGCTGCCAGTGCCTTATCCGTGCTGAAGCACAAAAGCAGCTGCATCCTTCCCTTCAGTGACCCGGGCGCGGTCTGCCGTGCGAGGCGGTTGTGCTGGGTGCTGCTGCCCCCACTGACGCTGTGCTTTGCAGGACATGGCGCTGTGGGGCGAAGTGAAACCTCTTCAGATGGTTCCGGTTCATTTGGTTCAGCCGTTCAAGCCCAACTCCCCAGCACATCTGGCCACCAGTCAGGTGCAGTTGGTTGAGTGCCTCCTGAAAGAGATGGGAACTGAGGAGTCCGGGTTTACCGTCAGCAATGTCATGAAGGTAGGAGCGTGCAGAGCTGCAAGGTCCTTCCTGCTGCTGTTGGATTTGTTCTGCAGTGCGTGGCGAAGCACTCGAGTGAATGTTGGGCTTGGAGGAAGTGCTGTGCCAACGTGGGGAAGGATAACCACGGGCTCCACGTGTTTTCTTGGCAGTTTGCATCAGGAGCTCTGGAGCACAGGGTGTGTGAAGTTCGCGACGCAGCGCTGCGCGTTGTCTTCCATTTGTATGGGCAGCACAGAGCTGCTGTCCTGGAGCACCTCCCTGCAGAAGATGCCAACGCTCGCAGGACTGTGCTCTATAAAACGCTCTTTGATGGCTTTGCTAGAATAGATGGCAAACTTTCAGGAGCTGAAATTAGGGTAAGAAGATTGGCATTTTATGTTTTGCAGGCTCTCCTATGTGACAGACCGTTCCAAAACTTGCATAATTAAAAGAGTATTTTCTCGACAGGCACAGAAAAAGGCAGCAACAGAAGAAGCAGAGAGGCAGAAGAAAGAGGAAATAAAAGTTCTGCAAGGCCAGCTGGCAGCTCTAAAGGAGATACAAGCAGAAGTTCAGGCTGGAAAGGTGATGGTGGTTTGGTTATGGTCTGGATATCCGTATAAACACTTTCCTCAAGTATCCCATGCTTTGATAGTTTGCCAGGAAACGAGAAATGTCGATCTGAGGAGGGATGGGGGATGTGGAAGAGGGAGGGAGAGTGTCCTCTCTCCATCTGATTTTTATCCTGAGTTTGAGGCCTGGGGAGTTGTTGTTTGCAACGACTCATGACATTGCAGTCCTTCCCATTTTAGAGCCTGACAGTGCTGTAAAGCATTGGCTCTGCTTCGAAGCCTTTAATTGCAGAGAAGAACCAAAATCTGTTCTTTTTCTCCCCTGTCACAAAGGTCAGTTCTGACTTAAAAAAATTTCTTTGTTCCATAGGAAAAGGAGTCTGATTCCCAGAAGACAGACGATCAAGGTAGGTAATTTCAGGTAGCACCAAGAATCCAGATGCCCTTGAAACGCTGCTGATGCTTTATGTGTTGGTGGATCTTCTCACTGAAAATCATGTGTGAGTGCTTTGCACCAGCTCAGTGTCAGCCTGCTGACATCATCAAATGTACCGAGGAAAATTCACCACCAGTGGACCAGTTAATGCTGAATGTGTGAGTGGTGCTTCTTGAAACCACTTACATTCCTCTCTGACCTGAAGTAACTCATCTGCCCCTACAAAACCTTCCGTTACTGTGGGTTTCCAGAGTGATGCTGTGCAGTGCCATGTGGGCACGTTGTCTTTGTGCACCTGCGTGGCAGTGGTGCTCTTGTTTGGGATCTGTTGCTTTTGTTATCTGGGGAAGGAATATTTCCACTTTCTTTTTTGCAGGTTTCAGAAGCTCTCAGGCTGTAGCAGCAGAGATTCCTGATGATCATTCCTCTGTTGCAAATTACTTGGATAAGTAAGCTAGATTAATAGCTCCTAATCACCTTAAGTACTTTGTGTAACCTGCTAATTGCATTTCTCTAGTAGATCAAAGCTAATAACTTCAGCATTTAAACGATGGTGAAGGAAATCTGTTCTAAGAGATCTTGAATTATTGCCAAGCAGTCCTGGGTGTTGATTTTTAACTCCTGGGATGGCACTGCTTTGAATTGCTTTTCTTAATAGCTGCTGGTGGGACTGAGAAACAGCACAGCTCAGCACTGTGCAGAGCAAACGAGGTCTGCGTTTCAGAGTCGTTTCTAAGTGGAGTGGGGATCATCCATTCCCATCTGTAGCATTACTGATGTTGTGGCTTTTGGTTGGTGGTTTTGGATTGCTTTGTTGTTCAGGTGTTGGGTTTTCTTTCCCCTCAGTTTATGCATTTTTTGCGGTGAAAGGAATGAATCCTTCACAGAGGAGGGCCTGGATCTCCACTACTGGAAACACTGTCCTATGCTGACCAGATGTGAGCACTGCAAACAGGTCAGGCACAATCTTTCTGGAGCTACAAGTCATTAGCAGTTCTTATTGTTCTCAACATGACAAGATGTGTAATAGTACAGCAGGTGAATTCTCAGGGTGATTTTGGGTAACACTTTTAGAAGAGGTCAATAGTATAAAACGTATCTCCAGCTGCAGTACCATTTCATGGGTTTTTTTTTTCCATTTGACACTTTGAGAAGAGAGATTTAGCTCCCAAAATTCATGGCAGCAGCTTCGTTTTAATCCTGCTCCACTCAGTAAGGTACAAACCTTGGGTACCTCTGTCCTGTTGCAGGTGGTAGAAATAGCAACCCTGACAGAGCATTTGCTGACTGAGTGTGATAAGAAGGACAGCTTCGGGAGGTGCCAGCGATGCAGTGAGGCCTTCCCAAAGGAGGAGCTGCTCAAACATACCAAGAGCAAGACCTGCAATGGTGAGTAGCTTGAATCAGGCTGAACTTCAAGTCAAATCAGTCAGACATCCAAGTACTGTACGTTTTGGTCAAGTCAGAGCACTTCTCTTTAAGTATTGTGCTGTGGAGTTGGAATCTTAGTCTGTTTTTGGGAGAGAACATCTATTGCAAAATATCCCTGTGTTATCCCGTGCTTGAAATGCTTTGCCTCCATGAATGTGTGTGGAGAGGGTAAGTGAGAACAGGAAGGAAATCCTGTGTCACATCCTGGCAAATGGAGGCCCAGCCAATGTGGTGGGAGCCACCCACGTCCCCTTTGGTCTTGGGATGTGAGTGGATGTTACACATCAGACTTCTCTCAGAGCAGAGTGGTGATCAGCTCGGGGCTGCTTGAATCCCAGGGCTCTCCTCTGTGCTTCGTTATGTGGATCCTTACTGTGCAATTAAAGCAGCCTGTCTGTGCTGTGCTTGTGTTGTCCTTTCAGCTGCCAAACCAGAGCATGTGGCAAACCACTGCCCGCTGTGCCACGACAACTTTTCCCCAGGAGAGGAGGTAAGGCTGTCCACCTTTCTGGTTTTGTTACATCACGAGGACTGAAGTTCTGTCCTCCTAAAACACTGCTTCACGTGGCAAGGTGTAAGAAACTGCCTGGATTATTGGCAGGGTGCGTAGTGGCTGTCGTGCTCAGGGGGTCTATGTTTGCAGCTGGATTTTCTGCTCTCCCAGCTGTATGTGAGAGCCACGGGGCTGCAGGGCACGTAGGGCAGCACCTCCACTACCACAGTGAGTAGTGATGCTATTAAGGCACTAAGAAAGTGAGACCAGCTGAGATCATCAGGGCTGCTGACACAGCTCTGTTTTCTACATCTCATATCCCTGTGAAATCCCTCACGTCGGCTCCAGAATGGACCTTCAGCAATTGAGAAGAGTTGCTGATCAGGAGCTAATGGTTCAGAGAATACTCAGAGGGCTGGGAACCCTTTGTGGCTTTGCAACACACACAGTAACCCAACGTTGGATGCTTGTTGAGGAGTGGATGTGGTCGAATGTGGGGAAATTGTGTGTTCTTCTTCTTTCCTCTGCCACGTTCCTGTTGTAAGAAGCCTCTCGTGGCCTCTGCTCTGAAGGTGCAGTGGTGTTTTCCAGCTCTAGCAGCATTCTCCAGGGGCACTGAATGCTTCAGCTGTTCCAGTATTGCTCTGTGCTGTGTTTCAGATGTGTGTGCACAGTGTGAGCACGTTGGGTGGCTAACCTTGCTGCTTCTCCCTTTGTTACTGGTGTCAGGCCTGGAAGTCCCACCTCATGGGCACGGATGGCTGTGAGATGAATCTACGAAGGTTATCCGCCGTAAATAAAAGCGTTCTGACCGCTGGTAAGGCTCCTTCGTAAGGATTCTTCTTTATCGCTGTCTTGCCACTGCTTAAGGGGATTATTTCAGCCTTGGGAGCAAGATGGGGGGCTCAGGTGAGCGAGCAATGACGTGTGTGATCCCTTCACAGGCAGAATGGGAGGCCACTCTGCGAAGAAACCGGGCACTGCGGGAGCCAAAGCTCGACCTCCCTCAATAGGAAGCAAGATCCCGACCCCGAGGAGAGGCCCAAATAAAAGCTTTGGCAAAACGTACTCGAAGCGATGACGGAACAAATATCCTTTCCTCTGAGTTAATAATTGGGCATGTCGTTATTAATGGTTGTTTAAGAATTTGGAGCAGCTTCTGTGGGCTGTGACGCGTGAGTACCTGCTGCAGTCCCTGCTGGGCTACGGGCACTGACGTCCCTCGTTTAACGGCAGCCCAAAGCAAAGCCCGAGGAGCGCAGAGTTCATGCAGTGCCGGGCTGGGAGCTGCTCCCTGCTGAGTCGGGGCGTGCAGCAGCACAGTGACGGTGCTGGTGGGAGCGGGAAGGAGAAACGTATGCACAGAAGGAAAGACTCGAGTACGAGAGCACGTGAAGTGTGCGTGTTGGCCGCCTCCGAGGCCCGTGTGGTGCTGTGGAGGTAAATACCAATCCCACGAGGCGAAAGTCTTCCTCACCCTTTGGCTTAATTAAAACAAGAGAATGGGACGTAGCTGAAGAAAGCTACGAGGGCTTTGGTTTTGTCTTCCTTTCTGTGAGCGCTGCGGGGTCGGTATCCAGCTCAGGGCGGGGTCACCGGGAGCCACAGCCCGCGCGGCTCAGGTGGCCGTGGCCGTGGCCGCCGCAGCCCCGCGGTCTTGGAGCTCACGGGCGGGGTCCGTCCCCGTACGGCGGCGCTCCCGAGAACGCGGAGCGCGGGGAGGGGACGTCCCGAGCGAAAGCGAAGCGCGCAGGATCCCGCCCGCCCCTTTCCTTTCCTTTCCCCTCCTCCGACGCGGCCGCGATGGCGGCGGAGTGGCCGGAGCTGGCGGCGGCGGCGCGGGAGCGGCGGAGGGAGCTGGCGCTGCCGGGAGCGGCCGTGGCCGAGCGGGTGGCGGCGGGCGGGGGGCGGCTGCCGGCGGGGCTGCTGGAGCTGCCGCTGCTGCAGTCGCTGGAGCTGAGCGGCTGCGCGGCGCTGCGGGAGCTCGGCCCGGGGCTGGCGGCCGCGCTGCCCGCCCTGCACACGCTGGTGCTGAGCGGCAACGCGCTGGGCCCCGCCGGGCTGGGAGCGGGGCTGGGCGGGACGCTGCCCGCGCTGCGCCTGCTCGACCTGTCCGGGAACGGGCTGGAGGCGCTGCCCGCCGCGCTGGGAGGGGCGGGGGACGCGGGGCCGGCGGAGGAGGACGGGGACCCCGCCGCGTTCCCGCAGCTGCGCAGCCTCAACCTGAGCGGGAACCGCCTGCGGGAGCTGGGCCCGGGCTTGGCCCGCGCCGCTCCGCAGCTGCAGGAGCTGCTGCTGTCCGGGAACCGGCTCCGCGCGCTGCCCGGAGCGCTGCTGCCGCCCGCCGGACCCGCGCCGTTCCCGCTGCTCGGGCGGCTGGAGGCGGCCGACAACGAGCTGGAGGAGGTGGGCCCGAGCATCGCCGCGCTGCCCGCCCTGAAGGTGATCGCCCCCAACAATCCCCCCCCCCCCCCATCCCCGCGGCGCTCCGGGCTCTGACCGCGCGTGTCCCGCAGAGCCTGGACCTGGCCAACAACCGGCTGAGCGAGCTGCCCGCTGCTCTGGCCGACTGCCCCCGCCTCAAGGATGCCAACCTGCGCGGGAACCCTCTGCGCGACCGCCGCCTCGAGAAGATGGTCAACGGCTGCCAGACCCGGGCCGTGCTGGAGTACCTGCGCTCCAAGGGACGCGCCGAGGGCGGCCGCGAGGAGACCCGCAGGAGAAAACGGGACAAGCAGCACAAGAAGGACAACGAGGAGCGGGACGAGGCGGAGGCGGTCGGCAGGATGCTGCTCAAGGTGCTGCACGTCGGCGATAACCCCGCGCCGCTGCTGGTCAGGGCGAGCCCGGGCGTCAGGGACGTGCGGCCGTACATCGTGTGCTGTGTGCTGAGGGGAGTGCGGCTGCGGCCGGGCAACGCACTGCGGAGGTTCCTGAGCATGCAGGTATGGGATGGGCAGCGCTGCTGGCACCCCACGGCTGCAGCGTCCTCGCCTCACGCTGCTCGTCTGAGACGCAGCCCCCTGTGCCCCCCAATCCTCCCATCACTGCGTTGTGAGGGGGATGAAATGATCCTCCACCAGGGGGTGAAGAGCTCTGTGCTGGAAGGGGCGGCCCAGGGAGGTGGTGGAGGGACGGGGAGGGGTCAGGGAGACGTGTTGAGGAGCGGTTGGTGTTGGGTGGATGGTTGGGTTGGATGGCCCTGAGGGCATTCTGTGTTTGGATGATAGCAATGCTGCGTTGTGACGGCGCTCTTTGTGTTTTAGACCAAACTGCACGAGGACATATGTGAAAAGCGGACAGCAGCCACCATTGCCACCCACGACCTGCAGCTGATCAGAGGCCCCCTGACCTACAGCGTGCAGCCTCCCACTGAGCTGAAGGTACGGCAGTGCCAGCCACGCTCCTCTCCTTCCCGTTTTCCCTTTGTTTTCTGCAACTGGGAAAGAAGGGAGAGATTTTTTTCCTACCCTCTTAAATCCTAGAAAACACTGCAGGCACGTAGAGCTGTGGTGGTGTTGCTGCTGTTAGGAGCTGTGCAGAGCTGCGTGGTGGTGCTCCAGGAGCAGTTAGGAGCTGCGTGTGGGGATGGGAAGCAGTCAGGGATAAGCTGCCAGCAGATCCCTCCATGCCTGTGTCAGTAGTGGTCCATGGATCCGCTTTTCACCTTGGTGTTGTGGCTCCTGGGAGGATTTGCACTGATTGAGGTCATGTTATTCCGTGCTGAGGTGTGAGGTGCTGAGTGGTGGCACGTCCTCAGTAACGCAGCCTTCCTGTGCTCCAGGTCCTGCTGCAGCTCAGAGGTTTAGTTCAGCACTCGATGTGTGGCTCTAATGGTTGAGTGTTCTGCAGTCTGAGTCGCTCAGCAGCTCAAATGTTTGCTCTCCTTTGGTGTAGATAACGCCCCTGGGCCGAAAGGAGATGAAGGCAAAGGACCTTCTCCGTCAGCTGCAGATGGAAGCAGAGGAGCAGAGGAAGCAGAAGAAGCGTCAGAATGTTTCTGGATTGCACAGGTCAGCGTTCGGCTGCTTATCCTTCTGTGCTTTTTGGCAACAACTGCTCGTGTAGGAAAACAGCTCTGAAGGGAACACGGGGGGTAAACGCGGGATGCTGAGTCCCCCTGCTCTCACTCACTCTGTGGTTGGTTGTTGCCTGCTTTTCTCGGCAGGTATCTCCAGCTACTGGATGGCAAAGATAACTATCCGTGCCTCGTGGATGCTGAAGGCGTTGTGATTTCTTTCCCACCAATAACCAACAGTGAGAAAACAAAGGTACTGTGTCCCAGCAGAAAAGTGTTGCTGGGAGCTCAGTGCGGGTGAGAGTTCGTGGCTCACTTCACCTGTGGCATTCCTACAGATCAGGAAAACCACCCAGGATCTGTTCCTGGAGGTGACGAGCGATACGAGTCTACAGATGTGCAAAGATGTCATGGACACTCTCATTCTGGTGAGTGATGCAGTACAGTGACCCTCTGCGCTCTCTGTGTTCTGAGCAGAACGTTTCCTTCCTCGCCTGGGAGCCGAGGATGTGTGGGGTGTGCTTGGTTCTCCCCTTTCCTCCCTCTCCTGCTTTTAATGCACCTCAGAAGGTTTTTACAAGCAGAGCGTTGTGTGTTTTGCTGTTCTGAGCAGAAAATAGCAGAGCTGAACAGATTCACCGTGGAAAATGAGGAGGAGGACTCGGGTGATGAATCGGACGCTGTGTGTGGGTCGGTGGCTCTGAACCCCAAGGCACAGCAGCACAGTTCCCCGTTGGTGCTGGAGCAGGTTCGAGTGGTGGACACGGATGGAAACTTGAAAGTACTTTACCCTTCAAAAACCGACCTGGCCACGGTGTCCTCGCTCCTGACAGTCGTACGCTAGCTGCTGTCCGAGAGGATGTTGCTCAGTTTTCTTTTCCTTTCTTAATTTCCATTTTGAACGCAGTTTGTGTGAGTGTTTTAAAGAGAGGATGCAGTGCACCCTGCCCGGCTGTGTGAAACGTGTCAAGGTTGGGAAGTCCTGGCAGGGGAGGGTGGCATCCTCTCAGCCTTGGCAGAAAGGCAGCAGTGCTGTGGCAGCTGCCAACACGAACCTAAAAGCAGCGAGGGCATTCAGGGTCAGAATCCCCTCACTTGGAAGAGAATCATTCTGACGTTTATGCAGTGAATGCAGTCACGTTTCCCTGCGAGGTTCCTGTTTGTTCTGGTGCTTTGTTGGGTCGTTATCTCAGTGGTGACAGTGCTGATGCACAGAGGCAGGATGCAGAAGCACTGAGAACGTCTCGTTCTGCATCATTCTGCTTTTATATCCATAAAACTGACAATTCTGTGTATTTTAAATATCTCAGACCTGACTGCTGCCCGAATCTGAGCAGTGGGTTTTGCAGTAGTGTTTGATTTTTTTCTGTTCCCATGTTTAGCACAGCTTTCATTTTTAAGTCAAGTCAGTAACTGACTGCAGGGGTGTTTTAGGGCCACGCTCCATCCTTGTGGGAAGCATCAGTTGGTTTTTTTGTGTACCCATTGAGTTAGCTGCTGGTCAGGCACTGAATTTGTTCTCGCTTGTGAAATTGAGCCTCATTTAGAGGGCTCATCTATGTCAGCAGTGGTCCCCAGCTCCCCAGGACGTGAGCCCTTCTGACTGGGGTAACCCCACTGGAGCTCCCTCCTATTGGTGAGTGCTGGGGACACCATCCAACACACAGAGAGTTGGAGTGCTTCTAGGTTTTGCAGCCTGGCTGTTGTCTGAATGCAAACCTTCCCGTCCATAAGTTAGGTGATCCATGGGCTGAATGACAGAGGTGTAACTGAACTCAATAGATACGTCCCTGTGCTGCATATGGAACGGAAAAATAAAATGGTTCTTCGTTTGTACCTCACTGTCACTTGTTTTGGCATTGCTGAGTGTAACTGCAAACTTGGCAGAGTGGAAACTTCACTTCTCATGGATCCTGAGCACCCTGAAGACCTTCAGTTCTCCCTGTGAGATAATGCTGCAGAGCAGCAATTAGAAAACAACTGAATTACTGCAGAACTTTAATGAAGTGAGTTTCATCTGTTGGTAAGTCACCACCTGAAAACAAAGACCAGGAAGCTGAAAGCAGTGATGTGCTGGGAGTTGGGCACTCAGAACGTTCTGCCCTGCACAACTCTACCTCCTTCCCTCTGAACCAGGCAGTGATGAGGCAGTCGTGTCAATGCTGGTGAGAGAGGGAACCTTGAGGCCTTTCTGTTTCAGCATCTGATGGAACTCTGTCCGCTCGTTAATTATTCTCTGGAAGTCAGAGGAAAGGGATTGGAAAAGCATTAGATGGACAGCAGTACTGCCAAGTGCTTTCTCAGCTCAGAACTCCAGAGGGCTGCATACCTGCAGTGCCTCCAGCACCTCCTCATCAGTGAGTTCTGCCTGGGGAGCTTTGATGCCTGCTGCACTGAACGTGGCCTGAATTATTTTGCTTCGAAATCTCTCAAACTGTTGATAAAAGAGGAAAGAAGTGGATGTGCAAAGCCTTCATGTTTGACTCTTTGGCGTTCACGTGGACTTGGCTAGGCTGTTAAACACCTCTTAAGAGAGAGGTGGAAGTCTGAAGTGAAGGAGCCTACGTTTACCTTGCTGGTGATGCACTCAAGTGCCACTCTGGTTTGTAGCTCTGCGTGCTGCAGCATTCCAGCTTGGCTCTGCATCTCCTCTTGGGCACGCTGCTGCTTCTGGATGTGGTGTTGATTGGTCAGAGCCTCTGCCTGCAGCTGCCAGACTGTACCCTGCAAACTGCTGATCAGCTCCATCTGCTCACCCAGTTTGGATTCTTGCTCTGTAACAACCTGAGGAGATACATAAATCATTACAGTGAGGAAGAGTGGGAGCAGATTTGCCCACATCTTCCCAGTATTGGTTCAAATGGTTCTCATATTTCTTGGGCAGTCTGTGGACTTAAACTTGTCTGTAGCCATGGTTACTGAAGCATTTCTCCAAAGCTGCTGTATTGAGTACCTGAGTGATTAAAGCAGCAAGCTTCCTATTAGGAAGAAAAGGAACTGAGTGGTAAAATAAACCCAGGAAGTCTGATTGTCAAAGTAACTTTGCTATTTTAAACGTGGTACATTTGCTCTCTCAAGCCTAGAAGAAGCATGATACAGTGGCTGATGTTATTCCATGAAGGCACGTGGGCTTCAGCCAAATTCACCTGTTGAAGTCTGCAGTTCTCCATTGCTGCCATCATTTCTTCATGTTTCCATTCTTCCCTCAAACTGCCAAACTTCAGGGAAAATATTTTACACATCAGTTTTGCAGTTCAGAGATGGACCTCCTGTCTCGTGGGCAGGAGAACTGTGTCAGCTCGTGCCTGTGGCAGTACCTTGGCAGACATGGCCTGGAGCTGATTTTCACACCCTCTGAGCTCTTTTTGGAGCCTTTCATTTTCAGATTTGCTTCTCTGAAGCTGGGATTCCTGGATCTCCAGTTGTCTTTGCAAGGAACACATGGCACCTGTAAAGTTGGAGTGCTCCTGTAAGCAAACTGAGCCCCTGCAAAAGACTTCACGAGCTCTTTTTCAGGTAAGCAGAAGCAGAGTTGCTCTGCTCATCCATCTGTAGGCTGCGGGGGAAGTGAACATGCAGGCACGATGACAGTAGTTAATAATTGCACAGTGCTTTGCTGTGATGCATATTAAACTTAAGTAAATTCACTGCTGTTCTGTGGACTAATAGGGCCAGTAACTCGAGCACGGGGTTGCCAGAGTGGTGGGACACTATGGAGTGCTCCTGAGTAACTCAGCCCTTGCTGCAAGATTTCCTCATGCCCTTCTAAAGGAAGAGGGAAAGTGGTTTCAAAACATGTGGTGTTTCTGACTCATAGGAACAACTGAAAGGAGAAGTTTTCGCCCTTGTGTGGACCTGACCCAGATTTTCTTTCTAGGCAAAACAAACACTCTCAAGATGGCACCTGGCGTCCAGTAGGACTGTCTGCTGTGTACCTGTGGCCATGTTGTACTCAGCTTCTGCTTTTTGCAGTTCTGCACTGAGTTCTCTGTGGGCTTTCTGGAATGCAGTGAGCTGAGCCATCAGGGTCTGCTTCTCTGCTTCTGCCAGCTCTGGAGAGGCCCTGAGGGCACTCGCTTCCTTGAGAACTTCAGTGTCTTCTTCACTTGAGCTCTCCTGTTCTGTTTGTGTGTACTATAAAGACAGAGAGAAGGACTTAAAAGGCCCCGCTAAGCATTGTGAGGAGGGAGTGTTTCAGATCTGGGGTTTACAGCACAGTGCACAGCCTCAGGGCGTGGAGCTAACATCCTTACCGCCTCTGTGCCAGCACTGTCCTTGAGCAAGTCCACTTTTTCCTTCAGACATTCCACTTCCTTCAGGAGATTAGCAATCACCACGTCCTTCTGTGCACACTTTGCTCTGTACTTTGTGAGGCGATCGATCTCTTCTACCAGAGTTACCAGACACTCTTCCTAGGGAATAAGGACATATGGGTGTGCACTAAAACATCAAATGTGTTAGAAGGGGTAAAAGGGATGGATGAGGAACCACGTGGCAGAGGGACTACAGTATGTCCGTGCCTATCCCTTGTGCATACAGTGTGTGTTATGGGGCTCCCACGTAAACCTTGCTTCTGATTACACTTCTGTGCGCCCCAAACGGAGCAGCGCCGTTTGGAAGGCCCAGCAGCCGGGGTACGTGTTCACTAACCCCTGCAGCGTTCTGCTTAGGGCGGGCAGCGCAGCCTGTTTTCCTCACCTTCTCGTTAATGGCACCGATGTACCACGGGACGTTATCCGACCGCCTTTCACACGGCCCTTCCTTCCCGGTGTGCCCGGAGCCGCGCTCACTCTCTGGGCACTGAGGCGGGACGCGGTCAGTCCCCGCCCCATTGGGCGGGCCCGGCGACGTCCCCCTGTCGCAGGTGCCGGGACAGCGGGCGCGCAGCGTGGCGGGGACGCGCAGCTCGTCGTGCCGCGGTTCGGGCGCTGAGCCGGCCGGCTCCGAGCCCCGCTGCACACGGGAGGACGGCCGGGGCCGGCGGCAGAGCGCCATGAAGGCCGCGCGGGGTTGCTAGGCAACGGCGGGCCGCTGCCGGAAGTCGTAGCGAACGTTTCCGGGAGTGCGACGGTCGCTTCCGGGTTACGCCTTCCGCTTCCGGAGGGCGCCGCCGTGGGCCGCGGGAGCTCCGCCGGTGGACGCGCGTGGGTTTCAGCGCGGCTCTGGGGGCGGTGGAGAGGATTTCCCCTTTGAGCGGCAGCAGGAGCGCCCTTCGCCCCGTTAACGTGGTCGCGCTCACCGAAGGGCCGTTCATTCCTTCCTTCCGAATCGGGCGCTGTCTCCGGAGCCGTCGTTTCATCACCGCCCGGAGCTGCGGTCGTGAGGTTAAAGAAACGCTCGCTCAGATGGATGTGGGTGGAATGGGGTCAAGCAGCAAAGCTGGCAGCGTGTGAAAGCTCCAGTATTTACTTTTTAGAGCACACATCAGTAACTGCTGTCTGTATTCCTGCAGCCCCTTTGTGGTTTTGCAAACGCTGCAGCTTCAGAGGAGGAAGTATTGCGGTGATGCTGTGCCACTCTCTGAGGTGGAAGTAAAACAGATTGATTTTAATTCATTTCTGCACTGTTAAACTGATGGGAGCTAGTGGAATTCTGACACAGAGAATGCTCCTTGAGTCTTGCACTCAGGATTTAACACCACGTGTTGAGTGTGGATGTGGGTTGTTAGTAAACACATCTGATCATTGAGTGCTTCTCTGGGTAACTGCACTGCAAGCAAATTGTTTGGAGGAATGTATGTGGACATAAATAGTATGTTACATATCCTAATGTGTAATGCCACAAAACACTTGCCCCAATATCTGCCTTTTCCATTTGAGTGCTGTGTCTGTTCCCCAGGATGAGCCTGAGCTGAGGTTTTGGTTAACACTGAGCGAACATAAACCTGTAAGTGGGCTGTAAAAAGAGCTGCAGTCCCTTGCTGTGCTGTTAGGGGGCTTTTACTCCCCACAGTTTAATTCCATCCTTAAAGTAGTTAGCTGCAGCTGCTGAGCAGTCCTGGGGAGATGGAGCTGCTGTTGATCTCTGCAATGAAGCCATCAATTTGTTTGTGATCAGGGCTGAGATCACGTGATACAGCGGCTGTTTCAGGAGGTGAAGTCTTGTCACCTAATGACATCTCCACTGTCATCTTAGACTTCAATTTCTGACGTCTCCACTCTGAGCAGTGCCCAGATCGTGGGAGCACGTTTGGACTGAAGTGCTGAGCGATGGTGCAGCGATGTTTCACAGTGTGTCAGCCACAGCCCGTCAGTGCTGGGCTTCTCCGAGGGGAGGAGCTCTTTTCAGAATGGAGTCTGAATTTGTGCAGGGACAGCAGCAGGGGCACTGCCTGCAGCCTTTCATTTTTCCTTCCTGAAGTGCAAGCACATTTGTTAATATTTTAGTAGCAAAGTTGAACTGATAATCACTTTCTTTGGGTGCAGGAAGAGCACTGCGTATTTTAATGGTTGTTTGTTTTTTTTTTTCTTTACAGTCTAGAAGATTTGGAATACACACTACAGAAAAAGATAGTGCCTTCAGCACCAGGCGGGCCTCCTTTTAAACCAGGTTGTTGAGCCTTTTTATTCTCACTGTAGATGTACAATTTTGACTGTTGTATGATGGTTTTCAAGACCTTATTCTTTCTGAATTGTGTTAAAATCAGAGTTTTGCTTGCAGTGTTAGCTTGTACTCGACTCTACAGCTCAGTTTCCACTTCCTGTGGATGCAGTGTATATCACTAGGACTAAAAACAGCTCTGACATTTATAACCTCTGACAGTGATTTCTCAGCAATATTACGTGCACGTTTTCCATACAGTATAAGTGAGACTTGAGTTACCAGGAGTTGTAATTCAGCTGTGCTTTTATTATGTTACAAAAAAAAAAAAACCAAAACCCACAGCTATAAAAAAATAACACATTTTCCAAAGATAACGTTCCAAAAAGTACTACTGGTAACATGGTTGGACTGCATCAGTTAATACTGTTGAAGAAGCCTTAGTTAGCATTGAAAACATGTTTCAAAACCTTTAAAGCACCTCTGGACATGTCTGCTCACCAGTAGGAGGTGGAGCTGGGAATGTGTTCGCTGGCAGCACGGCTTTCTGCTGAGCTTCTTTGCAGCCTGAAACAAATGACCAGAAGCAGCAAACTGAGCTGGAAGGGCCTCACGTGCTCCCTGAGGCCGTCGCTTTGAGGTGGGATCAGACTCACCCCACCTCACTGCGCTGATCTGCCTCCATCCCTCGGCTGTGGTGCAGGGAGGGATCACACAGAGCTCCAGCTCTGCAGGAGCTGTCACACACTTCCCCCCTGCATTCATGTGACATAATTCACAGGAGGGAAAAACATCTGCATTATGAGTAGGCAAGTCGTCAGACATGATTTTCTGCACATTTAAATGCTAGAACATGAAATTAATTGCTTGACACTATTGTCTCGGGAGGATCGATTTTTATAGCTGGAAAATAAATCTCTTTTTCTCCTTGCAGCACAGTGAGCATACTGTATGTACATCACCTTCTCTTGATATACACAAACATTTATGTGAACACATCTGGAACTGACGGAGTGGTCGGCTTCTGCTCTACAAGGAACTGAAGGGAACATGTTTTCTGGCAGTCCATCAGGAAAGCAGACTGCTGCTTCCTGTCAGTCCATGGCAGATACTTGTACAGAAGTGGAGCAGATAAGGGCTACATCGTTTTGTCATGATGATCAGGACCTGTTGGTTTTTGACACCACTGAGAACACAGGTAAGAAGAAAGCAGGTCTCCCTAACAGAAAGTGTGCTATCTTTATGCTGCATCTGCTTGATGCAAGGCTCGTCCAGCACAGTACAAAAGAGAAGGATGGACCAGCAGATGCCTCCTCTGCCACGTGCAGTCAGAATCCGTGCTGCCTCACCACCCTGTGCTTCCATCGATCCTCTGACAGCACCCCTGGGATTTCCTCTCTGGGAAGTACCTGGCAGATGGATCGGGGCCGTATTTCTCATGCAGCCGACAGTCCACATCTGTCCAGCAAAATCCTGCTTCTTCAGATGCTCGAGGCTGAAAGCACTCCCCCGTTTTCCACGCGGGGTTCGGTTTCCCCAGCCCGTCCCTTGGACTCCCTTTGTGTCCGCTCTCCGAGCATCACATCCTGGAGACCCTCAGTTGATCTCTCCCTCCGTGAACTCTTCTTTTATGGACTGTTTGCGGGACTTGCAGTCTGGGAGGTCAAAGCCAAAGTCTGCCCACTCGTCTGCCGCGCCGCGGTTGGGGATGGTGATGGTGTGGCGCACGCGGAAGTGCACGGCCTCCATCACGCGCTGCCGCTGCAGCTCCCCCGAGCTGCCGATGGAGATGGAGGCATTGCTGCTGGAGCGGATCAGCTGCTGGGCCCCGTAGTCGTGGCTCTGCTTGAGTTCCTGAAGGCCCCTCCAAATGATCATCCGGTACTGCTCCGGGATCTTCAGTGCTCCGAGATCCTGGAAGAACAGTGCTGCTGAGGCGCGGCGCGTCACAGGAAGGCTGGGATGGAGCCTGGCCCCCAGCTCGTGGCTCAGAGGGGACGTGGGCACAGGGGGGAGTGCCACATCCTGGCCCTGGTCGCCACCCAACCACAGAACAGCCCACAGGGGGCAGCTTCTCAGTTACTGACCAGTTACTCGTGGTGAAGCTGGACCAGTTATTCAAACGCAACTTTGAAAGTCAGCCAAAAATGCATCTTGTTATTTGGGGACAGGGGACAGTGACGTAAGTTCACTGTATCACATCAAACTACTGAGAACGGCAGGGCTCCCACTGCATACGGGCTGAGGAGCAGCAGGTTCTCCTGCTCACAGGACGAGGAGCACAGCCCAGCTGGCTTGCATGAGGCAAGAGCAGCAGGGGGCTCCAGGCAGCCCCCATGGGGGCACTGGGGGAAAGGGCTGTGGTCCCTGAGCCCTGCTGGCAGGTTGGTCAGGGCCCCTCCCTGTTGGAGGTAGCTGGTGTGGGCAGCAGCGTGCTGTGGTGCTTGTAGTGCTAACTGAGAGCTGGATCATCTCAGCAATGGGGGCTGTGCCAGAACAAATACCCTCGTGGTGGAGAGCTGCCACAGAGCCATGTTAATGCCAAACACACAGACTCATATGAAGGTTAACTAGAGAAGATAGCGAGTGTGCAATTAGTAATTACAAATATCAACTCGGACAGACAGCTCAGCAACCTGATGCAAAGTTCTGGCCATATCAACCATTTCTTTTGACAGCTTACAGTTAATAATGGAGTTAGTTCAGAAAATGGTCCAAAATCAGGCTAAGATTGTGCAACTGGCCCCAGCTACCAATGAAAAATCATTGTGTCTTCAGCAGCTGCATCACCAAAATGTGCTCTCCCACTTTACTGTAGCTGCCAGGTAGATTCCTACAAACTATCTGGGGAAAAAAAATGAAACAGAATCAGGGCAGAAACTTTTTTTCTGTCCAAAATACTGACGTGGGAACTTAAAGGTCTGGTTTGGGGATTGTTCTTTGTGGGACATCTGAAAAGAGCCAAACAAGCGTGCTGAGTTATTGACTTGTTTCTCTGTTAGCTCATAGATCTCATCTCTGACAGTCTAGAGGAACCAATAAGAGGCTGTTGTGGTTGCTACCAAAAACTGAACTACTGCTACATGTGAAGGACTAGAAATGATGCATAAATGGAAGACAAATCATGGGGAGTATTCTGTAACAGGTTGGTGCACAGTTTTTCTTTTTAAAAAAAAAATTAACAGTTTTGTCCTTGCTTTTAAGATCAACAGCTCATAGAAACAAGTGGTAAGAACAGATCTTCCCAAAGCATTTACCTCTATGGATAGGTTCTGCAGGTGGTAAATATTCTGTAACCCTTGTGAGGTGAAATAGTCGATGCAGTTTGGACACCCCAATCCTGTTAAAAAACTGCAGAAAAAGTTTGGAAAATAAAGTGGCATTAACTTCTCATGAATATAAGCTGTGCTCTCAACCAACACTGTGTTTCAGCTCATTGAAAAGGCAGAAAGGAGACAGCAGCGAGCTCCTGCTGCCTCCAGACTTGGCAACACTTCCAAACCCTTGTGATATGGATGGGATGTGGGTGAACGAGCAGAGGAGGGGACTCGCTCTGGCTGCTGCATCCTAAGTGTGACCTAAACTTCCATTAATGTCAGAATGAAGAATGGAACTATGTTCATTCTGAATATTACTGTGTTGTTTTGTTGTTTTTTTTCCCTCCTCTTCAGATCTTCTGATGAATTACCTGCACTGAGTAACTGGAGGGAGCCTGAGCTACCTGAGGAGGAAAAGGGCCCATGCCTCAGTTTGGACAGCAAAGTCAACCTCTGCAACTTACACTCTAATGCAGCAGTGTTCTGCCTGTAGCACTGGGCTGGTAACTGAATGTACAGGTGCTCTGACCTCGGTGGGATGTCTGCTGAAACATGTTCTACTTAAAGACAGCAGTAAAAACTGTGGAGCTGCAGACATATTCCTCATGGAAATGAACCGTGTGGACCAATTTCCAGACATCAGTACTAAGGAAGGCAAAGGTGGAAGTTCACAAAGCTGTGTGCCAGTTTGACGTGCAGGAAAACATTCTTGTTCAGGAGGACTTAATGTTTTAATTAAGTGAGGACAGATTACCCAGAGGTCAATGAGAGCAACAGGTGTTTCTAACTGGTAGGTAGCTGGGCTTTGATTTTTGAGATGAGAATGGTCTATGTGATATTATGAGCAGTGATTTCTCAGTTGGGACCAGTGGCCAGTTGACCAGTTGCTAGACAGATCTGAAGGTTAGAGTAAGGGACAACAGCAAGAAACATCCGAGGACAACACAAAAAAGGCATCTGCTGCCCTCCCTACCTGACTAGGCTGGGGTCAGGGTTGTAGGGTGGAGGAGGGGTGCAGTGTGATCCTGAGACCATGGACTGGGACGAGTGGCCCCCGTTCATTTCTCCATTGGCTTGCATGGGGTGGCTGTTCAGCATTCCAGGTCCTAGGCAACAACAGTGTAAGCACAGCACATCAGTCAGACATAACCCAGACAGTTACAACAACCACTGTCCCTCAGTGGGGACCCCGCTGTGCCACAAGCTAGAATCAGATTGTGTGCTCTGCTGCACCTTACCCATTGGTCCCAGGCTTGGTGCTGAGCTGGAGCTGTGCTGTGCTGGCTGCCCAACCAGCTGGTTCACAGAGGGCAGCTTGTTGATTCCTCCCCCGTGGACTTTATTCATAGGTGAGAGGACAGGGCCGTAGGAGGAAGGCGTCTGCAGCTGATTTCTGCTCAGGGAAGAGAAAGCAAGTGATGAACATCCGGCAGAAAGGTGTGGAGCCAGCTGGCCACTCCACACCTCCTGTCTGCCTGCTCGGGCTCTCTGTGCTGAGGTTTCAGGCAGCACTGAGAGCAGCCCAAGACAAATTGTACTGGTGCAGAATTGGCTGGGCTGCATTTATGTCAGGCAACGGCCACATGTCTGTGGACAGTCCCTGCAGATGGAGAAGTCCCTGCAGGACAGGCCCCCTAGGAAGGATCGTGTCCAGTGCTGTAGCTTATGCATCCCACGATGCTGTAAAAAATAACTGATCAGAACTGCTTGCAGAGCTGCAGTGGGCACTGGGATGGCACTTACTGCCTCTGCAGGAGCTGCTGCTGTTGCTGCCGGTAGGAGTCGACCAGCTGCTGCGGGACCAGCTCCACCAGCTCCAGGCTCTCCTTTATCTTCATCAGGATCTCAAAGTTCTCCCGGCCTCGCACCTGGAGGAGGGAACAAGCCCAGCTCTCACCGTGGCCCCTCTTTTCTACCCTGCCATGCAACCAGGGACTATTCAAGGAGCCAGGACTCCCTCAGGCACAGGCATTTACACATGCTTTCTGTCCTCCATCTCTCTGTGTAACTCCAATGCCTGCAGCCACGCAAACCATTCCTCCTGACAGTACATCCCCAAGAATTTCCCTTGCCACACCTCCAGCCACGATGGGCAGCTGCTCAGCACTGTGGCTCACTGACACTTACAGGCACGTAGTACATCTCTTCCTCCCCGTGTCTCCGTTTCTTAACGCCCGGCCCCAGTGCTGGGATTGCCTGGGGGCTCTGTTTGAATGCTGGAAAGGAGAGGGGGAAAAATGTTAGTGGAAGATGAGAGTCAAATCTGGCAGAGGGAACAGCTGTGTCCTCTGGGCACGCAGGAGCAGTGTGCTTTGCAAGCCTTTCCTGAAAAGAGGGAAATAATTCTCCTTGAGGTAGCTAGCTTGACATATCCCAAATGTGTGCTGTCACTCAGGAATTATGGCTGTAGGAGTTTTGTGTGTGTTTTAAGAGAATTTCAGTTTTCCCTCTCATTTCCGTTCTCCTGTGTCCTGCTGCCCTTGGGAGAGCAGGACACATCTGGTTCCCTGCAGTATTTTAGTTCACATCATGCAGAATGCTTGCTTAACTGTATTCTGTCCTTGATGATATTCCTTCATAAACAATAACAAAGAACAAATGTATCTGGACAGAAAGGCCCTATGCTAATATCACTGCACTCTGGGGCAGGAAGAGCAATTTTGCTTTCTGCTTTGAAGAGCAATGCAGGCTAGGAGCATGGGACTGTGACAGAGGTACCCTCCCTCTCCTGGGGAGCAGACTCACTGCGTTTGTTGGCGTTGCCATTTTTAGCTGCATTCTCATTCAGGGCTTGTTGCTCTCGGTAATGGTCTTCATCGGCTTTCCGGTCTCTGCCAGGACAGGCACAGATCCGTCCCTCAAATGATCGCCTTCCTAGGACTTGGCCGCTGGGAGGAGAGAGGAATTGGTGGATTTGATTCTGCCAGGAACGTTCACTTGGGCTCAGCCCAACGTGTTATGGCCTGGCTTAGATCCTCAGGTGTGGGGAGCCCCGCTGCTAACAGCCTGAACAGGAGCACTCTCCTGTGGTGGGCAATGTACCACCCCTGCCCTCTTCCTAGCCAGGAAGGATGCAGCCTTTCCCCCCTGCCAAGGGTGGTGCTCCAGCAGCCACTTACTCTCTCGTCTCCAGGGTGATGATAATGAGGATGGGTCTCCTGTTCATTCCTCCCACACAGCTGCTGTTGCACATGAAGTTGTACAGGATGGTGGTGAACTCGGTCCCCACCTGCCCAGGAGAGGGGAGCAGACACTGAGCAAGGAGTGAGGGCATCCCTTTGGGTAGGGCTGTGCCCTGAGCTCCTTGGCAGATCAAGCAGAAGGAGCACTGGAAAGGGGAAGAGTGGTGATGTGGCCCTGCAGTGATGGGGACTGTCCTAGGTGGGGAGAGGGGACTCTGCAAGGGCTGTGGGATCTCTGAGGTGGAGGCTCAGGCCACAGCTGGGAGGGATTTCCTTCTGCACCTGACCACTCAGGAATGGGGAGCTCAGAGCAGGCAGAGGAGGGCGTGGATGTGCTAGTGCCACCGGACTCCTGCCCAGGACACAAATCTGCCTCCTACAAAGCAGATGTCACCGGCAGGTTCCCCCCTCAGCACTGGGACGAGAGCTGGTTCTGCTCCCCACCATCCCCAAAGCAGATGTGTACCTGTGGGGGCTCGTAGGGCACCATCACGCTCTGCCGTCCTGTCACAGGGTCGTCCACGTACTGGGAGAGGTTGTTGCCTTCCACCCGGATGAGGTGGCTGGCTGGGGCTGACTGGCCTGCAAGTTAGGTGCCTGTGGTTAGGATCTGGAGCTTCACCATGCGTGGGGCAGCAGCACCTGTCCCACCAGCTCTTCCTGGCCACGTTTTGCTGCTGGGGCCATGCACTCACCATCGTTAAAGTCACGCCCCAGCTCATGGTTGGGGCAGCGTTTCACCACTTCTGTCACGTGCTCGGCCTTCTTGTAGACAGGCATGGCCCGGATGATGGTGCCCGGTGGTGGAGGGCTGGACACCTTGATCTGGATGGGACATGTCTTGGCAATCTGACAGTAGAGCTTCTTCAGCAGCGGGGAGTACTGCAACAGAAGAGAGAGCTGTGAGCACAGCTTGCGAGCAGCAGATGGAAAACATGGGCATGCAGCTCAGCATGCACTGTGGGCAGCAAGGAGCCCTGGGTGCCTGCTGCCCTGTGCCTGAGGGATGCTGTGTGCACGTGGAGGGCTGAGCACTGTGGCTCTCACACCACGCTCAGGCAGGCGCCTGCTTTCCCGCAGCTCCTCTGATCCACCCACCTTCTGCCTCCTGAATGCTCCCAGTGAGATGCCAACATGGCAGCAAAGCAGCATATTAAAATAATGACTCGTTATAAAACCAATTGCTGCCTATTGTACTGTAACTGCTCCGGGGGTGCTGTGCCAGCACAGGATTCCCCGTGTGCTGGCTGCACTGATGCACTGTGAAGCTGCACAAGAGATAGCTGCCTTGCAAAATGCTGCTGCACATCCCTGGTGTGTGTAGGGGATGTCATGCATTGATTTTGCAGTAACTTCTTACCCCGAGGCTCAGCACTTGTTTCTCCCAAGCAGTGTTTAAATGTGACCGAGTTCACCTGCACAGCACAGTGTCCACACCAACTGGGACCTTGTAGGGAGGGTTTCCCAGCTGGCACTGTGGGCTAAGGAATCCGTGCTTCACATTGCATAACAGAATTACAGCTGATTAGGCAAGATGTCAGATGTTAATTATGTCTAGTAAGTGTGGTGCAGAACGGGGTTTGTCCTGACCATGACTCAGTTCTTCACAGGCACTTGCAGTCCTAGCAGGTCACAAAGGGGATGGATCAGGGAGGCTGGGGACAGAACTCTGCCAGGACAGGCACTGGGTGATGCTGGGCTGGAAATCACACCCAGAGCAGTGTGCTGTCAGAAGATGGGCTGTGACCACTGAAATGCTCCTTGGGCAGACACAGCAGGGTCTGTCTGGTCATGCACAAGGGGCAAACCCCTCCTGCAGAAGCAGTGACTGTCCCCACTCAGCACAGCTGTGCCTGCAAGGCAAAACCTCCCTAGGATAGCAGAGTCCTTTCCCACGCTGGAGGAAGGTGAACACAGTGAGGGGCTCTGGGCCCTAAAGGTAGGAGGGCAGGTGTGGTTTGGGACTGCCAGGTGCCCCAGGCAGCTGGGCAGGAGGGCAGGGCCTGTCCCTCACCTTCCACTAACTGCTGTCCTAGGCACACATGAGGAGATGCAGTTCCCTTCCACCTTGCCATGTTGTTTTCCATCTAACAAAGAATTTGTTTGCTATACACGAGCCCACCCCTGCTGCACAGAGCTCAGCTAGTCCCTGCACGCAGGGCGTGTTTCTGCTCAAAGTATTTTATCTTGTTCCCACAATGCATGCTTTATGCCAAAAAAATACCACCGTGCTGAATGTTTGTGAGGATGTTAGTGCTTGTCCTAA
The DNA here is from genome assembly GCF_038088225.1 of Cyrtonyx montezumae. Classification (NCBI taxonomy): domain Eukaryota; kingdom Metazoa; phylum Chordata; class Aves; order Galliformes; family Odontophoridae; genus Cyrtonyx; species Cyrtonyx montezumae. The sequence continues at coordinate 887,591 of NW_027071948.1, forward strand.
GCCACCAAAATACAGGTGTGCAAAGGCCAGTGAGGCTTTGCTTCCAATGCCTCGCAGTGAGAAAGCATCTCTGCTTTCCCTGTGGCCTCTAAAGCAAGCCAACAGTTTTACTCCAGGCTGCTGGTAGGATGTTAGGGGATGTGGGGCATGTCATGGTGTCACCTTTCAGCTGCTCCTTTGTGTATGGTAGGGGTGCAATGCATTTCTTGCTGGAGCAAGGGCTGAGCCCACGTAACCTGCTGCATGTGTGTGATGGGGACTTAATGTTTTGGGGAGACAGTGTGGCAAAACAAGGGTTATGTGGAGGGGGCTCTTCCCTGCCAGGTGTTAAAATACTGACAACTCCTGTCAAAGGATCCTTTCATGTAGACATTCCCGGGCAGTCCTCAACACGCCTGGGAAATAAAACTGCTCTGGAAGAGTAGAGGTGCATTACGGCAAGCTCTTTGGTAACAAATTCTCTCATTATACCATGTTATGACATGGATAAATCTCTGTTAAATAGCACAGCGATTGCCCCGCAGGGAGAAACGCTGCTGCTCAACACAGGCATGCCTCTGCTGATAACCTTATCATGTCTTAACAGCTCCAGCATTGCCTTCAAAGGTCCTTCAACAATAACAAACTATCCTTTTAAGGGACTCCACGCTGATAACTCTGGGCAAGAAGGATCAGGGCTGTGTCCCATCACATTGTGCCCACAGTGCTGGATCGGTGGCACTCAGCTCCCTGCACTCTGCTGCAGCCACTGCTGGAGCAAAGCTCTCCTGTCTTGCAAACCCTGCTTGTTCATGGCCACTTTTGGAGTAAGCATTATATTTCAGTATGTTTTCAGAATCCACAGAGCTTCTATGTGCTCGGCCCTATTTTCAGCCAAGAAAAGCAGTGCCTGTGTTAAGGACAGTAAAGTGAATGCTTTGAGAATCCAGACAGAGTGCCAAGCAGGTGCTCTGCTTCTCCACGGTCATCTTCAGCTGTGCAGAACTGTGCTGTCAGTTACTGGTGCTTCCCGAGGAGCAGCTGAAGTGCACACACCTGGCTTACAGAGTGCACCAAGGCACTGTGCCTTCCCCAAGTGCAAAACAGGAGAGTGCCAGGAATCAGAAGCCCAGAACAACACAGCAGTGTTTATCACAAGGACTGGTGCAGTCACCCTGCTGCTTCACACTCCTCTTTTTGCCATGGCCACGTCATTGCCATGCAGACCCAGGGCAAGCCTCTGGCTGTCCCTGCACATCGTTCCTGTTTGCGTGCAGTTTTTGCTGGTGGCAGCTGTGGCTCCTGCTGGTTTGGGAGCGTGCTGCAGGAGTGCTTGGCTGTCGGCCAGTGGAGCTGTCCCTGGTATACGGGAAGCAAGCACGGACAGGGCTGTGTCGGTGAACCGAGCGGTGCCGATGCCTCAGCAGCATCCCTGGGTGCCTGGACACATTTCTCAGCATCTCTGGTTGCTGGTGTGGCAGCACTGGAAGACCTGAATCCTAGCACTTCTTTCAGACCTACACAAAAGTTTGAATTTGTGCCGTCTCGAGGCACCTCCTTCCTTCACCTCCACTTGGTGTTCTGTGCTTTAGGCTGTCTGCATTGCCCTTCACAGGGGCTTTATTCTTACAGCTACCTCTGATTGTAGGAGAAGGTCGGACAGCTTGTTTGCAGGGCACAACAGGTTCGTGTCACTGTGGCTTCTGGGTGACTGTACAGCATAAACAGCAATATAACCAACCCTAAGCTTACATAAACTTGCAGAATACATATTCTGTTGTCTTTTCCCTCTTACAGACACACGGCTTTCAATGTAATGACTTAATACCCCACAGAAGTTAATCTTTAGGCTGCTGCCGTTCACCCTGCACACACATCTGAGACCTCAGCCCTGCAGCTACTGAGCAGGAAGGGAGACACGGGGGAGGTGGGCTTTCCTCATGTATGCTAAGATCCTTGCTCAAAAAATAACCTGAATCTTCTGCACGGAGACCTACCAGCAGAGTCCATCTGCCCCCGCTCCTCGCTGGGCAGCAGAACCGCTAGGAGGATGTGTCCCGACAGATTCGGAGCCGATAAAATCTTATTTATCTTCAACTGTTGACACCGAAGCGTCTAGACTTGCCTGCTTCAGGAGGGCTGCAGCCAAGTCCTTCTTTCTCTCTTGAAGGAAATGATTTGCTCAACAATTACTTTTTCCACAAATCCCCCCCCCTCCTCCCTACCAGCCTCCTCCTCCTCCTCCTTTACATTCCACTCTCCTCATTAGCTCTACTCGAGACGTGTCCAGGACTGCAGTCAATGGATCCCAATGAAGCCACTAGCCTGGCAAGGGGGAGAGAAGAAAAGTGCTGCCTCCGGCTGCTAATTTCCTTGCACTCCCCAGCAAGCAGCTGCGGAGCTGCATCCTGGGACAGGTTTGGACAGATCGCAGTGGAGAGGTGATAATAATGTGTCTGTCATCTTACTCAGACATGTAGCATCTTGCAAACCGCAAATACCGTTAACCGGCTCGGACGAATCTGTTACGACAGATCCTGGAAGACATGCCGACTACAGAACTGACTTTTTCTTTCTAATTTTTTTTTAATAACCACTTTTTAATCACCGGCCTATCCAACTTCTCACTGAGTTGGAAATTCCTCTTAACGTTTTCCTTGCCGCTTGCTCACCACGAGCTGAGGTTTGCATGTGCATCCCTTGTGCTGAACAGGAAAGCATCCACCTGTGCCTGGTGCACAGGGGCTTGGCACAGCACAGTGGCATGGCTGCAAGGAGATGCAGCAGCACCCGTGTCCCCACCCCGCAGTGACCAGGACCTGCCTGGGATGTGGGATTTTCTCCTGAAGCCTGGCAGAGCCCAGGCAAGATGCTCTGGCCATGACATCCCCAGTCCCATGCTCACAAATGCTGGGCCACTGTTGAAGGGCTGCCACACAGATATGGGGTAGAGAGGCACCCAGAGGTGTCCTCTACCCATGCCAGTCCTCTACCAAAACCACCAAGAGCTGGCCCAAACCCCTGCCACCACTTCCCCACAGCAGACTGGCTTCCTGGCGTGTCCCATCTCACCTTCCTGCTAGTGAGGCAGTTGCCAGCAAGTCATTCCCTTGACCTGTGCATACCATACACGTTCAAGATAGTGGAGCTGATAGTGGATCGTGTTGGAACATCACACACCAAATTCCTTCGCCTTTTTTCTTAATTCCATTGTGTCTGGAGCTCCTGGAGCCTCATCCACGCCCTGCAGAAGCTCATGGAAAGCCTCCAGTAGGCTGGCTTCAATGGGCTTTGGAGCAGGATGATGCTGAGGTTGCTTTCCTATTCCTGGCATGCCAAAATATCCATGCTCTTTTGCCCAGCTACTCAGATAAAAACAAAGATGTTTATGGCTCAGATGTAGAGTGTACTGAGCCATGTATGCTCTTGCTGATTTTTAGGCCACTGCTGTTGGACAGATACCTCTGTAAAACATAGTATGCTGCCAAAGAGATTGAAGAATTTTCTACAGATGCACCTGAAGATCTTCCCCTCCTCTTTACAACTGCCTTTTTATTTCAACATACTTCAGGTATCAAGGAGAGCTTACCTCCAATAACCCCAATTATTTCCATCCTTCCCTTTCAGCTGCCATCAAAGAAACCATTTCAGCTCCCCATTCCCCCAGCACCAAAGCTTCAGCTGCAGTATTTATGGAGCAACTAGACTTGGGTCTAATTAAGCCCAAGTGCAGACTGGTTTGCTTTGAGTAATTGCTTGGCTACACCTGCTGTGGCAGGAGACCCTCAGCTTGGCTTTGACCCTCTCCAGCCACAGACACCTTCCATCACTGGCTGTGCACCAAAACAGCAAACATGGTGCTGTACACGGGCTGGTAAGGGGTATCCTTGTGGGGATGGGACCCCACCTGCCCCCAGGGTTGGCTGGAGAAGCAGACAGCTGCCCCTTTCCAGCCAGGCCACGGGGGGGCAAAGACCCCATTAACACTTCTGCAGGCTTTGATGCACGATAGCATTTTGGAGAGGAGGGAGCACTGATCCACCTCAGGCCTGACTTGAGAAAAATACTAATTATCTATCAGTTACCAGCTGGCCAGCGTGGTGAGGGGCTGCCTGCGAGAAAACAGCCAAGATCTGCTCACTGCTCCTGCATGTATGGGCAGCTCCAGGGAACTGTGAGTCCTGATAGCTTCCAACAAACAGGCAGGCTGCTGGCGTGCCTTGTCTTGCACAGCCACGGCTCCCGTCCTCCTCTCAGCCCCATCGGCACAGCCTGCTGGAGGGGGGCTTTCAGCATGCAGGGAAACCTTATTTTCAGCATCTGTTCGTTGCTCTCTGCTAATAAGAAGGCCATTAAAATTGAAAATGAAGGCTTTGTACAGAAAAGACCAGCACAGCGACTCTGGTTCAGAGTTGGCTGTGATTTTCCAAAGCCGAGCTTGATGCTGTGGATAGAGACAGCCTGGGCAGTCAGGACCTTGCCACCCACCTGCTGCCTGGCATCCTTCTGCAAGAACAGAGCTGTTTCTGGCAAATGTGGGCCCCAAATCTGTGCACAAAGTCTTCATCTCTCTCCACCTGTTCATGTCATAAATTTACAAATTTTCAAGGCTATAAAGAACAGATTTTGATCTTAGATTTTCCATACTGCTGTCTAGGACCCCTACCTACTTGTCCTGGATTAAGCCAATGGTATCTGCTTGAAGTACAGCTTATCTTTAAAAGACTCTTAATTTAAATACTTCAGGAGTTGGAGAATCCACCACATTCCTTGGTAAATTGTTCCTATGGTTAATTATCCTCACTGTTTAAAAAAAAAAAGTACGCTGTGTTTCTAGTCTGAATTTGCCTGGCTTCATCTTCCAAGCACTGGATCTCATTATGTCTTTTTCTATTAGATTAAAGAGCTGTCTGCTATCAGAAACCATCTCCTGTGCAGGCACTTGCAGACTGTGATCAAGCCACCCTTACTCTTCTCTAGGAGACCTTTAATGCCATGCATTTCTGCTCCAGATCTTTCATCTTCTTTGGATCTCCCTCCCAACCCTTTTCTATTTTGTCAACAGCTTTTTTGAAGTATGGACACGAGAGCTGCAGACACACTGTGGTCTGAGCAATGCTGTGTGTGAAGGCACCCCTGCTCCCCCAGCAGCAGTGACACTGTTGTGCTGAGCCCTCGTGTCCTCGTGGTTGCACAGTGATGAGCCCAAAGCCTGAAGAAGTCTCCTTTCCTAAATGGGGGATCCTCATTCACTTGGTTTATGTCTCACCTTGCATTATTAAAAGACTGTTTATCATTGTTTGCTTGAGCTGCAAACTTAATCAACTTTAATGTATGCGTTTCCAAACCCATGGGTAACCACATGGTAGGATTCTGCAATATGAGATGTGAATTCCTGCTACAGTTTGTTTTTCCAGCTGACTTACCCATTGCTGTGAATGGTGCTATACTGAGAACAGATAACACTGAGTCTCCCTGAGAATATCCTTCAGAGGAAAAAGCCTTTAGAAATAGGACTCTATTAGGCTACATGCTATGTATCGAAGAACTATGTCAAATCACTTGACAGGACTGTCTGCACTGAGTTATTTGTTTGGCAATGCCTGTGCACCAACTGTCAGTTCTTCATTAGCTGGAGTTTTGGTGATTCAGCCCAAAACTGAGAAGCTGATGGAGCTGCTGATCTGCCAAAGCCTTGCATTCACAGCAGAGGGATCCCTGCAGCTCTGAAATGATGGAGGACAAAGCCATGCAGGGGAATTCGTGGTCAATGCTAGCAACTTGCCTAGTGTACATCATTTGGTGCAGTAAGTCCTAAAATACTCTAAAGCTACCGATGAAATAGGAATTGTATTTTACTGTTGCTTCTTTCCAGCTGCAGGAATAAACCATGCATGCCCTTTAGCACACCAAGATCTTTAATTCAACTTCTCTCAGCAAGGACTGGACCACCACTGAGCCATCAGATGCCACTGTCCTCTGCTGTCCGTAACTTGTAGCTTTCTGTCACAATTGCCTGCATTTCCTACCATTCCCATCCTTATTTGTAAGCTTCGAGACTCACGTTCCTAATTTATGCAGAGAATCAATCTGCATATGTACATCATTATTTGTATGCTGACTGATGGACAGCGTATAATGTGTGATGTTTCGCTGAATTAATGTCATCCTTTAGCCAGAACAGATTTTCAAGCAGCCTAATTTTAATGCAGACTTTGAGCTGAGAAGGAGGAAGGAAGCAGCCCTGTTCTCCAACACTAAATAAACAGCTGCACAGCTGGGACAGGAGTGGGAGCAAGCCTGTCACTTCAGCAGGACCACTTGTGCAGGCAGCACCCATGGGCAGCAGGCAGTGTGCAGCCCTTTAGAAGTCCTGTGTTGGTGGCTGTTTCAAATCAACCATTCCCCACACTCTCTGGGTTACAAGGTGCTGCTGGCTTGATCTTGTTCTCTGTGAGGCTCAGCAGTGGTGCAGCGAAGCCTGGTCTGGTGCTCTGAAGTATCAGCAGCTCCCAGTGCTAGATGGTGGCATGCATTCTCTTCACCAGGGGAGGCTGCCACAGCATTGGCCAAGGGTGTCCTGAGTCTGGCTGCTTCCCCAAGGTGCGAGGTTAGAAGGGTTTACTCAGGACTGATGAGGCATGACTGCTCCAATATCCAAAGGTGATCTTAGTGCAACAGTTTGAGAACCAAAGCAATCCCTTCCTGACTACTGCAGCTCCCAGCAGAAAGACACAACAGCTACAGGATTATGGACAGCACACGGTGATGCTGAGATAGTCTGGGCTCAGTTTAGTTAGCCACATAAAGATCCCAGGTTCCTGACCACTGCCCTGCAGTAGGAGGAGCTGGACTGTAAGCCTGCTGTCTCCCACTGAATAGAACCAGTTCCTCCTTGTCTGCAGAGCTCCCTGTGCTTGCAAGAAGGCTCCGCACAGGAGGCAGCACTGTGTGAGTGATGCCCACTGCAGACTTTAGCAATCAAACCAGAACATGCCTCATTCTCTCCTCCAGAAACAGCAGCAGCCTGCCTCAGAAGTGATGGGGCACTTGTGGCCTGGGATGCAGACAGCAGCAGGACAGGGCATCCCTGCCAAGGACAGCTGCAGCTCACAAGAGGTGCCAGCATGGCATGCTCACCACGTGGGCAGGCTGCAGGGGCTTCCTGCTGCTCCCTCCTCTGCTCTTCTGGGGACAACCAGCCACCTTCGTGGCTTTTTTTGATTTACTCCCTGCAGCTGCAGCATGCAGCTGGGGTAAAGGAAGGGTCTTTCCTTACTGCTAATTAAAGGTGAGCACAGAATGTATTTTTAATAGGTGCTCTCCGTATTAAACGTGCACAAACATATCCTGTTTTCAGTGCTGCCCAAGGGTATCCTGCAGCACCCAGCCTGACCCTGCCCCACAGATGTGCCCACCCCATCACACAGCTGTCTCCCAGGAATGTCCAGCCAGGGACAGCAGCAAGCAAGCATCTGACACTTCCCTGTCTCATCACTCCGTAACAGGACAGCTAGGACAAGACACACCACACTGGTGTGAGTTTGGCTTCCATTCAGAGGTTTTGCTTTTCAAAATCACACCAAGGAACATGTCTTCTTTGATTCATTACCTATCCGGCTGGCACTGCCCCAAAGGTTTCAGCAGGACATCTGTCCTGTGACCCCATCTGCTCCTTTCTCTGTATGTCTCTGCAGCCTTTGTGGCATGGAAGTGCCTGTTTTCCTGTGCAGTTCCTACGCAGCTTTACATTTAACTGATTTCAGTTATCCTCCAACATGTCCAAGAATGGACTTGAGCCACCTCCTATCCAGAAGACCTTCAGTTTAGGTAAAACCTAACAAATGCATCATTTAGCATCATCTTGCAAGGAAAGACACTGCAAAAGAGTGACAGCCCAACCACTCCTAGGAGGGTAAGCTGTAGCTGATCGTGGTGCTCATCCCAACCACTGGTCAGCACACGTCAGCAGTGAGGGCTGAAGCTGAGGGACCAGATACAGGACAGCTGTTTTGCAGCCCCAGCCACTAATTCGTCTCAATTCAAATGCAAGTTTCCCAGAAGCTTGTTTGAACTGTGCTGCAGAGAGCCGAGCTGTCAGCATGGAGCTGTGCCGTGCTGCTCTGCCTGCAAGGACTCCTCACCCTGACCAGGTGTCACTGTCCCTGCAGCACCAGAAGCAAGCAGTGCCCAAAGGGCAGCAGCCTGCTGCAGGACTCATCTCACCTGGTTTTGCAGCACAGACCACTGCACTGCTGCAGAGCCTCCCTCTGAACACCCTCAGCACAAAGCACGTGTGCAGGTCCTAGCACTCCACCAGCAATGCAGGGCTGTAAGCCCGCCACGTCCTGGGCTCTGTCTGCAGAAAAGCATCCCAAGACACCTTCTGCCTACTGAGGAAAGGACTTTCTTAGCAATTAAGCACCTCAGCTTCCAAAAATAAAAGTGATTCTCACACCTTGGGCTGATACATTGCTCCTGGACAGCTCTGCTTGTATCCTGATAATGTCAAATGACAGCGGCAGAGGAAACCCTGTTGCTCCCTCTTTGTGTCACTTGTCTCATCGCAGCCTCTCTGCTCTGCAAACATCTTTCCACAGAAAAGAAAAGCCACAAGCATATCTGAAAAGAGCTCCTGGGGACATTCAAACGGCAGTGAAGAGGGCTGGAGGTGACCACCGTGCAGCAGGGAAACCTCCACAGCCACAAGTGCTGTTAGTTAAAAATACAGTCACACACATCCAGGACTCAGCCTGGATGTGACTTGAGGACTTTTTCCCACAAAAAGAAAAGCAGCTGTACTATGCTCAGGTCAATTCTTGTTTAGAGCAGAGGACTCCACTGTCAGTCTGTGGACGCATGAGGAGAATGATAGTGGCCCCAGACTGCATTTGGGTTGGCCCCAAACTCAGGAGTACTGAGCCCACATGGCATGCACGATGTGTAGCCATTCCTTTGTAAATAAATACCTACTCTGCTAACTCACTGTGACTTCTAGGGTGAAATTACTCCTCTGATACGAGATGAAAGAGGATTATAAATGAAAAGCAAGAACTTAAGACAAAGCTAAGAATGGCCCCAGCAGAACAGAGTGAAGGTCCATCTCACCTACTGCATCACCTCTGACAGCAGTCACTGGAAATGCTTTGGGAAGCACTGTGAGAACAGCTCAGGCACTTCTCCCTGCACGATTTTCCAGCTTTGTGATCTTCAGTGACATTTACAGGTAGTTTATGCAATTTCTGCAGCAGAGGTTATATTCAAATCACTGAGTTTAACCCATTTGGGAAAAAAACAAAAACAAAAACAACTAAACAAAAGCAAACAACCAACAACAAATACCTGTAAAAGTAAGAACTAGGTGTTTCTGCCTGTTTTTTCTTATCATGGTCACCCGTGCAGGTAAAGCCCCCACCAGTGGTGGCTGTGCAAGAACTACACATCCTGCAGTGCCACACACCAGTACTCCTGAGCATCCCAAACACCAACAGCATCCAGGCATGCACGTGTCTGTGGCAGCCTGGCTGAAAGCATTGCCTACAATAGCAAGAAGGGAAGAACGCATGCAACTTACTGTCCAGGTGGCTGACTTGGCTGTGCTGGATTGCTGGAAGGTCACCTCAAAGTGGTGGGGACCTGGGTAGTCAGTGTTGGAGGGGATGACGGGAGCTGGGGACATGGCGTCGAAGGTAGAGCTGGGCTGCGAGTAGGGTGAATGCGTTGGGACATTGGAGGTGTGCTCGGAGCTGTAAGGGCTGGTGGAGGCTGCTCTGCTGCCGATGCTCTGATCCATGCTGTTGTTCAGCAAATTAAACTGGGACTGGAGGAAGGGAAAAGGGGAGGAGGGAAAAAAAGAAAACACCAGCCAGTTTAGAGACATGGAAACCTCAGCTATACTTCTTCAGGACTTCAGGTGTCCTGTTACAGCTTCCTTAAAGGGCCAGCGTGCTGGAAAGTCAACCAAAATAGCTGCTCTGGGTTGGTTTGTTTTTTAAACAGGTCACCACTTGTGTAAAGGATAAACTCAACACATTTAAGTCGTCCCCTTTTATCAGCTTCATCCTCACTGGAAGCAGCATGATGCCAAGATCCCTGGGTTTCTAGCACATTTGACACGCAAAACAACTCTTCTGCTAGTGGGGGGAAGAGACACGTTATTTTTTTGAGCTTTGCTAAGATGTGGGAAAAGCCCTACTGCACTGAGGGGGAGTAACGACCACGGCACTACGCACACAACTCTGCTAGGCAAGGACCACAGAAAGGCTCTTTTCTTCCCCGAAGCGAAGCAGGTTGCTTCTCAGCAAATTCCTGGAACCTCACCAGCCTCATCAGTGTTACCAATTTCCAGTAAAGGACTGCTCAGTGCCAGACCTCACAGCACTGATAACGCCAGCCAAGCCTGCAGCCAGACCTCACGCAGGGCACAGGTTCTGCGGGTACCACCGCACCTCTCACGGGGGAACTGACCCTGTGCTTCTGGGCTCAGCCTGGAACTGAGGCTACTGGTGGCCAGAGTGAGGACCGCCTTTCTAAGGTGGGGAAGGAGGTCTTCTATCCAGTAGAAAAGGAGAAGGAGGCTTTGGCCTCCACTGTAACTCCACGTGACCCCTCTGCCCACCCCTGCCACACTGTGGCTTGACAGAAGCCTGGTGCGTGGAGGTGAGCACCCCACAGCCAGTGCTCTGCACCCCCTGTGGCACTGACCACTCGAGTTGCTGGCACTTATTGACGTTGTCAGCAGTGCAGCATCTGCTCAGTGCAGCCCGGGCTGGTGCAGTGCCTCTCATCCAGAGGCTGTTCTCCAGTAACCTCCGAGATCCTTATTGAAATGCTGATTTTGCAAAGTGCTCTTTCCACTTGGAAAATTCAGGTAGAATTAAAAGCCCCAGAGTGGAGACAGAAAAAGCTGTGGCTGTGATGGAGCACAGGGCAGCAGTGCAGGCCCTGCAGACACTGCTACATGTTAACACCGCCACCAGCTCAGCTCAGCTCAGCTCCTTGACATCATGCCCTGGATGCCAGTCAGTACCTCCAACCTCAGAGCTGCTGCCTTGTTTGCAAACAGATCACCACCATCGTGACGCCATTACCCCAGATCAGACCTTTTTCTGCACTCATTTACTTGTACATGTGGGTGCCACTTCTGGAAGGAGTTCCCTTCCATGGATATGAAGAACCAGATCTGAATGGTGGTTTGTGTAATTTGTTTCAGAGCTGGGGTGTTTGCTTTCAGTGGCTTTCACTGATGCAAGTTTAATTTGGGGAAAACCTTAAACTACAAAGTGCATAGTTGTGATGCAGCACACTGCAAATAAGGTCACAGAGCAAACTCCCCTATTTATACATCTACCAGCTCTTATTCCATGACACTGGGCCAAAACCTTGCAATCCTGCGTGGTGGGGATTGTGCCTTCAGCTGCTGAGCAGTTCTGGGAAGCCCAGGAGGCAGCACGGCGTGTCAGCTGGGCACAGCAGTGGGCTGGGGATGTGCCTGTGCCCTTGGAAGGCTGCTGGGCTGCGAGGCTCACGACTTAGGAATCAGGAGACGTGTTTTAACTTGGGATCCTCACCTCACCCAAATGCGTACAATGTATAATGGCTTGAATGCAATCACCCTTCTCCAGGAAAGCTCTCCTGTTGTCTGCATCTCTCACAAGGTTCTTGGAGTCTGTGACTAGCTGGAGGAATGCCGAACAAGATCTGACTTGCTTTTACAAATACAGCCATTTTGTCCCCCAGAACATGTGCATAAACCCCTCTATTTCTTCTCTATAAATAGCCCTGCTGAACAACACCCACCTGGGCTTTCCACAACCCCAGACTTTACCTGGAGAAAAAACTATGAGAAGCTTCAGCAAAATGGCATTAGAGGTGGGAAGTCAACACCACGCCACCACAGCCAGCTTCCAGCAGGGACCAGGGTGATACCAGCTGGAAGCTGGGTGGGAGATGTGAGGCATCGCATGGGAGGAGATCCCAAGGAGAAAAGGACTGCTCTCATTGAGGGCAGCACAGCAAATCCACAGCTCAAACAATCCATGAATATCAAGATTGAGCAGGTTTGCTCTCTTGTGATGACTGGGACAACGGAAAGGCTTCAGGGAACATTCTGCACACACCCTGTACCCAGCCATGGGTGTTTTCTTAGGAATAAATGGGAAGCGAGTGTTCCTCACTCGACAAGCAAACAAGCCGGGGTTCAGAGCTGCCGTAGCACACGTAAGGGCACAGTCAGACAAAAGCAGGTTGGGTTTGCACCGTCAGGCAGAACAGCAGCGGGTGCCGTCCCAGTTACTCATATCCTGTCGAAATGGGAAATAAACAGGAAGGGTTTTGCCTCCTGGCAAAATCTGCCGCTCTGGAGTGTCAGCTCTGGAGCTGCAGTGCAGAGAGGGGTGAGATGTCCCCTGGATGTGACTGGAAAAGAAACAAAAAGCAGTCCCAGCATGATGTAGTGAGATTAAAGCAGTTAGAGCTGGAGCTGTGTGCGGCTGAGGTGCATGGCAATGGAGCTCAGTGGAAAGGTGAATCGAGGCTGATGAACTGAACAGAGCATCACAACCACCCTTCCCATGACAAACCAGAAACCTCACAGCAGACCCATGGGGTGGCCAGCAGAGTATCACTTGCACTGCCCGACCCCAGGGCACTGCAGCACCCCAGCCCTGAACAGCACACTCAGCACAGCTGCAGTCATTTTTGTTTAAGTGAAGTTGTTATGCGACATAAAAGAGTGCTTTCTCTTAAAAAATTTATCACTTGAAACAAATGAATCACTCATTCAAGTCAGTCAATGCCCAGGACATCCAAAGGTGGGAAAGCCAGTCTCTGTAAATTAGAGGAAATTTTTCTTCAGGCCTTTTTCACCTCAATTAATACTGCATGTTTTATGATCTATCCTGCTCATCACACAGGTTGGTTACAAAGCAAAGCCCCCAGTTACTCGTGTTTGTAAACCTGTTGGAAGCAATACTCAGAGCCAAGCTCTGTGAGTCCAATGACTAACTCAGTTTTTAAGATTGAGCAGATTTTGGAAGTATCCCCTTAACAGAAAAATCCAAGCAAATCCAAGCAAGAGCGTTGGTACATTTGTCAACAAATCCAACATGGTGCTTGTGTACATATGTGAGCAAATATATACCTGTGTGTTTATACACATGCATCAATAACACATGACTGCAGAAAGGACATTTCCAGTAACAGCGTTACAGCATAGAACAGCGCAGTACATACATGGTTTTCATTACTTGCATAAGAAAAAAAGGAGAAATCAAATAATTTCTGTTTGGAAGGACACCGGTGCACCCTTCTATCTATAACTACATCTCCATCTAAATTTTTTGAATGCCAGAGAGCTGACACAAAAACCTTTTGACTAAGAAAGCAACCTCACCACCTGAGGACAGGGCTGAAGCTACATCGCCTGCAAGCACGGGTGTCTGCCCCCACCCTCCCAGTCACTTAAAACCAGGAAAGACAAAGCTGTCTGGGGATGTGGGTGTTTGTCAGGGGCTGCAGCCTCTGCATCTGAGAAGGTCTGAGGAGAAAGTTGAGCTGGGTTTGGCAGGCAGTGTTTCCACTGAGGGATGCTCACAGCTACCCTGAGCCTTCAGCCAGGTTTCTTCAAGGCAAGCACACAAATTTGTGTGTACAAATTGAAGAAGTCAGGGAGCCTGTGCTTGCTTTCATGAAAGGTTTAAATCAAACCTAGATCTCTGCAGAGCACAGCACAGGAGCAGATAAAACATGAGAGAAGCACAGACCAAGCTGGTGAAACTCCAACAATCCCAGGTAGACACAGATAATTTTCCTTGAGCTGCCAGGTCCCTCAGGTGCAGAGGAGCACTGGGTCCAGTGCGGTCACAGAGCATCCCAGGCAGCAGAGTGAAGGCTCAGAAGCCTTCAGGGCACAAACTGAGCTCCTTCTGCAGTGGCAGAGAGCAGTCACAAGCAAGAAGCAACAAGGCAAGCCCCGTTAAGAAAGAGTAGCACCTACCGTGGTATAATGCTGCATCGGGTCACTGATGTACAGCATTTTAGTCTTCTTGGGACTTACATACAAGTGGGAACTGTCCTGCCAGAGGAGTCATGGGGTCGGGAGGAGATGGAGCCAAGCAGGGAGATGCAGTGCCGGAGCATGAGGCGCGGGGCTGGGGCAGCAGTGCCAGGGATGCTGTGCTGACCACCTGTGTGTGGTTTGTTGGCTTTTTTGCTTCTTTCATCTCCCTTAGTTCTGTCAACTAGCTGCATCCAACAACAAAACGGGGCCCACCCCTTTCTGTCCCTCATGACTATTCATTAAAATGCAGGGCAGGCCCAAGCTTGCCCAGTGATGGACGAGGCTATACCAGCCAGTCCCACCGAGGGGAGAGCAGGGGTCCTGTACCATAATTAAATCCAGCCACACTTAATTCCAGAAAGCTGCTTGCAGCATCGCCGGAGTCAAAACCAGCAGCCTCTACCTGCAGACTGAGGTGGCTGCACTGGCCTGGGCCAGCTGATCCAGTGACACTGAGATCATTCCAGTTCGTACTTCTGGGGCTACACGAGCCAGCCGTGCCACCACTCTGTCCCTCTATTCACCCCACCCTGAGCTCTCAGGGGATTCTTTCTGCTGCATATCAGTGGCATTAGCAAACCATGTGAACAGCTCAGACTGGGTCTACCCGGGCTTAAATGCTCCTGGAGATCTCATTGGCAAAAATGCCTGGAGATCAGGTAGCCTCCCAAGTCTTAGCAGAATCTGCTAACAAATGTTCTTTTTCTTCCTGTCATCCCACTTTATTTCACTGGATTTAATTGTTTCATTGAGAGATGATCTATTTTTTTTTGAAGAAAGATCTAAAAAGGTGGGTGCTTACTGAACAGATAGCTGGAAGCAGGGCATGAGGTTGGAAGCTCAAAGACTGCTAGCTGCAGCACAAAGCCTGCGGTCAGCCAGGTCTCCTCCTGGCTCAGGGTAGAGGGCTGAATGGTCTTTGCTTCAGCCAGACACTGCTGTGGAAGTCTGCAGATTAGAGCAGATGGGCACTTCAAAGAGTAGTGGGCCATATTTTCAAAGATGAAGCCAGTGCACATCCCCTGCCTCTACACACTGTGTGTGCGTGTGGAGCCAAGCACAAAGAGGTCAGAGCAGCATCCTAAGTCAAGCTTTAAGCACTGCATGAACTGGAGCTGGCATCCCTAAGAAAAAAAACTAATGGTGGAAGAGGAGTTGTTCTCAGTAACAGTAACTCACATTATTTTCTTTATTTATTTTCATACATGTCAGCCTGCCATGTGTTATGGTGATGAAAACTAGCAAAACCTATACTCAGCTCTCTTTGAGCTCAGCAGCACAGTGCTGAGTTGCACAATGGGATCAATATAAATATTTACTCCTGGCTCATTAATTGGAGCTCCCTGGCCCCTGCAAGCCCCCCAGCCCTGTGGGAACAGACTGGTTGCACAAGGCTCCTGCTGGAGGGGGCTTCAGTTCCACAGCAATAAGGAGCTCTGCAATTAGCACTGCAGCCCCCACCTCAGCTGTCTGCCAGGCTCCTGCCCCGCTGCACACAAAGGCCTGGCAAGAGAGGGAAAGTAAGCTAAAAGCGAGGGAAAAGGAGGCTGGGGGAGGGGAGGCAAGCTGGTGAGGACAGAAACAGGGGCTTTGTGGAGGGAGATGCTGAAATGGATAGAGCTGCTGCATGCTGGAGAAGGGATGCTGGTGGGAGGCCAGGCTGCTTGGGGGAGAACCATTAACGCTGGGAGCAATACAGAGACTCATGCTGCCTTGAGAATGCCTGCTAGTGGATTTCTAATGCAGAGGGAGATCCTGATGCCAGATGAGCAGTAGTTACAGTGTGCTGTGCAAACCAGCCTTTGGCTTTCAGAAGAGATGGCAAGCTGGTCTTTTTGAGGAGGTTATTTCTAGTGCACAGTCTCAGTGATGTTTCAAACTGAGTCATTTTAAAGTCTCTGTTCCTGAAAGAGTACATCCTAAACGTTGCATCAGAGAGACACCCTGTTACCAAACTCAAGCTTTTCCTGCCTTACCTTTCCCAGAAGAACATCCAGGTGAACCCCTCAGCAGCAGAGCATGACATAGCCCTCCAGAAGCCTTGTCTGTGGATCAGCTTGCTAACAACTTTTCTATGTAGTACACTTATACCTGAGCAAATCATGCTCTGTTTCTATCAAGGTATTTGAGCTCTATCATCATCACAGCACAGAAGCCCTATTTAAGCAAACAGAAGAAGATGCAAGTGTCCAACACAGAGCCTGCTACCTACAGTCACTGGTGCACTTAATCTAAACTGTGACAGCTACCTTCTTGGTTCCCACTCCCAGAACTGTGACTGTCACTTGAGAATGATCTAGAGGAATGGCAGAACAGTCATTTTATTTCAGGTTACTGGACACTGAACCAAACAATGGCAGCTCTGCATTTTCAGTGTTTCTGTTTGAGTTACAAGTTCCCATTTCCTACCCTAAAGCCACCCAATCACCAGAGGAAAACAAGTTCATATCTGATACACCTCTCATTTCTGCAGTCTGAGAACACTCACCATAACAGAGTCATTCATGCCTCTCATCTGGAAGACATCCATGGTGACCTCTGTGCGGTTGGAGACCTCATTGCTGCCTGTATGACCGGATGGAGAGAGGTCGAAGTAGGTGCTGTCTGGTGCCCTATAAGCAAGCAATGGCAGATGGTCAGCTTTCCAGCTCTCCTGCACCAGCAACGAGGCCACAGCTCAGAAAAACTGGCTGTGCCCAGACCAGGCTGGTTGGTTGTTGGTTCTGGTGGGTACTGCTGGTAGATGCCCTTTTCCACAGTGTGCTGTGCTACATGGGTGTGGGTGGGGGCTGATGCTGTGCTGCTGGGGCAGTGAGCTTCCCAGCAGGCACAACACAATGCAAGTTGCCTTCTACCCTTTCAGAAAAGATGAGTCGGTGTCTCCTCTCCTCAAATACTGCAGAGGCATTGCTGACCCTGCTGTTCAAATACCTTTGCTTTCTTGTACAAAAAGTGTGTCCAGATGCTGACCTCTGATGTGCAAGAAGGCAGCAGCAATTTGCTGCACCACACAGCTTTGTGTGGCCCTTTGCTATGTTCATTCCTTTGCATTCATGGCACAAACTGAAACTGTTGACTGTTGCACAACCCTTCACTGAGGGAAAGTAGTTTGGCAAATGAGATACCCTGAGCAGATCAGAGCCTGGGAGCAAAATTCTGAATGCATGAAAGGAACATGTGAAAATTGGTAGACATGAAAGATACTAGTCTCCCTTCATGCCATATTGATTAGATGTGCTAATACAGAAGCACTTCTGCTTCAACACACACAATCAAATGCCACTTACAGTGTACTCCAGAGGTGCTCGAATGTTGTACTTTCATCAGCTGGAGAGGACTGGGACATCTTCACAGAGGGGGAATCTGACAAAGGATAGATCACTCTAGGGACAAAGAGAAACAGCAAGGTTAGTATTGCTAGAGTGCAAACAGAATGTCTCCTTTTTCCCTGGAGGCTTTAGAACCTGGACACACAGAGATTTTAATCTGTTCAGCATAGTAATGGAGTGGATGATCTAATGCAGCATTTACACTCCTCTATTCCTGGAAAATGCACAGAGACCTAAGTCAGCTGTACTACACTCAGATTGTGATAACACAGGTTGCAAATGCTGTGTCATAGCACCATGTCACAGGGTATCATTCCCTCTGTTTTCCACTGATGTCCAAACTCAGGTCAGCAAAGTGCAGGAATTTTCTGGGCTGCTGGGACAGCTCCCACTGGGCTCCCAGAAGTGTCCTTGCAACAGACCTCTGGTTGCAGGTCCTTTCACCAAAAGTGGTATTTCAGGTGATGACATCACCTCCATCATCTCCAGACTTACAAAGATGTGGGTACTTTGGAAAGGGACAGAGAGGCAGGGTTCTAGGATGTCAGCCCATTTCTGCTAAATGCTGATTCTGTGACGCAGGGTTCCCATCTGAAATGTTTACAGCACGCTCCAGCAGTTTTCAGCACTGCTACCCACACAGCCCCTTCCACCCTTTGAGAACTATTCTTAGCAATCATTTTGAACCAGGTTCATTCAGTAAAGAGCTTAGATCTCCCAGATACAGCAACACTGAATTCTTGAGTAGGAAGTCTCTGAATAAAACTGAAACACACATTTAGTTGGCAAATAAAGTCTTGCAGTAAGAATCAGAATCAGACATGCTTGGTGCTACTCCCATGAGAGCATGTTCAGCAGCCCAGCACCAACAAGGAAAACCCTTTTCTGCAAAGCTGGTGATTTATGGGTGGATGGGGTGATGATACCCGACAAACTTGATAGGACAGCACGGAGAGTGAGCTTGGATCATCTGCAGCGTGCTATGAGCTACAGAGAGCCCAAAGGTCCCCAGTTTTCTTGCTTCCTTCAAGCACCAGAGCACTGAGAACGCTGTCATCTTTCCTTTGTCTCCCAAGCCCCCGGAACAAAAGACAGCATGCTGCGGAGGGCTGGGCTGCAGCCATCTTGGTCAGCATGCTGCCTTCCTCTGCTTGCAGCTGCACCATGCGACTGCCCTCCTCCTCCTCCTCCCCATCCCCCTGCTCCCCAGCGCTGCAGGGGCTGCCACCCTGCCCTTCGTAACACATATGCATCCCAGAAGCACTCTGGTTACCCCTTGTACCCACACAAGGGTTACCATCTTGTTTCGGCTCAGAACCGACATCTAATAGCGAAAGCCTGAAAACTTCCTGCTTTTCAATCTTAAACCGCTCGTGGTGGGAGCAGCCGCTCTCAGAATGATGATGTTCAGGGCAGACCAGCTGCAGGGCTCTTTCAGTGGTCTCTGAGTCAGCTGGGGACCGGGTGGTTTAGGAGCAACAGGCACCGCACTAGACATTAAAGTGAAAGCAGGGTGGTGTCCCGAAAGCTGACCCCACGCTGGTTTCTGCCACATCTGCGACTCAGATCTGAGTGATGCAGCACCTGCAGATGCTCTTCCAGGAGGGCTTGGCACAGTGGCAGAGCCTTTGCTCCCCACAGGACTTTTAGCCGAAGACTGAGCTCATCAAAGTCTCACTTCCGCCCATCCCTCCTCGTCCCACGTGTAAACAGAGAGAAAAGAAAGGACGGGAGCAACAGTTTCAAGAAAAGGAAAAGCTCAGAGTTGCAGTGAGGCTTCTCGGGCCCTTACCCTGCCTCCATGCTGCTTTCCATGGCCCTGGGTATCGGTAGCATCAAGATGGAGCCAGGCCTTTTCTTTCAGCAGCGTGAGCACCTCCGCACCGCCCCGTGCTGTGTGGTCATGCTGGGTGACACCAGCTCTAACCACGTGGCTGCACTCGTTTTCAACAGAAAAAAAAAAAATCTGAATATTTTAAGGGCGTTTCAGAAGTTTCCTTTCTCTTTCAAAGCAAAATTGGCATTGGCAAAGCCAAGTCTGTGTCCACTCACGCCTGAGCACTTGGGTTCTGTGGTGCAGAGAGCAGCTGGGCTGAAGTGCTGCTAACACACTTCTCTTGTGCAGTGACTGCTGCACATGCTGGGAAAGCATCCGTGCAGCAATGCTGACAGCCTAAAACTTGGCCTATGTCATCTTAAGATGACAGAGAATTGCAGGAAACTTTGCAAATATCATTCCTGGAAGCTGGCAGCAGTGCTGACTGACTGACCCTATAGGGTCAGTGAGTGGTGGAGGCAGGGAAGGATGCAGGGCAGTCGTTCTGATGGGGCAGTCCAGCAGAAGGAAATCACATCCTCCTGGAAGCAGCAGAAGCCCTTGGCACAGGTTAAATGAAAGTGAACCAGGAAGAGCCTCGTGCACTAATTCTATCTTTATGGAAGTATTACTACATGACTTGGATGAAATTACCTCCCAGTGCCTGTCAGCTATGCAAATGGCACAGGGAGGTGACTAACCTGAGGCGGAACACGGCAGCAATGGCACAGCTAGAAAGCAGTCACAGCATAACCAGGCTCTCTGCCACTTCCAGTCTCTCACATCAGCCTGGAGGATATATAGCCTCTGCCATAAAGGCATCAGCTCCTTGACGTCACCCCAGCACCTCTTCCCAGCACAATCTGAGGAGGTAACACCTTGACTTCTGCACAGAAGGATTCTCTAGACAAACTTCTGCCAGCAGGATGATTTCCATGATGGCACCTCCAGAGACATACATCTGCTCCTTAAGCTGATGATCTCTTTGTCTAGGGAACAGTGCAGCAGTGGACCTCTGTCCCTTCTGTCTCTATGCAGTACAGATGCCTTGGGTGAGCAGACTGCCTGGGGTGACATTCAGTGGTGGCTGTGACACAGGACCCAATGGGAGGCTGCAGCAAGGCAGTCAGGCTGATTTACTGCAGGCATTTGGAGGAAGAAAGATGGAAACATGCAAACTAGGGGGCTCATTGCATGAAGCTGATGCTGCTGGTGTGATCTGCTTGTTTACACGTGGGGAGCTGCCTCCCTGCATGCCTTCTCAAGTGATCTCCACCATTCGCTGGATTGTTGCTTCCCTCTGTTGCTAGTTAGTGCATTGCAAGGAAATTGCAAAGTGGGTATAGACAAATGTACCACGTGCATACAGAGGGGAATGAAGCCTTGCTGGGAGGTGATGCCTGGCTGCTGAGTTTCTGCAGACTCTAGAAGGAGCATCTTCGATCTTACCATTAACTTTAAGCCTTAGCTTTGCCTGTGGCTCTTTCAGCAAGTAATAACACATTCAACATAATCCTGCCACCTCTAACAGTCTAAAATGAAATGTGACAAAATTTTTTAGCCACCTTAATGGGAGATAAATGCACACAAACCTGTACAACATGTCTCTTTCTAATTTTTAGAGACTTTTGGCCCAGCCTGAGAGAAAAAGACCTTGGGAACCAAAAGAAGACACACGTGTCAGTAAATCTGCATTGCAAGGCATCACTCTTTTCCCACGCAGTAGAGTGGGCTGCAGTGGGAGCACACAGCTGGGATTGGGACTTCTAAGGGTAACGGTTAGATATTCCTGATTCTCACAACAAAGTGCAGTGTTCTGCTTGACAGTTTGTGAGCTTATCTCCACACCTCCACTCCTCCCCTCAGCTACACACTGGGAACCATCCAGCTCATCCAGCCTGCAGCAAACAAGTGAACATTTGCAAAATACTGGCACATCCCAAGGTCACAACGCTCCATCCTCTTGCTCACTTGAGTAGTAACTTCACACACACAAAACATTGCTTACAAAACTGACCAAAAGTAAAGTGAGCTTTCCAGCAGCACACTCAGATCTCTGTCTAGTAGTATATTAACATCAGCATTGCTGGGGGAACAGGACACAGTGGAGCAGCCTGAGATATCAAGAAAACGACCAAAATCCACTCTGAGTCGACAGACAGGTGCTGTCCCTGCACCAGGCACCACAACCCTGCTGAGCCTGGCAGCGAGCAACCAGCCCCAGCATCCTGTCCGTGCCAATCCTCTTGTCCACTTTTCCATTCCAGGTTTGGCTGCTTTTTCCTCCAAAAGTGCTTTCACTCTGGAGCTAAGGCACTTTGGAGCGAACTATCCAAGATTCTTTAATCTTGAGTAACAATTCCACAAAGAAAAGCACCACAAATCATCTTCCAGCCGCGCCACTGAGCAACTGAGAGAGGTTCTGTGCCGAGGAACACACACACGCAAATCGTAAGGAGTTTCCCTTTGTCTTTTTTCTCCTACCTGCTCTGGCTCCCCAGGCACTTCAAGTTCCCCCGGAGGTCTCCCGCAGACAGGAGCGGCCTGGGATTGAGGATCTGTTATTTACTGCACTACAATCTAGTAGCGTCCCGGTCGCCTAGGCAATGACATTGGAGCTGTTGAAAGCTATGTGAAAAGTGAGGCAAAGGCTTGTGCACTCCCTTCCTGGAATACAAGGCAGTTACAAAGGGGTGGGGACAGCTCAGCCAAGCGTGCAGGGGAGTTAAGCTGGTCACCAGCCCCAAAACGGGGGCAGCAGCAGGGCCACACAGACAGCTGTTGTCAAGCTGGGAAGGAGACTGAAACCACCGCTCCAAAGAAGGCTTTGTACCCCACCAGACTGCTGCTCTGGAGTTGTTTGGATGCTCGTATTGCTCACCAGGCCCAGTCATCCCGCCTGGGGCACAGCAGCCCAGAGATAGTCCCCAGTGAGCAGCAAGGCCAAGAGCCTTCTTTCTCTCCTGAAAGCCCCACGGTATGGATCAGAAGATGGAATATTTGTGTTTAAAACCACCAAGCAGTGGCTTTCTCCACCTGCGGATGCAGTTCTCTGCTCTCTACGCTCACCCAACGTCTGCTGACACCGTTTCCACAAGCCAAAGGTCTGCTTTAGCAAAGCATAGCTCCAGACACAACTTCCCACACTCAACCCCATAACAAATCCTGATTTGCGAGGTCGGTGTGGGGTCATCAGGGGGCAGAGCAGCAGGCCCTGGGTCGGCTTTGGGCAAAGAGTGCGGCCTGCCCCTCCACTCGTGGGTCTTTCTCTCACCAAGCTTTAGGATCGCCTCTTTCTAAACACTCCGTGTACTGGTTGCGACTCATCTGCAGCTCTCGGCCTCTCATTTCCATCAGCAATTAGCCGGGAAGCGGGAAGCACGACTTGGAGCAGGCCGCAGCACGCCGCCTCTCCGAAACGTCTCAAAACCAAATTAGTGGGAAGTCTGCTAATGAGGGAACGGCGCCGATGACTTTGGCGGGCTGCAGGGCGCGGAGCCGCTCTCATTCCATAGCTCATTTGCATAACAATTTCTCACTCGCGGGGACTTCCCGCCGCCGGGCGCTCCCAGACACGGAAACAGCCCTCAGCGCGCGAAACTACGACTCCCGGCATGCTGCGCGGCGCCCCCTTCTCTGATTTGCTGTCCCGACAGGAAGCTACCGCCTTTTCCGCCGGCCTCCGCCCTGAGGTGCGGGCCGGGGAGCGGCGGGCGGAGCGGGCGGGTTTGAATCGGTGCCGCTCCCGGTCCGGCTTTGCGGGTTGCCATGGACTTTTCGGAGCTGTTCAAGCTCTCCGGGCTGCTCGGCAGGTTCTCCCCGGACGGGAAGTGCTTGGTGAGCGCGGGGCGGCGGGGCCGGGCCCGTGGGCCGCGTAGTGGGGGCGGGGAGCGGCTCCCGGCGGTGCCGCGCCGTTCCTCCGGGGGTTGACGAGGTGAGTGGCACGGCCGCGGCCCTGCTGAGGCGGTCCGTCCGTCCGGTTGGTGGCTGGCTGGCTCTGGGAGGCGACGGCCTCGCTCTCAGTGCTGCAGCGGTGTGCGCAGCACTGTTAAGACTTAAGAGGCTGTTAAGAGGCCTGCGGTCAGCACGGGGCTTAAGTTACTGACTCCGAGATGGTTAATGGCGTTCCCACGGGACGAGGAATCGACTTTTGGAAGAGGAGGTTTAGTCGTGCCTAACAAGCAGCCATGGAGCTAATGAGTTCGGTTTTTAAATGACTATAGACCCCCCCTACTGGCTTAACTATTTTTACCGTAGTTTGTGTTAGAGCGCAGCTTGTGTGAAGCCTTTCCTAGGGGTGAATACTGCCCTGTCAGTGGGTAGTGCAGCGTTCTGTGGTGTAGCACATCGAGCTTCTCAGGTCCTGTGCTGATGCTCTAACCCAGCTCAGTTCCTGCTTTTGCTCAGGCTTCCTGTGTGCAGTACCGACTGATCATTCGGGATGTGAATACCCTCCAGATCCTTCAGCTGTACACTTGCCTGGACCAGATTCAGTACATAGAATGGTCATCTGATTCTCTTTTTATATTGTGTGCCATGTACAAGCGAGGGATTGTTCAGGTAAGGACCCAGGCAGAGCTATTTTACGTTCTGTCACGTGGGTGTGAACAGCAGTCACCAGTTCAATGCTTTTGCTAAAGAAATTGAAAATGTTACTGATAATGTGTGGTTTGAGATAAAGCACTATGCTGTAACTTAAAAAGCTGTGACCTCATCTTAGCTTGAAATCAAACTGAGAATGAAAATATGTAGTAAACTGATTTAAACCAAAGCTAGAAAGTATCTTAGGAGTTTCTTCTTTCAGCAGAAAACAAGCGCATGCAAACTTGCCAAATGGTCTAAAGCATGTTTTATAAATTGCTGGATATAGTCAGAATATTTATCAAAGAAAAAGCTTACTTTACAATTTGTATTAACACATAGAGGTCTGGGGCTTACTTTTGTAGTGGAATCCAGCGCCAGTCTTTCATGGCCACGGCTTTCAGAGGTTTCTTGCCCTCTCTCGTCTGTGATGCAGGAACTTTATCTCAGCTGAAGCGTATTCTTGCAAGAAGAGTTTTCAATGAGCTGTTTGTTTGGTGCACTGTCTGCTTGGTTTCCTCCCTGACCTAGGTCTGGTCCTTGGAGCAGCCAGACTGGCACTGTAAGATAGATGAAGGGTCAGCAGGATTGGTGGCTTCATGTTGGAGTCCGGATGGTCGTCACATTCTCAATACAACTGAGTTTCATGTAAGTGTGAAGTCATGATTATTCTCCATGGTATCAGATGTTACTGTCTGCCCTTTGCCTCTTAAAATAACCTGAAGCTCTTAAAGCTGTAGTGGTGGTAAAGAACAGTTTTCTTATATCCCCAGAGGTAACCTATATTAGTTCCAGTTCAGATGTTACTCTGTTAACATTTAATTCTCTGGAGTTTGTTAAGATATAAAATAGACTCTTAACTTATACAGATAAAATCAAGTGCTTAAGTGTAGGATTAACTTTCATTTATGAAAGCAGTTTTGGTAACCAAATATGTTGGTAGCTCAGAGAAATCCACAGACATCCAAGAATGACTTTTTAATTAAAAAAATAAATAAATTAACTGGTGAGTGCTTACAGAAGTGCTTGGTTTTTACACGTAACAGTCAGAGGGATGTTGGTAAGCACTTAGAAGAACTATGTTCTGGAACCTGGGTAAAGATGTAGAGTCCAGATCAGTGTGTGTATGCTGAGGACTTGGAAGGATGTGGAAGTCTGACTCTCCACCTTTTTTAGCTGATGATTGATGGGATTCAGTACAACAAACAGTCAGAAAATAGCTCGGAACCACATGCAAAAAGCTTTTCTGTTTAGTGTCTTTGACTTTTTCAAAACAAGTTGGATTTGAAATGATGCATTGTTGCCCTGAATTTGGGTATTTCTCTGCAGGATTTCCCTTTTTCCATCCAAATATCTATCAATGGGTTACAGGTGGGGGGTTTGTCATCTGTGTGTGCATACTGGAGTTAGTGTAAGTACTGATGCTCTCAAGGGAACCTGTGAAGAAACACACATACAGGGTGGAATTTCCTGGCCAGGATTTTTGGTGCTGGCTGAGGTAGAGATTTTCTGACATTTTAGATCAGGGATGTTATGGAGTGATTAATTTAAACCTGAGTTTATCCAGGAGCAAGCACCTTGATAGTGATTAGAGTTGTAGCTCTGGACTCACATTTTAAGTCAGTGAAGACATGCTGATGGTCAGGCAGGAGTGTTGTTGTCTCTGTAACCCAAACTGAAGGCTGGTGCTATGTGCTACAAATGAGTTCCTTATGGCACATTCGTGTGGGGGTGGACTAGCAAGTATTTATTACCTCCCAATAGAACTTGGTTTGACCTTAGAGGATTTCATTAAGCCTTTGCCAAGTTGGCATCTGTGTTGGGATAAGTTTTCTTTCCAGCTGTAAACAGGTTGCTAAATTAGCTTTGTCAGACAGCTGCCTGGGTTGTAGCAATGTCTGAGTTGTGTTTACTCTATAGCAGGCTAAATCCATGGTCTGGTGGGACAGGCGTTAGCAGTGCTCGGGACAGAAGCTGTCAAGATACTTAATATTGGTGTATTATGTACATTATGAAATTCAGGGATTGCCTGGGGGGCTTTTGGTTTCCTGTCAACCAGTGCAGTTTGGCTTTGGTAGCTTGACATTTTCAAACAGCAACAACTAATTACTCATGCTTGTAATTCTTCAAGTTAACATATGAGCTTCGTTGTAAGCTTGCAAATTACTTTAATTTCTACTAGAGACTTCTTTAACCATATGGTTGTACTAATTCATTTCTAGCAATCCATGCTTATTATTGCAACAGAATTTATTCATTGGCTAACTTGCAGTGAGGCTTTTTGCAGTAATATCTTTACATTTTTGCATAACGTTCATAGCGAATGATGTTATGTTTTCTCTTTTTTAATATGACTGCTGTGCAGTCTCTAACTGAAGAAGATTGCCTGAGAATTCTGCCAGGTTCTGAAATCCATTGTGGCTCACTTATCTTCCGAGATGAGCAGCAATGCTCCCAGGGTATTTAAATTTTAATGTTAACAGAAGTCTGCAAACGTGATCATCTTACTGCAGACAAGTCTGTAACAGTGTGTAGGTCTCCCGAGCCCTAAGAAATATTACACAGTGTACAGTGATGTAGAATGGTATGGATAACCATCTTATGGATAACCACCTTTACATGAACACCACAATAAACAGTATAAGGCAACTAAGTGGTATGGTCTGGTGACCAGGAGCATATACAAACTCTATTCTTTCCCTCACAGTAGTCTGGAATTGGAGGAAGTTGGAACTTGGTATCAGTGTTATTGCTTTGTGTAGTGCCCTGGAAGGCAGGTTGCTGTCCCTTAGCTATTGTTTGTTACTGTATTTTGTAGCAGGTGCTTCCTCTCCTGCTGAAGATGCTCTGTTGTAGTGTATCTAGCACAGCAAGCTGCTTGCTGGAAGAGTCTGTGTTATTGGTTCGTCCTGTGGAAGATGTCACACCAGGTATTGTTCCTCATTCAGAGCTGCTGTTCCACACAATGTGTAGAGTTTAAGCAAGAGCTGCAGATAATACAGAGAAAGCAAATGGGACTTTAACTTATCCCAAACTTGAAGGCCTTGTGATAAAGTGGCTGGAGCTCATCAGCTTTGTTCTAGAGTGTTTCAGTTAAGACCTATGTTTTGAAATGACATGTATTATACTTTCTCTAGATCCACTTTAGTACTGAAGCATTAAGAAGCTTCCTTAGAGCTACAGTGGGAGAAAAAATGTGTGTGTTTCTGTGTATATTGGAGCTAATCCTTAGTAACTGGAAATGGCTACGTTGGTCGAAAAATGCTCTGTGTCGAGGAATGCGCTCTGAATAATCTTCTGAAATCCGGTGCTGACAGACACTGCTATGTAAGGAGGCTTTGTGACCCAGTCAAGTCTGGGACAAAAGTTGACAGTCATTTGAGATGCAAGGTTGTTTAAAAGTGTGTTTTTATCTATTGAAAATCACCAGTCCTACACCTGCCTATAGCTGTCAACATTGGCCATAGTCCTGAACCCAGCACTGGAGACTGTTTATCACGTTACCATCTAAATGCTTTTTATTTCTCAGCTGTTTTTAGGCTATTTTAAAAATGCTTCTGCTTTTGGTTTGATTTTTTTTCCACTGCAAAACAACAGCTGAAAACTTGTCAGACTCTATTATCGTTAGGATTTGGGTCTGACAACTCCAGTTAATGTAGTAACTTATAGTAAAAAGGGGAAAGTACCCCCAAAATGGGCAGAAAGGGATGCCTGCCATGAGCTTAGCTGAGCACAGGCTGTTCTGCTGTGAAACCTATTGTTGCTTCCCCAAAAGCTCTGAAAAATTAAGAAAGAACAACAGAACTTATGTTTGTTTGTTTTAATTTAAGCATATTTGGCTTTCTTTTTTCATCCTCTGTGCATTTTGTTTCTGTCTCTCAGTTCTCCCTGCTAGCTGTGAAATAATCCTTCTCAGACTGGGGCACTGGCAGCTTGGGTAGGACTGTAGATATAACTTTTCAGTTCCACCTGGGAAGGTGAAGGCTCTCCCTTTTTCCTTGTGTTTAATTGTAATCCCTGTTAGTGTCAGATAGATATGAGAGCCGTAGGTGAAGTATACAATATAACTTTCCAGTTTAGGAAAACGTTTATTACCATAGACAAATTGAACAACTCACAAGAATCCTAATTGTGGAAATCAGAACACTTTGCTTTTGTAAGTGTCTAATATTGGTCCCAAACTTTTTAGGTTATGTGTGGTGTGACTTGGACAGGAGGTTGCCATGAAGCCATTGCAGAACTTACACATGGTCTCCAACTTAGTTGGTTTATGAGTCTCAGGCAAGGCTGAGGTGACAGTAAGAGCCCTGTGCTGCTTCTCACTGAGAGATTTCCCTTCTGCTATGCGCTTCAGCAGTAAGGTTTTGCCTTTTTTGAGGCTTGGAGTCCTCCTGTAGGGTCTGGGGTAGCAGCGTGTGTGACACGCAGCAGGCCAGGTGAGTTGACTGGGGCCAAGTGGCAACACAAGTGTGAATTTGGATGCCTTTGTCAGGAAAGATTACAATCCAGACCTCAGCATTCAAAGCTTGCAGCTGCTAAGCTCGTATTAAGTGGCTGTAGAATGTGTTGTGTGTGCTGCTTGTTTTGGTCAAGGGAGGAACAGCAGCAAGTACATTTAACACTGCAATTAATAGGAGCAAGCAGCATATCACTATTGCAGCTGCTGTAGAAGAATGTGAGTAGGCATTGTGTTGGTATTTTTAAAGTAAATCTTGCCTGAAGAGCAGACTAACAATGCTGTATTTTTGTATGTCCGGAAGTGAGCAGTTGCAGTGATAAAACTTGATTAATGTTGTTCATCTTGTGGATTCCACTGGGATCCCTTAAACTTTAAGGTGGTACTATAGATGTCTAGCTGTAATCCCATAGCTGTTAAATAAAGGAAGAGATAATAAAGGCTGCATTAAATAGTGTGGTTTTTTTACACTTTGGGCATATGAAGACTGGAATCTGATATGGCCATTGCTCTTTCCTGTCACATTTTAAAATAGCAGTTTTGTGTATGTGGTCTTCCAAAGTCTTGTAAGTTTCTTAAATATATGTTAGAAATGAGTCAGAACAAAACAAAAAAAAACAGGTAATGATGCTCTTTTGCTTTTGGTTTTCACGTTCCTGGAGAGAGAGAGGCAGTGTTTGTTAGGAATCTGTAGCTTGGTTTGAACACAATCTCAGTTAATGCCCCTGCTGGTAATTGGTCTGCATTGGGTGCAGGTGGGTGATTGAATGGTAGATGGTGCTGAAGTTATACTTCTGTAGTGAATCAAAATTAACTTGTTCAGTGGTCTTGGGAAAGATGGTTTTATGACTGTGGATATTAATTGCAAAAATAGTCTTACCTGTGTCTATTCTAGAATTTCTTACCTTGGTGCAGTAAAACTATAGGAGAACATGGGATGAAAAACATACCCTGGAAACATTCCTTGCTCCAGATATAAATGCAAAGGTTCACATGACATACTGATTAATGCACATATGTCTGGTGTGGCTGCCGTTGCTAAGGGAGAGTAAGTATTTGTTTTTAATTGAATAATCTGCAGATGGCAACACAGAGCTTCCAGAATGCAGGCTGTGACCTTGAAGAGCTGTGGAGGGGCTTGTTTTGCAGCTGACTGCCTTCTTTGCAGTTTTCATGTTCTGTGGATGCTCAAGTCTCCAGGAATACCACAGGCAATGGTGTTTAATGCTGTGCTTTTGTCTTTTAACTCTGATTCTTTCAGTAGCTCTGTAATGTGGCCTTCTTGTGGGTGACTGAGAAGGGAAGAACAAAATGTAAATCAGCTGTCAAAACCGAGCGTGTGGTTGGAAGTTTAAAACCAGAACTAGGTTTTAGGGGGGGGAGTTTATGCACTAACTTTTTCAGTCTACAAGAAGCAAATACTTCCTTGTCTTTTTCTCTCAACAGCTGCGAATAACTGTGTGGTCCTTGTGTACTAAATCTGTATCTTACATCAAGTATCCCAAAGCTTGTCAGCAGGGTAAGTGTCATTGATTTCCCACAGGAATGGGATTGAACACAGGGATGCATTTCACTGTGATGGGTACCTGGGTGCCACCTGCTGTGAGTGCTGCCCTGGGATCCGAGCAGATCCAGAAGAAATATAATGGATCTGTGTGCCTGTTCTACACGTCCTTCTGTTGTGCTCCCTCCCTGGAGGGTCCTGTAAGGCAATAGATTCAGCTGGATGTGTTGGTGATGATGATGACAATGTATTACACAGAAAATAAGAGGGGGGATGGGGACTGACACGTTTTTTGCCTCCCCTCTTACTTCTTCGAATTAGGAGTAACTACACTTTTAATTTTTTTTTTGATGAATCATCAGTTATTGTCTTGTTCTCTCACTTTCCTTTCTGCCCTCTGGCAGGGATTGCTTTCACCAAGGATGGCCGCTATATGGCAGTAGCAGAAAGACGTGACTGCAAAGACTTCGTTAGCCTCTTCGTGTGTAGTAACTGGCAGCTGCTGAGGGTAGGATGTGTCTCTGACTTCCACTGCTTCTGCGTGGGCTACAAGCATCTGTTGCACACTACTTTAAACACCATCACTTTGCTGCTCTAGTTTTAGACTTGCCATTGCATTTTCTAGCCAGCATCTGGCTCCTTTGCTGGCCTGCAGCATGCTTCCATAGCAGAGGGATTCTGTTCAGGAAGCTGTGTGTGCTATGTGTGCAAAGAATCTCTGCTGGCATGCAGAAGTCCCACCTTTAAATGCAATACGTGAACTTATTACCATGGCACTGTTTGGTGTAAATGATAATGGAAGTGTCTGTAATGCTAAATATAAAATATAAATATAATGCTTTCTGTTTAAAAACGTTCTGTGAAGTATGTGCACTAGCATGTTTAGGAAGAATCTGAGAAAATAAAAGCCATTAATGACTAGTCTGTACATGGGGTCACCTCTGGTTCAGGAATTCTGAGTCTTAATGGAATGCAATGGAGAAATCTGAGAAATAAAAAACCAACAACCCAGTTAACAACCAAAAACAACAAACAACCCCACAGATAAACTAAGAATTAATCTCTTCAGTGGTAGTAATTTCTAGGCTAGCATATGGAAAGGCTGTTACATTTGTGGTAGCATTTGGGAGGATGAAACAGGATTATATTTAGTGTTCATTAGTGCAATGCTTCCAGTGACATTTTTCTCTTTTGGGGGCAGCATTTTGATACAGAAACACAAGATCTGTTTGGGATTGAGTGGGCTCCTAATGGCTGTGTTCTGGCAGTGTGGGATACGTGCCTTGAGGTATGTGGAGAAAGATTATTTCAGAGTTGTTTGTTTTTTACAGCTGCTATGCGTGAAGCAATAACTGAAAATGTGTTGTTAATATTTTTCTAAACCAAAGTAAGATGAGCTCAACTCCAAGGAAACATTTCAGAATGTTACACCTGTGTGGGTAATGGGCATCCTAACAATGTGTCAGACTTATGTGGGTCTTTAGTGACAATGAAATAGGTTATTAACATCTAACTTATGCAAAAGTGTATTTGTAGTTTTGATTGGGAACACTGTGGGAGCTGCTATTCAGATAAATGATGAAAGAGTTCTTATGTAAAACAGAGTTACTTCATATTGCATGAGAATTTAAGAAGTGACCCAAAAAGCTAGTCAGGAATATGTAAATGTTATTTTTTCTGATGGCTGTGAAGTTATGGGCATTGAGACCAAACCAATTAATCAATCTGTTTCAGTACAAAATATTGCTGTACTCCCTTGATGGCAGACTGCTGTCCACGTATCGTGCTTATGAATGGTCATTAGGCATAAAATCAATTGCATGGAGTCCCAGCAGTCAATTTTTGGCAATTGGCAGCTATGATGAAAAGGTAAGAAATAGAAAAGAGAAAATTAACCTGTCTAAACCATTTGCAGAATCTTGTCCTGACCACTCTGTCTGGCAATGTCTTCTTGAATTAGGTGCGTATCTTGAACCACGTAACCTGGAAAAAGATCACAGACTTTGAGCATCCAGCAACTGTTGTTAACACAAAGACTGTAAGTATGGATGCAAACTCTGCATCATTATCAGCACTTTGTTGGTGTGGCTGTTTGTTTCCAGAGATGCTAGCAAATCCATTTCATCCTGAAGGCTTTGCTTTTATTTTCTTCCCCTCCTAAGCCCTAAATAGCGTTTGGCAAACTTCTTAGATACTTGAGGTTGTAAGGGAAAAATAAAGGAATCCTTTCAGACTTTCTGGGTTATGCAAACAGTTTTCAGTGTGAGCAACAGGAGATTCTCCCAGGGCTTCTGCCACGTGCCAGTGCATTTTACTGTAGGTGGTGATTGCCTTACAGATTAGGGGATGTGGATCATGAGGGCAAACTGGGGAACTTAAGAGAGATTTCTCATCTTTATGCAATTTGCAGCTTTTAACATTATTTTGACTGAGTTCTGATTAGATCTGTCTTGTAGTTACAAGCTCATCGAGCTCACCTCAAGAGCATTTCCTGTTAAGAATGCAGGCAAAGAGATCTATAGCTCTTGTTTCAAAAATCACAAGCAGTTTTCATTCTTCAGGGTGAAAGGAACACACGGTGCTGCATGGCACTGCAGTTAGGACTAATCTTCCATTGGACAGACACTGTAAGAGTTCACATGGGAGACAGTAGGTCTGTGAAACTCCCATTTCTGTGCTGATGCATCTTAGCCAGAAGCAAGAACTTTTCTTAATTGAAAAATGACCTTTTTTTCCTGTGAAGTATAGAACATGTAATGGAAGACAAATGGAAATAACTCTGCTGATCTCTACTACACAGACAAGAATTCCAGTTGGTATTTTTATCCTGTTTGGAGGATGAGGAGTTATACACATGCTGTGAAAATGGTTTTTCTTCTGCAGTGTTGCATTTTGTGTTTATTTATGGTAACATAAGAGTAAAGGTTTCTTGTTAAACAAATGAATTCTATATTTCCATTGCATTAAAATAATTTATTGCACTGCCAGACGTAGGTTTCAGGAATACTGAATGAGGTGGACTCATTCTTCATGGACTTCAAAATTCATTTACCTGCCAGAATATATATATTTTTAATCATGGTTCCAATAGACAAATGAGTCAGTGAGAATGCAGGACACAGTGTTTGCCTGCTTGAAGCCCATCTCCTTCACTGGTCAGCTAGGGATGCTGAGATGCAATACCCTTGAAAATACGGAGTAAAACACTTGAGTTAGTGGATGTGATTTCTTAATAGCACAAGTTCAAACCCTTCTCAGAACTGTCACTTGTTTCTTTGTAGATCGTGTACAAAGAAGTGGAGAAATCCCCACCTATTGAAACAGGGAGGCTTTCTTTCCCTCCAACAAGAGCATTGGCTAGTTCTGTCTTCAGCACACAAAGTAAATGTAAGCCAAGGTTCAGTGAAGTAAGACACTTGAGCTTGCCATCTGAAGTCTTTCTATAAATAAATGTTTTGTGAACGCTGATATCAGAACAGATTCTCAGTAATGGTCAACAATGCATGATCAGTATTTCTCTACTGTTTTCACTGTTTGTGCTACTGTCAAAGTAATTCACCTTTCCTTGCACTGGTGCTTGTTTGAAATACTAGCTAAAAGATGGTGGGAAAACTTGTTCTTACCTATTTTTCATAGTTTAATCTCAGAGTTGGGATTTCCAGTCCTTTTTGGTTTTTGTAGAAGAGTTAAGAGTAGAAAGCTGACCATAGAAAGGTGCAATGTGTTAAAAACAAACAAACAAAACCTGAGGTTTCTGATTGGAGCATCTTGCAGAAGAGTAAAACGCTGTCGTGTTGTGTCAAAAGTGGGATCTTCTTAACAGCTGGAATTAAATACTTTGTCCATTCAGGCTTGCTAAGTAAAGTACTTTTATTTGCAATTCCAGATGACATTTCCCAGGTGCCAGTCTCTTTCCAGTACATCAAACCAGTTGCTGATAGAGCTAATCCTAAAATGGGGATTGGGATGCTGGCATTCAGTCCAGATAACTGTTTCCTGGCAACCAAAAGTGGTAAGTTCCTTGTGCCCTCTGTTAAAGGAGAAACCTTTCTGTTATACGTGCATTACCTTGAGTTTGGCTTTATTATTTAATAACAGTACCCTGCTCTTTATATTTCTTCAAATATATATGGAGCCACTGTACTGGAGAATGAAGTGCACAACTCCTTCCTGCATGTGTCTCTGGGAAGGCAGAGTTCTCTGTAGCCTGTCATAGTGGGGCTTCTGATAAACACAGATGGTCATGGGGTTAACACTCTATGTTCCCCTTTAACAGAGCATAACTCATAATATGAGAATAATTCAATAGAAAACAGTGAGGACTGGAAGGCAAACTGAGCTCTTCTAAAGAGGCTGTGAGACCTGCTTTTCCTTCAGATATTCAAATGATTTTCTCTTTCTTTTCTGTTAGATAACATTCCTAATGCTGTCTGGATCTGGGATATTCAGAGACTGAAGCTGTTTGTAGTGTTAGAGCAGCTGTGTGCCATCCAGTCTTTCCAGTGGGATCCACGGCAGCCTCGACTTGCTGTGTGTACAGGAAACAGCAAAGTCTACTTATGGTCCCCAGCTGGATGTGTGTCAGTACAAATTCCAACAGAAGGTAAAGCTTTCTGCAGTGCTCTCTGCAAGCCATTATCAGCTTCTTCTTTACAAATTATTTTTTCCACTTTTAATTTGGCCCAGGCATTATTATGTAAAGACTTAGCTGTGACTTACAGCTTCTTACAAGCAGGTATTTCCATCCTTAAAAGAAATTTGTACATTATTTGCACTGGTCTCTGCTGTACAGATTGTCTGCTGTAGCAGTAACAAAATCAGATGTGCTATTTTAGAGCTTCTGAGGTGGGAGGGTATCTTTTTGCAATGCATGCAGCTTACCTAAGAAAAGGTGACTGAAATAAGGTGCTTTTTGCTGTTTCTGCAGGTGAACTCCAGATTGTCTCTCTCTGCTGGCATCCTAGTGGAGATTCCATGGCACTTCTGAGTAAGGATAACTTTTGTGTGTGTTACTTAGAAAGAGAAGAAGTGAAATAACCATCATTGCACTAAAAGTGCTCACAAATCTGAGGAAGAATGAGGAAAGGGGTAAAGCCCAACCTGAAGTGTTTCTATTTATAAATTATTTATTTGAAGGAGCATAACTGAAGTCCAGTCTGTAAAGTGCTGTGAGTGTACCTGAACGATGTCATATCTGAGGTGTGGAAAAATGAGGTCTGGGTTTCAAGCAGACTTTAGTTGTGATGTAATTAGATTTTCTTGCAATTTCTGTCAACTGTGAAAATCTGTTTTTCTAAAACTGTAGCTGAATGTACATAATGTATAGACACTATTTAAATTTGCTAATTTCCAATAAATATTTTGATAATTATAAACTCAGTATGATTCTGACTAAAAAACTGTGCTATTAATTTGACAGCTTCGATCTCTGCAAAATGAATGAAGAATGTGTTGAGGGCATTTAACTTCCCTGAAAGGTAACAGTTAAGTAGACAGCTTAGAAAATGCATTGAGAAGAGCACACAACTTGTTGTGTACTGCACTGTTATTTCACTTTTATGTACGTTTCAGAAACACACATCAAGGTCACAAACATGCTACAGCGGCACAGTATTTATTCAGCTTTGTAGTTGTGCAGACAAAAATGATGTGTATGGATCTCAGACCACGACAAAGCTTGTTACAGTAATCTCTTCTGGCTATAGCATCTCTCCCCTGCTTCTGAAATTCAGTCCTGGAGGTTTGCATGAGGTTAAGTGTAAGGATGTGTAGCATACAATGCTTAAAGTTCTGTCTCTGTTAGGAAGTCCCGTGCTGCTGCTGCCCCAAATTTGAGTGGAATTAAGAAAACTGCCATGAATATAAATGTGATTAAAGTAGGGTTATCCTTATAAAACATACTTCCTATAAAGGCTCTGAAGGAAAATGTTTGCGATGCTTTTGGCAATACTCTCTCAAGACAGCAAAAAAAAAAGGTACAAAATGGCAAGTCAGACTCAGCTGAGAAGGAGCTACTTTTACAGCCAGCTACTAAGTACACTTTCAGCCATGTGCCTGTTACCAAGTAATAGTTCACAGCCCCTGCTTCTGAGCAGGTGCAGCAGTGCAGCTGCAACAAGATTTGCTGGCTATCTGGCAAAGAACAGCTGTTAGGTTTGAAAGCTGTGGCAGTCTTCATCAGAATGCTAAGATTACTGTAACTCTGGGACACTGAAACCTCTAAGCAATACAAATCAATCCCAAGCCCCACATGATTTAGGGGTACAACTGTCACCTGGCATGTGTGCTACACAGTATTTTGGATATTGTTTGTAGCAGATAAAGATTGCACAGGATGAACGGGGGAAAATGTGCAGTTAGAAATGGAAGAGAAAGCAGTGCTGCTTGCTGGCCCCTCTAAGAGCTGTTAGTTAAACACAGAATGCAGGAATGGCAGCACTGTGTGCTGATCTGCCTTGTGCATTCTCCATAACAACCAGGGAGCCCCTGAACTGCTGGCTCTGCAGCCACCTCCTCTCCTTCCCCTGCTGCCTTCTCTTTGCTCATCCAATACTCTGCCCCACACCTGCTCTTCCCAGGAGGATAACATAAAATCACTTTCCCTTAAAAGGATCAAATGCCATGCATTTTAAAACCCAATTTTGCCTCTCGTCATGGAGTAGCCAAGCTTGGCCTCGTTGTTGATGAAGGACATCAAGCCCACGTAAGTCTCAATCAGGAGAGGCCTCTCCAGCACCAGTACAGAGTTGTCCCTTCCTGGCACTGGCCATTCCTTGTGGGCTTTCTTCACGGCTTGGATGAGCTGAGTTTTAAAGTTTTCCAACTGAAAGATAAAAAAAATAACAATCACCATGACAGTTTCTCCATTGCTTAAAAAGCTGCCATGCTTTCATAGGGAAACAGTTACTGAAGGTGTAAAGGGCCAAGGCTAAAGCTGTGGTTGCTGTGACTCTCACATCCCATAATGAACTTCACATTCTGACAATTATAGCTGATGCCACTTACAAGCAAGCGGGCTGGATGTGTAAAAAGATTTCTGTTCTCCTGCCATTAACATTGGTGCTGAAGTTAAGTTACTGTAAGAGCAACCACTGAAAGAAAAGAGCTCCCAGGTGGAGGTTGGTGTTAGCAGCTACGCCATGTGGTTAATTAGCTCCAGATGAAGGTCAGCCCTTTGCCTGCAGGTAAATGAAAGCAGGAATGGCAAAAAGATGCATTTGCTTTTGGTTTGTACGGGACTCCGCACTTCTGAGAGTTTCAGCTTCCCTTCTGAGTGAACCAGCTGGCCCAAACTGATCCAGCAGAGGACAGGAGGATGCCTCCTGCAGCTGAGTCCTCGGGTTTAACTGCTCCTGCGTGAGGAACCCACACCACGACACCGACAGCCACGTGGAGCAGCGGAGGCCGTTCCCTTACCAGGCACAGCGATGCGACCTTCTCGGCAGCGTCTGCCATCGGGTGCTCGGTGAAGGTGGCGTATGGGACGTTGGTGGACCACGGGTTCCATCTGTTGAGGAAGGAGGCACGGCTCTGCTTGTCCCACTGGATGCGGATCCCCACTCCTTCCCTCCTGGTGTTGAAGACAGCGGTGTTAATGCAGTACGACCTCAAGCAGAGGTCTGAAAGAGCCCTCCTCAGAGCTGGCAGCTCCAGCGAGCTCCTCCATCGTCTGATGGCGGCTGAACAAACAAAATTGGTGAGCAGCAGCAAAAGGGAGAGCTCTCAGGGCGAAGGCTGCCAGCACGACATGCTACAGCCACACTGAGGCTGCACCAACTTACTTGTTCAGAGATTTGGGTGGGAACTCGAACTCTCCTACAGAGATGGTGTCAACGGCGCTGAGCGCGATCCTGGTGACGTGCTGGCACCGCAGGCCCACGAAGTCGTATTTGCAGATGAGAAGGGACCGATCGGTGATGAGCACGAGGCGCTCCTTCTCGTTGTTCCAGTGGTCGATTCTGGTAAGGAGGCAGAAAATGGAGCTTCAGCTGCCTAGGAGCACATCACTGAGAGGAGAGCTGCGACGCAGAGCACAGCCAAGCCTCTCTACTGCTCTACCTCCCATCGTCGCCAGGCCCCAAAAAATCAACCCCGGCTCAGAAACGGCACAACACGAGAAACAGAACGCCCTCCAGCCTCACCGCCGCGCTTTGTGCGCTATTAACTGCGTTCGTGAGTGCAGAACAGAGCCGCGGCCGCCCCGGGCACTCACTCTGCGAGCAGCCACACGCTCTCCACGTCGCCGTCCTCCGTGGGCATCACGACGGCGCGGATCTCGCTGACCGCCTGCTCGATGGTACCCGGCTGCGGGGGGAGGAAAGCGAGAGGTGAGCGGAGCAAAGGCCGAGCGGGCTGCGGGGCTCCGCCGGCCGCGGCCGTACCCGGAACACGAAATACTCCTTCAGGCGGCCGGCACGGCTCGCCGTGCGCACGTTCAGCGGCCGCAGCTTCTGCCGCGGGGGCACCGCGCCGGGGGGGGCGGCGGGGAACGGCGGTTCGGGGCCGCCCGGAAGCAGCAGTGCTGCAGAACCCACCCCCCTGCCCCCCAGCCCCCCCCCCCGCCGCCGCCTCCTCGTCGGGGCTGCCCTCCTCCGGGTCGCGGAGCTGCAGCATCGCGGCTGGAAAGGGCCGGGCTGTGCCGAGCGGAGCAACGCTGTCTTCCGGGGCGGGCGGCGGGAGGGGCTGAGCCGAACCGCACCGCCCCGCACCGCCCCGCACCGCCCCGCCCCGCCCCGCACCGGGGAGTGGCTGCAGAGGGCGGCGGAGCCGTGGGAGCGTGGGCTTTGCGGGGCCCGGTGCGTGCCGGGCAGCGCTGCGAAGGCAGTGCGGGTTGGACTCGATGATCTCTGGAGGTCCCTTCCCACCCCTACGATCCCGTGATTCTGTGAAGCTGAAGCCGTGCGCGGAGCCCCACGCAGCTTTAAAGCCGCTCCCGGGGTAGCGGCTGCCGGCGTCAGTGATGCAATGGCACGGGATGCCCAGGGAGGCAGCGGGGTCAGCGTCCCTGGAGGTGTTCGGGGTGGAGGTGCGGCCCCCAGGGTGGGTTGAGGTTGGACCTGATGGTCCTAGAGGTCTTCTCTTTATGGACCCAACAGGGAGCTGGGGTGGGCTCAGCTCCAGCAAATCCCCCATCAGCTCCTCTGGGTGTGCTTTTCCCTGTAGGACGAGGACTGTGGTAGGAGAAGGCAGGCAGCGTTCCCATCCTATTCCAGAACTGCGCTGTGGGTCTGCACCTTCCCCTCCAGATTCACAGAGTCTCCATGGGCAGACATGGATTGTTTTCTGCTACGGTTCATAGGAAGACCAAACCTCAGTGGGATCTCCAGGTGTGCTGGAAAGGGGTGTCTGGGAGCTGACCTTGAGTACTAAGCAAGAGTTGTTTTTTGGGAGAAAAAAAAGCCAACATTATTTCTGCTGTTCTGTAGGTCGTCCCCCTCCTCTGGTGGGGCCGTGCACAGCTGTGGGAGGGGTTTCTGCCCTGCAGCACGGAGAGAAAGGAGTGAGCATTGAGTATGGGGAGCTGACCTGAGGGGGGGGGGGGAGCTGAGCCTCTTCCCAACCCTTTGGGGCTGCACAGGACAGGGCCCAGCCCTGTGAACCCCCAGAGTTTCTCACCATGTTGGGAAGCAGCTGTCAGGAAGAGAAGTCACTGTTTTTCCCTGTGAGTGAAGCAGCACCAGCAGCCAGGTTTGCTGCTGGCTCCCACCCAGCACCGACGTGTGCTGTGACGGTTTCCCATGGACTGCACTGAGCTGAGGAAGCACCCGGGGGGGGGGGGGGGTGGATGTGGTCTGCTGTGACCCCCAGCAGTAACGCTGCAGAGGTGCTGCCATGGGGGCTCCCGTGCTGGCACTCATCCTCGTGCTGTGGATCTCTTCCCTTGCTGCTGGCACCGAGCTGCAGCCCCACATGTGAGTAGCAGAGAGCATCAGGTGCTGTCGTGGGGTTGGGGGCTGTGTTTCAGAGCTGAGGGTGCAGGGAGGCAATACGCTGCTCTGAATGAGAGGGAGCACCAGAAGATGACCCATGGTGACTTCAGAAGTTCTCTATTCTGATATCTGTGCACACAGTGGGGGAATAAAGCACCCTCAGCCCCATTGCACCGTTCCCAGGAATAAATCCCCACAGCAGCGGGGTGGAGGGGGGGGAGGGGAGAAATGGTCATGGTTTACTGGTGGCTGCTGTTTGCTGTTGCAGGACCGGGTACCGGCGGCTGTACCGCCTGCAGCACCGCACTGCACAGCACTGCTGCTTGGGCTGGACCCGACACCAGGGGGACACCGTGTGCCTGCACCGTGAGTACAGGAGCTGCGTTCCGCTGCCCAATGCTGCTGAGTGTTTAAAACCGAGTGCAGAGGGGTGTTTGAAACGGGCACCTGGAAGGCAGCATGCAAACGTGGAGTGTGCGTCTCCTTTCTCAGCCCCGCAGCTCCGCCTGTGCCCAGGTCCCGTGGGTGGCCGAGTTTGGGAGGCCATAGGCTGATTAGGGATGTGGTTCTGTGCAGGAAGATCCTCATCTCATCTCATCTCATCTCC
This sequence comes from Cyrtonyx montezumae, assembly GCF_038088225.1. Taxonomy (NCBI): domain Eukaryota; kingdom Metazoa; phylum Chordata; class Aves; order Galliformes; family Odontophoridae; genus Cyrtonyx; species Cyrtonyx montezumae. Next base: position 927,851 of record NW_027071948.1, read on the forward strand.
AGAGCAGTGTGGGGTTAACATGGCTGGGGGAAATCCGCACTGCTGTAGGCTTGCACGTAGGCAGCCAACGTGCATTGATTTCTTCTTGCTTCGATGTGATGCTGACAGACAGCAGGCATGTGTAGCTAGGAGAATGGGCTGAGCACTGGGTGGGAAGATGATGGCTTTCCAGAGTAATATTTCATCACCGCTTCATTAGTTAGAGTAGATGAGTATGTGAGCTTCAATGCTGCCTTTGTTTTACTAAATCTTTGGGAAACAGAGAATATTTTCCATGTTTCATCGGCTTTAAGAAATGTATCTCCCTGGAAAAAATCACGGCCTTGCTTGTAGCCCTATTGAGGTGCTCTGATTTCAGAAGCCTAATTGAGCATTCTCCCTCTCTGTGTTCATTTTGCACTTCACTGGGTGAGAACAGAGGAGCAGGGCTGCTCGGCCTTCCTTCACTTTAGCTCCATTTCATCCCCCGGTCCCCTCGGAAGGTGACACACGTTTGGATGATCCAAGAGCTGTGGCTTTGTCTGCTTTTGTTTCTCCTTTACAGATGCTTTCAGTTCCCAAACAAATAACCTCTCCCCTCCCGTCGTGTGGTGCGTCAGCTCCTGGCCTTCCTCCTTTAGTTCTGAGTCGGTAACGGAAGGGGTAGAGATTGAGAGACGCCGTTGTTTGAGCTGCAGAACTGCTGTGCACTTTCTTTGGCTGCTGCTTGTGGAATTTGGTGTTTGGAGAGGAAACATTTATCACTCCCTGCAGTGATGCATGGCCCCGTGCTGCCCCATTGCTTTGGCCGTGGGCTGTTTTGGGAAGCCAAAATTGGGAAGGCTGTGTTTTATTTTGGAAGACAGTGAGGTGGCTCTCCTTGCACCCAGAACCAGACAGCCCAGCAGCACATGTGTGCACCAACCCTGCTTTCAGCTCAGGGCATTTCCAGCCCAGCCAGAACCCAGCACTGGGTTTGGAAGGTGCCGTGCTGAATGTTTCATGGTTTTACAGTCCACGAGGCCAATTTAAAATCTGTTTCTGAGATTAAATAGCAGCAATTGTTCCTCAGCTGCCAGTTCTTTGGATGGGTTCCACCATTAGTAATACCCAGGCTCAATGAAGCAGAGCACTTTCCCTCCAGCGGCCAAGGAGTCGGGACGCTGCTGTTTGCAAGCAGGTTTGGCACTCTGCTGTGCTCTGTGCACTTTTTGAGGGCTGTCTGCTCATCAGCACTGGTTTGTGGGACTGGAACTTCTTAAGGTTGGCTGGAGGGCAGCAAAAAGCACCTTGGATGAGTGCTGTTGTGTTTAGAGCTGTGCAGCTCCATCCGTAAGTGTCACCATCCCGTGTAGATGCCATGGTTTTATGATTTGCATCCAGCCATGGGTTGGTTGGGCAGAGCATCCCGTGTAGGGCATCCAGCCATACGTGTAATGTAGAATCCAACCTGTCCTAGTTGTTCTGAGCTGAGATTTTTCAGTCCTTGCACGGTTATTTCCTCCCAGCCGTGCTTAATTTTATGGGACTTGAGTTTCTTGTGGTTAAACCTGCACACACAGACACAATTGCTGTGTATAGTTGTGCAAACATTATTTTTTTGCATAATTTAGTGTTTGTGGGGCCTTTGTAACAACCTTGATATCCCCATTGGCTGCAGGGACACCTGTTAGACCCTCAGTCTCTATAAACCAGCCAAAAATCTCTTCTGACTGCCAACAGGTGTTTCTAGTTTGGTGTGTGAGCACACGTTGACCTCCTTTCTGTCCCCCTCCCTGAATAAAATCTCATCTGGAAGTCCTCCACCCAGCACCAGAGCAGCACGCAGCCCTGCTGTGGGTGCCAAGAAGCCCATGCGTGTTAAAACAGGGGTTTTCTTTTTATTTTTTGTGGGATTTAAATGGCTTGCTTAGATGTGGATGGAGCTCCAAACCAACTCCTGGCTCTCATGTGCCGGAGTCGTTGGTGATGGAGGTCAGTGCTGCTGTTCCACGGCCCTAATCTGATTGTGTGAGATCAAAGGGCCCTATAGTGCTGTCTGCACTAATAAGGGAGCAGTGGGAGCTGGGTTCCCGTGCTGTGCCAGCAATGCAGCGTGCAGTGGATGAAGGGGGAGAGTGGGCCTCAAGAATCCAGGGGGTGTTGTGCCATTCCTCACACACCGCTGTGTCTGTTAGCTGATGGGTGCCAGGTACATGCAATCAGGGGATCCCTCTTTTCACAGCTGCACGTCGTCCATCCCATCCTCTGCTCTATGTTTTCATCAAGAGAAGACTGAATTCTCACAGCCTGCTGCCATGTCAGCCCTGGTAGGGCTTCTCTTGAACTGGGAAATCACGGGTGCGTGCATCCCGACCCAACCACATGTGGAAATGTCAAATAGCACCACCTTTGGCTTTTTAATCTAAATCTGCGAGTATAATAAGAAACAAGCAGTGATGACCCCATGGTTAGAGATAAAGGAAGCGTGTATAAATGTCTTCTGTGCCTTGGCAAGAAACTTGCTGAGGACGACACAAAACGTGCTCATTAAACGGCCTTTCAGCAGCGTTGCTTTTTGTTTTCAGCTGGTGCATCCCACCATTAATTGCCTACCACCAATGATGGTACAAACAAGCTGTGATTTGTTATTGTAACCTTTCTGTGCCTTTCTCTGGGTTTTTGCTCTTGACACCTATTATCCATCTGGGAACAGAAGCAGCTTTTTGTTGTGAAATCTAAATAATGAGATCAGTAATCAGTGGTCTTACAGAGACAATCTCGTACTATAAATGCTACTCCAGCTCTTGAGAGCTCTACCAAGTGCTTCCCCCCTCGGATACTTTGTAGTATTGACCTTAATTATATTGAGACAAAGCGATGGGGAGAAAGATTATTATTTCCCAGGAACTCTCCAGTTCTCCAGGACAGAATGTCTGCTGCCATTGTGCATTAGGAGCTGAGTGAGCAGCCTCCAGAAGAGCTACAATTGGCATTAGTGCTGCATGTGAGCCTGAGTTTGCCAAGTGCCTGGAAGGACTGTGGCTCTGACCTGTCACAGCACAGTGTTCTGCTTCTGAGCCTTCTTTTCCTTGAGCATGTAATCCTCTCTGTGGTATTTCATCGCTCCTGACTCTGTTCCAGTCGCAGAGTGGATGTTTGCTGGCAGCCAACGCCGCTGACCTTTGGAAGATGCTCGGTGGAGGATTCCTGCTGAACAGAGCGTGGCTGCTGTCGCTCCTCACTCGTGTGAGTTAGCTGAAATCCCCGAGTGGCAGAACAGCTCTTCCAGGGCCTAGAGCCTTTGTGTCTAACTTTAAAAACATTGTCCTCTGTCATTGCTGCTCCTGAAAATGTGCTGTCAAGCCTTGGCTGCCCAGCGGAGCGCTCTGTGCCAGGCTGTTATCGCTGTCCATTCAATGCCACAAGTCACATTCTGAGCTCTTGATCCTTAAGCCATCCTGCCAACGAGGCCGAGGATGGAGGAGCTCAGTGCAAGCACCTGGGAGATGTGTGGGTTGGTGGGGTGAGCTCCTTGTGGGTTCTGTTATGTCTCTGATTTTTGAATTGGCCAAAGGAGGGGTGCTCAGCAGATAGGCTTCGAGTGGATTGACAGTTGAATTTGCTTTATTCATGCTTGTCTGTAATAACACCTTGACAAATCACTCCCGTGTGTGCCTAGGGCAGTGCTGAGAGCTGGTGGCTCAGGTTGCTGCGTTGTCTTCAAGCATAAATTGTGGGGCCTGTGTTGTTAGCACTGTTAGAGGCTACACAGAGATGTATGAGCCCTCTATCAGACCACGTCCTCCTTCTGGAGAAAGACCAGAGCTGATGACTGAGAACTCAGGGAAGAGAGCTCAGGTCTTAATAGGCATCATCATCTTAACAGGCCATAGAGTGGGGAGGAAAAGACCCCATCAAACACTGCTGTGTTTGTTGGGCTCCCCGGGGGAAGCCACAGCATGCTGCCAAGCACACTACGTTTTTATGTTGCATCCATTATATTAAAGTGTCAAAGAAGAATTCTCTCCATTACAGAGAAGTATTTATAGACTGAGAGGAAAAGCCAAACCTTACGGCACAGCTCAGAGGCTCTGCTGCTCTTGCTGTTGACACATGGACTGTTTTTTCCCCGCTTTGAAGATCCATCCCGTGCAGGCATCCTTTGTCTGAGGTCCTGGAGAGCTGTGTGTCCTGGGATCAGGAGCACTCTGTGCTTTGTTTATGGCTCTTTCGGGGGGAAGGAAGTCTCATAACGCTTTGATAAATCCAAGCTCTCACGTTTCTGACAGTGTTGTTTGCAGAGTGTAACTTCTTTATACAAAACATGAAGGGAGGAGGCTATGCAGAGTCTCCTCTCTCTCTGTTCTTGCAGGGAAGCTTACAGCATGGGGCAGCAGCTCGGGCTGTGTCCATCTGAAGGATTGCTGCACGTGTCACCTGGCAGTGTGCAGCAGCTCCCAGCAGGACCGGCCGTGTGAGTGCTGCCAGCTCTTTGATGGAAGCAGGAAGGACTCTAACGGATGGAGTCACTTCCCAGTTGGTTTAAAGCACGGGCTGATGTTTCAGAAGCAGTCAGGGAGTGCTGAGCCCAGACTAGGCGTGTCAGCCCGGGTTGATGAGGATAAAGAGTGTGGAAGTGATCAATTAGGGGCTAACGAGATGAGTCTTTTTCCATGAAGCCCTTTGCACGGATGGAGGCAGCTGTTAGCAGGATTCCTTATGACCCTCGTGAAGTGTTTGTTGGTAGGATTACCCCCGGAGCCATCTGCTGCCCGCTCCCACTGCCGGCAGAGGGCGGCGGTGTCCCGGCCGTGTCCCCGCGGCAGAATACGGCCCGCGATGGGAGCAGATGGGAGCAGGGAGCTCCATCAGCGCTCGGTGAGCTCAGGAAACACAAGATCTGTCTGCAGTAGCAGGAGGAAATGTACAGAGTGCGGTATGGCTGAAGCACATGCTTTTGGCTGCAGCTCATCGCTCTCCCATCCGGCGTGATGCCTTAGATGCATTGTCTCCATTTTTCTACTTTCTTTTGAGAAGGAAATGCTTCTCAAGCACAAATACATGCATAGAGCACCTTGCTTAGTGCCAGATGTCGAGAGCTTGCCAGCAGCTGATACATCTTTCTGCAATCTCCCCATATATTTCACATGTCTGACTGAAATGCAGCACTTCCTAACTTTGACCTTGGTCTGGATGTGGAAAATAAAAGGTGGCCAAACCTCGGTGCAGTTCCTGCTGCTGTTCTGGGTGTGGGCTCCAGCCCAGCCCAGCCCAGCCCTGCTCCTCGTGCTCTGCTGGCTGTGGGGGGCTGGGATTGAGGGCAGCTGGCTGACGAGCAGCAGCATGCACAGCCCGTTCTGTGGGACTAATCAAAGCAGCTATCGTGTCTGTTGGTGAGGTGTGAAAATGCTCGGATGGAAAGCATCTCCAGTGCTTGCTAAGAGCTTCCATATGGGGTTTGGGGTGAGAGTGCTGCTTCGTTCAGAAGAGAAGTCTGGGGCAAAGCAGGGTGTCCGTGCAGGACACCCTGACCCCACCACACTGCTTTGTTATTGCCCAGGGATGGACTTTCAGATGATGATGCTGACTGAAGGTGACAGAAGGAGCTCAGCAGCAACATCTGTCCTATTAAATAGCTGTTTGTTTTCCATCCCATCACATGAAATGAATTTACTAATTGTCTTCTGCTTAAATTACTGCTAATTACATTACCACGTGCTTAGCCTGGATCCTTGCCTGATGCTGCCCCTTTTGGGACCATCGTGGCTCCGTGGTGGCCTTTACACTTATTGCAGCTTTGACTGGCTTAGCAGAAGTCCAAAGGAATTCCAAACCATGAACAAAACTTACTGACAAACTGGGAAAGAGCTGTGGATACCGGTCTGGACATCAGAAAACTCTGTGGAGGAATGTCCCTTCCTTGCCAATTTGGTACATTTGTCATGTTTTGTTGAAAATAACAGAAGTATTTCCTGGCTCCGTCCCACTGCAGAGATGTGTGAACTGAACAGCTCTGCCCTTATCTTCGCCAAGCTGAAATATTTTTGGTTCCCCCCGAGCTCCCTGGGAGGGGATTAACTCCTCGGCTGATTAAGGACGTCGGGGTTTTGGTGGAAACAAACAGCCCTTTGTTCCCCCCCCCCTTGTATTGTTTTTAGGGGAGGCCCCACCAGGACCCTCTTAGCAGAAGTGCTGGTGGTGTTTGACCAAATCCAGGCCTGGGATGGGCAGTGCAGGGCCTGGTGTGCCCGCTGGATGCGACCACAGAGATGTCCCCATGTGGCACCTCGGAGCTGCAGGGCCAGCAGTGCCCAGTGGGCACCCCCAGGATGAGGGCCCCCTCGGTCTGACCCACAAAGCAGCAGCAGCATTTGGCTCTGCGCTCTGTTTTCACTTCTGAGCTAGCAGTATTATATTTAGAAAGCAAATCCTCCGTGGATTTATTCCGTCCTGGGCTTCTCTGCTGATGAGGAAAGGAGCCAAGCAGCTCCCGTGCCCATCTGGGAGCTGGCTGACGAGCTCACTTCATGCCAGCACCGAGTCCCTTCGTGGCACCAGCTCCCATCTGTGTTCACTCAGTCTGAACCCGAGCTAGTGAGCTGCAGTGAATGCGTTCTGCGTGGTCCGAGCTCTCGGCTGGTTCACCATTCCCAGGGCCGTGCTGATTCAGGTGCCCGTAGAGCATCGCTGCTTTGTTGGCTGTGGCTCGTGGCTGCGAGGTCTGCTCGAGCTCTTCTGATTTTATCTGTAGCAGAAGAGCCTCCTGAAGTGGCTCGGGTGGGTGATGTTTTTTGGTTTGTTGGCTTTGCTTTTTTTTTATACAGGAAACAAACTGGGTTTCTGTTTCACACCAATCTTGGAGGTTCAACCTCTGCGCCGTCTCCTCGAGCTGCTGTTGTGTGATGTTTTCTGATACGGACACGGAGGCTGCAGGAGCCTTTCCTAAATCCACACCAGATCAGATTGAAGCCCCATCCTGGTGATGGGAGCTCATGGTTGCAGTGGCATTAAGTCATTTCTCATCCTGGGCTATCACCCCAAGCTTTATTCCTTTGATGTTCACATTCTCTCTTTGGCCATTTCGGTGTAGAACGGTCAGAAGAAATGTGGTTCAGGGTCTGGGTGGTTCTGGGTGAGATTCATCGACCCATGTCTGTGTGTGGAGTGAACCTCAGCCCTTAGCACACTGATGGACTACAAATTCTTCACCTTTACTTTGCTTGGGCTCTTGCAAGGATGTAGTAGGGCCAAGACTGGATGAGAAGGCAATTCCATGGGAACAGCCCGGGCACTGCGTACAGAGCTCCTCTGGTGCTGGTGGTCCCCCAGCCAGGATGCCAGCGCGACCTGCTGCTGCTGGCAGCGTGCTGCCATATCCAAACCACCCCCTCGTACTTCATCAGCTGCAGTAAATGAGGTGAGGAGGAAGCTCGGGCTGGCTCAGACCTGGCCAAGCATAACTGATGTCATACGTTTCTGTTCAAGCCTGAGGAGCTCTCGGTACACTCGGTATGAGCCGTCCAACAAAGCCTTGCATGGCTTTTTTAGCAGCAGTAATAAGAAATGTGAGATGGAATGAGTTTGTCACATCATTTGTTGAGCAGCAGCAGCTCCGATAGCGATTCTGTCAGCGGGATGTAAACGGGGAGCCCTGCCTGCCCAGGAGGGGTCCCCAGGCTCTGCAGGGGGGGGAATGACCCTCTGGTTTGTGTTTGCTGGAGGGGGCACTCCCAAGGAGAGGGTGGGGGCAGCAATGACAAGCTGTGACATCCTGGGGAGGGGGGGGGGGGGGGTTGCTGGGCCCAGCACTGGGTGCTCCACGGTGCGCTGGGAGCTGTGTGTGTTTGGGCTGCTGGGGGCTGGACCCCCCACCCTTCCAGCAGCCCCCAGTGCTTTTCTTCCAGGACTCAGCTCCCCTCCGTGCTTCAGGACTTTCTGTGGAATGCTTTTCCTTGCAGCCTCAACCACAGCTTTTAATTTGGAATTTCGCTGCAGCCAAATAAGACTTCTAAAAGCGACAGCCCCCCCCTCCACCCCAGCTCAGCCCCACGAGCTCATTGTTTCAAACCATTCCAGGAGCTCAAGGAGCCTTCTGAGTTCGCCTCTGGAAAACGCAATGAGCTATTCTTGCTAATGAAAAGGAGTAAAGTAAGATCCTAGGATCCTCGGTGTGGATCTCCCTGCAGAGCGGCTCCTTGGCTGAGCTTGGCTGTGTCGGTGAAGACTTTTTAGCTTCCAGGAAGGTGCAGGGAGGCTTTGCACGTGCCGGCAGGTTGATGGAGGTGCGGGGCTCGGGGCTGATTGCCTAACAGGGGACACCTGAGCTGGGGGGAGGGAGCAAAATCAGCCCTTTGGGGGGTGGGGTACAGCACAGGGGTTGGGCTGGGGGCTGCCTGCCGGGTACCCGCGTCCATTCCTCCATCCTCCTGTCCGTGCAGGCTGCCTCCCGCCCCGGCTCTCCGCCAGCCCCGCGTTTCCCATCGCGAGGATTGCGGGGTCCCGGCAGTGGGGGGGGGCGGTGCTTCCCGGGGCGGCTCTCACCTGCGGGGGGGGCGGAGCGGAGCGCTCCCCGCACGCTGCGCCTTTGCGGGCTTTTTTTTTCCTGTTACTTTGCTTTTTCTTTTGTTTATTATTTTTTATTTTTATTTTATATTTTCATTTTGGCTCCCGCAGCCCGACGCCGTTCCTCCCTTAACTCGCTGCAGGAGCGCACTTTGTTCGGTCGTTTCGGTTTTCATTTTTCTTTTTTTTTTTTTTTCGGTCCATCCGTTTCGCCTCTTTAACTTCCCAGCATGGGGCAGGAGCACTTTCGGATGCTGCTGTGGTGCTTTGGCTTTTTGGGCGGCATTCCCGGTGCTGCCGGCAGTCACTACCGTTTCCCGTGGAGGAGCTGCTATCCTTGCTACCTGGGGCGTGCGGGATACGGCGTTGGCCACGCCGAGATGCGACCAGGTACGTGATTTCTGGCTGAGGAAGGGGAAGAACTGAGAGGTTTCTCTCTGTTGGTTGCTGTGTGGTTCCGTGGCTTGGTTAAACACGCTGGGATGTATTTGAGTATTTGTGTGATGGTCAGTGGGGGTCAGTAACTTCTGTCTCCTCATCTCTGCGTGCTCAGCTTGGCTGCAGGTGCTGGAAATAACGGAGAGGACGTGAAGTCTGCTGAGGGCTTTGGATATTTGTGAGCGGTGTGGGTGTGAAGGAATGTTATCTTATGGATAGATAATCCCAATAGATAACCGACCCAAGCTGTCTGACATGGAAGTGATATCAGTGCATGCGTGAGATGTGGCAGAACTCTGGAAATGGGGAGTTGTTATTGTGTGGAGGTCAGAGCACAGAATCACAGAGCTCACAGTGCAGTGGGTGCTCCCATCCCTGACTGTGTTGGTTCGTGTGGTTCCTCCCTGGTGCTCAAGCTTTGCGTTGGGTACGGACTTCTGCTCCCTAAAGCAAAGAGAGCCCGATGAGCTGCTGCAGGGGCATCTCGTGGGCAGCCTCCTTGTGCAAACAGGGGATGAAGAGGTGCTTTGTGTAATGGCAGTGTGCGTATAATTGGAGTCTTGAGTGCTTTAAAATCTGTTCTGTGTACACACAGCGCTCGGTTGGATCCCTGTGTTTGCATCGAGTGGCTAATTGCAGTGCTGGGGATTATGTCCTCGTGCAGCCAACCTGTGAAGGAGAGATCATTACTCTCTGCTGGGGTTTTATGTGAAATCATGGCACCTGGAGGCCCCTATTCCTTTGCTGCTCCTACGAAGTGCAGCAGAACCCAGCACAGCTGTGTGCTCTCCTTTTGTTCTATGGCTGTGAGTGCCTTTGGCAGTGCCCCCTGGTTTGGACACCAAGGATGGTGCCATGCTGCCTGCATTCCCTGCCACGTGCTGCTCGTACAGCCCCTGTGTGGGGTTATATTCTGTCCCAGTGGCAGAGAAATGGGATAAAGTGAAGCTGAGAAGAAGGGTTTGAGCAGACGAGCGTGGCAGTAAGCTGGGAGCTGGCTGCTGGCTTGTTGTTACGTGCACCTCTGTTCCACCTTGAGTAATGCCCAATTATCAGCACCATCAGGAGACTGAAACGTGAGCGTGGCTCATAAGGGAAAGCTGTGCTTGAAGGTGAAGTGAGGACAGAGAAGGTGTTGGAGGTAAAGTAGCTGCTGGTCCCTGTACACTGCATCTGACTGCTGTCAGAGCATCTGCTCCTGAAATGCCCTTGGAGACTTCTGCTGCTGAGGTTGGTGCAGGAGTTGTGCCTGGATGAGAACTGAGCACCTCTGCTCTGCATAGGAGTGGCTGCCATGGAAGTCCAGCAGGCCTGGAGCAGCCCTGTGGAGCTCAGGTTTGGGGTTTTTCCCCCCCCATCACAGCCTGGTATAGGAGTGTGTCCTGATCCTGAGCACCCCAGGGTGGCTGGGCTGTATCTTTCCAGCCTCACTGCTTGGTGAAACTGCTGGAAGCAGCTCTAATGAAGTGGTACTGAAAAGATAAAGTAGCTGAATCCCACACGGGCTCATCTTGATGGATTTTAATTAACCATTTCCCTGTCCTGCTCAGTAATCAGGCTAATTGCCGCAGGGGTTAAAGCCTGGTTAGCTGCAGAGCCAACCCTCGCAGCTATCAGCTGCCTCTGCCTGCAGCTGGGATTCCTCTCCTCAGCCTCTTGCAGGAGATAACTGCCTCTGAACAAAGCTCTGTCGTTTGCAGAGCTGCTGATGCTGCTCTCCTTCCCCTCACACGGAGCTGTTGCTCGGGATCAACCTCAGAGCTGTGTGTGGCACTGCAGCCCCTGCACTCTGCCCATGTGAGGCTGCAGCCCTTCCCATCATCCCACAGCCACTGTGTGGGGTCAGGAGGAGTGATCCCATTAGGGGACACTGTGCAGAGCATCATCTGCTGCTCTGCTGTGCCCATGTCCACGTGGATGGCAGCGTGAGCTCCTGTTTCCTTACGCAGCCAGGGGTTTTCCTAACCCTGTGCTGATTTTTGCCTCCAGCACTTTCTGTGTTGGGTTTTGGCACTGCTTTGGGGCATTTTGGCCATGCCATTCCCCTACCAGTGCTGGCTGGCACTGTGCTGTGCTCCCAGCAGGGCTGCTCACTGCCTGCTCAGGGGAGAAATGTGCGTGCTTCTTATTTCCCTTCCTTGGCACATTAATTCCAACCAGATCGTGTCAGTTCTCCACTAAGAAAATCACCCCAGCATGTCATGGAGCACTGCCATTGCTGTGCTCCTTGTGCCAATGCATTGTGACCCACGAGGGTGCACAGACCCTGTCCTCGTTGCACTCAGTGCCATTGCTTTTTGGGTTAGGGTTGAAGGGAAGTGGCAGAATGCTCCCTGAAATTCAGACCAGAGAGCTTTGTTACCCCACGTGAAAGTTACCCAGACCTCAGTTTTTGTGACCTTGAGCAAACTCAGAATGGGAAATGTTGGTCCCCAAAAGAATGAAGGGGAATTCCACTCCTGCACTGACTCTTTCCATCACACGTTGGATCTCCTTTGAGCTTTACACTTCTTCTCAGCTCTGGAATTGAATCCTAGCATTTAAAGGCAATGTAAGAGCTGTGAAAATCTGGCCAGCATTTGGCAGAGGGATTTTCTGGCACGATGAATGTCTTTTGTTTGAGGGCATGCTGACTGAACAATAGGATCAGACACGTGGAGCTCTGCTGGCCAAGTGGGTTGCTCAGGCTCACGCTGGTTGGGGCTGGGAGCTGTGGTTGGGATGCTCACCTTTGGGCACTAATGCTGCCCCTGCAGCTCTCCGTTTGCTTTGCATCCTTCCTCCTCCCTCCTGCCCTCGCTGTTCAGGTCACAGGCTGACTGCCCATGGTCTGGATGGTGGATCTACCTTCAACAGAGAGCAGGGGAACGCAGAACGTTAGCGAGCCCGCGTCCTTCAGGGCGGGTGGCTCTTGGAAGGGCTGCAGCCATGTGCTCATTGGTGACATGGTGGTGTGCCTCCATCTGGGAGAGGGGACTGCTGGAAGTTGAGCAAGAGGAAGGATGGTTTACCCTGGTTGACAAACAAGATGCATTTTTTTCTGATTGCATGCTCGTCCTTGAAATCTCTTAAGTCGTTTGGCTGCTTAAACCTGATGGAAATAGCAACGCTGTTCCTGAGGCGCTCATTCCTCGGATCTGGAGTCACTCAGCAGAGGATAAATAATTCTGACTTCGGATACTGCCATGCCCACTTCTCTGACGTTCTTTTCCTTCTGCAGATGTTGATGAGTGCCAGGTTCACAACGGGGGCTGCCAGCACAGATGTGTGAACACCCTTGGGTCCTATTACTGTGAGTGCAAGCTGGGCTTTCGCCTGCACTCGGATGGCAGAACCTGCATTGGTAAGTCATAGATTCTTGTTTCCTGGGAGTGCCCAATTCTTCATAGCCCTCCTCGCAGAGTGGTTGATGTTGGCTTACACTCCTGCATCGTGGTCTCTTTCTCAGTGATAGGATGAGAGGGAATGGCCATAAATTGCTCGGGGGGCAGCTTGGCTTGGATGTAATGAAGCATTTCTTCTCCAGAGCAGTGGAGAAGCTTTGAAACAGGCTGTCCTGGGAGGTGGTGGAGTCTCCCTCCGTGGAGATGTTCGATGTGTGGACATAGCACTAGGGCACGTGGTGTGGTGGGCACAGTGGGAGTGGGTTAGGGTTGGGCTGGCTGGCATGGCTCCTTTGGAACAGCAGAGCTGCACTGAACACTGATGGCTTTTGTTCTTGACACTTTTGCAATAGAAATACACATCTATGTGTGTATGTGCCCTGCTGTCAGCACAGCTCAGTGCGGCCCATTAGGGCAGTGGTGCTGAGGGATGGAAGTAAACATCTTTTTCCTGTAAAAGCTCAGAAGAGGTCCGTGGATCAGCAGTTATTCCCCTGCCCAATGCTCAGCATCGTGCAGGGAAGGCTGCAGGGCTGGCTCGTGCCTTGCCCCTTCATAGTCAGTGTTATGGATGGTAAAGCAAGGTGTAATGCAGGGGGTAAACCAGCACAATCTTTCTGAAATTCCCCGGGCACCTCTAAAAGCAGGTTGTTAGGGGTGTGCTGTGGGTCTGCTCAGCACTTTTGGTTGTGCACAGTGTGAGGTCTTGCACTGCCTTTGTTGTTCCATCATAGCAAATCTCTGATGAGTTCAGTACAGAAAGGAGGGGAGGAAAAGGGAGCTGACATTTCCGCTGAAAGTGAAATAGAGCAAAAAGAGCCATTGGACGTCCTGAGATCACCCCTCTTTATCAGAACCACATGGCAGGAGGCAGTGAGCTGACATCTCGGGGCCTTCTCTGTGGTTCCAGCATGGAGGAGAGACTCCAGGGCCAAAGCGAGGGGTTTGATCTGAGCTTGTTGCTTGTGTTGGCCAGCAGAAGGGGGGGGATGGTCTGCATTAAGACAGCGTGGCCCTGGAAATGGACTGAGGTTGGAATAAATTGGGCTGGGATTACGTGGTGGAGCCCTTTTTTTTGTATTAAGAGCATTCAGATGAAGAAATCTTGAATTTAGCAGGGGTTGATATCGTGCCGTAAGGGTCTGTGTGGGCTTGGTGTATGTGGTGGGATCCTGCTGGGATGGGAAGGCAAGGTGGTGTGGATGGGACTGGGTGCCTCCATCCTGCAGTGCATGCACCTCCATGCCACCCAATGTCCTGGGTGCAGGTCCAGCACAGCTCTGCAGCTGCAGGGCTGGCCTCAGTGCTCTGCTTGCAGACGATGAAACCTCATCTGTGGAAAATCTGTCTGAGCTCTAATCACAAAAAGCTGCGTGATGCACAGGATGACACTGGGTTTGGCAGCTGCGTCGCAGAAAAGCTGAGCTACGGAGAGCATCTGGGAATGGAAATATTTTTAGAGCGGCTCTGTAAACAAAGAAAGAAAAGGAGCAGTAATTAGAACAAGAGCTGTGGGCTGCACTGTGCCAGGAGCCAGCTGGGAGACCCCGAGCACATGGAACAGCACCCAGAGCACTGTCAGCGCGTTTCGTTTGTTGTGCCTCGCTGTTCCTGCTCTGAAATGGGGTTTGTTCCTCTTGCAGCAAAACCAAACGCCCTGGCCCATGCACTGTGCTGCTCTCTGCTCGTCCCCATGTGCCACGTACAGCACGAGTGTGCTGGCAGGGCTGTGCTGCTGCTCCCCGTTACCCGTGGTGCCACGTGGAGCATGCAGGCTCTCACTCACTGCCTGCAAGCCAGGAGCACGAGGCCCCAGTGGGGTCACTGGGCTCTTAACACATCCCTAAAGACAACCTAAGGGAAATGGTGATGCCCACCCTCACAGCATCTCCATCAGCATCCTCTGCAAAGTCGTGTTGTGGAGAAGAATCTGAACTTTGGGTTTTTCCACTCTACAAACTTGTCTTCCGAAAGTATGCAGAGAAGGCAGTTATTCAGGCTGTGAACTCATGGGATCGCTGCATCCTGGGAGGTTATTTTAGACATTTAGATGCGTTGGCTGGTTATAGATTGGCCAAACATTTTTCCCATAAGGAGGAATATTTTGGCAAGCTTCAGCAGTGTTTTACTTCTTTTATTAAAGGAAAAAAAAAAGGCACTCTGAGCACAGCTCCATTATTTATGGATGTTTTTGAATGTGCATTATTAAACACTTCAATAAAGCAGGAATGTTTGCTGACCACCCACCTCTGCCCTGTAATTCTGACCCATAGCTCTGCAGTCACCTCAGATATTCTGTTGTCTCCTTCCAAATGCATTACAGGAGGCGATGTCAGCAAAGTAATGTGGGCTGATAGCTCTCACTCCAGCCCTGCACTGTGTATGGCCGTGTTCTGACCCTACGGAGTCGTATTTGTTCACCACGCTGTCTGTTTGGTCACTTAAAGGCATGCAAAGGGAGGCTAGCTGTTTGATAACACAGACAGAGGGCTGTATGCATCTGACCTAAAAGCAATGCAAGCGTGAAGCTGACCCTTCATTTAATCTGTCAGACTCCATAGGATCTGATCCTTGCATGTGACACTCTCCATCAGTGCCCACAGTGTCCCTCTGCAGGGCTGTAGCTTCGCTGTGGGCCCCTAAGCTTCCTTATAGGGTTTCTCAGAGGTGGGACTTGGAATCCTCCTGCAGAGCAAAGAATGGGTCAGTGGAGAAACCCCATTGGTGACAGAAACCAGGTGCAAGAGACCGAGCAGAGCTGGGAGGTTCATAGGGAGGATGTGATGCAGTTCCTTGTAGGGTCACCTCCCCCTGTATAGGTGCTGGTGCTGCACTCAGGTTGACATGAAGCTGCTGTTCCTGCGCTGCTGCAGCACTTATGGCTGCAAGGTATGCCCATCTCCAGCAGCACTTCACCCCCTGGTACCCATTATCCTGCAGAGCAGTCTGGGATTATAAAAGCGAACGAAACTGCTATTTTAAAGCTAGTTAATCACAGTAAGATTCCAAAGAGCGGGGGGAAAAAAGAGAAGGGAATCCACATCTTTGGCCCTAAGACGTTTTTTCAGCTGTAACCTAGACAAGCCCTCTGTTTTCTGCCTGTTCGAAATCCTCTGGGAAACTCTTCTCCTTGAACGCTCCCAGAAGAGCGGACGGTGCCCGCGTGGCCTCGCCCCGTGTAATTGCTGTCTTTTGCACGGCTTGGAGCCAGGGACCTAATTTCCCGTGTTATTTTGTGACAATAACATTGGAGCATGCCTGAGTGCAGCTCTCTGAGCAGCAATTAAGTGGAATTAGCAGCAGTGTTGCACTTGCACCGTCTGAGCGAAGCTGGGAGGATTTGAGCGCTGCCGTAGCAACGGCTCGAGGCTCTCCCACCTTGGGAACTGAAATAGCTCTTCAACTTAAAGCCCTCAGACGGCGCTTTCGGGTGATGGTCCTTGTGCTTTTCCCCCTCCCCAGCGCTGAACTCGTGTGCAGTGAACAACGGTGGCTGTGAGCACGACTGCGTGCAGCTGACACCGAACCAGCACCGGTGCCGCTGCCGCCGGCGCTACCGACTGCGGGAGGACGGCCAGCACTGTGCCCGTGAGTGCTGGGCAGTGGGGGGAGGGATGGCAGCCCCACATCTGGGCCCCCGTGGGTCACTGCTGCTTCTCTCACCCCCAGCGAGGAGCCCCTGTGCTGAGAGGAACGGGGGCTGCATGCAGCTCTGCCGCGATGTCCAGGGAGCTGCACGCTGCCGGTGCCACCCTGGCTACGGGCTGGGCCCTGATGGCAGAGCCTGCCAAGGTGAGCTCCTGCAGGGGTGAGCAGCGTCGCTTTGGGAATTGATGGGGTCAACTTTTTCTCGGTGCTGTTTCCCATTTGCAGATGTGGATGAGTGCTCGGTCGGCCTGGCCGCGTGTGCGCATCGCTGCCTGAACACCCACGGCTCCTTCGTGTGTGCCTGCAAGCCGGGCTATGAGCTGGGCGAGGATGGCAGGCAGTGCTACCGTGAGTGCTGCGGTGGGATGGGGGTCTGTGGGGCAGAAGAGGGGAACAAAGGGGGGTGAGGGGGGTCCTGGGTACCGCCTGCTGAGAGCAGGCTGAGTCACAGCAGGCTCCGTGGGCAGTGGTCGGGGCTGTTTGCTTTTGCCACCGAGGGATCTCATCCTCATCTTCCAAGTCACCGTTGCACCAATTCAGGTGGTTTACGTGGAGCATTTGGCTCCAAATGGACCCAGTCCTGCTCCTGGGGACTGCAGTGGATGCGTTTGATCAGCTGTAGGTCTGTAACCGAAGGAGGAATTGAGCTAATGATCACATCTGCTCCCGTCAGGAAGAGAAACAAACACAGTTCTGTGCAAGAGTGAGCCAGCTTGCCGTGTGTCTTTGCTCTGAAGCAAAGCAGCTCAGAGCAGTGCAAAGAGCTGTGTGCCATTCAGGAGCCTCTCCTCCTGATGTGGGCATGGCTGATCTCACACGGTGTGCTCTGCTAAGCAAAATCCTGCAGCTCAGCTTTCGTAGCATCCACCTCCACCTGCTGGGGACGAGCAGGTCCTGCCAGCAAGGTCCTTCCCTGCAAAGCCCTGGCTGAGCACACACACGTTGGCAGGGAAGGGGAAGCCATGCATGTTTTGAAATCTGGAAGTTAGCTTTCCACCGTGGCATGGCTTTTGTTTTCTGCATGCACAGACCCCTGGGGAGCACCGAGCTCCTCTTCTTTCATCTTTCTTGAGCCCGAATGCACCAAAACCTCAAGAATGTTCATGTAGGCGGCAAGTATTTTTCTGAGGTTCAGGAGTGACTCAGAGCTCTGTGGTGCTTTAAGCCTAAGGAAGTTTTGTTAGCTAGGCTGGAGTTTACAGTATCTTTGCCAAGCTGTGAAGACGTGTGGCTGCTGTTGATGCTTACCCCTTCCTTTTGGACGTGTCAGTCACTGCCTTTCCTAGCTGCAGGCATCTGGATGCTCAAAGTGCTCCACTGCTCCCATTCCCAGCTGGCATCCGAACAGCTCTGTGCTGGGAAGGCTGAGCCAGCTCTGGTTGGCAGCACATCCTGCAGCTCGTCAGGAATGGGAGCAGCTCTGTCTGCAGCCTGCTTCATCTCAGCCTGACCACGAGCCCGTCCCCGAGGGGCTCCGCGGGGTTATTTTTGTGCAGCCCAGCCCAGCATCTGTCCCCATCCCATCCCTTTGGTGGAGCACTGCTCTGCTCAGCGTGGTGCTGGATGCTGGTGGCGTTCCTTCTGCAGGGATAGAAATGGAGATTGTGAACAGCTGTGGGACCAACAACGGGGGCTGCTCCCACGTGTGCCACCACAGCAGCACCGGCCCCGTCTGCGCCTGTAAGTCGGGCTATGAGCTGCAGGACGACCAGAGGACGTGTGCTGGTAAGGCGAGGATTGCTCCTTGTTCTCACAGAGCTACCCCAAGCCACGAGGGATATGTGTTAGGCAGCACGAGGCAGTGAGCCCTGCAGGCACTGTGCTCTGACACGCAGCACCTTCTGCTTTTATTCAGACATCAATGAATGTGAGGATGGCTCTCACTGCTGCCAGCAGGACTGCTACAACTACCCTGGGGGCTACGAGTGTGCCTGCCACGCCGGGTACCGGCTGCACACCGATGGCTGTGCCTGCTATGGTGAGCAGGGTGTGCACGGCGTGGTCCTCTTGCTGGCGTTGCCATTTGTCCTCACTCCCGTGGGTTAACACCCATCCCTTGGGCCAGTGCAGCTGTGGGGCTTTGAATTCAGTGGCTTCATGTCGGGTTGTCTCAGAATTGCTCCAGGGCTGAGTGCAGCCACAATTTGCACACGTTGTTTCTTCATTTTTGGAGTGAGCATTGCCTGTAATTTCCATCCTGGTGGAGTTGCAGGCAAACACAAGCACCTGTATACAACACAGCTAACTTGGGACAATTAATGATAATCTATTAATAAAGAGAATTAGTTCTGCTTGATGGTCAGCAGCCAGGCACCTCTTCCAGTTGCTCCCAGCTCATTCCAGTTACAGAGCCATGAAATCACTGGAGTGGAAAGTGACCCTTAAAGAGCATGTGGTCCCACTCCCCCGCAGTGAGCAGAGGCTCTCCGTCACTTGAGCAGTCTCCCTCAGCTTTTAGAGCTGGTTGCTTCATGTACCCAGCGAGGAGGGGATGCTGCCTCCTGCTTGCTGCCCCTCTTTGTGTTCTAGATGTGGACGAGTGCTCCTCCAGCAATGGTGGCTGTGAGCACTCATGCCAGAACCAGGCAGGATCCTTCCAGTGTGGCTGTCCCATCGGGTACAAGCTGGGTGAAGACCGCAGGGGCTGCATCCGTAAGTGCTTCGTGCTGAGCACCCTGTGCCCATCCCCCTCCAGCAGAAGCAACCTGCACCGTCAGGAGCATCAGAGTGCCTGCCCTGCTCATCCCTGATGCTTTATGGGCTGTGCAGCCCCTGCCATGCTTAGCCTGATGGTGTGGCTGTTAGCCCTGCAAAGGGAGGGAGCCAGTATCTGTAGCTGACGCGTGCTCATTCCAAAAGGAGACTGAGCTGAAACACATCCCTTAAGTTTTGTTGGGTGAGCAGTTTGCCCCCAAACAAACCAGCAGGTTGGAAAAGGCCACGTGGGAAGGCATGGATCACTGCTGCAGAGGTGTCAGTGGAGAGATGAATGCTGAAGTGGATGCACCAACCTCGTGCTGACATTCTGGTTTCCCTTTGTTATGGCAGAGGTTCTGCCCTGTTCCCTACCTTCGGATGAGCTCTTTTCCGTTTTCTCCCCCTGACTTTGTGCTCTTGGTGGCTGCTCCCCCAGCTGTAGGGGACCCGGTGGAAGCCCTGGATACCCAGCACGCCATCGTCCGCCCCATCCCCCACGTCACCATCCTGCAGGATGAGCTCACCCAGCTCTTCAGCGACGACTACGAAGAGGAGGAGGAAGAGATGGAGGCAAGAGGAGAGCACACGCTTTCAGAAAAATTTGGTGAGCGTTTTGTGGCCGTGGTCCTTTTGCTTGGAAGCCTCCAGGTTGAACTGTGGGTGCTGGGTTTGTGCTTGCTGGACACTCCAGCACCTCAGGCTGTGATGTTGGGGTGGCTGGGTGTAGTCCTGGGGAGGGCATCTCACCACCTCATCTCGTTGCAGTCTGCCTGGAGAACACCTTTGGCCATGACTGCAGCCTGACATGTGAGGACTGCCAGAACGGGGGCACGTGCAATGCAGAGGGGAACGGCTGCGAGTGCCCGGCCGGCTGGAGCGGGCTGCTCTGCAACCAGAGTGAGTGCTGCTCCACGCTGACCCCAGCGCATCTCACTCAGTGCTCAGACACACAGATGTGCACGCTGTTAAATCCGTGTCCTCTGTCTCGCAGCCTGCCCGCCTGGAACCTTTGGCAAGAACTGCAGCCAGCTCTGCCTCTGCCAGAATGGGGGCACCTGTGAGCCCAGCACTGGCAGCTGCCACTGCCCACCCGGCGTGGCTGGGACCCACTGCGAGGACGGTGAGAGCCCCTGGGTGGAGACAGCCAGGAGTTTTCCCTTGCCAGAGCTGTGAGCATTTCTGGCAGGTGTTCCTGATGCACTGCTTTGGAGCCTTCCCTATCTGCTGGTCTTGTTCCCTGTGCAGCTTCTCTCCTGTCTGAGGGTGTTCCTCTCTCCCAAAGAGTTTAGATCTGGGGGATGCAGAAGCAGTGAGACAATGAGGGATTCGGCTGCAGAGGGAGAGTTAGGGTCATATGGAAGCTCCTTCTGGAGGAGGACAATATAAAGGAAGGCAGGAGATAGCTGGAGCTTTTCTTTCTGTAGGAAGGAGGTGGTTGAGGGGTGTAGAGAAAAAACAGGAAGGTGAGATTAAAGCCAGCAGTGCTGTGCTGTGCCAGGTGGCATTTCCTGCCCTGCTGTCACTTGGGGAGGGCTGTGCTGCCCGGCCTGGTGCTGCTGCAGCTTTGTGTTCATTTGTGATGATGTGCTCTGGCTTTGCTACGTGTCTTTCCTGCCAGACACAAAATTACACACCCCAAACACATCCTGCTCACAGAACAATCTCTCACTATCCACCAGGGTGCCCGAAAGGATATTTTGGGAAGCAGTGCAGGAAAAAATGCAACTGTGCCAACCGAGGTCGATGCCATCGGATCTTCGGAGTGTGTCTGTGCGATCCCGGCTTGTACGGGCGGTACTGCCACTTGGGTATGCCTGCACTGTGGGCTGCATGCCTCCATCGGGCAGGGTGCCGTGCCAGGAGGGTCACTGCTGCCCTGCCCTGCCCCTGCAGCGTGCCCCAGGTGGGCGTTTGGCCCCGGCTGCTCCGAGGAGTGCCTCTGTGTGCAGCCCAACACTCAGGACTGTGACAAGCAGGACGGCTCCTGCCACTGCAAGCCCGGCTACCATGGTGTGCACTGCGAGAGCGGTGAGTGTCCTGATGATGGCCCTGGGGGGCTCGGCTCTATCCTGAGGCTCTGAGCCTCTTGTTTGCTTGGTTTAGGAACTGAACGCGCTCTCAGATGCAGTGTTGGGAAGTTTTGCTTGCAGACTCTGTGTGGGGATGCACTCAGCCAATGCTCTCCTTGTCCCCAGAGTGTGAGCCCGGCCGCTATGGGGAGGGCTGCAGGAAGAAGTGCAGCTGCTCTCCGGACACACAGTGTGACCACGTCACCGGGCAGTGCTGGAAGGAGTGTCCCCAGGGCTACCACGGGGAGAACTGTGACCAAGGTGAGGCACACGGGTGGTTGGAAGTGGCTTCCAGTGGACCAACAGCGGGAGCTCAGTGGGAGGCAGGATTCTCATGCACAGAGATCCTCATTTAGAAAAGGAAGACAAGCTCTTGCTGCATCCTGCCCCGTGGGCATCCGTGCTGCTGTAGGTGAAGGTGACAGATATCGATCTGTCTTTTTTCCTCCCTTTGGTACCCTTTTACCTCCCCAGGAGATCAGCACTGCGTTTCCCCTTCGGTTCTTTCTCCCCTGCTGAAGTTCTGTTTGATCCTCAAGTGGCAAATTTTGTACTTGGTGCACATGAGGACTTTAAGTTCTGCCTCTTTATGAACTTCCCAGAGTGATTCCTCTCACTGAGCTCCATGCTCACCCTCCCTGCTTTCCCACTGCTGCCAAATGGGGCAGCTTAGCTTCTGCTCTAACAACCCCAAGCCTGCAAGTGGAAGTGTGGGAGGCTCTCACATCCCATATTGCATCCATTCATCCCAGGAGGGCTTTCCCTCTGCTGCACGAGGCAGTGCTGCAGCAGCACTGCAGCTCCCGGGTGCTCAGCTGAGGATATTTGTTAGAAGGAATAAGAAAGGAGCTGGAGTCTGCGTGGGGGGGGGAGTCACAGGAAATAACACAAATATTTGTACAGAAATAGGAGGCTTTGGGCTGTTGTTGGGACCTGGGAATGATTAAAGGATGAAGAACAACATCTGCCATCAATTAGCACAGAGCAGGAATAACAAAAACTCCACTGTGTCACTTGAAATTTACGAGCTAGGGCGCTTTTTCCTGTGCTAATTGTGTGTGCTGGTGCACGTGTATCTGCCAGGGCCTTGTGTGTTTCTGGGGGCTCAGAGGGGTCTGCAGGAGCTCGGGACTGCCTGCAGCTCCATGACCCGTAGCTCTCACTGCTGTTTGCATGCAGAGTGCCCGGCGGGGCGGTTCGGGGCCGGCTGCTTGCTGCTCTGCTCCTGTGGTGGAGCTCCCTGTGATGCAGTCAGCGGGCAGTGCGTGTGTGCACCGGGATGGACGGGGCACGACTGTGCCCAAGGTGAGCTCTTCTCGTGCCGTGTGACAGCAGTAGGAGCCACTAGCACTGTGCTGATGTGCTGCTCCTTGTAGCTGTGCATACAGTGAGCTGGCCCTGTCCCCGGGGATGCTGCCCTGACCAGCCCCCGGCAGTCTGCATCCCTCGTGCAGCTCCTGCAGGGTGCTCCTGCTGGGAGCACTGCTCCCCAGCAGCAGATGTACATCTTGAATTGACACGAGGGCCCTGGCAGGCTAGTGCTTACTGAGGCTGTCTATAAAACAAACACGCTGATGTTGTCCTTACTGCTAGCAGCGTATTCCCAACAAAAGCATGTGAACTACATGGGATGTGCACTACCATGCACAAGGAATTAGACATCCCACCCTGCCCTTGTGGTTACCAGCTCTCTGCACGGGGGTGTTGCAGCCCCACGTCCCTGTCCCAGGGCACTGAGCCCTCAGGTGTGCTCTCAGGGCTCAGTCCCAAGGGGCTGTGCTACTGCTGCTGGAAGAGGAACCAGCCCAGATCCAACCCCAAGCTGGCAGCTCTCTGTTCTGCGCTGCTTATCAGAGGCACTGAGCTGCCCCTGCTCTCTTTGATTTGCTGCAGCCTGCCCAGAGGGTCGCTGGGGCCTCGGCTGCCAGGAGCTGTGTCCTCAGTGTGCCAACAATGGTAGCTGTGACCCCACCACGGGAGCGTGTGTGTGCCCACCGGGCTTCACCGGCAGCCGCTGCCAGGACGGTGAGCGCTGGGTCATGATGAGTGTTGGGTCATGGTGTTGGGTCCGTGATGATGAGTGTTGGGTCATGGTGTTGGGTCCATGATGATGAGTGTTGGGTCATGGTGTTGGGTCCATGATGATGAGTGTTGGGTCATGGTGTTGGGTCCGTGATGATGAGTGTTGGGTCATGGTGTTGGGTCCATGATGATGAGTGTTGGGTCATGGTGTTGGGTCCATGATGATGAGTGTTGGGTCATGGTGTTGGGTCCGTGATGATGAGTGTTGGGTCATGGTGTTGGGTCCGTGATGATGAGTGTTGGGTCATGGTGTTGGGTCCGTGATGATGAGTGTTGGGTCATGGTGTTGGGTCCGTGATGATGAGTGTTGGGTCATGGTGTTGGGTCCGTGATGATGAGTGTTGGGTCATGGTGTTGGGTCCGTGATGATGAGTGTTGGGTCATGGTGTTGGGTCCATGATGATGAGTGTTGGGTCATGGTGTTGGGTCCATGATGATGAGTGTTGGGTCATGGTGTTGGGTCCGTGATGATGAGTGTTGGGTCATGGTGTTGGGTCCATGATGATGAGTGTTGGGTCATGGTGTTGGGTCCATGATGATGAGTGTTGGGTCATGGTGTTGGGTCCGTGATGATGAGTGTTGGGTCATGGTGTTGGGTCCGTGATGATGAGTGTTGGGTCATGGTGTTGGGTCCGTGATGATGAGTGTTGGGTCATGGTGTTGGGTCCGTGATGATGAGTGTTGGGTCATGGTGTTGGGTCCGTGATGATGAGTGTTGGGTCATGGTGTTGGGTCCGTGATGATGAGTGTTGGGTCATGGTGTTGGGTCCGTGATGATGAGTGTTGGGTCATGGTGTTGGGTCCGTGATGATGAGTGTTGGGTCATGGTGTTGGGTCCGTGATGATGAGTGTTGGGTCATGGTGAATGTTGGATCCGTGGTGGTGAGCACTTGGGTCCATAATGATGAGTGTTGGGTCCATGGTAGTGAATGTTGGGTTCATAATGGTGAGTGTTGGGACCACGATGCTGAGTGCTGTGCCTGTGGCTGTGAGTGCTGTGCCCTGACCTCACTGCAGAGTTGCAGTTTGTGTCCCTGCATTGCAGTGTGCCCACCTGGGTGGTTCGGCCAGGACTGCCAGCAGATCTGCAGCTGTGGCAACGAGGGACATTGCCATCCTGTGACGGGGACGTGCAGCTGTACGTCCGGCTGGACGGGACACGACTGCCGGAGAGGTACAGTGCCTGCACCCATCGTGTGCCACCCCTAGGAGACCCAAGCTGTGCAGTACCAGGCTCCTTTGCCATCCCTGTGCCATGCCTCTGTTGCAGCCTGTGCTGCAGGGCGCTGGGGCCCGGGCTGTGCCAACGTCTGTGAGTGCAGCAGCAGCACTGGGAGCTGTGATGCGGTGACGGGGCAGTGCATCTGTGATCCTGGCTACACGGGCAACCGCTGCGAGGAGCGTGAGTGTGCGCTGCGATGTGTTTGGGCTCAGGTTGGTTTCCCAGAGCCCTGTGGGAAGGGTCGGTGCTGTGGCAGTGGAAATTCAGTCCCCATGCTTGGGAACAGCTGTGAGCAGCAGACCCTTGTTTTAAACACGAGGCGGTCAGATCCTTCCGGACCCTTTCCATCCCACCCTGAGCTCTCACCGTAGCACAGCATCCCAAGGACTGCTCCTCAGTGCTCTCTGCTCTCTCCTCAGTGTGCCCAGCAGGACGGTTTGGGCTGGGCTGCCAGCACTACTGCCAGTGTGAGCACGGGGCTGCGTGTGACCACGTCAGCGGGGCGTGCACGTGTGCTGCAGGCTGGAGGGGGACTTTCTGCGAGCACCGTGCGTACCCCAGGGCACGGAGTGGTCCTCCGGTGTTTGCTCACCCCCTGTGCACCCCCAGGAGCCCTCTGCTCTTCTTGCACACCCTCTAGGCTGTTTGCTTTGTTCCCCACAGCCTGCCCGGATGGATTTTATGGTATTGAGTGTCAGCGTGCCTGCAACTGCCAGAATGGAGGCCGCTGTGACCACGTCACCGGGCAGTGCCACTGCCACCCGGGATGGACCGGACCCCACTGTGCCCACGGTGGGTGTCCCCAGGGTGGGATCTGTGCATAGCTCCAACATTGGGTGTGCAGAACAACTCCCTTAGCTTGTGCTGGGCTCCCTCTGCCATGCTTCAGTTCACGTCCTTTTTTTTTGCTGGTGTTTTTGCTGCTGAGAACAGCAGAGCCCTCACCCCACATCTCACAGCACTGAACTGTGGCGGTGCCCCAAGGGAGGCACCGAAGTGCTGACGGAGCTGTTCTCATCCCAACATCTGTTTCCATGCACGGTGCAGTGCCAGGTTCTGGCTGGGCTCTGAATTCTGCATGCCAAGAGGGCATACAGCTATTCCTGTGCCAAGGAGGAAATACCAAATCTCTCCAGAGAGGCTCTGTTCTTATGTGGCTCTTAGCCAATCTTTGCAGACTGAAATGGTCCAAAGATGCTCTGGACGTGGACTGGGGTCAGGCTGGTCACTGGGGTCAGGCTGGTCACTGGGGTCAGGCTGGTCACTGGGGCCAGGCTGGTCACTGGGGTCAGGCTGGTCACTGGGGTCAGGCTGCTTGCTGCTCCTGCCTGCAGACAAAAGGACATTGCTGGCAAGGATTGTGTTGCTAACACTCGTGTCTGTCCTGCAGCGTGCCAGCAGGGCAGGTTTGGTGAGGGCTGCAGCCAGGTGTGCAGCTGCTCCAACAATGCCACGTGTGACCACGTCACTGGGCGCTGTCTGTGCGCTGCTGGCTGGATGGGACCCACGTGCCAGCAAGGTAATGTGCCCCATGGCTGCCCAACCTAGCTGCAGGGGCTAGAAGTGCTGTTGCTTGGGATAAGCTGTGGATTTCAATGGGGGTAGCAGATCCAAAACCCTGAGACAGACGATAGCAAGATGGCAAGTGAGACTGCCGTCACTTCCCCACTCATTCCCATGGATGCCATGAGGTTGCCCTCTCCCAGAGCAGCAGAAGTTGCCCTGGCTCTGGGGGTTTGGCTGCTGGCTGCAGTGCCTCTGGGCACAGCTCGTTATTCGTGTGCTTAAATGGACTTTTGTGCTGCTGCCCTCACCCAACGTTTTTTGGGCTATGTGCCACCATCAGGGCTGAGACATTTCTGAGGGACCGGGTGGTCTGGTGGGGTATATGAGTTCCGTCTCCCTATTAGCAGTGGTGGGACACCCAGGGTGGGGACTCAGAAAGCACCAAATGTTTTTGCCACACATCAGAATGTGTGCTTAGTGTGGGGCTGTTTGTTCCAGCAGTGTCCAATCTGCTTTAATTACAGCCATCACCTCTGGCCACAGGCTTCTTCTTGTGCTCTGTTACTCAGCTTGGCACGGGGTTGGGAGAAAAATGGGTGCTTTTGGGGTTTGGTTTCAGATTTAGGGGATTTGGGATCTTCACTCCACGCCCTCCTGTCCCTGAGCATGCTGCTGGAGGCCCAGCTTTGCCTTTGGCACATGCCTGGAGCAGATTTCTGATTGATTGCCTTTTGGTTTGGTTTCCCCACAGCATGCCCAGAGGGTTTCTATGGGAAAGGCTGCCACCACCGCTGTCTCTGCCAGAATGGGGGGACGTGTGACCCCACCACGGGGCACTGCACCTGCCCTGCAGGGTGGACCGGGCTGGCCTGCGAGCTGGGTAAGGACGTGAGCTCTGCCACCATTTTGGGGTGCTCTGCCTTTGGGGTGAGAGCTGTGCTCTGTGCTCTCTCCTAGAGTGCTCCGAGGGGCATGGGGAAGGCTGTGGGCAGCACTGCTCCTGCCTGAACGGAGGGGTCTGCGACCCACAGGGACAGTGCCACTGCCCACCCGGGTGGAGAGGGACCACCTGCGAGAGCCGTGAGTGGGGGCAGAGGGATGGGGGGGAGCAGGGGCTGCTCGGAGCAGAACTGGATTGCAGTCTGGATTGCAGCAGCTGGAAGGTGCCATGGTCGGGGTGGGTGCCATGGTTTTGGGGTTGTTGCCATGCTTTTGGGATGGATGCTGTGGTTTCTGGACAGCTACCGTTGCTTGGAGGTAGCAGCCGCGACGGCCGAGCTCCCAGATTTTTGCGGCTGTAGTGCTGGCTTCTGGCTAACGCTGGTACTGCAGATGCTCGGTTTGCAGCTGCGTTGGGTACTTCAATGCCAACAGCGGCAAAGGGAAGAAACTGCAGCCAGGGGTTCTGCCAGCACCCAGCTCTCGATAGGCAGTGCTGGCAATAACCCCTCCAAAAACCTTTGGTGCAGTTAAGATGACTCTTTCACACCAACTCGGGCACGAGTCTGTTTGCACGAGGGCTTGGCCGTGCAGCAAAAGGAGCCCCACGTCCCTTTTTTATTGCCTAACTTGCCATCTCTGCCCTGCTTGCACCCCAAGCCTGTCCAGAGGGGCACTTTGGGTCAGGCTGCCAGCAGCACTGTGACTGTGGGGACAAAGGGCTGTGCCACCCCATCACTGGAGCCTGCCACTGCCCACCTGGATGGAGGGGCCGGCGCTGCGAGAAAGGTGAGCTCACGTTGGGGTCCTGGCTCCTGTGGGGTGGGGAGAACCTGCCATATCCCCCGTGTCCCCACAGCCTGTCTGCCTGGAGCGTTTGGGATGAGCTGTGCTGGCCGCTGTGCCTGCCCCCCAGGGGCACCCTGCGACCACATCACCGGGCAGTGCAGCTGCCCAGCGGGCTTCACCGGAGCTGCGTGTGACACACGTGGGTACCCACAGCACTGCCACAGCTTGGGGGGCAGCAGGGGTCACGGCACGGGAATGGACAGAGGGCTGTGAGCACGTCGCTTTGCCAGGGGGCTGCGGGGGGGTGGTGATGTCATTGCACGCTGGGAGAGGGTTGGCAGGGATGCAGTGCCCCTCCCCCCGCAGCCTGCCCGCCTGGCACCTTTGGGGAGCACTGTGCCCAGCGCTGCCACTGTGTGGGACCCAGCCAGGACTGCCACCCCATCAGTGGTGCTTGTGTCTGTGCACCCGGCCGCCACGGACCCGACTGCGAACTGGGTGAGCCCGCAGCCCCGGGTGGATGGATGTGATGCCCTCACCTCTCTGTGCTGCCATGTGATCGCTGCTTTGCCGTGCAGAGTGCCCCGTGGGGTGGTACGGCCCCGGCTGTGAGCGGCCGTGCGGGTGCAAGAACGGGGCCCGGTGTGAGCGCAGCGTGGGGACGTGCCACTGCCCAGCAGGATACATCGGTGCTGACTGCAGCATTGGTGAGTGCACGAGGATGGGGGGGAAAGGGTGGCACAGCCGATCTCGTTTGCTGTCTTAGCCCTGGAAATGCTGTCTCGCACCATTTGTTGAGGGCCAAAATGATGTGTCCGTGCTGCCTCATCAGCTTTTGTCTCGGGGTGGCTGCCTCTCTGGCAGAGGAGAATGCAAAAGCTCTGCCCTGCAAGCAGAGCCTGCAGGCACTGCGGGGATGGAGGCAGCTGAAGGTGTCCCTCCCTCCAGAGTGCCCCACCGGCCGCTACGGTACAGACTGTGCACAGCTGTGTGTCTGTGGGGAGGGGGCCACGTGCCACCACGTCACCGGGGACTGCCTGTGCCCACCAGGAAGAGTTGGCCCCACCTGTGAGCAAGGTAACTGCGAGCTGCAGGGGAAAGGTCCCAGAAGGGAACCTGTTCCCCACCGTGCCCTGTCCCACAGCCTGCCGACCGCAGCGGTACGGGGTGGGCTGCCAGCAGCCTTGCTCCTGCCAGAACGGGGGGCTGTGCAATGCCACTGATGGGTCCTGCACCTGCGGGCTGGGATGGACCGGGAGATCCTGCGAGTTAGGTACAGCTGCTCCACGCACACAGCCCAGCCTGCTCCGTGGCTCGCTGCCTGCTGAGCTGCCCCACTGTGCCCCACAGAGTGCCCACCTGGGAGCTTTGGTGCTGGCTGCCATCTGCACTGTGCCTGCCACCACAATGCCACCTGTGACCGCACCACCGGCGCCTGTCGCTGTCCCCCAGGACGCTATGGGGCCCTATGCGAGCACGGTGAGTTGTGGGGCTGAGGGGGTGGGCAGGGGCATGGGGCCCTTGTGTTCTCAGCGAGCTCCACAGAGTCCGTTCATGCCCTGTGTGCATGAGAGCGGTGCTCAAAGCCATCTGGGGCCACCCAGCAGCTGAGCACGTGGACTCGTTTCAGGCCCCGTGCTTGCAGTGTTCTCCCTTCCAGGTTGTCCCCCGGGTTTCCATGGGTCCGACTGCCAGCAGCACTGTGACTGTGCCCACGGAGCTGCCTGCGACCCGGCCACCGGCCACTGCCACTGCCCTGCAGGGCTGCGGGGTCCCCGCTGCCAGGAAGGTACTGTGCTCCCACCTCCCCCTGCTCTGCTGTGTCCCAGAGCCGTTTGGCACAGCCCTACCCCTGTCCTGCCCCAAACCAGGCTGCGAGGAGGGGATGTACGGCGAGGGATGTCAGCAGCGCTGTGACTGCGTGGGGAACGTGCCCTGTGACCCCACCACGGGGCACTGCCTCTGTCCTCCGGGAACAACTGGCCCCCAGTGTGACTCAGGTGAGGATGGGCAGAGAGGTGAACAGGGGAATGCAAGGGACACAGGGGGGGCGGGCTGAGAAACAGCAAGCATGTCTTGTTGGAGCTGATTCTCAGGGAAGAGCGCTTTCTGTTTTGAGCGCATCCCGTTGGAGAGATGACCCTTCCCACCCCAAACCCCACCCCACCATGTCAGGGTAGTGCAGCAACCTGATCCCCTCTGCCCCACAGAGTGCCCCGTGAACCACTACGGCCCCAACTGTGCGCTCGTGTGCACGTGTGCCAGCAGTGCCCAGTGCAGCGCCCGGAGCGGACGGTGCCACTGCCATCGTGGGACCATGGGCTCCTCGTGCCAGGAAGGTGAGCCCAGCTCTGCTCTGTGCACACTGCCTGTGGCACAAGGGCTGAGCACTGTCCCCTTCTCCTCCAGCTGTGCCTGCCCAAGTGCCCACCAGGTCCCCAGTGCTGCAGGGGATGGAGCAGTAGGTCTGGAGGTACACGGCCCAGCTGGAGGACTTGTTCCCAAGCCACTCAAGTGACAGCAGCTCCTGGGAGCTGGGTGCTGCCTGGGCTGGACGCGGGCTGCAGGACTGCTGCCCTTCACCTCTGGGTGCTGGGGTTGGAGGGAGGGGGTTGGCATTACAGTTGAAAATAGGTATTTATTCAGAAATATTTATGGCAAGCTCCTCCTGAAGCGGGGAGAGCTGACCAAGGACATGCAGCCCCCGAGCTGGACACATCTGCACAAAGCCATGAGAGGGCACAGCCCTGCAGTGGTGGTGGCACAGGACCTGGTCCTGAGCACGCAGGGAGGGCCCTGCTCCCACAGGGGCCAAAGAACTGTTTCCTCTCTGGGTGAAATTTCTTTTAATCTGTGAACGACCTGTAATATTTTTTTTTTTACTAATTCTTTTCCTATTCCTTCCTTGATACTACTTTTTTTTTTTTTTTTTGCATTACATAACATTATTTCTTCACCATAATGATAAAATAAGCACATAGTGAAGGACCAAAATGGTGTAACTGAGGTTATGTGATGGAGAAGCAGGGAGAAGAAGAGGGGTTGTGTGCCAAGCACGTGGCAGGATCCTGCTGTGCTGACCATTGGTATCCACCATTTTCTTCCTTTCCTTGGAGGGGCTGCAAAACCTTCAAGCAGTGCCTTTCTGAGCAGGGAATGAGGAAACTGCATTTTTCAGGCCATTGTTTTTTCACTGTTTCTGTCTCTTAACCCATCCTGCAGCTTGTTTTCATGGAGCACTCACTTGTCTCACTCTTTGGATCCCTTCTCCTCTAATTTAGCACTGATGAACAATTTTAATTCTCCCACAGTAGATAGAAATAAACAGACAGTGAAACTCACCCAGCTTCGGTTCACCTCCTCTCTTCCCTTCACTCAGTTACATGTGCATGGCACTGCAGGCTGACGTGGACTTTTAGCAGCTCTTTGCAAGGACAGTTCCTCAGATCCATCCACCACAACGGAGCAGCAGAGACGCAGCTGTCAGACTGAGCTTTCTGCTTTTAGGAATGGGGAGCACCTGGCTCCTTGGGAGGGGCCCACTGCTGCATTCTGGGCAAGGAGGAGGACACTTGTCTCATTAGGATCCAAGGATTTATTGTTGGTCTGCTTCATCCTTTGGCAGTTTGATGCAGAGATATCAGAGCAACGCTGCCCTGAGCATCCCTGCTGCCTTCAGCACTCCTCCCACTGCACGCAGACCTGAGCTGCTCAGCAGCCACAGCACCGTTCCCTGCTCTGCACCAAGGAGCAGGGGGGGAAAGCCAGCTCTGCGTGGGGCAAAGTGGCACTTCCACTCGGCCAAAAGCACCTGGATGCCAGGTCCTATTAACGGCCATCAGCACTGCTCCCACGACCCCGCTGCCTCCTTGCGGGGCTCAGAGCTCTGGAAATCCTGTCAGGCTGGACCAGGCCCTGTTACACGTCGGTCTCAATCCGCAGCCGCTCCATCCGGCGCACGTTGCACTCCATGGCCACGTGGCTGGTGATGGGACGAGCACATCCCTGTGGGAACCAGCCCCGCTCGCCGTCCCGCAGCCGCTCACCCCAGCACCAGCCTGGGAGGAGAACGGGTGTGAGCTGGCCCATGGGAGCTGGGGCTCTGTCAGCTTCCAGACCCACTATCGTGGGCCGTGGGAGCTCCCTGTGATGCTGTGCAAGATGTGCTGAGGCCGTGCCCCGCTGCTGCCGTGCCCCGCAGCACTCGCCCCACTCACCGTCCTCCTCGCCCAGCAGCAGCACCACGTCGGCCTGCTGCAGGGACAGCTCGTCCGCCTGCTTGGCCATGTAGGCCCGGGTGATCTCCACTTGGCTCAGGTCTGCAGGGAAGGACAGAAGTGGGTAAGAACATGGGATAAGTGCATCCCAGGCTGAGCGGGATCCCACGCTCCCTACCTCCCCGGGGAGTGCTGTCAGACCGCTCTCGCTCCCGGTGGGTCAGCGCGGTGACCCAGCGCGCCCGGTCGCTCCTGGCAAAGGGAAAACCAACGGGAGCAAGAAGGCCACGGATGACATTCTGCTGCTGGCAGCAACGGAGAGACCTCCCCTCGGGTTTGGAGGCTTTCACAACTCACAGTGTCTCAGCTGACAGCAGCACCTCCTCGCGCCGGCCCTCGCTGTCCCGCTCCATGGCCACGCGCAGCAGGTGCCCGCCCGGACGGGCGGGAGGGGGGGACGGCGGCTCCGTGGTCTCCATCTTATCCACTGAGACTTGGTCCAGCATGGCATAGTTCATGACAGTGTAGCTCTCCTCACTGCAGCAGAGAAAGGGGGGGGACATCTCAGGGCATCCTCCCCGCACGCTGTCACCACCCGGTGGGCTTCACCCCGTGCCCAGGAAACACCTCCAGCACGGCCACAACACAGCAGCCTTGAGGTTTCTTAATGCTTAACCCCCCCAAGTCCTGTGGCAGAGGAGGGCCCTGAGCTGTTACCTTTTCTTCTTGGTGATGATCAGGACGTCGTTGAAGAGGAAGAGGTGGCAAACCTTGCCCGAGCCCTTACGGAAGATTCCTCCCTCCTCGGAGGAGAGCAGGTAGAGCTCACCCCGCTTCAGCAGCCAGCGGGAGGCAGAGATGAGGGGAAAAGGCTGCAATGGAGAAAGCCTGAAGGAGCAGTTGTCTCACACGTGGCAGGTAAAAACAACCCAGATTAGACCCTAGGTCTGCTGGATGGCAACACCACCCACATGACAACAGGCGAATTCCAGCCCACGAGGAGCTCGGCTCTGCTGCCATGAATCCTCACCTTCTTCTTCCCAAACTCCAGCTGCTTCTGCAATGTGTACAGCTGCTCTGTCCTCTCCATTGCACGAGCTCCCTCGTTGCAGTTCTTAACCAGCTGGAAAAACACAAGACAAGAATGGGAGGATGACAGGAAGGATGGTTCAGCTGCCATGACATTAAGACATTAAGAGTTGTAGTGCACTCACCTCCATGGCAGTTGTGAGTCTGGGAGGGCATCAGTGGAAGATACAGTGAATAGAAGGACAAAGGAATGAAGAAAAGAGGACAAGGAAGAGGAAAAAACACCATCAAGTGAAACAAACAGGCTAGTGAGAAGATGTGTACATCCCACAGCTATTTGCAGTGAGAAATGCCAAGTCAACCAATGCAAGAAGGAAAAATAAGAGGCCAGAAGGGCAGGCTTGGGACCAGGGAGGTGAAACACTGTGCTTGGAGGAAGGAGAGGTGGGGAGCTGGTGGCTGTCCTCACCTTGCTGATGGCTTTCAGAGCTCTGGTGGCAGCTCCATACGCTGCAGTGCACGCTCGTGTTTTTTGACAGACTGTCTAGAACATCAAGACAAGAGACTTTAGTGATACTGCAAGAGAGCACCAGCACAGCAGCTGCTGAGCAGGGAGCTGTGGTCAGGGCAGAAGGCTCTCCTGGCTCAGCAAACCAACAAAGGGAAGCAGTCCCCTCTCTGGAGGTGCCAAGCAATGCCATTGTGTGACTGACTTACATCTAACAGCAGAGGAAGCCGTGTTACTCTCTGCATAGGGAGAATGAGAAATGATATCAGTGGCAGCCCTCCACATTCTGGTTTCCTTTCAATTTGTTTCAAGGCCTCTTTAAATAAGGGGTTTGTGTTTCTGGAACGGGACAAGAAATCTCCATTAACACTGTTTTTCAGCTATCAAGGTTTTCCGGAGGATGCCCGTGCACAAGGAGCGCAGTGCTGTGCTTCCTCTGGGGCTCAGCTGGAGCAGCAGGAGGTGGAAAAGCTACTGGAAACGGTGAGTTCACCGAAGGGTGGGACACACTGCACCAACAGCACACTG
This sequence comes from Cyrtonyx montezumae, assembly GCF_038088225.1. Lineage (NCBI taxonomy): Eukaryota > Metazoa > Chordata > Aves > Galliformes > Odontophoridae > Cyrtonyx > Cyrtonyx montezumae. Next base: position 961,429 of record NW_027071948.1, read on the forward strand.
AGGACGAGCAGCCTCTGTGCCCCTCATGCACCCCATGCACCGAGCTCCCTGTGAGAGCCGTACTCACAGCAGCCTCTGCAGTGTCCTCTGCTGGTAGACTTCGTTGGAGCAGTAACTAACGTAGGGGTTGAAGTGCTTCGAGGCGTGCTCCTCCACGATGTCACTGATGTCAGGGATGACAACGTTCTCCTGGTGTCGCTTCTCTAGGGCTTGGAAGAAGCTAAGGAGGGGAAGTCAAGTCTCACTGCATGACTCACCAGGGCAGGACCGAGATGAGCTGCACTTTACTGCAGCCCATCCTTCCTCCCACGGGCCCTGCTGCGTCCCATGAGCTCGTGTCCTCCCCCCTCCATCACACATTAACCCCCAGGGATCCTCCCCCAGCTCAGGCCTTTGCTTCATCTTCCCCAGCCCGGCCCACATCCGTGCTCTGAAGCCAGGCAGTGCCTCTGCAGAAGCACAGATTGGGTCTGGGGCAGCAAAAGCCTTCTGGTTTAGGAATTAAAGAAACCAATTGCCTGGTGTGATGCACAAGCAGCACAGCTCAGGGGTTTGCATAAAGAGAGAAACAGACTGCAGTGCACTTTGCCACGAACAGGCTCTGCTCAGACCATCCCCAGACACCACATGTTTCCCCTGAGCAGAACAACCCCTTCAACTCTTTGCTCTGAAATGATGTTCCCACGCTGGGAACGTTTCCCACACCAGCTCAGCCAGCAGGCACAGCTGCCCCACACACACAGCTGTGCCCAGGTTGGTGGCAGGGACACGCCATGTGCTCAGGGCACACCTTGACCCCAGCAGGGCTGCCTGCATCCCCAGGACAGCCCACAGCCCCCACACGAGGTTCAAGCACATAATTGGGAACGGCTCTTGAAAATACTATTTGCTGCTCAGGGTGACAAACCCTCAAGTGAGAGCTGACCCAGCATCACTGCCATGCAACACTAAGATGATGCTGCAGCACTGTAGGGTCACGTGCTGGGGGAAGAGCAATCAGGGGATAGATGTCTCAGCACTTCCAAGCAGCTCCAGGGATGCTGCTTCTCCATCAGAGAGCTGCAGGGATCTACCAGCACCGTGCCCACTTGCCTGGTGCTGACAGCCAGGATGTCGCTGATGTTGGAGAAGAGGTGGTGGTGCTCTGTCTGGGTCATGGTCTCCTTCAGCTCCTCTGACTTCTTGAAGCAGCTCACCAGCACGCTCAGGCTGTGCATGTAGGAGAACTCCGACGTGATGATCTCAAACATCGCCTGAAAGCAAGCAGCACAGCAAGCATCATTAGTTACTGGATAGCAAGGGTGTGAATTAAAACCCACTGCATCTCATTTACACCAACGATGCCCGTGCGTTATTTAATAATGACTGCATGTTATTTACATTCACAATGACTGGAAAAGGCTTTTTCAGCATCCCCCATCCCACGCACTGCCTGGCACTGAGAGCTCCTGTGTGAAGTGCCCCAGCCCTGGCACACCTCGTGCTCACCTCCTGCCGCTTGCGCTCCTCGGGCGTTATGTTCTCCAGCACGCCTGCCTCCAGCACCTGTGGATGAAACTCAGTGCAGGAAGCAGTTCTCCTGGGCCCACACAAAAACCACGTGGTTCTGCAGGAAGCAGAGCTGCTTCCCGAGCAGGGATTGCTCTGCACCAAACACCTGACGAGCAGCAGACACATCCCACATGCCCCGACCTGCCACGATCCCAGCGTGTCCCAACCAGCCCCAAAGCATCTCCACAGCACAGTGCTGCAGCACGAGCTGCTCGCTACTGTCAGCAGCTCTGAACTTAAAACACACGCTGCCCTGTTTCCTTTCAATGAGCGGGTCACCTGCTCGTGCTGCAAGGGCTACTTGCGAGGATGGATGAGCAAAGGAATCATCATTAACAACAGGGAGTGTGCTGGAGGTACAGCCTGGCCCTCCCAAGCCAGACAGAAGACGTAGGAAAGCTGGAGGTTGGCACACGTACCTCGGGGAGCTGGCTCCAGGTGACCTGTGCGGGCCGATAGCTCCGCACCACGATGGCAGCACCGGGCAGGGACTGCTCCTCGGGGATGGGCTCCTCCTGCACGTCCTCATCCGACTCATGGCTGACCGAGTTCAGCCCTCTCTCGCGGATTTCCTGGTACAGCCGTGGCTCTGTGCAGGGAAAGGTGCAGCGTGAGCTCAGCCTCGTGCTGCCCGCCTCGCCCGGACTTTGCACGGTGCTGCTCAGGCAGCAGCTCGCAGTGTTTGCTCTGAGCAAACAGAGCTGGGAGCGCTCCAGGAGCAGGAACGCAGCTCGGTGGTGCTGAGCTGTCTTTACAATTGCTCCAGGCCAGCAGCACAGGGACTGGGAAAGGGGGGAACACACAAAGACAGCGCACAGGGGAGGAGGGCACGCGGCACTCACGGTCCTTGAATGAGCCACCGTGCTTCTGCACCCGCTTCCGCCCGAGGGTTCTCTGCAGGAGGAAGAAGAGGAGCTGCCCAGATGGCTGCAGAGCTCGCAGCACATATAGCACGTGCTGCCAGCAGCATTCAGCTCCCTGGAGAAGGGGAGCAGCCCGCACACACCGCCCTGCTCCCCCAGCCTGACTCTGAGCTGTGTGACTCAGCTCTGGCCTCGTATTATCGGGGTGACCATCTCAGAGAGCTTGCTGCTGCTCGCTGCCGTTCCCATCTGTCTGCCCCACTCCTGGACTTTGCCTGCCCTGAGTGCTGGCAGCGCTGCTTCGCCCACGCCCATGCACTGCCCGCAGGAGCCAGCTCTGCTTCTCACAGAAGCAGTTTCCAGGCCCTCTGTGGACCTAAGCAGCTGCTAGTGCCAGGCAGACTCCCACACTCAGCTTGCCAGGCTCAGCCAGCCCCGTGCCAGCCGTGCAGCAGCAGACACAGGCACACAGCTCAGCCCACCCCCCATCCCTGCACCAAACCCACCTTGCTCCTGCCGGGGCTGCGGGCAGGCAGAGCACTCCCATCCTCCGCCAGTGGTTTCAGTGTGGGCACGGTGCTCACGGGCTCCATCTCCGTGCCCACCCCCTTCATGGCTGCACGGTACGACATGTTCCTCAGGTTGCGTTTGAGCATCCCTCCTCCGTCCTCTGCGTCCTCCTGCAGCGTGGCACTGGGGACGGATGCTCGCCTCTGCGCTGGGCACGCAGCTTCAGGGATGGATCTGGTGCTGGGGTTCCTCGTGGGGGTCTTGGTCTTGGTAGAGACCGCCAGGCTGCGGGGGATCAGCTGCTGCGTGCCCACCTTCAGCGCGGCCGGGCTGTCGGTGCTCAGCACGATGCGGCGCGGCTCGGCCACGGGGAAGCAGCCCATGGGGGGGTCAGGGTTGTGTTTGCTGGGAGGGGAGGTGGGCGTGGGGGGTTCGGGCCGCAGAGGGTGGCAGTGGTACTCCAGGAGGAAGGTCTGATCCTCAGCTGTTGGTGGGCTGCGGGACATGGCGGCGGAGAGCTGTGCAAGAGACAGAGGGACAGGCAGGGAGTGAACTCCTCCCCCCACTGAGGATGGTACAGAGCTGTGCTGGGAGCCTGGAGGAGTCTGCACCCTGATCTGAGCATCGCTGGGGACCCCAAGCTGCTCTCCTGGGGCACTGATCCTGACAGACCCCAAAGCCCAGGGGCACAGCAGGCTGATGGGTGCTCAGCCTCTGCTCCCACGGAGTTGTGGGGGCTCTCCTGGCCCTGCCCCGTGCTCCGTGCCCCCACAGCCCCTCCTCACAAACCGGCCGACCACCAGATGCAGCATTCTACTGCCCCATTGCATCACTCGAATTAAAACTCGGGGTTTAATTCCTCCGAACTGAGATCCCATTGTCCACCACATCTGAGCTGTTCAATCCCAAAGGCCACGGAGCAGAGCACAGCCCGGACCGGGACGCATCTCAGCGACTGGCAGAGGGACAAAGCACCGCACCAACAAAAGCCCCTCTGATCTATTTCCCTACGTTGGATCGGCGGGAGGGGACGGGGGACGGACGGACTTCTTCAGCCGGGGGCTGCCAAGCATCCCACAAATGGGAAAAGCTCTGAGTTCCTCCTTTCCCCCTCCCCAGCTTCAGACAAAGCCCAACCCCCCCACCCCGCAAAGGACCCGGAAGGATTTGGAAACAGCAGATCCACCGCAGCCCCCACGTGCGCCCTCGAAGCCCCCACCCCATACCTCGGCCGCTTCGCAGCTGCGGGCGGAGCTGCGGGACGGGAGGGAAATTCCTCCGGGGAAAGGGGGGGGGGGGGGCGGCGGGGCCGTAGGGCTGCAGCTGGGGAGGGGACTGCACCGCTCCAAGGGCAGCGCGGCAGCCCCAAGGGCCGCCCGGTCCCGGTTCGGACCCCAATTGCTGTCCCGGTTTCCCCCTGGGGGTCCCTGAGCCCACCCCGGCCGCACCCCAGCACCTACCGGCGGCCCCGGGGCGAGCGCGGAGACGGGAGGGGCCAAGAGGGGGCGTGGTCAAGGAGAGGCTGAGGGCGTGGCCACGTGGAGGTGGGCGTGGCCACGGGGCGTGGCCAAGGGCTCAGCTCACCTGCTGCTGCCGTGCCCGGGTCCGCCCCTGCCGGGTTGGGGTGATGTCGGATGAGCCGAAACGAGATCCCAAAGTACATTTGAAAACAAAGAAAAAAAAAGAGAGAGAAGTTTGCTGCTTTGCGACGTTTCAACACGAACCCCATCCCGCCCGGCGCAGCCCCCCCGGAACGGCGCTCCGTGGGTACCCCGCCCCTGACCACCAGGCAGCATCAGGGTCGGCTATTTCCCCATCGCCTCGGGTGTGCACCCGGCCCAGGCCGTGGGGATGGGCTCTCCCCGCTGCCCCCCTGCATGCTCCCAGTGTCCCTTTGCACTGCCTCGTGTCCTGGGAACCGCCTTTCCCCTGACCTCCCCTTTCACCCCCGCTCTGATTTTGTTCCCCGTTAAAAACAATAAAATCAAAAAGGGCCTTTTTCTCCCCGCTTCGTGGCAAATCTCAAGCGCCCCGTGGATGACAAAGTCCCACTTGTCAGCAGTGCCCTTCTAACAGTTCTTTTCCCCTCCCTGAGCCCTGCCCAACAATCACCCCATTATCAGTGCTCCCTTACCCGACGGATGCTCTCCTCCTCTGCTGCTTCCACGGGACACGAGCCTGCTGCACGCCTCCGTGGGACTCGATCCCAATGCAGGATCCATCCTCCAGCCACCACCTGAAGCAGAGGGCATTAATCAGCTTTGAAGCACACACTGTTGGCCCCAAGGCCCCGCTGCTTTCAGCCCCTCCCTTACTTACCTTGCAGCAGAGCATCCACCAAACCCACGCTGAGAAACAAAGCTCACGGGACCACGGCTTATAAAAGCACACAGGTTTATTGCATATCAATCTCATGTATAAATTCATCGTAGCATTGGAAAGATTACATTTGGTATACATTCCTATTCTACAGCATTAACCTCAAAATCAGCTTCTCCTAGTCATTGTTTTAAAGGAATTTCTCTACACAAGTACATCTGTCTTTTATCACAAGCATCAAAATGAAATCTGCAGGAATAAAAACAAAATCGCCTTTTCAATTATTTTCTACACTTCATATCTCTTATTTCATTATGCTCCCAACAAAGCGATTCCATATTAATTAATAACTGCCAACACTTTGCTGCTCCCTTGGCAGTTGGAGGCTTCAAGCCTCAGACGCAAAAAATCTATCACATATACAATAAGTGCATCTACTGGATTTGTTTCTTTTTAATAAAAATCTCACAAACAGACACAAGAATGACTGCTAAACACAAGTCATGCACAGTTTACTTATAAACATAACAGAAGCAATATACAATCAAGAATGATATGGAACAAGCACCATCCTCTTTTCTCAATGTTTTTTAAACATCGTGTGAAAACCAGACATTTACAATTGATTTAAAAAAATAGAAACAAAAGAACAAACACTATACAGTCCTAAAGGAAAAAAAAATAAAACAAAAAAAAACCCAAAGGTAAATCATATCCGTATCGTAACGATGGGAAAAGGAATGACATAGGATGCACAGATTCATGATTCTCGCAAGCACAATATATATATGTCTTAAATTACACCTTCTGCAGGCTGGAAATGACACCAGGGCAAACAGCTCCTGCTTCGGAGAGAGCAACGAGAACGGAAAACACACTGAGAATTACTTTCAGAATTACTTTGTTCACTGTGAATTGCACATTTGGAAAAAAAAATAAAATAAAAAATAAATCAAAGCTGCCTTTTTTTTTTAAAAAAAAAACGTTTCATTCTTTTTCCCCTCCACCCCCCCCCCCAAAAAAAAAAAAAAGTGGTAATAAGAATTAACGACAGAAGAAAGAGACAAAAAAAAAAATAATAATAATTAAAATTAAAAAAAAAAAAGTCAGAATCATTGTGTAACGCTTTAATCACAGTATCACTCAACACGACAGGAAAGGTTCATGGCTTTGTGACCACGGCCGGGCAGCTCCCGGCGCACAGTACAGCACAAACAGAATGAAGTCAGTAGGTCGGGGCCGGCCGGGGCTCCCCGCCATCCAGTGCTTTGATGCTCAGAGTCCAAACAGGTTCACCTCGTTGTGCAAGTGCTTTTCCAAACGCTTTTTGTAGGAAGGGGACAAGGAGCTGCTTCGCAAGAGCGCCTAGTGAGAGTGTAAGTGCTGAGTGGGGAGAAAGGGGAAGCTTCCACCACCTCTGTGTCCCTTGCAGCAAGACAGAAAGCAAACTGCCCCACGAGCACCCCCCCCCCCCACCAGGGATCGCTGGTGGGTCCGCCACGGCCTGCAGCACGTCAAGAGTGCAATTGAATGAAAGTGGTGGGATAAATAGGAGAGCCTCTCTATTTATTGAACCGTGGAAAGGCTGAAACTCGTCGTCCGTGCTCGCTTCGAGGAGGAGGGAGGTCCTAACGCACCAAGAGGCACTACGGCTCGAGAAACTGAATTTGGGAAGTACAAACAACAAAGAAAACAAGAAATCATCTCATGATTTCCCAACCCTCCGCTCCTCACTCCCTACGGCCAGGAGCACCAAACCCCACAGCTCAGCACTGCCCACCCTGCCCCTGCCGGGACCCTGGAGGGCACTGCTCCCACTGCAGGGCTGGCTGCTCCCCACCTGCCCTCGCTTTCCAACCCACCAAAGAAATAAATAGAGAGCTCAGGCGAATGCTGCCAGCACCTGAACGCCCACGAAACACAACCAATGATTGTCTGGAGAACGGGCAGCGAGAGCAGCGGGATCCCGCCGGGCGCTTGGCACACAACCCCTCCTCCTCCTCCCTGCTTCTCGGCCACACAACACACAACCCCATTTTGGTCCTTCACTACGTGCTTATATTAACATTATTTCTTCACAATAACGATATCTAACGCAAAAAAAAAAAAAAAAAGGAAAAAAAATACTGTTAAGGATGAAATAAAATAAGAAAAGAATTAGCAAAAAATAAAAAATAAAAAAAAAATTACAAGTTATTTACAGATTAACAGAAATTCCGTCCGGAGAGGAAACGATTCTTTATGATTTTCCATTGCCCCCGTGGGAATGGTGCCCAGGCCGAGGGCCGGGGTGGGACGGGGTCACCCCACGCTCTCAGGACCGGGTGCTGTGCCACCACCACCACCACGGCCTTGTGCAAACATGGGGAGCAGCTTAGCTGAGCTCGGGGCCTTGGGCACTTCCACAGGGGGACGTGGAAAAGCAAACAGGGAGGGGAAATTTTCTTAGAAAATACACCGGTGCTGCTCAGTTACCTCCTGTTCCTCCTACGCCAAAGTACCCTGGATGCTTTCCTCCGTGGGCTATCACTGCCAGCCTGCTCTTGGGTGCTGACGTTGTGTTATGAAGGGTTCCTAGCACAACCCTCACTCCATGGGTAACTGCTTCTTTTGCTTTAGTGCTCCGGGATGGGGCTCCTGTGCTGTGTTCCTCCATCCTGGACTGAGCACGCCACCAACTCACAGGCAGACAGACCCTGACATCAGCCACTAGCCCAGCTCTGCAGTTCTTAACCAGACCCAATGGGAAAACCAATGGGAAACGTTCTTCCCAACCTCTCTGTCTCCGGGCACGGTGCTGCAGTGCTGCAATTAGCAAATTCTCAGGACACGCGTCCTTAATGTGATCCGTACAGCCAGTGCTGCTCCTCACACCTGCTCTAATTGCATCCCGGACTGTGCTGTGATTCAGCTTCACCTGCAAAGTCACTGCTACAACATCAGACTGTGATGGCACCCTGTGAACACCACGGTACTTCTGGAGGCTGCTGTGGGCCACTGAACAGGAGGAGACACTTGGAAGCAGTGTGAAATCACTGATAAAAATTCCTGTGAGCCATTTTAGGGTCAGAGGGGTGATCCTATTCCTGGCCGTGTGCTTGAATATAGAACTTGAAGCCCTGAAGTTGCTGAAGCTAGGTCATCTTCCTACGAAAACTGATGGCCAACGAGCAGCCACGCACAGCCAACCACAACTGCATGAGAAGGACATTTCTGCCACAGCTCCCAGACAACACCAACACTGAGAAGATGTCACTGCAGGAAACACCAGTGGCTACAACCAGCACGATGGCTCCAGAGCACCTTCGCACCCACTCCCACCCACTCCCTCCTCTCGAGCCCCAACAGCTCCAGCACGAGACCCCAGGGCAGAGCAGACTGAGAGCCATTTCTCACTCCAGAGGCTCCAGGTCCAAGCAGAGCTCCAGCTTGTGGCACCACAGAGATGGAAAGCGCTCCTGGCCCTGCACTGCAGGCACAGACATCCAGTTGATGACCACCGACCACACGTTCTGTGGCTCACCAGCAGCCAAACCCCAGCAGTGCTCTGGGCTGAGGAGCCCTCAGCTGGGACACCACGGCTCACGTTCAGGAGCTTTGCACCACGCCGAGGCAGGACAGCACAGGACAGCATTTCTGCGGGGGTACACCACTTGAGGTTCTGCTGGAGGTAAGCGAGTTGGGCTGGATTACCCTTCCCTGGTGCAACTCCAGTGGCTCTGCCAGAATTGCACCAGGGATGGGTCTCACTGGGCTCTGTTCCCTCGCTGCCTCCTTATTGAGCTGAGCTGAGGATGAAGCCACCCCGTGGTGTCAGGCTCCCATTTACACGAGGGCTTTGCTGGCTCAGCGATACCGTCTCGTAACGCCAGAGGGACCGATGTTGGATCGCGCTGCTGTGATTCGTGCCTTGCTCTGTTCCTACTGGTGAAATCCTGCGGCTGTGCCGGGGTTATCCAGTTGTGGAGAGGTTCATTCTGATAAATCACAAATCAAAACCGTGGTTAAAAAAAAAAAAAAGCTGCAGGACTGGTAGGGTCAGATGCCACAGGTTCCTTCCTCAGTCCAGGTGCTCCCCGAGGCCCTCGCACCCATCTTCTGCTGCTGGGGATTTTGCTGGGGTAAGTGCAGCACCGCCGCCTCGCTGCGGCTCCGGCCAGAGCCCCGCGGACCTCAGAGGTGGTTGATGGGGTTAAAGGTCCCCGACTCTGAAGCTGCTCCTGCCATGTCCAACCAAGCACCCAGGGAGTTCTGGGAGGACGTGTGGAGGGGAGCGTTCTCAGACAGGGACAGCATCATTGCATAAGCCTGCGGGAGGAGAGAGCAACGCAGGGCACGTGTGAATACACACCTGGGATGCGCTGCAATAAGCCACGCCGAGCACAGCACCAGCATCCCTGGCCTTGGCTAAGTGTCCTGCCAGCAGGTGGAGATCTACATCCACGAGCAGGGATGGCACCCGCTCCACCTACTGGAGTGTGCTGGAGCCTACAGGCAGAGCGAGGTGATGCAGATAACATCAGAGGCTCGAGCCTCTGCAGGGCAGCTGACACAGACTGTGCATTGCTGGGACATGGGTACATATGCTCAGTACAGCTGGGCCCGCAGTAATGCAGCTGTACTGGTTACAGTACCAACTTCAGCCCCCTGAAGGCTGAGAGTCTGAGCTACTTGGCAAGTGAACACACTCAGCTATCTACTGGAGGTACGTGCTGAAAGAGATACAGCCTGGAAGCATTAAGGGCATGCATGCTTCTAAAACAGCATAAAAGAACAACAGCCCCAAAGGCTGACCTGCCAAGCATCAGATAGAGCTCACAAAGTAGGACAAATTTTAAAGGAGCAAGCATTCCTACGTGGTTAGTACCTCTGTCATATTAGTAACAGGACACACACAAGAGCCAGGCAAGTGGACTGTGCTGGCAGTAATGCAGAGCACCCTTCTTAGAAGCTTAATGTTAGAGGCACTGAGTACCATCTCAACTGCCCAGTACAGTGATCAAGATCAGTGCTCCCAGTACACATGGATCAAGATATGAACTTGATGGAACTAGACTGAATACTTCGGTGCTGAGGTGCCACTTTGAGGCTTCTGGGTGGGCCTGAGCTGCTCTAGTTGACAAAGCAAATTGTCACCATGTGCTCTGCCTTTAGAAATCAGGGAGATCAATGAGGAAGTTTGTGAGACCTGCAGGACTGCAAGTCAAGGCAATACTACTGTCTATTATGCTCTTCATAATCAAATACAATGGCATTTTATCACTGCTCCTGTGGATTAAACTTGAGTTCCACAGCTCTCCTGCTGGTTTGTACTATCTCAAAGTAGAAATAAATAACAGTTGGAAAAAACATTTATACAGACAGATAAAAACAGACAGATGCTGCTGGCATCCTACATAAACATGTTCTCACAACACAGGGTCAATGGTAAGTTGACTGGGTGACCTAAAACTGATGCCCACTCCATTTCTTCTCCATTTTCCTGCACGGCTGTGACAAGACACGGTTCCCACATGATTCACTCATTACCATCACAATTGCTGCTCACTGGGAAGGGAAAATAAACCCCAGTGGAGGGAGGCCAGCTGCTTGCTAATCCTCCAGGATGTGCTGGCAGCAAGCTAGGTAAAATGTTCTGGCATATACCCACCTGGTTTTTAGCCTGCCTGTACAGAGTCTGTTTTATTGTTTCAGAGTCTAAGGTGGAATTAAACACATCTTTAACTTCAAATGCTTCCTCGGCTGCTTTGCGAAGATCCAGCCCCTTCCCAAAATTCGGCATCTGCTCCAAATCTAACAAGCCGGCTTCGTCCTCCTCAATACACCTGTACCAATGACCAGGGGAAGGGGTTGGCCTGTTGTTAGCTCATTGCACAGCTCACACACTAGCGTGGTGCTACCCAGCTCCTGCATGCACGTACACGGGGGTCTCACAAGCCACATGCATGAGCAGACAGACAGACACGAGAGTGAAACAAAATGCAAGGTGCAAAGAAAAGGTGGAGAGCGTGATTACACACAAACAAGCATTAGTGGGATGGATACTCGTGAGTCAGCCTGACTACAGCCCTCCCTGCTCTTCTGCGTGGGGGTGTCCACAGCTGCTGTCCACTCCTTGACACTTCTGGCACTGGAGCAATGTCTGAAGAACACTGCTGCGTTTTCTCTGAGTTGCAGTGAAGACCGTGATGCACTGAGACTACAGAAGATGCACTCTTTGCAACCCAGGACATTTGTTACGAACGTCAGTTGGGAAACGGAGGCTGAAAAAGGAGCACTAAGCCTATACAGGTGCAACAAATCCTAATGGTGAACACGCTTAAATATCACTCGACCTTGGGAAGAAAAATGAAAGCTCACTTTTTCCCCTGAGTGCTGGTGATCCAGCTTGAAGTCAACAACGTTTTGCTGCAAACAAAACGAGCAGCATGGTACAACACGGACTGCATACTGTGCCTCTCCCTTTGCCCTGAGCAGTGCTGCAGAGACAGGCATTACCCCCTGAACTGCAGCGCCCTGGAAAAGGTCTTTTCTGTTTTGAAACTAACTCATCTCCTGGCACAAACTCCTCAAGTCCTGGATCTACATCTTACTGCAGACTCTCCTTGAAGTCTGCTTGTTTTGTATCCCCCCCCCAACATGGTGAAAATGGAATCTGTCAAGTGAAGGCTCAAATCAAACTGAGGTATGGCACATGGCTTGGAAAATAAAACAGTCGCATTCACAATCTACCACTGACACAGGGTCAGGAGTCTGGCCCCCAGCTGACTTCCCACAGGGCACAGCCCACCTCACCTTCGGGTATGGTCAAAGCTCATGGTGAGAGACGTGGGCTCTTCATCTTCTTCATCCTCGTACGCTCCTCGGGGCTCTGCAGTGGGTGACACCGTTTCATCCTGCGACTTCCCTGTCAGGCTGTCATCATCCTCCTCTTCCAGTTCTTCATCTTCATCATCCACATCTTCCGTTTTCTCATTTGCTAATCCGTGACACTGGGAGTTGCTGTCAATATCCTGGATTTCTGGCCTGAAATGTTTGGTCAAGGAGGGAAGGAAAATAAAAGAGACCAACTGAATAAGTCCTGCATTTTCATGGTTATGTAACACAATTTATACATGTGTATGAATGAAAGCATCTCAAGATTTATCTATCTACATGTACGTGCTATTTAAACTACAAGGGAAAGGAAAACTGACACATTCCAAGCAGTTAAAAATCATTCTTTGCAGTGTCGGTGGGGACAATGAGCACAGCAGGCACACGCCAACCCAAGTGCTTTTCAGACCAGGAGTTTGTCTAGTCTGGATTTAAACAATGCTTTTCCATCTCTCAAAATATAGCATCCGTGGGACACGGGGCTTTCCTCCTCCTCTCTGTACTGCCTTTTAACAACCTCCATCTGAGGAAGCTTCCTCATAGCTGGGTTTGTGGGCACATTTCATATTCCTCAGTCAAAATGAGGTTTAGTAAGACAAAGGCAATACTCAAAGTGTCTCCCAGGCCCCACGTCTTGCCATGTACTCCTAACCTAGGTCATCTAACCAAAAGACTCAACACAGGGCTTAGTACTTGCAGTTGATGGCATTTTCCATTCCAAACCACTACATTTCTCTCTTTTAAGTGTTCTCAACCAAGCACTGCAGGACAGAGCCTGACTGCTCTTTGTACCATGTGAACAATGTGTGACACCAGGTCATCTTATTTGCTTGTCTACCTTTTATCTGCTAACGTCGACGCTTGGTTCATCTCACTATTTGCAATAAAATTTCTGATTTCAGAGAAATACGAATCCTCTTTCTCATCTAAAAGTGCATGGTTGTCTGACTCCGAGTTGGGGGAAGAGGCACTGGTCCCAAGGTGGTTTGTAATGACTCCAGAGTGCTGGCTCACTGAGAGAAACAAGAGAGGAGAACAGGAGAAACAATCAGATACTGTCAGTTATCATTCAGAGGAAAAATAAAGGAGGAGTGTTATGCAACAGTACTATGCAGTGAGGTTATTTAACAGAAACTTGTGTTTTCCAGGCTTGAACTACAGAGGAAAAACAGATGGGATTCAGCATTTATGGGTGGTATGTACAACTGAAGAGCCACCAGCTGTTTGCCTATTGCTCTCCTGTAGTGATGTGGGATGCTACCTGGAACGTTCTCGTGCTCGTGCTTCTTAAGATGTCGGTCCAGGTTGGTCTGCTGCCCAAAGCATCGGTTGCACAGGTGGCATTTGAATGGCTTCTCCTTGTTATGGATGTTTCGAACGTGCCGCTGGAGGTTGGAGGAGATGCTGAATGACCTGTCACAGTATTTACACCTGAAAAATAGAAGCAAATGCCAAAGAGTGCAACGTGAGGGGAAGAAAAAGGAAAAAAAAAAACACAAAAATCTGACTACCAGAAAACCAGAAAATGTTGGTCTATAAATCTTTACTCGGCTGAGGAGCTGGAATGCCATGAGGCATTAATCATCCCAGACAAATCTGATATTATTGTTACTCGAGGAGCACAAAGAAAGGATTAGGATTAATTAAGAAGCAAGCTGTCCAAACAAATAAGAATTTCAAACAAAATAATTACTTCCCCCCCCATACGTTAATGTAAAAATAGGAAAGGTGAATGAATTCATTTTGCAGTTTGCAGGGGAAGCAGGTGAAATCCGGCATGGGGGGAGGAGAAGGAAGAAAGAAGGGAGATTAAAACTATAAAGTCATCATTATTTAGCACATCCCTATACATGACACACGTACGTGTATTTATGGGAAACCCTACATTCATTCATTCCTGAAATTCCTCAGGTACAGGCAGCAGAGCCTTAAAGATAATTACAGCTGTGATCAAAGTACAACAGCTCCCAAGAAATGCACTGTAGCTTCCAAACTGTGTCAGATTCACTCCCACGGAGTGAATACCTGCTTTGCATTGAACTATGCACGACATACAGAGCCAAGCCAGGATGTCTGGGGAAACTGCTGAGCAAAGAAATGTCCCTCCAGGAAAAATCCCTCTGCAGGGGCCACGGCAGAAGCGCTGGATGCTGCTCCGTAGTTTCCTTCCCCTCTGGATCCGGACTGCCCGCAGGACGATGATGCTCTGAGCTCTGTGGGCAGAGCACGACTGCAGAGGGCGGCTTTGAACCGCAGAGTGGAGCTCCAGGACCGAAAGAAGAAAGCCAAACTCCTCTGAAGCAGCCCGATGGGATCCCTCGTTCAGTACATCATCTCTACCCCAACAAAGGGGCTTTGCTTTCCTCACGGCTCCGCTCCAAAAGCGCACGGGAAGCAGAACCCTGCTCTGCACAGAGCTCTGCAAACCCTGTGCACTTATGGGACAACATCCAACCGTTCCTAAACCCCTCTAATTCCATACAACACCACTTCTTTCAGCTCCGTGTGATGGGGAAGCGAATCCCATAAGCTGTGCCACAATTGCTCCCGGCACAGAGCTGCAGGCTCCGGGTGCTCTGGGCTCACAAGTGCCCTTCTTCCACACTTTTCCCTTCCCACACTCAAGCACCAAACTGGATTTGCCTTGACAGTAAGGACGTGGTGTGGTTTCCCACAAGCACAACAGATTCAAATACAAGAAGGTGGTGCCAGTGTAAGAAATCCGTGCTGTGAAACACACGCACCACTTCCAGATGTGCTCCAGCTGCGACTTTTATTTGGTCTCCGAAACCAAATTGCTATTATTTTTGGAAATAGCAGAGATACATTTATGAAACACTCTCTCCTCTTTATGGATTCCGTGCCCACCTTCAAATTTCCTACTGTTAAATCGCTGAAAAAAGTATTTAAATACTTCACATCATGAACCTTTCATTGTGATTAATTTAGGAAGTACGCAAAATCTCTTGTTAACCCACAGCTTTCTCAGGCTTCCAAAGCTTCTTCTCCCTCCCTGCCAGCAACTGCCCTTGAGCAGACTGCAGCATCCCAAGCAGACAAACACCTGATGTCCTGCAGGAGTACAGGAGCTGAGCTCCAGCAGTGCTGTGCCATCAGTTCCCTCCTCTCTATCTCCGGGCACTTCAAAGCAGCGCTGGCAGGAGCACAGCACGAACGCCCCGGCCCCCGTCCACCCATTTATTTAGATGTTCAGGAAGTCTTTGAAAAGTTCCCTTTGACAGGTCCTCCCTCTTAACTATGAGCTATGTGGATCCAGGCTCAGATGCAGAGAGAGGGGATAAAGAGCTTGTTAAAAAAATAGAAACCAGAGGGGCAGTGGCAAGGAGCAACAGCCAACGTCTGAGCGCCGGGACGAGGGCGACGGGCAGCGTTATTTGTGGTCCCAGAGGGGTCGGTGCTTGGATCTCTGCTGGTTTTAATCTAAATAAACGACCTGGACGGAAGGACCAACTTAAACACGGGGAAGGGGGAAGCTCAAAAAGAAGCAGTATTTGCTTTGTAAAAGAAAAATGAGAGCTCTCTGCGCGGAGCGGAGCGCGATCCGCGGTGCCACGGTGCATGTCAGCGTTAGCTGTTAGTTTCAGCTTAATGCAGATAACAGGACACGGGGGCCTGAAAGGAAATGAAAGGAAAACAAACTCAAAACAGACGTCGGGAAGCACATCTTTATGGGACGAATCGCAGCCTCGCAGGCAGTGCCTAAGGACGGGGTGTAATTCAAGAATCAATTAGAGGGCATCCTGGAGGGATGCGAGAAGAAAAGCCTTGCTGAAGCCAGCAGCCTGCGTGACTCTGCTCCCCCAGCTCTGTGTGCTGTCCTGACACTGTTTCAAATCTGATTTTTAGGAAGCACAGAGCATTACCAGGTATTCCTCAGTGCCAACAGCACGCAGCACTGCCCCTTTTCAGAGGGAATTAATTCACCTCCGCAGTGCCCGTGTGCTGTGTGTCCCCACCTCATATCCTCATTACAGACACCAAGGAAGTGTAAGCAGCTTGCTGAACAACATGAGAGGGTCGGGAAGCAGAAAAGCCCCAAGAAAGGCATTGATAAAACACAGAGAATCCCCAGGCTGCTTCCACCTGCGGGAAGCTGGCACTGTGAAAGCAAGCTAACGCTGGAAACCTTGGCTCTCTGAGAGCAGAGAAAAATCGATGATAATTAAGCTCTTCTGTATACACTGCACTGACTCTCGGGATCGCTGTTATAATGCAGTGTTGTCCAGAAGTCAGACCGACACGGCAGGAAAAGCCCTGTGCACATGGGCTGCTTTCTGGGAGGAGACCAGACATAAGAAGCGCGTGTTTTGCTGACCTGTGTTGAGTTGGAGGTCTCCTTGTTTGGAAGAAAACTGCACTGAGGATCTCTGAATAACCAGGAGGAGCGTTGGACTCAGATGGGGCTGCACAGTGAATGCACTGCATTCATTCAAAGCACATCAAACAGCACAACTGGCAACAGGGAACACTCCCAACATTCTGCTTTGGGGAGGGGGGTTTGACTTTCATTTACCTCATGTCTACACTCCATGCCTCCAAATGGAGACAAAACAGCTCTGAATGCACCTGGGGTCACAACACAGAAGGTAAAACCAAGCACGAAAACACCACGTGCTTGAGCAGCACTCGCTGCACACAGGCGTGTGCTTCTCTTTCTGTAAGAACCACCACGTTGGCTTTGTTGTGAACTTAGGACAGTGTGTGGAAATGCACTGCCACCTGAAACAGAACAGCTTCAGTTGCTGCTGCTGTTTGACAGCGTGCAGAACTCTGACTCACGTTATGGAAAAGGCAGAGCTTGGTTTCACGTGAGCGCTCAATTCGTCACTCATTCACTTTTGCTGAACGAGTGCAGACATGGGTCCTAAAAAGAAATGAAGTATTTTTTTTAGTGCCAAAGTCTCTTTTTTGTTTGTTTGTTTTGAAACTGACTGCAGAACAGTCAGAGAAAGCACGGAGCAGAACAATCCAGTGACAGATGCTCCTCTGGATCTCCACACACCCATTTTCTCGTGAGCTGCACTGAAATGTGAAAGGCTGAGGTGAACAGGAGTCCCTCTGGGGGAGCACAGTGACTTCTTTTGATCCGTGACTCCAGGCATCTCCAACATGAAGAAGAAGAAAGGAATCCAGCCAGCCCCAGCAGTTCCTTTCCTGGCAAGCCCTTCAAACCAGCCTGGTTTGCAGAGACATTCAGCACCTCCAGCTGTCCTTGAGACGAATGGCTAACGTGAGTGTCAAGCAACACTGGAAATCAGAGTGCTCCTTTGCCAGCATACATCTAAATATAAGCTAAGTGCCCATCTTCAGGCTGCCAACCTGGATTATTTTTGGCTGGTACACACAACATACAGCCCAATGAATCACTGTACGTAACGCCACGGTGGTGGTGGCACAGCATTATAGAAAGGGGAAAGAAAACACCAAAGCAGAGCAGGGAGCATGCTGGGGAAGGGGATTCCTTGGGGGTAACATCACCTGTAGGGCTGCTCTCCGGTGTGTGTCCGCAGATGCCTCGTCAGGTTTGCTGAGCGTGGGAAGATCTTCCCACAGTACCTAGGACAGCAAAAGCAATGTCAGCACCCGACCCTCACTGCCCACTGCCATCTCTGGTGGGGCCTACGTGTGTTGCCAATCACCCGAGGTTTTTGTAGAGCTCTCCTCTGTTCCCTTTTGGTCGCTGATACTGAATCTATTTGGTTATCTTCAGAATTCACCTCCAGATAAACGTGGCAGCCTCACACTGCTGTTACAGGATATACTGCTGGGAGTCTGACAGCCTGCTCAGCGTAAGGAAATGCAGCAGGAGGAAATAAAATAAGAGAAGGAACCGCCTTCCACAGTAAATCTGACTCACAGCAAACTCAAAAGGAAGGGATGTATAAATAAAGATGTTAATTGGCAAATAAAATACTCAGGAGGAAAAGCTATGCTCTGTGCCTGGGCAGCTCGATGCTTGATGTTGCAGAAGTAAATACGAGCTGAGTTTCTTAATTTCAGAGGCATTCGGATGTCCTTAAGACGGATGGTTAACGTGAGTGTTAATCAATACTGAAAATCCACGTGGTAATGGGCTACTGTATATCTAAATCTAAGTTCAGTCCTTCTGGTAGTGGGAAGCCTCCCATTTCTAACCACCCAGCTGAAACCTGAGCCCAGAGCTCTTGAGGAGGAGCAGAACACCACAGATGCACCATGAGAACCTGCCTGCAGGTAGAGCTGTGTGAGCAGG
The DNA here is from genome assembly GCF_038088225.1 of Cyrtonyx montezumae. Lineage (NCBI taxonomy): Eukaryota > Metazoa > Chordata > Aves > Galliformes > Odontophoridae > Cyrtonyx > Cyrtonyx montezumae. The sequence continues at coordinate 979,801 of NW_027071948.1, forward strand.
CACGGATTCCTGCTCCGCTGGGTTTTTAGCTGCAATGGGCACACGAGCATTTCTGCAGGCAGCACTGCCCTTGCAGAGAGCAGCTTGCTGCTTTTACAACTCCTTCACTTTGCATAGCTGAGACTGTGCTGCTTTTGCACTGCAGACTGTGGTGCTGGCTACCACACACGAGAGACTTGGCGTGGAAGAGCCCTGTTTGCTTGAGAATCTCCAGATCTGCCCTCGAGGTTATTAAAGATTACAAAGAAAACAGAGGATGCCCGTTTTCCACCAGACAAAACAAGCTATTTCAGAGCAACTTCGTCATCGACGTGCTCCGTTCTAATTCTGCTGCTCCTCCTTTTCCCTCCCAGCCCCGTGAGGATGGTGGGAAGTCCACGTGGGGTTTCTGTGCTCCCCTACCTGCAGGTGTAGCGCTCCTTGCCCTTGCGCAGGATGGGGTCGGACAGTGTGGGAGGCGGCGATCGGAAGTTGAAGGGGTGATGTGGAAGGGGCTGCAGGGAAGTGCCAGAGTCTGCCTTCATGGCTGCAAAGCTCTCCAGTTTCTCCGTCATAGTTTCTATGGCTGACATCTGCAAGTAGAAGGCAAGGCCTCGTGTCAGAGAAACGAGGGGAGCTGGGCGGGACGCAGAGGGACCCTGCAGGGAAGCTCAGGCTGAGGATGGAGCGGGGCCACACAGAGTTTGCCTGGCCAAGACGTTTTAATGACACGTCAGGAAGGTTGAGGAGCCCGTAAAGGTGATGGAAGGAGGAGTGGGACGTGGCTGAGCTTCCTGCAGGGAAAGGAGAGTCCAGCCAAGATAAAATAAAAGCGAGCAGCAGTTGGATGAGTTACGGCTATGGGAGGACTGCAGTCTGCACCTGGAAGTGCAGATTATGATTCTGTTCTATGATTCCGAGTCCCTTTGGGTGGGAGCAGCAGGCATGCAGGGCTGGCAGGGTGGCCCCAGAGGAAGGGCTGCTGTTGCCCTACAGCTTTGGGTTCTGGGACCCAACAGCAGCCATGGAAACACAGGAGCTGAACACCTGAAACAGGGAGCAGGGAGAAACCTGGGGAGATGGGAAAAAGGGAAAGCAAAAAAGGAGAGGAGAGAGCTGGAAAACAACAGTTGTGCACAAAAACCCTGCCTTAAAGGAAAAAAAAAAAAAGCTAACCCAAACCCACTTTTACTTTCATTAAAGCAAAACAGGAAATCCAAATCCAAGAGAGAACAGCAGCTCGGAGGACTACACTGATGTCTCCAACGTTCAGTTTTATGCACTCTCGAGAGCACTTTTGAGATACCAAGCTGAAAACGGGGATAAAACAAACAAGGCAGCAATAAAGCTGCCTCCTCACTGTGGATGACATCAGCAGGGAGGGAGTGATGGGGGCAGTGGGAGCCTGAATGGAGGCAGACAGCAAGCAGGGAGACGGCGAGCAGCGGAAGGCAGTAGGAAGCCATATATCAAAAGTAGATGCTCTATTGTACAGGAAGGGCTGACCTTTTGCACGTTTACACTTTATTAAACTGGGCTCGGGTTGGGGGGGGGTGGGGGGGGGAAGAGAGCCAAGATATTGTTTAAAATGGACGACTACAAAAAAAAAAAAAAAAAAAAAGAAAAAAAAGTTGTCTTAATCACCGAAGAATACATTGTGGAAAGCTGACAACCATTCATAAACCGTAAAAAAGAGGAGTAGGAAAACCCATTTCTCGATAATAGATCCGCAGCCCCTTAGTTGGAGGCTCCCAGCCCATGATAAATAGTAAGTAATACTTAGCGCCAGCCACTTGAAAAGGTTACTTGATCATTTACAGCAAAAGCTCTGCCCCAGCTGCCAGTCATGTAACAAAACCATCACGTTAAAATGCTATCCGGATCTTTCAGAGCTATGCCACTCAGCCCTTTGCTGGAGTACCTGGAGATATCTTTTGTTGTGCCCTGTTCTTTAGGCACTTAGTCAGAGATGTTTGCTGGCTTGATAGCCCTGGGCTTATTTTAAAATTCTAAACACTGGCCACAGCCTCTCCAGTGGTAAAGGCACTTTGCTATTTAGGGAACAACTGCCTGGCTATAATAAAGAAGAAGGGAAGAAGAAAAAGAAACTTAACAGGTGAGAAAAGGCTTTCCATTAAGTTATCAATAAGTTATACCAACTGTTTACACTGCCCAGAGTTTCATTTAAAATAGACAATGTACAAATAAGTCACCCCACAGCAGAGGAACCGCTGCCTACGAGTGGGTAAGAGCAGCCTGGAACACACTGTGAGGAAGCAAGCATCTTCTGATGCTTTACCACGGCTTCTGGCTGGCTGGCCTGGCAGCGAGGACCCTCTGTGAGATGGGGAGATAGGCACAGCAGAGAGGACTGAGAGCAGATGTGGGCTTAGAGAGGGAAAAACATGGGGAGGGGACTCCAACTGAGCTGCTATCTGAATGAGGGTTCTGATGAAGACAGGAGCAAGAGCTACTGAAAGCACAGTGCTCGGGGAAACGTCCAGGATGGAGATCTGGAGGTAAAAATCTCATGTGCTGCTGAACCAACGAGCTGCCTTTGTCCACCTTCAGCCCCTGGATATCTGACTGGTTTGTAGCCTGGGAACAGCCGCCCTCGAGACCAAGCGATCGTTACGCACTGGCCTCCTTCACTCAGAATCAGTTACCAGGAAATTTTGGGCTCGAGCGATTGTAAATTTTCGGTTATTCTGTGTGATAAGCCATTAGAGATAACCAGACCTTCCACATCTTTTCATTGCCATGGGAAGAGGACGTGGTCAGGATTTCGGGAACAATGTTAACAGCCTTCCACCCAACGCCGGCTGCTGCCCAGGGCCTCCACGTTTCTCATCGTCTCGTTGGGTTCCTTGCTGCACTAGCTCCTCCCTGCTATCAGATTCTTTACAGGCAGATATCCCCACCATTCTAACTCACACAAACACAGGATGTTCCTGGCCAGCCTGTCACCATTATCCAGCCTGTACGAAGGAAAAATCGGGGGAAGTTATTAACCAAACTCAGAGGCTGATGCAAAACAATGAAGGAACTAAGTTTAGCTGTGAAAGCAACCAGGATCCAGCTTTCACAAACCTGCAAGTTATTAATCTAAGGTGGGAAACGCTATCAGACAAGAACAATGCATGTGAATGCAATGAAGAGGACAGGAACGGGCACCAGCTCTGCTCCCAGCACGGGCTGGGGATGGCTAGTGGCTGTCCCACGGGCAGTACCACTGTGAAACAGGGAATTGTGAGCACAGAGAGCAGCACCATTTCACAAGATAAGCATTCAAAGTAACTGCTGGGAAATAAACTCTGGAGTTTCCAGTTGGACCCTGGGGTGAAGAGAGTCTGATGCAAGCGACCTCTGTGCACGTCTCCATCTCAAAGCTCTGGCTTCCAATCAGCACCGAGTTACAACCGCAGTGCTTTACCTGGGGGTGGAATAGCAGCGGGGACGGTCGCAGGTACTTCTCCTTTAGGGCACCCACGGGGTCTGTCACCTTCCGCTTCTCCACCCTGCTGGACAACAACACAGAGGGTTACATACCTTCCAGGGCACAGCAGCAAAAGAACAGCTGAACATTTAAACTACACCCATGAGGCTGTTCTCCTATCGACACATCTTCCTGCCCCCTCCTGTTGGATGCTACCGATGATGACCCACACCAGGGGCTGGAAGTGGTATAAAACAGAGCCCCTCCTTCGGGCGATATTTCGCAGCCACCAGGGGTGATGACCAAGAACACATTCTGCTCTCACTGCACAGATCCACTGCTGCAGTGGTTTATGGCCACTGCTGTTACGAAGCATCACGACAAAAACTGCACTGTTTTAGTGGGAGAAACTCTGAAGTTCACAGCACAGAAAAATGTTCTCCTTGAGAGTGCAGGGCCAGACCTGCGGTCCCACGCGCGCCACGATCATTAGGTGTTTCATATTGATTTCCTCCTTGCAGCTGAGATACAACTTGCATTGAGCTTTTTTGGCAAGTGTAGGTGGGCAGCAGTTGGGAGCACTGGGGGTTTCTAAGTGAGATAGGAGCCCAAAGCTCTTCTGATATCACTGCAGCCCTGTATGGGACCTGCTGAATCAGAGCCTGATCACCTGGGGTGAGCACTGAGTCAGCCACGGGAGCACAGGTGAAGGCAATGCACTGTGTGACCAGAAGGGGTGGAGCCTGCTCCACCTCTCCCAGACCCCATTTGAGGGCTGACCATCACTGGTTGCTCCTCAATCAGAGCAACACTGCGTGGCAACTTCCTGCCTGGCATAAGCAAGGGGCACTCATGACTTATTCTGCGCCGTGCCACGGTGTGGGGCTAAGCTGATCTTCTCAAGCCCAGTGCCTGAGAACGTTACCTTAACAAGGCTGAGCTAAAAACTGCCCTGATTTCAGGCTGTCTGGCTGCATTAAATTATATCACCAGGAGAAAATGTCAAGGATTTAAGCGGCCTTTGGGAGAAAAATCGAAGGAGCCAAACGATGTGAGAGACTCCGATAAAGAGAAGTTTAGAAACAAAATATTTCCATATTTTCTTGAGCTGGGACTTGGAAGCTCGGCTGCTTTGCTCATTACATCAGGAGTCTGATTCACAAGCGGCTCCGCCGTGCACTTTCTATTTTAATGTATTACTAAAACTGTGTGCATCCCGTGGAATGCGGCGAGCGATGCCCCGTCCTTCCCTTCCATCTGTCTTCTGTGCCTTTACGCTTTTCCCGGGGCTGCTATTTTAATTGGCAGCTGTTTTGCAGCCCGTGTTGTTTTAATGTTCCAACTGAGACTGCCCGGAGGTGGCAGAGCCCCACTCTCACTCCCAGTTTTTGCCTCCCTTCCCTACGTATCTACCTTTTGTCCCCTGCCTCAATGAATGCCACACTACATACGTTGTCCCTTTTCCCTTTCCTCCCCGGGAGGTGCCCACGTTACGTGTCCCAGGTGGTGATGCAGCCCTTTCCACCACAGACAGGCAGCGTGTAGGCTGTGACAGCATCAGCCCTGAGAGCTGGCACAGCCAGAGCTGCTCTCGCAGCAGCGGGCACCGAGGGGTTGCTAATCCTCATCTCAGCTGACAGCTCCTTGGCCCCGGTACACATTGACATCATTTTTTCCCACAGTTATCAGCCATCCAACAGCAGTGAGGCAGTGACATAGGTGATGTCCCACCCCGTGCCCACTCCTCTGAGCCATTCTGGTGCTGACACCGCTGCCCTGCGGTGACGCTGAGCCTTTCCAGCACTACGAAATCACAACCACAGCACATCCCATCACCTGACAGCAGCCTGGGCACCACCAGGCTCTGCACAGCCCTGCTGCACGCTGCTCCTAACTCCACAAATACCCATCAGTCTGAGCAGGAGCTGAGTGCCCAGCTGGACACGGAGCCTACTGGGTCAAACCTGCGGCTACGAAGCAGTTCATGTGTCCTAAGAGAGCGTTAACCAACAGCCAGGTTAATGTCTAAATGGAAATGGTTTGGGCTGCCTCCTTTCTAAGAAGCAGCAAATGGTATTTGCCAGCTGACAACTGCATCTCTGGGCAGTGATGGCTACGCTCATCTTCAGAAGTTCACAGTCTCATTTCCCTTTAGAAACAGACACAAATCTCTCCTGTACATCTTCTGAATGCACTCCTTCTGGAAGTTTAACTCGCACCTGGTCCCCTCTCCATGCACAATTTGCCATCGGAGCAACACAATGAATCACACCTCCCCCCAAAATCCTTTGAGCAAAGTCAAACTAGAAAACCCTGTGCATCTTTTTAAGAACAGCACATGCTTCTGGAAGAACCCAGATAACACACTACTGTGTATTTACACAGTACTCGCTACTCCAGGCTTAAAAACATTTCAAAAGGCTGAGCCTGCAACAGCAGTTCCTATGAATTGAAGAAGGAATTATAAAGAAAAAGGGGGGTGGGGAGAAAAAAAAAAAGGTGAAGTGGCTCACAAAAGGCCATCAAAGAAGTGAGTGGGAGCGCTGCATTCGCAGACTCCCAGGGCTCCTGACTCATTCCCAAGCCATGAGAGCCCGGGCTTTGAGGCATCTGAACTCTGCATTCTTATCAAATCAAACCTCTGGAATTTCCCCAGCAGAAGTGCCATCTTAGCGTTGGCTCGTGGGAGAGTCCTTAAATAGGTCAAGTTTCTTCTTTATCAAAATAAGGATGTGTGCTTTATACATATTGATTACGAGTACTCCTTTCAATTATTCAGCCCTTTTGGTTCAGAAAGCTCAGCGTGCTGTGACGAAGGGCAGATGAGCACAGTTGGACTGTACAGACACATTGACTCTATCAGGCATGCACTGCTCCTTCTGAACAGTGCACATCCAGATCCACCTCAAGCGATGGGTGCCAGCTAGAAAGTTAGCTCATTAGAGGAAATGATTAAGGCAGGGTATGTTAATACCTGTAGATGGGATCCATGAAAAAGGGTGATGGCTTAGCATAATGCAGGGATGGTTGCTGAGGCAGCTGAGACTGGGAAATCTTGGGTAAGACTTCACTTGCCATGAGTTTCCTTTCCCCATAAATGTGGTTCTTCCGTGGCTCTCTCCCTCCGTTCTGACTGGCTCGGATGCGGTTGCCAATGCTCAGATCCAGTGGCTGTTCCTCCCCCGAGGACGGGGCGGGCAGGACTTTAGGCGGTGGCAGGATTGGCTTTATCTCTTTTGGCTTTGTGGTGAGATCGAAGGGCGACTCCGAGCTGGTGCTGCCCACTTTGTGGAGGTCCCTGGGTGACTTTGGTTCTGCCTTGACCAGCAAGTTGTGATTGAGGGTTCGCTCCGTGAAAGGATAGAGTGAGTGGGGGAAATTGGGGAGGAACTGAAACGGGAACATGGAATGATACGGGAGCGAACCCATCTTTTTCTCCTGCATCCCCATAAAGCCAGGCCCAAAATACTTCTCTGCGATGGAGGCGATAGCTTTAATAGAGTCATTAGCTGCTCCTGTGGCGGGCAGCAGGTGCTCTTCCGGGGGAGGAAAGAAGGAATGCTGAGAATAGAAGAGGGGGATCTCGTTTGTGTTGTTGGTGGAGCTCGCCGACACAGAGCTGCTGACAAAGTCTGGCTTGCTCTCCATCTGTTTGCTCTTATCTTTTGTTTTGTCCCTGTCGCTCTCTGCATCGCTGTCCAGGTCAGAGCCAGTGCCAGTGGTGGTATCCAGGTCAGTGCCTGTGGTTGTGTTGACGTCCTCGAAGTCGCTGCCATCGGACATGTCACTGTTCCTGGCTTTTAGCTTCTCCAGGTAGGAGTTCTCCAGGCTGCTTTCGCATTTCTCCTCTCCAGAGGTGGCCTGGTTGCTGTTGCTCACCGCAGAGATGAGGGGAAGTGCCGGGTTCCCGAGGGGGCTCGGAAGCTTTGCGTCTTGGGTGTGGTTGAGGGGACTTTTGAGGAGTTGTGTGGGTGGTAACAAGGGGGGTCGGGGGTAGAGAGATGGAGGGAAAATGCCTGGGAATCCTGGAGTGAGGGCAGGGAATGCTGGGGGGGCAGGTGAGAACGGAAGGCCCCCCGGGTGGGGGCGGGATGGAAAATAATCGTTAAATCCCAAGCTGGCATGGTTGAGGTTGGGAGAGGGCTTGGATTTGTCCATCATGGAGGTGGGGGTTAAGGGGAGGCCCGGGGCAAAAATGCCCCCGGGGTTGTAATGGTTCTTGCCCTCGCAGAAGCGCCGGTGCTTGTTGAGAGAGGAGGTAGTGCTGAACATCTGGCCGCAGTCCTTGCACTTGATCTGGGTGCGACAGTCCGCGTGCATCCGCTTGTGACGGCAGAGGTTGGAGAACTGCGTGTAGGATTTGTGACAGACCTCACCTAAAGCATCAACAGAAACCAACAACAAAAGCGATATGAAATTAACAGGAAGCGGTACGGAGCGAGTTAAGAGCTTTCTTTAATGCCACTAAAAGTGAGTAACCACTCCGTGGGGATGCCCCGTAAAGGCCTTGCCAGGCAGAGCTCCGTGCAGCGGGGTGGACGTTGTATTTGTTGAACTAGCATGGCTGGCAGTGCTAAGCTAACACTGCCTCACCGTTCTCTTTAATGATCTGTAAATACAGAGCTTTCAAAAGGTGATTTTTTTTTTTTTTACAACTGCTCTCACCTACAGACTTTGCTGGTGTGGAAGGAAGAGTGTAAAGGAGGAGAAAAAAAAAATCCCACTCAAACTTTTCTATATATCCAAACACTAACTTTTTACTGTCCAATGCCTCTTTCAGCACAGGAATAAATCCCACTTCTGCATGAATTAACACTTCTTTCATGGGAGAACCACTGTTATCACCAATTTATAAACATGGAAACTGAGACAAAAAGAAGGAAGGAGCATTGTGCAGGTGGGCAGGCAAAGACCTGAGCCCAAATTCTGCCCACACTCAGTCCTCCGAGCCGTGACCCAGCACTCCTTCCTTCCTCCCACTTTTAATGAGAGGTACACAGAACTGCCACATTAGGGTGGACTTACTTAGAAGGTGCTTGTATTTTTTCCTTTCCAGAACATTACCCCTCTCTAATTTTGACCCTGTGCCAAGGGATGCTGTATTGCAGCTTGCACAACACACACCCTGGTTTATAGCAAATAGTTCATCTGCTCCAGCAGATGGTACCACAACTGAGCACACTTTGTCAGTTTTCACTGGCTCAGAGCTGTGTTTGTGCTATTTTTGGTGCAACACCTTCCGAAAGAATTGGGCTCTTCCATTGGCCACGCTAGGAAGAGTTGCTACAGCCTGCTGATGTGCATATATATGACAACTACTCTTTTTTAAGCCACGCACAATGGTAGGGGAGGGAACACAACAAAAACCAGCCCAAGTTCCAATGGGCAGAAAAATAAAAGCCTTCCCAGGGAATGCTGCCTCACTGCTCCCCTCAAGCCACTAATGGGTTCCATATTAACACATGTGACTCCACCTGGCACATCTGAACCAGGCAGAGCTGGCCTCAGTCCCCTTACGCACTGATTTGGACTGACAACTCCCTAATTCTTATGAGGTGAGAGTGAGGAGATTATGAGAAGGAATCATTCATCTCACTGCGGCAATAAGACGAGATTCAAATTATCTCTTTCATGTGCCCGTCATCAAGTGAAAGATTGCATCAAAATGAGCAATAAGAGCATTTTTTCTTCCTCTGCTGACACCCATCTGATTATCTCAGAGCACGCTAATGAAATGATCTCCCAGGACACCCCCGCATGCTGTTCCCATTACACCAACAGGGAAAAAGGCACAAGTGGGTTCAGTGGCTTCCCTACCGTAACATCAAAGCCTGGAATCAAACCCAGATCCTGCTCTGTGCTTTAATGGCACTTTTTGAAGAGTGTCAGGAAGCAGTCCCTAAAGTTTGCCACGGCTTTGTTGTGACACCATCCACCTCTCTGCACGGTTATCAAAGTCCCATAGGTGCTGTGTCAATTAAGAAAATATACAACCCCAAAGTGACAAGAAAGGAGACAAATGGCACACGAGGGAAAGCCCTTCTTCAGAAATATTCCTGCACAGCGAGCACTGAGGACGCCGTTAATCTGCTATTTATTTGGTTTCCATGTGCAATCTGGATGAAACACGCAGTGAATAAAGAAGGAAAAATAAAGCTTATACGAGTTTAACCCAACCCTGAGGTGATCCCACCATCAGGGATTGCAGGCAGACCTGGAAGCAACGTGGGCAGGTTGTGCCAGGGGTTTGTTTGTGTCACCAATGTGGACATGAAAAAATTAATATGTGGGGGAAGGAGAGAGAAAGAAAAGAGATGAGAAAATGGCATTGCTGGGACTGCTGAGAGTCAGCTTTTAACTTGTCAAGAAAGCCAAAAACTGCCATGAATGTTTACTGAAAAAACAGGGAGCGTGCAAGAAAAAAAAATAATAACTTCATCTTGTGCTCTGACCTATAAAATTACAGCGGCTGCTGACAGAGGGACAGCTAGAACTGGGGGGCCCTGCAGGATACGTGCAATTACAGCAGGAGCCGGGGCTCCGTGATGGCCGTGACAACTTACATATGAAAGGTTTGACAGTGCTGTGAATGTGCTTGTGCTGTTTGAGGCCAGACGAGGTGGCAAAGGTTTTGCCGCAGTCCGGGCAGGCGTGGGCTCGCGCGCCGACGTGCTGGGAACGGATGTGCCGCTGGAGGTTGCTGGGGTCAGTAAACACCTGGAAGAGAAAACACCTTCAGGGCACGGAAACCAAGCGGGAAGGAATGGGAAGCAGGGCTGGAAGAGGCCGTGCTGACCACGGTTACGTGGTGTGGGGTGCCCCGCGGCCCCAGCCCAACCCAACCCGCCGCACCTTAACGCAGTTCTCGCACTCGAAGCGCTTCCCGCTGTCGTGAGACATCTGGTGGCGGATCAGGTTGGACTTCCAGTTGAAGGCCTTGGGGCACTGGTCGCACTTGTACTCCCGCTCCTCCGTGTGGATCACCATGTGCTGCTCCAGGCTTGGGAGGAGAGACGCGGCCTTGTGTGTGGGGCTGGTGGAGCCAGGCCTGCCCCACACACAGCCCCACATGGAGCAGCAAACGATGGCCACAGAATAGGAACCGCTCAGGGCTCGTGGTGGGGGCACGGCCGCACCGAGGGCCGCGGCCATGCGTGTGCTTCTGGTATTCATTTCACAGATGGAAACCGCCCTCTCTGCCTCAAAAAGCCGCCGGGTTGTGCGGCTTTTCTTACTGAGCCCATTTACCAGGGGAAAGGGAAGATAAAACCGGGGCTGAGCCCGCCGGGTCCCGACAGGAAAAAGGAGTGCTTTGTGAGCGGGATTCCTGCAGCATCCCCACAGGGAAAGACAAGATACGCACGGCCGCAGCCGAGGCGATCACCTTGCCATTCACACGGGCACAAAGCCCGCCGCTTCCCGGAACAGAGCAATTCAACGTTGGAAAGAAACACGATGAGGTGCAAACACGTTTCACTTCTAAATGTCAGACATCTTTTATTACCGACCTGGGCGATTTCAGCTCCTGCCAACTGGCAGCCTCCCTGCAAAGGGGGGACCACAGCACAGCAAGGCAGCTGCTGGACGCAGGCCACGGCCAGGACCAGGCAGTGCATGGCTCCCTGCCTTCCCCTCCACCACAGCTCACGGTCCTCACATAGCCAGGCCAGGAGGGACCACCAAACCCTCTCTCAGTGCCCAGACTCGTCGCCCTGCCTTCAATCTGAAGGCATTCGCTGGCACACAGAGAAGGGCAGCCATGCACCGTCACCTCTGCACTCAGCCAGAGCGCAGCGAGCAGCCAGCACCTGCCCACCACCCCTGACATCCTCCTGCTCTGAGATATGATAGGAAATATTCTTGGGCCCAGCCCTTATGAGCTGGAAATCTGCTCATTTAAGAAACTGAATATTCATTTTGCTAATGAAACGCTGCTCTTAACCCTATAAAATCCTTCACACAAAGAAATGCAGACTTCGCGTGCACGTACATGAAAATATGTTCCTGTTAACTGTGATTTATGAGTTTATTTAGAGCAAATACGGACAAACTAATATGCTGTTTAGAGGCAAGTATCTACTGGGATTAGCCAAACATTTATTTATTTAGTCAGCTGCTAAATGCTCAATTTCAGCTCCCCAGTGGCACTCCTGATTTGATCTGTATTAACTTCTGAAAAATTATAAGAGCATCGAGGTATGCTGACTGGATTTACTCAGTGCTGGAGTGGGCTCCTCAGCACACAGAACGCAGTGGACTGATGGGGAGGGACAGATGTGGAAATGCTCTCCAACTGCTAACCCTGTCAGCGTGCAGAGCACACCCTGGTGATATTCCTGGCTCTGCCTTTCCTTGTTGGCAAAAAACAACCCCAAACCCTCAGCATTCTATTCCTCACACCATGGCACAACCACAGCCACTCCACCTGACTCTGAACCAGTGAAAGCCCTGAAAACCAGCCCAACTGTTACAGGTTCTGGATGCAAATAACCACAGCCCTACGAGTGATCCAGAACAAGAAACAAAGCCAGAAAAACCCTTCACGTTCTCGATTGCCTGGCACCTGAACCATTCCAGCATCACACTGCAAATGAATGAGAAATCCCAAAGATCTCTGCCTTATGGCTGTGTTCTGTTCCTATCACATCACACCTGAGGGATGGAAACTTTCAGTTCCAACTTCAGCAGGACCGAGAACCTTCCCTTTAAAGAAGTCCCATTCTTCTTTAGAGCTGTCTTACAGAAAGAATTCAATGATCACTGTAAACTAAAAAAAGATGGAGAATATCTGAATGTTCTGCTTTTCCTCTTCTTCTGTTCCACAATTCTACCACAGAAACGGTTGGTAAACAAGAAGTATTTTTGTGAATAATTAACAAATGGATATGTGTCAGGAAAAGAACTGGAGATCACTTCTGCAAGATTAAGCAAGAGCTCGTGACCACGTCAGAGTTCTTGGTGTGACAAAGCCTCTTTATACCCGTTGATCTCAAAGGGCCAAGAATTATGTCAGATAGAGTCCTTGCTGCAAACACTGGCAGCACGTCACGCTGCTGTGTCCTCAGAAGGACATCAGAGGGGAGCAGCTGTCGTGGAGCTGCAGACCAGGCCACCACGCTGTCCCCATGCCAGCCCTGGGAACGTCACGGCCCCAGCACGGCTGCTGATGGGGCAGGGAGACACCACAGCCCACGGAAGCAAAGGAGACTGAAAGCTGCCCAGCAGCTCATGGCATCAAAACGCTCTCCTGAGCCCTATCAGGGTGGGCAGGAGGAAGGAAAGGCACACTCCTGCTGTACCCTGAGCCCCCCAGCTCCCACCCAGGCTCTCGCTGCCCACACTGAGGGCAGCACTCAAGGCACGAGACCCCGAGCCCCATACCTGTACTTGTTGGGGAACATCCTCTCGCAGTCCTTGCACTCAAACACCTGCCCATCACTGAGCCCCTCCTGCTTGATGTCGTCGTTGAGCGTCTCGTAGAGCGAGCTCACGGCGCTGCACGCGTACTTCTTGTGCCGCCGCAGGTCCAGCTTGGACTGGAAGAGCTCATCGCAGTCCTCACAGCGGAACGTGTGCTCCTCTGCAACACACACACAGCTCGCTCTGACTGCGGGTCAGGGCGCTCCAAAACCCCACTGCACCCAATGCTGTGCTCGTAAAGAAAATGTATTACTCTGGGAGGTCATTCAAACCACCAAAAAGGAGATCTGCGAGTGACAGCGGAAGGGTTTCGCTTTAAGCACTCAAGGAAAGCCCGGCACAGGCAGGACTGCCAGGAAAGGAGAGGAGGGAGCATGCCATGCCCTGCTCAGGGCCACTGTCCTCCACGGGCAGCAGAGTTCAGAACCAGAGCAACCACAGAGGAAGGGAAAGGAAAGGGAGCCCAAGTCGTCGCTGCTGTGCTGTGCATTTTCTTCCCCCCCACCCCAAAGAGGGAAAAAAAAAAACCAACCAACAACCCACCACACCGAGCTCTAACGCACATAATAAATTACTGTAGTCAAGGTCAAACAAATTAAAAAGAGGGCAGCTATTATTAAGTTTACAAGGCAGCATCCTGACCACGGTGCCAAGTCAAACAATCGGCGCAGAGCTGTAAATTTTCCAGAGCGGAGCGGGGACAGCGCGGGGCTGTGCGGCTCCAGCAGCACCAGGGCTCACTCTGAGAACTTCATTTTCAGAGAGGAAAGCCTGTGGTCGGATGCACTGCTTCGGGGGGGGAAAGAGTGGAAATGCACTCAGTGAGAGGTGGAGCCAGGAATGAACACGGTGGGGATGCTCCATGCCCACCTGGGATGGAGAGGCGGTGGATGCAGGGCAGGAAGATGCATTTGTAACCAAAAGGAGAGCTAAGAGCAGAAACAGCAGCTGCTCCTGATAGAAATCCTGTTCATGGGCAGTTTGCAAAACAGCACTAACGTGTATGTCATGTGTTTTAAATCCCTGGAGAGGGAAACCTGGGAATTAGGACTTAAGGACCCACCGAGCACCAGTACGAGATCGTGCGTAACCTGCCATTAAAATGATGCAAACTGCTCATGGAAAAAGAAACAAATGAAAGAAAAAGGGAGGGCAGCATCGTGTTATGTACTGTTATTGTGTTCTACCTCACCTATAGCACTGAGCACACGATGTCAGCAGCATCTCAGACTCCACCTGCACGTGCCAGACTCCACCATGTCCTGCTCAACACTGAGCCCAACACTGCTCTGGCTGCCACATTCCAGAACGTTAGGAACCAGACATCTCAATAAATAGCTCTGTGGGCTGCAGGCCAGCTCACCGCCCTGCAAAGCCTCCCCATCACAACCCAGCTCAAACGGAGCTGAGCCGACCTGCTCCGTGCTGTGCCATCGGGCGTGACACCCAGCTCTACCCCTCAGGTTCAGCAGAGTGCTTTTCCATTCCTTCAGCATCACAAATGAAAATAGAACTCAAATGAGGACTTGTTTTGAAGGGCGATTTCTCTTTCCCCGAGCACTGCAAATACAAACACTGCCCTTCAAAAGCAGCTCCTGCCTCAGTACCTAACAGAGGAGAAGGGCTTGAAAAGAAAAGAGAAACCCAGTGACAAAAAATTGCTGCCTGCTCTCTGCATCTTGTTTGTCAGATCCGTGGTTATACCCGTCTATCTCAAGTTCCATCAGTAACACTCAGGACAAAGCAGGAATGCAACAGCAAAATAAATCAGTGCCTAATAGCTTTCAGAGAAACCAAGGGGAACACAATTATGTGGCATCTACATGCTAATCTACCAGACTCGAATCTCAAAGGAGTTCAAGTGCCCTACTCAAAATTCCTGCAGTGATAAGGGGTCTGCTGTGTTTGGCTGGGGTTGGGATAAAAGATTTTTATGATAATTATCTTCGCGTGGAACAATTTTGCATTTTCTTTCTTGTTAATTCAGAGGCGAAATGGGGGTGCAGGCAGCAGGAAGACAGCATTACCGAAAGTCAGAAGTATTAAGAAGTCAAACATTCAACGCTGGCCTGTTGTAATTTGAAAGCAGTTATGTGGCAAAAGCCAGGAAGGCACGGATAAATGTTATATGGAAAACAAGGAGTGCTTTCTGCACGTGCAGACAAAAGCCTGCCACAAACAGGAGTGCAAAGTGGGGCAACGTTTTCTTTCCAATGTCTCTCTGGCATCAGAAGGGTACACGGCACTGCATCACTGTGTGTGCTGGAGTGATGCACTTCTCTGTGGGGGGAACACTGAGGAAATAATCCCAAGTTGATGTCGGTGGGAGAGCAGCTGCTGCTCCAAGAGCCCTTCCTGCTCCGTGCACTGGCAGAGGTATTCTGCACCACATGTGTACTCCGCTGCAAACCTGGATCTGCCTCTGCCACTTATATTCATACACAGGTGATGGAAAATAAACGGGCTGTGGGGCATCCAGGTGAAGGGATTCACGTTCCAGCCATTCCTTCTATAGCTGCAGCTAAGTGCTGACCAAACACCCCGCCTAACGGGGAGCACAAAGGTCTTCCAGCGTGGTTATGGAGCTCCAGAAATGAGCAGCAGTGCACTCGGAGGAAAGCACACAAGGAAGTGAGCTGGGTGTGAGCTGTGCAGCCCAGGGAGCTCCTCCAGAACTCAGCACCCCCAGCCCTGCTCCCTGCTGCCACCGGCTGGGAGGGGACCTCGAAGGGTTGCCAGCCACTAGGACCGGGTCACCCCCACCCAACCCAGCCTTGACTAACACAACTACGCACATCAGTGAGGAGGAGTGAAATTAAGCAGAAAAACAAGCAGCTGCTGAGGGGGTCAGGCCACCCAGGGCCGAGGATGGAGGTTAACACAGCCTTACCTTCCATGCTGGGTGCCATGTTCCCCAGGGAATAGCTGCCTTCCTTTGCACACACCAAGAGCTCTTCCCCTGGCTCGATCTCCTTAATAACTTTATAATAGATCTGCAAAGCAGAAACAAAAATGGAGAGATGTTAAATACGCAGAGATGTGCGCTTTACATTTTTAACCAATAACTCAAATTATTCCAGCTAACAGGGGAGGCTGTCACTTGATTTGCATAATTGCTACTAAGAGCTCTTTCTCCTGCCTTTATTTTACTCCGTGCACGTCAAGTTTCACGCGGTTTGGACCACAAAGTAGTATTTACAGTAACAGCCTCTCTCATTCAAATCACACAAAAATCTTCCCATTGTTTCTCCTACCTCCTCTGTGCTCCGTGTATTCGTTACAGCAGAGGGATGATTAACCTGATGGAACTGAACCACTTAAGTCCCCAAATGGGCCTTGCCATCACAGAGCAGCATCACGACACCCTCCTTCTGTGGGCTGCTCCCACCTGGAGCCTGAGGGTCTCGCTCAGCACCAGCACATAATCCAGCCCCCCCCCCCCGAGCAGCCCATCCTCACCAGCAGCAGGACTTGTTTTCAGAGCTTAGACCCCTCCCAGCTGCGTGCCCCATCCCAGTGCCCGTGTGAACTGTGAGGAATGGGCTCGATGGGGAAGGAAACCAGCGAGCACAGCAGCAGGAGGTGGGAGTTTGTGCCGTGGCCCCACAGCTCTTTGCCAAACTTTCAGAGCAGGCTGCACCCCCACCCTGCACTATGTAACACCACGGGAACCCAGCATGAACGCCAGGACACGAGGCATCCGCTGCAAGGTTTCCTCCACACTCCCCCCAACAGCAACGCACAACATTCCTCTTTGGGAATATCCACCAGAATTGACCCAGAGTGGCTCCCTCAGCTGCAGCCCACGGGGGATAAAGACCCCAAAGCATCACAGCCCGCGGCGCTGATGGCACTTGGCTGTTCCCTGGGTCTCTTTGCACCGGGCTCAACTCACAAACCACCCTCCAGGATCACCGCCCGCACAGCCACCGAGCACACACACTCACCAGCACGCAGCCCCATCTCCTCCAGCCCCACAGCGCATCCCTACCCAGCTCTCGCAACAGCCGCATCACTTCTTCAGCGCTGCTCCGGGACCTCCCCACCTCTCACCGCAGCCCCGAGCCCGGGGGCGAACCGGAGTCCCGTCCCGTCCGTCCGCCCCATCGCAGCGCGTCCCGTCCCGCCAGGGGGCACGCTCCGCCCGCACACAGCCCCGCAACGCGGCCCCGCAGCGCTCGGAGCTCTCCCGAGTGGGAGCGGAGCTCTCCCGAGTGGGAGAAGTGCGGTGCGATGTCCGCACCCGTCCACCCCCAAAAGGCGCTCTGTGGTTTGACTGCGGTTCTTGGAGTGCCACAGGAGGACTGCGAGCCAGCAGAAAAGGCCACGGAGAAGGTGCCACGGTCCCCAACGGCACCAGGCGGTGGAGAAAGAGCTTCCCAACGTGTCCCAACCCCAACCCCAGCCCTTCCCTGAGCCCCAGGACACAAACCACGGTCTGAAAGCTCTGCCTGGTCCATAGATGAGCTCGTGAGCTTTGCATGGGAAGAATCCTTCAGCAGGACAGCACTCAGTGGTCCCCATCAGAACTGGTTGGCATCACCTCCGCGCAGCATCCTGAACCCTGCTCCCCTCTACGAGCACTGAGAACAAAGTTGCTCAGTGTACAGAATCACATTTCTGCAGCAGTTTTTCAAGAGATATAGTCCAGCCCTCGTTAATTGCTAGGGAAAGGCTGGATTCTGCTGGAGCCACATTAATTTCATCAAACATCTCATTATCATCATTAACCTCACCTTGCAGTCGTGCCACTGATGGTCTGAACTAATTAAAGCTGCTGCGCTTCCCTCCCTGTCAGTCCCTTTTTAAGCATCCCTAACACATCCCAAGGCAGCAGCTCTCGTGCAGCAGGCAGGCTTGTGGCTATCACATTCGTTGCCTTTATTCTTCATTGCCCCAAACACCCATTTCAGTATGAGTGTCCCAAGGTTCAGGCTCAGGGCCCAGGGTCCCAGCAGCACCACAGCTCTGCACTGAATGAAAGCACTACAAAGATGCACCACCGACTACCTGTAAGCAAGGGACGAGGGCAGAATGGGTTTGCAATAAAACCTGGCTCAGCTTTTGGGTTGCTGGCAGCATCTACACACATCCGTGCAGCCCTTCTCTTTATCTGGGAGAAGCCAGCAGCTGCAGTACTCCCTGTACCCAGACCTGCTCGTAGGTAGTCACAGTGTGACTGCATCAGCTCTCATCCAGGAGCTGATATCTGACCTGCTGACAGCGTGAGGTTTGTGAAACCCCCAGCTTGGATCGCTGTCCCGAATCCACTTTCGGATTTGGGTTTCAAACAACTTTACAAAGAATGGCTCTTTAATTCCTGGAATGCCCCCATCATCTGCACAGAGAACAAAGGTCACCGCAGCTGCAGGACCAACATCAGAACCGTTCAGCCCATCCACATCCCCCACACCTGCTCCACCAGCGTTCCCCCCTGTGCCCATCAGGTCTCAGTATCCCCTGCAGACCCCCAGACCCTGTCCCATCCCTCTGACACCCATACCCAACCTGAGCTCGCAGCCTGGCACCGCATCTGCCCACCACCAGCAGCTCGCAGCATCACCTTCCTACACTTCTGAAGGCACTGAAACACCACCAGGCCCTCCCACGTGCTTTATTAGCACAACCTGTGTCACAGCAGGTGTTACCACTTCTCACAACCTTCCCCACCGCAGCCCTGGGAGATGGGGCTGCACAGAGCTCTGCTATGGGCGCTGCAGCCGTGTTGTGCTGCCGTGTGTGCCCTGGAGGAGTGCGGTAACAGCAGTGCCAGGGCTGATGCTGTTACCTGGTTGTTGACGTGGCACACGGCGAGGTTCTGCTCGGCACAGGAGCAGGCTGCTCGGATGTACTTCAGCCAGGTCCCAGCCCCGCTCTGGTTGGCATCGATGCAGAATTTCTCGTTTCCCAGGTCGTCAGCAATCTGTGGGGAGAAATGGGGAGGCCGCTGGTTATCGGGTGATAGCTGCAGGAGGAAGAGAGGAAGGAGAATTATTTGCAACGTGAGAATCCCAGCAAGGAACAGAATGGGGAAAGCTGGATGGTATGAAAAATCAATAAAGGAGTGTGACTTGGGATGAGATACGTTCCTGAGCTTGTGAACCTCAAGCAAAAGAAAAGGAGAATAAAGTGAAGAGAGGAATTTTCTTATGTGACTGAGTGCTGGGTCACTGAGAAGTGCCACCAAACATAACTCAGAGCTGAGCACAGCAGTCAGCACGGACACACTGTGCACAGCCCTTCAGCTCTCCCCGTAATGAAAGGCCTCACATAAGGCAGCATCCCCCAGGAACGTGGAGCTGACTGACACCGTGGGCTTCACTTGAGGCTCCAGCTCCTTACTGACCCCAAGCGAGCTTCAGATGTGGGGCAGCCACACCTGGGCAGAAGGAGACTGCAGCTCCGATGGAAACACTCAGTTTCCACCCACAAAAGCAGGATGCTCGGCGTCATGGGGCAGTCTGGGCATGCAGCAGATAGCTACTGATAGTTTGGGTAAGTAACACCTGGCCCCGCTGATCTGTACAGCAGCAATTGGTGAAGCTGGGAGCCCAGGAAAGCGAGAGGGCACTTTGCAGGGTGCGATGGAGCGAGCGTTCTGAGTTCCAGCTGCACGTGGCAGGAGCCCTCTCTCATCCCATAGAGCTGCAGGCATTCAGGTGCTCTGGGAAACCCCACAACTCAGCTGGAGTTGAGCACTGTGCTGCAGCCCCCATACGTGGCTCACAGCTCTGCTTCAGAGGGTCCTGAGAGCCCCAGATCACCCGAAACTCCGCGGTGCTGCCAGAGCTTTAGCACCTGAAGTGCGGGTGTGAAATCTCACAGAACAAAACGAGAAAAAAAAAAAATGAGTCTGTGTGAACCCTGAGAACTTAAGGCCCTGTTTTTCACACACCCTCGGTGTACTCCATAAATAGAGCAGCCTCACAAACCTCACGGCCCCGCAGTGTCCCTGGGCAGCACTCTGCACGTGCTGCCCCTCGGAGCGTGCCACGCTTTCCTTGTTTCCAGTCCTGAACCTCTGAAAGCAGTGTGGAATGGGGCAGGAGAGTGCGTGGGTTATTCCAGGCAGTGCTGCAGTTAAGTGGTGTTCTCAGAAACCTCCATCACTGCGGGAGTGCTCCCCCCAGCCCCCCTCCCCCCACCACTGTCCCACTCCATCCCACCCCACCAATGCCACACTGTGGGTTTCTCATTGACTTTCTTCTTCCTTGACCATGACAAATGAAGCTCATCCCTTTCCTCTGCTGCAGAGGGTATATATGAGGCATCCTTTGGGTTTGTGACCCCAAGGCCCCTCCCGGCCCTTCTGTCCTCATCCACGTATCCCCAGATCTGCTCCCACGGGTGTCAGTGCCACACTGGGTTGTCTGCAATCTGTCCACACCACGCTGTCCCCCTTCTCCACTCCCAGGGCCCCATCCTTCCCCTCTTGGGTTGATGTGGCTGAAACAAACGTCCCGTTGTGTCCACGTGGATTGAAGTGGGGCTGTGCAGAGCCACCAACGCTGGACTCAGACCCAGAGCTGTGGCTGTGGTTATCCCTATGCAGCCAGGACCCAGGGCTCCACAGCCTCATTTGCTTTCTGCCACACAGCACTCGAGGTTGGAATCCCAAGGTCCCACTGATCCCACAGAGACTTCGTTTCGCCATTTATTAAGATCAGAAAGGCCGAGTTACGAAGCAAAAGCGACGGAAAAATTCCCTGCCATTTTTTTTTTGCACATCATTTGAGGTTTCCTCCATCCCTAATTTGCGGGCTGTCCGTCGGGTTGTTTCCTCCATGGGCAGACTACAAGAGCTGGCCCACGTGGAGCTGTGCCCAGGGGATGCCGAGGGATCTGTCGTCAGTTCCCTTAATGGGTTCCTGGTGCACGCAGAGAAACGAAGCACCCGCAGCTCTGCCATCCGTGCCCCGGCGTCCTGTTGCTATAACATCCCTCCCCAGAAGCTGGAAGTGTAATAAACCTTCTCATCCCACAGTCGCAGGATCTGCCTCTGACAGTTTGGCCGATGCTCGCGTTTTATTTGGCAGCACTTCGAGGCAAGATTTTTTTTTTTCCTTTCTATTTTGTTTTTTCTTTTCTTCCCCTTTTTGCTTTAATGACCCACGAGCTGATTTGGAGCAATATACCGTTGCCATGAAGTTTTGTTGTGTTTCTTTTAAATAAAGGAGAGGGAGAGGTGGCTGCCATTTATGACTTTCAGAAGTAACCGAAACAGAAAGCCCATTCTTGCCACAAAACAAAGGGAAAAAGATTTCAACCAGAGAAACACCTCTGTCAGTGTGTAGACACGGAGCCCAGATGAACTCGTAAATCCAGCACTCTGCCTGCAATTAACCTGGCTTCCTGGTGATGTGACAGTTAATGAGAACCGTGCCAGACGAAGCCAGCCGTGGTCCTGGGGTGTGCAGGGCTGGCACCGGGCTCTGCCTGCACCCATGGGCACGGACAGGCCCCAGCACTGAGGGCACAGAGCTAAGAACACCCAATCCCATGCAGGGAACCTCCAGGCAAACAGTCAAAGCAGGAGAAGACCTTTGAGACGATGGCAAGCATTTATCTCAGCAAAGTTCATTTTTCATCAGTAACGTCATTCATACCACAGTGATTTAAATTAAACAGCGAGCCGTAAAGAAATGATGCTGGAGTCGAAGCTCGGGGTTGCTTCAGATATTGTACACACAAGTCAAGGAAGGGATTTCCAGTTCTTTGTAATATATACATACAGAAACTTTGAAGTTTTCCTCCCTGCAGAAAGAGCTCCGTACAGCACACTTGTGTATAATGCTTCGCTTTGCCTTGCTTTTTTTTTTTTAAAGCCAATTAATTAAAGATGTTCTCAAAGCTTAACAGATCAGAATGAATGGGAAATCAAGAGAGGCCTGGAAGTGGGGCTGGGGCAGAGGTGCCCATGAGCTGCGACCAAAGAATGCAACCAAAGTCTTCAGCTCCTTCCTGGTCCCCTCCTGCAGGCGTGTGCTGGGTGCTGTGCTGGGTGAGCTGGCACCAGCATTCCTGCCACTGCTGTTAAATCACTGCTTGTGCCTCCAACTCTCTTTTAACAACGTTTTGGGAGTGGAGCTGTGGAACACCACGAACACGTCGGCCTCTTCCGGGTGATTTATGGAAGGCTCCGGGCGCCAAAACCATTTGCCGCATTTTACATGCTGGCCAAAAAAGTAGCAGAGCCTTCCCGTGCCATTCCCAGCACTAACACCCACCACAGGGTGCCCACATTGCTCATAGAAGGACACGGGGTGAGCAGAGCCCTGCAGAGCATCGCCCCACAGCTCTGCCAGTCCTCCCAGCAGCTCCATCTGTGCCTGCAGTCCATCTGAGCACTGCCAATGCATGGAGCGAATGCAACATCAGTTGCCCGGGTACCCAACCAACTCAGATAGCTGAGGTTCTTGAAACTGCGTGTGTTTTCTGTAGAATGAACAGCTTTGGGTTCTGCCCCAGCACAAGAACTGAGCTGCCCCTAGCAGCCATGCCACCCCCAGCTGGCTCTCAGCTCCTCCAGCTCGGGCTGCCCACGGGGAGCTCCTGCACAGCACAGCCTGCTTCAGGTTGGCCACAAACCAAAGCCACAGAGGCCAACATTTACCGGCAGCGACATCACCACCACCACCATCCCTCCTCACGTTCCACCCCACTGCATCCAACGGCAACCAAGCAGCCGATGGACCTCCATTTGGAAGCGCATTCCTGTTCACATATTAGCTCAAAATGCCCTGGATTTACAGGCCAGAAGTGTGCGTTGCTGCTGCTTTAGCCGTGACCTTACTCGTTCTGAGCAAAGATTTTAAAAGAGAATGAAAGGAGCCAACCCCCCCCACAACCACACAGCTGCACCGCACTCCCCCGGCACAGGAACCCCCCCCAGTGCTGCACTGCAATGAGGAAACAGCCCCCGAGCCCTCTTAGATCACACACCGCTCTCTGCCCTTTAGAAGGTGTGAGTCAGGTGAGCTGGGCTGGCCCTGAGAGAAGGAGTGGAAGGATATGGGGGTTTCCCTCTGCAGCCACGCAGCACACTGAGAGCAGGAGCAGCAGCTCCAGCGTCAAGGGCTCTGCAAACAAAGCAGCCATCTCCTGATGGAGAACTCCTTTCTGGTTCACCAAAAACATGACCAAAAAAGGTGCAGAGTGAGGCACTGCAGCCTGCAGCCGTCCCACTGCAGCACAGGCAGCTTCTGCCACTGAGATGCATCCTGCCCAGAGCTGCCCCTGCGGGGCCGAGCAGTGGATGCAGATGCCTCCGTGGGTTGCTCTCGGGCAGGTCACAGGACATGGGGCTTCCAAAAACACAGGAACAGTACTCATTTAATGCTAGGAGGGAAGCACAGTGTCGCATTCCATATGGCAAAAACCGAAGTATTATCCTCACTCCCTTTGCAAACAGCCTCCACTAAGTCCGAGCCCCCATACCAGCCCTGAAATGCTGTTGAAACACTTTATTAAGGCTTAATCCCACAGCCTTAAAAAAATCAAATAGCGCAGTATTTCCACGGCAGAAACGATCCCTGTCTGTACCTGGCAGCCCTTCCTTCTCTCTAAGGACGAACATAAATTAAATCAGACCAAATTAAAGCTGAACATCCACGTAACACTTGAACTGGGGCTACTCTTCATGTTTTTGGAAGAGCTGCACAACACAGAGCCTCCAGCACACTCTTCCCACCCCACCGTCCTCGAGGAAGAGATCCTTCGCTTGACGCTCCTGGTCATTCCTTCCACTTGAAGAGCAGCGTGCACTGGATGGGATCCAGTGATCCTATGGTAGCACAGCAGCCTTTAGCTGTAGGTGAACAGAAGCCCTTTTCCAGTCTGAGGGCTGAGGACTCCCCACACACATCCCCTGGGAGGGACCCACAGCACCACGGGCTGCCCGGCCCCAGCATGCATGCTTGGAGACACTCCATCGTCTTTTCCAACGTTTCTGCACCAGGTCTGATTTTGGCTGAGCCCGCGTGCTCTGTTAGCAGCTGCCAAGAGCATGAAGTAATGAGAAAGGATAGGGAGAGAGAGCTGAGCGCGTTCCAGCAGCACACCCAGCACAGCCCATGGCTGTCAGCACTGCTGGAGTGGCCTCATTAGCTAATTGGCCTTTAATGACCAGACTGGGTGCGTTCCTCGGTGCCACCTTCCCTGTGCTGTCAGCCTGCTCATCCTCGCCAATGGAAACCTCCCGGCCCAGGGTGAGCAGCACTGGTGGCAACAACCCCCATCCCATGCAGAGCTGGGGTGGCCCCATGGGCACCGAGAGGGACAGTGAGCCCACACAGCCTGGAACAAGCAGGAGGGGTACGGGAGAGCAGGAGGTGTTTGGCCTCAGGATGCAGCGATGGTGGCCAGATATCATGACACCAACCACCAGCAAGGAGTGATGCAGAAGGACTGCCTGTGAGATCAGACACCTGCTTGGGAGCAGCGGGTTGGACACATCTTCCAGGGCTCACCCACGGCCCCATGTGCTCAGAGCAAACAGAGGAGCAAAGCAGTGCCGGGCTGTGAATGCCCCATCCCTGGAAGCACTCAAGGCCAGGATGGATGGAGCTTTGAGCAACCAGATCTAGAGGGAGGTGTCCCTGCCGATAGCAGAGGGGTTGGAAGGAGGTGATCTTAAAGGTCCCTTCCAACCCAAACCATTCTACCATTCTTCCCAGGAACCAGAGCCATTAGGATGGGGGAGAATTCCCAGGTGCTACACTGTGCCCAGGTATTTCTTCACCAACTGCTGCTCGACAAAGGGGGAAGCATCCAAGGGCAAATCTTTCCCTACTGAATTAGCAGGGGAACACAACATGTCCCATAGCTGCTCTGCTCCATGATAACTTTCGAGCATGCCTGCTCTGGGGAGGGCCGTTTCATTTCCAAGCCTCATTCACACGATGAAACAAAATTTTCAGCAGATAAAAGCCCATAAATCTCTTTGCCTTATTACGACCGCTGGCTAACGAGCAGGAGCCCGCGTAGCCCGGAGCATGTGCTGAGCTCTGACATGGGGCTGGAATAACACGGCGAGAACAGAGCCGGGGCCGAGTGCCACAGGTGCACTAATATAGGCATTAGTGAATGATTAGGCCTCGTAAAATATATGAATGCTGTTTCTTTAAGAAGCCATAAAATTTTATTGAGGAAAAAATCCATGTGCAAGGCTTTGGGTTCGTTTCATGCGGTCATTCAGAATTTCACTCATTTCTGACAGGACTATGATAATTAAAACTGCGGCCCGGGTCTGGTTTCTATAAAGTCCATCTGGCCTTCCGCGATGGAGAGGGTTGGAAGTATGTAATTGCCCGGGCAGCAAATAACTATTTTGCCATCCGCAGTTTAATTTTGTCCCTGCAGCAGGGGAGCGAAGTCAGAGGGGCAAAGATCATTACTGCGGAGCGAGGAAGAGGGGCTCCCAGCAGCCTGCTGGCCATGTTTGTTGAAATGCTTGACACCGACGGGCCCCATTAATGCACGGGTTAGATACAATCTGTGGAAAAGGGTCTATTATAAAGGGATTATTTGGAAGTGTTCTGTAGGTGGGGGTGGGTGTGATTGAAGGACTTAAAACTGTTACATTAACCCTTAGGGCACTCTGAGCGGTAACAAACCTGGCATTAAAGGGCTGGTGTTTGTCACCATGTCTTCACTTCCCTCCTTCTCCACCACAAGGTCAAAGGGATTAAAAACGCCCATAACGCGCTCGGCTGCGTGCAGAAGGTGCAGCTCGGTTCTGCCTGCTCGGTTCTGCCTGCTTCATGGCAGCAGCTCCCCCTGCTCCCCCAAACACACCCATCGGCGAAGGAAACAAGCCCCCAACGAAAGACAACAGCAGAAAGAATGCCAACACAACACAGAGGTGGCAGAAGATGCAGAGCCGATGGCCCAAATACCACTTCACTGTGTCTGACCACAAAGCACATCAGCAGCACTGGGACTGCCTGCCCATTCCTGTACCAACTGTGTTTTCTGCTCCCTTCTGCTCCTATTGAATGGCAAGTTCAACAGATACGCATCTCCATTTGGCTTGGGAGGAGGCACTGCCATGCCACCCACCCACAATGACAATGGGTTCCTTCCCCATTTGGGTCATTCTATGATACCACGGCATATTCACCATTACCAAAGGGTTCTGCAAGGATCAAGGGGAGGGAAGTCTTTTTCTTGATGAGTTTTAATGTGGTAGCCCTCTACAGTGCGTGCTTTGTGCTTAATTGACTTGCCAAGCCTTCCATTAGGCAACAATGAAGACAGCTGGCCATGCTCTTACCTAACAAAGTCAACTGGATGTGCCCTTACCTAATGAAGTCAACTGGCCATGCTCTTACCTGATGAAGTCAACTGGCCATGCTCTTCCCTAAACAGCTTCAAAACAGCCCCATCATAAACCCATCACACAGCCATCCCAAAGGGGGCACAACACTTACCCACCTCCCAGCAAACCCCACTTGTGCTGTGACAGCTCTCGGACAAGCACCCCGACTGTCCTATTTTCCTGTGCCAAAGCCTACTCCAAAATCACAGCTACGATGGTGCTGTTCTTGGAAATCACATTAAAAAAGACTTGATCCTCCTGAAATTACTGTCGATGTGTTACACCTACGAGTTTTCTAAATCAAAGGGAGAGAAATTTTGGTAAGCAAAGTAAGCGCGAGATTGCCAAAAATCCTGAAAAGGTCTCTCAGAAGGAAAAGAAAAAAAGAAGCAGAATAAAAGAAGCTGTGAAAGTTTATGAGGATAAACACTGATGACAGGTGGAGTAGAAGCTGAAATTTGAACTCAAAAGTAACTGCAAATAAAGATTTGTTACAGATGGTTTTAATATGACCTAACACTAGGATGCCAGCTACAGTATCACTTTTTCCTGTAGGCTGGACAAAACTAATAACACGGTTATGGAAACACGCTTCCCTAGCACAGATACATGAGGAATAAATGGCATTTAATACACGCCATCCTCTGCGGAGGGCAGACAGGATCAATAAAGCACTGCTAAAGAGGCACAGGGCTGGAGCACGTGGGATGTGCAGTGCAGGGCGAGGGG
Organism: Cyrtonyx montezumae; assembly: GCF_038088225.1. Lineage (NCBI taxonomy): Eukaryota > Metazoa > Chordata > Aves > Galliformes > Odontophoridae > Cyrtonyx > Cyrtonyx montezumae. Next base: position 1,006,683 of record NW_027071948.1, read on the forward strand.
AGGGCCTGCCCTGCAGCCAGGGGTGGGCGCGGGTGGTGGGAGTGCTCAGCATGGGTGGGGGCTGTGCCACCCATCTTCTGACCCCGGAAAATAATCATTATTTTTTAAAGGCTGCATTGGTCAATTCTTATTTATTTATTTTCCCCATTCAGCTTGGCTAAAAGAAAGCAGTATTAGCGCTGGCGGTTGTAATTGTTTCACGACGGGGCTCTGAGCACTGATGGAGCCGTGGGTGCCCCTGCAGGAGTGGGACCAGTGGCCTTCAGGGCCATCACCCTGATGTTTGAAGCTGTATTTATCTAAGACACAACAGAGAGGAAAAAAGAAGAGCGTAACATCAGCCCAAAGTGCATCCATGAAACCGCTGGCGATCACACAGCCACAGCAGCCGTTCAGGGAAGGAACAGCCAACGATGGATGTAAAAGGAGCTAACGTTCTCACACGCACAAAGCAGCACAGCCTGGTGTTTTGTTTTGCTCTCTGTGGCTCTGCATACCCTCACAACAGGCACAGACCAAAGGCAGAGGAAGACCCATCCATCGGACCGTGCCCATCGGGCGCGGTGCTGAGCGTGGCAGTGCTGGACGAGCAGCACCAGCAATTGTAAAACTTTACTGCTCACCTTATGTAACTTTTGTTTTACACTCGATTAACTTTTATTACCAACTCCAAAGAATAAAGCAGAGAATTAGAAACAGCCCTTTTGATATTTGGGACTGCATTCCCTGGCAAACTAGAAACGCCGAGAACAACCATAACCTCAAAGACACACACCTAACTCACAGCTAAGAGAAACAGCCTTACCTCCTGAGCCTGGCCACGTAACACCAGGATTGCATCCAAGAGATACACCAACCACGACAGCGTCCGGCTCAGCACTTGGTGCTGAAGAAGACCCAACTGCCCATCGCCAACACTGCGATCCCCAACGGAGGTGTGTCTGAATACATACCCAGGCCAACTCCTTCCTGGGAATACATGTGAGCAAAGGGGAAGCCACACCTTTCTGTGTTTCCTTTAAGTCCCGGTGCTTATTCCCCAAACTTCTCCGAGCACTCTGCTGGGGATGGTGCTCTTGGCTGGGGACGCCCAATGCGTGGCTTCAGCACGGCCGTGCTCCCCCCGCAGGGCTGGATGTGTATGGGGGGGACATATTTAGGGCCTGAATGGTTTGACAGTCATGATTAATACCCTGCATTAGGAGATTCCAGCAAAAGTATTCAGGAGCACGCTGTGCAGTTTGGTTCTCATCAGATGGTCGGGTCCGCAGGCCTATTAAAAACAGCAGGAGAGCTGCAGACTTAATCACAGAGGCTGGGCCCGCGGCGGGAGGAAGCGCGAGATGGACGCGGAGTGCAGGCATGGCCACAGAGCAGCTCCTGAACCCACGTCCACGCGTGGGGGAGAAGTGGGAGCTCAGCAGGGCAGGGCTGGAGCCTGCCTGGGAAAGCACCTGGGAGCTGAGGGTGAGAGGTACTTAAGCTCTCTGGGCAACAGTCACAGAGAGGTGAGGTCAGGCCAGAGGCAGAGCAGGTAGTGCTGACATCTGTCACATTTTCGAAACGCCCTCTTTAAATTTGCCATCTTTTTTTCCATCCCAGCCGCCCCCGATTTTCCAGTCTGAATCCTCACAAAGCCACGTTTATTCGCAAGAACCCACCGTTAAAAAACAAAAACCACAGTTCACACACACGTGCTGTCCATCGCCATCACGAATGCGCGTCGCTGAGGACATCGGGCGGGAGCAGTAGGAGTAGCTTTGACATGAGACATGGATAGTGCGTTGCTCAGCTGATAACTACTGAGCTCAGGAGCCCGGGGGCTGCAGCACACGTGTGCCAGCAGCTGGGACCACTGCTGCCTTCTCCCTGCTGCAAAGAGGGGGCTGAGCTGCACGGCGCTGAGCAGAGGGGGCTGCTGCCCCCCACCAGTGCAGCACTCACATGAAAACCCAAATCAGTGTCAGGAACCCAACCACACACGACCGGAGCGCAGCAAAGCCCCCGAGGTGTTCAAAGTCTCAAAATCCTCCTTTTTTCTTTTTTTTTTCTTGGATGTCTGAATATCAACAAACCCCAAACAATAATTAATTCTCCTCCAGCGCGCAGACCCAGTTCAGTACCGAGCGCTAAAAATACATCTGAACCTTAGAAACAAAAACGGAGGCAACGGAGCGCTTTGAAAGTTCGTTCTGGTGATTAAATAAATTAGACCTGAGCTGCTAAGAAGGGAAGGACACGAAGTTCACCGCCAGCAGGACGGGGTGCTGCCAGCTCCAGGCTTGTTTACCAGGGCAGAGCCAGGGAGAAGCAGCACTTCATAACGCATCTCCCAATCCTAGCAGAGCACAGAGCAAGGGCTGGGTGCCCCCTGAAGCCCCCTCGCTCCCTGCATTGGGTGCTGGAGCAGCAGGTGAGCATGGGCACTGGGCTCCTGTGCATTATTTGGATTTGCAGGTTATCAGTGGGGCTGCAGCTCGGGCTATGACCTCATTAACTAATGTGGCCACATCAGCACCTCTGCGCGGCGTTATCACTCATCGTGTGTCATAAAGCAGCGTGCTGACACCTCCCTGAATGCCGCCTGTATCTTATCTCCTGCGGGGACAGGACCCTCGCGGGGAGACAGCGCGCGGCCAGGAATGCAGGAGGAGACAAGTTCACCAGTGGCAGCCGACGGGGGATGATTTCTCAAACAAACACTGAGGGGGAAATTAATGAGCTCGGGTTGGCCACTGACAGTGCGGAGCAGAACTACATCGACTTCTGACTGCTATAATTCAAGAGTTATTACTGCAATTTCAGAGCAGAGCTACTGGGATGCTTCCAGCACTGTGTCCGGAGCAGAGCTGCATCGCTCCCCCACCATCATGCCCAGTTGCTCCCAGTTCCTCCCATGGACAAACCCAGGACGTGGCCTCCCAGCCCCGCAGGAACAAAGCCCCGCGTTCTTCACCGTCCAGCTCACAGCTGCGAGCCATGAATAGGAAAGGTGATCCTCAGCCCACGGCGACGGGATGACAAAACCCCAGGCAAGCTCCCCGATGCACCGCTGCCCCTCTACACAGCTTTGGGAATGTCTGGTGATTTTTTTCTTAAGCTCATCTGTAGGATTGTGTTTGCAGCCTCTTTGTTCCAGCCTTGCTCTGACCCATTCCCTGCTCCCATCCCCTGGCTGCAGCGCTGATGGACGCCCAGAGCCAGAGCAACCACGCTCCACCACTGCTTCGCACCAGCAAATGCGTGCAGTCAGCTCTTGGGGCTGACAAATCAAAGAGCAAGAAGCCCTGCGATGCATGTCACATTGCCACTGGTGCCCAATGCTGCCCGGTAGCCACGCCAGGTTGCAGGCTGAGCTAAGTTAGCCCATCCAAAACAGACACGGAATCAGGCAGCAGAAACCCATGCAGAGAGCACCCGGTGGCTCTCCCCCTAAATACAACCCACCTTTCATGGCCGGGTGCTTTCTTACCATTTTCCCACCTGTGGACTCTTAAAACGTCCCCTGCACATTAACTTCATGTTCCCTTTTTCCCCTAGTTGTCTTCACTCCTCTGTAAGAGCACCTCCTACTTGTTTTTCTTTTGTAAATGCTCTACCCTGGGAAGCTCAACCTATGGGGTCTAACGGCTGCAAAACTCTCTAGTCTGATGATGTGGTTCCCAATAGCTGAACTGTCACCAACCCCTCCATATCCTTTCCTCATATCCAAGAACTGCTATCGACTCTGGGGACCAAAAGATCCCCTGCAATCAACACTGGGATAAAAACCCTTCACTATGCCTTTTCCAGATTGAACCTAGATCTTCTATTAAACCACATGAACCTAAACATCCTCCCTTTATTTCTCCCCTGCTGCGTAACGCCGTGTTGGAACATGAGCTGCCAGAAAACCTCAGTGTCCTGCAGAAAGCTGCAGAGGAGGCTGCCTCGATGCATCGAGCAGAAAGCATAAACACATCGGGCCAACACATTTTGCAGGGATTAAACGGGTCGGGAGCAGCATTACGACTTCTCTCAAAGGGTATAAACAAAAGCAAAATGCCATAAACATTTTCCGTGCCAGGAAAAGCTTTGCAGCTTTGAAAAGTCAAATGAAAATGAAGTCAAATGAAATAAAACAAAGCCACGCTGCTCTCAGAAGGTCCCACTTCAGCAGCAGTGCATCACAAAGCACGCATTGTTCCGAGCTGGGGGTCCCTCATGCAGTGCTGGCGGGTGGGCTCAGCACCAACGCAGCCCTGCAGCTCTCAGCCCTCAGCATCACGGCCTTGGAGGGCTTTGCAGGCGTCCACTTGCCACCATCCACCTCTGTGGGTCGTGCTGTAGTGGTGGTTTGCTCCGAGACCCAGCAGGGATGCTGCAGTGTGTTGTATTTCCTGAAGACGTGGGAGAGAGCAGCAGGGATGCCTGCTGTGCTGGGAAGCCAACCTCGGTCAATGCAACTCTACCAAAAATCATTTGGGATGCTCACATACATTGACCTCTTGAAGCCAGATCCTGGGAAATACGCAGACTTCTGCTTCTTTGAGCACCACTAACACCTGGATCCCCCTCCAGGTCTGGGTTTCCTTGGCACCCCCAGGAAGGACAACAGAAAGCAGCGTGGGAAGCTGCTCCACAACGGGAATGCACCGTTTCCTCTCCAGCACTCGGAGCTGCAGTGTGAATGCTCAGAAAGCCTCCAGTGCTGAGATGGGATCCCACCTGCTCCGTTCCCTTCACGTTCCCTGTAACCTTGGAGGTGTGGGATGATTCATTTTTTTCTCTTCTTTATTTCCTTAAAGATTGATTACATGCTAAGCAGGGTTTCACTCTCATCTCTAATTATTAGCGCTGCCAACTTTTCCAACACAATGCTCAGTGTCAGATAAACGAAATCTGTTCCTGTCTGTTCTGTAACTGATATCAGCTCCATAGAGACAGTCCCTGACCTCAGGACCCCACGCTTTGTGCAGTGCTACATCTTTACTCTGTGGAGAATGGGCTCCGTACACATCAAAACATCACCGATATTAATTAAATTACAGGCACTCTTATCACTCGACTGAATAATGGGCTTTGTCAAGCAGCCTTGGGCAGACTCAGAGATGCTCTTCTACAGATGGTATTCAAAATATTGCACCTCCAGTGCTGTCTTTCACCCTACACACCCACCTGAAGCAGGGGCTATCACACACAGAAACCATTACAAAGCTGCCTCTATGCAGCAAGCGTAGAATCTTAATACACAGATGTGTATTGAGATTCTGCAGGAGCCTTTTCCTAATGGGAAAAAAAAAAGGCAGTTAATAAGCACCTGTAGGAGCCTTCTGCAGCATGGGTAAGCTGCTAGAGCAAAGGGAGGGCACGGTTACTAGGGGATTCCTGAAGCATGATGCGTGCATGTTCCTTCAGTGCTGCCCAGATCCAGGATGGAGACGTTCCCTTCCGAATGCTGGCAGCCAGGTCTCTCTGTCGCAGCTCTCTGGCTCGCTTTCCACTGATGACTGCTATGTGAAGTTCTGTAATTACTTGTAAGAGGATTGGCCAGCGCCAGCCAACTCCATCTACAGCAGCAGGCCTTAAGCAAAGCAAGCTCTTGGCTGATGCAGTGGAAGCAGAGGGCCTGACCTTTGTTATTTACACCAAAAACCTATTCCTCGTTCTCTTTGTAGACCTTATTATAAACAACCAACCTGGAGTTACTCTCTTTCTTTTCTTTTTTCTTAAAGGATCAATAAACCTGATTGAAATACAGAACGAGGAATGGAAGAAGAAGCATGCTGCTGCTTGGTGATGCAGCGGACCCAGAGCGGGGAGCTCAGCCCCCTGTGTGTGCTGAGTGGGAATGTGGGCTCCACCAAAGGGAACCGGAGTCCCCGAAGTGAGGGCTGCTGTGACCCAAATTCAGGAGCTCTGACCTGCAGATAACACTCAGGGTTTCTCCTCACCACCAGTGTGGATCTGCCCACAAGCACCCGATGCACAGCTCTGCCCCTTTGCTGTCTGACCCTCCAAGAGAAGCTGGAGTTCAGAGTCAATCTGCAAATATCCATCACAAAAGCACACCTCCAATCGATATCTTGCACCGTGACTCCGATACTGCTGTTCGATATTTCACTGCTTACACCAACGGGATAAATGTGCACACTTTCAGCCCTTCACATTTCCATATGGATCGAGGACGGGGCAAAACCAGGAGGTGTGTGTGCCATCTTTGTGTGTTGAGCTTATTGCTCCTGGGCACCATTTGGAAGATCCTGACTCCAGGGACTGAGCTACATAACAAGAGGTGAGCTGTGAGATCGGTTCAGCCGGGGCCGACGCTTAAGGGCAGTCACATAACACTGCATTTCCCTTTTCTAAGAAGCACCTTCTGCAAATAGGCAGTGAAATAACCCAACGTGACACATTCAGCAGTGTGCATGACTTTCCACTGGAGTTTCCTCTTAGATTAGTGCGTCCAGACTCAAAGGTTAAATTCCAGAGCTCTGCAGCACTGCTGGGCTCCTCTGAAGCCACGTTTGGTTTTGTTGTTGAATCATTTTTAAGCAATTTGCTCCTGAGTGGCAATGTGACAGAGAAACCACCTTTCTCAAACTCTTTTACCCAACTTCTTTTCGTGGCAGTTATTAAAGGCACGTCGTGTCATTGACCGGCGCTGCTGGTAACAACGTGGAGGACTAATTGAAACGCATGAGAAACAATTACGAGTAATTGGAATCAATTAATTGATGATTTTCTTGGGAACTGCCGCTTGATGCAGGCAAATTCTAATTACATTTACCCAGCCTAGGAAATATCTGAAATCCCACTATAGATTCTGAAGGGAGGCCGTGCTGTCGCCCAGGAGCACTGGGGTAGGGAGCAGAGCAGAACTCTGCAGTCACAGCAGCTATGAAATGATGGGCAGAAAAGGGAAATAAAGACATAAATAGACAAAAGTGTATGCAAATCTATGTCATTTCTCATGTTTCCCCCCCTCCCCAAGTGCCCAATGCTGAGCACAGTGCCTTCCACCTCTGCACCAAAAGCCTTCCAGTGCCTTTCCTCCTGGCAGTACCATTCCCACAGAACCATAAAGCAGAATCACTGCACATTTCGAGTTGGAAGGGACCCGAAAGGATCACCCACTCCAACTCCTTTTAAGCAATTACGATGAAAATCTGTGGCGTTTCCAAAAGAAACGGTTTCCTATTCTGCACTACTGCAGAAGTTTAAGCTTCACTGCAAATATTCTGCATTGGATTGGATTCTTTTAAGACCTGCACTTAAAACATGTCTCTGCTGCTCCTTATTGCGACGCTCTTTGGTGCTTGGGCTGGTGTTGGAGGTAACAAGCATGCATGGCCATGTCCTCTTGGAGTATGAGCTCTGGTGGGGAAGGATGGGACGACGGAGGCAACCACAGCAGAGCAGCAGAAATAGACCATGAGGGGGAAAAGGCATTTCCATGTTGGACATCGCAGGAGCTGCAGGGCAGGGTCCCAGCTTCATCCACTAATGGGAGCTTGCAGGAATGGGCACAGGATCCCACCACGACTCAGTGAGGAGGGCTCAGCGTGAGCTTGTCCCAGCACCCAGCTTCAGATAAAAGTGACATGAAAGCATTTCTGCTCGCCGTGCTCGGGGCTCCGCGCGTCCCACGGCGCAGTGAGAGCTGACAGAGCACAGTGGCCACCAAATTGCTGGGCAAACTATGTCATGTACGAGATAGCACCGAGAGCCCGCGTCGAACAAAGTGTCTGTGCTCCTTTGAACTCGTGATGAGCTGTGTGAGTTTTCTCCTCTTTATTTCTGTAACTGCTCCAGACCCTGAGGCAGGTGGGAAAAAAAAAACAACTGAGGCAGGGTTGCAAGGGGCAGCAGACACTTGGACTGAGGGCAAACGGAGGAGAGCAGACATTCAGCTGAGCCAGGCGGGGTCCCTGCAGGTGGACTCGATGATCTCAGAGCTCTTTTCCAACCAAAATGATTCTCTGGGTCTGTAATTCTCAAAGTGCTCTGGTTTGAGGCACACTGCCTACACAGGAAGGCAGACCCTTGGTGCTCCTTCCTTGCCCCATCACTGTCCAGCTGCAGCATCCCTGGTGCCAGTGTGAAGGCCTTCGTGCTCAGCAGTGAGCCCATGCACTGCCTGTCCTGCTCTCCCCTCCCACCCCACCGTGACAAATTTTCCTCACTATAGGTTTTACTTTTTTTTTCCTTTTCTTTCTTTCTTTCTTTTTTTTTTTCATTCTCTCCCCCCCCCCCCCCCCCCCCCCAGAACCTGCAGGAACAGCAGCACGAGGCAATTTAACTTCGCATTCAAGCTTCTACGATAACAGGTTATCTACATAGCAGCCTGCAGGTCGGGCCTCCCATCATGAGAGATGCCTGGCAGCTGACTGAAAGCTGATTCCTGTCAGAAGCTATTTTCTCTCGGAGACAGAGGAGACATTGTGCCCCTCGGTGCTCAAGTGTGGCCCCGGCCACTGCCAAAAGACCACCTTCTTTTTTTTTCTTTTTTTTTTTTTTCCCTTCGCTGAGACAAAACAGAATCCCCCCGCTGTCAGCTCTATCTGGAGCTGCTGAAAGGAGATGTATAAGCCCGGTAATACTGTCGAGGAGATAACTGTCAAACGGCCTCAAAACCACTGCCTGTCTGCCGAGCAGAGGGATGGGAGCACCGGCGAGGCCACAGCTCAGTGCTCAACAGCTCCTGGCATCTGTGAGGTCTCCCTTTTAGCTGCCTTTAATACCCTGCTGAAAGGAAGCCTGTGTGCTGCCCCGGCTGAGCATCCGCGGGTGTGTGGGGTCCACATGGGGCCCTCAGACTCAGTCCCAGGCTGTGGGCAGTGCAGGGAGGATGCAATCCTTCCTTGCAGTCGTACATGGAGCCAGAGCAAAGGTTGGTGCCAGCGTGCTGCGCTCCCAGCCCTGCGCTGCTCAGCACCGCCTCCTGCAAGCCCAGGGCATTTCAGCTGGGAGGAAATAAAACAGCACGCTGCACAAACAAGGACGTTAACCAGAGTATGCAATAGGAAACAAACAGAGACCTCACTCCAGTAAAGTCAAGCAAAGCTGCTTTCACAGCACAGCAAATGTATGGGGAATGCTCCTCACTTTATACAGGACGAAGAGAAAGCAAATCCCATCAACGTAAGAGAAGCACAGCAATGCCCTGTCCCACCGAGTACTCATACAAGAGGAAGGAGGGATGACCACGTCACCCTCCCACCAATCCTGGTGCAAAATCTGCACCGGTTGGGTATGGCACAGCTGTGCTCAGAACAGTTGGCAGGCAGAGAGAAGCTCTGCTCTCCAAAGGACTTCTGCACCTAAAAGCCCTTTCTGCTCCCAAAAGCTCTTGGCAGGATCCCCGACGTGGCTTATGACAGGGAGCTCAGGAGCTACGAGCCCTTGCCTTACCTACAGCAGACAGCTTTCCTTTGGGTTGGGAGGGTTTGCACAGGCTCCAGGCGCTCGGATTACCCCTGAGGTTTGCTCTGTAACCCTCTGTTCTCAATGGGAACGTTTTGTGCTCAGTCCATCACGCTCAGCACGGCCCCACCATCTCCAGCCCGGGCAGCACTGCCCCACGCACTGCCCCACCATGGCAGGAGGGAAGAGCCCACCAGCATCCCACCAGCCACTGCTGGAAACTTCCAGAAAGAAAGTGCAAATCGGAGCCGGAGAGGCGTGGGGACGCAGCACGCAGTCAAGCCATCACAATGGAGACCTCAATCCACAAAGTGATTAATCAGATTCCCCCTTTTTGTTTTCACAAATGATAAGTAAATCCAGTTGGTTTATGTGGATTGTGCCCGCGGGGATTCCTTCCTCCTCGCCCCCGTGCTAGCTCCGGGATGGCGGCGGGCCAGGACCGAGCAAACACCGCATCTTGGATTATGTCAACTTGTATGTTTATTTCTCTTCTCCGGGAAAAAAAAAAAATGACTCTGTAAGGAACTGCTGCTTTCACTGTTTAGTTCTGCTTTCCCTGCGCTTAAACCACAACGTCATTATCAAAGCATCCCTCGGTAAGTCGTCTGCAAACTCTTCCATCTCCAGCTCCAGCAAGCACCAGCACGGCCAGCTCCTTCCTCCCACCGCATGGGAACAACAACCTTTGCTCACAGTGACTGCCTGAGAAATCATTGATCACTGCAGATTTGTGTGTGTGTACGTATGTAGAGAAGGCACTTCAGAGCTTATCTGCTACAATAGAGGAGAGCGGAACGATGGGGCTTTGCTGCTGGGCTTGGACGTTGGCCATTGGGAAGCTCGGATCAGGCTGAGAAATGCCTCTTTGACATCACCCCGTAAGAGATCCCATTGGCAGGCACGATGCCCAAAGGCTGTAAATAGATGGAGCAAAGCCCCCCGTGTGCCTGCGGGGTTCCTGGGGAGCCCCGAAGTGGGGTTTGTATGGCCCCACATCATCGAGTGAGGACGTGGCTTCTGGATCTGTGCTCCCTTCTCCGTAAGCTCCATGTCCCCGTGTGATAATGACAGAAACTATCACTGTGACTCGGCCTCGGGCACGAGGCAGATCAAAGGCCAGCTCTCCCATAGGTGGGAAGTGGTGAACTGCTGCTGATCTGCAGCCCGGGCTGAGCCAGGAAGCCTGCAGCTCAGCTAAAGCCCCGTGATACGTATGGGGAGAGTGTTATCTAAACCACTAGGACGACTATAAAATATCTTAACAGCTTCTGCTGCTTAGCTGGAAGCAGGGCTCCCCTAGTATCTAATATGAAACAAGTGGCCCAGCCTGTGAAAGGCAGCTCTATATTCCGAGGCCGCAGCGGCTGGAAGCTATGGGGTCGTCTCAGAAGCTCTCAATTGTTTTTAAATTCTGTTTTTACAAGGAGCGTGAGATTTATAGGCTCTTGAGGGGAAGAAAATGATGTAACTTGAGTAAATCAACAGGCCATTTATTCCTGGCCCTGTTTCCTCTCTGTCGCTGTGCTCTGGAAGCAGCCCGGCCCCAGAGGCTGCACGGTCCTGCACAGCCCTGCACGGCCCCATATGGCCCCACGCAGCCCCACTCAGCCCCACATGCAACCAGGAGATGGCAGCTGCTCGTGGCTCCTGGCTTTTGCCTCCCCACAGATCTTTGCCCCGCTGGGATGGGTGCAGGGCAGGATGCTGCGTGCTGCGGGTCCAGGAGCAGCAAAGGGGAGCAGAGCGCGGGCAGCACGTGTTGGGCAACGACTTATTTCAGAAAACCAAATCCAAAGAGCTGAAATCCCGCTCCGAAAGCAGGTCTGCCCACAGGCTCCAAATTAGAAGAACGTTTTAACCTTTGCACTCTTCAATTTTCAGGCCTCGTTACCGTCCCCTGATCTGCTCCTTTAACCTTGTCCAGAGAAGGAGATTCTTTTTTTTTTTTTAATTTATTTTTTATAAACACGGTTTGAGTGATATACACTGTAAATGGCAGACCTTTACTCCCCCATCTCTCCTTTCTCAGCACTCCACCCATTCAACGGAGCAAAACCCTTTTTGTTTCCCGCTGACACACAGCTGCCTTCGCGGCGCGGGCAATGTTACCTCTCAGGTCAGGCAGCCAGGTTGACCCCTCACCTCTGACAGTGATCTTTATCTAGGCTCCATCTTAATTATTTATCTCAGGAAGGTCAGAAAGAAAATGCCTCTCTCAGGACCCCTGCTGCGTCAGCCTGGGCAACTTGTTAAGATTCAAGTTCTTTGAGGGCGGTAATTCAAGCAAGCCCTGCAGACACGGAGCATCCCTCCCATAATGAGGAGATGTCGGCGTTTCCAAAGCCGCTTTCAGCCCACAGCTGTAATCCTTACAGCCACCAAACGCAGCCGGACCCTCTTCCCCTGAGGAGCCACGAGCTCCCCACTAAGGCCGTGCCACACGTCCACGTCCTTTCGCAGCCCATCAGCAGGTTTTGGGGTGAAACGTGGAAGAACACCCCAGGCATTAACATGTGGATAAGGCCCGGGCTTCCCCCGAGCTCAGCGGCACGGAGCTATGAAAGTGTGATGCTTCCTCCTCAGCACTGCAGTGCTTCACGGCGGAGGTGAAGGAATGCCACACACACAACAAAAGGAAGAAAAAGCGTGTGTGTGCTGGGGGGGAGAAACACAACGGGAAAACAAAGAACCCAACAAAACTTGTAGTAACAACCCGGGCTATAATTTCCTTCAATCAGCTCCAGCTCATGACCGCAATTACCCCAAATCCCGGCGAAGCTCGCTGCGATACACCGGGGACAGGTCCTGGGGCCTCGGTGGGTGGCAGCCTTTCATCTGCCTCTCAAACCGCTCTTTATTGTACGGTTTCAAATTAGTGCAAGCAGCAACGAGCAAATTTGATAATTCCATCTCAAATTAGTCCGTGCAACGTGCCAGGAACCGCTAACTACGGCGCTGCAGAGATGAAAATGTATCTTTCCAGGCTCAGGATGCAAGGTTAACCAGGCTGACATTTCCTATTTGAAACGCTGATCTTTATTTCCATTAAAATGAATTTTTGCTCCCCATCTCTCCCTTCTGCCGTCCCCGCCTATTTCTCTCCTCCTGCGTGGAGGACACAAGCTGGAGGAGTGCAAGGCACGCATTCCTTCGTGATGCAGCAGAAATGGTGTCTGACCCAGGCCGCTGTGAGCTGGGTGGGAATCGTTAGGATCATATGGGGCCTTTGTAGAGAGCGGCGTTGATTGGGGATCCGTTCCCATGGCACTCTGCACGCAGCCAGCTGCTGGTCCACCTTTCTGATCCTTATCTCAACTTTACCCAAGCTCATTTGTTCTGAGAATCAAGATGAAATATTGAAAAAATACACAGACTTGGCTTTGATGGGGGCATTCCACTGCAGCCCGGTGCTTTTCTGCCTCTTCCAGTAGGAAACCACAGCGACCACGCTCTATTTTTACACACTTTCTTTTGTCTTGGAAGTTCTTCCAAGAAGTTCTCCTCTGCCCCCCACCTTTCTCTTGGTTGGAGATCTGCACCACACTGGGGCGAACCAAGGTCCCAATGTGGACCTTCCTGGGGAACAATGCTATGGAGGAGCACTGCGGCTCCGGGCTCTGCTGCAGCCAGAGCTCTGTGACAGACCATTCTGCTCTGAAACGTTTCACAGCGGAACAGAAGAGGTTCTTTATCTGTGTGGTCTGAGCTCATTTACTCCAAGAGAAAACTCCAGCCCCTGCCCGACTGAAAGCCAGCTCTTGTTCTCCCATCTGATGGATGAATGGAATTCAGGAGTCTGATACCGTCCCCTGAGATGCCATTGAAATCCGCAGCTCGGCTCAGCACAGGTTCGTCCTTGGGCTCATCCCCCAGCCCTGCCCCACACACTGCCCTCCCATTGCAGCCACAGGGCCCGAGGAGCAGCGTGCTGCTGCTGTGGGCTTTGCTGCAAAGGGATGGAACAACAGAGCAGCTCACGCACTGCCCTTCCTCACCTCCCATCAGCTGCAACAAGAAGCAGAGTAAGAGCTGCTGCTGTTTCTCACACAGACACAAGCTCCAGTGCCAGCTCTCCCAACTGCCTCCACCATGCAAGACTGCAGTGTGCAGCACTTTGGGACAGCAGGAGCTCCTTGAGGACAAAGCATCTTCCCAAAGCTCAAACACAAACCCTGAGCTCCCTCCTCATCTGTGGCACTCGGATGGGTTTGGCCCATCCCGCTGCTGCTGCAGATTCAAAACTTCGATAGCAAAAGAATGCATCTGAGCAGCGGAGGAACAGAAATGAGCCCTTTATTTTTTGGAGCAAAGGACTCATGTACCATATTGACATCCCCGTAAGTTCTTCTCCAGAGCAGACCGTGCTCTGGGGTAACTGCTGTTGGACTCGCCATAAAAGAAATTCCTCCCAGTAGAGCAACAGAGAGAACACGAGGGGCATCATGTCCGAGCTCCCACCACCGACACGCATCCCACATCACAGAGAGCAGCCCTGCTATCACAGGAAGGGCCCCGGGACCATCGGAGCTGCTACTGTTGTAATGCATCCAAGATGAATAGCACAGAGAGACTGAAATAAAAGCCGAGCTTCCTGTCCCATGTGCCTGCCAGACTGCTGGCGAGAGGTCAGGGGCATCCTCACCGCAGACGGTAATTGCGAGAAAGGAGGGAGGTGAACGGATCAAAGGGGGAGAGGGGAGCGGAGGATTTTACAGCGAGCACAGAAATGTCCTGCAGCAGAAAGCAGACCCACGTCCCCCTCCTACAAAGCAGGTCCTGTGTCACTGCGAGCGCTGCTGGGACGCGGGGACGTGTCCCTCGCTTTCAGCCCACAGAGGTAATGCAGTGCTCCATTAGTGGCATCTCCCATTTAAACCAACGAGATTATGAAGCTAAACAATATTTTGCAACCAAAATGGATCATAAATTATGGCTCTGGAAGTGCTAATGGTGCTCACATTTATTCCTATTAATACTTCCTGGTTTTGAAAGCTGGGCCACTTCCAGAGATAATGTATTACAAACCTTCTGCTGAAGGATTTGGGTTCCTCTAGGCTCGGTTCCAGTTATAACTGGCAGCTAATGCTTTCACACATTCACAAATCCCTAACTCCTCCCCAAGAGCAGAAGAGAGTGGAGAGGTTTTGGCTTGGGTCAGCAGATTTCGGAGTGTTGCAGAAATGAATGGGAAGTGATGCAGCCCTCTTTAAACATGAGGCCCTAACAGTGGGAGCCCTTCATAATAGATGTCCTTTATGTTGTACTCCTATGTGTAGCCACGCACATCTGCACACTTATGTAATGCCCAGCAAAAAAAGAAAGCCACGCAAACTCCACGTAGAGAGATGTGCCATTACTCATTTTCTTTCAGCCCTACAGAAGTGGCACTGCGCTGCTCTAAACGTGAAAGCTGCCAAGCTGTGCACAGAAGAAACAGCACCGCAGCATTCAGGGCACGTTTGCAACCCACAGGCAATAAGAATTCAAATGGGCACAGGCTGGAATTGCACTTTTCTGCAGCCCAGCGCTGCCTGGCTCCGGGCACGGCCAACTCATGGAAGCACAGAACCAAAGTCAAGGTTCTCTCCCCAGGAAAGCTCCATCCCTGCACCAGGGGAAGCCATCTAAAGATGTACGTATCACACAGAACCTTAAATCTTGCCCCAAAAGAATGCTTCGTAGAGGATGCCCTATTCACCACGTGTACGGCACCATCCCCACACAGGATGTGCCCACGAAGCACCAGTGCTCACCGGATGCTCCAAGCAGTGACTGATGGCAATGGTGAGGTCGTGGGGGTCAGGATGAGGAGCTGTTCCCCCACAGCTCCACAGACAGCTCTTGAAAAACCCCTTCGGTGTCATGGATGTGCTCTTCACCTTCCAGAATCTCCGCTGGTACACACTGCCCCTTTCCAAATACCCCTCTGCTGTGTCTGACAACACCTACCCCCGAGACCCCCGAGCACCTTTCAGGAGTTATTTCTGGAAACGTTGAATCTCAGAACAGCAAGGGGAGGAAAATATCGCCCTAGCCAAAATAAATGTCTATTTGGAACGTGTTTAAAAAGCACTGGAATATTTGTGTAAGTCTGAAATGCTAACCCTCGCAGAAGAACGGTCCGACTGTTGAGAGATAGCGAGGAGAAGGACACGTTTATAAAGACCTCGTGGCTGATTTGTCTGCTTAGAGGAAATGCGCCGGGAGATAAAAGTCTGAGCTCTGTTCCCTTTGCAGTCACACCAGAGTCCCCTTCTGTCCCCAACCAAGTCAGCTGCAGAGCATGAAATCTAAACCAACAGTTAAAGAAAGGCCTCAGTGCCGCCTGCTTTGCTCAGGTTGCGGACGCCCGAGTTCGTGCTGCTGGCACAAAGGCCTTCACGTGTCATCCCCGGCACACGAGAGGAGAGATCCACGCAAGGATGTGCAAAGCTATTCGCAATTCAAGCAGAAATGGCTGAGAAAACCATTTACAAGGCTCTGCTATAACTAGCAACCAGGCTGCAGTGAAGCTTGTCTTGTTTCTAAGTGTAAGAAACCACCCTGTCACAGCTGTGCCCTTTCTGTCTGCCTAATGAGATCAGAAACAAGAGTTCTGGTCAGCCCAGGGGTCAGTGAGACCCAGATTGAAACCCCCACCCCTGCACCCTGGACCTGACCATGGGGCTGTGTGCGATGCTCCTGGGGGAGGTCCCACCTCGGGGCACGCATGGCAGCAGGCACTCCTGCAGACAGCACTGAGATGTGTTTCTGAGGGCTGTGAGATGCACATCTCACACCCCAAGCACTTCGAACCCAGTTGTTTCAGCTGAGCTCACTCAGACCAGGACCCGGACCCACAGCTCTGCAGCCCCCTCCCCTTCTCTTCACTTTGAGCTCGGGCCCGGCAAACCTTTCTGCTTTATTTTTTCCTTATCCAGAAGGAAAAGCAGACAATCAAACAGATCAGCTCCAGAGACGATGTGTGCACTGCTTTCTGTTGTTGTTGTTTTAACAGAAACAACAATAATGCTTCCCTCAAAGCAGGAGCGGTATCGAGGAACAGTGGAATGATTGTTGCAGGAGTGAATCTGGTTTTCATTAGGGGGAAGTGATGGGTCCAATTTCTGCCGGGACTGTTTGCTCCCATCTCCTGTCTGTGCTCGGGCTGGCAGTTAACCCTTCGGATGCCGCGTCCCTGAGCAGTGGGAAATGCCCCGGGTGTGATGGGGGAGGGCTGGTTTGGGTCTGAGGTGGGCAGAGTTCAGAAATCCATCTGGGGCTGCAGAGATTGATTTGCAGAAAAAGGCCCCAAAAAATCAATATATACCTGTGTCCATACACACAACCCGTGGCTTTGTGCATGTGTGAATGCCTCTGCACTCAGACACTCTGCCAGCTCATCCCAAAGCCAGCTCCCCTTCCTTACATTGGGGTGAGCTCCCATTGCTGATGAGCCACAAACATCTGCGTTACATTCTCACCACCACAATACAAAGCACTGACGCTTCCTCTACGAGTGAATTCATCCATCCGGACACCACACGTTGCTTACAAATGAACCAGAATAAAGGAATGGTGATAAACGCAGCCAGCACAAGAGGTCTGAGAGCACAGCTCCATCTTTAAAGGGATTTATGTCACGGGAGATGTTCTTTTAGGTACACTTGACACGACCCAGTATCCGGCACTGGTTTCAATGTGTGAGAAGTAATTCAGTGCGTGGGCCACGAAGCAAGGGCTGCAGAATTCACAGTGCACCCACAGTGGGTCCTGGAGGGGTACAGGGATGCACTGC
Organism: Cyrtonyx montezumae; assembly: GCF_038088225.1. Taxonomy (NCBI): domain Eukaryota; kingdom Metazoa; phylum Chordata; class Aves; order Galliformes; family Odontophoridae; genus Cyrtonyx; species Cyrtonyx montezumae. The sequence continues at coordinate 1,023,868 of NW_027071948.1, forward strand.
AAAGGGCTCTGGCTACCAACTCTGAGCCTGAGGGTTTCCAAGCAGCGCCCATCGGCAGCGGGCGGCCCAGCGGAGGCAGCCACGCGGCCACGTCTCCTGTCTTCATGTTTCAGGGCAGTGCAAGCAGAGCAGATCACCCGCAGCTGGCTCTGGAGCCTGAAAGCTTTCCTCCGGGCAGCTTCATAACTCACATGCCACCTCTGCGCAGCGCTGCTCACACCACATCCTCCCGTGCACTCGTGCTCTGAGATGTGCACGTCGGGGTTTCGCTTTCTGCAGCGCCGCTCAGAGCGGAGCACATCAGAGCTCATCCACTGCTGCCACGTCACGCAGCGCCCACGCAGCACCCACCTCACCTCACCCCACCGTCTGCAGCACGAGGCAAGGGCCCGAGCTGAAGGGTGGAGGATGCAGGAGAGGATGCGGCCGCTCGCAGTGGAGCACTGCAGAGCCTCTGTGCGTCCGTGGCACTGCCTCGGGAAGAAGACACTGGAGGCAAAAGCTCTTCCTTGGGGATGGGAACCCCTCTTGGCAGCACTCTGCACGGCCACGGAGCGTCACGCCGGGTGCTGCTCATGGCACAGCGTGCACTCCCCCCTCCTCTCCCCAGCACGGCTCAGACGCGGCAAGGCGACGCACGGTGTGCCTACTTTGTGTTCAGATAATTCCTTGAATTACTTCAAAGATCCTTTGCTGCACTCTGTACCGTCATTACAGGCTGTGTGTCTGAACGCCAAAACATTAATTGCATCTTCTGGAGAGGAAAAATCAGCTGCGTGTAGCAGTGCATTCATTAAGTGACTGATTGACACGGCCAGGAACGGGGCTGTAAATGCAAACTGTACAGAGGGACAGAGTGCGGGGAGCTGCTGGTATTCAGCTCCAGTAATCTCACCTCTCTGTGGTTTATCTCTGCAAGCCGGATAATTTATCCTCCTCGTGGCAACACAAAAAGGGAACTTGGCAGAGGGGGCAAGGCAAAAGGAGACATTTTGGAGCTGCTAAGTGCTAACGTTCCTGAAGATAATTTTTGCAAAAGGTTTCTAAACAGCCCCTGTCAGCCGAGCTGTATTTTGCTATTTCAAAGTGACTGTGGGAGTCTAATCCAGTTCAAACGCTTTGTACATTTCAATGGAAATGTTCATACACAAAGGACACAGAAATGCTGAGCTGCTGCTACACACTCAGGAAATCTAAATCTCATTTGCACTCCCAATCAGCGCCACGACCTCTGCAGTGCCTCCGCTTGTTTCTGTGCTTTATATCTCTCTTATATCGAATACAGCTCCACGCATCACAATGGACACAGCCCTGTGCACAGCTCAGAGTGCAGCTTTAACAAACCACGAGATTTGAACAGAGGGCACATGCACAACAGTGCAGCACTGTAACCAATGAGTGTGTGCAGGGTGCAGGGGGAACAAGGCTCTGCCTATCAGACACGAAGCCAGCTGGGTGTTTTTCACACTCAGGGAAGGGGATGAACTTCCTCATGCATACCCAAGCTGCAGCTTGCCAGAAGTGCCACTAGGTCCAATATGGGGCACTGTAAGAAAACAGCATTAAGGACACAGTTCAGCAATGGGACCAGCAATGGTATCAGGCTGGTGCTGGACTTGTCCCTGCGTGCCATGTACACCCCCTCTCATTTTGCTATGGGTCTGGAACAGCTTTCTGTGATGCGCAGTGAGGAAGTCCTCCCAGTATTGAGCAGTTGCAGCAGGCCCTACAGATTCCCACTGACTTGAGCTGGAGATGACATCAAATAAGATGAATTGTATTAAAATGTTGGCTTGCATTCTGGAGCTATGTGTGTCAGACCCACAACCTTACAGACATTGGTAGAGTGAGGAATTCATTCAAGCCGTCTCCCCCAGGAATGCATTTTAACAAACTCCTACCAGAACAACCCAAGCTGCCGGAGCTCCCCAGGCTGGCTCCCATCTCACACACCATCCTACAGAGAGCTCTGAGGCACAGTCAGAGCTGTGGAGCTGAATTCTGCATTGTTCCCCACTCTGCAAAGAAATACAGCGTACAGAAACGCTTCCAGTGGAGCACTGAGACCGAAGTATTTAAGCACATGAACGTGCATTTCACATAAGTATTTCTACAAAAGCCCAACAGATTTCTTTTCCCCAGTCCTTGAAATAAGACAAACATTTCAGGATTTGGTCCTGCTGCATTTTGGGTAAGGAGCCACCTCTGATGCTGCCTGCTGGGCTACAGGAAAGGAAAGCTTACGAGCCAAACCAGCCCAGCTCGTGCAAAAGGAAGAGTGGGAAAGTCCAGACATGCTTCTGTAGGAAGCAGGACAATTGTATTTGCTGGGAGGAAAGGCTCTGCAGTTCCTCTTATTTTAGGGAAATCCAGAAAATAAGCATGGAGTACACTGCTGAGTTTTGCTCAAATGTGAGCGTGGGACCTTTCCAGAAACATGACAGAATTCCTCAGCCCTGCTCCTCTTATCGGGATCCCCCCAGGAATGGGGAAAGCAGCAAACCAGCAGTGCTGCGGGGCAGGGCAGGGGGGCTGAGGGATGAGCAGAGACATTCCCACCCCCAGCCCTGACCCCCCAGCTCGAGCTGAAGGCCATGTGCTGAAAGCCACAAGGAGTACCCATCAGAAACCACAGCTGATGGTGGGACTGCCTCTGGATGGGGTTTACTTTTGGTTACCTGTTAAGCTTAAGCAGTAAAAAAAGGGCCTGTGGGGCAATAACGACATCTCTTAAAGGAAAGAGATGAGGATGGACAGAGGATCTAAAGCAGCTGGTTCCCATGCTGCGGAACCTGCTCTGCAAACTCTTCGAAACCAGATCTGCAATACTGTGGGGTTCCTGCCACCAAACAGCAGCCATGGGTTTGCACAAGGTGCACTCCCATACACGCACTGGTTCACAGCCCTCATCTCTTTATTGGGGACAGGAACGTTCCCCTTTGGGCAAACCCTGCCCACGCAGGACTCAACTGAGGGCACTCGTCCTGCTCTCCCTTCCCTGCTATCACGAGAAAGCATCATATAAAGTAACTCTTGTTCACGTCCTTTATCCTCACATTTATAACTGCCTCTAGACAGTGCAGTCAAGGGTGAAGGTTATGTGTGTCATACTTGCCAAGAAAGTGCCCCTTTCAACACTTAAGGAACACAGTCGTACTACAGATAAAGCAGCAGACAAAAAAGATCCTGTCTTTTTCAAGTATTATTTATCTCCTCTATGCCCTTTGTTTCCCTGGCGGAGGCGATATTAGCAGCAGTAAGATTCACAGACCGAAGTCCTTGAACCCAAGAGTGGGATTCAATTGGCTTTCACTTGAAGCTAACATCAGATGGGCCGGGCTCGGAGCGACCACTGCCGAAGTGCTAACACATTCTTCTCCCAGTGCAATAGGTCTCAGGTCGGTATGAGAAAGGAGCTTTGAGAAGACACTCCCTGCAGGAAGCCCAGCAGCCCGAGTTGTCTCCCCGGGCAGGGCAAGGCAGAGCGGGCGGTTAATAAGGCTCCCGATGAATGATTAGTATGGATTTCTGCACGGCTAATTTCCGTAACTATCACTCTTTGAAAGACAGCTCAAGGGATTTTGGGTTCAGGGTGCCTCTGTCTCTGCAGACACAGAGCTGCATTATACGGCCGAGCTCAAATTGGCGGATCCCGTTTCAGTGATCTCATGTGCGCTGCACTTTAAAATGATAAAATATTTTGAAACATGCAACTACTTTGCTGATACCGTCTGTGCCTAAAAGCCTCAGCGGAGCTCCAACAATGGCTCGTATCTTATTCTTTTGAAAGTAATACAAAGCCTTGGCATGTGCTTTATACTTTTTATCCATCGCTTGGAGGCTTCGTATCGAAATCTGCTTCCATAAGAGCACGATCCTTCCTCCCAGTGCCTTCAGCTACTGCTCCTCCTGCAGGGCTGTGCTCGGCCGTCCCACTGCTAACCAAGCACCCAGAGACTTCTGCTGGCTCTTTGCAAAAGGAAACCGTGAGCTGCAAACGCTGACATGGGCGCTCAGGATCTCATGCCCCCACCAGCTGAGCCCAGCAAGGAGCCAAGCGTTTGGAGCTTCTGCTTAACACAGCTCCTCCCCACGGTGCTGTGGACCCGGGCTGCCAGGCTCCAGCAGCTGCAGCCCCGTCCCAGCACTCAGCAGAGTGACCAAAGCAGATGCTGGGACACAAACCCATTCTGGGCACAGTTTGTTGGACAGGTTCTCCAGTCATTGCATTGTAAGCCAGCAATGATGAAACACCCGAATGCACCGCCCTCATCCGCCTGTCCGTGCACACACTTCTCTTGGCTGTGACTGCAGAAGGAGCACAGCTCCTTCCTCCTGTCCTCCAGCTCTCCATTTTCCTATGCCAGCAACCCCTGCAAAGCAGAGTTTTCTTCAGCATCCACCAAACCTTGAATTAAATTACGGATTTTACCCATGGAATTCTGGAGAAAACCCCAAAATCCCCAAAGTCAACATAGGTATTTGTTCTCTCAAAGTTCTGCTGCTAGTTTAATCACCCCTCCTGAATCCTACTCATCCCAAAACCAAAGCACGAGGCTGAACTTGAAGGCGTATCTGTGTGTTTACATCACACGACCTGCAAACCATTTACATATTACGTTAAAGCAGATTTTCACACATCAGTTATTGCCACTTTCTTACTCAGCCTCAGGAGTCCTCTGTGCAGGAATACAGAGGAGAAAGTACCTGCAAGCTGAGACAATGTCCAAGTTCCTGTCAGAATGGAATGTAATTAGTGCAAATTAAGCAGCATCCTGAAAAGGAGGAGGTCAGGGAGAGCCGGCGGGGTCGAACTGGGTCATTACCAAGCATTTTTATGGAGAGGGAATTGGAGGGACACCGGGTCCCCCCCTGCCACTGCAGCCTGACCACTGGCTCCACTCTGAGAGTGGGACTGGTATCCATCAGTGGGACGAGCAGCAGCCCCGAGCCACGGTGTGCGAACACGATGGACGGGCTGCTTGGTCTTACTTTCCTCCTTTCAAAATTCTCTTTTCTAAAACAGAGGAAGCAAAAGAGGGTTCAGCAACAACTCTGAGTGCCCAAAGGCGTCCACCTGCCACCCTGCACTTTGCTTTTCAGGGGTGGAAGCGGTGTTTGTCACAGCAGCCACGGACTCACACCGTCGCAGAGCGCAGCGACGCGGCGGCACGGACTTCTTCCCACGTCTGACAAAACACCAAAAAAGCCCTCCAGCGTGACAACAAAAAATAAATACCAGAAGAACATTTGAGGGGCTCAATAAATTGATCATATTCCGCTGAACCTTCACCCTTGTAACGATAGTACCATTTAAATGCTAATGTCATTTTTAAAAAAGTCAATTACAGGAGTTTTGAAGTAATGGAGTCAGCAGTCTCGATGTAAATCTGTTATATTAATCTGCTCCGTACACTGTATCCATGGGCACTGATGCATTCACCCCCTTTTCCCTGGAGGTAATGTTCCCTCGCAGTGGTACCAGTAATTGAATCAAGTTGATACAGACACCAAAAATATTGTAAGTCTTGTAGGTAATGAAAAGCATATGTTGATAAAGGCAGTTGCTGTACTTTGGGATGGAAGAGCACTGACATTTGGGAAGTTCAAAATTAGAATTAACCCTTTGATGATGATGTGACCTGAAACTGACTTTACAAACTCTAATTTCACTGAGAGAAGCTGCTGCTGTGGGATGCTGGGCTCCTGCTCCCACCGCCCCTGAGTATCCATGACTACATGCACTTCCACGGCATGTTCTGGAGCAAACCACGCACACCAGCTCCCACACAGAGCAGGAGGATCTCATCTTCACAAGAGCATCACAAACCACTGCTGAGGTTCCACACCCCTCGGGTATGCGGATGCAGGCAGCCTCAACCAGAGGCCTGTTGCCTCCCAAACCCTTACAGGTGCATTAAAACAGCCTGAGAACATCCATCAGTTCACGGAGAACTGCTGAGGAGAGCAGACATCTGTGCTGCGTCGCAATACAGTGTGTTTTATGTGCACTGAACTCAGTGCCTGTTATCTGCTGCATCTGTAAAGCACCGTGCTCAGAATGGTGCTCAGAATCATCAAATAACCCCGAACCGCAACGAGCGCACGCGTCACATCCGAAGGCGGATTTTAGTGGGGAACAAACCTGGATAAAGCCCAACATTTTGCAGCTCCCCCGTCCACACTGGCCCGCAGCAAACCGCTCGGGTTGTTTGGATTAGAACTGAAGTGGCACTTCTGCACACACCGTACAGTGAGGAAGGCTTTGTACGCTCCTGGAGCCCGGAACGTCCCCCACGTTCAACACGGTTTGTTTCGCTTCATGAACATGTGAGATGAGATGAACTGCTTCTGCTGTTAAGGAGGGGCTCAATCATCAAGATTTTCCTACCTCTGCCCTTTGTGAATTAGTTTTCAAGCGCAGACCCAAGAACGTTTTAGTGAGTGTCATGCACACACAGTTGGAACAATTCGGAGCGGGGCACTGCGTGGTTTTGTTAGCTCTGGGCCTTGCTCTCCTATGGCTCAGGGGTTAAAGGGATCCACGCAGCACTAAAACACGGTTCAGGCAGCTCCGAGTTAACCACAAATTCAGAACATGTCTAACAACATTTCAACATTCTCAAAACCTGGAACCGGGCCCAACACACTGCGGGCTCCGGTATCTGCAGACATCAATCTAGAGTTTCAGAGAGGGGCTGTCGCTCCTCGAGCCGCCCCATAGCAGCAGGCAGCTCCTCCCCACGTCCCACCGCATGCAGTGGGGTCAGGGATGGGCTCTGGCACAGTGGGGAACCACTGCTGTCCCAGTATCAACCCGAGCACCACAGGGAATGTGGCACGAAGCACAGCCCCGTGCTGCCATGCCAGAAGTGCTGCTTCTTCAACAGAGTTTGGAGCAATTTAACACACGGACTGAGAAGGCAATGTCCAATGACTTCTAGAGGTGTTTGCAGCCAAACCTTTTGTCCCTTGGGTGACACTGACAATGGCCCTCCTGGCACCGCTGGTACCAAAAGCAGCACGGGGCTCTTTCCGTGCTTTGGGTGGTTTGTTTCAGTCTTTGTTTTTAAACAAATGGACTTCTGAGTGCTGCCCCTTCTCTGACAAACCCCCACACAGCGCTGGGACCGCATATCCAGGCACGGCTCATTCCACTGGAATAATAATCTCCAGAAAAGTGCTGTCATTTTTGATGTAGCGTTCACTGATCCAATATTAGGAACAGAACCACAACTGCTGAGGCCTTGATAGAGACATAAACTGCACAAACCAAACCCTCCTGCAGCCCACACTGAAGCAGAGGAGCGTGCTGGCAAAAATGAACACATCTCACACTTGGACCAACGGAAATGGGAGCAACTCTTCCAACCCAAGAACCGCCTGCACCATCAAAGCCAGAATTCAGCCACATCATCCTTCAGGGTAGCACTCTGACCTGGGAGAAGGAGCAAAATAGACAGCACTGCCCCTTTTCCAAAGGGGGTTTGGAATATGATGAGCGGGATACCTGGATCTTTACCATTTGTGCTGTCAGGAGGCACTGTCTACGTTTTATTACAGTTTTGCTTGAAGCCGCGGGCAGGCTGATACACAAAATGAAGCAAAACAAAACACGCAATGTCTGAGCTCACATCTGATGAGCGAACAGCTCTGAAACGGCTTCCATTTATTGACGCAAAGCCTTCAGAAACGCCCCTGTCTGCCCGGAGAAAAGGGCAGAGGACTCCCAGCGCTTCCACGGCTCCGCAACACATCCCGGGCCGCGCCGATAGGGGGCGCCCTCGCACCGGGCTGTGTGCGGCACGCGGCCCCGGCCCGGAGCTCCGAGCTCGGCCACTGCGGTTCTCGGCACCCGTTGTCCTCTTCCGACCGCCCGGCAACCAGCCGGGCAGCCCGAGCCGCCCCACCGCTGCGCCTCCGCAGCACTGCGCGGTGCTGCTGCTCCTGGAAATCTCACCTGAGATTCTTTTCTACGTCCTGTGTGGGTGTTGATGATGTGGTACTCGGGGGTCACGGGGCAGTGGTACCCGGGTGGCTGGAATGGGTCACCCTACAGCTCCCATCCAACCTCAGGGACTCTGTGAACCAGTTGTTCTCATGTCCTCACAAATGTGAGGAACTGTTAGCACCCCTCGCCCCACCCCCCCCAACAAACACAAAAACCAAAAGAGTTATCCATCCAATTGAAACTTGGACATATTTGGTCGTAGGAGCAATCTTTACGGACAAAACATCTGAAAAACAAATGGTTCAGACGTTTTTATAGGCACAAAGATGGAAGCCAGGTTGGTTAGTGGTTTCAGATGCTTTTTATTTGCAAATCAAAAAGAGCTTCATTTATGAATTGAAATTGTACTGGCTGCTAATCCTGAAGGCAGTCTGAGGCCTTCGGCTGTGCCATAAGAAGTCAAAAAAAAAAAAAAAAAAAAGAAGAAAAAAAGCATTTTAAATACAAATTATTTTGTTTGGAAAAATGAGTGCTGTGGTTGGACAACTCTTCTGTTATTTAACAAAACTCACGTGGAGCCCTTCAGCTCATGGTTATGCTGCTCTGCTGCAGCACTGTGTGCACTGCACTGTGATCCCTGGGCTGAGGCCGTGTCCTGGAGCAGCCCCACACTTCCATGCAGTTTGAGCATGGCGTAGGACAGATGGGAACTGCAGTCCCCATTCCCAAACGCTCTCATTCCCCAAGGAGCCCTCTCCCTTCTGAGAGGATGAGGAATGATTGCTGTGCAGTCACTGACACAGTGGGACACTCCCACACTTCAGGTGGGAGCTGGTGCTGCTTAACTTACTCTGCATCCCATCATCAGATGGGGCGTTTTGATTCGGTAAGGATCACACCTCTGCAGAGATGTACGAAATCTGGAGTTGTTTTAGCAGGTGAGTCCAGAAAGTGGTGATAAATGAAACCAGAGCTCTCCCACCCCTGACACCAGACTCCCCATTTCTTCTTTCTGAACTCTCTCATCCTGATGTGCTATGAGATAAGCTGCTACCTGCTCAGCTCCATTCCCTCGTCCATCACCCTGCAGAGAGCGTGGAACCTGGCAGAGATGCAGCCAGCTCCGTGCCCAGCCATCCCCAGCACAGCTGCTCCTGCCATCAGCACTGGAGCTGCTGGGCAGACCCACAGCACCTTGTTTCTGCCTGCAGCACTCCATGCCTGCCTCACTGAACGTAACTGTGCTTCCAGTGCAGAGCTCCTGTGGCATTCCCAAGGAGCAGGAGGCAATGGGAACAGGTCCTATTTTGGGAACTGGTGGGGCAGGGATGAATCAGGACAGGGTTGGATGCAAGAAATGAGCAGGGTGCAGAGCAGCTTCTGCTGTGTGCTCCCCTCCTGCCGCTTTAGGATGGCTGCTCTCAGGCGGCTCCTCAGGGATGAAGGCAAACTCACTGATTTAAAAACAGCTGAGAGAGGAACTGTGGATCAGAAAAAATACCAATGGGTGCAAGGCTGAACGCAGCACAGAACGAACCTCGGCCTGAAAACACTGCCAGAACTTAAACTTGCCTCCAGCAAAGGGGCTGAAAGATGGCTCTGTGATGCGTGCAGAGGATGCCAGCTCCTGGTATTTTGGCTTTCCCAACAAAGCACCAAATGCATGAGTCCAAGCTTTGTTATTTTAATTCCCTCGAGCAGTTACCGGCCCTCTTTCTTCGTCACAGCTTCTGCTCCCCAGCCTCATCCTCCTTCGCCCTCGCTTTCAGGTTTGCAGCACCGTCAGCTGTCTCCCGCAATTGTTCCCGCTGCACTCAGACTTCTTTTTTCCCTTTGGTTTGGGGGCGGTTTGTTTTGTAATTTACAGCAAAATAAGAATGATTTCTTACATGAGAAACCATTCTCTTATTACACAGAGTTCTCATTTCGCTGCGTTAAAGAAGCTGAGGAAACGCTGCTCGCTGTGCAGGAGTTGGGTGGGCAGCGGATTTCCACGCGCCGCTTTTTTTTTCCCCTCAGCACCTTCCATACACCACATATCAATATCCTTCACTTCCTATCGACGATAAGCAACGCTCATTTGCTCGCAGTTGTTGGGAGCTCCTACCCACACGGCTTCCCCATCTCCCATCCCCGGTGGGGGCCGGGCGCTGCCGGTTCCCTTTCCTGTCCCCGCTCTGTGCTGAACCCCTTCCCGGCCCCGCTGTGCTCACACAGAGCCCTCCAATGTTCGGGGGCCGTGCGGTGAGTGCCTCGGGCAGGGCAGCTGCCCGCTGTGAGCCAGCCCTGCTCCTGCCGCGACCGCAGCCGCACCGAACACTGCTGCCCCTTATCCTGCAGCGCCCGTGACCTCCCGCCATCTGAACGTCGCGTTCTTCCCCGCTGCTTTGATCCGACCACATTTACCCCCCTCCCAAAAACTGCGTCTTGGGGGCCTTGACCTCAGACTTGCGTCAGTATCACTCAACGATGTTTTATTTGCTTTCCTGTCCCGCGCGCGGATGGGAGATCGCCCGCTGGCCTCTCTGCTTTAGGAGCAGCACACGTGCACACGCCGGGGCTGCAGACCCTGCACCCTGATGGGGTTTGCTGCACGAAGCCCAGGAGCAAGCAGAAGCAGCTCAGGACTCGAAGCCACGTGGCTGAGACCTCGCTAGCCAGCAGCCATCCCCAAGGACAACGTGCAGAGTCAGAACCGTTGCTTAAAGAGAAGAAAACCCAACCTGTGTTGTTGATTCTCAGAACCTTAACCACTTCAAAATCCTTAAAAGTCCATTAATGGAAGCACCATGGCTCAGGGAGCCGTTCTCTTGTAGCCCTGTGTGCTTGGACAGATGTGGAAGTGCCAAGAAAACCCACAGCACTCCGGGCTCCCTTGTGTGAGGGATCCCTAACCCAGCAGCCTGAGCACTCCCAGCTAGCTGCACTGCTGCTCCAGTGCTCCCAGTGCTCCCAGTGCTGCTCTTACACCATTCACAGACCCAGTTTGAAGGCGTTTGGAGTGCAGCTGAGCCCTGCTGGAAGCCTCTGCTGTCTGTGCAACGTAACCATACCGCTGTACACCTGTAGTGCTTAAATACCAGCCGTTCCCATTCGTTCATATCTGGGCAGTGCCTCATTGTAAGGCCACTTTACAACAGCAGCAGTGTTTTCTCATTCCCAGCTGAGTGTCCAAAGCCACAGCAGAAACCATGAATCTCGCAGGATTCTTGTAATGGCTTTAAACCTTACATTGTGGGCTGTTTATGGCGCAGTTGCATTTGCTTTAGAGATTTGTTTTAATGCTGTTGGTGTTATTTAGAGAGATATTAAATTCAAACCGCTTTATGGTCGCTAATAAACATCTATTACCATTTCAGACACTCCGATATGAAAGCCTCACACAGGTGCTCCCTCTGAACTATGCAGATTTGATTGATTAGGCCGCGGTACTTTATTTTCCACTTCGGTGGTCACTAAATCTATTATTAAGATTAAAAATTGCAGTTTGTGCAGTGGGGGAATAACTTCACGCTCAGCCCGTAAAATGAAAGCACTTCAACAAAGTTCTCCAGGAAACACACGGCCACCGAGGGCGGCCTGGAAGGAGGGACAGGCTGTGACACGTGAGTCCGTGCTGCTCACAAGATGGATTTCTCCCTCTCATGGGCATCACACACACTGTCAAGGCAGTGGTGCTCGGGAAGTGAGATGCATGGAAGGGAAACCCTCGGAGACGCACGCATCACTAAAGCAGGGATGACACAGCACAGCAAACCCTGCGGTCCTGGAGCAGCAGAGGATATTTGTGAGGTGACCCCGTGCACAGGAGGAGCTCCTCTGGGGGGAAACGAAGCACGGGGTGACATTCAGGCAGATCCTACACAACAGGTGCTGGAGCGCACCGCTGTTCTTGCTGTGGTGCAGGAATTCTCCTGCAGGATGCAATTCCTATTTAATTACCAACTTGGGTTGGTGTGTGTAGCTCAGAGTAAGGCCATAATAAAGGAGCAGTCTACAATGTTTTAATCTATCCAGATTTTCTGTAATAAACGAGGTATTGATGAGTGCTGCAAGGGGAGCAGCACGCAGACTGCTGGGCAGATCTCAGCAAAGCTCATCTCCAAACATTCACACTGGGCACGCAGCTTTGCTATGGTTTACTTCTAACTTTTGCTGCTGAGAACGGGATGGGTGATTTCACCCAGGACTCCTCATTTATCAAAGAACTGCCCAGGATTGCCAAAGATGCTTTGAAACAGGAGGAAAAGCAAGGGAAGAAGTCATCATTTCAGCTGCTCTTAAGACTCTGAATGTGGGGTTGGTTACCGACTGTGACAGGTCCCAGGGCCGGGGTGCAGTGGGATGCTCCAGCCCCCAGCCCTCCCAGTGCCCGCTGCGCTGGGACCAGCCCCACTCAGCAAGGAGCTGGCTGGGCTGTAGGCATGTCATCTGCACCACCAATTTTGATTCCAGCACAGCCCCATTTGTTTGCCCACGTGCCCTGGCCGCCTGCTTGCTGAGCCTTGCTGCAGAGCACCGGGAGCAGGTTGATAAATGGCTGGTTTGTAACGCTGTCATGCCAATTTCGTCCTATGGGAAATGTGTCTCTCTCTCAAAACAGCTTATTACCAACCTGTGGCTGAGGCAATGATCAATCAAACTGATCAGATATGGCAAACATGGTAACTGATATAAAGAAGAGTTCTTACTACACAGTTTGAGGTTAATGTGACAAATGATGGAGTGAGAAAGAATAACTTAGAGGGAAAAAGCAGCCCATTAAAGGCTGAACTTAAAGCAGCTTTGGGAAGCAGAGTTAACACCAATTCCTCTTAACGTGCACTCGTATTCCCTCTTTGTCAAAGCAACCCTCAGCATGTTCCTTTGCAAGCAGCTTGCACAACCTACAGGAATGGGCTTTAAACACACAGTTTGGTTCCAAAAAGGAATTTAAATGTCTGTGCACATTTCCAGCACTCAGATGTGATGACCACCATGCCGTCAGGGTTCTCTTCCTGACAGATAACTGTGTCAGAATCCAGATTAAACTAAACAGAAAATTGGGAGCTACCTGGAAGCCCCAACCAGATGTGTATCTGCAGCTCATCTCCAATGGCAGGCCATGGGGTGGCTCATTTATAATACAGAGTGTTCAAGTTTAGCAGGAAGAAAAGGAAGTGCTAAACACTAAGGTCTGCCACACTCTGACATCCTCACATATACCACATCTCATCATGTAATAAAAAGCAGCACAACTCGCTTGGGGCAACACTGACACCTTCATGTGCATGCAAAGAGCAGCACAAGGAGTGCAGGCACCACTGCATCACGTTCAGTTATTATTACACAATAAATAACCCTCACTTAGATGTATATGATCTCAAAGTATTGAAGGCGATGCTCAGCCCTGTCCCTGTGCAGCCATGCTCTCAGCCCTTGGAAGTGCCGTTCAGCCTCTGGCAAACACCTGATGTTATTCACTTGGCTGAGCCTGTGAGAACGAAGACTTATCTGCGAGCAAAATTAATGAGGAAGGAGACTCTTCAATGAGACAATAATTTATGGAGCCCACTGCGGCCGGAGAGTACAGGGAATGCGTCCGACCACTCCTCACATGGAAGGAGGAAAAACGTGTGGCTGTGTATTCAGAAATATTGACTGCTACTTCCAAACCAGGCATCTCATCTTATGAAGCCCTTCCAAAATTGGAGGGAGGTTGCAGAGGCCCTCCGTCCTCTCCTGCTCACCGTACGCTTCCATCTGATGCCAGAGAAAATCCCGCCCCACAGCTACATGCCAGAGATCAGATGGCACCAACAACTCACAGCGTATTTAACGTTATCTTTCTTTTATATGTGCTATAAACTGGGGGACATTCAAATCTGTTGTGCGTTCAGCATTATTTGCCCGTGCTTCACACAAAAGCCATGGCCACAAACACGCATCTTTCTTCAAACTCAGCCCTCTGATCGGACCTGAACACCAACTCTGTGCTTTTTGGAGAGTGAGAGCTGTGAGCAGAAAAGCCCGAAATGCACCAGACAATAAAAACACGTATAATGGCTACCAAAGCCAGTTCTTCTCCCCCCTCCTTTTTTTAACAGATAGGTTTTAGACTCTATAATAATCACGCAGCTAAGATACAAGGTCTCTTGTTGGCAATAACCTACATGACATGACTTAGAAGGCAGGTGTTACTGTAATTAGCTATTGTTTGACTATCAAAAGTCAGAGCTGATTAAAGCCACTAAGTACAAGTGCACTATTTTATTTCAAAGAATATTATGAACTGCATGCTGGGGCTCTTTCACTGCGGACCTACCTTCCGGAGTCTGCTAAGAGCCCATGCCAGCAGTAATCAAAACTAAAATCTGCATAAACCTTCAGGGTTTTAATTCAAGCAGAGCCCTTTCATTAGAAATATGTTACTTTATGAAATCTGGTCGCCAGCAAGGGGAGAAAAATGTGACTTCTTAAGAAAAGTGAATGGCATCTCTTTAGTGATTAACCCAAGATTAATGGAGGCTCCTACTGCTAGGCCTAAGTCCATTTTATTGCTAATTCATTTAGGTACTATTTCAGATGTACTTGATGAAAGTCACCTGCTAAGAAGTCATGTTTTGGCAAGCAAGGATAGCCATTATGGTCAAATCCCAAATAGAATTTTTATTAAAGAAGCTTTGAAAAGTGTCTTGCGCGAGTCTTTCAGAGACATACTATTTAATGTACTCAATTAGTTAAAAATTTGGGGCCCAAGTCACTAATCAGACATTCATAAAGCTTTTATTTTGCTGTCTGCTTGCATCCGTAATGTTCCAGGTAGGACGAGCGCCGCGTGGGGACGGCTGAGCTCACACAAAGGAGGGATGCTGGGGCTCAGGGGCTGTGCTGAGCCCGCTTTGTTCTGCAGCACTGGGAGCCATGCAGGCCGTGTGTCCTCAGCACTGCACGAGGGCACAGCACGGGGTCCGGGCTCCAGGCACAGGTTGCTGTCGTTGTACACTTTTCTGCACTCTGTTCTTATGTAAAAACAGCAGCTCTGCTGTGAGCAGCCCCTCTGTGCCCGGCCCAACGTGGGGCTATGGGGCTGGCGGGGTTGGGGTTGACCTGCTGCTGCGCAGCGCGGAGGAACAACAGCCACATCCCAAACCCCACAGGCAGATAGCTCCAGCTGTGCTGGGTGCAGGTTATTGCCCATACAAACACACAGACCTGAGGAATCCCCCTCCAAACCACAGCTCCTGCAGCTGCCACAGGAGCAGGGGGTCCCAGCCAGCCCAGCATGGAGGAGGGGAGACAAACAGACCGGCACCCATCACGACGCAGAGCTGGCAGTGTCTTAAAGCAGGGGCGGCCTGCAGTTAAGATTTCCTCTGCCTCCCTGATTTCTTTTTTTTAATGACCCATACAGTTTTAAAGGTATCTGCTGAAATTCGACTCAGAATGCCAGAATCAGAAGATGGTCACAGTCAGCAGGAGCAACCAACGCAGCAGCAGGCACAAGGTGCCCTGCAAGGTACCCCACGAGCTGCCCCATGCTGCCAGCGGTGTTCAGAGCACCAGGAAAGGTCAGCACGTGCCACGGGGCAGGATTCGTCCCACAGAGATCCCACAGATTCCAGCATGGATGTGTGCAACTCTGGGCTGGAGGGGATGCAGTACCACGAGAGCCGCCGACGTGATAACGAAGTTAACCTAATCGGTTCCTCTTGTGTGCCGGGGCACTCACACATGCAAATCTTGTCTCGTTCAACTGTGTTTGTTCACCTCCATAGTCCTTCGGTGATTCAAATCTGTGTCTTACTATCCTATAATACCCTTGCCTAACAGTTCTTTTTAAATGCATGTGTTAATTATCTTGCCACTGCTGTAATTTCTCCCTGTAGTCCATTAATTAAGAGGTCACAATCTAAGAGCATGTTTACCCAATAAGCTTTCTTTTTTAATTATCCTAATTGCTTGGATACTGACAAAGACTCCATCCCTCCCCTTTCTCTGAGTGGATTAGAAAACGACGTTTCAAAGCCCCACACAATGATGTGCTTGTTGAGCACACATATATATGTTTTTATAACGCTGCAATCTTCCAGCGTCAAAGGTCAGCACGACACAAGGCACCATCCTTGTCTGGCTGTACAGAACAAAGAGACAAATCGCTCTTCATTAATTTATCAGGTCGTGTACAACAGTATATTGGCCAGGAATAATATAAGCAACGTTTTCATACTTTCAGCAATAGCAATAAAAGCTGAGAGATGAGCTCTGCCTGTTCTGCTCAGGAGAATGGCAGAGTCTGCTACAGAATCCATCCCTGCCTGCACCTTGGGGATGTGTGTGTGTGACAGCGAGCAGGGAAAGAAGGGAAGGAGAAAAAGAGGAAGAGAGGAGGAAGTAGGGAGGGGGGAAGGAAGAAGAGGGGAGGAAGAAGAGGTAAAAAAAAGAGGAGGAAAAGAAGAGGAAAAAAGAAGAAAGAGAAAAGAAGAGGAAAAAAGAAGAGGAAAAAAGAAAAGGAAAAAAGGAGAGGAAAAAAGGAGAGGAAAAAAGGAGAGGAAAAAAGGAGAGGGAAGAAAAAGAAGTGCAAGCTTTGAGCTTTACTGTAGTAAAATGATTCCCCCACCAACGTGCTGCCTTCCCATAGGTGTACTGAAATTACACAGCTCGGGGAGCGGCTCCGAACGCTCTTTTTACTGACCTGGCAAAATTCAGCAGATAAAATCTCGACCACTTTCAAAATAGAAAGCCTTCCTCTCGTGGAGCTTTTGAAAGGTAAAAAATGAAGCAGTTTGAATTCCAGATCGGATTTTAACACTGCAATTAGCAGAGGTTACGTCCAAAAAAATTACTGCTCTGTCAGAATGTGAAACAACATTTGATATGTCAACCAAAGTCATTTTTTGTTTTTGTTTTAATAAAGCAAATGTCTCACTCAGCCCAGTCATCTCAGGAACTGCATAACAGAAGTATAATTACTTAGAAATTGCTTAGGTACGCGTGATTGATGCATGGTAAATAGATGTTTCCAGCACTTATTGTTTCTCCCTGATGGATTAGGAAGAGTTGTTTAACAGCTCATTTGCCCAGTCCTCCTGGTGTTCCTCGGGTCTGGCCGTGCCAGTCAGCACCAGCAGCTCCGGGTAGTTTAAGTCTCTTTAATAAAGATTAAGATGTCAGAGGTCCTGCATTGCTCAAAATCCCAATTTTATTAACTTCTCATTATCAACTGAAATATGAAGTGCATTTCTTTTCATCTAAAGCAAGGCACTTTCTCAAGGGAAAGGACGGATGTTTCATATACATCGGCGGTGGCTGAGGTGGCTCTGGATGCTGGTGAACCTTTCTGCTCATGATGGATCTGAGGAAGACGACAGAGCAGCAGCTCAAGGACTGCACAGTGCTCATTCCAGGAGATCACAGCAGCATCCAAAGTCCGTTCTCTGACCAGAGGGATAGATAAGCTCTAATGCCATCAACGTGAACTTAGGCAGCAACTGATAAAGTTAATTTGCCAAAGGCAGCAGCACTGCACAGTACCCAAATACCATCACTTTTCCAACACTGATTTTCCATCTCGTGTACTGTGAGCAGGCTCAGGCCAAAGCTGCAGCTCAGTGCCATGTGTGGATACGTGGGCACGGAGCAGTGCTCGCCAGGGTTATGCTGTGTTACTTCTGCTCTCTGCCACTGCCCATGGAGCTCCTCAGCTAATTTCTGTACCCACGTGCAGTCTAGGCAACGAACAGCTTCACCAAAAGCACAACGCAGTGGTTGCAGTGGAATTACCTCTTCACATTTGCTTATGAGCACCAATCCCTGCCATTTCCATCAGACACCGTGCCCACTTTGCAGAGGGCAGCAGCTGTGCAGGAAGTGCTGCTCCTTGCACGATAAAACGGAGCAAAGAAATCGCCCCATCAGTATTTAGGAAGGAGAAATACATATGCCATAAGCTGTCTATTTCAAAGGTATGTATGTACAAAAGGCATGATAAGTGGGTGCTGAATAGTTAGGAGTGGCAATTATCAGTTACACATATCATTATGGTCTCTCAACTTTTCAATAGCGCAGAGTTCCTAATACCATGTTTACTGGATCAGGTAAAAGGGGACTCTTAATGCTGTGCAAATATGACTTACCAAAGGACTTTGCTTTCTCACCTATTCCTGTGCTTTTCAAATCAACATTATTAATTGGCCTGCTTATCGGTAAGTGCTGTCTGGCAGCTAAAGGATGTTTCCACCCATTGCAATGATACATAGAAACTCAGCAATGTCAGCCTCAAGGACAAAGAACTTCCATGTTGAAGCAACAAAAAGGGATTTTGGTACACTTAGCCTTCCCAACCGCAGCGCAGTACAGTTCAGCTTTCATTTGCTATCCCTAATTGCACCTGCTATTCCATATATCATCCATGTTCTCCTTCCTCATTAGGTTAACTTAGAAGCTTGGCTTACAGTTACAATACAAAAGCTCAATAGGTTCTTAGGAGGTAACTTCCAGCCCTTCCAACCAGCTTCTCCTCACCCAGCAGCTCTCCTGAGAGCCCAATCCACTCAAACACGGAGAGAAAACTTTGACCAATAAAGAATGACCAAAACAAAGACCACCAAACTCACCATGCACCATTAAAAAGCAGCAAAAAACAGTCCAAAGCTGAAGGGAAAGCACTGCCCACACCTGGAGCAAGCCGTGCACTGCCCCGTGCACTGCCCCAGCAGTTGGGACCGTGCATTGGGATGCTCAGCATTCCCCCCACAGCCCCTCTGCCTTTTTCTGAAGGAAACGGTTATCCATTTAGGTAGACACTGAAAGGAAGAAAAAAAATCCAACAAATATTTGCTGTGCTGTGTTAGCACGGGGAGGGGGAGCGCGGGGTGAGCCCACAGACGCAGGTGAGCTGCTTTATGTGAGCACAAACCCAGCAGGGGAAGGAGGGCTGCTAACAAAGCCAGCCCTGGCTGTGCAAACACCTGCGAGGGATATTGCTATTATCTATTTCTGTTCAGAATAAATCACTGCATATGGGTTTATTTGTTCTATCTGCCGCTCACTTCCAGCTGACCTCCGATGTACTGCAGCCCTGAATGCTGACATCCACATCCCAGCTCTGGAATGATCCATTTAGATCTGCTGAAAGGAAAGCCCTTACTATTTCACCCTACAAAACCCCAGAAGAAAGAAAACACCTTCAAAGCCTCAGCCAGCTCTCCAACATTTCTGAACTTTCGGAGGAAAGGAAAAACTCCACTAGGCCCTTTTCTCGTTATTTGTGTACATAAGCTTCTAATGCATTCAGGCTAAAGCAGGACAGAGAAAGCACAACAAGGAAACCTATTTCTTGGGTATTTCCAGTCCAGTAGGTGCGTGGAATTAGAAGGAATTCATTTCTTTAAATGTCATGGGTAAGGTTTTCATCTCTGTTCATCAGACCAAAGGGGCTCGGATGAATGGCAGAGATGCATCCAAACGCCCGAGCAAGTGTCCAAACCAAACAGGCCCCAAACTCCTGCATCCATCGAGGACTGTTTGCCAGCCCTCCTATCATCCAGAGAAAGGGCCATTTCAAGTCCTCTCCCAATGACCTGCTTTTGTGGTCATGGTCATTCCGCTACCCTCCGTCTGTGTAACACTTTTAAGTCACAAGAACGCAAACATTCCTACAGTGAAGGACTCACGCCTTGGGCTGGGTTCAGGAATAACAGCCACAGAGGGATTCTGTGCCCCTGCTGCGTGCACTGGGCAGCTGAGCCCAGCAGAGCACAGCACGGCAGGAGGCAATGCAAAAGCTGAAGGCTGCTCTTGATTCGTCTATGAATTTATTTAGAAGAATTATCCCTGCACAGCACTGCCAGAAAAACCACTGCAATACAATGGCATTTCTGCAGACTTGCACCACACTGCACGTGATACAAGCTGACTCCCAAGAAAACACGTTTGGGCTTTGCTATGATACGTACATTTTTTAATCATAGATCACTGGTGTCCTGTTCCCTGCTTTTCAGCTTTCAAGCAGCACCACAGCCGCCAAAAGACCCTTCCCTTCCCTTCTCTTCCCTTCTCTTCCCTTCTCTTCCCTTCTCTTCCCTTCTCTTCCCTTCCCTTCCCTTCCCTTCCCTTCCCTTCCCTTCCCTTCCCTTCCCTTCCCTTCCCTTCCCTTCCCTTCCCTTCCCTTCCCTTCCCTTCCCTTCCCTTCCCTTCCCTTCCCTTCCCTTCCCTTCCCTTCCCTTCCCTTCCCTCCCCTATCCAGGTGTTTCTTTTTAGCTGCACACCTCTAACAGCCCTCCCACCTGACAGATATCTCTTTAGCAGCCACACAAGTTGATTAACAGAACGTGCGGGCACCTCGGGATCACATTAATAGGAGCATTAATAGGAGATTACATTGATAGGAGCACCTGGCTTCCGCAGTGCATGCAACCTATGTAATAAATCCCGAGCATCCTTGCAACTCCTGCACAACCCCCTCCCACGATTCCTGCACCAACACCACGTGCAACTCGTGCACAGACATCTCGTGCAGCTCCTGCACAACCCCGATGTGCAGAGCAGCAGCAGCACGGCGGAGCTGGGGCTTTCCCCCCGCATCCAGCGCGCAGCTCTGAAACCCCAGAGGCCATCATTCCAAAATTTGTGATGTTTTGTCTACTCTGGTGATTTAAGGTTTGTCAGAAAATGTCAGAGAGGCCACGAGGCCAAGGGCTTCCTGATGACTGAGGATTTTCTTTCACATGACCTTCCTGAGGTTGATTTTGGGCTCCAGACAGTGCTGCCTTCAGCTCTGACAGGGGCCGGCTGGCAGCAGATTCATGGTGCTCTCTGGGGCATTCTGGCATTTCGGAGCTGTAATGCCTCCTAATCATCCCAAATATTACTGCCCCGGTAATCGCCTTACGGGCGGCACGTCAATGCCTGCCTTTCATTTGCCATTCGTTTCGTTAGCAGAACGGGAGTGTGTGCTCAATGGTATGCAAACAATTAAACACATAGCTTCATTTAAGGGAATTACAATGTACGTGGAGCAGTGACATTTCCTATGGATTACTGCAGGCGTTTGCAAATGGGGAATCGCAGAGCTCTGTCTGGACAGCAGTGGGGCTGGAAGTGGATGATGTTTAGGGTCCCTTCTAACCTGAGCTATTCAGTGGCTCTATTATACACAGATAAGCAGTCTGAGAGAAGTGCTAAGCCATCAGAGTGTGCCTGGGAATGCAGTTTGCTCACTCAGACACATGGGCTCTGCATTGCTGGGAAGCTCTGCACCACCGAACACGTGTGCATTGAGCACAGGGCTTCTGTCAGTGCCCAGAACAGGAGGATGGCACAGCAGTGAGCTAATGAGTTAGTTCTGTCCTAATTAGTGAGGATGCACTAGAACCCTGACAATTCCCCACATTCCTGCTGGCGTGGGTGCTGCCTTCCTGCAGGAGCAACACACGAAGCCACAAAACACCGCTGGCTGTGCATTGGAGGTGGGCTGGGAAAGGCAAGGTGACCTCTGAGAGCTGCCAGTGCTGCAGTTACAGGGACACTTCTGGCTTTAAGAGATGCTCTGTTCAGCAGAGATGTACATCACCTGAGTCAAACAGCTCGCTTGGATGGGGTGTGTGGGGCTGCAGCTCAACCGCATGCTCCAGAGGCCAGGAGAGCAAACCTGACCCCCACCAGCATCCCCAAGTCCACCTGATTTTCGGGCACAGCCCCCAGACTCCTTTCTGGACCCCTCTTTCCTACACATACACCTCAGTCCGAACAACTGCACTGCAGAAATTAAATGCACAATGCTATTCCTGCCGAACCATTTCTCCATCAGTTTCTTCACTGACTTTCCCCTGCCCTCCTCACACCTTTTTTCACTTTACATGCTTCGTTTCAGCAAAATCAAGGATGCAAACTTCTTAGAAGTACTTAGTTTCCATGGAAACCTAAGCTGACCGCAACATTATTGTTCTCAAGAGGGAACTGACTTTACTATATGTTCATTCACTGAATTAATGGACTCCTGGTTCTTTTATTAGCAGCTCGCTGACAATGGAAAGAGAGAAATGTTATAAAAAAGACTCTCAGACACTGTCCACTCTTTTGTCCGGGGCTTACTGGAATGACGCAAACCTATTCAGGGAAAGATTATAAAAATCAACTCAAAGCTGCCTCTGTTTGTGGCGGCCAAACATGCCCTTATTTCATAGAGATACAGCACTCAGAGCATCAGCTCGGGGCTCGTGGGGAGATGGCAGCTGCAGCCCTGCCACAACAGCATGGGATGCTCACAGGGAACAGCTCTGGCCCCAGCAGCCAGGAGGGGCATATGCTCCCTGCTTTTGGGCTGAGCTAAGTGCACAGAGCAAAAGCTATTTTGAAAAATCCCAGGGCTATTTTCAAAATTCCCAACACTGTTTTCAAAGCAGTGGTTCTTGGTAAGCACGAGGGTCCTTCGGGTTTGGTTCTTCAGCATTTCGGATTCAGTTCTTCGATGTTTTGGGCTTGATCCTTCAGCACACAAAACTGAAAGATGCAAAAACAGTGAACTCCAGATTTTTGCATCGATTCCAGTGACCGCTTTAGACCATCTTTTATTAAACATAGTGAATATATAAAACACAGAGGAAGTGGTAAATAAATACGGCTATGCACATTTGTTTTGTGCAGAGTGCTGCAAACGCAGGAACGTTAACAGCTCGGGCAGAAATCTGGAGGCCGATGTCTGTGTGTGATATTGTGACAGGCTGTGCTCAGCCCCGGGGCACTTGGCCCGCTCGTAATTGCTGCACAAAAGACAGTGAACAGTTCCCTTGCTCTTCCCTAACTACCTTCCTGACTGCTTATTGAAGTCTGATTTCTGACTCCTCTGGGTCATCATTCATCAGCCCTACAGATCCCGGCGGGACGGCCGAGCAGACCCCTCCATATCCCCGGCTGCCAGAGGCCATTTCTGACGGCTGTGATATAGAAAATGTCTTCACAGCAACCCGGTGGGACGAGAGATGGTTATAATACCCAAATAATCATTTTGCAAATTATCATAATTATCAATCAATCATCCTGTGTGAACAATGTGTTCCTGCCGTATCAGATGGTTCCTGTGACCTGTAGCACTCCGTGTGCAATAATAAACCCGGCGAGATTTATGGACCTCTCCTCCTCGTTTCTGCAGTAACAAAACATTGGTGTTTTCTTTCTTTTTTTTTTTTTTTATTTTAACTTTTGTTTTAGGAATAAAAGCTCCATCCACCCCGTTCAGGTTTGCTCCTCGGTGCTTTCGAGGAGGTCAGGATTTCCAATCTCACACGGTTCCCAACAGTCACGTTATTTTTAAAGCAAACCTACATGGTTTGGGAAAAGCAGTGCTGAACAAATGACTTTTACTTTGTCGTGTCGGCGCCATTACGTTACCCACTCTGAGTGTTTTGCAATGTACATACGAAGTCGGCCAAAGGGAAAAAAAATGGTTTTTGTCATCAGTTTGTGCTTCTTGGTTTTTTTTTTAACAATGCCCGATTGAATCCCACTCTTTTGAAGCCGATAGCATCTCCCGCTCCCTGCGCCGTACATTCTCGTTAATGGATAAATTCAAGCTCTCGAGAAAGTCAAAGAATAAATTTAAAGCCCTTTGCCAAATGCCTATCCTATTGGATTTTGATAAGACGGCTATTGAGCTTTAATAATGTCTTCTATCCTTTTTCAGCTGGCCCTTAACATGTCTCTTTATTTGTCCCTAAAGCCTCTTCAGCGATGCCTTTTTATTACAAGTCTCTCAGCTTGCTCTCGAGGGAGACAGGGTCGACAAGAGTGATAGATAGATAACTCTATAGATTATCTCCCACAGATGTTTTCTCTCCAGTAGCCCCTCGGGCTATTCCCTTTAAGTAAACAGAAACTAAATGGAGAGCTGCAGGAGGAGAAGTCCCCACATCCCCATCACAGCAGCCGGGGAGGGGGCACCCACACCCCAACCCACAGCCAGAGCTGGGAACAGCACAACACACCCACACGTGCTCCTCGCAGAGCCCGGAGATGAGGCTGCATTGTCCCTCTCCCCACCCCAAGCAAAATCACGACGACAGCAAGGAGAAGGGGAACAGCCCCGTGCTCCAACGCCCTGAACACGGCGGAGGTGCGGAGGAAAATTCAGAGTCACACTCGTGCACAGTGAAACAATCCTCAGCTCAGTCATTTTCATCCTCCCAGCCCTTGCTATGCCCCATCCTCAGCCCAGGAGACAGCAATCAGCTCAGCAAGCACTGGGATCACGGCCCCTTGGGGGCTGTGGCCCCATGTCCCTGCTCTGCACCCACTGCTCTGCGCTGTCTGCAGTCCCCTTCCCACCTCTGAGGGAGCAGGAATAAACTGAAGTCACATCAGCTATTGTGCCTTCAACAACTGAAAGGTTCAGGGATGCTGGGAAGGGAAATCCTCTCCTGAAAGGTTTTGAGGCACCAGAGCAGCATGCTGCGTAGCCAAGAGTGCTAACAAACCGTCCTAAGATACCTCCAAAATTGTAGAGTGGTTTTCCGTGCTTTGTCTTCCATTTTTTCCCTGACAGCAAAGCTGTCCTGCAGTAGTCTTGTCACAAGCCATAAAGTTTAGACTTGAACTCTTTACCTTACTGCTTTGACCTTTTTTACCCCAGCTGTAAAGCCCTACTGCCCATCCTTCAATAAATTTATCACCTCATAAACTCCCACTAGAGCTTCTCTACGCCGCATTTAGAGACAGCACTGGAGGGGCAATCCTCCCCCCCTGTCAAATATCATAATTGTCCAGTTTCATACCTGCTGCCCAGGAAAATAGTTAAGGACATGGCAATGTTCAGAGACCTGAAGGTTTTGCAACGTTCTCCTTTGGAATAACATAATGGAGCTTAAACACAAAAACTCGTATCCAAGACATACAGCTGCCAGTTCAGTGTTTCCTTCTACCCACGTCCCACACAAAGCCTGCTCCCTTTGGGGTAATGTAGATTCAGCAGAGAAGAGATGCAATATTCATTAGTGATATTTTAATTGAGGACTGAGAAAGAACACCAAGCAATCTGGGCCATGGAGAATTCCCTCCATGGCTGCGATGAGTGCGTGGTGATAATAAGAACCTGCCACCTTGTCACCATGTCTGTCCAGACAAAAGGATCCCACAGAGGCAGAGTCAAACACCAAGTGAGTTATGGGGAGGAACAAGGTAAAAAGTTCAGCGGCGTTGCGACGGGGCGGCCGCGAGGTCATCGGATGGTCACAGGACATTGCATGGTGAAAGCCTGAGCCCCAAAAATAAGAGCTTGTTTTCCTCAAACCAGGGAGAACAGAACGGCCCAACAACGGCTGTGGGGCTCAGTCTGTGCTCCCAAACTCTGGAGCTGACAGGTATTACATTTCGCCGCGCTTGGCAGAGCGACACTAGTGTTTCCTTTTAGCTTTCAGTATTGAAGATGGCCTAAAAGGGTGAATGGAAAAGGCAGTTGTTGCAAGTTCCCATTTAACATACTTCCCAATAAAAAAAGAACACAAATATTTTATGACCACGGCTGTGAATAACCACGATAAGACCATCACATCTGAAAAGAATTACATTTCATTCCGTATTTCAGCAAGGACGCGCCGCCTCTATGGACATGCAATGGCCATAAGCAAACTCAACTTGTGGTGAGTGCTGCCCCAGGGACACTGCCATGGAGGGAATCATCCCCACGTCCCTGGAATGACCCAAAGCAAAACAGTGGGCTGGCTACTGAAACATGGGAGCTGAGCCTGCCTCGCAGCCATGGCGCAGATTTATACAGCTGGGCCATATTTGGAACACATTTTTCTCTGGTCGGTATTACAGTATAAGCATCACAACGTGATGAAAAGCACTGGTAATACATCATACTCATTCAATTTTATCCTTTCGTGTATCTGTTCCTATTCCCTGGGCCTTTACATAAGCCACATTTACGTGGTGAAGTGACCTCTAAAAATTTAGCACCCTTAACTGAGGACCAACATTTTCTTTTACTGGAAAAGAGGTAAATGAGGTTTTGAGATTTGGACTGGTACTTGTTCATGTTGTAGCTGAATCAAGAAACACTTCACACCACTGTTTTCTTTTTCATAAATACTGGAATCACAGAAAGACAGAAGAATGTGCCAACAGAACCACAAGATGTAATCCAAAGGAGCAAGAGCAAATGTTGGAAAAGTTTTAGGACAATTATTGCGATGCATGGCCTGGTTCAAAATTAAGAACTGAGTGTATATCAAAGTCAGATGTTAATACCAATGGCATAGAATGAAACCATGTCCTACCTTTTTGATATTGCCCTCCTGGGAGGTCACCTCGGGATCAGTCAGTATTTGCTGCAAAAAAAACCAACAAAATGGAGAAAAGTTAAGTTGGATTGCAGCTAAGAATGTTATAAAGTAATACAGATGATGATGACTACAATTATTATTATTACACAAGGGCCACAACTCTCCATTGCAGCTGAGTGACACGTGGATCTGGGAAGTTGGGCAGAGGGCTTTCACTGTCGCTGTGTTCTCCCACACATTTTAAGGACTTCTGCAGCTTCCACTGTTAATTTCTTTGGATCTGTCTGCTGCACAGCGTGCTGCTTTCCCAGAGGGAGGAGATGCAGAACATGGCACCGAGCAGCCACCATCATGCTGTGGGACAGGGATGGGTGGGGAGGGTCTCGTCCATTCCTCCCAGCAGAGATGCAACCAAAATGCAAGGAGAGCCATGACACAAAGGGAACGGTGCTGCACCACCAAGGAGCTTCAGTGAAAAAAGGAAGGCAGAAGGAAAGGGCCACGTCACCCCAGCACACACCCACTGATGTAAGTGGTCATGGTGCTGCCTCTGGCCACGTCCAGGTGAGATGGACTGAATTTACAAACTTCAGAAGCGTTGGCCAACGCCTCCAAGCTCAGCTGTAATAACAGCAGGCCGTGTTTTAAATAGCAGGAATCCCAAACCATTCTGTGCTTTACAGCAGCTATAATAGATACTGAAATTGTGGTTTGGAAAGCAGCTGAGAGCAAATAGGACCAAGAGGTGAACAGCAGAGCAATAAAAGTCTGCGTGCTCATGCACTTGTGTGCTCAGTGCACAGGTTGGAGCACCTCTGTGGAACAGTGAATGACATCCACCACTGTGGGAAGGGCTGGTGGCCCTGGAGCAGCCCCAGCTCCTGCCTTGGGAGCTGGTGGCCATCTGAAGCCCTTTGAGAGCCCTGGCACAAAGCCTGCAGAGCCCTAGCACACAGCTGGCCGTGCTGAAGGACACACTGCTGCCAGGAGCTGACCCCAGACTGAGACACCTCGCTGTAATTATTATATGCACAGCATCTTTAAACACAATTGGTTAAGTACGTGCATTCAGAGTGCATAATCCACCCGTTCAACATGCCCATAAACGTGGATGGGGAAAAAAAAACTGAGATGAAGTGCAAATTGGGCTGTGGTGTAGTCCTGTATAAACAGGCTTAAGAGTCAGGAATTCCTGAGTCTGAATCTAAATGCCAACACAAGCTTCCTTTTGTTGGTTTGGACAGATCCATGCTCATGGGGCGAGTTATGACTCTCAAAGCAAATTTTTTTCTTTCCCCTTCAATTCAGAGCAGATCTCACATTTTGAAATTCTCAGATAATATAAAATTCCATGCAAAGTACTTCGGGCACGTTCAAAAATGGTACTTCTGTGGCACAGCATGGTGGCTTTGCGTCCCGGTGCCCATCTGTGATGTGTTGTATGGCTGATCTCTGACACAGGGAAGCAGTTTTCCTGTTTCCTCCCACTCCAGAACTTCCAGGGATATGTTCATCTCCGTGGAACCATCTCTGTGCCCAAGAGATCGGGATATGTCCATGGAAGGAAAGGGGTTGGAGCAAAAGTAGA
Organism: Cyrtonyx montezumae; assembly: GCF_038088225.1. Classification (NCBI taxonomy): domain Eukaryota; kingdom Metazoa; phylum Chordata; class Aves; order Galliformes; family Odontophoridae; genus Cyrtonyx; species Cyrtonyx montezumae. The sequence goes on from NW_027071948.1 coordinate 1,051,667, forward strand.
TTTGGAACTCTTTTCAGGTTACGTTTTCCAGTCTTCCTTTACACCAACTTGCCAAAAGAGACCACTGTGTCTGCAGAGACAACGCATGGGACTGTGTTCTGCCCCTGGCTGTCTGCATCATGGATTTAACCCAACACACCCAGTTCTGTTCCCCCAGCAGGAGCCAGCAGGATGGGCTCCTTGGGCTGGAGGAGCTGCCCAACCATCGCCAGGTTCTGACAGCACTCAGAAGCCCTCGTGGGTGGTTCAGGAGGAAGGTTCAAGCTCCTTGTTCTGCATTTCCAGTTTGGAACAAAAACTGTTTGCAAACAGAGGCTGCAAGGAGAGCTCTGCAGCAGCAGAACCTGCACACGGCGCTGGGACTGAGCGCTACTCCTAATTAAACGAGGGAGAAAGCACCAGATGTGATGTTTATTAATAAGAATAACAAAAGATATTTTGAAAATCTACTCATTGGGTAATTTTAGCTCAGGCTGGACTTCATCTCATCTGAATGCCATAATCCTAAATATAGTGCTGGACGTGCGCAGCGGGCTGCGGCCTTGCCATTGACACAGATGTACTGAAGTGTACTCAGAGTGGACACCGTACCCTTTTCCTATCCACTGAGATGCTGACTGTAGCCAAAAGCAAGACCACGTGCCACTGCTGCACCTTGGGAACACAGTGGAGGTGTAGCAGTGATGACTTCCCCCGTGGTCATTTCCTGGGCTCTGCACACTGCTGGCAGCGGGAACCCGCCCGAGCTGCACGAGAAAGGGATGTGCTATAATTTTTGCAAAGCCTCCTGAATGTATACTAAACATGTCAAGTAACACCATGTGATTCTTTTTGAAAAACAGTTTACAAGCTGGCATTCTCCAGCTGCAGTTAACCCTAATTTGATTACATTACCGAGACAGATCACAATGAGCTTATGTAAATAGTAACGTTATCCATTCATTCCGTGAGCTCAGATAAACTGTCATTTAAAAATAAAAAAATAAAAAAAGAACTTGAATAGGCATGGCTTGATGTATTCAGCACAGCCTTCCCCTGCTCCATCACTGCGATCTGGGGCTTTCAGCGACAGTTCCATGTTTGTACCGAGCTGGAAATACAAGGGGAAGCCCAATGGTGGCACGTGGATAACAGCACTTCTTTCAGTAACTGGTTCTTCGTCGCCATCTGACCCTTTAGAGGGATGCTTTGGCTCTCTTGGCTCTAACATCCACCCTGCACAGCACCATGCCCATCGCTGTGTGGCCTTAGGGAGTACCTTGCTAGCATCCTCGCCTCCTGGCACCCAAGGGTGGTTTTACAAACCTAAATAAATAAATAGATAAAAGCTGTGATGTGTAATGCATTATTCTCTGCTGCTGTTTGCCTGAGACACAAACCGTCGTTCATTACACCATCACATCCTGCAGTGAGGAGCTGACCGGCTCAGCACCGACTGCAAATGCACAAGCAGAAAGGGGCTGTTTATTTATTAACAATTTCCCAAACAATGCATCTGCCAATTTCGAAGTGAAACCAGAAAGCTGATTTGTGCAAAACGCAGTGCTGTCACAACAGCTGCTGCTTTCCCAGCTCCTCCAAGAAGTCTGGCATCTCCTACAAAGGCCCTCTCCAGCACACAGCCGGGTCATCGAAGCCTTGCTGCTCCTCCATGGCACCTGCTGTTGTCAGTTGCTTTACATACGTCACTGACCAAAGGCCCTGGATATCACAGATCACAGAATCACAGAGCTGTAGGGGTTGGAAGGGAACTCTCGAGATCATCAAGTCCAACCCCTCTGCCAAAGCATCCCCCTAGCCCAGGCTGCATCTTCCAAACGGCACCACACAAAATCTGCTCAACTGCATATACCAATTTTTAAGCAATCTTTAAACAAAAATGAGAAACAAAACAGTAAGTTTTGCAAGCTCTGAATGCCATAGAAGGAAGAGATCTACTTGAAAAGCTCATGAAGTGAGTGCCAAGGGCTGAGCTGCCTGATGTTGTCTGGTAAATCAGGCAAAACTCTCCACCTTCTGCCCCAACAGACTGCAGAGCCACTCCACCCAACGCACTGCAATAATTCAGAATCTGATTTATTGTCAGCAAAGCTATCGGGCCTTGAAATACAAATGGAAATATCAGTTTTCTCCTCTGTACGAATGCAATGTGGACGGCCAGCAGAGCTTTGGGAGCCACAGTTCCCTGTGCAAGAAGCATTAAAGGCAGGTCACCAATGTCGTGTGAGCACTGGCAGGCAATGCGCTGACCTCATACTCGTTCTAATCCAGATGTTTTCTGCGTGAGCATTATCACCTGCAGTTTACATATCTTTCTTTTTTCTCTTTCCTTTCCTTTTTTTTTATTTTTTATTTTTACATTCCTTTATGGTCACTTTTCACCTGAGCCTCCTAAAGTCCCTTCAACACTGTCATGATTAATGCCCATTTTTGATACCTGACGGCTTTGCCACCATAAACACCACATTGCTCAGCTAGGAATGCCTTTGAAACACTGCCATCCTGAGACCCCCAAGATGGAGTTATAAATGCTACCTTAGGCCAAGTGCCTCGACCAGAAAGTACAAGAATGCTGTGCTGGGAGCAGACTGAAGGAGTGTGGGCTTGTGAGGACAGAAGGACCATGAAAACAGAAAATACACATGGAATCCACATGAACCCAACCCTGGATTGCCAGGATGCAGATTTCCAGTATTTCGTTACTGCCTTTTGCTTCCCTTCACTCCTTCAAAAGTGACAGAACAAACCTGGTCATCCAGAGCAAGGAGGATGAGCAAGGATTTCTGCGAGCTGCCCAGCTTTGTATTCAGGTGCTGCAGCAGAAAACCATTCTAGCACTTCCAATGGTTTTTTGTTTGTTTTTTCTGTTAGCCATATTTTAAAAGTACAGAGACTTTAGAACACTTTCTGGCCAAAAAAAGAAGACAGAATTTTGTATTTTCTATAGTATAAACTGGTGAAGCACTATTCACTTGAGGAAATTTTCAATATCCTGTGTTGGGAATTCGCAGCGAATGTGCATGGAATTAAGAGGAAAGGGAGGAAAGCTCCGGTCAGAGAGGAAGAATTTCCTGTCCTGGCTGGTGAGCATGGAGGATGAACAGCACGGCCCTGCCTGGCACGGAGCAAGCCACGGGATGAAAGGAGGATAAAGAATAAACCAGGCATTCAGCACTAAGGGCAACCCCAGCACAATTGGGAACACTGTGGAGCAGCCAAACGGTGGTTTGTGGACCAGCAACAGTGTGCACAGCCCTGCTATGCACTCCGCAGACCATTTTATAACCATTTATTTTTCAGTTGAATGTGTGAACAAAAAGGTGCTCTCGCGTGGCACAGTGGATGTTCAGAACGAGCAGCCATCAGTGGTCCAACATCTCTGCGATCGGCCGCAGTGAGCACTTGTGCACTTGGTTGTGTCGTGTGGGGCTTTGCAAAGGAGCTGCTTTGTTTGATGACTTCCAGGAAGTGCACAGAGGTGAATCGTTACAGGTTATTCCAAAGGGTGTCCCAGGGAATGGGACACCCCGGGCTGTGCTTCAGAAAGGAGTCGGCTCCTGGGCATCCGAAAGGAGCAATGCCAGGGGGACTGAATGGTGAAAAGGGCAAATGCCAAGCGTTAAGAATATGCTCAAGAACAAAGTCTGCAAGGAAGAAAATAAGCATGCAGTTTACATCCATGGTATCAAACCCTTTTAGACATAACTCCTCCATGACATCGCGATCAAGTTCAACTGCAAATACCAGGAAGTTAAACAGAATCTAATGGAGAGCGTTTGTAATAACTTCAATAAGCTGAGGACTTGAGACTTTCAGCCAAGACAAATAAGAGAGGGTACTGATTAGTAAATGTCACCATTCCTCCTGCCAAGCACTCAGGGGCTGGTGATAGGAGAGCATTAAATATAATCTCGCAGTCTTTAGGGGCTGTTTGATTTTATATTGCATTCTTATCAGGTTCTAAAAGTCCAGTGTTAATGAGCATGAGAAATGCACTTGATAGTTTGGCAGTTTTGCTGAAGGAGAATGTATTTCATTCATGACGCGTTCCTTGGATCCAAGCTAGGGATGCATTTCCCATTCAGAGCGTGCCACGTCTAACCCCCGTCTATTCTTCTTCCTCGTTTCAGCAACCAGGCATCACCTTTAATAACCATCTATTTACACTATTTAAATAAAATGGCTTTTACCAGCTCCAGAGAATGAAACCTTTAAGAACTTCGGAGCAGAGAGACACATTTACGTAGCGAGTGTGAGCACAACGCATTCCCTTTTGCAATGCAGAGTGACTCTTGAAGGAAGAATAAGTACCAGGGATGGTAAATCACTGGGGGGGGGGGGGGGGGAACCACAACAAAAACCAGCAACAAAACAAGCAGTGCTGTTTGGATTCTGAGTGACCCACGAGGTGAAGGAAATCACAAACCCAGATAAATGGTGTTTTGAGAATGCCATTGTGTTTCAAGTGCGGTAGTGATGACAGCACTGGGTGCTCGGGCAGCACGCTGCTCACAGTGCCACGACCAAGCACAGCCCTGGGCTTCCCCAGGATGAACTGCACCACTGCCTCGAGCCCCGAAACCTGTGCACCCCAATGCATCCAGGTGCAGCACCTGGGAGCAGCCTCACCTGCCCAATCTCCAGGAGCACAAGCCAACCCGTATTGTTTTCAGAGCGACCTGAATTATCCGTGGCAATTGTTTATTTTGTAGATAATTAACAAATCCTGCCTCTAATGAGATTTCTCAGTGAATGGTCTTTTGTCTATTATTGCGCCCACTTCTTCAAACATTTCCCAGAAAAGAAGATTGTAATAGAACACAATAGGGGAAAAAAAAAAAAGTTTAAATTAATATACTGATTTTCTTTTCAAAATACATTTACAAATATCACCGTGAAGTTCCTCTCTTCCTGGAGGGAAATTCCATTACAGAAATGAATTCTGAACAGATGGAAGGGGCACTTCTCCACGTGCCCAGTGAGCACAGCCTGAGGATTGGGATGGACACCCCCAGCACTGAATGGTGTCTGTATTTCCCAGTGTGCTCATCTTCAGAATGGGGAACACAATGAGCAGACTGAGAAAATCTGAGGGCCTCTGTCACAACTGCAAAGCAGTTGGCATTTTCACTGTCCATAGAGAAAACAGGAGAGAAGGGAAGGTTAGGGTCAGCAACTCCGAGAGCTCTGTGCACAACGCAATCACTTAAAGTATCCAGAGCCATTTATTATCTGAGCAAAAAATCATCTTGAAGAGTGAAATGTAATGCTTTGGTTAACAGATAAAGCGTTGCTGTTGGCAGCAATGTAAGTGGATTGGATGGTTAGCTTTAGCCACATATGATCCATCTCTTTTTTTGTTCCCGACCCTTTTTAGTTATAAAAATGACCTTGATATTGACAGAATAATATAAATGAACTTCCCCCGTACTTCCCATATTGATAACCTGTTTGTTAAGATGATCAGCAATAATCATAAGTAAATAAAGAGAGATCATACATCATCTGGTAATGGCAATGCTGACATGCACTTCATCTGACGTATGGGGACCTCTGGGCTTTGGCTGACGAGCTCATACTTCATATGAAATTGCAGCCTCTGTATCCAGGACACACATTGACATACACATCCATACAGGGCAGTGCACTCACATCTCAATATCGAGTCATACCTGTCACGAGAGGAACATCCCACAGAACGCTCTCAGCTGGAAGGTACGTGTTGAAATTCCACACATACAGCACCAAGTCCCTGGAACAAATGGCATCTGCACACCAACCTCTTGTCTCCCTTTGGGTGAGGTTCTCACAGCGAACCGACCTTGGCAGAGTATTGCTGGGGCCACACTTATTTCCAGTCCTGCTTGCAGGACTTCATCACCTCCTGCTCTTTCCTTTCAAACCTGTATGGAAGCGCCAATGCTACTTCTTTCTTACAAAATCCCCTTCATTGCACACAGTTTTGACACTGATGCTGGCACTGACTGACATCAATATTGTAGGGAGCAGGAAAGTCTCAGCACCAACAGAGGAACTGGAAGAAAATCGCAGATTCACAGAACCATAAAGGTTGGAAAAGCCCTCTAAGATCATCACATCCAACTCCATCCCAGCCCACTAACCCATGTTCCCTCAGTGCCACATCTCCATGTTGGACACCTCCAGGGGCAGGGACTCCACCACTTCCCCCTCCCAATGCCTGACCACTCTTTCTAAGAAGAAATGTTTCCTAATATGCAACCTAAACCTCCCCTGGTGCATTATATCTCTTCTCAAAGATGTACCAAGGCAGCAGATCTCCAGCTGCAGAGCAGGGCCAGCTGGCTCTGCCCTCTCCCATCGCCACGCCGAGTGACACAGCCTGCTTACTTCAATGCAGTGATTACACAGTTAGGCATCTGAGAAAGAACAGGGAGAAATGACCTCATTCCGTTCTCTTCCTCACAGCCTAAAGAGACACTGATAAGAATTATGAATTGTTTTGCCACATTCAAACCCAATATGCTTATTCTTGGGAGCATTTTCCTGCCTTGGTTCAAAAACCCAAGTCATACACAACGCTGCCAAGCTCACTGAAGTGCTCCAGCTACCTGCATGCAAGCCTGTCAAATCACAAGCACAAACATAACATGCAGACGTTCCCTGTATGCAGAATTTGCCAAAAACCCAGCTCAATGAGCTGCCTCTCTATCTAGAGCTTGTCCTCAGTTCCATCAAAATAATGGCCCTCAACGTAACCATAGCAGTGCACCAAAGCTAAATAGCTGAGCTGTGACACGACCATTTTTTATCATTAATCACACTGCAAGGAAAATAAAGCCAACATGCAATGTTCCCACCAATTTCAAAAGGTTTAAGTGGGAAATGCACCGTCTCATTTGGCAGCTCAGTTCTGCTGCTCGCGCTATGCAGGGAGCAAAGGAAACCAACAGCCAGGGCAGCACATCCCTGCCTGGCACCTCGACAGCTGGGATGGGCTGTGTCCCCCAGTACCCAGCAGAAGGACAACCTAATTGTCACCTGAACATGACAAGGTCACAGGCAGCGTGATGCAGCAAGAAAAATGGTCCATTAGTGCCTCAAAGGCTGGAAGAGAAGCACAAGACTGGGGATGAGAGGCTCAGGTCTTGTTTCTGCTAGCAGAAGACACCAATACCCCGTGCTCCTTCACAGGGGACAGCTTTCAAAAGAAGAGTAAGAAGATGGCTACATCACTCTCATTTGATCTAACAACACAGGCCTTTGAAAAGCTGGAGTTTAGGGTTCACAGGCAATCTAAGTGGTAAGGGAGATCTGCACTGATGTGGTTACGAGCAGTACAGTCTGTGTGTGCCATGTGCTGCTGCTCTGCCTCCTGCCTTCAAGTCCCACTGCCATCCCAATGCAGAATGCTCATCCTGGATCCTCACCTGGAGCAACTCCCTGAAGCAATGCTTTCTGCAGGAAAGGGAACAGCAGAGGGACAGAAAAGGGCACTTTGCCTTCCTTTATTCACAAGTGATATTAAGTAAATGATATTCTCCATTAAGAAAAGTGAATATGGAATTATTCTGCGGACGAACTTCAGACGCTGGCACAATCCGTTTCTCATTTAAAAAGCACACAATGTTGTTTTATCTGAGTTGATGGGAGGTGCCAGGTGAGTTCCCTTTTCAGAGCTGGAGAAACAATTTCAGAGAGAACTGGATAATATTTTGCTTGGAATGATAATATTGTGTTTGGAAAAGGTCAATATTTTATTTAATCAGCCAGACAGAGAGTGGGTGGCAATTTCAATGCATTTTCTTGAGACAGGAATTTAGGGAGTCCAAGCGGAAATCGGTTTCTGTTTTTCCCTTGGGCTGCTGATGCCTTCCGCAGGTAAGCAGTGGAGGAGCTGGTGCTCAGAGCTGCCCTGCAGGGAACACTGAGTGCTTTGCTCTGCACCTCGGCCATGAGCAGGGACTGACGAGGCAGAGATCCACAAGCTAAACAAACACAACCTTCCCACAGCACAGGCCCCTTCCTCTGCTCTGCCCTGCAACCCCCCAGGGCCAAAGCGTTATCTGAGGCCGGCCAGCATCCTCCCACCTGTCTGCATAATGTTCTCTTTCTGATGTTACCCTGAGCATCCAACCTGGGACCCCCCTGCTCAGTGCCCCCGTGCGGTGCTGGAGCAAATGGGATCTGCCACGTCTGGCAGACCCCACAGCAGCCACCCACCCCTCCAGGACAGCTGCTGGCCTCCAAGACAGAAACGGGGCTTTATTCCCCAAGACAGCAGCGAGCCCTCATCGAGAGAGAGCACTGATTAAAAGAGCCAACGAATTACTAGAGAAATGAGCTTATGAATCCGGCGAGCACTCCATTTCTTGAGGTCAGAACACGCAGCCATTATCTGTCTGCTCACATTTTCTTGATTAGACATCTTCTCAGCATAAGACCCCGCAGCCAACTGCTCTGCACAGGGCTCTGCCAGAGCACCTCCTCTGTCCTGGCCACGAGGCCGAGCCGTGGGCACCGGACACAGGGCAGTGCTGGGAACATCCCGAAACCCCCACAGGAAACGTTGCTGGGGCCAAACAAAACAGCAGAGAGGCTCTAAAAAAAACGCCCCTGGGTTATCTTTAGTCATTCTGGATTCCAAAAACTTTACCTTTGCTGTCCACAGTAGCTCCAGTTGCTCGCTGGCAGAATTAAAATGGAAAATGGATTTTCCATGTGCAGAACACTACAATGCTACAAAACAACCCCCCCCAAAAAAAAAAAAAAAGATAAAACCATACTTTTTTTTTTTTTTCTCTCATTACAAGTTTTGAAAAAAGCACACACAGCCCTCGTTGTTATTAAACACTCTGAGCAGAGTACTGAGGAAAGCCTTGGGAGCTCCAGCCCCGCACCGATGGCGTTTCATCTCGTGCCAAAAGGAGCACTGAGGGTCGGAGATGGCTCCCTCCATCATCTCGCCACAGAGCATTTCTGTTTACGTCTTACAAACTCCCACCGATAGCTCATGGACAAAGAGACGTCCATAATGTATCCAGATGCTGGAAATGAAGTGCAGTGAGGCCGTGGAAGAGGCTTTAATGATGTAAAGCTTTTTTGCTGAACCGCCAGCCCAATGTAAATAAGCGCTGCCTTGAGTGTGGCTCGGAGATTATTATCTTACTCACCAAATCATCTGAATTTGCCATTGAGGAAACTGTTGCTTTGTAGGGATAATGTAACAGCAGTTTAACATGCTTATAACTTGGTTCTTATAATCTTGGTTCTTTTATAATCTTATAATCTTGGCTCTCAGCACCACGCAGCTCCTGGGGCTGACGGAGCAGTGCAGCTCCCGGTGCTGTCAGCCCACACTGCTGGATCACTGGGGTCAATTGGCCCTGTTCTGACTTAAGGATGGGGGGATAAACTCATTACCAGGGCTGCAGTGATTTCCCCCCCCTGTGGCACCTGCTCTAACCAGGCAGGACACCAGCAAACCCAGTGTTCCCAGCAGGACAGTGGGCACACGGCTGCTGGGGCCTCGCACAGCAGTTTGCCCTCAGCCCGGACCCCATGCTCAGCTCCCTGGGGGCATTTCCACTGCTTTGAGTGCTTGGCAGTGGGCTGTGCTGAAGGTTGGGAAAGGTTAGGAAATTCCAAAGCAGTCTCAGAAGGTTTGGGGTGAGTTTGTGGGGTTTTGGACTGCTCAAAGTCATCTCCTCACCACATCCTTTCATCCCAGGCTTCCCAGCTACCATCAGCATTTGTAGTTCGGATGTGCTTTTAACACTCAGAAGTCATCTGTAAGGTTCTGTTTTGTTTCAAAGACACAGAATCTCTTTTAGAACAATAAGATAACGATTTCTGGGATCAGGAGAAGCAATGGAATAAAGCAGAGAACCAAGAAGAAGCACTGCATTACTCCACTACCTACTTTGCCAGAGCCAACGCTGTCCATTTGCTGTCCATTTCTAAGTCACAACTGCTTCCCCTCCCTCCCCGATTCAGACATTCAGTCTGCTGGTTGGATCACAGTCACAACTACATGCAGCAGCAATACCCGGGCTGTCACGCAGCCAGGACACTGCTCCAGCTGGATCCTGGCTTCCAGGACACGCTCCGCTGGGCCATCACCTGCCAGCCAACGCAGCTCAGAGCGATGCTTCAGTTCTAAGCCATACGAAGTGGGAGGAGAACTTCACAGTAACACACTCGGGCTGTACCACTTGCTAACAGCACTAGGAGTCCTCAGAAACAGCAAACTAACTTAAAGAAAAAAAAAAAAAGGTTAAAACCAAAACCTGCTCGGGCGGATGCACAGTCAGCACACGGTTCGTGTTATTGCTTGGAATAAGTTCTGTCTGCAACCAGCATCACGTGCTCTTCACACAGCAGCATTTGCAACGTGGGCCATAATGCTGGCACTCAGGTTGTATGCACCTAAGTTGTTTATTTCTCCATTCCTGTGCAATCTGCTTCAATTATGAATCTGCCTGCTTTTTTGCAGAATATAAAAGCCTGTTCCTTGCACCATATAATTGTGTTCCATCGTGGAACCGAAATTCATCACTGCCTGGCTGTCCCCCAGCCTCAAAGATAAACCATCCATAGGGTAATAAATGTCAAACAATGATTATTGATGCTTTCAATTAAATTGATTATCTATTTGAGGTGCATAGCGCGGTGATTTATTGCTGTCTCTTTACGTTGCACTTGGCACAACAGCCTCCCGGAAAGGAGAATATTTTGATTGTTTCCATAGATTTTCTATTAAATCTGATTTTTTAAAGGGTCCACCACCACCGCAGTGCTTGGCACCTGGCTGAGCCTGGGATCTGCTTTGCTGCCTTCTGCAGTTGGAAGGAGAGAACAAAAACTCATGTTTCGGTGTTCATGGAATAGCAGGATGCATCCCTGACTTGCGTTCCTCACTCAATAACATTTATTATCTACAGACAGTTAGACAAAAAGTTCTGCTGAGTGCCACACACCCCGATGCAGAGATGCGATGACCTTCGGTGCATCACCACCTCTGCATTTTTATTAGTGCCAGGTATCAGCTGCAATAAAATTGTGAGGCATTTGCTCACCAATAACCATCAGCAGTTGCTTCACAAGCAGCGCTTCTGTTGGATGCATCATGCTTAAGGTGACAAGAGTTCACCTTTATCTGCTCAATCCTTGAAGAAATGCCCCAAGTGTGGCTGGGCAGCTGGCTCACAACCTCCCTCCCTCATCACCTCCCCAGCAAGCAGGGAATGCCATCAGACCTGTCCCAGTCAGCTTGCTCTGAAAGCCAGATCAAACATTTCCAGGCGGGTGGACTTAGAGAAAATCAGTGAGAAATCTCATCATCTTCATGGGGAAAAAAGAAATTGAGAGCTGATAAGTCACCGACTTCAAATTTGAAGCAAGGGTGATATTTTTCTCCATCTCTGCCCACTTCTATTACTTCCAAGCAATGGGGAAACACACACCAAGGTAACCCTCTGGCTGCACCCCCTGCAGTTGCACTGTCCTGACCAAGTTTCCCACTACTGTTCACTACTGGGAGCATCCAGGAACAGAGCAGAAGCACTGCTGTGTTTGCTGGGATGCAATGCAAAGATGAGTCTGCCTCAGAGACCTCAAAAATAAGTAAATGCAGATAAATGATGAAAAAATGGAAAGAGAGATTGCTATCCCACTTCTACAGACAAGACTGAGACATGAAATTAGGTGACGTGCCAAAATCACAGGGTCTCCAGCATTCAGAAATTGAGCTTCAAGCTCCTTAGACCTAATCTTAACAATGAGGCTGTCACTCCTCCTCAGATGCGAGCACCTTTGACCCTGCTAAGCTCAGAATTATACACACATCAATTCAGACTTTGAAGCCTGGCTTATCTCTCGGTAGTGTAACTGTCCCCTTCTCCGCAGCCAGCAGAGCTATCTGAGGGAAAGATAAATGAGCAGGGCAGAAAGAAGAAAAGCAAAGACCCCACGGCTCGGCAGAACTCTCTGCTCTGTGTTTGCTGCAGCAAGAAGGCAAATTGTAGAACCACAGGACCATTAAGGTTGGATAAGAACACTGAGATCACCTAACGCAGAGGTGCACCTACCACCAATACTGCCCACCAGAGTGTGTCCAAAAGCATTAACTGCTGTCCCCTTGAAAGGGAACAACACATTGGTCAACCACTGCTCGAGCACTGGCACAGGGAGGTGGCACTCACTGCTGGGTTGGGCATTGAACGTGATGGTTTTGGAGGTCTTTTCCAACCTTAATGATCCTAAGGTTCTACGAGCCAGTTTGGTCAGGGCCATTGCCACAAAAACAGGCATACACAGGGCAAAGTTGGTGGCCAGACCTTGTCCTGGAAGGTAAGTTAGAGAACATGACGCCGGGCAGGCAGCAGCTTCCCTCCCCAGCACACACCACAAGCTCCCAGAGGCGTGGAAATGGACTGAGCAGGCAGAGCTGAGCAGCTCGGGCAGGCGGTTGGCAGCCAGGAGGGAAGGTGCTTGGCTATGCTAAGTGCCCTGCTCTGGCAGCACCCAGCAGGAATGCTGTGTCTGGGATGCTGGCACTGCTCGGCCCCCGCCCCACAAAGTGATGCTGTGCAGCACCACAGTCCCAGCAGCTCCACGCAGTGCTGCTCCTCTGCATTCCTTGGGCAGTGATGCGGGGAGGATAAGAAAGCACTTGGTGAGCGTTTAGTGCTGCTTTCCCTATGAGATTCTCCTTAAAATCGTTTTTTTTTTTTTTCCCAACTTGTTCAGGGAAAGCTGCAAATCAGAAAAGGAGAAGTGAAAGGTTGGCAGCGATGGTGAATCGCTATGCTCAGACTGTGCCTGGTGGATCACACCAGACAGCCCCAACCAACATTTCCTACACCCTCCAGAAGGACAAATCACCCCCTCCTCCCTTTCCCTGCCCTCTCCAAGGATCAGTCCCACATTCGCAGGCACAGACTTGGATCGCTGCGTCCCGGCCAGCAGGCACAGACTTGGCCTTCCACCCTGCAGACCCAGAATCCAAAATAAGAGCTTTTCCTCCCCGCCTTTCTTCACCCCAGCGGAGGGAAGCACTGTTTTGATATCAGATCCCACCCAACTGAGCATCGCATCAATGAAGGCGCTGTAATGTGACTCAGAGGATTAGCATCTTCATTCTTGGAAACAGAAACCGGCGCAGCCCTGCTCTGGAGCCATCTCACCAAGGCCAAGCCTTTTCCCCTCGTTCATTTTCTTCCAGGGACACGTTGGGGCGTTGCAGCAGTGGCTGTGTGCAGTGAGCAGCAGCTCCAGGAGCCATCTGCTCTGTTTAAAGCACAGGAAGAGCTGGGCAGGTTCAAGAAGTACGCGGCGGATGTAACGGAGCCTCTAATGTGTTTAGGTTTCTCCAGTGGAATCCTGCTTTATCAGAAAGCAGAGGTCCTGATGGGATTATCAGCAGAAAGAAACGCAGGACCTGTCTGGCTGGGGAGGGGCTGTGTAGCAGTGAGGTACAGTGCTTCCTTCCCACCACAGCTCCTGCTGCAAACTGCAGTGCGGGGCCCACGCAGGAGCTCAGCACAGCTCCGTTGGTTCTTGTCTCACACTGATTCCTTGTAGGAAGAGAAATTAAGACATCTCTCTGCTCGCTGACGTCCCCCTGCAAGCGCCAGGGGGAACTCAGCAAAATAAAGTTGTATTTTTAAGCTGCTGATGCGGGAGCACACCGAGCTCAGCACTGCGCATCGTGCAGCAAGAAGCACAACGTCAGAGCTGCGGGCCCTGCGTCTCCCCGGGTTCAGTGTGGGGCATTCAGCCCTGAATTCATCACTGATGCACTCCATAAAATCCCAGTGACAGCGCCCTGGCAGAGGCAGCAGCCTGCACCCCATCCCAGCATCAGCCTCATCCCACGCAGCACTGCAGCGCTGTAGGGTTTCACCCCCTGCCCCCCCCAGAAGGATCAGAGCACGGCTGAACCCCCCATCACCATTTCCATCACTCCTCACCCAGCGCAGGGCTGGGGGGCTCAGCCCCAGCCCCCCCCCAGCACTCGCCTCCCCAACCAGCACCAGCTAAAAAAGGGAAAGAATGAGAAAGTGAGCGCTCTGTAGCTGGCACCGCAGACAATGTGCGTCTTGTGTGAGTAATTTAGCACTATGGCCAGTCAATCTGGTTTCTGGGCCCAATGCCCTGACCCTCTTTAGAGCTGCTCTCTCTCTCCAGCACAGTGTGAAACATTTCCTTTCACAGCACTGACACTTTGCAGATTGAGACGTCAGGCCTGTCCAACTGCAGCAAATTAGCAATTTTTCTTTTACTAATTGGAAATAAAAATGTTTGCTAAGGGAATAATTTGTAGGAATGCAGTGTTAGGTTTCCGGCTTTTTATAAGGATGCTTTAAACTTTATGCATGTGCACTTTTCTTCTGTTTTGATGCCTCGCTGTAAATTTTAATAGCTTGCTCGACTGTTAACTTTACAGTCTCGGCCGTCCAAAGGATTAAATGAAGTTTTTAATTTGTCTCCCTCCCCAGGACAGTGAGGTCTTCTCCTCTGAGCACAACTCCTAGCTGAGGCGAGCACAGCTCCGTGGCATCGGACAGATGGATGGGTGGGTGGGTGGGTGGGTGGATGGATGGATGGATGGATGGATGGATGGATGGATGGATGGATGGATGGATGGATGGAGCACGGCTCTGCAGAGCTCCCATGAGCACAGCCTGAGAGATGGGAGCAGCTCTGCTACCTCCCCATGGCTTCTGTAGCTCTGCCTCCCAGCAAGTGTGGTGTAAGAGCCACCTCCTGCCTGCTGGAGGTGTTCTGGCTGCAGCTCAGCACCAGGGCCGCTGTGCCCATTCAATGGGAAATGCTCCGCAGATCTGGGGACAGAGCCTGGAGCTCTGAGCTCCCCTTGCCAGCAACAGCAGGCTGGGGACGCCTCGGTCTTGTTCCTAAAAGTCTCTCTGCAGTTAAGAAATGCCATGCAGTGAGGGCTTCTCCAAAGAAAAAAACAGTTCCAGAAAGCAGGCTGAAGAAAGAGCCTCCTACAGCCTACAAAAACCTCCTGAAACCCAGAAATTATAAGGAAATGCCCTTCTGCTGAAATACAATATGTTAGTTTAATATTTCTCCGTAATTCTTAAGGCATGTAATGTCTTCCTGCTAACCGCGCTCGGGCAGGAGTACATTAGCTCCTATAACAATGCCAGCACATAAAGAGTTACTGTTCTTTCCCCCCGAACCACCCCCACCCCCCCATAAAGCATTTGACAGCCATGCCTAATAATTCTTTCTGGTGTGGTTTTTCTTTTTCTTGATGTCTTTATGTGAATATGAAGCCAGAGTGAAAGGCTTTGGGTGACCCCCGTGAGAGAGAAAAAGTATGAACTACAGAGAAAGAGAGTGAGATATAGGCTCCCTGCAGAGACATAGGCATCTTCGCTGGCAGCTCGCAACTTGGCTTCAGAGGGCCTTTGTGCAGCAGAAAGGACTCTTCTTCACTCAGGCTGCGACAATAGGTGTTTTGTCAGAGAGGGACAGGATAAAAAGCAGGGGGTGGGAGGCGAGATCATCATCGGCGAGGGGCTAGCCTTTGGGGCCTGCAGATGTTGGAAGGAGGATGATTTATTGCTCCAGTGTCCCCGGTGGCATTTGGCCACCTTCCCAGAGCCTGGCCTCGGTGGTGGGAGGGAGGAGGGAGCCCTGCGGGGCAGCACTGCCACCATCGTCATTGTCACCATCAGCTCCAGCCCTTCCGAGGGCAATGCTGGGCTGCCCCAACACAGGGCCC
This sequence comes from Cyrtonyx montezumae, assembly GCF_038088225.1. Lineage (NCBI taxonomy): Eukaryota > Metazoa > Chordata > Aves > Galliformes > Odontophoridae > Cyrtonyx > Cyrtonyx montezumae. Next base: position 1,067,403 of record NW_027071948.1, read on the forward strand.
ACGGGGCTGCCCCAACGCAAGTCTTGTAGGGCTGCAGGCCCCAACTCAAGGTTTGTAGGGCTGTTCCCCCTGAATTCTCCCATCTGAGAACTGAGCACATCGCCGGTTTGGTTCCTCAGCCACAGAAAAGCCCTGAAAGTGAGAGGTGCGACATCTCCTAACAAATCACTGCGAATCGCACAGCATAACCAGACCCACTTAAGTCATCTTCATCCAAAAACCAAACCAGAGAAGCCCAGGGGTGCTCTGTGCACAGGACAAAAAGCTTCCTCCCTGTGCCTCCCATTGCTGGGATAACGGGCTGCTCACGGCTGAGTGCTAACAAACAGCCCTGTGTAGCCAACCAGCCCAAAGGTTGGGTTGGTGAGATGGATGGAAGGAGCTGGGAGCCCTGAAGGAGGATTGATGGAAATCAGCTGGGAGAAGGAACCAAACTTTGGGATGTCTCTCCGTACCCAAAGAAAACCCCATGCCCTTCTGCAGATTGCCCACTGCTCCACACATCCCGTAAACTGAAAAGTATCCCAGGTCACTGAGCCAGGAACTCCTGGATGATTCCCAAGAAAAAGGAATCACAGTCGAACAAGAAATACACACCAGGACAGTGTGCTGCCAGAAGTTTGATTTAGGACTTCTGCTCCAGCTCCTTTCCTCTTTTAATATGCAGTTTTCCACCACACTTTCTACATAAATACTGTATCCTATGGCTGACAGCCTCTTTCAGTAGATTTATCCACCAGTGGATTTACTAAAAATGTTTTTTTCTGTTGAAACAAGGGCACATGCTTCACCTCAGCAAAAGCCAAATCCAGAGGCAGCATTAAAACACAAAAGCAGACAATCCTAGACATGATAGATGCAAAGAAAGGGTTTTAGAGTCATTTTGTACAGAAATCGCTAGGCAGAAGAACCGAAAACTGGAAGGTGAAATAAGGAAATGGAAACCGACTGAAACGGGTACGAGGTTCCCAAGATGAGCTGCACAACAGCAATGCTTTGCAGAAGCCCACAGCCCAGACGACTGCTATTAGTTTCGACTGCCAAGAGCCAGCAGCACCTACTACGAGGGACCACCTCAGAACGCACTGCGAAGCTCCAGACACACTTTCCTGCGTGCACTCAGAAGTGCTATATCCATTTACAGAAGGAAGCGAAGCATTCAAAGGATAAGTGACATGTCCAAGGTCACTCGGAGAGTCAACTGCAGAGTCAACAGAAGAGTAACTGGATCTTTGCTCAAAATCCCCTGGCTTTGACTGCTAGACAATGGCTCCCCCTCCCACGTAATCAGCCAGTTATGGAAGGCATAAATGCATATTTGCAGGACGAAATATGTTCACTTGAGAATAAAAATGTTTGGATGATAATCTATAGATTATGTGACATTATCCAGACTGCTCCGGTTTGGAGCTGGATGGAAATCTGATGGATTACAAGCAAGACACCAGAGTTCTAAGGGAAGCTTTGCTCTGCCTGCTTCTCTCAGTCTCTGCAAAACGTATGAATTTTAGAAATACACCAAAAAAATCCAATCCCCGCAGCTCTGAGTCTTCCAAAACCTCCTGCCAATATTTGCTTCTTTATTGCTATGGGCATTGAGGATCCCACCTCTCATCCTGCCACAAACGGAGGTCTCACTAAGCCAGCCAGCGACCACAACGTCGGAGCAAAAAAGTCCATCTAAGAGGCAAGAGAAACAACATCCAGGACTCCCACAGCCGCGAGGTCGCACATTTTTGGATGAAATTATTACTGCCACTCTACAAATAAACGCTGCATAGTTTGCTCATCGTCAGAGGAGCTGAAACTGAAGCAGCCCGGGTTTCATTTTCACCCATCTCCATTTGTTGGGATGCTGTGTGTGCTCCTACAACGAACACAGATTCTCACTGTTGGAGGGCAGTGGATCCGGACTGCTGCTCCCTGGCTCCTGAAGGACGTCACAGCACTGCAAGTAAATGTATGTCAGGCAGCACGGGGAGGGAGCAGGCCACTAATGGCTGGCTTTGTCTCTTGTTTCTACTTCTTTTTTTTTCATATAAGAAACAGAGTTTGGGCTGCAGACGTGGATAACACTGCATCTGTAACGCTGTGCAACAAATCGCCGCATCAGCACTAAATACCTCCACTTCATTTTTCATTTGGGTACGATGAAACATTTTTTCCCATGGAAGGAAAAGCCCGCTCTTTGTGAGCGTGGCACTGCCAGCCCAAGTTACAGTAAAGGTTAATCACAAACAAGAGACAAGTAAAGTAGACAAAGAGCATCATACACTTCACTTTTCAATGGATGTTTTCATAAATGTATGAATAATTTAAATTATCATTGCTGAGTATTTATTCGAGTGTTTCAGGGGAAAAAAATGCCTCCTCTTTTTTTTTCTTCTTCTTTTTTTTTTCCCCTCCTTGATTCTTTTCATTTCTGTCTCATCTCTTTTATGTGCTGCATCGGCTGTTTTCTTGCCATCTGAATCAGTTTTTCGGAACAATGGGATGTATGAGGGCTGAGGGGGCAGTTGAAGAATACAGCCCTTGTTGTACACTCTGTGACTTGACATTGATTAATGAGGGTGCGGACATGGGCAGAATTTGATAGAGAGGGAAGGGGAAATTGGAGGACCTGAGGGCACCGGAGGAGGAGGGCGAGGAGATGACAGCGCGGTGCCAGCGGCGTGGGGCTGCGGGAGCACGGCCTCGTGGAGCACGCGGAGCACCGCAGTCCCCACTGATCCTGCAGGCCGAGGCCCGGGGGGTCAGCACTGCTCCTTCCTTCAAGCAAACGTTTGGCCCTAAGAAACTTGTCCGAGGTTTTGTTGTTCGCTCTGGGAGCTCAGCCCCCACCCGGTTGGTTTGCTTTCTAAGCATGTAAGCGTGGGGTTTGTGAGCTCTTCTGCAGGAGCCTGACACCTGTGTGTGTCCCACATGAGCCCTCAGAGCCACCGCCTGGACTTCAGCTGCTACCACTGCGGAGAGACCAGAGTTTTCCAACTCCTGTTATTTTGGTAGGATATCTGTCTTCTAACGTAAATTAACTGTGCAATCATTAAGGTTGGAAAAGACCTCTGAGGCCATCAGGCCCAAATGTCAACCCACCCCACCGTGCCCACTGACCACGTCCCCAAGCATCACATCTCTGTGGTTCCTGAACACCTCCATGGATGGTGACTCCACCACGTCCCTGTGCAGCCCGTGACAGTGCATGACCAACGGGCTGCTGCTGTGGGAGCACATATGGGGAAAGTGGCTGCCCTGGAGGTGACTTACAGAACATCTTGGATTTATTGCTATTGAACACCTTGATGGCAACAGCTGACTGATCAGAAATCTTTTCGGAAACCGCTTTTGATGCAACCTGGAAACAAAAGTGCATTTTCAGCAATTTCAGTCAATATTAACGGGGCGTGGGTGGGGGACGTCCCCCCCAGACAGCAGCAGCGCAGGTTCCCCGGTCTCAGACTCAGACTGCTTTGTCATTCTCCTACACACCAACCAAATTTCACCCACTGGAAGCACCTCTGCTTCCCTTTGAGGACAACTGGAGTGCACACAGAGGAGCAGAAATTTCCACGGATGCACAAGGAAAGTCCTCCCTCCTCCTCCCCCTCCCTGCTGAGACCCCACAGCCAGCCCCATCACTTCCCCCAGACGGCCCAAACTTGGCTCCTGGACATCAATCCCTTCTGGGCACTGGAGATTTGCACCTCACTGCAGGGCTTCCAGCGTGCCCCTGCCCCACGCCCAGGCCGGCAGCCCAGCGATCACCTGCGATGGCAGCCACAGAGGGTGACCCAAGCCCTGGAGCTACTGAGGGAACAAATGAGAGAGCTTAACTAGAGCAAGACTGGCATAAAAAGGAAAGGGGAAAAAAGAGAGGAACAAAGATTCCGTCCAATTTGCTCTTTTCGGCATTGTAAAAACTGGCCTGTTTCCCAGTATATCACTCTGCCATTGAATAAGGTCAATTGCAGAGCAGTTCTTCAGTCATCCTGATGGGTTTTCATGAGAAAGTGAATGGAGTGCAAATTAGCCAAAGTCGTCACAAGCTTTTTTACTGTCACTCTAAGCCTGACAGTCCAAAGGAAAATGAGGATTAATAAATCTAACGAACTTTCTCTATTATCCAAGCCAGGTTAGGAAACTATTTATTGTCTCTCTTTTTCTATGTTTCATCCATTTTGCCTACTGTGGTGAAGCATTTCAAGAAGAAAGAAACAACAGACGCACGCACACACACGCCTGCGCGCACACACGGCGCTCAACCTCTCCCAGTCCTCCAGACAGAGCTGCAGACACACAGCGTGGCAAGGTGCAGGTGGCAGGGCAGGAATTTGAGGGAGCTCTACCTTATATGTGGCTTATAGTGCTGTAGAGTCCTTATGGCTGCTGATTTCCACCAACGGTGATTTGCTTGGTGTGCAAAACGCATGCATTTTACAGCAGAAAGAATGATGGCTCTCAAGTCTCAGCACCAATTAAGGTATCTCTCATCTGTGATAGAAATGCAGGGGCAAATGACAAACAGATCAGTCCTCTGCAACTGCCCCTGGAGATACGTGCCCGGGAGGGACCAGAGCGACTGCAAGTCACCTGCATCCCACCACAGCCTTCAGAAGAAGTCACCAACTCCGTTTTCTGATGAGTAGTGGTGTAGCAATGATGGAAGCAAAAAGTTTGAGACCAGGGTCTTAATAGAAACACCCATAGTATTAGAAACAGGGACAAAGATAAGGGAATGTTGAACCCCACGCCAAACCAACATGTTTTTTAGATGAAACCAAAATGCTGAATATCAGCACTGGCCACAGTCTAATATCACGGAGTTGTAGAATCACAGAATGGTTTGGGTTGGAAGGGACCTTTAAGATCACCCAGTTCCAACCCCTTTCTATAGGCAACGATGCAGTTTTGCCCCCAGTGACCATGAAAACCCTGATTCCAACCTTGCTTCTCCTCTCGGTGTCAGTACTGGCAACACTTGCATTCCCCTCCATCATAATTTGGTAGCTTTCTTTCATTCAGAAGAAGGAGAAAGGTGAAAGAAGAAGAAAGCAGATTTCATTCTGGAAGCTGCTCAGAACGCTTCGATTTGCTTTAATTTCTTCCATAATTCTTTGAAATAATCAGAATCAGAATAATCAGAATAATCAGAACCGTAGACAAAAAAAAATCATCAGATACACTGTTTGACATACTCCTGTCTGCAGAGGGTCACAGAGCACTTTGAAGTCACAACGAAGAGTGGGTTTCAGCACTTCACTTTCACCTTTCAGGGGGAGACACATCTCCGAGTGACTGCCTCTGGAGGAGGCTCAGCTGCAGCCTGGCTTACCTGGGGGTAACTGCTCGGCACTCAAAGCATCTGGGCTCTGTTGAGATTTCCCCTCTCCTGCTCCTACAGTCACTTGTCATTCCATTTAATAAGGGAGAAAACTTTCCCGACCATCTAAATTATGCCATTCAAGATATTAAGGAAAACACACATACCCTGAAGTAAAGGTAAAATTATGCTGCAATCATCAAATCAGCCTTCTCTTCTTTATCCCATCTGTATATTCTCCTTGTAAATGCTCAAGTATTGGCTGGAAAGCTGCCCGAGCAGCACAGTGCTACCTGCCTGCCACTTGAATCGCCGGTATTTTAATCTCATCAAACAATCCGAGTTTTTCTCCCTGCTGTTTTGACTTTGCTGTCTCTAAGTCTTGTCACATCCACTAGCTTTTGAATAAGTGCAGAACTTGCATTTACAGAATTTGCAATCTGCAAGATTGTTTAAGTGATTTATCAAATACTTTGATTGAACACTTATTGCCGTTCCAGCCCTGAATCTCATTTAAATTGACTGGGCTTGACATAAGCCTTTAGAGGGAATGCAGAAGTGAGCTGGGCTGTGCAGGTAACCAGTAACAGCACAGGGAACCAGTCCCACCAGTCCAGCACTGGGGATGCTCGCGGCCGAGCGATGCACTCCTACCAACCATGACAGCATGGGCTGTTTCATGAGGATTCTGGTGTAACGTGCCTGCAGACAGGCTCGTAGTGCACACAGCAGCCAGCATCACCCAGCTTTGGCACATCACTGCCACAGGTGTTGCTGTCCTTTTGTGCCCACAGACAACGTGTGGATCAGGGCTGCAGGGAGGCGGCTTGTCATGATTTAGGGTTGAACAAACCCAAGCTCTCCAAGCACGATTGCTCTCACTGCAACATCCCCTTCCATGGCATAACCCTTTAGAAACAAAGCTTAGAAATCAATACGAGTACACCAACACTATAATTTCTTCAAAAACAAGTAGAGATAGGCCAAAACCAGAGGGGATTTTGGGCAGCAGGGGCTCAGAGGTGATCAGAGACGGAGTGTTCACCATTGGTAACAAGCAAGCAAAGCCTGAATAAGTGAAGAGAATTTGTTTCAGTTCATAACAGATTAAAGTGACATGCTTTTGCAGAGTAATGGTTGCGATTCTGTCCTATTAAATCCGTTGTCTTTCAGGCTCATGGCATTTTCAAAGCTTCCTCCAGACTCATGTGGGATAATGCACTTCCAAAAAGTAGGCTCTAGGTATGCACATTCTTAAAATCAACCACTCAGCCCGCATCCAAATAAAAGTGAGCTTTCCTACCCATTTTCCCCAAGAAAGGAAGCTCAGAGCCCTTTTATGCATTGTGAATGGCCCACCTAATTTAGACTGAATTATACCCTAACCTTCATTTCCCCTTTACTTCTTTGCTCCATTCAGCGGTTTCTGACTTCAGCTAATTCACTAACAATCCCAGCTGGTCCTTCCCAGCTCCCAGTTCTTTAGCACATTGTCCAAGGAAACTATGTGCTCCCATCTACACTGGTATTCCACTCTCCAATTAACCTACTGCTGAGAGGCTTTACCCCTTTCCACCATCCATTCCTCTGCACGCACATTTCTTTTTAACCTTTTACTTCTTGAATTAAAGTTTACAGGATCTTTCCCAGGTGAGAAGGTGTTAAATTGATTTGCTGGATACACAGGAAGACACAGCACACAACCAAGGGATGGCTATGAAAAAAATAGTCGGGTTCATCAAGAATGCATTTCAAAGCCAAGCATTAAGGAGCAGATGCTTAAGAAACAAGTAAACAAATAACAAAGGAATTTCAACACTTGCTGTCTGACAGGTATATGCTTGTTCTTCCTGCTGAAACCACGCGGAGTAACCAAGGTCAGCCAGAGGTACAGCTGCTATCTGATAACACAGCCCTGCAGGAGCGCTGCTCGAGACGTGGCGATGGATTTTCTATTCTCATGTTTAGAAACAATCCATCGTTTGCTATCTCACAGTGCTGAGGGCCTGTACCCAAGCACCGTGCCTTCATGCCCACCACCACCCAGACATGTGCACCTCGGATCGACTTTATTCATCACTTCAGCAGAGGGTTTTGTCTAATTAGGGACACTGATGACCCCAGCCGTCAGACACCTGATCAGCACTCCTCTGCTCACACGAGCAGAGTGAACCAGGCTGGCGATGATTCGATCCTGAGATAAAGGGCTTGGACACCTTGAAGACCCTTATCCCCTAACCACGTAATTATGGACAGAAAAGTCCCACACAAGTGACAGCAAACCTCCGTGGATTCAGGCCCTAGATGTGACTGTCTGTGGGTGCCCAGCACACAGCCCGGGCTGGATCTCATCAGAAGGTTCTCCTTTATACACTGCCGCAGTTATCCCCACAAACACTTTTCCAGTAGATCAAGACCACACTTGAAAAGACCCAGACTTTAATGCAGCATGCTTCCTGAAAGCCATTTAACACCGTATTTCCTCATGCCATGCCAAGTGTCTTCTTTTTAGGTAAATGCCACAGATCTCATTGTTGACAAGATCCTCGATGAAGCAAAGGTAGTGAGAATGTGACTGATGGCTGTTAAACACCCACCTCCCCCAGTTCCTTCCTTCTCGTCCATTTGCTTAGAACCAAGCGAGCATAATAGCAGCAAAGTGCTCAAAGTGGTTTTCAGAATCAGGCAGTGAGAAAGTCAATATGGAGCAGTGTGTCCATTTGTTTTGATTTATCTCACTAACTTCAATTGACAGTTAATTCATCAGAGTAGGAAAATGCCAGTCTAGTGAAAACACAGCTCGTGAAGGAGAGAGAACGGAGTGGAAAACAGAGTGTGTGGGTAATACAGGTAATAAATTAAAAGACACAGTATCAGTATTTTATCAGCCACATTCTGAGCTTGCTATATTCTTACTCTTGCCAACTGGAGTTTATAGGAAGCACTAAATTTAAACATGTGTTTACTGATACATATCATGCACACGTGCCCCTTACAAAACGAACCCATTTGGAGAAAGAAAAAACCACTCCCAACTTCCAGCAACACCAACCGAACCACATCTTTATAGCTTTAAATGCCAATAAACAGGAGTTCTGAAGCTCCTGGAATATTTATTTTCTTATTTTTATCAAGTTTGCATGCTCATTAAAATCTAAGCACAGCTGCAGTGGAATGCAAGAAATTAAGCTCATCTCTGCCCACTTCCCAGGAAACCAGGCAAGAGCCAAAACCCATCTGCTCTGCTTAAAGTATCTGCACTGTGCCCCAAAAGCCTCCAGAAAGGCCTTTTTCTCCCTTCCCCGCTGCTGAAATTCAGTTTTTGATAGGATATAAGCACTTACAGATGTCAAAAGATGCCTCTGCGAGTGGAAGTGTCTGTACATCTGCATTTAGAACAGAACTACAGTTGATGGGTCGTGAACATCTTCCATCTGAACACAAGTAAATACACACCTGGCTGTAACCTTGGCCACAGCGCAGTACTTTTGCATTATTAACCTCTTTCAGTATGAGATTAAACACCACCACTGCTGAGTGCAGAAAAGACAGCATCCACCCTTCGACCACAACTCCCATAGCTGCAGCTGAAAGACTGCGAAAGCAGAACCACGTTATGGAAAAGCAACACAGAAGATGCAAAGAAATCGCAGCCTGAACTTTCAGCCAAATATCTAAATTAAATCAGAAGTCTTCCAAAGGTCTATAGAAGCCCTTTTTTTTGTTGCTGTTGCTGTTACAATCACCAGCCACTGCGTTTCAAGGGCTTTTATTGCTCTGGAAGGGAAATGCCAACTACTGTGCTGGGATTTATTGGTAGTTGAGGTCGCAGAAGATGGGGAAGCCTCACAGCCAAGGTGCCATGCTTGCTCAGCACACACGTGGGGTTCCTCACTGAATCCAGTTTCCAAGCACCGTGTGGCTGCCGTCCACCACCCCTTGCCACAACAGTTTTCTTCAGCATAGCACTGTGGAATCATTAAGGCTGGAAAAGACCACTAAGCTCCCGAGGCCCAACCCCAACCCACCATGCTCACCAACCATGCCCCTCAGTGCCACATTTACCCTTTTTTGGAATACCTCTCCAAGGATGATGAAATCTTTCTGTCCCACCGCTCAGTTCCCTGATGCACATCCCTGCACTTCCATCCTCTGCCTCCTCTCTTTCCTTCACCAGAAGTTCAGCAATAACAAGAGGCCAAATCACATTCCAGAGGTGCCAAACCTCTCTGCATTTTTACACGTGGTCACTGCTGCCAGCACACAACTCGTGCTCTGCCCAGGGCCGGCTGCAGAAGATCCCCATGCAATAATGCAGGAAGAATAACCAGCACCACCACTGATCCCAAGGGCTAAGCCACCGGAGCTGTGTTCAATTCTTCCCTTGCAAAAGCTGTCGAGTCACCTCCACTGAAGTAATCCACCACAACGACTCAAGTTTTACAGGCGAGGATTTTTGCTTGTGCTTTAACAGCAGAGTTTCCAAGTTCTTTATCGACCCTTTCATGAAATGAAAGATGAAGAAAGCTGGAAGGTGGGAGGACTGAAACAATCTGCTGTCCCATGGCACAAGGGGCAGCGGGACCCCATTCCACCACCACAGATCCCACACCGTGCAGACAGCCGTGCCGACAGCTCCCCTCATTAAGGGCCCTGCTGCTGGCTCCCCCCCTCACAGCAAGCCCCTCGGATTACGGCTGCTGTCAGCCTAAAGTGGATCTGTTATTTCACGTTGGCCAAGTTCACCTTAATAAGAACTGTTTCTCACAGCACTGAAGCCGTGCTCCCGTTGACATTTTTGCTGTTTTGCTGCACATAAAAAGAAAAAAAATACTTTCAGTGCAGATAGATGTGTAATCCAGTTGTTCGTGTTTGCTTTAAGTCAACACACAGGTTGGTTTGAACTCACAAGACACCTTTCTGTCTGCTCTGCCCGGGACAGAGCGCTGACCCCAAGGCCCCGGCAGCACAGTGTGTGCCAGACCCAGCGCAGGGCTTTATCCACATCCCCACATCCCTCTTCTTTCCCAAACATTTGGCTTTGGTGATTCCCCCCCCCCCCACCCCCTCCCTTCCCTTTCCCTTCCTGCAAGTTTAAGGCAGTTCACCACTTACGGTCATTTACAGCTTACATCTCAGTAAATCCAGAAGGTGTCTGATGAAAAAGAGGGACTAGCCAAGCATCTTAATCCCCCTGTTCATTCATGCTCTCTGTAATGTTCTTTCAGGCCTCTGCTGAGAGACTAGGCTGAAATGAAGGCTGATAAATTAGTCTGGAGGGAAACAAGGCAGATTCTGCTTGTAAAAGGTCATTCCAACTTTGTTCTGGGTGAGGGTTTATCTTGACTGCAGCTGCGACAGACAATGGCCGGGGCCTAAACGGCAGAAATCCTAGCTCTGCTCATGAAATTACTGTGCTGATAAGGGAGAATGGACTTCAGTGAGATCTAAATGGGAAAAGGGAGGTGGGGGACAAGGGTGAAATGTAGGTATTTTTGAACATGATTGAACAGGGATGGCACAATGAGATGTACAATTAAAGCGACGACTTGCCCGGGCATTATCTGAAAGTGAGGAAACATACTGCTGGTAATCAGATCAGAAAGGGAAAAAATGCCACTTCTGCTCCGAGCAAAGCGCCCGAGCACAAACACAGACACGAGGGGCTGAGCTCCCATCGCAGGGGGGGTTATGAAACGCTTCAAACAAAGGTATTTCTTAGAGATCAGGGCTTCCAGACCGCGGCATCGTTTATTACACGCTGCCCCGCTCCCAGCAGCTACAGGAGGTATCCTTCATTAGCAACGTGCTGCCAAGAGCTGCCTCCAAAAGCCTTGCAGAAGCGTGTGCATGAGCAGGACATCTGCTCGGGGGAACGCTCCTCGCTGAAAAGCACTTTCCTTTTTTTTTTGAAGCACATTTTGTGCATTTCTGAGACGGAGGATAAGTGACGGCAAGTTCCGACGGAGCCCTCCCAGCCCGATGTGTACACAAACGGGCTCGCCTCGTGAGACAGATGCCCCTCCTTTATTTACCCGGCCCACTTGAATGTGCATGTCTCTGATCAGTGCAAACACATTAAACGGTCGCAGTGCGCTGTCACCGGTCTGGATCCTGATTAAGGTAACCAGCTTCCACTCAACCCACTCAAACCATCTCGTGATCTGTTTGCTTTCACAGGGGACAGCGAGAGCTGGGAAATGGAAGAGCTGTACGGGCAGCTCAAGGTGAGGATGCTCACAGGGCTGCTGGCCTCAGCCACGGCTTGAAAACAGAGCACCCAATCAGGAGTAAAACTGCCAGCAACACCCCAACGCCCAGAAATGTTCCAATCCCACCTCGTCTGCCACCGGACCTCCTCCTGCAGACGTATGCCTTCCACTAACGTTCCTAAATGAGACTCAAAGTGAGCTTCACGCCTTCCCTGCACAAACAGACCGTGTTTTGCAAGGCTGTGAATGCTCAGTACAAGGCCTGTCTCATTTTGTAGAGGTCCCAGTACATTGCTCTGATGAAATAAACAAAAAGTGGAAAGGATGAATAATTAGCTGAGATGTTAACAGGTGAGGAACAAAGACCCAACTATGTCTGACTACTTAAGAAAGAGCAACAGACCCAACTTTTCGTTTTCGTCTCTGTGTACAACAGCATAAATCCTTTTGCGTTTCTGGAGCCAAACAAGAAGCAACCGAAGTGCCAAAGTGTGAGAAGTGCTAAAATCCCACAGAGTAAGAGCCGCTATATTTAGCAGTTCTCCAGATCTGTGGTGCTGTTCCCTGTTTGCTATGGGAAGAGAAGGACAGTGCCAAATTATGTGGACAACGTGATTTCCCCTTTCCATAAAAGCAATGAATGTTTTACTCTGGAAACTCTCCCGTCGTGCCTTTCCTCCTTGCGTTGCACAGGTTGATGTGAAGCCACTCTCTTAAAGCCATCAGACTTCACAATTAACCAGGAACTCGAGCGAGGTTCACTGAAAGCTCTGCTGATGCCCCAGAGCTCACAGCCCAAGCACAGCCCTGAGCACTCATCCTGAGCAATGATTCCAAGCTGAGCTTGCTCTGGTGCCTTAACACAACGGTTACTGGAGCTTGGAGATGAAGGAGAAGCTCTCCATGGAGAACAGCTGGGTGAACACGTGAGATTTTTAGCAGAGAGCCTGCAGGCTCCCTACAGGACACAGCTTCCCATCTGCTGCCCCACGGCACAGTGCGTGCTGCCCACCAGCATGCAGCACTGCACTCCTGACCGTGCAGGAGTGGCCAGCAACTACAGAGCAAGTCACTTTGCACTGCTTCCACCTTCTGAAACTGCAGCTGAAATAGTCCGTGAATGATGCTGCCCTCCAAGTCCCACGTATACACAAGGTTTAATTCTAACTGATTGATCACTGCCTGTACAGAAGCCTCCTGTGCTCCAGCACTCCGTCACCCAGCACTTCTGGGAGAGGACAAAATAAAGGTTGGATTTCTATGAAGGTTAACATTCCACAGGAAGAAATAGTGCCCTGTATTCTGAAGTCTCCAGACAACAAAAAAGAGCTCTTTCTCAAATCCTGTGGTATACATTGAGTTATTCATGGGATTTTCTTTCCTTTTTTTTTTTTTTTTTCCCTTTTTTAAGCATCGATGATAAAATGCCATTTCAGAAGCTGGTATTCATGGATGTCTCTCGAAGTTGAAAAGAAAATATTTATTTCCTTTTTCTGCTTGTGAATCAGAACGTTCTATTTAAAGAAAGTGCCCTCTGCCGGATTGCTCATGAGTTATTACCCCTTATGGAAATAAAGGAGAAATATCAGGAGGTATTCTTAGTCATTCCCTTTCCCTGTCTCTTCTTGTTTTTTCCCTAATTCCTTATATACCCATGTTTTAGAGAAGTGCCTAAGATAGAGCAAGACATCTCGCCATTCCTGGGCCTAAAAAAGATCTACTCTTTTAACCCTCACATTGAGGCATTTGGTGGAACATCAGAAAAGGGTACAAACGTCAGCCCTTTCGCCCTGAGTATTGGTGGATGCACTTTTAATTTCTGTCCACCGTTAGGACTGATATAAATGCTCCCCACCCCGCCAGACTGAGCTGTACTGAGCAGCTCCCTTCAGGCTTCAGCCTCGAGGAATAGCTTACCTGCAGTCTTATAATGCACCGATAGATTCAAGTACAGAGCACCAAGGATGTCTGACAGCTGCCAGCAGCTGCTAGTGGTACCAGCACATCCGAGAAGTCCCAGCGTGCTCGTGTGTTCTCCATTCCATACGAACCCACTTTTCCTGCTTTTTCAGGACTCCAGCACTCCCACAAGAGATGATGGGGCCGTTCTGCTATTCCCAAGCCAAAGGGAAAGGCAGAGGCCAGAGAGAATGAATGAATCAGGGGACACACGAGGAATAGCTACAAGGAAATGTCATCGCATCCACTCAGCCTGCGAGCAAGAGAATACGAGCAAGGGATGAGAGGTCCTGAGATCTCTCAGCTCACTGAAAGCCCCGTACCTCTTTTAGTGTATTCTGTTTCAGAACTGGACAGACAAGGACACGCTGACTGCAACGAACTGTATCGGCATTTAAAGTGAATTTGGGCGGTACGTTCCGCTGACGGGGAAGCGTGACACAGCCGTCACATCCAAAGAATGCACACAGTCCCCTTCCTATTTTAATATTTTCAAGGCCTGAGGAGATACAGCCCAATTCTCCCCTCAGCCATCGCTGCTGGTCCTGTGAAGCCACATTTCCTTGCCATTTATGAGCACTTCTGAAAACAAACAAACCCGGCCCCGTTTAACTCTGTTCTGTGGGAACCAGAAGGTCGAACTGCTGTGAATCCCTGACACCACACAGCACTCAGAGAACAGCAGTTTTTCCACTGGCCCAGATGTGAAGCCAAGAATGCTGCATCTCCAGCTGCCAGCTCTTATTTTTTGCACAGCTTTTCCTCCTCCATGGGACAGTTTCTATCTTTGCCCCAAAGTATTAAAGGAAAGCACTTATTTTACACGTGTTAAGAAATAAAAGCCTACCTTGTCTTGTTGAGTCAGAGCTTTAGTGCTGAAGAAGTCTCTTCTGTTTCAAATGAAGGAACTAACAGCATCTTATCAGTGGGATTGACCCCAAGAAGCAAACTGAGCTAAATGCACATCTGACTGCTGCAAATTCCCCCAAATTCAGCTGCTCTATTTCCCTCCACGATGCAATTCCCCCTCAATTCTTCTCTCAATAAGCAAAATAAACAGTGCTATGATAAACATCGCTATTTACTTATTTACTATATATTTATTTAAAAGGATCACGATAGCAGTGGTTTGAAGCAGGTGAAGTGGGTCACCCGTCTCGACCCACTCGCTCCTGTCTGCTTAAAAGCAAAGACACCCAAAACAACGGGGAAAAAATCCTCTCTTTTTCTCAAGGCAAGGCACAGCACACTGTATTCCCTGTGAATGTTCAGGCTGTTACTGGGAATAAAGGGTAAGCTGACAGTTGCAGCAAACAGCACTCTTCCTTTGCCTCCTGGAGTGAGGTGTTTTACATCAGAGCTGGGTCGGGATCAGACAGTTGGGATGAAGGAAGAGCAGAGCTCTGCCTCACACGGGAGCCCGTGGCTCCCGACCACGTCGAAGCAACGCAGTTATCTGCTCAGTTTCAGTTTCATTTTCACAAGCGAGTCCTAGCGAGGCTGGAGGAGAGGAGCTATTTCTGCAGCGTTCGTGTGTGGGATGGAACACAGATCCATTTGCAAACCAAAGCCCTTCAGCAGATCTTCTAGATGCCCAAAACTGATTTTATTATTATTATTATTATTAAAATCATATCGGAAAAAACCAGTCGTGCTCAGAGGGCAGATGTGTGCCCCCGTGGACCCAGCACGGACACTCCTACACACCAGCACCAGCTGCAGCTGCCCAGGACCCTGACAAGGTGCTGAAGGTGCCCATATAGTGCACACCCCTCACTATTAATTGTTAAAAACAGACCCCCCCCCAAAACCCCATGTTTTAGGATTATGGGTTGGGTGGGAGCATTAGCGAGAGTATAAGCTGCAGGAAACTAAACGAGGACTTATCAGTAAGTGGCAGTTTGGGTGTAAAGAACAATTCTCCTTCCTAACAGAAGTGAGTAATGTGACTAACAGAAGTGACAATTCGAATGCAGTGGCAATGAGTCCATTAGCCAGCTCTGATTAGTTATCAGCGAAAGCCTTCCAAAAGCACTCAATCTCGAGCCATTGTGAGTCCAAACCACAAGTTACAGAGATGCACTGTCAAAAAACGAATGTCAAATTGCATCGGGCACATTCCTCTTTGCACACAACAGAAGTGGATTTGTGAGGCTCATCGCTGCTGCAGGAAACAACAGGCAGAAACTGTACGAAAGCAGGACAGAGGCTGGTGAATGTGATACAGAGAGGGGGGGAAATTCCTCCGTTTTCCTCTGCCTACTCAATTTCACTGACAAAGGACAGAAATGCTTTCATGGTACGGATGCTGAGCACAAGTGGCTGCATGGAAAGCTGCCCAGGACATCGCTCTGTGGCTGGAGGAGGACACAGCCTGGTGCCACCCAGTTTATCCCAGGGATTCCTGCTCAGCTCAAAGGCACCCCTGCATTTTTCTCAAGGGAAATGGGGAGGTTTGGAGTGACTGCAACTTTCTGAACTGCCGTAGATGTACTGGGAAATGAATGGCTTCAAGAGTACCTGCAGGAACAGGCAAGGTCAAAGGAAGAGCGTCGGGGTGGGTTTCAGACAGTGTTTGAGGACATCTGATGGAGGACAAATATTCCTTCCTTTCAGCCACAAAACGTTCCTGTCAAACGGGAGAACAAAAGCGCCGCAGAAATGTGAGCGGGGCCGTGGAGAAAGAAAGTGTGTCCGTGTACACCACAAAAATAAACAGTACCACAAAGTCAATGGAGACCCAAGCTAACAGATACGGCCTGTATCACGCCTGGCACCCCGTGTGCAATGGAGATAGGGAACAGTTCTTAAAACCATGAATGTAAATACAAACCTGTACCAGAAATCTAAAAGACAAGGACAAAGTTATGCCAAGGTCACAGACAGAAGGACCTGCACTACTCAGTTTGGCCAGAATTCCAGCAGCCAGACAACAGGAGCTGGTGCAAAAAATACCCCCCACAAACTGTTGCTTAAAACGTATTTAAAATTAAAATTAAGGTCACCTTTAAGTGCTAAGGTTCAGAAAACGACAGCTCCCACCTTCCTGCAGGAGCAACTTCCACACTGCAGCCTACAGAGAGCCAGAACGGAGTATTTATTCCCCAAGGGAGTGATGGTGCTTCCCTTCAGCACATCACACTGTGTAACCCCGAGCTGCCCACACCCACAGCCCCCCTAAGACCACCAGCTACTGCCAGCATGTTGACAGCACATTTTTTTCTGATTATTTCTTCCTTCAAAAAAAAAAAAAATCATTTTGAAGATGACATGGCAATACCAAGCAAGTATTCGGCCACGATAATTCACAAGAAAAGAAGCCAACACAAAGACAAGCTCCAAGGAATGGAGCTCTACGTGGGGAAGGTGGGGAAGGAAACTCAGCTGTGTGTCCCCTGCATTAGGAAAGAGGAAAGGGGTTTCAGACACGGACCCACACTCTGATTTCAGCCCTTCAGGAGTTTCCTACTGCAGGAGAATGACGAGATCCGATTGAGCTTTGTTTTCAGGGCAAGCGTGCTCTGCTTCTTCATGCGATACGGACACGTTTTAAAAGTAAACCAAAACATCTGGACACAGCTCCTCGGGCCTCGCAGCACCTCGCTGCTCGCCCGTTTGTGGAGACTTCAAAAATCAGCAGTGTAAATACAATCAGACAGTTTCAAACTCCAGGTTGGCCTCTGGGGCCTCGTTTTCTAAGCTACCGGGGCTCCTGCCAGCACACGCCGCCTCTCGGTTCTGTGCCACTGCTTCCCAGCAGCAAGCAGCCGAGCAGGGAGACTGCATCCGTGCTTCAGGCGGAGGAAAGGAGCTAAAACTCCATCCCCACGTGCTACACTTCGTGGTGCTTAGAACCTGCTTTAGTTTAGGACAGCCCGTGCAGGTGTGGATATTTTCAAGTCAACAATACAGCAGCGTAAGGGAGTTGCTGGGATAAGCCCCCCGAAGCGGGGAGAAAGACACTGGAGTTCTGGGATAGTGCTGCTTTTCCCACTGAAGATGGGTTTTGTTTCGTGCTGAGGGAAAAATGACTTTTGCATTCCTTTATCTTTGCTGCAGAGCCAGAGCTCAAAAACATCTAGGGCGTTAATGGGTACATGCTATTTTCTATGACCAGTTAATAGTGCCTGCACAGCTAACACGGAGTGGAAGTCAAAGGTAACACACCCAACTACAAAACATGACGCGACTAATCATATTTCTCCCATTGTGACAAGTTCTGAACACAATCTGAAAATGACAAGCACTTTAAGGAGTGACCCAACATCATTTGCAACCAACCTTCTAAAATGGTGCTGGGGCAGTACCTGCAGCCCCAGCAGCTATCTTCAAGGATTTCTGCTGCTTTCTGAATACTGCATGGAATCTTGGATACAAAACACTCAGGGATATGGCATTAGCAAAGTCACTACCTCTGTCCCCACTCAGACTCGACTCGACTCGCTTTATGAACAGTTTGCAAAGACAAATGAATGTGATTACCACACTCGGCACGCTTACCTCCCATCCAAAGTTTGTTTCCTTTAATGTGCTCCTTTGTACTGTCATATAAGGTCCAAATCTTTCCCCAACTTCAATCTTCTTTTTGGCCCAAATCCCTAGCCCTGCCCCTGGAATCGAAGATTCTCTGAGTTCAAAATCTGGTGGGATTG
This sequence comes from Cyrtonyx montezumae, assembly GCF_038088225.1. Taxonomy (NCBI): domain Eukaryota; kingdom Metazoa; phylum Chordata; class Aves; order Galliformes; family Odontophoridae; genus Cyrtonyx; species Cyrtonyx montezumae. The sequence goes on from NW_027071948.1 coordinate 1,085,543, forward strand.
GAATGTCATCAGGAATGTAGACGGGAGCTTCATAGGGCGAGCCCTCCTTGGGAGTGAAGTCCTCGCTGGTGGGAAAGGGTGATGGAGGTCCGACAGGGATGGGGGACATAATACTGTCCTCTGTTTCCTCCTCTGCACTTTCGCCAGCAAGGAGATCAGGGTCGGTCTCGTACATATTATTTACAATCTCGCTGTCACCTAAAAGGGGAAACAGCAGAACAAAACACACTGAAATACTCACGTGAACATCAGTTTATCTCTTCTCGGGACAAAGTTTCACATAGTCTAGTTCACAAACGTTAGGGACAGTAGTGGCAGGAAAAGAGGCAGTGCTGTCCTACAGAACTGAGGTGGGGCTGAGGTGAGGACATCCATAGGGGCTGCACAGTGCTCGGAGCTAGCTAGGGGAGGAAGGAGCACGAGCTGTGTCAGCTGCCTTGCAATAACAGAGGGAAGAACACACACAAGAGGTGCATTCGAGGCTCTGTGCCACCAGTTACTGTTTGAACTGGGTCAGGGTATTTTGAAAAGGGAAAGGAAAAGAGTAATTAAGGTCAAATCTGGCTTCAGATTCTACACCCACAAAGCATAAGCCATTTGAAGGACTTTTGTCTTCCTTTATCAAATGTAAAGAGACTCTGTCTGCTCAGGATTGGTGATGCTTGCATCTAAGCTCTGCTCCACCCCACAGTGGCAGCAAATGTGTGATCTGCAGAGCTGTAACCACAGCCTGTTCGAAGGGACACTGTGCTCAGCATCCTCGGGGCAATCCTGGAGCCCCACAGCTCCATGCCCAACACAATTCCAGGCACCACAGCGGGGAGGAACAGGGGGAGCTGCCCATATGTGTGCATCTGGGGAGTGCAACCAAACGGGGAAACCCAAAGGTGAACAGCCTTCACCCTGCACAGAGCTCCAAGCTTCATTTTCCACCAAACAATTGGGAAATGAGCACTATGTCAGCGAGCGCAAATGATTACGCTTCAGAGAACTACAAGTCAATTCCACTACTAAACTTGTAACAACATGCATCCATTTTCTGGTTTGCTATTGGCTTGTACGAGCTAAAAATATTCTTCAGCTATCCCTCCCTCTTCCATCACTTTCCTAAAACAAGTGATTACCAGGATGCAGCGAAGGGCAACGCCATAGGAGGTGCTCTGAGTGCTGGGCATGGGGCCAGGCCCCAGGTCACCCTGCCATACAGGCTCGCACGCAGCCCGTCCTTCAGGCTGAAAACACCCCGCTGCCTCCTCCCTACCTCCACACTCCACATCTCTCCCTTCTCAGTTTTTGAGGATGTCACCTCTTATACTCTCGAATAAGCGACACGGGATAGAATATCTTCCACCGAAATGCGTTTTCAGTCCTTTTAAGACTCCTGTCTGAACCATCAGTGGTTTTTCAACAACTCTCCTGAACCACGTGTGTTAGAACAGCTATAGGATCCTAGGATTATCCCTGTGAGCATGAAATCCAGGGAGAAATTTTCCAAAGGAATGCTCCTGAAGCCAGCAGCCTTCATCCCAGGGATGCATTTACCTCTTCGGACTGTAGTGCTAAACACGGCCTTGGGATTGGAGACCTTTATCACACTGAGCTGATGCTCCAACATCATAAGCTGGGCTTCAGCAAGCAGAGCCCAGCTCTCGTATTTCCTATGTCTGAAATACGATGCATGTGCTTATATATTTAGTCCATACATATTCAGTTCTGGCTTCCCAGTGCACAAAGGTCATTAATGAAGTTTCCCTCTAATTAAAAAAAAAAACAAATCACATACCAGTCACTAAGAAATTATGGCTGTATACAGCAAAAATGGTTCCTATTCAGACTACACGCACTGGAAGTTAGTGCAGCTACAACATAAAAAAAAATCCATAGTAATTAATCACAAATTAATGCTGAATTAATAAAAAAATACAGGTCTTCTCATTAGCTAGCACATCAGCTTCATGGCATAGACTTCGCCATTAATTGAAACTCAGCATGCACTATTATTTCCTTCCAAATCCGGAGTTCACAGAGCAAAAATTTATGTCGGTTAATGCCCAACTTTTCTATGCTAAACAAAAGACACTGTGTCTACCGGAGGGGAAAGCACCTCAAGGTATTGCAAACAGTGGTTAGTTATGCACCAAAATATTATTCTAAGAAGGTAGACTGGAGGCAGAGCTCCTAGAAGAGGTGCACTGAAATGCAGAATCAGATTTAATAGAGTGAACGGTGCAAAAGTAGTGGCAAGCAACCAAGGTGGATGAATGAAGTGCCTTGGAAGAAGGCAGGCTTTGAGGAGGCAACGAGCATTGACCAAATAATCAGCTGAAATTTCCATTTCAGATTCTGGGAATAAAAGTGGTCTTAGGCAGAGCCGGCGGTGATGCCAAGCATCAGCACGGGCGTGGAATGAACCTGAGGAACGAGAGACACGAGCTGTTCTCAGCATGCTAGAGACCAAAAAAGGGCCAGTACGTAAGGGATAGGAAGACTGGAACTGAAAATGGTGGACTCGGGGGATCATAAAGTGTGGGGATTTTTCCAGGAGGAGTCAACTGTGAGGCTACAAGATTCAAACGGAACGGAAACCGGGCTTTTTTCATTCAAGAATTAAAAAAAAAAAAGAGGGCAGGGGAGGGAAACAGATGAAGGGGAAAAGAAAAACACATTTGTCATCTAATACAAGGAGCTGAAGTATTTTGGGAACAGATTTGCCATCTCTCAATTAAACATGAGGCAGCATGACTGTGCTTTCATTGCACAGTAGTTCCCACTATGATAACAAGCCCAACAACCGCCCCATTGTGGGCACGCTGCATCGAGAGGGACTCCCACAGTGCATGCTAATGGCTGAGCTCTGCTGCCATGGGGAAGCAGCACCCAGCACACCCAGCACAGCTCCAGCACACCCAGCACACCCAGCACAGCTCCAGCACACCCAGCACACCCAGCACAGCTCCAGCACACCCAGCACACCCAGCACAGCTCCAGCACACCCAGCACACCCAGTACACCCAGCACAGCTCCAGCTCCCGTTGCCCACCACAACAGCAGCATCTCCTCTGCATCCTCAGAATGCACCTTCTGTACAGAGGGCACATCTCCTCCTCCTTTTTTTTTTTTTCCTAATAAAGACTTTCCTGAGCTCATGCCTAAGCAGCCCAGCAGCAGGCTTTGCTAAAGAAGAGGATTTTTGATTCATTTGCCAACTTTTTTTTTCTGCTCTGGCCTTCTTGGAGCACAGAAGACTGCCTGCTGCAGCCTACAAACGTTTCCTCTGCTAGAAAGTGCAACCCTCCTTACTCAAACATGTCACCAGAAACAAGCTTTCATAAGTATTATGTGCTCCATAATCCTGAACATACTTGTGGTTGCTGTAAATGTTTTCTCTCCTGGTATTAGCAAGTCAAATTATTTTCTCCTCTATGATTAGCCTCTTTTGCACTTAAGAAACAGGAATTCCAACCGAGTTGAAAAGCAAAACTAGGTTTAGTGGAGCATGACCTGTGAAAAATTGCAAATGACACAAGTATAAAGACACCTCACTTCTGAGCACTGTTAATTCAGCCTCTGATATGGGATAATCAGGCCACCTCTGATTAAATCTGAATTTACTCTGAAGCTGAGCCCAGATCCCACTCTGTGTTTCTGGAGAAGTCCTTAGCACAGGTAATCTTTTCTTTCTGCCTTTGCAGATGCCAAAATGAGTCTCCTTAGAGGGCTTAGGACAGGGAGCACGACCACTTCTTCCCAAGCAGCCTCACTGAGTGCAACGTGACCATTTCAGGAGTGAAACAACTCCCAGCAGAAGTACCACCATCACCCACTGGGCAACATGCAAACAGATGTACGGCCACGCACACAGCTTCCTCAGACGACGGAGCTCAGAGTGAGAAGGATGAAATTCTGCCCAGTTGAAGCCAGGGGATATCGTGAGTTGGATTATTTTTTTGTCACACTGATGCGTTTAAATGCTCAGAGTAACAGCTGGGAATAAGCCAGACAGATTCGGTTCGGGGTTCGTATCTCAGCAGGGGCACTCAGAAGCACTCTCCTGTAGTGCTCGCTGCACAAGCTCAGCTCTGCTCTGCAAGAGCTTCCCCAGATGTTAGCTAGATGTCACTAAAACATACAGATGTGCACGCCGGGCTATTCCAGGAATCCCAGGCAGGTTCAGCAGCTGGGTTTTACTTCTGGTTACAGCTGATGCAGCTGGGAGGAGTCTGCCTGCTCACACTACTGCGCTATGAAACCTCCTGGATTTCTGCTCATCACTGCAGCATCTTCCAGCCTGCCCTCTGTTCCACCCCCCACGCTGTAACACGAGTGCTAAAATAAGGGCAGAGCACATTTTGCAGCTCAGAAACCGTCTCCAGTTGCACCGAGTTCCCCCACAGCTTGACTTGTGCGTCACTTAATGGTGACAACCGTGCTGTCCTACGTCTGCCCCTCTCCTAGTGGCAAGCACTCTGGAATGTCTGGCTATGTGAAAAGTGCTACAGAAATACAACTTGACCTTACTGTTATTGTCATGAAACTAAAATTAGTCCTTCAAAGCTCACTAGCGAAATTACTCCGTAAAAAAAAGAGCCATTGAAAGGTTGTTTCCACAGATAATCAGATATGGGCACAGGCTGAAAATCTGTGTGACACCAATGAGGTTCCTGCAACAATGCAGGCACTGCTTCAGCACTGGTGAGGGAGCTCATGAATAATCTATTTAGCAGCTGTAATGAAAGGAAAGGAACGAATGTTAAAGGAAATGTTGGTAAAAGGAACAATGTGCTGGATTTAGGGCGAGGGGGGTGACTTGGGGGGGGAGGGGGGTGTTTGTTTCTTTTCTATGCTTATTAATATTGGTGTAGAGTATACGGTTCTGCTATGGAAATGCCCATTTATCCCAAGTGCCCCGGGATCTGGTGCATTCCCAGAGCATCTCGGATAGGAAACCTGCAGCACACAGCCCGGGCTGCTCAGCCAGCACACGCTGCCTGCAGCTCCGACCTTGAAGCAAACACAAACCCGGGCCCAGAGCTCCATCCCTTCTGCAGTCAGAACTCCCAGCGAGAGCAACGGGGATATTAAGAGCAAAGAGAACGCGGGGCTGAGCCCATAACACTTTTGTCATACTCCATGGCATTGTGCTGTTGGCTGACACACGGTGACTTTCCAGGCTGAAATTTGGCAGGCGGCCCCAGGATGGGATGCTCACAAAAGCTGCCCATTTTCACTTGTGTGTGAAGTGAACAGCGAGCTGAAGTCCACAGCACTGCCAGGTCAGAGGATCCCTCTTGGAGAAGTGGTTTTATATTAATACGACATACGTGTTAAAAAGAAGAAAAAAAAAAGCAGCCACGGGTGCTGTCATTTCCTAAATGACAAGGATTACAGGTGCACGCTGCATTCCTGCTTTGCTTCTTGAGCAGGGAAAAACATCCATCTGCAGTGCTATGCCTGAAAGAAGGCATGGGATGTGTCACACCCCCAGGACACACGTCCGTGCACATTTCTGACGGCAGGGTCTGTGCCCATTTGCTGCACACTCGGCATGTTTCATCAGGAAAAACAACACCGACCATTTTTAGGACTGCTTTGCAGCCGAGCAGAGCTGGGAGGAATCTCCAGCATCACGGCCCAGCTCAGCCAAGAGTGCAAACCCCTGCACTCATGCATCGTGTGTGCGAGCACTGCCAGGGCTCTCTGCCTCTCAGCACAGCACTGCCCACCTGTAAGCAGCCCGGGCTGGGGGTGGGGAGCACCCAGCAGCACCCCCCAGGCAGGGGCTCTGCGCAGCGAAGCATCGCAGTGATCAGGTTGCCACCTGATGGCCACAGCTGAAATACAAAAGGAGATCAGGAAGCTCGTCCCTAACGCGTTATCTGTCCGCCCCTTATCTGATGTCCGTGGGTCCGAGTGCTTGGCAGCATCTGCTGCCCTATGCAGGCTGCCCTGACCCCATAACGCAGGACTGCCAAGCTCCTGCTGTGAGCCAGCACCAGTGCCTTGCAGCACTGGACCCACAAGGTGACCCCAACGCTCGTGGGATTCCCTATTTATTTACCCTGCTGAAATGAAGTCAGGAGGAGGCACAAGTTCTCCGGGTGAAATTTCACCAAAGAGCAACTGAGAAACACATCTCCTTGGTGGGAGCTCTGCGACCACTGCGTGGTGGGTGCCCCCACCTATTGCTCAGCCCCTATGGGCTCTGCCCTCGGGGCTTCAGGACATAATACACACACCTTCCCTGATTTAATGTAGAACCACTGTGGGACGCATTAAAAACCAATTAAGTCCTGGAGAATACCACAAACTGCAGAGTTATTCATTGAGGGAGACAGTGAGGGATGAGACAGAAGGGGGTGGGATGAGCAGGAGGGAACAACTCAGCCACGTGCAGTGTGCCCTCTCTGTGCATATCATACCCATTTTTTGGGTTTCACCCTTGGAGTCTGTTTCGCCTTGAGCAGTTTGGGTTATGCTATGCAAAACAAGCAGCTGTGCCACAGGTGTAGGAGCACACGAGGACTGAGCACAGAGCAGCAGAATAATCAGAAGGGTTTTAATAAACACCCTCCAAAGCAGCCACTGCAGTACTCAGCTGCGAGAACGGGTATCAGGGATCACAGTGCTTTTGGTTTTAGGTTAAAAAAAAAATAAGCTTTTTTTTTTTAATGATGGGATTTCTGCTGGCAGGGGATGTACAGCAGACTCCTGGAAGCCAAAAAAAGCTCTGTTATCTCTTCATTAAAGGCACTGGAAAATAGAGGAGCCTTTGGGATTTCTGTCCCTCAGCTACTGACAGCGTGATAGCTCCAACGAAGCGTTGCAGCGAATGACACATACACTTGTACCAAACCTTTGTGAAGCTGAAGTGAAACAACAGAAAAGTCAGGAGACGGAGAGGAGAAGGAAGATGACAGCGCTCCGACTGGGAACGAAAAATCCTAATTGCTTTGCAGCGGTTTTGCTTATTTTTGCTTCAAAGTCCCCCACATTTGAAACCTAAAGGAGCATGGAAAACGCTCCAGTTGGGCAGAAACTCTTTTGTTGGAAACGCAGCAAAGTAGAACTTTCAAAGATAATCTCCCCACTGAGAGGAGCGGCACTACTTAGAATAAATAAATAAATGCAGCGAGAGCAGCTCTCCAAAAACTAACAAATGGAGCCGGGCATTTCGCTCGGTCCTGGACGTCAAACCACAGAGAGGGAATAAAGCATTTGCAAGTCTCCAAAAGGAGACCTTGCAATTGGAATTCACATCTTTGCCAAGTGAAAGCTTTTCGGCTGTTGTCACCGTCTCATTGTCATTCCGCTCACTGTGGGTTCCCCCGGGTCCAGAACAGGACTCCCGGCACTATTAACATCGCAGATTAATAGCGGTGGGGAAAGACATTTTCACAAACATGCTAAATATTAATATTAATCGATAACAATTTCTATTTCCTAACGTTGGGCCAGACAGACATACCCCGGGCGTGGAGGGGAGGAGGGAGAGCACAGCGAGGGAAGGGACGGTGTCAGCAGACTGTGCGGAATAAAGGGAATCAGGGAATCAATGCGGGACGCGGGGCTGAGCCGTGAGGTGGGTGTCAAAAGCAGAGCTCTGTTGTCAGCACCACCGAGGCACACATTTCAATGCCACAGCACTGGTCGGGTTCTCCATCCCCGGCCAAAAGCATTCCGGTGAAGCTCACTGATGTTACGCCGCGCTTCGAGCAGCAGAGCCCTGCAGGAGCACTGAGAAGTGGCTCTGCACTTCTTTCACCACCCTGACATCACTGTACTCTGCAAAGTGCTTTCCTCGATGGCTCCTAACACCACCTGTAATATATGCTTTTAATTCAGATAGGCAAAACCGTGCTGAAGTTCTAGATGGGTATTTCAGGCCTTGGACTCAGCTTATTTTTCATCATCTGTAACTTCTACTTTAATTAGAAAAAAAAACTATAAAAACTTGTGTAGTTGTTCCAACGAATTAGAGCCCAGCAAAGCTTTTAAAATTCAGTCTTTGGAAGTCTTCATCTCACATCCCTTTCATTTCGAGCAGCAGCACACCAGAAGATGCACAACCCCCACTATCACATCAGTTCCCATATTATCCACTACATAACCACTGCACTGGTTAACCCAAACCAAACTCTTTCAGCTCAAGATATAAATTCCACTGCATCGCTGAGATTGGTCCTCCCTGAGCGGTGCAAGACTTGACAGGGCAGATGCACCATGAGCATCCCATGGCTGCATCCCAAAGGGAACATCCCATGGATATGACCTGCTGGGGGCATCCCATAGCTGCATCCCAAAGGGAACATCCCATGGCTAAGACCTGCTGCTGGCAGCTCCTTCAGCTGCTGCTCCTGAGCTTGTTCCTCAACACTCAGCTATTCCTAATTAGATATAGTGGTTTGGTGACACAGTCCTGCTGCTGCCCCAAGCCTGTGTTCAGGGCTGGACTGCATGGAATCCCTGCCCATGGGAGGCAGAGACAGAGACACATTTCTCCTTGGGAAATGTGAGGCAGGAGGTGATGAGCAAGGGTTTCTGCTTAAAAAAAGTCAGCTGGAAACAACTTTCACACTTCCTACGTGTTCCCCTCCAAAGCACATGGAATGCAGTGGGGTTTTAATGTCAGCCCCTGCCTGGTTTGGGCTTTTCTTCCAGTGCTCCTGCACATCCTTAGCTTTACTCAAAGCCGTGTTGGGCTTGAGACCACAACGAGGCTCACAAATACTGGTTATTTCTGCATGTCCTGAGCATCCTCTGGGCACCTCTGCAGAGCCCGGTGAGCACAGAGGTGGTCCTTTTCCCACAGCCTTTAGGAGCAGGAATTGCCCATCGATCTTCCATCACTACAGTTATCATAACTTAATGATGAGCTCCATGGAGGCACAAACACTGCATCACTGAATCTCAGGTGTGCATCTGGCCAAGGCACACCTCTGGCAAAACCACCTGGCCAACTTCCAGCTCATTCAAGCACACAGGTACAGAGAATCTAGCAAAGTCTGACCTAGAGGTCTGCCAGCTATTTCCCACCTTCGGGCTGGGAAACTGAGCCACTGCAGGAACTTCCACTGAGTTCTGTCTCCAAAGTCACCTCTGACTTTTTCTGTAAAATTGAGGACAGTGTCAACCACGGCAGACAGGAATGATGGTAAGTTCCACTAATGGCAATGGGACATCACACCACGTGCAACCCTCCCCTGGCACTCTGTGACAAATACTGCTGTGTGCTTGCCGCTGGGGGCCAGGACATGCCCAGAGAGCTGCTCAGCAGCATCAAACAACAGCTGATACATTTGCAGGAATCCCACCCTAACCTCCAAAGGAAATTCACCCGATTCCTGGGAACTCTACCGTAGTTTCAGAGCCATTCAACTTCCCAGTCACACCAAGTATTCTTACGGCTCGGCTTGACAGATCCATCCATTAACATCATTATTTTTAAGCTGATTTCATTAGATTGCGCTGTAGGAGCAGTATGGGAGAGCACGGTGGCACAGGAGCACGGGCATTGGCAGTGCCCACAGCCACATACACTGCCCCGCCGCCCTCTGCCCCTTCCCAAGGCAACCTTGGGTGCTGTGCCCACCACCTGGCCCTATTTAAAGCCACTGCATTATTCTAAAAAGGATTATTTATACTAAAAACGCTCCCGGGACTACTGTATTTGTATTTCAGGGCTGCTGCATCCCTTATTTCCTCACTGCTTTAATATAGCCCCAGGCCGAGCGGGTGAAATGACTTGCGATGCCACTGTAATTTTTATCAAGGCTTGTTCCTGGTAAAAAGCCTCTTTGTTTCAAAGAAATGTGATTTGGCCTTTTTCCTCCTCTGCTCTATTCCTTGGTTAATATACCACTTCCACCCGCCCTGGGGCAAAGAAAGGTATTCCATGGAATTGGTCAAATCTCACTGTTTTTCTTCTAAATCACAACTGGCTTTCTCTTTTTTTTTTTTTCCTCGACCCTTGCTAAGCACTATCTAAGCTGACAGTCTGAACTTGAGATTTTATTTGTGCCTTAACTCTTCAGCTACCGCACGGCCGTGCTAAAGAGACGCATGTCAGCGCTGGTCAAGGTGCAACAGCAGAAACTGCAGTGTTCAGAGCAAGATGGGGAGGAGAAATCTGGCTCACACATTGGGAGCAAGCTCAGCCACTTCTGAAAGAGTGACGACCAGCCACGTATTCCCTCCGTATGGACCCACAAATAAATGCCTGCTGCCCAGTAACTTTCAACCCCATTCATGTAGCCCTAAAAACGCCTTTTAATAATTGTGGAGGATATTAGAATATAGTAGACACAGAAAAAAATGTGCTCTGCAGACAGCAGCTCTGGGGGAAGAAGTCCTCCTGAAGCCAAGCCCAGCTCCCCTGCAGTTACCTACCTGGGCAGCTCACCAGTGAGCAGGTGGCCACGGAGCAGCTCTGCCACGTCACAGAGTTCTGCCCATGTGAGGATGTCACCGTCACATTGCCCCTCTCTCTCAGCCCCGCTGCCAGCAGCCCATGCCCACGCTCACCCTTCTCCAGCCCTCACCTCCATGTTACCACATCCACCCCTTTGTTTTCTCTCTCCCTTTCAATCACAGACACAACTTTCCCAAAGTCGGGGTGCATCCGAACAAACCTCTCTGGAACACGAAGTCCCCACCGCTCGCCACATCCCATCACAACCGTAATAAAGATGTTTACAGTTTGAACCATCAAATAAAGTGCTTAATTCCACCGAGCTTGTCCCCTCCACTCAGTCACTCCACAGCTTCATTTAGCAGGCCAGCGGTAAAAAAAATTCATTAATTTTTATTAACAGGGAGAGCCATTTGTTCCCTGTGACAATATTTGACTTGTCGAAATGATTTTCACCTCTGCCATGAGGTGCGCGCTCCCCACATACATCACCCGATTACTCCAGGAGCGGCCAGAGTTGCAGTCATTAGCCAGTGAATTAACGACAATCCACAGCGCTATTAATCACGCTGACAAAAGCGTTAGCTCGCTGCTGACCCGAGCACGGCTCTGGGACACGAGCAGAGGAGAGGAGAGCACAGCCACAGGGCTCGCAAAGAAAGGGCTGTTTTATTTTTTTGTAAGCTGCTGAGGCAGGGAGAAAAAGGGATAGGGAGGGAGGAATTGGACGGGAATGGTGGAGCATATGGAAAGTGAGGAAGGCACAAAGGATGTTAAGAGAAGGAGGAAAGGAGAACCATCAGGTTGCCTCCTAGAACCCAGTGCTTCCATTAAGCACGAGGTATTCATTTCTGTCCAATTGTCTGGGTGGCTCCAGGAGCCCATTCCCAGGACTCTCAGTGGGATGCAGCAGCCTGGCTTTACACCTGGCTTCAAAAGGGGACAGCACAGGAGCCAGACAGAGCATCCCTGGGAGCAGAGCTGCCTGCCCAGCGCTCCCCTCCAAAGCCCTCTCCTCTCTCCCTTTGACAGTTCCCAGTGAGCCCCTCTCCTGGAGCATTCAGTGAATGCCCCCACCCTACTTTCATCTATCAGCATCTGGGAGCTGCTGGTTTCAGCCCGCAGCACGCTGCCACGTGTACCTGCAACAGTTGGAAAGGAGCTGTCACCGTAACTCGTGTAGTCCCCACTATTTGGTTTTACCACAGCTCCTGTTTCAGCTTTCTGAACACTGCACAGAAAAACACCGTCGGCAGAAACAGCTGAAAAGGGAAATGGGAAGAAGTGCAGCTCCTGTGTGGAGAGAGAGATCTACACATGCACTGGGGAAGGGGAATAGGGGGGACAAGAAGGAATCCTTGCAGCAGTGCTGCACGTTCCCGCTGTGAGGAACAAGCAGTGGTTGTAACAGCATTCTTCCAGCCGTGCCCTGTGCCATCAATGCACAACTCCCACTGCAGCAGCAGCAACAGTGAGACCATTCAGAGGGACGGAGATAATGAAACCACGGCGAGAATTCCAAAAATCTGTTTGGAAAGTTCGTGCTGGTTTTTTTCCTTTTTGTCATTTTCCCCCTCATTTGTGACCTAATAAGGGACAATAACAGTGCATTTTCAGAAGAGCTCACCCCCATCACCGAGGCAGTACCTCACCCTGCCCTCCCACTTCCCTCAGCCTCCATCCATCTCCCCCCAGAAGCCTTTTCTGAGCACAGAGTTGCTGCTCGGAGCAGGTTGGTGATGGTTTGCTTTTGCCATACCCAATAATTTCAGAACCTGTTTCTTGTTACCCACTTTCACCGGTTTAATTCTCCTTTTGCAGTCAGGAATGTCAAGAGGAAAGCTGGGTTCGGAAATCCATGATTTCCTGTCAGTTAATTCATTTCAGTAAAACAGAAGGCAAGGTGATATTCCTGCTCAGCGTTGCAGCTCTGATACAGTAATAACCGGGGCTGTAAGGGATCCCATCTGCTGCCCCCTCCCCGCACTGCTGACAGCCCAAGTGCCCACCTTGTGCCAATTTAGACTCCTCCACCCTGAAGCCATTTTGTCCCATTTACAGCTTCTAAGAATTTAGACATCAAAGCAGGAACAAGACCTGATGGAGGTGCAAACCATAACCCCGGCGCTGGGGCACGCAGCTCTCCCATGGGGTGGGGACCAGCACAGCTTCCCTTGTTGGGTCCCATCTCCCCAGGCTCCGTGCAGGAGCTGGGGGCAGTGCCCAGGTCTGCTGCCCCTCTGTCCCCCACCTCCTCAGGCTGTCATGCATTGTGAAGATTTCTTTTTGATAGCTGAATCCAGAAGGATTTCCTATACAGTGCAACCCTAAGCCCTCCGCATGCAGAACTACACATGACACAACATCTCTTCCTCTCCTGCTCCCATCCAGGTGGCCAAACGATGGCTGTTTTTCACCCTCTATTTCTCAGGAAGCAATGAGGATGCTCTGACAACATACCCATCAATATCAGCGTTTTGTTTTCTAATGAGAGCTAACTACAGCTACTGTCCTCTCAGGCTGCCAATGCACTGCACCATCTGCAAGTTAAAACAGAACCAACGAATCCCTTCTCTTAGATGCTCAGGAAAACCCTACGGCCCACAGAGATCACTTACAAAATAAATGGCATGCTGCTATCATTGCTATCACTTCGGCATCAAACTTCGGCTGTGTAGCATCCTGGCTTAGTGCTGAGCCCTTCCCTTCATCTGTAACTTCTTGCGTTTCTTCCCGTGTCACTCACTGGTTAATTCTGCACCAGATTTACAAAGCCTTATGCATGGAAATTACTATGGAAAGTTCTCTAGAAATAAAATGCAGCAAATTCCAAAAGCCCATCTCCTCCTCTGCCCGGTGCGAGGTGCAGGCTCAGCATCCCAGCACCACAGCCCTGGTTCTACCCAGCAAGGAGACAGAAAGCAAAGCTGCTTGTTAACCTGTGGCTGAGCAGACACGAGGGCTGGGCAGGACTCAGAGCCACGCAGCTCCTGGGCAGCACAGAGCTTCTCACTGCTCACTTCTCTCAGCTCTCCAACATCCCTCAGCTCTTCCACCTGAACTCAGCTCCCCGATTTATCAGCACCATCTCTGCGTGTCTTAGGTCTGTACTCTGCGCCCTACACCTCTAACAAAGGGGGGGTGAGGAACTGGGAGGTGTGAGCACACTGGTTTCTTACAGCCACGGGAGCAGGCTGCAGCTGCCCCACGAGGTAATGGAAGAAATGTTCTCCGAGCGATTCCTGGATGCGATCCCTGCTACCCCCGATCGCCAACGCCTCGGTTCCCAAAGCAGGAATTCACTTCAGGGGATGAATGCATAGGGAAGCACTGCAGATTTGTTTTTGTTTTTGTTTAAGGTTTTGAATTAACTGGAAAAAAAAGTAAAAATAGAAGAAAATAATTTTTAGATCGACCCAGACAGCTTAACTCAATTCACGACGGGATCTGCTTTTCCAGATCCGGGACATCTCAGTGCTTTCGTGCTCTCCAGTTTCCCTTTTTAAATTCGGGTCGTTTCGGGTCAGAATTAAATGTTTCAACTTTTCTGAAAGAAAACCCTTTACAAATATATGCCCAAGCCTCTCTTCGGATATTTCACCATTTTCCATTTCTCCGATGAAAGCCACTTTCCAAAGCCCACCTCCCACGTCCTTTCCTTCTTTTATAAATCAATCAGCTGTTAAAAACACCACCGCCACCATTTTAACCCGGGACAGCCACCCTGCTTTAACACAGCAGCTCATCACCTCTCTGGGGATGCAGGCACTTCCACGGGCATGGCTGCAGTGAGCTCAGGGCTCTGTGCTCTGTGCCCAGTGGGCTCTTCCCGCACGCGCAGATACGGAAATCTGGAGATCACAAAAAGGAAAATCTGGCGCTTAATGTTTTTTCCGTACCACTTTCTGGCTGCTTTATATCTTCTTCTGAAATGCGTGGTGAATGAAAACATTAAATGTTTCACAGACTTTTTAACTTAGGGTCTTCATCCCCACATATTTTTCATATTACTCATATTCCCCTGCTTGAGTTAAACTCAAACAGGCCTGGAACAACTTCATTAACATAAAACCACATGATAATAGGAAACAGAGCCTTTTAATGGTTTATTTTCTTATTATCTTGTGATATATTTCATCTTCCCCCCCCTTTGCAGAGTGCTACTACATTCTGTTTTCACTCTGCTGGCTGGGTCGAGGCGAGCCCTGCTTGGCAGCAGGGAGCAATCACACACCGAACAGCAGATCCCATTAAGCCCAGGCACTTCCAAGCTCCCGAGCTGCAGAGCACAGCATCACTACATCAGCAGACAGACCAGGGCCGGACATCCTGCACCCCAAATCATCACCCACAGGCAGACAGCACTCACCCCACACAGAGTGCTGTGTGCTGGGAGCTCGGTGCCCGCTGCTGCCAACGCAGCTCCTTGCTTTCCCTGCCCCCTCTGCAGCTCACTGCTTTGGAAATGCCACAGCAGCCAGTTTGTATTGGACCAAACCAGTCTGTGTGGAACAAGGGCAGCCATAAAGGCTTCGGTGGAAGCAGCAAAGCCCTGTGCTTGGCTTTACCTTCACGTCTAAGCATCCTGTGCTATGTCACAACCTTGCCCACATAACCCCTGTGCAATGTCACACAGCTTCGCTGTACAAAAATAAGTCCGTACCCTCTCGGTTTGGTAATAATTCACAGGCTTGGCTGGCCAGGGGGTACGACAAGGGAATCTCTTTTGCAATAACACATTTTCTTTTGTCCTAAGACCACAGTTTCAAAATTCTGGAGTTGCAACATTTCTGTGAAGGTTAAAGGAATCTGAAGTTCATGAGGAGTTGCATCTGTTTCGGGGCGGCTCTTCTGACTTATTTCCATCACTCGTAATACTGCAGTAACAAATACCAAATCTGTATGGGATCCCTACCTTGAAACACTGACGTTTATTTTCTTGCTTTTGTTTAACACCCCTTATAGAGCTTCCCCAGCAGTGCATATGCCAAGGAATTGCTACAGCTTTCTTCCTACTTGTTCCATGATAACCAGCCCTAATTAATCAAAGCATGCAAGGGGAGTGCATTATGTCCCACGACAGAGTCCATTACCTAAGTATTCATTGACTATATTTAATCTGTTGCTGGAGAGGCTCAGCAGCAGCCTCAGACTCGTCTTTGAAAAGGAATGGCAATTTCTAGGATTCCCATTCTATCATAGCTCAAAGTAGGCTCTGTGAATAAATGGGAGAAGGAAATCAGTGAGATATATTAGCACCACTATATATTTTTCATTTCCCTCTGTCTTTGCTTCCAAAAGAATATTGGTGATGAATTTGCAAATGGTTCTGGATTATGACAGAATTTTTTACCCTTCATTATTTATCCCCCCACTGAACACCTCTATTAGAGATTACAGTGACAAATGCATGAATAAAAGGCAAAGACAATATTTTAGCACTGCGGTGTAAATCTCCTTTTACGCATTATTAATTTAAGGAAATCCATTACAGCACACAGCTCTGAGGGGAAGACAAGGTTACATCCGATCCGCTCTCGGCAGCTGGGGTCAGTGGGACAGAGCCCCGGCAGGGCTGAGCCCCCCAGCTGTCCCTCTGGAAAACACACTTTTCTCCCTCATTCTCCATCTCTTTCTTCACTTTCATTTCACTCGGGACAGTGGTGGCTGACGGCCCAGCTGAGCTCTGCTCATCTTCAAACTGCTCACAGAAAGATGGTTCTCCTGGTCCCTGTGGACCCTTATTCACCACAGCCATGGAGCACCCCTAAGGGTGACCCTACGCTATCCAGGTTTCCTTTTGGTACAGACCTCCACGCAGCCTTTCTCCAAAAGCCTCTGAAATAAAAGCAGCTCTTTCTACCCTCCTTCTTGTTTATTTTCCCAAAGACAGGGCTTAAATCGTGGGCGATCTCCTACAGCTCCGAGCTGAGCACGGCTCCGCACAGCATCTCCCTCCAGCAGAGCAAGAAGGGGAGGAAATGCTGCTCCTATCTAGAGGAAGGAAATAGGAAAACAGATGGAAAGCACTCAGAATTGGAACAAGTGTGTTTTAAACAATACAACAGGTCCCTTTTACTCCAAAATAACAGAACGCTACTGTGGAAATCTATATACAATCATGGCATCGACAACAAAGATAACGGGGAAATAATTCTGTGAACCTGAACTGAAAGTACGTTTTGTGAGAGATGCTAATCACCAGCCACAATCTCCATATAGCTCCCATCACGCAACACCAAGCCTTTGATTTCACTTGATTTATTTTTCTTAAAACTCGTAACAAAAGACTTCGTAGGACTAAAATACCCACAGCTTATGCCTACCAGAGGTTTGAAAAATACCACCCATCTGCGAGAATTAATTTATCACCCGTTCACTCATGCTGCTGTGGGCTGAATTCCCTGCAGTTCACCTACTCAACACATCCAGTCTTGTTCTGTGTGTGTTCACTGATGGGCTCCTAAGAGATCATGGGTTGCTCTGGTTAAATGCAATCCCACAAACACCGACGAAGCACTGGATCAGGAGGGGTTCATGAGAATATGGGTGCACTCAGCTGCTGCTAAGGATGAGAAACACTGGAAGGAGCACACAACTTGCATGTCTGAAAACCAGAGCTCTCTGTTCCATTTTTGGCATCAACAGGGGTTTACAAAGCACGCGAGCTGAGGCTCTGTGTTTGAAAATAGCAGTTTTAAGCACTCAGACATTTATGCATTGCAGCAATACTGGTAAGCACCTAATTCTGTTCCCATCATCCAGTCTTGCAGGGAACACCAACAAACTCAATCTGAAAGGATCTTGTACTGCAGGCCTTCACCCTTCCAAAGAGTAACCCTTAGCATGGCAGGGGGAGATGTGGCACTGGGGGACACGGGGAGTGGGCACGGTGAGGATGGGGTGGGGTTGGACTTGGTGATCTTGAAGATCTTTTCCAACCTTAACAATTCTGTGATTCTGTTTGAACTGTGTTGAACTATGTTGTCACTCAAGCCTCCTTTTCCTCTCTAGTTCATGTTCCCTCCAACACGCCTTGGTCTCCTGCTGAGGTTCTACATGATAAATTCATCTTTTTAATGCCAACAGGGAAACGGCCAACTTACGTGGTGAAAAGCAAGGGGAAAATAGTCAGATTTGGAATTACACGTTCCAAATTAACAAGTACAAAACATTTCATTCCTTGATAGCCAAAGGCACATCAGGAAATAAATGCTTATCAAACACTATTCACCGCTTTAAACTTTCAAGAGCGATTTTAGATGTCCCAGGGTGTGCTAGCCCACTAGAAACATCCTAAAGGAAATGTCCATGTGGAATGCAGGTACTCGTAGCTTTCTGAGAAATTGGGCTTCTTTAAGATGTTCAATATTGGAAACTTAAGCTCACTAGTACTCTTTCAAAATGTAGACCATGGTTCATTGATTTCTTTCCTTCTGAACTGAGAATCTCAGTCAAGGGGGTTGAAAATAAGATACGTAATAGTAATTTTAAACCCCTAATTTGTTTGCCCTCCCCCATGCTCCCTATACCTTCACAATAAATCCTTTGAAAAAGTGGAAATGCTTTAGTGAAAAGACTGATGGGAAACGTTAAAAAATATCATGCAAGCAACATCAAGTTATCTCTGTTATTTTAGGCAAAACATATTTCCTGCTCTTTTCCCTTCAGACTTACTTAGAGTCTGCTGTAGAGCTCAGGCTTCAGACTACCCTGTCAATCAGCCATTAGAGAGGTCGCTCATATTGGGGTTTTACCAGCGTACAAACCTCCTTCTGTAGAAGTAGCTTCACCTGTACAAAGCCCTTGTGTTGACACGGCACGGCTCGGTGCGTGGCACGGCTTCTGTCGGTGCAGCAGGTCTGCCCACAGCCCAACCCATGTGCATGTAGAGCCCTGCAAATCCCCAGTCCCATCACTGCATCTCACCCAGCTTGGGGGGTCCCTCACTTCAGGGAGAAGGGATGCCTTCCTCTTCAGTAGGGAAGCTTTCAGCTTTCAGAACGTTAATATGTAGTAAAATGCAATACCTGAAAGCCCACAGTGCCGCTTTCCCCAGCACGGATGTGTGGAGAACTGCCCTAAGAACTACTGCAATAGACTGAAATTTATATAAAAAATCACATCAATAATGCCATAGCCCACAACTAAGGCTGCTGAAAAGGGTTATTATTGCACCTCAGCGATCCTGTCCTAATAAAAAAGAAATTAGTCTGTTTAATAACAGTGCATAATGAAGACTGCAGAATAAAGCATGAGATAATTTGTCAGTGATTAGAAGGTCAATGGGTCAACTTATGAACAAGTGAGTTGCTTTACCTGAGGGGAGCCACTGCTGTAACACGAGAAAGGCCCTGCTTTGTCTCGCCTATCTCACCATGGGTACGTTATCAAAACGAAGCTGCAATTTATCAGTCGTGAGGAGACACAGCGAGGCAACCACACGTCTACCAGGGGAACCTGGAATGCTCGAGTCTGGGTTGAAAGGCTTTTGTAAAATACTGCTCCAAATGCAGATTTTTCCCTCATTTCTCCCCCTCCCCCCCCCTTTTTTTTTTTCAGAGACAAATACTGCATTTTCACCACAAGTTTGTTACAAGACGACTTCACTTCTGCTGCAATATTTTGCATCACGGCCATGTCCAACAGCAAAGCCTGCAGAAATAGCGAAGTTTTGGGTTGGTTTGCAGCACTTTTACCTCTGATCCCACTCTCAGTAATTCTCCCCAGGTATCCTGTACACATTCGCATTTACAAACAGAGAAACGTGGAAGAATTTTTATCCCAGTGTCTGATGAGAAATAAACCCTGGAGGTTTGACATGATGTGGCCGAGCTGACAGAGCCAGGGCTGGAAGCAACTGAAGCAACCTCAGCTTTTACCAAACCCTCCGTCCGAGCCTTTGCCACAAACTCATCTTTCCCTTTCACTGCTGGGGCTCACGCTGCTCTGCCTAAAAGCCCAACTCTCCCACAGGGCATCTCTGGTGACCCCGCAGCAGAAGGAGCCACCTGCAAACTGCAAACTGCATCCCATCCCAGCGTGAGCTGAGCAGAAGTTCCCTTCTCTGAGCACTGAGCCCCAAAGTGCCTTTCAGACCGCGGGTACTGTGCTGGCAGAGGTGTTTGCTAGCAACGGATGCGGCACGGTGAGACCTGATATTGCTGAGCTCCTACTGAACACTTCATTCACAAGGAGACAACAAAGGCCATCTCCGGATCTTGGAAAAGGCTGAAAGATCACTCCCAACCAATTCAGACACGTATCTTTCATTTTCGTATAGCTCTTGTGTAAAATAATTAATTCATGTAAATTATTCCTTCTCTTAAGAAGGCTGCAGGCATTGCCAGCCGCCCTCATACGCGCACACGTGCAGAGCCAGGTAAAGCATCTCTGTTTCATAGGGTCAGGTTCCACTCAGCATCAAGGGACACACAGAAAAGCTCACTGCATTTGAATTGACAATAACACTGTGACTTGAGCTCCGAGGAATCTGCACCCCCCCTCACCCCAACAACCCTGCAACCACCTATTTTTTTTTGCTTAAAATAATTAAATTGGATGAGGCAAGATACCTGATCAGTTAACTTTTCCATTCCTCCATTTCCAACGAAATAAAATCTAGCAACAAGTTTTTGCAAAAGGTGGTGTTCTATGCCAGTGGGTCAGTGGCCAACTTAACCATAACAAATAATAGTCTAGCCTTTCAAAGTTTCAAAGATTTTTCTTTAAAGGGAAAAAAAAAAATAGAGAGACTGAGTGCTAGAAGACAGTTTTGGATTTCCTCTGCATTTGTCCACTGCCAAGTCACTAGCACATGTTCCCTCTAGCTGGCTAACACATCCCTGCGGTGAACACGTGCAAACTGCAGCCTCAGACAGCCCCACTGCACCCAAGTCACTGACGTGAGCGGCGACCACGTTGGTGCTGGGACTGGCGTTTCTTACGAGCACAAAACTCAGGCAGCGTGCAGACCGACGGCGGCTTCCTGGGGCTCGCTGTGTGCTTCCCGCAACGTGAACGGCTCTGGTTGTGGAGGGGTTAAAATATTTCAGTTCTGAGTTAAGGAACAGTAAAAGTCTGAGTCCAGAGACACTTTTTCCTCCTTTCCGACGGTGACTGGCTTCCCCTGCACCTCTTTTGTTTTGAGAATTTCGGAGTATGCAGACTTGTGTAATGCAGAGATTGCTTCCAATTTAATTTAGTTGTTTTGTCTTTTATCATAATGGAAATGAGCACAGGATCCTTCCCAGGCTCTCTGCCATGTAAAAGGATGCAGACCTCAGTCTGGTGGTTCCTCACAGTAACGGGGGAGGGGGAGAAGGGCTTACTGAGGTGTCTCTGTGAGGGTGAAACAGCCACTCCTGCCCCAACAGCAAGACCCCAAACCCGCTCCTGGAGTACAAAACACGTGCTTAGGCACCACACGTATCACACCCCAGCTCAGCTCGCTGTTTCCCCCAGCAGCTCACACCAGCCCTTGGCTGCCCAGCTCCCTTGCCCTAGGCACACAGTGGGAGCAGGATGAGGCCAGGCACTGCAGGAGAGGCGTTACCTGCACGGGCTGAGCGCGCTGCCTGGGCCGGACGGCCAGCACTTCACCAGGAGAATAACAAATAACGACTGTTGTCTTTTCACAGTATAAATATTTGCGCTAATAATCATTCAGGAGAAATATGCGAAGCTTTCAGGATTTACAAACATTATTTTTTTTTTTCCCCCCAAATTCCTGGCCTTCCGCCAAGCACTTAGCAGAGAATATTGTGCTACCGAGCACAAATCAAACCGCAGATGCAAAAATGACAACCGTTTCTTTTTTTTTTTTCCCTTTCTTCCTTTCCATTTCAGCTTCAGCCCGACACGAGCACCCCTAATACCCTGCCAGTCAGCATGGGACCTGAGCTGGAAGGGGGTCCCACCCCATGCACAGTGATGCTCCTGATAGCAGACACTGAGCTGGGGGCAGGGGGTCCCTGTCCATGGGGAGAGGTGGGCTTCAACCTATAAGGGAGAAAAGCTCCGAGAAATCCTGCTCCAAAGGGATGGAGCAAATATGGAGGAGGAGATGTATGACCACTTGTGACTGGTGAGCCTGTTTCTATTCTAACACACATTAGGCAAATTCATTGCTTCTGGCACCGAATGCAGCTTCAGGACCAGAAGAGGAAGCTTTGTCCTCATACTCGATGCTTGAAGGCACAGCCTCATCAGAACAGGACAGCCCCGAGCTCTGAGACACAGCCAGAAATGTTCTGAGTCAGAGCTGAACTGTGCTCGCAGAGCTGCGGACACAAGTGCCACTTGTTCCACGGAAAGCAGTATCTTCTTCATTGCTTTTGTATTTAATAAGGCCGCGTTTCAAGAGAAATAAAAAGGAAAAACAAGGCAGATCTTAATTTTAAGACTACTTGATATTGTCATTAAAAGTGCCCTTATTGACTAACCTGAGAAATGCCATGCAAACGTGGGGTGAGTCCCTGCAGGGACCACACGACCTTCAAGGGCCCCTTCCAACTCAAACCACCCTATGAGTCCACGATTCTAAGTGCATTTTTAGCCAAAAATGACTCTCTAAAGAAAGCTCAAAATATTAATTCATGATGTAACAGTATTTTCAGTCCTACAACCCAGCATTTACACAAGAAGAATAACTGACAACAAGCCACCAGCATATTGAGTAGAGGAATTCTGCATAATTAGCACTGGCCCTAAGCTTTGCTAATAGCTCCAGGAAATCTGAAGCATGGGCTCTGCTGATCCCCACGCATTAGTGGCAGAGCTGAAATTCTCCATTGTTGCTCTCTGTGCAGAAGGATATGAAAGACAAATTATTACAATGCACTGTTATTTTGACAGGGCCAACAGATGGGATTTTTTTGAGCTTGAAACTTCGGAGAAGAACTGTTGGGAAATCGGATGGACAGATTTCGACGCCCACGTGGTAACAGAAACAGTTTCAGGAATCCCAGCTCCTGCAAAACTCCCTTGGGGTCCCGGTGTCAGGGGGATCCAGCAGCATGGGGTGTGCTCTGAAAGCTCAGGGGGACTGCTGCTATAGGGTTAAGGGGTGGAGAGGTGAGGGAGGAAGAAAACCACACGACACAACACAAACAAAGCCAAGCCCTGCTCCGGTATTTGTCCACCTGCTCGGACTGCACAGGACTGTAGCAGAGCAAACAAAGCTCCATGACAGCAGCAGATAGCACAGTTCATGGTTAACTTCAAGTAGAGCAGAACACACCTCTGCAGAAATAGCAGCAGCTCCAACAACTTCGGAGGAAAAGCAAAGCCCTGAGCCCCGAACAAGCAAACACCACACAGTAAGAACAAGAAAGGCAATGAAAGCTGTGAGCCTCGACATCACTGCCTTGCACCCGGGGTCTGGGAACGGAGCGTGGCAAAGGAGAAAGCTGCGGATAAAACGATACAGCAGGAAGGGATCCAGGACAAACCCTGGAGAAACAGACACCAGCAGCTCCTCAGCTGCTCATTTGTGCAGCTTCAGAGAGCTGGAGCGAGCTGTGCATCTGAAATTATTCCTCTGCTTCAGATAGGTATCTCCCGAAGTACATTTGGCAGCAGTCATAACCGCAGAAATACAGTATTTACAGAGACAGCATTCATCAGAGCCTGTTCGTAACAGCGATACGCGGGTATTAGTAACAACTTTCTGATGGCAGTTTGCTGGGTTTGATCCTTTATTGTGGCACATCCACAGTGACAAAGCTTTCTCCTCACACACAACCCCTTTTTTAAAGCCATCCTTAGTTCTAAATGGGAGACTATAAAATATCTTTATTAAAGTTTGCTCTTAGATTAGTAAGAGGGCAATAGCGCACTGCGGCTCTCAATCTAGCGTGCACATTTCCCCCCTAATGATAAAGTAAGGGAAAGCAATGCGATGGCTCTCTCTACCTCCCTGATTTATAACTGTCTATGGCTATAGGTCAAACGAATGAAAAGCACCTGGGGAGCACGCTGCAGGAACAGGTCCGTGGTGTGATAGCAACCCTGGAGTGCCGGGGAGATGGCGAGGCCGGCTCACTCAGACAAATTAGATAATTAAATGGAAACAGGCTAGATAAATTGCACTTTCTTAATTGGGTTATCAAGAAACAATAGTGACTATGAATGACCTCACTGTCTGTGTAGTCTAACACTTCTCTCCATAGGAACTAGGAGGGAGTTATTTGTCTACGCTGGGGTTATTGTTGGCCTAGAAAATGAATACTTAAGAGCAACGTGGTGTTTTTTTTTTCTCTCACCAGAAGCCATTACTGATAAAGATCTGGGTCTGCTGATATGAGGTGGGAGAGTGCGGAGAAAAGATGGATTGCGTGAGCCTCGCATTAAAACTAAATAGATCTTTCACCAAATTTAACTATGCACAGCAGAGCAGTGCTGCTAAACTCTGCTTTTTCGCACCTACAAGTTTGCCATCGCTCCAGTTGTTCAGACCAACTGGTTGTGTGCTAAAGAGATAAAACACTACAGTGCTAGTAAGGTATGACAGGGAATGGGATGGGATGGGATGGGATGGGATGGGATGGGATGGGATGGGATGGGATGGGATGGGATGGGATGGGATGGGATGGGATGGATTAAGCCTGGGCATCATTCACCCCCCACAGATTCCCCATTTCAGAGGGGATGACTGAATCCCCTCAACTCCATGAAGTCATGAGCATGGAAATCAGCACCAGGAAAGAGGAGGACAAATCCTTAAACCCCAACCTGCAAAGCATTCACCTCTTCCAAGCCAGGCATGCACGATCTGTGCTACAATCCCCTGTTCTCCCCCCAGCTCTCAGGCAACACACAGATCTGTCACTTACACCAACTACTAAATTCTAACAGGAAAGAATCATTAAGAAAAACTGCTTCATTGCTTGCATTACCAGACTCTCTGGTCTGCAAACAGACCTGGGTGAATGCTGTTCTACAGATGAGCAGATGCTGCAACTGGAGTCAAGCAAATACATAAATACATCACTTCTTCTACAAAATGCAACTTTCATCTACTCCTTGCTACTGCATTGCTACGGAAAAGAGTTGAAAGCTATCTGAATACAGGATGCATTTTATTTCTGAGTAATATCAAAATCTTGATACTACCTGTTCGTCTATTGCTCCAACATTCTCAGGGACTTTGCTAAAAATGCAAAATAAAAACTCGTGTCTAGAACTCCATTGCAGAAAACCACGCTGAGCAACTCACATGTTGACCACGCACAGCAGAACGACCATGTACAGGGGTGGAAAATGGGACATACACTCTAAAGGAACATTTGAAAGACAGAGCAAGCATATGGCTTATGTTTAGAAATCTCTCTTGGCTCAGCAACCCCAAGGCTACATGCTGCATTGAAGCCCAGGCTTAACTTGGTCTTAGCTGTCTGTCTGCTGTATTTTGTTAAAACAGCTTTCACTGAGATAATGAATTTTATGATCTTACTTGTGCTCAGCTATTAACAGCCTGAAATTGATTCTTATCCCACACACTCGCGCTCCCATTTACTCCTGCTCTCAGCTCACAATGCAGAAAGCAGCTGTACCTGACAAACCACAGTGTGTTCTGGATGCTTGCAGCTTGTTAGCATGAACTTCAAGCACTTCCTCCAAGACAGCGTTACCTCAAGCTACTTTAACTCAAGGTTCCCATTAAGATACCACATTTTCTATTCTTATTTTTATTCACAATGACAGGAAACCAAAAACATCAAGTGCAGACTCTTTCTTTGAGCCTCCAAGACATAATGAAAAGCATATCCAGGGGCTGCACCCAAGAACATGCTCAAGATTGGCCAAGTACAAAAAGGCCACGGAAATTCTCCAACCTTCTGCCTAGCACGAGACACTGGCAAGTTTGGGTACTTCAAAAAATAATTCAGAGAAAAGGAAAGGAAGACACTGCCATTTCTACTGCACATTTTGTCTTAAGATCTTAAGTTCGTTGGCAATGTCAGCATCAGCAAATCAGTGAAGTACTCACGTTCTTTTTTTAATAGAAGTAAGCAACCTGTGGCACAAAGAAAAGGAATCTAAGAGAGTATCTGACCTCTTCTAGACAATGAATACTTGGAAGATAACTGAACAAAAGCAATTACACACTGGTTGGCCAGCTTAGGGTGGTCCTGTGATTTTTTGGTGAATCAGTCAGTGCAGTCAGAAGTGTTTTCCCAGGTCTTTAACCATTAAATATTAACAAGTTGGTTGAAAACTGAATGCTTTCAGAGAGGAAAGATGACAAACCTTCCCATCTTGAAAAACAGCAGATTTACTCTGTCAGATACATGTTTCCTCAAGCCCATCTTTGTTCTGGCTGCCAGTATAGATCTGCTGCATGGAACTTTCCTCTCCTTTTACTTTTCAGGAAATCATTCAACAAGAAATGTAAATGGATTTTGCTTTATCCTTTCCTCTTCAAAAAAAAAAAGACATAAACAACAACAAAACCACACGAGAAAAGAGATATTAAATTAATGAGATATTAAATTAAGCATCTCTACAGGGAACTCTACAGGACAAAGTTTAAGGTAACTCTACCACCATGAATTTTCACAGGGCAGAGTCTTCTAATTTTACCTGGTTAAAATCAAGCATCCAAAGAAATCTTTAATTATTTACAAATTTGCTTTTCCTGGGACTGGTCATTTGCACTGAGTTCAAGGAGAGTAATAATTATGTTTAATTTTAGCTGAAGCTAGGCCATTTTTCTCCTTCTACACTTGTATTAATAAATTAATTACACAGTCCCCACAGCAGCTGCCAGACAACTAAAATTTGCTTCTGAATTCATTCATTCAGCACCTTCTAAAAGGAATGAAGGCACAAATGTAACCTCAAAAGCAGTACTGGTGATGGATAATTTGCCTCTACGTATTACACCAATGCATATAGGTTCAACATAAAAATATCAGCTATCATTTGGGAGATTTACATGAACCTTCTGCAGTTCTGCTTTACAGTCGAGCAGGGGAGAGTTAATTATTTCCCCAGAATTTATCTTCTCAATGGATATCCACCGGAATGCTATTCACACTACTTTGCAATGAACTCTGCTCTCTCCTGCCTTCCTCCCAGGAAGTCACAATCGAAGACAAAAGCCTGCAAATGATAGACAAGGGCAGAGGCCATGTCCAACTTTGATATCTTGTTGATAACGTATTGTACAATTAGATCAATTTGACAATTTCCATTATGGCTGATAAAATATTTATTGAGCCTTGGAGATGATGTCTGATCCCTGTGCCATTTGTTTTACTAATGGGGGAGATATTTACCAAATCAGTAAAAAGCATTCAAATTTCAGATCCTCATAGCCTCCCCAACATTAGATTTGCAAATTACTGGCTGAAACCATAAATTACAGCACAGCACAGCCAGGCTGATGCCAAGCTGACAAGGTAGGTAGATGGCTTGCGATGACATTGTTTCATAGAAGCATTAATCATAGCAGGAAAGAAAATACTCTCAAATTGGTCCATAAGTCTAAATATTAAGGAATGAGAAGCAGGTTGCTGGGAGATAGCTTTAGTTGGAGCTTGAAAATTAGGAAATGAAAAAGCTTTTCTATTATTTAACAAATCATCTTAATAATGTTTTACGCTCAACTGTCAGCAAGCAAAGGAAATTCCTATTCCTTCCCATTTGCTCTTTATCCTCACTGCTCTTTAATAGGAATATTAATGATGTGAGGATCAGTTCAGATGTAGCCCAAGGTGCATTTTTCTTCTGCTATAGCTTAACTAAAAAGGATAAATACCAAAAGGAAATGTTAATTTCTATGTTTAAACCTTTTGCTTTGTCAGCAGCACAAACAGGGGCTACAGCTCCTCTTGTGCCTTAATGTTCAAGGTCAAGTGTACATTTACTTATGTACAGGCCAAACTTATTAAAATCCCACAAATCAGATAAACTGCAAAATCCAGCTTACCGTGAAACACTGACACAGCAGTTTGTAATCTTAGGAAAAAATATACGTGTATCACTGTTGATTAAATACAAACCCCGCTGATTAATTTAGAGAAAAACACCACCTTACAGGGATGATTATACAATGAACAGCTTAAAATGCTTCCCTGCTAATAGCATTGTCAAAAAGCAGAGCCTTACAGTACATTGACCGGGGGAGATTCATAGCGTGGCATGACTGAAGTAAGTTGAAGGTGACATATTTGTCTAGCAGACATAATTAAAGCTATAATATCGGTGCTAGAGGTCAGAGTTGTGCAGTCCTAAGGCAAAAGCAGTTTGAAAGAAAAAGCTCTGAAATAGGGGAATGAAGAACGATGCTGGCCAAGAGTCTGACACCTCTCAAACCCAAATTGCAAAGGTTTGTCTCAGCAGGCCTGATGCTCACATTTTCCTTCTGTACACCAACAAAACCAGGTCACCCAGGGTTCAGAAGTGCCAGCAGGAGCTGCACTGAGGCACTTTGGTGCCCAGATGTCCAGCACAGCTCAGCACTCCCCAATTACCCACCTCTGCACAAAGCTTGAGCTGTGCCTGCATGGAGCTCAAGCACCACGACTCATCCCAGCGCCCAGAAAGCATGGTAAGAAAAGGTCCTGATGGTCTGAACTACTGTGTGATGGTTTAAAGATGCTCTTCCATTAGGACACCTGCTGTAAGTAGAATAATAAGTCTATTTCTCTGCAAATGTTTGAAATCCATAGATTCATAGATACACTACGTTGGAAAGGACCTACAAGATCATCGAGTCCAACCATCCTCCTATCACCATCCCTACCCACTAAGCTAACCCAAATGATCTTTGCTCGGTATGGCCAAACTAACACAGAACACGAGATGCCCCATGTGTCAGGAGAGTACCCAGCAGAGCCTGTGCACAAGAGCCACGCCAGAAACACATCCCAAATAGTGCCTTTCGCTGGAATTGACATTTTGAGATGCACATCACGTGGAACGCTGGACAGAATGAGACTCCCCCGTCTCTGTGGTTCACACCACTGCTTGTTCCCACTGCTCCAGACTTCACACCTTTACTTTAAACATCACTTCGGCTTTTAAGCTGTCTCTCTCAGTGCAGCACACATTTAACGTATCGTCACTCGCAGAAGTATTCCACCAGCATGCATTTGAGCATTTTGACAAGAGATGACATAGGGTGGGGTGAGGGGGGAGGAATTCACCTCTGAGCTTGCAGGAAAGCCCTCGTCACCCTGGTGGATTTGTGTGTAAAATCAGAGCTGGTGGTTCGTTCTCAACGTGTGCTGGCGTTCAGAAAGAAGTCAAAATCTTTATTGCTTCCAACTTCTGAAAAGCTTACACAGCCTTCCAAAGGCACCTTCAAATTCACCTGGCCCCATACACCTTTTCCCAGAGCGCTGCCGATGCAAAGCAGCTCCAGATCCCTCTTCCTTCCACTCCTCCATGCCCCCAGCTACTCACAGTGGCCAAGGGCAAGGGCAGTGCACCTTTAAGAACGAAACCTCCCGGCAGAGCTGCTTTGTTTGAGATAGTGAGGTTATTGTCCTTCGCGCTGTCTGGCAGCCCTCCTGTCCCTTGGATTTATCTCACACACATGATGCAGCTTTGTGGAAGGGATCGGGAGGGACTTTGCATTCCTCCGGTAGGATGATATGAGTTTGTATCTAAATCTGTTCCATATGACCCACCTCACATGGTTGGTGTCTGGCCGATCCACTTGTAAAGGTCAAGGAGTATTTCAACGGAGGCTTCACAGTCAAAGGGTTTGTTAATAAAAAAAAAAACCCTTCTGATAGAAGCGGCACTTCATAAAGATACCGTGAGCATTCTCTGTTCTTTGGCACAGATATGTTTAAGGACCACAAGAGGCACAGGTGCAACGTGAGGCTTTATCTGGGGGCTGTGCTAAGGGTCTCACAGCCTTTCCTCCTTCGATAGCTGAGCTTCCAAACAAGCTGGGATCATTTACATCTGTCCAAGTCCAACAGAATGTGCCAAAGAAAGCACTTTCTCACCAGATGTCGAACAGATAACAATACTTTTTGATCTGAGACATTTTCATTTTGCTTCTGGCTCGGCAGAACTGTTCGAAGGCCATTCAAACCTCTCCAAAAGCTACGAAATGTAAATGTTAAACAAGTTCAAATCCATACCCCAGCCTCCCAACTGATCCATCTCAATCATGAGCTATCAGAAACGAGTGGAAGTAAATGGGGCCGATCCCAACCCCAGCCTTGCTAACCTGAGTGCTCTTGCCAACTTGCGACCCTGATGCAGGTACCTTGCCAAAATGCACACTGAGTTTATGTTTGGCAGTGCAGTTCTCCTTCCTCCAGGCAGCAGAGCCTCACAGCACACTGAGTGCCGCCACTCCACTCGTGAACACGTTTTGTGGAGACCACAGGGGACACCTCAAGTGCATCTTTAATGCTAAGGCCACCTTATGTAGAAATGACTGGGGTAATTCTGCTCCCCAGTCACACCAGCAATCTGTCCAATTAAAAAATGCAAAAGAAAAATATTAGGGAAGAGCAAAGTACCAACTGAGATATCACGTTTGCAAGACAAGAAGCACAACAGGAAGGAGTCCAGGGTGCAGTGCAGCACAGTGCTGTGCAAGTCCCTAGCAGAGGAGGCAGAACCACACAGTGCAGTCCCGGGCTGAAGGACTGAAGATCATCCACAGAAAAATGACAGTGAATGGCAACACATAAAGGCAAAGTGCACAGAAATATTTCTCTAAGGATCTGGTCTTGGGGAAGACGAAAATAAAGCTCGTTTTTAGCCAAGAGGCGAAAGGAAAACTCACATCGCCGTTTTCCATCTTAATATTTCTGCTGAAGTGTGACAACAAAATAGCTGTGCTGCAGTTCTATGCTTCAGCTCTTTGAGGGATCTGCAGGCAGCATGGAAATGCCCTTCTCCCATCAGGCAGCCCGACCCCTGTAACTACCCGTGGCTCTCAGGCAGCGGCGCTGCCTAATGCTGACCATAAAGAAAATAGCAAGATGAAGTCTATGAAAAATGCCACACTGGCATTGGCTGAGACGATTTGAGGCTTTAATGTTTTAACACAGACACAGTGCTTTAACACAGATAAGAGTTGTTGCTACCAGATTAAATGGTAAAAACCATCCAACTGCTTTAAATCAGGTTTGACTGCGTCCTGCCTCATTCGTGGTACAGCTCAGGCTGTGAACAAAACATCTCCATGCCTAACCTCACATCGTGACTTTGAGTAAGTCCTTTTATCTGCAGGCACTTGTAGTTCCTCAGAAACTGGGAGAGATGCTGCTTAAAACATTTACTACCCACATATGTGTGAGGCAAAGGGCTCAGAACTACCGAAGGGTAAGATTTAGGAACCTGCACTCATGTTCAGAGGCTGCACGAGCACACAGAAGCTTGAGCACCGTTTGAAGTCAGTGGCATCTGTTCCCCATACCTTCACACCGGGTCAGTATTAATATCACGAATCCAAGGCTCATTTACATTAGCACTGGGAAGGATCACAGCCCCAACTTTTTCTCTCACTTGGAGAAAGCTTTACAAGCTTGTCCCTCCAACAAGCCTTGTGGGTGGCCACTGTTTTCGCTGCTGCACTAGCAACTTGGACTTCTAATCCCCCTGCTAATACCCCAGCCTGATTCGCTTTGCTGGCGATAGATAAGTCATGTTGCTGGGTCCCGCACACAGTGACCGGACACCACCTCTCAGCGGCTCGCAAGCCAGCCCCATTGCTAAACAAAAGGCAGTCTGTTTGGTCACCCTTCCTTCACAGAGGCTTAAGAACATTTTTGTCATTTTTGAACAGCTAATATCTTGCAGAGGGGAAAAAAAAAAAAAAAAGTTGTCTAATCTCTTTAAATTTAATCTTTGCTTTTTGAAAAATCTGAGCGCGGATGCTTAGTGCTGGACTATGTTCCATTAGACTAATTAGGTCAAGATTACCCAAAACGGTGTGACTCCACAACTCCATTTAAATCCCCTCCTGTCCCTCAAGTTTCACCACTTGGAATTTTATTCACTTTTTCCTTCTACTTCCCCAGAGAGCCCAAAGCATGTTGGCAGTTAACTGAAACTGAATGAAAATTGCAGTCAAATCTAAAGGATTCTTCTCTTGGTCTCCAGCATCAGTCCCACCTGGTCAAAACCTCGCCTGGTTGCAGGACGACCCTGCTGACTGGCACTGGTAAAGATATGCTTTACATGTTTTCACGTTCTCAAAGCCTGCTTACGTTCCTGTTTTGTTTTATTTACAACACAGATCCGCTTATCACCACCATTAGTGAACAGTTTCCAGTTCACGGAAGAAGACAGCTGATACATCCCATCAGTTCATCCCCCTGCCACTCAGAACCAGCTGTACGCACGGGTTTCAGTTTCTGCCTTTTTTCCATCAAAGATTTCTTACGTTCTTCATCACCGGACAACAGTGGTCTGCTTGGTTCACTAGTTCAAGATTAACACAAATACCTGAGAAAACAAAGGACGCATTTCCCCACACAGAAAGGTTCCCAGCTCGCTTCAGAACTGAATCCCACTGAAAGGAATCTCTAGACACCTAAGGGAATAATCCCTCAAATTTCATGTTACCTGAGCCTTGTCACTAATTACTCACAGCAAAAAAACAAAAGATACTTGTTTTCATTTGGGATCCTTCTGAGTGTACGTGAAGAACCTTAAAAACTGTTTCTCTCCACGTGCTTTCAGAATGCTTCCAGACCCACAGATTTTGCTTTGTGTTCTGTCTGCTCTTGCTTTACTAATAATGTCCCAATGGAAACTGAAAAGAATCCCCATCGGGGCTGTGGATCTCCAATGTGGTAGAAGGAAAAGAAGACTGATGAGTAGAAACTTGGCTCCTCAACTCCTTCAGCAGAGCGGCCAACAAAAGCCAGGGCACAATCTTAAAACCAGGAGATGTGACAAGTTTTTGTAAGGGAACAGCTCGTGGGAGAGGGCAGGCATCCTGCTCAGCACACGCAGCCTCAGTGTGCAGAACGTGACCACTGAAACGGAGAAGGCACTGGAAATGGCATCGTGAGAGGCCATCAGTGAAATGCACTGAACTACATAAGTCACCTCCACAACACCAGGGAAATTAAAAGCCCTGCAGATAAGGCATGATTTTGGAGAAGCCTGTCTTTTAGCCACACCTTTGTCTATCAAGTCATCCTTCAGCAAGGAGTGGAGATGTTAGTGAATCATAGCTAACCAAACAAAGGACTGGAAACACAGCAGATAATTCCAGCCACAGTCATACCTCAGCTTCTGAAGTGCCCATACAGGAGTCTCAGTCTACAAACAATCATAGTCACTAAATTCTAGAATTCTGGAAGGGAGACAGCATCAGATTGGACTACCAAATCTGGAGTTATGAAGTGGTACAAGAAACGAAACAGAATGAAAATGACATTTGCTGTTGCACAGACGAAGCAAAACGTCCCCGTTCACTGCTAAGGTTGAATCAATGAACTGGTATTACTTTAAAAAAAAAGGGTAAAACTTATTCACATAATCAGTTCCATCAACAGCACTGGCAATAGAGTGACATGCAGGAAAAGATGCTTATAAACACGGGTAATCGAAAGGCTTTGTCGCAAATGAAATTGTTTATAAAGATAAGTCATCAAGATGTGACGGTTCTCAACAGAATCTACTGAAATCTGTGCCTACGAAACAACACTTTCCTATTGTTTAAAGCATCTTGGATTACAAAACATAAGGAAGGTGCAGTTTGGGACTGCGAGCACCGAGACAGCGGCAGACATTTCAGTACATTAGCTCTGGGGTAAAGCTTTCTGGAAAGCCTGAAGCACCATAGGCCTAAATTCATTTTCCATCCTAAAAACAGCTAAACATGATCATAACCTGACGCCCGTATTTACCCACTGCTGCGTGTCGAGCCTGGGTTTGTTGTCCTTTCCTTTTCTTAAAAATACATTTTATCCAACTTAATACAGAATCTAAGCTACGAGAGAAGTTATTAATACGTTCTTTCAATTTTTGGAAGATATGAAGATCTCCTTTGGCTGAGCTGCATAATACTGTGATTATCAGTGAGAAGAGTCTCCAGAGGAATGAGATTTTTGTTTCAAAGACACTTTTGCAGTTATTGGAAAAGATTCAGTGTTCTTCTTGGAGGAGTATGTCATTAAAGGAGAAAGATGAGGAAAATGCTTATATGTAACAGACTTCTCTCTGATAGCAGACTGGTGCCCGTCTGGACAGATCCCTGAAGACATAAGCAATCTCAATTAAATCATGAGCAGAGAGCATTGCCTATGTAGGGCTGATGTCTAGATCAAGACCTTGGAATGGAAGGCGTGCCGTACAAGCAGGCCTTTCCCTCCTCTGCCTATTTCAGTGTCTTGTACCTCTTCAGGAAAAACTAAAACCTTAAATGCTGCATTCATTAGAGCAAAGCCAGGGTGAGAGCACTGAGTCTGAGAGGGAACGCCAGTGAGCTAAGGGCTAGTTGATTAAGTTCAGTGTCATAATATTCAATAATATTTCAGTAAATTCTGTGGCATGAAACATAATACCCATTTGATCTCTCTCACACATGAACTCATGGTGAAGTAATAAATATTTCCCTACAGAACAGCTTTCCTGTAAGCAGAGCTTTACCGTAACCCAAATTGCAATTTACCCATTTCAAAGCATTAAAAACTAATCAGGCTCTCACAAGAACTGAGATCACTGGGAGAGGACTCCACAGAGCATCACACTCCCGGACAGCATCCACAGCACAGAAATAGCTGCATGCTTCTAATGCACAAAGTTACTCGTGAGGAGCTGACTGCTGCTCCCTTTCTGGCCGTCTAGAAGACAGGAAGAAAATAAGATTATTAAAATGAAAACAATAAACAATGGTGGCCTTTTCGAGACTGGGTGGTTATGTTTAGAACTAATGTTTGCAGGAAAAACCGTCAGGAACGGAACACAATCAGGACTGGGTCAAACAAAACGTTTGGGAGTGAAACAATGAAAGCGACACCGGGCACGGCAGAACTCCCCCTCCTTGCAGAGGTTGATTCTCTATTCTCACTCACATAAATTCAGGAGAAAAAAATAAAAAGTATTCATTGCACCACAAAGCGTTAAATAAGATCTTCCCAATACGCCAGAATTATGTGCAGCAAACAGGAAAGCAATATCCAAGAGAAACTGTGTGAAAAAGTTTGGGGAAGGGGGGGGGGGTTGGCAAACACAAACATCGCCGTTAATGGGTTTTTTAATAACTCTGTGCCACACAGGAATGGGGAACCACCTGCCAAAAGCACAGCAAGGTCACACAAGTGTCACGCACGCGTTATGGCCCAAGGAACGCGGTGTCGGTCTGCGCTGACTGCTGACCAGCAGTCTCACTTTTTGGTCTGCTCCGTCCCCTTCTCCTTGACCTCAATGCGATTATTTTGTCGCCAATGCCATGGAAAATGAGCACGGCTGCTGCTTTAGGATGCCCACGCTTCTCCCCTTCCCCTGCAGCACTCTCCGCTCCCGCCCCGCCATTATTTGATCAGGGAGAGTGTCATAACACGCTCGGAGCGAACGAAAGCCGAAGGCAGGCAGAGCAAACAGCGCCGCGCGTGTGCGCGTGTTTGTGTAAAAATCAATCACTCCGCGCCGCTGGGGCCGCATCCCCACCCAAGGGCCCGATGAGGAGCTCCAGTTGCACCACGTGCACGCCCAACTTCAGCACCGGGGCAGCCGGCCCAGGCCCAGCAGTGCAGCACGACGAACAGTGGGTGCCATAGGGATGGCAGCAGCGAGGGCCAGGGCTGACGGTGGCACCCGGGCTGGACCCTGCCCGTGGTCCCCCAGGACATCCGAGGCGCGGACCTGCCGCTCCCCTCCGCTGTCTCGGGGCAGGTCAGAATATTTAAACAGTTGTATATTCACAGACCACAAAGGAGGGAAGAGAATTACCTAAGGACAGGGTTAGCCTGTTTGATCGATGCATAATCAGATAACTGCTCCAGCTTTTTTACAAGTCTTTAAGCAAAGATCAGCCACTCAAATTCTAATTCCTTTTGCTAATTAAGCAGCCTGTTAATTGCTCTCGGGGTCTCTAATGCCATGTCATTATGCTTTTTAACAGCCTGCTTGACATCAATAGGGCTGCAAGCTCCACACAAACAAAGCGGGCATCTAGCACTTACTGAATTAGGCTAATGCCGGCATTGCAGCCGGGCACTGGCACGTCGCCTCCAGCGGGCGGCATTTCATTATCATTTCATCATCCCTCGTGGAGAAAAGCAAGTTACAAATGTTCAACACTTACCAGGGCGGGCAGCAACACGGCACGAAGCTCCGGAGGACGGCCCCACGCTCACCCCCACACCCACAGCTCCGCACCCCCCGCTCAGGTGGTCCTCAGCGCCCGGGGCTGCGGGGTCAGCGCGGCCGCCCCTCGGGGGGGGGTTGGCTGCGGGCAGGGCCCCATCTCCCCAGCCGGGGTTAAGCATAACATGTGGCTCCAGCTGAGGGACTCCAGTTTCCGCACTCCATTAGTCCGGGAGAAATTCCCAAGTGCTGAGTGAGGGGCCTGGCTGCCTGGCGCAGGTTGGGAGGGCAGTGGCACGGAGCGGGGGCTGCTCGCACCCACAGCGCTTCCACCGCTGCTTTTGTCTCAGCTGAACCCGCACGCCAAGATACGGAGCCACGCGGTTTTTCAAAGGCTCCCGTGGAGGAAAGAGCAGCATCCAGCAGTGCAGAGCATGCTGGGCCCCTTCCTAGCGGGGACCGGGGGAGGATGCGGTGCCCGAGGAATCCCCTCTTCGTGCTGTCACCATGTCCCTGCAGCGAGACCATCATCACTCACAAGAGGTCGGGTTCAAAATCTGCTTTAAAATCATCCGGACCTCGAGACCCATAGTCAGGAATCACACTCTGAACGTGAGATTCGCCAAAAAATGCACCGATCTGCACCAGTGCTGAAAAGTCTTCATCAGTGCCAACAAACCAGGAGGAAATGAGGCGAGAAAGCAGCTTTGATTTCTTTGCTTCTTGGGAATCGTGTTTAGAGACAGCACAAAGATCTTGGTACTCTTAATAAGTTTGTATCTGAGTGGACAGTATTGGAACGAACTATACCATAATTACATTCTGTATAATTATATATTATTACATATAACTTGTATAATTTATATCTATTATGTATATATTAAAACTTAATAATGGAATAATACATATAATATATATTATATAATACATGTAAATATATATTACGATATAGTCCAGTACAGAACATTTTAAGTTATGTAAGAATACATAAACTGTATTCTCTTTCTAAGCAAAACAAATTTGGATGAGGCAAAAAAAACCACAAGCAAACTGCAAGAGCAAATGGAGATCTGCTGGAGCAGAGTCAAAGCAGAGTACTCAAACAGAAGTGCAAGTTGGGCTGGTTATGCCTGAAGTCAACTGCTCTTACCTCAAGCACCATTCTGACATCACTAAAGAAATTCAGCAACTCATATCCTAAAAGGTCAGGCATTTTTAATCATGAGATGAAGTAAGTGGTAGATTTTAGAAAATGCTAGGTGTCAAATAATAGAACAACATGGATCTGATACTGAAGGATACACTGCGGATTAATTCTTTCTCCTGAGGATCAGAAGTTTGCTCTGCTATCTGGCCATTCACTGGATACCAGTGCAGAAATATGGTGTTCTGGACAAAACAATCTCTAGGTGTGAGCTGACAGCAGAGTCCCAGTGCTTCGGTTCCCAGAAGAAAAGCATCACCTTAATTGGTGCCTGTGTGGAGCTCTGAGCTCCAAAAATAAAGAGGCTCTCGAGCTACACCTGGCAGGAATGTCTAAGATTTCTGTTTCTTATCCAAAACACAGCT
This sequence comes from Cyrtonyx montezumae, assembly GCF_038088225.1. Taxonomy (NCBI): domain Eukaryota; kingdom Metazoa; phylum Chordata; class Aves; order Galliformes; family Odontophoridae; genus Cyrtonyx; species Cyrtonyx montezumae. The sequence goes on from NW_027071948.1 coordinate 1,122,765, forward strand.
CCACCTCAAAGCAACTCGCAGCGTTACGCTCAGGGAAGTTTGCTTGGAAGAGGAGCACTCCCCAGTGCCCCCCACCCCAGGGGATGGTGCTTATTGCACCGGAGGCATTACCTCTGCCTGTGTGAGGCTGTTTCTGGCACATGACAGCCTGAGGGAGACCCAGGCTTAAATTCCAGCTCCAGATTAAGCAGACAGAAACCTGAACCCGCATCTTCATCCCAAGAAGTTGCTCTGTTTACTGTGTATATCAGAAAACAAATCTGTCTGGGTTTTAATTTAAATGCTGAGGTATCTCGGTTTTGTCTCAGGGTAAATTCATAGAAAGCATTGTGAGCTCGGGGTGGTTGTTTTCTCACTACCAAATTCTTGCTTGCTAGCACACAGCACAGCCAGACCTACCCACACAGCCCTGCCCCACTTCTTGTTATCTCCGCTCTGTTTGTCAGTGCAATCCATCTTTCACTCAGCCTCTTCCCCCTCTTTTCCTTCATTCCTTACTCTGTCCATTTTCAAACAGCAGTAGCAATATCCTCACTATTACTGACAGTTTCCATCTGGTTGCTATCTCCCCATGCTAGCTGTAGTCTGGGAAACTCTCCATGTTGTCCTCTTCCCCTCACCATTTCCTTTGCGGCTCTGGCAGGAATGGCGAGAGCTCTTCAAACAACTGGCAGAGTAATGAGACAGGACGAGCGTGTTCTGCCCAGATATCCCCACTCCTCCGTGCCCACCCCCTTAAACTGCTCTGCTCCAATGTTACCAGCAGAACTAATTTTCGACTGCTTCCTTTTAAACTCTGCCTTGTTTTGCTTGCTCGAATCCATCTGCGCAGCTCGGCTCGTATCAGATGTGCCTCGTTATTAGCTGAAAGGCCCATTTCAGCCTCACTGCGATTCCTTTTTCAAGGAAATCTTGGCACACCAGAATGAGACAAAAATATTTAGCGTGTGGCCTTCTGCATTGCGGGGTTGTCTAAGGAGCTGCTGTTGCTGATATCGTGCACGATTAACTCTTTGGCCACGGATGGCATACGTAATTTCTAAGCGACATGCAATTAAAACACACGCATCTGATCCACCAAGTCTTTAAGTGGAATTAATCAGAGGATCCCTACGTGTGCCCATTTAGGGACAGCAACGTGCATGTGTGTGGCAGGTAAAAATGCACTCACGTGCAGGGAATAATGTTATGCACCTCCTCTGTCTGCTGCAGGACAGCAACGCCGTTAAGCCGCCGTGACCGAGACGATGATCCGTACAGAGAGTAAAACGAGATGTCCACGGCGTGCTGAGGAGCCCTTAAACATGTGGGAATAAAGCACAGAACCTCCGTAGAGTCATGCAGCTAATGAGCAATAAATACACGCTGGCACACCCTCATCAATTTTAAAGTCTCGGTATGAAAAGAATGTAATTAATTAAGATATGTTGATTTATAAGAGGTGACATAACAAGATGGATAGAGAAATCTTTTCCCTCCAATCTGTCACGGTTTCTTTCTCGAAGTCGTCCCGCATGTGGCAGTGCCCTCGGCCACGCACGGAGCAACCAGCTTCACTTCTCTTTTGTTTCCTTCCCCTCGCTATCGTAAGGAATAGAGACTTCCTTTTCAATTCTTACTTGAATTTGGCACAACTACATTTAAAGTGAAACAGCTCTGAAAACATAAGGGGAAAAAAAAACCAACCCACTGCGTTTAGCAAAGTCCCTTTCACTTTTTTTACTGCATCACATTGAAGCGTGCCCCGTTCCCCCCGCTCCCCCTGAAGTCGGATGCCTTCTTTGTGACTTGGCATGCGGAGAGCCTGCTATAAGACAGGGCTGCAGCATTTGTTGAGTCAAGATGTTTAATTTTTTTCGCTCACATAATGATCCTTTTTTCCCTCCAGCCACTTGAGTTTTGTTTATGTTGCTTGAGCCCTAACCTAATACATGAATTCCCTTCACTGCCAAGATGACGACTTCGGCACCGGGCTCGAGGAGCCAGCGAGGACCACGTTTGCTTTTAAGGACAGAGGCTATTTTAAAAGACTTTTTTCCAGTTGTGACAAATTAAATGCATTAAAGGAAACAACTGCTGTTGCGAGAGCTACTGGACTTCAAGGAGGAGCCGGGAGAGTTTTATTTTCTTTGTGAGCACTTGACTTTTGCTAGGGGGCACTTTGCTCCCGTGCCAACTCTGGCTTATATTTTATTATTCTTAGAACAAAAGGTTGCGGTAATTGAAATTGGGGAAATTGTGCTCCAATAAAGTGAGTGATCAGATCAATCTGATACCATTAAGGGATTGTAAAAGGTGGGATTCTTTAAAAAGAAGGAAGAGTGCTCCACTGTATCAGCACTGTCCCATTGAGGAGCGGTGAATGGGAACGACAGCTACTTTCACTCCGAGCAGACATGTAAACCTTGCACTTAATGACTGATGAGCAAAATGCTTTCCCTTCCAAGTGCAGATGGGCAAAGCCTTCCTAATTACAAAACACAAGCAAATCTAATTTTACCAACAGAAAGCAGCACGCTGTCCAAGTGTTTCCCAAGCAAGAGCTTTAGGTGCTGCTGAAGCAAAAAAGCCAAACAACATTACTTATAATGTGATCCATATTCTACCACATGCACATTTAATATGAAAGTTATGTTTGATATATACCGCCTTAGCATTTTTCTATTTTAACTGAAAGCCTTTTGTTCTGTCAAGATTCTAGTAGGATTTGCTTTCATTTTTCATGATGTTTCACTCCATACATCACTAACATTAGCAGGACTTAATAAGCGCCCACCTTCTCCTTCCCCCACCCCGCTCAGGGCCTTTTGATGCATTTTCCTCCAGAATCTTCAGATGTTTGATGCTGTCTGCAGAGCAGCCTCTCCATACCCCACTACGGCAGATAATGAGGAGGACGAGTCTGTGAAATACTGCGTGGTGCCCTGAGTGCAGTAAGCAGAATGTTTTGCAGCTTTAAATTCTGCCCTTGGTACGGTCGCTGTAATGGGCTTCCCTTCCTCCTTTTCTCTCTTGCAGATTCACATCTGTTTCTCTGCATTTTGAAACTGTGTTCATTTTTCACTGCTGCCCTTTGTCCCACACTTACTAGCTCTCGCCAAGGGCTTCATTTCACTTATTCAATAAGCAAGAGGCACTGCAGACTGGAGAGAGCTTTAGGACAAAGCTCAAACTTCTATTAGGCCTCAACAAAAATGTTTTTGTTCCCCATCAAGCAACTTTTCCCCATCGCTTCTTGTTGCCTTGCATTGGTTTTTCTTTAATTGCCATTTTTAGCTCGCATGAAACTGCTTAAAACAGGTCAGTTTTACACAACTTTTAAATTAAAAAGAAATGATGGCTGCAGTAAAAACTCTCTGCGTCTGTGGCCAGACGAGCTTTCTCCTAGGAAATCCCGTTTGCCCTGCATCCTCTTACATCAGCAGGAGCTGGCTGGGGCTGCAAACAGAGTGCATTTCTGAGATCCCAGCTTCTCTGCGTGCCTGCCCTTGTGCCAGTACCCAGCTCACATCCACGTTTGTGTCTCCTGCCTCATGCTCTCTACCTGCAGACCATTTTTCCCTTTGCTCTTTTTCTTTCAAAGCACTCAGCCTCCTCCTGCTTGAAGCCCATCTGATCCCACGGCCGTGAGTGTCCCTGGTACTTCCATGTGTTTCATTAGGAATTACACTCTGTTTTAGAGCCTGAAGCTTCAAAAGGCTTGGAACTTATAAGGCAACAGCGTGTGTACATTTATAAGCACTGCATCTAAGGAGGAAGTACAGAATGACAACAAGTTTTGTGTATTTGTTCATTTTGTGCATCTCCAGCATTCACCCAAATCTTCTCCGGGCCCACAAAGCCCCGTGAGAACCCATGTGCTCCCACGGCCAAGGAAACAACTCCAGAATGGAGCTGAGGCTGTCTCACATCCCTCACCATTCCCATTTAACCCGTGAGTTTTTCCTGTCATTAACACTGCCTTTACATCCCTTCTACCCTGCGAAGTTTGGCTGCGGCTGCTTTGCGTAATTAAGAGCAGACACCTGTGTTCCTCGTCAGCAGCAGCACTGCTGCAGACAAACACAGGCAAGGAGTGAAGGGTCATCAATTACCATCCACCTTGCTTTTGCTCAGCTATTTAGCACTGCATTTCTCCCATGCTCAGTGCCCCTGCATTTTCTGCTCGGTGTTATCGCAGCTGGTGGGGTTACACTCTTTGGCTGAGGTTATCTCCATACCCAGCCACGTTTGGAGCCCCCTGACTTCCTCAGCTCTTGTTTTCTGCAGGAGCTGTGAGCGTGGAAGGGCTTTTCAAGGCAGCCCACCATATTTACACTTGTCTCGTTCTCAGGTAATTTAAGCCCATAAGTCAAAGTGAACAACTGGTGACATTAATGAGGCATCAGAAGAATGAAACTGGTGGTAACTCACGTCCCAGGGGAAGGGTGCTGCTGATGGAAAAGGGGAACTTAATAGTTGCAAAATTAAATAATACTGCATAAACAAGAGGTCCAAAATAGACTTTTAAAAATTTTAAGGAGATTTCTTCTTTTTAATAGAACCAGACTGTTAAAAGTACTTCTATTTTCCCCACCCTCCTATGGGACGCAGAAAGCATGATACTAAAAGCCTTAACACTGCTCTCAGAGGGCTGGTAGGGGCTTGATTGCACAAAGCATTTCTCTGTAGAGATCTGAATTCGAATTAGTGCTGTGCTCTTCAGGTGCTGCCCGTGACCGTGTTACAGCCAGAGAGGAATTCAGCATCTCATCTGCAGCATCTGCCAGAGCGATGCCCATGGGCTGCCAGAGCTCCGAGCTCAGGAAGGACCCAGGAGGTGGGCAAATGGGGAAGAGGGAAAGCAGAGCTTGCAAGGCAGGAGCAGAGCCTGGCAAGTGCCTCCAGGTGGTCACCAAAACCCAAAGAATTCCTCTGACGATTTCAGAGACCTTAAGAAGCCCAGGATCAGGTTTGTCAGTGCAGGACCTGTATGAGATTGGAAGTTTTTATTTGCTTTTTATTTAAAAAAAAAAAATGACAGCAGGTCTCAGTCTTGTTCTTTCATTTGGCTGCTTTCCCCAGCACAACACATCTTTACACTTGTTGAACTGGGTCAGAGGAGAGCTGCATTTCACTTTCTGTTGCATTAAAAACAGTTAAAAGGAAGGAGAAAAAAGAAATACAAAGCCCATCTTTGAGAGCAGGCAGCTCCCAGCTCTGCTCCATCTGAGGGCAGTGCTCACAGTCCCAATTGCTGGATTCCCCCCACTTCTCCCCACTGCCCACCCCAGCAGATCAGCACAGGAATATTTACAACGACGCAGAAGAAGGAAATTGTCCCTGAGTTCTTTTCTACTGAAATATCATTTCAATCTGGCATCACGTTAGTGACAATTCAAAGGGACTCCAAGGGGACAAACCCAGCCCCGGCTCACCCATCTGCTGGCACAAAGGGCCACCACTGTGCGGGTGAGCAGGATGGTGGCATGTCATTGAACACCCCGCCGAGCAGCAGCACTGTGAGCCACGAGGAGGGCAGAGCTGGGGCACACTGTGCTGGAGGACACAGGCAGGGAGTGACACAGCGACGCAGTGAGAAGAGCTCTGTGCAGTGTGGGCACTGTCCTGCTCGGTGGGGCAGCACAGAGGGGGCAGGGGAAGAGGAAGCATTGTGCACTGATGACAACTGCAGCAGGAGCCGGCATCGCCACGCTAGCAGACTTTGCCAGGAGCAAAGATAAGCCAGGCTATTAAATCATACTCCAAGTTTCTCCCTCTGCAAGATATTTATGCCAACACGCGGAATTTTCCTAAACCGTGTCCTCTATTAGCACTTGCTTTCATTCAAATTAGGGCCACAATAAAGACAAATGACTGTGGCAGATCCAATGCATTTTTACTTGTCAGACTTTCCCCCGTGTGCAGCTGGCTGGGAAAGCACCGAGCAGCCGCAGCCTGCACGCAGCACCCCATCCAGCACTGTCTGATTTGTCCAAAATGCTGCTGGAAATGGGACGTGGCCCTTTATGTGGGCACCTGCCCTGCAATGTGCATGCACGTCCCCTGTGCCACGCAGCTGAGGAGTCCTGTGGCTGTGAGTTTTGGTCCCAGGTGCATCCAAGCTTTCAGTTTTTCTTAGAGAAAACAAAAGCAGTGCACTCCTTTGAGATATAAACGGGGAATTAACTTTAATTTATAATGCACATCAACTGGTTCTAATTAACACCACGGTGGAGCACGGCATCCGTTATTAAAGCAAAGCAGCAAAAGGATGTGAGCAGTTCCTGGGATCCTCAAAGCTTGCTCCCACCCCCCCCCCCCTCCCCGTGATGTGCAATTTCTCTGGCCCAAGCAAGTGTGTTACAAGGGAAGACAAGCCAAAATAAATGCAAAACACTCATTTTCCTCTAGCTTTGAGCACACATCATGCATAAATTAAAAGGGGGGGAGGAAGAGAGAAGGAAAGGGGGATCCTGCTTGTTAGCTCAGCTCGCTGGCGTTCCAGAAAACTTCCAAAAACAAGGATAACGTTTGACATACGCGTAGCACGGCTTCACTTCCTCACTCAGCATAGCATCTCTGTTATTTGAGTTGTGTCTGACAAGCAGAAGCAGTGAGATCATGGCAGACACTGTGCCAGACAACACCGGGGCTGCACTTCTGTGCCTGACCCCTGCCAGCACCCAGGGAGGAGCGGTGCTCCCCAGCAGCACGAGCAGGGCACGCGAGCCCTCCTGCATCTGCAGCAGTCTTCAGAAGTGAATTTTTTGGTCTATGTTGCTTGGATTTTCATTTGCTTCCCTGATTATACAGCTTTCCTTTAGCATCTTTTTATATATGTATAAAGTTCTAAAATAGCAGCTTGTGAGGCTCTAACAAAAAAATACTTGCTGACTTCCAAAGAGTGCCTTTAGATGAGATAATGCCTATTTATCTAAAATATTGAATGGGTAGGGAGAAATATCAACACAGAAACTGATAGGCACACAAGAGGCTTTCTTTCCTTCTCTTTCTGAAGAGACTTTAAAGCTGAATAAACACCTTGGAAAAGCACAAGCAATATAGGGATCTCCTGGGCGCTGAACCTGACCTTTCCAAGTTCAAAACACACATTTCAAGGCTGGTGCTGCACACCCTTGCTCACAAGAGCAGTCCTACAGATTCCAGATTTCCTTTGGTGGGATCTGTGGGATTGGTGGGATCCATGAGGCCGTCCCAAACTTTGTTAATGCTTTTTGTTTTCTTGATCAAGCGAAAGCATTCCTGCAATGTCTCCTTAGCATTAATTTCATGCTTGTGATGATTAGCATATAAATCTAAAAGCATGTGTTGGTTTATCCGAGGGATTTTTTCCCCATATTCAACAACTAGCAGCTATTAAAGAAAGCACAACCCACCCGAAAACAGTTAACTCTCCAAACAGCAAGAGTGAAGCCCACCAGCTCCACCCCATGCTGTGGGCCCAGCTCTGGCTGCCCAAGGCCCACCCAATGCATCCTGGGCACCGCCAGGGATGGGGCACCTATCAACTTTAAACATACACCACTTGCATTCATGTTTTGTTGCTGAACACATCATGAAGACGGGATGCACTTCTGCCCTGGGTGGCTGTGGCACGTAGACAGCTCTGCCACGACACCCAAAGTGCCCCTGGGGGTTACGCTCATGTTTTCTGTGCACAGGAGGCAGAGCTGTGCGAGCAGCAGACGTACGTGCTATCAGCAGATATCTTTCTTGTGTCTGTACTAATGCTATTCACAAGGTCTCCAGCTCTCCTGCCTGATAGAGTATTGATCCCCCAGAGTGCAAAGTCCAGCATGCCATTAGTCCAATCTGTTTTCAAGCTGACACAATCCCATCATTTGTCATCTTCTCCTGTCCCGCTGTGTTTGTTTAGGAGCAGGATATTTGCTTTATCTGTCACTTTCCAATCCTCACTGTATTCTTTACCTGACACGGACTTTATTGGGTCCACAGTTTTCTCAGAGTCATTAACAAGAGGGATTTGGGCATGCTGATGAGATCACTGGGCAACAATGATGTCGATGGCTTGGGAAGCAGCCACGAAATAGACTCAAAATATGTTCTGAGGGGGACATGCCTTTGGTATGACCATGCAAAACTGGACCCTCCCCTGAAGAGATGGAGAAGAGTCCACTTGGTCAGCAGCTTGGGACCAGGGCTGCTGGGAATCCCAGTGCTGGCCTCGTGGCACAGAGCGATTCGGTGCTTTTGTTCTCAGATGCACTTTTTACAACTTGCAGATTCTGTAGGAGCTTCACAAGCTTTGGTAACACGGGATCTTAAAATAAATACAAGCAAGACAACCATCCCCGGGCTAAGCAAGCTGCAGCACAGCCACACTTACATTTAATTACACCTAAGTTTAATTACAAAGCAAGCCCAAGAGCTGAGGCTGCAGTGAAGCAGCTCAGCCCTCATAAACATCACCACCACGGCTTCCTCCTGCCTGCCCAGGGCCCACGGGGACCTCTCCACTGTGGGGCAGACAGTCCCGGTGCACCAACCCCCTGCACAGCACAGGCTGTGCTGCAGAGCAGTGTGCACTGAGTGCTGGCAGTGCTCCCTCTGCACCAGCAGCCCCAGAACTGCTCTCACAATGCAGCTGATGACTGCACAGCAGCACTGACTGCCATTGCACTGTCTGCTGTTCCACCCCTCACCTCTGCATCACTGTTTTCTCCCCATCAGAGACTTTCTGGGTGCTCCTGTTGCCTTTCCCCTTTTGTTTTGGGGGCAGCAGGAGGAGTGCACGGAGATACAAAGGGATCACAGACGCACAGAGGTTGATTTCCTTCTCTCATTGTCCAGAGCTGCCTCGCACAGTGCCTGGCTCTTCCCACCTCCTGTCTACGTGCCCTTCTTTTTTTGCAAGATGATTCCTTTTAGCACCGTGTTCTTTATGCTGGGAAGAGTGGTGAAAGGATGAGGAGGAAGCAGACGAAAGCTGGGCTGTGTTGGTGGGACACACCGGTGGGACGGGGGACAGACGGGGCCGACCATCACACAGCACCGTGCCCTAAAAGCAGGAGCAGTGTGTGCTCTGTGAGTGAGCACCATGTGAATTTATGGACCAGGCCCCCGCGTCCTCTCCCTTACACATATTGGGGATAAGGTTACGTTTTATTTGTAGGGAATTTTATGGCAGCAAAGCCCATTCATTAAAGAGAAAAGAGAAAAAGCAGACGATTGTTACCCAGAAATCCCCGTCGGTTCTCCCCCAGTTGTTTACCCTTTAACTTTTTAAAGGAATTCTCAGACAAAGATGCTTTCTTTCTCCACTGGAAGTGGAAGGGGAGCGGGGGAAGGTGGATCCCAGTGCTGCACAACCCCTGCGGATCCCAGTGCTGCACAACCCCAGCACCCCGAAAACTGCCTTCCCTTTCACCGAGACCTTTCTGGGGCTCTCTTCAATATTCACCTTAAAAAAATATATGTATTAAAACTTCCCAAGTTCATAAGGACGGATCCCTGGGTAGGACTTTTATTAAGTCTTTTCTATTTACTTCCTACCTAGATAAGATCTTAATCACAGCCCCCAAATTATCCGCAATGACATTTATCAACTCTAGTCATCTTTTCTTTAGCATGCTCCGCCTGACCAGTCGGCTTTTCTTCCACCCCTTCCTTTCAATGGAAGTTAATTTCGAGTACATGATTTATCTTGCTGGGCTAACAGCGCCGAGGCAGCCCACCTTTTCAAAGGGCTGGCCAGGGAGTGAATTATAGCAGAGTTGTCCAGTGATTGCGTTCCATAGGGAAGGAGAATAGGCAGCCAGTGTGTTGCCCCGATGCGGCGCTGGGACCTTTTCAGCAGCCGAAGAAAAAAAGATTGGGCCTCTGACCGTGGGGCTGACAGGCAAGCGTTATATCAGCAGACAAAGGCTCGAATACCTGAAAGGATCAGAACTCCATGTACTCAGGGATGTGATGTTGTTTACAACACCCGACGCTGACCCTATCCCGAATTTCCATGATATCAGCGCCGCGGTCTCTGAGCCTCTGCGCGCTCCTCTCCCCGCATCCTCGCGGCGATTTGCGTGCGGGGAATTAGCAGCGCCCGCGTCAAATCCACCAACACTCTGAAAGCCTTTGCACACATTCTGCTGCAAGCGTCGCTGAAATGTATAATTTCCCTGCATGCCCTGTATGTATCCAGGGGCTCTGTTTGGTTTGGCAATGGGCTTCATTCAGTATCTATTAACATTCAACTTCTATTTGTAAAGGGCATGTACAACCCACTCAAGTACATATTTGGCACGAGCTGCAGCCATTTAGTGTTGGTCCAGGAGTACAGCTGGTGCCATCTGGGGTGGGATAATAAGAATCTTTCACAGAGATCTCAGAAGCTGTGTTTTCATCTTCCCCGTCCCTTCCCTCGCTGCGGGGATGGGGGGGCTGTGAGCTGCACCCGGTGCTGCCCATAGGGACTGCAATCTGTGGGTCCGGGCACCCTGACACCCCAGCAGCTCTCAGGCAGCACTCTCTCAGGAACCGAGCTCCACGTTCCCTTCAGATTGGATTGCACAACTCAGAAGCTGCAGCTTCTCCACGTGAGGTGAGAGACCGTCAGACGGAAGAGCTTGCAGCGCGTGGTGCAGGCTTTCAGCCCGAGTTAGTGGGGAAGGTGAACTACTTTGATCCAAAATCACTTGGCAATATTGAGAACCCGGAGCTGGACAACTTGCAGCCTGCATCCTCATAGCTGGCTCTCCCTGCCTGCTGGCATCACAGTCACACCCCGGGCTCTTCTGCCAGGCAGTGTTTATGTTCCCAGTGCATGCTCCCTAGCACTGACTTCGAGGCTGTATGGGAAAATGTCCATTTCTTTTTGGCAGTTTATTTGCAGGTGAGGATGGTGCCTTCCTTGTTTAATAATTATTACTTCATAATTAGGAGGCAGGGTACTTCTGCATGAAGTGACACTGCTGCTTCAGTCCCTGACCTCTCCAAAGCGAAACCAGCACATGTTGGGAGGGTCCACTGCAAATTTAAGATGAAGGCAGTGTGCAGAGCTACATCCACACAAACCTGCTCTGCCTTCCAAAAAGCAAACACTCATCTGCACCACTTGTTCCCAGTGCACCACCCCCAGACACGTAAGGAGCTTGTCCTTCCCTGCATGAAGTTTCAAATACCTTTCTCCACTGACCACGTTACTTGAGCCTTTGTTACGATGCAGGGGAAGGATGGGAACCCAGCACACCACATTCCTGCCCCAAACACCGCAGCTCCCAGCCCAGCACTGACCAACGGGGACCTTCAGTAAGGGGAAACCGTGGGCTATGTCACAGGTCACGTGCAATGCTTAAAACCATATTCACCATTCAGTGCAGAATGTGGGTAAAAATGTGGTGCTGTACAGGGGAAAAAAGGGTTTTCCTCCTTTTGTACCACGTGTAGCTGCAATAGCAACTCTACCTGTGAGTGGTCCTTGCAGCAACGTGCAGCTTCCCAGCAAGAGCTGAAATCTGAGCTCCAGTGTTTTCTCTTGGTTGGATGCAACATTCTCATGGGATCGATGCTATCCCACAATCGGTGATGGCACAGGAACTCAGATGGAAAATCTTGCTGATAATCTTTTGATGTTCAAATACAAACTGAAGCCCTGTTATCGAAGATGCACACTGTTCCCAAACACTGCTCCACCTGCAAGAGGACAACTGGCACGAGAGGGACCAGCCGTGAAAACCAGCCCAAAGCCAAGCAGATACCACCAGTAAACATTTCTCCTCTAGCCAAGATAAAGACATCTCGCAGCGTGGTGCACACAATGAGGTGCTGCCCTGGAGAGAAGCAGGTTGATCAGAAAAAGGTGTATTCATTCTTGCAACTGCTCCTTGGCTACTGCTCTGGCAGCCACGCCGTGCTGCTGTGTTCTGGGTCACCAACAGCCACAGCTCAGGGGAGTGCTGCAAACACAGAGCACCTTCAGCACCACCAAGAGATGCCCGATTTCTCCAAGCTCCTCAAATCCGACACCGCAGGGCATGTCTGGAGAGCTGCACACAGCTGTTTCCTGAGCCCATCTTCACACAGAAGGTCACGAATCGGCAACTGGAGAAATCAACACGTATACACAGGGGGACAGAAGCCATTCCTGGGCTTTAACAGTGTGGAGAACACTTGCTAATGTTTCATGAATAGGAGAAAGAAGAGCACGTTGCGCAGTAAGATGTGAATCTGTTCTACTGATGTCCCCAGCAAGATAAGAGATGAAGGAAGCCACTACCGTTGCTAATAGAAACATGTATGTACCACATGGCTGACGCTGTATGAACTATGAAATCCATCCAAATCCATCTCCAAAATAATTCCTCTTATTCAACTGAAGGCCTCCTTGTGACAGTAGGAAGCACCACAAACTGGAGAGACAACTCCTGTCTTTTGTTTTGGACTGGGGTTTGGTGGCTCTGTGTGAACACACAGGGAAGGAAACATTCTACCCGCGGCAGCACGGGAAGCTTTCATTATTCAAATGGTTGGATTTCAACAATGTAGGAATAAACTGCAGATGTGGGGAAAAAATAATTAGGAGTGCAACAAAACGCAAGAGCGCATTAGGGCGTTAAAAGGGTTGGAAGTGTGAAGCCCAAAAATAAACATTCTGCCTAATTTATTAATGCTGTGTTTTGGTGTGCGCAAACCGAATCAATATTTGAAATCACTGCATGAGAGCTTGTGTTTCCAGCTGGTGCAGGGACACAAGAACTGGACAGAATGTGTTTGGAGTAAACCTTCCCACTGCAGCGCTCTCAGCATCACGTTTGCTCTTAGTGGCACAGAACGCACATTATTCTCTGTTTGCATTAGGATTAACTTTGTGGGTTGACACTGAAGAACTGTAAAAAAGAGTTTTTAAAACCCTCACTTTTGTGATCTTTTATTAACCACATCAGCTACTCTGAAAGCTGACCCAACTGGCAATAAAGACAACCGGATTTGGAGTGCTTTCTTAAGGAAAAAAGCCTCCCAGATGCGCGCTCGCATTTGGGGACTCCGCAAGGGCTGCCCCATGGCACAGTTGGGACTGCCCCCACCTCAGGTGTTGCTAGCAAAAATATATATATATAAAAACACTCAAAACTCTCCCAAAGAAGCGATGAAAATGCCCTTCTCCTCCTCCTCTGTGTGCTGGAAGCACAGCAGAGCCACAGGAAATCAAACGTTCTGTGAGAAAGCCAAACCATGCAAGCCTGGCTGGTGGGACAGAAGGCGAGGAGAGGGGCAGCTTCCCTCCAGTGGGGCAGGAAGGATGCGAGCTGCCCATCCCACCCCACTCAGAGCTGTGGGTGAGACCCACAGCCACGGTGGGACTCCATCATTCCCCAGGGAAGGACGGCACAGCACGGTGGGAGCAGAAGGAAGGAGCTGGAGTGTGGCAGCAGGAGCACATCTGTCCATAGGGACAGACCCTGCACCGTGAGCCCAGGGAACAAAACAGACGCCCCCAACCCAACCAAACAACAACAGAACAAAACAAGCAAACAGGAACAAAAGATACTGAAGACTACACAGGCTATCTCGGAGCACTGCGTCCAATGGGACAGTGCTGCTCCTGAGCCGTGCATTTCAGGAATGTCGGAAGCTCAGTTTCCTTTGGTACGTGCCCTTTGTGCTGGGGCGTGATTTATTTACTAATTCCAACTTGGCTGAGCCAACCTGTGCTGAACTGCACTAAGACAAGCCAGGCCTGGTTTGGTCTGAAAGAGCCACGTCTGCTGAGTGTTCTAGCCCGGCTTGAGCAGATCCTTTGAACAAAGCACCTGGATTACACCACTGAAGTTGGTACAAACCCCAACATGAGGATGCTTGACAAGCAGCTGTCCACTGAGCCCAGCAGACACCAACCCAGAGCACATGCAGCAGGGAGCAGAGCCCCGAGGAAGTGCTGTCCCCGAGCGGCAGCACGTGGTTGCCAAAAGGGCAGTCCATGCACAGCCCCACTGTTGTGCAGGAGGTCCATCCGCACGGCAAACCTGACAAATGTCTGATTATTACTATTATTTTTTTTAAGTGGGCTTGCTCTCTCTGGGTCACTTTACTCAAGCCTGCCCAACCTTGGTAATAATGAGCTGAGGCTGGTTAAGCAGCTAATTAGCATGCCGTTTGTTAGACGAGTTAAGAATGTAATTATTGTGAGTAGGCAGAGCCTGCCGATGGAATGCATTTTGAAGGTTACCATAGGAATCTTTCCTTGGTCTATTCATTCCGAGTGTAATACTAATCACTATCATAAGGAAAGGATTGCTTGGATATAGACTGTAGGTTAACATCTGATTAGATTTCCAGTGAACAAAGCGACCCGGGAGTTTGTTTGTTAACCCTTTGGGTCCCTGCGAAGTGCCACGCATGGGGCTCCGTGTCAGCTCTGGGTGCAGGGGGTGGGCTGAGTGCCATCCCACAGCAGGGCTGGCACCACCAAAACCGGCGTGCCCAGCTGTCCATTGAGGAGCTTGGCATCTGTAGGTTGGTTGGGTGCAAGTTGTGCTGGAGAACCAAGTAAACCAAGTAAAACAGTACTGGGGGAAAAGCGCGGAGCAGAACCATGGTGTTGTTCATCTATGTAGATGAAACTTGAAGCTCCCTGAGCACGCAGCACGGGGTCCTGCAAACCCAGGGCCCCATCTGCTCCTCAAGACATCATCCAGCTGACAGTGCCCGGCACCCAGCGCCGTGTCTCGCTCCTGCACTGCATCAACCCAAGCCCTGGGCAACCACGAAGCCATTTCCAGCTCCCCCAGCCCAGCGCAGCACTGCGGGGCGGGCACCCCGCTCAGCTCCCTCGGTGTCCTTTTCCATGAAGGCACCGTGGCTGTGCTGCGGGGTGTGAGCGTGCTACCTTTTGTCAGAAAGGAAATTCATGTAAATTCCTCCTTTGTTCCCTCTGCCCCCAAAAGTCGCAGTCGGCAGAGATCACGTTTATCACAGTGCCGCTCTAAGAGCCGTGGATGTTCATTAAATCGCCTCTGCATATTTTGCTCTTTTTTTCCCCCCTCGAGGCAGCCTACCAAAATCTCCCCGTGGTGTTCCTTAGCTCTTACCCTAAAAATATGACAAAAAATGAGGGAGTGAATGCCACAATCTGAATGCATTCTGTGTCCAGCATCACGCTGTTCGCAGCTCCGCCGCGAGGCCCAAGGCTCGGTGGGAATTTACAATTCATCGGCGACCAAACTATTTTAATGTTATCAACACATCTTTACCCTGGCATACGAGAGTGTGACTTATGAAGAGAGAAGCAATTTGTTGCGTGAATTTCATCCTTTGTTATTGAAAGCTGCTGGATTTGGATGTATAAAGACCTGTGCCATTAAGCCACGGGGCAGAAGCATCCTATGGGCTAACAAGTTTGTTTGCTTGTTATTATTATTTTTTTTTAATACAAATTACTTTAAAAGTAGCATTATGTGGGACCCTGAAGGTGCTTTACTTAAATCTTGTGCTTCTTCCAAAAGATTGTAGAATATGGAGAAAAATGAATGGAACAAACCGTGATCTCGACTCCATAGGAAAATACCAGCTGATTTCTAACCAAATTAATGTATGTAATTCAGCAGTGTTACAATTGTCCAATCCAATGCACCTCGAAATAACTGTATTTATTAGAAAATGTGCAGTTAATAAAACAGGCATTTGTCTGGTCGTTTTAAGGAACTGCACAGAGACCGAGGAGGATCTCTGTGAAAGGACAACCTGGCAGCTCTGCAGCTCCTTCTCTGCTGCAAAACGGCGTCTGCTTCAAGTGGCAGATCTCACTTGTAAAGGAAAGCCTTAAACATGTGGGAGGACCAAAATAAGCACTTAAAGTCACTGACAAAAGGTTTCTATGGATGAGATCCATTTTTTAAGTAATTAACCAACTCAGGTTTTCAAAAAAATCCAATCAAACCCCACATTGGGATCGTTGCAGACCGCCGTCCCAGCAGCGCTGCCACAGCAGCCATGTGCTCACCAACACTTCTGTGAGCACAGACCTCCTGGCAGCACACGTTTTGTGTAGGGCCAGCTCTTCCCACGAGCAACACTTCAGGACTGAGGCATCAGTTTTAGGAAGAAAATAAATGGTGTTTTTCCTGAAAGAGCAAAGGACCAAATCACGTCCATCCAAAGGGTGGAAGAGCTAGAACGAGGGCTTTTTTTTCTATATTATTGCAAATCCAAACGTCATTTTCATCAGTTTATTTTCTCAAGTTTTGTATACAAACAAGAGGCCAGGAAGCCAAGAGGAATGATATTTCGATCCAGCTTTCCCTAGATTACCAGACTCAACAAGAAATGGAAAAGAAGTGTTCTTTGCAAACCATTGTTCTCAAGCCAGTTCTTTCACGCTATTTTTGGCTAATTAAATTAATCTGGTAAGCAGGTGTAAAACCACTTGTTTAAGCAATGGTTTGGGTTGCTAAAAGGAGAGATTGGGGGTATTTGCACAGTGAGAGGTTTGTACAAGGGAGCATTAAACCCTATCAACAAGAGGAAACTCCACTCAGGATGCAGCAAATCCTGTTTAGCACTTATACCAAATCGTACCAAAAGCAAAATGCAGCCTGCTTCTAATCCAGCATACTAACATGAAGGTGAAGTATCATCATCTGTTTTCTTAGGCTGAAAAGTCTGTCCAGATATGTTGAATATGTTTTGCATAGCTAATGCCTGACACGGTGAGTAGAAACAAATAAACGTTGCTGTCCTTTGAGACTTGGGCTGTATTTGCAGTCAGTGCTGTGCTCAGTTTTGACTCCAGACTCAGCTCTTAATTGCAATGGGAGCTTTTTCCACATGCATTTTATTTGGCTGAAATAGAAACCGAGCAGTTACCAATAAAGACTGCAGACAAGCACAACGCTGAGCACCCTAAGTCACCAAAGGGAAATATTTTGCAAAATTAATATATATATATATATACCAATCAGATAAATATGTATCAACGAAGACCCAGAACGCTGTCTCACCTACGCAGAACTATAACAGATTGCTCTCAATTTGCAAATATTAAAGATTACTTTGGTGCAACCATTACAGTTTGACAGTGAAGAGTAACAGCCAACATGAAGAATGCTTGAGTGATTGTTTTAAACTATCTGCCTCTGGGTTAGAAGCACATTGGAGAGGAATGGCAGTCCAACTCCTGGAGGGAGCCCAGCCTTCCTGGGTCTCCCAACAGCTGTAGACCACTGTGCAGCACCATGTTTTGTGGCACACTGAGCTCATTGCTCAGTACTTGGTCCACCCACCCAGCACCCATATATCCCTGCTGCATCGCCAGAGCACCCAACAGGACTGCATTCACTCCCACCAAGGCACATACAGGTGAGACACCACAGTAGCTGGGGTTTGGGAGGGAGAGCTGTTGGGGTGGGAGATGGGAGGATCATGGTGACGTGAGCCATGGCTGCACAACCTGCATCCTCACAGTGCCAGGGCCTTGAGAGAGTGAAGAGGAGGGACATAGAGCAGAAGCAGTGGTGTTGATGCCCATGGACTCCTCAGGACACGACGTGCTCAGAGTCACTCGTGCACTGAGAGATGCTGATGCTCCACCTGACGTTGGTTCCAATGGGAGGACACGAGAGTTGAGCAAAACAGCCCTGACCTGTGACAGTGGCTGCATCCCTTCTCTTCTCCCCCATCCCAAGCACTTCTGCTCACACCCCCCACCCGCCCCTTCCAGATCTGCTCCTGTTTTTCGTCTATTTGTGAAGGTGCCCAAGACAGGAGCTCACTTAATACGTTCCCTTACGCTTGTGGCGCAACAGCCTATTCAGTACAGATAAGCCCCTTTAGAAATGAAGGGGAATTTAATTCAGTGCTTGAGTGACAGCAGGAAGATTTATCCCCTCAGTAGACAATACGGCTTTTGGGGCTTTAATCTTGCCCAGACAATGGGCTGTTTCTCGGCCCTCATCTTGTGCCTTTCCCACGATGTTCGGTGATTAACTGGGGCTCCATTGGATGGAAGCCACTATCTCTCATTTAAGAGTGTTTGCGCCTCTGTCAAGGACCAGGCAGGGAGGTGGGAAGAGGAGAAAGGAAGGGGAGGAGGAAAAGTTGAACTCATCCAGGAGCAATGCTGCGAGGCCGGGCGCGGGTGGGGGGACATGGATGGGGACGGGCACTGCCACCTCCCAGCACTGCGGCTCAGCCCAAGGATGCGCTGCTGCAGACAGAGCTCCTCCCTCATTTCATTGTGGCCTTTGTTGAGTGAAGCACTTGTCACAGGCTGGAACCCACCAGCCCTTAGGTATATGCTGCCTGAATTTAAGCGTATGTGATTCGCTATGAGAGGATTCCAAGCGCACTGAAGACATTCAGAGCACGAGATGAAGTTGTGCACTTGGTTTGAAAAGCACTGATAGCAGAGGGCAGCCCACCGAGAGCACCAGGAACACTGCAGAACGTCAGATGCTCTGAACACCTTACGACGGAGGTATTTATTGCCCCACAGGTGTTGCACAAAGTTATGGACAACTGTGTTTTCATGAAGACTGTTCCATCCCTGGAAGGAGCAGCCACCACTGCTGCTGGACTTTGTCCATCAATGGTTTCTGTTCTTCTTGGGAGAAGAAAACCCTGCTGACACCAAAGCTTCAGTTCAGATGAGTGTAACCTTGCAGTAAGTGAGGAAAGCATCGTACAGGAGCACAGAGGGCTCCTTCTCACTGCAGGTGGCCAAGGGGCACAGTCCCACCAGACCCCACTGCCCGTGTTGCAGCACATGGCCATGCACTGCAGCCCAGGCTGGGCTCTGCAGTCAGCACTGTGGGCTGCTGCCAGGCGTGGAGCTCTGCTCCTCTGGCTGAAAGATGCTTTGTGTTCGCCATCATACATGGTCTGTTCTCTGATCCTGCATAGCTGGATGACTCAATCGGTCAAAAAAACAAAAAGTGTCGCAGAGTTCTCTGCTGTTGATGAGAATGTTTGGGAGCAGCTGAGCCAAAAAGCAGAAGTGTCTGTTCCTGCTCGCATGGGTCAGAGAGGAGCGTGTGACCCAATGGCCACAACCACACCGGGGCCACCACCACCATCACTCCTGCGTGACCTCCCCACTGGAGACACAGTCATAGAACCACAGAACCGTGAAGACAGAAAAGACCTCGAAGACCCCAAGTCCAACTGCCATCCCATCCCCATCACACCCACCAAACCATGACCCAAAGTGCCACATCTCCACACTCGCAGACCCCTTCCCTTTGTCTTTGGCTCCTGTGAACTTCTCAGGAGCCCTCTGAGGGCTCACTGTGGTTCCTGGGAACCTTCCAAGCTGAGATGGCCTGAGCTGAGAACACATCTCCCCACAAGCTTCAAGTGCAGAAGGGCTTTGGTTTGCTTTTGCTACCCCTCTGTCTGAAGATAACAGCCCCATCTTCCTCATCCCTCTCTGTAAGTGAGAAGTGCATGAGGTGCAGTCCCCGGGCATGCCATGGTCCCTCCTCCCCTGCAAAGCCTCAGTGCCATCAGCGCTGCAAAACAATAACTGGAGCTACGTGGGGATCTGCACCCCGGACTATTTTCCCTGTCTGGCCTCCAAGCCACTCCAAGTGCTGCTTTTCTGTTCTATTTTAAACAGTGGATGCAGGGAGGAGGGAGAAAAGAGCACGAGAGGAACAAAAATAAGATTAAAATGAAAGACCATATATAGGGAACCCGCAGAAAAGCAAAAGTTGGGGCCCGATTCCCTTATCACCTCCACTGCTGTGAACCCACTGCACCCAACTCACAGAGACCAGAACTCGGCAGCACCTTCGCCTGGTGCTGTGTTTGGAGGAAGTGGGGCAAGTAGAAGGAAAATTACTCTGTCCAGGCTTCCTGAAAACTGCGAGGCACTTCTGCGGCAGCGGCTGAGGGGCAATGCAGCTCTGCAATTACGAGAAGTGCAGCAGAGGAGCCCAGCTCAACCTGCAGCCCAGCACAACGGTGTTCAAAAGAACGAAACCCCGCCTCAGCATCCCTGCTGGCGTTACAGGCTACGGCCAGTATCAGACTGGTTTAGCAGTTGGTTTGCTGCCTTGGAGCTAAGCTGCAGAAAACACTGATGGGAAGCACAGAGCCCTGTGCCCTCCTCCAGTCTTTGCCAGAGCCACAGAGGGACACGACAGCCATTGTGCATAGAAGCTCACCTTGTTTTTCTGTCAAGCATCCTTAACTTCCCAAGCCCCAGCTCAGGACAGCATCAAAGCAAAGGTCTCCTGAAAGCTGCTTTGCTTTGCAATTGCTGTATTTTAACAGTGCCACCAACTCTTCATGAGCTGACCCTTCTCCTCAAATAATCCACTTAAACACACACATTAAAAATGCTCTTCAATGTAATGACACCGTCCCATTACTGCCGGCGTTACCCAGACATAATGCCCTGGAGGGAGCACAACCCATGGGCTGAGGGAGCACACTCAGACTTTTGTCCTGGCCGACACAAACGAGGCACAACTGACAGCCCAAGGGATCAAAGTCTCCCCTTTATCAACACACACTTGGCAGAAATGTAAACTTCCCCATATATGGCTTCATAAATTTGTTTGAACTTACTTGAAAACCAGCTAAAGATGTTTCAAGGAGTTAAAACTCGCTGCCCCTTTCAACTTCGGGTTGTGAACAAGAAAGGCAGCCCAGGTACATTATTATACTGTGGAAGCCAGTTTTTCTTCCACCCACTGGTTTTAAGTTGGCAGGGGAGGAGAGCTGTGCCGAGATCACGGCATCGGGCACCTCTTGGTAATGAGGAAAGGTAGAAGAAAGCATCCAAAGTTTCTTTTCCTGTGAAGGCAGTCTGACAGTGAACTGCTGACTTATTTACAGAAATAATCAATTTGGTGCAAATCCAAACCAGCTCACTGTGCAGCACCCCCATCAGCCCCCCACGGCCGCTGTCCCCCTTGCTGAAGGTGGAGGAGCAGATAAGCTGGGCAAGGAATGACTGCAAGAGAAGAGTGACCTTATCAGGAAAAGGAATGATTAACAGTGAGGCGGGCAACCAGGAACACGCAGCAGTTCCAAGGGTACACGACCAAGAGCCAATGGGCGCTGGGACGTTCCCGACCTTACTCCCATTTCCATTTCTAAAGGAAATGGAACATGTTTTCTCAAGAAGTTCGAGTTTGAAGATCCAGGTGGTGTAAGAAACCCGGAGTTCTGGTGAAAGAAAGCACAGCACCGTGCTCATGCTGTGTCTGGTGCACTCCTTTCTCCTTTTTCTTGCCCTGAGCAGACCATGACCTCCTGGAGGACCTGGAACCAGGGCAGGGTGAGCAGGGAGGAATGCCACAGCTCCAACTCAGAGCCAAGAGCCGACAGGTTGAGATAGAATTGAGACTAGAGACAAAACTTAGGATAACCAGAGGCTGCAGAACAGCAAAGCCAGCACTGCGACGCGATGCACTCGGGGAAAGTTTCAGAGAGTTTTAAGCAGAAGTGCAAAACCACTCACAATGTCTGAACAAAGGGACTGTTTGAATTGTGTCGTTGGTCAGTCGGGCAGAAGCACCTACCAGAATCCTGCCAACAGCCGGCGCGACCCAGCTCTTCTCATCTACTGCCCTGGAAGTGCTGTGTACGTGGGTCTGACGCTGCCCCTGAAGTCAAACCCACATCTCTGGGTACAGAAAATGCTGCAGACACTTTTCCTAAAGGGCCAATGAAACTGCTTTACCTGAGCAGCCGCCCGCTTCAAAGAGGAGGGGTTGGAGATGTGGGTTTTGTCTGCAGGAAAGGCAAGGGAGCAGATAGAGACAGAAAGGGGAAGGAAAGAGGGGAAGAGCCAAGAAGGAAGCACCCGTCCTTTGACACCTTTCTGATAGAGATTTGCAAAGCAGAACATAGCCCTTCCCTCTCAGCCTAATCTGACTTCAGAAGAGCCCCGTGCGGTAAATGGGGTGCTGCAGCCCATTGCCTTCGAGGGCTCCGTCCTCAGAGCTGCAGAATGCTTTGGGTTGGAAGGAACCTTGCATGCAACCCCAGCAGCTGGGGCTCTGCTGAGCCCCTGCACATCACCATGCAGTGCTGGGAGAGCCAGAAGAGCTGCGTGTGCAGAGCACCTCGCACACCGCGGCAGCGATCCCAGCTGACACACAAAGCAGCGACTCGTAGACCTGTGCTCCCTAATTTCTGTACCATCATTACAAAAAATGCAAAGGCAAATCAGAGGAGTAACGCTGGTACGAAAATCCCTCTGTGCCAAAATTCACTTCAGAAAAAAAATAGTTTTTGTTTTGTTTTGTTTTTTACCCCAGCAGTGCTACAACTTTGAACTCTGCAAAACTTCATCCCCAAATGCATTGACTTCTACATTATCTGACATTTCCTCATTAGCTTCTTTCCTTTCTCTCTTTCCTTTGCAAAAAGGCCCTTGAGTCGAACCATGTCAGAAGTCTCAGAAATTTGACAGATCTTACATTTCCAGCTCATTTTCTAATGAGTTTGTACATCAGGACTGATTAGTGTAATAAAGAATTCATGAAGCAAATAAATGTAACATGAAGACACCTTGAAGAGAGGAAAGAAAAAGCGAGTCAAATATGTTGAGAAAAGGTCTGGCCTTTTTAACCTTCATTTAATCGTTCTGACAAAGACACTTCATCAAAGAGCCTTGGCAGGTATTCGGACTTTGTGTGCATAAATATCAGGCTTTGAACTTTCTCTCCCCAGCATTACCCAGGAGATCCCATCATTAGCCTAATTCAGGCAACTCCTTATCAAACAAAGCTGTGGCCAACCGTGCCCTGACCTGCCAAGCAAGACTGGAGCACCCCGACCCAACCCATTGGGACATGGTGGTTGTCTGCTGCTGGGACTGCACGTAACCCTGCCAGGCAGAAGCACTGCACTGTTTCTTCCACAGGAGGCACAGCTTTGCCACTTTACAACAAAAGCCCATCCCTAGATTCACGTGCATTTTATTTTCACCATCTTTATTTTCTGTCATCCCCCACTTATCTTCTAACTGCACTGAAGTCCCCGGACTTTGATGGGCTTAAATGAGTTTGCACGAAGACACAAAGACAATTTCCCTCTGGATGCAAACACTGTCATGCAGAACTGGCACAAAACTACCACCTAGATGTCCACATCCTATGGGCAAGAAATACCAGGATGGTTTGTAATTCTGAGTTGGAAAAAAAAAAGAAAGAAAATATGCTTTTTGGAACAGAAGCAGATGTCTTCTCTTTGCTACAGAAAATGCAGATCTGGGGAGGTTGGTGCAACCCCTGCAGCCAATGGGCAATAGTTCTGGTGCAGGTGTTGGGATGAGCAGAACACCTCAGGCAGGTTTCAGGGCACAGCTCTGCGGGGCAGCCCATGGTGCTGTGCAGCCTCCAGCAGCACTGCTCCTTGGGAAGCTGCAGGAAGATTCCTCTGAATAGGGGCTGTATGCAGACAGTTCAAAGGAGTCCTTGTCCTGTGCAGACTGGGTCTGCATGGGAACTCATTTTTTTGTTCTTAGGAAGAAAGCAAAAACCCACAAGAAAAAAAAAAAAAAGAAGAAGAAGAAGAAGAAAAAGAAAGAAACCAAAGAAACCTCCAGCAGTTCAAAGGGTGTTTCATCAGTGCCTCAGTCCCCAAGAGCAAGGACCCCTTTGTCACCACCGGGTGACAACCAGTCCTGTGAGTGGGACATGCACTGAGCAGAGCTGCTGCAAAACCCTCCATGGCACGCTGCAGAGCTGCCTGCACCATCCCCTGCATCACTGCTGTTCTGCTGAAGGCTTCGAGATGGAGAGCTTGAACTAAAAAAATAAATAAGGTGGTCTAAATCTGATTCCCCTCGAAATGATACAAGCTAATTGCTTGTCAGGTTCTTACTGCTCATTTAATCAAGTGATGTATTTTAAAAAGTCACTAGGAGCTGTCGCATAGGAACGCTCCCCCTCTGCCCACTTCTTATTTTCTGTGCCCTTTTGACCCATTTCTTCCAGCCACTTTTTCTCCCTTATTCTCCTTTTTCACCTCTTTGTGTTGTGCGTCCCTCACCCGCATCCCACTCCAGCTCTTCTGCAGTGCTCCAGCCCAAACCCTCACCCTCTGCCTTCCAGTTGTCTGCACACTTATCCTCCCCATCCCTGAATATTACAGAAGGAACTCTATTTCCCTCAGTGCAGAGAAACGCAGGAGAATCAGCACAGGTGAGAAGATCCGAGAAGATCCGGCCAACGTGAGAAGAAATACAAAGCTAACCTGAATGGATATGGAAATGGGATAATAGGGAACGTGTGTCCAGCCACTTTGGCATGACATTCCTAATATCTATGATAAAATCAAGGCACGGTGTGATTGGTGCAGACCAGGCAGGCCCTCAGCATGCTGAGCTAAATAACCGATTCTGTATTTGTTTTATGGCACAGGGAACTAGATGCCCTCCACCAAGGTGACCTTCCAGGTAATCCCACCCCACCACCACTTCTGTCAATGAACTTCTCCAAACGCCGCGGCCGCGCGGAGCGGTCCCACCGCAGTGCTGGGGAGGGGACAGCTCTTCCCATGGCACCAGCCCAGGCTGAGAAGCAAACCGTGCCAGATGCAGCTTGTCAGGTCAACAACAACCATGTTTAAGTACAATTTTTGAAATAATCACTTACAAAACTAAGCCTACACCTTTGGAAAAGCGTGCTGCAGTGAGGTGGAAGAAGGAAACATGCAATAAATAACTTTTATTTCAAGCCTCGCTTTTGTTTTGCTCTGATTTGAGTGAGAGATGAAGGGACGCTTTTATACTTTAAAACACTGATGAAAACTTCATCCGGAATTAAGTCCTGATCCAAACGTAGTCCCCAGAAGTGGTGGCACTGACCTCCAGCATGGAGAAGAACATCAGGACCCCACGCACAGCCCAGAGCCCAGCGGACATCGGGGGTGTGCAGTCCGGCCTCGGGCCGAAGCTCTGCACCAGCTGCAGAAAAGACTGCTAATAGGGGACACTGAG
Source organism: Cyrtonyx montezumae (assembly GCF_038088225.1). Lineage (NCBI taxonomy): Eukaryota > Metazoa > Chordata > Aves > Galliformes > Odontophoridae > Cyrtonyx > Cyrtonyx montezumae. Next base: position 1,147,678 of record NW_027071948.1, read on the forward strand.
GAAGATAAACCACTGCTGACGATGCACTGATGTTGGATGTCTCCCTGCTGCCTGTCCCCCAGGAAATTCACCAGGGTCGTTTCCATTCACCAAATGCAAGGTCGGAAGGGGCTGAAGTGGTTTTCCAGGCTGACCTGCTGGACAACAAGCCGTCCTCAAATTAATTCCTGTCTGATACATCCAACCTCAGTGCTCCCATTGCAGGCAACAGTAGAACTGCCTCAAGTCAGTGCAAATTGTCCAACCATGGAAACTGGGAACTTCCAGGAGCGTGCTCAGACATTGGGTGGGAGCAGAGAGCTGCCCAGGACAGACGAGGTGATCTTCCAGATCCCCCTTCCGATCCTATTTTCTTTGATTCTCACTTTTTCTGTACTGCTTTAGCTGTTACTCTCACTTTTAGTCTAACAAAGCCCATTTTGCTGCCAGGTGAGCACCCGGAGCTGGCAGACATTTCACCTTTTCACTTTCTCTTCATTAAACTCAACAGATTGAGCTTCAGGAGCAACAGGAAAACTGTTTATTCCTCCATTTATAGTTACACGTTTTCATTAGAATTTATGCATGAAGCTTTAGGTTACAAAGCAACAAAATGTGTTTTCTGTTGCCTTTTTTTTTTCTTTTAAAATCCACTTCACAATGAAACCCAGCCCCTGATCATCAACCGAGAATAGCAAAACAAGATGGATTGTAATCCCCTTTATTTAAACCTTTTGATTAAATTAAATCTGAAGATCCTACAGTAGGGGCTTACCCACTGCTCTCAGCTGAAAGGGGGACGAAATGAGCTGGCTTTAAAATGAAACAGGTTTCTCTTCTGACGGACTGCGAGTTACAGGATGTTGGTAGTGAACCAATTAAAACACATCTTAAAACGATAAATACAAACCAAATGTACATTAGCGGCATGTTCGGCCTTTTGTTTCTCAGCTCTATTTTGTATCTGCTTATTGCAATCGTATGTGTTTTGAAAGAGGGGGAGAAATCAAATCATTTTAGGAAATAATAAATAAAGAATTCAGCGGGGGAAACAAAAGAGGGCTGCATTTATCCCGGCATAAAACAAAACCATTCCTTCGGAGAGCGTGGTGAGAAAGAAGCCGCAGCGATCCTGGATCACCGCTCAGAAACGTGCAGACAGCATCAAAAATTCTGCCTCGGTTTAAGAAAGCAGTGTGGCATCCACAGAACATCACAGCAATGCGGGTGACACCAGCTACACACGTTCACCATTTTCACAGCAGAGCAGACAGAGATGTCCCAGGTGGAAGCGTTCCACCTTTCGCAAGTGCCCAAAGAACACAGTTTTCCTTCTTTTCTCCTCACTTCTGTGCTGTTTGGTTCTTAGCAGACTGCTCACAGTCCCAGACCCTGAGCAGATTGCCCTCAACAAAAAAACCATACAAAGTTTGCACAGTTTTTTCATTATTCGAGGCTGCAGGTAAGTAGCTGCACAGCCCTGTGCTTAGTGGAAGGAAGTATTGAAAATCTCCTTTGCTATTCCTTGTTTCACGGTTTATAACGTGATACTTATAAATACTTTGGTAGTAGATTAAGCTCCAGAGCAATGAAAACATTTAAAAAAGAGCACAAAGCCTGCAAGTGTCCAAATGAGGGACCAGAAACTCTGCTTTAAGCTCCAGGAGGGGGTTTATGAGATGTAGTGCCATGTGCCATACAATACAAGATAAACATCTGTTGTTATTTCAGTAAACTTAAATCAGATGTTAAGCTTTTTCTACAGGCGGATAGTGGCACAAAGAAGGATCTTTCTTCTTACCAAGGTGGCTGCATCCTGTGCTGGGAGAAGATTCTGGAGAGGACTGAACCGTGTGCTGATGGTGGGGGACATTCCAGGGGTGCACTCTGGAATTTCTGCCCAGAAAGGCATTGGCTGCAAGCACCAAGGGTGCACACACTTGCATGCTGGAGAGCACATCCCAGACCGGATGGATGCAATGGAATTTACCTTTATCCCCTCGCCTCTCTCAGCACCCGACAAAAAACAAGGAAGGCTTTGATTATCCACGTGGCCTTGGGGGCTAATGGCCTGCTAGTGGGTACACACCCACACAGAGGGAGAATCACAGGATCATACAGGTTGGAAAAGACCTCTAAGATCACCAAGTCCAACCATCAACCCATCCCACCATGCCCACGACCACGTCCCTCAGTGCCACATCTCTGTGCCAATACCTCACCACCATGGAGCGCCCGTTCACCACGCTCAACCCATGCTGGTTGGCCACTGGTAACATGCTTTCGTTAAACACCATCAAATAGGTCAGTTTTATATGCAGTATTCCATTATAAATTGCAAAGAATCGGTCTTAATTGCCAACTTTGACAGCTGTCTACTTTCCTCATTACACACTGTAAGCTGTAAGGTACAGCTAAGTTAATATTCCAAGCTGTTTCTGTTTTCAGCATATTAAAAGGGATCTTATATCCCCAGCACCAGACAGCATATGGAGCTCAGTGCTCCGAGCCCTGGGGTAAAACTTCCCAGGGTTGTGCTGGACCGCTGGAGATGTTGTAAAAAGGATTTTGCAAGGTATGGTTCCAGGAGCCGGGTTGCTCGTGTTCCTCTGCACAGTGGTTACTGGCAGTGCAAATGAACCATGGACCAAACACAGAACTCCGGATAAAGTTAACAGTACTCTGCCTTTGTGTCCAATTCCAGATGTATTTCTGTTCAGCTTTTAATTCGGAAATTTTGTGGCATAAAGCGATTTAACAATGCGCTTTTAATGACCCAATATATCTCTCTCTCTTTTGTTTCATTTTTATTTACCTTAGCAGCACGCTAAAACACAACCAGCATACTACAGTTCTTTACATTATATTTTAATTAGTGTTTTCATATGGGAAAGACAAAGACACTACTCAGCACAAACACACACCTACTGTACTGCATTTCCCAGGGCACAGAATTCATGAGTCTCCCATCATCTGAGTCTCCCATCATCATCACCACCAGGGGCCAACAGAAAACAACACCCTCTGTTCCTCCAGGAGGACGTGGTCTGTAAGCCCACGAAACAGTGCACAGGTTCGTGTGGCTGTGAGAGGAACTGAGGGCAGGCAGATGTGCCCAACAATAATTAATTTTAGGAGTTTTGCTTGGGGGATTTTTTTTTATAGTTACATATATTCAATAAAGACAATGTAAGAAGGAAGAGCAGAACTTTTCCTGAGATGAACGCTGAATGCTGCCTTCAGCACAGTGCACTGTGCATTCACCTTTGTCTACTTCCCTACGTATTTCCCAATGGATTTTCATGGAATCATAGAACAGTTTGGTTAGAAGGGACCTTAGAGATCACAGAACCATAGAATGGTTGGGTTGGAAGGGACCTTAAAGATCATAAAACCAAAGAATGATACGATGGCTTGGGTTGGAAGGGACCTTAAAGGTCACGGAACCATAGGAGAGTTGGGTTGGAAGGGATTTTGAAGATCACAGAATTATAAAATGATTGGGTTGGAAAGGACCCTGGACATTACAGAACAGCTGTGTTGGAAGGGACCTTAAAGATCACAGAAGCACATAATGGTGGGGTTGGAAGGGACACTCCAGTGCCCGCCCCAGCAGCAAGGGATGCCCCAGGGCCACAGAGCCACACACAGAGTGCCCTTGGAGCCAGCTCTGCTTGCAGCTCCCCAGGCCAGGGCTGGGGCTCTCGCCCCATCTGTCACAGCCTGGCCATCCACAGCTCTAATCCCATGCAACATTTATGGAGCATTCCTTCCTCCTCTGCTGAGCAAGTGCAAATACTGCTTGGCAGAGCAGAGCTGCCCGCAAGGAAGGAGCTCCTTGGAGCACTTGCAGCAGAAGTCCAACTAACCATAACATCGCACATCTGAATAATACTGTGAAAAATATATAAAATACGTTACAGCATGAAAAGTTTAAACATCTTAAATCTTGAGCAGGAGGTAACAGAAACAACATTCAGAAGTGGGATGGGGAGAGAAAAGAGAGCGGAGCGCATGGGGCAGCCCCAGGGAGCTCCAGAAGGGAACAGCACACAGCAAAACTGCAAGGACATCCAGCAGGGAGGTAGGGAACAGGAGGGCAAGGAGCAGGGGGGGGTCAGGGGCAAAGGGAAAGAACATCCTAAATAGAGCTGGGTCATAGCCCCAGCGCCCTGCTCCATTCACAGCACTGGGGGCTCTACGGACAGGGGAGTGCAGCACTTGCTCCAACGTTGGCCAAAATTCAAGATAAATTCAGAGTTGGAGCTTGATTCCAAAAAGGCGTTCTGTCAATTTTCAAGTCGGAACTTCGCTAAAATATCAGATTGCTTTGAGCTTCTTTCCACATGCATTACCGCTGATTTATTGCTCTCAGTCCATTTCGGCAAACAGAATATTTAAGCAGTCACTGTGAGAGACATTAAAACAAGCAACGGCGAGTGCTGCAAGGCGGACAGCCCAAACCTCAGGGAGTTACCTGGGGGCTGGGGCCGCGGGGAAGGCAGTTCCCTGGTTTTATTGGGGTGCTTGATGTTACTGCTCTACGTATGCCTTACGATGCAAACTTCCAACAATTCAAGGAGAAGTTGGCTTGTTTGCTCCTTGGGGCTGCCAACTGGTGGAGCCCCTGCAAAACCACGTCCTGCAGACACTGCTCCCCATTGCCACCCCACGCCGTGACACCGTGGGGTCAGAGCTGTGCACGAAGCCCTCGGACGGCTCCGACCGATCTGAGCCATAACTCAGCACAAATTCAATTTCCATCCGTAACCGTGAACTTCTCGAGCTTTTGTAGCTTCAAGTCAGCTCATTAACATTACTTAGGCATCGTTTTTATAGCTGAATTATACTATGTTTATACGGTGGAATTCCATTACTTAATTGCTGCACTACTGGAAATTTCAGTGGGGTTCTCGCTTTCCGCATAAATCTTGAGAATAAACATGTTTCTGTATTTCTCTTAATTAAGTGCATATTTCATACCAATAGCCAACGCAGACAAATTAAGCAGAGCATCATTTGTTTAATCAACGGGGAAACTCGTGCCGCATGTAAATGGAGAAACTTCACACGCTTCGGCGTTCGCTTCCGGTAACCACCGGAGATTGGGGGCTCCTCCAGATCTCCAGGGCTGCCGAGCACGGCCGGGTCTGCCGTGAAGTGGGGGGCAGCACCCAGGAAGGGGCTGCATGCAGCTCTTCCCACCCGGCCGTGCTGTGGGTCCCGCTGGTGCACGTCCCCCAGGTGCTGCGTGGCTTGCATTGCTCAAGGCTTTTATCTACAATAAGTGGAGAGGATCCATTTGTTTCCTTGCGGTGGCAGTAGGGCTCCTCATTCTTTTTCTCTTCTTTTGGTCTTTTTCCCCTCTCCCTGAACGAGGCAGATCAGTGTGCAGCCACGGGGACAACGTTACAGCGTTTTCCCTCCAGCGCACAGAAGAGACATTCTTGCAAGGATGGTGAGAAACAAGAAGTGAAAGCGAGCGGTAACAGGAATAAACGTCTTCATTTCAGCCCAGGGGTGGGAATATTTGTTCTTACAAGTTCAATTCGCTTCCCCTTCTGCACAGCTTTTGCAACCGTTCCGAAGTTTAGGAAGAGAGAAGGGAATGCCTGAATTTAACAAATTCACCACGGGCTCTGTGTCCTCTGTGGGGTGTCCCATCCACGCAGCCGCTGCCCCATGAGTGCCTGCCCCCCAGCAGAGGAAGGTCTCTGCCTGCAGGGAGTGCACCTGCACGGCTGCAGCATGGGAGAGCCGTCCCCAGGCACCTGCAGGGAGCACTGCACAGACAACCCCAGCACGGATCCCCATGGCACCCCGCTCTGCTGCAGCCCCAAATGCAGTGCCATCAACAGCAGAGGGAGCGCAGGTGGGGGGTGGCCATGGCAGCACACAGTGCTTCCTCCTCAGGGAGGGTGCAAAAGGAGCAGTGCACAGTCAGGGTCGGCTGCACGGTGTGTGGGTGCTGCTCAGCTGTGCTCCTGTGGGTGCTGTCTCACTCCGGCTCTGTGTCACCGGGCCACACCACAGCGGTGTCAGCTCGAGCACCGACCCCCCCCCCCCCCCCCATGACATTTCTCACTTAAGTGGAACTGAATTCTTATTTCCCTGTTTTTCTCCGTGAAGGATAAAAGGAAACAAGCAAATTCTAGAGCTGAAGTGAGTTTTCAGGCAAAGAAATGAAAGCGTGTGCCCCCGAACGGCTGCAATTGAAGAACAGCTCTGTGCAGAGAGGTCCTGAGGCATGACCTGCAGGCAGAAAACACCCAGACCTCAGCACACGCAAGTCAGAGTTCCTCCAATACCTTCCAGTGTCTGGGGGGGGGGGACACACACGTAATCCGTGCTGATAACTCCCGACATTAAGCAGTGATAAATAATTAAATCTGTTTAACTGTTTCATTAACCGAAGGCAGAGCGAGAGCGCTCCGTCGATGGAGCACAGATCAAAAAGGCTGAGGCTGCCTGTAAATTCCCCCAATGCTTTATGACACCATTTGTATTCTGTCACTCACTAGCTTTATGTATAGTCCAAGCTGTGAACTGAATACCCCATTCAGAAAGCCACTCACTCTGCATGTTATTGCAATTTAATATTTTCACACACAGGCACATCATTATCTTGGAACCTGACACTGCAAGGAGAATTCCGTAATTTTTCAAGAGGGCTTTTTTCTTCCTTTTTTTCCCCCCTTTCTGTTGTTCCAATGTGAGCACCGAGGCACAAGATTGACCTGAACGAGCCCTGTTCCAATATTTTGCCTCCAGACACACAGACCATTGGGGGATGCGGATGTTTGTCTGTGTTTTTGTGGATTCTTCTCATCTCAAACATGTATGGACGCAGTTTCATCGCAAGGACTCGAAGGAAAGATGAAGGATCTGTGGTTGCTCGTAAGAAGAGTACCCCTTGCACTCCTACAGGCTGAGATACGTACATAGGTACGTATACACGTGTAGGTGTGTACCCATACATGTGCACATGGTGGTTGTGAAGTCCCCGAGCTGCCTTCCCCACCTTTCAGTCTCTGTGATGTGGCCATGGGATGGGGTCATCCCACTCAGCTGGCACTCTGCAGGGCAGCACACACACGCTCCTCGGAGCTGGGTGAGAGGATCCAGCCACATTCACTGCTCTTCATCACAGGGAAAAATGTGGCATTGTCGATATTTTAAGAGCCAGGTCACATCAGGAGAAGGACTTTAGAAGCAGAGACAAAGGCACAGCTGGTGCGACCCACGTGAGCAGCTCTATCACACACAGACCCTCGGCAGCTAATCATTAACACAACTCAGATCTAACACAAATCTTTATGTGCAAGCAGCATTGATGTCCCAAGGAGCACGGTGCCTCGAGGGCCCGCTCCAAAGTCCAGCACAGCCGAGGACGGGCTGGAGAAGAGCCACACACAGGGCTCAAAGCAAACCACGACCACAGGACCCCTTCCTCCCAAGGGGGTGAGATGGAGCCTGGACCAGCCCCAGGGCACGGGGACCCCAGGAGGGTTCCCAGCCCCAGCAGGACCTGAAACCTCGTTTCTCCCACTCAGACAGCACAGGAGTCACAAAAAAAACGAGCTCAGCAGTGGGATGGTTCCCTGGTTAACTCCCCAAGCTACATCTCGCCAGCAGGACAGCAGCACATGGAAGCAGTCACTGTAGGAACAGGACTACGATGTGTGCACAGCCATCTGAGAGCAGCAGGAGCTCTCCGGGCCCTGAGGACACAGCCTGCACTCAGCTCACCTCCATCACCTGCAGCTGCGTGGAGACCTCACCCCTTAACAAACGCAACAGGACACAGAGCACCAAGGGCACAACTCCAATCCCAACTTTATCGGGATAAGCGGGAAGGATTTAACAACTCCCCAAGTGACCCCACTCTGGTTTTCATGCGTTCTCTATGGGATACATGAGCAGAAGTGTTTCTGTCAGCGTTATCCATGAGGCATCAACTTCCTTCTAAACGCGACCGTTGTGCCACGTAGGGATTTAGATTTCATCTATTCCTCCATGATAATTCTGAAATAAAATATATGACGGCTTGCTCGTTGCCCGTGTTCCCCATTTCGTGTTTACGTAATAAAATATAAAATGAAACCAGTCCTTTTCTATAAACAGAAAAAAAATAGTGCTGCAATTTTATACTGCGTGAACTCCAAAGCACGGCCCTTTAAAGTTCATTTACATGATTGAGCCCCAAAGGTCCATTCACTGTGAAATAAAACCCACAAAACGCTGTCATGAAAGGACAGAAAACGCCGGGCTGATGGGAACAAAACGCTTCTTCGTGGGCATCGCGGATGGAATAAAGGATCTGGAGCAAAATCTGGAATTTGCAAGAAAGAAATACTAATGATGTGAGGCAGGGAATGCAGGAGGAGCTGCAGAGAGCCCACCATGCACCAGGGATCCCAAAGGGCACTCACAGAGCGCTTCTCCCAACCTGTGGAGAGCTCCTCCTGAGCGATGAGGAAATAAACCCCAATGGTTTTTTGGTCTGGGTCATTTTTTTTTCCTCCTGCAACGCCAATAAAACCTATCTGAGGATTGCTCGTACCGAAACTCCGGTGCTATAAAGATACAGGGAAGAAAATCAACTACTGTTTAGGGCGGCGGTGGAAGGCAAAGAGCAAACAGGACACGCTGAGGGGACAGGGTCTGCTGGCCAGCACGGCCTGGCCCGGCTGAACAGCTCCAGGAAGGGCTCTGTCCCTTCCGAGCACAGCACCGTGTGACACATGCTGACGGTCTGGAATTGGCTGTTCCGTGTGTGCAGAAGAAAACAGAGCGCATTTCTCCACTGGAGTATTGATCTGCAGATGGGTGGATCTCCTGAAACAGCAGCCCAAGGGACTCTCCTCCCTCCAGCCCTCAGAAGACCACAGCCGTGCTCAGAGCTGCTCTGAGACGTGGCTCACGGCGCAGCGCACAAGGATGAGCCCCCAGAAGCAGAGCTGTGTGGAAACGGGTCTGGTTTCATCACGTCTCCATCTATTCTGCCAGGAAGAGCTGTCCCTCGCACTGTGCTGCAGCCCAGAACAAGCAAACCCCATTGAAAAGCACATTACAAAAAGCAGGTTTCAGAGAGAGCCCATCCGAGAGCCCGGAGCTTTCAGCAGACAGCTGTGGCTTTTGTACAGTGGAAGTGACCGATGAACCATCTGATAAAACCCACACATGATAACGAATAGCCGCCCTTCTCCGGCAGTGATAAGATTTTTCTTAAACTAAAAACCATCGGGGCATGTTTAAAAAATGATTACAAATTATTTTAACAGTGTGTTTGCGGAGGGTTATAAAAACAGCTATAATATTTTTGTCTTGGATTCTAGAATTACCAGTGTGACAGCTAATGCCGTAATGATTTGTTTCAAATGCCAGTGTTTAAGCTGTATAAAGCTGATTTTATACATTTTTCCAGTAGGCCGCATTGTAGTTAATGAAATTAAACACACCAATCGCATTTGTCCCCAGGGGATGAGGAACTGAACACGCCACCGGTTTATTTTTTTATTAAAATAAATTGCAGCCAGCGAGATGGACTAATTGCGTGCAGAATTGAAAAAGAAACATTCCATTGATATAATTAAGCCAATTTTCACGGACAAAAATAGTTATAGTGGATATAAAATAAGCAGAGCATTCACTGCAGTTTGACTTCTCCCCACCCTCTATATTCTGTACAGAACATTAACTATTACACAAATACCTTTCCCAAATGGCTGACTGTTATCTAGCACCGACGGCTCCAAGCGCTGACATTGGGATCCTGTGCCCATGGCTTTGGTGGAAGAGTTGGCAAAGCCAAAGCCAACAGGGCAGCAAGATCCCCACTGCAGCACTACCTCAAAGCACAACACCTCAAAGACCATTTGAAGGCTATTGAGGCCAAATGAACCCCCCCCCCCCCCTCCGTTCATTCGGGTCCCACACTGCACCCTCTCAACGGATCCCACACGTGGATACTGCAGCAGATGGGGCCTTTCCATGCCAGCCAAACAGACACTGAGCTGGACTGCCACGGAAGCACTACTCTGTGCCCAGCTGGATGTGGTTCGGCCGTCCCCATTTCATCTGGAAAAGGGGAACACAGAAGAGGAGCAGAGCTCCCAGCCCTCCCCCAGGAGTGTGAAGCACAGCCCTGGACCCTCACCCCTCACTGCAGGAAAACATCTTCCCCATCCCTAAAGAAAGAAAGAAAAAGCCAGCAGCCAACAAGCATCCAGGAGCACGAGGAGGAACGCGTGCTCCGGGGATGAAAGCTGCATTTCGTTTTTTATTGGCAAAAAGGGTCACATCATTCACTGAGCAAAGAGAAGGAAAAAAAACTCCTCGGGACAGGGACACTCTGTTACAGATTTGGACGCTGCACAACGCACAACCGACTGCAATAAAAATAAAAATAAACGGCCCAGGAGTAGGTAGCGGTGATGCATGAAAATCCATTAAGAAAATAAAAGAAATAATAAGGTCGTAGATCTTTTCCACCACGACATCCCTGACCTGCAATTCCTCCCGAAAAAGGGGGCAGATTTAGGATCAGAAAAAGCAGCGGTAATTTTGGCGTGGAATGCTGCAGAGCTCTGACATATCAACAGGCTGTTAGCAGAGAGTGGAAACAAATGTGTCTGCACGTATCCTTCAGGAGCCCTTACTCCTATAGGTGGATGGACACCAACGTGTGTGCATTTGTACCCCGACAGGATTTAAAATGCTGTTTGGGAGGCAGGCATGGGAAGTGCAGCACTTGGATCCCCGCAGCCAGCGTGCAGATTTGCTCGAGTTTATCGTTTAAATAACGGGGCTGAAGGAAAGCAGCGCGTCCTGCAGCAGTGGGACAGCCACCCAGCACCCCCCCCACACACACACACAGCAAAGGCCTCGGGAGCAAAACCCACAGCGTGAAGGGGAACGGAAATCTCACAGGTGGAAGGGCCACAGCCAGCACAGCCCCTCGCAGTCAGTTCTGCAAACTTCCCTGGGACTTTGAGTGCTAAGCTGGGCCGAGCTTGTATTAAACACAGAAGCCCAAATAATCTGAGCTGCGGTGACAAGACCAACACTTCCCCGCTCATCGGGGCCGCCCCCCCCGTGCAGCTCGGGGTGCTCAGCTCTGAGCAGAACGGATTCCCCACGGATGCAGCGTTTCCCGGCGCAGGTGGAGCGCGGTCACGGAGCGGTTACATCCGACACGGAGCTGCTACGGTTACAGCGAGCAGAGCTACACCGCTCCTCTGTTGTGAAACCCAAGCTCCCGCGTCGCGTTTTGCTCAGGAGTGGAGATTTGGTGCACTCAGGTGCTCTCGGCTCGCTCCCCCCCAGCAGTGAGAGCAAGCCCCAGCTCTGCCCTCCCCTCGGGTACATGAACGGCCTCCCCACGGCTTGGCTTCTCTTTTTAATTCACCTCGGCTGATCAGAAACCCACCTCGCTGCTGCTGAGCGCGCTCTCACGCTGCAGTCCCAATGCAAAGTCTGAAAATAAGGCAGCCCTGCCTGTCGCTACGCTCACACGCAGGTCGCTGCATTTCCACACATCCCTTGCAGGCTCTCCCCCGCAGCTCTCCCCGTGTGCGGGGAGATCGGACACGGTCTGCACAGCACCGTGGGCACAGCAGGGCCGTGGCGTGGCACAGGCCGCAGTCCCAGCGTGGGCTCTGAGCGCTGCCCGGTGCTGTGGGTCCGCCCCAGGGCTCAGCCGTGCCCGGCTCCCACCGCCAGCACTCCGCAGTTGTTCCCTCTGCACTTTCCTAAACACATGAAATGTGTGCGGTGAGGTTTGGGGTGGGAAGGCGGCGGGGGGGGGGGGGATGGGAAGGGGGGGCGCGGGGGTGAAGTGATAAATTATATTTGTACCATTCGGGTAATTTTATTTTATTTTTATTTTTTTAAGACTAAACTGATTTTAAATCCTTGCTAATTTTTGTTGAAGCGCTAATTACACATCACCTTAATTAGCGGATCAACTCTTCCCCCCCCCCCCCAACACTCACACACACACACCCCCCACCCAACGCACACACACTCTCTCTCCTTTCGCTGCCCGGCTTCTCTAATTGCCTAATTGAACAGATCCGGGGCAGGGCGAGCGGAGGGGGCTGCGCGGCGGCGGGTCCGGCCGCACCTGCGCGGGGCTGCGGGGCCGCTCGGGATGCGTTCCCCGTGGCACCGCGGCTCCCGGAGCCCGTTCCCCTCTCGAGTCTCGGGAGAGATGCGGAGAAGGAAGCAGAAGTCTCGGAGACGTAAAAATAATAACACGGGTCAAAAACTCAAAGCCCCCCCCCCACCCCACCCCCCAAAACCTCCGCACGTTTTTGCCTTCCGTGGGCACCGCGCTCTTGAACCGCCCGCTCGACGCGGAAAATCCGCTCGCTGAGCAGCGGGGGCTGCCCCGCACCGTCCGCTCCCGCAGCCCACGGGGCCGCTCCGGCTCTGCAGCTCACGCTGAGCCTTCAACTTCGTCCCCTTCCCCGCGCTCAAAAGCGAACGGGGCTGCGGGAACGCCGGCACGAACAACATTTATCGAGAACCTGAACCGCAACCACCGCTCCCCCGCGTGTGGTCTGCGAGCACGTTTGTACTTTGCCAACCCGGCTCCGAGACGTCGAATCGGAACGAGTCGGATGCGGACGGGCGGCACCGAGCTCGTCTGTTTGCTGCCCGGCCCCGCTCACCCGGCGCCGGGATCTCCGCTCCGGACCCGCGGACCGGGACCTCTGCCCGGGTTGGGGTCGTGGCTTCGGCCGGCGGTACCGCCATCCCGGGCCGGGGTCGGTGGGACGCGGCCCCGCTGCCCGACGCTCGAGCCGAGGCCGTTCCCAGCGCCGGCCCCGATACCCGCGCGTTCCTCCTCGCGAGTGGGCTCCGAATCGCCGGGAGTTCCCCTCTCACCCCCACCCCAGCTCGCACACGCACATTCAGCCCCTTTCCAAGTCAGGTAATAGAGTCCAAGTCCCAGAGGAGCTTCACATCTGCTTAAAATATTGTCCAATGAAATGAAATTGGACAACGTATCGCGGGTTTCGTACAACCGCCGCTCCCCCCGGGTACGCGCGGGACATCGCGGTGCGTGGCTGCGGGCTGCGGGCACGGAGCGACCGCCGGCACCGACCGGAGCGACCCGCAGCCCCGCGACCGCGTCCCGGCACTTCTGCAAATAAATACTCCTGGGATACTGAAACCTTAGCTGCGGGCTACTGTTTGGAACCGCGATCCCTAAAAAATCCTCCGCTGAAACCCCATAAAGCGATGGGCCTTGTATCGCGTTAAACACCTGATGTTAATCACAGACCCTTCCCCGCCCGAGGCCGCAGCTCCCGCGGCCCGAAGGGACGGACCGGGCCCGGAGCAGCGGGCACACGCACAGAGCCCGGCGGCTTCGGGAGGAGCGAAGAGAACTTGGAAAGGGGGGGAAAAAAAATAACGACCGTATTATTCCGCTGTATTCAACCTCGCTGGCACGGCGCTTTGAAAACTGCTCCTTACAACAGTACAACTCGCGCCGATAAGCGATGACGACTTGGCTTTTCTTTTCTTTCTTTTTCCTTCTTTTTCTTTCTTTCTTTTTTTTTTTTAATTATTTTGGGTTTTTTTTGGTTTGGTTTGGTTTGTTATTTTTTGTTTTTAGAGGAAGTTAGTATTATTTGAGTGCGTGTTCTTAAAACGAGTTTATTGATATCAAGCAAAAGAAAATAAAAGCCCGGTGGTTCCGCGGCGGCATTTTCCCCGCGCGCGTCGCAGCGCGGATCGCGGGACACGCCGCGTGGGGCTGCGCTCGTGGGGGCGCGGAAGGTGCGCGGCTGCGGGGGACAACGCACGCGGCGGGGGGAGCGGGGGAAGATCCACGGGGCGAAACGCGGCCTCGGGGCTGCGGGGCCGGGGCGTTTCGGAGAGCAAAGCCGCGAGAGAACTGCGCTACGGAGCGAGCGAGAAGGTTGGGGGGAAAGGGGGGGGGAAATAAATTAGAAAAGGAAAGAAAAAAAAACACAGCCCCGTAACGCTACAAAATCTCGGCCGAGGGCTGCGCCGTGATTTCGGCCACAACGAGCGCGGGGCCGGGGCCCGACCCGCGGGTGTCAGCGCCCAAAGGCCGAACCACGCGCGGCCGTGCGCGCTCCCGGCCCCGCAGCCCCGGCCCCGCACCTGAGCACGGGATCCGCGCTCCTTCGGCAGAGCCCGACCCGGCGCGGCACCGCGGGATCCCGACGCGCGGACACGCGGAGCGGAGCCGCTATTCCCGCTGCCCCGGGACCCCCGCGGCCCTCGCACGGAGCCGGAGCGGAACGGAAAGTACGGAACCGGGGCAGGAAAGCACGGGCGGGCGGCCCCGGCCCGGGGGGGAGGCACTGAGCGGCCGCGGTGGGGTTTTCTGCCCCGCTCCGCTGAAAATCCGGCCTGAAAACAAACTCGAAAGAAAAGAAAGGAGGAAAGAGGGGCCGGGGGAAGACGGAGGAAAAAAAGCTGGCGCAAGACTTACGAGCCGCAATTCCACCCCCAAGTAAATTTTTAAAAATTAAAAATTAAAGACACTCCCCCGCTCCCCTCCCCCCCGCGCCGCTTCGCCCCCGGCCCGGCCCGGCCCGCAGCGCTGCCCGGTGCCCCGGCCCTGCGCGGGGCCGCTCCCGCTACATATTCTCTCTCTCTTCGCCCTCGCGGATAATTGTTCCCGAGACTGGAAGGGCCGCTTTTTATTGTTATTATTATTATTATTATTATTTCTCCCTTCCGTTTGTCTCTGCTGTCTCTCGCCCCCCCCCCACCCCCCCTTTTCACCCCCCCCCCCACCTCCAGCGCTAAGTCTCTATGCATCGCGCAGGCAGATGCCAAACGCAGACCTCTAGCGCCCACTATTTCAAAAAGCCAGGAATACTATTTCACAAGACTTGGAACGACTCAATAAAAAAAAAAAAAAAAAAAAAAAAAAAAAAAAGTTGCTATCCCCTTTCGTCAACTTCGAGCTAACTTTCGCTTTTCTCCCCCGGCCGCCGGCCCCGCGCAGCTCGCCCCGTGCCCGCGGCTCCCACTCCCCGGGCAGCGCGGAGCAGCGCGGGGCCGCCGGGGCTGCGCGCACCCGGGGCGAGGAGCGCGGCTCCCGCCGCCGCCGCGGGCGCGCAGAGGGGCTGTGGGCGCGCAGCCCCCGGCCCGGCTCCGCGCAGCGCTGCCCGAGCCCCGCGGCGGCGGTACGCGGAAGAAGGGAGAGGCAGGACCTACTTTTGGGCAGTTTTCTCGCCCTCGCCTTGGATCTCATCGTGTCGGCTTGCGGATTCCTCTCCTCCTCCTTGAGCCCAGAAGCAGCTACACACTATCTTCATCTCCCAAGCATTGTCAGTTTGGACACCTTCGCACATGCGCACAGAGCATTCAATCTGACACCCTCACCAGGGCCAAAAAAACTTTCCAATGTATTCATCATCATCGGGGTGGTTGTTTTTTTTTTTTTGTTGTTGTTGTTGGGGTTTTTTTTTTTCCTTCCCCTGTCCTATCCTCTTCTCCAGACCACTTATCTCTGCCCCCTCCTCTCTCCGCGCACCAGCGCAGCCTTCCCCCGATCTGCCCCTTTAAGACGGACGCGCAGCACCGCGGCCCCTCCGCGCAGTGCCCCTCCGAGCGGACAGCGCCCGCGGACCCGGGTGCCATCCCCGAGAGAGGTGATTATCGCTGTTGTTCCCGCTGCTCTTCCTATTACTAAATCGCAACGCCGTCGAGAGTTTGTTAACGGGCGTCGCCTCGGAACCGGGCGCCTTTTAAAACGCGCTTTTCTTTTTAATCCGAAATTATAATGCTACTGATTATTTACGGCAACTTCTCAACGAGTTCCTTTCTTTTCTCCCTTTTTACCCTTTTCCCCCTCTTGCCCCCTTCGGCGCGGGGGGGTCCCTAACTCCTAACCAACAACACGTCTCGCTTTTGTACGGGGATATTTATTTTAACGGCGGGCGTCGGAGAGCTCAGCGGTGAAGCTCTTCCTACCCCAATTTATTTACCCATTTGGACGCGTTTTGACCGGAAATATATATATATATATATAAAATAAAACAAAGCAAACCCCGCGTTGCGGCTGCCTGTGCCCCGGGGCCGGCCGGGCCCGACCGAGCCGTGCCGGGCCGAACCGGGCCGGGCCGCCCGGGGACAGCGGGTGCCGGTGCCGCTTTCTTCTGCGTTCCAGGTGCTGCTGGGAGCGCTCCCGAGGGACCGGCAGCCGCCTCGCCGGGGAAAGCCGAGAGACCCGCGGACAGCCGAGAACCGGGGGTGAGAAACCAAATATGTATATATAGATAGATAGATATGATCATAATGCCAATAAACCCAAACGGTGCCCGCCGTCCCCGGAAGGGAAGGTGGGGGACAGCGGGCAGCTCCTCTTTGAAGGAAGGAGCGAAGTGTAAATAGCCCGGTGATTGATGTGCTGTCTTTGACTGCGGAGAAAGCACTGTTTGAATTCAAGTGGCCAGGTCAGATGGTCACGGAAGAAGGTTGAAAGGTAGGATTTAATGAGATTAATATGGAGAGAGGGAAAGCGGGCTCCTTCGCCGACCTTCCCGAAAATAAAGGGGTCCGGGGACGCGCCGACGGCCGCGCACCGACGGGCGAACCCCGAGCGCAGCCCCCGCGGGGTCCCCCGGAGCCGCAGGTGGGACCGGGGCCGCGCTGCCCCTCCGCAGTGACCTCCGACTGCGGCCGGGAGCGGTGCGCGGCCCTGCGGGTACCGGGGCCCGCGGTGCGGGGACGGCGGCGGAGCGGGAGCCCCAAAGAGACACCGCGTCCGGAGGACGGGAAAGCGCAGCGCTGAAGCGGTGCGCGGGGGATCCTTCCTCGGAACGCGTGGGGAGAGCCGGGGTGGGTCAAGCGAGCCGAGCTCCGGGAAACGAGAGCCCTCGTGGCTGCGATTCACTGAAATATTTCTCCCCGCGACCTCGGCGGCTGCGTCCCTCCGAGGGGACGGGAAGAGCGCGGCTCCGAAATGCTGCCCCGTTCATTGCTGCCCTTTCCCGGCGGCTCCGACCCGCGCTCGGGTGCGGGCTCTGCTCGCTCCGGGTCGGGAACACAGGGCCCCGCTCCGCGGATCCGCGCGGGGCTCAATACGGCCCCGCCGGGAATTGTGATGGGGCCAAATCCCCGCAGCCCCGAGTTCCGATTCTCCGCAGTAAATAGTTCAGTTCCTGCGGTAAAGGAGCGCACAGCAGAGCCGCGCTTCCCCGGGACCCGCTCGCGGATATTTTAAGAGATGTAAAATCTTTTCGGGGCTGTGTGTGCGCGGATCCCCCCCCACCCCAAGGCTTTATTTGATGTTTCTGCAAAGGAAGGCACCGAGGAGAGATCGAAAGATCGAAAATCGCTGCGCGTCCCGGCGCCGCGTGGCCGAGCCGAGCCCTCGCGTTTCTGTTCTCCTATTTCCCTCCGGCTGCTGTGCCGGGGGGGTGAGGGGGGGGTCGGGGGTCCCTGCACCGGGGGCTTGGGGGACGAAGGAAAAAAAAAAAAAAAAAAAAAAAGAAAGCGAAGAAAAAAATAATAAAGGGAACGAATTTTTAAGTGAGGTGTGCCGGCAGAGGACGGCAGCGCTATGCCGGCCCCGAGCGGTGCGGGACTGGGGACACAACCGCAGCCGTCCCCATCCCGCAGCGCTGCAGCCTACACCTGTCGGAGCGCTTCCACCCGGAATGGGAAATTAATGTACGGGGAGGGAGGGAGAGGGGCCCGGCCCAGGTGGCCGCAGGGAACCCGCACCCCCCGGCCCCGCTCGGGGACCCCCGGGCAGCGATGCGCAGAAAGGTGCAGCCCCGACCCTTCTCCCCTCCGCGGTCCCCTGTGCCCGGGGTCGGCACCCGGCGGGCTCTCGCTGCCCGGCCCAGGGCTGGGGGCAACGAAACCCGCGCGTTAAGGCTCTGCAGAGCCCACCCCTCTCTGCTGTTTGCTTCCTGGCCCCGCTGCCACCCGTTGCAGCCCCGCGTGCCCCGCGCACTACGGAAGGGCAGCGATGCGCTGCGGGCACCGCGACCCCCATCCTAAGGCCGTCCCCGTCTCCAGCGGCCTCGGGCTCCCGGGGAGGTGGGGGCTCTCGGGACGCGGCCCTTCGCCACTTGTTGTGCCCGAGTTTAAGCGCTAAAGAAGATTAAAATGGTTGGGACAGCGCGGCTCGGCGGCACCTCCGCACACGCAGCGGAACCCCTCTCCCGCCCCGAGGATTTGCGCATAAATTCCTCATTGTTTCCGCGCGCCGTCGCGGGGAGATTAGAGCAGGAATTAATATTTTAAACTACGCAAATGCCCGTGGCACAGGACGGGTCAGCGAGCCCCGAGAATGTCACACGCTCGCCCGGAGCTTTTCCCTTCCTAATCTGCCATTAATAAGCGGAGGAAGCACCCACACAACGACCGCATTGTAATTAGGGGCTGCCTTAAACGCACGCAATCAAAGGGCGGCTCGCCCCGCCGGTGCCAAGGAATTTCATCACCTTTCGGCCGCGGCTCGAGCCCCGGCTGCGTGCTGCGGGCACAAGGGGGCGGCTAAGGACAGCGCTGGGGGGCGGCGGCCCGAGCCCCCCGAGCCCCGCACCCCCCGAGTTGGGCTGCCGCCGCCCTACACCCCCAGAGGAGCTCCATCCCGGAGCATTTCCCCCACTGGTTTTTCGAGTCATTTCGTGATTTTTATTTATTTTTATTACTCAGAAGCACTAGGACAGAAAAAGGCGTTTTGGGCGTTTGTGCCTCAGCCTTCGCTCATCGCCCCCTCCCCCCCCCCCCTCCCCTCGATTTATCCGCACGCAAAACCCGCGCAGCGCAGCGCGCTCCCGCAGCTCCCTGCCCCGAAACACGCTCCGCAGACGCTGCCCTTCTCATTTCCAGCACACAGCGTTGGCTTCTCCAGCCCTGAAAACACACGGCGGAAATCTCCCGCTCGGATTTCCCCCACAAGCCGTGCCCAGCTCCAGCAATCCCTCCCCATTCGTTGCGCTGCGCGAGGCCGCGCTGCTCCGGGCCGGGGAGGGGTAACAAACGGCCAAAGGAGAAGCGGCGTTCACGCGTGAATACCGAACATCAACCGCATCACCGTCACCACCGCGAAAGAAACGCGGCAGCTTTATTCCAAGAGGCGATTAAAGGGAAATTAAAGCGTCCTAACGATTATTTCTTTCAGACCGGCGGAAGGTGCGGGCAGCGGTGCGGTGCGGGGCTCCCGGCTGCGGTCGGGACGTCCCGCACGGCTTTCCCGGCCGCAGCACGCTGTGCTGGACGTGCCACGCGGGTGCACGTCGGTTTTCCCCTCGCGGTTATCAGACGGCCCTTATCAAGGTGAAGGCGCGGAGCCGCCGCAACGCTCTGGGGGCTCGCGGCCCCCACACCCCAAAAACAGCGTCCTTAATTCAAGCTTTACGGTCGGTGGGGGAGCGGACCGAACCCCGACAGCACTCCACGCGCTCCCCCGCCCCACCCGCTGTAACGGGCTGCCCCCCCCCGACCCCCTCCACCCCCCAGCTCGGGCTGCGGCGGAGCCCTCGCGCGCTCTCCCCCCGCTGACACTAGCTGTATAATTATTAGCTATTAATTGAGTTCAAGACCTTTTATGGCTATGGGAAATGAGGAGTCCGACCACTAATCCCGAGAAGGGTCTGCGCACAGCCAAGAGCTATGAAACAGCCATCCAGGGCTGGCTGGGCCCGGCCTGACACAGTGCCCCTGGGGGCGGAGGGGGGAGAGCATTAACGGGAAGGGAAAAAAAAAATCATTAGGTGAAAATTATAGAAACTTTAAACCGACGGATCGTATTTACGAGGTCCCTTCGGGGAACGCCCCTCGGACGCGGGAGGGGACAGCGGTGGGTCCCGGGTGGGGGTCCCCGCACGGCCATCCGCGGCTCCGAGGGACGCAGCCTTATCTTGCCGGGCTGCCACCTTCCAATTAAAGCGGCCCAAATTGCCAAAAGGCTGATTTGCATGCAAGGGGCTCCGCTCAAAGATGCTAACGCATTGTCTCCCTCTTAGAACTTAACATTTCTCTCTTCAGTCCCCACTTGAAAGAAGTTTTAGAACAGTATTCAAAGACTGTCCAAACGAACAAAACCTTCCCCTCCGCTCGGGAGAGAATTCCGGTGTATTCAACACGAGGGCATATTCTCAGAAGTCGCACATTTTGTTTTCAAGGCTGTATTGTCGGTGCCTTTTCCCTGCGAGCTTTATTTTTTTTTCTCTTTTTTCAGAGCGCGACTCAGACGCCTGAAAAAGATTATTAAAATTAAACATCATAGAGCTCCCCCCCTCCTTTTTTTTTTTTTCTTTCTTTTTTTCACTGTTTAGAATTTCTTTTCTGGAAGAGCTCTCCGTTGCATATCCCCCCCTAAGTCATAATTAAGAACACTTTTCTCTCGCAAACAGGAAAGGCAAAAAAAAAAAAAAAAAAAAAAAAAAAAAACAAAAACCCAACACCAACAAATCAACCCCGTCCCCAAACGCTGCTTTTGCTTTAACCGCTCGCAGAGCTCCGCTCCTCTGCTCAGATCCACCTGAAAACGGAGCAGCATCGCCCGTCGGAACGAGCTGACACGCGGCGAAGCACGGACACCTCCGCGTGCGGGGAGGAACCGCAAAGCGATCCCTAACGGGTTCCCAAACGCTTCCCAAAAAGCGACATCACCCCCCCCCCACCCCACCCCGGGGCTCAGAGATCTTAAAGGCGGACGACCCAACGAAGTGAGGATGCACAACTCCCTTCGGAGAGGCGACAAACTGCAAAAAGCCGCTGGCAGCTCCCTGATGATCAGCTGCTTTTTGTCAAGGTGCATAATGGGAGCAAACTGGGAGCCGACGGGACGCGAGCGTATTTTATTCATTTCATACAAAGCAGCTTGAAAATAATAAAATAAAAAGCAGTTTGGAGCACGACTCGGGGCTGAGGGGGGGGGGGGACACCAGCAGGGTGCGGTGTGATCCCCCTGGGGAGCAGCAGACAGCAAGGGGGCACACGGAGACCCACCGAGCCCCCAAGGGGACCACAATGAGCCCCCCAAGCACGGGGCTGTGCCCCCTCCCCACAGCCCCCCCCGTTTTTCCACCTCCTGAGCTTTCTCTTCACCTTAAAGCAGTGGGAGCACTCCCATGGAATAATGCACACAGCACAAAGAGCTCCTGTCCTCGGGTTGGTAGATCATAAGCAGAGATGGGAAAGTATTTCACAGTGCCTGGCGAGTTCCCGGGGCTGCCTCCATATTCCTCAGCCCAAGGGAAAGCCATCGGGACCAGGAGTTCATTTAGATTTACAAATTAATGAAGACTTACTGCAGAAAGTAACTCTCAGAACATGTGTTAAAACGCAACAGAAAGAATTTCATCGATTTCCATGAGGGATGGATTGTGTCCAGGAAGAATGAGTCAACCCCGTTCCTCCAGCAGAGCTGATGGAGCAGTGCTGCACTGCTGCTCCGGGGTGGGCAGCTCCACGGGAACTGAGCAACTCTCCTCATCACCAGAAAGCAGTGGTTTGGCAAATCCATTTCTCCCCCGGTATCACATCAGCTACAAGGAACTGCTCAGCCCAGCTCAGCCCAGCTCGACGCAGGGAGGACAGGGCAGCCCACGAAGGCACAGGGGAAGGGACTGAGGCTCTTCTGCATAGTGCAGCAACACCACCTTCATGGCTGTCAGCCCTTCTGTTACTTTTTTTCCCTCCCCTACCCACACATTTACTGTTAAACTTTACAAGGGTTTGGTTTCATCACCACAGGGGAGATAAAAATCCTTCATGCCCCCAAAGCGCTCCCTACACCAGCTCTGTCCCGGCACTACAGAGGGATGTGGTCCATTGCAGAGGGAAGAGCACCCAGTTTAACTGGAGAAATCTTTCTCCAACCACATGGGCACGTTCACTGTGGTCCTTTTCATTTTAGAGGTGGAAGAATAAGCTGCCACCTCAAGACTGGGCAAGCTGAAATCTCAGGGAACACTGATGGGAGCAACAAATGCTGCACTGTCAGTTACTGCCTGGGAAGGTCTGTGTGAAGTTGGTTTATGAATGCCACAATCCAGCAGTGCTTCTATCAGCCTACAATTGAGACCATGAGCATTTCAGCCTTGCTGTTTGGTTTTCACTCCGCAAACGGTCCACGTGAGCACTTGTGACAAGCCCACAGCAGCACAGGGAGCTCAGCAGCTTTGCTGCTGGAGCAAGGCACAGCTAGTGATAAGATAATTGATGGATAGTTTGAAGAGCCAAGCTCCGTTTCAAAAAGCAGTTAGAAAATGAAATGCAAATATATACAAAACATTTAATGGTTTCTGTGAATATAAATGTCCCTCTACCTTATGACTGCTATTTTCCAGCTAGCTTTCCAACCAGTGCAGTCTCTCCACTTCTGTATCTACAATTGTACCATTTATAAGGCAGTGGCCCACCTTGCCCATGTGCTTGTTCCTACAGTGACTCATATTCCACTGGGTTTATTCCTGTGAAGACTTCGTGTTAAAACAGAAACTCCACATTTTGGAAAACACTTGTTATTTTCTGTCAAAAACAGAAAGCCATGGTTTACATCCTGTGCAGGAGAACACCTTTCACAATGGGCACAGCATTAGAAGTAAAAATTTGATTCTTGGGTCAAATGAAAGCCTTGCTGAATAGCAGTGTTTGTCTAAAAAACTCTTTCTAGAAGAATAAACTCAGAGAGAAAACAAACTCATAAATTACCCAGCTAAAGCATGGCAGATTAACTTTACTTTCATGCTATTGATCCAAATCCCCTGCAATCAAACCACCCCCAAACAAGGTTACCACTGCTTGCAGGCAGCATCACCTGAATTTAAGGAGAAATTAAGTACCCACCACTGCAGTGCAAGCTGCCAAGCAGCACACAAAGCCACGCAAGCAGTCTGCACATCCCCAGGTTCTGCAGGGCAATTCCTTCCCTGCCTTCACAACTCACAAGAAGCAGCACATGGGCCCTGCCTGGGAGACCCACCCCTAGCACAGCCGTGCCATTTAAGAAGCAGTGGGGGGGCATGGCAGCTCCTCCTCTTGCAGACATGGGGATTTCAGCTTCAGTACATGTTTAACCACTACCAAACACCTGTGTTGGCAGTTCTGCAGGTGAAACTGTACCCAAATTACAAGGCCTTCAGAAATCAATTGTCTCCAGCACTGCCTGCAGAAGCTAAGGTCAGTATTGAGCTGCCCTCTCAATATCAAGAGGAGGAAAATATGGACAAGAAACTTTCCAGCTAATAATTGCAATTAACAACGAGCTGCAGATCAGGAAATCAAAGGCACTGGTCTCAAGTTCCAGCTCTACCTCATCATTTCTATACACCACAGAAGTCCAGGACACCTAAAAATGAACAAAGCACTGTCCACCCAGAGCACGTATTCACAAGCAGCTGAGCAGAGTCGCACCCCACACCCGCCATGCCACAGTCTGTGCAGGGAGCAGAACTCCAGTTCTGACAGGGATGGGGTGCCCCGGGTACGTGCTGCAAAGCCAAAGACCTGAGCATGTGCACTGAAATGCCAGCATCCCAGCAGTTCTCATCTCCCCAGCACTAAGGTTTCATCCACCCCCAGGCAGGGAGTCCATGCAGAGGAGCCCTGCTCCACACCGCTGTCAGACGGAGATGAGCTCCCACATTCCCCTTGCTCTCAGCTACACAACAGCACCAGAAATGCTGTTTCCTACAAACACCCCAAGCCTGCCTCTGGTTTTCACTGCAGACTGTTGAGTGCCCTGAAGCAGCTGTGTCATGAGCTGCTGGGCTACCACTCAGCTGCAGTTCGGTTCCTTCGGTATAAATGAGATGAGGAAATAGTTTCATTTCTCTAAAGTATAAAGTTAAATAGAGTGAACTGAAGTTTCTTTAAAAATAATGGAGTGAGATCACCCGTGCAGTGATTTAAATGCCTCCAATAAGAGCAGTGCTCGGGTTTAGCAAGTACAGCCCAGGGAATGGGAGCCCCAGCTCCAGCCTTTGGGGGACACTCATATGGGGAACATATTTTCTATGCAATTATTACCAACAGCTTTTTAACTCCACTCAGAATGAGAATCAATTACAGATCACAAAGTGACTTGACATTTCCAAGGGAATCTGAGTCTTAATTATTTCATTATAACAGTTGGCCAAACAAAGCATTGGGACAGAGAAGGATTCCATCCCCAGGCACTCCGGCCACCAAAGCCACCTGGTGGGGCAGCACGAGGACACAACACCATAAAACATAAGACACATTCAAAACAGCTTCAGGTATATGGACATCCCAAACCCACAGGACAGCCAGAGAGTAACTAAAACCCAGAGCACATGGCTCAAGATGAGATCCGTAGCAGTATATTCAGTGAGCAAAACCAACACTTTTGTCTCTAAGGCTGATGCATTTTATATATAAAAATCTACAATAAAAGATTTTTTTTCTGGGAAGATGAGAAAGAAGTTGGAACTTTTTTATGGGAGAAACAGATATACAGAGCTAGCTCAAAAGCTGAAAATCTCTCATGCCCTGGATCTATAAATATAACTAGTTGGGATTTTCTTTTGTACTAAATTTAAAGGAAAGTCTTTTCCATAGAGAGTTTTCTTTAAAACAAACTATGCCCCAGAAGGAATGTAATGACGGTGTTTCCAACAAGCAGCATGAATGAATTAAACAATAAATGCAGTAAGAAAGCAGCTGTATTTTCTGTAATAGAAGCAGATGGATTTGTAGCTCAGACATGGCCATGTTCTCAGGAAGATGAGGACAATGCCTGACACTTCTCACCCCGTTCCAGGGCCTTGGGTTCAGTGCAATTCACTCTCAAGCATCACAGAAACCTTTAAGGTCGGCTCCAGTGACCAACGAATTCCATGTTTTATTGCACACGATACCAAATCACTCAGCTCTCCCCTGCACATTATTTATGGTCCACACAGGAGAAGGGAGAGAAGAGAAATCAGCTCTGCCTGACAGTCAAGGCAGGTCCACCACCACCACACAGCAACCAGAGCCCAGATGGCCCTCCATGTTCAATCTTTCCCCTTTGGAGAGCAACCTCGAGGCCTTCTGCAGTGCCTCAGATCAGAAATCCCCCAGCTCTCTCCTCCTCACATCTCTCAGGATCCCACCACAAGTGCAGGGACTCCAAAGCAATCAATGCTGAGGGTTCTTAAGAAGCCTATAGCAATTCTGAATTGCTAAAAGACAACGCACACACGCAAGTCTATCCCAGCAAATTCTGATGTATGGGATGTGACACAACGGTGCAAAAAAGTTTTGGCAGAAGCAGGGATTTTAAATTGCTCCGCTCTGTTCTGCTGTGGTGGGAGTTTTAATGCAGTGTGCTTTGCCTGGAAGTGACACAACAGAGCAGACAATCATCTCAAATGTGTTATGGGGAAGAAGGAAACAATTTTCCAGCCCGAGAGGAGCTGAGCACAGTGCATTGCTTGTGGGTTAGGGCAAGCAGTGCTCACTGTGCTCGTGTATTGCCCAGGGTACAGCTCGTGGGGCAGCTCCTGGCAGCATCCCATGGCATGTGGAGGCCGTGGGCAGACCTCCTATGCAACACGGGATCCTTCAGTGCTGCTCTGCAGGTTGGGCCAGGAAGAGCCTTCTCCTTCCTCTCTTCGCCCTCTCTTTTCCTAATGAAATCTTTCCATATTATTAATGGCTAGGGTGGATCTATAGAGTGTGTTCCTTCCAGGATTTTCTTGTTTGCTGTAGTCTTCAAATTTTCCAGTTCATTTCCTATTTTCCTGCTCTCAAACCCCTGCCAAAAAAATCCCCGAAGCGCATTTTGGTACTCGAACAGAAAAAAGAAGAAACATTTGAGAACTGACATTTGATCCAAACTCTTGTAAATCAGTAGCAATTTTCCCCTAAAATCTGAGTCATTTCCATCAGCGAATGATGGATCCTCCAGGTGAGTTTTTATCTAATTAACCACGTGGATGCATTTTGATCACAAAGAAAGGCAATGCTGTATCAAATAATTTATGCGAATTTAATTGTCCCAGGGCATTCAGCCAAAATGTAAAGACTGGACTTATGAGAGTATTTAATCAGGCTCCTTTAGGAATTAATTGATTAGGAATGAAATTAATGAAATGGATTGATGCCTAGACATCCCCAATGACACCGGCTCCCATGGCCCAAGAAGAAACAGGTACCCAAGAAAGCGTTCCTCACTCACAGACTGGAATATGAGAAACAAAAGCAGCTATGTAATCCCCCATGGAAAGAATTATTTCGGTTTCATGTAATCCCTGACCAGAAAAATTGGAAACATTACAAACTGCGCTGATATTAGAGCTGGATGCACGGTGGTGCCAGCTGGAACAGGTCAGGAGCTGGGGAATTCCTTGAGACACTCGAGGAGAAAAAAATTCTGGCGTAATTTCATGGATTACTGTTGTTTTTAATCCCTTCCGTGGCTTCTGAAAGAAAATCTCTGCACGTGTAACTGCTCAGACATGGGCGCTCCTCTGTGGACATCAACTGGAAGCAACAGCAGTTGGACACGAGTCACAGTGGTGGAGCTGCTATCCTGTGAGTCAGGCTGCTCATTTCTGGGCACAGAACGGGCACTTCAGGAGCATCTGTGCCTCAGGGAGGGACCCTCCATTCTTTGCCTGCGAGGGAATAGCAGGTGATGCTCAGGGGCTGCCTGCTCTGCAGGGACAGGTGTCCCACCCGTGTGTGTTGGCCGTGCTCCACGTGGGCACAGCCCATGGAGACACAGCTCAGCCCGGGGCAGAGAGCTGAGCACTCTGGAGGTGCTCCAGAACTGCGGGGATGTGGCACTGAGGGACGTGGGCAGTGGGTATGGGGCTGGGCTCGGGGCTCTCGGAGGTCTTTTCCAACTTTAATGATTGCATGAGTCTAAGGAAGATGATCAATTAGCCAGAAACTGTGCACTTTGCTAAGTGGAGAGCAATAAAAGCCCATCAGCTCGGCAGCAGGAGGAATCTCTCTTCCCACTGTTTCTTTTCTTAACCTGTGTTTAAAGTCACTGATTGGGATGAACCCAGATCCTGGTGATTTGCCCTAGGAAAGCCATGGCAGCTCTGGAAGCACAGCCTCTCTGCAGGAGCTGGTGCTGAGCTGGTTCCTCTGCCGGGCTGGGACCCTTCCTTCCCCTCAGAAAGGAATAATGATCTCATGGCTGTAAGAAAAATCAGCTTTGACGTAAATCTACGGAACACAGTGGGTTTAAAGCAGCACAGCTGGAATCAGCATCTGGCCTACTGCCTGGGGTACCTTCAGAGCCCCCGATTCCTCCCTCCAGGGGCACGTGCTTCTAGGAAACCTATATTGCTTTGGCTGAAAGGCAGTACTTCAGAGAAAGTCATCAGACCACCAGCACCGGTTTCATAGTTCTGCTGTGTTGTTCTGAGAATTCCTGTTTTGTGTAGGAATTCGGGAATGACCCACAGAAACAACTTTGGCAGCGTGCGTGTTTCCCTTTGGATTTGTCGGGGCAGTGAAGGATCTGAGGAGCTGAGCGTTTCCAAATCTCCTCAGCTCATCCACATTACGGGGGCTAAGTGGCTCAGCAGCGGCTCCTCGCTTCGGCCTGACGCCGATCCAAGATGTCCTGAGAACCACAGCAAGAGATGGTTTTGAACGCCACCAAATTCCCCTCCCTGCTCTTTGTGGGGAGAGATTCGCTGCAAAAACAAGCAGTAAATCCTGCCGTGCTGAGGGCCAGGAAGATTAAGATTAAGACAGATGCTCTGAACTTTGGGATGCAGCTCGGCGCGGCCGGCCATGCGCAGGCTGTCAGCACACCCTCCCTGCTCAGACACAGGAGTGGGGTGGATGGGATGGCAGCACCACAAACCCATCCCAAGAGCACTGTGTGCGTGGGGCTGCACACCCTCACTGCTCTCCCGTGTTGTCCTATGCGAGCATCAAACTGCAGACCCCATCACATAGGGGGGAACGGCCATTAAAGACCCGGCTAACACGCACGCTGATTGTCCCACATGCTTTTCCAGTTAAAATATTTGGCCTGAGAATGTGGGAGGTAAAGAACTTAGATTTTGAGGTCTTTATGAAACAAAGCTCACATCCCCTGATTTATGCTCTGTGGGACTCGTTCTGTGTAAAACATTTAGCTCGCTATACTTTAGATAAAAGAAACATCCGAAGCATTGGTTGTTTTGGAGTTTCTCATTCTTCTCTCCCATATATCTTCATAAAACCTCAGCGCCAGACACAGTATTCTAAGTTCAGAGCCCCTCCCCGTGTTCCTGCACTCCCTTTTCCCCAACAACATCCACACCAGCACTGAGATGCACTCACTGCTCCCAGCACCACGATTATACACTTTGCCACTAAGTGAGGACATGGGACAAAGTCCCTGAAAGCAGAGCATGGAGTGGCAGCTTCTCCTGGCTGGAGGAGCACAGCAGAAGTGCTTATCTCAGCAGACTCGGTCCTCAGCACATGTGACGGATGCATCTGTCCATCTCATCACAGAATCACACAACCATTCAGGTTGGAAAAGACCTCTGAGATCCCCAAGTCCAATCCCACTGACTGTTGGCCCTGGACCTCCACCACGTGGCTGTGTGCTGGGTGCCCTGAGCAGCCACAGCTCCTACGGCTGCTCCTGTAGTCATAGAGACACAGCCCTCAGAGAAATCAGAGTCAATTTAGGCACCTAATGCTGGGATGCCTGTGAGTGAATTGGTTTTGAATTAATCGAGTACAACAAGGCAGTGAAAACCCACGGAACATGTTGGTCTGGAAACTGCTGCAGCCCTGGGGACGGAGCGACAACGCATACTTTACCCCTTGAATTTTTTATTAAGGGCTGGGTTTTTTTTATTTTTTATTATTGAATATGAATATTTTACACATCCAAGTTCAGAACAATGCTTTTTTTGGCTGCCTCTGCACTTTTCATGGTTGTGTACCCTTGCATTGCATAACTGAGAGAGATCCATTTACACACAGGGGGAAAGGGGACTAAGGAAGCTCAGCAAGGCTAACTTTACTGTCTGTGAAAAAGGGAAAAAAAACGCTCTGAAGATTTCCAAATTAAAAAAAAGAAAAATAAAGCCCACATATGAAATAGTTGCACAGGATGGCTTAATAAAATCTGCGTGTGCACATGGGTGGGTGTATGTGTGCGTGTGCAATGCCTGCAGAGCTGAGCATCACCGTGGGGACACAATGCAGCTCCAGGCCTGTCTCTGCTCTCCCCACTCTGTGCTCAGAACCACCTGCCCATCCATCACCATCCCCTGCTCTGTGCTCACACAGCCAGCCTGGACCAGGGCAGGGACGGGAGACTGGAATAATACAGATAATAACTATTTGTCTAGTGGGTATTTGAACCCAGCCTTATTATTGTGCAGGTGACAACAGGGAGGAGAGGGGGAAAGCAAGAGCTCTTGTGCATTTCTCAAGAGCTCGCAATGGGCAGGGTGATAAGAACAGTATTGTTTTGGGTAATCAGTGCACATTGTCCCAGGCTGACACTGCTGCATACCAATAAAACCTTTAGATTCACAGGGAATGGAGAAAGCGCAAAATGATGAATTGTTTGACATTTAAAAGAAAATAAAGGGCTGCCTCTGGACTGAAACTTAAATGAGTCTTGGGGAGGGAGGGAGGGAAGGAGGGAGGGAAAAGTTACTGGGAGCAGGCTGAGATGCTTACGTGAGTTTAGTGCAAACTTCCCTAGTGATTCTGTTTCTGATCTTCAGCAGACTGCAGCTACTTTCCGAGGCCAGGATGATCCCAGGCACTCACATGTGTGCCCAGAGAATGGGTGGGGACAGATCCGAGGGATCACTTTCTGTGTCATGAGGGCGAAGGGAATGCAGTCCCCCATCACTGACACATCTTCAATGTGAAAATGCAGTCTAACTGGAGTAATGAATTCCCAGTGCCCTGCGTGGTGATGGAAGCACAAGGTGACCAAGGACTGGAGAGGCTGATAAAGACTCCTGGAACACATGCCAACGTCTGCTATCTCGCTGTGTGCCCTTGAGCAAAGTCATGTCTCTGTGGTAAATGGAAGCAGCCAGGCCAAGCCAATCCTGTGGGTGCTACATACCCGTAATAATGGTTTGTTGAATGATTTTCGGCTGAGAGGAGCTGAGCCAGGTCCTCGATGTCAAACCATTTTGGTGTCGGTGAACCCATTCCTGATTACACTGGGGAGCACTGTGCTCTGCAAGGTGACACCCTGCTACAGGCACACGCAGCTCTGCTAGGTGTCACTCTCCAAACACGTTTTGTGTCTGCATCAGTTGTGCAGTTATCGCCCTGGCTGCTTCGCTTCCCTCCTTCCTGACAACCACCTTGACTTGCACACTCTCTCGGGTTCCCTCTGCTTTCCAGCACTGTTTGCATTCGTATTTGCATTAGATTATTGGAGCAGGAGTCTAAACACTTAAGTTACTGCAAATCCCTCCTCATATGGAAGTCAGTGAGCTGTAAAATATTTAAACTGTCTACAGTTGTACCTCGTTTGTTTACATATATCCAGTGGGCTGCTAAAAGGTAACATACTGTAATGGGGGAAAGATCCAAGATTGCTGATTCAGATTTCGTAACAGCTCTGAAAGAGCTCTGCATACCTGCATTGACTTGATGCAGCAGGGTGTAGCTCCACTTTCTGAAGCTGCAGGGCCCGAGCGGAGCAGCAAGGAGATGCATCTCACCCCAGGCCCACGGCTTTGTGCTCTGGGGTTACCCACAGCTCACCCTCCCCTCCTTGCCTGTGTTCTCTGCCCTTCCATCTCCCCCTCCTCTCCCACTCGCCGTGCTGGGGAAGCACTGTGGGATTGGGGAGCAGCTGAGCGTGGGTTGGACGTGGCCCCATTCACAGCACTTGTTACTCCATGGAAAGCAGAACTGGGATCCTTCAAGGGGCACGGAGGAGCAGAGGGATGGCAAATCGGTCCCAAGGCAGCAGAGGGCATCAATGAGTTTGAAGATTCACCTCCAGCGCTGAGTGAAAGCAGGCAGACTCTGGACTCAATAATTCACACAGCACATTTCAGCTCTTTTCCAACTTGTACGTCGGTCTCGAGCGAACCCAGCAAGTTCTCAGATGTATCTCAGGGTTTCTGAAACAATTCTTGAACAACACGTAAGTCATAGCACTAATTAGTTTCACAAATTGTCAGGAGGCTTCTACTGCCTGATTCGATGCAGTGCACATATTTGCAGCGTAGATAAAGATGATCTCTGCTAAGACACCGTTGTCAGATTACTTGGATGCAAATTTCATTGCCAAACATTCACACCTTTGCTATGAATTTCACAGCTCCCTTTGGAAATCCAGTCCATTAGCCGTGGTATTTATCAAAGCTTATTTTTTTGGAATGCTCAGCACTCCAAAAAACGCTCGGTGAGCTCAGCAAGGCAGATTTGTTTGGTAATTCAAGCAAATATTTGCAGCATTATTTTGTCACTTCCCCTAGCTGCCACTGAGGAAGCAGAAAAATAACATCTTCTAATGTGTTCAGCTTTAAATGAGAAGAACCAGTGCCAGCAAGTGCCTCCCCCTTCTCGTGGATGCCCAACATCCCCAGGTTTGTCCTGGAACCCACTGAGAACACAACCCAGCTAAGTATCTTCTGCCTTGTGTGCTCTGATGAATTACTGATCTTGGCATTATATGCCTAAAGGAAGTCCCACGTGGTCCTTGTGCTAGAATAGCAGTTAAATCCCACAGGTGGGCAATATTTTACATGATATGATGCAGAAAATCACATGGTGAGGCCACAGATGGCACAGTAGGGCTGCAGCAGCCAGACCCACTTTCTTCCATTCTGTAAGCAGACCAAATGGAGAGGCTCAGTCCTCTCTGAGCTTCTCCAAAACTGCCACAGGCGATGGTGAGGGGTCTGCAAGCCCCACGGGCCCTCTATTTCTCCATCAGAGGACTCCTTTTGCTCTTTGGAGGTTTACGGTGCGTGGCAGGGAGCCAGCCCCCCGGGCACGGGCTGGAGGTGCCTCGTTCTCAAGTGTTTAAAAGTCTGACAAACTGTTTGCAGTTCTAGCAGGGATCAACACACTCCTAGAATTAAAACCAACATCTTGGAGAGCAAAAATGCTCTGAACAAGGACTCTTTCTTCAACCCAATGCACAAGGGATCTTTCTTTACTAAGCTATAAAATCACTTACTACGAATCAATTATTTTTGCACTGATTTATTAACTGCTCTCCAGCTGTTCAGATTGGCACTTAAGACAATTCCTGGATGGTCATACTTCTCAAAGGAATTTCCTCTGGAGCACTGTTGGTCCGATTTCGCTGTAGTCCTCCCTGGTCACCCACATGTTCTGACATCAAGCTGGCGAGCAACGAGGCACCAATCCACACGGAGTGCATCCGATTTTTTGGTGAGGTGATCTTGATGGGGGTCGTGCTGTGGATTTCTGCCTGGAGCTCCTTCAGGAGCCCCTCCTTGAAACCTCAGAGAGGCCCTCACAGTCCTTCTGTCGGGGAGAATGAACTCGCACATGACATTTTCAGGCTTCTGCTGCATTTTTTGGATAGGATCTAAAGCAACGTAGCACAGCTTCTCCTTCAAACCCCTGACTGTCTCCTTTTCTGTTGTGCTCACGAAGGAGTGCCCCGTCTCCAGGAGGAGCCTGGCCAGGTACTTGGTGACCCCTCTGCCTGCAAAATCCAGCCTGGTAACGCCCTGCAGCAGGCAGCTGCCTCCATGGACGGGGACGGTGATGCTGCCACCACTGTCCAGCACCATGCTGGTGGTGTGGGTGCTGGCATGGAGGGCTGCCAGCCCCTGCAGGGCCACGTAGAGCACGGGCACCTGGAAGCTCTCAAACATCAGCTCAGCCATCTTCTCTGGGTGGGATGGAGGGTTGAGGGGGGTCTCGGTCAGCAGCACCGGCCCCTCGCTGGGCTCCACTCTGAGCTTGTGTTCGTACAGGTATCTCCAGATCTTCTCCATGTTGTCCCAGGATGTCACCACTCCGTTTTCCATCGGGTACGTTAAAGACAAAATCCCCCTTTTGGACTGGGCTTCCTCCCCGACGTACCAGGCCCTGTACTCCATCCCGATCATGACAAACGTGAATCTGGGGTACCCCACAATGGTAGGAATAACAGAACGTGGTGCCTGCTCCCCTGAAAGCCCTGCCTCGCACTGCCCAGAGCCATTGTCAAAAACCACCACGGGGGCCCTGGCCACTGCCACGTGTGACACTGCACACAGCATGGGCAGAGCTGCCGGGCACCCAGCGGCACCGCAGCACTCTGTCCCTGCATCACAAGGGGGCACGGCCCCACCGGGCTCACAAAGCCCACGGTGGCATCCACAGTGGGTGCTTGGGAGGGGAGTTGGGTGTTTGCACTTCCCTGCTAAACTGCGGCGCAGAATCAATGCATTTTTTCAGGCCCTCAGGCACCGAGAAGGGTCGGCTACAGTAATTGCATTTGCATTGATTTATATTTGGATTCTGTTTGGGGGTGTGCTGGGCTTCGAAGGGAAACATTTTTAATGAGGTTAGAAATAACACGTGGTCTAGCTTTCAAATAGAAAAACCCAGATATCTCAAAGAGGGAAGAACCCCCAGCAGAGGTGTGCTGCTCCCTGGGTGTGTGTCAGCTGGGAACCACTGCATTCCTGTGACGGCGAGGAAGGAAAGGGAAGGGATGGTGAGGCACATAAGCAGCTTTCCATTGTGAAAGCATAGCTGGTGCAAAATCGTATCAGAACTGCTTGCTGGAGTGCTCATCCACACGCACCTGAAGCTGCTCAGGGAAGTGATGAGGGCAGCACCAGTCCCAGGGCTATGGTCTTTGCAGGAATCACTTCGGGACCAGATACTCTAAAGCCTTGAAAACCCGTTTGCCCTATCCACAAGGGAGAGGAGAGCCATGAGGCAGAGGTTTGGAAGCAAAGATGCAGACAAAGCTGTGCAACACGGGAGGCAGGATCACACAGGGCTCCCCTCGGAGGAGATGAGCAGTAAGAGGAGTCAAAGCCCCAGTTACCAATGATTTCATGTTTTATTTCTGCAAAGGATTTGTCAGCCAGGAAATGCACAGCAGCCATAAACACCTTTTGCTCAGTCAGCCCTCACCAGGGCTTGTTGCTCATGCTTTGCTATAAAGACATCCACTTGGTCTGATGTTCTTAACAGCATTTCCTGTGGACGACAGCTGCTCCGAAATCCCCGTAGTCCCTCGTGGTGATCCACATTGGTTTGAAAGAGGTCAGGCAGGAGAGGATGGAGGCCCCGGCCCACATGCTGTACTTCCTCTCGGGGGGGGGGGGCAATGATTTTCATGAACATGCCTGAAGGCACTTGCAGGTGCATCTCCTTCAGGATGTGCTCCTCCAGGTCAGGGAAGAGCGTGGAGCCGCCCGAGAGCAGGATGCTGCCATGTCTTTTATGATATGTTTTGTATGATGTCTTATATGATGTGTTTTTTTGGTAAAAACACAGCAGTGGAAAACAGTTTCTGCCTCTTGCTGGTTTAAGAATTCCCATCAGCTTTAAGCAGCACTTGTCACACTGCTCACTGAGAAGGAATCCCTTCCCCTAATGAATCTCTGAGCTAGGATGCTGACAACTGACCCTCCTGCAAACCAACAGCACACAGCTGTCCTCCTCGCATCCTTCCCCTTTCCCTTCAGCACTCTGCTGAACTCTCTAATGGAACGTTTTGAAAGAGGGTTACAAATATCCTGGATCTTCACCACCGATCCCCATTTTGCCTCTCATTATTTTTTCCTATTGCTTCAGGACAAAATTTCCCACAGAAGGAAGTTCCTATACTTTTGAATCCAATTGGCTTTGACAATCCAAATCCTTTTACAGAGAAAATTTCCTCTAAAGAAAAGAAGTCACCATATAACTTCAGATCGAACCCTTGGCTGCCACAGTTTAATTGCTTCTCCTTGTGGCTCTTAATCCAGGGCAGCTTCAAAGTGAGGGTGGCTTCTATTAAATTTAATTACTTTTTCTTGCAGCTTGCATGGCAAAGGTGCCCGCTACTAAAGGAAGGTTACGAATCAGAGGCAGATTCCAAACAAAGACATACTTGAAACAGCAATTTAAAATGTAGGCAAATGATCCCCTTGTATGGCATTTACACCCCAGATGAACCACTGAAGAGGAAAACAAGGGAGCAGCTCTGTGCATGGTATTTCCATTCTGCCTGGATTCCAGGCGCGCTCGTGCTAAATGCCACGCTATCCATTTTAGCAATTTCTCTAATCCTCTTAATATTTGTGTACATATATTTCAGCGTGGCACACTTGTTTTCATGCATGCTTCTATATTAGTGTCAACAGGTGTCCTAATCACTTAAGAGGCTGCTATATTCATCATGCTGGAAGCCCCATTGAGTCCTGCACGGCCTGCCTGCAGCTTGCAGGGGAGCACTCTGTCTGGAACATGATGTTTGGTATTAAAACAGGGAAATACTGACTGTGATCATTAAATGGCAGTTGAACCTAGGCGCAGGATCGCTCATCTGTTCCTGCATATTGCTTCTGTCATAAATTGCCTTAAAAAGGGTAAGCAGGAGTCAACTTTGTTCCTACAGGATTTGTGATAGAGTGAATGAAATTGCTGTCTGTGCTCAGCAGAAGCAGTGTGTGCTGCCTTCACAGAGGAGACACTGGGTAGCAAAAACGCAAAGATAGCAAAACATGCTGGTTTGGGGCCATTCTTGCTTGCTTTATACTCCAATGCTGAGCAGGTTTCCACTTACCAGCTCAAGCATGCCCACGTGCTCTGCTGTGTCATGTCACTGCTGGGCTCCGTCCTCCTCCATAGGTGTCCCCTGTGTGAGCCTGGCCAGCTGTGATGCACTCTGGAAGGTCCCCATTTCCCTGTGGTAAAAGCAGAGGGAGAAGGATCAGCTAGCTCAGTCTGTGTGCCCACACCAACACCACTGCAGCATCCACAGCAGC
This sequence comes from Cyrtonyx montezumae, assembly GCF_038088225.1. NCBI lineage: Eukaryota > Metazoa > Chordata > Aves > Galliformes > Odontophoridae > Cyrtonyx > Cyrtonyx montezumae. The sequence goes on from NW_027071948.1 coordinate 1,183,536, forward strand.
AGGAATGAAAATCTACGGAGTGTCACCAACAAAAGAGAGAAGCAAGCAGCACCAGGCTCTGGCTGAGTGATGTTCCTCTCCCTGCTCTGCTGCACCAGATCATTTTGGTATCTTCCCTGCTTCTTCTTTCTCAGTATACGACAAGCTTGAGGAAGGATTCAGGAAGCAACACAAACCTTACATTCAGAACACCACCACAAGTGGGGGACACTGAAGGGAAGGGGGCCACCTTTCTCCATGCCCCCAAACCCTCAGTTGGTGGCTCACTGCACACAGAAGAATCAAACACAGCAAATGAGCAATGGGCTGCATCAGGTAGGGAGAGCCAGCAGGTCAGGGTGGAAGGCCAGGGAGACAGAGTGAAAGAAATCAGGGGCAGAGCGAGCTCCCAGCCAGCAAGAAGCAGTAATCACCATCACAGATGCTTAGCTCTAACAACTCAACAAGATCCCTTTCTTCACATAGGAGCTGTGTTTGATTGCTCCCATACTTGTTTCCATCCAAAATCCCCATTTCGCAAGGTCTTCGTGACACTCCAAATACCCACAATGCTCTTTGAAGTTGAATTTTAATGTGTTTATTGACACCAGTTATGATATTTCAAAACATATGGGCTACAAATTGTTACCATGCACTCCTGGTGTTTACAGTAATCCCCATATTAAAACAAACTCAGCCTTTCCTGATGATTTTATATCTTCTCACTGACTCACTTGCCTGTGTTTATTTAAACTCCTGTTGAGCTTTTCTTCAATATACATATATATATACATATATATTCAACACTTTTGAAACACAGAACAACTATCTGCAGATTTCGTAGACTTCAGAAACATTTCACATCCATTTTTATAGGCACCACATGGCCCAAACCCTCCTCTTCAGCCTTCCCTGCAGATCCTTGATGTGCAGCATGGCTTTCTGTGCTCGTACCCAGCAATTAACCCTGCACGTGTAGCTCACAGAACCATAGGATCATTAAGGTTGGAAAAGACTTCCAGGACCAGCCAGTCCAACCCCAACCCAACACCAGCGTGCCCACTGAGCACAACTCCCAGTGCCACATCTCCACACTGAGCACCTCCAGGGGTGGGGACCCACAACCCAACCTGGCAGGGCAGCAAGTGACACTGCCTCATCACTCTTTTGGAGAAGAAATGTTTCCTACTACCCAACCTGACCCTCCCCTGGCACAACTGAAGGCCATTCCCTCCCATCCCAGCAGCTTGGCCCAAAGGTGCCCTCTGAGCTCTGCGTTGGGATGGGCTCAGTCTGCAGGAAGGGAAGGTGCTGGAGGAACGCACGAATGCCCATCCAAAAGGGTTTGGTCAGCTCTTCCTTCCTCTCACCTATCCCACGAGGGCACCTCTGCTGCTCTGACCGACACCAGGAAGGAGGGAGTGCAGCCCAACCCCATTAATGGCCCCAGAACGTTTCCAGGCCCTCTGAAAAGCAAAGCCAGAGGTGTTAATTTTGGCAGTGAACAAAAGCACCGGGGGAGTAAAATCAATGTTCTCTAAATAGAAAAAAAAGACTCTAAGCAGAGGGAAAACACATTCATTTTCTAATTCCTAAAAGCTATTCAAGGGAGGGAAGTGAAACTGTAAACAAATTATAAAATGTATAAAAAATTACAACTCGTGGCCCATTGAAAGGAAACTTAAATTACTGCACCACTAAATTGGAGCAGCTCTGAGGACTCAGCCGTGCTCCTCTACTCTTTAGGCTCACAAAGTCTCACTGGTATCTCTAGGGGTGGCTGGATTTAATAGTAACATCTAAAATGCAATAAACCCTGCAAGTGATGAACAACTGGGACGGTGTGGAACCCACTGGGATTCAAAGTTAATTCAGACAATTTGGAATTCAGCATCTGAGGACCACTCAGACTTTGCATGTTGTTTTCCACGTCGGAGAAAAAAATGTAAGATCTATAGCGAGGAACGATATAAATTATGCATAAATAAAAGTCTTTGGGTTGAAAATTAATACATCTGAAATAAATAGTCTTGATCATCTGAAAATGAAAAGCGCAGGAAACTAAATCAGGTAAAACAATTTCAGCTTGCTGAGCTCCAATCGCTCAGCCACGAATTAACCTTTCCTGGGGAACTGGGAGGGCTGAGGCCATGGAGAACTCCTGCTCCTACAGGATGCACACAAAGAATTGCAGGAGGAGGAGAAGGTCCCCTTCACCCGCTCACAGGTGGTGCCCCAGCTCTACCCATACAAGAGCCTTTGCAAAAGACAGTGGAGATGCTGGGATTTTGAGACAGGAGAAAAGGGAAAGCAGAGCTGTGCCCCTGGAACACCATTAACTCAGCCCTAAATGCATCCGGAGCTGTTCGTAAAGCCACATGCCATTACTTCCAACTGTATTCCAATGGCCAATATTATGCTCAAATTGTTAAAAGCTGCGTCCGAGGTATGAAAGCGACAAGTGGAAAGCATTCCCACGAAGTATGCAAGATCTCTGGAACCGAGCCAGTGGTTTAGGTCAAAACTCAGTCACATGTCCTGCTAGCTGGTCCGGGACATCCTTCACATCCAGCTAAGCAAACAGCGCCCAGAGCCCCGCGCCAAGTGCCAGCTCCAGCTGGCATCCCGGCACGCTCCGTTCTACAGTTGCTGCAGTTTTGGAGGTTATGAAAAGTTTACTAATGAGAAACATTTCAAGATGCTGTGCCAGCAATTTGGGCTGAGGGAAGAGCCGTCGTGACACGAGCAAAATGAATAGCTTTGGTGGAAAGCCTGAAACGTCAGCTCCCGCGGAGCGGCCTCTGCACCTGCACACCCCAGCAGCTCCGAACACCAAGAGCAAGCACACAGATTTCTCTTCAGCTGTTTACATTGTGCTTCCTAAATATTTAAAACCGTTGATGAAATTAAAGATGACTCCTCACCGCGCTTTGTTCCTCAGTTATTTGGTCTGTTTGGGTGTGGCTCTCCTGTAAACATGGATTTCATACGGCCAAAGGGCGGTGGGGCACCGAGCAGCCAGGCTTCCTCAGCAAACACTTTCAGGAACCCACAGAAACTCCAACAACCTTCCCAAATTTTGGGGGAAGTAACACACTGATCTGATTTCTAAGGAAGAACCCCTCTCAAGCAATGCTGTCCATGCACCAGCACCGCCAGCAGTCGGCTTCCAGCATCCTTTCCCATCTTCACATCTCATATTTTGGCACTCAGATCTGACCTGTGTGCTGCCACCAGTTGTGTCCTCAGCATCTCAAAGAGCAGAAGGAACAGACACGAGCTGCAGTAGCTGAGGAGGACGGGGGCTGGAGAAGCTGCAGTGCTGGCATCCTCTGGCATCAGCTCCAGACACAGAGTGCCAGAGGAGAGACAAGGAATCACCACATCAGGTGCTCAAAACAAATGATTTAAAGAACCTTCTCAACTTTGTTTCCCAAGTTGTCCCCTGGCTGGTGCTCCAGCTGGCATCCAACTGATATAAAATAAATAAAACCACAGTTCCTATGGGATTTCTAGCAGAATGTTTGATACTTTTGAAGAGAAGGCAGAAACAGTGGAAGGGCAAGGAGAACCTCCGTTCCCATCTTCACTCTAAGACAGTGCTCGGGAGCAGTGTTTGTCTATCTACCAGTGCTATTCATCACTAAGTTCACCATATTTTCTTTGCCTTCCATAACTCTTGGCTTCCCTCATGTCTGGGTGTTTTCTAACCAGCCTAAAGGCAATAAATCAAAGCTGTCAGCATTGGAAGAAAATTAATGTGAGAAGTTGTTCCAGAGGCCACCAGCCTTTTCCCTGCTCTGTGTGCTGTGTTAATCCAGGATTCCACAATGGCTTTCAATGTTTTGCTATGTTCACAAGGTTTTGAGGCTACAGATGCGTTTTTTTTTTTGAAGGGCAGCTTTGAATTCTATCCTGTAAGGTACCAAATTCCCGGGGTTTCATCAGATTTCAGAGAGAAGAGAGAGTGCTCAGCACAGGCCCGGGTCTGACCCTGACCCTGGCCAAACCACAAGCAAAATCCAGAGCCAGAGTTGGAACACGTCAGGGGCTGAATCTGGACGTTTGGCTTGGATTTACATGAAGAAAAAGGCCAAATGATTCAAAAACATTCCTGTTCCTATGCCCTGTAGTGATGACACTGCTTGAATTATTCATTGCGAGTTATTTATCCAAAGAATGTGGCTGGCATTTATGCTGAATAAATTACTTGCAAGTTTTGATTTCTTGTTTCATTACTCACCCTGCTCTGTACCACTCAAACTCCAACCTGTTCATTTCTGAAAGTCTCTTTTTCTGAGTCTGAGAAAAAGAACACTTGGGAAACAACCTTCAGCTGGAGCTGATCTGATACAGCAAATACCTCCCTGGGAAAGGACAGCCTGGCAGTCAGGGCATTTTCTTGGAGCCCTGGAAAGCAGTGTTCCTCCCCTATTCAGCTGTAGGTGAGCTCTGTAACCCTGGGAAAATCACTTGCTCCCCCACACCCCGGCTGCACGTTTACAAAATGGACATAGCATTTCCCTCTGTAAGGTACTGTAAGGCTAGATATGCTGAAGATGATGAATTGCCCCGTTGCTATGGAAACTGGAAAAGCACCTAATGCAGATGGATGAGTCCAGAAATAGTCCAACTGACTGAGAAGTCACGAGCCATTGAGAACTTCATTAGGGAAGATTTGTTGTGCTGCAGGCAGAAGCAGTGGGTGCCACTCAACGCTTCCTCTGATAGGAAGTACCACCTTACTAGAAGATGTGTCTCTGGATGGGCAGCAAAGGTTTTCCCCTGTATACCTTCAAGCTTTCAGCTTTTTTGCTTGCATGCAAAGCAGAACAGTGAGTGCACAAACCAGCCCAGAAGGCTCTGACTGTTTTGCCCAGGTTCTTCTTGCATTTCTTGCTTCTTTCTCAGGACCACAAGAAGTTTGTTTTTGAGAAGGTGCTTCAAAAAAGGAGGTTCTTCCCATTTTGCAACGCATCTGATTATAATAATTCTGAGGTGCTGCAGACTTCATACTTTGAACTATTCCTCCTATCAAATTATTCAAGCCTTTGACACGAGAAGTCATTATTTGCAAGGGCTCCTGGCAGCAGCACTTACTGAAGTGAGGCTGTTTGGGCTTGGCAGTTTCAAAATGGGTTTGTCATTGCAAATGGCTCACGGAGATCAGCTGTGTCCTGGCAGGGTGAGGCAGCCAGGCCTTTCAACAGCAACAGGGCCCACTGAAAGCCATGGAACGGCTGGCAAAGGAAATGACAATAATTAAAGCAGTAATCGTGACTCTGGGGCAAGAAATAAATGCCCATAGAGTGATGAGAGACTGAATAAACAAAGCAAACAAGCACATCATGCTGCACAATGGCACAGAGCAGTGACTGCAGCTGGCAGCCCAGCACGAGCTCACCAGCAGCACACCAGTAACACACCAGTAGCACACCAGTAACACACCAGTAGCACGAGGGAAGTGCCCCCAGCCCCCCCAGGCAGCTGTATGAGCTCGGCTCTGTGCTGTTGTCACCACCAAGGCCACACTAACAGCATTTATTTTTCTGGCAAGAGATGACCCTGTTTGGGAACCAAGCACACCAGAAATCATTTTGTGGGTATGATTATTGAAACCCAAGTATTGATGGAGAAATGATGACAGCAGCATTGGGATGAGATAATAATGATAACTTGGACCTTGCACTGCACTTTACAGCCAAGAGCCATACTCCAAACCACCTCCTCCTCACTACACTTCGAAGAACACTGTCAGCTGCTTCATTATAGCAGAAAGCAATGAAAAACACAGATGCTCTCCTGACACCACTGTCCCACAGCCATCCCTGCTGTCCCATAGAGCTCGCTGTTGAAGGGCTGTGGTGGCACTGCCCCTGAGTAAAGTCCAGCATGGATGTAACCCGGCCCCTGGTGACTGGCAAATAACTTCACCTACTGTCATTCAGGTGTCAGGTTCCACTTCCTTGTTTACTGAATGTAATGATATCCTGCAGTATCTGGCTTGCACAAGGGACTGAGTGAAATAATTTGACAGCAAAAATAAACAAATGAAAGGAGTCCTTACGTACATCAAAGGGAAAGTGTGCTACTATCTGTGGGACGATGGCCACGACTGCCCCACTGGATCCTGGCTCCGAAGCAGAGATGAACTTCAAGTTCCTGCCTCCTGGGCCATAGGTCAAGAAGCACTTTGCTCCTGTGCCCTGTACTTGATGTGCTGACTGCTTGTCCTCCTGTATTCATCATACTGAACGTTTATTGAGTTTTTTCTTCCCAGCCTGGAGATTTTCCCTCCCCAGAAATGCATTTTGCCCCTTACCCCAAAGCTGGCACGTATGCAACTAGATTTGGCCCAGAAAATTTTTGTCAGGAAGGCACTGAATTTCAGGAATAAAGACACGGGGAAGGAAATCTGCTCCAGGATGTTAGGAGTGTAAAGGAAAAATCTTCTGTTACACCATTAATAAAATCCAGCGTAGCACAGAAGACTTCTTACAGAAAGGACAGGAGTCCTTCATTAAATGCAGCTAAGAAAGAAACTCAGTGGCTTTTTTTTTCACTTGTGGGTGTTTTCTTCTAAGAAAACTGGCCTAATTATGGGAGTAATTAAATTATAATGCCTACACTATTGTTTGAATAAGGCAAACTCCCTCACATGCCATTAATGTGCTACTGCCAGCAGCAGCCAGGGAACAGCCTCAACAATGGAGAGGATTTTCCAGCTCAGTGTGCGACTTGATCTCTATAAACCTCCCATAACATATACTGTATGGCAGTAAATCATTTATAACGTTATTATCCGCCCATCTGGGATCAGAGTGCAACCACTAAGACAACGCCAGAAATCTGGGCTCCTTTCAGCACTGCACGGAGTGGACCTCACTGGGAAGGCCTCGGAAATCGGCCCGTTCAGCAGCTAGGTCCCGCTCCCTGCTGCAGTGACTTGGCTTTCCAGCAGCTTCCTTCCCAGCATTTCCCAAGGCTCCGGTATTTTTGTTCTTCAGCACTGCTTTCACCTGTATTTCAAAGTGGTTATTGCTCAGGTGTGGTTGGCTGGTGGCAGTGCAGATCCTACTGAGTGAAGGAAGTGGTTTCGGAGGAAGGATGGCCATGTTTTCCAGGGCAGATTTAGACTGTTCTCAGCTTAGGTTGTCACAGACTAAGGCAGAAGCCTCATGAAGGGTTAAGAGATCTTTCCACGCAGGTGCACTGCCATGAGCTCTTCCTTCTGCATGAACATCAGCTCAGGAGTGACACAAGGCTGAGCCTACCCCACGGAAAACCAAGGCCTGTGAAACACGTGTTTTAGCTGTGCTGCTGGCCACGGTATGAAGAACGTGTAAGCTCTGCTGCAGCTCATGGTTTTGTACACTTCCCTTCAGAGCAGATCCTTTTTTGATTTGTCAAGCTGCAAGTCCGAATTTTGCTTGGATGAAGATGACATGAGAAAAGTCCTCCCACAGTGCCTGCAGTGCTCTGCGCAGTGACAGCCACGGCAGTGTGCTGAGTCCCTGGGAGCACAGAACCTCTGCCTGGGCAGGATGAGAACCACTGCCGCTCCCATTGCCAACATTCCCACTTCTGTGGCCCCGTGCCCTGGTTGAGCACACTGCCTCTCTTTGCCTCACAAAGCAGAGATGAGTGACAAGCCCTCATTCTCCTAAGGAGGCCAAATTCAACCCAGAACCCTTCAGGGATGCCCCTCCTGAGCCCCCCAGCCCCGCTCCCCACCTGCCTGCACTGCGGTAGGTCTCCAGCAAAGCCCTTTTTCATCGAGTCGATCCCCAGCCCTCCTCAAATGTCGCAGCTTTTCAACACACCTGACGGGGCTCTGCCGAATGCTGCAGGGGCTCTGCGGGAAGCAAGGAGCAGCGGTGACACTGCTGGCTGTCACCTCTCCCATCCCATCCCCATCCCAGCACCCGCTGCCCCGTGGGGCTGCAGCTGCCTGCCAGGAGCTGGGTCAGAGCTGGAGCCTGCACAGGGACAGCCTCCCCTACCAGCAATGGCCAAAATGCAGATGTGTGCATGTGTATGCAGACTGTGGTGCGCCAAATATCTGCGCTCACAAAAACACCAACAGATATTTACAGGTGCCAGGTGTTCTGCAAGGACTCTGCCCCACTCTGAACGGCCTCTGACATTCCTGCTGCAATCAAATCGCTCAGGCATCCTGAGGACAACGCCAGTTTCTTACAGAAATATTTTTATTCTGAGCTTAGAAATCCTCTTCTCCTTCACATTTCAGAGCCTCCCCAGGCCAAGTGCTGCCACGACAAAAGGTTTCTGCAGTGGGAACGCGTGCACTGCTCTGCTCACACTGCACCCGCTATCTAACACGTGCTCACCAGCACCACGGACCCATCCAGCCTCGTCTGACCCAAATGCCTGTTTGTAATGTAAGCGAATAGCTAAACAGATTATCAAATGAAACATCAATAGCTTGTTAGGGAAATCACTGGGATTATTCAAATTGTAGAAGAGAGGGAAGTAAAGAGGAGTGTTTCAGTAACGTGATCTGCCAAAAGAGAACGGAAACTCCTTAACAGCACCTTGCCAGAAACAATGCGTGGCAGAGTCTGTTTTAAACAAGATGATTTTTCAGAATATTGTTCCTGACTTTTTGTGTAGTGTTAGTGAGTTTTGTGTACACTAATAAAAAATGAAAGCCGCTATTAAAAACAAATCAATGGACTGTACCTGGTTTTGATCACACGAGAGCTGGCCATTTGCATTGGTATTTGCAGCATCTGTTCCAATTAAGTCTTGTTTTCTAGTTTAAAGATATTAGTCCAATCACTAGTGTTCTGTTGAAAACATGAATAGAGCATTGTTCTGGCAGAATGTAGTTAAACAGACTCCACAGACTCTATTAAATGACTTTGCTACCCAATTAGAATGGGAAGGAGTCAGACAGACATGACTGTACTGTGTACTCTCTGTTCCACATGTATTTTTATGGATTCATAGTCAATGAAAACAGTTAACGTGGAACACGTGTTAAGAAAACACAGACTGCATGCTGTCTTAGAGCATGACCAATGGAGCATCAAGCAATTTATCAGGATTTAATGGACACCGAGTTTAATGATTACAATGACTGCGTGGAGCAGCGCACAGGAGTGGTGGACCACGCACTTCCATGGGATGAAACGATTGTGCTCAGCAACACAGAGCCCTCAGAGCATCAGAGCTGACAAGGAGCAGGCTCAGCCCCAACTGCTGCTGCATCAGGTCGCTCGAGGCCCCAGCGATGAGCACTGGGGCAGTGGGACTGCTGCAGGGTGTTCTGTACGTGACAAAGTGATCATTTATTGCAGGCAAGGACTGTCCTGATGTAGGAATGCACCTCCACCACCCGAGATGCTGCTAAGATACGTTATTTCACGATTTTTATTGGAGGAGAAAAGTTGGTGGATGCGGCCCATCGAGGCCCCAGGAGAGGCAGAGGCTGTGGGCTCCCACGGCAGGGCTGGGTGGGACGGGGCTGAGCACCAGGGACAGCCTGGGGAAGGGAGGTCCCTGCAGCCACACCACTCACAGCTTCGTACCAAAGCTGATCGCAGCGGGACGTGCCCGCCAGGGCCTCGTGGGCAGATTTAAGGCACACGTGGGGAAATGTACCTTGTATCCCCTGCTGCAATTTTATAGGGTATTACATACCCTACTGGGCATCGGAGCTGTTGCTGCTTTGACTCCAGCTAATTAGCTTTTGTAGCTTTGATGGATGGATTGATTCAGCAGTTAAACAGAGATAAATTAACTGTCCATCTAAAGAGAGTTTAACTGAGGAGGGAATTCTGATTAGAACGTTATTTCATGCAGTACTGCTCTTCTTTCTCAGTGAATACAGAAGCGCCCACTGGGCCCCTCTCAGTGCCTGCAGAGCCAGCTCCAGGCCAGACATCACCAGAGCTCAGAGGGACCAACACACCCCCAAAGATGTAAGCAGGAAAGGACAGAACTTTGTACCACACATTTCAGTCTTTTACCTTCAAGAATCACACCAAGGAGAGCCAAGGGTACGAGACGTTGCTTTTCAGTTGAAGAGGCCGTAGATACATTAATTACTCCTTGTTTTATGCTCCAGTAGGATGAGAAAATCTGATTAAATTAGGATAGGAACTAAAGCTTGGGGATAACTTTTGCTGTGCAAAAAGGAAGACCCGGGCAGCGCTGGGCAGCAGAGCTTTGGGAAGCAGTGCCACTGCCCCAGCGTGCCACTGTCATGCGTCACCATCGGGCAAAGGGGATTCCGGGCTTCCCCACGAGCGGCGCAGCGATGCCGCGGTCCACGCGTGGACGGCGGATGGGAACGCGCGGTGCGCAGCGCGGGGGAGCGCCGGGGCCGCAGCGCCCCCCTCCGGCCAAGGGCGGCATTGCAGCCGGAGCGCCGCGGCAGCTCCCACGGGGCGTTCCACGGGGAACCGCGGAGTGGGACGCGAGAGGGAGATCTGAAGTTTGAGAAGGGCCGTCCTGCAAGCGTGATCTGCGCAAGCAGCAGCAGCGGTGCCCGGGGCTCCTGGTGTTTGCGCGTTTCGAGCAGATCGCCTTTCTCTCCGTGAGCGATCGCTGTGCCTTTGCATCCCATTTCTCTCTGCCTTTCCCAAGCTGTTTGGCCTTTTGTCATTTTAACCGTTTGTTCCTTTAGCAGCTCGTTCTTTTCAGTGTGCTCCTGTGCCTCATTACACACGGTTCAGTTTTAGTAGGAAACTTGTCCTTTACACAGGTTTATTTCTGCCTGAAATTGTAATCTGAAGTGTTTCCCACTGTGCTGATAGCAGCCCCCATGAAGACTACTCGAACTGAAGCTGGGAGGGGCCATCCTCACTTCTCGCTGAGGCTCTGCTTTCCTCCCCAGTGCCATAAGCACCATTTCCCACCCGCACCACTGCAGAGACACTCTGCCTCGCCAACGTGATGCAGTTCTGCTCTGCACATAAATAACTGCACGGCACAACGTGGCAGTGCTGCCCACGGAGCAGAGGTGATGCTGCATCACAGCTCGGCCCCTGTGGGACATCAGCCCTCAATGCTGCATCGGAGGAGGGATGGCAGGGAGCTGTGCTGACCTACGTGGCAGTGCACAGAGGAATCCATCACCGTGCCCATATCTCTCGTGGGGAAGCAGAATGCCCATCCTCTGCAGCCCGATGGCTTCACTACTGGAGAGCAATGTGCATAGCAAATACATTAACCTATCCAGTGCTGCTATCTCATCTGTTCTACATTAGGAATACACACAAAGACACTCCCCTAAACCGAAGCGGAAGTACCTGACACACTTATTTATGGCATCGTGGGTATTTCTTTTCAGAACAAGTTATAAAAAACCTGAAATTCATAGGACATTTTTTCTCTCTGTCTCGCTGTAACAAACCCCAAGGTCTTAAGGTTTAGTTTGCTACTACAGTTGCTCATAAATAAAACTTGTTGCTGTAGACCTCAGCTTTTGGGCTCCCCAGCTCAGATGCTCAGCAGCGCACACCTTTCTCAGTAAATGCTGAAGTTATGCACGTGTGCAATTAGCAGTGAAGCTGAGATCTTTGAGGGACTGAGGGCATCTCTGTGCAGCACTCTTATCTGCAGAAATGGATTTCAGTGGGAACGGGGGCTCGTCCCGCTGAGCCCTGGGCCCAGGGGAAGGCTGAAGGATGGCTCCAGCTCAAGGGCATCTCCAAGTTCAACGGCTCCATCAAATCCACCTTTCTTTTTCGGATGGAAGTGTGGAATTTGCTGCGTGAAATAACAGGTTCTGTCCTTTTAGCTACTGGAGAGCCTTGGTAAGCCATTGCAGCACCTGGACAGGAGTGCTGCTGGCTCACAGCATCAGGACAGGCCTTGTACCCACCAGCAGAGTCCAGAGCCACAGTGTCTCAAGGACAGATGCTTCCACCCATCTCTGTCCTTTCACGTTCCCCCAGGTGTGTGCTGCTCTGTGCACACCACCGATGAGAATCACAGCTCCACCCGTGTACAGTTCCCAAGGGAAAACTGGTTAAAAAGAAAGACAGCACTCACAGAATTTGGAAGGGGATTTTCAGCCCAAACCAATTAGAGAAAGGGTGAGGGGAGGGGAGGGAGGGAGGGGAAAAAACGGCGAGCTCAGGAACCACTGAATTACCCTTAATTCTAGGAGCCCGGCCAACCCGACACACGAATGATTGCGTGGACGGTTCCAAAAATGACACATATGCTCTCCCCCTGGCTCTCTCATGGCAAACCCACAGCAAGGAGTTCTTTTTTTTTTCTAATGCCCCAAAATTCCCATGAAAGCAGCAAAAGGAGCCAAAGCCAGAGGAGCTAAGACAGTCAAACATTGCAGTAGCGCCCTATATTTAAACACTTCTGCAAGCCCTTCAGTTCCCAAACGTGCTCCCCGCCAGATGCAGCCCTCTGCCCAATGCCTTCTTTCAAAATAGAAGCCCAGAAAGGCTCCGACCTGCCAGCCCTGCTGCTCCTTTCTGTCAGCATACCTTGTCAGATATTCAGCCTCTTACAAAGGAGGCAAGTCTCTCTCTCTCTCGTGTTTTTTTGGAAGGAAAATGTGGCATGCACCTATTTTGTTTCATTCTGTGCCAGGACCTATAAAGTTACTGTGGGCTGCAACTCCTGCCAAGTTCTAAAGGTGACGGGGCAATGGGCACCCAAAGGACGCTTCTATCAATGCCCTTTTATTTCCCTCTCTTTCCCCTTCCACCGAACTTTTTTTTTCTAATAGAATTACTCTTATCTGCAAGTGATTTAAACTCTAAGGTTTACAGAAGATTTAAAGAGTGCGAACACAGTTGGAATGTTTTAAACTAACAGTACAAGTTGCATTTTAAGAAAATAATTAACTCCCAGGGGAGGTGCGGTTCTTGGAGTAATGACAGATTCAAGGCTGGCTTTCCCTATATGGAGTTTCCAAATAATAAAATATCTTCGGTTCCCTACTGGTGTCAGATGAGAACCTGTTAGTGTGCTAGTTGCTAGTGGACTGTCATAGGTTTGGGTTGTTTTTTTTTTTAGTGGGCCCATTCGTGTTTTAAAGACACAGTACACAGTCGATAACCTTCCACGCAAAGCTTTAGCACCAAGCATTGTAAACGTGCTTACAACCTTCGCCCATCCCTTTTTCTTGCTGAAAATTACAAGAACAAGGGAACACTTTCTCACGTTTGGCAGCTCTCAGTGCCTCACCCCTGCTGAGGGCTTCCCCAACCCCAGGAGCAGTGCTCGGCCGAGCAGCATCCGCAGGGACTGCGCTGCGGTGTCGGAGGGGAGGAGCAGAGGCGCCGGAGCCACCTGATGTCTGTGGGTCCAAACCCTAAAGCCTTTGCCCTGGCATCACAGTAAATCCCCAGATCTGTGGCCTTGAAGGTGAAATACAAGTACTGCTCCATAATATACTCAATAATATTCTTGACTGAAATTTAATAACGTGCTTTAATCCTTCGACCATACAAAGCCTGGTGTTTTGGCTGGTAAATGTTCACTTGAGCTTTGAGGGTTTGATGAAGGAATGGACCATTCAGGGAAACCAAGCATACTGGAGGGCTGTAACACTCGCCAGGTATGGGGAAAAGAGAGATGGTTTTGACATTTGCTATTTCCAGTTAATGGTGCTGTTAGAGGTACCGCTCAGGTCACTTTTCTAAAGGGGCAGAAGATGGATCTGAATGAGGAACCACCACCGAGGGAACAGAATGACTTCAAACATTAGGGTCAGTGGTAAAAAAATTGAGACCTTCACTGAAACCTCACCACTAGCACAATGTTACCCAGGAATTAAGGTCAGCCCCTTCTGCCAGGATAAGCAAATACACATAGGCAAGAAATAAAACAGGGTCACCAGAGCTCCCTCTCCTCCAGCATCCTGCACTCATCACTGCTGCCATCTCCTGATGCCCCTTCACAGCCCCAGCAACCTTGGGGCTCAGCAGCACTAATTAGACCCCAGCTGAGGGTGCCACTCTGATTCATTAGAAACGCTACATAATAATTAACCCACGATACGCCGGGCTGCTGCTTAGCTTGTCTTGGCAGTGCCTCCTCCCCGTGGCACCTCTGTGGCTTTTTGCCCCCTCTTTCTAATTCATGCCTAATTAACTCCACAGAAGTGGGCGTTTCAGAGCAGGCCCCACAGATTTCATCACACACGCAAGAGGTGTTTCTCTATCAGACACTCTGAAATGGATGAATAATGCATGACCTTAGCAAAAGCAGCCCCAACATAAAATAAAGTACATAAACCCACCCTTGTGGGGTGTGAAAACCTGGGCTGGAGCCATGGGGAGACCTGGGCTTCTTGTGAGGTTGCCTGAGATATACATACATACACTTAGCTTTATATATAGTATATACATGCACAAGATTCTCAACTGGAACATAGGAAAGCTCTTCTGCAGTGTGGACGAGTTATACCTCATGCCATGCATGCTCATGTCATTGATTTCGCCCACTGAGGAAAATCAGACGGTCGTATTCTGCGATACAAACGTGCACATCAGAGCTCTGCAGTGTTCGTTACCAAACGAATGAAGCACAGCAGCAGTGCTTTGCTGAATGCTCAGCTCAGGTTAAAGAGCCACTGGGCCCACTCAGGTTGTGCAGTCAGAGCACTGAGGTTTAGGACTGCAGCAATGCACAGATGCACGCCTGTTCTCAAACACGCTCTGCAGCCTCTCAGGGATAGTGCTCTCCACAAATTTAATTACTTGCAAAACCTTTGGTCATTAACACCCAACCTCAAGTCTATTGCAGGTCACAGACTATTAAAAAATAAAGTGTCCATGGTCCCTAAACAATGATTTGTTTAACTGTAGCTTCGAATAAACCCAAGGCCACGACAACACCAGGACCCTATTGCTAAGTGCTCACCATGTCACTGCATCTGCTAGAAGCAGTTTTGAGTTAATTATTTCTTCCCAAGCTTTTTTATGACACTTTGTGACACCGTTAACCATTCCTTAAGCCAATGCACGTGTGTGTGTGTGCATCTATATGGGCCAAAATCTCCATCACTGAGATGAAACATGCCCCTCTAATTTGCCAGGGCCAGCATGGCTGCAAAGCCCCACACCCCAAGGCAGCTTTGGAGAGCGCTTTGCTCTCTGAGTTGGGACTTCTGCCAGACAGAGCCAACTCCCATTGAGCACCAGGCCACAGAAAAGAACGACAGCGCGAGCCACGTGATCGTTATTAATTATTATCAGCGTTGCAGACCTTAACAAGGCACCTGTGCTCTCGGCAAGACTGTTGGAGAGTTTACACACCAGCCCTGTGTGAGCCCCCCTGCTGCAGTGGGGCACGATGGAGATGGGGCTCTCCTTTATCCCCTCCAGAACAGGCCCTGATGGGGACAGCATGCAGCTGCTGCTGCTCCTGCCTCCCTACAGGGATCCACAGGCGTGGATCAAGGCAATGTAAGACCTGGCCTGGCTCTCCTGGAATGAAGCTGGCTGGAGAATGACACACAGCTAAATCCGAACGCATGTACTCACAAAGGGAGAGCCCTCTCGGGCTGCCCGCACTAAGGGTATTTTATTGCTTCCATAATATTTTCTGGGCTTTCAAACACAAACCACGTGTTTAATATTTTCTCGAAATTCACACATTGCACTTGCTGGATATTGTTCATTGAGCACCCACAGCTCCAGACCTCTCGAAAAACAAAGACAGGGAGGAGAAAAACATTGGGGCTGGCTGCTGCAGCTCTCTGGCAGCACTGCTGCCGAAGTCCAAAATCATTGGGCGCGCTCCTTGCCTACTTTGATTTTACAGGGCAATAAAAAGTTAATGATTTCCTTGATGACAAGATAATCCAAATTAACATCCAAACAAAGGATAGAAGCTTGGCAGCCTGCAGACTGTGGAAGGGGAGAAAGTAAACAGTGAGAAATGCTCTAAGCCAAGTTCATCCAGGGTGTAAAACTCCTAAAATTAGTTCAGTTTCACCGCAGATGAGTTTGGCTGCATGTGAAGCACACTGTGAGCCTCCAGGAGCTGACTGCTCCGCTGCACGGCTCCTGGTGCAGCACAGCCCTGCTCCTCCTCCAGTGTTCTTGGTAATATGGTGCTCAGTGACAGCCTGGAGGCCTCGTGGAAATGTCTTTGTGGGAGAACGTATATTTCCTAACTCAGGATGCCATTTTAACCCTAATTGTTTAACCTGCCAATCTTCTAAGAAAAGAAGTGACAGCGTACATGTGACCAGACTCCCAGGATGAGCTTTCTGATGGGTGCTTAGCACTGCACAGGTAGAGCAGATACAGAACCATGGTACCATAGGGAAGGGGCCTCTGGAGGTCCCCCAGTCCAACTCCCTGGCTAAAGCAGGCTCCCTAGAAAACCAAGTGAAGAAGATAGGCTCGTAGATTTGAGTTACAGAAATCTCAGCAGGGATGGCACAGAGAAGAACACTTGCCACCAGAAAGACAGAGTCCTTCTCCTGTATTCAGAGGAAGAGATTAGGACTCGCTAAGTAATGACTCAGAAGTGAGCTGCTCCACTCCTCACACCCTGCAGAAACCAGATTACACACTTACTGTCTGCAGGCAGTGTGCCTGACCTGCAGGTGGATCATTAGCACTGACTCCAGCCTATCTTTAGCTTCTGAAAGCTGATAGCAAGTTGGTTCATGTGTTTTTGCTCTCAGCTTTCCTCAGTCTCTGGACCAGTTACATTGCTTCCTTCAGCCATGAGGATTTACCAGGTTTTGCTCAGGACTTCTGGTGCATCCTTTGCCATAGAGGAATCTTCCTTCACGCCTCTACCAACCCCTCTCAGCATCTGAGACGAGGCTGAGCATTGGAGTATTGCTCCAGATCATAATGGGAAGCTTCCTGGTATTTTTTAAAGCAATTTAAACATTTAAAAATGCATTTAGACACTTTCAGGAGCTGAGCTCACCTTGGAACCCCTCGTGTCATCCCTTCAGGAAAATGGTGTTTACTGGACATTATGGGTGTTGTAGAAACAAAGAAATTATCCCATGCCCTGGGGACAACCACGACAAATTGGGCTCATACTCACATTCAGTTTGCTGCCAGGTAATTTACAGATCAGTAGGATCTACACATGGAAGAAGCTCTGTTTGTAAATCCTGTCCTATAAATGAAGGCCAATTCCCTCATGTGAAATCAATGGGAACGAGACACCCAAGTGCTTCTGAAAATCCTGTTAAGTAGCTATTGCATCTGTAGGGTCCTTTTAAAATCTATCACTCTCAACTTGAGTTTAATGGGTGTTGAACGAAGCCCTCGGTGCTGACTTTTCCCTCACTTGTCAGGACCCACATGCATTGAGAGCCATTCCTCTTGCCCAAGGCAAACAGAGGCCCCTGCCATCCCAGCTGTGTTTCCTTTACTGAGAGCTGTGGTGGGAAGGCTCCTAAAACTGCCATCAGTGCAGGGGGCAGTGAGCAGCCAGCCCCTCCTGGCCCTGCGTGCTGGTGCCAAGTGCCTTCAGAAAGAATGCCACATTTCTATCAAAGAAAGCGTTGATATAATTAAATGTTTAATGAACATACGAAATACTGGGGAGTTCTGTCTGTCGTTACACGTTTTAATGAACATATTCTCCATGAAGGAGCTCTGTGTGCCCCAGGCAGGGTGCAGCCCACACTGCTGTGTGTTGCTTTGATTAGGGCCCTTTCATGGAATAACAGGTTAAAAAATGCACGTAAAACTCCCAGAAATGGCCTTTGTTGGTACGGCAGGGCTGCTGCAACAGGATGCTGCACGTCACAAACAACGGGACCAGGACTGTCTCCATAAGCATGTAACACATCTTCGTAACAAGGATGACTCCAAACCACACCGTGTCCAGAGGGAAGTGGTATTCACCATGCTAATGGAAACTAATTAAACGATCCCATCCCCAGAGGACAATTACAGCCAATTGCTCTTGCACTCGCATGTAAATTGCTGCCAAGGAATTTAGGCTGGGGATTTACACGCAGCAGAGTCCCTGCGAGGTGGGAATGTCCCCAACCACGGCCACTTTTCACATATGAAACTACACCTGGTCACTGGCACCCGCTGTGCAGCAGATTGCAACCAAGAACGTGATGCTGACTGCTGATTAGAAACGCCCTACTGTCACAGCCATGACACAGCATCACTTATTTGTTGCTGCCAGTTTAAGAAGGCTATTGGTGATAGCCTGTCCTGTTACAGTAAGGGCAAGGTAGGTGGATTTTCACACCGTGGAGAACAGAAAGCCAGAAGGGACTTGGCACTTACTGCTTCAGATGCCACTCAGAGTGGAAGGGGTAAAGATGAGAGCACACGTAACAGATGATACAAATGAATGTTCCACGTGGGGTACAGGACTCAGACAAGCCTGGTTAATGGATGTGCCATGTAATGTGGCTTCCGAAAAATACATAAACAAAGCTGCAAGCCAAATGAGTCGATTTCAGTTGTCACTGCTACGGGATTAGAAATGAGCACATCCCACAACGCTGCAGCTAGGAGCTGAAAGGCAGGGAACCTCACAAAGAGGGGCCTGGACTCGTGCTCCATGTCAAGCCCACATGGGAATGCTTTGGGGCCAACAGGAGAGAGGCTGCTAGAAAGTGACATCTGCTAGGCAAAAACAGGGCTGGCTCTTTGTTACGCAGCTCCAACTTGCCCTGAGTGGGCCAGGGTGGGCATGCAGCCCCTCCACGAGGGCTTTCCTGGCTGGAAAGACACGACCCAAGAGAATGAACCAGAGGCATTTAACGTGCACAAAGCCCCTCGAACAGAAAACAAATGAATGATGAAATAACTGGGGTCCTGGTCGTCCACCTTCTCGAATGTGGAGTTGGGTGCAATCCCTGCCTTTTATTTTCACAATAGCTTGCATTCATTACTTTATTTAAAAATGGTGTACTATGTCTGGAAAACAGGAAGTAGGCCATAAATCTCTAGTTTAAAAGCCATCTGAAGCCTGTGGACCAGATATGTTCTCAATCAGTAGTCAGGCAGTAAATAAACATTTATATACAGCAACTGCTCTCAACCAGCCTGACCTCCGGCTATTACAGGGCACATAAAGAGGAAATTTGTTTAGTCCCGTAAAAGCCCAGGCAATATATCAATAGATTATTAAAAATGGAAACAATGTAGGCTAATGGATTATATTGATTTTAATAAACATAAGTATATGGGCTTCAAAGATAAGTCAGATACGACATCCTTCCAAGCTCACCTTTGAGGGATATCTCCTTAAAATTAGCAAAACTAGCTTTGTCAAGAGTATCAGTCACTGTTTTTTGCTTCGTAAATTGACAGATTTTTGGCTGAAGGACTTAAATTGGAGAGTGTTCATTTTTATTCCTGCCTGTGAACCATGAACGCAGTCAAAAAATAAACCTTGTGCATCTTTTATTGTCACTGCTGTGCAGACAAATCTTCAAGCCTTTGCAGGCTGTCTCGAGGCGTGCTAGATGGGAGCACACAGATGCTGCTGGGTGTTTTCTGTTTTGTTTCTCTTTTTTTAAGGATCATTGCTCACTTCTGCTGCATCTGCTATTGGTGGTGGATACTGAAAGCTGAATGTCCACAAGAAAACTGTTTGCATTCTTTGAATCTCCTTCCTAGCATAGAGCAAGAAATTCCCACATTTCAGAACCGAACAGCGATTGCATCAGATTCAGCTCTGAGTACCCAACACCACATTTTCAAGAGGGCTGAAAATCCACAGCTCTTCATTCAAGCACTACTCAGCACCTCAAAAGAGCAATAGCTCCGTAGGCACTTCATATCGGGAGCTCAAAAACAGAAGCAACTTTAAAAGCAGCTCAGTGATTTGTTTCAAAGCACATCTGTGATAAGCAACAGCTGCGTGCACTGAACTGCTGTCGCACATCTAATTCAGCAGGCAGACATCTTCCTATATGAGAAACCACATATATCCAAGGCCCAAATCAGCAAATGCAGCATCTGGTGGTCTCAGAGCCTTCCTTCCTAATTGGACTATCTAGGTCCCAGACAAAGAGACACACGTGCAACACCATGAACATTTAAGTCCTAATTAGAAACATCCTTAAGATTTGAGGTAGCTCAAACCCAAGCACTGTGGTTTAGACACCTTCCTAATTTATACTAAGAACATGTGTCATCCATTTTGTCATACCAATCAAAAGGTGCTTGAAAGCAAATAAATGCAGGGCTAACCTCAAACATTTACGAGTTTGGATGTATAGCCAGAAGTTGAATACTTAGGGGATGGCCACCTGAACTGCCCACGGCTGCTGGAATTGCAAAGAACAGTTACAGAAATGATTTAGCTTTCAGCCTAGACTTCAAAAATGGAAAGCAGAGAAACAAGCCAAGCTGAATTTCTTTTATGAACCTGCTAGAGCTGATCAGAAAGTTGTCCAAAGGACAGATCTGTTGTCCTCCAATTTCTACTTTCCATTTTTTCCCTTGCAAAACATGGGGGTAAAAGCAGACTTCATAGGTGAGCCTCAATTTACTGGGAATGTTTGGCTTCTCTGCCCTTCACTTCAAACAAAATTCAATGTAACAGTTGCTTTCA
The DNA here is from genome assembly GCF_038088225.1 of Cyrtonyx montezumae. Classification (NCBI taxonomy): domain Eukaryota; kingdom Metazoa; phylum Chordata; class Aves; order Galliformes; family Odontophoridae; genus Cyrtonyx; species Cyrtonyx montezumae. The sequence continues at coordinate 1,204,029 of NW_027071948.1, forward strand.
TACCTTTTTTCCTTAAAAACAAAATAAAACAAGGATTGAAGACTATTTAGTGTCAACTGTTTTGTAAAGAACAGAAATCTGGACTTATAATAAATTTCTCCCTCTGTTCATTAGCTCCCAATGGTAGAAATAACACCCTTTAGAATCCTCAATCCCTTACAAATTACAGTAATCTGCAATTATAAACTACAGTGTTAATGAGGCTTGATTGCCTGTTATTTGTGATGCCACCTATAAATGCCACTTACATTTTACAGCAGATTGAAGTTAACAGTCTGTGTTGAGAAGATCACTAATAGTCAAATGGACTTTTATGAACACCTTTTGTGATTTCAATTTGCTACCTAGAAACCAAACTCGGACGCAGAGCATTTATCCTCATCACAGAACTGAATCCATTTGATTCTTCCCTACGATTTCCCTCCAGAACTGATACTGATCTTTATGCAGGAGGACCAGTTTTCTTAATTAAGGAGAGTGGCATCTGAATTTTCATGCTTGACCTTCAATCAGCAGTATTTTGGTAAGCCTCCACGAGGACTAATTGTGTCATTCATATACTTAAGGGATAATGTGCCTTGCAGTGCAATATAGAAGGCAATAAACAGCTTTTACAAGAGATTAAACGCCCAAGCACAGCGAAAGCGTTTAGATAACTGGCAAAAGCCATTTATTGACACTGCTCTGATGCCAAAAAAAACCACTCCTCTTATATTGTTCTACAAAAAATAATAATAATAAATAAAAATAAAAATAAAAACAAACAACCAAGAGATTTTTAGGATAGTTAAAGAAAATACAAAAGAAAAATTCTAAGGATGACAGAGAGATGTGCTATTTTCAGAGGCAGATTCAGCTTACAAAAGAAGGGGAATCTTGGACTGATTGACTCGAGATAAAGCAGAAATGGTGCTTTTCTCAGTGGCAGCACTGATGCAATCTGAACTGTCCTGGGATGTACAAGTCAACAAAAGAAAGCAATATTTGGGGTGCCAGGGGACTCAGTGAACCAAACCCTATCATGATTGTGAAGGGACATAAAAGCAGTCAATAAAATATGAAGACAAGTTGCCACAGACAGGAGGAAATGAAAGACCGAAAAATTAAGCCTCATTTAGTGAATGTGTTTCATCATGCTTGACTCAGCAGTTGATGGCAATTAAAACCTGCTGCTAAAGGCAGGACTGAGCTGAGTGCATCCAAGACAGCACGGTCACACCACCATCCCGAGCCCTGCACACCACAGCTCAGCTGTGAATCGCTCCAGCTCTGTGCTTCACAGGCACACTGAGCACTGCTGTGGATGCAGAGAAGGTTGTGGAGTCACCCAAATTTCTGAGCATCTGCAGTCTCACGCTGGAATAGAGGTGGGCATCTAAAAACCAGGGCCTGGATCCTCTAGGGGGTCATGAACTGAAGTTAGAGCTGACAGAGAAACTGCTTCCCCCCTCCAAGAGCTTTCTCAAGGTATTGTTTTTCCAGCTGTTAAAACTGACAACTAAATCTTTAGACACCCAAAAGAGCTCAGTATAAAAACGTTACTGGTGTCATCTCTTCTGCAATTATTTTCTAAATCAAAGGAAACCTTCCATAGCTGAAAGAGGAGAGCCAGGGCAGAAAGGGATGTCTGAAGTGCCACTGTCCCTGCCTGGTGATGGATAACTCCCAGTAAGTGCTCCAGCTGCTCATCCAAACCAAGCACCACCTCCAGGTCCGTTTGGCAATGAGATGATTGTGCCCAGATCAGATTGTTGTGAGAAACCAGGAGGTCAGGAACCAGGTTGCGTGGTTTTTAACCCCTTGCTCAGCCTGGCAGCCCTACAGGACCTCATTTAGGGTCTCAATGTTCCGTGAGGCAACTTCTGCCTTTTTTCTCATAATTTCCCAGGGCATCAGCTCAGGTGGTGTAAGGCACAGGATGGCACTGCATGTGGTTACGTGCCTGTTCTGCAGAGCCACGAGCTGCTGCTCTGTGCCCTCTGCCATGCAGCAGTTTCACTCTTCTCACACACACAGCAGAGAAATGATCTGCGAGATGCTCACACACAGGGGTTCCTTCATTTTATTTCTGTAAAACCTATCTGCATTTAACTTTCAGACCTCTGGGAAAAGGCAGTCAAAATCTCTGCTTCTTTCGCAGGTTCTTGCTAGCACACCACATCCAGGAGAAGGAAATGAATGCACCCCCTGAAGAACACAGTTACATAAACTGCCACAAAATATTAACACAGATAAGAAGCTATTAGAACAAACCACACTGCCAAAACAACAGACCTTAAACATGGGTGACACCAAGATAACAAAACTAAAAGGAGACATTAAAGCTATATCCCTTCAAAAAATTAAACAAATCAGTTTTATAATGATAGGCACTTCAGAAAGCTTATGTTTGAAAGTCTAAGGGCAAGTCAATAAGGCAGAGTTAATTGGAGAACAAATTGACATTCGTAAGCTGATGTTTAACACAACGATGGTAAACAAGGTAATAGACAGTTAATGCAGCAGACAAGGGTGGTGAACAGAAGCAATCGAGGTTGAATAATGGAAAGGGACCAATTGAGCAAATTCGAAGTGCAAACACTGTGATTTCAGCCTGCTCAGCAGGGCTCAGCCACAAGCTCCCAGCCCTCATAGGCTCGTTGGGGTTGTTGTCTTTAAAGAATGAGTGTGTCAACCACAAAAAAGAAAAGAAATCTACATAATGGCAAATGAATCCGGGTTACTAAGTGCACATAGTGATAACGTTCAGGTGGGTAAATACTAATGGCTGCTTAGCACTGGTAGACATCTGAAATAACAGCAAGCAAGCAACATATTGGCCAGTGCATTACTTAATGCTGTGTTATCTTCATACAAAAATTACAAGGAGTCACAAAGCAAAGGAGTGCTGGGAGCTCAGCTCTCACCAACACAGTCCTCTTGCTCGTAAAAGCTGTGCTGTGTTCTGTGATGTGCAACAGAGTGTATTTGGGAGGACTTCTGGGACTCCTTTCTCATACAGATAGATATCTTGTCCAATAGACATCTCCTGGAGCCTTTCTTGATTATGGGATTTCCTCCTGATTCTGAGTCCTAGACCTAAAATTCAGAGTGTCTGTAGCAGAGGACAAGGAATGCCACTGCTAAATGTAAACCATTTTTGATGCCTTTATGTTTCAGGCATGTTAAGCCTGTTCTAGAATAGCATTACTCTGCTTTTAATTACTTTAATACCTCTGGTGCAATTTTCCCAGTTTCCATCAGAACAGTCAATTCTGGTCCAGGTAAAGGCATGGATCTAAAAAGCTGGGTGGTATGGTGGTTTTATAAACTTGTTTTTTAAACCTGAGAAGAGTCATCGTCATCCTCCCTGCTCCAGATCCTACAAAGCCCTTTCCCCAAAGCCTTTGCTCTTCAGAAGCTTGGAACCCACCCAATCCCATTTTAGCCCTTCGAGGCTCTTAAATACACCAAAAAAAAAATGCTGCCAAAGAAATATTTGTGCTCAGACAGTACTCAAAATAGATCTGGGAAGATTGTCTGTACTAGGGGTGAGGAGACCAGAATGGATGCAATAAGAAGGAGCTGTTTGGAAGTGAGCAGGCAGATTTCCCTCCCCAACAATTGGCTTGGGATACCTGATGGGCAGCGTGGCAGTGGCAGGACTGACAGCAAACATCCATGCAGCACAGGAGGCTGTCAGGTGTGTTTCCTCCACATGGACACGTGGAAGAGGATATGTGGGGAAGGAAACCCACGACTGCGTGCTTCTAACAGACCCTGCTGTACATTAACAGCAACCCCATTTATTCGTGCTGGTAAGGCTAATATTGATAGTTGCCGAGTCTCTTAAAGCCCACAAATTAACTAACTACACACACCTAAATTAGGGAAACACAGTTGTGGAGGATGCTTTCTCTAAAACATTGACTCGTGTAATTGATGACAAGTTTCCTTTTTAACTGGTTCCTGCTAGATATAGTGGGAGGCAGCGTGAATTGCATATCCTCTATTGCCAAGTGACAGCTAAGATTAAGCAGATGCTCACTGGGGTATTATCCCTTATGCAAACAAATGATAATTTCCCTCATAAGCGACCTGACTCATAAGGAATTATGTATGTATGTGTGGGCTGTGGCGTTTACCCTGAATTTCTTCCCCCCAGACAGGACACACGGGGACTCTCCCTGCCTTCTGCACAGCTCACAGAAACCTGAAGTCATGGGATGCTGCACAGGGACGAGCTGCCACGGCCTCAGCCAAGAAAGGCCAGGCTGTCCCCGGATCCCTGTGGATCCCACTTTTTCACCTGGCTATCCCCATTTTGCTGTCCTTCTCCCAGCAGGCACATAAACTGCTATCCTATTAAAAACCTCATGCATCTGATCCAGAGTCATTTAAGAAAAGAGCGCACCGCACGACACAAAGCAAGCCATGCAAGGCTGGCAGGGTGAGCAAGCTGAGAACATAACACCGAATGCACTTCTTGCAATTAGTTCTCTCCTCGTTTCATTGCAGTGGCTCGGAGCCCAGCTGTGTCCCCATCTCTTGTGCTGAGATGAGTCTGAGCCCAGCGGGCAGTGCTCGGGTGAAACGCGGAGCTGGATGTCCAAGCACACTGCCACGTGAGCAGCAGCGACCAAAGGCCCTGGGCAGCTGCAGCAGGATGATGTCCTGCACACACTGCCCACGTCGTGGGTTGACCAGGTCATAGGGACGGCTGCAGCACGGCACACACTGTGCTTCATGAGAGGCTCAGGGGGCAAGAGCAGCAACTGTGAGTAAAGCAGCGAGCACACCGGGATAGAAAAGGTTTGGGGTCGATTTGAGCCAGAGTTAATGTAAGGACTGCATAGGGGCAGCTCATTGTTCTGTTTTCATAAAGTCATTTAAGTAGCAAATGGCCCCTGAAACTGATACTATGATTTGAGTCATGTTGGAAGACATATTGAATTAATGATGCAGGTGTGGGTTGTTGTTCCAAAAAACTTTTTTATAGCAACAGTGGGAGGGGAGAAAGGGGAGGGGGGAAGTTAAATGAAAAGATTTGGTCTATGTTATGTTTTTCTAATATTTGAATTTTAGCTAAGATTACTCTTTCTCCTCTCTTTAATATATTGTTTTAAATAAAAAACGCTAATAAATCTTGAGAGAAATATGTCATAGTGGAGTTTAAAAACTGTAGTGCAATATATAACAGTTCATAAAATATTCTATTCAAATAGCCAAAATTGTAGTGCGTTTGGACCAGAAGTAGTTAACTGCAGGAACAGCATTTTATTAGCTACTAAAATTAAGAAAGAGTACTGCTGTTTCACAGCCAGATAATTAAGTACCGTTTTCTCTTTTTTAATACTATAAAATTAAACTTCCTGTTTAAATGGCCTGGTGGGGACTGTAGGCAAAGGGTCGTCTGATGAGCCCTCCGGGCAAATCCAGAAACACAACATAGCACTTATTCACACAAGACTTTAACAGGGTGGAAAACACAGTGATTGAGTAAAAAAATGCTGCAGTAAGCGAAAAATTGCAGGTAATAAATCAGAGATCCATTTTTTCACATCATTTTGGCTAATCCATTAAATCTCAGTGCAAAGGAATCTATCAGAAACAGAAGCCACTGCCTTCACTTCTACGTCTCCCGGTGTTATTAAAACTCTGCCCTCGAAAGGGATCAGTGAAGCCCGGCACAGCGATGGGATGTCCCAGCCATCCCAGCCCACCAGCCTCTCCTGGCTCCTCTTCCACCCCTGGTAGCTTTGTAGGGTCTGTCCCTTCGCAGGGATTGTGCCACAGCACTTCAGTAGTGCACGGTCTCTCTCTCTCTATCACTTTGCAATGTGGTTTGATGCTTTTTTTTTCACACTTAATTTCTCAGTGCCTGCCCCAGATTGATTGCTAGTAGCAAGATGATGCCTAGGTTATCAGCCTATAGAAAGGGCACTTGTTTAACCCATCGATCCTGCCCTGTTATGTGCCTGTATGCTGTGAGAGAAAGCAACTCCTGCTTTGACTCAGCACAAATACTGCAAAGAGAATTAACCCAACTTTGCAAATAGGAGCACAAATTCTGACAGCCTCTAATTAAACGGTGAGTTTGCACTATGCAGCACCTTCATAAATGAAATCCCGCTGTACAAAGCCCAGCTGCTGCTGTGGCACAGACAGGCTCTGCCCTGCTGGCTCACAGCCTGCGGGCACAGCACATCCCCAGCTCACAGAGCCCTGGGGCAGTGGGCCCAGCATCCCAGCTGAGTGATGCACTGCTCACTCAGGTGTTGGCTCACAGCGGAGGAGCCAACCTGCTGCAATTCACCGCTCCGGTCGCAGTTCGCTTTCTATTAAGACGTGGAAAGATTAAAATCACCCACGAAGGCTTCCAAAGCAATACAAGATTGTCTTCGTTTGATTTTCATGCTGTATCTCACTTGAGAGAAACGAGGAGACAAAAAGCTGCCCCGTGCTCTGTGGATTCCGGCAGCAGCACGGCAGAACAATGGCATTTCAAACGCAAATCCGTCCCAGCAGCTCCTGCTGCAAGGAATCAATTCTCACTTGCACAAATAAATACAGAGACAAAACAAATGATCACTTTTCCAGTGCCCCCTCTCACAGCATAAAAGAAGCAGTGCCAGCGGTGAGGACACCGCGTGTCCCGGCGATGCTCTGTCACTGTCAGTACCAGAGTGCCGAGCTGTTTTCACACTTATTTTCCTTCTAAGCACAGGTGTGTGTTTCTGGCTGCTCCCAGGTGCTCTGTTTTCCAGCCCCAACTGTCCATAGGATACAGTAGCTGTGAAATTTTATTGTAGGCTTTGCTTGCAAAAATCCTTTTGTGCATTAAGGTAACGTAACACCACATTTTCATAACGAAATAGATTTCAAACCTTAAAAGGGAAAATAAAGTCTTTTATGTTGCTATTAAGCTTGAGTAAAGCCCGGTTATCAGATTTCATCCCTCTGTTCCTCTGGGGCCACCGCATCAGATCTCCCTGCTGATAAACCACGCGGGATCTGCTCCGTGCATCCTGTGCTCAGCACTACAGCAACACACACTGCTTCTAGAAGGAAAATCACACTGTGTCATGTTTAGTCCCATTTACTCTAATATGGGTCGCTAATGGGCTCTGATCTTGCTTGTACACGCACGGGATTCATTCAGTGCTCAAGTGCTGAGATTTGTTTCTGCATTTTTGTTTGGAGCAGTCAGCACTCGGTACCCACACAGCCAACACGAGCAGCTCTTAAAGGCAAATACTGAGATCTGAAAATGCAGAAGCTCCAAACTAACACTCTAACAACTTTCCCTATTCATTTCCTACTAAGTTTGAAAATTATAGCAAGCATATTAAAAAGATGGAGAAGCACATCTGACACGGAGCAGATCTTCAGAAACAAAGTGATGTTGAAATCCTCCCGGAGCATTTTCTTTCCCAGAATGAAACACAGAACACAGCAAAGCATAAACCTGTACTCAGGTCTGTGCCAGAGAGAAGGCAGCAAAGCCTCTCAGACTTTGTTTTGCTGAAGTGTGGTGTCTCAGACAAGATCAAAACATGACCTGAAGAAAATAAATCGTTGGGCTTCCTGCTTGGGCTGCGAGCGATGCAGTTACTGCCATCTGAGAGAGCTTCCCACCATTATTGGTGATAATGTTATCAGTGAATGAGTGTTTCAGATTTTACGTTTCCTTAATTTTTCCAAATACTCATTTCAATCAGAAAACTGTTTCCCAGCTCGATTCAGTTGGTTCTCACACTCGTTTCACTCTGTCAAACTGCAATTGCAATGCTGTACAACCACGAAAGCCTAAAGTTGGCAATATCTGAAGTCACAGAACTGCTTTTTGATACAACCCATCACGGGGCAGAATGTGGAGCACTGGAAGTGCCACATTACACAGTGATGGTGATTTCAGCAATAGATGATCATCAGAACTACCATAGAAGTGGAATAAAGGAATTAAAAGAGATCAGGTTTCATATCAGGCTCATTTTGATTTGGGAAGAACTGTGGCCAGCTGGAGTTAAACAATGATTTAACAGCAGAAGGAAATACCTGACAGCAGTATGAATCTCACAAACATCCCGGTGTGGTCTCTTTCCTATTCCTCCCCTTTTTTCATAGCTCTAGGTAAAGTTATTCTGGTAAAGTTCTCTGAACACTGTTTTCTCAGCCCGAAGCACCTTTAGAAACAAGAGGCAGAGCACCAAGGCTGGGATGGAGCTGGGATGGGGCCTGGGGCTCCCAGCTTCCCAGCACAGCAGCCAGGCGGGCGTGCACTGAGCTGAGATGAACTGCAGCCCCAAACCACAGGCACAGACATATTGGCTGAGTGAGTTTCAGGGTGGAATTTTAGGGTTCGTGAGCGCAGCGAAGGACATAAGAAAAGGGAAATCTACGTGAAGTCCTAGAGGTCTGGGCTGGCCTCTCCCTGCCACCGAGCACTGCTCCAGCCGCTCCGCTTTGTCTTCTACCTGCCGAGGTGAAACCTATTTTTCATCTTTGTAAGCCCCACTTTATGGCGCAGCCCCGCTCCGTCGCCGCGCTCTCTGAGTGCCAGGCGAGCAGAGCAGTAATCTCTGCATGAGACTCCCTAATTGGCAGCAGAGCGCCGGCCCAGCCAACATCTGCAGCTGGTTTCGGTGATAATAAATCAGGGGTGGGGGGTTTCAGCGTGGCAAGCAGCCAAGGAGCTTTCCTTTGCCCGTTTAGCCCAGAAATGGGGAGACAACAGAGAGGACTGGGGCAGCTCGGTGCAGAGGTGGCTGCAGGAAGGCAGGAACCAGCCAGAGCCACTGGGGAGATACAGAGATGCTGAGCTACGGGATACAGCTTCTGTTTATTACGAGCAAACCATGCTGTCTGGATGCTTTTGAGAAGCTGTATGGGATCTGAGGCTTCCCGAGGAAGGGTTGAGCTCGGGAGCATGCATTCGCTCTTCCAAAAGCAGCAGGAGCTCCTGAAGACATTGCCCATGTCTCTCAGAGCACATCTGAAGAAGGCATAGAGAGAAATGGACAGAAGCAGCCTCTTCTCCCCTGGCTTTATGCAAGGCCTGCTCACAGGGGCACGAGGAGAACGTCCACACCTTCGGAGACAGCAAGAAAGCGAATTATTTCTACTCGTAGACTTCCTAGCAACACTTCTAGTCCCAGAGCAAGTGGTGCTCCTCTGACTGCCCCCACCACAGCTGAATCCTGTGACACAGCCACAGCGACCTGCTGCTGCTTTGCAGTACCACCATGTCAATTAGAACCGAGTTATGCAATCAGCATAAACCCCACCCCACGATGAAAAACGACCAGAGGATGTTGAGGAATTATTCAGTCATTCAGTTGGTAAATTCAGTCACTTCTAAAGCAGCAGAAACAATCAGCATAACTGTGTCACTTTCTGCTGGGCTGCCTTTGACAGCTGTAAACAGTCGGGTATTGCACAGCTTGGAAGCAGTGATTCACATTTGCAGAAGTAATATCTGGCAGGAAGCACTCCTTGAACTTACTTAAACTCTAAAATCTAAGGAAGGAGCTGTACATGATATCCTGTTTGAAGGCATTTCTAATTTAAATTAACGACCTGAAGGATATCTCGAGGCAATAATGATCTTATTGTACTCAACCCCGCAATAGCTGAAATGAATTATAAATTCCTCTAACTGATTTCGTGGTTAACATTCTGCATCGCAGCGAACCGATGCAACGCCCTCTGAGTTCCAGCATCAGATTAGACGAAACCATATAGGCTGTCTGCAGCCTCCCTGGCTGCTTTGCAACGGGCACTGACAAATGTTCTCCTCCTGAGTCAGTGCAGAAATGGAGCAGCCTGGAGGTGATAAGCCCCAGCTCCTGGGCAGGGAACCACATTTCACCCAGGCACCTCGCTCAGCGACGCGTGGGGGGACTGCAGGCACCGCGGTGAGCTCGCAGCAGGATGAGAGCTGCTCCTCCTGGAGACAGCTGGAGGTCTGTCACCCACTTCAGAGACCCCAGCAGCACTCTGAGCTCCCGCTGGCACGCCGCAGTGGTTGCCCGTGGTCAGGCTCTCTTGCTCTGGTAGCGATTTGCACATCTGTAAGTCCACATGCCATAGTCAAAAACAAGGTGGATAAAATTCCCTTTCGAAAAGGCATCTAACCAAACTGCCCTGAAAGGTGCTTTCAGCAGCTGAGAAAAGTGGTGTGCTGCTGTCTGTGAGGGCTGAGCTGCACATGGAGCTCTGCTCAGGACTTCATTTCATACTTTTCTGATGGGTGTACAGGTCTTCCTCACCACGCAGCCCAAGGGCTTTGGTACAGACTGGAGCGGGCTATGGTACATCACCCATTTCCTCACTCTTTGCCATTTCAAGATGCAGCAAACAGAGCATTTTCTCCAAACGTGGCACTACTTTAAACTGCATAGATATTGCTACTAATACATGGGCTTTGTATGTTGTTAGGAACTTCAGGGACAAATCCAGCTGTAAAATGATTTACTCAACGTATTAGCAAATCCACAACCCATTTCCAAGTGAAATCTCACCAGGTTTATTGTCGTGATGCCTGACTGGGAGGAAGTCGGTGTTTTCAACTCTGTTTCCTTTAGAGCCCAGCAGATTTGTTTGAACCCCTAATTCAAAACACAGCTTTGCCTTTCCCAGCCCACATGGAGGAAGAAAACAGTGGAAGTAAATCATCAGTACTTAATAATTAATTATTAACAAGAACCTTGCGGAGGTGGAAGTGCTGAGCTGCGTCCCCTGGCTGGTCATCCTCGGGAGAAGCCCCAGCACTGTGCAGGGATCCCCACAGACAGCAGCAAAGCACGACCACTGCTCCGTGCTCCATCTTCCCCACTGGTGCCCAGCAGTGCTCTGAAACACGGGGTCAAGTCAGTGCTCAGAGACACGGTGAGGCAATGCAGCAGCCACACGACATAAAAAACTTCCCACCTTGCAAATGGCTAATTTATTTTCCTTGTTCCTCTCCTTCCCACTGTATGCTTTATTATTTTAAGGCCCTTTTCTCAGGGACAAACTTTGCCTGCCATTATTTCTAGCTTGTACCCGGTGTTGAAAGGCTGAAAAAAAATGATAAATTAAATGAGAAGGAAATGTTTAAGGGTTCCTATTCATAACAAAAATACTTAAGGCAGCTTGGGCCATGAATCTTCCACGAGCAAGTTGAGATGCACATAAAGAGCCCGATTCAGAAAAGAAGTGTGGAGGACTTTCATGGATGCCTGCTGTTCGGTGGATTTATGGGGGTAGAAGCTGGTATGTGGGCAGGGTCCAGGCAAGTAATTAGTTCCTTGCAGAACTCAAAGATGGAGTTCGCTTTTCCCAATTGTTCAAAGGCTTTTCACCCAAGCAGTGGGTCAGCAAAGAGCCGTGCTGCTGTCACGCTGCCCACTGCCTGCTCGCGCTGAACCGCTGCCCCTCGTGCGTGAAGATTAATGCACGATCGAGTCCTGGTTTTCAGAGACACGTGCATCTAATTAAAGGATTCAGAAACCTGGCAGAGAAGTCTCATGGTGTTTTTCAAAGCCACCCAAATTTTTTGTTTGGTTTAATTTTCCAGTTATGCCCAGTTAATAGGGATTAGCTTACAAACCTCATTTACCTTTTTCTATGTCAACTTTTAGTTCACATAGTGGGGAAACCGCTAGATCCATAAATCCTACGGACTTAAATCAGGTGTTTACCCACGGAACAGGAATGGGCCTGGGCTATGGCAGCGGGCTGCCCTGTCATCGTGTCTCACTCTGGCACAGAAGACCACCTCCAACCCATCAGCCCTCCTTTCAACTCTGACCATTTCCAGCACACATCAGCTCCTGCCAACAGACCAAAGCGCCGGGCACCTTCATACCCCTGGAGCCCACGGTCTGAAATGGGACAGCCCATTGCTCACAAACAAACAAACCCAAGCTGAACTTCAGCAAGAATGGGTCAAAGAGGCAGACATTTTCGAGCTCCCTTTCACGGGTGAAGGTTGAGCACCTTCCACACAACAGACAGCTCCTGCTCACACCAGGAAAAGCGAGACGTGGGGATTTCCACCCCCATGAACAACAGTGGAAGCTTGTCATTTTCAAGTTTAAAAGGACTTCTGCAAGCAGGTCTTCACAGTTTCACCCCTCCAGGCCCCTCTCCCCGTGAGCACACAACCCAGCTCCAGCTGCACTCCCATTTTCATTTGCACGTTTCCTTGCAAAATAAGGTAAAAATACATTAGTTGTGGATAGTTTCTTCTGATCTGCTGCAAAGTCAGCCTGAGAAGTCATGTTTGTGCTCGGAGTGAGTGTGTGACAGCCTGGCTGTGCTGGGTAAGCAGCCCTGCAAGGGAGCTAAGTGCAGGTTAATCAGCCCGTGTCTGGGCTGCTGCTGCTGGGGAATAAAACAATCTTTAAGCCCACGTATAATGGTGAAACATATTCATCCCTAATTGGAGCCACCTCAACATTCAGCTGTGCTGAGCACTGGGACCTCTATGTATAACATCTCCAACATCCAAATTTGCCTGGACTTTCAATTATTCAGACAATAATGAAAACATGTTGGTGAGGCGAGCGTCAGGTTACAATCACAAATTCTTACTTCAATAACAGCCATAAAACAGAGACCTAAAGCATGTTTTTTGCTTTTTTTCCAAACATTAGCAACTCATCTGATACTTAGTCCAAGGATCCAGTTTCCTGCAAGCTGATGACATGTGAGACCACAACCCTGAGGCTGATATTAAATTATACATATATACATATATAAATATACAGAGAGAAAACCTGTGAAATTACAGACACAGATGTGTTATTGGTGTCATAATTTTTTTCCATTAAACACCGTATTAGGTTTATCCCCTTTCTATACTTGAAAATCTTCACATATAAAAGATGAATAGCGACTTCTCAAGGGGATCCTTGTGGTTTAACCTTGTTACAGGAGGTCAAATGCAACATACAAACTATATTGGTACAAAGATGACTGTAAAATAGAATTAGCCTTTCGCTCTCCATTCAGATGGAGAGGAAGCAAACTTGCACATTTCAGAATCGCTGCTGCTTCAGAGCCCCGAGAAGCATTTGTGCACAGGGGGCTGAGGGCAGCTCCAGGAGCACAGTTTGAAGAGAAAGAGCTGTGGACATGAGGCCCAGGCCCTGAAGAGGTACCAGAAGGAGAAGCATATCCACTGAGATTCCATAAGGAAAAACTTCCTTCTCCTCCAGATGCTTAGCAGGCAAGACATCTGCAGGCCTTATGAATTTCACATCTGAACAGAAACACGGAGCGTAAGAACCTCCAAAGGAAGACACCAGCAGCAGCACAATAAAGATCTTCATTATTTTTCCTTGACATTTTCATGACAGAATTCATGTAGAACATCATAAAAACACAAGGCATGTTTACTGGATGTTTTATAGTTCAATAAAACATAAATAAACAGCTTTTTAGATCAAAGCCACATAAATAAGGAAGCGCTGTGGCTTCTGAGACCAAACCAATATATCACAGAATATGAAGCTGTAAGAAGTGCTCCTGGCACTGCTGTTGTACGCTGGAGGAATCCCACCTAAAAGGCATCGTGCCTAACTCACATCTGACTTCTTGCTTTCCTTGCCCTTCAGCAAACGAGCAGCTGAGGTGTGGGGTTGTTTCTTTTTCACAGCACAACCATCTGCCTGTTAAGACTTTGGTGATGAGATTTTTAGGTTCTATAAATGAACCAATAAACAAAGGAGAGAACGGTAGCATTTCCAGGGAGCTTAGGTCTGCTTCTCTGTGCGTGCTGCACACTGCCAGGCACCGTGCTCCTCACCAGATGTGGTCAGTGGGAGCCCTAACGCTTCAGCCCTCCTTAGGTGTAGGGGTTCTCCCTTGGCTTTCACCCTCCTGGTGGGTATCTGTCTCCCACCCTGAGCTTTTCCTTCTAGTGGATGCAAACCTGAACCTACGGGCAGAAGAATGACCAGACTCACGGATTCCTCACCTTAGTTACGTACATGTGCATATTTGCAGGGCTGTGATGTGTGTGTGTGGTGCCACTAGCCTTCCAAAATAGGTATGCAGGCCAACATCCAGCTTGGTTGTCTACAAACCCACAGCCTCATGCAGTTTGGTTCCCATCCTGATAAACTCTCTCTGTGTCTGCTCAAAAGAACAGCACACAATGTCAGACATGTGGACTTTTTATTAGGGCCATACTTCAGCTCGAGCCAGAGTAAACCCAGTGCATACTTGCACACATATTCCAGGATCTTGTGTGGTTTGCTTTTTCATTCCTGCCAGAAACCGTGCGGATTGTGAGTTTGAGGCATTATTGACGATCATACCTCCGTCTGTTTCCTGGTCTGCATTTTATGTTGTGTTCTTTGCAGGGCTGTAGGCTTTTCCAGTTATTTTGGTCCCACGTGTCCTAATATGGGGCAGTGGGAACTGAAAATACCCCGCAGTGTTCATCTTGGTATGCAGTTATTGATCCGATGCCAGGGTGCTGCTGGCCACTCCTAAAAATAGTCATACATCCATCACGGCCAGGGAACCTGCTAAAGGGAACAAGATCAGAGCTCAGCCTTCTGCAGAGCCATACGTGCACACATGAAGCCAATGTGCAGGGATGCTGGAGTGGCTCGTGTTGGAAACACTGCTCCCTGCTAAGGGCTCTCGCCTGGGCTTGCAGTTTCCCAGCGACTCCAACCTCCGTGGCCGCGCTGTAAACCCCGCTGTGGTCCAGGATCTGCTCCAGCCTCCCGGCTTCCCAGGTCACGCTCACTCAAGTGTACAAATGGAAAGAGCATTTTCCTGCCTGCCTTTGTGGTGACTGTGCCCAGCACCTGAAGGCCAGGCTGCGCTTTTTCTGCCTCACACATCATCACCCTCCGCCTGAATTAACTGGCAAGCCTGGTGATGATGCGTGAGGCCAAACAGAATCCAGCCCGAGCTGCCAGGGATGCCTTGGCTCTGCGGCGCTGACAAGGCTGGAAAAAAACGACAGGCGGATCTTAGAAAGTTGGAACTGCATCTGTCTGCTGAGCTGAGCCGCGGGAGCGCGCTGCGGCCATGCACAGAGCTGCAATGGGGCGAGGGCTGAGCTCTGCCCTCAGTGCCACGGGACAGGAGGATTCCTGCCTGCCCCAGCCATTCTCACTGCGAGGTCAGGGCGAGGAGAGGGAAACGCTGCAGGAGCCATCCTGCTTTTTGGGGACGTTTGCTTGGCCTCAGCTCTGCTGTGCTGACCCACATGAGCTCCACACCAGAACAGAACACGCGTCCCAGACCGGGGATGAGGATGCTCGCACAGCTCCTGTGGGCAGCCCAGGTTGTCCCGTGTGCATGCTGGGATGGGTAACTTTATACCAAATGTGCTTGTCTAAAAATATCTCACTTCTGTGTTTTTTGACCATATGCCCAGGATCATGAAAATTTTTCCGTAGGAAAAAAAGCTCAAAAAAAAAAAACAAAAAAAAAACCCTTAAACCCATAACATCTTGGAATGATTTGACCACTTTCTTCTTAGGACATTCTCTCCTTTTTATAACATGATGGGGTTTCTCCTGAATTTAAAACATCAATTTGGCCTAACATGAGGGGAGCGCTCATTCTTCCAAACCATAAAGATCTGAGACTTTAAACCGTTGTTTCTTAAATGCTTCACGGCAACAGGCAGTCAAAGCATAACATTAACACAAAGTTTCTCTGTAAAACAATCTGGGAAGTGTAATCTCTGTAAGAGGTTTTTTTATGCACCATGGCTAATTGTTCCTGACAGTATGATTTCACATCAGGCACTTTTTGTAAATTCAACACCATTCAGACTTTATAGCAGGTAATATTCCTTACAACTGCTAAAACCTTGACCATGTCTAAGTTACCATTACTGCTGTAGAGGTATGAGAATAGCGTTACATTTTTTGTTAACTGCACAGCTCTGGGACCAAGCTCTCCATCTTGCTGCTTGGACCACTGCAGACATCTTTCTGAAATATTTTTTGCATGAGTTGTGCACATCAGAGAGCAACTCGTCCTGCAGTGAGCCAGCACCTCGTGCTTGGCCGCTGCTGCTGGGCTGCAGTGACCAGCACTGACTCACGGTCACTTCTGTGGCAGAGGGAATGGAGGAGAAGGGAAACGTTTGGTTGGACATGACTGTTAAAAACTCACATTCTAAAAGCACTTCAAGTGGATGACTTTGAAACGTGATGAATGTGTGGAGCCTGACACCTAGACTGGGCTGAGGGCATCAGTGTGTCTCTTGCAAGTAGTTATCACCGGGCTCCTGTCCTGCAAGCAACATTTGTGCTTCATCAGAGAACCTGGAATATGGAGCAGGCTGTTGAGAACGATGCCAAACAAAAATTAACCATGTGAAATACACAAGTGCCCCTCAGGTTAGGCAGAGGATTTGTGCTATTGATGGATAACAAACTATTTGCTCCTTGGACAGGTTTGATTTGGTCCCAGCTGGATGGAACTAAGCAAGTAAAGGCAAACCATGCTATCAGCTGTTTGCTCATCAACACAAGCTCTGTATATTCTGTTTTTCACAATGTGATACATCTTGGGATCACATGAAAGCCAAACTAGTGCTTTACATGAGGTTGATTGGGAAAAGTTTCTAGAGTAGATCTCAGCCAGGAAGGAAAAAGGGAAAAAAGCAAAAAAAAAAGCAAAAAAAAACCCCAAACACAACAGCCTGCATGAATATCCCAATATTGATAAATAACTGAATCATTTAGTTTCTAGTGAGTGAAAGCATAAGGTGTCTCCAGAAGACATTCCTGAGAGAAGGCTGGGTTGTAAATGGAAAGGCTGGCTCCTGTACAGCCCACGAGATGAAAGATGTGTTAATGTTTTGTGTGTTCAGTGTTCAATACTGGGACTTCTACGCTGAGAGATACAAAAGCTCTGGGCCTTACTGGAGTAAATCCTCATTTTGGAAGAAAAAATCCCTCGTGTTGTTTGCTCTCTCACACCCATACTCAACAGCAGTGCCTACACCACTCTTCAGAACCAGACTAAGGTTCAAAGACCTGATTCATAAGGAAAAGTCACTTTATGAGTATTATAAGAAATTCTTCAAACACACAAAATGCAATCTGGGGAAGGCTGGTCCTTCACTGGCAAAATTCCCTTACTGTGTCACACGAGGACATGGTGGCCAGCACGAGGAGAGCTCTTCCTCCTGCTATGATGGTAATTGGTTCTTATCACCTCTCTAACCACTGCCATACGATTCCCCACAGACTCTGCTTTCATCCACGCCCTACAGGCCAGCTCACACAGAAACTGGTGGTCCAGCCCACTTTGCCAGGCTGAATTACCTGTGTATGAGTTCTGATTCACACGCACATCCAGACACATGAAAAAGCTCTTTTCGTCCAACTCACTATACCTTATAAAATATGGGTTATAAAAACTTTATGGAGCCTGTTCCTCCGAGGGGCTCATTCCAAAGCGCAGTACGCAAAACCCAACTCTTTTATAGCATGGCAGAAAAAGGGTTTAGTCTGTGCAGAGCACCTCCTCTGAATCAGAAACAGGATTGGGTCTCCAAGTGGACCACACAGCCATGACCAGGTTGCTTCAAGGGCAGCAAAGTGTATTTGTGTCTGAAGCCAACTGGCAAGTAAGCAAACACTAGTCCTTTCTGCTAGGAATTCCTCCCCACCCCACCTATGCTCAGCCCTACCACATAGGTCAAACAGAGAGTGGCACACAGGCAGCATGGGCCTCCTGCAAGAGGAACCAGAGAGCAGTACCATTTCCACACTGTGTGCCCTGCCTTCAGCAGCCTTTGAGAGACCCAAAGCTGTCTCCTACGTCTTCGTCTTGAGATCTGATTCACTTACAGCTAAGAAGTAAGCCCCAGAGTATTCTTAGCAGTAGAGGGACCTCATTTAAAAGGGAGAATTGAGATGCCAGGGATAACGACCTTGACCTATTAGAGGTATCACGCTGTCTTCCTGCTTGGGAGATTTGGTGCCAGCTCTGCTTCAGCCACTGAACATTATATCAAAGATGTAATAAATAAGACGGAGCAGGTGCTTTTGCAGATGTAGCTGCTTCTGAAATGCCAACTGATTCTGAAATTCTTTTAAAATCTCTACTGCTATTTGAATTCTGTATTATAGACTAAGTACTGGCTTATGTCTAGGGGTTATTCTGGGATAACTACGGCATTTATTTCTTACAGAACAGATTTGGGCAAACCAGTTCTAACTAGCAAAGCTCCAGCACACGATGTAATCCCATGGCTTTTCATGTGACTTCAGCTTAGCCCTGACTTTGCTGAGGGACAAAGTTTCAAACTGTGAATGGTGGCAAAATGAAGAGAACACCAGCCTTCCCCAGGCATCAACCACCAACAGAAGGCAATCTCACGGTAAAGTCTCCAGGGTAACACTATGGATGAGCTGCACAGAGTTGCAGGAGTTGCTGAATTCAGGAGCTGTCCCGGCACCTTTCTCTCAGTGTTTATTTCTCTTGCACTCGAAGCCCACCTACACCAGTGTTACTGTATTTATATTACAACAGTAGAAACTGGCAGGTTGTGCACGATGTCCCTTCTTCCTTCTGCTTCTACAGAGTGGGCTGAAGCACTGAGCTCAGCCCTCCTCGCTGGACGTGGCTCCTTGGCACTACTGCACTCAGTAGTATGAATGATAATAAATAACTCTGCTAACAGAAGCATTACAGAGACTGTCACGCCATACCTGGCTTTACTTTTATCATTCCCAAGTCAGATTCTTAATGTAGGTGATCCAGACTAGTTCTCCCTCGGATTTATTTTACACTTGTTCAGCAAATCAGTTGTCTTGGTGGGCAGCTGCATTATTCATCATCCCTTTTTTTTTCCAGGATGGAGAAGTTATTGAAAGGTTTCTTTCTTGTATAAAGCATTTTCATGTTTGAGTATTAATTTTTAAAATCCGCTGTAAATCCACAGTACTTTACAGCTGTTTGCCTCTCTTTTTTTTTTCTACATCATTAAAGCTCGTGAGAATGCACGCAGGCCTTTGGATATAAACTTTTACAAACAGATGCTCACATACCTAGCCCCTGTCGTCCCAGTCTGATGCTTGCTCCCCTTCCAGCCCACACCCCAGATGACAGAGGAGCTCGTGGTACACCCCATGCCTGCCCACCTTCCCTCAGCTCTATTCTTGCTCAGAAGCACAAGTGCAAGTGTGCTAAGCTGGCTGTGGCCACAAAGCCTCTGCAGCCAGGCAGCACTCAGCTCTCAGACAGCAGACAGCAAACGTCCTGTATCTATCTGCTCATTCTCCTTTGTGTTCCCACCTCGGCTGGGAAACGGAGTATTTCAAAGTTTCAGCAGCTCCATGAGGTCACTGCAGCTACAGAAAGCTGTAAAAACTGCCTGGGTTGATGGTTCAAGCAGCCACAGGTCTTTTTCATTACAGAACAGATATAACCCTATGAAATTATTATAATAATAACATCATTTATTTCAACAGGGCTGAAGCAAAAAAGCTTTATGATGGTGTTTTATATGCAACATGTGCACTATAAATATTTCCATAAAAACATGTATTAAAATATAAAGTTGGCAAAAAGAAATCAAAAGTCAGAAGAAAAAAAATCCAGTTAAACAAGCATTAAACCATAAGCCATGGAATAGCGAATAATGAGAGCCTGCCAGTCATGGCAACAGGCCTTTCTTTCTCTGGTTTCAGCTGCTCCCAAGCACAAAGGCATGGGGCAAGCTAGCCAGGGAGAAAGCCCTTGATAACCTCACGTGCCACACTCCTCCAGGCTGCCACTCTCCTTATTATGTGAAAATATTCTTTTCTTTCTTCAACTGCACTTCACACCGTACCTGTTACAATACTGAAAGAAATACTCTGCCTCTCTGGTCTGGGTTAGGCAAAAAAAAAAAAACCCAAACCTGTACCTGCAGCTCCCTGTGCTCTCCCTCCCTCTTAAAAAACACTTTAAGGGTCACAACAACGAGTCCCTTCTGGCTCCAATTATAATAAAGGTATGAAAAGAAGCCGTGTACCTCTGGCTAGTACGTACAAGGACCTCTCAGGTACCCAAAGCCAGGGCTGAGGACTTCCAAGGTGGCTGGAGGACTTGGCACAGCAGCTGCCAAAGCCCAGCAGGCACTGTTTGCACTAACGAGCACCCTCACAACAAAATCCTGCTTCCCTGGCCAATTCTGCTGTAATTCATCTTCCCCGAGCTAACTTGTCAGATCGGTTTGTCTACAAATATGTTCGCACTTGGAAATATCTCCCTTCTGTGAACAGCAATCCATTAAACATGCATCTCTCTGCTTTCCCCATCTTGCTCCCTGCACATAAAATAAGTTCTTTTGTCCTCAATAAATGCCTATTCCACATTTTTGCATGTTTTAAGTATTCACGCATATGAAAGAAGCTGTAAAAACATCGCATGGCTTATTTATTATTTAGTGTACACACTTTTTCCTGCAGAATACCAAAATAAAAAACATTTTAGTCCATTTTTTTTTCTTCATTTCCTTTGTATTTCGTTTCCATTAGCCTGCTTGTTAAAGTTTAAAAACTGCTTTGTTTCCTGACAGAGGGATTGATGTGTCTTTGTGTACCTGCTGACATGATGGCAGAGGTGGGCTGAGATGCTGCAGGGGCTCTTGGCACGCAGGGCCTGCTGGCAGCCCCACACCTGTGCTCACACCAGCACAGCTCTGCAGGGGCTCGCAGATTGAGCATGCTGACCCCAGCTTGGGAGGAGCTCTGAGTCCAGATATGAAACCCACAGGATTAACAGAAAGGCATCCAACGGGGACAAAAAATTCTGTGGGGTGAGTAGAGCCACATGTCCATCTTTCTACAGCTGTCACCAGATTCATACGTTTTAAGTCCAGCTCAGAAAGGTGGCTCAGGACGGCCTCTAAAAGCACAACCCAAAGAACGCACGTGCCACGCAGCAACTTCTCCATCAAACCCACAACCACTGTGGACTACAGCATCACTCCTGCAAGGACATCAGTCTTGGTGCTGAAAGAGACAGAGCCCACCATATCCCTGCAGCAGCCCAAGCAGTGCAAGCCACCTTGTGTCACCAGCACCAGCACTCCTCAGTGAGGCCTGGGGGCCACGTGTGGGGTGAGGCCCAGCCCTGCCCCACGGCATGCTCCCAGCCCTGCTGCTGGCCAGGCCAGCTGTGATGCTCGTTTCAGCAGCTCGGGCATCTTTCCATTAGGAACTGGATTGAGACCAAGAACTCTTTTCATATAGGTCATTCAGCAGACATAACTACCAACCTGGTCTGGATTCAAATGACTGGCCCGGTGTGAAAAGACCTGGATCTTGTAACTGGTGCCATTAAAAAGTGACTGTTGGTTTTTTGTATTTTTTTTTAATAGCTCATTGCTCCTGGAATCAGATGGTTGCGTTCATGTTCCAAAGGACAGGCTTTAGCACTCCAATGATACACAATGAAAGGCACTTAGGAAAAAAGATAGGCAATGCAGCTCGTTTCTAGAATATTTATACACTATTTTATAACACAGCAGTTGCACAGCACATTGTAAAGCACCTAGTACCTCATAGGTGCTATGCAAACACACATTATTATGTACTGCAGCATGTAATCTTGTCTTGGCAGGGAGCTGCACTGGGTGACTCTGAATGCACTTTATGTTACGTTCCTCAGTTCTCAGCACCAATCACATCCACAGAATTTCTATGTCCTTCCTATGCCAGATTTTGAGGTGCGCACACATCTGTGCACACAGAGTACACAACCATAAAAATTAAAACCTGGCCTGCTCTCCTACATAGAAGCTAATTATTTTTCCTCACCTACCTGATATAAAGGTGTACGATCACGTCATGCAACTTGCTCTTGCTCATACAAAACCAGTCTGAGAGAACTAACCCAAGTTCCCAGACTTTACAGTGGCTGAACTGGGACTTTCCTGACTTCACCAACTTGAGATGTGTCATTCCTAAATGCAATCAGAGAGAATTTTCCTGTGGTCTCATCCCATTTCCAAAGAACGACAGGCATTTTTTCAGGCAGATCTCCCCACTTCTGACTTCCTAATTTGCCTTGTGCTACTGTCGAGAGGAATTATCAGGAGGCTCCACTCTAACACACTGTTTCCAAACCATGGAAACCATGGTAGAATGCTTTCTATTGTTAAATGTTAGTGGTAGCCATGTCACCAATTACCTAGGGACCATATAATTATGTATTTAACTAATGCATAGGTCAATTTAGAAGGTGGGATGTTGGGAGCTGTGGGTACTGCTGCTGCAGTGAACTGTGTGTTCCTCAAGGACTCCAAAACCTGCCATGCTGCTCCAGGCTCTCATCCACAGGTGGAAAAATCATCTTTTTTTTTCAAGACAAACTTGTAACTGAAGTATTCCATTGAAGCTACAGAGATCAAAGCAAGAGTAAGCACTGCAGCCTGAATCTAGCATGGCTGAAGCTCTGCTTTGGTCCTCAGTTTATTAGCAAAGAAGCCTGCCACCCTGCTGCCTGCTATTAGGACTGTAAACTCTAGGATTGTTTCTAATTATGGGTCGAGTCGGTAAGCTTAATGATAATGAAGTGCTTCCTTGATCTCAATGCAAAAATGCTAAAATAGCACTCTGAGTGCATGTATGCTCATGTGTGTGTGCCCACGAGCGTGGTTTTGAGCACTAAATGCTAACCAGAGAAGGAAGGACAAGGTAATGCTGGAAGACAGAAAGAACAGAAAAACACAAAAGCAGGATTCTGGAACATTTCAGTATCCTGTTGACTCATAAGATTGGAGCAGACAGGTACAGCCCAAAGACAGCGTGAGCTAAATGTGGGCCAAGCTCTAACACACAGCAGGAATGTCTAATTTTAGTCTGTCCAGTTTTGGCAATGTCACCTTTAATTGCACGGCTCATTTGAATTGTAAAACACCTTTAAAAGCTAACTAGTAAAAGGAAATAGGCCATATTTTCTAGAGTAACAGTCATATTCAATTTTAACTGTGATGAAATTGGTTTTAAGCAGTTAACGTACATCAAAACTTGAGATATCAGAGAGAAAGCATGGCCTGCAGACACCCGTGCAGATGTTTCAGCCCTTTACTTGAGCCTGCACTCAGACCCCTCTGGGGCACTGCATCTGCACACTTCTTGGTGTGACCCAACAGTTCAGGATTTGGGAAGGAAAAAAGAAAAAAAAATAAAAATAAAAAATAGAGTTTTAGTGAGAAAGAAGATTTCCTGAAACCCCAGGTTGTAGCTAACAACCTTTTTTTTTACACCAGCTCCAGTGAGGCAGGATTGCATCCCGCACTGAATGCACTGAGCAATTTCCCAAACCTGTGATTTTGTGAATGAAGCCCAAGTAGGCACCCGGTGACATCTCTGAACATGCATGAGCAGACATTCACAGCAAACTGCTCACGGTCAGCAGAGGGAGGAAAAATGCTGGGAAGTGCATTTGAATAACACTCACATTTGTGAAATAATTAGCTGGCATCCTGGAAGCATGGACACGAGGCTCCTTCGTTATGACTTCCAGCCCTGATTAGGCAGCCCCCAGCTCAGAGCTGGTTCCCTGCATGCTCCCTCTGTTTCTGCACAAGAAGAGCTCTGGTCAGAGAGCTACAATTGCAGGAAAAGTGCTGCACAGCTTTTGCAAGAGCAAAACCCTGCTGAGCCAGTGATGGAGGTGAATATTTAAGGACTTTGCCACTAGCATAACCTGTGCTGCCACCTGAAACATACTTGACAAAGAGTGCTTTTCTGTTGCTCCTGATTGTGCTGCACACATAAACTATCAAGTCTTCCTGTAGAAATAGCTCTCTGCTCCCCTCTAGAGAGATTTGTGTGGTATTCACTACCGTAAAACTATTTTTCTGCTGCTGTTAGCCTGTAGTCCATGGGCTCATAACTTGTGCTCTGGGTCTGTCTACAGCAAATGGAAACCCCTGCACCTGAGTGAGGGGCTGGCCAGCACTGAGCTCCTCCATTGCAATGGGGCCCATGCAGCTCTGTGTGCCACAGGATGGACCGTTTTAACAGTGCTGTCCAAATAAAGAGAGAAAGAAGCGAGCTTCCCAGATCAGCGTCCTGCCATGATTTCAGCAGCAGCTCACACATGTATGAGCAAAGCAAAGGAGGATCACAGCCACGCTCCATCCACAAGGACAGGTCTCCGCTTGGAAGACAGGAGTTTGTGCTGCTGGAATTGGTGGGTGAGATTTTCCTTGGGGCTCACATCTCTCTGACCCCTGAAATCAAGGCCAGGCTTTCATCCCTGTGTACGAGACATGGCTATTTGCACTGCATTTGCATTTGGAAAAGCACTTTGGGGCCTGCTTTGCTTACACAGGTACCAAGGTGGGTTACCCTGGAGCATGTTTCTTACAGACTGTGCCAGTGCAGGAACAGGAGGTGGCTTCAGCAAACTCAAAGCTGCTTTTCTTCCTCCTTTTATTCTGGAAGAGGGACCCAAGAGGTGCCATTTCGACGTGGCTGCTGTCTGCCCTCATCTGAGCTCAGTGCACAAAAGCAACATGAGACCAAAACTGCCACCTCTGGCTGCGTGTGCTCCTGGCTCCACGAGGTGCTGATGGACCTGCCTAATTTCAGTCTTCAGATCTCTCAAACGATCCCAGAAGATGTACTTACACATTAAAGTTATGTCTGTATTCATACCTTAGGAAATCAAGCACACCTTGAACACATTTCTAATCAGAAATAATTGTCCAAATAATTTTAGCAATTGATTCCTGGGCTGTGGCTTTCTTAAGTGTTTCTATTTTGTTTGGTTTTGGGGATCTTTCATACCTAACACCCTAAGCCTTCTCCCAAGACACACAAGTCACATTTTTACTCCTGGTCATATATCAATTCCCTTCTGAGGTGCCCAGAACTGAACGCAAAATCTTTGGTGGACTAAATTCTATTCTTTCCCCTTAAGCCTAATGAGTCACTAAAAAAGGCAGTGGGAAATAGCTAGGCAATTAAAATACAGAATACGGAGGGGAAAAAAAATAAAGTAATGCATCCTTGGACTGTAATTTAGAGAATTTATTAGTCATAAAACCTTGATGAGTTATTCTTATGACAAATCCGTAATAATAAGAAAAAAATGATAAAAATAATGAACACATTTGTATGACAGCAATTGTAACAAGTATGGGAAATGACAGCACCCTCCTTTGGAAGGATTTATCTTCATAATTACAATCATATGGATATCTTTTAATGTCATTGTTTGGGTAATTTATTGTTAATTTTGCCTTGGAACCTTTTTTTACTGAAACTACTCGCGTTTTATCTTTCTAAAATAAACACAGCTCGTGTCTTCTCTGAATCAACTGCTGGGAGCGGAGCAGAAAAGTTGAAACGATGAAATGAGCCTGCTGCTCAGCTCTGGGGCCGTCCCCGTCCGTGCTTGAGGGTTGCAGAGGTCTACAAATATGATTTATGTCTTTGGGTGGGACTCAGCAAAATTAAGCAGCTTCATGTACGCGGGAAGGGCACGGCAAGGGTGTCTACACAAAAGCGGGCAGATGGCTGGCCTGAGTCACTGCGAAAACAAATAACTGGGCTTCATCCAGCAAGTGAAAACTCTTCTGTTCAATTACAGTCCCATAGGGAGCAGCAAGGGCTGCAGGATGGGACCTGTAAGTGCAGAAGAAGACAGATTCACACATCGGCAGCAAAGCCTTCGGCACACAACGTGCCACCTCTGTCCTCAGTCAGAGCTGGGGCTGCAACCCCGACACCGCAGGCACCGAAGCGCAGCCCAGCGAGCTCCACGCTTGGTTTCTGTTCGTGGTGCCCACGTAGGCTGAGGTGTTGTGTTACAAGCCTGCAGAAGAGGGGAGGAACCAGGGCCAGCCCGTGGGGACGGCTCGCAGCCCTTTGTACAGTATCTGGGGCGACTCTGTCTGAAGTGCCGCCGGAAGCAGGAAAAGAAAGATTTGAATTAGAGCCTGCAGATTGCGTTTCGGAATTAGAAACCAGATCCTCCTGAAATCCCACCTGGAAACAAACTCCGAGCTCTGCCAGTTCTGGGACCGAGATTTAGCGTACCACTTCTGCCTCAACTAATGCCCCATCCGCACTGCCTCCCCGTTACTTTCCTCCTGCATCTCCCCAGGAGGCAGACTTGCTATCTGCTCCGTGTTTCAGCAGTCCACCAGCAAACAAAAAATAACAAGCAATAAAGAGAGGGACCTGCAGCAGTGCACAGTCAATAACACATGCTGCAGCTTCGCACAGCTAAGTGACAGTGCCTCTCCATTGCATGTGTCAAGGCTCATTTAATTTCCCGAGCAGCCAGTGTCCTGACAGGCGGGTGAGTAACACCTATGTGCTCCTCGATGTATTTAATGGGTGTCTATGAGCTGGTGGGAGCTGGGGTCCTCCCAGAACCATATGATCACTGCCAGAAATAAACATCAGTTGGAATGGAAGGGCTCTGATAGGCACAATCTGTTAGCAGCAAATTGAACTGTCACCCTTGTATGTCATGTTCATTTGGCTGATTAAGGAGATATTAATCTACTGTCATCGTTACAGTATCTGTCATCCTGGGGAAAGAAAGAACAACCACAAGGATATGCAGGCAGCCTCGCTGGGTATACAGACAGAGAAGGCACGGCGGAGGTGTGCAGAATACAAATGCAACTCTGAACTGCTACAAACACCGAAGCAACCAAACTGAGTACTGATGCCTGCACAGAACAAACAGCAGGGCCCACCCCAGGCACTGCAGATTTTGGCTGGTTACCCCTCGAAGGCAGTGAGATGAAATCTGTACAGTCAAGTTTTGCCTTCTCGGAATACATCCATTTTTCTCAGTCAGGCGTGGCGAGACACGGAGTTGCACTGTTTCAGGAGGCTTGGCTATTGCTTTGGAAGCAAAGGTTGCACTCCAAAACATTTGAAGATGCAGTATCTGCTGTGAAATAACAGTGCACTGAACACGGTCTGCAGGATTAAGCACAAGATCCCTCCAGTTTAGGGAACCCAGGAATACAGTTGTTGACTTAGCACAGCACAGAGCTAATAGCAGTAAACGCTGACTACAGATCTCCCCCAAAAAAACTGGAAGGCATCTAGCTGACCTGCAGCACCTGTAGGTACAATTCCCACTGTTTTCCACATGGAAATTCTGGTAAATAAATCAAAACTTTGGGGCAGTTTCAGATGGAGATGGTTCAGGATATCGATGTCAGTGCCAGTTAGCAGAACCCTTTAACGAGAGGCAGATGGCCGCCGCTTTTCTTTAGGGGCAGAGTTGCCACTAAAACAGAATTTTAATGAATATGCACACACACAGCATCTTGTCTGCATAGGTTCTTCCTCATTTTTGTTCTGGGAACAGTAAAGCGACCTGAAAAGCTCAAGAAATACACGATTCAAAATGAGCTGCTATTTCTACATTTTCTTGGGTGAGAAAATGCATGCTAAGCCCCCCCGACCCCCCTTACTTTTGCAGCAGTCATCACAGTTTATGTTTGAATCAATAGCTATTTTAATATGGGGAGTTTAGAAAAGTTTGATTCAAATTCCTTTGACACAGTTCCATCAACATCCAGTTATAGAGCCATTCTGCATATGACTCATTAAATATTTAAAAGATTCCTATTATTGAATTAACTATTTATTGATTTATAATTTAAAAGATTTATGCTTGGCCATTAAAAAAAATTCCGAGCTGACTTTCACTTAAAGAGATGTCAGGTGCCATTTGCAGCTAGTGAATGTCTAATGTACCCTTTTCACCCCTGGAGTGAAGAAAGGACAATTACTCAAGGACCCCTGGTTCAATATTCATACTGTTTAGATGCTGAGGTCTGTGGCTGCTTTTTTTTCCTGCGGCTTTAGGTCATGCTCAGCAGCGTCTATCCATCCCACAAAATCTCAGCCTCCATGGAAATGCACAGCTTGTAGTTTCTCTCCTGTTACACTTATTGATTTACATCCTGGATGAATTTTGCTACCTTTGTGAGGCTTGCTGATTATATTCTGGTTGCAGCGATGCTCTCGCTGAGGTCATGAACACACGGACACACGGACACACATACATGCACAGCTGATCCTTCCAGTCCAGCACTGCTCTGAAAGGAACTAATTCAACAAAGCATTCCAGGCTGGGAGCCATGCCTCTGGAAATTAATGGGCCTTTCTAAAATTAAGGATGGAATTAAGAGCTCTGCTGAATCAGAACCACAGAAATTAAAATTTACTCTGAGCATGGTAACATTAACTCCCAGCTATAAATCCAAGAGTTATCAGGATATCACTTTGCTCTTTCTATAAGGAGTAGGAGTAAAAAATATTTATATATTGCCTTTATTTAGCACCTTTAATCTGAGGCTCACAAACCGCTTTACCAGCATTAATTATTTAAATCTGGAAGAGCCCCTAAGGGGTGCCTATTATTATAATACTCCTTTTACAAATGAGTAAACTGATGCACAGGAAGGTTAAGAGACTCGCTGAAGGCCACACAAAGAGTCCACCCAGAGCCAGCTCCAGGCTTACAGAGAAGAGAAAAGGGATAAAGCAGAGTAAATGCACCGTCTGCCCAACTGTACAAACTCAAGATATTTCCAAATACAAACAGCAATACTACTTGGTCTAAAGGAAAGAAAGAAAGAAAAAGCAAAACAAAACATAGGAATGACTTTTTTCTGTACACAGCTAGGAAGGGTCTGCTTCAGATAATGATCTCTCACTGTTTGTTTTACTTTTGACTTTGGGGACCTAAGTTTTAGTGATATACATTTTTCTACAACCCATTCTTGGCTCTGTATCAAAGCCACGTGGGTTGATTAGCTCAAGTCTGTCAGATAAAACAGCAGAGTGATGCCCTCTCCCACAGAAATGTTGCTTCATTTTCAAATAAAGATTTCTAGGATTTGAGAAGGCTGTTTGCTCTAAATGGTAACTCTCTCAGGTCAGTCTGCCATGTAACCTTCCTACTGATGTTGCTGGAGAATAGAGATCAATCGTAGGAAAATAATTTTTGGAATATCAGACACGAGTTTTGTTTCCTGATCTCTCTCATGGGCGATGGCTGTGGAGCAGTGCTGCCTGCTGGGCACCTCTTTCCCAAGCAGCAGGTTGGGGCAGCTCACAGAACACCTGTACAAGTCTTTCTTCTGACTCACTCAGAAAACGACGGAGCTTTCATTTATGCACTGACATCACCAGTGGGGAAGAGGTTTGCCCCGGAGCTGCCAGGGCCCACAAAGTGCTGAGGGGGTTGTGGGCAGGGCTTGGCTGGGCTTCCAGCACAGGAGCCCTCACCTGGTGCCCAGCATGATCTGGAGAAGTGTGAGCAGGCAGCTCTGATTTGAGTGCAGGGAGGGATGAAGATTCGCCCCTCCAGGGACAGCTCTGACAGACAGGCTCCTTATCAGCTATGTCACTTGAAATGGGCTGGAAACTGAAAAGCCCACAACAAGGAATAAAAACGAGCATCCAACTCTCTCTTCAGAGCAGGACCTCTCAGGCAAAGATAAACCACCTGCCAGCCTGGATTAGAAGCAGCGTGCTCACAGCTTGCTGGCTGTCTGAGGCACGAGGATGCACAGCCCAATCCACTGGGAACATCCCCAGACCTTGGCCATTACCTCAGGAAATCAGCTCCTTCCCTCTGCTTTTCAGTTGAAGGCTCCAGAGCTGCAGCAGGTATCAATGATGCACAGGCAATTTCAGTGCTATCCATACCCCTCCAGGAACATTACCTCCAAAGCCAAGTGCTTCCTCCTGCTCACAGACTGTGCCTGACCTAGGACCCAGAAGCTGCTGCCAGGGTAAAAGTAAGCTACACTTGTGATCGTGTGGCCTGACCTTTGGCGACATAAACCACTGCTGGAAGAGCCCAAAATACTTGTTCTGTAATCTCTTGCCAGGCCAAAAAGATTTGCCTGCATTTAGAAGTTATTTAGTGTAAGTCTTAGCCAACACAGCAGCAAATGTGATGTGCCATGTTTCACATGGTACAATATGCTGATTTTGCATATGCAACTACACAGAACAGTCAGGAACACACACACAAAGTAGCTGTTATATGATATTTAAGTACCTGAGAAATACAACACTGCTTTGTAAATACATGCATGCATAGAGACAGGCAGACTGGAAAGGATACATACATGAATAGACTAATTCAAAATGATTGGAGGCAAAATGAATTATTCACTTATGGTTTTTTATCTGCATTATTCACAGGATGCATTGGAACACAATTATCCACTTGGTCAGTAGGTCTCTATCCAAAATTTACCATGCTGGACTTCCAGAAGACAGAGAAAAGGTTATTTCACAAATTGAGGTTCAACCCAGCTCTGCATTTAATAGTAATCACTGCACACCAGGATTGATAGAACATCATTCAGAGACTGAGAAAGCAAGTTATGATAAAGAAGCTGTTGAAACAGGAAACATTTGATTTCCCTGGAGTCCTGTAAATCCATTTCTGATGTCCTTTCAAATTTTCTGTTATTTGCTGCAAAAGTTTTAAACACCAGTAAGAGAGCGAAGTGGCTGACGTTCCCATTTACCATGAGAAGGATTGTGTTTTGGGCTTGCATGTACAAACGGGTTCAACGTGCTTAGCAGACACATCAGAAAGAGAGACCTCCTCGGAGCAGCTTGGAGTGCACAGTGGCACACTGGATCAGCACCTCCTTGCCTTTGGTTTGCCTCCCCGTTCCCACTGAGCACCTTCTTGTTCCCCCATGCCATTTCCCCTTCAGCATCTTATCGTGGGGGACCTCCAAACCTCCTTGCACCTGTGATGATGGAAGCTGGGTGCTCCCTGGAACAGACCTTGCAGGGTTCTTGTGCACCGTACAGTCCTTTCAACATCCTAGCAACAGCAGGCCATAAATCTGTGCTAGGCAGGCAGCAATCCAGCCAAGAGGACTCTAATACCATAGGATTTATTTTATTTTATTCTATTTACTTTAAGTCAACTAATTTTATACTAAATTAATTCTGATGCTGTTCTGGGTATTCTGCCAACTTTTAAATGGAGCCACCCAAGTAGAGAAGGCCAGGTAGCATCTCACAGGGAGACGTCAGCTTCATTTAGCTGCTCATCAATTAAAGGCAGATTCCGAAACAGGAGATAACACCATCCACAGGAGCGTAGCTTCAGGAGCAATCCTGGCTCTCCACGTTTTGAGATCTGTAATCCAGAGTGGTGGCCCAGCTAAACACTCTGGGAGTGACGTTGGCAATTCAGACAGTGCAGGGAATCTGGGCTCTATTTTCAGCTGCTGCAGTCGGGTCTGTGCTGCACCTCACTGCTCACCACGGCGTCCTTTGTTGGCCCTGTAACCTATTTAGATGGCAAGATAACAGCACAAAACTATTTTCCACAATAAGGATCTCTTGACATGAGTGCTTCCCCATGACATTAAAAGCGACAGCGTTGAGAAGCTGATAACCAGCGCCTGATTCCTGGAGGAGTCACAGAAACTGGAGGTTACAGTGCACACACACGGGCTCCGTTTGCTGTTGTGCTGAGGAATGAATTCTTCAGAATCTATATTTGCCTCTTCTTCACAAGAGTTGAAGCATTATTCATTTTAGCTTCATCCTTTATTTTTCCACTAAATAAAGAGAAACAAAAACAAAACAGATTTTAATCCACAGATGCCTCCACAGTTTTATTTACAGGCTTTCCTCCACTTTTGTCACTTACACTGAAATACTGTTGCTCGTGTAACACAAAGTGCATTCTGCTGCTTTCCACTGAGATATCAGCAATGAAAAGCACGAGGTGTCCAGGAGTAAACTCTTTCCTCTCATTGGACTAATGTACTTCCCAAAAAGATGAAAAACCTCTCTTCTATTTCCACGAGTAGGAGAGATACCCTTAAAAGCCAGCTTTCAAAGCCAGTGCTTTAGATGCAGCAAATCTCAGTAAACAAGAAAAATGCTTCTTGTCATTTTTGCTTTGGTGTCATTTGACAGAGATGCCATCAGCTCTCAGTGCTCTGTGAGTACAGCATGAACTCTGCTCCTGGAGCCAGCAGCGTGGCCACAAAGCACAGCCAGGCTCCCTGCACACTGCTGAAGTTTAAGAACGCCAAGCACATCTGAACCAGCAGGTCACATTTACCAAATGCTAGCCATGCATGACTTTACTATGTGAACAGCCGATTCTTATGTTTCTTCATCAAGGAGTTTTTCTTCCTGCTTTCTCAGCTGTACAGTGTCTCTGCATTTTTTTTTTTTTGGCTTGAGGTCTCTGCCTAATTATCTGTAACCTTCTGTTCGAAGATCGCTGTCCTGGCCTGATAAAAACCAGTAACTTTGAAAACAAACTGGGTCTTAATTTTCCTTGACAGCCCTTCTTTAAACATGTGGGCAAAGCCCCAGCTTAATTAAATGCACATTCGTATTCCAAACAAATTAAGTACAATTAAGGACTCTGAGTTATGGGTATCTATCACTCGGCGATGTTTTTGTAAAAATTACCACATTTAGATCAAACACAGAGGACCCTTTGCTTAATTGCTTCATTAGGGCCCGATGCAATAGGCTTCATAAATACAGGGTCTGATGTCTCTTTGGGAATTGCCCAAAAGACGGCTCTTAAAGTAATTGCTTCCACATTTCTCCCCGCGCAGCGTTCCTGCGCTCGCTGATCAAAATGGGATGGCTCTCAGACACGCAGTGGCTGTGGGCACGTTTCCTCTGCCCAGCTCCAGGGACAGCTTCCACGGGGAGTGACAGAGCTCGGGCAGGACGGGGCTGCCTGCAGCACGTGGGGAGCACAGTGCCTCTCCCACCTCTCCCTGCAGAGCCCACAGACCGAGGCACACACAGTGTGCTGGGAGATATTTTTCCAAGAGTTGCTCTGAAACAATAACGAACCCACAGAATGCATCCCATAGATGTGTCTTCATCTCTTTCCCTGGTTTTGCTCTTTTAATAAACGTGGTGAGGACTTTGTATAAAGAAAACCTATCTGCGATGATTGCATCAGAGGAATACGAACTTCCTTTGATGAAAGTAAACCTTCCTTTGATCACACCTATAGTCAGGAATACACAGAGAGGGAGTCCAAAATGAGGTTGTTTTTTTTCCTGATGAGATGCAGAAAGAGCAGCAGCAGAACATATTCAGCTCTTTCCCTTTTTGCATGTGTTTGCTGGCCTGGCTGATGCTCAGGAGTTGTGCAGTTTCCCTGTGGTTGCACCAAAGCAGCAGTAATGACTGCAGCAGAGCCAAGAGGCAGCAGCTGCCACCCCGCCAGAACAATGAGGAATGGCATGTCACTCTCAAAGTGTTTGCAGGATTGGTGCCGTTGGATTTCTTTTAATCAGATATTCCTGGTTTTCGCCAGGTGTAAGGAAAAGATTTTCCTCTGCAACCCTCTCCCCCAGCTCCTTCTTATCTATCTTTTCCATTTGCTTCTGAATGGAGGCAGAGAACAGAAGCATGGAAAGAAAGTAAAAGGAAAAAAGAATTACATCTCCCACAAAACAAATGCTTCCAAGTTTTGGACACATGCTAAAAGCAAACTAAATACATTATTTCATTAATGAAGCTTCCTACTTTCCAGAGAAGTGCCATTTTTTTTCATTGAGATAATCATTTAAAATCAGAGAGAACAGCCCTTTCCATGGCCCATTGTCTCCAGCTCGATCAGCTGCTGCCCTTCGGGGCTGGAAATGCCTCCTGTCCCCCATGCAGGGTGGGGACACCCTTTCCCCTGGGGCTCCCATCAGTTCCTTGAGCCACCTAAGCCTACAGAAACCTCAGCTTTACGGATCTGCAGATTTTTCCTGCAGATAACACTGGGATAAAGAACGCCGCAGTCACAAAGAACGCGCTAACGTCTCTCCTGTAAAACAGAAGTCAGCCCGATTTCCACAAGCCATAAAAGTCCATCAACCTCCAGTGGCCAAGGAAACATAGCTACTTATTTTCTGACTGCTTTATTCTCCAGACCAATTTTCCTCAATGCTGAAGAAAAAAAATGAGCGGCAGATTGTCCAGTTTATGACTGGATGGCTGGCAACAGAAATCCTATTTCCAAACTGACCCCTGCTTTCCAGCATGGCATTCATTAATTCCACAGTCTCACATTTCTAGGAAGATGTCAGTCATGTATGTGATTTTTCTATCAGCTATTAATGCCAGATCACAAGGTGAGAAAGCAGGGGTTTTAATCTCAAGACCCTCAGGAGATGGAGCTGAATACATTTGGTGTGAGCCATGTGTCTGGAAATGTCAAGGACAAATATTTTTAAAGTAAGGAGTGTTCACATCCATGTGTAATCTTAAGTACTATAGAAGTGATCCAAAACATAGCCCTTTCCTCCTTGTTATGATTGTTCAGCTGTAGCCAGCATACAACTGCAGCTTCCCAGGAATTAGCAAGGCATCTCTGCACTTAGGAACTTGCATATTTATACTGAGCAAGGTTTTAAGGCTCTCCTAAAGGCTCTGCCTGTGACAGGATGTTTAGTTTGCTATTTGCAGAAAGTTTTCTTGTGGAAGTTCCCTGTCTGTCTCCAAGAACTGTCTGTTCCTTCATTCTGAATGCGTGGTCAGTTCCTCACCGCTGCGTTTCGTGTCGGTCCTCATCAGGCTCTATTCCCATGGTCTGCAAAAAGGCACCAAATTCATGACAAGTGGACTAGGAGAAACAACAGGCACTTCCAGCAGCAGAAACCTGCCCTGCCAGCCCACAGCATCAGCAGGAGCCGAAGAAAACATTCCCATGACACCTACTTCATGTACCACTGGTCCCTCCTGCAACCAAGGAATGTTATTTACCTAACGAAGTACTGCCACTGCCCGCTCACTTGCCCTCTGCATGCCATCACTCCTTTTCTCTCTGTGAGCCTACTTATAATTATTCAAGTCTGAAGGGTGTACAGACTGTCAGTCTTCCCATTGGTGTGGACCAGGTGTGCTCATCTATGCGTTACCACTTAGAAAAGGGAGCAAGAAAAATTTCTGAAGGAACAGCAATGGTGTGGACCCCTCTGAATTCTTTTCCTAGATAGCTTGCTCTATGACTTGAAATATGGATCCGAGCCTGCTTTTAGCTGCTAACTGCCATATAACATATTATCCTACTTACTGCATACAGTTCCAAACATCTTGTATCTGGAAGCAACAAGGGAGAAGGCTCCTTTATCAAGTCAATCTCAAATCTCATTATGTTCCTCTACAACAGTTTCCGTAAACATTCAGCAATTTTCAGTGTCTGAGTTGCGCAGCTGAAGAGGTGCATAAACAGGCTCCACTGAAATGTGAAGATGACTGATAATGTACTAACATTGAGACCCCTTGCTGTGATTATTACCCCCTGAGTGCTCCTTACAGAATGTGCCTCTTATCTCACACTGACAACGCTAATAGAATATGCATAGCCCTATTAGCATACAAGATAATAGCACCCTGGAGGGGACAGAGCCATAAAACTTTAAGTAGAAATCAAAACAGAAGGAGGAAGAAAAAGGGAACATTGTCACAAGCGGAAAAAAAAAAGAAGAAAAAAAAGAAAAAGAAAAAAAAAAAGAGCCTGAGGGCAAATTTTGCTGCAGAAAACACACGTAGTCATAATTCTTGTTCTAGTCACCATGCGAATGGTAATAGTCCTTAGTCCCATGAATACTATCAGTGCCACGTTTGCTGTGAAACATTAATTGAGATAATGTGCCCCTTTCGGATGCAGCAGGGAGTCGTATGTCAAATTGTACCACAACAAAATTATGGCAACATCTGCAAGAAATACACAGCAGCAGTTGGGGTGCCCTGCACTGGGTAAGCCCGAGCGGGCGCTCACCTTCGCAGATGGCATCCGTGGAAGAGCCAGGGCTGCAAGGAGAGCCAGGCAGTGCACACACGTACCTGTGGCTCACTGCTGCTCAGCCACCGCAGCCGAAAGCTCTGCAGGTTGGCTGTGTTATCTCTTGACCCTGCTTCAGTCACTGGATAAAGCCTCAAACAGCTCTTTGAATGCCAAGGCCTTTCTTTAGTCACGTCTGCTCCGTGCATTCACATTTGTTCCATGTTACCGTCCATTGTGGCAGACCTTTCACTGCTCACCCACGGCTGGCAGACAGCCACGCATTCATATGCTTTCCATCTTACAGCAATAGCCAAAGTAAATCTTTCAGTGCTTGGCACAAGAGTGTGAATTCAATAAAAAAGGCTTCAAACAAGTTTGAGATGGCTTGTCTCTAAACAAACGAAGAACAGTGAGCTTTTCTAATGCTCATTGTGGTTCAGTTCCTGCCTGCAGCTAAATGCAGATAACCCCCAGCAGCACTGACAACCCCGTCTGCTACACCCGTCACCTGTCAAGTGGGCACACCAGTGCCCACACATCCAGCTCAGAGGGCTGGAGCAAAGTGGCCTGCTCCTTACCAGGAGCTTCAGCAGGGGCAATCAAAGGTCCTTGCTGGCTTCTTTGTGAGACGTGAAACGTTGCAATATTAGTGCTGAATGCACAGACCCCGGGGTAATCACTCTGCACTTTTTCCCTTACAGAAAGATGGTGTCAGGAGGTAACGAGCGCTGGATCCCTGTGGTGCATTTTGAAGCATCGTGCAAAGTTTTCTGGGATTCCTCATAGCATTCACTGTGGTTTCTATAGAGCTAAACTCTTTGTGAAGTGGCTTTGTGTTGCAAAGTTTTTGCAGCTTGTGGGAGTCTGCTGCACTTCATTTTGGTTGATGGTGCTTTATGCTGCTGGTTTCAGCAATTAGAACACAGTCGGAAAAGACTCCAGTAAAGAAAATCCAGCCATTTTAGAGAAGGAAAGTGGAGAGGAGGTCACAGGAATGACTACTGAATGCACCTCTGTAGTGCCCATGTGTTTAAGCAAGCACGCATCCTCTCCACCCAAGTTATCACAGAAAAACAGGTCATCCCAGAAACACGTGTGCTTCTCCAGGACACTGAGTGGTAGTTCCCATCACTCAACCACAGCTGAGAAGTGCTTGCAGATGTGGGAGCAATATTTTGTACATTAGGTGATTAGCAATGATCTGGTTTAAATTGTTCTCTGTATTAAATATATATATATATCTGAAGATTCTAAATCCGTGGCAATAAAAGGATTGGATATATTTTAATATGCAATGGAAACAGAAAAACAGAGAAACGTTTGTGCTTTCAAGAGGCAAGCGAGTTACTCCCATGTCAGCTTTGATCTGTAACTTTTTCCTCTATCTTTTTACTTTCATATCTTTCTGTGACGAGGCCCAGCTCCTGTGTTTGGGTCTTGCCACACTCACGTACTGAATCACACCTCAGTTCAGCACTGCACCTCAACACAGACTTCTTTCTGAACGTTTAACATACAGATGTCAAGGTTTTGCTTGTGGACATTTCCTGGCTAGAACAGTGGAAAATCTCCCAGTAAAACCGTGTTAGTTGTACTACTTACTATCCATCCATAGCAGGAGAGATGCTCAGCACAGCAAGGCACTGAGCACGCCAGAGAGAAACAGCGCATGTGTGCACTTCAGAAAGACAGACTGGGAAAGCCAGGAATGCCAGGCACCTCATTTCCACAGCAGCAACAGTCATTTAAAGCACAAGTAATTATTCCAGAATAAATAAGGATCTTTTTTCCCTGTACTAAGGCATAACTTTTATTTAGCTGACATTATCTCCAAGGATCCTTTGCAGCTCAGGACGCAGCAAAGTAATGCAGCGCAGTCTGGATGCTGTTATGTATTTATTAAGTTGTATCAGGGCCCATTTAGTAGCAGCTCTGCAGTTTATCAAGTAAATACCGAATGCCAAATACAAAAGAGAAGAAAATAGCAACATAAAAAATTTATCTTTGGGGGGAGGAGAGGGAGAAAGAGAGAGAGAATGGTGCTGATAATGTGATTGTGCCTTCAGCAATAGTGGCTAATATCCTTTTGCAAGGGGTGCGGTGTAAAAATATTCCAGAGCTGGGGGAGGAGAAGCAAAGAGAGGGGAGCAGAGCTGTTGTTTGTTTGTTTTAAAGTGTATTCTGGTTGCAGGCTAGGTCAGCGGGTGGCCAGACTGAGAAAATGAGTCCCCCGGGCTGTAATAATTGTAACTGTCAGGGAAAAAAAGTCAAGGTCTTACATAGCAGTGGTCTGCTCTGACTTCTGACCATGGAGAAATATATATGAAAACTACTGCCTGGGGCACTATGGGAAGAAACCAAGAGGTTTTAACTCCTGGTGGCTTGTGCTTATGAATTGGAAAACTCATTTTGCACCTTGGTGGTTTGTATCTTTAGGATTGTTTTCATTTGCAGTATAAATGAAGCTAGAGATCTTCCTCCCCTTCTCCCTAAATCCATGATGCAATGAGCACCTACTACTAGGCCAGCTTTGCATTTCAGAGCATCAATCAGCATGGAGACCGATAACTGTTCTTTCAACAGTGAATATTCACAAGGAGAATTTGAATCTAATTATACCTGCAGCATGCTCATTCCTCACCAGAGAGCTCCACAGCTGCCTTCAGAGCTGCACACAGGTAACTTCATTGACATCACCAGAAATAGTCCTAATATAAAAGCAAAGCAAGAGAGAGGTAAGAGACTGAAAAAGTTAAACCACGCAAACAGGAGAGAAAAGAAGTGATAAACTTGTCTTCTTTTTTCTCCTCTTTTTTTTAATTCCACAGCCATGGACCAGCACGTGAAACTGGTCAGGTTGTTCAGGAATCATCACTATGATCCTTTATTTCAGGAAGTGTGTGAACTTCCATGAAAAGTTTGCTAACAAACCCGAGCCCAGAGCAATTTGGTTATTCATTATTAAGTGGAATAAAAAATATTTATATATGTAGCCCAAATATACCATACAAACACCAAGCAGCAATCATTCTCAGTTTGATCATGACAGCAGCATCCAAGGTGTTGCTGGTAAACGAGCATAACTAATGCTGGAAAGTGATTTACTTGTTGGAAGTCACCACAATAGTGCTCTGGATAACTTTTATGGGCCCCATCTGCACTTTCCCCACCTTCCTTACAGCCTGCCCCTGTCTTGTGAAGGAAGTACAGCACACGGAATGGAGACGGAGAGAGCAGTAAATGTTTGTAGTAAGGATCTGAGTCCTGCAGAGCAGACAGGCACGTGTATGATGGAAGAACACAACCATGGCACTTGTGCCTTTGGGGTTACACAAACAGCTCCCCTGCTTTGCCTCCCAGTAGCCCCAGATCTCAGTAATTCACACTTCATTGCATTTTACAGAGGGGCAGCAGTAGGAAGGGAAACAGCTTGCAAAAAGGAGGACATGCATTTCAGAGCCTCAGTAAAGTCCCTTCCCTCTGCAAGGAGCAGTGCTGGGAGGAACGTGGCAGAGACTCAAAGCCCAGCATGAAACACAGACCAGAACAAGAGCACAGACACTTACACCTTCCTACCCTACACTAAACTTCATCACACCATGCTTGGGAAGAGCATCATTTCCAGAATAGCATCCAGTCTCAATTTAGAGATCTCAAGCACAGAAAAGCTCCCCCTTCCCTTTGGTGGCTGTTCCAGCAGCTAAGGACTTCCAGGGTTAAGAACTTAATAGAGTTTGTCTCCTCACCAGCACTCTTTTATGCTGCTACTGGGCTCTTAGCCCTCCCTCTCTGCAAAGATACACCAAGTACTGGAGCAAGCAGCATGACTACAAGGTTAGTGCTAAGCAAAGTGCACCACAGCACCTGCAGTGCCTCCAGGTTGCTCCTTTAAAGGCAGGAGCAGGGGTGGGAGGCTCAGCTCCCAGGGGACACAGGTGATGCTGTGGTGCCCTGGCAGTGCCCATCGGGGCAGGCTCAGCCCCATGCTCAGCTCACAGTGCCTGGCCAAGCAAGTGATTGCTCACACGGTTTTCTATTTTAAGGTGAAGGTGGTACGTGCGGAAGATCTCAATGTCACCACCGAGCAGGGAGGGAGGCTGCAAGGAAGAGGAAGGCAGAAACCTTCACAACTAATGTCAATTTTCTGCATCAAATATTTTGATAATTAAACAAAGCTGATCAAGAGAGGAAAACAGCATGTCTCCAGAGCTCCGGAAGCAGAGGCCCATTAAATAGAAGAGTCAGAAAGTGCCAGAGGCGGCAGCTTCAGATTAATGGCACTCCAGTAATAGATTTTCCCAGGCACAGTCACACAGGAGACAACTACTGTGTAGCCAGAGCAGCGAGGAGGCCGTTAAAGCCACAGTAACATTAAATCACCTGGTACCAGGGGCGAGGGATGGATGGGAGAGCACGGGTTGGAAGGAGCTGCTTCCAGACAGAGGGGACCGCGTCCCAGCGCTCCCTTACAGCAGGGGAAGCAGTGGCTCAGAGGTACCATACACACACAGAGCAACAGCAGTGCCAGGAGGGAGGCAAATATCTCTTCCCCAAATGCCCAACACCTGAGCAAATATCTCTGCCCAAAACGGAGCAGCTGGCACTGAGCACCGCAGTGTTGGGTTTTGCTGAGGATGGCCACGTGTCGGTTTGGTTGCTCTTATCAAGTGCTGGCTTTATCTCTTTATCTCTTTATCTCTAGTAGTTCTCCATTACTTTCAGGGCATTAAAAACACCACTTTGAATTTGCTTAAATGCATCTAAACTTCAGGAAAGGAACAGAAAGGCAAGCAATGAGGTGGGGAGGCAGCCCTGCTTCCTTGTTATCCCATCAGTTTTATCTCAGCAGTGGTAGAACTGATCCTCCTTGAAATGGCCATCTTGTCTAAATCATTTCTATCCACTTCTATAATACAATAACAACAGAAACAAGGGCTTCTTCCAAGCCAGGCTGGCATGGATTAGAGTCCACGAGGAGAGCACTTTGCTCCCAGCTGGGGTGGATGGAAA
This sequence comes from Cyrtonyx montezumae, assembly GCF_038088225.1. NCBI lineage: Eukaryota > Metazoa > Chordata > Aves > Galliformes > Odontophoridae > Cyrtonyx > Cyrtonyx montezumae. The sequence continues at coordinate 1,244,787 of NW_027071948.1, forward strand.
CCAGATGAAGTGGCTGAAAATCGGAAACAACTTTTTAGACGTACTTGAATCCTGATACGATCACATCACAGGGATGGGTTAAATTTATGATCTTATCTAGGATTTTTGTTTGTAATCAATCCCAGACCCACTGGCTATCACTCACTACAAGCTTATGATTTCCCTGTGCTAACAAGGAAAAGTTGGGACATCAAACTCTGCTATTAGCAGATAGGATCTGAACTGGAACGCCACACAAAGAAGGAAAAAAATGACATCCAAAGCAAAAGGACAGACCTCTGCAGCCTGTGAATTTCAGCCTGTGTCCATTTTGACCCATGCTGCACACATGAACTATGGTGTGTGCAGAAAACTCCAGTTTCCAGGAAGAAAGATTTTGGGATAAAAGCTAACAAAACAAATTAAAACGGAATACCCTGAGATCAAAGTACAGCTTCAGCATGGAAGTTCTGTATCTTCAGTCATGCATACGCAGTGGGGTATGCACCAAAACACACTGGTTTCCCTGTTTCCCCTAGCTACAATATCTAGACACTGTGTATGTCCTTAACAGGTGACTTTTCAGTAGCAAATAAGCATCTAAGAATTGAGAAGGCACAAGAACATCCTTGCTGAGCACTCTGCACAGCCCTGCACGCAGCGAGGACTTCCAGCTCCACATGGGATTGCTTTCTTCTCATCTTTGCAGGGACCAGCTCTGAGACTAACAGTGTGACAAATCTGTTAATGCTTCAGCAGGCAGTCCTACATTTGTACACCCCCTTCAGTCATTTTCCATATGGAATTGGAAGTGTTTTTGGTGGTTTTTTTTTTTTTCACAAACAGTCTGTTGATTTTTTCAATAGAGGCGAAAAAAAACATTGCTCAAAATGGAGGAGTTTCAACCAAGACATTCAGATTGTTTCAAAAATTACAATTATTGGGCAAGTTTTGTAAAGGAAGTGTATCTGTTGCAGAAATTGAATTGATAGGTTCGGAGCAGAGGGGGTTCAGCAGTTTGCCTACGATCACTCCACGTAGGAAGGTGAACTATGAGCCCCGAGCTCCAAGCCCAATCCTTTCCCATAAATACTTGGACACATTCAGATGTGTGTTTGGTCCATGAGCTCACAGTCAGCCCTGTGCAAGCAGCAGCCTGCGGTGTAATTAGCCCCCCAAAGCAAACACCACTGTAGCAGGGAAATAGCTAGGGCCAGGAGCTTTTATTGTGTACAAATCATATCCATAAATCAAGAATGACTCATCTGAAGTTATTGGTGTTGCTGTGCTTCAGAATGAATGGATCAGAATCTGGTCCACACATTTCACACATTTCTGAGAATCAACATCTGTAACTGTATCAGTAGCCTGGAATGTCTCCTAATTGGCACCAAATGTGAAACAGCTCATTACCTGGGTAGGCAAAGAGCTCTAGAGAGATGTCAGAAACCGAATGTAAAGTACGCATAGGAACATAAAGAGCAAACAAGTTCCACGCACAGATAGGAACTGAGGTGTAACAAGCATTAAATAATAGCTATAAAATTTTACGTATGTACATGAATTCCAATATTACTTCATCCAAACTGATGCTTACATTTAAGGTGTGTGCTGTTTTCCTCTCTCTGTGATAAAAATATTGCTCATAAAATTTGGCTTTGTGTTGTACAAATATCTTGCAGATTTGTACCACTGTATATAGATGGCACGGAGATTTATGGGCATGTGGAATCTTTTGAATCTATGTGACAGTGAACAGCTTGCAAACCAGCTGTGGAAATACAGGTGTGCACTCTGGGGCTGATGTCCTTCGTGAAACCCAGCAGAAGATTTAGGCTGAGATGTGAACTTGAGAATGGTGCCGCTGAAAGCCCAGCATCAGGCAACTGTCCTCTTTGTTAATCCTCAAAATAGAAAGTGCTTGAGGATCTCGGTGTTTATTCAAGCAAATAAAGTTAATAAATCCCGTTAAAATGTTACTAGAGTTTTGCTGCTCTGTTTGAGATTCGTACCCTCCAGTCCCAGTGCTGACTGGGGAAAGGAAGTGCTATTAACTAATGCAGGAAATAAATCCTGCTTTGTCTGCAGCAAATGTGGCTCCTGGACATTCCTGCCAACAACAAACTGAGCCTGTAAGATGCTGCAACAGCAAGCGGAGCGGAGATGTTCCCTTTGTGGGTCAGGCTGATAGTAGCTGCAGAATGGCAGAACACAGTCCTGCTGGATGGACCTGGCCCAGGGGCTGCGATGAAGGAGCTGTGCCCCAGCAGAGGGAGGCAATGCTCAGGTGGGAACCTTGCCCGTGGAGATGGGCAGTGCTGCTGCAAGAGCAATCTTGGCCCTAAAACTTAATTTGTTCTCTGAAAAAAAACCTGTCTTGGCATTTTAGACAGGACCTTGGTGAACTACAACAAGGAGCGACATTTCAAAAAAGATAATGTGGGTAGTGAATTATTTGCTGATCCAAACCAACAATTGGACATACTTACTTTTCATGGATTTAATCTTTGCCGAGGCGTTAGCTAGCAAGCATGAAATATCACTTTTTGAAGGCATTCTGTTGCATTTATGCAGTGTACAATTACATTAGGCAGCTTTATGACACATTGACTCGGTCGAGTGTGATGCAATGTAATACAACCAAAGTAATACGAGCTTTTAAATGCAACATGATGGCAAAAATCCATCTCGGATCTGATCTTTGTTTCATTTCAGATGCCAACTGTCATAATTCACAGGGAGTCAAATCCTTCTGGTCTCGCTCACGTGGGCTCTATCACAGCCAGAGGGATGTGCCCGCATCAGCACAGAAAAGCGTCCGCTCAAACTGAAGATGGGAACAAATGTGTTGTGCTCACCAGCACGCATCCCTGCAGCTGGAGCCTGGAGAGCTCCACATGAGCTGCAATTCCTCTTCCAGCAAAGATACACACAAGAGTCAAAGCTGGCAAATAAGAGTATAGTATCTCTGAGTTTTATTTTGCTGGCCAGGAGCTTGGGCCCTCTGAGTGTGTTTGCTTGCACAGAGGATGCAGCTGTGGATGGGCTGGCTGCTTTAAGGACCCCATCAGCATCCCCTGATCAACTGCTGCACAAGAAGTAGTATCCAAATCTTGAGAACAAGTACCACACAATAATGGTTTTCAGTGATTCCCTACAAGCAGTGCCCTGTTCTGGAATGGCAGCAGACACAGTGAGCACAGACACGGGTGCAGGGTTTGGTCCGGATCCCTCACACTGCAGCCGTGCTGGTTTCCCCACACCACACACTTCACTCAGCTCATTCATGCGGGGCTGTGCTGCTGGGATCGGACAGTAGACAGCAATGTGTCCATTCCAATTTCGGTTCTGATCCTGGGATATTTCTAACTCTCTCCATATCCTTGATAGATAATGGTTTAATAAGCGATCTGTTTTTTATTTAAAGGGTCGGTAGTAAAACCCAGATCACATTTCTCACTTGGTGGGTTAAAAAACCGCTTACGCTCATTTCTGCAATGTAAAACGACACTATATCAAATCAAACATTTCCAGATGTGGCCAGCTTGTGTATGTAAGTGCAAGAGGAGCGAGCGTTTCTAGACAAGCTTCCCAGGTTTTTTTAATAGGATTGGAACCCCACCTACTGGCAAAGACGGTTATAGGGATGTCAAGACAAGAACACATACAGGGTTCATCCGTGGACTAGAACGACAAACCTGCAGAGGAGCTCCTAAACATCTGCTCCCACTTCCAAGCTGAGTGCCCAATATGGGCAACTCCGTGCTCAGCTCCTGTGAAATCCCAAGGGCCCCAAATGTTGATTGCACTGAAAGACATGAGGGAAAGCACAGAAATACGTCAGAGCCGACTGGTGTTTCCAGCACTCTTCATGCTTTAGAAAGCGTCAACTTGAGTAAAGTGATTTTGCTCTTAGTTTTGATAGTTGAGATCAGATCAGCCACACACAGCCTTTATTTAGGTAACTGCCCCAAGCCCGAGGTATCACACTCCTGTGGTGCACGGTGAAGAAAGTGATGCCACAACACTTATGGAAAATGAAAAACTGAGACAGTAACAAATCAGACAGCATGGATAAGTGTTCCAAATGCTTGCCCTTGAATTAGACAAGCTTGAAAGTCGTTATTATATTTCATTTAAAATTCCCTTCAAACAAAAAAAAAAATCCCAACACTTTCCATAGTACAGCTTTCGTTTAGAAACGAAAATAAAAATTCTCATCTTGGAGCCCACGTGTGCAATGCTGAGTTTTTTAAGATTAATAAACTGAAGAACGAAACATTCCCAGAAAGCAGTATCAGACACTGGAAATCAATGCTTTAACATCCCTGGATGAGATCCTTTGTCTTGAAATAAAGAGTTCCCTAATGCTAGCCCTTAAATTCCCATTGCAAAACACAAGACAGCATCCAGCCCTGAAACAAGCTGCATGGTGGGACTGGCTTCCTGACACTTCTGTCTTTTGCTCTTAGCCATTATGTTGCAGAGAGTCCAGCCAATGTCTACATGGCAATGACACACAAGGAAAAAGTCCAGATGCTGCCTGACAAAGGGGAGAGAGATTGGGCTATTTGTAGTATCTGGCACATGCACCAGGCATGTCCAAATACGAAGAAAAAAAATTCTCTATCTTGGGCCAAAGTTCTAAGAAAAAGAAAAAAAAAGGTTTTCAGGATGTGAGTCAGAAAGTCCTGGAAGGGTTTGCCTTGACAAAGTAATGATAACGGAAGGATAAGTGAAAGCGTGGAGCGAGCTGGCGAGATAAGGCTGAGGTGGACACATATGCTTCCTGTCCACAGGAAGGGAAACAAGGCAAACCAAGTCTGAACATGCCAGCTTCCAAGAGCTTCCTCTGGCTATGGAGAAGCTCACTCCAATGAAGTGCACTCCTGCCACTCTTGGGCACTGGCATGAAACAGCAAAAGGAGGATGGGATCCACCTGGCCAGGAGGGAGCGTGAGCATACCTGCTGCTGGCACTGCCAGCGGCTGCCAGCCCTCCCCTGCCACCTCCAGGGAGCCCAGCAGCTGCACCGAGCTCACACCGAGGGGCTTTCAAATAAAAAGGAGTTTGCATCAGCACTGGGTTTGCTTGCTCTGCTATCTTCTGTGATCAAAGAATTGAAACAGCTGCATGTCTCAGCTCGCTGGCAATAAAACCTGCAGTTGATTGGCTTTGTCCTAACCCTATAGCTACAAGGAAAGTGCAACCACAGATTTGATGAGAAAAAAGAAGGCGAACACCCAAGCTACATTTAGCCACATTCTGCATCCTCCTAACCTGCAATCTCTTAAGTGCCACTTACCCAATTAATCCAAGCTCTTCTACTTTATAAGCAAAGCTGTAACATATTTAAACAGCTTAGAAACTGCCCACCGAGCCATGCTCCCTATCTTATTCATCAGCTGCAGGACTGACTGTGCATTAACTAAGAAAGCACATGGCTTGATTAACACTTCCCCTGCCACTTCTCTCCCGCTGCTGATTTCTGCTGAAGTTCTGCTAAGGTTGAATTTTCCCAGCATTTTTAGTAGAGTGGATCTCATCTCAGTAGGGACCGTCTTTTGGACCAGCTCCTAGAACATCCCTGCAGCAGCTATAGTAACTATTTTTATAGGCAAGTTTTACTAGGAAAGTATTTTAAATGGCCTTTGAATGCAATTTAGCAGCTGGAAATAAGGCAGGATGCCAGCACCATGTGATCAGACAATCCATGCAGCACCAACAAGTGCTACCAGAGAACTCTGGTACTCTATAGACTGTGCATGATAGAATACACTGGGGACACTCAGTGAGCCAGGAGGTGCCCTGACACTGTAAATGCCTGAAAGGCTGAGCTATGCTATTCCTGGATCCCTTACTAGAAAAAAAAAAAAAAACCAAACCTATTTTCAGAGTCCTAACTGGCATGCTTGGAGCTAAAATGGGTGCAGAAATGGTGGGTTTTGTTACATAGTGGATGTCAGCTCATCATAAATGCATGTGAGGACAGAAGCCATACAAAGTGCCATCAGTGAGTGTGTAAGAGGTGAGTTACATGCTTATGGGGTTGATTCTGACCAAATTATATGGGGTATAGGACAAAGTAGCCCAAGCACACTGAGTCCAACATATTCATCTTCTGCCTCCTACCCACATGAGGCAGGAAAAAACCTGCTTCCTTCTCCATTCTCACCAGGGCTAAGTTTGATTCCAAACAAAGACCTTTTTATCCTCCCCACCCTTTACACAGCCCTCTGCACAGCACGCAGATCATCGGACCTCGTGAGATCTCTCTTTTCCCTGTGCTGGGAACGTGAGATGTGAGAGCTCCGTGGCGCAGCCTGCAGGCCCCAGCCCTGTGACATGGGGCTCCATGTGGAAAGTGGGCTCCACCATCTGAGGAGCTGCAGAAGATGCCTCCAGAAAATGTTTTAAAAATCTCTGAAAGGTAGAATTACCCGTAGGCAAAGGGCTGCCACAGGCTCCTTACACTACAGGGAAACGTTTCTGGAGGGATGCACAGCTCTCGTGTTCCCAGAGGAGCACAGGTGTGGATTGTGAAAGCACTGAGCACACACCAGGCTCTGCTGCTGTGGCCAAGGCAAGAAAGCAGGCTGGCAAAGTTGTAATCAATCACAAGTCTAAGAAAGTAAAAACAAAGCTTGAAATAGCTGAGGACCCAGTTCTAATCCCAAGCAACACTGGCGCAGCCACATGCAGAGTTATGTGGTTTAAACTCATGCAGATGAGAGTGGAAACTGGCCTCCAGTACAAGTGCATGCTGAGGGAAAAGACAGCTTTCCTTTTAGACATGACTCCAATTGTACAGTCTGAGATTCAATTAAGCTTTGCTTTCCTGACAACTCCTTCCAAATAAAGGCTCAGTCTTTGTGCTAAGCATTTTTAAAAATAAAATAAAACAAAATCATACATTTGGCAGGACCTGGACATTCCAGCTACTAAATTGTACTGTACTTTATGCAAAATTTCAATGCATTAAAGAGAAGGGGGAGGGCAGCCTCTTTGACCAGTGTCCAACTGTTTAGAACTGTTAAATATGAGTTTTTGCCCATGTTTACATGTGGAATGGAACACAGCCATTCAACCACAAAATGTTCCCAAAGCAAACATCCAAAACCTGGCTGCTGGCAAGGTACGCTGACAGCATCGCCTGAAACCAGTCATTCACAGAATGCCAAAACAACAGATTACCATTGGTAAAAAATACACAAGGTTATTTTCTTACGTCCTGGGAAGAGGCCATTGCAAGTGACAGGAAACAGCGACTGGCAAGGCAGAGTGTAGGCTCAGGGCTTTTTCATCTGGAGGGAGAAAAAAGATCAGTGTTATTTCAGATCTGCAGAAAAGCATGCGAGTAACACAATAAAGCAAGCACATGTTGCCAACAGCACATATGGGCAACTTGAATTAGAGCATACATATTCTGCTAAGTCAGGACTTGCTGCATGATAAATAAAGCAGAAGAAAAGATGGACAAAGCACCCAAAGTGGGACATAGCAGCTCCGGATGTGTCAGAGGGGAAGGTGAGATCAGGAGCTGACCTGTGCCCCTTCGGACAGAGCCAACGCTTTGTCAAGTGCACCATGTCCTAACCCTGAAGGGGAGGCTGGACCAGGAGGTTGTTCCCAGCTCTTTCTCAGCAGAGTTCAGGGTCCCTGCGATGCCAGGACCACGGTGGACAATCATGAGATGTCTGAGAGCTGAGCAGCCATCCATTGAGGCTCCTAAGAACAAGGGAGTCAGGGATCAAGATCCCTTTGCCAACCCTTGGGCTGGTTCATGTGCTTGCCATGCCTGTTCTTAGAACCATTTGCATTTAGACCCTCATGATCTCCGTGCAATTGCAACCCTCCTGCTTCACAACGGGCCACAGCCGCACCGTGCCTGCCTGCTGCCTCCCACCTCCTGCCCCACATCTTCCACATCACTGAGAGTGACTCGAGTGCTGACCAAGCAACAAACAGAAATATTTTGCCATCATGTTTTCTTTTCTCCTACATGTTCACACCTCCCCACGAGCTGAGTGATCCCTGTACACACCGGATAGGCATTATTATTCCTCCTGTGCACTGACACCTTGTTGCATGAGCCGTGTTGATCGATTGCAGGTGCCCCTCTCTATGAAACTGGCCAGTGACCCACTCACAAATTTGCTGTGCTTGTTAATATTAAAATCATATGGCCAATACCCTCCCAAATTGGTTCAGGCTTGAGGTACTGCTGCTTCCCAGTAGGAACAGGGCTGCAACAGGCTTTCTGCAGGCCCTGCTATTTATGGTAAACACTCTGCTTTGTTGAAATAACATAAAATTTTGAGATAAACCTATTCTAGCAAAGGAAATGTTCAAGTGCCACCACCATCTCTGCTTCAGAATATTAACATGAGCTGCACTGCAGCTGCACCAGGCAGTACTCACTGCACAGGGCTGCTGAAGACCCGAGGACCACGTGTGCTCTGCTTTGATCAGGAGAGGGAAACTCTCCTGAAACTCTCAGTCAAAAACATTGGGGCTGCATTTCCATACGGAGTGCCTGGAGCAGGAGCAGAGCTGCTTTTCACCTTCCCGCACCATTTACATCAATCTGCAGCATTTGTTTCCAGGTCCCAGGATGATCTCCTGGGAGTTCAGCCACCACCAAAATAAAATCAAAGCCCCTTATCAGCCAAAACCACTGCTTGTGATCTGCCACGGCTACTGGAAATCCAACCAGGGTCACATTCTGGTTGTGAAAGTCAGTGAGAGGCACCAACAAGCTGTAAGATTTTCCTGGAAATCCTATCAGTAGTTCAGAAGCAAGCAGAAAAACTAGGAAGAGTGTGAGATTCCAGAGCCAGGAGTTATTTTAAAGACAGGAGTTCAGATGCCATCAATGAAGGTATATTTCAGAAGAGAATCCCAAGGAACGTGTTTCAAAAAGTGAACAATATTGCTTCACCCTTTTCAGAAAGATATGGCTTTCTTTCACAGGCACATACTTCGAAGTTTTGACTGGGGTTCCTCCAATCTACTGCTCTCTGTCCAATTTACAAGCATGTACATTTAAGTACTCCGAATTTACTCTTTGCAGGGCATGTTCGGGCCTGGCATCAGATGGCTGTTTGAACTCTGGATGCCAGACAGAAAAGCAGAGGGAGAATTTGAGGAGGCATGCAGATATAGTCATTGTGAGAACAAATCAGCTGGATACTGAGAACTGCTAACAAAGTCATGAAAAAAAGACATGCCTCTTCCAGGAGGATTTTCCCAGAACGATATCATGCTCTCGCCCAGCACTGCTTGGGAAGGCCACCCCAGAAGTTGATGGTTTAAGGTAGTAGAAGAGGGATTAGCCTCCATGAAAGACTCAGGAATACTTTTTCTCAGTGAAAGTTTACAATAATATTTTAAAGACTCTCAACCAACACCCATACTTAAGCTTTGAAAACAGATAATGCATTTTTAATGGGATTGCACATCTGACAAGGAATTTGACTAATTCCTCTGATAGCAGACAGCTTCCTCCCCATAATTCATCTCAAAAGGATCAAAAACCAAAACTCTCCCTGCCACCTCTGGAATGGCCCCCCTGCCCAGTGCCTGGAGAGGCTCAGATCGGCTGCAGCTCCGTGGTGGCAGGGAGCAGGGCACGTCCCCGACCTCCTGCAGCTGTTCTGCCACTGGAAGGGATGGAGTGAGGCTGAAGGGGCTGAAGGCTTCAAGCCAGGGCCTGGGCTGCTGGCTCTGAACCCAAGGTTGCACAGGTTAATTTGGAACGTGGAGCTATCTGTAGCCACCAACGTCTTCAACGTTGCTCAAGTCAGATAATTTCTCTGCTCTGGTGCACTAGCAGTTGTGAAGCACTGCGAGCTGTTTGAATTTGAGGTGTTTGAGAAGGAAAAGCATGAGGGTTTTCATTAGCTTTTTTAATTATCTGCCCTAATAAGGATTTCCTGCTCATAATCGTATGCTTTGCCATGGATTAAAGCCCTGCTCCAAAGGAGGAGACAACTCAGTGCTCTCCAGAGCCACTTGGCTGTGCCTTTAAAACTATTCCTGGCATAATCCTTCGTAGGTGATTCACGGCACAAAACCCAGCAAGGTCTGTCAAGGCATTTTTAGCATTTGTTCTGTTAAAAAAAAAGAAAGAAAAAAAAAAACAAAAACCCTGAGGTATTAGGGTGCACTAATCTTTAAAAAGGTTAATTTATTCATAGAGATTTTGACAGAGATGTATGGCTAGGCTGGAGTCCCAGGCACCTCTTCCCAAGGGGAGCTGCCAGTGCACAGACGGCTCCGCTGACACACAGAGGGGCTTCAGGATGGGGCCCATGCAGCACCACCCTGCAGCTTCCTGCACATCCCAGGCACTTCTGCTTGCTGTGAGCAGCCCCTGGAGCTCCCTCTGCTCCCAGCCTGGCCTCCTGCACACCACGGTCCCGTGCAAAGTGCAGGCAGTGAAACATCACATCATCTTGGGACCCAGTGGGTAATCAACCTAATCCTGCACAGCATGGCATGCCATGGCATGGGCAGATGTGGTGCTGTCTCGGTGGAAGCTTTCAGACACGTCTCTCCAGGCTCATATGCTTGTTCTCAGATGAAGTTTAGTGAGACTACATGTAATTCTCTGGATATTCTGAGATAATTGATGCTCCAACAAGAGATGCCGTGTTAAATAAATTGTACCCCTGACACTGGAAGAAGTGGACCATAGTTTGAAACATTTGATCATGCCCTATCTTCTCCACTGGGAAGAGAGTTTGATCCATAACTGCACAAAGACCACTTGCAGACCAGAACTGTTCTTACTCTGTGCAGCTGAAGCAGAGGGTGATGCAGAGCCTCCAGACCCTGCAGAGGCCTCTGGGGCCTCCAGCTGTCAGGATACTGCAGGAACTCTGCCTGATAACTGATTTGGTTGCTTCTTTTTAATTTGCTTGGGGTCTGTGCAATTAAAACTAAAGTTTCCACAGGGTTCAGAAGGACAGAGCTAATTTGTGAGTGCCCTCTCGCTGCTGCAGCAATTGCTCAATGTCAGGAATACCTGCACTGTTTCTTTCCAGCTCTTGACCAAAAGAGGAACGTATTCCTACTGTTACAGACAGACCGTGCCTGGGCTGACCTGTTAGAAGCAGCTCACCTGCAGCCAGCCTCACTCAGCCTCCTGCATCTCACCTGCATCTCTGGCACTGCAGAGGACAAGGGACAGGCTCAGCCAGCCTGAGCCAAAAGCAATAATGCTCTGCTGACCAGAGCTAGTTAACTGCTAGTTTAGATTATTAACCTCTTGTCTGTAATGAGAGTCCTGAGGCTGCTTAAGCCACAAGACCAAATTTCTCCTAACCACAAACATGGAATCCTCATTAATATGAATCTGAGACACTTTCCCAGGAAGAAATAATTTGCAGAATGTAGAATCTACCCAGAAGCAAAGGATGCTGGATTTAGAGGTATGCTTGAAACTTCGGCAGTTCAGCTTAATTTGTCCCCAAGGAGAGGGAGGAAGGTCTGCAATGAGAAATTGATTTTCGTTTTTAATTGCCAGGTGTCACTGGGCCTTAAAGAGAAAGTTTTCTGATGATTTCCCCAATGCCTCCAAATACTTGTAATTATTTTCTGGGGAATTTTACTTGAAAAATGATCTATTTGTAACTGAATTTAAGCCTGTGTTATGCAAACAGTAAACCAGCTTGTTTGAAAGTAATCTTTACCCAAGGGCTAGCAGAGGAATAAAAATAAATAAAGTATGAGAGGTTTTTACAAAACCACAGACACCACCAGGCTTTCCAGGCCTGAAGGAAGAAAATCTCATTCTGTGGACTCCCCTTTATCCTTGTGTAACTTGCGTTTTTTAAGATGTGCTTCAGTCGATATTTGGATTGAGTTACCCAGCAATCAGCACCTGCTGCCTCTGAAGCGGAATGCGGCCGTGCCATGCAGCAAACGGCTGAGGACAGGGGGCTCAATTACTGCATGCACCTGAAGAGAAGGTAAGGGCTGAGCAACATGACAGCTCATGTTTAATGAAGTCGTTGATTTTACCACTGTCCTACGTTCTGGGGTTCTCTATGTGGCCACAAGCAACCCGGTGCCCCCAGTGGCACGACTCGGTGATGCTCTGCCTCCAGGGCAGCTGCCTGCTCCCATTGCTGGAGCTCAGCCCCACTGGTGGGTCCCTGAGCCAAGCCCTGGGCACAGCTCTGCGTGGGATCGGCACAGCAGCAGCACGAGTTCCCCTCCGAGGGGCTTCTGACCTGACGGGCTTTGAAGTAGAAACGAGCCGTTCTCCCAGGTGGGATTATGCTGTAACAGAAACAGGGGGTGGCTTTCCCAATTGTTCTGCCTATTCCCTGAAACACGAATCCCCTCCTTTATCCTCAAAGAGCAGCAGGGCTGGCTGAAACCTGAAGACTGCAGGAAGGTGGAGGCATTTCTCTGAAGTACGACGGGAAGGACCTTAACCTTGTACTGCCAAGATAACGCCGTGTGGGAAAGTGTGCTTCAGAAACTCACATCCTCAGATAGCAACAGCCCAGCAGAGCAGCTTCGGAATCGATGTCCTGGAAAGCATCAGCACGTAACGCGCTATCCCCGGCGTCTGAGCTACCAATGCTGGCAGGAGCTCTTCATAATGACAACAGCATCCCCCCCCCTGCACACACTGGTTTGCATTACAGAAAACATGGTCCAACAGAAAGCCAATTTCTCTGTGCTGTGATTGGGTTTGGACTAACTCCAAGCAGTCACTATCTAACAATCTCTTTCCAGGAGTTCCCACTCACTTCTCCTGTATCAATCTATTTTTATGTTGGTATCTTGTTTTAATCTTTCCTTTCACATGGATGTGAGTGCAATACCAAGAGCAGATGTGTCTCATTTCTGTGTACAAGTCTGAGTCGTAATACATTTAAAGAGCTTTCTCAGGTGTGTTTGTTTGGCTTCTGTAACGTGTGGACAATGTTTTTCATTAGATTTATTTCTGGCAGGTTTAGTTGAAATCGGAAGGTTCAGTTGGGCAGGTTTTTTCTCTCCCACTCCAATTTAAACCCATTTTGTAGTTTTAGCAACAAAGGGACATTATTAACAATTTCACTACTGCTTGGCAGAAGGGTGTGCTGGAAACCCCCCAGGTCTCAGGACATCACGTTTCTGCCAGCTTTACCCACAGGGCATGGCTCACAGCTGAACCAGGAGGCACAGGGGCAGCTCCTGCCACGCACACCGTGCCTGTTCTGTGCACATGCAGCAAATGTTATTCTGCAGCCTGTCGATAAGGAGCATTCCACCAGCATGAAATTCCCTTCAAACCACACACTGTGCAGGAGTGAATTTAAACAAGAACTCACAACACAATGGCAAGTAATAATGGACTACACAGGTTTCATTCCTGATGGTCATCGCCAGCTCAAGTGACAAATAAATTCCACAGGCTTCCACCTCTTCCTGAAATACAAGAGCTTGCGGGATCAGTGAGGATCAAGACGAGCCACCGAGCACTGCCAAAGCATCTGAGCAATGGGAGCTGCTCAGCTTTCCTCTGTCTGTGGGCCACAAAGGGCCGTCACACTCACAGCCACTTATCTCATTCACACTGCTGCAGGAGTTTTAATGTTGTGCTACAACTGTCATTTTGGTGTAAGTGAATCTCTTACAGTGCAATCACATCAGACTGTCCCTGGTTTTTTGGATAACAGAAGTACTTCATATTTTCATTTAAAATAGATAGGTTTTCATGAGCAAGGTGTAAAATCCCCCCAGTGCAGTTCAGGAACTGTGTGCAGCTTAACACCCAAATAATCACGAGCATGACACAAACCCCTTCTGACCATTCAGACATTAGGAGGTCCCAAGATTCTGAAACTTGCAGCATTTGTTGCTTTCTTTTAACCTTCTGCTGATGTATCTGATCAGTTGCATCAGGAACTGACAGTCTGCTATTAATGAGCATTTCATCCACAGGTTCTCCTATCTGTGCACGGTTTGAAATTGCCTGCTAAAGCGCTCCACTTTGTGCAGAAGACGTGCATGCTTTACCAAAGCAATATACCATCAACCTAAAACCCTCAAAGAAACTGCATAAGAGAAAGACAAAAGCCACAGCATTGTGCTTAGCAATGCCACATCCCAGCACCAGCTCTACCACCTCCTCCCAGGGACCTGCAGGTATGGCCTCCACTGCCCACATTCCTCTGAGCACACTGCAGCCTGACAAAGACCTTCATGGCCCCAGCACCTCCTTGTGACCTTTCTTCCTCTCTGGGTACACAGTGATGCCAGAAGCTTGCTTTGGTGTGTACATCTGAATAGCAATTCTGATAGCTTTATGATTTTTGCTGGGTTTTCCTTTTAATTTTTGACATTTTACACAGGACAGATGTTGTCACCAAGGCTGCTCTTGTAAACTAGATATGGAGATGGCTTGGATTGGATTACCTTGGTAAAATAGTTTAAAATAAATAAAAGGATGGTTGGTCTCTCTCGGGTGAATTAGCTTGATTGGAACTGTCAGGTTAAAAGGTCTAAATAAACAGTTGTACATCGACCCTTAATGGAGTTAAGCACCCAGGACAAGCGGTAAGGACACCCAGAATGAAAGCCTAGATGAAGGACTTCATCCCAGCACAGATGTGGGTGATGTGTGTGTAAGCATCTCCTAAACCTCAGTCTGTAGAGGGCCTCGAGCTTCTGGAGACCACAGGTTTGATTCCCAGCAGCCACTAGAAGTCAGAAGGCTGTGATGATTCCTTTTTCCTGCTAAAAAATAATGCCATGGAAATATAAATGTGGAAAAAAGGATGTCTGGAGATAGGAGAGGTCAGCTCTGCTTCCTGGAGCTTCTGAGCTCCCTGCAGAGGAAGGACAGGACACTGCTTCAAATCTGTGCTTCTAACTGGTTAAATCCCTAAAAACCGAACTTATTACACCCCTCTGTCCTCTCCCAAGGGACTAAATACATCCCAGTCTATTTACAGTGGCAGTGCATAGACCCTCCCTTCCACTTCTGTGCCCAAAGTAAATCAATTCTTCACCAGCTGTAATAATCTGCAGAGCAGATTTCTGCCTTGTGCATTCGACACCTCTGTGCAGTCCTGCCACAGAGGTGTACGAACACCATCAAGGGGTGATTCATCCCATAGAAGGGAATTTGATGATGTCTAAGAGTAGATACTTGCACCAGCACAGGATGAAGTGCTGTAAAACTGAACAAGGCATCATCCAGCAGCCCATCAGTGCATTTATGGGCTCACAGCCACAGCATTACCCACGGTGGAAACACTGCTAATCAGAGACCCCTTGCTGTAGGACCTTCTTTACATTTGCCACTGTTCAGACTTAAGTTTTCATCCAAAAACATCATCTAAATAGCTCATCTCTGGTTTGGTCTAGTTTGTACACAAATGAAGACAAAATGTACCTTGCTCAGTATCACCTATGGCCAACGCAGTCCAAAACAACCAGGAGGTTTAAATGCCAGCTTTTCAGAAATCACTGGACGCAGTGAGGCCTTCCCAGCTAACAGCTATGAATAAAGCACAGAAACAGAAGTACCTACACAAAGAATTTGGCCCACAGCAAACATACGTTATTGTAAAATTGTCCAGAAAATAGATGCTGTTCAGACCAGAAATTACCTTAAATGACTGTTGAGTTGACTGGGTTACAATATTTTAAGGATCATAAAAATAAATATAGTTGTCCAAACAGAGAGATGCAGTGTGTTGCCAAGTCAAACAGCCCGCACGGAGGGGTGCTCGCCCCGCGCAGCGCTGGGCTGCCTGTAAACTCCGAGCGCTGCCATGAAGTGACTCTTTGTTCAGTCTGTGTGTTTAAAAATTGACGAGTGCTCCGTGGTATCAATCATGCCTGTCAGACAGCACAAGTGCAGATCTGTTACACTTAAAGGGTTGTCAAACGAGACATGATTTAATTTGTCATTTTTTTCTCTCTCTCTTAGTGCGGCATGCACGTGCTCTTCATTACTCTTCATCATCGGGGAAAATGAATACATTTTTTGTATAATTTTTTTTTTTCCTTGGGAGGGTGGAGGGATGGTTGTTTACCAATGACCCAGCACTTGTGAAGAGATCATAAGCAGCTGTTCCCTACATGCCCTCACGATCTGAGAATTTAACGAAGCCGCGGAGGGGTGGGACGGGAGCAGGGCCGCTCAATGGACAAAGGCCTCGCCACGCGCGGCCTTGTGGGCACTGCCTGGGCCTCCCACCCATCAAAGTCATGTGAAAGAGACTTGTTCCTGGGACCTTCATGTTGTCTGGGGGAGCAGAGCCCACGGGAGTTTTGCCCGCTTGAGGACTGCAAGATGGAACTCAGAAACCTCCCGACTCCTGCAGAGCTGCGAGCGGGGTTTGGTTCCTGGGAGAAGGTTTATCTGTTGTGAAATCACAACCGGTAAAGCAGATGTGTGAAATATCAGAGTGCTGTGGAAAAAAAAAAAAAAAGGATTAACTCATTTGCTTCACAGTTAATGTTGTTGAACCTTTTTTCAGGTGACATCTAGACGCATTCTTCAATTCGTATTTCATACATCACATTGACGAATGTGAAACCTGCCCCGCTGCTGGCAATGACAGCTCCCCTGCCCTGCACTAAACAGTGTCTGCTTTCTGAAAGCATGGCTTCACGCAGCCAGGCTTGCAGCAGCACAGCAGATGTCACCAGGACATCCCTGCAGAACCAGCAACCAGGATGGCCCACGTGGAGGAGCCTGAGCTGAGCTGCTGCTCATTTCAGCAGCTCCTAGAGAAACACTTCACAGGTCCCCAGTGACAATGAGCAGGAATTAAGCACAGGGCTAACCTGGCAGGTCATGGCCGTGATCCATTCCAGTAGAGCAGCAAGGTCACATCTGAAATGTTCCCAAGATGTGAACCTAGAGACACAGCACTGGGAACTGAAGAGCAGGGACTGCCAACAGGACCCACCCAACACCTTCAGGCCTACAACAGAGAGAACTGGAGCCCTACAGGATGGAAATGCTGATTTTCTTCCCTACACCTCCTAGCCACTTTTCTGCAACAGCCCTATGGGCATCTGTCTCTAGTCAGACTTTATTTCACTGCTGATAAATGTAGCTGGGAGGTGAGGAAAACTACCAGGACAATTTTATCCCTCACAGTAAAAGAACCCATATAATGGACATTAAACCCACACAAGGCAAATAGCAGCAATCCCAGGCCTTTACCTGTTACACAAGCCCCAAAGCAGCCTTGGTGCCCAACAATGAGCTATTTCTCAAGGACTGCTGCTCTAAGGGAGCAGGAAAATGCCAGCACACAGCCAACATCCACACACTCCACAACAGCAGGGAGTTTATGTGATAATGAATTATCACAGAGCCTTAGAGAAGGTCAAAAACCAAATATAAGGGCAAACCACTGGGCTGCAGCTCTACCCTTGGCCCGAACAACACCATTCCAAGCACCACATCTGCAGGAGATCGGGAACATCCCCATCCCTGGAGGTGTTCAAAGCCAGGTTGGATGGGGCTCTGGGCAACCTGATCTAGCGCCCGATTTAGCAGTTGGCAGCCCTGCCCCAGCAGAGGGGTTGGAACTGGATGATCTTGGAGATCCCTTCCAGCTAAACAGAGCTGATGCCCCTGGAGCAGCCAGCAGCAGGAGGGAACCGGGGGGACAGCAGGCCCTAAGCACATGCTTGATGGCTTTTCTGAACCGTGTCCCAAATCCTGCTTTACCTATTAATGTGAATAGCCCTATTGAATTCACTTGGGCAGCCCATGGGAATACAGATAGAAAACTTTGGCTCTACTTCGGTAAACTGAATTTCAAGAGCAGTCTGAGTATGCCATAACAAAGACCCTAAAGCCAGCGAGGACCATGAAAGGAGCTCATTTCATTACTAAATCAATTTATAAGTATAAATATGGAGTTATCTGACTAAAATATGGGTTTTCCTTATTTGAAATACTGCACCTCCAACTTACTAGATGTCACCAATAGGCACCCCTTAAGGAAGCAGGCAGCATGCTGCCTTTGGATACCCAACCATAAATCAAGAGATTTCCTGAAGTCTGCCTGGAATAGTGGAGAGTAGCCAAACTTACATGAAGTGCTATTTGTGTGCTATTAGTTGTGGGGTGTGTGGGGGGAGTGTGGGAAGGAAAAAGGGGAAGAAGGAAAACCACTTTCTTAATAGTTCCTACGATATTTGGAAAACATTCATTCATTGCATCCATTTATCAGGCTTCCATATAATAACTCCAGGTCAAAAAAAAAAACCCCAAAAAACAACACAAAACAAAACAAAACAAAAAACCCTGAAGGGTGGTGGGGAGAGGAAATCAGGGATCCTAGGTTTTGACTGGGAAAAACTGAAATGTCGTCAATGTTTCCATTTAAAAGAAATATCATAATGACAAAGCGATGTTTGTGTCTAGGTGCCAGGCCGTGGCAGCAGATGAGGTCAATTTGTTCTGCTCAGCAGTTTCACATCTGAACAACAGCCCAGTCTTAGAAGATTGTGCATGCACTCAGTGCAGCCTCTCACACACCCCACTGCAATGCCCCGGATCGCTGGAAGAGCCTGGCATTGGGGGGAGTGGGGGAGGACCCAGCACAGCCCTGAAGCTCATGGCCCCAGCCATGCCTGCAGCACTCGCGGCTCAGCAGCGCGGTAGGGATGCGATGATACAGCAACGATGCGTTGTGTTAAAGAAGGATCCCCACGGGACATCACACCATCACCGGGGCTCCGCTCGGCCTGAGCAACAGAGCCCGACCCCGCTTTCCCTGATGACCAAAACATCGCAGAGTCATCTAGTGGCCACGGGAGATCCTACAGGGCAGCGCTTGCATTTTCCAACATGACAAATGGAAAGGTAGCGAGCAATTAGCTCCCGGCATCTAATCTCAACGTGAACTCGAAATATGCAACAGGAATCAAGAAACCGAAATGAAATAACGTGCATACGTGAAGCCAAAGCCAGAGGATGGGAGCGAGCTGCTATCAGAGCACGAGAGCTGTCACGAGTGCCCTCCCCTGCTGAGTGCTGATACTAGCGTCCACGTGCAAATTTTGTGTCAGCTGTCACCTGCGAGGAACACAGAGCTCACTGCAGCCAGATCACAAACCCCGTCTCTCATTCTTTAGCAGATCACATCCATGGTTGTCTTTTGACGTTTCTAGCTGAGAGAACACTTTTATAAAACGAAACAAAACGAAAAACCTCTTTGGGAATCCCTGTGGGTGCGATGTTTTTGATTAGTGCTAATGTTTTTCTGGCCGGCTGTGAAAATGCATTTAACTATAATTGTCTAGGCATTGTAATTCCAAAGCTTTATGAAACAAAAATCCACAGAGTGACAATCTGATACAGAAACCTGGCAGAAGATGATGTATCCCGCTCCTCGGAGACAAGCTTAATGGAATAAAAATATTGATCTAATATAGAAAGATTGGATATATGTTTTCCTATAGCTTCCACTATTATCAAGGGGGCAAGGGAGAAAATTCTTAACATGAAAACCCATTCATATTTGGAATAGTTTCCTCTTAAAGGAAATGGTGTAATTGTAATTTCAGTGCTCAATGTGCTGTGAACCAGACGAAGCACCGCAGAGAGGAGCGGTGCAGGGTGGCGACACGGACCCATCTTCCCCACTTCTGACTTCTGTGATCCCACTATTTCTGATTTCACTCAAATTGGAAGCAGAAGAGAGGGAGGCGGGAGGAGAAAAGCAATTCTGATCCCTCACTAGCTTCACAGTTATCCCAGTGCTTTATTCTCTTGGCCAGAGATGGACTGAAATACCTTGCTGGCCACGTCCTGAAGAGCTCCTCAGAGGTCAGAAGGAAATCACATGTCATCTCCACTCAACCCCAGAGCTGGAAAAAGCAAAGCCTGCTTGCTTCCCATACAGTACCTTTCTGAGAGTACTTTTAATTAATGCTCTAAATTGGACTTTCTTGCAGGAAATCAAATCTGTTGAGGGAACAGACTTTCTAATTTGTGAAACAAGGCACTCAGCTGCGCAGCAGGAACGGTGACACCACCAATTTGGCTCTGCTGGGTGATGCTAACCCGAGCGGGGGGGCAGCAGTGATGGAGTGCCATCAGGACCCATCCACCACTGGCCCTCCTGCTTCCTTCATCTGCAGGGAGCTCTGTGCATGATCTCTCCCTCTCTGCATTTCGAAAGGGGGAAAAAAAACGACTGAAAAAAAAGAACAACCCAAAAGAACACTGCGGATAAAGAAAAAATCACAGCATCGAATCAATTAATGCGAGTTCTTCCTAACTTCCATGCAAGCTTTGCCTTCAATTAGCATGATCTCACTGAACCCTCTTGTGTAGGCCTGGAGCAAAAGCAATGGAAACTTTCTCCCTTCTTGTTTTAATCTTTCACCAAGTCCTGACTTTCGCCTCCAGCCCGTCTAATTGAAACTAATCTTCGCGGGCGAGGCCTGTCTCTTTCCCTTAATCCCTCTCTAAGGAAGCTCACATGGTCCCAATTACAGCCACACCGGCCCCTTTTATTCCCCTCCTCGTCTCTTTCTGCCAGTTTCATTTTTTGAAAGTTTGCATTATTAACTCCATGCTTGCGAGTTCCTGTCTGTCACGGGGGCCTAGAGATGTTATCACTGGTTGCCGATGTATAAGGTTACCATGAAAGCATTTTATGGATTACATTTTGCAAAAAGGCGATAGAGGGCATGATAGCTAGCACAGTGGCCAGCTTTATAGGAGTTTATATCTGCAATAAATGAGAGGCCAAGGAAGTGTTTATCTTGGACTTAAGTGTATACCTGCTTAGCTATCTGAAGGCAGAGACAATAACAGCTAAGAGGGGATCGCTGCCATTCACTGCAGGGCTCTCACAGAGGTGCCTGTGCAATGGGACACAGCCCTGCGAGGGAGGCAGGCAGAGCCACGGCCAGCAAGCCCAACCAGGGAATGTGTTTAGCATTACGGAGTTAATGAGGTTATGTGAAGGCAAAGATAGTGCTCGCTGGTTCCCAAACTGGCTCCTAATCCCAAGGCAAAGCCTAGCCCATTAATGCTGGAGCTCAAACAATTTATTTAAAATAGACAATTCCCTTTCTCTTCCTTTTTTCTTTTTTTTTTTTTCTATTTTTTTTCTATTTCCTTCTCATAACTTGCCTAGTCGCAGGCAATAGCTTCTGTGTTCCTCCAGTGCCATGATTTATTGCTTGCTTATATAGTTTCTGGTTCAAAGCTAGCACATAAATCAATCATGGTGGTTGCTCCCCTGAATACATTCATTTGAGCTCCTGCTGGAGCCCTGAGAAGCGCAGCTCAGCACCCCACAGCCACCTCCCTCCTCCCCATCCCCAGCAAAGCTCACTGGGCTTCACTGAGCATGAGCACACGCATCCCCAGACTTCACCTCCTCTCTTAAGCAGGACAGGGTAAACCTCCTCCTGCACTGGCACTGCAGACGTACACAGCTCTGGAAGCACAGATCTGCCCTCTTCTCATTCCAAGTGGAAGGCAGCTGAAGCCTTTCTGTAACTACGTATGGGAGCATATCAACCATCTGGGTTATTCAAATTGCCAAAAAAAAAAAAAAAAAAGAGTTGTATTTGCTCATATTGTCTTCTTTTGTAAAAAAAGGAAAAAAGAGAGGAAGAAGCACACGTGAATGGCATCCCTCCTAGGTGAATTTATACCTCAGCTATCCCAGCTGACCCAGCTGCTTTTCCACCTGCTGAGCCAAGCTCAGCTCCAGCTCTGGATGCTTCCTGCAGTAGGGCCACTTGCTGGTCAGCTGGAAACCCCATGTTCCCCATCCATCTCACCTCCTCTCACCACATATATATACCTATACCACAGGGTATTTCTCATGGGCCTGGAAGAGTGCTGGATGTTAGCTCTACAGGCAGGACTTTAGTGATGTTTTGCAGGAAAAGACTCAAAATATGGAAAAAAATGATCAGACCAAATGTGCTAAAACTAGAAAATGTAGAAATTCCTGAAGTAAATATTTGGGGAAAAAAAGTAGCACTTCAGTCAGCCAAAACATCTTTTCTACAATTTCAAAGCATTTCATTTTTTGAACATTTGATTTTGAACATTTTTAAACATGTTCAATTCACTAGCTTCAAAGCAACAAGTAATTTAAGCTACAAAGAAGAAAGACTTTTTCTTTTTTAAAATATCAAAATAACATATTTTGACAAACTCAAAGCATTTTTCCAAAACACAATCCAAGTCAAGAATGTCAAAAACCTTTCCCGCAAGGAAAACTGGCATTTTAAAGATGAAATTATATCTTGCACATCTGGACAACGGAATCTTGGCCAATGTTAACTCATGAGCAGTGGTTCCACCTGTACAAGTGCAGCAGACCCACGGTGAGCTCCTCGAGGAGTCAGACTCAGCACAGCTATTTCAGTGACACCAGCATGAAGCCTGCTCACACTTTGGCTTTCTGTGTTCCTGATCCTTCTTTATAATGGCAGTACAACCTGTGCTTTTCTCGTGTTGCTGTTTTATGTTATTTTTTGTTTCCAGCATGGAAATCTTCAAGACTCATTTGCGTGATTTCACTGTCTCTCACAAGACACTTCATAAATCCCTGATAACCTTGATAGAATAATACAACAACCAAGCCTGCTCCGAGCTGGAGAGGTGCTGACGCAGAGGATTATGGCCCTGTATTTGTAAAGTCTGTATTACTGATACAGATTTTACAAAATCATAAGAGAAAATACATCCGCACATACGTACGTATGTGATTGCTGATGACTTTTTGTCTGGAACATTAGATCTTCTTGGAATCCATTTGTGCCTGCCTCCTTTCCTGGCCTAGGAAGCACAGTCAGCAAGGAACTTCACATTGCTGCTGAATTGTTCACATGTGAGCTGAGAAGTAAAAACTCATGGCACAACATCATACATTTTATGGCATAGCAAGAAGAGGTCATTCTTTCCCTTTGCTGGTGATATTTATGAAGACTTAGAGAATGATTCACTGAGGAGGATGGTGGAAATGAATCCTTCTCAACAGTAAAGCTTTGGATTCTCCAACCAAACGAATGGCTTTTATTCCAGATTTACGTCCTTTTCTGAGCCTGGTGATGATGAGGAATGACCTATCTTCACACTATTAAAGAATTTATTATGACTATTTATCACTAAAGTAACACAACAAGATTTGAAGAGGCACAAAATAATGCTAGGAGAGCAGCCAACATTGTCTTAGCTGTGAACCTTCCCAGATGCCATCTGGCTGAAGGTGTTAGCACTGGAGGGTGTCTGCTTCTGAGGGCATGCCCTGAAGGGAAGGAATTAAGGGAGAGTGTGCAGGTGGGCAGGAGAGAGCCCAGAGCCCCAGGAGATAAGTTGGCAAGGGAATACCCCCAAAGGGGAAGAGATGCAGAGAACAAGTTTATGTTTGCACACACAACTCTTTTTCTCCCTTTTTCCTGGATCTGAGGGATGCTCTCTAAGGGTGTCCTAGGAGTCACAGAGCTTTCTTCACAGCATCCTCTTCATACCATTGATTCGAATTCTCCAGTTTTCAGTTGTAAAACTCCATCAGAATTACAGCTGCCTTTGACGCCCTTCAGGTCCATGAACTAGCCTGAGCCCAGCACAGAAGGATAAAAACCCACAGCTCTTCTGCCCTTGTGTCAGCTTTGAGCTGAGAAAGAATATTCTACTTGACTTCCATACAAGTTACCAGAAATTCTCATAGAGAAATTTCAGAATGGAGCTAAATGCTGCAAATACTGCTCCTGAAAGTCACACAGTCCAGCCCAGAGTAATTCATCTCTCTACAAGAGGCTCCAGCCACGCCTGCTCCCGAGCTCCCATCGCAGTGGTTATGTACCAGGGCAGCTCTTCCCAGGGAAGCAGGAGCAGGAACGGATTTCCTCCAGTCTTGACACATAAGAGAAATCAGGCCTTCCCATTTTTGAAGCAGGCTGTCAGTAAATGTCATCTTTTATTTTGCTTCCGAAAGACAAACATGGCAACACATACTTTGTTAGCGAGCCAAAAGAATTATAACTGTATTTTGCTGAAAGCAGTGTTGATTTCGATTTAGCCTAGCACTTCTTGTAAAACTGAATTACACTGAATTCACTCTAAACAGCTGTGACATTGGCATCTTTATAACGTGCACGCTGCTCGTTATAACTAAGAGTGGAATTGATGCTCAGGGGGAAGGCAGCTCCTCTCGACAGCACAGAAATGACAGCTCAGGCCAGTGGAGCAAACGAGAAGAGAGAATAGAGCATGGCTGTATTTAATAGAGCAGCCAGTCCCCTGCCGGGTCACTCATAGGATCCACAGGACCCACAGAGGTCCTTCAGGTCTCATCCAGTCTCCAGAACCAAAGCAGGACATTGATTTTCACGCTTCTGCTCCCGTGCCACAAGAACTTGGTACTAACGGTCAACATGGGTAGAACTCAAAGGCAGTAGGCACCACTGAAGCAAACAGAGCAGCTGGAATGTAACTTAACAGAGTTTAGATCTGACCTAACTTCTCTGAGGCAGTGGCTCCTCTCTTTCCACAACGTATTTTTGTTCCATAACTCAGGGAGTTCCAGGAAACTCCACAGGGTCAAACCCAGGTCTGAGCCAGACGTTACCCTCAGGCTCCATCCCACATCTTGGACGTCCTTGGTCACAGTGCCTCAGCCCCTCACACAGAGCTGCTGTGCTGACCTCTGATACTTTCTCATTTCTCTAGGAAAATGTGCCACATTACCAGGCAGAGCCTCGCTGCAGCAGCTGGTTCTGCTGTAACCATGTAGGTGGGTGAGGGGAGTCACTAAAACCACAGCGATGGTTTCTACGTTCTCAGAACTGAATCTCAGACCCAATATACCAATGCCAGGCTCCAAGTTCCCAAAGCCCATCTGTAGCAATCATTAAATAAACTCTTAACGGTGTCTTCTGCAGCTTTTAATAGACTGGAGTACTTACACTGTCAGCTCTTAGTGGGCAAGATGTAATTTTCCAATAAACACCACCTCTTCCAAAAAGCAGCACTTTCTGAACTTTTTCCAGGATCCAAAGGTTTTGGCTGCAGCTGCAGCAATGGGAATCAAATTATAAAAACAAAATCCCTCCTTTCACTCCATGCTTTCAAATGTTTTTCCAGGGCTGAAATGAGAGGCGCGCTCACTATTTGTTTCTGCTTCTGTTGGCTTTTAAAAGCACAAGAGGGTAAAGGAGCTGGATGGCTGTAACTTTCACAGCTTGCTTATGTACACAGTGCCATAACCTTTGTGTCTTGCTGTGAGCAGCTGCACTGCAATTGTATTAGTCTGACTGACTGTAAACTGTGTGGTAATATGTAAAACATATTGTGAGTGATGATGACTAATTGGAGAACATCTTGTGAGACACTCTAAACGTGAGTAAAATGTCATCCAGCTGTAAGCTGCATTCTGTCGTGGACTGGCTGTATTACTTACCAGAGCTTCAGGGCTCAGCAGCAGCTCCAGAGGGAACAGATGAATGGTATAAAACAAAGCATCCCATGTTTCAACCTCTTCCATTTCCAGTAACTGATGGCCGAAACTAAGGTACCAAGTGCTGGTAACAGGGGTCCTGGTCTACTTGCAGAGATTCAGAGCATCCTGGCTAGAGACCCTGATGAATACGGTTTATGCAAGCCTAGCTGTCTGTTTGCTAACATTCCTTGCCTATGGGATACACAAACAGCAGCTTCAGTGCAGTGCAATCATGACGGGAGTACAGTAGATAAAATATAACAGATAATTGCCGTTAGACTGTCACAACTTCTGTCTAGAGGAGCCCCTAAACTTACAGCAATGGAAACTGGAAGTCCTTATTAAAACAGAGTGATTTATGTGTAAAGGAGACTCCTCGAGACTGTGCAGCAACGTCTCCAGACAGTTACACTGCAGATGCCCTATGCCTCTGCAGCATAACATGCATTTAAAAACCTTCAGCAACAGACCCTCAACAATGTCTCCCATTGTTCACTTCAGCTCACGCTGGACCAAAACAATAGGTTGGTTGTAGTCCCAATAAGCTGGAACATATCTGCTATCTGGTGCGCAGGCAACAGTGAGGTTAGCTAAGGGTAAAAATAATTCTGTCCTCCTTGGTGCTGAAAACCCTTTCATTTGTACTGATATTCAAGGGCCTAATTTAAACAGGGACCATCTCTTTCCGAACACATCTGACTGGCAGTGCAGGGTAGAATTACAGCTGTATGGCCTAGCTTGTCCATTATGCATTTAAACACTATCGAGACGATGCCAACAAACCTCCCTACAATCCCTACAATCCCTGGGGATCACAGCGGCTTGCCCCGCAGGCCGAGGAGCTGGGAGATGGCTCCAGAGCAGCAAAGCTTTCTGCAGCTCAGCGGGCACGGGGAGCAGCTGGGGCAGCCGTGCTGGAGCTCGGTGTGCGCGGCCGCCTGTGCTGACCCGGCGGTCACCTCGCACGGTGCTCCAACAGAGCGGTTTTGTTCCGCCCGCGGTGGAGGGTGTCCAAACAGCGAACGCTCAGTGAGGGCAGGAAGAGCGTTTGAAGCAAATTCTTGCCGAAATAAATGTGAATTTACTTAACTTACCATGTCTCCTGCTTTTCCCCTCAGCCCCCCTTTTCCTTCCTACTGCTGTTCCTCAATAGCATCCCTCTACTTTCCAAGTCATCCTTCACACTCACCACTGTGTACCTCTCTCCCTTTTGCCACCCACTGCCTATTTCTTTATTTTCTTTTTCTAATTTCTTTCCCCTCCCTCCACCTCAGCACAGACTTCTTTCCAGGTGAGAATATTTGTCTCGGTGATTCTAGTTAAGAAAAACATTGTAAAAGGACCAGCTCCTGCTGCTTTTCACTGCTCAGAACGCACCCACGTAAGCCCATTGAGCGACAGGGCTGGGGCACCAGCAGCATCAGGCTGCACGGAAATGTTTGTTTCCTGTGTTCTTGCCTCTAAGTGGATCTGAGGTTTGACAGCTCTGTCAACCACTCCGATTTTGTTGAGGGTTTCAGCATTCTGCACTGAGCTGCTGCTTTTGCATGCTGTATTTACACGCTAAGTAACCTCCCGTGCTGTGGTAACAAGCTTGAACACTAGAAATGCACAGCTTCAAAATCCAAAGTTTAAAACAATAACTGTCAACAACAATCCTGCATTTTTAAGCCATCATTACTGAGGGGCTCGGCCCATGTGTTAATGCTTCCTGTCTTATCATTATACTACTGTTTGATGCTTTGATACTGCAGAATGACAAGACTGCAAAAGCCAGATTACCAGATTTCCTTCACACAGCAACTGAAACTCCTCCTGCTCCAAGACCTTGGGATAAAAACAGGGAAGGGCAGGAGAAGGAAGCACCATGGCCACTGTGCTGAACACAGCTATGAGCTCAGGGAAGACAGAGCAGCACCAGTCCTGGACTCACTCAGACCTGCCAACACGCTTCCAGGGCTGAGCATTGCTCTGTGTGGCAGCAGACACCATGTGCTTCTGCACCCACTGCATGCCTGGGAAGCATTACATCCTCTCCTGCTCTTCTGCAAGGCAGCAAAGTTCAGAATAATATACAGGTTGCCATTAAATATGCTTCATTAATACTTGGTATTAAATTTTAATGTAGTGATTAAACAGGAGAAAAATTGTACTTCACCTTAGGAAGGTATTAGAGTTTGGAAAACATCTTTGCTTTGAAAGAACATTTATCAGGGAGTTCATAGGATGTTGCTTACTTGTCAGGGCACTCAGGCACGATGTTCGGAGGGGGAAAAGTCTCCCATTAATACAAACAAGAGATGCAGCAACAACTTCTCTTTGCGTTTGTTCATCTCCCCAAACTGGGCTGGAAGCATCCTTCCAAACCTAAAACAGACCCTAAACACAGGGCCTGGTCAGCCCTCCCTCCCGGAGCACTGACTCAAGGAAGAACAGAGCCCATTGAGCAGGGATTCCCTTTAACTAAACCCATCAATGCAGACACTGACTAAAAATAAACACACTAAAAACCTCAGCAACTTCTTTTGGCAAATGCTCTGCAAACCCAGCACAAGGCAGGGTTCAGTTGAGTCCCAGAGTCACAGCTCGCTCTCCTCCAAGGGGATTTCATGGTGTCCAGCTTTCCAGACAACCTGGAAGGCTTTGGATTTTCCAGAGGAGGAGCTGATACGGCTGTGCTGGGACAGCACTGGAACCACTGACCCCGAGGCCCAGGTTCTCCAGCAGCAGGAGGAAACAAAGAAGCCAGTGTTTGCTGGGAACGAGAGGAAAGAAAAATAATTTTGGCTCAACCAACATTTTCCAGTGAAAACCTTTTTTGTCAGAAAATTCTCAAGTAAGTCTACTGATGGGAAAACACAGGTATCTTGTCCTGTGCTCCAAATGGTCCCACGACACAGCTCAGAGGTGTTACCCGGAAAGGTCCTTCCCTTGCACGCATCAGCAGCAGAACAGTTGGTGAGAAGCTCTCCTCAGGTCAAGCCAGTTACAAAAACATTTTGCAGAAGTATTCAGAAGAAGCAGAAGAGAAGCTTCCAGTGTTCTTCTGAAATGACTTCTATAAGTTGCTCTTATGCAACATTAGAAATAAATACGGAAGAACACAGATGTTTGGTGTGACAGGCTCGCAGGATCACGGACATCTCTGGATGGGCTCAAAATCCTTTTTGCTTCACTGAAAGGTTTCAGTGCCTTCTTCTTTATTTTCAAGCAGAAGACAAAGATTCAAACAGAATTTCTGAAATGACAAGTCCAAGCCCTGCTTTAGCTTTCTTGTATACACAGACGTTCATAAAGCTGAAACTCACAGTTACTGTTAACTGCTGACAGCAGCCTTGCTGCCATTACTTCTTGTTTCCTTCAGGTGCACCTTGAAGATATAGCGAACAAGCACAGAGCCAGCAGAGAGTCTCTGGACTTTCATTAGCAGAAAAGCCACAATTAATTTCCTAAAGAAAAAAGGGAAATTGAAGGGTTGGTTTTAATCTTGTCCTGGGCTGAGTGAATCCAAGAGTCAGAGCAAATGGGATCCCCGTAAATCTAACAGCAGCCACAGTGAAACATTATCCTGTGCCTCTTTAAGGAAGTACTTAGTGTAAGAAGTAGCAGAAATGGTTAGTGGAAACAGACCCTTGCCTCGGTGCTGCAGCCATCGCTTGATGCTGTGACCCGACCAGATGTGTCCGTTCAGAGGCAGCACAGGGCCAGATAAGAACCCTGGCAATGGAATCAATCAGTTCCCGTTCTCTTAACCCCTCACATGCCTGAGCAGGACCTAAAGATTTCTGGGGCACTTGGGGTTGGGAAAAAAAATCAGCTCAAGCCTCACCTGCCCACTGCAGCCCTAGTGAGAGAGCAGAAAGGCCGCCAGCCCAGGGACAGCCAAGCAATGCGTTCGTGAAGCTCCGATAGGAACTCAGAGCCTCAGTCCTGCTCAGAGGGCAGTGTGGCACCCCCTGCCCAAGCCCATGTCCGAGGACATGCCTTATCTCCCACAGACAGACAGGGGAAGTCTGACCCTGCAGGAGGCGACGCAAATGGTTTGGGAGTGCAAGACTCAAAAGGATGCCCCTGAATGGGGGAAGCTGGAAGCAAAGCTGGGGAAGGGCCAGAGAGGATGAATGCACCTTTGGGAGCAAAGAGGATACCCTTACCTGGCAGGAAGACTACTGTGCTCCTCCTGCCCACCTGTGTGTGAGCAACAGTATTTCGAGCTTCTTCACGTTGAGTTTTTCATTTAATTATCCAGCAAACACACTCTTTTATCATCCAGAACCGTGAAAGTAAATTAAGAAGAAATGGTTTTCTTTCAATTAGACTCACGGTTGCTTTGAGTAACTGCCTATAATTCTATTTAATGAAAAAATAAAATCATTATTCCAGTTCTCCCTGTGCCCTATGACAAGCACACA
The DNA here is from genome assembly GCF_038088225.1 of Cyrtonyx montezumae. NCBI lineage: Eukaryota > Metazoa > Chordata > Aves > Galliformes > Odontophoridae > Cyrtonyx > Cyrtonyx montezumae. Next base: position 1,274,635 of record NW_027071948.1, read on the forward strand.
GACGGGCCCCATTAGCAAGCACTGTAGATTTACTTAATTAGAAAAATATTTTGTTTTCACCAATTCAAAAAGAGAGAAAGAGGGAGGGAGAGAAAAGAAGCAAAAAGGATAAAAAAGAAACCTTCAGGCACAATATTAATCTAACCTGTTACCTGGTGCTTAATAACTTATAAACTAAAGGCAGCTATCCATCTATAATTTAGTTTTCTCTTTGATGTGCTACAGCATTTGGTTGGCAGCCTAGTCAGCACGCAGCACACCCACTGCAGGGCCGGGTTATCTCTACCAACTCCATCTATTTTATCTCTGGTCCTAAGAGATACTGCTGGACAATGAGATTTTCCTATGGAGCATCTTCTGGGTGCTGGTAAAGGGCAGAATGTCCGGTGGGGATCCCTCACCAGTGCTGCCTTTTGGCATCAGGTGTCAAGAGTTTTCCTGGTATTTATGGGTTACTTGAAACAATGCACTTTCATTTTATCTGCATCTTGCTTTTTTTATGATGATTATTATTCTGCTGTAGCATGAATGCCTCCAAGAAGAGGAAGTTTCAATTAGGATGCTGAAACCCTAAGCTGTAGTTTTATGGCTTTAAATTAACATATAGAGATTTGCTCCAGGTACCGTAACAAAGTCAACATCCAGCCCTGCTATTTGATTACATGAGCTGATAAAGAATTCATGGAACATAGCACAGGAAGCTCTCTGCTTACTGGCTGCCTTCCTGCAGGGCAGTGCTGCTTGTGGGGAAATGCTGGGGTTTGTGGAGAGATGTGATGCACCAGGGCAGAATCCTCTGCTGGTGTGAACCTGCTGTGCCCCACGGGCTGCACGCTGCCTGAGCCGGGCTGGGCTGGGGGTGTGGGCTGTGTTTTGGTTTGGGGAGGCAGAGCAGTTACAAACACAAAAACCAAAGCATTCTCTAGGGCACCTCTCAGAGATGTTCTGCATTATTACAGATTACACAAGCTCTTGAGAAGAAAAATGTTTGGCTAAATTCCTAGCCCCAGTTTGAGAAGGAGCAGCTTCTGAAGTGTAACATCTCCCCGAACTGTCACCCAGAGCCAGAAACACAGCCCTCAGCTCTGAACTGAACTTCTGCACTCCGATGTGGCAGCTCAGAGCTGGGGGCTTTCAGAGCTCTGCCCATCGTCACAACCTACCCCGAATTCATAAGGGCCAGGACGTGCCAGCAGGAAAATTCAAGAGTCCAAAATCAAAATCTTTTGGTCTGAGGGGAAAAAAGTTGTAGGTCCCCACCACTTCTGTCTGAGCAGGACTTTGCAAGCAGCTGCACGGGAAGTATTCTGCAAGCTGAACTCACAAGGTAGCAGCTCCCTCCTTTTGTGCCCCAGCAAGGCACATAAAATCAGAAACTCGAGGTTTCCGGATGACGGCTGCCATCCTTACACAAAGTGCACTGGCACCCTCTGCCGGTCATGCTGTGTCATGGCAGGATGGGCCCCGCATTGGCAGGAACGAGAGCAGCACCACGGCTCTAATACCCTTCGCGTTTAATTTCATACAAGCAGATATTTCTTCAACAGTGAGGATGCCTTGGCTCCCGGGGAAGGAAGGAAGGTAGGAAGGAAGGAATCGCATCTCAGAAGCTGACTGCCTTCAGGCCTCAGCTCTGCCCCACCCTCCTGCAGCACGCTCGGACCCATTCCCCAAATCTCTGATGACAGACATCCAACATCGTCCTTTGACGATGTCTCCTCATGTTATGACAAAGTTTCTATTGCCTTTCACCAAATGATTGATTCTTGACCAGATGAGAAGTGCTCTCGGCGGACTAATGGGGACTAATTCGCACGCTGACATTTTAACCACTGTATAAGCAACAGAGAGAGCCCCATCTGGGTATTTACCCACTGAGGATTTCAGTGCATGCACAGCAACACAAACTTCACACCGCCCAGGGCTGCTGCCACACAGAGTGCCCAACGCCAGCTCTAAACCACCGTGCAAACCAGGCAGGGCAGAGAGAAGGCCAAAGCTGCAGTGCAGCAGGGCAGTGTGCACCCTGCACTGCGTGCCCGCAAGCTGCAGCAGCACGCCTGCCCTCCTCCATTCATCTAACTCTGCTCGTGTATCAAAGTGCAGCGAGTTTTCTTGTAAAAATGATTAAGCTGCTAATTAAGTTGTTTATAGCTTGTTTCCCTGGTTGCTAATGATAATTAACATGCAAATTAGCTGAGGGAAGAGAGGCACACGGGTCCTCATTTCATTACCAAGTTAATTACTGTTTGCATACTTAAACGTAACAGTTATAAATGGTGGCATTTAATGTAATGGCCAAGATGATAATTATACCAACGACATTTTGAAAAGTCATTTCACTGTGTGTTATTTTTCTGGGTGATTAATGCTTCCATGCCTGCTTGATGAACTTAGTTCAAACCAATATGATTTAGAAACCTAGTGCAGCCAAATAACTTATCCCTTAACAATGTGTTCGTATCCCGTTTGCTTGTCAAGGAGGGAAGGAACAAGAGGAAACAAAAGCAATTGGTTTCAATACTAACAGAGGATAAAAAGCAGGCTGGTTACCACTGTCTGTGTAATTCCAGTTGGCAGGACATCTACCCCGATGCTGCAACAGCCTCCTTTATTTTATATCTCACTGTTTGCATTCCTCACATTCTGTCGGTGCTGGGAGCTCCCTGCAGAGATGCAGCCCATCATTGTGCCAGCACTATCCCCAGGCTGAGAAGCTTACATCCCAAACAAAGAGAGCAAACCACACACCACACAAACAAAGCCTGGTGATGGCTATCCTGCACCAGACATTTGTGTGACGCATTCAGAACTGAGTTCAGGTGTGCCCCAGCTTGTCCCATGGCTTCCTCACTGTACAAAGGTGCTAAGCAACTTGAGATGTCAGGCCCAGCCAGGCTGGCTAACAGCTAGGTCAGAAGAGACAGAAAACACAGCATGCCAAAATATTTTGCTATTTAGATGCTAGTTTTGCTTCCCAACTATAAGTGGTGCTACTGGCATAGATTTCAGCAGTCTCCATCTAGAAAATCTTGTTCTTGAAAAGTTCAGCTATGGAAACAGCTGAAACAGCTCAGCACTTGAAATGTCAGGTAGAAATTTCCAAGATTTGAACCTCTGTACCAGAGGACGTGGCATCAGAGGGTTGACTCATCAGCCTCAGGGGAACACAGTTCTTCGTTACGGGGTACCCTCTGTGTGCACACTCTGGGAGTGAACCTGCAGGCAGCATGTGGCCGTGCCTGAATGGAGTTCCTCCTTCTCAAATGACAGACAATGCAAAGTTTGGTTTGTCCTCTTCAGCTAAGACAGCTGCTCTTCAATTGAACACAAGCTTATTAAAGGCAATTACTGCCCAGGGGGATGTACATCGCACCCATAGCAGTGCAGATGAGGAAAACAGAAGCCTTGCTCCCAGGTGTGCAAGAAACACACACGGATTCAGCAGACAAGAAACACCGTTACTTCCAAGCTATTAATACTCCTTGGAACACTTCATTCCCTTTGAGGGCCTTCATTCAATTTCAAGCACATCTATCTGTCTCCAGAGTAAACAGATCTGTCTTATTACCACAGCAAGGAGTTGGAGAATTAATTAATTTATGCAACGGCGCTGCTGCATCCCACAGTTAAATTACGGAAGATAACCAAGAGCAAAGCATGTGTGTGGTGACCTTTGGGGGTTTTGTGCTGTTACTGCTTTAATCTCTAGGATACACACAAAAGGAGTGTTTCTTTCACTAATGGAGTGACAACTCTTTTCTTATAACCTTGTTCAAGTGCAGCTTAATCCTGCTCTTCATCAGGGAGCCCTGCAGCCCTCTGCAGTGTCGTTCTTGTTGGGGGAAACATGAAAATAGCCCAGTGCAGAAGGATATCAGGCTGGCTTTCTGAGTGCATAAAGGTATGCAGGCACAGAAAGCTTCACAATGCTTGTGGTATTAAAACATATTTATTTACACACTGCAAAGTCAAGTGAAGATTTAAGACTGTCACTTCTTCACGGCCTTACTGAGAAGCCTGAGTAAAGCACTGCATTTTACAAAATCCATTGAGGCCCAGAGTAAGTAAGGACCGTAAAGACTAAAACCTCTTCTGCAACCCACACCACTTTACTCTCATGTTTGTAAAAGTTCTTTACAACCACTGATTTAATCCCATAGTTTTCCCAGGATGTGTTATATTTCTGTGATTATCCAGGACTCCAAAAGGTTTGACCTAGTGGCAGACTATATAGCACCAAAAGCAATCTACAGCAGACTGACTGAGAACTTGAACATCCTGAAAGGGAAGGTTTGGGGTACATTTTCTACCAGACAATGTTAGGAAGCACATCTGTCAATAACAAAGTTTAGAACAGCAGATTCCCAACAGAGACCTCTAAGACAAAGGAACAGCAGCAGCTGCTGTCATGGGGATACAATGCCAGGAGTGCAGATTTCCTCCACGAGAGAATATCCTAACTTTGTTTGACAACAGTTACCAGCAGACTAATGCTCCTGGCAGACTGTGGGTGTGGAACTAAATATGTATGGGGATGAAATTTCATCGGGTGGCTTAACGGCTTAGTACATCAGCAGAGGGCTTCTTGACTTCAGTGCTGTGGGCATTCAGTTGCCCAGCCTGTATAATTTAGTACAAGTCATCTTCACTCCCTACCCGATGCTTCTTTGCACCAGGCTAAATGAGAGCAGAATTTGGTGCCTGCTCCCCAATCAACATACTAAGAGAGAAAAGAGTGCTATTCAAGAATGTTACTCAAGAAGAACAAACACATTTTTTCCCCTCTCGTTTAAGTTGTCAATGCTCCTCCCCATCACACTCCTCCTAACAGAGACCGTTCATTTTCTAAGCTGCATCTTGTGTATTTCTGGTTTCCCACCTGCAGTCCCAGCTGACTGATTTAAAAGCCCTCGGGGGAAGACCCATTACACGCACTGCGGGCACTGAGAACCCTTACAAGAAGATTTCTCAGCCAGCTCCCCTTGAAAAGAGTTCCTGCAATGTGTCAGCGCATCTCCTGCTTCACAAAGCCACTTGTGGTGCCGTTAATCCCTTCCCACTCAGCTCCCTTTAAAAATTAATTGCTAGTCAGAGACATCATGAGGAGCTATTGTATTGTACTTAATATTTAATGACTGCGTAGCAATCTTAATATTTAATGAATGTTTAGATAAACACATCCATGCTTTTTTTCCTTCTTCTCTGGCTTTTTTTTTTAACGACCCTAGAAACAGAGCTTGCCATATGTGCCCCACAGAGCATGCAGCACACTGCCTGCCCGTGAGCACACTGCTGCTGTGCCATCTGTACCCAGGGGTTTCAGGGCAGCCCCGACCCGCTCAGCTCGGTCCCCCCGCAGCTCCCAGCTCTGAGCCCCATCAGCTCCGCTCCTTTCAACCAGCTTTACTATTTCAGAACCGTTCCTTGTTATGCCCTCGAGTCTTTCTCGTGGCCCGATGTGACAGCAATGCTAAATGACATCGTGCTAGCTAATTAGGGTAATTAAAGTGAAAGTAATCAAATCAAAGAAACGCTCAAACTCTTAATAAAACGTCACAAAATCTCCATTAATCATAAAGGGATTTCCCCCCCCCCCCCCCACGTCAAAGATCGCGGCCGCTCCGTTCCCGCGCTGCCCGCTCCGTCCCGCCCCAATGCCGCCGCGTTGCGGTCTCCCGGCAACGCGCGCCCAGCCCGGCCCGCCCCGCCGCCCTAATCGCCTCGGACGCGCCGTGCCGCTCCGCCGGACGCTGCTGAAGGTACCTGAGGGGCTCGGAGGGTGGGGGAGACCCCCGGGGCCCCGCGAGGAGCCCTGCCCGGCTCTCGGCCTCATCCTTCCCGCTCGCTCGTGGCGCAGAATCTGGAGCAGCGGGTGCGGCTCTTGCTGCTCATCCACGTGTGGGTGCGGACTGTTCACCTCCGCTGCGTCGTTTCTTGTCGTGGCTTTGCTCCCCATTAAGACAGCACCCAGCTTGACACAGGCCTCTGTGTCTGTCAGTTGGGAAGCTGCGTGTCCTAAGCGCTGAGGAATCGTGCTCAGCAGCCCCTCCATTTTGTTTCACAGGCTGCTGTAGGTGCTCGTGTGAGGCTCCCTGGTGAAGATACGGGTGCTGACCATGTCGCCTCAGGGGCTCGCTGCGCTGCTGTGCAGAGAAGGGGACCATCACCTCGCCCAGCAGGAGCTGCCCACAGCCACAGCGTTCTACGTGGCCGCCTTCAGCTGCAGTGCCCCCACAGCCCTGCAGAAAGTGAACTCGTTGGAGAAAGGGCTGTGGGAGAAAGTCATAGCCACCTTGGAGATGTGGTGTAGGGGTAAGAGCCAGATTCCGGAGATCCAGAGCGAGAACGTAGCCATTGCGTCGCTCAGAGTGGAAATAGCTGCTGTCTTTCTCTCCACCCTAAGTCCTGACAGCGTGCTGTCCTCAATATATAACCTGGAGGCCCTGCTGAGGCGGGGACGCTCGGAGGAGGTGGTGAGCAAATGCAATGTTCTGCTCAAGGCTCACCCAAAGTATTCAGTAGAACTGCTGCTGCTGAGGGCGCTGGCGTGTGTGCTGTCGGGGACACAGATTAGGACAGGAGTTGCGGACTATATCCGAGTGTTTGTGAGGCATCAGGCTGAGGCAGTGGCCTACGTGTGTACTAGGCAAAAAGAACACCTGCCACAGATCATCCAGGCCTTCTCTAATTTTCTCTCAACGTGTCAGAAAGAGAGCCCAGATGGCAGTTCCTTGGACCACTGGCTGGGCAACTGCTATGCCTTCTTGTCTGCAGTGGCACCGCGTGATGTCTGGGTCTGCAGAGCGCAGGCAGCTTACCTCTTCAAGAAAAGCAAATTTGAGGAGTGTGTGGCAGTTTGTAGCAAGGCCCTTAAGGGTTTGTCAGCAGATAACAGTCTCAGAGATGAGAAAATGCTGGGTCTGCTCTTGGAACGGGCTGCTGCGTATTTCTTCTTGGGTGGTCGGATGCAGGAAATGATGCAGGATTTAGCAGAAGCCTTTGCAGCAACCCCTGTCCAGGCAATGAAGCACTTTGAAGAGCTTTTCTCACCACCTGACACCGAGAAGATAGAAGAACAGGCTAGAACTGTCCTGGAAGTGAAGTTTGCAGCATACAGGGAGGCTGTGCGTGCTCGGACAGAACTCAGAAGCAATCGTTGTACTGAACTGCTCCCTTCTGTAATCCAAACAGTCCTTTTCCTCCTGCATATCTCCCCGGGATCCAAACGTGAGCTCAGCGTCCGGCTGGCAGACTGCCATCTCCTGCATGGACACATCAGAGCTGCCTTGGAAATCTGTGACCAGCTCCTGGCAGCAGAGCAGAAAACTTACTACAATACTCTCCTAGCACTGCGAGGGTTCTGCGCCCTCCATACTCATGATCATCAGCAAGCCCTGCAGGACTTTCAGAAGGTCATTGAGCATGATTCCCCACATCCTAACAGCTGTATTAAAGCCTTGTGTGGCCGTGGGCTTATCCGGGTTTCTGGTGGCAGCCATTACTTGACAGCCCTGGATTATATCACAGCTTGCCAGTTAAAACTAGAGGAAACCATCTTCACCATCAAGGCCTATGTGCCGTGGAACCAGAGAGGACTGCTGCTGAAGGTTCTGCAGGAAGAGGGACAGAAGATGCTCCAGAAGAAGAGGTACCCAGGATGCAGTTCAGCCTGTGGACAGAAAAACAAACACAGCTGAGCTTGGGTAGCAGGGAGTGTATTTGCTTCAGATAACTGAGAATAGGATGTAGACCCTTTTTAAGTGTTCCTAAAACTTAATAGGTGCAGCTATATCAGCAATATGGCTTTTCTGCTGGTATGTTGTAATGTGGTAAGATCCATGAAGCCAATTCTGCTCCATCTTTTTATGAAAGTTAGTCTGGCCTCTGCTAGGAGTGACAGAGATTTCTCCTCTAAAGGACCTGGTGCACCCATAATCAAAGATTTCTTTGAGTGCTAGCTGGCTGCTTTCTGTCTCAGCTCTGAACTGGAGAATTCGGTGAGCCATCAAGAGCCAAGCCCCTAGAAATAGTCCTTCCAAGGCAGAACTGAGGTGCCACTCCTTAAAGTTTCAGAGATTAATTTTTAAAGTTTTTCCTTTTTTTTTTTTTTTTCCTAAAAACACCCCAGGAAAAGTCTTCGATTTTCTCAAAAAAAGAAAAAAGAAAGTTACACACTTCACAGCCAGGACACAGGGCTGTAACTGAAACACAGAAGAACGTGCTAACTCACTCAGAGTTGCACTTGGTAGACCAGGACATAAACACAAGCCCTCTTAGACACAGCTCACTGCTTCTGGATCCCATTAACACAGTTCTTTTGAGTCCATGCAAATTTTAGCACGTGGTTCTCCATTGGAAACACCTTTTTTTTTTTTCCCCTACTATCACTCTACATTTTCTTCTCCCATTGTGGTATCAGCTGCAACCACAGGTATGAATCACATGTTGTTAACCTTTCTTTAGATCCACAGCTGCTTAGGAACATGTTTTCATAAAGAAGGATAATGACTTTAGAATTAAATGGCAGAGATTTCTGTGGAGCTAGATTGGTAAAATGTGTCATCCCTTTGATTCTGGATTGTATCTTAGCTTCCAGATGAGATGGAGTTTTGTTACTGTCATCAGCGTTTTACCTGAAAGTTGTCTTTTTCCTTTCTTTCTTTTATTTCTTTCTTCTTTCCTTTTTCCTTCAGGGATGCCCTTGGTGTGTACCAGCTGGCTTCTCTCTTGATGGAACTGGATCCTTCTGATGAAGCATCACGGATCCTTTGTGCCGACGCTCTGTACCAGATGGGCTGGGTAGAAGAAGCTCACAAGATGCTCTCGCTAGCACTCTCCAGAAATCCACAAAGATCTCCCATCCTGGCACGACTCGCACTCCTGCAATTAAAGAAAGGTTTCATGTATGATGGCAATCAGGTAGGGAGCACCTGACTAGCAGAGAGAACGAGGAACTGCTCGGTGATGGTGTGGTGAATGGGGCTAACAACTTTTGCTTGAAACCATGGAAGGTTTCCACGTGTTGATTCCCCTGTCAAGGATTACTAAGTTGAATTACCAGGTCCCACCATCAGAGGGAACTATTGCATTTTTAAAAATCGCATGTAAACTTTCAGCCACAGTATCCTCGGGTTTTGTTGTCACAATTTCCTGTGGCAGAATACCCTAAACAAAATATAATTTGCTGCCTTTGAAAGAACTATCAATGAATGACATGACTTTACTAGAGGCAGTAAGTAGCCCTTGGAAGCTGGATTCCTGCCTGCAGCTTTCTGCTGCAACTTCCAGATGGAATGTGTCACCAAAGATGTTTCTGTTCCCCTTGCTTGACAGACTGTCTGGTGCATCAAGATAATTGTTCCTGTCTTTCTGGCTTCTCTGGCTCAGATTTCAGTGCTGAGTACCCGCTAAGCACACTTGCTTTCCTGCAGGAAACATCTTTTGATTCTGTTGGTTAAGAAATGTAGTAAAAACTGCTCGGTGATTTCACTCAAGTGAATGGAGGCAAAGATAGCACATGTCAGGCAGGATTCTTTTCCAGGAGCAGTCGTCCTGTATTTATAACAAGTTAAGGGCAGTCTAAAAGAGCTGATTCTGCTCAAAGTAAGCAAAGCAAGATTACTCTATCCACTGAAATGACTGCCACAGCTACAGAGGTGATAGGAAAAGAGAGACTTTTTTTTTTCCCAACGTGCTTTTACACAAGGGCCAGCTGAGGAGTTAGGCAGGAGAGACTCATGGTCTTTGGCTGGACCGTGGCTGGCACCCCACTAAAACATGAGAAGCACAGGGAAAGAACATGCTTATCTCACTAGACAGTAATATTTCCAGCTTTAGCAGTTCTCCATTTATCTTTCCATGCCAATCTCTCCTATCTTTTTCTCTCCCATTGTTAAGCTGCTAAAGAAAGTGATCAAAATTGGGGATACCTCCTGCCTCCTGCCCATCATGGACATTTTCAAAGATGAAGACAGGAAGCTGATGCAAACTCACTGCCGTTCCAGGGCACTGACCATCCTGAAGAACAAACGGGAAGATGCAGACATAAAAGAGGCCATTGCCTATCTTTCTATTGCCATCATTGCTTCAGGTAAGATTATAAAGATATGGATAGGAGATTTACCTCTATGGGAAATCAGGTCAGCGGGTGATTGATTTTCAGTGTGTGACTGCACGGTGGTAACTGAAGTGAGCCACAAAGCTGGTGATGTTGAGAGAAACCAGGGCTTTTGGATCCTGTTGTCTAAAAACACACTTTTCCTCAAAAATTGCAAGTAAGCAGTTTGAAAAGGCTACTGAGAAAGGTTCAGCTTTGGCTGTTTTCAGCTAATAGTTTTGAGGACGAAGGGTCGTGGTTTAGCCTTTGTTACATCAGCTAATACTCTACAAACCTTCCTACCAATGACATTTACTTGGGATTTCCCATTCCTCATAATGAACATCATGTAAATATAATCACTGAAGCAAATAACCTGCTTTCCAGTTCCAAGGTACTGATGATTGTGTGGTTCCAATGCAAAAGAGCAAATGCACCCACTTACATGGACCATTATCCCAGCTTTTCCTCAAGAGAGACATTAGGCTAACATGGAAATGCTTCTGGCACATTCCAAGCAAAGCCATATTTGTATGGAAATCTGCCTTTCACCCAGAGAAAATGTTATGACAATAGCACTGAGAAGAAGAGAGAGTGGTGTATGAAAATGGAAAAGAAAACTGTTAATTGCTTTGATATGGTTCCATTTCACAGCCCATACATTCCAGCTTATCAACCCCCCACCTGCTAGAACAGATGCTTGTTAAGAAATAGACATTGTCTTTCTGGGATCCAACTGATAGGGCTCCAGACTGATAATAACTTCTGGTACAAAAGTTTTGGAGCATATCAGGAGAGAGAAAAAGCCTCATTCCTGTAAAATAATTGCTAGGGCCTGTCTGCTGGCTCGTCTCTGCAGGCAGCTGTGCAAGATGCTGCATTTGCCCAGTGAAAAAATATTTATGGAGGCACTGATAATTTATCATCCAGAATTGGGATGACACAGTTATTGATTGCAACTCCAGGCAAATTGAGATCTTTATCAGAATTGCCTTGAGAGCAAGGGGTGTATGGATGGGGGAAGGATTTATGTTCTTCGTCCAGTATGAATGGACCATACTTTTCATTGTTGGCTATATATTTTATTTGGGCAGCATGTATTTTAAAGCAGAGAAAACTAATTTTATTATCACAAATTCCAGTGCATATTAAGTGTGGCAGTCAATTAGACAGTCTCATCTGGATTGCTGTCTTAGCCAAAACAACGTGTACCTTCCACAATATGTACATCTACCACATCACTTTCACTTAGCCAGTTTGCAGCCCGTTAGTGAGGCTTAGTCATCGGCACACAGTGGGATTTTATTACACCCTATTTTAGGTCAGTAGGCTTGAGATCTTTCAAGTAAGTGTGACTGCATTTCTCTCTTCCAGGTGGCTATGCTGAAGATTGCCTCCTCATCAGGGCTCAGTGTTACGGACACCTCGGTCAGAAGAAAACTGCTATTTTTGATTTTAATGCTGTCTTAAAGGAGGACCCTGGCAACGTGCATGCTCTCAGTGGGCGAGGATTAATTTACCTTGCTTTGAAGCAGCAGAAGGTATCACTATTAATTTGCTGGTGAATTTTCTGGTTGTGTAAAACTAATGTAAGATACCCAGGCTTTGCCATGGACTCACTGAAAGCAAGTGTTTCTCAAAGAATTTGCTCAGTAATGGCTCTGGGTTGGGCTGTTTGTGTAAATAGACCATTTGACATCACTGAGTTGCTTTCCAAAATCTAGAGAGGGAGACTAAGCCCCAGTCATGCATCTTATTCACCATCACTACAATACGCTGATCTGCAATGCTGCAAACTCTCCCCTGTATTTGAGCTCACACTTTTGTGTCACAGTGTTGTGTTAGATGGAAGGCAGCATCTCAAGCTGCTATGACTGCTTTGAACTACTCACTCCAAGTTTTAGGTTGGAAGCTGTTCTGTAAAGTGTGAGACAGTTTGTGACCAAGAAAGGTTTATCACAGACAAATGCAAACCAATGGGCAAAACTCATCTCTGTGTAAAATGGTCTAAAACAATACATTTACACTGCTCAGTGCTGGAACAGCAGCACGAGCTTCAAGCAGAGTCTGAGGCAGTCTTGTTACTGTGTAAAACGATGAATTTTCATTGCTGCTTTGAAATGTCTGACTGCACGAACAGCTGCTGTCTGGACTTCAGCACAATAATCAATCTTCATTCCCCAACCACAACTAGATGTAAGGTCTGAAGGGTACAGAGATGCCAGATCTGATTCTCATTGCTGCACTGGAACAATTAACTTCTGTTCTTAGAACTTTTGCAACCTGTACTATTTCTGAATGTGTATTCACCTAAGGACAGAGGGGTGTGTGTATGGGGACTGCTGAATCACGGCCTGAACCACTGATTGATCACCTGGGATGAGCACCAAGTCAGCCATGGGGCCACAGGTGGAGGTGATATACCTGTGTGAGTGGAAGGGGTGGAGCCTGGCTCCACCTCTCCCAAACCCCATTTAAGGGCTGACCACCACCAGGGAAGGATCTCTTCTTGGAGATCCCTCCCATGTGGAGTCCCCTGTGAGTCTTGATATCTTGAAGGTGGGCTGTTTTCTCTTTTGTATTATTTGTATCCCATCTATATAGAACTACTCAAAATATACTATCATCTATACTGTTTTGCTGTGAAGTACCATCCTTGGGAGTTATTTACCCCACAACGTGGAGGGAGAGAAATGTGTCCTCCCTTATCCAATCTCTGTTTTCACCTTTTTAGGGTATTTAAAAAGTCAATACTCTTTTTGAATTGTTGATAAAGTTTTGATAGATAATTTATCATTATTAATTGTCCATTAAGTATAATATAGTTATCTTAAGTCTTTTGTCCTGGTACAATGATAATACTGTTTGACTACCAGTTTGCTTTTTGAGGTAGCAGAAATTAATTTACAGTAGTCAACAGGGTTTACTGGTCATTTTGTGTGCTTAGATGTTGATTCAAAAAGGAAGGTGTTGGTTTCTGTGGTTTATAGACTGATTCTGACAGTTCTGATTAGATGCCATTTCAGTTTTGGGGAAGGAAAAAATAAAAAGACCGTAAGAATTACCCTTAATAGTTTTGTTCAGTCAATTTTAACTCTTCAGGAAATATTTTTCTAATGAATTGAGAGAGTTAGGATTAAATCCAGCCTAGGAGAAGAACAAACTCCTTACTCTGTATTCAGTTTCTTTCTCCTTTTCCTAGCTGTTGAGAGGAAGCTCCTGTTGAAGTCTGGATGACTGGAAGAATCTCTCCTGGCTGGAATTCTAATGCATGCCTTTGAATCAGTCATTCAAATCTTTGTGTTCTTACACCAGCTTTGCAAGTAGAAATGCCACAGTACAGGAATAAGAAAGAGTTTTCAAAGGTGTGCAGCTGACCTGTGGGACAGCTGAGACTGGAAGTATTAGGAAAATATTTATCAATATGTAGGTATCATTACCACTCCACTTTTGGTCTCATTTCTACATAGGAGGCAGTGCAAGATTTGATCCTGGCCCTGAAGGCAGAGGCAGGAATGGTAATCCCAGCAATCCTGTCTTTAAAGCATGAAGCCCAAGAGCTGATCTCTCAGTGGCTCCTTCAGCACGGCAGGACCATGCTGACTGAGCTTGTTGCTACCGGAAACTTTTCAAAGGAAGAAAGAACCCTCAGGGACCTTCTTGTGATTGCAGGAGCACTGATAAAAGTGTGCAGCAAAGCACAGTATCACACCTTCTATACGGATGTTTTGATTGCCAATGGTAAGTACCAATTCTTCTACACAGCTAATCATAATAAGTGAACGAATTAGTAAATTCATAAAAAGCGAAAGTTATGTAGCAACAGAAGACAGTGTCATATAGTTGTTTTCAAGAGAAGCTTGCAAAACATTTGGGGGGGATGAGCAGTAATTAATGCTCTTGGGTGTGAACTGTGGACTGTCCGCTCTAGTAAGTTTTACTGATGTCTCTTTCTCCACATGGAGTGGGTTACATAGCTTGTACTGGTGTTCACCAACAGGAAGGTATGAAGAGGCCCTTGTTCACCTTCAGAAGGCATTTGGTCACTCCCTCACTGATGAGCTTGCTAGTGCAAGACTGGCTGTGTTGCAGCTGAAGAAGAGGAACGTGCCAGTGGCAGCTCACTCATTCAGCATCCTAGCTAAGAAAGATGAAAGGGAGCTGGAGTTTCTCCTGAACTTTGTAGATGCTAAGCAACAGCAGCATCTCTCTCAGGTACAATCCTTTTTTGATGCCACATCTGTAGATTCGGGGGAAAATAAATGGGAAGTAAAATCAGGCTGCAGAAATGTTCCTCGTGTTGTCTTGAACATAAGTATGTAGAAAGACCATTAATCAGGAAAATGAGAAATAAAGTGGGTTCTTCCTCCATCCTTCACTCCAGGCAATCTGAGATTAGAAAGTTTGGATTCAACTTCGTTCTCTGCTTCAGACTCTAATAATTCATCACTACCACTTCGTACTGTGAGGGGGAATTTATTGTTGGTCTCTCTAGCATGCAACCTGTTTATTCCCACTGTTAAAATGCAGGAGATGTAAGGAGGAGCTGGAGATTTAACAAGATCACTGTTAATATTATACTCTGAGTGAGTTATATGGTGCTCAGAAATGACTTCTGGGAGAAGGGAGTTCATGTTTTGTTCATTTTCTTTCTAAAATGAAACTAAAGGTTCTGATTCAATCTCATATAATGCTTCAAACCTTTTTATTCTTTTATGTAATCTTTAGAATCTTAAATATACTCACATTTCTGTAAAGTGACTAGTCTTTCAGGTTGGAGAGATTTGCTATTGGTTTTCTTAGCTACAACTGTTTAACATAACAATAACAAATTGTTCTAGTCCCCCTGAGTATGTATTTTTCACTGTTTTTTGAGTTTCTCTCCCAAATTGCATTCAGCTCTGAGAAAGTGACTCCAATAACAAGACAGGACAAGGTCAGATTGATGGTGAGGAGCTTTAACATTCACTCATGCATCTGCAATTCTGATTACCCAGAAACTCTGTGTTCTGAGAATCAGTTTGTTTCCTTTTATTCAATTTGTAGATTGAGTGTGCCCTGGTGAGAAGCTATATTGTTATGTTTTCTCCCAGGTTATAAAACAAACAACATGCTGATATACTAAATGCATCTAGAGAGGAGTGCTTTGTATGTATTTTAGCAAAACAGCAGGAGGATATAAGTAAACAAGTATTAATTTACCAGTCCCTAGATATACTCCATTATGGAAAAAAGAGCCCCTCTCTCTTGAATAATGTAGAAAGTTCAGTCTTCTGGGGAAGAGTTTGGAGACTTCAGAGACAATTTACAATCTTTCACTACATAAAGTTGATGAAGGTACAATCAGGAATGTGTCTATGAAGGCCCTAAGGAGGAATCTATAAATGAAGATAAGTTTTGCATCTAAATTTCCCTTGCTGCCACATCACTCCTTCTGTATAGAGGTCTCACAGCCGAGTCCATCCATGCTGCCTTCTGAGACAGCACAGGAGGGATCATCATGCTATCAATCTGAAAAAATGAATTTTTGTAGTCTGAACTGATGGCACAGGTTAGTGAATCCTTTAAAAGGGGGAGAGGCACTTTATTTCTGCCTCTTTCTTTCAGCTGTGGAACAAAGGCTGGAACAAAACCCCTTACTGGTGCTTATTTATCATGAAAGATTTCTCTGCCACTTTAGAGAATGGAGGTGGCTGGATTGATTTCAAGACTGGAACTCAACTACCTGTGGTGGAAGTCAAATAAGATATATAAATATATATATTTAATGTATAATCTCAGACTTCTTGTGCAAATCAAGTAAACGTTTGGACTGAAGGAACCCGGGGTCTTTCTCTGTTCTATAATCTGCGAAGATTAACTGAGAATGATTACTGTTATTGCTGATCAACCCAGTAATGGTTGGGGTTTTCTTATATGTATTTCACAAGTGGATAAATATGTACTTTGCTTGGGAAGGATCTGGTTACTTTGCCTGCATGGTATCTCAAAGGATCTTTCCGACAGTACTTTCTTCTGCCCACGGTGTTATTTCAGTTTGTGCTTGAAAGGAAGGTCTTGGAAAAGCAAGAAATGTTTGTAGAGAGAATTTGTGTAAAGAAAACAATGTTGGTCTCCCTGTGCAATGGCTCCTAACTACACTGCAGGGGGAGGGTGTTCTTTCTGATACCTCCACTTCACCAATGAGGAGATTGAGATTGGGTAACCCCCTGAACTCCACTTCAGTGTCCCAGAGTGTGTCTCTAGCAGAGCAGTGTTTGGGGATTAAAGGTATTCCAGAAATAAATCATCATTATCCTGGAGACAGGTCTGGAAAGCTAGAAATAACTCTACATGAGCTGCACAGGAAAAGGTGGAGCAAGGAAAGCTTCTTGATGTGCTCTTTTTTTTTTTTTCATGAAAAACAAAGTAATAACATTCTTCCATTATTTATAGTGCAAGGGATCTCATGCTAAGGAATCTGTAAACAACTGGGAAAGCCACATGGGAATAGGAATCTGAAAGGTTTGTTGAACTGCAAAAGGTCAGAGGAAGGGAGTTTCTTGCTGCTAGTGCAGCTTCAGCCCTTTGGTTTCCTATGTCAGAAGTTACATGTATGGCTGATTTCCAGCTCCTTGCCCAGGGATGTCCAGAACTCACTCCTACAGAAGTGATCTCAAAACCTGTAAGGTCTGCCCACAGCACGTGGTATTGAGGAACTGTGCAGAGCTCTTTGGAATAATGTGATCCAGAACTTCAGAGTTTCTAGGAAAAAAAGCATTGTCTTGTTACAGAACATGCAGATGCAATTCCCACTCAGTCCTTGTTCAAATCCCAGCCCTAACGAAACTCTTGTGTTGACTAGCTGACTTAAAAACACCTGAAAAGACAAAGTAAATTTGCTGCTTTTTAGATGTGTATGCATAGACAGTCTGTCTTAAAATTTATGGCCAGAACTGTTAAAACCAATGATTTACACTAACTGAAGAGAAGACCTACCTCTGTTTCTACATGTGAAAGCTGAGAGGCTCTAATAAATAGAAATTTGTAAAGGATTTTATATCATTTTGTAGCAAAACAGAGTTCTTCCTAAACTGCTAGGAATGGTTGAATGATCTCCTGTCAGTGGTCTCAGATGTGGCTCTCAGATTTGATCTGCAGTACTGATCTATTTCAGCCAGAACTTGGTTTCCTGACTTGCATTATACAGCACTGCAGCCATACACAGACAAGGCATGCAGACTGGAAGGACTGCCATGTGTCATGTGTGGCTTTTAGGCTGTCTCAAGCATAGATGCTGAGACAGTGGCTGAGCTAACTGAATTTCCAGTAGCCACAAGCATCCCGAACGTGTGACATCCCATGGAATGGGGCTGATGCAGACATTTCTCCTGTGCCTTGTGTCTCAGCTTGTTTGGCTCAGCCTTCTATAAGGCCTAAGCTGCTGGTGGCAGTCTTGTTTATGACTTAAATACTCACTCTGCTGCAGCATGTTAAAAGCTTTGTTTATTACCAATAAAGAGAGATAATGAGACATCCATTTGAGGCAAATAGGTCTAATGGAGTTTTCTTTATTGACCTTTATAAGACTAAAAATAATGTGGCTCTCAGCCTTCTCTATTTTCATGTTGTTTTTCCCTTCAGATAAGGGCGGATAGTTCACTAATGGTGATCAGCAAAGCCACCAGTTGATTTGTTCCCTGTAGCTTTGGGACACTTATCAGAAGAGACCAATGCTCACTATTAGTGCATGCAAGTGTTTGTGGGGCTAACACTGTTGACCAGAACACCACACCACTTCCCTGCAGACACCTGTAAGGGAAGATGGTGGAAGTATGCCTTCACGGAGACAAAGCTGTCTGGTTTTAGTTTGTTCCAGTCTGTTTCCAGTTCACATATCATGTTTTAAGGATGTAAACAACTTCAGAAGAAATGTTCTGAGCAAGTTTTAGCAGACCATGCAGAAACAAAGGGATCGGTTCAGTAACCCTTGAGATAACAGCAAGTGCCCATTGATTCAGGGCTTTTGTCTGCACTCAGAGAAAACATGCCAATTATACATTCCCCAACTAGATGCAATTTCAACCACTGAAAATGTTGAAAAACATTTCTTATGTTACTGTATGTGTCTGCAGCCAGGCTGGACTAGTTAATTTACTATCCCACTGCCCTTCTACTACTAACTAACTTTATGTCCATAGGTAGCAGCCCAAGAAGGAAATGTCCTGATTAAAGGACATCACTATAAGAAGGCTCTTGGTTACTTTACCTTGGCTATCTTGACAAGCAAAGATAACCCAAGATACCTCCGACAGAGGGCTGCTTGCTTTATGCACCTGGAAAAATATGACAAAGCTTTAAAAGATATGGAGAAAGTGATTGAGAAGCATGGCTGCAACAGCCTGAGAACACGAGTTCAGGACCACTGCTCAAAGGGATGCCTGCTGTTGTCAGTGGCAGAGGAAGAAGCAGCAGTCAAACAGTATATCGAAGCACTGCAATTGGATGAACCCACGGCATTGTGCAGCATCACGAATGGCTCTGGTAGTGAAAATTTAGTGAAAACTTTTCATAAGATTGCAAAAAGCAATTTTGAAATGCAGCATTATGAAGAGGCCTGGAAAATCACAGATTATGGCCTTAAAATTGACCGAAATAATCCTGAACTGAAGAAGCTGAAAACTAGACTCAAACGAGAGGCATCAGGCTGCAGCATACATTAATGTATCTGCCTGGGGATTTTCCAGTGACTGATTGTTTTCTTGTTTGTTTGTGAGGCTGCAAGAATAAGGGAAGGACAAGATGCTCATGATAAATGTGCAGTGGAACATGGCACTGAATGTGGCATGGCAAGAATAGAAGTAAATTATCTCAGAGCGTAACAAAACTGACCAAGAGAGCTAATAAGAACAAGGCAAATGGCATTCAATATTCTTCACAATTACTGGGGAAGAAAGTGAGCTCCACTTCATGAGGAATATCTAGCTAAACTGAATAATTAATTCTCTTAACACGTTGGTTCCAGCCACAGTGGAGGCAAACAACCAAATAGCTTGCAGTTTATGAAATAACAACGTATCTCCTTGCTATTTATTTGATTAGCTTTAATGCACACTGTTCAGCTAAATGGCTTTATGCTGTGGGCCAAAAAGGTCATTTGAAAGTAACATCTGTAATGTGTTTTTAAGTTTGTGAAGCATCTTGTGTTACACCACTCAAGTACCCCACTCCTGAATGGGAGGAAGTGCCATTTTCTAAAGGAACTGCAATAATCAGCAGCGGTGTAAGGGAGTGGGGTGGTACAAACACAGAGCAGTGCTCTCTGTCCCAGGCAACACAGAGGAAATGAAGGATGAGATCCAACAGAGACAAAACATCCAACCTAGTGACTAAGACTGTTTTCTGGGAAACAGTAGCAGCAATATTACAGGTAAGAATGGGTTTCTTTCTCTTTCATAGTCAAGAGAATTTACTCTAATTCTAATCCTGGTGACACTGATGAGCTCTTCTTACTCCTAACTGGCATCAAAATGCTAAAGGAAAGTTTCTAAGCTGCGAATCAAAAAGAGAAGACAACAATAGAGCAGTGGATTAACAGCCTCTGTGCTGAGAGAAGCAGTTCTAACTTTCTGAATTGTAGTATGTAATTCACAGTGAACTGAAATATTCTTAAAAATCCACGTCTTTATGTATGAGTAGGATACTTAGTTTTCTTCCCTTTCCTCTTACACCTGAAACCTTTTGTGCCTCTTTTGTTAAGGAAAACAAAACTGGGGAACAGCCTTCCTCAGATCACCTGGTAGTCATGGAGAGAACAGAGAAGATGATGTAGTTCTCCTGCTTCCCAGAGTAATATCACATCCACTGGCCCAGGTTAGGAAGTTTGGGGCTTTTTGGCATGCTTTATTTTGTGAAGTGGTATGCTCTGTTTTGCCACTTAGAATGGACTGCATTCAATGCACCTGTAGCATTTTTTCTTTAAAGACAGGGGCCAAGCTCATGCCCGAGAGATTGCTGGAGAGTTAAATGGAGGAAAAAACTGTTTTCAGCCTGAATAGCCTAAAACTGCTATTTCTTCAAGCACCAGGAAGGCATATCACTTCTTATCAGTTAGTCATGGTCTAGATTAATGGCTGCTTCTCTCCACAGATCCAAACTGTTCTCATCAGCATTTTTATTTGTTTCTTTTATCTTCTTTGTCCTCTTTTTGTGCACATTAAACTACTGTGATCAAAGTCCTTATCTCTGTCTGTGGCTGAGCTTCTGATTTGTTCTTTATTTCTCCATTGTGGGCTTGCTCTTCCAACTAATTTCTTGGAATATCAAATAGATCTTTCTGATTAGTCACAGTGAGAGGGGTTTGATTAGCAGTGTCATTGCATTATGCATGCCTAGCACAATTTCACACTCAACACAACCCATTCTGACACTCATTTCCTGGACTCCTGGGGAGCAGGCAGGATTAAAGGTGACCTATTTCTTTCAGCTGCTGCCCAGCCCTTGCACCTAATGGCCAAAAGTGTGCCCATGCCCACCTATTCACATACATCCACCACTCCATTGTTACGCTTTGCCTGAAGACATTAGCTCTCAGAAAAAATAGCACATTACAGTTCAAGGGAAGGAGTCCTTCCTTCCAGAGTGCCCAGTATTTTATATCATCCCGCCACCATTGCTGGCTTTTGATGTAACTCTGAGGCTAATTGTGATTCTTCACTCAGTGCTATGAGTCCATGAAGCCCACCTGAGATGTCTTAATAGCATCACTGTTCTTGAGTCTGGCTCTAGCCAGACTGCTGCTCTGTTACACAAGCTGTCACATCTGTCATCAGAGGCAATGCTCTCACTAGGGAGCTAGGTTTGGCTGCCTTCCTTATAGCCCTGTCTCTCCTGCCAGCAACAGCTATGCACCAGAAATCTGTCAATATTTATCAACAAACATCTCCCTCCATTCCAGGCTAGCAAGTCTCATTTTTATCTGTTGCCTTTACTCATATCAGGGCCTGGGACCATTCATCTGAGTCACAACTATTTCACTACAAACATGCCATTTTAACAGGATATTGTTTCCACCTCCAGGCTGAAGACTCTGGACAGAAGGTATCCAGTGATGGCTTCTAAATGTTTTTTTAAAGTTAAGCTGCCATTTATCAAGATTACAGAAGTGTTTCCAACTGCTTTGAGATTTGTCACTCACTGTGTGTGTGCAGCCGATGGCTGAAGTTGGTTAGAAAAGAAATTCCATTGTAACGTCTGTTTCTTGCTTCAGGACATCATTCCAGTATCTGGTGGACCTGGAAATGAAAGCTCTGACAGCCAGTCCTGGCTTTATAAAGTACTCAACATTTTTAATAGGAATATAAAAGAAATATCAGATGAGAGAATATTTGCCATATTTGCCACACAGTGGTGCAAGTAAAGTTTCCTGACTCAGTGTGCTGCAGTCCAGCAGGGAAAGAACAGTTTAGAAATAATGGAAGATTGGTTGCTATTAAATATTCAAACGAAAACTTTTCTCAGAGCTCAGGCAGAGCTAAGCAGAACGTTTCTGATTTTAAGATAGTTTTTTTCTTTGAACTCATGCTATACTCATTATTTTTTCAATTTCAGTCACTTATGTGCTCCCAGGTACTAGGAGAATCTAAAGCCATCAGTGACTGATCACATGTGTCTTTGAAGCTGACACATTGCCTGGAAAGTCATCTTCCTGACTCTGTGTTATCCACTGAGCTTCCCAGACTTACATGGTGGTGGAAATGTGGCTCTGGCTCCCAGCCACACAAACCCAGTAACTTTAATGAGTTCCTGTGTTTATAAGTAAGGACAGTCCACTTGACTTGCAGAGGCAGATGTTTCACCTTAATGACAGCTAATCTAAAAGCCATTCTTTTTACTATCATTTCTCTGTGGAAGATTAACTGTGTTATCGTTGTACTGCTTTTGCTTCGAGCAATTTCTAATTTGCCAAGCTCTGAGGACTTACTGTCATCATTAATTTAATGGCTTACATGAAATTATCCCTGGCATTGTAACGCTGCCTGCCTTTGGAGTCTTGGCTATTTCAGTCTTATGTCAGCTCAGCTAGTGTATGTCAGAACCTGTTGTCTCCATCAGCCATTACTCGGTGACACCTTAAGGAAGGTGACTCATTACTCAGAAGGCACAGTGCTCGGGGCTGTGGGGTTCAAGATGCTCCTCCTTTCTCCTGTACCCATTGTGGCTTCCAGCCACAAGTGCTTCATATGCATTTATTCTGTAGGATGCAAAGGAATGCTGCAGAGCTGTACCCATCTGTGAGGGAGATCACTCCATGAACAGGACCGGTGGTTTTATGTGGTCAGTGAAGTGCCTGGAGGGTAGAAGGCAAATGCAGGATGGCATCACTGTCTGTAGCATTCAGCAGTTGAGAAGGGGGGAGGAGAGGCAGAGGGCCACTGGAGTACTAGCTCTGCATGCAATGCAAGGCCAAGTTTAACTTGCCAAAGTAGCAGTGGGTTTGGGTGTCTCACCACTTAACCCAATCAGTTTTGTATTTGTATGTTCCCTGCACGATTCCAAAAAAAATCAAGAGTTAGAGAGAATAAACTGGCATAAGGATTTCCCCACAGATTGGAAAGGAAATTAGGAACAGTATCTGATAGTAAGTTTACATGTCCTACTCCTGAACTGCCTCACAGCAAATGAGACAATTTAGCAGTAAAGCCAGAGGGGGAGAGTAGGAGTGAGCAGGAAGCAGGAGGATGATAAGGGCTCCATTCCATTCCTGTTCTGCATTTTGTTTTGCCCCACAGTTGTTCTTCCATGTCCCAGTCAGCACTGTGTAGGTCTGATCCAACCCAGCGAACGTACTGGGTGAGTGCCACATGGCACAGTGTGCAGGGCCCTGAATCACAAGGGAGCCACATCTTTAGCTCCAGATCAGTAGTGGATGAAATGAGAAACAGACTGATCGTTATCTTCCTGCTTAAAATGACCGTTTTATGGAGCATCCTGATTGCTCAGAAACCTCAGATGTCATATCACAAGGCATCCAAACCCTGGTAACACACTCAGTACATTCTCTAAAAATCACGTTAAAATATTACAACATGGGGAACATCTGTGCTGACAGTGGAGTTCTTTCAACACAGTGTGAACAACAGAAACATCTATATTTCACCATTTGCTTTTTTTTGCAACCTGAACAACAATATTTTTGCAGTGCCACTTCTTTTCTTCTCATGCATCCTGGGCAGTAGAACCTACTTACTGAAGAAAACAGGTAATTAGCCATCTACATGAATTACCCTGTGTCTACATCATTAATGTGCTTGGATGTTTTAATTGATTGCATTCTCAACTGTTTTGGATAGCTAAAATGCCAGCTAATGTGATCCAATTAAGCCTCCTAATAAACCTGACTGATGAACTGCAATATAATCACACATTAAGTAGAGATGTAGAAGGAAATGCCATAGAACTGACAGTTTAGAATAGACTGTGTCATTTTGGAAAGACTCAAACCACTTCCCAGCAAGGAAACTTCTACTGGACTCTAAGTTGTAATGGGCTATATCCAAGACCTGATTCCACACACCTTTTCAGCATATTTTTGTTTCTTGCTGACTCAGGTTCCCCCAGGAGCTTCCCCTCTAACTTTGTTCCCCTTCCTTAACATTCTGCTAAAAATCTGTTACCATTTCTGTAGACATTTCCAAGACCTTTTGAGCTGTCAGGGGTATCAACTTGTTCAACTACAGATATCTAAAAACATTATCCACAAATATGTGAAGTGATAAGGCTCACACAGATAAGATTAGAAGCTTCCGTTCTTCATTTATTTTAAGCTAAGTTAAGCTAAATCATAATTTTAACACAAATTTGCCTTTTAGTACTGTGTTATCAGTCACTTGAGTACCACTTGTATCGCTAAGATTTCTTAAGTTGATTGTGTTGCCATTATTTTTACTGTATTACATGCAAACATGTTAGATTTTACCAGTGAAGGCTCTGACCTTCCAGACACTGAACCATCCACATTTGCAGAGATCCCCACACCAGAAATATGATGCATGCCTCCATCAGTGCCCTGAAGGCAACTCACCTAAAGATGGCACAGCATCTTTGTGACAGCTCTGGAGGTCTCACTCTAGGCTCAAACAGATTATAGTTTTAATGAACTAATTTGTGTGAAACTCTTTAAAGCTTGCTCTTTTGCAAGATGCCAGACAAGACATAATGGCTCCTCTGGCATCAACATCTATTAATCTGATCTTGGCTTTGATTCTTTATGTGACTGTTTCATCTGTGGAATGGGGATAATATTTTAATTTCAGATATTTGTCTGTATCTCTTAATTCTGGATACACAATGCTTTAAAGATGACATGCTATTGCAGAAGAGCAGTGGATTCTCAGCAAACCCATTAACCTGTCAGTGATGCCAGCCGAGGTCAGCCCTGTGTTCTCTCAGATGCTGCACACCTCCTTGCCTATTTGCACAGCAAAGGGAAGAGGGGGAGATGTAAGGAACAGTACTTGGCAAGACCACTCCTCAGGAGAAGCCCTGTTGGGATATCAGTGCTGGTAATGAGAATTAGCATTTGTTTCTGACTGCCAGAAAATGTGAACATCTAATTCTGTTGCAGAAAGCACACAAACCACCTCTGGAGCTGAAAAATATTCTCAACACCACGGAGGTAAGAAACTTCTCATTTTTACCAGCCTCTCTGTGCAGAGAGCATGCATTTAGAAACTCACTGCAGAAACTGTTGTCTTTTATACGTACTAGTGCCAATGTCTGATAATGGTTCAATGAGTTCAAAATGTCACTGTCTTTAGAGAGAGAATGAGGAAGAGTTTTGAAAAAGAATCTAAACTTTGAGGTTTCACTGATTCTGATCTGTTTTGGATGTTCATCTGCTGGAAGGTTATTTACATGACACACACCTGGTTATCCAACCAGCTATGAGAAATATACGTGTATCTTGGTATCTGTGTAACCCAAACATTGAAACCCAAATCACAACAGAAATTAGCTACAATTACAGACTTGTGGTTCTTTGTTATCCTTAAGGCAAACACAAAAGTAACAAGAGAGTGATCAAGCAGTTTCTTGGAAGAGTTTTCCAGTACTGTCCTAGCCATGCCCCACAAACATCGGGGGAAAACTCCAAACTAAGGAAGAATGGAAAATATTTCACATGCAAGTGACTTCAAGTCTGCTGTTGCCCTTTCACCTGGATATGGGGATAACTACAACTGCTAGATCATACAAGGTGAATAAAAATGATTGAAAGGAAAATAAATTAAGATTTCATGCCTTAAATACCATCCACTCTTAGCTGTTCAATCTCTTCTGATTGGATATCTGAGATGGATATCTGTCAGCAGCAGAATCCAAAGCAACAGAATCAGAAAGTGAAATGCAAAGCTGCAGTGTAAGGTGGCATTCGCATGTCCTTTGCATATTAACACATTCTTCATTATGTCCCACTAGAAATAAGGTAGCACCAGTCCTGAAACTTGTGGAAGTTAAATAGAACACAGTATCCTCTATTGCTTTCTTTTCTTCTATTGAAGAGGCTCAGAAAGAAATAAAAGGAAAAAATAAAGGCCACAGGGGAAACATAGAACAAAACCAAATTAAATTCTTGGGACCAGTACTTGCCTTTGTTGTTTTCTCATCTATGAGATCAAGTTGCTTTTGTTGTTTCTGTGAGAGACAAGGAAAACACCTTTCTACAGAGAAATGACTGTTTAATCACTATGGAAGAAAACTGTCCATCCAACATATGACGATTTTCATTGCTTGGATTATTCTTTTTGACAGCAAGTCTCTGCTTGTGTAGAGTTTTCCAGCTGATCAGGTCTTATTTCTAAAGCCAGAGTCAAAACCTACGATCAAGTACTGAAATAATGCATTTTCTGCAAGCTTTGAGCACTGCCCGCCAGTCTTATGCCTTCCCATTGACTTGGTTGTACTTGCCCTGAATAGCCATCGTGTACATACCTAAGACACTTGAAGTATGTGTTGTGTCTGCCAAAACAGTGCAAATTTGAGTCTTAAGGTGGAAAAAACAGCTTTTCCCAATAGAAAATGATATCATTAGTCAGGCACCTCCTTTATTTCTCTGCACCAACTGCAAGCTTCTGGATGACTGCTTTGGGTGTTGCACTGCTATGGCTTACCCAGCTGCAGGCTTACTGCAGAAAAACATTTAACAAAATCATTTAGAATAGGACCTGACAGAACATGAGAAGCTTACTAATCCATTTCCCCCATTTTTTCACATTCTCTAACCCAGAACAGGCTCTGTGCTACCTGGCCCATTTGTCACTGATTCCTGCCTGAGGAGTGATAATGCAAATGTTTTCTTTACAAATAACAAGTCGTCTTTTTTCAGAGCTAAGCTGCATGAGTAACAGAAATACAAAGCATTTGTCACTGCTGACTTTCCAAGCTGAAGTTCCAGTCAACCTAAGGGGACCTTTAAGAAGCACAACACCAAAGTTCCTTCTATTTCCTATTGGAAACAGCACACCTTTTCCTCAGCCTCAGACACCACGTTAATCACAATCCATAGGGAGCAGTAGGCATAAAAGTCTTAAGATCTCGGCATCTTGATTCTCCATCTGTCAAATGAGCAAAATCACATCCTTTGGTATCTTACAGACACATTACAAAAATATCTGCATTAAATCCTGTGAGGATTACACATCTACTGCACATCCACTGCAACGTGTAGACCTTCCACGTGGCAGCAGCAAAACTGTACAGCCAGAAGGAAGGCTTCCAGGCATGGGAGGTTCTTATGCTAGATGCAGAACCCCCTACAAACAGAAATAATCGATCATTTGGCACAAAATTAAATGCACAGCTCTGTTCTTCTAAGCAACCTTCCCTCCTGTGACTAGCTGTCAAATACGGACACCCAGGATC
Source organism: Cyrtonyx montezumae (assembly GCF_038088225.1). NCBI lineage: Eukaryota > Metazoa > Chordata > Aves > Galliformes > Odontophoridae > Cyrtonyx > Cyrtonyx montezumae. The sequence continues at coordinate 1,301,633 of NW_027071948.1, forward strand.
TGCAAGCACAACGGGTTTTTTTCAGATCTTTGAGTTCTTGGACTCCTCTTCAGATGGAGTGATGAGAATAGCTGCCTTCACACTTGACAGACGCCTAACATAACGTGATTCTGAAGGGAAAGCAAATTCTCAGAGAGGTTTTAAGGCAGAGCTCTGACTATTAGTGGAGGCTTAGACTCCTGGCAGAAGAAATTGGCATTCATTGTGTCCTACCCCATTCAGGGAAACATGTCTGTGCTCAAATTCTTGGAACACTGTGTCTGCACATCCCAGTAAACAGCACTGCCACAAAGAAGCCCCTGCTCTGCCCCCAGGGCTTCCCTCTGGACACACTCAAAGCTGAGAGTGCTGGTGAAGAGCTCAGGTTGAGAGGTACCAACCTTAAAATCTACAGTGTTAACTTTGGCAGTAAGTTACACCAGCTCAATGCACAAAACTAAAGAATAATAGACCGAACTGTTTTTCCTCCCATTCCAAAGTCAGCTCTGGAAAAGAATTACATGAAACCCAAGGGAAATCACGTGCCCATCCTTTCTCTGTCTTACCCAGCTGTTGGCTTTTAGGTTTTCAAGGAGTAGCACAAAAGGAATTCTGCGCATTGCCTGCACCTATGTGTAACTCAGTGTGCTTCCATCCACAAACTGCTGCCACGTATTACACTGAAAGCTACCAGCACTCACAGGGCCAGAAGGTTAATGTAGGTTTCCACCTCTGACTCCTCACTCCTCCTTTAAGCCCAGTAACCTGGTGGCACATTGCAGGAAAGCTGGAGGACACTGCAGCAGCGGTGCAGCGTGCAGGCTGCGAGCACAGAGCCCTCAGCCTGCCTGCGTGATGCAACCCCTCCTCCCCCTGCTGCTCAGGAGCGTCTGCTTGAAGCTGGGAACTGCACAGAGCTGAGCTCAGAACTTTGGGAATGGCTCTGAGAAGATCGAGGAGCTGGGGGTCAGGAGCTCCGGCAAGCCTGGGAGCTGACACGCGCTGCAGGAGCCTTCTGCCTTCCAAACCCTTCATCTCTGCTAAGGACGGGGCAGACACAGCTCAAAGACGCTCGCATCTGGAAGGATCTCTATTTGGATTCTGCTGCTGATAACAGAGCCACTCACATCCACGGAGGAAGAGAGGAAAATTATTCAAAACAGCAAGATACTTTGCAAAACGACTCTGGAAGGAGGCAGATTTTCCCCCCCCTTCCCCTTTTGGGAGAAAGGAGTTGCCCAACCTAGTCATGAGACTTTCTCCCACTTCCCAAAGCAGGCTCCTGGAGCTATGACACGGCACCACTGAGTCTGGGTGGCACAGCCCAGCACAGCACGCCCCGAGTGCAGGCAACCTGGCAGGCACGGAAAATGGAGAATGAGGTTGGCAAATCTGTGGACAATCAAATGGACAAATACATGTAATAATTTGGAAGTTTTCTTTACCTGTCTTTGCTTTTATTCTGCTTCCTTTTTCTCCCCGACCTGTCATGCATTCACCCCATACTGATGTAGCCGTGCAGCTAATTCTTTCTTCCCTTCCCCTCCTCAATTTAGAGTTACAATAATGGGGAAATCAGAAAGTCAAATGGATATTGTGGAAAAATCAACAAAATCTGGGAGGAAATCCTGGCGCTCTGTGGCGATTGGGCTGGCTGTCTTGCTGCTCCTCATGACTTCTTCTGCAGTCGCCCTGGTAATCCTGTATGCCAGCAGCAGAGGTAAGTAACCTGTGAATAATTTTCCTTTTTCCCCTGCAAACAACGTTAAAGTCTGTACTGCAGAGCCAAATGAAAACAAAAATACAGAGAGAAGGTGAGCTCACCTCTCAGAGGGACTCGTATCTCTGCCTTGTTCGAAGCTCGCTGACAGAGGACTGTGACATTTTAATCCATTATTAAATTATATGGAATAAGATTTAAGTATTTTTGTGCATTTTGTTGAGTTTATCATCTTTCTGACAAAGGTCAAAGAATGCTGCACTATTTTAGAGGGGAAGTATGCCTGTGTGTGTGTGTGTTTTTACATTTCCATGTTTTATAGTATAATATGAAAGAGTAAAATAAGTGCCAGTGCACTGCAGGAGGGGGGGAGAGACTTCTTTAATATTGCATTGGGCAATTTGAGCTCCAGGTGAAATGTGCTTTGCCTAAATATATTAACTGCAGAGCAGGGATACTCCCCATTTTGGGGGAGGAATAATTGAAGAAAAAAGCCTTGTTTTATTGTTTACTTCTTCACTGCCAGCAACTGAGTGTTATCAGCATTTGTTCCAATGCTAGATGAAATCCCTGAGCATTTGGTATTCAGAACACTCAGCAGTAAGTTGTTCATTTTTATTCTGCTTAAGAGAGGAGAAAAACTCCCCTCAGCTAGGTCCTAGAGCAGGCATTTCTGTATCACAGCACTGAGCTATGAAGAATTCCTGTTGCTTGGGTGCATAAAAGGAATGAGAAACCTGCTGTATGTGATGCTTCTTGGGTTCGGGCAAATCAAAATTCAGGCATTATTAACATTTGTCCAAATATTGGTGTCACACCCAGATCCATGGGAAGAGTCTGTGCTGCATACAGAGTTAGTGTATGCACACAAAAGAAGAAAGCTTGTTTGTGGAAAAAGAGTTCCAAGATATAAATATTTCTCAGGCCTGTATCAGCAATTAAGCTTTCGTTTGAAATGTTTCCCAGATTCAGACACTGCTGAGCATAATGTGAGTGCAAAATGATAGCAAAACTGCAGCAAAAGTGCTGCTTGGCCTGCAAGCTATTTAGCTAATGGAAAATGAAAAGTTTCTTCTTTTATCTACGTACCAAATAAACAACAAAAAGAAAATAAATTAAAAAAAAATGACTGAAGCTCAAGCAGCAGCAGTTACACAAATCCAAAAGCTCTTTGAGGAGTTTTGATATCTAGAGGAGCTTTCATACTCATAAAACCTTGCCTAACTAAGCAAAAAAAAAAGTTTATTAAGAAGAGCAGAGTAATATTTGGGTGAGCATAGAAAGGGAGGCAGACAAGTGAAGTCGTTCATTTCTGAATCTGACTACAGCATGCTCTCAATTACATCTTTCCATCACCACCCACACATACATCTTGGCAGCCTCCTCATAGCTTTCTCTCAGTTATGTTCCACAAATATTTACCAGCCTCAAATCTCATCACTTGCTGTAGTGGTTACGGCTTGAAGAACATCTCAACACATATTGTAGCTGTCAAGTCATAATCAATGACTTCTCTAAACAGATTAGAGTTGCAAACAACTCACATTTTCACTTAATTGCAAGTCCTGACCACTCAAGTTATCCATTTAATTGGTATATTCACCTTCTGGCTCCCAGGTTTGCAGGGTAAGATTTGCAGATATCTTCTTTTTGTTTGCATCCCGATTAGGATGCATTTAAATAACAGGTCCATTTAAATAACAGGTCTGTGAGAGCCTGCTGCCTGGGAGCAGTATCTAACCTCAGCACCAGCACAGAAAGAAAAGGTTGTGGCTGAGATCTGGCTGGTCTCCTAGACTGCTGATGCCTCATCATTCTTTGGCTCCATGAATGTTCATTAGCGAGGCATCCTAGTCAAAGGAGATGGAGAATTTAAAGAAGTGGCAGCTAACACAAGTCACAGTGAAACGACATTTGGGTGGCAAGACTCTCCTCTGTCCCAATTCTGCTAAGATGGAGCTAAGTGAATGCAAAGTGTGAATGCTGTCAGCAGGAGTGCCAGGCCACACACCGGGCTGCAGAAGTGGCAATTATTCTGTCTGCTGATCCCCACCTGAAATTCTGTCTCAGCTGAAAGGTAAAGCTCACACATGGCTGCCTGATGTCAGCCACAGATCTAAAGGGATTCAATGTGTACTATGCCCAGCCACCTGTGGCTCTGCAAAAGCACAGTGGTGAACAAAACTGTATGCTTCAGAGACTTCAGACAATGATTACTGAGGTTTCATAGTCTAAAAAGAAGATTCAGTAAGACTGCGATGAGCAGCGTGTTTTAAAAAAGTCATTGCTCAGAAGATGAACTGCTGAAGAGATCTCCTGGGCTCTGCAGCTCTCAGAAATGATTCTTATAACCTGCTGCCTACCAGTAAGCACAGGACTGCTCAGTGGCTCCCTGGGAAGTCAAGGCAATGGAATTCTCTTTAGTGACTCCACTCCTGCCTTTCTTCTGGTGAGCAGTTGGCCTCTGAGTTGTGTCTGGAGTGCTTGTTTTCTTCTTTCTGGAGCAGGACCACATCTAAGGTCACTTAATTTAGCTCCATCAAAGCTTACTCTCTCTTATCAGTTCTCTGATGGTGCTCAGCCAGACTGGAAGTGAGGAATGCTTTCCATCTGACAAGTTTTCATTGGCTGAAAGATGCATTTTACTTTTGCTTCCAGTTCTTTGAGGTTCAAGAAGTGCAGCGTGCAGAGTGAGCAAAGACTCAACAAATACCTTGTGAAGTACAACAGGACAGTGTTGGTCATATCTCATATGCAGTCAGGCTGGCTTGGTTCTTTGCCAGGAAAAAAACCAAACACACAAAAGAGCCACTTTCAGAAGTAAATTGAGAGCCCCTCACCAGCCATTTCCAATCATCTCTTTTTGTGGCAGAGTTTCAGAGCACTGAGCATGCAACCAAGGTTTCTGAACAGATTTGGCTTCCCTGCTTATGCATCTCAATTACATTTTCACAATCACGAGTGCTTTTTGAATGAGGGATTAGAATCTTGCTGAAAGCAGCTGGATCCCAGAAAGTGAAGTTAAACACTGTGAGGTTATATTAAAGGGAGAAATTTCAATTAAAAACAGGCTTCAGCTGAGTCCTGTCCCATCCCTGAGAAATGATGGAAGAAATACAGCACACTCAGTGCATTTCTCCTTCTCACCTTTACCAGTACTACTTCTTAAGGAAAATTTCAGTATGGCTTTGAACTATTGGTCAGATGCTGTGACAAAGTCGATGTGCCAAGTTCTAGATTTCACATCAAGGCCCCTCGTACCACTGCCATCAGCTTCATAGCAGCACATTTAGCAGAGAGCACCGGGCAGGATGCACTGGGCACTGCTCCTGCTCACCACTGACACACTATGGCAGCACAGTGGGCTTTTGCAGATTGTCTTCACTGAAGGAATTTCACAAACCAAGATGAGGTAGTGAAAAAGAGAAAACTAATACCCAAGGGTAATACTTTTCAGATTCTGCTGGAATGAGGATACAGATTCATTTCTTCACATAATAGTGGCACATATTGGTTTCTTGTTTGGGTTTTTTTCCCCTTTTAGAAGCTACATCAAAGATTTCTACTAGGGACACGGAGGAGGTGAGTTAAAACTCACTGTTGAGGCTGCTGCATGTATCTACATATAAGAGATGTCTTTGACATGGATATCTTCCACTGACACTGAGATTGAACTGTTGGGGGATGATGTTGGTAGTGATTCCCAACTAATTCAGTCTGCTCTCTTCCTCCTGTCTCTACAGGCACTCACTATGGCACCAATTCAGGCAATATATGTACCACACCTGGTTGTGTTACAGCAGGTAACGATCCTTATGAGTGATTATTGTAGAAGTGATGAAGTTGTCTACCCAATCTGAATACACAAGGCAGGCTTTAAGACTGGATAAGTATTAAAGGAATAGAACTACTTCTGTCAAAGACAGCAAGTAAACACAGCTCCAAAAGGAAACAAAGCTATAGTTATTTCTCCATTGTATATTCTCATGGTAAGGGAGTAGTACAGGAAGATTTCTATTGTGGTCAATGGTTCTCTAGCCTAAGCCAGAATGATATGAATTGACCAATGCAGTCTATACGTCTAAAGTACCAGAAAAATCCCCTCAGAATTGATTCTGTCGAGGAGAATGGACTGTACACATGGGGCTATTCATTTTGAGCATCTACTGGTATAACTCCAGTGGAAACAGTGATTTCATAGGCAGGTACCTAAGCTCATGTCTGTAAGGCAATGAGCTGTGGGAGAATTATCACACTGTCGTTCACAGGCTCCCTCTGTAAAGCACTCCAATTGCAGTGCAGATGTCTGCTATCAGATACTTATATGATCCTTTGAGTCGTGGTACATGAGCTTAAGTCTTATCCATGTTAAGCAGCATGAGCAAGGTGCCTTCTTTCCAGGCACACTGGTGGCAGTCTCTGGTAGTCCCAGAGATTACCGGGTAGTTCATGGAACTCAACTCTCTAATTTTTACATGTAGCTGCTAGAATAATTCAGAATATGGACACAACAGCTGACCCTTGCAAGGATTTCTACCAGTATGCCTGTGGGGGCTGGCTGAACCACCATGTTATCCCAGAAACTAGCTCCAGATACAGCATTTTTGACATCCTGAGAGACGAGCTGGAGATCATCCTAAAAGGTAGGAAGTGAGGCTTCTCTATCCTTGGATACACATTTGTGTTTAATTTCAGCCCTCACTATTTACTATACATTATAGAGAGAAGTGTTGATTGTGATTACGACTTTTTTTCTCCAGTCCTTTAATCCCTCCATCTTTTACTACACCCATTTTGTCCTAACATCCTGTTCTCACTAAAAATTGGCCACAGGTGATTTGGTACCAACTTCAAAGGGAGACGGACAAGCTGCGTGCATGTCCTTCCTGACACTTTTTTCTTGATAGCTCCTTTAAAGAGCACTCTAGTTTAACAGTAATTGAAGCCTAAGGTAGCAAGTATTTTTCACAGCCCTGAATTCTCAGTGATTTCTATGAAATGATCGAAGATCTCCAGGGCAAAAATCTCACGGCAATGGTTCTTTCCCCAGGTGTGCTAGAGACTTCAGATCAAGGGGACAGAGAAGCGTTTCAGAAAGCTAAGATACTTTACAAGTCATGCATGAATGAGAGTGAGTCCCTTCTTTTGTCCCTTTGTTCAATACCAAATGTACAAGCTGAACAAAAGTCCAATCAATACCTGTGTAATCTGCATGGGCTTGTCTGGAACAGTATTCTTCAGCCAAATAGACACAGATGCCTTGCTACGTGGCATGGATGCTGCCTGCCACCTTCAAAAGCCCAAAGCCTGTCCCTCTGAATCAAAAAGTGCAACTCATTTCATTCTTTCCAAAGCCATTCAAACTCTGAACATATTTTTGTTACCTTTATGAAGACTGATGTAGGAGACTGGTGATTTCACAGAATCCCTTGCTTTTTAAAATGACAGACTCAGTTCCAGATTTAAACTGTAATGGATATTATCTATTTTTCTTCTTTCTCCATTCTCCTCAGTCCACGTCCCAGCTCCCAAACAGTTCTTGTTTTTCATCTCTCAGGTCTTATAGAGCAGCGAGATTCATTGCCTCTGCTAGAGGTCTTAACAATAGTTGGAGATTGGCCAGTGGCTTCTGCAGACTGGAATAACACCAAAGGTAATACTGAGCCTGAAAGAGGCAGAATTATTTACTACCTTAAGTTGACAGCTGTCCTGGATAGATTAAAAAGATTAAAATGTAGGATGCAACACGTACATATATGTCCTGTTCAAATTGATGCACTAATAAATAATGTATATTTTTCCCTTCATCTCCAAGAACCAAGCTGGAGCATGGAAGAGAAACTCTCCATAATGAACTCCAGATTTAACAAACGTGTTCTCATTGACATGTTTGTGTGGAATGATGACCGGGATTCCAGCAGACACATCATCTATGTAAGAAAAATATTGCAAGGAATTATTTACGTGCACCAGAATTATAACATGTTCTTATTTCCCCTACATATGGATTAGCTTTCCATAAAGTCAGTGTGTATAAACAACTGGCAAAATTTATGTAATGGTTCAACTGTCAGATACGTCTCAAAGTTATTTTGGGAAACATTCCGTGGTAGCATAATTTGCTTTTTCAGCTAAATCAATGGACCTTTGCTGATTTACAGCATTCAAGGGTTGGAAATGCTTGTGACTTGCAAACTTGATTGTGAGGTTTATTATATAGCAGAATACCACATTTCAAAAGTAGGTATGTATATATTTCAGAGTTTGTTCATGAATTCTTATGCATGAAGCGTAGCCCACAAGTCAAGCAGCTTCTTTTCTAAGTTGCTCGAATTTATTTTTCTAACTCAGTGACTACTTAAAGACTTTTCTCACTAACCCATGCTAAGTATCCACCCTGTCATCGTCTAGAAATTCAGAGACAGAAGTGGTACCTTGCATCTCACCTCAGTTTCTAGAGAGCTGAAGTTCTTGACTGTTGGGTAGAAGCTCATTGTTGGCCATTCCAACACTGGATGGCATGTGCAGCATTTCATGTTGCCTTTCAAGGACACCTTTGGACAGCACCAGTTCCTGTTCATCACTAACTAAAGAAATGTATATGATCTCCTTCAGATTGACCAACCTAGTTTAGGAATGCCATCCAGAGATTACTACTTTAATGGGGGCAACTACCAAAGGGTAAGTACCCCTTGTAATTTATTTTCTATGTGCTACTAAAGTGACCATTAAGTATTCCTGTGTTTTGTAAAACTCAAACAAATGAAACCTCGCGTTACACAGCAGATTATCACATTCACTGCTTCATTTTTTTCTTCTTACTCCAAAGTTTCATAACTTTACTAAAGGACAGAACAAATGTCTAAATATCAAGACTCCACTGCTGCCATTTCCTTCCTCCCCTTTTCATGTTCCCCAAAACTACATGACAGTTGTGAGAGACAAAGTCCTAGCTGCTCTTCTCTGTCAGTGCTCAAGGCAGAAGTGTGGGGTTTGTATTCAATCAGGCTGTGTTTGCAACAGCTTACTAATTTATCAGTTTCCAAGCTTAAAACAATGCTTTAGTACTTTTTATTTTGTCAATTATGTCATACTGGCAGTGAGGATTTGCAACTTAACATCAAACTCATTTTCCTAACATGAACTGAAGGGAATACAGACACAACGATCAGCACTTCAGACTCTTGTCTAGTGGCTGTAAAGACATTAAAAAATAAAAATAAAAGCAAAAGAGAGAGACTAGCTTTCTTCTGACTTCATTGCATTTGAATGTATTTCCACATATTATATAGTCTAAAATACATTCCCATGAAATTTTTATGAGATTGTTTTTGCACACCTTCTGGCCACCTTTATGAACTGCCAACTTCTGTTTCATCTGTCTCATAATGCACAACACAGAATCTGTGCATGGTTGTGTTGGAACAACAAAGAGCTGCTCGATGTTCACTGCGAGCTGCTGGAACCAGGATTCTGTTCTACAAGTTTAACCTATGCAGTAGCACTTACATTAAAAGAGATAGTTATGCATCCCTGCTCAAAGTTAGACTTGGAACATCCCACGGGGGTAGAAAATCAGGCAGAGTACACAGATTATCTTTACTTAGCAAAATAAATCCCAACAGCATTTAAAATAATTAAATAAAAAGGGCTGTGTTTTTAATTTTTATGAATAAAGAGAAGAGACAACCCCTTTTTATTTGCTATTTAACAGCTCACTTCCCACAAACAATGAAACAAACTGATGACCCAAACTCCCCCTCTGCGTTGTCCAGCATCTTTTGGCACAACTCTTACTGAGGTCTGTGGGAGTCCAGCCTGATTAAGGCTTCAGCATTCAGCCTTAAAAACAAACCATTATCATGTAAGTGCCCAGACTCAATTTCACAACAGCAGTTTTATTTACCTGGTTTCCAAGGTCTATGGAGGAAGAAAAGTATGCAATAATAGGTAATGTTAAGCTTTTTTGAATCATAGATCTGTACTCAGCAACCAAATATCTTTTCAAGTCCCATTCTGGGGCATAACTCAGAGCCATAGCTTCCTCTTACAGCTAAAGCAAAGGTATCACTGGGAACATCCAAGAGAGCTTTTCTTTCAGACAGTAAAAACAGAGTTTAGAGGATTTATGGTATTAATTTCAGAGAACTTAAACCCTTCCTCATTTACTCTGGTATTTTGGCAAGTAGGAATCACTAATTCCCACAGTGCAACTCAAAGCACAGAGCCTTCTTTTTGCTCTGCTTGAAATTCTAACCCCAAACTCCAGAGTCAGCTTGCAAAGGGATGCAAAAAATGTTGCTTCCGTTCTGTGTTTTGAGACTGGGAATGGCACCACAAGGTATTATGGGATGAACTGAGGTCCTAAGTCTTGCAGTAGTATCTGTTACAGTAAGGAAAAAGAAAAATCATAAAAAAAAATTAGAAATGGAGTGTAGAAGCTGTGCCATTGAGGCAAACTTTTTCACAGCAGACTGTAAAAGCCAAAATAACAAATGACAGTAAACCTTTTCCTTACAGCTCTATGCACACATACCATTTCTCTGTGCAGGTAAGAGAAGCTTACCTCCAGTTCATGATCACTATAGCTAAAATGATCCGAGAAGACATGAATATGTCCAAAGATGATCTGTTTGTCCAAGAGGAGATGGCAAAGGTTATGAAGCTTGAAACAGATATTGCAAACGTGAGTACAGCAATCAAGAACTCCTCAGGATGTTTGGGTAGGAGTAAGAAGGAAGAGTCTTACTCTTTTCTTTCTGCAGTTTGACACAATAGGAGACTCGTGGCCAAGAAAAAAAAAAGTAGGGGGGTGAGGAGAGAAAGAAGTTTTCCATGCCATGAGCAGCACAGAAATCAGAGCCTCTGTGTGTATAATTATGTCTGCTGTATGCACTGCTATCACGTCTGCTCTAGCCCTAGTGGTTTTTTGGAAGTCTCCTAAAACAAAGTACTTCATGTTCTGCTAAACACAGACTGTGATAACCCCAGGGCTAGCTCCCGTGCATCATTAGTTTGCATTTTTGGGGGGTGCTGTAGACTTATAAAAGCTTGGTTGTCCATCTGAAGAAGATGAACAAATCCCTTAGTTCAACAGATTAATGAAACATTATTGAATTAGAGGTGCCTGAGTTGTACTGAAATGTAGAAAGTAACACTGGACGCCAACTTTGTGTTCTCATTCCTCCTCCACAAAATACCCAAACCCATTTTTATTCTCATTAATGTCTAAGTGTGTATGTGTGCATACACATTCATGTGATTTCAGCCATTGTCATCTATGTCAGTTGATTATGACAATAACTTTGTGAATGTCTTCAGGCAACTACCCCAGCAGAAGAAAGGCATGATGTAACCTTGTTATACAACAAAATGACCTTAAAAGAGCTACAGGAAAAGTTTGCATTGAACGTAAGTGTTCTCTAGTGGCTGTTATTTCTACTACCAACACTACAAAATTCCGTGGCATGTACTGTAGAGAGTGTGGACAATTACTAAGGCACTTAATACCATGAGTGTGTCTTCCTTTCTGCTTAGGAATTTAACTGGACCTTGTTCATCCAAGGTGTCATGTCTTCAGTCAGTGTTCAGGTTGACCCAGAAGAAGAAGTTGTTGTATATGGCATGCCCTACTTGCAAGAGCTGAAAGCGATCATCTCCAAGTACTCAGCAAGGTAAAGAAAAAAATTTAGAAGGAGATTCAAGATAATAGTCACAGAAATACTGTGGGGCCCACTTGCTAGTCCTTCTGGGGCTTCTCTTAGAATCGTACAGATTCACTGCTCTCCTCTGACAGTCTGCATTAGTGTTACTTTTTATAAGGGATTAAAGTCAGCTTTGCTTTTCACACAGCACCATCCAGAACTACCTCATTTGGCGACTGGTAATTGATCGAGTCAGCAGCCTGAGTCGGCGTTTCAAGGATGCTCGGGCCAGCTACAGGAAGGTATTTCCTCTCTGCCAGTACTGTGCTCTACAGACTCTCTAGGGAGAGAGTCCCCCACTCACCATATCCAGTCCTTGTCAATACAAAGACACTGTTAGAGCATGTAATCACAAAACAAATCTAAGGGAACAAAAGAAACTTGTGTCTTCAGTTAGCCTCCTCCTTAGGCAGCAGTTTGGCAGAGGGTTTTTAATAAAAGATGTGTTGGCAAAATTGATCCTGTGGTGTTTTATGTTCCAGGCACTTTATGGGACAACACTGGAAGAAGCCCGCTGGAGGGAATGCGTGAGTTATGTCAACAACAACATGGAGAACGCAGTGGGAGCAATGTATGTCAGGGAGACATTTGCTGGTGAGAGCAAGAGGATGGTATGTAGTTTCCCCTTTGTACTATTGTACATCCAGTGTCCACAGTGAGCATTCCCCTCCATCTGATCTCCCAGCCTATGTTTTTCTGGTAAAGATACCCACCAGCCATGAGTCAGAAAGCATAAGAACTCATCTGTGATTCTCTTTTAAATGCCAGATACAACACACAGAATTCTGGGAAAATCAGTTTTCAATAGGAAACCCTTCATCACCTCAGCTGTGTTTGGGAAAAACAGCATGTAAATAATTCATTTTTTAACTGTCTCTCTTTCAGGTCCAAGATTTAATAGATAAGATTCGTGAAGTGTTCATTGAGACCTTAGATGAGTTACAGTGGATGGATGAGGCATCTAAAGCAAAAGCTCGTGAGAAGGTCGGAGAGAACGTGAAACTTCAGTATTTCGTGAATATGAGATCTCTGGGATCTTGTAGCATTACTGTTTCCAAATGAGAAAAGTTTAATGTTAATTATCCTGTTAATTGTTATCCATCCTATGACGTTGTCCTTTCTTAGCTCACATACATTTTTATTTCCTTTAATGCCTCTTGTGAACCACATTATAGGTGAGATGACACCCCATGCATCAGCTGATATGACAACTGAATACAATGCAGTTTCCCACAGGAAACTTTTCATTGACTTTAGAACTATTGGCACTGCTGCAATACAAATAAAAAGTTAAGTTGAATCCTGTCAAATAGTGCTGTAGGGTCTGCAAGTTTACCATAGTGGTTGGCCACACTTGGAGAGGAGAAGGAGACCGTGTGTTCTGTGGTTTTGTTTGTTTGCTTGAAGGCTCACCAGGCAATGGGATGTTCTCAGCTACTTGTATCCCAGTTCTCATAAACATGTGGGCAATAATAAAAATGAATTTGAAGCACACAAGGAAAGGTTAAACTCTTTCTTCTAGGCGTTGGCAATTAAAGAACAGATTGGCTACCCAGATTATATTCTGGAAGATCAGAATGAAAAACTAGATCAGGAATATGCCAATGTAAGTACACTGTATGTACCTCACTACGTATCTCACCTCTGTATAAAAACCTATACTTATTTTCTTGACACATTGAATACTTATTCCTAAGTAGCTATCATTTCTAAGTGTCTAGAAAGCATATAAACTTGACTGTGTGGAACATTTTAGAAAGTAATTAGCTCTTTGCATGCATTTATAAGTGATACTTCACAATCAAAATATTTTAGAAGCCTCATTCAGTGGCACAAAGAATTCCTCCTTCAGCACATCTTACCAATACCAAGATATCTGTTTCTTCAGCTAAACTTCAGTGAACACAGTTACTTTGAAAACATCCTAGAAAATCTGAGAGCTGGAGCCCAGAAGAGCTTGAAAAAACTTCGAGAAAGAGTTGACCAAGACATGTAAGTTTCAAGGAGCATGTGCACGCTAGGTACATAATCTTAAGTCCTGAAATAATGCTGTTATTGTGTCAAGTCATATGCTGCAGATAAGTAAGACTGCTTATGTTTACATCTCCTGGAAGATGTGAACATTTTGTTCTGCTTAAGCAGGGAATAATTAAACTTCAGAGCAGCTTACAAGCAGCTATGTCCAAATAATGGTAGGCAGAGCAAGACACTGAGAGGACAAAAGATGTGGGAAGAGGAACACCTTAGGCTGATGCTGTTGAACACTTGCCATGAGTTCATGGCTTCAGACTGTTACTACCTTCAAGAGGGCTGACCAGAAGTGTCTGTCAGGTAGAAGAGAAGGAGGTGGAAAGCAAGGGGAGAAATATGAAGAATAAAAAGTTGTCAGTGTATGGGTAAGATTTTCCAAGAGAAGCTTCCTTCAAACAAGAATTACCTCTCAAAGTTAATACTCATTATCCATGACACATGGGGCTCCAAATGCAGACATTTGTATATCTGATTCCAGATTTGCAGAGATTGTGTTTATCCAGTTTTAATTAAAATTTTTAAACAGATAAGTTGGGTCTTAACTTCTAATTTGAGTAACTGCCTTCTGCTGCTCAGAATGTCTTCTAAATGTTAATTTTCTTATGAATGTAATACTTTTCATTTCCTCTTAAGATCAGATAGCGTTAAAGTAAGACCTGGTAAACAGCTACTGCATTCCACCCCAGTGTCACTGTTCAACATTCAAGAGCAAATCTGATTCTCACTTTAATTAGGTATTCTTTTGGATGAAAGATGCCAATAAGTGAGACATCAGCTGCTTCCCATTACGAGTGCTTCTTTACAACTGCATTCAGTGGCACCCTTCTTCCCTATCTCAATCCTTCTCTTAAAGGCAATTTACATTTGTGAATAGGAGTAATTCAGTAAAAAGAACGTTTAAAAAAATTCATAACTGACTTTGTGTGCAACATTTCTTTCCAGATGGATAATTGGAGCTGCAGTGGTCAATGCATTCTACTCTCCCAATCGGAACCAGATAGGTAGGTTAATAACCATTTTATAGAGCTGCATGGAGCTGGTTACCAGTTCATGTTCAGAAGTATGCAACCTGCCTAGGCCTTTGTGGAAAGCTCAGGGAAGGTAGGCAGGCTGTTCTTTTCAAACAGCAGCTTTGTTGATGAATATTCAACTCCCCACCCCCCCTGCTTGGCAGGCATAGTTCATATACTGTAATTGGAACGGCCTTATGTTTGAAAGCCTGAGACAGTAACTGCTACTATACGAGTGCCAGCTTCAGGGAATGCTCAGTGTGTTCTGGGCTGTTGCTACTCATATTTCCACATTCCTGATAAACATAAGGGCAGCTTTCCAGTCTGCTCTCCGTGCAGATGGTACAGAAATAATTTTGCAGAGAGGTATTCTACTCTAAAGAAACCTGCCTCTGCTTACAGGATGTTACAGCTCAGATATTTTGCTGAGTTGCTAGTCTGATCCCTCTTGTTTTTAGTAGCCAAGATCTCAGATGTAAGAAGACATGATGAACATGTCTGGTTCCACATACTCCCCTGTCTCTAAGCTTGTGCAGGTGGCCAGAAGTTCAGGTTAAGCCTAGAGATATTGTAGAGTCCTTGCTGAACTCTGAGCACTAAAAACAGGAGAGGAACCAGATCATTTCTACTCCATAGTGTTTATTTGCATTCCCAGAGCAACAAGAGCATCTACTATGCTAAGTACTGCCCAGAATGGTAAGAGAAAAATGCGTGCCTTTTTTGACCAACAGCAACTGAATCTTTCTCACAGCATCAAGCTGAAACCACAGCCCAAGGCAGGATTTATAGAATCTATTTCTAAAGGCAGGAACATCCGAAGTGCTCATGATCTGACCCTTTGGCCTCATCAGAAAGAACTATTTCCCATTTGTGCAGCTCCCATTTACTTCTATACTATAGGTACAGCAAAGCTATGCCTGGTCCTTCAGCCCCTACACTGACTACTCAGCTGTGAGCCAGCTTCCCCAGCACTGAATCAGCTCTTAAAGCCTGGTTCCTCTACGACTTCACTCTTGTAAACAATGTGGAAGCAACTGGCTTAACTTGTAGATGAATATACAGGCCAAAAATCCAAGCACAGCTGCTGCCAGTGGTGTAGATGTTGGTTACATCCTTTTTCTCCCTGTCTCTAGTTCGTGGAAACTGATTTTCCACACCAGTTTCAGTCTTTTTCTTCTTTACTGCAGTTTGTCCTATGTATTTCTCCCCAGAACTGCATGAATAAAACCTTTGAAGACATGGGTCTCTGGACAAAGTATCTGTTATATAATAATAATATTTCAGTTCTTAGAAAATGCCTTACTAGAATTAAGTGCTTTCAGTCTTCATTCTAGAATCATGTATGTTTTTCATTTCACATACACGTGAAGAATTCCCTCCATTTATATGGAGGGAAGCAAATTCACACGAGGAGGCAAGACGGTGTGTGTTTCCATTCATTTTATATTTTAGATTCTCTCCTGACCTTTAAACCAAATAACCACGTAGTTTGCCAAGCATGCAGAAATAAAGCCATCTAGCTCCCAGCATCTCCCTCTCTCTTCCTCTTTGCAGTTTTTCCTGCTGGGATTCTGCAGCCTCCTTTCTTCAGCAAACACCAACCACAAGCCCTGAACTTTGGAGGAATCGGGATGGTTATTGGGCATGAAATTACTCATGGCTTTGATGACAACGGTGAGAAGATAACACACAAAGTATTCTCCTTTCAGTTGCATTCATTACATTGTCAGAAATTAAATCTATACACTTCAGTGACTGAAGTATCCACGCACAAGTGTCCACATACCTGCTAAGTTAATTGCCTGGGAGCAATGCATGCACGCTGTGGGCATTCACTTGAACATTTTTCACTGAACTTAGCAGGCCACTCAAGGTGTAAGCAGATCCTTAAAACAAACTGAGCCCATGGCAATTCTCAAGAAAACCTGTTGCTTTTGCAGCAGCATCAGATTTGGGAACAGTCAGTACAAGCAGGCATGCTGGCTTCTAAAGCAAAATGAAATCTGTGCACTACGTTCTTCCTTCATTCCTTCCTTTTGATGGAAGAGCAGGGAGCACTGTCTTGAAATACAGGAAATGTTTTTTCTCCCAATGTAAACGTATGAAATAAGTTTATTATCTTTCTATAATGCGGTGTAAAACAGTTTTGGTACAGTTTCCTGACACTGTGAGCCAGTAATGTATTGAATTTTTCACATAGGTAGGAATTTTGATAAAGATGGAAATATGTTCGACTGGTGGAGCAATTTCTCAGCCATGCACTTCAAGGAGCAGTCTCGCTGCATGGTTTATCAGTATGGGAACTACACGTGGGAGCTGGCTGGAGGACAGAATGTAAGTAGAGCTGCCAGGAACAGGCATGTATAGGATCTTCTCTTTTAGGACATGTAGGGGAAATAGAGGCTGATGCAGGTAAGCTGGGTTAACAGTGAACTGGGACCACGTGTGCTTTTGCTGTCTAACCCTACTAAGAGTGTTCTGCAGGAAGGGGGAAAATCTAGTGTTTGCTACTGTATCTTGCCGTTCCTGCGAGTGTACTTTCTGCCCAGCAGCCCAAAGTCTGTTGTTTTTACATTCTTAGCCAAACTTCTGATCTACACCCTGTTAATTCCTCATTTACATTCTCTCTTTTCTTTGTCCTGGCACAGTCCCTGCTACCTTCTGTTCCAGACTTGACCATCAGCTCTGCTTCAGCCTGTGCTTCTTAGCTTACTGATGTTACTGACTGTAGAGTACATGAATGATTATTCTCTTACAGGTCAGTGGAATAAGCACATTAGGAGAAAATATTGCAGATAATGGAGGAGTCCGACAGGCTTACAAGGTAAACTTCAAATATGCTGTGAGTTATTCAGCAATTCAGAAATTCAGGTTGCCTATTACAGCATGGAAAAACTGACAATTAACATGTTATTACCCTGTTCATAAAGTTCAAGCCAAGTTATATATCTGGAAGTTTATGTCCCAGTAGATCCAAACTCAACATAGGATTGCTGGCATTCCTGCACCCAGGAGAAGAGCACAGTTACACTCTGATGTAACATAATGCTTGATGCTGCACACTTCAGGTCGAGGTAAACGAGGGCTGTGACTATAAGCAGGCACAGTGTTATGCAGGAAAAAAGGTGAAGCACTCTCCATTTTCTCAAGCCCTTGATTCTGAGAATGGCAGCTACAACTACAAGCAGCTCATCACATGGCAGCACACACTAATTTCTAAGCAATACAGTTCTGTGGTCCTATGAAGCAGAGCAACTGTGATCTTTTCAAGTTTTTCTCTTACACTTTTCATCTTTGATCTCACAAGTGACACGTCAGGTAAGACAAGAAATGAACACACAGATGTTCCATCTCCTCCTCAAAAGGAGCACAGATCACAAGTACCAGAATACCTGTCTCTGAACACTTTGCTCCTTTTGTGGCTTTGCTTGTCTTACAAGCTTTAGGGAAATAATGCAAAGAAGTCTCCTCTACCTTGATGCTACTTATGCTTTGAAGTAAGCAGAAAAAAATGCAAGAATTGACAATTTCAGAACTCTTCTTTCCATGGTAAAAGGCTGTTTCAACCAATCAATGATTTCCAAAATGAGAGAAATGCAACTGTTATTTCAGAGCACTGCCTCCGTGCTGTGGCTGAAAGATGACACTGTTTAGCACAGTGCTGTCTGTTCAAAACACCACTGCATGTCGTCCTATTCTACAGCTTCTAGCCTCAGGGAAGTCCAGGATCCACAATCCTCCAGGTTTACAAGCCATCATTATGAGTAGGAACACAGTATTTATTGGCACAAAGGTTCTTCCCATGTGGAGTTCAAACGTGAGCATGGAATGTTCTTTGCTAAGAATAATCCCAGCAGATGTCAGGGTGAAACTTTTCCTCTCCGGTTGTGAATATGGTAACAGTTAAAGGTGCTTACAGAACAACATCCTGAATTTTCAGAAATCTAAACTGAGAAGTCTGAATCTGAGGAATACTGTTAAAATGAATCACTTTGCTAATGTGAACGTGTATGTGATCTAAGACATACTATAAATGTGGGAGAGCACAGTGGTACGGCCATGTCCTGTATAGGGAACCTGCTGGGGCTGTGCTGCTGAATGCACTTGAATGCCCCAGTTCCACCTTTTATACTTTGTGTGCTTTGGGACTATCTCAGCAACCACAGGAACAAGGTGATAGAACATGTGAAATTAATCAGCATGAGGACACATTAACTTGTCTCCATTATGTCAATATACCTAAAAAAAGAAAATTGGCCAATTAATGTGTAACAATAAGAGGTAATGGATTTAACATTGAGCGAGATTATTATCTGCTATTTTATAAGCAGTTACCTGAAGACACAGAAATCATCAGCACAGAAGTATAGAGAAGACTCAAATCTTCTTTTCTAGATACAAAATATTCTACAGAAAAAGTAATGCAAAAGCTGATGACTTTACTTCAGTCACAGACATTCTGCCTCTGTTGCTTTACTGAGCCAGTGGGTATATCCAGTATAGCTGACAGTACCTGCCTCATGTCACCACCCAAGAAAATGCTATTTTTTCCCTGGTTTATGATCAGTTTTCATTTCAAAGATTTCTCCAAAGCTGACTCCAAATTATCTTCAGGTGTTTAATCTGCTCATATAGAGAAGTCAACAGAATATCCATGATGACTTTTTTTTCCCATAAAATTAGCCATACTATTTGTATCAGAAAGACAAAAATTAGGAAAACATAGCACAGAAAACATACTGGGTTCACACACCATTTTGATTGAAATCTCTCACTTCAGCATAACATTCAGAGCACCCATTGTGTATGAACAGGCCATCCTGTTGCCTCACTGAATTGAATCTGTGATGATTTCTAGGCTTATTTAAAATGGCTGGAACAGGAAGGGAAGGAACCAAAGTTGCCTGGACTGAATCTATCCCACAAGCAGCTTTTCTTCCTCAACTTTGCCCAGGTAAGAACGCTCAGAAACCCACAGACTAGCCTAAAGTTTAAGGAGAAAACAAGTTCCACTTGTAAAGCAATTCACCACTGGCTGCATGCATATTCAGGTTACAGACGTTGCTACTGATTCCCCTTCTTTCCCTATATATCACTTTATTACAGTGCACAGAACAGTAAATTTGCTGAGTTCACTCTCACCCTACAACCTCATTTCTCATAAAAACCTCAAATTCTCATACGTTTCCAGCTGCAGAATAACAGATGTTTGACAGTAGGGGACTTAACATTGTGCCTCCTGGACTGTCTGACTTATCTGAGGAAACACATAGGTGACATTTATTGACAGCTAGTTTATCTATCCCACAGACACTGATAAAACTAAAACTAATTAGAAAAAACAATTGTGTCTGTTCTGCATCCTCTCTAAAACACTCCATCGATACTGTAACAAATAGGGTCACCACTCAGGAACTTTGAAAAATGGGAAGAAAGTGCCCAAATTGAATTTCCCTTAATACTGATCCGCTGGTTATTAATTCTCCTTATCTAGGTCTGGTGTGGTTCCTACAGACCAGAATATGCTAGCCAGTCAATAAAGACAGATGTGCACAGCCCTCTGAAATACAGGTGGGTTTATTTGCTGATTGATAGTATTATTCACTTCAGCCCTTTGCACTGGTAAAGTGCACAAATAGAGAGCAGTGCATCACTAGCAGCTACGTGCTAGCAGCCAAGATAAATTCGGGCTAATGTGCAGAATTTCTCCCTCTGTAGGACACTGCTGAAGAGTATGCTCCTTTACTTAGCCTGGTGAATTCACCAATCTCTAGGGAATGCCTGTTCAAGCATTTCAGTAGTTGTGTCAGCTTTGTTCTTCTTGCAGAGTTCAAGTGTGTGGTGCTCCAAGACTGTAAATGAGTTACCTGACTAAATCACATCGTGAACATAGTTTTCTGTTTTCCAAACCAATTATCTCCACGCACTGTTCCTATATAAATAAGCTTCTTCTCTTTGTTCAGGGTGATGGGATCTTTGCAGAACTTTGAAGCCTTCTCAGAGGTGTTTCACTGTAAGAAAGGCACTGCCATGCATCCTGCAGACAAATGCAGAGTGTGGTAACCAAAGGACTACTGGCAAGAATGACATACACTGGTGACACGGTGAACAGTTCTTGCCAACTACGTGCCTGATGTTCTCCCACTCAGTCACAGCCAAGGCTAATGGTGCAGCTACTGTAGTGAGAATCAAGGAAACTGCAGCACTCAAGCTTTTATGGTTCCACTGGGAAGTATGCAAGCATCTCAGTGACTGATGGGCTGTGCTGAAAGCCACCGTGTGCTCCAGGACACAAACTGTTGGAAATGACATCCTGACTGTTACTAAGATACCACATCAGGGTTACAGAGACTCAAACAAACAAGAACAACTCAACAAACCAACAAGCAACTGCACATCTATTTTTCAGAAAGCAACAATAATTTTAATATGTCTTACAATGGCACCTTCTGAGACCCAGCAAACCTGTTGGAGGTGTTTCACAGAACTGTTTTCTAGTATTCTGATTCAGTTTCTAGTGCATTCTTCCCAAATTCAGGTTAAATCTAGTTTAAATTCTCATGTTGTCTGTCTACGTGCACTTTGATTACTGCTTTTTTGATGTAAGAGATTGCTGTCTGTCTTGACACGTTACCAAGTGAGCTGTGTGTTAAATGCCTGTCAGCTGCTGACTTCATGCAAAGCTGTACTCTTCTACTGCACTTGAGTTCTTCTGCTCCAAAGAGCAGCTGTAATGTGACTCTAAAGTGACTACTGCCAGACAGAAAGTCACATTTGTAGGAATACAGATTCTATTGCTATAGATAAAACTATGAGGTCTCTTCCTTCAGAGATGTATTTTAAAACACATTTATTCTTGTAGAAGTGTATAAAATAGTTTGGGGCAAATAACAAATGTGAAAGTGGAAACAGTTAAGTTATTTTAATCCCGTGCCTTTTCATTTTGTGATAGTCTCTTTTATAGTATTTACACTTGAAAAATGTAATATCATTATTTTTAATTAAAAAAAAAAAAAAGACAACAACACAATAGCCAACTCAGCAAGGATTTTGATCTAGAAATATTTGGGTGACCTTCAGTGAAAGTTCTGCTACGATGATATTTTAAAATGGCAGTGCTTAACAGTACATTTTAAGTACTCTTCCAGCAAACGTTTCTCTTTCAAGGAGAGGGATCACTGGAAAACAAGATACTGACCTCTGGTGCTTAGCTTGTGAAGTGCCAAATCACACTGCATCACAACTTTTGTCTGCACATAACTCACAGAACGACAGGGGAAGAAATGAAAAACCCAGAAGAGAAGCAGCTTTGCTCATCAGAGATGACCTATTGAAGCATTCTGGCCCATGGGACAATAAGAGCAGGCTAAATCACTGAACAAAGCCCTCCAAGTTCTTTTATGAAAGTTAGTGTCACCTCCTAAAGTGAAATTCAGTTACAGGTAAATCACAGCATTTATTGTAGCTAAGAATATATAGCTCAATTGCATTTTACTTCTATCTTAAAAGGAATATCAGAAGAATTACTTTCTCAGAGAATCAGTGCTACCTCAGGGATTAACCACTCGTCCGTGCCCTTCAAAGTCTTGGAGTTAAGTACAGAGTAGGGAGCAAGCAGTCACACAGGGTTTAGTTGCAGGTTTATTTATTTAATCTCTCTTCAAAAGATGAAGAACAGACTGCTCAGCACCTGCCCATGCAGTTGCCTACTGCACACACAAAGCATGAAGTCTGGCTTTTACCTCAGTTAAGAGGAAAACTGCTTCACATCCAATTCTTTTCTGTGTTGCACCTCAGCTGTCTCTACATGCAGATCTATTCCCGGAGATGTGATTCAAATCATTAAGTTTTGTGTTCAGGCTGTGACAGTCAGCTGAGGAGAACTGCACTTGAGCACAAATCCTGACAAAGACCCAGCTTCAAGGCAGGTAAGTAAGAGGAAGAGATGATTTTTCAATGGGAATTGCTAGATTCGTATCTAGAAGTGCCTGAAAACATTAGGATCAACCCACATTAAAAACAAAAAACTAAGAAGGCAAAGAGAAGAGTGCACTACCAAGCTCCAGGAGTCCTTTACACTAAATAAATAGATAAGTGGTAGTCCTAGATTGGATTACACCTGTAGTAGGCTAGGAACTTTATTTTTCTCAGGTGCTACCTATACAGCTATCAACATGATCTAAACCACTTCCTTAGAATGAAGTGCTGTCCAAGCTTTGTCCTGGCCAGATAGTGAGGTTAACCTTTCCTATCACATCCAAAACTGATGCTTCACAGAAAGTCCTTTGACTACTGTATCCCATTTGAAAGAGTTTAACTTCCTTCAGTGTCAGACTGGTTACAAGACAGTCAAGTGCTCTGATAGATCAGCTTTTGTAACTTAATTTGTGTATGGTGGCAGGCAAAAATAAACTGTATTTAACTGCACTTTGTCCATCTTCACTTACTCAGACTTTCTATGCCACACAGCAAAGCTAAATTTCATATTCAGGCCATAAAACCTTTTCTCTTGTGCATCTTCCAATGGCTCTTCCAGCAGGCTGTGACTGCACTGTTCTGAAAACAGCTTCTGCTCAGAGATTCAGCACCACAGTTAGGGGCCTTGAGGAGCCTAGTGGATACAGACTCCACAGCAGGCTCAGGTAGCTTTCCCAGGTAGTTTTCAGGAGTTGTTTGAGGTTTTTTGCTTTGGCATTACATCAGGTAATGAAAACCAAGATGAAGAGCTCTAGATTGCATTGTAAGAAACACAGAATTAACTGTGGTTGGGGAACAGGTTATACACCCCAGCACGTTCCTTACGTGCTGCAAACATATTTTGCTCATGAGACAGATCACAGACATACATGCTCAAGAGCAAAAACATTACATTACAAAAAAAGAGCCTACTAAAGATATGACAAGTATCACAGTGCTAATAACAGTTTTAACCAGGTTGTAATAGCTGTAAGTTTACTCCAAATACTACAGTACTACTAACAAGTGCTACACAATTAGCAGAAGTGGTCCTGGGGCTAGTCAGATTTGCATATAATCGTTATGTGAAAGTACAAGCTGCTGTCATTTGTCACTGCACTCATACAGCAGTTTTGGCCTGGAGAATTATTTTATATTCATTCGCTTAAGTCGTAGCAGAGGGACTATGAAAATGTCTGATACTGATTGTTAGGAAGTTGCTGCCCACTGAGAAACTCAGGCAAATGACAACCATACATATATGCCAAGCAGGGGAAACAGCATACAACTGTGCAGAGGTCAGGTGGAGGAGGTTCACATGGCTGACAATTTAATTACTCCGCAAAATCATTAAGCTCTGGAGATGTGCCATTAGAAGCTCTGGCACATGCAAGTGCTAAAGGGATAATTAAAATATGCCTGGGAGGTTTTATTCCAAATTATTATTACAGCACATGGAAGTTACTCTATTTTTTCGTGTAAGTTTATTATGCCTCCCACCTGCAGAAGAATCTTTCCATCAGTCACTGTGTCTTTGCCAGCACAACCCAAGTGCATAAGCCACGACTTCCCATTACAGTCCCACACGTGCCCTACTGCAGTCATCCCTCCCCTCTCCAGTTACAGCCCCCATATCCTGAGAGCTACCAGTGACCTTGATGAAACAAGAACAGACGTAAGCTCAATTTTAGGCCAACTGAGAATGGCACTGCCTACTGACCACTGTGTTTCTTTTTCATGGAATATAATCACGTGCAGGCAGCAGAATATGGTATATAACCATGTGCAAAGAATGGTTTCTACATACCCATCTTTAGAAGGAGTAATACAGACATGCATACAAAATCTTACAAGCTGCTATTTTTCCTTTCTAAGTTTGGAGAGCACTGCTTCAGTGGTTTCAACAGCTCCTCATAATCTGAAGCCTGGCATACCACAGTATTTTGGACAGATAAGTCTGAGCACAGGACTGAGGTAGTGTCTGGCTGGCAGTCTCTAGACAAGGTTTGGGGGGGAGGAAAGCAACAAAAACACACACATACAAAAAAATCTAGTCATTATTCATACAGTGTTATACTCAAGCATGAACCAGAAAGGACAAGGAGACAGAGCACGGCCCAGAGACCTGACCAAGGGACACGTGCTCCTACCTGAGGTTTCACACTTTCTCAGCAGATGTAGAGTTGTGATGACAGCTTTTTGTAAGGAACACAGTCACCTGGGAAGCCCTGCTTTCATTTTTTTTTCTCTAGCTGCACAGTGAAGTAATGTATTTAGTGTTAGTTAAGAACAAAACTGTTCTAAAAACAAGGGCTACGATACTGTATGTTGACATGCCCAATGTTCCGGAGCTTTCACTGCTGAAATGGGGTTTGTGCACTCCAAGAAGCAACAAGATGCATCTCTGAAACCTGTAGAGCTTTCACACACAAAGTACTTACCCACACATTCGCCCTACTCAGACCAATAGGACCTATCAGCCACTCACAAACAGCACTGTGTTTGTCATCTGTAGTAGTTTCCAGGCTAAGCCACATCCAGCATGTCTGTATCTTCCCTCTTTAGTGAACAGTCCACTGCAGCCACCAACACCCCTCGCCCATGGCACCCCAACAGCTGAGCCAGCCAGCACCTAACGGACAGAAACTGCAGAAAATACTTCATCCTAGCGGAAAAAATTCTGCTCACAGAGGCGTTCAGCTGCGGAGCTGATTCCAGTTTGTATTTCTAGCTATTCAGAGCTTTGTTATCAAACCTAGACAAATTCGGAACCCACGTTTACCGGAATGGGGAAATGAAGTTTTCCCTTCTCCCATGCTGCCACCTGGTGGCAAATGAGGCTCCAGCACAGCGCAACGACGCCTCGTGTGCTCGTACAGGGACTGCCAACTCCAGAGAATGAGAGCAGGGGACGACACCGGGCAGCAACCCCTGCTGCACCCCCACAGCCCACACTGAGCTAAAAAGCGCTGACAGGATAAGGTAGCGATAGCACGTGGCAGAACGAACCATTCCTGGTCATAACAGATGAAAACCTGCACCAGCAGGGAGCCTGAGATTTCTGGCTAACATAACTGGATAACAGATTTCCAGCCAGAACTCCACCTGCTGTCACAAACAAACTGCAGAATTACATTCATCGCTTCTCAAAGTCCTTCACAGGGCTTGCATAGGCACAGCTTTATTACCATGATCAGTACTGATGCCACACATTCTGCACTAAGCTGTTTCCAGCTGTGGGGCAGCCTGTGGATGTTTCCTGTTGTGAAACACCGCTGTTTCAGAAGCATCTGTGTTCCACACTCTGAGCTCTCAGAGAAGAAATTAGAAGGCATTAGAGGACGCACAGCACTGATGTGATCACGGCTGTTTCCTGTCAGTGTCAGGTGAGAGAAGTGCAGGACAGACTCAGATCCCAGCTGATGGTTGGGTTCGAGTGGCCCAGGTGAGCTTTTGGGAGGGGCAGAGCCTAAGGAGGAGCTCTATATGATTCAGCTAAGAGAACATGCAAGTAACAATTGCTTACCTCCTGGGGGTGAAGGTGTAAGGCAGTCGTGTGATGGGAGTCATGAGAATACACAGACACGAAGGGGAGCTCCTTCAGCTTTAAAAAATACCAAACTTCTTTAAGTCTGACGTGTGAGTGCTTCTCAGGGACCCACATGGCTACATATCCCAGAGAAGAGAGGACCCAGAGGAAAGCTGCACACAGATGCATTTTATTTCTCTACAAACACAGAGACGCATACACAGTATGCACGTAAGCCGCAGGGCTGTCCCAGCAATGGGAGAAACACTATCCACCATGAATTACACCACTTAATACAGACAAAAAGTCATTATTATAATGAAGATGCTAGAAAAAGCATAACTTACACCCAAAATATATAACATTGACCAAACGAGCAGTTTATCTACTCTTTTCTTTAACATAAAGCAGTAACACGTTATTTTTCTAAATCGAAAAAGCAGCAAAATAGTAGAAATATTCCACATAGTTTCCTAGCTTCAGTTCATCCATCACGCTTTATGTACTAGGACTATCAAAGAAGAAGAATCCAGGACAAAGCAAACATCACCTTCGACACTGTACACGTTATGAGCAAATGGGAGGCTGTGGAGTTTAATTACGTGTGCATGAACCGAAGTTGCACATTTATCCTCCAGAATGACTGAGCAAACCAGTCAAACCAGAGCAAAGCCAATGGCCCTTACATGCAATATCAGTGAAATTCTCCTACTGCAATTCTTGCCCATCACAAACGTAACTTTACAAAAATACCCTCCTTCACTTGGAAGACATTTGCCCCTAGACTGGGCAACACACTGCGTGCTGCATCACCAGCACCCACACAGCTTCAATACCACACAACAGAATGCCTGAGCTTTTGCCAAAGGATCCCTTAAAGTCAAAAGCAGGCCATTCTTTTCACACATAAATAAAATATATGGGGAAATAATGCACCCTACAGAAGAGAGGATCAGTGCTGGACTATCAGATGCAGTCAGATTCTTCCTCTGGACTCTAAAAGGCAAAGGTTCACAAAGAGAGCTTCCCTGACTACCAGGGCCTCCAGAGAGTAACAGTGGCTTTTGGCGATGCTTGCTTCAGGGTGCAGGGCTTGCTGGGGGAAAAGGAGAGCTCTGGAGCAGCTGACTGGCTCTTCTGGAAGTGACTTAGCAGCTTGGTCTGTGTTTCAGTTCGCACTTTATGAAGAGAGAGGAAATGGAAAGCTTCTTGCAAACACCGAGAATAGCCCTCTCTGAAGTCAAACTGAGAGCTTTTATGGAAGGATCCTGAAGCTAAGGAAGGGAAGAGAGAGGGGGAAAAAAAAGTAGTTTAGAGCAATTGTTCATGGCTAGAGATTCACAAACTGTAAACCTTTATGGTAAACTAGAGGCAGAAGTAAACTTGATACTCACTCTTCATTTGCAGCTGGCTCTGCTGCTTCAGGTAGCTGACAGTCATCTCCAGGATGTCGGCTTTCTCCAGCTTGGAGTTGGGTTGGTGTCTCTGGAACTCCTTCTCCAGGAGCAGCTTCAGCTGCTCGATGCTGCTGTTAATCCGGTCACGGCGCATCTTCTCCACCACTGGCTTCCTGAGCTGTAAAAAGCAAAGGGAAAGAGACTCGCTTTAGATCTCCTCTCTGTCATTTCACACTGTTCCTAAACAATGTGGACCAGTTCCTCAGCTTTCAGAAACTGCCATGAGAACAGCTGAGAGCATGGCTCCAAGCTGCCTCACTGAGTCTGGACTTACTTTGTTTTTCTCCTTTGGTGTCAGCAGGTTGTCAGGCTCCATGAAAACAGCGCTGGGAGCCATCTGTCCCGAGAGGGATGTCTCAGAGTGGAAGTCCAGGAGAAATGTGTTGCTGGAAGCTGCCTCTGCCCTGTATTTATACTTTGCAGCCTTCCTGAGAGTCTGTGGGTCTGCAGCTTGGTGGAGTTTCCCACACTCTATGGCCAATCAGAGAGATAGGCAGCACAATAGGAGAAGCATCTATTCTTGCATGCTCCAGTGCCAGTGAATAGCCCGGGGATAATGACCTTCCCCCAGATGAGCAGGTGGGGAGTGCGTGGTACGTGAAAGCCAGGGATCAGAATTACGTGTCAGAAGCTGGGAAAGAGCTGGCCTTCAATGGGCAAAGGCTGCTGACTAATGCCTGAGATCAATGGCATTCCCAGCACAGGCCGTGGGCCACGGGTGTGGAGGAAGGAGGAGGGCAGCCCCGTGCGGGCTGCGTGGGGCCACACTGCTCCCGGGGCTGCAGGAGGCACACGCTGAAGCGTGCACTGATGCACATGCACACACGAGCAGCTCCTGGCTTCCTGAGATGAAGAGCACAATGTCTTTAAGGCAGTATGCCTTGTCCTCAAAGTAAGCCACAGGCACACTAGTTCTGCCCGAGTGAAACAGAAAACAGCTTTTTCAGCTTGCCTCACTGCAAAGAAATATCTTTAAATGGGAGTACACACAGTTATCTAGAAAAGTTCCTATTTTGATTACTGTTCTCTTTCCTTGAGATCTTATGCACCTCTTTGGAGTGCTCTCAAGCCCTGTCACAAGCACTCACTGTTGTTTTCAAATATCTGCAAGATCAATCCAAGAGAAATATCTGAATCTGGGGATCAGCTCAGTCTCATACTGCTTTCATTTGGTCAGTGCACAAAGGAGTTCAAAACAAATTCACAGAGCCCATAAAATTGTTAGAAATCAAGATTCTGATTCCTCACTATTTTCTTCTGCAAAGTCTCTGTTCAGAAAGAGTTAACTGTGTTGTTATTTGCATCCTATAAACAAATGCCTTATTTATGAGCTCCAGCCACACACAAACAGCCACAGGGAATGGCAGCAGAGCGTTTTCTGCATTCTCTACACACACACCCAAGACCTGCACGGAGAAGAGCTGCAGAAGGGCAGAGCAGGCCACGAGCCATGCACCTGAGCTCTGCCAGCCCTGGATTCACACCAGGTGTGCACTGCAATCACATGAGTTCAGCTCCCTTTTCTGAGAGCTTCAATGCAAGGACCTACATGGGAGTGGGAATTGTCAGACAAATTACAATAAAGTAATGCCAGGGTTTATGTTTGGGGGTCTCTTGCTGAATCAGTGAGGGTACTACATAAATACTGTGTCTGCATTAATACTGTTTGTGTGTTCATCTATATACTGACACATATATATATATGATCATGCACGTACTTTAACGTGAATACATATACACACGTCTACATTTCTCTCTGACCCTGCAACTCATGTATTTGTTTGCCCAGGTAAGGCTTAAATGACCTCTTCCAGGATCTGCTGTTCCATCCCCATTGTACTGTTGCTGAATAGGCTCCCTTCTTTGCGTACAGAGCAGCAGCTGTTGGGCTCTGACTCTTTTATGTCAAGTTGTGGGAAAGTTTTTGTGACACCATTTCACATGTTCTCCTCAAAGCTTGTGGATTATCTCTGAGCTCATGTAATGCCACCTCTGAATCCAATCTTTCGCTCTGTGCATCCCTCTTGGGGAGATTCTCTGAAAGAGAAACTCCTGAGTACTAACTCATTTTTTGAGCTCATTAATCAAGTGCACAAAGAATAAATGTGGCAATGCTGTGATCAGGAGGGTCTGCTAGCAATTCTGCTAAAAACAGCCTCAGTTTCCCAGATTAATCCACCAGTAAACAGCCTTAAAAGCCAACATTTCCTCTTGCAGTGCAAGTTGCCCTAAGAGGCACTCCAGTTTTAGATTTACACAGGTGTTCAATGCCAGATACCTTCCCTGCAACCACCCCCAGCACAGAACTTTGAAACCTCACCTCAGGTTCTCAGGAGCCTCTGCATTATAGGGTTGCTGCACTGCAGGACTTTTATTCTGGGGGAGGATGTATGAACTTCCCATAGCACAGCAGATGTGTGACTTGGGTCACTTGGTCTGCCTTCGTCTTTCTTACCACATGAGTGAGCTCTGGCTGTGGTGGGGATCTGCTGTGTGCTGCTGAAGAAGTGAACATGAGAGAGGGCAGAAGAGCCCAGTGGGGCTGCTGCTGCCTGCACCAGGACTGCTGCTGCAGCCCCCTGCCTTACCTCACAGCTGCAACACGTGGCTCAAGTGAAAAGAGACTAAGAAAGCAATCATCATCATCATCATCATCCCTAGAGTAACGATAACAGAGTCTTTACACTAAGGATCATGAATTCTCAGTCACACACCTTTTAATACGATTCCAAACATACACAGTATTGGACAGAAAACTTACTAGGATCCCAAGATACTGGATCTGAATGTTTGAAATATGGCATGAGTAATGCCCCAGAACCTGTGCCAGATGTTAGCTCTGAAGGAAGACTTAAGGATGCTGCTGCTCTCCCAAGTCTTGATGCTCACTGCCCCCACTGCTTCTCTCCTGCTACGTGCTGCCCAGATGGCCTTTTGGGAGCAGGGTTTCCCACTGAACATAATGCAGAGGCAAGCACCGTTGCTAATGCAGTTTGTAGTCAGGCACACTTCCTTTGTGACAGGAATGAATATAGTTAAGAAATGGTGTGGGAAACTCAGAGGTACACCAACTTCCATGGCAGTATGTTAGAAAGTCATTGAGAATGCCAAAATGTTGGGAGCAATGGCTCAGAGAATGGCAAATGCAGCAAAATTTAGATTTCACAAGTGCTTTGTCCTAAAAATCATAGTAGGGTTACTAAGGTTAAAAAAATAGGACTGATCCAGGTTTTAGAACTATTTGGGTCCTCACTGAAGTCAACGGGAACTCTGGCCTCCACAAAGAGCAAAGCAGACTGCTGCATTCAGCCTGCAGGCTTTGTACCTCCAAAGCTCCTTTCTGATCTCTGTGTGCACAATTCCCTCTCCACCTACAAAGAAATTCATCCAAATTCTAACCAGCAGAATCTGAGCCTTAATTTTCCCCCTGTCAAATATCAGTACTGGAATCTGGTCTATTGTTCCCTATTTTGTTCCTCCACACATCACTTCACAGGTCATATGTATTAACGAAGTCATTCCCCATAGAATGACTGGTATAAAATCTGAGCTAATTTTCATAGTAGTCAAGCTCCCAGCAAGCACCAGCAAGACATCTGCACAAAAGCAAGCATCAACTCTTCAGGCAAAATAAGGCCTGGGTGATCTGTACCTCAAGGTACAGATCTTCATGGTCCAGAAGAACCATCTTTTGCTCTTAGTGCTGTGCAGCAAAGAGATGCAAAAATGCAAAGCTTCGGTGATGGGTGCCTGAATGGGGCCTATACTGGTGGTGTTTTAAAGCTCAGTATTTCCAAGCTTGTTCAAGGAATGGCACTGAGTGCCAGGTGGAGCTAGGGAGCAGTGCCCTGCTGTACCAGTACAGGTGATGTGCTGTACTTTCTTTTTTCGATCATTGTGGCAAACTTTTATCAAGCACAAGCCAGTCTTTTATAAGGAGGCAAAAAAGAATATGTGGGTCAGAACTCTTAGTGCAGGTCAAAACCACATCTGCTGCCTTCAGAGAGACAATTCCCTTTGACCTTACTGGTGGAAGAGCAAGGTTCTGCTCCTGCAGCTCATTCCTCAGCCATTTCCTTTCAGCTCTTCCCCACTCCACTGTTTGGCAGTCCCCGTTCGGAGCTGTCACAATTTCTGTTTCTCTGCATGGCTTTCTTCACTTTCTTCCTTTTACTCAGACCTAATTTTCCCCTTCAAGCAGGATTTTATAATCTGATTTTTCGTTCTCTTACTCTTTTTCCCGTCTGTCACAGGCAGATGTGGTCTGAGGACAGGAGTGCCTTACAGCCACTCAGACTGTGTGAGTTTGGAGTCCCTTCCAGTTTCCCACACTGCTCTCCCATTCACTGCATTCAGGCAGAGGATAAAGGAAGTGTGCCATGCTACAAGCTGAATTAGAAATGGTGTTTGACTTCCTTTTGTACTTCACAGAAACCTTGCTCTGGGTAGACCATCTGCATAGCACTCACAGTGGAGAAAACCATTGATCAAGGCCTGTCAGCCCAGCTGGGGGAACTTGGGAAAGTAATTCCTTGTGCCACTTCAGTTCTTTAGGGCTTAACATCTGGCTGCAGGGGGAGGCGACAGTTGATGGTTTAACAGTCGTGCTTCCTTTCAAGTTTGGGATGCTGTTTTGATCCCCTATAAGCCTTTCTGAAATCCAGTTTTTAATAACATGGAAAGCATCCACAAGACCAGGAATAATGCACTGGCTTTACATTTTCAAAGCGCTTTACAAATAACAACTAATGAATTCTCAGCAACCTCCTCTGCGAGTTAAGAATGTATTATTAGAAAAGTTTTTTACAAAGGCAGAAAATGAGACAGAAAGGAGAAACCAAAATTGCAGTATTTCAGATAGCCTACTGGCTGCAGTCCATTCAAGACTTTTGTTCTGCAAAGATGCTCAGAGCCCACTTTTGTTTTAACTGGCTTTATTATCTCTGAATAGCTGCCAGCTCCCCATCCTATGGGAGAACAGGGATTACCTGCATGGACCACACTTGGAGCAGTGCCCCTCCTAGTTCAGCAGATGCTAAAGTCCTTTGCACTCAAGTTCAGTAGTGGCTTTTGCTAATGTGATTCAGTACAATGTATTCAAGCTGACAAAAGAGCTGAAAAGGAAAATGTACCCAAATGCTCAATCAGGAAATAGTTAATGATCAAATCAACAGAAATTGACTTGATCTCTCTGGAAAGTAAATCAAGATTTAATTTGTTTATTCATGCTCCTAGGGACTCACCAAAATCTCAGTGTTGAACTGCAGCTGTCCCCAGTCCTAGCACAGAGCTGTCTGTCAGCACCACCTAGTTCATCCAGCTGCATCCCAGCAGTTACAGCTATTCTGGGACTGAGACTCCTCAAAAGGGACAATACACTGTGCCCTGAATTACATCGACTCTTTGTAAGAAGCTGAAGAGTTTATAAGAGAATTTCAGGTCCTTGGCAGCTGGGCTGGATAAACCAAGGCTTAGAAATGCAGAAGGATCCATACTGCTGCAGTGAACAAAATCCAGTGCTGCCTGTCTGTGGCTGCAGTGTTACATGCTGACCACTGTTCACAGTAAAAGGTGTCTGGACATACAGACCCCAGCAGCAGCTCTTGGGGCTCCACACCTGATTCGTGCCCACAGCCTGCAAATGCTCATGGGCACAAGTGCATGCTGCCAGCTACACAAGGTGGTGTTCTGCAGGTCCCAGTCCTATTCACAATCCTCTCTACACTGTCTTTTCTTTAGGGTGAGGCCCTTCTTGTTGCACAAGATTCCCTTGACTCTGAACTCTGACAATGTGCCTTGCACAATGATACGATGGTGAGGGCATCCAACTCTACCTTATGAGCTCTTAGTTCCTGCATGTGTCCCTCTGCCATGCTTCTCAGCTACAAAGTGGGCTACCTCACTTTTGCAAAAGCCCTGCCAGGCAGACATGTCTTCATCCTGCTGCCAATTCAACATGTCCAATACATATCTCAGCCTGCAAAATGCACCTGGTGCCAAGGTTGGAGCCAGCTCTGAGCTCCAAGACATTTACTTGACACAAGCCCATTTCATTCACAGCATGGCAGCAGACAGCCACCAGCAGAGGAACTACGTGCCCTGGCTGGGCTCGAGGGAAGGGGATGCCACACCAGGGAGAAATCCACTGGAGCACAAGGAAGAATCAGCTTCACTTTTCACATTTGTTCTTGAGGTAGGGAACGATCACATGGATACCAGGAAGGTGTGTGGCTATCACCTGCCTCACCACTCCCCTTCCTAGAGTTGAGTGATTAATTAAGCACTCTTCCTGAGATGGGAACCACTGCATT
Organism: Cyrtonyx montezumae; assembly: GCF_038088225.1. NCBI lineage: Eukaryota > Metazoa > Chordata > Aves > Galliformes > Odontophoridae > Cyrtonyx > Cyrtonyx montezumae. Next base: position 1,335,330 of record NW_027071948.1, read on the forward strand.
CCTGAGATCATAGCTAACAGAGCACTAATGGAGTAACTACAGAGCAAGGTGTAGCTGAGTCCCCTGATAAAGACAGAAGGATAGGCTATTTTCTGTGACTGTTTTATAAGGGTTGCTGAAGGAGGGTGGTAAACACGTAATATGGTGGCTCCCCCCAAGCCTGCTCCCAGGGCAATGTGTTCCTTTGAGACATAATTGATTCCTGCCATCAGGCACCAGCCTGCTCTCCCCCAGGGTCAGCGCTTTCCCACATCCAACCCCATTATCCCACAGACCATGCCTTTTGTACAACACACTCCAGCTATTCATGTGCAAAGCAGCTGTAATCCCCAGACCTTTCAGAGTCAATATACCAGGAAATAATAAATCCCTCTTGTGCACTCTTGAATATGCTGAGAGGTGACTTGTGGGAATTTCAGTTGGGCAGAAAAATAATAAATTCTTAATTTTTAATTATTTTTAATACTCATTGTAGAAAGACTATGTCATTGGGTGTCTGACTATTTCAGCATCAGCCACACAAGCAGCTACAGAAATTGCTTTTGCCTCTAACAACCCTGAAAATGCAGATCACGTTTTGTCAAATGTTTCTTAATGATAAAAGCCAACTTATGCACCAGGGAATAGCCATACATTAAGTTCAGGGTCTAAGGAAAACCTAATTTAAGAGGTTAAACATGTAAAGAATGTATTTTACCATAATTAAAGACATTTTTTGCCATGGCTCTAATGTCTAAAGAAGGTATGATAATGAAACATTGGTATTCCACTCAAACACAGTACCCTGTGGTGCAAACCTGTGCCCCGCATGCTCCTGCCTGCAGAGAGTCCACAGAACAGTTCCCTTTTCACTTTGCTCTCACAGGCGTTTGGCAGGATCCCCAAGCAATGCCTCTTCTGACAATGCCAGGAAAGGCTCTCTAGCACCCACCACAGTTCCTAACAGGGCTCTGTCGAAACGTCCAGTAGCACTGCTCCTATTTCCCAAGGGAGCACCCCGAGGCACAGCATAGCAGAGCAACCAGCCAGGGCTGCAGCTGAGCTCAGTACTCCTGCAGCCACCCAAGTGTGATCCAGCATCCCCACCCCCCTGCCCCACGTTGCCCCTTTCTCCTGGTAAACAGATTCCTGAGTAAGTGCAGCCTGCATGGCAAAACACGGGCTTTTCAGCCTTACTCAGTGAAAAAGCTGTGTGAGTTCATAGTGCCCTGACAGAAGCACAGGCTCCACAAAGGAGTTATTAGCACCAGGCTGTGTGGGTTTGAATTTCTCTGCGTTTCCCATACTTTTCCCCTATTGATAACATTTCTTGTAGGGACAATAGAAGTGTGCCTTGCAACTACTCACAACATTAGTGATGGTGCTTGAACCTGAATGATTTAAAGGGAAAGAATCCAACTCCCAAAAGACCATCTGGCTATCAGCTATAAGACAGCAATAAAGGTCAGGCCTGCTTCCCAGGAGTCAGGAAAAAGATGTCCTCTGACACTGAGGAGTCTCCTAAATCTAACCAGCTTGGTACGTGCCTACCTGTCACCTCCTAGCTTCAAGGCCTGACACCAGTGCTCACTTGCTAAAAGGGAGAATGCAGGGCACCAAGTTTTGGAGGAAATACAATCAAAGGCTAAAGAAGAAAGGGCAACATCTAATGACAGCTGGCAAAAGCTATGGCATGGTCTCTGAGCTGTATCTTATCTTGTACCACAATCCTTTGACCAGTTCAAAGTGTTCATGAGATGACTTGTCTCCTGGCTTTCCCACAACACAGGAATAAAGGGCTCTGAAGACAACATCTGCCCTTAACAAAGAGCTAAGCCCATTCAGGCCCTTACAATGAAAACCATGAAGCTGGCTATTTCAGTGACACTTCCTTCCATCCTGTCAACTCCTCGTCAAACTTGGGCTTCGTTTAAGGATTTCCAAATAATAAGTTGTCCTTGGTTGTCTTACCTCACCTCACTGTTTCCACTTCCAGATCCTCAGGTGTATTCCATGCACAAGTGGCACGCTGCGAGATGAGCACACCTCTGTCCCCTGCAGGTCAGCTTTGCTCCAGCAGCTTTTGACTGTTTTCAGTGCTGCCTCAATACACACTGCAATCAGACAAAATCAGAGTTGAATTAAAGCATCCACAAAGATTCGTTCACTTTCTTGCCTTTGCCACAAAGGAACACTTGCTTATTTTTTTAGTGAAATGTTTCATGCACATAAAAGCAAGTAGCACTACCTCCATTTTCCAAAAGAGAAATAATGATATGGTAAAGACCACACAGCAGGGCAGCACTGTGCTGGTTGAGCTCTCTTGGCAGGTCCAGCCCACTGCAAGGCAGGGGATGATCCTGGGTGTGATGAGAAGATGACATGCCACAAATCCCAGGAGAACTGGAGATAGGCTTCAGGTACTCAATCCCCTGGACAACCTATCTCTGCCTTCTCAAGCTTGGGGCTTTGGGACTGAACTTTAGAAAGAGACAGACTTTACGATTTCCATTGGATTCCTATTCCCTCTTTATTCAGCTATCCACCATCCTACCACCTGACTTCAGCCTCCCCAAAGCATTTAGACATGCCAGGCCAACACACTCATTGTTTCACACTGATAACACATCAGCTCACGCATGACTGCAGGAAAAATAAAAAAAGTGCAGTGACTGCATGGGCAAGTACAAACGTGCACACATGTCCCAGCAAACTGCAGCTAGGAGGCTGGCTGGGAAGTGTGCCCTTCAGAAAGAGTAGTGAGATGTCCCTGGTGCTGTTGATTTGTACCCTCAAAGCGTTCCCTGCTTTCTTGTCCTACCTTCCCCCAGAAGCGTGCCTCCTCCACGCCACACATGTGACTGGCACATGCAGGGACTCAGGAACACCACTGAGCACAGACAAGCAGCTGGAGGGTCAGTGTTTTCCCAGATCCCTGGGCAGCAGAGCCAGGCTGCACACTCCACCAGTCGGTGTGGGCAGAAGGTTATTCTCCCCAGGGCATTTAGGATCAATCCACCGTGCACTGATGGATGCTTCCCCCATTGTGCAGCTGCGTGCCTGGATTGGCTGAATGGCTGTGGGAAACACCAGCAACCTCCAGACTCACATATCTGCTAAATGCTTCAGTGTATAAATAGAGGTGGTCGGACACTGCCAGAGCACAGCCTCATGCTCAGCACAGCAGCCCACGTGGACAGGCTGCACCCAGGGCTGACAGCACCTGGGATGGCTCCCAGTAATGCCCTCATGATCCACACGGATGAGAAACTGGTGCCAAAAGAGAAGAATAAAGTAAGTAGAACCCCTGACAGGATCATACTGGTCAGGACTGGTCTGCACCCTGTGCAAGGCACTGCCTCTTTCAAACATGCATTACATGGGAAAAGATAAGAGAAGGAGGGAGAAGATGACCTTGGGGAATACAAATGGGAGGCAGCAAAGGAGATATTTTTTAAATGAATATGAGCGGGCAGCAGGTAGGCAGCATGGCAAAGATCTCCCACCAAAAGAAAGCGTCCTTGAACTTTGTGTGTATCGGGAACGGTCAGAAGGCAAAGCAGGTCAAGCCCCAGAAAATCTCTAATAAGTGCACCATTTCTTTTACAGCTCAGGAAGCCAGTGGTGGAGAAGATGCGCCGTGACCGGATTAACAGCAGCATCGAGCAGCTGAAGCTGCTCCTGGAGAAGGAGTTCCAGAGACACCAACCCAACTCCAAGCTGGAGAAAGCCGACATCCTGGAGGTGGCCGTCAGCTACCTGAAGCAGCAGAGCCAGCTGCAGGAGCCAGGTGAGCACACAGCACCATCCCATCACGTGCTCCCATGGGCCTCTGCTGTCCCAGAGATCGCTGGGATGCCTCACCCCACACCCAGGCCCACGATCAAGGCTCATGGACTCAGGCTACTGACAGAAGTTTCAAGCATGAGTCGCCACTGTCCCGTGCTTTGATAATGATCTTACTCTATTTGCTTTTTTCTTTCTTTTTCAAGCATTCATTCACATGAACCCAGAGCAGGACTTCAACAGTGGATACCTGCGGTGCTTAAAGGAAGCGATGCATTTTCTATCCTACTGTGAACCCAAGAAGGAAACTCAGGCCCAGCTGATCAAGCATTTCTGCAGAGCTCAGATGGGTGCAGACGTCACGCGCTCTCCTGCCACGCGCAGTGCTCCTCGGTCACCCTGTGCACTTGCCAGAAAGCAGCCTGCCCAGAAAACTGCAGCAGTGGCTCACACCATCTGGAGACCCTGGTAGACCTGCAGATGAACTTTGCTTTATTCCTATGTTTTGCTTAAAAATATATATTTATATAGAGAGAGAGGAACTTGCAATTTAATAATCCCTCTTCGAAGTAGGAAACATTGCTTTCCAAAGGTGGGAGGGGGAAGGCTTTGTTTTTCTGTTATGAGAAATGAAGGTTGCTAAGTCGTTTCCCTTCACAGTGAAGGATTGTGTATTTGTAGCAAATCTGCTGCTCCTGCCCGGGGCTCTAAGCCAAGGACGGGGCCAAGCTCTGCAGCAACCTGGAGCGACCGCCCTTCACCTCCACCTCGCCTCTCCTGGCTGCAAAGCTGCCGAGGGAAATCTTTCCATGAACTCCCTGGGTCATTGGTTCAAGTGCTGCAGTGTGGGCAGACAATGTCCTGACCTTCCTAAAGAAGGAGCACTTCTGAGAATGTACTTTGTATCATAAAGAGAGCACTGAGCTCTCCTTCTGAGTGAAAGTGTTATTCAGAAACAAGGATGCTTCTGAAGTTCCTATGCTATTCACAGCGCAATTTCTTACAGATCATTATTATGATAACAGAGTAGGGAAAATTCTCTAAATATCCTGTGTGTGCTGCTCTCCATGGAGGGATAATTGGTGCCTTTTGTAAAGGAAATACCTGTAATGTATTTTGGGTGAGGGTGGGGGGGGAGGGAGGCGATCAGTACTGTACAAAGCATTTCACTGAACATGCTAAAGAGCTTAAGAAGCTTTTATAAAGTTCTGATGTATTCATTCTCTGTGATGCTCAACTTCAGTGTCTTTGCTGTACAATACAATAAAAAATGGTTTTAGTTCTTAATCCTTTGGTTTTCAACGATCAAAATGGATAATGCTCTGCAACTCAACATTGCACACAGACCCCTGCAGTGGGGAAGCAAGCAGAGATGCCATTTCCGAGCCCTTCATTCCAGGACATAGTTTCTATCTGTGATGTACACTTGGCAGAGCAGGATTTCAGATCCTGCAGAGAAGCATCTCCAGGAAAAGTGATCAGAACCAAAACTGGAGGTGAAAGGGAAGGGGCAAACTGAGTGGTGTAGCCCCAGATACCTAAGAGCAACCTATCCAGACCACAGCAAATCACTTATCTCACAACCAGATTATTTCCCCCTCATTCCTCATGAATTTGCTCACCAATCTGAGCTTGGTCCCTTGCTTTCTGTCCTATTAAGAGGTGCTAACACACAAAACTATGGCTAAAAGGCCATATCATTTGACAGCAATCAAAAATTAAAACAGCACTTCCTCTCCTAAATCATTTCCCCCTAATTTGACTTATTTTTTTTTCCCTGACACCTACCTAGGGTCCAAAGCACACCAAGAATGAGGTCTGGTGCCTCAGGAGCTAAGAAACTCCCCCAGGCTTCAGAGTGCCCCCTAGCCTCCTGTGGAAGAGACACTTTCTCTGCCAGCTCTCTTTTACATGGTCCTCCCTTGTTTTTTTTCACCCCAGCTCAATTCAGAGCACAAATCTGGTATATCCTCTTACAGGAGATTTACACGAGGCTGCCTACGTGCCCTGCACCAGCTGGGCGACCTGAGCTAAGTGGGATTTGCAGAGGCACAGTGCCTGCATGCAGCCTCAGCTCCAGCCCTGAGCATGGACCACACGGTTCCTCGCTCCTGAGCAGGATGAGAGCTGCACATGCCCTCCTCCCACACAGCCAAAGAGAGGCTGGGCATGGTGAGCAAGCAAAAAGGGGTCGAGAGGGTATTTGTAGAAGCAGGAAGAAAGGTGTGAGAAAGGGATCCTAAAGCCACCCTTGAGCACTGTAACACCAGCAGCATCACCTAAACGCAGCACTGCCCACAACATTCACTCTCTTCTCCTTAGCACAGTTCGCATTCCTCATATGGTTGGGACTCTTCACTTTTTTTTTCCTTCTCTTCCAACTAAAATTACCCTGCCTACTAATAAGTTCACAACATGATGATTTAACCACAATAAAACACTGATTTGGATATATGATAGAACCCTCTTATTCTATCAGATATAATAATAGCACAAAATTCCATTGGCCAACACCCCCACCTCCCACCAGACTTCCTGGGAGGGATGCCCTTGAAAAAAGTGCATTTTTTGTTTTTATTTCTTAAGTACACTTCTTTACACTAAAACCTACAATAGTCACGCTTGTCCAGTGGCTGCTTATTTAAGGGTCAAACTCAGATTGTCCAACTGTTTGCAAGCCCTGCTACGTGCACCTGGCTGGTACCTGACCTGTGATGGACCCCTGGCCACCTCGACACACCACAACCTTGTGCTGTACCTCATTATGGCTGCACGGCCTTCAACCAGAACACACAAGCCAGGTGAGTGCTGTTGGATCATCCACCTGCTAACCATGCACAAGATGGGTTTCTGGCACCGTTCTGCAATTCACCAGGGCTGATAGCAGTGCTGAGGCAGATCTGTCTTTCCTAACGAGGCACTCAGTAATTCAGAGGAGATATTCTTAGCTTTACTGGTTGCTTAGTGATGTTGAAAGTCACCACCTCGCTGCGCTCAACCTGCCTTTCTCAATTAGTACAAGCCTCTGCATCCCAACGACACTCAAGCTGTTCATCCACGCCTGTGTATTTTTAAACCACACCCAATTAAGGCAGGGACCAGCCAGGGGCTGGGGCAGCTCAGCCCCACTGCCTGCAGTGAGCTCGTGCTGGGCAGCGTGAGGAAGGCGGCCCAGGGTCCATGCTGGGTGTGAGTGCAGTGCTCCTGCTCCCTGCCAGCCAGGGGCTCACCGCTGCAGCTTCACCTCCCCAATTACTGGTGAGCGAAAAGCCAGACCTCTGGCTTCACCCTTCCCAGCAAAGCAAAGGTTATGTTTACAATTTATTAATTATTATCACTTATAATAATTGAATGCAAAGCTTCTTATCGCTCCTCTGTCCCCTGGGGTTATGCTCCCCTGCCCCAACACATTCCTGCCCCTCGGGAAGATGTTGTTTATTATGCTGATCCCACAGCCCAGGAATACTCTCTTGACAAAGCCCCTATTAACCTCAGAGTGTGGGCCTGAGTTTCTCGGAGTTTCCCACACTTTCTTCCCCATTTATGACATTCAAAGGGACCACAAAGGAAGCGTGCCTCACAACAGCCCGCATTAGTGACGCTCTCTGGCTGCGCATTGTGGTGACCAGCAATTCCTGTCCTGATAGGCCATCTGGAGTGCTATTTTCCCAAGGAGCACATTGATCGATCAGTATTATGTGAGCCCTTTTAAAACTTGGGAACGTTATGCTCTTTGACACTAAATAGGTGTCTTGAGAGGGGGTGTCAGAAAGATTTTAAACCATTTAAGGAAGGCAAAAAAAAAAAAGTAATTATTTCTTTAAAAACACCATCAAAAGCATTTCTGAGTCGGGCTGACATGAATATAGGAGATGGTCTAAAACAAAGATGCTCTACAAGTGCTATGGAAAAGCAAGGTGTAAGCCCCCAAGCCCTGGGCACACAGCAGCACTCCAGCAGCACCAGCAGACCACCTGTCTGGATATGGATGAACTCATGGGAGGCTCTGAAGAGCGTTTGGGAGTGACAGAGGAACCACTAAGAAAGCAAGGCCCTGGGTCCACACAGCACATCACCCTCTGAGAAAAGGAATTACTGTGCCACATTCAGCCAGCTCTGTGCGTTTGGTAATTTGGGGGACACGTTTCCATTAATTCTGAGCCCTTCTGCCAGCCTTCCTCTGGCTCCACACAACAGAGCTGCACATCCCTGTCAGAGAGGGGAAGGACGGGATGAGGGCCTGGACCACCAACAGGTGTGAGAGGGACACACCAGGAGCTGAGCCCCAGCAGAGCAGGCTGCTCACAGAGGCTTTAGTACAGAGCAACCCACCTGCCTCCAGCACAGGAGTTTTTCCCTTACTGATGCATTTCCAGAGGGCACATCCCACATGGTCTGCACTCTAGGGATGCTCCAAGGAGGTCCTTAACCTGACATTCACGTGGGGAAGTATCTTGTTGCCAGTAAGTCTCCAGGCCTCAATAATCAACACAAACCTTAGGGGAAAAAAGAAAAAAATAAACCAAAGAGAGACTTGTTTCTCTTTGATTCATCCCGAGCTACCACGGTAGGTGAGGCAGATCTGCTGCCCTTTCAGGGGGAGGGAAGCTGGGGCTCAAGCAGCGGGGGCTGTTGTTTTGTGCACGCTGCAAGGCGGCTTGCCTGGTTCACCATTCAAATCAGATGGTGTGAGCCTGCAATTCCAAGGGTTTCTCACATTGCCCCATTCACGGTGTTAAACTGCCAACAAAAGAAGTGTGCCTCGGTGGGTCCTGAGCAGAAAGCTAACGCCTGCTGCACCATCTGCCCGCGCCGAGGAAGGGATAATGCTTTAATCAGCACGAGCTGGTTTAGCCCTTGGGAGCCATGGGACGTTGGCGATAGGATGGCATTATTTAAAACCACTCACTTCGTATCTCCAGAACTGAAAACTGGGTCACAGCTTCCTTCCCACCTCGCTGAGCCCTTTGCTGTCGGGCCTTCCTGCAGGCCACAGCCATCCCACAAGGGCCCAGAGCTGTCCCAGAACAGAGCAGGGAGCCCTGGCTGCAAGTAACAGTGCCAGCCACAAGCCGACACAATAATGCTGGGGACTGATTTCCAACAGGTCTCATGCTCTCTGCTCAGAGATAGCTTTTTGCCAACCATCAGCAGTGAGGGCAGGGAAGCAGCACGACTGCAGCTGGCACAGGAAGTGAAAGGTTTCCTCATCGGTTTTGAAAGGCTGGCAGAGGAAATGGAGAGGGCTTCCACAAACACTGTTGTAGTGAGAAACAGGTACTCAAACACTAACAGTGCCAGCCTGGCTTTGCTCCCTGTGCTCAGAGCCAGCCTTTGACCTTGCACATACAAGGGCACGACTGTCCTGCCAGCTCTGCATTGGATGGAGCTGGGGCAGCGGGCCCACGACCTGCAGCTGCCTGGAAAACATCTCAGAAAGCTTTAGCCCCAGATCCTGCTCCCTTCTGCTTTCTTTCCTTGCACAAGGTAAGTGTACTGAGAAAGCCCAGTGGGGAAGAGAGTCCCAGGGTATCCCAGCAGCCGTGCTTACATCCAGCAAATAGGGCAACACATGTAAGTTGATAGCGAGAACTGACCTTCCTCTACACCTCAGCTGTCTGTACAGGGAAACTACATTTAGGGGCTTCACTACCAAGGGAGCAGGGAACAGGGAGGCATCTGCACAGTGGCATGAAATCAAATAGGACACATTTGGGAAAGGCCTCATAATCATGACATGCCACAGGCTGCCATAGGAGAGCCCAGATTATCCAAACAAAGCAAGGAAGAGCGTTTAATACACCTTACAGAGGGACTTGATGCATTTGAACAGGGGAAAGGAAAACATTTCAAGCTAACAGCTTAGAGAAAGTTGTTTTAAGGGTTCTTCCCTTGATTTTAGTCAGTAGTTGTCTAAAAATTATCTGGTACTGTATTCATCTAAGCACAGTGAAAGGGTTTAGTCCCTCTAATTCTGCATCTTTTCCTTTTCAATCTCTCTTTTGGTCATAGGAACAGAGCATTATCTCTTCCTGGGATCAGACTTCTGCGCTTAATTTCAGCACAGCCTGGGAAAAGGCAGCACATTGAGATGTCGAGGTTCCCAACATCAGGCAGAAGTTGGATTATAATGATGGCAAACGCTTTCCCACGTTCTTACCCCAGCGCCCTCATGCCAGGCCCCATTGTGTCACACACTCCTCAGTCCACCTGCTCCTTTGGGAGCAGGGTATTATCCCCAGGCAATTCACAGTCAATTTACCATGCTGTAATAGATGCTGTCCCTATTGTCCCGGGGCACACATGGATTGGCTATCGACTGTGGGAAACTCAAAGTAGCTTTGGACACATACATTTGTATGCAGCTTCTGTGTATAAATAGAGGAACTCTGGGCTGCCTTCCCCACCGGCCAGGCAGCCAGCTTCGTGCTGACAGCAGCTCTCAGATAATGGCACCCAGCGCTCTCTCCCTGGAATTCCTGACACCCAAAGAGAAGAACAGAGTAAGTATCCACTCTGACTGCAAGGGCACACAGCTGAGAAGGGCTGAGCGTCTTTAGCAGTGGATGGCATAGAGATGGAAGGGGAAAAACTTGTCACTAACTGTCCTCCTGCTTTGTGTTACAGCTTAGGAAACCCATTGTAGAGAAACTGCGTCGCGACAGGATTAACAGCAGCATCGAGCAGCTGAAGGTGCTGCTGGAAAAGGAGTTCCAGAGACACCAACCCAACTCCAAGCTGGAGAAAGCCGACATCCTGGAGATGACTGTCAGCTACCTGAAATACAGCCGAGGTGAGCGCGTACCCTGACCCCACTTGCTGCTCTTGCTTTTTGGCACAACACCCATCTGAGTCTGCCTGCCTAACGCCTCTTTCCTCATCTCCTCTTTCAGCTTTTGCAGCCTCTGCCAAAAGCCTACAGCAGGATTACTGCCAAGGGTACGCCTGGTGCCTCAAAGAAGCTCTGCAATTCCTGTCTCTCCATTCAGCAAACACAGAAACTCAGATGAAGCTGATCTGCCATTTCCAGAGGTCGCAAGCAATGCCCAAGGACTCTGGTTCTCCTTCTGCACCCACTTCTACTCACCAGCCCTCTGCAAAACAAGCACCAGTGAAGCCCTCCTGCAACCTCTGGAGGCCTTGGTAGGCCAAGAGCACGCTCACCATCACATGGACCCTGGTGCATATTCCAGAGGAGACCATGACTTGCTACAGAAGTCCCCCTATTCCTCTCACCAGTAGGAGAAAAATGTTCTCCTTCTGCAGAGCGCAGTGGATGCTTGCTTCCCTTCTTCCAGAAGGACTGAGATGTCCCCACCACGTGGAGAGAAAGTTATTCTGAAGGAATGTGGGATGTAACCCTCCTGCTGGGAGGACCGAGTCGTCCAGAGACAAACTGCGACTGTTCTTAACCTTAGTGAGGTTGCATGGGTACATCTGTTGAGAAAGCTGTAACTTCTGAGATGTTCAGGTTAGCGTTTCCAGGTGTCTGCCCACAGCAGCCCCTCCTGCATCCTGCCCTGCTCAGGACCCCACACCACCTGCACCTGAGCCACAGGCTGCAGCTGGGGCTGGGCTAAGTGGACACACGTGAAAACCTAGCTGCCACCGGGTTCTATGATATTTGTAGTCAGTACTGAGCATGCTCTGAAAATGGTTAAACCATGACCCAAACTGCGTAGAGGAAATTCCTCGGGATGTCTTGCTCACAAAGTCAGAGTGCTGTTTGTGAGGTTCAGGATACGTACGCCTTTTATAAAGGCAAGAGCTCCTTCTCATGTCCTTATAGGAATGAAAGTTACGGCTGTGTTGTCGATTTTACATGAAATATTTATCGGCCTTTTATGAAAGGCGGTTGTACAAATTATATTTACTGTTCAGTACCCCTCACCGGGGAGAATGTAAACTCAGTGCCGTCCTTGGAGGATGTTATGATGTAAAGCGCGAGCTGCACCACTCGTGCTAGGAACCATCCTCAATTCAGGGGCTGCACAAACCTCCATCGAAACAAAAACGAATAAAACCTGAGTTCAGAAAGAAAGACTGCTTTTACTGAGTGTCCTGCAGGGCTGACATCCCTGCGGTCGCAAAGCTCGACCAGAAACACACAGCGCTGCTTTCCCAGCAGTGAACGCACCGCCCGCGTTAATCCGCGGCTCCGGAGCGGGGAAGCTCGGAGCTCACGGCGTGGCCACGTGACCGAGCGGGGGCGCCCGCCCCGCTCGAGGCACCGGGCCCACGTGACCGACGGCAGCGCGGGTCTGCGCTGAGGGACGCGGCCCGGCCCGGCCCCCGAGGCGGGGAAGGGCGCTTCGCACGAACAGCGCTCGCTACCGGAAAGCGGCAGCCCCGACAACACTCCTGCTGCCCGGGCTTACCTGCGGCCCAGTGGAGGCGAGGAGGGTCCGTGGGGCCCGGCAGGGCGGATGTGCGCCCGCTCCTCTCAGCGCTGAGGCGGGAAGAGGCGCGAGAGCGACCGTTACTCCGCGCACGCGCTCGAGGCGTCCTTCCGCCTCGGCCACGCGCCCCGCCTCTTTAACATGTAAATCTATGCGCATACATTTGCATACCGATGAGGCCGGGCGAAGAGCGGGGCTAGCGTTCAAAATGGCGGAGCGGGGCGGCAGAGGGAGCGGCGGGCACGGCAGTTTGGACAAGAGCATCACCCTGCCGCCGGACGAAATCTTCCGCAACCTGGAGAACGCCAAGCGCTTCGCCATCGACATCGGTAACCGGGCGGGGACGGCGGCGGGGACGGGAGACGGCTCTCGCCCCGCTGCGGGGACTCACCGGGGCCCGTCTCCCTCTGGCGCGCGGGGCACGCTGGGACGTGAAGTCCCCTGAGGCGCCCGGGCCGGCGCGGGGCCGCGGAACGGGACTACAGCTCCCGGCGTACAGCGCGCTCAGCGGGCGGCGCGGGGTACGATGGGATCGGAAGTCCCGGCACCGGGCGGCGGCGCTGTGCGGGCGGAGAGCGGCACTACAGCTCCCGGCGTCCCGCTGTGATGCCCGCGGGGTGGGGGGGGGAAGCGCGGCTGGGGACAGCGCAGGGCTGCTGCCCTTGGCGGCGGAGAGGGGCGAGGGAAGGAAAGCGAGACCTGGACAGGCTGGAGAGCTGGGCAGTAAGAAACCGGATGAGGTTTAACAAAAGCAAGCGTTAGAGTCATGCAGCTAGGGAGGATGCACCAGTATGCACCAGTGCAGGCTGGGGGGTAACCTGCTGGAGAGGAGCTCTGCAGAGAGGGACCTGGGTGTCCTGGTGGACGACAGGTTGACCGTGAGCAGTGTGCCCTCGTGGCCAAGAGGGCCATCGGCATTCTGGGGTGCATTAAAAAGAGCGTGGCCAGCAGGTCGAGGGAGGTGATCCTCCCCTCTACTCTGCCCTGGTGAGGCCTCGTCTGGAGCACTGTGTCCAGTTCTGGGCTCTCGCTACAAAAAAGACAGGGATCTCTTGGAAAGAGTCCAGTGCAGGGCCACAAAGATGATGAAGGGCCTGGAGGATCTCCCCTATGAAGAAAGGCAGTGATCTGGGTCTGTTTAGCCTTGAGAAAAGAAGACTGGGAGGGGACCTGATCCAGGTTTATAAATATCTGAGGTGTGGGGGGCAAAGTGGCGAGGCCAGACCTTTCAGCAGTGTGTGGAGACAGGACGGGGGGGAACGGACAGAAACTGCAGCACAGGAGGTTCTGCACGAATGTGCACAAGAACTTCTTTATGGTGAGGGTGACGGAGCACTGGCACAGGCTGCCCAGGGGGGGGTGGTGGGGTCTCCTTCTCTGGAGATATTCAAGACCCACCTGGACATCTACCTGTGTGACCTGGTGTAGGGAACCGCTTTGGCAGGGGGGTGGGACTCAATGATCTCTAGAGGTCCCTTCCAACCCCTACAATTCTGTGAAAGCAAAGCAAAGTCAGGCGGGCTGAGGGATGTGGGCTGCTGATCTGTGGGCCCGGCGGCAGCAGCAGGCCCAAGCGACCCCGGGTGGAAGTCCTCTGTGTGAGGAGCACACGCAGTGCAGGACGTGGGCTGTCTCCCTTGGGAGATGGCTGCTTCGTGTTTGTGGAGATAACAGCCGGAGTTGGTCACTGTTATGGGGCTGAGCAGGGTCGTGGCTGCGGGATTAGTTACAGCCCAGCTCCGCGTCCCTGCCAGGGCCCTGCGTGGGAAACTGAGTGAGGAAAGGGGGAGCAAATAAAGCGTTGCTGGGTGGGTATTCTCTGTGCATTACCGTATAGCCAGTGAGAAATTAACTGCAGATGCACTAATTATCAGCATACTGTTGTATAAAATACTGCATTTCAATGCAAGCGGTTTCTCCGCTATGAGGTTTGCAAGGTTTCCCCACGTAGCACAGAGTCATTGAGGTTATTGTTGTTGCTGTCTTGCACTTTAGAAATGCAAAACCTCACCTGTAAGCAATAAGCAGCTTTGCATTTTGTTTACCAGAAACTTTAAAGCATTGCCTGGTGCCCTGAAATAAGATCTGAGGTCAGGAAAGCTTTATTGCTTTTGTTGCTATAAGTGTCTGCCAGGGATCGCTCTGCGCTGACCTCGCCTGAATTCTGCTGGAGAATGCCTTCCATTTTTCTCTTACTGACTGACAAAAAATCCCATGTTGATCTCAGCAGTGTGGACGAGACAAGGGTGCTGCTATGTAGGCAAAGCTACAGGCACAGACAGATTAGTTTTTCTCTTACCTAAGCTGCATTCTTTGATTACATTTGTTTGTAAGGCACAGCATAGGCCATTCTTAGCCGTTATGTTATGAACTGAACACTTCTTACTGTTGGGGCTTAGGTTTTAACCCAGAATCTGGTTATAATTGTTTGCTTGGTCTTGCATACACTTACTGAGAGCAGCCACAGCAGCTGAGTTTTATGAAGCTTATTGATACCTGAATGCAGGAGCAATTGCAGAGGCTTCCCCTCGTACCTCTCCTCTTTCTGAGGAAACAAAAAAGCATATTTTAACAAAAATGACAGCACTGTACATTCATGGTCAAACATCTACTTGATTAAGACAGCAGGTACTGTTTTGCCAAAGAAATATGAGTAAATCAAGTTACTCTGTCTGACTCCGTGCGTTGCTCAAACATGGCATGCTTACATATCAAATCTGAGTTCTGTTAAGAACTCTCAGGTAAAGCATATGCAAACGTAAGTTAGGTTGTTTGCTCTAAGGTGAGGCATTAATCATAACTTGTCATCTCTTCTAACAGGTGGTTCATTAACCAAGTTGGCTTATTATTCAACTGTGCAGCACAAGGTGGCAAGAGTGAGATCCTTTGATCATTCTGGAAAGGTAAGGACGGTGTCATTAACGAGTTGCATGAGGTTGACTCATAACAAAGGTAGAACCAGAACTGGAAGTAAGATACTGGGCTCTTCATAGTGCAATAGAAGTCTTACTTGAAAGCTGTCTGGTACTTCTTTCTGCACAAAACATTAATTCCAACTCCTGCAATGCCTGTTGTCCTGAATTTGGATAACTACAGCGTGTATTTAAAATACACATTCTAGTATGTATTAACACTTCAAGCTATCCCTAACCATTTCTACTGCAGCTCAGAAGAGTGTGGTTCCTATTAATGACCTTTTACCACATTTCACAGGAAAACAGGCTTTAACTTGAGTTTGTCATTACTTTTGTTTTGCAAATGTAATGCAGCTCAAGATACAAGTTCATGTGATTATACGTACATCAAATGTGTTCTGTTCGCTGAAATGCTAGTTGCAAGGCTGCAGAGTTGTGTAGTCCATGCCTGGGCAGAATCCATTATGTTTCTGGCTGTCACCATGACTGTGCTTAGATTGCTACGGTTACTGTTGGAAATAGTAATTTTCTAGATAGATTAATGTGGTACTTCAGGAAAAAAAGCATGTGAACTATTGCTTTATGTGTTTTAATTTCATGCATGAAAGGAAATTTACTATATGATCTTAATTGTTTTCTTTTAAAGGACATAGAAAATGAGCCTTTGTATGAAATATCAGTTCAGGAGGAGATTACAGCTCGACTGCACTTCATCAAGTTTGAGAACAATTATATCGAAACTTGTCTAGATTTCATCAAAGACCATCTTGTCAATACAGAGACTAAAGTCATCAAAGCTACAGGTGGTGGTGCCTATAAATTTAAAGATCTTATTGAGAAGAAGTTGGGGTTGAAGTAAGTGAAACTGTTTAAAGTGAGTTAAGTATCGTTGAAGTGACACTTCACTGTGTTTTGGTGGGCAAACTTTCTCCTTTGCCATTCTGCCCTTAAAAGCCATCTGCACAGCAAAGCTGAGGCTGGAGGACGTGTGTGCATCTTGGTCAGGTCAGGCTGAGCTCAGTAGTTAGTGAGCAGGAGTTGCAAGAGGACAGTGTGTCATGAACTGGCACAGCAGAGGTGGGAGAGCCACCACGGAGCGACACAGGCTTCAGGAGAAAGGCAGTACAAGGAATAAGTATGTTATTATCACAGCTTTTCTATAAAGGATTTGTTTGCAACAACACTTTTTTTAAACTTAAATTACTCTGTATTATGACAGTCTGTTTTTTATTCTTCACCTCCCAGCTGGCAGCATTTCAGTGGTGCTCTCCTAGTCATCAGTGGCACGCTTCAGACGTGCTCTTGAACACTCAGTCATCATCCAACTACACAAAACCTCCAGTTGTATACAGAGTACAGTGTTGGAACTATAGCAAGCTGGTAATAAGTTTGTTACAAACACGTTTCATTGGGAAGCTTTGATCAGCTACTGTGATGAGCTGTATTTATTTTAATTATGAGTCATTGCTTAAAGGATGAAATCTACAGGAGGAGGGCTGTATTATTAAAAGCCAAAACATTTCTGGCAAGCTTTTTTTTTTTTTTTTTAACTCTGAATGTACCTGATCCCTATAGTACCTGGGTTCTTAAGTCACAGTTACAAAACCTTCCACTATTTTTCTAAGCAAGCCCAGAAGGTAAATAATTGATACAATTCAATAAGTTATTGTGAAGATCCTGCCTACACTTTGTGCAGAAGCATAGCCTTGCAGGAAACTGAAGGGTTGTCTCCTGAATTTACAGCAACGTGAGTTCACCATTCACACACATTTATCAAAAGCCATATGCTAAAAAAGCTGCTGTAAGTACAGATAATTGTATCATTCACCTACAGCAGGATAGAACGTTACCTGATGCTACTGGAACAGGACTTCAGAGCACAGCATGTTTCTCAGTTTCTAAGGAGCTCTCTCCATCTCCTTTCATATGCTTTTTCAGATGACTTTCTTTTTCTGATGGGTGGGATTCTACTATTGTACTGAAACATACTTGATGGCCCCAAGCAGCTTTTCTTTCCTGAGAAACATAAAGCATTCTGTGTTAATGGAGATGTTTAATTCTGTTGTGCTTATGTGTTTTTAATAAAGGTTTGTGATATTTCATTTAAGAAATTTGGGCTACACCAGTAACAGTGTACTAGGGAAGTTTGCAGAAGTAACTTCTAGCTGACTACACTCAGCACATCTGAGCTTCTCTGCTCAGGGATTCACTGTTGTGAAGTGTCTGTGTTCACAGTCCCAGCTACTTGCTGTCGTCGTGATCTGTCAGAAATGAGAGTGGAAATGATTAAGTGCACTTCTTTCCCTTCTTAAGAAAGCATTGGAAGAGCAATAGGGCATTATGCCATGTTAGAAAACAGTTTTGTTACGTTAATTGCCAGATGTGTACCCTGACCTACTTTACTGCACGGGTACATGTGCTAGCACCAGAGCACTGGAGCAGCAGTGGGACACGCAGACAGGAGCAGGGCTATTTTGATGTAAGATTGAAGTGACTGTGTAACTACAGTCTCACTTTGGACTGTGTGTAGTGGCACTGAGGTTGAATGGCAGAACGTATGCAAACCTGGGTTTTGTGGTTTAAATGATCTGGGCTTTTGCTGCATGTAAAGACTTGTAAAGTCTTACAAACGAATGTTCTAGAAGAGCACTTGCTTATCAGTAAGGCTGTGAAATTTGTAAGTTCTTTTCCCTTCCCCATTGCAGAGTAGATAAAGAAGATGTAATGACCTGCTTAATTAAAGGATGTAACTTTCTGCTAAGGAACATACCCCATGAAGTGTTCGCATACCAGAAAGATTCAGACACGGAGTTCCGATTTCAGACAAATCACCCAAATATTTTCCCATACTTACTGGTGAATATTGGCTCTGGGGTTTCAATAGTGAAGGTGAGTGGTTGCTGAAATGCGTTGGGTCTTTCTGTTTTTGTTTTCTGCAGAGTAGATCATCACTTTTTTTTAATTATTGTATCAATTTCTTACAGAGTTGGGAATGCTTTTCCATTCCCTACTGTAGGTGATCTTTTCAAATCAGATTTAATTTGGTCTTTAGAGAAAGTTACTGTATGAGCTGATAGGACAAAGGCTGTCAGATGAGAATGATTTCTTGCACATTGCTGATGGAATTAAATATAATATCCATATCTAGGATTCTTACCCAATAATTAAAGATTTCAATTACTGCTTTTGGGGTTGGTGTGTGAGACGTGCACCTCTGCAGAACTTTTTGCCTGTTATTTCTGCAATGAAATTGTTCCAATTTGGCACCAATTCCACTTCTTGCAATTCCACTGCTCTGTTTTGTTGACAGGTAGAATCAGAAGACAAATTTGAATGGATAGGAGGGAGCTCAATTGGAGGTGGAACCTTCTGGGGTCTTGGAGCACTGCTCACTAAAACAAAGGTATCAAAACATCAATTTTAAGGGGTGTGTGAATATACAAAATGCTAAGAGAAAGCTTGAAATAGTGGAATGCCAAACTCTTTAAACAGGGAGAAATAATGATTCAATGTGGTATTTGGATAGGAAATCGGAAGCCCCATATCAGCACAGTAGAAGATGTGGAAAAAAGTGTATCTTTGCAGAGCAGAACTGCTGTCTTTGTACAGAAAGAGAAGGGGCAGTTTTGCAGTGCCTCTGAGGGAGGATAGATAAAGGCTGAGTGCTTGGTTTATGTTCATACTTCTACATGTAAATGGATGCAAGTAGAGTGCGGGAACAGAAGTGATTAATTGCTCCTCAGTGGCAAAATAGTGATCCTATTTGAGTTGAAGAGTTGGTCAGCAAAGACAAGTAACAGATAGGATGCAGGGAATCGTCTGCTCAAAGTAGTCTGTTAATTTTCTGAACTTGTTTTCACTGGGAAATGCCCTTCCAGTACCTGCAGCAGTACCCACAGAAGCAAAACAGTGTGCCTAATTATTGCAAAGCATGTGAGAGTAGGGAAGAGGAATTGCACCTCTGTTATTCGCTTCACTTTCAGGGATTCAGCACTTAAATCTCAGGTTGGTGATCTGCCAGAGTAAGGACTGACCTAGTACTGCTCTGCCTAACTCAGCTCTTAAATCATGCTGTTTTTTCCTGTCTCAGAGATCCATGTGACTTAAATAGGAGTCACTAAATGTCACCAGTGTAGAAAAAGCTAGAGTTACATATCCACCAGATAAGAAAATGTCAAAGGGAATACCCATCCTCAGTATGTTTTGTTTGATGCAGTTCAAAAAGAAATCTTAGAACATGACAGTGTCTGCTCTAATGTTTTTTGATGCTTTTGTAAAAGTGGGAATTAGCATTAGCAAATTTATAGTACAAACTATTGGGATAAAGCAGATTTTGTGAAAGCTTAATTTCAGGGACGTTCGTGCATTTCTGCATCTGTAAGGGCAAACGTAGTCTTCATTTTTTTTTTAAACTGATATTTTTATGTGCCACAAGAAGACTAAATTCTACTTGCTGTTGCTGCGTTGCTGACTTCATTCCAAGAGAAGAGATGCATAAAGGTTCTGTTTCACTTGCACTAATCTGCAGGAGATTAAAGGTGCATGACTAGGATAACTTTGGTAATTTACTTGCTGAAATGTTACAAATCCTTTTGGTGGTGCTGGATTTGAATTCTTATTCGCTGTGGCTGCATGCAGGAGAGAATTTGGCAAACTTTGCTTTACTTAATGCTGTACCAGCTCTGGATGACATAATTTTGCCAGAGAGCTTTCAGTTCTCCAGAGTACTGCAGGGTTGGTTCCAAGCCCGTATTTTTTCGGTCAGTATGAATGCTTCAGAAGTCTTGCTGTGTGGGCAATGCTCTCTAGCTGCCCCAACACCTGGAGTAACTCTGCTTCTTATCCTCAGAAATTTGATGAATTGCTGCAACTTGCTTCCAAGGGGCAGCACACGAACGTAGACATGCTGGTGAAGGATGTGTATGGAGGTGCCTGCCAGACCCTGGGGCTAAGTGGAAACCTGATAGCCAGCAGCTTTGGGAAATCTACTACAGCAGATAAAGGTATTAGTATAGCAAATCTTCAGCAGATTTTTCTATACAAATAATATCTTACATTGCCTGTCAGATCGGATTTGCTGCTTGTACAAACTTCCTGTGGACATTTAAAAGGATGGAAAAGTACTTGCCAGTTTCATCAGCAAAAATGCGTGTTGCCATATCCATTTTCCAATGTGCACGTGGGCTGAGAGGGGACATGGACCACTGCCTGCATTGCTCCACTTGTTAAGAGTGCTTTGGAACTGATGAGAAGAACTGTAACCATCTCATCTGTCCCTTTGGTGTCTGATGGTTTGGCATGTTCTCCAAACAAGTGGAGCTGGAAGATAACCAGCAGTCCTTTTCATGATCTTGCCTATGTATTTTGCCTGCACAATACTTTATTGACTGAGTATGTTAAGTGGTTCTGCCTTGCAGGCAGGCATTGGGATCAGATTGGGATTCTGTAAGTCTAGGCAAACAAACAACAAAAAAACCCACTGTCTTAAGCTATCCCAGTGCTAATTTGTGCACTTGGGAAATAGTTCTGTTTGTCCAGAAAAAAAAATGCATGGCATAAATTTACTATAATTTGCAGCTTTCTTTTTAGTGTCACAATAAAATACTTGCAGTGCATCACATAACTAGATGGAGAGGTGATCCTTATTTCCTAGAGAGGAGAAATTGAGTTCATGCCATTTGCTCTTGGCCTTTCTAGCAGGTTTCTTTCAGGCAGTACTTGGTAGAGGCTTAGTGTTTTCTTTCCCCCAGCTGTAGGTTCTCTGCTTTAAAAATGAGGAAAATAAAAAACCAGTCCCTCTGAGCATTCTTCAGCTGTGCCCCTCTGAGCGTTCTTCAGCTGTGCTAATTTGGCTCACTGTTTCCTTCCTTTAAGAGTTTTCCAAAGAAGATATGGCAAAAAGTTTACTGCACATGATCAGCAATGACATTGGTCAACTTGCCTGCCTCTATGCCAAGCTCCATAACTTAGATAAAATATATTTTGGAGGATTCTTTATTCGGGGTCACCCTGTTACCATGCGCACAATAACCTTCAGCATCAACTTCTTCTCAAAGGTAATGAAAACAGAACTGTTCCTAATTGCAAATTCATGTGCCTAGCTGTCTTTTTCTAGGTGACTGGAAACGCTGGTAAGGTGGAGTCACACAGTGAGGACTGCTGTTAGGTCGGTAAGGCAGGGCCTCGTGGGAGGGGTAAAATGTGAATTCCTGGGAGTTGTGTCTGGCCTCTCTCTGTTTATTTGGCTGGTTATTGGACAGCGTGGCTTGTAGCTGCCAAGGAATGAGTTCTTACTATTTTTTCAGATAGCTGCCGTTGTTATTCAATTCCTCTTGCTGACTTCATCTATTTCTTTTCACCCCCAGGCTATGCAATGGTGGATTGCTCTGCTGAGATAGTTAGCAACTAGTATCAGTAGTTTGGGGTTGGTGGATATTTTTTTTTTTGTAAATTTGTATGTATTTATTTTTAAAAGAGAAGCAAGCTGTAATTCTTTGCAGCTTTTGAAGCCGTGGCAAACACTAAATATATTTCAGTGGGAAATGGTCTAGTCCTAAAGCTCACTTACTGCTCATTACAGGTGGATCCTCCCCATGGCAATGCATACTGCAGTACTATAGAATTGACACAGTTTTTATTTTCCTCAGTGCTTCAGGCAAGAGACTCCTAAGTAATGCTTATACTTCCCCTCGTTTCAACCTTGCAGTCTTTCTGTAAGAACTTGGTTGAGTTTCAAGAACACTACAGCTCTAGATGCTTGTAAGCACAGTTTAATCAGTGATTCAGCCTATACAAAATCTCACCTTGTGAGTTATGTATTTCCTCACTAATCTCAGCCCAGCATCAGCTTTTCTTAATGACCCGCTTGACGAAGCTTACTTTCCTTCAGAGGGGGCAGTGTCTCACACTGAGAAAACTAAAGCTGATGGGTGGAGGGATGATCCTGTTCTCCCCAGCATTCTTGTTAACATGTAAACTTAATTAAATTCACGGGGAAAATGCTTGCCTGTGATAATATGCAGGGTGACTGGATGTTGTTGCATGTTCAGAATGAAATAAAATAAACAGTGGCTTGGATGTGGTGGATGCACAGTGAAACGTGTTTCTGCTGATGAGCTGGAAGGCAGATGATCTTACATTTTCAGCCTGTTCAAGCAAGAGGAGTTGAGTACTCATGGAATAATGCAGTGGTCTTTTCTAGTGAAGCACTGGCTTCCCTCTGCTTCTGTGATTGTGCAGGCTTAGAGTACACTCCACTTCTGCATGTATTTTTTTCTCCAGCTTTCTTAGAATTGTGGGATGATGTATGTAAGCAGTTCCTCCTGAAGCTGTCTTTCAGAAACACCAATTTTGGTGCACCATTAAAATTACTTAATGTGTTGGGTTGTAGTGCAAATGAATATTATCATCTTCTAGTTGTTTCTATTAAATTTAAGTATAAATCTAGTGACAAAGAAGTACGTGTTAGCCATCAGGGACCATCCAATTGCAATGTTTCATATTGTGGCAGGGAGAGGTTCAGGCATTGTTCCTGAGACATGAAGGCTACCTGGGAGCCATTGGGGCATTTTTAAAAGGAGCTGAACAAGACAGTAAGTACAGCATTGCTATGTTCTGTATATGCTGTGTTCTGAAATGTCAGTGTAATGTCCGAGTTTCTCTTAAGAGGCTGCATGTAAGTTGTTGCCTAGATAAACACATTTGGCACTAATAAACACAGATGCTGGGCTTTGCTTTTATATATTCTGGCAAGGATGTGATAATTTCTCACTGTTTTCCTGCTTGCCTCTGAGAATCCAGCAGGATTTGGCTCTTCTCTTTTCTGCATTTCTGCAAAGAGCAGTCATATCTCTAAATCAAATCAGGGAAACTGAGTTTCTGAGAACTTCCTTCCTCTTAAAGAGGTCAGCTTCTGAATTCAGATAACAAACTGAAGAACAGCATCTCTAAACTGTGTTCATTTGAGAGTGAAAAGCCTCTGAAATGTTTATAAAGGATGAGACACTACCTACCAGCATTCTTTGGGTATAGGATGCTTTGGTTGAATTCTGCCATTTGTATTTCCCTGTTTTTTCTTTTCTTGTACTACATGCCATTCAGAGCATTCATCACAGTGGAACAAACAGCAGGTTGTTAATGGTACTCAGGTATAGTAAATGTCAGGTATATATCATGGCAGTGGATGTGGAAGTCATTTCATACCCACTTCACCTGTGAGCAAGGAGCCAGCTACTTAGAAGCTAAAGACATTACTTCTGTTGGAGATACTGTGTACATCTGAACTTCATTAAGGTCAAATGAAAACAAATCTAGAAGTAACTTTAGCACTGATTCAGAATGCACATTGTGCTCTGAGAGTTCTGCAATCTGTTTTGTTAATGATGGATTTAGATTTAGACATTTAAAAACAAAACTGCCAGTAGAGGCTTTAGCCACCTATAGTGCTTTGAAGACATCCTGCTCTTTATAGTCCTTAATGATTAAAAAAAGAAAGTGGTTAAGAAAACAATGGCTTCTGAATTTTAGTTGTCTCGTGTCTCATTCAATTTAATTTAAAGCTCTTTACATTTAGATAATTCAGCAAGTAGATAAAAACATACCTATGGGGACTTAGAGGGGAAAAATATTTTTAAAGACAAAGAAAAATGGCTTTTGCAGTGGAGCAGCTTCTCTGTAGAGATGCTGCCTCTAGACTCATCCATGAGAGTATTTTCAGTTTTATTTTCAGATTATGTGTCTCTCTCTTTCTCTTTTCTAGACCCGAATCAGTATAGCTGGGGAGAGAATTACGCTGGGAGTTCTGGTCTCATGAGCACGTCCCCTGATGTTTACCCCATGCAGAGGACCCGGAGTGGCACAGTATGTGCTTGCCTTTCCTAGAACTGAGTGTTGGCACTTAACAATTTGAACCTAGGTGGTTATTCTAAAGCTAGTTGCTTCTTGCCCCTGGGACTGTGCTGCTCATAGAAGTGGCTAACGTGGTGTGTGATGGCTTGATGTGATATTTCATAGAAGATTGAGGCTGCTACTTCGCTGTGCTCTGTATCACTGAAGGAGGGAGATGGCCTTCTGCTGCTGCCCTTCCTTTGGAGTAGCTTGGCTTTGCTGCAGTTGAAATACTGCACTTCACAATTTTGAATCCGATAGATTCAACAGAATGTCTTATGGTTGCATATACTAATGTGCAGTTGTCTGAGAATGGGCTTCCACAGACATTGTGCTTGTTTCACTTCTAGGGAATCAATTTCTGAATAAGTTCTAATAAATCTCTTTCATTCTTCTCTTAGTTTGACATGTTTGAAATGGACAGGTTGGAGAGACCACTGGTTAACCTGCCTCTGCTGAAGGACCCGTCGACCTATATCCCAGACACTGTGGACCTCACAGATGATGCCATGGCCAGGAAATACTGGCTCACTTGCTTTGAGGAGGCACTGGATGGGGTAAATATCAGAGGAGTTGTACCTACAGATATTTAGCAAATCTTCACATGGACCAACAAAATACATCTGTATGTCAAACCTATTGCAAATAAGTACCTCTTCCCCAACTCTTACTTTGAAAATATAAATCAGAAACTTCACAAGCATGTGTTGGGGTGGGGGCTGAAAAAAACACCAGGAGAACACACTGACCTGACCTTACTGTCATGAAGAAAAGAAAGAAGGAACACGGGGTGTTGGTGTGGACCCTGTGGTGTACCTTCATCTTCCACATCCTTGTCTTTTTTTCTTGTTTGTTTTTAACCCCTCCCTAAGCAGGTGCAACTCATGTCTCACCCCTGAAAGCACAGTGTTCAAAAACCAAAAAGCAGTTAATAACAAAAAAAAAAAAAAAAACAATTTCAAGGAAGGAAGGAGGTGTTTAAAATGACTCTTTGGTGGTTGGATTAATGGAAAGCTGGAGTAGATTGTGTGGAAGGGACAAGCGAGTGTGCAGGAACTGAAAAATACAGCAGATGGAGGGATTGCTTTTCAGCCTGAGCTTCAGGTCAGTTGCACAAAGGAAGAATTCAAGTGGTAATTCCAGTGCCTCATTTCTCTACCAGGTGGCAAAGCGTGCTGCAGCCAGTCAGCCAGATTCTGTTGATGCACCTGAGAGAGCTGAAAAGTTCCGACAGAAGTACTGGAACAAGCTCCAGACACTCAGACAGCAGCCTTTGTAAGTGCCTTTGTTTGCCTGCTTTCGTAACCTGGCCGCCTCTGCTGAGCAGAGCAAAAGAAAAGCCAACTATAAATTAACTGAAAGCTATATAAAAGCTTTTGTTCTTAAGCAGAGCAAGCTTAAAGCTAAGTAGGCTGAAGGCAGTGGCAAGTTGATGCAGCAAATGTCAGGTCCTCTGAACAAAATGTTGGGATCCTCCATATCAGAATTTAACTGGGAAGTTCTATCTATCTCAGCAGAAAAATGACTAATGGTCTAGAAGGTACTAAAAATCGTATCTGCATCTTTGCTCCAAACACTTTTCCTCTCTGTATTTAAATAATCCATTTAATAGATGTGCCACTTAGTGGCAGCATTTAGCACATGTGGCATGTGAGGACTCATAACTGAAGGGTTTGTCTTACATGCTATAACTTCCTGGAATTCATCCTATTAGTGGAGGAAACAGGAGAAAATAACTTTTTTTTCTGTTTGAAGTAGTTGATCTGTTTTCCCCTTTTCCTTTTTAAAGTGCATATGGTACCTTAACAGTTAGAAGTCTTTTGGATACAAGGGAACACTGTTTAAACGAGTTCAGTTTTCCGGATCCTTATTCGAAGGTAAGCTGTTCCTGCCTCACAGGGCAGGCAGAGTGTGAGCTCAAGGTGCTGTTTCTGTACTCCAATACTTTGCATAAGTAATGGCTTACATAGGAGGGATCAGTAACTGACTACTTTGCAGTAGTATTAAGAGGTTGGTGCTGCTCTCAGGACAAACAAAAAAGTGCTTACTTTTTTTTTTCCTTTTTTGTAATTAAGATAGTGCCAACAAAAGATCTTGATGTAAAGATGGCACTCATCACGAGACCTTCTTTTTTTTATTTTTTATTTTTTTAAGAACAAGAACGAGCTGTGTAACATTTGAGCTCGTTGGAGATAGAAGTGGGGGGAAAAAAAAGTTGAGAGTCCTTAAGCATCTGGGACGATGAACCTTCTGATGCAGAAATTCAAACAAAACCCATGCTTTCCCATCTTTTGCAGTGGTAAGCCTGCTCGTGCAGATTACCTGGGCTTGGTGTTGCTACTTCAGTCTCTTTTTTTGTGTGCCCATTTTCCCATTCCCCTATCTTCCCAAGATCTATCGTTCCTCTCATGTATAAGAAAAGTAATTCTTAGACTGCAGAACACATGCTAGCACTAATAAAGCTTTTTATTAGAATCCCAGGAAACTTTTTTCTTGTTGGTACTAAGCATGCTGATAACAGTAACTTGTTGGTCCATTCGAGGCCATGAACGTAGAGGAGAATGCTTGAAGGCGGTCTTGGGACTGAGACAGCCAATGATGGGTAAGAATTTTTTGTCTGTAAATGCAATGTTTCATGTCTTTCTTACAGGTAAAGCAGAAAGAAAATGGCATAGCCTTAAAATGTTTTCAAAGCGTAATCGAATCTTTGGATTCATTAGGCTGGGAGGAGAGGCAGTTTGCTCTGGTGAAAGGACTTCTTGCGGGGAATGTCTTTGACTGGGGAGCAAAAGCAGTCTCAGAGTAGGTGTTAAATGTTTTAAAAGCACCCTTTTAAGATATAGAATATCCAACTGTTTTTGTTTTAGAAATAATAAAGTGCACCTATCTCATTGTAGTTTGTGTTTCACCTCAATGATATGTTGTTTATTTGCAAGCATTACTGTGGTGCAGCAAAGTTCACGTTTCCACCCTTAAAATCTGGCAGACGTGTCACTGCTATGGATGTTTGAATTAAGTGACAGAGTACTTAATGCTGCAGTCTGGCTGCTTTGCTTGTAGCACTGTTACTTGCTCTGCTTTTGAGGATGTGTTATTTTCTACTGTAGGAACATCATATCAGCTTAAATATATGCTCTCTGTAACCCACAGTTGCCCTGATGTCAAACTGTGTATTCAGTTAGGTTGGGTGGTCTCTTAAAATAACAAAATCCTAGTTACTTTTACAGTTCTAGATCTTGCACCTCCTTCTGTGGGGTTGATAATACAGAGCAGGAGAGGTGGGCACGGTTTTGCAGCTAACGTTCAGCACGTCCTTCCCCTTTTTGCATCTTTGAGGAGTTTTCCCCTCGAGTAAATAACAGAAAAGTGCAAGTCAGTTCAGAACAAGGTGATTCGAGGCTGCTTGGACTTGTGTTCCTTCTATTGCTGCCCACAGCTGCAGAAACCTGAACTGACACCACTCATAGCAATTAGTCTAGTTGCCACTTGTGTAAGTGTAGCCCTCCCTCTCTTTGAGGAAGAAGCTAGGAGTTAAATGTCTCCTGGTACTGGACTTAGGGCACTTTATCCTTTATGAGACTTGACTGGCAAGCACTGCACACGTGGAGTAATATTTTAACTGACAGCTTAGAATCCAGCCCCACTATGTATTTCCTCAGCACCAGCTTGAGGCTGCTTTGCTATACGTACAGCCAAGAGCAATAGCTTTGAGAACCTGTCTGTAGTTAATTGCCTGCCTACACACAGATACAACTTAAAAATCTCCAAATTAAACTTTGTAAAGCACTGTTTTACGGCTGTGATATTTTAGATCATTACTTCATTTATGGTCATCTGCAGATCCAAAGGTTTATTATGTTTTTGCCCATAGAGGAGTGCCTGCAAACATGTGTATATTGCTGCAGCTTTTTTCTTTTAGCATAAAACTCACTAATTTAATGTACAGATCAGCCTTTTGTTTTTAACTTCAAAAGGGTGGATCATTTCTGAGTCATTGGACCTATCCACACTGTCAATTATCATTGCAATAAAAATGCTGACTGCCTGCTGTATAAGTATTCCTCTCACATAATTTGAAGTTGCTTTTAACTGTGTACTCTTTATTTCTCTTCTGATGCAGTGTTCTGGAATGCGAGCCACAGTTTGGATTCGAAGAAGCCAAGTCAAAACTGCAAGGTATAGGGGGGAGATCTGTAGTGTTGGATAGATCTGGATATTGTGTTAATACGAGAGTAAAGAAGAGCGTGATGGCATTTAATGTGACAGTTCTGCTGCTGACAAGGACTCGTTAGTACTCACTGCTGATATCTGAAATACAGCTTACAGTCTCAGTGGAATGTTGCTCTTTGTGTTCCAAGGGAAGTGGAACCCAAAAACTCCTGTCTGTATGGAAGTCCTAGCTGCACCAGTACTGCACAGCCTGTGCTGCTTCTTGTAATGGTTCCAATCCTGTCCTAGCAATTGTGTCCTGAGGTACAGCAGCACCATCCATCCTAGGATCAGCTATTATGAGAGCTAGCTCACGTGCCTCTATTGCTTTATCATGAAAACTCCATTCCAAGGCCACTGTAATTAAACTTCCAATAATTAAGAGCTCAGAAGGTCCTTAACATTCAAAATCTGAGCTCAAATGTTTCATATCTTTAAAGAGACACCTCCTGCTTTGCATGTTATACAGATTCACTCTGCCTGGAAGTAATGCTAATACAGTTTTGTCTGTGATGCAGAACGCCCCTGGTTAGAAGATTCCTACAGTCAGTGGCTAGAGCGACTGAAGGTATGACTCCAGAATTGTCACTAACTGTTGGGTAATTTAATACCTTACTCATGAAACAACCTTACTAAGCTTGTTTCTACCAGATTTAACACAGCCCTGTTCAGACAACTCTAATTCTGTTAATGTGGTACCAGTAAGTCAGCAATCTTACCATACAGGAAGAAAAGAATTTGACACTATCACTTACCAAGCTCCCTGGCTTGCTGTCTTCAGGATCTGCAGCATTTGGAGCCCAGCTGCTCTCACAGCTCTTCCAACATAACCACAGTGTCCCTCCTTTATCATGGCATTTATTTCTATTTAACTAGACCTGCAATTTTGAAAAATTGAATCCAAGTGTCATGTTTGGACAGTAATTCAGGAGCTGTCTGAAAGTCATCAGTTAGCAACACGTTTTGTTTTCCTCTGTGGGATGTCTGTTGCTATTTCATCAGGTTTGGAAATGATGGAAAAAAATTGGTGTGAGTGGACTGCTACAAATCATTACATATTACATCTTAAAACAAAAGTGTCAGTTATTCCTTTATGACACTGCTAATCAAGGAACTTGAAGCAGTGTCCTGGCAAATTGTTCTTAAAAATTACACATTATTCACTGCAGAAGTACTTCTGCTGGAGTGAACTGCATTTTGTAACATAAGATTTAGGACAAATTAAGGGTCAATGGAGAATAGGAAATATATTTTATTTTAGGATGCCACTGCCCCCAGCAGTCCATCCTGCCCTTTCCTGGCAGAAGGCAATCCTGCTTACCCTACAGCATGCTAGCTTAAAGCAGCCACAAAGGTAGGTTTACCCTAACAAGCACACAGGCAGCTAGCCATGCTGCTGCTTGTATTCTGGAGAATGGTATTCTCCAGCTGCATGGCACAACAAAATGTGACACAGCAGGATTACAGGCCTGACCCCCTCTGAAGGAAGCTCCTGTTCACAGCAGCTGGAGTCAGACTTGTCTTTAATTGGCTGCTGTGGGTTTAATTAATGGAGTTTGAAAAAGTGCTCTCAAGAGAAGTAGCTATAAACAGCTGTAAATGATTGTACAAAGACAATGTCAGAGAAACTGATTTCACTTAAAATAAGGGTAGGTAAAGCTTTGATGAGCTGTGCTACTATTAAATAAACAAATTCAGGGGTATAAAATCTTGGATCTTAAAATCAGTATTTCTAACCAGTACAATCTATTCAGTGAAATGAATTGTGAACTCAATCCTAAATGCACTGGTTTTCTCTTGCAGGAGGGTCCCCCTCATAAATGTGCCTTAATTTTCGCAGATAACAGTGGAATAGACATAATTTTAGGCGTCTTTCCTTTTGTTAGAGAGCTTCTTTCTAGGGGAACAGAGGTAAGTGGTTTTTCATTGTACAGTCAATATATAATGGAGCTTTTGTAACTGGTGAAAGGTTTGTTAAATGCCTACTAGCAGTGTACTTTATGAGGCTGGCTCTTAGCAGCTACGTTGGGAAGGATCCAATTTCAGGCAATGAGTTTGTCCCTAAATTCCTGGAAGTCTGAGGCCTAACTTTAAGGACACTGCAAAGCAGAGTGGGGGTTATGTCAGAACTGAGCTTTCTAATAAGGATCCATAATGGCAAAAAACCATGAAGTAGCTGCTTAGTTTGAGGGGAAAGTAAGGACTGGGTGTCCAGGCCTTGTGTTCTTTTGGTTATTCCATTATTATAAGCCAGACAAAGGCAATCCTCAAACAAACAAGCAGCTCTAACACCACAGATGGACTGTGTTAATCAGTGAACTACTCTGACATCTTTGCCCCAGGTTATATTGGCTTGTAACTCTGGCCCTGCCCTAAACGACGTCACCTACAGCGAATCCCTGATCGTTGCTGAACGGATAGCAGCAATGGATCCAGTTATTCAGTAAGCAAACAGTCTTCATTTTGTATCTTAAAAAGCACAGAAGGAAGTTCTTCATTACACATGCAGTTCCTTGTTTGTGTGTATTACTGTCTGAAATCTGTAACGAGAAGTAAGGCACAGAGGAAATTCACTTCAGTTACGGTGAAAAATTCAGAAAGCAGTTCTTAATTATATTTAATCCTGTACGTATCAGTGTCATCCCTGATAAGGACTCAAGTCACTAAAATGTTGTATTTTATTTGTTAACAAAAAGTAGAGGGAAATATACATCATTTCCAGCCTGTTTCCCTTAGAGGATAACCTGCTGTTCATGGAATTCCTAGCAGGAAAAGAAGCCTTTGCAAGGAGTATTTGGTTAGTGTTTGCATGACCTTCTCAACAGAGCAGTGTAACCTTCTGTTTGTTCCTTTTTTAAATTACTATTTTAATTACAGATCTGCACTGAGGGAAGAGAAGCTGCTGTTGGTCCAGACAGGTTCAAGTTCTCCATGTCTAGATCTAAGGTATAATGGCAAATTTGTCTTTGTCAAATGAAGGAGGACCTGAGACTTCATCTGTGTTCTGAAGTACCTCAGTCAGCCTTCACAAACATCTGACACGTTGTCAGTCACCCGTTTGACCGTAAGCAGCATTGCACGCTAGCTGTTTTTAATTGTGCTTCCCTATTGGACAGTCCGTGCTTTCTCAGAAATTCCATTTCTGCCCTCATCTAATGAAGCTTTTAAAACTCCATTTTGATCCATTTCATATTTGGCATCAGTAATTCCACACCCTGCCCTGCTCTGTATAAATGAGCATCTGCTTTTCCAGCTGTAGCACGTGTAAGGATGACTGCCTCTAAGCCATACCTCTCGTTTCAGCCGCCTGGATAAAGGTCTGGCTGTGCTGGTCAGAGAACGGAAGACAGACTTGGTGATCATTGAAGGCATGGGTCGTGCCATCCACACCAATTACTACGCAGCTTTGAAGTGTGAGAGCCTCAAGCTTGCTGTTATCAAAAACTCCTGGCTCGCCGATCGCCTCGGAGGGAAAATATTCAGTGTCATTTTCAAGTATGAAGTGCCATGTAAATGATACAGATGTGGGCAGCTGGGTGAACAGGAGCAGCAGAATGGACTTGCACTAGTTTTACTTTAACTGTAAAGAATGTATTTTTATTACAACGGGGAAAAGAGGTCACAGGAAATTCCATATTTATATTGTGCTTTTGTGACTTCAAAAGCAACAATATGATTCACTCTATAGTATACACACTCAAATATATATATGTATATCACTCATTGTTTATTTTGGTAAGTGTTTATTTTAATGATGCAGTATTTGTGATGAAAAGACTTTATTTTTTTGTTCTGTGAGACATTCATATAGAAATATATTTAAATGTCAACGAAACCTTTTTTTATACATCTCTGCCTACTCTGCCAGCAATGACATGGCACATACCAAATAGTTTTTAAAGTGCTGAACCTGACATTGTATTTTTCCATGTCAGCTTTTAAACTTACCCAAGCAGTTCCTTGCCCTCTGCAGTTAATTTGGTTGAAGGACTGATCCACCTCCTACTCTAATGAACTTTTTCAGCTGTATTTGAAACAGAACTGTCATGATGTGAGAGCACACAGTAGATAACTGAACAGCACTACCAACAGTTGAAGAACTCCTAACTCCTACTGCTTCCACTGTTATTTGCGATCGGAGGGGGGAGGCAAGCTGCACCCATACTCAATAACTGAGACTTAAACTTCTGATTACTGCTACACTGCATTCAAAATGAATCTGTGATGCTTTATTCAGGAACAGCCTGCTCTATCCCTGTCACAGACATGTTAGTTTCTGTTGCCTGCAGTTATTTAATGTTGGAATAGACAGGAATTAGTCTCTCTGTTCATGCAGTGCAGTTAAAACCACTTCAAAGTAACTGAATTTGTGTCCTGCTCTGCCAGATGTGCAGTACATAAATGCAGTGATTTAACCATGAATTTGCAGAACAATATGTGCATGCATCAGCCATTCCACCTCTGAAATGAAAAACAGCTTAATTAGAAAACTGTTTAATATGTAACCAAATAACTGGTTTAATATAAATAACTAATTCCCCATGAATTTCAAAGATTCTTTGACAGCAAGAAAAAAGAACACAAAATGCCCATCACTCACTCACCCTTGCCTACTGATTTTGTACTTTCTTTACTTGATTTTGTTTGCCAGTGTTCATATTCTAATGCTCTTGGATTTTAAGTATGAATCTTATTCCCAAATACTTCCCTGTCAGGTTAGCAAGGACAAACTCTCCTCTGTAGCTAAACAAGGAAACCTTATCTTCTGATGGAAAACAGACATTTCTTAAAACCAGTTCCTTAGTTGTCAGGCTTCCCTTTCTCAGGTTTAGGCCTTTGTCTGGGATACAGCTGCATTACTGGGATGGATGCATCAGTAATGTCTTTTCTGAGTCAGAAATGACCTTCGCAGTGATCGCTATCATTCGCCTAGGAGAGGGGAAAAGTACAGTCTGTTTATAATTAAAATCTTAAGAAGCAGTTATTCTTGATTAGAACAGTCAGATGAAAGCTTTAATTTTCAAGATTGCACCTCATTCTATAATTAGTTTGCAGAGGATTCTTATTAACCTATCCCAAGTCACTTACTCCTGTAGGCGTTCATGCTCTTACACAGTAAACTTCTAAATTAAACATAGATGTGATCTCCCATCTTAACCTCCCTTAATTTTAGCAGTTGCACTCTACCCCTTATCAATTAAAATTCCTCCAAGCTGCTTGGTTTTCTTCTATAACCAGTCCCACCATCAATCCAGAAGTGCTGTGTGTTGTAGTTAGGAATCTAACACTCTAGTCGTGCAGAAAAATATCTTTCTACAGTGATGTGGCTCCTATGGCACCTAGACAGCTGAACCCTAATACGTGCCCATTCCTTAAGATTTTTTTCAAGCATTAGCCCTCCCTGAAGTCTCCTGGGTTTGTCTTGTGTTTTCTTTTATACGTAGACGAGTACACATTTCTTCTGTGAAAATGGAGCAACACGATTTCTGGAAAAGAAAAGGGGGAAAAAGAAAACAAGGGGATAAGTTTTTCTGTATGGTAGAATCCAGCTTTTAAATGTGCACTAGGCTTTCACTGCAATGGATGGAGAACAAGACTACCAAAATACACAAATACTAGTGCAGTTTTATTTACATGTGTTTTCCTGCTTGTCAAATGACTTGAGAATAGCCATACTTGAGAATAAACTTGTTACTGATGATTTACTGTCCTCTGTACACATCTGAGTAGTGGAATGCAGTCTGTCTGCATTACAGTAAATGTTCCTATTTAATATGTTCAGCTTTTTAAATTTATTCTTACACTTCTCAGGCTGTGTAGCTGTCACATAGCCCAAGCATCCTTTCAGAGATTTTAAAGAGTAAATATGTAGCATCTATTTTCCCTCCCCATTACCTTTCCTTAGGCAAACAAGACTGCCACGGTAAGAAAGCCAGCACTGTGCAGTGGAGCTCTAGTGCCCACACTGAACAGAACGGATCCAAGGAGCACAGGAGGCGATGAGGGTCACCCACCTTGACGTGCCCAGCAGCGTGCCTGCTCTTACTGGACAGCTCCACCACAGCTGCAATCACTCCCAGTGCCAGGCCAATTGCAAGAGTCAGAAAGAGCCCCCCCAGAGCCTGGGGCTGCAGAGGACTCCACCTCTCTCTGCTTTTGTGAAGGCAGCTGGACTCCCACCACTTGTTTCGCAGGTAGTCAAGATCACCCGACTCACGCAGTTTGAGGACAGCAACCGACAGCTTCTTAGTCCATGGTGATGCTGCCAGCAGTGGGATGGAAGAGGAAAGAAAGGGTGTGAGAGATCACAGACGCTTTTTTAATCAACCTGCTCCTACAGAGCTGGGTGTGCTTCCCGACTTTAAAATGGTCGTTCTGCAGAGCACAGCAGGCCGAGTGCTTTCTTAATAACAACCATTCCTACCCTGCCCACTTCCACAGCAATGACAGTGTGAAGGTTCTTTGAAAAATGCTGTCAGTCCAGCTCACAAATTTGACTGAGAGTTCTGCATTCTTGGTACCAGGGCAGGAGGAAAACAAACAGAATAAAACCAATGGCATCATTGGCAGGGGGAACTTTTAAAATCCACAGTTCAAAATAAGAGCGAGTGCTACTGATGATGAATGGAAACACTGGATATCGGGGTTAACAATTTGTAGATTATTAGTCTTAATGCATAGAAAATGTCTCTGAGTTTCAGGACTTAGGTATGCCAGACTCTGCTCTTTTCAAGCCTACGAAACACAAGTGGAGGAGTGGGACAGAAGTCATACACAGTGACTAACCCTGGGCAGTGGCAATGCCAAATCCTCTGGCTCCAATAACTTCAGGGGCTCTGATCAAATTGCAGTGCCTGGCAGCTGCAAGGTCTTGAGAGATTGATTCACCAATGAAGGCGTAATTGGACTCCATCACACGCTCGACTGCCTCCTGGTAGGTTTTGACTAACACGTGGTCTCGTCTCTTGTCCATGTATTCATAGATCATCTGATGGATGGGATTCTTGGAGTTCTGCAACCCAAAAATTCAAGAGAGAAATGATGTGGGAAACAATTACCCAGAAAAAACATTGGTGTATATATGTGTAGTGACTGAAAAAAAATTAGAGAATGACAGTACTTAAACTATTTATCTTTGAGTCCTCTGTAATGGAAACTATCATCTCTCCAGTGCCTTATGTTCAAGGTACACAAGAATAACCCCTGAAGACTTGGACCGCTGTCTTAAGAGTTAATACACTATTAAAACACAACTTCTGTGTGCTTTTCTCTCAGAGAAAAGGTGAAAGAAGAGACAACAGAACAACATATACCAATCACAGTGTTTGAATTACAACGAGAGCTGACAGTCTGCAGAGGAGAAGGCGGCGTGAGCCGGACAGCTCGCCTCCACTCAGCAGTTCTAAGACATGTGTACGTGCACAATTAAGTTTTGTGCACCTTGAAGAAGTAGAAAGTGGAGGAGCCATCCAGCGTCCCGAACTCGAGCTTTCTTTGCTTCACAAGATCTTCGAAGGTCTGGATCGGGAGCTGCTCGCTGCCGGAGCTCAGCAGCGCGGTGAAGTTGGCGATGTAAGCAGCCAGCAGAGCTATGGTGAAGAGCCACCAGATGGCAGCGATGACCCGCACAGAGAGCGCCTTGGGCCGGGGGGGAACGCCTGCGAGGAGAGGGCAGAAAGCACGGACGGTGAGAGACAGCTTGAGCTAAAGCCGGCACAGGAAAGGCCAAACTGCAAAAGCTGCTCTGCAGCTGTTTTGGAAACATAAAGGCCTGAAAAGCTCTGAGCAGCTGCTTTGAACAGCATCAGTGCTGCATGCTGTGCAGAGCTGAAGCAATACTACTGGCAAAAAAAAAAAGACAAAAAAGATTCCACTCTATAAAGCACGAGTGCAATGGTTATATCTAATCTAGAGCAAGTGTCACAGCAGAAAACATGCAGTGTTCAGCTGAAGCCAACCACCTGCACAACTCCAAGAAATCCCTAATCAAGACATGCCTGAGTTCTAGCAATGCCCAATTTTAACATCTTTTCCCTCAGCATACAGCACAGCTCTGCTCCCGAGAGCTGGATGTACAGTCAGCTCCTCCCAGCTCACCTTGCAACGTGAGTGCTCCTGCTCCAAACCAGAGGCTGTTTAAGAAGGTGAAGTGATTCTCTTCATTCTTTGGCTCGTTCCATTCACAAGGGCTCAGCCTATGAGGACATAACAGGATGACACCAGACACTGAAGTAAGAACGATGTGCAGCAGTGCAAACTGCCTGGAAATGCCCTGTCCTTCCATCAGAGGTCCCCCTGTACCTGCAGCCCAGTTTATCTAGTAAAGAAAAATGCTTCCAGTCAATACCTCAAGTATTTTGCAACACTGAAGGCTCAGGAGGCTTCTCTGCAGGTTTGCCAGCTACCTTCTTGAACCATTGCATAATCTAGTCCCCCTAGTACACCTCAGGGGCAGTAATGGCTCTATTCTTTAGTATCAGATGAAGGCTGCTCCTCAGAGCAAATCCTGATCTATGACAGACCGTGCATAAAACAAAACAAAACAAAAGGAGCAATAGAGCTTTTGTTCAAAATTGCAAATGCAGAGAGCCTTAGTGCAGCCTCAACAAGAGAGGAGAGAGCTGAATGCCCTGGGAAAAAGATGGGGTAGAAATAATTTCATCCACAAGAGGAATATGGTCAGAGTGAAAAACAACTTAACTCTGAAAAAAGTGAGAACAAAAAAGCTGTAACACAAACAGTCCTTTTGACAACCGTGGATAACCTACATCAAGAGGTACTGTGATTTTCATAGGGAGATCCTACTCTGAATCTCCCATTAAGCTTTATTAGCTCTGGTTCTAGATTTATACAGAAGGTTCCCCAAAGCAAAATGCACCCGGGCACTTTCTTAAAAGCAAAGCTCCCTCCATAGCTGGGAAAGCAGTTCTCTTGAGCAAAGCCTGTAAAACACATTTATACCTGGCAACAAGGAAGAGGCAGACACACGTCAGCACGTAAGCAAACAGGAGGCCAGTCCACGTCTCCTTACTGAAAGGAGCCAGGAAGTGGAAGAAAGACATCTCCTGAGAGATGGTGTCCTTTCGAAGCAAGATGCCAATCCCAGTCTGCAGGAATGGCGTGGTGAAGGAGACTACCTCTTCCCTTGCTGATGTGACTGTCAAAGGAGCCACTGCAATGTCTGCTTCCTGCAAGAAGAAGTTAAAATATAACCAACCATCCCACCTGCCTGAAGATCTATCACTCAAATAGAACGCTTCCCAGGCTGAGCAGACAGAAACCTACGTGGCCAGTAGCCATGTCAGCACAGCTCCTGGGCTTCTTTCCTTGTTAGTTTCTCAAACATAAAATGAAAATTACCTTTCTCAGAATCTCTCCAATCATCCCTGTCCAGTTCCCATTGGAAGAGATGGCGCCATACTTCCCATCTCCCACCACCTTCACCCTATAGCTGAAGTGAAGCATTGAAGCAAGTGCTTTCAGCAAATCAATGCAGTATCCCTCCAGTTCTGCACTTCTCACCATGACATAAGGATCTTCCTGCATAAAGAGGGAAATACAATTACATGCCGCCACAGTCTGCAGTGTGACTGTCTGCGAATTAAACTTTTTGTTTTGTTTTTTTTACTATTTTGGAAAACCCTCCCCAAAGATCTCTGCTCACGGCATCGGGAAGACAGCATTTCCAAACCTGAAAGAAAATCACAGGAGTCATATGCCACCAGCAGTCAAAGACCACAGCAAGACAGACGGATTTTGCAAGTTCTGTGGAGCACAGAAGCAAGTGATAATCTCTTCTCAGTCTAAAAGTCCAAATACATTTCATCTGGCCCCTCAAATCATCAGCTGAGGGTCACAGTCTGGTGCAGACCTGACAGCAGAATCAGACAATGTATTGATGCACATTCTTCTGAATGATCCTGTTTGTCCAGTACTGGTGGCATTGCATTTTCTTTATTTTAATAACCCATTTTTGATCCTTGCACACATGGATCTTTACGTATTTCCATTTCAGGATAAAAATAGCTTACAGGTAACGTAACTCTCAGACAAAGTAAAACAGAATGAAAAGGCTGAAACAGCTTTCACCTCTACACCACTGTAACAACACTTGAAGAATACTGCGATGAACACAGATATCAGTGTCAAAAAAAGGCAAGGTGTAATTCCAGCTATCTCCCAGCCACAGTGCTTTGTTACTGCCTTACCAAGATTGTTGTGACAGTCAAGGCTGGAAGATTCTCTTCTGGTCCCCTCAAGTCACTGGCCTAGAAATAAAAAAGACAAAGGAGAAATAATTGGTTTTCCCCACTTAGCTAGGGCTTACATTATAATATGTGTGTGTGTGTGTTCCATGACAGTAATTAATCAATCAAAAGCAATTCACTTTATTGCATGTTGTCAGCATACAAACAAAAATCACTTTAAACATTGTCACAGTTCTTCAGATACACCCCGTATGTGGTCTCCCAAAGGAAGATCCATTTACGCTGCTGACAAAACAGCCAGCAGCCAATTAAGGCCTCATTAGAGAGCAGTTCCTGGAGACAAAACAGTAGGAAACCTGAGATGAAGAGGAGAGGAAACAAATTCATTTCTGCATGGAACACCACATTCAAGAGTGCATCTTCCAGCCCTACAGTCATATAACTGGAGATGCTTTCTGGTCACTAGTACTTTAGAACAGTTCACATTTTTGCTACCAAAGCTGTCACAGCGTGCAGTGCTTTTAATCTGTGAGGACCTCACCTATTTCTGGATTTAATATCCAAGAGCTTTTGCACCTACGACTTTATTGGTAGCTCTGCACCAATGAATTTAAACATACCTTAATCACAGCATCATCATTCCTCATTGCTCCTGAAAAAATAATAACAAAATCAACTCCTGGCAGGGTTTATTGTTTATTGTAAAAGTATTATTAATGAGGTTAATTAAGCTTTTGGCTCTGCTCTCTGTTCCAATGTGCAACTTTTAACAAAACCCGTTGAGTTATTTGATCCATAACACCCTGAGTACCTCAACTCCTCAAACCTGCAAAAGATCTAAACTGTAATTATTGAGATGCAGAATTAAAAACTCAATTGTGTCAATGTACAGCTCATTAACTACCCAGGATGGTATGTTTTTCTAGAATGTGCAATATTGCTCCTTGGAATCAAAGGATTCACAGTGCAAAAGACAAAAAAAAACAAAACACAAGATAAAACAAAGAAATTAGAGTGTTTTTACTCTTCCAAGCAAAAGCTGTGAGTTTCTCATTAAATATAACAACCTATTCATTCATTATGTATTATTCATTCTCTGGATTTGCATTTTCTTGTCTTGTGCTGAACTCCACATTATTGTTAAAACAAAACCTGCTTTTTCCCTCTCCTCTACAGTTCTCCATGGGAGCTGGAAATCTTCACAAAGGGGTTCTCTTGTCTCCCTTCAGAAACTCATTAGAGCCAGTGAAAGCTGTTTGAGGCTCCTTTTTTGAAGACCTGCTAGGGTTTCTTGGAAGAAAACAGTCTGTACTGAGGGCTTCAGCTCCCCCACAGCGGCACTGGATGCAGCTGTCCAAATCCCCATTGTAGGAACTCCTGAAAGGACCATAAGTAATCAAGTTGCAGCAGTAACTCAAAGTTCATCGCAGTGACACTTCCCCAAAGCCAAGTCCTCGCTGTGACAGTTTACAGAAACGTATCACAAAGGGCCTCATCCCTCCACTCTTGCCCCAGAGTTTCATTGCAAGAAATTATGTGGTTGCCAAATCAGCCTTGCCCCTACCCCTTCTGTTCTGAGCACAAACAGCCTTCTAATGGGAGATGAATCCCTGCTTGACTTCGTGTGAAAAAGCTTTTAGCACAGATAAACCAGAACTGCTCTCCTCACCCCCACTTTTCTACCCTCTCTCCCCTCTGTCGTGGTAGTAACCTCTGCACCTTCTGTCCACATTCCTCTTTATGTAGCTTGTGCCCATGAGGGACTGCCGAACCAACAGGTCAGGTGGATGGTGGTTGTGGAGTGCACTGGGACACTGTGGATAAGAGAACGAGAGAAACTGACCATTTGACCTTAGCCAGCAGCTCTGGGCAGGTGGGGGACAGGAGAACCAGTGGAGAAGCCAATTTTTTGAAGCTGCAAAAGCAAGCTGAACCAAATCTACAGTACATTTTAAGACTTGTGTCCTAATCTAGCATTGCCATTAATAAGAATTAATGAAACCAGATCTGAATGCAGCCAGCATTCTGGGTCAAATATTCTCACCTGTCTGGCTCGATTCCCTCAGGAGCAGCACAGCTGTAACTGCACAGAACATAAAGCGAAGTCCTTTGTCCATTGCAGCAGAAACCAGAAAGAGGAAACTTCCTGCTGAGGTTAAAGGAAAGTCATTAACATTGGTTTTATGATCCCTCAGTGCCTGAGTTAAATCAGTACATCTTGGATTTTCTGCATCTCAGTTCTTAGGAGTCCCAAATTCAAAGGTCTCCAGATGAAAACACGCTCGCTTCTGAGTCCAAATAGAACAAACATTAAAGAAGAGGTCCCAGGGAACGCTGTACTGCAGAAAAAATGATGTGATGAACAGATGAAGAGGACATACCCACTGACAGTTGTGCTGTACCTCCCCCAGCCAGCTCCCCACGGAGGAGAGGCAGTGTCTCCTCAGGTGCCGGGGTAAGGCTGCAGGCACTGCTCAACAGGAGACTTTTCAGGAGGTCCTCGTTTCAGAGGCATAAGAGCAAAATGTTAAATTTCCCTTTTTTTGGTTGCAGAATCATATGCTTGAACCATATGATCATATCTTATATGCAGGAACAGCTGCCTTGTTTTGTTTTGTTTTCTGGCAGATTTAACCCGTACATTATTGCTACTTTGTCATTAAGTACATGCTGTAAAATGATCTTTATTTCAAGTGTTCTCCTTCAAAAAAAGCTATTCTGAGCTGGTAATGAAAATGAAAAAGTTGGTGACACATTGGCTACTGACTGTCTAAAAGAAAAAGTGTGAATTCAAGCAAAACCAGCGTTTTTGCAAAGGCAAATCCACTCCCTTAATTATGTTAGTACTAAAATAATTAAAGGATAAACAGAATCAGCTACAGTGAGAATAGTGGGAGGACCTCAGCGCCTTCCAGGCTGTAAGGAGCTGCTCAAATCAACCACTCCAACATCCCTCCACCAGCTACCCAACGAAGTCCTACAAAATTTCCTAAGTTTTACAGCAAACCAAAGGATTTAAGATGTTAATTTGCTGGAATCAGCTCTGGAAACTTCTTTAAAGATGTAAACAAACAAAAAAAGACAACGTTACTCCTCATCCCCTCCTCTGCACCAAGTGCTGAAGGGAGGCATTCGTCCCAAACGGAGCAAAGATGAACAGCCAGCAGCCGGGAGGGAGCCAGGCTGCACACAAGCTTCAGTCTTTGCCAGCTGAGGGCTCGGCAGTGATTGAAG
Organism: Cyrtonyx montezumae; assembly: GCF_038088225.1. Lineage (NCBI taxonomy): Eukaryota > Metazoa > Chordata > Aves > Galliformes > Odontophoridae > Cyrtonyx > Cyrtonyx montezumae. Next base: position 1,376,946 of record NW_027071948.1, read on the forward strand.
CATCGCACTTACAGCGGCTCCTGCAGCCTCTCCCAGCTCGCTCTGTCGCCCCGGGTCCCAGCACTTCGACGAGCAGGAGTGGAACTGCTCCAGGGAACGCTCACTGCATCCACGCGGTTATAAGGACAGCGGGAGGAGCCACGCGGGACGGACGTGTCCCGGCACGGGGCACTGCGCGTGGGGGACACAGGGGAGCACCCCCAGCAAAACAAGTGTGGAAGCAGCTCAGCCCAGCGGCTCTGCACTGCACTGAGACTCAGAAAGCACAAGCACCTCCCCGCGGCATGCTGTGCGGGGCTGTAAAAGCCTTCCTTGTGCAGCACCCTGCCCTGTTCAGCTGCGCCATCTCCGTGCTCAAGGCTTTCTCTGTTCTGTGATTGTCTCAGATCAGCTGGGGGATTCAGGTTCAATATCAAAGCCATTCCATGCACACCACAAATTCTGGGTCATACAGAACTGTGTAAGACAGACATAGAAGTGAAACTCCTGACCCCTGCATCCTTCCACTTACTAGCTCCACCTCAGAAGCGAGCTACAGCACAACCCTGCCAAGTGGCTGTTGGGCCAGGTCATTTATAAATACAACATCAAGGCTCTGAAATTACAAAGGATTGCTTTCAAAGGAATTCAGCAGAGAGTAAATCGTTACAGCACATCCTGCAGGGGAGCTGGAACATGGCCACACTTGAGTAAGAAAAAATATTTCACACTTACTTGACTTTCAGCACTGTTCAGGATGGCAACGTCTCGGGCAGCTCACACCTCAGCCCCTACCCTGAGTTAATCAACCATTAAACATCAACACGACTTGTCTTCAACTGTCAAAACTCACTTATATTTCAATTTTAAAATGCTTACAAAGATGCATTTGGTGATGCCAAAGTGGAAGGGTGTAACTCGTGGCCCGCTGCAGTGCAGGGGAGCTGCAAGATTACTTCAAATGGAGCACATCACTCTTACTACACAAATTACAGCAAGATGCCAATGTACACTGTAAATGATAACCACATTCCTCCTATTCCATTCAGCTTGGATTCCCCCCAGGTGCTCTGAACTGCTTACAGCTTCACTTCAGGTACTAGCTTTGGTAATTGCCATGTGATTTGTTTTTCATCTCTTATGTGATTGCCACACTCTGGAGATTCTGGCAAAGCATTGCACGTAGAGGGAGGTTAACAGAAATCAGATGAGTTAAGGTTCCCAGCTGCTTCTCATGAATATTTTTCTAGGCTTTAGTAAGATGCACATTATGGGATGCAGTTTTTCACAGCTGGCAGCTAATGAGGGCTAAGCCACTAATAAGCTCAGCTACAAGCAGCTGTAAACATCTCAGCACTGTCAAAATGAGTTTTTACAGATACAATCAAATGTTCATCAGTGATCTTCAGCACCAAGCTGGAGGAACACAGACCACGAACACTGAGGACAACCATGTACTGTTTGGACTCCTAAACTTACACTTCAGTGAACTGAAAAACATATGGGACAAGTCTGCGACCTCACAGGGAGAGCTCAGGACAAGGGAGGATGGCTGCAGTTACTCTACATGCCAGCAGGAACAAAACAGACCTGAGCTGGACAGAGTTGTGATCATTACTGTTGCCTACAAAACAAGTTTATGAGGACCAAACACTTCAGCATTAAAAACCCATAAAAAGAACTGTGTGCTCGTTATGCACACTTCACTGAATTCTTACCTGCAGTTCTGGATGGGATTGAGCCAAGCACATCTTTTCACACATTAGCTGAGCCTCCCTGTATGTGCTGCCTTTCTCTCTATATCCTCTTTCACCAGCTTGATTTTAAGACCTCTGCTATTGTTCCAGTTCATGTAGAAAAAAGAAAAGCTACAGAGATGCTAAAACAGTTTTGCTTAAAGTTCTCGAGTTTGTTGTTGGGGGGGGGGGGGGGGGGGCACAGAGGAAGACAACAAAGAAAAACCCACCCCAAACCTAAAAGATATATCCACTTAAAAACCTAACTGTGACACCAGAATCAGCATGAAACCTTCCCTTCTGTAAATCAAACACTAAAAACTGAAATTAACCGATCAGTTGGGTCATCATTGTAGTGATTATTCTTCACAGCAAAATTACACTGGGGCAGAAAAGATGATTACAAAACTGCTTAGGTAAATTCCTGCTACTTAACAGTGTGGGTACTGCAACATGAATTCCACTTACATGAATACACACACGCTTAATTAATAGTTTTATGTAGTGTGACAAAGCAAGTTGGCAAAGCAGTTACTGTACCTTAAACAGGAGGACAAGATTCACGTGTACCTAGGAACATAAATCTGCTGGTTTTTTTACATGTGAGCAAAGAAGGATATTTTGAAGGGCTGCACAGCGATGTCTTCTGAGAGCTGCGTTAATTTAACAAGAATTGCTTAATCAATAAAAGATAAAAAAGCATTGTGGAATTTGGTCTCTGGAGAGACACAAATAGACCTTTAACACATTAACTTTCTGAAGCTGTCAATTGGCATGTACTTTCTTGCTTTAAAGATATTAAAAAAGCAGCAACTCCCTGCAGCTCTGCAGCCCATAAGTATCACAGGGTGACTTTCTGTCTAAAGAATGTTAATGAAATTCACTTTGTTTTAAGATACAATGCAAGACTGATCTTGGCAGATCACACATTCTGCTGATGATTTACCTTTTTTTTCTTCAGAGACTGCAAAGATATTGTAGAGTTACTTCAGTGCATGCTCCAAGCCTTTCTTGCACAAACCTCAAGGGCCTCTCATCCAAATTATGAAGACAAGTAATGAAGATCAGAGCCAGGATGGAAAACTGCAGAAGCATGTTTAGACAAAGCATACTGAAGATCATTTTAAAATATTTCATCAGAGAATTTAACTCCTCCCAGCCCCTACCTCCTTGTCACCATGAAATCATTAACTATACTTGCCCTCACCTTTTGGCATCTCAGAGTTGAAGTGTTAGTGACCAAGTGCCAAGAACTCCTTCCTAGCCCCACATCCCACAGTGAACTGAGGACTCTTCCAGGTATGATCAAAGTCATGCCCATTTTCACTGCAACAGGGACAGGAAGAGACAATTTGAATGAGATAAGTATTTGCAGCCAGATTTTAAACAACCTCAGTGATGACGTAGGTCTAACTATCTTACTTGAAAAAACTGGCTTATCTTTGTATTGTTCTACAGAGCATTCACTTCTCTGGCTGTGCCAGAATAAATTAGGTCACTAGATAGTGCCTGTTGGGCTACAAATTACATGACTCTCCCCAATCATCACCAGCTGCCAAAGACACTCGTTCAAAACTCTCCACGTGAAATGTATCCCACACCAGAATGCCAGGCTCTATCAATACTTGCATGTGTTTTGGTGCACCAGATAAAATCTGAACAGGATCTGAAATGGATATCACTCTGAAAAAAGAGTAAAATTAGATGTTATGACAGCATTAAAAAAGTGTTACGTTACAGCTAAACAGTCAACAGCTGGAAGATTAAATATCTTTATTTTAGTAGTACAAGGTGGTTTTACAAACAAATTTTAGATTTTGCAGTATACACAGAAGAATCATTACAAACAAAAGCAAAATATTTTCTCAATAATAGGGACTCTATGCAGCTTGAAAATAAAATTAAACCTCTGTTTCTCTTTAAAATGCATCTCAGTAAACAATCTTCTCCATCACTGATAAAATACATCTATAATAAATGACTTTGGACGGGGGAGATGGGATGGAGGACACACCTTAAAAATATAAAAAAAAAAATGGGGAGGAAAAATGGTAATTCTGTTTCACTTGCTATATAACTCTAAATATGTTCATCTAAAAAAAAAATTAAATATATATTTTTTTGAAACATATTGTTGAAAATTTTGCATGGCAGTGCAATACAGAAGTAGTAAAATTCATCCAAAAAAAGTGCTATGTACAGCAGCATTGTTAAAATACCTCAAAGAAGGGATGGTTCTGTTTTCAAGAAAAGATCAGTGTGCTTTTAGTCATTTCTGAATTAGTGTCAGAAGATGTTTCCTGCCTTTATTTTTTGACTAATTCCCCCTTCTTATCTCATTCCCACGGGTGATGTTTGAGACAAGAAACAGTCACAGTTCCATTTAAGCGAGTGCATGTGTACATATATAAGCAGACATACCTGCATACACATGGATGCATACATATATATATATATATATATATGTACTTAAATATAAGTCTATATATATTAAAAAAAAAAAGCTTGGTTTAAAACAAAAAAAAAAGCATTCCTTTGGAACATGGCAACAGATTTTCTTTTTTCAAAGAGTGCGACTATATGGATTTTCATTGAAATAAACAAGTCCATGATAAAAGATGGATTTTAGTATATTATTAAGGAAAGAATCCCACTGCAACTTTGACTATTTCCCAGATACCTTCAGCTCCTCAAGAAAACACCAAAACAAGTTACGTGATTTCAAATCCAGCCTAACTGCTAGACAAAGCAATTAATGAAAGTAATAAGGAGCATCAGTTTTGCACAGAGCAATTTCCGAGTGCAAAGAAGTGGTCACACACAAAGGAGGGCAGATTTCAGGCTGGAAAAAGCGTAATAAAAAGAGGTCAGAACATTAAGACTGTAAAAATATGTCTCTGATTTCACTTGGTTGATCGAATTCCCCAGACAGATGACAAGTTTAACACTCATCTGTTCTTTTGGAGTCGTGATCTCAGGTACCTTTACCATGAAGGAAAGGCCAGGAAGCACTAAGCCACAGAAGGAGAATTTGTGCCTCCCAGGTCACTATGTTATGTATTGAATGTAAACATCACCTTACTCAGTGCTCCCCAGAATTACAGTTTCAGCATAAAGAAGACTTCTGTGTCAGTATTATAATCAGTTTGGTTCTTAGGCTGGGATGTAAACTCAGCAGGAGAAGCTATATCCATACAAACTGCTTTTGCAACGCTGCAGGCCCCCTCTGGGTTCCCTCTCTCTTCAATGGGACTCGCACTGAGCTGGCCCAGGCTCTGCAGCCGCTGTCTCTCCTGAGCCTGCTTGGCCCTGTTGGCAATGTACCGCACCCTGCTCTGACTGCGAGAGGATGACCTGCGAAGGAGTCCGAAGCTTTCTGCCTCCTCTTCAGATTCAGTTGGATCAAGACTGATGGGGGATGTTATATCATTTTCCTGCTGAAAGGCTGTCAGCTTCTTCAGCTGCTCAGTCAGTTCATCCTGGGCTTTGACAGAGGTTCTCAGGCCTGAAGAGCGGCGCTGCTCACGCATTGAACGAGTGACAAAGCTCCTGCTGATGCTACGATATTTGCTTTCAAAAGTGCACACAATGTCATCAGAGGTAAGGTCTCCAAGGCTCTTGGATTTTGCCTGGTTATTCCCAACTTTATCCTGTGCTTTGGATTTGTTAGAAGATTGCCTGAGGCTTTCTATGTACAGCCTGCTCCAGGTATGCCTCCTAGGAATGGATGAGAATGCATCCTGAGGACTCCTTGCAAGAGGACGGGGGCATAGTTCATCCACTGGCAGCTGGTCAGATCTCAGGTTAGGATTGGATTTACTCTTGCTCACTACTGGCATTTCATTACCTGATGTTGTAGCAGACCGCGGGCGAATACCCCTTCTCATGGCAAGGGGTTCAAAGTTCTCATGACGGATGCCAAGATCTGGAAGGCTTTTGCGAGCTAGATTAGGTAAAGAGAGATCTATCACAGTGTCATTGGAGGACATGCTGGAAGAGGAAGACATGCTGTCACGATGATTGCTGCAATCTAGCTTGCTCCAGATCCGGTCATTAACAGTAGCATCAAAGTATACTTCTGCTGCTGGAGATAGGCTACTTGGATTTTTTATTAAAGCTGAGGAGTCTGACTTTTTCAGCCCTTCACTCCTTGACTTCCTCATTAACGTGTAAGAGCTCATCTGAGAAACAGGTAGAGTCTGTGCAGCCTGGGCTTTCTGGAAAATATCTGTAGACAAAGTCGGATGTGTGCCATTGATCACACTGTTTTGCTGCAGGACAGCTGCTGCACCAGGTTTTTGGCTTTTCAGTTCAGCAGTGGTTGTCAAGTCTTTTAATATCTGCCCTGTTTGGTCATTGTTCTTCTGGCAGTTTTCAACAGGTTGGCCAGCACTCTTAGCTGCTGCCTCTACCAGCCAGGCCCTTTGAGGATGCACTGCCAAACTAAATTGCTCTTCAGCTTTACTGCATGCCTGTGTCCAACCATTTTCTTCTTTGAGAAGTCCTGCCATGCTTGTCATCTCATCATCTGGGACTAATACACTCACGTCAGCTGCTCTCGTGGCTATCTGCACTTGGTCTTCTGCAGCCAAATTTGTTCTTTGTTCTCTAGTGAGCAGAGGTTCTGGAGGCTGCTTGGATGGGCTGCTTCCTTTTGTTTGAGACTCAGTGGAATGATCAGACATAGACCCTTCTTCAGAATCGCTGTAAGGAGTAATGGGTAGAGGAAAGAAGAGGCTGCCATGATGGCTTTCACTTGCAATAGCAGGCTCTTCAGTGATAGTTTCTAGGCTGCATAAAGAAGTGACTGACCTCTGCATCGAGAAATGGCTGACATCTACTTGGGAGACATGAAAGAAGAAAAAGAAACAAACAAGAAAAACAGAGATACTCGGTTAATCAGCTATTATGAATTCCAGTTTAAACCCCAGATTTATCCTCGACATGATATCCTTTTACTTTTAAGGCAGCAGTTGCATATATTAATAATGATTTTTTTTAAATAACTGATGATGTCAAATGCCTAGCAAAGGCAGCAACATTTTTCATTCTTTCAGTCTGAGCTGCCCAAAAAAGCAGATGCTTCTGAAAAATCCCAGTCCATACACAGTAGGAACATACAATTTTTTTGATCGTCTTAATCAAAGAACAACTGTATTCATCTATTTCTTTGTGTCTTTGGATCCTCTCTCAGAATCTAACTTCTTCCTCCACCATTCAGCACCAGCTGCATTGCTCTTTTCCTTCTTTCCAGCACTCAATTGTGGCAGTAATCAGACCGTAATCAGATCGTGTAGAACAATCCAAACACTTTCACTAACCAATAGGTGTGATCTTAATAGTTACTCGAAGAAAAGAAACATCACAGGACTTCTGGAGCAGATTACAAAGTAAAAATGATCTGTATACATTCAATGTAACGTAGTCAGTGTGCCTTTTAAAGACAAAACAAAACAAAAGCATTGAACGGTAGCTTTGTTTTCCTGATTGCCATTTCTTCTTCAAAAGACAATGCAGAGATGCATGCTTCATGAACACCAGGCTGACAATGCAATCCTGAAGAATCGTTACATCCACTACATTACCTGAAAAAAAAACCCCACTCTATCTACAATGTTTACATCCTGCACCCTAAGAACTGAAGCATTCGTGCCAAAACCACTACTTCCTACATCTCTAAACCACAATGCAAACATGCTTCAAAACAGCAAACAAAAAAAACCAACAAAAAACAACAGGAGTACAGGCAACATGGTGCATGAATCAGTGACACTCACTTGACAGTTACCTTTAACTTGCTTGTCCTTTCAGTTCTTAACTAGAGAGGGAGAGTGTGCATGTAGAATAATAGGACAGAACAGAGGAAAAATCCAGTTAATGTAGGGAAGGCAGGTGCAGATAACAGGATAAATTAGTGCTGAGGGAGGGAAGGGAGACAGACAGACATACTCAAACAGTTCTGCTGGATTCTAAGAATTTCTGACCAACCAGAGCATCCAACAGAATCTATTAATGGATAGATATTAAATCCACTATTTTGCTTCACTTGTCACACAGAAGGCATCTTGATTGTTGAAGGCTTACGTGTACATAAGCCCGTACACCACTCATAGAACAGCCAAATGTTCAGGATCTGGAGGAGTCCAGAGCTGCTCAGACTAGTGAGCTCCTCCTCTCCCCATCCAGGCCAGGTCATCCAGACACATTACAGCACACTTCCAAAGCAAAATTCTGGAAACTGTAATGCTGCTGCCATAAAGGAGACAAACTAGAGACTATACTTTCCTGTCCCACTCCTGTGGCACATCCGATCAACAGAATGTTAATTATGAAATACAGCCATATTAGGCTGCTGTTATTGGTTTCCTTGGTGCCTTGGCCCGAGGCACTAAAATAGCAGGAGGATGGGGAAAGCATGCTGTTTGTACAGTGTTTGTCACTGGACCATTGGCATTCAGTCCCAGTGACTGTTTCACGATTTAAAGGTTTGCTGGTTCCATGCTTGAGAAGTCAGATGGATTTAATCAAATTTCAAGCGTATCACAATATTTATTTAGTGACTTAGGGGGCTAGCAGGGGAGCTGGCACTGATAATGGGAAATGGTTCCACATATGTCACACTACTCAGAGCTTATGAAAAGCCCAATGCCAATAACTTAGGCATAGGAAGGGTTCTGCTGCCTTGGATTCATTTCAAGTCACAGGAATTGGCAAACTTCTTTCTCTCCCTCCCACTACCCTGGTATTTTCCTAAAAGCTCAAAGCAGATAAAAAGAATAAAAAAACAGAGATAAAGAGAAACCATAGATGTCCCATTAAAAGAAATAAAATATTTTAAACTCCTATACGAGGCTTTCAAAGAAGCCCACTATATGTGAACAGCCAGAACTTGTTACTAAAAAAAGGACTGTGTCTCGGGAAGCTCTGAAGCTACTTAAGTATTCCTGCAAAAGTAACTATCAATGCCCAAATTCTTTAGAAAATAAGTGGAAGGAATTTAAGAGATGCTCCTGTGGTCAGAGACAAAAGCTGTATTTCTTTAGATCTTCACAGTTCTGTGAATTGGAGGAAATTTTGCCACAATCTCCTCCCTTACTTTCTGTCACTGCCAGATCGGGGAGAAAAAACAAATTCCTCATTAAAATACATAATTTGAAGACTCCTGTTCTTGTTTTCCATTTATATGAACATACAGTTTGTGAGTAAAGAGATGGTGATGTGACCTCAGTGACCACATGCACATTCTTGGCTTAAAACAACGACATAGTAGAATGCTGTAGCTTAAAGAATCTTCCTTTAAATGGTCAAATTTTCCTTAGCAGTTGGGAAATGTTAACAGTCCACGCTGCTTGGCTCATGTCAAGTAACATCAGATCACGTTCCTCATTTGCTTTGTATTATGTAACTGGGCCCTCAGGTCACAGTCAAATTATATACGTAGTATTAAGCACATCTATAAATGTTTGCATACTGGGGATTTATGTATTTAGGACCAGAATGGTCAAGTGTGATCTCTTGAGTAACCCAGACTAGAGAATTCCCTGAACTGATGTCAGTAATTTACACAATAAATTGCAAGCTCTTTGAGGAAGGAATTTTGTTCCATTGTTAAAAAAAAATTGCACATTAAATATCAGTTCTGTTGTGGTTATTTGTTGAAACACAAACGTTGATGATGGAAATAACGTTTGTTAACACAGTTTTCCTGTATTCAATCTCTAAGCAATGCTCTGGTTTGGATCATAAAATTTACTTAGTATCATACCACGATCACTGAAGAAAAATAAATAAATAAAAAGGAAACAAACGACCCTGAACAAGCAATCCAGACATTCACGGACTATTGACAGGTTTGTTTTACTACTGCAGATGGACAACTAGGCATGGAAAGGACTAGTCTAAACCAGGCACATCTACGAAAAAATAAAATAAAAATATTTATGCTTTTTTTTTCTGTTATTGCTAAAAATAAAGAAAAAGAGCTCTTGATAGCAAAACAGCACAACGGAGCTTCTAAGTAAAGATGCTATGCAAAAGCTGAGACAATGATGTGATCTAAGGTGGAGAAGTGTGAAGAAAATCTGGTCTTACCAGTAAAGAAAATAGGGGATTTACTTCGAATTTCCTCCAATTTTTGAACGAATAAGGCATTCATTTCCCTCTGTAGGGTGCCCACTTGCCTTCGAGAAGTTTCAGAACAGCGCTTGGGAAATTCTGGGCTTCCAAGGCTTTCTAGACTGCTGGAGTTGGAGGATATAGAGCCATTGCTGGCTGCAACCAAGTTGATAGTGCTTCCATACTTGCCACCTGATTGGCACTGCCACCGCTGCCGGGAATGAGCCTTTATTCCATGACTTTTAGATTCCACATTTTTCTTCCCTGAGGTCACAAAAGACTGGGTGCTCCTTGTTAGATCTTCAGCATTTCCAGGGCTAACACAAGCCTGCAAATCTGACTGTGGTCTGGACTGTGCTTTAATACCCCAGTTTTTAAGCTCTAACCTCTCTTCTCCAGTTATACTGCTATACTGATCACGATGAAGCAAATCTTTAGCAATAGGCCTGGTAGGTTGGTCACTCCAATTGCTTTCTAGGTCTGGGCTTTCTTTGGAGCCAATCATGCACTTCATGCAGTTGGTGGCCACTCCGATCCTACCAGAGCTGTTGATGGCGCAGCGTGCAAAGACACTTTGCTTCTCACTCTGCTGCTCCCGAAGCCGGACCCTGTTAGACCTCTGTATGGGTTCACTGAAAGCAGCACCCCCTTGAGCACAACTTTGATTTTTGGCTTTATGAGAACTATGGGCCTTACCTTTCAACCCTTTGCCATGTACCTCCCCATAGGCACCATCCCTGGGAGCTGGTGACAGAGAAGCAGTTTCTGGCTCTTGCTCAAAGCAAGGTTGTGAGGCAGCTTCTGCTTCGTGGTCTTCACTGGCCCCTTCAGAGCTGTTATCTTTCGTGTCAAAAACAATTTCAGGAAAGCCCCTCTTCTTCTTCTGGCTTTTGGTGGGTGCACTTGCTGTCCGTCTCAAGATGTGGCTGCTAAAGGAATGTTTGCGATGGAGCTGACCAGCAGCATGACTGTCCAGGGAGGCCTGCTTTGGATTTCTGAGAAATAGGCCTTTTAGGCCCAGAGCTTGTTTGACCTGGAAAATTAAGAAAAAGGAAGACCTTAAAAGAAAATGCAAAACTCATTCTTTGGGCCCAGGACTCAAGTTCAACGATCAAGTCACACAACGAGTCTACGATTCTATACTCGTGCACTGCACACACATGCACTTACACACAGAGTATTCTGCCATATTCCTAACATCAGCATGAACACTAAAAAAAATGGGACAGGAAATAAAAATGTAAAAAAAAATCTGTAGCAACTGTTTCGCAAAATTTCACTTTTTTTTGTTTGTGTTTATGTAACATTTTCCACCCAGGCTTAGCCCTGTATTTATCACGATTTTCTTACTAGTTTATAGCTACTTACATCCAAATTTAAAGTATGTGTGTAAATAATTCCAAGGAAGTAGTACAACAATGGAATTAGTGCACCCTAGTTTTTACACTGTGAACTTGTGTTGTAACAAACTGCTGTGTCAGAAAATACTAAACAGCACTCAGGCTTCTATATCACACTGTAATTGAAATAAAGCTACAAACACTACAAGCTGACATTATCCTCAAGTGTTATTACCAGCCTTGGGACTTTGCTAAAGTTAAGTCCTGCTGGCAAACAAAGTAGTTAAAAAAAATTGAGCATGTTTTGTAATAAAAAATTTCACTTGCAATTTCATACAGTTAAATACATTAGGACAGGGCCACTTAGAACTGTTGGAGAATTAAATCTGAAACATAGAGCTGAATTCTCCAGCTTACGTAGAACATAATACTTGTGCAAAACTGCACATTAGAAGCTGACTAATCTAATTTTTCCCATCTCTTCAACTGGAAATGGTAACTACCACTCATACTTCAGACAAGAAATTTGCAGCATGCAACGGAGGTTCCAGCAGGAACAAAACAGAATGTTCTGAAAAATGAGAGGAAGAAACTAAAAAAAGGAACAAAAAAACAAGCTAGCAAACGAACAAACAAACCTCACACAAAACAAGCTGTAGAAATGGTGGCAATTTCAAAAGATATTTTAAAATCATTTTAACTTTACTTCTCATGCAACATCAGATGGTTACAGAATTTAAATGATAGTGACATTTTCAGCTACGTAATATTTTTGTTTTATTATATTATGGATAATAACAAATTTGATGCCAAAATGGATCTTTAGATTCTTTTGTAGCTATAGGATAATATGCAGTGGACTTAAGAATATCATATATTGCTTTTCAGTATAAATGATACTGATTCTTCTTTTGAATTAAGCAATATTGAAAGTAGCATCTGAACTACATGTTTGACACGTGATCATCAAATATTTCTTTTTCTACCTGCGTGATTACATTTTGATCATTTCCTACCATACAATACATCCAAAGACATTGATGTATGTTTTCATCACTGAAGAAACACATCATAAATAAGTGGTTAGTCACACTGAAAAGAGAGTACTTCATGTGTCAGTACTTACTTAAGTATTAAATACACATAAGCACTGTCAAAGATCTCCCACCATCATACAGTTGATTTACATTTCAGTGAAGCTGAAAGAATTTTAGCATTCCTGTAAACGTTCCAGGCATACTTGCCAACTTTTAAACCTGATGTATGATAAAGAATAGATTGGTCTTGTTCCATGCATAGAGCCTCATACAAATAAATCACTTAAAACAGAGAAAGAAGCATTACCCTTCTAATCTACTTCTCCTTTGTTGCCTTTATTTTCCAGTTAGATTAGGCTCTCTTTAGTAGCAGCAGTTCACTTCCTTAAGCATAAAGAACGAATAAAAATATAGTACACAAGCCTACGATTGAAAAGCACTGTAAGAAACCCATAGTAAATTTGATTGGCAATAATGAAGTTTACTTATCACAGGCCAAGATCCATTGTGAGAATGAGATAGATAAAAAAGACCTAGAATGGACTTTACAAATATATAGAGGGTAAGATAAAGAAAGTGGGGATTGTCTCTTTCACATTTGTGGAAGAATTGGTGCCAATAATACCCAGCAAAGAAAATGTAATTGAAATATTAATAAGCATCCTGTGAGAGCCAAGCTATTTAACAGTCTGCTTGGATCAAAGTAGACTCAAATTCCTCTAGAAAGCTTCAAAATGAGATTCTGCATTTGTTAAGGAGGGAGGAAAAAATGTTCCACTCCAATTGGTGAAAGTTGGCAAGTACACAAATTTATTGCTATAAAAATCATATAATATAAATATTTGCAAAGCTAGAAAAAAAAAAGAGATATAAACATACATATACAAATAATTAGAAACAAAACAAAAGAAAGAAAAGCACTAATGGAGTGGATGACAGGCAATGCAGGGTGCCAGGTATCATTCCTGATCATCTGGTGCATCTTTGTTAAGTTAGCCACTATTGCTTGAATCAGCTGACTGATTCAAGAATGCGAAGATAAATTTGGTTAACATAAAAAAAATAATTCTAAAGAAGGTTAAAAAAAGAGAGCCGTTTTGATGCAGATCCAGAACATGTGCTTTTCGCCTCTATTCCAGCTTTTATAGGGCCATTGCATTTTTCAAAATAGATTTATAAAGAGGCTTCCCCGCAATTTAGCAAAGTATTCACTGCTAAATGTTCTTTTCCACATGAAAGAATTGCAGCTTAAGAGAGAAGAGATGGTAAGCAGAAAGTGAAAGAAGAGGGAGGTTATAGAAGGACTTTTATCCTGGATCTACTTCATAAATGGAGGGCTCTCCAGCTGATCAATGACCCAACAAAACTGACCAAGTCAAATGTCACAATCCATGGTATGAGTTGAAGGGCTTCAAAATGCTAGTAAGGAAACATTGATGCTAACGAAGTTAGAGGCATGCAGGTGTGTGTTGGTGGTCACTACACCTCCCTGAGTTAGGAGGGGGTACCTTCAAGGCGTCTAAAAATGTTCTGCTTCTAAAAGTAGACTGTTTTTGACATAGAGAAGCCCACTGAAATCACAAACAGACAGAGTAAAGGCAAATAAGACACACAACAACAGAGAGGGAGAGTCTCATCTAAGAAAAAAAAAAGAAGAAATCCCACAATACATAAACAGACTACAGGAGAGACAGACAAATAAAAGTGTCTCCAGGAAACAGGGCAAGCTAGAAAGAAATTTCAGTTAAACACGTGTTAAAGCAAAAGAAATCTAAGACTCTCCTTTGTGCTGTCAGACTACTGAGAGGGTGGAATATCTGCCTCTAGACAAAATGCCAGAAAGTTTAACGTTTGCATTAGAAGATTTGGATTAATAAAGGATGGGTAAAACCAGACCTGTAGCTATGGTGATTTTTCTGCCCATAATGAGGAGAGACAACGGAAAAAGTTCTATTTTTAGTAGAACTTCATTGACAAAAAATCACAGCAAAACACAAACCAGACAGGTGAAAACAGAAAGGGCTGTGTAGTATGCCTTCCATATTTTCAGTAATTGCTGCAGGTAGGACTGTAGATGGGTTTATTAGTAATTAAAAAACAACAACAAAAACCTTTGTACAAGCTTTCCTTCCAAGTCCTTGCATTTTAATTAGGTTGTGCACCGCATCAACATTTCAACACCAGAAAATCACAAGAGACTCCAGTGATGATGAGAGGCAACAAGGGGTGTGTAATATACTGAGAACATGAAAACAGGATAAAGCAATCAAGAAACAAATTAGTGCAGAAGATTGGAAGCTAGCAAATAAGGATAGGGAAGGGACAGTGGGATACATAAGGGTCGTTTAGCTGTTTAAAAACTTACCAAGAAAGTCTACTGACCTCAAAACAGCTGCCAAAGTTTAAATAGGCATGTCACCCTACTTCAAATTATAACTACAATCAGCCAGTTACTCATGAAGAAGCTGATAATAGCAAATAATTATGGAAGATTAAATAAGTAAGGATTAAAAGAGTGATAATGCCTCACAATACTGCCAAAAAGAGTTGAAGTGAAAACTCTTAGGACACAATTGGAGTATAAAGACTACATACAACACTGGGAGACAGAATAGAATGTCTACTCTCCATCATTTTGACTAAGAATAGAACAGAAAAGAAGAAAAAAGATGAGTAGCACTGGTAAGGCCAGTCATCATCTCTGCTGGAGCCATACAGAAAATAGATGCCTGCTTTCATGAAAGGATATAGGCGAAGGACACAGCCACTAAGAAGATAAGATCAATTCCCACTGGCCTCGTGACCAAGGGTGAGCTTATCCAAAATTCATGCTACAAGTCTGGTGAGTTTGAAGGAATTATTCATGAATAAGCAATCAACCTGAACATGGGAGCTCCACAGAAGTTCATAATAAAAAGTAAAACTGTTTGAATCTTTGCTAATGCATGCATCCAGCAAGTGTCTGCAAGCTTTCTGAGAGAATCACATCCCTGCTCACAGTCATAAAGGTATGACTTAGATGCTATACAGTTCCCTTAAACACAATTATACAGTCAGGAAAGATCTTAGCATTGAATAACTCAGCATACCATTACTCTTCCCTGAGCATTAACTGGCCTTTTTACCATGACCTTCTGTTTGTGGCAGGCAGTATGACCACACATGTTCTCTGTCTTACTCAGACCAACAACTACTTCTCACGCTCTGTAGAGCTAAATTCAGACATTCATAATGCAGGCAAAAGGGAGTTTCAAGCAGGACTCCCATCTCTATCAGGATAAAGCTATACCTGCCCAGAGACTACAGTGTCAGATATGAGATAAAAAAAGCAGGAACTGTGATAAACACCTCATTTCATGAAAAACAAACAAACAAAAAACCCCAAACAAAAAAAACAACAAAAAAAAAAAACCACCTTAGAATTCCCATGTAATTCAATGCTGCCTCCTGCTGTCAGGACACTGATACATCACCTTTTGAAAGGGCTCAGCCTCACACTGAGTGAATATAAACTGGTTTTGAGGTTCTCAAGGCCCTATAAGACACTCAGATTCCTGAATCTCATTGAAATTTATTCAGTGGAAGTAATTAAATCCAGTGCTCTGTAAGGAAATAAACTCTCATTTCTAGCTGGCCCAGGAGAAGTTAGATGTTTATTTTTAGCTTGGGAGTTATTCACATGAATTAGTTGTACTTCTGCACATGAAGTAAGCACACTATTACTAGGAAATAAACAGTGAAGAATAAGCCCAACGATGACTATGAGGACCATATTTTCATTGCACTTTAAGGGCTATTATGGAAGAATTCCTAAGCAAATAATGCAAAAAAACTGTAATTAAATTTAAAATGCAAAATCATCAGCAGACCAGGCCTTCATCAAATAAACTTTAAAGGAAAAAAGTACTCATGGCTCAAGTTCCTTAGCAAGGCACACTTCGTATACTGGACACAACCACATTTATTCATAACAACATGTGTACACTGCAATGAAATAACCTCCTATGGCTCCCTCAAAAATGTGCTGCAAGAATCTCTTTTTATAACGTATCCTAAGGTTTGTCAGCTGGTGTGTACTCAGAAAGGTCTTAGACTGCCATGACAATCGCAGAGATGAAGTTAGAGTAAATAGGTTGGCATGCCCCCTCACTCACTGGGCTCCCCTGGTGTGATACAAAGTCCTGCACTGCACTGACAGCACTTACCTTACCACAGATGTCATTAATAGCCACATGAACAAAGATGGATGCCTCCTCTATACCTTCGAGGTATACGTGTCGATAACCTGAAACACAGGATGAGCCAAGATGACAAGGAAGAGATGACAGGAAAACATCTAGAGATTTCCATTTTGTAAACAACAAAGAAGTCCTAGCCAAGTGATCTAGTAATTCCCCATTTCTTTCTTACCTGGCATCATACTGCTGAAAGCTATTGTTCTTTGTCCAATAAAATCCCGTCCAATTGGATCATGATCCCACACAAGGAACCGAATCAGTGCAATCTCTGGCATGTGCAGTGTGAACACCAATGTTTCTTCCCACATTGGGTTAAATCCTAGGAATTAAAGAATCAGCTTTTATTTTGTTCACAAGAAGATTGTCCATAAAAGGAGCACATGAACTGCAATGACATTCTAGTTTTCCTAACAGTTTAATCACTGTTCTTGAAAATCCAGCACTCCTACTCACTTCAGGAGACACAATGGTACAAGAATTTGCAAGAAACATAGATCTTAAAGTTAGCACTGCTTTGAGTAGGTGTTTGAACAAGCTAACTTTTTTTGACTCTTCTTTTGAGCACTGCCAAGTTCAAGTACCTTTCTCTCATGCACAGCGAGAAGTCAGACTAATGGCTAGTTTCACACCAAGACCTCCACAACATCGTACCAACTCACTCAAACAATTCCAGATCCAAGTTTGATTAACATCAAGAATAATTATATAATTTTTTCAGGTTTCTTTTCCTCTATAATTGGCAACAAGTTTCACCTATTTGTCTCTTGATGAAAAAAGCCTTGTCTGAAAGAGGATGTTTCAGCCATAAGAAAGCCTAGAAAGTCCCACGATCTTACCATTATCATCAACTACTCTAGTTTGCTCTTTGAAGCAATCAACAGGTAGGCCTATAACTTCTACTTCAACAAATGGATCTATGATCTGAAAAACATAAAATAACAAATCTTGAAAACGTGATAAAGGCAAAGTTCAAGCACATGTCTAAACTTTACAGTGTAAGCACTGCACATTAATTATTAATGGTCCTAAGACTTTTTTATACTGATTATTATGCTGATGAGATATCTAAGGATTATTATACTTTTGAGATACCTAAGATTATTATATACCTTTTGAGATACTTTTGAATCACCTAAATAATATAGGATGATCATAGCATATGGATTTACGACTCTTGACATGGGGGAATATGTCTGAATGTTTTGGAGGCTCTTCCAGAGCAATCACTTAATACATGACTGCAAGCAACTGGATTCAAGGGCTCAATTTTCTTCCAGGATTATGTTCTGTATGAAAAAAATCCCCCTGCTTCTCAGGTTAAAATGAAAGTTCAAGAGATTATTTTTCCTCTTCCGAAATATGAGTTCAATCTGAATGAGGAAAAATTCCACACTGTTGTATATGGGATATTAGTAAAAATAAACAAAGAAAGAGATGATTGAAAACATATAAAGGTTCACTAAACCCTTAGTATGATTCTCTTGTGTTTATTTTTTAGGGATGTTTACCTGGTCAGATGTAGCCACCTAAACAGTTCTGTGGAGAAAGAATATTTAGAAGCTAATTGCAATATCCATATAAAAAACAAACATGTAAGAACTCATTTGAGAGGTTCTTCATCTCTAAATGGCAAGAATCTAACAGGAGATTTTGGTTCTAACAAAAATGCTTCACCCTTCCATTTGCTAATGACTAATAAAGTTATGTAAAAGATGCAACAACAACAAACAACACAAATTAACAAAAACTCTTAGAAAAAACATCAAGAAGTTGAAAATTTGACTTATTTTAGTCTGGTATTGGAGTTGTCTGTGGCATTTATACAACAAAAAATGACACCACAAAACAAAATAAGTAACAATTTTAAAAGTCATGCAAGAGAAGGCAAAAAGAAGAACAAAAAGAAAAGTAAATAATACTGTGCTAGATGAAGGAGTGGGAGCAGATTTGTGTAAGCAGAGGGAAGGACTCTAAAGTAAATTTCCCTTGCTTGGCAAGCTCAGCACTTTGGTGGGGTTTTTTCTGTTTGGTTTGGGTTTTTTTGAGGGTGACAGCTCTGAGGGCATATATAGTACTGTTGCAAGTAGAAACCCATAGTCCTGAGTTTATTGGCCTGTTTTTGTTTGTCCTGGTGACACTGGAGGGAAAAAAAAATCCAACTACTGCTTTGAAGACTTGAAAACCACCTAAAGGTCTAGGATGATAATGATCTGCCTAATTTATTCATGTTCTATGTGTCCCAACAGATAACTGCAGGAAATTAAATTCTCATTCTTAGCTCAGCTAATTTGGAAACAAATCTTCACCAGCACATAAGAACAATCACAAATAGTTTAATACCTCTCCTCTGTCTCCCAGCATGGAATCCCGTGGCTTTGGGAGCTGCTGACCACTGATAATTCTTAGAACTAGCTGTTTCTTCAGTTGACCAGGCAGTGGGTCTTCAGAATTTGGATTAAAGATGCCTGAATGAATGAGAAGTCATAGAATGTGACAAAAAGAGCGATTTTAGAGATGACTTCAGTTATATATACCTTATGGCTTATTTGCTTTGACATCAGAAACAAATTTTTCAACAAACTGCTGTAAGGATCTACACCCACTGTTCTCATGTGCTAAGTCATCCACTCATTCTGATAATTTTTCTTACCTTGACACATGCAGTTTGGTTTGAGGACATAGCCACAATTCCCATTGGCACTAAATTTGGCCCGGTTCAGTTGCAGCATTCTCCCCTCTGACTGGTAGTTTAAAGCCACTGTTTACAAAACAAGCAAAACAAACAAACAAAAAGATGATATTATTAGCAAATTAAGTTATCAGCTTTCCTGTTTGTAGCACCAGGTTATATAACATACATCAGCTTCAGGAAGAGAAGCTCTGCAAATGAATCTCTGAAGTTGTCTTGCATTTGAAAAGGATATTACTTTGTCTCCATTTATCAGATAATTGCCTTCATGCAATGCACATGATATCTAGGAAGCAGCATAGAAAATAACAGGAAAGACTCAAATGTCGGTACTGCTGGATGAGCAAAGAATTCAAGTATTTTAAGAAACGATTCTGGAGCTCCCACTGAAACACTCCTCCCAAAATAAAACAAAACTAAATAAACTCTTTTTCTGCTCACCAAGTTGGCAGCCAGCATTCCAGAATGGCTGGGGATTGTAGTTGCTAGAGTCTACACGGTAGGAAGATGGGTAGATGCGGGATAACTGATGTTGGTTGAACCGTAGATACTGTGCTGGCTTTTGCTGCAGTATCTGGTGGGCTTTTGTTTCACTGAAAGATGAAACCTGCCAGCTGGAAGAGACTGCGAAGAAGAGAGGAAGTGATTAGAGGCTATCTCCTTATTTATTTATTCCCTAAATAAAACATTCAAACAAAGATAGCATTAATTACTTATAACTCTATCATAATTTGAATACATTCTACTCTATGGGAGCAGTTCTTTTCTTCTGTTACAGCAGGATAACTGTGCTTATAGAGGTCCCTTCCAACCCCTATGATTCTGTGATTATTGGAGGAATTAAAGCTGGGATAAGGAAACTGAATGTAATGAATGATCTGAATCCTCATTAAAAAGTCACAAAATTTTCTCTAAAATTTTTTCAATTTGC
Organism: Cyrtonyx montezumae; assembly: GCF_038088225.1. Classification (NCBI taxonomy): domain Eukaryota; kingdom Metazoa; phylum Chordata; class Aves; order Galliformes; family Odontophoridae; genus Cyrtonyx; species Cyrtonyx montezumae. The sequence goes on from NW_027071948.1 coordinate 1,397,011, forward strand.
TGAAAGTATAACCTCTGGCAAGCAGTTCTTTCTTTCTGACATTTTAAACTAAATATTGATTCCTGTGAAAATAAGATGCAGAAAACTTAGAAAGATTACTGAACCATTCTGTGAAATTAATGGGAATGGTTCACCAGGTTTGAAGTAAAACCTACGTTTTGGAGATGCTTGTCTTTATTTATTTACACAGCAATTACTTTCAGCAGACTTCTAGATCAACCTACTTTCAGTTTCAACATCATGGATGCCAACAGACTTTGTATATTTCACCAGGTCTGAGAGCGCCCGCGACAGCTTCATTGTTTTCTTCTGTCGGTTTATCCTAGAATAATTAAACATGTTAATTGCCCAGCAAATAATAGATAAACTTTCCTTTTTGTCTTTAAAAATAAATCAGAATAATAAAGAAACATAAGGTTTTCTTCACCAAGGAGGTATTTAATTTTTATACGAGAGAATCACTGTCAAAGCACAGAAGCTGTGGAAGCAACTGCACTGAAGAGCTGTACAGAACAAGTTCTGTTCTTACATGTTAGCAGCAGCCACAAATATTCACACAGTAGAACCTGATGTAGAGGACTAAATTACTTTGACCAAACAAAAGAATATCTATTCACACATATACTTTCTTCTCAAGTCAAGTACTGGCAGAAACACTTTTAAATCCCAAAGAAATAGCAAAACTGTAACACTCTGATCCTCCTCACTTGCTTCAGGTCATCACTATCAGAATATCTACTAATCTCCTGAAGAAAGTTCCAAAGTATCCTAGAGAAGGGCTTAATCTAATTTCCCACATTTATATCCTGACCTTACAGAGGCAACCCACATAGGACCTTTGGTGATGGGATTTTTGGAAAGGTAATTTCAAAAGAAAATTCAGTAGCATCACTTGAACCTTTATATAACTTCATGTGGCAAAAATCAGACAAACAAACAACAAGCAGCAGTGGCGAGCAGTACTTTGTAAAACAACTTTAATGGATTCGCTGGGCTGCCAGTCAAGTGGTCCACATCAGCTGGATGAGAGAATATGAGCTCAAACAGATGCATCAGATCCACTGCACATTGCACATTAGGCCAAATGGCACCAAGAGATCATTATAATGTTGTGGCAGACAGTGGATCTACCCTCATACGAAATTCCTGTCATATAAAGTGGATATCCTTCGACAAACAGGTTTCTAGAGCTCAAGCATGGCTATTTAGCGGGTACATTCAGGAAGGAATCTTTTTTAGAAAGAAATCTGACAAATCACTTACAAACCTGGTGTAATGTACAGAGCCTCTGGCTGCGTTTCCTTGAGAATCAGTGTCATCTTCAGCTTCTTCCAAACTGGCTGATTTTTTCAGTTTGCTTCCTTTTTTCTGTGTCACAACGAAATAAATCTGTTATATACAACGGATATCAATATTCAAAAGAGATTTGTCTTTTTCTACAAAGTATGTGGGCCAACCAAGAAGAAAACTAAACTCAGACTAGACCTTCAGTGCTTTTAGACTTCAGTGTAAATTGAAACTAGAGATTATGCACAATTATAACCAGTTATCTGTCCTATTTATTCTGCAAACAGACTGACTGCAAGTCAGATAGTACAAACATGATATTCCTCTCCACTGCTGCCTGCAAAGAAAGGATCTATCAAAGAATGCAACACTTATAGTAAATGTAAACTTCTAGGGTGGCCCACCTTGCGTTTAGAAAAGCTGCCCATCAATGTTCGGCCATGCCTTTTATTGGTACTGAAGTCTTCTCCAGATTCCACATCATCTTCGAGTTTATTCTAGAATAATCAAACAGAAAAAATAGTGCAGCAGACCAAATGGAGTGCTACAGATAGGATACATAAACATAACCAAAAATAGTTTGGGATTCAATCCACCCTAAAGTGTCAACAAAACATGATCAAACCAAAGCAGGATTTTCCTGTTTGTTTGCTTGTTTGTTTTTTTTTTAATACAAGCTGAGGTGGCATCATTTTCATCCACCAGAACTTCAGAGCAGAGAACACAAAAATACCAAATCTCATGCATCACAAAATGTTATTTTTATCCACATAAGGTTTGAGTGCACCCTAGCAGCATATACTCACTGGTGACAAACTGCTTTGTAACTTAATATATGAAAAGTGCAGCTCATTTCTGCCATGACATGTGGCCAAAGTTACACGGCTTTACATGCATACTCCATGATAAGAAAGAGTCAACATTCCTGCAGTTCCTAAAAAGGTCTATCTTTCATTGGTGCCACTAATCTTTAATATGGCCCCAGAGTTTCACTGTTTCCCACTCTAATATAACACAGACAATTCTGGCTAACACTTACTCAGAAGGATTCCTGAACTCTTGGCCTTACTGCAGATTTCACAGAAGTATTTTTTGATACATCACGTAAACCATTAATTTTAACAGTTTATACAAAACTCATGAAACAGAAAGTTTTGGGAAGCTGAGTTTTAGCTTTCATCTACATTTAATTTCCAGTTAGTTCACTTGCTTATTGGCAGATCTCCAATGTTTTTCATTTGCATGAAACAATATTCCTTAGCTTTCTGCAGCTTATTATAAATTCTAAAGTGACAACACCTCGTGATCCTGAAGTGCTGGCTATTTACATTTCTGAAAGGAACCTTTAGGATAACATTAAAATACAAATGCAAGTTTACAGAACTCAGAGAGCTGAGGGGAAAAAAGCCCAACTTTCATATGCACCTCTTTTATATAATGGGAAACAATTTTTTTCCTGTTGAAAAGTCATTTCATGTGTACATTTCATGCTCCAATTGCTGAGTGAGAAAAATGCTTCACAAATCTGACAGTGACGCTCACCTGGCATCATCATTAACTGAATGAATTCAGCTATGAAATCTGAAGTCTATAATATATTATTTATTCAGTAAGGTAATAAACCACACAACAAACTGAAATGCAAAACACCTCTTCCTCCAGAATCATTGGAGAAAGTCTTTGGATGTTGGATAAAGAGGTATTTAGCATTTCAATTTATATTTTGAAGGATTGCCATGTTTCATTATTCATCTGCAACAACAGACTATCTCTTTGCACCAAGCGTGAATAATGAAAACAACTAAAATTAAAATATCATTATCATCAAAATAAGAACAGGCTTCTACAAAATGGACAAAAATGTGGGAAAAAAATCATCTTTATATTGTAGCTTTTATATAAGCAATATGAGGTATTAACAAAATATCATAACAACAGATAAATATCAAGTACTGCAGAAGAAGGAAGAACGTTTTCTATTCAGCCATATGAGTATTTGTGGGCAAAATCTTATTTCACAAATGATGGAAAAGTTAAATAATGTTAATAAATTTGCATCAAGAGCTATGATTTTGGCCAAAACGAGCAAATAAAATTTCCTAAAATTTCCTAAATTGTGAGTGAAGTACAGTACATGTTCACCTTCTTACTGTCTGATTTCTGACCAGCCTTCCCAGATGATGGCAGAGTGGTAACTGTAAAATTGTTTGGATCTTCACAGTCACGAATTTTGGATTCTTTTATCAGTGAGTCAAGTTTCTTCTTTGCTATATTCTCCACTCTTTTCCTATTAGTAGATGCCTAAAAACAAAACATAATCATTAAACAAGACACAGACAGAAGAAACATAGCTACTCAAGCTAGGATTAACAGAAAATATTATTTGCAATCATCAAACTTATTTTAATCTAAAAATTATCTGGTAAACCTACAAAATAAGGATCCTAAGTAGCACTCCGCCCTCTGGAGTGGGAAAATGTAAAACAAATATTCACATTCAAATGATCACCTAACTTACATCTCCATTCATTATTTTACAATCATCATCAATCTCATCAGCACTGTCCTCATCAGAAACTTCACCCTCCTCTGCATCATCACTAATGTTGGCTGGAAGTTTCTTCCCCTAGAAGATAAGATGACAAAGGCAGGTTAGCATACAGCTCTTGCTGTGAAATATTAAAAACGAACAAACAGACAAAAAATATATATATATTTACTGATTGTAAATAATAATAAAAAATTCAATAGAGGTGAAATCTTAACATTCCAAGCAAACACTAACATTCTCTTGACTTGTTCGTGTCCTTTGAAGGTCAAGGAAAAGAAGATATTCAGTGAAGAACAAATCTTATCTACTTCAAGGTGAAGTAATAGAGGATGGACTCTTTTTTTCTAAACCTTTTTATTACACAATTCAACTCCAGCCAGATTTTCTCCATGTCAGTGCTTTACTGTTTCAATAACACAAGCTAAAAAACTGCGAGCTGACTGGATAATAGGTGAAATAATAATATTATTCTAAACAGGAGAGCAGTAGAAAAACTGTCAGAAAGGAGGAATGATGTGTGGTTATAATTTAAACTCAATGAGCAGGAGCAGCTAGTAATTTCCCATTCAACCTTCACCAAATCCGTTAAAGATAAAATCTTATCTGTATTCCTGTGTGCTCAGCTCAGTGTCCAGAAAAACATCACTATTCCAGTCTCTTAAAAATAGCTGTTTTGTAAGGGTTTTGCATCAGGAGTCTGCCTTCTTGGACAGCCAGCTAGGTGCACAGGCATTATATGAAAAACAAAGCTTTTTCTTTAGCTACACGTATTTCAAAAATCTTTACTTAAATTGGCTTATGTAGACAGTACTTGCAAGCAGCCCTGAATGGCTTTTTATCACTTTGTTAAATCTTTATTAAATTATATTAAAGATGGTTTATCGTGATGTGATATAAAGTAGAGCACAAGTGATAACCAGGCAGAGATTGTAATCATCACAAAAAAGGAGAGAGAGAACAAACCAAGCACGTTTTTACCTTAACCAGTATCTTCCCTTTAAGACTTGCTGGTGAAGGGAGTCTGGTAGAATCATCATTGTGCACAGAAGACAGATCCAATTTGTCACCCAGAATTTCTGTAAGATATTGGGCCATCTTCTTCTGCTGAATAACACTGCAATGGTTCTCAATTGACAAGATAACAGGGTACCTGGCAAGACATAAGGAAGCATCAACAACTGCAAATTTAGCTTTTATGACATTACGAAGATAAGGGTTATTACTGTCTGAGCCACATAAGGGTTATTACAGTCTCTCTGAGCCATTCCTATATGGAGAATTACCACTGATGAAATCTACAGGGGTTATATAAATCAGTGTGAGCAAAGAGTGATATCCCAGTACTCATTCCAAACGGAATAGTCAATTTTTGACCACCACGGAATAATTAAACTTCTTCAATCTGATTTGATGCATTTTTTTTCCAGAGCACACTTTTCACTTTCCTATACTACCCAGCCCTGACCTCCACTTCCTACTGGAGGGATTTGAGGAAGCCAATCATAAGAAAATCCTAAATAGTCAGTGCTTCCAACTCCCCACCTCCAATTTGTGCTTCAGACCTTTCCTCTCATAGGTAAAAGTAAACAAAGGTTCCAAGAACTGAAAAGATCCCCAAAGGGCTTTGCCTTTATCTTCCCATTTCCAACAACCAGCGCAGAAACCTGCTGCATCAGTTCTTCATGAAAACTTATCCACTAGCAAAAGAGTAGCATCATACAATGCACAGATAGAGACTCTTCTACAAAGAAGTAATTATTACTTCTAGATTTAGTTTTATTGTTTATTGTTAATTCTTTAGGCTATGGCCAATAAATAACAATGTGTGGTTTGAAAGGCACTGAGATAAGATTTGTGAAGAATCAGCTTTGCTATGATTACTGTTGAATAAAAGCACGCTGTTGATGGCTGAGTTTAGAGATTATGTACTTTACACAATGTAGTTTAAGTATGAATTATGAGAGATTCATTCATTAAAAACTAATTATGAATAAAAAGAGAACTATACTGACATCTGGCCTGGATTAGCTCCTCATCAGGAGTAAAGACAATGCCTGCAGGACAAAAATTTCCCAACTAGTAACTATAGTTAAACTTCCAGCTCTGCCTGAAGCTCGTTCCTTAGATCAACCCGCACCCTACCAGCTGGTGTGCTTCCAGCCCTACCCTGGGAAAGGAAACACCATCAAATCTAAAATGCATTATCATTCAGTACCTAACTGACTGAGCATCAGATGTTGTCAGAAAGAAAAAACAGCCATCACAAACAGGATGCCTTCAGTCTATAGCCTAGAGTCTCAAAAGTTACCAGATTGTACACATACTCATTCTTGATAAAGGCATATTTGTTGATAGTTTCAATCACATCTTTGAAGAGAATCTTGGAAGTCAAAGTGTATCCATGGTGGACAATTGGTTCACCGTCTGGCCCATCCCAGCAGTCAACTGTAGAAGAGAAACACAGATACCCATTCAGACAAATTACATTTGGGGTCACGACCTGTGGAAGAATTTGAGACCCTGAAATTCTCCTCAGCAACCCAGCCAGATATGTGTCCATCAAGTGAGTGTACTGGTTCACTCCCACACTTCATCTCTATCTTTCTTTTCACTTGGCAGAATGTTTCTCTTTTAAAGACACTTCCTGGCCTTAACATTCTACTGTGTGCAGACAGTTGTTTCCATTGTCTGAGAAGGCCCCAAGCAACAAAAGATCTTTTAAGAAGTGCTGAGGAATATTACGAAAGGAGGAGAGATGACATAGCATAGAGTTATTTGCATTATATTACTGCTGAACCTAAAAAGGAATGCAAGAGAATCTTAGCCAAGCTTCTCACCTCACAAGCAGAGCCAAGCTCTAAGCATCTCTAGTCTTCCTCAGATTTTGCCTATGCTCATGACTGTTTTATAGTCATGTATCTATGAAATGCTCTACTCCTCTGAAGCACACACTGGCATGTCCACAATCTGACCTGAGCAAATTCTAATATTTGCCTTCTGAAAAAATGTGAAAGCACTTTGATGGTCACAACGTTACAGATGATTACAGAAGAGGCACAGGCTCAGAGCAGCATTACAGATGTCAGAAGAAATTTCACAGAAAAGCTTCAGGGTTGTTACAGGACCACCAAGATTTTGCATGATAAAACCATACTTCCTTTGCCAGAAATATCAGCTTTCTCCTTCTGCTTAGCAAGAATTCTGCCCTGTTTGCCTGTCTGGTTGACATACATTTGGCTAGAAAGTACAGTCCCCAAAACATCCCAGCAAATGTTAGCATTCTTCCTAAAAATATTTTCACATTTTTTTTCCTTAGTACCAACGACACTGTTCTTGCATTGTCTGCCTTATTTGTACTGACAGTTCCTTTATGATCTTTACCTTCTACACAACGACAGCCAGATTGTAGCACCCATGCATACATGTCCACCCTAGACTGGGACATCAGCTGATCTCCCATGAGGTAGGTATTATGTGAAGAGGTAATGAAATAGTGACTCAAAGGGTAACTCATGTCCTGATTCACTTGGTAGTGTTCTGGGTTGAAAATGTCCCCTGATGGACTCCGCATGTAATTGGTGAAACCTATAAACAAACAATACTATAAATAATACAGTTTTATTATTTTGTTGCTCATCCCTGCATTCACCAACATCCTCATGAACATATCAAGTAAAAGAAGTAAATAACACCACTGGATCCCACCTGGCACAAGACTGTTCTTTACTCCTGAAAAACATGTCTGTATTGAACCCAAACTTGACATTGTAGGTTTACAATTCAAAGGATTTTGATGGAATGTTAAGTGGTATAGTGCATAAAAATCTCTAAAATCTTCTAAAGAATATGGATTTCACCTCAGTAAATAACAGATACTTCCCCTCCCACAAAAAACAACAATCTAATGCCGAATTACTTAAATGCATTCTCTACACAATGTAATACAATTCTATGACTTTATAGCACACAAAGAAATGTGATTTCCTGCAAGCTTTTAAATGCTGTTCACCCTCTCCTACAACAGCTATGCCAACCAGCTTACCATCAATCCCCAGAGCTCCTGCCTTCTTGTTTTCTGGGCATGGTTCAAACCTGTTGATAATTTCCAGGCAGTGTTCTCTGGTCACATTTGTCATCTGTAAAAGTAACAAAAGTGAACTGTTAACTAACAATCCACAGCTTCTCCTGGCTTTTTTCTCTGCATGCTGTTTAACAATTGGTCAGATCATCTAGAGTGGCACTAAGGATTTCCATTTATGCAGTGAGATTCTCACTCCTGTCAGTCAACGTCAGGTCAGATAAGAACTAAACTGCTCTGTGAGAAGTTTCTGCCCTATTGGCAGCTGCCTGATCATGTCCAATAAAGACAGAGTTCTAGTTTGTAGGTCAAATGCAGTTAGTGATGGTACATACATAGAGCAGCCAAATTGAACAAGCTTTGTTACAAATCAATGGGATGCCTTCTTTTGTAGAATTAAAGGATTAGTTTGTAGTATGAAATTTTTCATTATCAGAAGTGTTTTTACTTTAAAAGAAGATGGTTCATCTTTATGCACCCACTATTTACCGTTAACTTATCCTCTAAATGTTATCCTTACTATTACTTAATATACTTTTCCTGAATGGTGCAGCAAACGCTTTCCATCAAATGTTACACATGACACAGGAAAATACAGCCCTGGACACCAAAGGAGCTGACAGTAAAGAGGTCAGGTTGATTACAGTTTTGGCAAGATGGATTATTTTCCTAGTGGGAAATAAAACTACCAGCGTGTCTGCAATAAAACCAATGCCTTTTCTGGGGGGCAACTTAAAGCCTAGTAAATAAAAGCAAAGTAAGAGGAAGGAAAACAAACAAACAAATAAAAGACAAGCAAAACTTTATTTGCCCATGTACTGTAGCTTTGCTGGGTTTAGAAGAAAGAGCTCTGAAACAACAGAAGGTTTTTCTGGTATAGTTTCAAACACACAGAATGAAGAAAGAAGGTTCTGCCTTTTCTTGTGTAAGAAAGGGCAGAACTAGAGAAGGGAGAGAAACCCTCGAGGCATGTGATGTCCATGCCAGTGATTAGCTGAGCTGATTTGTGTCCTTTGGCTAGTGTTCATTTTCCTCTTACCATCTGGAGGATCAATTGACCAATGAAATGAAAACACACCCCAATTATCTAAAATGATAACTGCCAGAGAGAGGTGGCTTTATCATTCACTTATGTCTCAGACATCTTTTGAAACTCTGACAGAGCTTTATGACTCACAGGCATGCAGTTTCAAAAGAGATCAGGAGAGGAAAAAAGCAAAGACAAGTCAATGCATTTGTTCCTGCACTGACTGCACCTTACCATCCAATTATTTTTTCTCATTTCAGAAACTGCCAGAATTCTCCAGATAAATGAACACAGGACCATTCAGGGAGCTCAGGAGGTCATCCAGCCAAAAAATCCTGGTCAGAGCAGGATCAACTATAAGGTCACACTGGTTAACTTGGCTTTATGTATTCTGGTCCTCCAAACCTCCATGGATAGAGGCTGCACAATCTCTCTGGGAACCTCTTCCACTGGATGAATGTCCTTGTGATACAGATATTAGATGCCTTGCCACTCTCTGGCCTGACAAGTTACCACGTTCTGGAAAGACCCAAACTTGTTCTGACCAAAGTGATAAATGTATTAGACTTCCAGGTAGCTTGACTACACAGATACCAAATTCTACAGAGTTCAGGGGTAGTGATGGAGGAATCAGATCAGCATATGTATATGTACATGATGGACTGGTGCAATGGGAGGAGTCTGAGACTCACTCAAGCAATGCAATGTTGAAGTATTAAAAGACAAGCTAATATGCACTACTGCATATCCTCAAATGCTCCCCCAGACATGAATAATCCTCTCAGTAGCTCTTCAGAAACAATCTACTTTGCAAACTGGGAAAGTGTGACAAAGTAGTGTAATGTCTCATTGTGAACTATGCACTAAGACAAAAGCAGAGCCAGAGGCAGTACCTTTGCACTCCGATACTGAACACTGGAAAAATACATCAATTGCATCCTCCCACAGAACACATGAAAAGAAAAGAAACCCTAGGCCCTATAGTTAAGGGCACAATGAAAGAGCCTACTCAAAGAAGAGGTTGTGAGAGCAAGAAGATTCAAGAAATAGTCTTGCCAGCCTACAAATTGAAAATCGAGAAGCATCTAGCTGTCTATTTTTAACATCAACACTCTCCAGAGTGAAGCTGCTAAAACAAAAGCAGCTGCTCACTTTTCACATGCATGACTACCATTCTGACCCTTTAAAGAAGACAATGTATCCCCAGTGGCAAACAGAAAGGCATGAGAACAGGAATTCTTCTCCTGGTTTAGACATACCTTTTGTTCATTCTCCAGAAAGCGTCTCAGGTCATCTGTATCCAGGAAGTCTTTGTGGTTGCTGTAAGTGAGCATTAGCAAGTACAAATCACGTCGTGTTGACATCATCTTGTAGAAGGTGCAGAACTCATCAAAGCCCAGCGTGCCCTGGTTATCATCTGTATCAGCTTCCTGCATCACACAGCAATAAGGCAATGAAAAATCAAAGTCCGTTGCAAAAGCCTGAACAAATTCTAAATAAATAAACTCCTGAATGAGAATAACGTATCACTAAAATTAAATGCACACTGATGCTGCCTGACATGGCTACTTGCTGCAGGGCCTGCTAGAACAGACTGGGTCAATTAGGCTAATATTTATCATATGAATGCTTTCCCCTTTGAACCTTATATATATATGCATTAGTGCATGAGCCAAGAAACCACTTCTGAAGGTCTTTCTTATTGCAAAAGAACAGAGGATACGTTACAGAATTTCAGATCAACAGGTATAGCAAAAAATCAACATTCACAGTGAGTCTTTATGCTATATGATACTACACAGCACCTGGTGTAATGCCCTCTTCTGTGAATAACAACATATTTATGACTTATTTTTGGAGCTTTCTTCAGTTTACCATACACAGTGTAGTATCGCTCAGTGCAGAGAAAACAAACCAGCTGCTGAATCATTGTTCTTTTAGAAAAATTTTGTTTTCATTTCTTACCTTAAACATTTGCTTGACTTTTTGCCGGGGTAGGTTGACATTCAGTTTGTGCAATAGCTGGAGCACTTCATTAATACTCAGACAGCCATCACCATTTTTATCTGCTTCATCAAATGTCTGCTTCAACCACATTGAACAGGAGTTAAGGAACATTATGGAATATGAAGGGATGTTACTGAACATTATGTATATACGGATGTTTTCATATTAGGGAAAATTGTATATATGGAGTGGGGAATAAAAGAAAGTTCAAGGTAATATACAATATAACTCTACTTGTGTTATTTCCTGGGTTTGCTATGCTCAATATTCCACACAGGTCATTTGCCCACACTACAGCACAGCAGAACGTGGAATTCCGAGCAAATTGAAATGATGCATCAGGTTTTGTCTTGTACAACCAAATGAAAGAGACAGCTTAACACAGGGAGTAGGAGATGAAGGAATATACCTGTATGTTTTTCAGTCCATTCTTGCCCAGTCACCTTTTTCAGTTGACTCCCTTGCCCAGACCAACTCTCTTCAAGGACTTCTCTCTCTGACTCTGGAAACAGGGAATGCAATGGGAATCACTTTGAAACTTTGAGCCTAGTGCTTCTTTTTGGTAAAACTAATGCTTAAAGGAATTATTGTGCTGTTGTGTACACTCAATCACAGGAAAATGCTCTTTCAATCAGTTGAGGAAGGATATTGGTCTCTGGTCCTTTGGCGTTTTGAAAGGCTGTCTTCATCACTGATTCCTGCCATCAGATATTTTAGCCCTGTGATCCAAGTACGTGCTTCATCTCCACTGGAAGATACCAGGTCAAGGGATTCCATATGATCTCCATAGTAGATGCTGAAGCAGCAGTTAGGATCAAAACTGCCATCAGCATAGCGCTGAAAGATTTCTGATTGCTTCCCCTCACAAACTTCTTGAATAGAATCGATGGAAACTAGAAAAACAAAATGTATGCAGCTCGTTAGTAACTGTGTAGGAAAATATTCACACAGGCTGACAGAAAGATTGCCCTAAAAAGGAATTCCTTTTTGTTTGTCTTGATGTAAGTTGTCTCTTTTAATTACAATGATGAATCACACTACTGCTTGTCCAAGAACATAATAAATGATCTTCCAATTCAATCAAAAAGAAAAAGCAGCTATAACAAAATTAACCTAAGCTGCAGAATTTACTAGAGTATGAGAACACAGAGACATGAAACAATCTGCATATTAATAGAACAGGATAATACTTCCATTCCCTTGTATGTTTCCTTAAGGTTCTTAAGGGAGACTATCCTACTCTTCCAAGAGTGCAACTGATTTGAGGACTGTATAATCAAATAAAAAAGCTGAATCACAGTTTCATAAGTCTGCAGTTGGCCAGAACAAAGATTCATCTTACCAATAAATTCCAATACTTCTGCTTTTTAGTGTAATGTAGAGATATGCAGATGCTAAATATTCACAGCCTATGCACCTTATAATTACATGAACAATTTATTTCCCTTGTAATGTTCCTGTTCCCAAGCTGATAGAAGATAAATTCTAATAATAATAGTAAAGGGGAAAAAAAAGGACAAATTTTAGTTTTGCTTTGTTGCATTGTTCTCTGGAGATTCCAACAAACAGACATCTGTTTGCTGTGGTATGGCTACTGTGCAGCTGGACAGAATATTACACACAGACAAATGGCTAAAGTTTAAAAGGGAAAAGTTACAAAAGGACAAAAACATAAACTGGATAATTAAATAAGTTTCACTGGTTGGTAGGAAGCTCCTCTGAAGGAAACAAGTCCTCTTCCTGGTCTGCTTTGAGGCAAACACCTTGAATACTGAAGCCTAGGCTCAATCTGATTCTTTACGATTTTGTGTAAGTAACTTTGCCCTGGTCTGATTTCTCCTCCTATACTTCAGCTCACCAGAAACACACATCTCCAAAAACAGTGCTGCGAGATCTGGTCAGAAGACCATTATACATTAAGGAGTTAGTGCTACATGTAGCAGTTAAGCTGAGGTCATGCTGTGCTCAGCAGCACGTACAGCTTGCCCTCCTGGCCTTCTATGCTGCATATGTGCCTTGGCTGTAGGGTAACTTACCTGGCTGACTGTAACTGCTGTCTGCAGGCAGCTCTGACTCAGTACCAGCACTTACACCACCTGTATGTCCCTGATTTTGTCTACAGATACAGCAACAAGTATCCATGGGAACATCCTTTTTGTTTGACAGTACAAATGATGAATAGAATTGTTCTCTCCTGCACAAAACTGTACGAGCTCAGAAGAGCAAAATGGAGTAACTCCTCCTAGCACAGCATCTACATAGCATGCTGAGACTGACTGATGCTGACCTACAGCATGCCTACCCATATGGTTCTGACATTAAAAAAAAACAACAAACCAACAAAACATTTCAGTGTAAAGTATTCTTCAGCCATATAGTGAGCAATTACCCATGCTAAAGGAATGGAAAGGTGAAAGGTAGTAATCCTGTAGAAAAATCCTCTGGAGAAAGGAATGAAACCTCATGTTGCAAGGCCCCTGATTCACACAGGTTTTGCCTAAACTCACTTCCAACAAACTAACTTAATGTTACCTGGATACTCAACAACAGTAATTTAATCTTCATAAACTATTAATCATGACAAAATAACTTTATGCCCTTTAAAATCCAAGTACAACATTTTGCGTGATCACCTGTGAATGAACCAGATCCTTCATGCTGGTTTGGGCTCATTCATAAGAGGGCAAGACCCTACTTAGGAGGAATCAGGATAAATGGCTCTGTGGTTGACACTCACTTTTGGCTCTCTCATTCTTTCGGGAGGGTCTCCACCGAATGCATGACTTGTGCTCATCCAGGTAGTAGAAGCGGACCAACCCTTTGGAACCACCTCGGAGTTTGATCATTTGAGTACCAGCTTGCATGGAGCTCATACATCTTTCCACTAAAGAGAGAAATAAACTGATATCAGTATGTCAGACTTTGCTCCCTTTAAAAGACACCTTTACAGGAAGAAAACACGTGAACAACATACAGTTGCTCAATTAACAGTTCAACAGATATGATTTCCCGTAGTGTCTGACAAAAGAGGTCAGTTCATACGATCACAAAGTCAAAAAAAACTCTTGCCAGCTGAACTTACCTTCAAATGGAATATTTTCCACTCTCAAATTAATAGGAATGGAACACTCATTTTGTCAGAATTGGCACAAGGTACATACCCTTCTATTCTTATTGCAAATGCTTAATTTGAGCTCCTGCAATACACAAAATAAGTGCTGGACACAGAATTAAATGTCACCTGGAAGCCAGGATTCTTGGCCAGCAAAAACTAGCACGACTTCATCAATTTCAGGAAAGTTATTTTCAAGAAATGGAAACCTAGTATACTGAGTTCCCAATCTTGTATTCTTACTAAGTGACACTGGACTGCTGCAGCAAAGAGACTCAAAGAGGCTTTTTTTTTTTAATAGTTTACAGGAACATTTACAGTTACTGTTAAAAATTTTCAAGTACCAACAAATAAAAAAAAGCCATAGAATATAAAACATTACCCTGACATGAGGAAGAACAAGCCCAGTTTCATGCTTTCTGTTACAAAGGTGTTCCAGTCACCATTAATTATTTATGGCTCAGTAGCACTACTGTTGTTTTGGAGTTTTGGTGGTTGGTATATGTTTGTGGAGGAGTGGGAGTATTTCAGCATGTGAGGATGAAAGGAAGTTGGAGGAATTGAGTCATTTGAATATTTTTATACATGGAGAAGCTTTGTCTAAAGATCTATGACTGAAGTCCAGAATGGTTCTGGGTGATGTGACACGGCTCTGGCTCAAGCCCATCTGTTTATAGATGCCCTATGGGCAGCATCACACCACTGCCAAGGTCTGCATGGAAAGGCAAACAGACTTCAGAGTGCTGACTCCAGGGCCCTGGAACATGCAACATGCTTCCAAGCCTACAAAAACCCTTCAGTACAGGTGCAGTGTAAAAGCTGTTCCCCTAAAATATTATGCACCAAAGCAGCTTTCCCAAGTGCCAACAGAAGACTCCCACACCCATCAAAGGTTCAGCACCACAAATCCACAGAGAGATAACAATTGCTGCACTTAATAACAACTCTCCAGAAACAATCTCAAAGCTATAGCTGGCTGCTTGATAGACAAAGCCAAGCTCCATCTTGTCAGGAACATCAGTTTCAGTTCATAGAGGAGACACTGAATCTTCTTAAAGTCAATATATAAATATTATCTAATGCACACATATTTCTATATATCAAGCACAAGGGATCTTTCTCAAACTATGGAAGCTTATGGATTTTGTCACTGTGTGCCTGTATATTTACAGAAACCTTACTAGAATTCAGTGGCCTACTCTGGAAAAAGCAAAATAACACAGGACTAGGGCTGTGTTTCCACTAGACTACTCCTAGACAAAGTTGTCACTAAACCAGATTTAAAAATCAAAGCTCAAATGACACTGCCTTGAGCAATGGAGTGGCAGGCATGCAGCCCACGTCTTACCAAAACGACCCATCTTCCACCGTGGAGAAGCCACAATGCTGCCACCAACCCAGAAAAATTCTTCAGCCAGGCGTGCAACCGAAAACTTATTCTGAAGCAAGGGGCTTCCTGTGGCATCCATGGCTGAGACACAGACAGCTTCCAAACAGAACAGTAATAGTGCAGGCCTTAGCAGAGACTGAGATTCTGTAGCTGCAAACTTTCAATGTACATTATAGAAATTCAGGATAAAAACATTTCAAGATAGCTGTTGATCTCCAAAATCCAGTGGTATTCTTCAGGCTGTTACAGAGAGAGTAGTTCAACGGTAAATTTAGGCTTCCTCTTGTGCTGATTTGGACTACTGAAATAGAAGCAAAATCCTTCTCGTTCTCTATGATGTATCTGTGTGTCTGGTTTGGAGGACAGGTACCTTTCAGTTCAGCATTTTGAAGCATAGAAATGATGGATACAGAGGCAAAATGGCATTCAGGTGATTCCATTTATGGACAGAAGGACCTTCTGACAATGTTCTTTTCCTGTGCTACATTCCCAGCTGTGGTGCATCCACCAAGACAATACACCAGCTCACAACTGTTGGCTTCCTCCATGCTGCTTTCTTCCGATAGCGATGGCTATGTAGCAGGACCTCTTTTGCACGTTGGATGGCACACAGATCTGCAAGTGCTCTTGCTGATGGTTTTACTTGCTCTTCAACAACAAACAGCAATACATGTTGCAGTAAATAAGTGTGAGGTTAATAGCACAATCCATCCCCCCCAAGTCACCCTTGCCTTTCACTGTGAATCTGGCGAGGTGCTTCAGCTCTTCTGTCTCCTTCCACTTCTGAAAAAAGGAACAATCCCTACTTCTTCTCATCGCAGTTCTTCAAAATATCATTGTAGGAATCTTCACCTTTTCTTAGAAGGTTCTCCTCAATATTTTAATGGGAATATTTCTCTCCAGGCAGGAAAAACTAGATACGCTGAAAACACAGCAACGTTTGCTTGAAATCCTAAATCCCCCGTACGCACTAATCCTAAAGCTGTGGTTCTGCCTATCCAGTCAAGGGATTTAGGTGACACATGTTACAGCTGTAGAAAAATAAGAAGGATAAAAAAAAAAAAAAAGGCCTTTTTTTTTTCTTTTTTTTTCCTTAGTTAGCAGCATGCTTTCACCTCCAAATCTGCACGGTAGTGTCCTTGCAAAATGAGACAACCCCACAGAAGACACTTCCCTATGAAACAAGTCAACCAGCTACAATGCTCGGAATGAACGCTGTTCACAGAAACCAGGAACAGATTGCACAAAAAGTGGCAGAGATAAAAGCAGGTAAGTATTAATTTTTAAAGAGCACTAAGTTACTACCTCATTCCCTTTGAAGTGCAGCCAATAAATTCCAAATACAGAAATGTGACATTTACGTTATCACAACCTCTTGATCTACACTAAGTACAATATACAATTGCTCTTGCCATCTGTGATCTGCACAAGAAACACAACATGCTTCTAGCTTGATAAGCTAAACACAAACTGCCCATTTAAAACGTACTCATTAAGTATTTCCCACTCCTCCTTTCACAGTTTGGAAAAGCTTTGTAGCAGATAATTCTAGAGATGACTGATCCTCAAGCACAAGTTGTTTCCTTCATGACTGTGTACAGTGATCTTATAGCAGACTGGCCTCGGAGTTTAGCCACATGTTTATTCAGGAATAAAAACCAAACTGAATCTGGGCTATGGATGAACAGCAGCAACATGCTTGTGTACACTTTTGCTGCTTTCTTTTGCTTACTCAAATACTTCAGCAACAGCTTTCCATTCTCCTATCATTCAAGAGTAAATTAGCAAGATGCCTCCAAGCCAATCACTCTCTTCTATAAGGCCTAATGGTCACAAATGGAGAAAAATAACACATTTTAGAAGTCCTTCTATCTACTGATTGTGGCTGGATGTCAGGTAACTAGGGGAAAGAGGAAGAAAATAACAAAGGGTTAAACGTGACTTAATCCCTCTCCCAACTCTTAAGCTACTGAGCTGAGTACTTAGGATATAAGCCTATTGAAATGGGTTTCTATTCTTGCCCCACTTGACATCCTCAGAAAAATCTCGCTCACCTGACAAAACGTGCAGACTAAAGACTTCCTCCCATGGCACTCAAAAGAAGTTATTATTCTCTGGGTGTACCAAAGGCTTTTCATGGCTCAAAAAGATTTAAACCCGAACAGTATTTGAGTCTCCTGGCTGCCCTGTGGCTGTTCTAAAAGTGGGATTCAGAAGAGATGAAGAACAATGCTGGAATGTCAAAGGTCTTGTCAAAGAACATGTTCACTGCCAGCGAGGGGCAGAGAAGTCAGACTGCATCACACAGGGAAAGAACATCTTGCAGAAGATACAGGAACACAGCACATATGGTTTATAAGAGAGAAGCGAGTAAAATGAAGATCCTCCCGAGACAAATGAATTGATGATCAGTGCAGTCCATCAGGATGGGTGGATTCATTTCTAATGCACGTTTTGATGTTGAAGCAAGGGAAAAGTGTTAAAAATTTTATTTAATGCAAAAGGAAACAGATACAGACCTAAGCAGAAAAGAAAAAAACTAAAAATTTGAGTGTAAGAAATGAACTAGTGAACTAGTTATCAAACAATATACATATTTTCAATCCATTAGCTGTCAGAATATTGGACACTACAGAACTGGTACTATAACAGGTCTGGAGATCCTCAAGGATTACATTTGTCACTTCACAGGGACGTGCTCCGTTTATCCTTGCATGAACGCCCTTCACACTACAGACCCACTTTACCAGATTAACAAACTGACCTCATCACACAAGGGTTATTCTACGATACTTAGAAAGACATGGGCAGTAATTACCGACACATGTATGAACACTAATAGTGGTATCACTGTTTCCCCACACATGGAAATGTTGCTCCTAATGGCTGCAGAATAAAAAGAATATGATTGCCATCCTGCAGTAGAAGTAGCAAGATAAAAGGAGGAGACAAAAGGTTTTGATGTCAGCTGGCACACAGCCATTATCTGCACTGTCTCTCTCTCCCACTTTCCTCCTTGCCTTTGTACTTTCAGCTGTAAACAGCAGCCAAAAGGCCCAGAAAACCTGCAGAAATTACAGCTACTGCTGTATCTTAGATATCTCTGCATAAGATACCACTGCCTAAGGTCTTCATATAAACTAGTAAACCTGTCCCTGTCATCTGAAACACTAAATGCTGAGCTGCTTCAAAAGGAAAATAATAAAAGCATGCAACTGGCTGAAATGCATATCACTTAGTACAGTTTAGAAATACATCTGAATAACAGTGCAGGCTCAGAATACAAGATGCACGAACAGCAGGAGCACAGCAATCTTCCCTTGAACTGAAGTTACAAAGCTCTTTCTAAATGCATAATTTATACAACACCCCACCTTTTTTTTGTTTGTTTAGTTTTGTTTTCCCCATGAGAATACTGCTTCCTAATTGTCTAAAGTAGCATGATTTTGACAGCAACACCTACAAACTCGGTTTCAGTTTCCCTTCAGTTGGACCCATTTGCCTTTGTGTTTCTGTGACTGTGTACTCTTTCAGTGCTGCATCTGCATGGAACAGCACCAGTGTTCCCCAAGAGGAGGGATACAGCAAGAATATGCTGACAGAATCATAGGCAATATCTACGCTGTTAATTCCTGTTTTTGTCTGGCAACTAAAGCCTGCATTAGTTATATTAAGAATTCACTGGAAGAATCCCTTCTGACAGGTTCTGCTAACTTCCAGAGAAGGAAAAAGGATGAGATCCGCTCTGAACTAGAAGCGAACTTCCTGCGGTCACCCCGCCAGCAACGCACGGCGCAGAAGGCCGGAGCACCAGCTGGACCACAGCGTTATCCCAGCAGCACATAAGCTGCCTTTTCCTTAATTCTAACACAAGCACCCCACTGACCTTTGGCACAGACCTGGCTCCAGACCCCCGCAGACACGAGGGCCATCTGGCCACAGCTCCGAGCGCAGTAATCCCCAGGCAGATTACAGCCCATGGCAGGTGGGAGCAGTGCTGCTTACCAGCTTCTGCTTCTCACCCCTCATGCTTCCAAGCTGAATATTGCTGCAGTGGCTCTGAACTGACTCAAGTTATTAAGTGTTACAGAAATACAACTCTGTGCAGCACGCATCCATTTGCAAGGCCACCGATCCCTCTGGGAGAAACAGCAGTGGCTGTCACACAGCACATCCTCCAGCACTGGAAGCCACAGACAAGCCGTGAGACAGTTGCCTCAGCTAAGCAATCCAAAGCACGATCACTTCCAGGGTTTTCCAATGCCTTCTGAAGTCTTTTCAATTACTTTACACACGTGAATCAATACTCGTGGAACTGGGGCCTGTTAGCAACAACAGTGGCAGCGTAATCCTGACAATGAGCCTATCCCTTAGGTCTCTTGAGCTCATCAGAAAAATCTGATGCAATTATTCTAATTAAATGAGAACTAGGCTTTGTGATTTGAGTCTTCAAGTAGGACTGATTCTTAATGAATTAAGATTTGTGTCACATTTTATCAGTGAACAGTAGAAATATTATTAACCATCGATTTAAAACCTGTGCCATTTTTTGAAATATTTCTGTAATTGTTACCTACAGAGATAAAAATATAATAACAATTTCCTATAAATGAATTCTGCCCAGAATCCCTCTACCACTTATGGACAGGAAATTCAATTTCCACGTTATCTTTAGTCAAACGTTTTAAAACCTGTTTGAATCTTGTGCAAAATGTCATTATTACAGCTTTACACGTACAGAGAAATGTCACCATAAAACAAAGATTTTAAGTTTCTTCTGGACATAGATTCTAAAGGTTTGTCTGTGGTCACCTTATTTCCAACAATTACAAGAAAATTTCCCTATAAGATTACAGAAGATTTAAACTCTTTATATTTGAAGATATAAAGACCTATCAGCACTATACCTTCTGTTCAGTGACACTGGTCATAAACACTGACAGGGACACAATGGCAGGCTGGGGGAAGACATCCATCAGTATCACTGAGCACTTTCTATGTTCCTGCCTTGTAAGAAAACACCTAGCCCATGTTCATGTCCCTTGTTAACATTTTAATTGATGACTGTTCATGATACTGAAATGAATGGCCAAAGCAAGCACTATGTTATCTGAAGGTATGCCACAGTTTAGAGCATGCAGTTCAGCATGTATTCTGAACAGAAGAGAGCACAATGCACTGAGCAGCAAAGACAGAAACATGATTTGAAGGCAGTGCAGTGCACTGACATTTCCAGTAGCGCCTGTTACTGCAGCGCATAGGCAGTGTTCTTCTACAGGCTAAATAAAGCAAATGCACTTTGATGTGAGATCTCTGCCTCAAGTTCCACTCCAATTAAGTTGGAGTTGTCTTTTATTATTGATTTTGTGTGTTGCAGTTATTTTTTTGTTAAACATTTGTGACAGAATTATTTAGAAAGCATATTGACTCATCACTTCCTCATCTTCCTCTCAAAAATATATCACTCTACAGAACCTAGCATCTGTAAACCTCATAAACTAATTGCAAGTCTTTTTGCAAGCTTGAAAGATGATCATAATTATGCATTGTCTTCAAGCAGGAACCACCTGCTGTAATTCTTGAAGGACAAGATTAAATCCAATGTAGCATGGCTGCACAGTAAGCACAGGCTGCTGAGCTGAAGTCCATCACAAGATCAGCGGCCACAAGCCAATAAAGCTTACTGCCTAATATTGTTTGTCTTGGATTCAGTAGTTAGAAAAGCATATAGGAAGCAAAGTAATTTGTTCCAGGCTCTTTTGGAAAAAGCATTTATATTTCTTTGCTTTGGATTTCACTATCTGCTCCAGTATGAAACAAAGCTGTGCACCAGATTCACTTCCCTCTGGGGCACGGAACGAGAAGATGGGCAGCAGGCATCTCAAGGCTGCTGAAGTCAGCTTGCAGGCTGAACTCTGGAGACACGCTCTCTCTCTGGCCATGCTGTGCCACAAAACATCACTGCTCTCTGCCACCAAATGCCTCCAGCTTTGCAGAGAGCAATGCTGCTGCTGCCCTGTGCCCTGCACAAGAGGAGGCAGGGGCTGAGCAGATTAGAGCCCAGCACAGCAGGCAGCGTGCTGAACCCTGGCAGAACGCTCTATACCACACCATCCTCGGGCTGTTGGCTGTTTCACCCCATCTCATGGACACAGCTGTAACACAAAATGTCTTTAGTAGCACGTGTGAGAGCATTCTCTCTAAAGACACCTGAGCTCCATAGCAGACCCTGATGCTTACTTAAATCACTGCGCCATCATCACATCCTCCATTATCAACATATTCAGTGTTACATACGGTTTGCAATGTTACCTTCTGTGGAAGTTTTTATTAGCATCTTTCAGCCCCTGGGGTCAGAAAACATGCTGAATTTAAGGGCTTTATGTGGCCAAGTGGGATCTGAAACACTATGAGTTTTAAGATCCTTTTAAATGCAAACAACTACGTGGTATGCATTTTTCCATTGTAGTATGGAAACAATAGCTTAGGGACTTTCTAAAGCGCTGAAAAGAAATTGAATATATAATCAAACCATAACAACAACTCACTTGGTGTCTTACCACTAAATCAACTGGATAAAATAAACCACACCAAGAAAAAGATAGTTATACATAGGCTATTTTCTTCTTTTTTTTTCCCTCTTAATCTATCAGCTCTCGTGCAATGAACACATTTCTGTGGCAAAACATTCATGCACTCAACTGCAGGGCCACAGGACCGGCTGCACTGCCACAGCTTTATGCTCAAGGGAGAGGAGAATCACATTTCCTCCAAGACCACAGATGAGCAGGAAGGTAACCACCCTGTAAAAACAAAGCCCATTAAGTGGCCCTGCCTGTACCTTCAGCTCATGGAAGCTCTGCCCTTTTAAGTTACCCCCTTCCTCTTCAGCATGTTTCCACCACCTAGCTTAGAACGACACCATCTGGCAGAAACAGAAAGCTGGTGAATATCCTTGAATCATACAGGTGAATTAACCCTTGTGCCAAGTTTTACAATACATTTCAAATGTTTTGTTATATAAATAAGCATTCACAGAATCAGATTACTGTCATCACAGATTACTGAACAACACTTAAATGCACCCCACTGTCACCACTGCAGTGCTTTACAAACCTCAAAGTGACACACTAGTTAAGACTTTCCTATTCTTCTGATGCATACTGTGAATCTTTCCTTATGTACCTGAATTATCTGCATGGCACTCACAGCCATTAAAGCTGTCACAGACTGTGGTTTTTATATTATTTGTATTAATAAAGTGCATAATTGTTAAAGCAGTCATTATAGGCAGAAAAAAAAACGTCAATTTCTATTTACAACAGAAGATTTTCTAGGAGGTGTTCTATAGAATTTTTTCTTTATAATTCTGCTGTGTAATGAGACTTCCAAATCAATTTGCCTTCGTTTTCACATCCTTCTTCAGTTACTGAAAGAGTACTTGCTGCAATGATGAGTGTCTGAGCAGGTACAGCCACACCAGCCTGCATTACCTTTTCTCACCTCCTGAGCAAACAGCATCACTTTAGCTTATATTCATATGAGAGTAATAATAAATGGCAGAGTCAAAACAGATTTAAAGATAACAGGCATGGTTCCTGCACCCAAGCATCAAATTAAACACTGTAACTGTTTTACTTAGGGAAAGTTTTAATGTAGATATGAATTTTTGAGCAAATGCACTGAAAGAAAAGCAAACTTCAATGAGCACCTCCTTCAGCGGATACGACAAGATATTCATGAGCATGTCACAAAGTATTCTGCTAGCTGAACACACAAGGAGGCAGAGCTACTGATCTGCTCTCCCACTGACATGAAGGTGCTGATGGAACAGCACAGAGCTGCTGAGCACACGTAAGCCATCCCTCTTGTTGTGTAACTACTGTATGAGACACATGCCTAATGGACACAAAACACAAAATGCCCACAGACAAGCAAGCAGGTATTTCCTTCAATTAAAATACATCATGGTTAAGGATACGATCGTAAGCAAGTTAACAAGAAGATAAAGCTTTTGAAAAATAAAAAATGGGGTTTTTGAGAGGTGGTCTTGAATTACTATAATTTCTTAACAAAGCCAGAGGTATTATGTCCATTTTGGAGTTGCAGGTAACTTTTGCAGTGCAGTAAGAAGAGGTTGAGGCAGTTCACAGAGAGGACTCACCCCAGGTATAACTCCACTAGGGACAAATTGAACCCAAACAGTTTCTATGCACTCGTTTAATGGGTGTAAAGAAATTGTATCTAATTAGAATCAAATCACATATTAAAAGAAACCATAAAACAATACAGTTGGTTCACAACAGCACTGAGTCTCTTTTTTCTCTTCTAATGTGGGTAGCAGAAGGTCTATGGTTAAAAATAGAAAGCCCTTCTTTACGGTGACAGCTTGCTACTTAAATGAGCAGAAAAGGGACATAAATATACCTGGTGCCTCCCTTGCACTCCTGCAGGAAGAAGCAGCCATTCAAAATGCATGCATTATTCAAGGTTTGGAGGTAATAGGAGGCAAAGGTGCAGAACTGCAAATGCTGCCTTAAGCAATTGCTACGTATTTGTTTTAAAGGTTTAAGTTTGAATAACGAAAGAAGCCACCATAAAGCTCTCTAAACTCTATTTTTCTGTATAGTCTAACTCACTATAGCAAGTGGTTTAAGGTGAGATTAGGGTGGTTAAAATAACATTTCTACTTACCTTTATCTGGGCTGAGGCATTTAACGGTGCTTGTATCATCCATATTCCAGTGAGAGAATCAAGTGAACAAAACACCATAGGAAAAAGCAAAGACCATATGCACATCACTCATATTTCAACACTTCTTTTAAATAATAAAAAATAACATCATAGGTTGGTCTTCAGTGCAACATCAGAAAGTTCCCAAGGATGCTGCTTCTGGTCTGAGCAAGCTCATTTTTTATTCTCTGTATAGCAGTGTATCAGGAGCTGCTGACAGGTAGAAACCAGCACAGGAGCTAAATGAATGTTACCAGCCTTTCACTGCAACTCAAGTGTTCAGCCACCTGGGATAATCTTTTATTAACTCCTGCTTCCCCACTCTCAGATAGGATGTGGGCATGTGTTTTGTTCCTCCCTCTTTCAAGAAAGAACTCACAGGAATGCTTGTGAATGTTAGGAAATAAGTAGAAGGATAATCCAGTTGACATCCTGAGGGATGATTTTCATCCAGTAGGCAACAAACATTAATGGGGTGCTAATACATTAAAGAAAAAAACCTCATTTTGATTTCAGTGCCTCCCCTATGTCCACACAGCATCCTGCATGCTGCTAAGGTATCTTCCCATGCTTGCTTAGATTGAGAAATCAGTCTACAGTTATTGATTAAAAATATGCAAGCTGTTGTTTTTGGACTTCCAATTCCTTTTCTTGTCTAGAAAATGTATTTCCCTCCAGAATTAGCAGGAAAAGACTAATGCAGAATTCTAGAAAATGGCTCACAAACAATGCATATTACTGTATGTGGTGTCCCAAAATATAATACACAAGTGTGTAATGCCTTCATGTCTGCCTAAATTCCAAAGAATTGCAGCATCTTAGCATGATGGTGCTGCCTAGAAGTCCTGAACAAATAGTTCCTGTCTGTACTATATGCCATTTAAATACACAGGGTATGAAAATGTGTGCCTCTGTGAACCTGAAATCTCTCTGATCAAGACTGACAAACAGAAAAAACAGTTTTCTTTAGGTAAGAAAAACTGATGGATGGGAGCAAGGAACATATGACAGTACCCTGCCCAAATGTGCTGCAGTCTGCTGCAGGACCCTGCAGCCCTCCACCCCAAACAGACACTGCTGCCTCCATCTCCCCACTCTGCCCACAGCAAGCAAAGCAAATTCATTTCTGCTCTCTGACATCACTGTGCTGCCTTATAGCAATTTCAAGCTCTAATCTCAGTTTACTGAAGAACTGATTTGCCGTACACTGCTTTTGCATTCACCTTTCTCTCATCTGATTCAGTCTTTCCACACGAGAAATTTCAAGGCTTGTTCATAGTTTCCAGTTGATACAGTAGACTGTCCTGCTAGGTTCTGATGTTATCTTATCTTTGCACCTTAGGCACCCATCAGCATTCCAGACAGATCAATACTCTGCAAGATTTGACATGAAAACCCTTCTTTCATTTAGGCATGAATTTCATTGTCCTAAGCATCTCATGATTTAAGGATTTGGTCCAAGCCTATTTTCAGCAAAACATGATCCTGTTTGCTTGCTCTTTTTTAATGCTATACCCCCTGAGAGATCATCTCCTGAGCAACTCAGTTCAGGTGCACTTCAGGAGCACTTATTCCTAGAGCCTCCCGAGGCAGGGGCACTGTGTATTTACTCCACACTGCTTTTGTTTTCTTCCCATTGTATCTGCTACATTTTTAATACATGCTAATAAGGGAAGTACTGAGGACCCTTGCTGCTGTACTGCACTATGCAAACTCAGGTTGACTTAAGGCACAGGGGCAGAAGGGACAAAGAAGCTGCATCCACCATCATGATGCCATTTTACACACAAATAAGCCATATGTTGTGTAAGAGGTTGAGGTTTGGCAGGCAGTCCTCCAAGCCTTTGAAAAAAGATGATCATTTCTTACAGTCTGCTCAACTACTGATACACCAGCCACTGCAGGATCAACAGCAGCAAGTTTCTACCCAGAAAGTGGCACCAATTTCATTCACCAGTATATGAATTGCTATTAAAATACGTCAATACTCAGGAACAGCAAGTCAAAAACTAGATGAGGATGGAATATTTTAAGGGCAAAGCAGCAGCTGTTTGTATTCTGAATGCACACATCAAATCCTCTCAGGATCCACCCTTCCTTTAGCATTTTCCATAGGTAAAAAACATTTATGAGGGGTATCACATACAATTTTCCCGTCCTCATGAGGGAAGCTGTTTTTCAGAAATGGAAATGATATTACTCAAAACAAAATACCAAGAAAATAAGCACTTAGCTTTCAAAGTGAACAGATTTCAATGCAACAGTTATTTTTAAAGTCCACAAGAAAGCCAGCTTGAAAATGAATGATGAGTATCAATCAACATCCACTGATAAGAGAACAAATGTGACGAAATTCTGCTCTGATTCCCACCAATTATCTTCCAACATCCCCCAACAAATGTTACAAAATATCTCAAATAAATAAATGAATAAACCTACTTCACTGATAAGCCACTCCATTTTAATCTACATTTGTTGCATTTCCAATTTTTTTTTAAAAAGATTTAAAGTTACCTGTCCAATCATGGGACTCCAGTACAGGAACTAAATCCTGATTTTGAATATAAATAATACCTATGTAACAAAAGGCTTTCTGTCTGGGAGACTTTTGCAATGCAGTTAGAACAGGTTCACAAAGCAAACATCAGAAAAACATTTGAATGCATTAACAACACCTCCAAATTTTTGAATTAAAATAAACACAGATTGTATTATCATAAAGTCCCAAGTATTTTACCACTAAAGATGATCTCACAATAACTAAGATGAAGTACAAAACAGGAGATTTTGATAGGAAAAGCCAGGCAGAAATAGCTTTTACACCCAGAAGTGCCAATGTGAAAAGGAAAAGGAAAGGTCAGTGCACGGATGTGGATGCTGTGCGCACGGCAGAGGCTGAAGGCAGATGTGACAGCTCAGCCCAGGTGACCACATCTGGGCACAACCAAAGCAACTGGCAAACACAGCACATTACAGGGCAGTTAAGATAAAGAGAAAAAAGTTACACCCACAGTATCAAGGATCTTCTTCGTAAGTTCTGCCCGCATCACACCCAGCTCTCACTGAAAGCCATCAAACTCCATGCCGGAGTTCCATATAGCACAGTTCATAGCATCCCTTCAAGGCCCTCCATAAATCAACTTCAACACATGTGGGTGTCAGAGTTCTTAAGTTTTTGTTCCCATAGTTACGAATGTACTTTACCACAGGAGAAACAGCAGGTGGCTAAGACACAGCACAAAATCATCATCCTTTTAACACGGAAGAGTTGGGATGTCTCAAATAAAGGTTTTATGGCCAAATGTTTTCAGGCAGTTACAGAGACTGACACCATCAGATCAGCAAACTACAGAATCCTTCCACACGTGTATTTCTGAGTCAACACTAAGCTCACCAACACACAGTGAAGTGC
Organism: Cyrtonyx montezumae; assembly: GCF_038088225.1. NCBI lineage: Eukaryota > Metazoa > Chordata > Aves > Galliformes > Odontophoridae > Cyrtonyx > Cyrtonyx montezumae. The sequence continues at coordinate 1,424,608 of NW_027071948.1, forward strand.
CTTGTAGCTGATGATGCCACAGTGTTGCACAATTCAGTGCTGAAGTAGTTTCCTCCTTTTTTTCCTCTGATTTGGAAAACATGTTTCCCTTGTTTTGTTGTACCAACCACCTATTCTTTACAGTTTCTGAGAACAGCAAACCTAAAAAACATCCCTGTATCTGCCAGCTTGCCAAATACCCATTCATTTCTTGTCCTGTATTAGCTCCTCACAGGTAATAATCTTCCCCCTCTGGCACTGTTGGTAAGGCAACAGTATAATTTTTTTTAATCATTCTCTACTTGTTCTTAATCTGGAACAGATTTGATTTGCAATCTCCCCCGTTCTCCGGGGTGTCTGGGAGCAGGCTGCGGAGGGCACGATGCGGCGCTCTGCACATTTCTATCAAAAGCAAATCAAAGGTTTGGAACAGCTTGTGCACACACCAAAACGTAATCAACATGGCTTGAGTGCTGCAAAACCCATACTTTGGCTTTGTGCTATTTTAGTGCCAGTTTTAAAGGGCACTGACTACTGAAATACCCAATCTCGAAACTTCTTCTGCTGTTACGTTCAACTTTGGCTGCACAGAAGTAGGTCACAGTTTTGCCTGCTTGTTGTGCCTCTCAGCAGAACAAAGCACTATTTCCTAAAAGCAACCACAGCCTAAGACAAATGCACTGGTTACAAATGCATTGCATCTGCAGAGCCACCAACCCCACCTCGACAAAGCTGACACCTGGAAAGCAAACACACAAATTACTGCAATTTTTCTTTTTAGATTACACTTTTGCTCAGTTCACAGATTCTTTCCTACTTTGGAGTTATTCCTGTATTATAATAGCACAGGGCCCTTACGAACCAACCTTCCATGCTAAAAGGAACTGGGTATATGGCCTCAGGAAGCAAACAAACAAAAACATCTTTTAAACTCCAAATTTTGAAATAGTGTTATTATTATTTGTTCTTGAAGGGAAAATTCTACGAACGTTAGATAAAACTTGAAAACTTGTTTGATCATGTTCAAATCAAATGATCAAGTTGATCATTTTTCTGCAGGCATTTTATTTTATTTTATTTTTGCAGGTGGAAAAGACTGCAAGAGGTTATTCTCCTTATCTCTCAGGCTATTCTCATTATTGATTAATTAAACAACATTCTGAGAAGTACTCCATCCTTAATCCTCAGGCTGCAGCAGCTTGGAAAGCTGGACCTCTGCTGCCCTGCAGATCCTTTCCAGGTGTTGTGCTGCAGCACACCCTCCATAACATTCTGCTACACTCAAGTCTAATGTGAAATATAAGAGTTGAAAAATCAGGATTAGATGTTCCTGTATAGTATAAGTGAAATAACAGAGGTACACAAAGACTACACTTCCTGCACAAAGACAACACCTTCTGCCCATAGATCCCAGAAATCTATAGGATTCTCTGGTAACAGGCTTCACTACAAAATCTTTCCAGAGCCCAGGTGGCTTACTGCTGCCCAGTAACTCCATACACGAGGAAAACCCTGGATTATCCACCCTTTCAGTGGTAAAGTGACAGTGTCACAGTAACTATGCAGCCTCCAGCAGCTTCTCAGCACCCCTGGCAGGGCCAGCAAAGGCAAAAAGATACTGCAGAGGAAATGCAAAGGATGAAAGCACAGGCTGAAGTAAAACACTGAGACAGAGCGGAGAAATACTGCGTGAGCAGCTAGCAGGGTTAGAATTCTATCGGTAAAGGAGGTTTGTTAAATAAAGACCAAATATAATCTTAGTATCATAATTTGCTCTATATCTTAACCATCAACAGCACAACACTAGAGCTAGATAGGAATACAAATTACTGATGCTGCATTCTGTGGGTTTGAGACTAGCTGGTGTTTCCAGGTAAGAAAATGAACTACTAACCTAATGCACAATCTTCCCATAATTGGTACCGACAGCAAAGCTCTCTTTCATCAGTAGCTATGGTGGGCTTACAGTTCTGCCCTTTCAAATGCACTGTACTCCTATGTTTCAGAGTTCAAGAGGTAAAATCTCAGTAGACAAGAAGCACTAGAGCACAGGGAAGGCTGTCCTGCCTGAGCTGTTTCAGCCTTTTTTCACTACAGCACATTCTGAATAAATGACACACACAGCTTCTTCTACTGTTTAGTTCCTCTTCTAATTCAGAGATGAGAAGAACTAAATCTGTTGGCAAATCTTCTTCAGCAAAGACCCACAAATCAATTTGGTCATTCAGGATTTTCAGCGAATTTGTATTTTTCCAAGAAAATCTGCATCAGCTAGCTGACATCTAACCAAGGGGGAAAGGCAATAGAGAAAGAAGGAAAGAGCAGGTTCAAGTAACTCTTGGGGTCTTAGAAAGCCTGAACTGAAGTTGCCGACCATGATGACCAGAACAGATGAAATCTCCATCGCTTTGTTGAAAAGTGCACTCCACAGTGTCATAACTTCAGCAACACACGCAGCCATAAGCCTGTATGATGCACTGCCTTTCCTGTGGTGTCCTATAAACAAGTTTCTGACACGTTTTTTGGGTTATGAGTAAGAACCTGGAAGTGAGAGACACAATCATCTGCTCCACGTGCTTTGAGTAAAGACATTTACACTTTTTGCAGGAGATGAAAATCTCCAGCTGCTCCAGTGCCAGTTGCAAGCAGATACAAGGCTCAGGCTGTTTTCCACTGGAATGTGAGCTACCTACTTTAAAGACATTAAGAGAAAAAGAAAAATTCTGTGACTTGCTCTCCCTCTTTGTGCTTCAGACGTCCCTTCCAGTTTTATAATTAAAAGTCAAATGTGTTACGCCTTGCTGTACTATCACTTTCAACACAGCATCATTAAATATCTGACAAACTACAATCAGCCCATACTAAACAACACAAACGGCCTCTGGGTGTGACTATGCATACGCCTCATCTCCAGCCATAGGTGTTTCTAAAATGCACTGAGACTGTATAAACAGTTCCCAGGCAAAACTCAACCTGCCTGTAGGAATCAGACAGTGGGAAGGAGCTGTGTTTGAAGTCTGACCCTACCTGTGGTATTCCTATAGACCGTATTTAATGAGAAATAAAGGGAAGTGAAATATCTGTATCAACCCAGAAGACAAGATGCATGCAGAGCAACACTTTCCCTGTTCATATTCGTAAGAATCACTCCTGCTATCCTGAAGGGGTGGCAGTGATGTTTCTAAGTGACAAGAGGCAGACACCCATCACTCAGCTTCAACTACAGATGTGAGGGAGGTGGGCAGTCAAGTCGTCATGCTGTCACCTTCCACACCACCTAAGGCAATTAGTTTATCTGCCAGAGTGTAAAAGAGATTCATGCCAGTATACAAGTACATAAGCACTAAGTTTCAGACAGCGAAAGGCAACCTGCTTCCCACTGACTTTACTAGGACTTCATTATCTAACTTCTGAAGATTGCATTAGCCACCTACATGTATCTGGGAATGCAAATAATTTAAAAATCCATCCAACTTTAAAGTAGAGATTTTTAAGTGCCCGCCTTTAGGCAAATTGCAAAGTATTCAGTTATCAGGCAAATGAGCTCACATATACTCTGCTAAAAACTACACTGACTGAAATTCAAAGACGCATTAATGAAAACCAAGTCAAACTTTGCTGTGACAGCTGTATTAGCCTCTTCAGAATTGTAGCACTGATACCCACAAACTTGGAACTGTTTCCCCATTGGCTTAAGGCTTGCCTTTTAAATCTAACAGGTGAAGAATAGCATAAGCAGTACAAAAAAATCATTTCTTCAGCAGCAACTTCATCTACTGCCACAGTCACACCTTTCAAATATAATCCTAGAAAGGAAGAGGAGCATACGTGGCATTTCTTAGCACTTGTGGGATAGGTATATTTGATCTTAGTGCACAACAGGACCACGTTCACCATCAAGAACAATCTGCAACCTGAGGAGTTGCTCAGGGATGTATGCATACATGAAAGGACTGATTTCCCACACACTCGATGCTGCTGTGAAAGTGTTCCTTTGAGTATACACAGCACTAAACAGGAAATTAGGTTTAATTCCTGGATGTGCTGCTGATGTGAGGATAGCTGCCCTTTCCAGCAGCTCTGCTGCTGCTTCCTCCCAGCCACACCTCTTTGTCTTCCCCAGTAAGGAGCTAAATCTCATCTGCTACACTGTGGGCCTGGTTATTACAGATGCATTCATGCAATGCTTTGAGATAGCTCACAAATTAACAGTAAATGACCTCAGATACCTTCATTTCTCCACATTATCCTTTTTCTCCTCTTAAAATATAAATGCATCGAGATTCTTGCCTGAATGCAGCCCAACCCAATTTCTTTACTTCATTTTTATTCTGGTGGTAATGGAATAGAGCATGTTTACAGCTCCCTCCACTGTGCCTGCCTGCGTTTCTGCTTTTGACATACTTTTACCCTAGCAGCCTATTATCTGCAAAGCTCCCTATCCTAAGAAGCTAATGTCAGCATTATTTCAGTGCTGTGGAGAAAGAGCAAAACAACCACGACCAAAAAAAAACGATAATGACTGCCAGAAATATATGAACTGTCCTTACAAAAACCTAAAAAACTTCATAATAAATTGTATATTTGCCATATCCTGGGGATAAGACACAAGATACCCAAAGTCGGGAATGAAGCAACAACAGAACAAGTTAAGCTTTTCATTTATCAGAAAAGAGAGCAGACAGAACACATAGCAGATGATAAAATGTGTGTTCAATAAGCAGTATTCGGAAGCCAAATCTATTCTGAGCTAATTCTTTTTGCGACATCAGAATTTATAACTCATTCCATCACACCTATGACCTTAATTTCTGAACAGTTTTCAGACAGTTGAGCCATGATGTGTTGAAAAAATGCATAGTGGAGTGGTCTCAGTTACTAATTAATAATAGAAGACAACATGTTTACACACATAAAAGCAGCTGTGTTGCACTCAGCTCCATTGTTCCAAGCAAATTGAAAGAGAGAAACGCACTGCTCTGTAAAAGCATTAAGAAGGTAAAGCATTCATGCTTTGTTAAACTTTCCAGACACTTGAGGGTGTTTAAAATTATGATGCGTGTTAAATATGAGCAGATTTATCATCCACATGTTCTGAATGTAATGAATGTTTCAAAGTCTTGTACTTTCTACTTAAATACAAAACCTTCCCAAACAGTAAACGCATGCATACCTTGCACAGGTATGACAGAAGAGCCCTGAGTCATATAAAAACTCTGAAGCAGCAAGTAATACCTAATTTTAAATATATAGCTTTCTTTTGTTTATGTTTTTACAACTTCAATTGCCCACAGCAGTGGTTAGAGTAAAACAGGAATCCCTGAGCGGGAGTTTGTGAGCCAAAGGGAACTTCAGATACTCTGCACTAGAAATTCTTGAATAAAAAGTTTCATCACTACTGATAAAAATAACAGAACATTTCATCAGAGATAACATCTCCAACTACTTGTAATAGAGGGAAAGACTCTGAGCAAAAAGTCCCCATACATTCTGGTATCACAGAAATAGACGTATATAGTTCAACAGATCCTATGGGGACAAGGTTGCAAACTCTAGAGTGAGAGTATGAATGAACACCCAAAATAAGATATCCAAATCCTACCTGAAAATTTAGGGCTTGTTTCTTTACTTTCAGGCTTTACTTCAGCAGTGTTTTACTTTAAATTACTCTGAATAATGGCACACAATTAAAGAGGTCACCGAAGGGAGATGGCAAATCCTGGGTACTCCACCTTTAAACACTCTTTTTCACTGTCAGCTCAACCATTACTGCTCTATTTTTAAACAGGTTTCAAACTCGAGCTCTACAGGAGAGGGGAGCAGACCTTTCTGCAGAAATGCCATTGAGAAGAGGCCAATAACCTAAGCTCTAGAGTTTTCTCCCTTTTATTTTTTTCCCCCTACAGCTTGTTTACTGGATTGTTAAACATTCTGGCAGCAAATGGAAGGGGGTGGGGAGGAAGACGAGCTGCCACATTTCTAAAATTAGCATCTTCTGCCTCTGAGAAGCCTGTGGAGATTTAAAAAATTAGGTTTCTCTGCAAGATGCAGACGGACGTGGAGTTTAAGCAGAGTTACACGGTCTCAAGCTCTGTTTTACACCAGAAAACTATTTCACCATTCTTCCCCCTGTGCTCCCAGCTGTCGTTCAGACCACGACCATGAAACGTAAAGTCCATTTTATACAAAATAACTGTGTTCGCTCGCCCCATCACCCAGAAGCAGCTCCAAAACATCTCCCACAGGAGCTTGCCTCCAAAGTCACAGATCATCCTGTTTTACAGGTCACCCCTGCTGTGCTGCCATAAAGGAGCTGTGAGGACTCTGGCTCCTTGCACACAGCGTTCTCCTGTGCAGTGGTTGGTCCTCAGGTGTCCAGTGCATCCTGCTCACAGGTAGCATTGTTTCCTTTGCCAGCTTCCAGCAGGCAGATATTCTTAACAGGAGCTGCTGCAGTTAATAACTGCTGTGATATGTACACATAGATTCAGCCATTTCTTACTAATTCTAATTCCAGAGAAGAATTACATAAAGCAATGCTGAGTTTAAACACATACTTTTATTACAGCAGAATTTAAAATGGCATTTTGGTTTTCGTTATTTATCAATAAAAACCCAGCCCTCTGTTAATACACAAAATATTACTTCCTTATCTCCAGAAGCAGAAATAAAATCTTTAAAAATAAAACCAAACTGTACGGGGATTGCTCTTTGCAGGAATTCTTTCAAGTGGCTAGCAACATTCGCATCAATTAAATGCTAAAATGTAGATTACAGCTTTCAAGCTGATTAAAACTGTATTAAGAGTAAATAACTTTTCAGCTCATTTCCTCAAGTAACAGTTCTGAGGGTCTGGTAGCTCTGGTCTGTGCACTGTACAGCATGTACCATGCCACTCATGCTTGCTTATGCTTCTTCAAGATGCCCCCCATGGGGGTCAGCACGTGCCCATGGTGCCCCTGCCCTCAGGGCTTTCTGGAGGGAGAAAATCATGGCAGCCCTGACAGATCCCATCCACAGCTCCCATTTCAGGCCACCAACAAAAGTCAATTGCTGATGTTACCCAAATCTCAAAGGCACCGGGCGGTCACTAGACCTGGTGAGGTCACTTCCCACAGCAGCCAGTGGCACAGCACATTTTGGCCTTCCGAACCTCTGTGTTCTGTTATCAGTCTTCTGAATTACTGAATCTGCTGAGAACTTAGTCACAAAGCAATTCTGCCTTAGCCTTTTATCTTCATATCTGTTTGGAGGAGGCATACACATGAAGGAAATATTTATTTCTTTGTATAGAGATATTTATTTCCTTGTATAAACTCAAGAAGATCTCAGAAGACAAAAGGAACTCTCTCTAAACTTGCTCCTGAGAGTCACTGACAGGGAAAAGTACTGAAAAATATTAATAACTTTGTGCAGCAGCACAACAAACAGACGCTGCCGTGGAGTGTGGCATTTTATCATGTTGAATGACAGAATGAGAACAGTTTTTTTTCTCTCCAGACTTTGTGCACAGCCAACTTGTCCTATAGCTTTGACCATGCAGCAGCAGCAGCTTTGACAGAAAGAAACTTAACGTCCTCAATTTTGGTTTAAATCTGAATGCACTTAATGGCACCCACTGTGATGCATATCATGCTGGGCAGAGTAACAGTGACCCACTGATGCAAGGGGTTCTTACAGGACAGTGAACATCACTTCCAAACAGATCTCAGAAAATTTAGGGAACGGGGAAAATGCAGGATGCTGAGGCTGCTGAAGAGCACAGAGGTTGAAGAGCATACTTGGAAAAGAAACATGAAATTTGCCTTTGCTCTGATAATTCTGCATTAACCACAGAGACCACCTCTACACTAGAAGCTATATATTAAAATATTATTGTTCTGTAGACCCTTTTCAGAACAAAACGTCTTCACAAGGGGAAAATAATAAAACAAGCACAACAATGCCAGCTGAAGTCCCACTCCTCTCCCAGGTCGTGAGCGCAGTTTTCCCTGGCAGCTCACACAAACCTACAATCACCCCACGGGCAAACGCATTTTTTATCCCATGAATGGGAATACGTAGAGTTTCCCATGGCACTACCACCTTTGAGTGAGGTTGGCCTTTTGAAGAGGATAAACCCCGTGGGCTGACTACAGCCTGCTTTGCATTCACAAATTCAACATAAAAGACTATCCTGGTAACCACTTGTAGCAGCTGCTTTTGGTCTGAAATGTCATTTTAATTTGAATTTTAATGTGAAATGAAGAACAAGAAGATCTAACTTTATGGAAGTTTTCATGTTTGATGAAGGTTATAGATCCTAAGTAAATGGTTGCAGTCAAGTTTCTCTGGTCGTCTTTAATTTAGATTGTTACTACAAAGCCCTGCTGCATGCTGCATCTACCTCTGGATTACTGAGGATGTCAATAAAAAAAACCCCAATCTTTTCAACTGTGTCCTTACTGCAGATAGAAAAATCTGCACAGTCTCAAACCAAAAGCCAACAGTGCTAAGAAGAGGGTTCAACAGGCATGAGTTCCCAAGCATTAGGTGCTATCCTACAGATGTAACAGTGACGCTGTAAGTTTTGATATCACACAGGAATTCGGTGCAAATAAATCTCCAACATGCATATCTCTATATATCACTGCTGAATTGCACACAGCAGCACTGTCCTGAGCAATGCTCCACCCAATGTGCCTGCTCTGCCACACACACCCCAGAGCCCAGTTCTGTTCACCAAGAAGCTGAGCATCCCTGAAGGTGACCAAAATCCATCTCTTATAGGGGCAGCCTGTTCTCCCAACAACCCAGTAAATTTAGTCTGCCCTCACTATCCACAGGCCATGGTTTGTTCCCTCTTGGTAATAAATTATTAACATTCCCCTATACACATCTGTTACTCAAATCACCAGCTAAATAATATATGAATAAATGAAGAGATTCCTCTTAGGGGAGAAAACTGTGGGGACTAAACTTTGAATGGTGTGCTACAGCAGCATGCATCAAAGCTTTACTTTCAGGTTTGACCCCAGCTGGGTTTATTTTTTCAGAAGAACTAGAACTAAATATGAACACGAATGGCTAAACAGCAGTCACCCAGGAAATACATGGAAATACAGAGAAAGAATGAAACCTTTAATGGAGTAACCTTTTAAAAGCAAAGGCTATCAAAGCTCTTCCCTATTTTTTATCATTCTTAATTGTGACTGAAGACCTCAAATGATTTGGCAATTCTCATCAGGAATACATTAACAATTCTCACTAGCAAATATGATGTCTGGTTCAAAATAACTGATGCAATTTGAAAATACAAAGCCTGAAAATTAATAAAAGTTGAAAAATGTGGCTTTTCAAGGAAGCTTCTGAGTCCACCCTAATCTTATTCTAAGGACACTGACAGTCCTTGACAACATTCACCTAGTCAAACCAACCACACAGATACACCTAGTAAAAGCCTAAACTTTGTCATTCCCAGTAGTTCATTATGAGACATCATGCATTTATAAACACATGTGCAAATAATTTATAGTTTCTGTTATGCAGAGATCTTACTGCTGCTTCAGGCAAGAAGAACCCACATTAAAATATATCTGCAAATCTGTATTTCAGAACAATGCATTTGGAAAGTGCAGAAAGTGAACACTACACTGCATTAGTCTGCATCTTTACATAAGAGAGCCCTGAGGTATATCCTTGGAACAGCCAATTAAAGCTTGTTAGACCAAAATTTGAACTAATTTGAAATGAACCAAAATTTCCCTAACAGATCAAAAGATGAAGAAATGTCATTTATGTCATAAAGGGAAGGTAAGGGAAATTACTTTCATTCTTACATACCTTAAATGATTACAATAAAACAAATACTTGTGGATAATACTGGATACACTGATTCCTTGGGCACAGTCTCTGGTGCCTCATCAGATATTTATCTGATCATTGAAAAGCATGCTGAATTCCCTACCAGCATTATACAGATAAGCAATTTTTCCTTTCTTCTTCCATGTAGGTAAGTTGATCTTGGCAGCACCACTTTGAGTTTCACCCCACTGATGCATTAAAAGCTTCACTGCACTTGCAGATCCAGCAAGTCACTCAAAGTCACTTAATGCACTCATTATCTTCATATTCTGTCCATTTCTTGAGATGCAGATTGTGTAAATCTCCTGATCTACAGCAAACCAGTTGAACCGTTACCTTTTAGGTGATTGTGACAACAACCAGCACACCACAATTCCAGATTCCCCCAACTGACACAGTCCTGTAGCACAACGGATGCACGGAAAGGCAGCTTTCTTCCTCTCAGAAATCCTCCTTGACAAAATTTCTACAAGGAAATTATTTCCTACTGGCAGTTAGGTGTCACAAATTTGATCCTCCTTTATCATACTGAATGGATGTCACTGTAGAAATCCACACGTGACTGTTCTACATGTGTTGTTTTTTTAATGTTTTGATCAATCTCAGTCATTAAAACATGGCAAAACACAATAGTGATGTAAGGATACTTCCACTGCAGCATTTCCCACATACACGCTCATTCTTCTGCCCATTTTCAGCACTCCCGTGCCATCCCACAACTCACTCAAACCTATGACTTATTACTGGATCAGAACAGATAAGAGGGAAATCTGCACAGCTTGAATGCTACATGAAATCAGTTAACAGGTTTTACTGAGAAGTGAACACCAAACAGCACATAACAGAATTAGTCAGGTTACCTGGACTCACTGTAGGAAATAAAATCAGGGTCTAAACCATATAGTAAAGAACCCAGTATAGAACATTTGGAGATACTCATCAGGAAAATCACTCAGATATCAACATTAAATTTATGAGCCGTTGTGGCTATGGAACACAGCACAAAGAGCACAGGCTTTATCCCTGCCCTACTCGTCTGTAAGTGGTAGAATTTAACATCTGGCACCTGAACTAGCAAAAAAACCTCTCTCACTGGAGGATTAATTTTAAGAATTGCAATAACGCTGTGGCAAATGGATGCTAGAAGAGTAGAAAACATTATATAAAGCCCACAGAGAGAAGAAAACACAAGAATAGAACAGTTGCTCTGGAAAAATGTCCCTAAGGTCACTTCTTGTGGACACAGAAAGAACAGAGCACTACAACCTGCAAAATAGTAAATGCATGTTCAGCAGAGCTTAGAATAAACTCCAATCTCCTCGTTTTATATTTTCTGAGGACTTGGCATTGTACAGCACCTGAATGCCTGCAGGTGCTTTTAACAGTTAGATGTACTCTGTGAGTTAGCTGTAATTTACTTGTCAGTCATTTACTTCACTAATTATCTACTTAAAATTGCTCATCACACACAATATCTGAAATGTTATAACCATCATTAAAGATGCAATAGAATTACCCTTAACCAGAAGATACAAGTAACATCATCCTCTATGCAAATACACTTTGGCACAAAACATACAATTGAAATATGCACATACAGAGTCACAAAAACACAGCACTGGAGAATAATTGTATGATTTAAACAGCTGATAGTGGCATAAATGAACTACATAACCCAACAATGAGTGACTACACAATCAAAACTGATCAGCATAATCTACAAGAGCAAAGCTGCTGTATAATCACTGAGAGAATGCAGGTATGTCAGAACTCTGCGTGTCAGATAACAAAGTTTTCTATTCCAGATAATGATTAATGACAATATGAAATGGAGTACAAAATACAGTGCACTGCATGGTGGTACAGTGGCCCTAATTTAAAAGCCAACATTCCTTCTATCTGCAAAGTCTGCAAGGCACACTTCCATGTCTGTAGCTAATGAAACCGTGCTGTAGGTAAGCAAATTTCACACAATTATGTATTGCTGTATCTTCAGCACTACAGTTTCCCTGAAGCAGTTCATATTTCATTTCCAGTAAGTGGAATGGATTTTCATTTACTTAAGTCTTTCTATTCATCAGGATACTAAGGCCATAATTAATAAAACATGCCAACTCAGAGATAAAAGAGGTTTTGAACGACAGTGTGATGATAAGATTTTAACAAAGCATTATCCTCTAAACAGTCACTGACAGCTAAATTAATAACTCTGGACAAGTGAGAAGAAGAAGAAGAGTAATCTGATGTTATAAGAGCACAACTAAAAAACAACCATGCCCAAAAGTACAAGTATAATTTATCCTCTAGCTAAAATAATCAGAGTATAAGGTAAAAAGAATACCTACTGTGCTTCTGTGGTGTGCTTCCTAAATCCATCGTCTTCTAGAGATATTTCTTTTTCCCCAATTGCCTCTAATAGAATGTAAAAATACTCAGCATTTTCCCTCAGTCATGCTCCCTCTTCTGCAAGTCTCTGTTTGTGTGAGAAGGCAGTTTAAATTTCATCCCATTTGTGAGCTCAGCCACTGAGGAATCACTGTCACTTTTCAGATGGTACAAGCTACTTTACCGTAGATAACACCCGAGGAAATGTGGGAGAGAGAAGATTTTATCTAAACTGCTTTTTGCTGGAACAATTAACTCTTCATTGCCTGATATCTCTTTCCTTCAGTTGACACAGAAGTGTCAGCTCCTCCTTGGCAACTGGAAATTCTTTATGACAAATAATTCTTTATGCAAGTAAGACTCAGTTCACTAGCTAATGTAGTTAAACAATCCTGGGTCCACACAGGATGTGGCAGTGACCAAACAAAGCAGTTACTCGCAGGTACCTATGAGCATCTTCAGAAGAAAACCAGCCAGAAAAGTTTTCTGTTCTCCCAAGAAACAAAGTATTTAACCTCTGATGTAATTTGCAGATAAGAATCTGATAAGAACAAAGATAAAAGGAAAATTCCTGGTTTTAAATGTAGGACATCTAAATGTTTGAAGATGTAAGCAATATCTAAGGCCAGGCAGGTTTCACATTATCACTAAGATAGGCATGGTGTGGATTTTAAAAAGCCATTTACCCAACTAGAAATGCAAATCAAAGCCAGGCAATAGGCCGTGCTTTCAGATACAATGTCTAAGACTTGTTTTGCTGTACCTGCATTCAGTAACTTTTAGAGGGATTAAATTTACCTTAGCTACTAGCAGATACAAATTATTCACTTGCAAGAAAATGTAGGAGGGAGAGATTTCATTTAGTGTTTACAAGAACAGCATCCTTTTGTGAGCTGCCTTGATTGACAGATTTAATGGTCATATCTTAAGAACTTCCCACAGATAATGCCCATGTAGTGGAACTTTGTTAAGGAACACTGTGTTTTTCCCCAATCTTCAATAAACACACCAGCTAAGATTTCACCCAAACGAATGAAAACAAAACATTTTTCCCTCTCAGCATTATAAAGGCTTGGTTTTTGATCATTCCAGTAAAACAGCTTTGCTCAATCCAGAACTCAGTTTACTCCCTCTAAATATACTGCACATATTCTAACCATCTGAGTATTATTTTTATATTTCCCAAGTTTCTAAGAATCAAACTATAAGGAAATATAATGACACTGTTACCATATACTCACATCCACTGAAAACTTTTATAGCTACTTGCAGGCAAATAGTCTTACACAAGTGTTCCTTAGAAGCTGTGTACATCCAGGCACACACACAGTGCACTCTTCTGTGATGTCTTTTTCACAGGAAGGCTGTGCAGTGCTGCTCATGTACTGCAGAAGAACCACATTTATGCACCATATCTGCCATCGTACTGTCTGTTAAGAACTGCATAGCAAACATGGAAATGGCATATACATCCTCCCATTCCAAAGTCTCTCTTTTTCCCTCTTTTAGGGGGCTTTGTGCTCAAGATGCCAGCTTAGGAGATGCAGTTTCATCCAGGAGATGGCAATGATGACACACACAGTGTGCCCTATCAGCAGCACACTCCTCATAGGTTCTGGTATGTGATTGTAAACAGTCCTATTTACTCTCTTAAGTTGTGCCATTTTCTCTACAAGCTTACACAAATATTTATACGCAGCAAGAGATATTTAAGAGGGAGCAAGAAAGCGATAAAAGGATGGGGATTTTGGACAGGTAACTTGGCAACATTCAGGTGATCTAGATTTATAATCCATGTTCAACCATAAAGCTCTTTCTTAACACCAACATATCAAAAATTAAACTTGCTTATGGCATTGCCTCAACAAACAATTCCACTTTTTAACAAGTGACATATAAATAAATCTATTAACATCACAGTAGTAGCTAAGTAGGATCAGACAACACCGTCCTCTGCTATCAAACTGATCAGGTTCACATTCTAAGCCGAGGGCAAAGAGGGGCTTAGTCTTACAATCCTGATGCAAAAGTAGCTCTCCTCCCTTTTGAATGACTTCAGTTGTGCCCAGTAAAGAAAGGCAAGGCCAAGCTGCAATATTCCTACTGACAACGGAGAACAAGCAAGAAACCAGACCTCTGCTTTATGTACCTTTATGGCTCCTGTTGCTATTTGTGCTGGTTTCACTTACCTGCACAAAGCTCACAAAGCAAGGCTGTTACAAGGTCAGAGGATGTCTGAATTGGAGACAGCAAACTGAAGACTTCTGCTCCATTGCAGGTGTCAAATTCTATAGCATTTAGACTCCTAGCTGACAACAAATTTCAGTGGGAATGTCTGGGCCTAAATGGAATACAGAGACTAACCACCTTTCTGCATCTTCACACAGACTCTGAGAACTACGCTGTAATACTCTAGTAAAGCAGGCAAGCAAAAACTCCAGTGTATCAAATACAGGAAAAAAATTCATCTAGGAAGCTTGATAGATTCATCTATGATTCAATGGGAAACTGTTTGGGATACTAAGCTTAAAAAGCTCGTTTGATCAAAGCTAATATTCTTACAGAAGGAAATATCAATTCTTCAAAGACAACAGAAAGGAATATATGAAATACACCTGCTGAAAGATGAAGCAACAATACTCAGTAGTCAAAATGAAATGCAAAGACTGCATGCAGAGTCAAAAGTTGTCCTGGTACTTTTTGTCATTTGTGATTTGCAAAACACTGTCCTACATCAGCTGTAGTAGAGGATGAATGGATAAAAGGAAGACCACCGCTGCCCTCTAGTGTTAAATCACAGTCAAATACGACCTTCTGAAATGCCAAATGCCTGAGGAACAGAAGTCATGGTACATTACATAAACGCCACAAGCTCTTACATTTCTGTCACCTCCTTAATGGGAGATAAAACAGCTCAAAGAATGAATTTCTTTAAGTTGAGAAAACACAAATACTTGGTGTTAGAGTTCTCTAGTATCCACAGTTTGGACCAAATCAAGGAGACTGCCACGTTTATATTGAATCACTTGGAATAAACAACGTGGTTTTTTCAGATATTATTCAAACTGCAGCAACAGAAAAGGAACTATTTTATCTGGTCAATTACTAACACAAGCTAGTAAAACAATAGGATCACTTCACATTTCATTCTTGATTGATGGGCAATATCACAGCAATCAAAGCTACTTTCAAGCAGCTGATGTGGATTAACATAATCACACTTTTGTCTGCTCAACTAAATCGATATGCCAGAGATTTCCATGGCAGAAGCAGTGATCACAAACAGGCAGTATGTTAGAGCCACACACTGAAGGCCACCTTAAGTACATCTCCAGGCTAATCTGATGTACCATATACCTAAGCAAACAGGATTTTGCATGTCTGTGCACAGCACTCTTTCATCAGTTTAGAAGGAAAAACTGAGTCTAGACATGCAAGAACATATTTTAAAAATAGAGGATTATTGAATTTTCCATGCATCTCCTTGATTCTGGAATTTCCCAATGCCACTACAATCTTGAATCGCTATTGTAAAGCAAAATTACATGCAAGTTAAATGCATTCCACTCATTCACTTTTTATACAGTAATCTCATTCCTCATCTACACACAGCCTACACAGAGAAGGAGAGTTCAGATTCTGAAACAAGCAATAAGTTTTGAAAACTGGTCTTGTATCAGCTGATAAGACAAATCAGAAAAACCACAGAGTTTCAGGCTGTCTAAGATTACTTAGTATTGTTCAGCAGTTGACTGTAGGTAGCTGTGATGCTATGGGACCAAGTTGTCACGTGACAAGCATTTACTTCACTGCATACATTCATCCAAGTAAGGATCTAACTCTCTAGTCCAGTGTTTCCCAAATCTTGCAGATACACTCACTGAAATTTAGAAAGCTGAAGGTGTCAACATTTGAAAGCATAAGCTTGATAAAGCTGAAAAGTCATTATTGAAAGCACAGGCTACTTGATCAAGACAACAAACAGTTGAGAAGTAGTAATATCACTCCTGTACAGTTTCTTCAGAATTTATTGTAATACCAAGGTGAAATAAGAGAAAAGCTGTCGCTGCAGAACATGGCATTTACACTGAGTCATATAAAGACTTAATTAGAGAGATAAGATGAGAACAAACTCAAGTGGGTGTTCTGAACAAGTCTGCAACAGGATTCCTGAGCAGGAGACCAGCTTTTGTTTGGGTTCAGACCCACTTGCACTGGAATGCTGGAAGGGCTGCATGGGAACAACAAAGACTTTCTCTCCCTCCAGCTATTTCTGCCATCTCTGTGCACTTTGTCCTACATACACACTCTGACAGAGCTTTATGTACAGAATTATATAAAGGACAGTTCTTGTTCAAGAGGCACTACACTGCTTTTTAATACAACTAGAATACAAATATATTCAACTTCAATTAATGCTAGCAAAAGCTACAGATAACAGTGAGCCAGCAGAAATTAATCTCGTAATTGCTGGAAATTTGGCCAGAATTATTAAATTAGTTCCTGTGAGAGCCCAGCTAAAAAGGTGTCATCTACTTCATGTCTGCTGGCAGTAAAAGAAAATATTTCAAGAAAATAAGTCCTGTGTTGAACACATTATGTTCTAATTAAGCTAGGGCTAAATCAACTGTCTTATCAATACAACCAGCCCTCTTCTCCTTCTTCAGATCCATCCTGTAGCACAAATTCATCTGCCATAGACATCAGTTACACAATTCCCTTCCTCCTACTCGTTCTCCAATCAACACTTGATGTGCAGAATCACATCTGTAATCTCGAGAGCTTCCTAAGATAAGAACTCATTTTCCTCTGAGCAAACTGTCAACACTCAAAAAAGACCAACAGCCAACAATAGTTGTTCTTTGAGCTCTGCATCTTAGATCAGTTCAGACAGATTCATGGCACAGAGCCACAACCTGAGGCAGTATAAATCCCTCCTCCCCAAATCAACTTCAAGAAGGATTTTCCAGAAGCACTTGAATCAAGGAACAAAAGCTGCAATCAGTTTTGACAGTCTAGTCCTATGATGCTAATTGACATTTTAAAAATATCTAGCCCCAAATGTTTTGCTTTGAGAAAGAGCTTGGGTTCTCCTTGTTCTTCCTACAGCCTTCATAACTACATTCTAGCACAATTCTTCCTTGTTTTCCCAGCATTCAGTGTTTCCTCAGGAATTCATCCGTTAAAAATTAAAGAATAAAATATTTAGGAGCACCTGGTGCTGCTGAATAAAGGAGCCTGGTCAAAAGCCAAAAGTCATTGATAAACAACTATACTAGTGTCTTTCACAGAGAAGAATAATGCTACATTCCAAATGAAGTTACAGTGCTGACATCATTTTAAGAAAAAATACTTTGACAAGAGATGTATTTTTCCCCTCATAAAAGCTTCAGCATATCTTACTGCCCTTTGAAAGAAACACAGCACTCAGATACACATATTTGCTCCAGCAAAGCTGCACAGGCCATGTTCTCAAGCTCTTATAAGCTGTCCTTTCCCCTTCAGTTTGTAAAGGCACCAAGGTAACAATACTCTGGGGAAATCACATCATCTGTGGTTTCAAAAGCAGATGGGCACTAATCTCCAAAAATTATTACTGATCTTAGACAACATTACACTTCATATATTCAGCAAACCAATATTTCAAACATTCCCTACCATGAGGGATTAGCTGAAGATCCAAAGGAATCATACGCACGTTTCCCATAAAATGCCTATTCCACTTAAAGTCACAAGTGTGACAACAATTCAGAGCAAGATCGTTACTGAGACAAGACCACACAGACAGACACAGATCTGGTAAATAAGAGGACGGCTGTCCTTCAAAACTATCTGTGAACTTTGCTACATCCCATTGTATTGCTACACCATTATTATTTACACCCACAGAAGACAGTGCCTCAAGACTCTATATAGCACATTAGTTGGGGGTATTATTTATATTTTACTCTGGAATGAAGCACTTGAATAGGTGGGGAAACTGACATATCAAAAACACTAATCATTTCTTCAAGTATAAATGTCACTGTCTACATGAAGCTTATCTTGGAAAAAGCAGATGACATTACAATCCAGTCAATCTGTTTGTTATCATGTAGTGAAAGGTTTTCTAACACAATTCACAGTGTAGCAGGTACTTCTACACTTGAATATACCACCAATTCCTTGGCACTACTGGAACAACTCAAGCACAGGCCAGAATATGGTGTCTCGTTTTTTTACACTCCAGTGAAATCCTCTTCATGTAAACTATACAACATTTAGAAATTCAGCCCCCTAATTCACAAGCACAATTCCCTCAAACAAATTTACAGAAACTTAGAAGATCAGTGCGAAATCTCAATACCATAAAAGAAATTGGGAGTGAAGTAAATATTTTCAATGTCAAACCATTAGGTGGAAGAACCTTTCACTTACCGACTACGATGACATTTGCAGAGAGGAAATGGAAACAGCTTTCATTATGGAGCATGAGTTCTTCTCTTTGTGTTAAATCTCCTGCTATAGATTTTGGAGAAGGTGGAGCCATCTCAAGCTTTCAGAGCAACCTAGCAACACAGCCTGCTCTTTCAGTTGAGTAATAAAAATCCACAAAGAAAAAAAAAGAAGAAGAAAATTCAGAGGATTTTGTTTGCTTATTCAAGAAATTACAGCACGTGTCTTCTCTGGAACTCCACTTTCAGGAGACTGTCCTGGTTTAATTCGGCAGACACATATTCCACACTTTGAAGAGTAAAAGTTACAGTATCAGTGCATACAGAGAATTACCACTGAGCTCAGCCTTGGTAGGATGGATGTGATGGTCCTTCCCAGCATCTCATGAATTCAAATTACTCTGTGAATCTCTCCAGGATCTCTAGCATGCCACAAACCTGAAGAAGACAAGATTTTTTAATAATGGAATTTGCTATAACTCTTCATTATGTGAGATTTATTGCAGCAACGTAGTTGGACTACATACAATGGACCAACTTCAGCAGCTGTTTATCACCAGCAAGCTCCTTGCATAAGAGAAGGTGCTGACACCTCTTTCCCTCACCCTGGTATTTTCTATAATCATAGAAAATTATTCTGTTGCAGTACCTTCTCCAGAAATCAAACTACTCTTGCTGAGTTTCATGACGCACACATATATATTTACATAAATATACACATCATTTATACATACTAAGACATTTTTCAGAATTAGTTAAAGTATCAATGAAATCCCAAAGTGCAGCTGGGGATTTGATGCTGGCTATTCACCCAGTTCTGTTTTTCGCTCTTTACAGCTCTTCTCTCTTCCACGCTGTCAAATGCCTACGTACTTGCACCTCTTCAGATGTTGTCTAACATTCTACTTTCCTTTTCCCACCTCTCTCGACCACTGGCTACAGAAGACTCACCTTTTCAAAATTTTCAGATAGGTAACTTCCTCCAAGAAAGGAGGTCAAAGGCTCACTCCAAAAACAGCAATCACACAAGGCAGAAACCTGGGATCCTTCCTTATGCTGTTAACTGTATGAATCTATGGGTGTCTTCTTTAGTGTGTAATTACAAGTTGAGCTCTGAAACATTGCCCAAACATGTTTTGTTGTGAAAGCACAGATCCAGTTTGACGTTATTTTAGAAGACACAGGGCAATGAGGCATCATTATTAACTTAAAGTGTGTAGAAATTGGTGGAGGGGGAGCTTTGCAGAAAAAGATGGTTGAAGAAATGTCCCTGCCAGTTTGAAGTACCTCTCTTTTTGTCTTTGGTCCCTCACTCAGCATCTTTTGGAAATCACTTCCTCTCTATGACCATCTTTTCACCATGCTCCACCTCCTCCATTCTCTTGTCAGAAACTTCTCTTTGAGAGGTAATGCAGCAGTCAATGGAGTGAGATCCATATACTGAGCCAAATGTATAGTATCTTCCTATACAGAACACAGTGATTAGCAATACTAACACTGTGAAAATCCACTACTGCTAAAATCGCTTACTTCCACATTTAAATGGGAAGTATCTTGTAGAGTATCCCATGGTTCTGAAATAATTTTGGGCATATCAGCAGGTGAAATTCATTTGGTAAAGAATGATTTCCAGCTGAGTTTTGTAGATAACAAAAACAACACTGTACATGCAGTGTCGATCCTACTTTAAGCAGAAGCTTGTCCTACCCCCTGAGGGCCCCTCAGATCTGAATTATTCCTGGATCTGGAATTAATTTATTACTTGAAGTATAAATGGCATATGACACACATCGTAAGAGCTACTGATCCTATAACCACAGGCTCTTATAGAGATTAAAATTCAGGAGAAGTATTTTTTGTTAATGGCTTCTGTAGAAACATCAAACATCCTGAAGCTAATACAAGTTATCATACTCCTTTAGTGGCACCATCTTATCTAGAATTGATGTCATTAAAGCCCACAAATGTTATAACAATGCAGCAGCTGTTCTCTGATAGGGAGCAACGTTTGTTTAAGACAAAAACTTCACATTATTACATTTGTTGTGGCTGCTATTCCCACACATTGCTTATACTCCGTACCTATGAGCACTTCTGCTGGAGATAGAAAATATGCTGAGACAGAGCACAGACAAGGAGAGTTCTTAACAAGCACTCCTGCCTTGTCCACTCCTATAGTTTCTCCTTGCTCTCAGCTTTTGTTTTGGAAGGTAACACATTTTCCTTGCCTAACTTACCCATCCCACTCTATAAGTACCTTCAGAACTTCCTGAGCTTTACAAAACATCCAAGGAAGGTAGATTCATTACAGGGAAGAAGCAAAGAAGCTATAGTAAGATGGATAAACGTAGACAACTATTCTGTAAACTTCCTTTCATTCCACCTGCCTTTGGATTTGCAGTGAGTTAGAAAAGTGCTAAGACTTAAGTGCTTTGAACTTTAGGATAAAAGCAAAACCAGAAATTAGAAGGTAACTCAGGAGTTAAATCTGCAGGGGACACGTTGAGAATGCACTGGGAAAAAAAAAAAACAAAGAGCACTCACCTGCACTTCTGAAGTTACTGCACTGCATACACAGAGCAAGTACTTCTACAGGTCACAGACACTTCTTCACAGCAAGTATCTGCCTTGGCCATTTGGGCACATTTTCCTCCTATTTTATATCCACTAGGCACAAAGTGGATCAAATGGGGAGGGAAAGTGAAACATTAAAATCTGAGACTTGGGGTTTGCTTTTAAACTCTACTGCAGTTCCACTATGACATGCTGTTCATTTTAAAGAATGTAACTTCGTTCACTGAGCAATTCCATTTGAGATAACTTGCACGTCCAGGCAAGTTCCTTCACATCCAAAGCAACTGCAAAAGGAAAGAAGTCTGTTTCAGTATTATGGAACAAGGGGGTAAGCCCACACCTTAGGGTGTGATACAGCATTCTTTTTCGCAAGGGACAGAACAAACTGGCATGAGATACACAGCTCTCTGGCAAAAAATGAAGCAGTTAAAAATCTATGCGGGAGCAGACTAAAGGCAATCTAGAAAAAGGGACACCATGATGTTTTCCTGGCATCTTGATGAACTCACCTTATACCCAAAAATCACAGTCATTCCACTTAAAAGGAACACTTAACATTTGTCAGCTTTTCTTTCCTCCTTAAAGCTTGAATTACAGGAGAAGAGCCCTGCATTTTTGCCAAATGATGTAACTGGATTTCCTTATACGACTAAAGAGACTTCTTATTAAAGATATTATATTCATATTATTTATTAATTTATATTGACTTTGTCATAAGACCGTAGCATTTGCTTTACAAAGCCAAACTTAAAATTGCAACAATTCTTCGACGATATCACAAGCAAGTCTATCCCCTACATCTTTCCTATTTATTCAGAGCTGCCCCAAAAAACCGTTTCACAATTTTTACTTGCTGCTAACCCGTTCCCAAACCTACATGAAATAACAAAGGAATAGGAAAGATGTGCATCACTTATCAGCATGGAAAAGCTGAAATTTGTTATTAGACAATCAAAGAGAACTAATTATTGATGATCTGTATCTCTTCCGATAGCTTGGCTCAGAAGAACTTTGAAACGACAAGTTTCACACTGAAGAACAAAAACAACACAGAGAGGGAGAGGGAGATCGCCCTGTTAGGAGACAGGCAGGAAGCTACTGCTGGGAAGATTAAGCTTTTATTGCACATGGGAATTTGTGAGTCATATTAAAGGAGGAGAAACAGATTATGGGCTCTGATGCCATTTATGTTCAAGAGATTTATAATACTGATAACAGTAATGCTCCTAATAATGTTAGCAGATTTGGTCACTCTCTAGAAGCTCTACAATTTTTTATTTTTGCAACCTCATCTCAAGAGAAAGGAGTTTCTTTAAAGAACAGTCTATGACTTTTAAGCAAGCTGCTTTCGTTCTGTACACCAGTTTACTGCTGTACTAATCAACCTCTTAGATACTAAGGAATAACTCGAGCTGGAGAAGTTAGAAAGGAGGCAACAGTAACTGATCCATACTTAATGTATGACAAATTGGGTCAGCACTGAATTCTCACAGCTGATAACTGAAAATTCATTTCCAATAACTTCTCCTAAAATAGAGTTGATAAAACACTGTCCTGTGTGCACTTTCCTCAGGCCATTGCCCATAAAGATCATCTTTCAGACAATTATGAAATCCCAGTAAGTGACTGTTTTGGACATCAGCCTGGGCAAACGCTTTCATCAGGTTTGCACAGTTGATAACATTTTCATTCACCACATTAAGGAACCTGAACAGAACCAAAAGCATAGTTAGTCTCTTTTTGAGCACCCTACTATAAAATAGAAAGTGAGATGGTGAAAGTGACTGTTGTATTTGTAAATTGCAAAAGAGAAAAACACGCTCATATTTTGATGCTTAAAAGGAAGGCCTGTTTTGTCCCACCAAACATCCAACCTCATTTCTTCAATAAATGAATTTCATTCTTCATAACAGGAAAGGGTCTAGGAACCACTTAATCCACTCTCAATCCTCCATTTTGAGAAATAGCAGCAAGATGAGTGAGCAGTGACTAATGAACTGCCACAAGGTAGCATGCCTTTAGCACCTAACCCAATAAATGACCAAGTGCAGCTCTGCCTGATTCACCACTTCACCGTGGACTTTAATACTTTGTTAGTCAATAAATAACATTACATCCCTAACTGCTCGCCTCATTCTTTATCTCTCAGAACTCATAGAAAAGGAATAAAGAAACAGGATAGGATACTGCATACAGTAAGACAACAAAGCTACGGAGTGATTTAACTGAGGATGATCCAACAGCAGTCATAGAACACAATCTCCCTATCTAAAACCACAAGCACCAAATCCACTAAGTGTTTTCCAGGTGGACATTAGAAAAACAGTAAATCACGTCTGTACCAAAGACTCATTCCAAGCCAATTGAGTTTACATAAGCCTTCCTGGCCATTTCAGCCATCTGACAACCTATCTCAGGCTTTTTTTGAAACCTCCGGCACTGCTCCACTCAGACAACTACTTTTATGCAGTTCTGTCTGGTCACATCTTTGACAAACCAAATCATGCAGAATATATTTTACTCAGTTCTCACACCAACCCCACTAAACACCATCAGCACACAACACATTTTCAGAGTTCTGCACTTCTCACTCTCTTGCAGACTCTATGGCTTCATCTTCTAAGCACCTCAACCACATGCTCCACTGTAGCCTTTATTGTTTGCCCAAACTCTATTCCTTGCTCCTTTTTTTTAAATAAGCAGATAATAATTTGCATGCTTTTAGTCAAAGGCAGAGAAAAAAATGCAGAAAATACATTCCAGAGTATATATGTACTGTCATTCTACACTTGATTTTGCCATTGCAAGAGGACATTAGGAAATTTTGGAAGAAATGTGTGTGTAAGGGGTGGGGGCTGAAGAAGAGAAGTGGAGAGACAGGAGCTTCTTTTAAGTTACTTTATAGTGACTAGTCCTGCAAGGAGGAGACATCCACTTAACATTAGATTCAATATAAAAAGTAGTATTGCAGGTTTCTGCATAAGGGCCCTTGGCAAACTCCACCTGGAAGAGATGGGAACTGCATGCTTTCTGCAGCACTTAACAATCTCTCCCACGAATATTAACATATAAGGCTCCTTTAACTTCCCACCTGATTTCCCTCTTAATTTCTGAAGCAGTCCAGATCTCCATGACAGCTACACAGATGTAAGAAGATTCTCCAGGAGTTATTCCTTAATTAAATGGAAATAAGTAAGGCTGTGACAAATAACAAAAATGCAGGGCCAGATCAGAAACACATACAATATTAATCTCTCAAGTTGCCTGCTGCATTTATGCCTCAAAGAGAGCTGAAAACATTGCTCAGCTAATGTTACAAGTTCGTGGACGAGGGGAAGCTGCCCTTGAATTCAATGGTTATTTCAACAACTTAACACTTTCTTGCTTGAAATCCAACGTTGGATGGACCAAATCATGAGTACAAATCGCACCCAAAAACCTACAGGCTAGTTTCAGTTACAGGCTTAGCAACACAACTCCAACATAGCTCTTCTTAACAGCCCAAATGCAATTTATCAAAATGTCTACATTATTGTGGCCTCGAGACACCTTCTTCCCATCCAGAACCCTATCCATCACCCTGTCCTCTTAATTTTCTCATCACCTAGCTTAAAGCTTCAACATTTTGGTTCAATTCATATTTGGAAAAATAAAAACAAAATTAAAATGTGGGCTTCAGCTACCACATGTTCCTTTGTGAGCTTTTATGCCTCACGCAGCACAACTTAAACCAAGATTTTAAGAAAAGGCTGAAGCATTAGCTCTGCTTGATTGGAGGACTACAAAAAATTGTCAATAATGTAGACACTCACATGTAGTCTGCCAAACAGCAGTGTACAGAAGATAACAGGAAAGGAAGTCAGAACTTTGCCTAAGCATGCGTGAAGATTTGTCACAGCCTGCAGTTTTACAAGTACCTAGCCAAAGTCTTTACTGTATACTTAAGTGTGCTGAAGGCAAGTGCTCCACCCCCAACAAAACAGACAGATTACACAATGAATAAAAAAGTCTGGAAATTCCCTACAGATTTCAAGTCTAGGTTCTAAGCAGTAACATGGACTTTGAATCAGATCCTTTTAAAGGAAGGGTTCACCGTTTCCGGAAATAGATTTTGTCTAACTTAACTACAGAAAGAACTAATTGTTCTCATCTATAAAGTTCTGTAACGAGCTTCTGGACATCAATAGTTTCCTTAAAAAACAAGAGGGAAACATGAAATCAGAATTTAGGTTATTTTTTATATTATTGTATGTAATGTTGTATGACTTGATAAGAATATTGCAATAAACCCCTCTGAATCATTACAAGAAAAATAAGGAATACCAGTATGCTGCAAATACAAAGTAAATTCAGCTACCCATTAAACCTGCTTAGAAGAAATCAAACAGTACACACAAGGCTCCCTAAGAATTGAAGGAGTTTTCCCATTCATCTATCTGCCTACATGTTAATCAGCCATGTGCCTTCCTGGAGCACAACAAACATGTTGCAGTAAATTCAGATGATCCTTATTAACTGGGAGGCTCTCTTTGCTGAAAAATCTCTTCAGCCTCATCCTATTTCCCTCACCCATGTACTTACACAGCCATTTTTCCAGCTCTAGACAAACTAATAGAAGTAAAGGAACAAATTCCAGTGACATTCAGAAGTCATTTGGCCCCTTTAAATTACATTTAGGCCTATGTTCTGTATATTTTATTTTAAAAGCAGAGTAAATACTGCAGCAAACAATATAAATATTAAGCTGCAAGAAGAGTACCTTTGCAATGCTCTGAAATGGAATACAGAACTTAGAAAGATGCATACACTGCACACGCTGTATCCTTTATTCCTAACCAAAATTGTTTTTACAAGAATTTCAATCTTACCCTAGCAGTTACAGTGTGTTACCATTATCAACAATCTCCCACAGTGGGGAGGACTACCTGCTGCAACATTCATCCAGATGCTCTCTCAGACAATTTAGGAGAACTAGGAGCAGCTTTTAATTCAACCTTATCTACAGAAATGCTGAATGCCACATAAGAAGAAATAAAGTCTTCTCAGATTAATGTAAAAAGTCTGGCCATACACTACAAAGTTCTCTTGTTTACAAAGCCAGAACAAAAATAAACAAAAAAGCAAGGAAAAAAACAGTGCAGTGGTCTCGAGGGCAGACATTTCATAAGTTTTATACAAGTTTACAGGCAAGACATTTCATTTGTTTGTTGAACTTGAAATGATAAGGCATGAGTTAAACAGTCCATGAAGTTGGCGGTCCTAAAGGTCTCACGGCTCCACAGGATGAGTACCTCCATGAGTTACAAGGCCAATCAGGGCTAAACTACATTTCCAGGTCTAACAGAAGGATGAGACAAACTGTCAAAAAAAAAATCTCAGAATAAAATTCTCCTGGTTTTAGGTAGGAAGACACATCTCAGGCAAATGATCAGAAAGGTCGATTCTTTGGGTGAAAAGGAACCAAAACACGACACAGACAATCCCCAGATGCACAGCCCACCTTCTGAACAGCTCGGAGACGAGCATGCAACTATTTGGCTGTTCTTCACACACCAGAACTGAGGTTTGGAGAGAATGAAGTCACTTGGATAGCATACAGCCTTTCCTGCACTTGGATAACCAGTGTATCTCATCGGCCGTCGCCGACATTCCTTCACAAACCTTCTGTCCTTCAGTTGGTCTAAACTGTTCCTTCATACCTAACAGTTCCTCGTTAGCAAGCTGAAAAGTTTCATCCAGATAACATTTTTCTCCAATCAGTGAAAACAGAAGATGTCATTTAACAGACAAAACTTCAACCACTTTTCTTTAAACAGCAAAGACAGCATGAATTTCTCAGCCCAAGCACACCACAGCCAGCAGTGACCCTTACCCTACTTCAATTTTATTATCTAGGAGTAGAACCTACCTGCATCATGAAACAAAACACGTTTCTAGAACTTATCACCATCAGGATTTGGGGTATGCTTAAGATCTACATCTAAACTCCGCAGCCTGAGGCATTTAGAGCACACACATCACCAGCAGCACAGCCATCCTCATGATTTGCCATATCTCTGCAATGCTAACTCACTTGTTTAAGCCAGAGAAGAACTGAAAATTCTTTGTCCACAGTCTAAAACAATGATAAAAGAAATCCAGACCACGGAGATCCTTTCAACAGAGCACAGATGCCTTTCCAAGTCAAGATTCACTAACTCCTCCACCACAGGGTCAAGTTATATTACTTTCTGGTACTTTATTTAAAGACCTAGTCTATTAAAAAATTGACTTCTCTTATTCAAGTTGGTTTTAATTTAGTCTCCGGATTCCTGTAAGAGCTCGATGCTCAGGTTATCATTCTGGAAGGACTGTGTTAGGCTCTTGTATTGAAGAGAGCAGTCCAGTTAGAGAAGTCTGAACTGTTAATTTAAAATGCAGTTCCCATCATCCCTACCAGCCCAGAAAATCCACGGACTAAGAGAATTCCAAGGTCCTACATGCTTTCACAAACAAGAGAAAGCATGACCAGATTAAAACAAGCACTACACATGGTGCTTTTCCTATTCTCTCTCTTCAAAAAGAGGAAAGCACAAGAAGTAACAAACTCTGTTGCAATGAGAAAGCTGTATTTATTCCTGCAGAAGGGTATCATTAAATTTGCTACTAATTTTAAGAGTGAGCATAAGCGTTAGAAGCACACCAGAACACCTCCTGATACAGAAGGCAGAAAACTGAAAGAAAGCCAAACAAACAACAAACCTTCATCTCTCTTCTTTGGACAGTGCAGTCAATCCGTCCCAAACTCTCTGCATGGTACATCGGAACATCCATGGGCATTAAAAAAAAAAAGCGGAGGGGAGGGAACTGCAAAACCTGAGAGAAAACGCTCCTCCCCTGCATTTACATATTGAGGGCTCTCAGCTAACTGATCGCAAAGGAGCTCTCACAGCCCTTATTCAAACAGTTCAGCTCCAGGGTAACAAGTTCAAAGTGGGAGGAGGCAAAAGGAGTCAGAGGGTGGTAACAATCCAGAACAGACACTTAGCTGCTTTTATATCTGCAGAACCTGTTCTTCAGGTTGGAAACTGAAACATCTGCTTATTGCTGCGTTTGAAAGCTGCACTCCAAACCTCTTCTATAATACCAGCAGGGCTGCAGTGGTAAAACCATACTTAATAACACGCAGACATGCAACATGTGGGAGGGAAAGTTAATCATTACTGTGCGGTGCGTTTGTTTTACATTTTGGACTTCCTTGTGTTAATGACAATAAAGCAAGCCACTCCCTTATCAGGTCTGTTATAAGGAGAGCAGAGAAGCGTGCAATGGAAACAAAACAAGCACAGAAATTTCTATCCCACAAAAGGATGTGAAGATCTTAGGGGAAATGGAGGGGGCAAGAACAGTGCTGAATATCCATATTTGAATTAGTGACTAAATATCAATTATGAGATATACACATGTACATATAATTTTGCTTGTATGGACTTAGGAAACTTCAAGCGATGCTTTACTTACTGCAGCAGTTACTCATTTCACCTAATACAGGAAAAGACTGCAGACACTGTTTGCTAACCAAACAAACAGGAATCATCCTACACAGAGGCACATTTCTTCACGATGTTGCAATAACAATTTACTGCCCCAAAGCGTATTAGAGTGGCTACAACACGGATATGGAACACTTCCTTTTTCCATTCAGGAGCATAACTTCTAGAATACAACAGAATCCATTCAATTTGTCAAGAATAGTCATGTGCAGGGAAGTTAAATGCATTTTAACAGTTCTGGGAACACAGCCTCGGCAGCCTGGGACCCTGGGTGACGATAAGGAATAGTTAATCTGTGAACTCGAAAAAAAATCAGTAAATAATTAACAAAATGACCTCATAAAATGTTGAGGCAAGGAACAGATTGAATAGACGCAAAGCTAAAGCAGTTACCATAAATCAATTACAACTGCTGACAGTTTGGATTCCCAAGTGTTACTAAGGTTGGTTTGGGTTCTCTGTGGCAAAAACTGCCCCAAAAAGCAGGAGCAGACTCCATCACCACCACCTACCCAAACCAAAGGTTTATTTTCTTATACTTCTTCCAGCTGTTGGATACACCTTGACTACACTGTTTATTTTAAAGCTCCGCTATTATTTACCACAATAACAACTACTTGAGAACAGAAAGTCTGACCTTAAGAAGCCTCATCTTATCTTCAGCTCCACAAACAGTTTCCAGTCTCCTAATTAAGTGCTCGTTAAGCCAGCACTTCAGCTTTCAGGCTGAACTGACTACTTCCTTGTCTTCTCACCTACAAAACCAAGAAAAACACACGGAACAACTTCAGCAAAATGGCAGCAGGACTCTCCGTAGGCTCAAAAACCACATAACGGACACAAAGTCAGAATTCTCGCATGTGCTGTGCCAACCTCCCCTCTACCAGCACAGCACGGCCGCTGGCACCAACAGAACAGCATAGTTTGTCCCCAGCTCCCCCTGAAATTCCTTTCTGATGTTCTCAGGTGCAATCAGTGCAAGTGATCCTTAACTCCTGGACTGTGGGCTGCTGCACGATGCACGGGACAGCAGAAATCCGGCACTGGGCAGAAGGCAGCGTGATTAAACTGCAGCCAGGATGCCTCTGCTGCAGTGTGTACACAATATATCGCAGCAGCGGCCGTTTTTGTGAGGAAGAAAGCCACCAAGACTCATAACCTTAAATTCCTTCACCTGATTGCTGCTTTTCTGAGCTATCAGAGGCGTGAGGTGACGGGAAACGCCCCTTCAAGCAGAGTCAGACCACGCGGGACCGTGAGGCGATCTCGAATCTCAGCCATGGGATGAAGGGCGGTCCCGCCGGGCCCGGCCCGGCCTTCGTGGGCCAGCTCCCCTGGGGAAGCGATGCAAAGCGGTGTGGAAGCGGAGGCGATCCCAGGCCGTTTTCTACTGCAGGTGCTCCCCCTGCTGCTTCTCCAGAGCAAACTTTCCAACATTTTTTCCCTTACTTCGCATTGGTTGTGTGGCTCCGGACGTAGCCGCAGTGACGCCATCACTGTGCGCCGCGCCATGGCGCTGGGCCCCGCCGGGCCGGCTCGGCTGGTGCGCTGCGGGCAGAAGGACGAGCTGTACCGGGGCGGGCTGCGCAGCGGGGCCGGCACCGCGCTGCACGGGATCGCGGGTAACGCGTCCCCTCGTGCGGGACCGGTGTTGTGCTGAGGTGACGCGGGGAGGGACGGCGGCGTTCCTCTGAAAGCTGCCTCACGGGGCCGGGCGGGAAGGGAGCGCGAGTTGCCGTCGGAGGAGGGTTTAGATCGGTATGAGTTTTACTTAAAACATGCTGATCTCTTAGGGGCTAAGAAGTGGCTGGAGTGGAGGAGGGAGATCGAGCTGCTCTCTGACGTTGCTTACTTCGCCCTCACCACCCTGTCAGGTAACGTGCCCCGGCTTCGTGTGGTGCCAGGTACGGCAGGTGTGCTGGCCCGGGCACCCGCGGTGTGTCAGTGAGCACCGGCTGGCCTGGAACTGGTGACAGTGCCCTGTTAGTGAATAACTGTCAGAAGGCAGAATTCAAATGCTGCAGTAAATCCATGCAACAAGGGTACTGCAGTATATCAGTCCAGATACCTATACATTCCCTGCCTTAAGTTTAAAACGGTTGCAGGTAGGGAATACTGACATAAATATGTTGCTCGCATCATTCAACAGAAAACACAGCTATTTTTAGAATGCCAGAACTTAGCAGCTGCTCTGCCATACTCATTATTTTGTCACATCTAGGTTATCAGACTCTGGGTGAAGAATACGTCAACATTGTTCAAGTTGATTCAACCAAGAAGAAGGTGCCTTCCTTTCTTCGACGGGCCATCTTTGTTTCTCTTCATACTGTAGTACCCTACTACTTAGAAAAGGGATTGCAGCACCTGGAACATGAGTTGCAGATAGAAGATGATGGGTCTAGAGCCTTGCAAAGCAACCCAGCACTTGGCTTGTCCAGTAGGAGCTTAATACGAAACTGGATTCAGAAACAAGTCAGGGAGCTTACAGAACAACAGAAGAAAACAATCCTACAAGTTGTGTACCTCCTTAAACAATCCATTCCTTTGCTTCATCGACTACATCTGGCACTGTTCTACATACGTGGCACTTTTTATCACCTATCTAAAAGAATTGCAGGAATCAGATATGTGAGTGGATCTATTAATTGTGTGAAGGTTATGTGGAGTATTTTGGCTTCTCTTGGGATGCAGTGTGCATAAAAGGGATATAGAATTTTGCTGATTATAATGTGGGCAGCACAGACTGGGTGAGGAGACAGAAGGTTTACTGATTACAGGGGAAGGAAAGGTATAGTTTCCTAAAACTGAAGCAACTTAACATCTCTTATTTGTGTGCATTATGCAGTTGCACTTCGGAAGACTACAGGGAGAAGATCAGAGCATTCAATCAAGTTACAAGTTTCTTGGAATAATTTCAGTCTTCCATCTTCTTCTGACAATTGGTGTTCAGATATACAGCTTCCAACAAAAGCAGAGAGCAAGGCAGGAATGGAAGCTACACCGCAGCCTAGCTCTCCAGAAGTACGTTGATCTTTACTTAGCAGGAAAGGTAGAAGGAATGGTGGGAAACGTAATGGCTTTCACAAACAGGGAGAGCACTGAAATTACCTCTTAAGACAGAACCTGATGTAGTGTAACATTTGACGTGCTCCCCGTGTTAAACATGTCTTAGATTTCATGCTTCACTTTCACATATGGAATTCTCACAGGGAGGGTTAGTACTTGAAGGCAGGCTTTACAAGATTCTGCATTAACAAGTACTTCTTGCAAGCAGGTATTAATTAGTTTTATGTGGCCTCTGTTGATTAGAAATACAATAAAGGAAAAAACTCCTGGGCACCAGTCCCGCTGCACTTTGTGTTTGGAGGAACGGAGACATACAACAGCCACACCTTGTGGGCACCTGTTCTGCTGGGAATGCATCACAGAGTGGTGTAACACCAGAGTAAGTACAGTGCGAGACACAGAGCGAGGAAGGAGTAAACAGTATGAAACCTCTACTTGAAAATACCTGTCAAGCTCAGTGTTGAAATAATACCTTTTCTCTCCCTAAGACACCCAAAATCCCCCCCAAATGTTTAGTAGGATCTATATATTGTATTCAAATATAATGGTTATATATTACTTTGATAAGGTAAATTAAGTTTTTCTGACTCTGACACTGAAATGCAATTGAACTAACCAGGGAAGTCAGCCACAATCACAATAAAGACCTAGGCTGTAATTCTGACTGCAAAGAACAGAATTGATAAACATTCTGATTTCCAGTAAAAAGGAGCAAGTTACAACCTAACTGAGCTAACTTAAGATGATTTTGTCTTCTTTCATTAATCCAGACCAATTTTCATCCATTAAGGTTTGTTACAGCTATACTGGAATAAGGCATTATTCATTTATTTTACAAGTAAGAATTGCTTCTAAGAAAAACAAAAAAAGCTACTTACAAATAAAATCTTTGCCACAGAGCCTCGGCCAGTGCTGTAACTCTCATGTATTACTGTAGCTGCTTTAGATCTACTTAAATTTTCTGTCACTAATACTAATGTAGCTCCAGTAGAACAGAATCAGGTAGTCCAAATCATTTACTGCTTTCCCAGCACAAACCAAGCTACCTTTCTTCCCACTGTACAATTTTCAGTACTCAGATGTTGTTTAATGGAGGCAGCAGCTGGATGTGCAAGTTCAGCACACAGTGACAGGGAACTCAAAGTTCATGAGACCTTCCTGCAGAAAACCAAAGCTGCTCTTTAAGCGAGGTTACCTTTCAGAGCTTTATGTGGTTAAGCATACAATGTAGACTGAACTGGAGAACACGTGCTGTTACAGGAGCTGATTTTCTAGTTGTTGTTTAACATAGTTGGAATTTTTCTTTATTTTTAACCTTTTAAATACAGCAATTTCGATTCTCTTTTCTTTTTGTAGACAGAATGTCCGCTGTGCAGAGAGAAGTTTCACCCTCAGAAACTGATCTACCTACGCCACTTTCAACTGTGAAGGGGCAGTCCTGTTTCATCACAAGGGCCTCTGCTCTCATACCTGTTCACAGAGTGGTCATACAGCTCAGGTTAGTCCAAGAACAAGACTTTATTGTAAAACTGGTAACTGCCTGTACAAGGTGGCACTTCATTCCTGTTTTACAAAATAAATCTATTTCTGCCTCTTCCCGTTTTCTGCATTATGGTTCTTGACTATATTAAAAATGACTTTCTAAAAGTTGCTTAAAATAAGTGTGATAGTCTTCACCTTGGACAATGAAAATGTAAACCACTGTCTCTAAATGTGAGTAACCTTTCATTGCAACCTTTCATAATGTGCTTAAGGCATTAGTAACATTTTACTATTTCTAAGACTCCCTTTATGTAATTAACATTACAAGAGTCCATGCCATAGATTCAGGGGAAAAGAAAAAAACAACATCAGAGGACATAAGCAAGTCCTTACTTCAACTGCAGTGAGATTTCTGGTGATAAAGATATATCACATATCATTCAGTCTTCATAGTAAAGCTAACAACAAAGCAGATGTCTCTGACTTGACATAACTTCCCTAGATCAACCGAAGCAACAAATGCAAGCTTAAAGTAATGCAGAATGCACATTATTCTGCACAGTAATGAATTGAGTTTCCAGCCTCAAAACTCCACCACTGTTAATACAAAGATTTGAATCAAGTATTCCAGACACAGACTACAGCAATGTATGAAGTGTTTCAATGAAGTTCTAGTGTGTACATGTAATGTGATGGAAAGCACAACAGCGACAGCAGAGCAGCAAAATCCTAAGCCACAACAAGAGGATTTGCTCCAGTGCAACAGCAGTGGACACAGAAATAAAGGAAAAGAAGCTGCTTACCTTCAGAAGGCCCCAAGTACTCAGGGATCTCCAGCAAGATCCCCTTGCTCCCACTGCCAGCTCTTAAATGAGGGCTGGGGAATGGTGGATCCTGGCTCCACCCCTTCCAGTCACACAGGTACACTGCATGCACCTGAGCTCCTGTCTGGCCCTGCCTTCCCACCAGGTGGTGCTCCATCACTGGTGCAAGCCATGACTGAGCATTTCCACTACGGGATACTAATAGTAAACTATTAGCACTATATAGTAACATAGTTTACTATGTCCAACTGTAACACATTAGTTTTATAACACAGCCCGTTTTGTCTGCATGGCCTTAGTTTAACAGAGAAGAAGCTGACTGCAGCCACAAGCCCCCTACTCTCTTTATGGCAATAGGAATTTTTAGGCAGAGCCAGTATGTTAGAGTGTAAATGAGGAGGGACACAGCAGCATCACCTCATCAAGTTTACTTCCCTAAGTATTTAGAGCAGCAGGGAAAAATTAAGACTGTTATTAACACATCATCTTCTCACATAGTATGTGCGAGAGGAAGTTGTTTCTATTTCTTCAATACAGATGGAGAGGGAAATCCATATGATCTACTGCCAGATCATGAGCTTATGTGAATAAATCTTGCACAGATAGCACCAAACATGGGCTGGGAGGGGCAATCTACAGTAAGAGCACTTCTTTTAACAGTTATTTGTACCGCAGAGATGCTAGTTAGCTAGTTAATTATTATTTTCACACATTATCATAAATCCTCAAATAAAGTCAGTTGAGCGTTTCTTCATACCTATAGATTGAAGAGAAAAAGTTACTGTGCAAGTACTTTAGGATTACTGTACAAAAGTTGATTTTCAGAGCTGCAATACCTTCCCCTTCTTACAGTAGAAAAAAAAAAATCAAGCATCCCCACATTTAAAACTACAAAGACAACTGTGGAAGAAAAATGGTCCATATGATTCAAGATGTGAGCACCTAAAGAAATGACTGCATTATAAGTGTTCTCCTTACTAAGAAAAACTGTGAGGAAATATCTGCACATGGAAACAAACAGGAATCACTCAGTGACTGGGAAGCTGCTGTGAAGTTGGTGAGCCAAGTTTTTCATGCATTCTGTAATGGTAATTCACCACTCCTAAGTGATAAAAATAGAGCAAAGTTTAACAAGACTGTCAAACTTGCCTGGCCTTCGGAAGCTGAGAGTCACCCAGGGAATTACACAGTCACCCCAATGTCATCTATAACACGTCACTGAAAACTGCTAATCCAATTGAACGTAAAACAGCTATGAATGAGAAAAAAATTCTGTTCTTATGCTGCCACTTAAGTTAGAAATGAAG
The DNA here is from genome assembly GCF_038088225.1 of Cyrtonyx montezumae. Taxonomy (NCBI): domain Eukaryota; kingdom Metazoa; phylum Chordata; class Aves; order Galliformes; family Odontophoridae; genus Cyrtonyx; species Cyrtonyx montezumae. The sequence continues at coordinate 1,460,034 of NW_027071948.1, forward strand.
GTAAAAATCTCTAATTTGCCATAGCTGTTCTTCACATCTCACTGTTTAGTAGGAATCGTTCCAATTGCACATGAAGATAAATTCTTAGGGAAATCACTACTGCAAAGAATCCATAAATACTATTAGATCTATCTATTCATACATATAAAGATAATAGAGAACAAGCAAAGGGGGACACTGTCTTTTAATAAATTTTGGAATTAAAAAGTCACTTAATAAAACTGCAGTTGTATCACATGAAAAAGTTTACATGCAGGTCATTTATCTGATTTCTTTTTAACTATAGAAAATGAAAATCTTCATTAAAACCCACAAAGTTTGTCTCCTATGGCCAGTTTGAGTATACTCTGAAGGGGCTGCATAAAGTCGGCTTAAGTTGATCAAGAAACCCTTAGGTATGAAAGAAATTCCAACTAAAAATAATTAATATATATAGAACTCCAAGTCCTTGAAGGAAATCAGAATAGATTTTGAACAAAACTTTGAGTTATCGTGAAGGAACCCAATTTCAGCATGTGCTAGGAGATGTAATGGTGAAACTGGCATTAAAACCTAACAGAAATGAGTTACTTTAGAAGCTATGTGTGTTTTTCTCCCTACTGCAAAGTCCTTACATTTGTAGATTTCTTTTTCTGTTTATATGACTCAGTAATACCATGCATTTAGCAAACTGGCATCTATGTTGGACTGCTAACTTTAATATGAAAACAGCACATGGCCATGAAGCAGAAAACAGCATCATGTGTGCCACCTGATTTTTTTCCACATACGTGCACAGCACTTCAGGGTGATTCTGAGAAGAACTATGTAAAAACACGAAACCCAAAGCCATCCATCTCTCCAGCGCAATGGATCCTGAAAGAAATCCGTTATCCCAAATCCAGAGGATTATCCAAAGCTTCTCCAACTTCTTACAAAAGATAAACTCAAAGCAAGTTGGTTAGAATGCCAGTTTCTTCAAGCAACTGATACTTCAGATAAAAGTAGCGAGATCCTCTTAAAATGAAACTTCAACTGCTTTGTCACAACTCAATCATTTTTATGAAGAAAAAAAGGCATTGTTACAATGGCTCAAAAATCGTTCCTTTAGATATAAGTAGAATTGGTCAAAAGGTTGATTGCACCTTCTAGCTAGCAAAGGTCTTTCCCACATCTTCTTTCCCTTTGTATTTCCTCTTGCCGTGTGTGAAGGGTATATATCTGTACTTTATCATATGCTGTAAAGAAAAAATATGAATTCTTAGAGGCAAGAAATTTAGATGTTTACAAAAAATGTTTCATAATACATAAAATAACTGACATAGTCCTCTAGGGAGAAAGTTCTACAGTATTTCAATAGCTAATCATAAACCATTTTACCTTCAAATAATGCTCTGAGCCCGAATTTCAAATTTGATTATGCTCAAACAGCATACACAGGACAGTAAAGTTTACTTATCACTTAGTTTACATTTCTGAGCTATGGTACTCCTTCAAGATTTTGAGCTTCCGAAAACAAAAATGATTCTCCTTTTAAAATGCCAACAAGCATGAAGAATTTTCTTATAAATGTGTTCTTATAAATGTGCCTGAAAGATTTGCATGTTTCTCTCAACTCGCTCACACAAACTCATCAGAGCTCCATTTGTCACCCACCAGAGACTATAAAAGACCTCTTCTTTAAAAGCAGAGATACCTCTTTCCTTTGAGGTTAGCTAAGAAACTGTAAGACTCATTAAAAAAAAAAAAACATTAAAAAGTAAGCATCACATTTTGTATGTAGAGTACATGAAGGCTTTTTCTCCAAGCATTTTTCTTTTCTGCTCATGTACACCTAACGTTCAAGTGTTAGGTGTTCAAGTATCTCTAGTAAAATGTACACAGACTTAATAATTCTAATGCAGTTCACTGGATAAGAGGTTGAAACAATACTATACATTTTGACATCTCAAAGCTATGATCTATTCTTAGCAAATTACCTTGATTTGCCTCTTCATAGTGATACAAAACAGCATAATGAAGTACATCACAAGGATTGGCCAAAAAACAGGAACGTTGAAAGCCTCAAAGAATGTGCATGCCATAGCAACCAGGATGCCTTTAGTGGCCGAGTGCCTTAAAAATAGCATTAACAATTAATCCTTCAACACCAGTCACTGTTAATTAATGCAGATATTTACACATTTCAGAAATAGAATGTGGGCAGACAGATTGACTCACCAGAATTTAAACTCTGGGAGCCTTCTAATGAAAGGCCGAAATTCTTCATTTTGCCTTGTAGGTAAGGAAGGACCGTCATCTGAAGAAGAAAAAATAAACTTCTCTCACTGTTACGCACAGATTCCAGTTACTGCTTTGCTTTTAATATAAAAGGGTTGGCTTCCCATTCATAAAAAAAAAGAAAGGTATAAAAAAAATGAGTGCTAGGTCATTGAGTTAATACAGGGAGAATTTAAGTCAAAACGAAGACTAACACAAGACCTGAAAAAGGATCACTTCTAAGACAAATTTTATAGCAATTCCTAATGCAAAAACTCCATACGACTTGACAAGTTGAAGAATACAATGTCAGACTGAAATTGTGCATCCTTACATTACAATATCAGACAAAGTGAGCTGGAAAGTTGACTAAGTTCAAAACTGTTGCAGAATGAACTGTTAATCATACCTGAATCTTCCATTAAAGAAGGATCTACCTTTGGCGACAAGAAAGCTATAAAGAGATTTAGATGGTAGATTCCCAAGGCATATGTCACAATGTACCAACCCTGAAGAAAGAAAGAGAGCAAAGTTTAAGGACCTCCTGAACACCACTCTCAGACATTTTCAATTGAACAATTTGCTTTCTGCTTCCTTAATAAGTGCTTCTCTATATCCTCATATTCACATGAGAAGTTTTCCTCTTAAAAACAAAGCAACATCAACAAAACCCACATGTTTTCCACTATTTGTAAGCTGGTAGAAAACATAACAGTTGTCATTTCTTCTGTCTGAAGCCAGAAGTTTAACACCAGCAAGTGCTTGCTCTTCAGACTGATTTACCTTTAGTGTGTTCTGGTAACACAAGATGTAATTCCAGAAATCCTCCTAACACAAAAAATAGAACACTAATGATATCTAAAACTATGATCAGTAAGCCCAGTTTTCTCACCTGCAGTAAATAAACTCTAATCATGTAGATAAAACTCAGACCCAAAGTTACAATCCATCGCACTGCAGTATATGGAGTAGATTTGTCTAACCAGGACTGGTAGATCTAGGAAGACAAAGTACACGGCTGTAAAATATACAATGCCCAGTGAATAATGCATATTTCAAGGCAACATGAGAAATAGTAAATATATTTTGGGAAGGAGAGTAACACGAGACATTCTTACTACAATTAACTTCAATTACAAACATACTTACAAGACATTGAAAATACCAGCTCTATATTTCCACAAAGGCAAAAATAAAAAATCCCAACTCCTAATACTTGGAGTATCAGAAATAAACCTAGATCTTAAGTCTTTCATTGTTTATTCCCCTTCAGTTTACATTCCTTAACATTATTCTGACATGGAATATAAAGCAACATTTTTTGATGATAAGAACATATCTCCACTGTGCAGTGATGTATCACAATATTTGTTTTCTATTTTAAAAACATTTCAAATAGAATCATTCGTACAGATCTTAGTCTTCCAACAGTCCATCTAACCTCTTAAACTCATGACATTTCAGACTGAGTCCTGCTTCTAAAGGAGTCAGGGAAATCCCACAGAAAACCAACCTGCCCAAGTCTTGTGAAAAATCGATAGACCACAGAAGGCTTTCCATGGACAGACTCACCAATACTGTCCCCTTCTGACATGGTTGCTGTGAAAACAAAACAACACATAGGTAACATTTCAAGCAAAAATCTAAGCTCAGTGGGACTTCATAGTACAGAATGCCTTATGTTCTTAATGCTCTTTTGGATAACCCTACTTGAAAAAAGTATATCTTCAATGAAGTACTTTTAGAGAAGATGTTCATTCCGAAATAAATTCAGTTCTAGAAGAAATTGTCAAGAAGGTAAAGAAAATAAAAGGGTATTTCCATAAAGGCAAAAGAGGATCCAATCCATTTCAGGGAAGGAAAAACAAGTCCACACAAATGCAGGAATGAGCCTTGTTAGACATCACCTTGATAAAGCAGGAGCTGAGTTATAACATCTAAGCACTGATATGAACTGCAGCACCACCCTCCTGTCACCTCAGTGTCTAAAGACAAAGAACAAACCCAAAATAAATATATATATATGTATATATATATATTTAAAAGCTGCTTAAGACTCTCAAATACCGAGTGACTAGACAGTGGAGCATTTAAGTTTAGGACTTCAAACACACGTGGTTACAGAAACAAACCTTCATCGTAAGCACCTAAATCCAAACACTCCTGGCATGATTCAGTGTGCTTATCTAATGAACATGAAGGGCTTTGCAGTCACAGAAAAGTCTTCTGTATTGGTAAAACTGTAAACATAAAACAGGGTAAGGATTCTGATTCCAGATAAAAAAAAAATACAAGGGAATTATTTTTAAGCACATGTTCCTAATACCAATTTAAGATCTTTACTCCTGAGTTAAGCCCAACTAAGCTTTATCAGTCCACTGAAGATATAAAGCAAACAAAGTGAAATGGATTCTAAACAGAAACACGTCTGCCACATCATCAAAAGCAATCCCTGCCATTACTTCCTGGAGTCCCCATCTGGGGGTGGGACTACCCACCTCTGGGACAGCTGGAGGACTTTCACTGTGACATTAACACCCCAGAGCCTCAGATGACAACATATACATGCGAAACACTCTTAATTCAGAAAAATATAAATAATTTAGATACTGCAATAGACAGTCTGGGGAGTCAAAGATCTCAAAGTTGAGTATTTTCCTATAAACAGCTGAAAACCAAATCCTATGGAATAAATAGGAAGTAGGAAAAAAGGAGTCCTGATACACCTGAAAAGAGGAAAAGGATCAGGAGGCTTGAAAAGATTCAGTCCATTTGAGTTCTAGCTACAGTAAAAAGTCGAATGGAAACTCACACAAAAAAGATATGGACATATTAATTACAGAAAAAAGGAAGTCATTATTATTCTGCCCACCCACTGCACTGCAGAAGAATGAAATTACTCAGCACTATTAGCTGAGCAGCATTTTGTGATTTGGGGTGGGTTTGAACTGCCCCAAAATATAAAACCACAAGAAAAAAGACATTCCATCTACTGATGATTGAATAACAACTCCCTAAAGATGGCAAACATCGAAACTCAAATTAATATTCACTTCACAACTATATACCTGGCAACTTCATTCTTCAAGCACACCTACCACTCCAAACTTTAACTTTAACCTACACAGACCAAGCCACAAATCACAACAATAAAGCTGCCAACAGCTTTCAGGTGGAACAGACATTCTGCTCAGTGCAAAGAGGTACTGTACGTGCAATTATGTATGACTGTTCGTTGCACACAGTTCCTGCATGGCAGGCCAAGCAATGCAAGCAGCTAGCACTGTCTCTTTGACTAGAAGGAAACCCCACTGGCTACTTTAAGTAGCAGAGTAAAGCATCATGTGACAAAGTTAAAATCTTAAACTTAGCATTTATCATTGTTTTAGAATATTCATTTAAAGAACGTGTGGAACTGAAAAGCATCAAGGAAAGCCATCTCTGGCACAGGAGCTGGTTTACAGCTACAAACCTAAGCCATACCTTATAGGTGTAGGGGATTAACTGAACCCGAACAGCAGCGATTCCTCTTTCATAATGAGTTACAATAACTCAAAATCCATCAGCCAGAAGCACATACAAAGATTAATGCAGCAAACAAATGTCAGTTTGCACCTCTGCTGAAGAACACCAAGCAGGTGAGTACAAGGGCATTTTTACCTGTGTTGCTATGGCAATTACAAACACAATAGCATCGTTGAGTTCTCGAGGCCAAAAGTCACCTAACTCATCTGTCCCGACATCACAGTTACTGCAGCTTCAGACAAACCTCTGACCACTTTCCTTAAGTGTAAAACGCTACGGAAGCACATCGCTAGCAACGTTACGTCACAGTTTACGTCCGTTTCCTCAACGCTTCAAGCGAATTCCAACGTAAAGCGACCGGTACACAGTGATGCCACAGAGCGAACGGCCCAGGCCTGGCAACGCCCGCACGGCGGTGACAGACCCACCCGAACCGCGGTGCCAGGCACTGCCAGACAACAGCGGAACAGAAACCGAGCCAGGAAAACAAATAACATAAAGCCAAGAGCGCACAGGTTGAGCACTGCGTGGCACTGAGAGCAGCGGGAGAGGAGACCACTGAGGAGAGCACAGCAGACACAGCAGCGGGAGCGCCAGGCCCCAGAATGCGGCACAGCAGTCCCGGCGGCACCCGGAGGCTCGGGCGGCCGGCGTCTCTCTGCCTCCACCCCCACGCGGCTCCGCAGCCCCCGCCCCCCACCCGGGCCGGGCTCCCGGCGCCAGGCCTTGGTACTCACAGGCGGCTGAACCGAGTCCTGCCTTCCGTCCCCCCTCCCCCCGCCTCCACAGCCCAATATGGCGGCCACCGCGGGGGGGGAGGGGGGAGCGCAGTCACTTCCGCTTCCGGGGTTAGAGGGGCGGGAAGAGGACTCGGCGAATTGGCAATTGGCAAAGGAATTGGCAGCGAGCGGCGCAGCATCGAGCATCTGCGCAGGCGCAGATCGCTCTGCCTGTCCTAGAGGGCGTCCTGCCTCGCCCCGCCCCTCTCCCTCTCAGCCAATGAACGGCGGGCTGCTGCTGCCGGGGTGTCGCGAGCTGCGCGGGCGCGTGGCTTCAGCAGCGTGGCTTGGGGTGGGGGGTGGTTGCTCTGTTTTCCCGCCACAGCTGAGCGCGCGCGCCCGGTAATGCGCTTCCCTCAGGGCGAGTTTGCTGTGGGGCCGTGTCACCTCTTTATGTACTTGAAGCACTTGCGTCTTGCACTTCCTTTTGCCATCTCCTTAGACAAAGATGGCATGAAAAACACGCACCAGTGCCGCGGTGCGTCTGATGGTTTCGTTCGGAGCCGAAACGACCGAGCTTTTCCCTTCCCGAGGCGGGGCTGCGCCCTGCCCGCGCCGCGCCGCGCCGCGCCGCTAGGTGTCGCTGCCGCGCGTGTTTCGAGCCGCGCCTCGGGCGCGCGCCGCTGCGGGGGCTGCTGTGCCCGCCGGGCAGTCCGTGCACGCTGATTTTAAACAGGGCGCGTCCTTTAAAAGCCAGAAGGTACTTTCGCAAAATAAAAAAGTCATTCGTGGTACTGGCAGCACCATCCTGATGGTCTGTGTAGTGTTTAGAGTATTCAGGGAACAAGCCTGAGGCAGCCACTGGATGCAAGTATTCATTCGTCGTGCTAGCGTTCGCTCGCAACGTGTATTTAAGCATAAGGCGCAAGAAAACGGACAGTAATGCACTTAGAAAATAGTAATCTTGAGCCTGAAAGATATACTTATCAAACTTGTTTTTTTCAATTAGCAGCCAATTTTCATGCAGTAGAGGCAATCTGTTTTAATGATCTCTTAATGAAAAAGAGACAAGTCGTAAAATTATCCAGCCCTTGGGTGTGCGTTTGCTGACTTGCTTTCCTGACAGAGAGATGTGGTGCGAGGTCATTGTCAGCGGAGTTCAAATAAAAATCAAGGCACGCTTCCAGCAGAATGCGAGCCTTCAAAATATGGAGGTAAGAAGGAGAGACCTGAAAGCTCGTTAGAGGAGCTGTGTATGAGCTGTGCAGGGATGATGTAGTGGAAATGCTCAGTCACATCTTGCACCAGTGATGGAGCACCTGGTGGGAAGGCAGGGCCAGCCCAGGGAGCTCAGGTACATGCAATGTACCTGAGAGATTGGACTGGGTAGAGACAGGACCCACCCCTTCCCAGCCCTCATTTAAGGGTTGGCAGTGGGAGCAAGGGGATCTTGCTGGGGATTCCTATGTACCTGAAGCTGCCTTTCTGTACCTACAGCTGTTACATTTGAACAGCAGCTTAAGACTTTGTTACTGTGCTTTTCCATTGTGCTGTGAATACAAACCCAGTTGTGACCCAAATGGCAAGATTTGGTTCAGTGCCTGTGGAAGGCATGGCACCAGGAGAGACTCAAGGTCTTGGGAAGTTCCCAGCTTGCTTAGCACACAAACCTCCACAGGCAAGGTCTCAGATGTTGGTCAGCTGTCTTGGTGAATATCAGGCTTTGTTGCTAATCCCTCAATGTTTCCATGCTTTGTACAAATAGTTCTATGCTTGGGAACTGTGTAACTGTCAGGATTTTTTTTAGGAAAAAAGAAAACCACTTTTTTTTTTGTACTGAAATAGTGCCTCGGACATACTGAAGTAATTTTTTGGAACAGAAAGAACATGAGCAAATTTTTAAAGCTCTAGGATATTTTAGTATTCTTCTGTGGTGTAGGATATGTTTGTAATGGCATCGATGTTGAACTTGTCCGTTTTTCCTCTCCAGTTTTAACTATTAACATGAGATTTTTCATGTCCATCTTTTGCAAGAGATAAATTATTAATAAATGGATGCTATTAATAGCATATCACAGAGCTTCACATTGATGAAATGTCCAGTAAACAAGCAATAGAAAAAATTGTCTACAGACAGCCCAATAATAACAATAGTTCAGATTTATGTGCTGTTTAATTATTAAGCTAATTTCATTTCAAGGAAAAATATGATGAGAGCCCAGGTAGAACCTCTAGCTAGTCACTAGGGAATCTATAACTAAGCCAGGGAAAGCATCCTGACCTAAAGACAAACCAACTAACCAAAAACACCAATGACCTGTGTTGCCTGTCTGGTTTTTGTGCCTTTGCACATATACATAGAAAACAAAGGGAAACAACAAAATGAAAATGAAGTTTGCAGAGGTTACTGAGGTAACAAAAAGCACTCATTTTCCTCAAAAGTGTTTCCATTCTGTGATTTCTCATTTCTGGCTGCTGCGTAGGTCCCAGTAAGCAGATGCTGTGTTCCATTCTGTCCCTGTTGCTGCTTCTTTGTGTGTTTTGGCTGTGTTCAGTTTGTCTTCTTTCCCAGAGGAAGGCCTGCTGTTTGATACACCTGTTAACAACACTAAACAGGTGGCTAGCCTTATGGGCTTCTTCACCTGCAGGCTTTCTGTTTTTTTCTGCCCTAGAAACCATTTGAATTTTGGTATCTGTTTGGAAGAATCATAGTTACAGTCGCTGCCTAAATTATTTAAGTGTCTGGAATTTAATTTGGTCAGAATTAGATTTGTTCTGTGATTGGGGAGGGGGGGGGAGATAGGAAATCATTGCCTTTAGAGGTGGGAAAATCAAGTTTGAAATAAAATTAATCATAATAAAATATGTAATAGCTGCTAACTGAGAAATGGAAGCTACGTCATTGAACTGGAAGTTGCTTCCCGAAGTGGAAAGTGTTGTGTCCATTAACAACAGCTTTTCCTTTATTCACAGAGATTCCTTGGACAAGGAATCTACTTTTAGTATACAACGTTGGGTGTAACATACATTAATATTATTAATTCTTGAAGAAATGATGACATATCTATCAAAACCACTTACTGTTTGCAAGTCTTGTTTAGGGAGAGACCATTCCAAGTAAAGCTACATGTGAATTTCTAACATGTAGTTACTCTCCAGCTGTTTTCTTAGATCTAGCTGTTTCAAAGTTGAAACCAATGATGAATAAATTCCTAACATCTCCATTTTTAATGCAAAATGTGTCATACTGATCTGTTCAAGAAGGCTGGTGCAGAGCTGAATTAATGATGACCTTGTGAAGCTGTCATTGTTGGTGTACTACGTGTTCTTATTGATTACTCAAAACATTTAAGTGTTATTTTTAAGTGTTATTTTAATTTTTGTCTAGAACCAATGCACAATTATATGGGGTGTTTTTTCAGAGTAAATTCCTTACTACTGAGTCTTAGGGTTGGGGGATTTCTGTGTTCAGTGTGTAACTGATAACAGACAATTTTGCCCTCATTGCTTATTATTTTTCAGTAAATTCTTTGTCTGTTTTGGTCTCAGTCAGTGGATTGCAGTGTATTTGTCTGGTGTATTGTATATCTTTGAATCAGAAAATACAGGGCCTTACTAAAACTCAAAGGTTTTTGTTTTAAGTAGAATTTCCCATTGTAGGTTTTTTTAAACAATAAAACCCACAGCATAATGCAGCCCATCACCGAAACCTTTTTCTTTTTCTCCTTTTCCTGCTCTCTGTTTGTGTGCTAGCTGGTAGCTCTTTTTCTGGAGGCCTCCATGTCACTCTGGTTGTTCACGCCTTTGTTTCTCTGCATAAATGTGTGATGTATAGATAGTGCTTATGTGGACGTCAGCATTTCCAAACCTTGCATGTGTTGCATTGCTAAGCAACTTTTAGCAACACTTATCTCTCATCCTTATGCCATCTGGAAAAAAGGATTAGACAAGGAAATGTGCCAGAGAGAGACAAAGGCAAATCTAAGTAAGAGCTAGCTTAATTACTTAAGAGAATGGGTGACATTAATAGTAGGCAATCACGAGGATTGATTGAAAGCGAGCACAATGCCTTTACAGGTAGAGATAAGGAACTGTTGAGAAAGGTAGCACGTTTTATTCCCCTGCTGCCTTTTCATTCCCCAGAGGAAGCAGTACATAGCTGAATCCTATTGTATGTTTATGTACACTGGTGCAAGATGAAAACCCATGTGACTTTAATACCTAATTGAGATACACTTCCAGTTACAGTGAGTTTTTTGTCCTTTTCCCAGTTATGTACACTCAAGTGTAACTAGCTGAATACTGTTCTGAAGGTCTCTTTCACCAGGCAGAGAAGATTGTTAAAATGCCAGTGGAGCTTCTGTACATTAGAGTTACCAACTGCTGTCACTGGGATACCTGCTGTAGATGCTTGCTTTAAATAGTGACAGAAGGAATAGACCAACACAAATAGTATCAGAAGTGTTTATCCTTATTTTATACATCTGCTGTGACATTTGTTACTGAGTTGTTGTACTTGCTGTACCTGGACTTTTGTCTGTGCTTTGGCCATTTTCCGATGGCACAACTAACTGCTGTGTTAGTGAAAGCGTGGCTATAAATTCAACATCTTGGAATTGCACCATGTTGGGTAAGAAGGGATCTGCTGGAAAAACTGCCTGTTCATCCTGATATTGTACAAGATTGAGTGACTGCATGTGCCAGTTTAGGTTGCTAGAAACCTTAATTTGGTCACTGCGTAGCTTTCGTTGGTACTTGGCTTTGCAGCCTTAGGAATCTGTAAACTCACATTTTTATTTAAAGGCTGTATCTTGGGTAAAACGTAGTGCAGGTTTAAATCGCTGAAGCTTTTTGAAATTGTTTTTCACTTTTCACAATCTTTACAAGCAAAGTGATGCATGATTCTGCATGTGACAAAGCAGTTATTCATTCTTGCCATGTAATTTAGTGCTATGTAATATATGAACTGCAGGGTCTCACATAATAGTATCCCACAGTAACAAACGTTAGGCAAGAAATGTTTGATTCTTCCCCCCATCTCCTTTTAGAGGAGTGCCACATAATCCTTGGTAGTTGTGTGGTCTCCCATTCAACTTTTCACAAAAATGTTGGAAGGGTATTTATAAAGAGCCTTGAGGACCACCCACTTTGCTATTGAAAATCTGCTGAAATAATCCCTTCTTTATAATGTAGCTGTGTTGTAGTCAAAATTTAAAATCCATGTGTATTTCTGTTTAAAGGGGCAATGGAGAAATGACATATTCAATGGACAGGGCACTATAATTCTTTGTTCCAGTGACATCTGTGACAGACTGTGGATCAATGGCTATGCTGCCAGTAAGTACATTCATTATGCTCTCCAGTTATTAACAAGACTTTGACATAATGCTTTGGTTGTCCTTCTTTTGATTCATATGATCTGACTATAGTGTTTGGTATCCTCTGAGTATTCCTCCTAGAATGTATAGTTCTATGGAGCAAGGGGGATAGCTGTTCGAGTGAGACCTTTGCTGAAGGGAGAGAGCTGTTCATTCAGAGTAAATTCAGAGGAACTACAGTGAGGTATCCAATGTTCTTGTAATGCGTTTTTATTGTTGTGATGAGGGAATGCTTCTTTAATAATGTGGATTTTTCATTTTAAAGTGAAATTGTTCTGGAATTTAAGAGTTGGAAGGATAGGAAAAGAGGCAACTAGGTATGTGTGTGAGCAGTGTGTGTTTGTACAAGAGTAATCCTGGTTAGTTTGAATTGTTATTGGAAACAAAGAATTGCTCGGCAGTTTATAATTTGTTAAGCATTGAGCAGAAATGAATCTTATCATAATGCAAAGCTATGGACTCAGTGACTTATTGAAGACACTTTCCAATCCATTTGACTTATGTATTGAGGGGACTGTCTATGCAACAGAGAGTAGTTACTGCTTCAGTGCAGCTGAAGGTTCTCAGGTATGAATGCATCACATAGAAGGACCTGATCTGAAAAACTTGAAATAAAGCATGTATGCACATCCCCTGGGTGTGAGGCAGTGAAATGTGTGGAGTGGAACTCCGAAGAGAAGCATGCAGTGGCCTAACTAAAGAATATTTGCTTGTCAAAATCTTTTCTTCTGGTATATTAGCATTCTAAATAAGAAGTATTTAATGTGAAATACATATATATCATAAGGCTTATTTTCATCTTTAATATTAAGTATACTTATGTTATATTCACGTTTTTAGAACACAAAATGAAAACATTTATTTTAAGAAGTGTTTCCTGTGAAGGAGTTAGTGGTTGTAGGTTTCAGAAGTCTCACAGTGAAGTGCTTCTTTAATCCAGTCAAAGTTGGTAGTAATCAAAATTCATAGCTATGTTCAAACCCTATAAAATGTTGTGATGGTCTGTTTCATGATTAGTTAGCAGATGTTAACTTTAACAGGCCTTTTTTTCTGGCTCTGTAAGCAGAACAATAAGGAATTGAATGGGTCTTGAAGAACTCTCTACACAATCATGGAAGCATTCTCTTCAGATTACTGTAAGGATACGTTTGAAGAGAGGAAATTTGTTCCTCTCCTGTTCATTGGATAGTTAGAAGACTTAATTTTTCCTTTTCTCAGCAACGCAATCATTTACATTCTGTATTATGATAGCATGATATCCCTGTTTATGATTAAAGCTTAATTGCTTTTTTAACCTTTTTAAAGTGCATTTATGTGGCAGTCAAGGTTATTCACAATTATTCAGTTTAAAACAAATGTCTAGATATGTATTTCAGGCAGAATGATGGCTTTGCAAAAACAGAAAATGGAAAGATTATTTACTATGCAGTATCAGGAAAAGTGAAAAATGTCTCTGTTTTTCTTCCCAATTTGAGTAGAAAAAAGAAGAAACTGCCTTCATTAGAAGTAATGAATGTATATCTTCTTTCTGTCCTTCCGGGATGACAAGTCAGCTTTCATGTCATGATTGTCTGAGCCAAGTACAGATGGTATTGTTTGCACTGTCTTTGCAAGACATTAACCTTCACAGGGAGTTGGGGATTCTAGTTACCTTGGGCAGCAGTTCATCTGTATGTATTTGCTAGCTTTCTGATGGAATTTTTCAGTAAATTAATCCACTAAAACCTTCAGTGGCTTTTACCCATGTAAGTGATTATATTTATTTTGAATTTATATTGCTTTATTTTTTTTAACATGATTGCTTTCAGTCTCACAGTAGTTATGTCAGGAGAGTGCACAATTTGGCAAAGCCTAATAGGTGTGTGTTGTTGGAGAGGGAGCTCTGAACATCAGGGCTAACATCTATTTTCTGGAATATACCTACGTGTAAATTTAATACACTGAGTGTCTGTCATGGTAAGTTTCATATTATAATATTGGACTTAAAATTTCAATACCTACCAGCACAAACAAACCATCAAAACTACTTTATTTCACAGTGGATTTGAAGGCAGTCTTTTGACAGTTGCTGGTTTTGGAAAGGGGGAACTGAAATCTTTTGTCATTAGCAATTCTGAATTTGCACTGGCTAATTTACCAATCCTAAAGGGAAATGCAGCACCAGAACCTGGGTCTGACACCCAGTGAAGAGGAAGGACTGCTGCAAGCAGCCAGCATGGTGCGTGGAGATAGTTAACTTCTCTACCTCTTAGTGAACTGAAAAGGTGTCTTTGCACAACATCAAATTAACTTGAGAGCGTAGGAAACTGCCTTTGTCATAAAAACAGGTGGTTCTTAAATGATTTTGTTTGCACACAGAATGCTGGTTTTCTCATAATAACTAAAAACCAATACACTATGATATTTACTCCATTTCATAAGAGAAAACTACCCCTCTTTGGGTTTATTTTCAGTTACTTTTACTTCAGGCAGAACATACTGCTATGTAGTAAGGTCAAGAGAGTTCAAGCAGTAATTCCTACAGTCTTAATTCATTTACCGAGAATTAAATGAGGCCTAAAACCAGAAATGTTCTGGAATCAATATACATATTTTTAACCCTTCAACTGATGTTCAGTTACTTTACATACTTGTAGCAACAACTTTCCCAGAAGCAGCAGTTCTTAGTTTGTGGGAGCCCTAGTGTCAGGAGAAAAAACAGACAGAAATAACATTCTAGGCAGGTCAGGTTTGCTCAGGATTACCCTACACGTGCATGTTTGTGATCCCTTAATATGACCATTCGTTCACAAGGCTTCTTAGACCCCAGAATTCAAGTCTATTCTCAAATATCTCTCTACCATAAATGCTTTCTGTTCTTGGGATTCAGTGTTCAGGGCTCATCCTTTAATTGGTCGTACTCGATTAATTGAAGTTTTAGCTTCAGCAATGGTTTAAAATGAATGATGACAACAGGGTGGTGGGTGAGGGATTGTCTTGTACAGGAGTTCATACACTGAAACCTGCATGACCGTGGAAGTGTGGAACAGTGACTATGATTTTTTGGAGCATGCAAGAGGCTCATGCTAAATCTGCATATATTTTTATATGTCATTGAACATATTATAATCAAAGGAGTTGGAGCTATTTTATACCTACTGAGGCAGGGTTCCTGGAAAAACAAAATTTCCAGGGATTTTTTCTCATTCAAGAAGCCCTTTTTATACTGTTTGACAGAAGTGAATGTGTAACTTAATTCAGGAAACAGAATGAGATGACATATAGGCTGTTATATGTTAGTTGAAAGTCTAAAGCAAGCAAAGTTACTGTAACCGTGTATCTTTCTGAGAAAATCTTTCTTAAAAAATGCAATGGCCAGTCACATGCAAGCCAGTGTTTTCAATGAGAATGCAAGTAGAAAAGCTTTCTTCACTGAAGGCAGGAATAATATTTTTCTTACACAAGTGAGGCTGTGATAGCTAAAATACAACTGTGCTTCAGCCCTTAGTGCTGAAACTCTGGGTATGATCATTAGAGGTAGCCTGAGGATCATCAAAGAGTTGTTATTTTTCACTGCAAACAAATATTCTGCTGGGGAAAAAAAAAAAACAACAAAAAAACGGGTTCAGCTTTCTCTTTCCTCTGTGCATGAATAAATGAAGATTCCAAAGGAATGAGATTATTTTAAAAATGGTATTTCATATGTTCTCGTGGGTGGGGAGAGCAGAGAGAACAGCAGGTATCATTAGGTTTCTCTATTTTATTGTTGAACTTAGTTATGTGACCTTTTTCAACTAGCAGTTCCTAGTTGTTTTTTTTTTTTTACGCTGGTAGATATTTATTTTGATTATTTTATCTGAAATTTCCTGATAACTCATCACTGTAATAATTACTGTATTTTGAACCTGCATTTTAAATATCTACATGCACTTCAGTTCCACTACTCAGTAATGAAAAGATTATTTTAATGGAGCTCCAAAAAAAAAAAAAAGAAAGTTGAATGTTTCCTCAGCTGCCTCTGTAGCAGCTGGAACAAAGCATCACTAATGCTTATCCCAGATCTTTGTTGTATTGCCAGGGTTTTATGGGAACATTTAAAAAACAAAACAAAACAAAACAAAAAAAACCTTTGGCATTAGAAGCACTCTTATAGGTACCTATAGAAATTATTCTGTTTATTTTGTCTTTATTTGTTGTATGAGCATAATAATCTTGACAAATTTGAGCTGTAATTTGTGTAAAGTCTGGAAGAAAAAATAACCTTGGAAGGGAAAAGTTGGAGTAATACCTTGCACATTTGACAAGAACAGACATAGGAGTATTTGACTTTGCTGTGGTCTGCTGCACAACTGTATATAATCTGACACTAGAACCAACTTTCTTGAGACCCCAACAGGTCTTTCCTTAACACTGCCCTTTTGAGGTATGTGTTTAGTAGCTTTTTTGTTTGCTTTCTCATCTTATTTCGTAAGGATCTTTCACTCTGCTGGAAAAACTGATATTTCCATGTGTCAAAATGATCACTGTCCTAAAGAAATAGGAATAGACACATGAACTATCACCACCATTCATTATTATTTTTTAGCACTGAGGAAAGAGAACAAGACCAGCAGGAGAAGCACATGCTCTAACAAGTAGAGGGGATGGGGGAAGAAAACTGAAGGTGGGACCTTCAATTGACTGCTACCTTCAGGAAAAAAAATCAATTCAGAAAAGCAAAGCCATGGTCTTATAAACACTTTTTAAACAAGTGTGAAACTTCACAAAAAGAAATCAGGATTCAGTAATTGGAAGGCTTCAAGAATTTGTGTGAACTTGTGTTTAAATAATCAGATCTCATGGACCCGATTATAGTATCTTACAATATCTTATAGTACCATGTTGAAATAGTAGCTATGTGACTGTCCTGTCTGAAATTTCTAATACACATCTGCAGTTTCATTTCCCAACAACAGGGCAGTGAAGTGGTGATTAAAATGTTTGCTGATTTTGCAATTAGAAACCCTGGGCTAGTCCTAAACATGCTGATTCCATTAGACTTGCAAGGAGTGCTGGAGATGTTGCACTAATTGTGATAAAAGGGGTCTCAGCATGTGTCAAGCACATCTACGTTAACTCAATTTAATGAGGCATCAATTTGAAGTTAGATTCTAACTGTACAAGTCTCTTATCTGCTTTGCTTTACTGCAACTTCTTTAGCCTGTGATGTTTCCCTGTAATTATGTCATTCTGAGACTTGTTAATTAAATAAAATAAATTATTGGGTGGTAAAAGGAATGGAAAATTTCATAACAGTTCTTTTTCTGAATTTATCTGGATCCAAAGTTCTTGTATGGCAATTTGTCTTCTCAACAAAAACAGAAAAGCAAAAGAAGACAACAGAGATAAAATTTAACTGTTACCAAATTTGTTTTACTAATGAAGTCACCTCTTGCTAACGTCTCTTCTACTTCACCATCTTCAACGTTCTGATTTAGTACAGATAACAAACTGTTTAATTTCTCTTTCATCTGCTCAGCTTGTATCTTCAATCTAACTAAATAATAATAAAAAAGCTGTGATTCCAAACATTACACAAAAAAAAAAACCCCAGATCTTTAATTTCCCTGGGTAGCTACCCAGAAGTAAAAGCCACTTCTGAAAACCGTATCCTGTTGTGATCTCTTGAGAAAGCTGTTTGCTATTCAGAGTTCAGCTGAATTCAAAAACTTCCACCATTCTTTACTTAGTCTACTGAAACATTTCTCTCTTAATTGTGCAATAAAATAATTGGAGATTCTGAGTCTGACACGAGAAGGGTCATTCTGAGTCCTGATCAGTGTTCATTTAGGTATTCAGCTTAAGTCAATTAATAGTAATAATAATACAAAATTATTTCTGCGAGTCTTTGGTTTGTTTTGTTTTAAACTTTCAGATTGGCTGCTCTGTGTTTTGCTTAGAAGAAAAGCCAAGCTTACACATGTGGAAGATTGCCAGATACTCTAAACCCTATTTTGGTTAAATTACAGAACCCATATTTTGATAACAAAGCACATTGATTTCATATTCAAAGAGATTTTTATATTTAGTCTGTTAACCTTTTGTAATTCCCACCCACAGCTTTAAACTGTCGAACATTTTTATGCTAATTGTTGTCAGTAGGGTATCTGCCATGGCCCCTTGGTTATTTAAATCCATTGAATCGTAATGCAGGTGCTGATAATTGCAGAACTGTTATTGTTTGGCTGCAGAATGTATGTCTCACACAATTCTTTGCAAATTTGATTTAAGAACTCTTTAAAAAAAATCCCGTATTTGAAGACAAACTTACATTGTTTTAATAATAATAAAAGGAAGATTTTTTTTCTTCTCTCATCTCTGATGGCTATTTTTATGTACTCGCAGCTTTAAAGCAGTCTTTGCTATGTCAGATTCTGTTCAGCAGCTATTGTAAGTTTATAGGGATGTCTCTTAGCACCATTGTTTCTTAATGTTTATATGAATTCTTGTCTTGTGATTCTTGGAAAATATGCTTGTTTGGTGTAGCACTGTAATCTGGCAAATATAATGTGAAAATGAGAGGAAGAAAGAAGCTTTGTATGCAAGCCCAGGTTGTCTGGGTGACTTGGGACATTACTTCCTCTAGTCTTGCTTTCGTGGGATGAAATAATGACATTGCTTTTTCTTTAAGCATCCTCTGAGCTACGTTTTAGCTAGTGGAATTCTGTTCTGTGGTCTTGATGGGCAAATCTATGTGTTTTCAATCCATAAGAAAACAATATTCTTTATTTTACTAGAATCTTCATTATGTTCTTCATAAGAAAAAAACATCTACATAATGCAGAGTTGATTATGCAATAACACTTTGTTTGGAATACACAATGTGCTAAAGTGCTGCCTGGGAAAATATTTTAAATACAGAGTAGTCATTACTTTTATTAAATGATTATAATTTTAGTAGGTTTGATGAACCCTCCCTCTGAGTGAAGTCTTTGTTTCCTCAGAACACTTTAATATGGATGAGAGTAGTTCTCATGAGAAAAATCTGCCATGAACTGAAGTTACCATACAGAGAAGGAAGGTAAATTTAGGGTCAAAAATAAAAGTGCTTCCTGTTTTTTGCATAACTTTTTTGTCTTTTTTTTATTCAGTTAAAAACAATTCAATATTAATTCTGTGTGGTCAAATTAAAGAGGTGCTCTATCCATTTAAGGAGAGTGACCAAGAGTAGTGAGAAATCACCACTGGAAGCTTGAGTTCCACCATCCTGTCTGGGAGCATTACTTTCTCAGCAGAGTGGGTTTGGGGATTCAGGAGGGGCTGGCTGTTCTGGGCTCTGCTGTTACTTGTAGTAGGACTTCATGGTGGAGATGCAGCTGTAGAGTGGTTGGAGTCTCTCACTGTGGTAATGCAGTAATTAGATATTTCTGCAGGCCTTTTATAACTCCTCAGCAGGGCATTGCTGCTGAAGTCCTAGGGATCTGGACACTTGTTTTTTTTAAATGCTAGATTCATCTTGATATACTTAATTATCTTATTTTAAAGCTTAAAAATATAAAATTGTGAATTCTAGCAAAACATTTATGGAGGGTATATTATCTACAGCTTCATATTTCACATGTCTTACTGAATGGTTGGATTTCTTTGACTGAATCAGTAGCTGATTGGAGTAGAATTTCTTCTCTGCTCGTTAGTTATGGTGCTAAATATTATGAGTGCTATTAGAACAGATTTTTTTTTCCAGTTAATGATTGATTTCAGTTTGTCTCTATGATTTCATGTATTTCAACCAGCGGTAAAGGCAAACCATTTGTTAAATATGTTGCCTGTGTTTTGCATTAGGAACATTTGGGTTTTGCTGTTGGAAACATGCAGTGTGTTTTCCTTATGGAAAACCTGGCAGCCTGGTTCTATATGATTTGTTGTTATTAGGTAATATTAGCACTGTTTTGGTGTACGTTGGCTTTGTTTTTAAAGCAGCACTGAGAGATAAGATATTGTTTTAGGGGATGTGTATGTGCTTGTTTAAATAATGGAGGGACTGAATTAATAAACCCGCTTTGGAACATCAGCAGCTCACTGGGCAGGATTCATGCTGCTGAAGAACCGTGCCAGTTGGGTAGTGTCAACAAGCAAGGTATGGATTCACATCTTCAACACTAGAAATACTTCACTCACAATTCCTGCGAGAGCTGATTTAGCCACTAGGGGACCTTTCATGCAATGGACAATTTTCATCGGCGTAGTATTGAAATTATCCTCTAAACCTGAGTTACTACAAATTGATTTAACATAAGTTAAATTTATTTTGCCTTCTGCTGAATAAGTCTTCACTCCTCCCTTTTGTGCTAATGAGCAAAGCTCTTCAGTGAATTGACTTTAATACTAAAGACTAATGCAGTGTATCTGGTCACCTTTAAACGAAATATATCCATTACTCGTAGGACCAATAACTGTTTTTTAAAAAGTTCACTTAAATGAAGATATTACAGCATTTAGTCTGCTAATAACTATTTGCATTATGTTAATAAATATCACATCTGCAGAATAGGATTACTGCCTTGTAATCTTGACTGAGTTTTATCTTTCTGACCTCATCCACCTCAGCCACAACTTCTAGCTTGATGTCCTACACAGGTGATTAGTGTGCTGTAATTGAACTGACTAAAAAGATAATTAATTGATACTTCACTCACAGAGAGGTCAAGCTGCCCTGTCTTCAATGCTGGCGTGAACTCCTCAAAGGTGGCCCATGATCTTTGTCTTGCTGACAGACAAAATTATTGTAATTAAAAGCGACTCTAATGAGCTATTTAGGGAGTGAATCTCCAGTATAGTTGCTTTAGCTTTACTCTGAAAGCACATGAAACTGGAATTGATAAACCTTGATTGGTTGTGGTCTGGGTAGTGACTTTTCAATGTCTGCTGCAGCACTGTTTGCCTTCTAAGCCATAATATTACCAGTACTGTGGAACAACAGAAATGTTACAGGTGTTCATAAAAAAGTGTTTCTGGAATGAGTAATGTGGGATGCTGTCAGGCACCTTGAAGCCATTGATTTTAAACACATTTCTTGTGTTGCTGCTTATTTGGAGATTATTTCAGGTAAAGATTTGCACGAAGAATTCTTTCTCGTGTTCCTGTGAAGGACATTGAATTATTTGGTTTGTGTACTAACTTAATGAAGAATTAGATGGTTCACTAAGTCTTCTGTAGGCCTATCTGTGGCACTTAGAATTAAAAAAAAAAAAAAAAAGTTTTTAAAATGTTTGTGCCATGCAATTTCCAAAGAAGAGTTACCAATTAATTTAAGATGTAGTGATGCAATGAATGAGGTTCTCATTTATTGCCCAGAGAAAAAATACTGCTCCTATAGCAAAAGCTTATAGCATTCTATGAACCAAGAAAAGAAGGGATGTCATTCTGAAGTTCAGGTGTAGATAAAATAAGTAGTTACTTCGCTGTCAATAAGATTTTAATTCTTAATATATAAGTACAGAAGTACTTCAGACAATTTGAAACAACTTCAGGTTTCAGATCATTTTATCTATTTTATCTATTGCTCTCACTTCTACGTTTTTCATGATTTGGCAGGGTTTGTTATAGGGAATACCAGTGGCTTCATGACCACGATCCAATTCTGTTTACAGAAATAAATAATAGGAAATCATGAGAGAATGCTAATATATGTAAATCAAAACTCCCAACGTTCAAGTGCTGATGATTTTGCATTTGTAGTTAACTTATGAATGCAAAGGAAAACACTAGCACGTCATAAATTACACCATTTTTGGCACTTTCCTTAAGCACTATAGAAATATGTAGGTATTTTTTCCTGTAAGAAAAGGAGGCAAAAAGCCAAGTGGCAGGATATCTGCTGAGAAAGCTGAGAAGATGAGTCTCACAGGAGAAAATGGGAGACAGCAGGTATGTGTGAGTCACTATTGCTCCTGCTCAGCTGGAGAATGCTGTCTGCTGAAAGCAGTTTTTCTCTTTACAATACCCCACTTCTAATTGGTGTTATTTGTTTAGAGAAGTGATGCTTTTTTCTTATCTGACCACTGTAGTGTTATGCTGCCTTTCTCATTTTAGGCCAGTTCATCTTTTACTGCGCTGTAACCTCAGCCTGTGCTGGCTTACACGAGCAAGGTCTCTGTCATTCAGTGCACCCCACTCAGTGGCCATAGCAGGAGGCCCTTGGAAAGTCAAGGCTGCCTTCGGTAGGAGGGAACTTACAAATATCAGTGTACGTTCTCCAGCTTTAACAAAGCAAACAGAGCATACAGCTTTCTTAGGTTAAGATGATCTCTCCTGATACAGTTGATTTCTGGAGTTGCACCAAAGCTAATTTTGGCTTAAACTGGCATGTGTAAATTGTTTCATACATGTGTTAAAATAAAGACAGAAGTAAAAAAACCAGCATTATTTCATAAAAAAGGCATTTTTTTCATGGTGTTGCTAATATGTGAGTAAAAATATATTTGTAGCTTTTGGATGTAGTTGTGCCTTTTCAATTCTTTTCTAAGAAGAATGCGTGCGAAGTAGATGTACTTTTTATGTTCAATGCTCTTGTACAGATATTTTTGCTAGGTGACTAACTGGAAAAGTATTTAAATACTTAAAAATAAACTGTCACTTCAAGTGCAGTGAATAAACCATCCTTTTTATAAGAATCATTTAAAAACATAAATCTGAAGTATGTTTTCTCATAACCATTTAATTGATATGCAACTCTGAAAGCGATACTGAATCTTTTCCATGATCCAGCCACAGATGTTCTTGCATTAAGGCTGTGGTATGAGACAACAATAAATGAAATTGCAGCTACGGCAGCAAGTATTAGGGGGAAATGAAAATTCCTGACTCAGAGGAGTAGGGCAATGACAGAAAGACTCCTCATTATAGATCTTTTCATATGAAGAAGAATGACTGGTAAATGAGGTTTCAGTGACACAAAGAAGATGGGAACAGTTGGACATTCATGCAGAAATTATGCTCAGTGTACAAAACAAACAGACGAATAGGGAATATTGAATTTGCATTTCTTAACCAACAAAAAGAGCATGGTGATGGCCTCTGAAGTGGCTGACAGTTATCATCAGCAGGAGAAAGGTATTGTTTACTTTTAGCATTATTTAGGTTTCATTGAAAATGGCGTTTTCTGTAGCCTGCTTATTGACAACTTCAGTTTACTTACTGTACAAAAGTTTGCAGGCTTTCTGAAATACTGATGAGCAGATCTGTCACGAGCCATCTCCAATATTTTTAGTGGTTAATCTGGTAGTGGAGTGTAAAATAATTACAGTGGGATTTGCTGTTGTCATGTGAGCAGGTGTAGTTATTTTGGCACCTACACAGGGCTGGTCCTGCTGTGATTCGCAGTCTGCAGTGGAAAAGGTTGGCTGGTTTGTTTTACTTAAAGCAATGTGAGAAATGGTGTTGATGTAAAGATGGGCAGGACAATGTGCACTGGTTAATAAAAAGAAAACTGAAGTACCTAACTATTTACAGCACTTTGAAAAACTCTCACCACACACAGCAATTCTCCCTCTCATTTTTTCAGTGTGACTGGGGAGTTCAGCACAGTCTGTTTTGTTGTTGTTTTCCCCTAAATGCCTTTGCTCTGAGCTGTTTTCCAACTCCTTAATGTGAGGTTGTTTCATTTTACTCTGAGTGTCCTTGGGAAGTACAAATTTTTCTGTCGCCCAGAACTTCTATTGTCTGTTTTTAGGCCAAAGATACTTCAGCTTTTTCTTCTAAACACTTGAAGAAATAAAACTTCATTGTGAAATGTTAAGGAGAGAGAGAGAAAGAGGGCTGTCTTTCAATCAAGTGCACTTGTACTTCTATACTGTATACATGTGCTGAGTCTACTCAAGGAACTTGAAATGATTTGCTTTATTTTAAATATTCATACAACTAACAATCTTGAATAAGCTACACAATAAATGTATACAGGAAAAAGACAATGTTGAAATTTCAGACAGGTCATTTTGTGTACTTGCAGCTGCCTGGCAAGTTGGTCTTCACCACTATCTAGTAATTCATTTAAATCCACAGTAAGTCATACACTGTCAATAATTAGCTTCACCTAGAAGTCAGTCTGCCTACTGTGGCAGTCACTTCATTATCATCTGGTATATTTCAAACAATAGAAATGATTGAAACAGGAACTCCTACATTTCTACGAAGATTAAGAATGGCACACCACCCTGTAATTTAGGCAGTCGTGCAGCAGTTTTCATTTGCATTGGCAAAGTAGTGCAGATTGTGTTGAATTACTTCATAAAAATATCTTCAGCTTTTGAAGTCATAGCTTCAGATTCATCTTTTTTTTGTCTCTAAGTTCCCCATCCACATTTTTAATCAGTAGGATGCGCTTTAAAGCAACACGACGTTTTCAAAGGAGGGTGTCCATTTTCAGTGTCAGTACAAAGATGTTTTTCTGTCAGTTATTGGTCAGAATAGCACGTTAGGGGAAAAGACACACAACAGAAGGTGAAGCAAGTTTTCAGTGCTAAGAGTTTGTACAATTGCTAAAAACTTCAGGGTAGTGGTAAGCCAAGAATTTCTGTTGCAGTTTATACTTTGCACATGCATTTTATGTGGATTTTCATTAGAAAGTACAGAGCCCAGGTACAAGTTGCATGCAAGCAGGAGGTTGTTCTGTCTGGTGCTCAAGACTCACTTCTTTTTCATTGCCTTTTAAAATATGTTGTTATAAACAGACTGGTCTCAGCTGTTGAGGTGGAAGCAGTTTGGTATCTTTTCTTAGCAAAGGTCTCTGAGCATCAGTGCACTCAAATGAGTGGTAAATAAAATTTAATATAATCCTATAATTTTATACTTGTATCTTCCTTTTACCTGGAGGATTCTTCAATTCCTAAACCTAGTCACTTGATTAATGCAGGACAAAGTCCTCACATGTTACAGAACTTTGTAGCATGATAGAGTTCTTGTCAATTCATGGAGAACATTAGTCAGCTGAGCAGGATGGGCTTGATTTAGTGTGTGAGGTATGGGACTTTACCCAACGATATATGAAAGTCATGTATTAATCTTGGATTGGATTGGCTGGTGAGAAGATGGAAGAGGAAATGTCAACTTCCTTTATTACTTATTCTGAGCAATATTAATTACCTATTTTGTGATGAAAAAATGCAGCCACATGCAGAATCTAGCCAAGCACCAAGCCCTAATCCAATCAGCCTGATGTATGCAGAAAGTTTACAGAATGACCTTGTGCGTAATTACTCATTTGATGGCTGTTAGTAAATGGCACAAATGGAATCTGACATACATTATAACACATTAATGAATGCCTTCCTCCCTCCATCTTCTGCTGTACAGAAAAATGATTTTAATTAAGACTTCCGTGATTAGTCATTTAATCAGTCATTAGGCCAATACAGATGGAGTCAATTAATTTTTTTACACTTGAATAGAGATTTGATGCTACTGCAAACCATACAATCTATTTTTTTAACATTGTATCATGGGCAATTGCCTTGATGTCTGTCTAGTAAGTGTGCATTATTCTTGCAAAAAGCTGGATAGCATTTACAGCACGTCAGTGATGACTTCTATAGGTGTGTTTTATGACATGCTATCCAGATTTCAATGAATTAGTTCAGTTCTGAATTTAGACTGATGCTTGTTCTTATTATGAAGCTTTTTTTTAAAGAGCATTTGGGCAGAGATGCCTTTTAAAGCTAGATGTATTTAGCATCTCCTAGTGAAGTATTACAGTTTGTAATAACAAAATGTATTCAGCGTTAGCTTTCATGCAAGAGCTTGAAATATCAGAATGATTGTGGTTGGAGTGGACCCCCTGAGACTACCATGTCCCTCACCTGAAGTCACCTGCCAAGGACTCATCCAGGTGGCTGTTGAGTATGTCCAGGGAGGGAGACATACTCTGTGATCTTATGGAATAACCACTGTGTAGGTATCTGAGAAGAACTGCAAATGGAAGATTGAGAGTTTTTGTGCAGGAAGCACAAGGTAGTCTGGTACATCTCATTCATACCTTAAGTGGGGCTGAATAATTACTACTTTGTGGTTAATTAATAGGATCCTGATGTAAGATTAGCCAGTGACACTAGAGAAGATTGCAAAAAGAGTGACTAAGGAGTCGCTCTCTGAAAAAATTACTTGGAAAAAAGGACATCCAAGTGCTGAGCAGTGTGACTTCTTAATGGGGAACAGAAAGGTGATTTGTGTGCACTGCCAGCGGACAGACTCTGTGAAATGGAGGCTTGAAACAAGTGGAGATCCCTGACACATGACCCATTCAATAGAACTCCAATGTAAATTAAAAACAAAGTAATTAAGATTTGTAGTAGTAAATGAGGTTGAGTCTGCTCACAGCAAATTTCTATAGCTGTAGCACTTGTCCTGTCCATGGGGCTGCTACGAGCTATCCAGGCTCTGTGCCTTGGAGCTCCTCTAGAGCAGGTCCTCCTGGTGCCCCTCCTTGGTCAATTTAGTGTGCTACTGCAGGTATGCAAAAAGGAAAGGAGCAGATTGATTAGTGTCTTTTGTTTCTTAAGAAAGCTTTTAAAGATTGAAAAATGAGTCCTGTCTTGTCTAGCCAAGGAATAATAAATAAAAGCAGGTGTGAGGTGTTAGAATTGAAAACAGCTGGATATGACGGATGTGATCTGACTTCTCTAGAGCTTCAGTCTTTAATCCCTGTGGCTCAGTGTGAATATTTCCCTACTGAGGCAATGCAGGAATAATAAATAGAACACAGCATATGGAAGAGTTCCTAGACTGAGGAGGGAACAAACCACCATTAACTCTCTTTATGCTGACTTTTCCTTCACTTTTATGTTCATCTCATCAAGCTTCTGTTATGCATACTACTAATCTTCAGTGTTTGCAGCAATGCACGTTGTGCTATGACAAATTTTGTTGCAACTGGAGCCTACCTTAACTCAGCTGTTTCTTGAAGATGTATAATGATCACCTCTACAATTTGATGTGGCTTTTTCACATGAATACTTCCCAATTAGACATTGACTCATCAGTATAAATTGCAATCAAATTCTCCTCTGTATCAGTAAAAATAATCTAATATTGACTTAAAATATAGAACACTCTGGCCTTATTCTGCATCTTGAATCCTGTTAAATCCTGACCCTTTTGATCTTCCAGAGAATGGGTTTGTGCACTGAAAAAACTCTGCCATCTAATTTAGAGAGTTCTGCTCAAGAAATGCGTAAGTAGAATAATTCAGTTGATTAGAACTAACGTGATAACTGAGATGACATCAAATGATGCATGTAACAATGCCTCTAGAATAACTTTTGTCTAAGAAAGCAATGGCATAAATGCCATTTGTCTTTGAATAAATTCGGCATTGATGTCAAGCAATATAAAAGAAACAAAGAAATGCTGACCTGAGTAAACGGTTTGAGGATTCTTTCTTTCATGTTTTGTATTTGAGGAGTGGTGGTGAGGTTTATTTGGGTCACACTTAGAAGCTGTCTTGCAGAGTAGACCATTTAGAAGTACGTTTTGGAACCCTGCTGTTCTGTCATGTATTCCAAGAAGGCTGTGCCTAAAGAAAATTGTAGAAAATGCTGTGATAGAGTACCAAATCATTGGATTTATAATAGGGAGCCAGTGGTGAGAATTCATTATACATTCACACCTGCAGATAAAGAGCATCTAAAATTGGAATTTTTATTCCACTCATCTTTGATCCTGATATTATTAGATGATATTAGCATCATCCTACACCGTATTCTGGAACTGGAGCAGTTATGAATTCCATCCATTAACTTTTTCATATAAGTCATTCTTTCTGTACAGCAACTACATCCCTTATTTAGAGCAGTAGTTCTGGATAGTGAGATCCCTGTTCCCTGCATGCAGGCTGGAAACGCATGCAGAAGGATTTTAGCAGCCATCATCATCTGTGTTGCTTTACAGTGCCACGAAGAGTTTATAACAAAGCAGTAAGGATCTGTCACCTGGAAGTTTCAAATTGTACCCTGGGGAAGTTAGAACAGGAATGCAAATTTTTTGTCTATTGTTTTAAGGGAATTAATAGTTTGCTCAGATGAAGGCAATATGACTCAAAGCTTTACAGACAAGTACTGTAAAACACTGTGAAACAGTGAAATATCTAATAGCAGTACAATAGAGCCCACCAAGATGTTAAGCACTCACTTTTGGAGCCCCTCCTGGGGAGCTGTGAGCTGGGGTACCTTTGTACAGGTGCACTGTGCCTGTTTTCTTTCCCAGCTCAAGCGCTCATTTGTACAATTTTGAATGATTAACTGGGAAGACTTTTAGATCGAACTTGATGGCAGATTTTACAACCCCTCCCATGATATATTTGATCCATGGCTGCAGAAGTTCTAACAAAGAAAAAAGAAAATGATACTCCATTTCTAATTAAAGAAGTAATTTTCCTTTGCAAGCAGACTTTTTATCTCCGCTGCAGTGTTAAGGATCAATGGGTTGTCAGATGTATGTCTTTTTAATAAATGCCAGCTGAGATGACATTAAAGTGATAGACTGATCACTGTAATCAATGCAATTCAAAATTGCTTTATGACTTAAATGAACTTGGTTCCTTTCTGTGATTCTCCTACAGTTAACATTGTATGAGCAATGAAGTACAAGGTTACATCGTAATTTGAAGTAAAAAGTGATGAGATACAATTAAAATATTTCACGTAGGTGCAGGTTTTGCTGTTTAACTCCTATTTTTGTGCAATTCAGAGGACCTCACTATAGATTTATTGCAGCATAAAGCCATAAGAGCAAAAAATATATTTAAAGTAGAAGAAAACTGTGCTAAGCTTCCCCCTTCTTCCACATGAGCTATTTCCCCTCCAAGAAGGAAGAAGTAGTGGCCACGGCCAACATGTATTGAGCTTTTTATTTGCTTAGTTGTTGCATATTAAGCTGTGAATGTTGACATCCCAATATGCAAAAATATATTTAGCCTAAAGGCAGTCAGAATTGTATATCTCATTGTATTTAAACATGAACATGTGGTTCTTCTGAGAATAACTGTGTATATCTTGTGCAGTGCCTGTATGTTTAATGCAAGCATAGGGTTAGCTGCAATGATACTGATGTGTTTTAGCCACCTGTAAGTGCATCTTCCCCATGCTTTGGCAAGGAGATGCACTGTGAAGAAGGCTGCCCTACTGCTGATACAGTAAATGAAGATGCAGGAGGATAAGTGTGACACCAGAGAAGAATCAAATTCTGAGCTAAGGAATCGTCACACACCATATTCTCTTGGTATAATCAGTGCCTTTAAAATCTACTTATGTTCAATACTTTTGAACTCTTTTCTTGTTCTGGATTTATTTTTTTCAAAACCCCAGAGATTCTGTGAAAACTCCTAGGATCCTTGTAAACCCTTTTATTTCTCTTAAAGCTGGCAGACTGACAGGCTTTAGTTATTCTTAGCGCTAAATAATTTATCTTCCTTTTCCCTCCTAGCCCTGACTTCTGAATCTTTAACTTGACTCTTGGGACATATCTGACGCCATTTTTTTTTCCCATTTAAAATGAAGCAGTTTTTGTCTTTTAAACTTTTTTATCATTAAAATTGTACGTGTAAAGTTTGAATGTGTAAGTACATTTAAGATGAGGTGACCGTTTTTGTAAGTGTAATCTCAAATGGAATGACGTAACTAGGTCATGTAAATTATTTTGTTTCATTGGATGATATTGTTAAATGGCTTTGTAATTTACAATACAGGATATGGTTGTGGCTGACTCAGGTAGTGCTTGTTTTACAATTATTTTGAAATCATTTTTAATGTACAAGTTTTTTATTACAGATGTTTATGCCTTTTAGTATTGTACATGTGGGTGATATTTGACCCATTTTTACTAACAAGGCAACATAGCTGAACACCTTTAAAAACACAGCATTAAGGATCTGAACTTCACTGTTATACTGTTTTGAGAGTGGCTAAATATATCACATTAAAGCTAATACAGAAAATATATCAGGAGGAGGAAGAGTCCTGAACTGTTTTCTAAGCTAATAATAACAAGCTAATATCAACAAGTACATAGGCATCATTATGAGTAGCAATAATGTTCTTATTCTGCTCCTTAGATCTCAGATGGCATCCAAAGAATATAAGCTATTAAAGGATCAGCACCTCATAAAGAATTATAAGGCATTACAAGGTAAAGGGTTTCTTCTTTCCTTTCTGTATTATCATATTCATCAACTGAAATGCTGTAGAAAATGGTTTATAGTGTAATTTCAGGCATGGATGTATTGATCATGAATATTATATCAATTTTTAAATCACTTCTAAGATATGTAAAAAGTCTGTCTAATTTTCCTAGAACTGTTTATTTTAAAACATGCATCTTTGATATCTTGAGTAACTGCTAGATGTGTCATGTTTCTGCAATTTGGGGTGCAAATTTTAATTAGAATTCAGTTGTTTCTGGCATTCTCTAGAACTGTTATTTATTTTGCATGTGGTTATAAACGAGATTGTGGAAGCCTACATTTTCTACTTGTACAGCAACAAGAAACCAAGTCATGTATGCAAGGAAGCTTTCATTGAAGTTTATTAAAATAAGTACAAGTAAATAACATGAAGTGTGAATAAAGGCATGTTTCCATGCTGCAGTGTAGCAGAAATGCTGTCACAGCTTGCACCAGTGATGGAGCACCTGGTGGGAAGGCAGGGCCAGCCCAGGCAACTCAGGGGCATGCAATGTACTTTAGTTACTAGAAGGAGTGGAGCCAGGATCCACCCCTTCCCAGCCCTCATTAAAGGGTTGGCAGTGGAAGTAAGGGGATCTTGCTGGAGATCCCTGCGAACCTGGAGGGATAATGGGAGTCATACTTTAAGGAGGCATTGTAAATTTCCCCACTGGTTGATGTCTGTAGCCCTAATTTTTGAAGTTCAACTTTAGCTCTGCTACCCCACATAAGAATGGTCCTACCATTCTTTTCCAGCTTAAAGCTGTGAATCTGCATGCACATAATTATAAAATACGCAGTGTTCAAAAAGCATCTTATTCATCTTAAACTCTAATTTCGTATTTATTCATCTCAAATTGTTGACAAGGTGGATCTCTTTATTTTATAGGGCTATACAAATGGTGTTGTGTGGTACATTTCTGTTTCATTTTTACTCACATAAGTATTATGCAGTAACTTGCTATTCTATTTTTGAAGTCAGTGACCTCTGAAGGATTTGGAACTCTGAAAGTTTCATTGGTGGAAAAATATCTGATATCACATTCTGGAAAGCCTATGGCTCGTTAACTTATGTCTATTAATGGCTGCAAAATTCATAAACCTTTACATAATGATTTTCTTTAAGTGTAGTATTATTAATTTTTATGGTAATTTTACTATTATTTATGATAGTCAAAAGTCTGTTGGAAAAAAAGATAATCACCCAGGGCTTCTAATTTGTAGATCCTTCTAGTGCCTTCTAGTAATTGTTGCAGGCTCTATTAAAGATTAAAGGGGTTACAAGATATGACTTTATAAGGTGAAAGTAATTCTTTGAAGGGAAAGTTATATTATTAATAGTGATTGGAATTGGTTACTCAAAGAGCTGTAGTAATTCATTCATGGATTCTATTCAGTTTCTCTTTAAGCTTTTAAAACATTTCTATCTTAGTCTGTGGGATCCTAATTTCTTTTTATCTGTCTGCTTATCATTATGACAGCCTTTACCCTCGCTCAGAAAACAAAAGTAAATACAAAACCTATGATTAAAAGCATTTCAGATGTTCACATTAAAGGGTTAACTCTGCTAATCTTCTGATGATAATTCAGATCTAATATCAGTAGCAACAACCTGAGGTCCAAATGTCACTGGGGATTCATATGTGGAGAGATGTAAAGGTCAGATTGATCAATCTACCTATTACAATTTTTTTAATGCCTGTGCAATATGTGTAATATCTGAAAAATATTGCTTTCAGAGATGTTCCACTATTTCTTGTTTTTTCAATCTCTGTGATTGTAATCTGTGCAGAAAAACAGTACTCCT
Organism: Cyrtonyx montezumae; assembly: GCF_038088225.1. Classification (NCBI taxonomy): domain Eukaryota; kingdom Metazoa; phylum Chordata; class Aves; order Galliformes; family Odontophoridae; genus Cyrtonyx; species Cyrtonyx montezumae. The sequence continues at coordinate 1,491,867 of NW_027071948.1, forward strand.
TTAAAATTATTTCCATTGTGGAGCATCTACCTCAAATTTCAGAGTCCTGCTTCAGCTCTTTGCAGTGTACACTGTGCATTTCTGTTGTCCAAGTTTGGCCTTTCATCTGCAAGAGCAAGAGCAGTGGTTGTCTTCTCACCTGTTGGTCAGTGTTTTGAAGGCTGTTATTATTTTCCAGAAGATTTTGAACTCGTGGTGTTACAAATTCTGGGACCATTTTAATAAGAGTCCTCAGCTGAACTTTCTCTGTTCTGTCACAGAGCTTGTGATGGGTTGGTTGCCTGTTTGTCAGTCTTGAACAGACACAGCAGCTTTTCCTGTGAGTTGTATATACATTGGTGCTCATCCAATTTTACGTCTATCAGCAGGCACGTAGGGACTATTAATGCTGCTCGTTGTATAAAAGGGAGCATGTGTATGTGTGCATATGGGACTTGGCCTAATATTTTTATTATTACATGAGATCTTTTGAGAGAGGATCCTAGAGATATGCTAGCTATTATTAAAATGTTGTATTACTGTAAGTCATTGTTTAAATTACCACTGAGGTATCTCTGCTATTTTATGTGTATATTGTCTTGAGAGGTTGTTTTATATGCTAATGAACGATGCTCCTAAGTGGTAGCATAAGTTGTCATGCTGTCTACTCAATTACAGTTTTCTATTAGCAGATGTAACAGATTTTGGCATTGCAATTGTACAGTACTTTCCATACTTTGTTTCACTTGTTATGGCATTTCTTTTCCCTTCTCCCTCATTACATACCAAAAAATGTTTAAAGGAGGTTTTGCCTTACTCTTTCCCCGTTTGAAATGCCTAATTCCCAACTTCTCCTTAATTCCTTCATGTCTCTATGTGCTTATGATCCATAAGATGTCCCTTCTTGGGCCAGACTCTTCCAGTTGCCTTCAAACTCCTGAATTTTTCCAGGAAAAAAAAAACCAACATAACTGAAAACATTAACACAGAATCTTTGAATGTTCTTGATAAGCCAGTGATAACTCCTCTCTGTGTTTGTTAACCTCTGAATTTCCTCCCTGTAAGGATAGTTTTGTACCTCTGTGGATGGGGAAATGGAAATGTGATTAAAGTAATGTAAGGGATGCTATCACATATACGTGATCAGCTGCTATGTATTGACCAGAAGATAAATCAAACTCAATAATCAGAAAGTATTCATCCTGCTCTGGACTTTCCAGATTTTCTCATTTGTTCTCTGAAATTCACTTCTTAATGAACAGAATGCCTGGAGTATGAAGCCTCTGTGCCAGAAGACCTTGTTAACTGGCCATTTGTGAATTCCTTTTAAATTCCAGACTAATGAGCTAGGTTTGCTATTGATGTCACGGCAGCTCCCTGTACAAAGAATCGATCTTGCGCTTTCGATTTGCTAAATCAAGTTTTAACAGTAATCCTTTTCTAGGTTAGCTAATTTTGAACGACCACATGCTCTAACATCATGTCTCTTGGGAAAATGAGCTACACAAACTGTCTTTTATAGAAGTGGGATTCACTTTCTTCTGATGCTGTCACTGCAGAAGGACTTTGCTCAGGAGTAATACCCCGAGTCACTTGTGTGAAGCAATTGCTATCTGTTAGTACTATTTCAAGATAAACTCTTTAATTTTGTCTTTTGAATCTTCTGCTGAGTACTGTCCTCATAGAGATCAAGTAATTTAAAGTTGAGAGTTTCTCCATAGCTTGGAAGCTATGCAGGTGGATCATTCCTACACACAATACTTTAAGACTCTGTATAAAGCAGGAGAAAGAACTAAAACGTTCATAAAGACTCATGAGCAACATAGATAGCTCATGTCTTAAAATGTTGTTTAGAGCGTGGTAACACTAGCAAGCAATGGAAATGAATAGGAAAGTAACTAAAGATAAGCACTGCAGTTGGGTAGTACTGTCATGGTGCAGCTGCCATGGGTAGAGATGAAGCTGTAGCACAAAACCTGAAAAATACCAGCCTCTCATTTAGTGGACTTCTAGCATGGATAACCTTCTTATATGTAACTTCTAAATATGAGCTAAGACTGAAATACTTGGCTTGCCAAATGGAAGCCATTATCCTTTGTTTTCTGCTCAATTTCAGATTTTATGAATAAAAAATAAGAGACAAATGTGTAATAGAGAAAAGCAATAAATAATGTACCATCATGACCAATTTTTGCTTGGAAACTGGGAGACAAATTGGCAAACCATGCCTCTGGAACACTGGTTAGTGCTTTTCTATAAGGCATGGGGTGCTGTGGTTGCCATGGCAAGCTGTGGGTTTTGTTACAAGCTCTATAAATAGTCCCATCATCGACCACGGTGTAAGTGGAGATCGTGTTCTGCGTGGTTTTGAGTCCTCATCATGGCCAAAGAGTCTGATCTGCTGACTTACAGGATAAATCAAATGGGCATAAAGGAAATCATCTTTGGGTTTCTCTGTGGTGGAAGCTTTTGCGACAGATAAAGTAATTCTCTGATAAACCTTAAGTACTTCTGAATTTCTATGTTTTAGTGACTGTGAATAAGTTTTGGTCTTCTCTTGTCAACCTTCTGGCTCACAGACTACCCCTAACCTTAGGAGGACTCACAGACTGCTGTGCAGGTGTACGTGGGCCAGAAATGAAACTTAGAATATCTGACCTGGGGGAAAAAAATGTTGCCCAGTCAGATCTCTTACTGTCTAAATTTTCCTCTGTCATTTGTAAGCATGGCAGATGTGAATTTTCTACCAGTTATGTCAGTGCTACAACCTGTGGAGGAAATTCTATAAATGTTTGTTATGGAAACATTTGGTTAATCACCCCCATAACGTGTTTAAAAAGCGAAGAAAGCAGTCTGCCACGTAATGCATGATATTGCATTACAGATAGCTGCGCCAGGAGAGAGGTCCTGCTCTGAGTAATTGAGTTTGTTACAAAATGTGCCTGCTGCATAGCACGCAGGGAAGGATTCTGTCCTCTTTGAGTCCTGGTGGACACTGGTGTAAATTTAACCCCTTGTGTTGGTTTGTGGGGTATTGAAACAGGGGTAACATTTTTCTAAACTCTCTTCTCTCAGTTGTGCCACTTTTTAATTCCAAAGGAAGTCCGTGATCTGGGGTTGTAAGTCTTGTCTGGACTTACTTGGTTGCAAGGAACCTTCTTCCATTACTGTGAAGGAAAGTCGCGTATGAAACGATTCCCTGTATTTCAGTATAATAATCACTTAAGAAATAAAAGCCTTCCTCCCAAGCTTTCAGTTGCTGACTGCTCCAGGTGATATGGCTGAGTGATATGTTAAGGCTGAGGAGATTTCTGCATTCCTATAGGAGCAGTAACTGCACAGCATCTTGGCTATCTTGCTGCTACAAATACATACATAGAGTTAGGCAGAATGGCAAATGGGACTGTGTGTGACTCCTGGGGACCTTGTCGAAGGAAATGGGTGGGATAATTAAGAGCTAAATCTGAAAAAAACAATGCTGAGGCCAGAGCAGTACAGATTTGGTAAGTTCTGAAGCATTCGTCAGCACTCATTTTGTAACTGAGTGGAATTTTCGAAGATGTTTCATATTCAGATGAGCCACGTTGAAAATGAGCCCTTAGTGAGAGGAGTTTTTACACTTTGTGACAATAGTGGAGGCTTTAGTGCAAGAAAATAAAATGCATGGACAGATGAATTCCATATGGAAATAAATGTTTAGCTATGACCTTGTTAGGAGCTTTGTGATCATGTGCTATGGCAAGAAGGTACCTGTGGTAACAATCCCCAGGCAGTAGTCTTGCCCATTTTTCTTTCTGATGCTGCAAGAACATGATGTGTATATCAATGAGATAAAGGACTCTCTTATTTGTCAAAGAGCTAGGTACTGTTTCATATGCTATGTTCAGATCATTGTTACTGAATTCCTCGTATTTCCTTCAATTTCTTTCAAAACAAACAGAGCTCAAATGAAACTTCAGATGTTGATTTGTCTTCTGTATTTCAATAAGTGTTTTTTTTTAACTCTATGGACTTAATCTGATAAAGCTGAAAGGGCAGGAAGCAATTGCAGTATAAATCTTTTCATAGGAACTGTCTTAGTTGTATGTGAATTTGTGATTTCAGCAGTGGTCAGTGTTAGGTGATGTATGCTTTCTTACATAATGCCGAGTGACAGCTCTAGATATTTTTTTTAAGAGCAGGAACAGAGCAAATGTGTCACTTCCACCTTGGAAAGTTCACTTCAGTTTTGTTGGTGAAGTTGCTAACCAGACTGCTTACCGTGCTGGTATGGCTCAAACACCTCCTAATTAGGAGCTGGGCTGAGTTTTCCCAAGCAGTGTAAGTAGTCCACCCAGTAGCTACCAAAAGCCAATCAATTTCCTTTGTTGCTAAATCTCTAATTTGGCTAATTAGCAGTAAATATTCATTATGCAATTCTTTAGCCCTTTGGATGGTGAGATTTGCCACTAGCCATCCTCTCTCTAGCACCAGTGGAAATATTGCATGCAAATTACATCGTTAAGAGTTTCATAATATCTAGCCATCATCCTTACGCCCCAGCTGTTATGACCCATGCCCCCCCTCCCCCCTTTCCATCATACTTTCAAAGGTTAAAAGAAATATATTATGTAGGATTGGCTGTACCTGAAAGCACTGTTCTAGAATGAGATTTGTGTACCTTTTTAATATTAAGCTGGGAAATGAAGGATTGGAAAATGTTACGGCTGTGGTACGAGGATTTCTGAGAAGTGCAATGAAAGCTTTATCCGTAACACTTCAAATATTGCCATTGTTAATGTATTCTGAGAGGGCCATATACCAATAGAAAAAGTTTCTTGGGTTTGCAGCCATAGAAATGCTACGTCTCTTTGTTTTGGGTTCTTTACAGGCAGTTAGGACAAGAGCAGTTGCAAAAGACACTGCTTTAAAAAATGAGCTAACAGTGAACCTATCTGGAATATATTTTTGAAGTTTTGAAGTTTGGAGTGTGTCCATTAGCATGCAAGTACCAAGAAATATATCATAAAAGCCAGTTGGCCTCACAAACTATGAATCTAATACCAGTTAATAGTATCAAGTTGCAGTTGTTTTAATGTTTTCTATGTAAGGGGTCAAAGTTCCAGCAAACATGTTCCTGGAGTTGCTGGCAACTAAAAGAGAGAGGCTGCTTTATTGCTCTTTCATAACTGTTCTGATTTCCATAGCCAAGAAACCACCATTAGAGTTTTTATTATTTTTAATTTAAAAAACACTTCAGAAAATATATTACACAAGGACACCTGCAGGAGCAGAAAAATTCTGGAACTTTGGAAACTAGTTCTGCTTTGGAAAGGAACAGATTCTTCTATAAGCTAAAAAAAAAACCCAACAGATTTTCAAAACCTCTATTTGTGGCTTTATAGCAGTGATAAATTTTATCTAATAAGCCATCTTTCTGCATAGTATCTGGTCACATCTTCACCATGCTTTTAAACCAAGAGCAGTCTTTGCTTTCATTGTCTTCATTCCCATTTGCTGCTCTTAAGAAGTATTCTTACCCCAAACTTTACACGCATACTCCATTTCTAATGCATATCTGTTTTCCCTTTGAGTTTCTGTCTGTAGTAAGAAGAGTCAGTAACTTTGTAAGGGAGACTGCACGTGTGAGTGTCAGTTCTTGTGGTCTCATATTGAGATGGAATTCCAGAATCACAGAATTCGGATGAAAAAAATAAACCCTCTCTTACATCATCCTGCCCATCTCTGTTGGTTCAGAATGGCTCCCTGCAGTATGTTCTCCAGTGAGTTAACTTTGTTCTGGACAGTTCTTTTCAAAGGACTTCAGTCTTTCCTCTGATTCTCAGCAACTCCATTTCACTTGTCTGTTTTCAGAGTCCTATTTGTCAGGGAAGGATTGCATCTGTGTTACCCCTGTAATTCAACTCATTACAATAATAGCAATTGGCATTTTTGTTCAGCGAATTATTTCAGTTTTGAGAGCAAGCCTACGTCTTCTGGTTTTGATAAATGGCAGCTAAAAATTTACACAGTATATTTCACAGGTCCTTGTATCTTCATCTCATAATTTCTCTGTATTTACTGACGCTTTACCAAATTCTTTTTAGGAATAGATCTTTGGTCTGTGGTCCTTGCACAGACATCTTTGAGTGGACTAGAGCAGAAGTGGCAGCTGGATTGGTTGAACATCGAACACGTGAGTTTTCATGTCCTGATAGGTTAAATAAGTAGCTTCATCTCTTTGTGCCTGAGCTTGCAGTGTGGAAGTATTGCCAGGGGATGAAAAGTACAGTGGAGTCACCTTCCTCAGTAAGGCACTGCCAAGGAACAGGGGACCGATGTTCCTGGGTAGCCATGCTAAACAAGAACACTGATCACCATCGTTTAATAACAATAGAACTCAAACATTTGATCTCCACATTCCTCTCTGCTGCTTAAATGCAAGATAGAAGATTTTGTAATCAGTTGTGTGAGCACAGACTAACAGTTGATAGTTGCTCCTTATTCAAATGTTGCCTGATATTGAAGTGCCTCTCTCTGCCTTTGTGCTAAGCAACACACGTTGGCTGTGCAGGGGTCGGTTACTACCAAGCAGACTGTGAGAAGAGACTCCAGTGCAGCAGATTTCTGTAAGGCACGGAGGAGCTGGGTTCTGGAGAAAGCAGGCCTATGAATTCTCTTGTTTCAGTCTGCAGCCATATGTTAATTTTCACATATTCTGTGAGTAGGGCAGAAATGCCTTCTCCATAGGGTATGCTAATTTCCTTCCTCGGGATCTTTGTGCAACACTTATATGAATGTAGGGCTCATCTGTCAGGGTTTTTCAGCTAGGAAGCAAACAGCTTATGCTTTTGAGGAAGCGATGGACGAAAACTGGAGACACTTTGGTTCCCAAAGAATCCCTCAGGAGTGTGATTAACTGGTGATCTGCAGGAGCCTACTTGCTGTGGTGTAGATGGTGACAGCAGAACACGACCAGTCCTTTGTTTATGAAACCACATATACACAGTCAGAAAGGGAGAAAATTCTTTGATAAATCCAGACCATTGTTGTTGCTCAGCACCAATTGCACTTCCATGTGATGTAAGAAGTATACCACGATGCAGGATATGTCCTCTTCTTCAGGAAGAAAGCTGGATTTAGAGCACATGTTTCTTACTCTGGATGTAGTCAGGGCTGACCACGTTCTGTCATTTATATCACAGTTCAGACATGCTCAGGCTCAGAGGGTAACTGAGCCAGGCAGTTGTGTTCCCACTTCTAGCTTAGTCATTTTTCAACTCAGAAAAAAAGAAAAAAGCTTGATTGAAGAAAATCACTTTCTAGGTGCTAATCTTGCAGCCTTACGCAGATGGCCAGTCCTTTTTCTTGATATGGGAAGGAGTGACAGTACTTTGATTTTTTTCCCTTTCCTCTTGTTTTCCTAAGTAGCATTATTCCGATTGGTAGGAAAGTACAAATTTGACTAATTGAAGAGCTCTCCCTAAATGAGTGCTGGTAGCTGACCCCTGAGGAATGAGCAGCTGGTTTACTTTGGCCGTTGTTCAAAGCCCACAAATAGTTAAGCAACTTTAACTTTACAAAAAATTGAGACATTTGTCTTCACTATAACTGCAGTGTCTGCTCTGCAGGAGCTTTTCCTTTTAACCCTCTGTGCTTTTTGAGATAGCTCAGTGTCCGTGACTGAGACTCAGCCTAAAAGAGGATGTCAGGAACAAAGTGCATGGAAATTGTGAACAGAAATGTTCTGCTTCTTCTGGATTTAAAAATCAAAACCAAACAAAAGTTTTCTCACTATAACTTTTATTCTGATTTATATACGCTTTCTAAATAACGCACATCAGGATGCAAAGAAGTGTTAGGGTTAGACTGGAAAAGCTCCAATATCTGCCTGGGGTGAAAGGGGAATAGCCACGAGTGTGAGGGCTGCTGAGCCCTGGCTGTGTCCCAGGGCAGAGGGTGCAAGGCTCTCACTGTGCTTCCTGCCCTGGGTGGGGTCACCTTGCATGCCTTCTCCTTCTCCCCTTCCCTTCTTGAAACTGCTTTTGGTGAACATCTGGAACTTTTTTTTTCTAATCAACATAGTTTCCTTAGCTAGAGCACAGCATTCTTGTGATTGGGGAATTCCTGCAGTTTGAGATCAGCCAGAAAAAAGTCAGAGGCTTTGGCTTTGCTTCCCTTCTCTTTTTTTTTTTTTTTAATAATAATTTCATGAAAAAAAGTGTGCCTGTAATTTGTGCAATCACCAGTCTGACTCCACAGAAAAACTTGAAATTCCTTACAAGGATTAGCTGAACACAGCAAGTTCCAGGTTTTACTGGCAACCTTTATTTATCCTCTGTTCTGTGTTCTTTCCATACAGAATTTTTGCTGCCTTAGACACAATTTTGTTGCAATTTTGCCATTTTTGTGCTTGGCACGTAAGAATGAGAGAGGGATCTGAAAGGTAAATAACTGTGTTTCACTGATAAGGGAGGAATAGCTCTATTGGAAACATCTCAAGTAGAGAAGACCTCAGCAACTGCTTCTCTTCCGTGGTGCTGTACTTTTGGATTTTTCTTTTGTCTGATCCAAATTTTCATCTTTCTTTAGTTATTTTCCTCATAGCTGTGCTGTTTGTAAGGCTCTGTAGTTGTGAGCTGGATATTTGCACTGTTACTTGGCAGATTCCAGAAGTGGAATATAAGAGTCTTCATAAAAATCAAAATCAAATATGCAGTGATACAAGTAAAGTGTAAGGGGAGCTTTTCCATTCTATGTTGCAAGAGATGATGCTGGCATTGCAATGTGTTCTGAGTCCCCTGAGGTCGTTTGCTTTCAAAGACAGCTGCTGCCCCTCGCTTCATCCTGCAGTACCTTTTCTTCCCCTTGGAGGTAACAATTTTGAGATACAAACCATGGGGTTTTCTCATGTGAGATTCTTCTGTAGTCAGTACACGGTTCTAACCAATCTTGTTGCTAGTACCTTGAAAACCTATTGGTCTCATTTCCTCCCTCACCTATACGTATGTGCATGTTTATAATTGTAACAGCCTGCAAAAAGCAAGGTATGTGCAAGCACAGTGAAAACACCAAGTTATTCCAGTGGGAAACTGCCCAATATAATATCCTACTCCAAAGCAAATAATACCCAACCATTACGTTGCATTTCTTACCAGCAGGGTACTATTGAGATGAGAAGTTCTTTGAGTGCACAGAAAGGGATATTCTGGATTCTTTATAAACCTGAATGCAGCAGCAGTGTCTGAGCTGATGATCACTGGGAACTGGAGCACAGATTTGCCAAACTTGAGGAGGCTGGGGATGTCAGCCAGGCATTCCGTTTTGGTGATTCTCCCATGAGCCACCTCTGCTGATGGCACTAGCCATGGTAGCTGTGGGAGCACTGCTGCTTGCTATAGTTGCTGAGTGTCCTTGCTCTGACAGTCTTGGTAAGGTTAGTGCTCTGCTGCTCCCCCTCTAAACCTTACAATTCCTACCCACTTCCTTAAGAAACTCAGAATCCTTGTGATTCAGTGATTAATCTCTTGTAAGTGAAATAGATCTTAACGTTTCTTTCCGAATGCTTTTTCACTTCTTTTTTTCACCGTTCCTCCTTGGCTTTCCTTAATTTTGAAAAGCTGTTTTCAGTTTCTTGGCCTGATTTTTCACTCACATAGTTAATCTTTGACTGGCTTCTGATAAACTGCCAAATGTTTAAAATCTGCTTTGGTATTCCCCTGTAAAAAGGCTGCATCTACCAGAGTTCATCACTGCAAGCTATTTCTCAATTTTCGATATATTTTTTGCTAAAAGATCTTTCTAGCAAATAAACAGAACTCACATTTTACTATTAGTCACTGCTAGGAATATGAGCTGCCCTGTAATTCTAGAGAATTCTCTAGCATAAGTACTGCTCTCCTTGTGTGTTAAGACTTCATCCAGTGGTGGGGCTCTCTGGGCTTTTGCAGCCATTGGCTGCTTTTGTAGCTCATCAGATGTTATTAGACAGACTACATGCTTTATGCAGATCACTCTGGAACTACTTAAAATGAGCCTGTTTCATATCTTAGTCAGCAAAATCTGTTTGTAACTTCAGACTGATGTCAGAATTCCTTCACTGGAAGGGATGGTTCCTACTTCTGCTGTATTCTGTCACAGCACTCATAGCTGACACTACCAACATAGTCTGCCCGCTGTACACTGATTACTGCTTTGCCTTTTGCTGTTGTACTTGTGGCTGTGAAACTCACATGTACTCCATGGACACTTGGGATCATCTGATCTGACTTTCTGCAAAGCACCAGTCAGAGACTGTACCAAGGTACAGATTGAGCCCGTTCAGTCAGCTTGGGTATTTGATGAGTAGGAATCTGGGCGAGACAGGTAGATCCTTCCACCAGATTTCATTATAAAACCTTGTCATCTGTCCCTTATCGTTTTGCAGTAGTACTGATTTATAGGTAGAAGGTACTAATGCTGGGATGGTAGGCCTTGTGGTGTTCTCATTCATTCCATGGTCTTTTTGTGAGAAGCTTTCTTACTGTGTTCAGTTGCATGGTCTTGCACTTATATAAAAAGCTCCTGTTGCTGTCAGTTAATCTCTCTCCCGTTGTATGTGGGTTTGTGCAGATTGCTCAGCTTCTGCCTGCCAGTGTATCCTGTCTCCCGTGGAGCTGACCATCTCCAGCAACCAGCACACACGTGCATGTGTAATTTGCCTGGACAGCAACTTGGCACCGTGTGGTTACAGTCCTTCTGTATACCTGCAGAACCTTTAATAGCTGGCATCGTGAAGTTACAGCCATGCTTGCAAAACACCTTTTTCACAAGAATATACTTCATTAGTTGCTCCTACTGAGCAGCCATTTATTCTATAGGCATATTCATTAGAATAATTGCACTGTTTGGGGGATATTCCATTTTGTGAAACCTCCAGGGTTTCTTTTTTTTTTTTTTTTTGAATGATGTGTATTTGCACACTTTGAGTTTATTATTTTTAACTTCATTTGAACTTAGAATACTTGATTTGTGAAGCAGTATTTCTTTTTAGAAACCCTCATGTGATTTGATGGAAGCACACGCTGTGCTATCAGTAGGGAGTGTAGTTGGAATGTCACCATTGCCTGTCTGTTGTCTTTAGCCTTTTGTTCTCAAGAAGACAGTCTCTATCATGCTAAAAATATCCTCAGGTTGTCCCCATACATAACTAGGATGATACATCCTCTGGATCTTTTTAGCTAGATGTTCACTTACCAGCTATTGTTTCTTAGGGCTTGAAGTGGCACAGATTAATATTTATTATTAAGGTCACAAATGCTGCTCAGTGCAATACCGCTCTTTCTTGCAAAAGAATTCAGATTTTTTTTATTTGGAAATCCAGATTTCATGCACACCTGTTGAAGGTTTGTGTTTGAAGAAAGCTTTCTGTCTTTCATGGCCTGTTTTCTTTCTTCTTACTTCATTCTGAGCATTGGCTTTCTTGGAAAGCTTCTATTGAACGGTCTGGGATGCAGTCATAAGAAAACAGTTAAGTTTCTGCTGTAAAATGTCTTTTGCCTCTGGGCTGAGAGAATAAAAGAGAAATTAGTAGTAGTCTCAGCATTCATACTGCCCAAGCCAGCTCATAGTGAATTTTTAACATTCCACATTTGGTTCTTGATCTGAGACTTGTGGCTTCTAAACAATGTTTTGATTTAAAAGAAATAAAGAATAAAAATGTCTCGTTACTACTTCTTTCTCAAAATAAGAACCAATTGTATGCTTTGAGAGTCTTTAAAATGCCTGAGTTGGTTTTTTGTGGGTTTTTTTTTACATCAGAGTTGCCTTCACCCAAACGACCAAAACTGCTGGTAACTTCTGGTAAATTCAGCACTTCTTATTGCATACACTGTGATGGGTAGTATACCACTCTGTGTTTCTTTACCTCTTTTCTTTTGGCAAAAAAAATCTTCACTCAAAGTCAGTTACTGAATTTAATATTAAGTCATTTTTCTTCTCTCCTCTGTACATTCAGTTACATATGACCCTTAAATAGCTTCAGCAAATGTGCTGGGGGAGCAGACCTACAAATGGATTGGATCTGGCACAGCCAAAGCTCTGCAATCTCCTTCAGTTGCTGTAATGCAAAAATTTATCAGAAGTGATATGTGGTGACCAGATCTGGTTTCTAATTCTGCTGATTCCAGCATATATGGGACGCAATATAGTGACACTTGAAGTATGTAGTCATGGGTTTGTTATGATAGTGTTGCATGCAGAAGGAAGCCTGCTTCTCTAATAACAATGTAAAACATCACTCCCTGTAATACATACGTGTTTCTGCTCGTGTTCCAAGTGTCACTGGGTGGGGCTGCAAGAAAAACCAAGAGCAGCTGTGGCAGTGAAGCAGGGTGAGTAAAAGTTTGAGTTATTGTTAACATATGTACCACTGTAATAAACCCCCAATTTGATCACTTACATGAGCGCAGCATATTGCTGAATAAACCCCCTCTGGATACATTTGTATTCCAAAACATGTCATAAGGAAAGATTAACAATTTTGGAAAGGGATTGTTTCCTTGGGATGCAGATTTCATTTCCTTGCCTGGTATTCTTGGAAACCTTTCAAGAAGCTGAAAGAAAAAAAAAAATAAAAAATCATAAGATTCTGTGTTAAAACCTGACCAATGTCTTGTTCAATTAGCATAGCAATCAAGCCCAAAGGAGCAAAGTGCAAGCAAGGCAAGAAGTGTGGTCTTGGGAACACTGACTTTTCTCTGTGAATTAGGCTGAAGAGTTTGAGTTGTTGCACTTTGGGAAGTTTGCAGCTTTTCAGAGGGGGGGAAAAAAAGTTTACGTCTTCAAAGGAAATTTGCTTTTCCTCCTGGAAAGAAATAATACATAAGAAGCTTCTGGAAATAAGGGAATCTGATTGCAGTCCCTTGAGAAATACTTAGGCCTTCCTGGTTTCACCTCTGTGTTATCCTTCTGCCAGATCCCATCTCAGCACTCGTCCTTTGCAAGTCATGAGGACAAATCATCCAGTGACAATAGCCTGAATAATTTTAGGAGAGGGACAAATGAGAACCAGACTTATGTGTAAGTTGGGGAGATGTCCTAATGGAGTCCTCCAAAGTGAGAGGGAGACCTATATCTTCAGCATTTGTAAAAGAAGGCAAGAGATGAACTGATAGGAGTTTGCATGCCAATGGAGTCCAAGTGAGAGAAACGTTCTATTAGTTCAACCATGTAGTTCTCAGCAGCTTCCTTAGATATATATTATCTTTTATCACACACCATCTGAGCTGTTACATCTTCATCCAAAGGCATTTTTAAATAATCTGCTAATACTTGAAACTGGCTTTAAGCAGTAGCTCTCCAGCTCAGAGGATTCAGACGTGCATTAACCCTGATCCAGAACACAGTGAGGCTCAGCAGATTTTAATGCAGCCCTTTGATTGATAAGAAAGAATGCACTAAATGGAGTAGCAGAGAGGATTTGGGCAGGCACACTCGAACTCTAGTCCTGTTTGTGTACATAGCCTGTCCCATTTTCCAGTAATGATGCAGCTGCACTTTTGCTAGCAGCAGCACAGTCAGACTAGCTACCTAGTAATTAATAGATATATATGAATTTTGTTCCCTTTTGTTTTACAGGCTTTTACCTATTTTTAACTAACTTGCCATTCTTTACTGTTAGTGAAATTACATTTTTCCCACTAAGTGCGCTTACATAATTTGCAAATATCATTCACATTTTTATTTCCTCCAAGTGGTTTTGTTTTTATTGCAGTGAAGTTGTCAGTTTTAAAGCAGTATGTGTATTACTGAAAAAATTAATTCTCAAAACAAGCAACCAAATAATACTCAAATACCACTACTTTTTTTTTATATATATAAAGTTTATTTCTTTTCACTTGCCAAAAGATTCTCTCCGTAAGATAGGAAAGTCTTTGAAGTAGAAAATGATTTGTATCCTTTGTAAATAGGAATGCATTTGAGTGTTTCTGGCAGCGCGGAGCCTTCAGCAGACAGTACAAAGACTGACATCACTCGCTATAATACTTCTTTTTCTCCCTCTTTCAGACAAATGCTTAACCAGTGGTCATTGTTTTCTGTGAGGAGCAGTGAGCTCTCTAGCATGGAGAATTATGTCACGTGGGTTAATGGTTCAACTACTTGATGATGAGATGGCAGTGTGGAAATCAGTGATGGGATCCTGTATAACAGCTCCTCCCCTGGGTCGTCAAGGGGAGTGAACTCTTGAGCTTTGGAGCTGAAAGCCTGAATTCTTACCTTGTGAATTACTGAACCCTCCTCTATTATCAGCAGTAAAATCGTATTCCCCACCTGTAGAGTAACAGCAGGGGAAATGTAAGGATTTGTATTGTGTTAGCACAGGTCAAACTTATACCAACAAGAAGCATTTTCAGGAGTGTTCTTCAAGTGTAGAAAATAGGAATCTCTTCAAAAGATGAGCAAATCAGAACTGAAATCTAGAAGGGAAAGACAAAGAAGCTTATAAATGTATATCATTTTTTCATATAAGTAACTATTCAGAGCAAGCACGTTTGTGTTAAGCAGACTAGAATCCAGTGAGAGCGAGGGGAAGCAGGGGAGTAAAGAAGTGCCCCAGAGAGTACAGGAGCTGGAAACTGATGTGATAGAAAACAGGAAAACAATATGAAGATATGAATTCAGAATTGTCATTACATGGGATAAACCTTTAAATATCGGAAGGCATCTGTGCACATGACCACATGGGTTAATTTCCCTAATTCCTCAGTGCTGTACTAGTACACTGCACTGCAAGTGTGCAGCATTGCACGCCCTTAGGAGATAAGTTCATGTTTTTTTTCTGAGTGCAGTGTGTTTCCTAATCAGCAGAACTAACACGAAGTTTGAATAATTAGAAAGCTAAAGTAATGTTGGAAGAAAATAGCCCTAAAGGGAAACACAGAGGTTATTGCTCTTTAACAGGTGATACTTTCCCCCCCAGGGTTATAAAGTGCCCTAAAATGTTGGAGGGGAGTTTGTTATAAGCTGCTATACAGAATAAGCGAGTGCTGTTAAAGATTGTGGCCTTCATCCCCTAAGGTGACTAAATATCAGTAGTGGGAGAAATGATTCTTCAAGTTTATAAGATGGGGTCCTTTTTCAGGATGCTAAAACAAACACTGAAAATCGTTTTTCTTTCTTGATATATATATATTTTCTTTTTATATTCTGTTTCCATGTATTCTCCTCCTCATTCTGCATCCATCTATCTTGTCAGTGAGCTGTTTATCTGCCTGTCAGTACATCTTTCTGCTGGGTACCACACGCTCAGAATCTTTTTAGCACTGAGCTGTGTGAAGGGGCTGTGGATGGTTTGCTGTGATTCCTTCGATCTGAACCTTGTGAGACAAGTGAGAGACAGAAAGCAGAAGCTTTCACGTGTCTCACAGCTGCCTTCCTATCAGAGTAAAGATTTTATTTCATTCCTGAAAGCTCCCATTGTTTTCTGTGAGGCCTGTGAAATAGTTACTTGCTGAGTGACAGTGAGTAGAAGGGCAGCTGGGTGAGCAGGGATGGTTCTCCCTGAGCCACTCACAGCTGTGCACTGGGGTGGCAGATGTGAGGATTTAACAGCCTTTTTTTTTCCCCCAGGACAGCACAGGAAGCTGCTGTTGTCAGCCTAGGTGAGCCCTGGTGTGGCAGATACATTCCCAGGTCTGAATAACCTCCACCTTTTTGGAGTCTCACGTGCTTTTCCATACAAGATTTTTCTCAAAAATATCAGGGCTGTGATCCAGTTTATTGACTGAAAAATAAAGCAGTTATATGACATGGACAGACTAATCAGTGGTGGTTAGGAATGTGGGAACAAACTGGGAAATTCCTATAGGCAAATGGCTGGTAGCATGTGTAATGCTTATTGGGTGACAGAATTATGAACCAAAAGTTAGTCTTGGACTTTCTCAGAGTTGGACCCTAAACAGTGTGGGCAAATGTGCTAAAACACGCAAAGTAAAAGAGCTTCAAACATTGCTTAAAACTCCTAAGACAAATAAAGAATGCGTTTGAAAGGAACAGTTCAGAGTTCCAAGGTCTTACTGTCAGAAATTACAGAATGACAAGATATGAACAGAAGAGAGACCAGAAGTTATTTTACGTCTGTTTTGGAAATTCACAAAGTGGAAGACAGCTGAGAGCTTCCTTAAGTTGCACTCAGTATTTTCCTAGAGATGGAGTTTGTGGGAAAATTAGAGTTAGAAATTGAGCAGCTGCTAATGTTGATTAAGTGCCTTTGTCGTAATCGTAGTGCTATGCCATATTGAGGGGTCTTGTGTTAGAAAAAGTCAGGAGTGAACATTCATCGTACAATACAGAGCAGTCCTTCTGTTGTTTCCAAGCAAATTGACATATCTTGTGTAACATGTGGCTTAAGAGTGTAACACCTCCTCCCAGTTCTACCACGAGAAAATTTCCAACTCCGGAGGATTAGAGACTGTCAGCAATAGAAACTCAGACTGTTTCTTAGAGATTATTGTGAAGTCCTGCTTACACGTGATCAGCTTCTGTCCCAAAGATGCTCATAAATCAGAATGAGTAGCTGGTTTCAATTAGTTTTCTGGATAAAAATGGGTTCAATTTAATGATGACATGTCAACTGAAGCATTGGAGTCAGGTAGTGGCTGTTTGAGTTCCTGTAGCATCTTTGTACAGAACTGGAGAGGGCACACATCCTATTTGCTGAATTTAAATTTATCATAGAAGTCTACAGAGGCAATGGTTCTGAGATATTCAAATGCTACAAGCATTAGAGGACAGATTAACAGGGCCAGAGTAAGCAGTACTGAAGGAGTGGGGACGAGTTGGTTTTCATCAGTGCTTATAAATTAGAACAGGATTGGAAGGCGCAAAAGGGATGAGCAGAGCTGGAAGAAATCCATGAATGAGAAGACTTTCTGTACTTGCAAATTTTCTACATGCTTTCTAATACGAACCCAGGGCAAATCTAAATAATATTAGCAGCAGTGATGGTTAACATTTTGGCACCTAAGATCCTCCTTTATTCTAATGAAAAATGCATAAACCACAACAACATATACAAGACAGCATGCCAACTTGTGTAAATTGAATAGGCTCTGAACTCAACAATAGTTCATTCTTAATCCCTCACTTTCTGTAGAACCAGTTCTGCCACGCATTCAGCACTAAAAGAGGAGCTTAGCTATTCCTAGGCCTTGCTTTAGGAAGTCAGAGGTGTAACTGATATGTGATAAGTGGATCCCGTGACTTCTTAACCTCTAAGAAAAATTTCTTACTACCTGCCCTTTCCAGTGGACCACCTCCTAACCCAGCTAATCATTATTAAACTACCATTAAAAATATTTTTCATATATGTTATGCAGGGTTGAGAGTCATTATCCATTCACTCAGCACACAGACCACACACACCAATGACATGACTTCTGGGAAGTCATACTGAGGAATAGCTGTGTTGTACTAATGTACAAGAGCATCATCCCTCACATTTTCTTTGTGCTGGTTCTTCTGGTCAGAATGTAAGGCTTCTGCATGCAAAAAGAGGACAAAAATTTGTGATGAAATAAGAAATGAATATTGTCAGGAGTATCGGAAATTGACAAAAGCTTTAGTCTCTGAACATTGCTGTGTAATCTTTGCACTGCTGAGGTCCAGTAGCTCATCACAGAATAGCACTGAAATGATCTTCAGGAGGGCAAGGGGAAGGGCTCAGCCTGCCTGCATCTCGTGTCATCAGTGCCAGATCTGCTAAAGCATCCTAACCAATGCTGTAATCTGGTGTTTGTAAGAGTTCAAACGGAGTGCACCTGGGCAGCAGGCATGGCAGGAGAATACAATTTGTCTGTGCTTTTTCTAGTGCACTCTATGCTCTACTCTGCCTTAACTGCTAAGGGATAGAATCTCCTGTGATTTGAGTCAAATCTTTTATCTAGTAAACTTTTTCAGCTTAAACTGCTGGAAAGAATAATAAGGCTGGTGCAAAAGATTAGGAGACGACAACAATAAGTTAAGCTGTGGGGCTCACAGTAGGAAGATCATCAAATCATTCTCTCCTGTGATGGCGTGTTCTTATACCCCAGTGACAGGATATTTGATAAATGCTCTAAAGCAGAAATCTCCAGCTGCTCCCTCCTAGACAGAGGGATGCTCCAGAAATACAGCCAGTGGGTGGCCCAGATTCTGTCACTTTTGATACTGATGTTTTCAAGCAAGCAGGCTATGGCTAGCACCTGCTGTGGTGACTCACATATTGCTAGGTATATAAAGACACCACAAATGGCAAGCAGCAGTCTGTGGACCTTGGGGGTTCAGGGAGAGCGGGTGGGAGCAGCACAAGCTGTCATTTGGCATGGATTGGGAACAATTGCATTTTCTGAAAGCTGGTCTTGGTTTTACACAGAGGGAGTTCCTGTTGGGAATGAATGTCATTTGCATACTACTTTACCCAGGCCATTGTTATTTGAAATCTATAAATAAAATAGGACAAAAGGAGCTACCTGCATGGAGTCTGTAAAGTGCTTTTAGGAAGGAGAGTAATTTGCTCTCTAGACAGACAGAACTAATGTCAGTATTCATTCCTGTTCCCAAAGCCCTTGAGGCAAGTCATCCTCCAATAACCTGTCAGTGTTCCCAAGAGAGTTCTTGAAATCAGTGTTTTTAGGAGACTGAGATTTTATCAAGACCCAACTAGCTTTTGAACGCAATTCTGAACTGCTTCCAGCAGTCTGTCCCTTTTGGAGCTAAAAATAAGCAACATTAACTGCTGTAGCCCAAGTATCTGTTTAGTTCAAAGGCAGAGTGTGGAGGTGAGGTGTGGAACATTTGTCCATCAGAAAGCACAGACGCGTGGATGGGGTCAGTTCTACATGCACACACACATGCAAACCCTTCATAATCCTTGCCTTTCCACAAAACCACATGCAGCTGTAATGGGCAAAAATATAGCCCATATAAAATCAAGTTGATCTCTGTAAATGAATGTACACCAACACTGCATGAACACATACCTGGTTCCAGACTCACACAGTCCATGTTCGCTTTTGCTTCCTGCAAAATCACCTCCAGCACACAAATAACCACATCTCAAGCCGATGTTCAAATCTGTGTGTTCGTGCCAATGAAAATACTTCCACAAATAAGCTTTGCATGTACGTCCATATATTGCAGTAAAAATGCTCTTAAGCATATCTACATATTCTGCATGAAAAAAAAAAATACACAAGCGGTGCATACGTATACATGTGTACACAAAAGACAGGAATCACTCAGCAGCTTTAGTGTTTATGCTGGCATGAGAATGTCAGTCACTGAGCAGCCTGCCTCCAAACAGATGTTTGATTGTTTTTGGGTTGCGGTTTAATTGTTGGATAGTGTTCCAGCACTCAGAGGGGATAGAAAATACTCCAGGTCTGCAGCTGCAGCAAATGCCAGCCTTAAAACAAGGCGGATTCTGAAATCATTGCTCGGGGGGGGAAACTGCTTGCACAGGAAACCTGAGCCAAGTTCTGCATTAATACTACTTTGAAGTCAGAAAATTAATCTCTGCTATTTAAAAAAAAAAAAAGTTCTGTTTTTTCAGGGCCTTTGTGAGTTTATCTAAGACAAGCCAATTCCTTCCGGGCAACTGTGACAGTTTATTGACTTGCCCAGGCTTAAAGACTTTATTGGGTCTCTTCATTTTCCAGAAAACCTTTCCTGGATTCTGTCCTGCACTTCAAGGCTCCTGGTGGAAGTGAGAAGCAACCACAGCCAGTCTCTTAGGTGCTAGTCAATATTTATTTCATTGAAAGGCATTGAATTATCAAAGGTCAAATGACTGACCTTTGTCGAGAGGAATGCATATTGCTAGAACGTCTCCCTAGCTGTCCAGCCACAGAGTGGCATTGTTGGATTTGCCCCTGAGATCTTAAGAGCAGTGGCAGATGAAATGCTCCATATTTAGCTTTGGGTTGTGGGAAGAAGGAAGCAGAAGGGAGCATGTAGGTGTTCTCTTGAGGTCTAGAAATGAAAGAGTTTGAGAACCTGAATGAGTGGAAGGAGATGCTCAGAGAATCCCCCAAAGAAAACTTGACTGAGGATAATCAACAATAGTGTGCGTTTGATCCACTATTTTGGATAATTGCATCACTGTCTCTCTCAATTTGTAATATTTTTATGGCAGTTTCTTTGAAGTAGACAGGAGAGTATTGTGTCTGTTGTTGTGAGGTTACTTTCCTTACAATTACATGATGCAAAAAAAGCAGATGGGGTCACAGGGCTATGTAAGATCTGTTGTCTACCATGGAGATGTAGAACAGGTGAATATGAAATCCTTTAGGATGAAAAACAAACTAATATTTGCAAGTTCTTCTGGCTGTTACAAATATGAAGGAATCCTCCTTTTTATAGCATTAGCACTGGTTTTCTCTATACTCTTGAAATTGAGGGATATGTCCTACAAGAGTACAGAGGAAAACTATAGGCTCAGAAACCAGTTCTTTTTTAGTTTCATCTGGTGTTAAACAGTAGAAACAGTGGAACAGGTAGTAAAAATAATTCCTTTGCTTGTTTAATCTAATCGTAGACTATGCCTACAAAACATATCCAGAAAAGACAACCAAGATAAGAACAAAGAGATTTTATGCAAACAACAATATTCTGTAAGGGTCCGCATGGGTTCCCTTAGTGTCTGATGCAGTGCAACCTTGACAACTCCAGCTCCAAGCTATAGATTTAATAGGTGTCAGGAGGAAGGACTGGACCAACGGTTTAATTTAATGACCCATCAAAGCAAAATATGACATCATGGAAGTTGCTTGGTCAGCCCTAGGTTAGGTCAGCCTCAGCACAGCTGTCTCAACTAGATTCTCCATTGCAGACTTCCTCAGCTCTGAGTTTTGGGCCCTGTTTGGTTTTTCTCACTGACGTTTTTCCATTTCCACTCCCTTCCTTTCCCTGGAAAAAGAAGAAGCACTATGATTCCAAGATTTGTTCCAGTTTCAGAGAGTTGCCCCTCCTGCAGCACTGACCAGCCCAGATGGTGTTCCTTTCAGCTCACATGTACTAGTTGCAGGGCTGAAATTTTAAAGGTGAAAAATCTGAAGTTTAAACCCATGTAAAATCTTTCTGGTACAGTTATATGGATAGCTGAAATCAGTGGTAGGCCTGCATCAGAGCCTGTTAGTTTGTTTTTATTCTGGATTTTCGGTATAGCTTGTTTTATCTTCCTGTAGTCTGATACTAGATGATAACCCCATTTTCTGTGCTGAAATTCACTTAAGTGCACAGATAACAGTGGGTTACACTTACTTCAGACCATGACTAAGCCTTTTAATAGGAGCAATTACGTAGGTAGATGCAATTGCCAAAGAAAGATATGAAGTAGCAAAAGTATAAAACCAAACATGCTCAAGCAGTCAACTATCTTAGGAGTCTTACCTGAGCCCTTATGTAATAGAGGGATGGAAGGGCTGAGGAAAGATAATTGGTAACGAAATAGAGTTAACTACTTACACATAACAAAAGATATTTGCAAGCTCCATCCTATTCATCAGGAAAGCCAAAAACTACAATCCAGGAAGCCAGTCTCTCAATTCTGTTTGAATTTACCATTAACAATTTAACAGTGCCAAGAGCCAACGACAGTTAAAGCACAAAATGGAAAATACCTGGCATAAGAAGAGTAATTTATTATCTGCTTTGTCCATTTTCTGAAAGGTGATTTCAGAGCAGTGCAGAAGAGGCTAATCCTATTGCACCGTCCTTCCTTGTGGGAAGGCTGGAATGATTCACTGTGCTGGAAGTCCAGCAGAACAGAAGTGAGGTGGGTCTCAGCCCTGTGTCTGGTATATTTGTACCTGCCTGAAAGAATATTGCAGTTCTTCTGTGGCTTTTCAGTAAGACAGTCTCCAAACACTGTATAATAAAAGTAAAATATCTAGACAGATAGTTGGTCAGACTAAGGTTGAGTGGTCTAACAGGGCTGAACTCTTCTTCCTCTCCTATGCTGCTGGAGGGGTACTGGGTGGAAGGAGTCTGCTTCTGCTCAGCCCAGTCTGTGTTCAGAAGCTTGCTTAAGATCTCAGTCTGTCACTCATGACAAACTTTTAAAGGCAAAATCAGCAAAAATGTTGAAGGAGTTAGTACAGTTTACCTAATCTAGTTCTACTCCACCTCTTAATGTGAGTTTAAGGTGCTAATCCACAGTCCTAACCTTGCTCAAGTGTTGGCTTTTGCTTAGTTAAACAAGTTCAAATGAACTACATTTCTTAATAACATGCCTTTTTCCTAGTCCAGAGAAAACCTAAGGACTTAAAAAAAACCAACAAAAAAAGAGGAACAACCAAGCACAAAAGGACCAAACTAAGGCAGGACCAAGCTCGGACAGCTCTATGATTCAGGCGCAGCTATTCTTCTTCCAGCTGCCTTCCTTACAGCATGCCTGAAGAATAATAATGAAAAAAGTCAAACAACGTATGTGAGAATTCTGCTCCTTGCCTTTTCATGTGGTTGATTGTTTAATTAAGCCAATCTTTCAAAGAAAAGAAAGAATAAGGACTGTGTTCTTTCCTCCCCAAACTCCCTACGTAGTTTTCCAGGGGCACGCATGTTTTTTAAACAATTGCTTCTAATTCTGGACTTGTTTTATGCTCTGAGTAGCCATTTCGAGCATGATTCCCCAATAACCAGCTCTTTGGGCCAGGATATTTCTTCTCCTCCCTCCCACTTTCTCCCTCCCTCCCCACCACTACCTAGATCAGCCGTGCAGCACTGTTCCTTCAAAGTTTTCTTGAGGGAGTATCCTGCATCAGCTTGCCAAGCGCTGCTCTGCTGTGCTAACGCGATGGAGCATTAATGGGATCTGCTGCTCATGCCAAAGCCTCATCCAGAAGGGAGGTGTTGTGCATGTGCTGGCTGCAAGAGAGCTCAGGGAGGGAAGAGCTGAGTGATTTATGCCTTTTGCTTTGCAGCCCTATCCCAGCCCTTTTAATTCTTTCCTGTTTGTTTTTCTCCCTCCTGTGGCAGCATTTAGTCATCTCCTCACAGTGAGTCTTAGGGAAGGGAAGTACAAGAGAAGAAAGGAATGTTTTCCAAGAAGACACAGCATTCTTCCCAAAGTGGGTTATACAAACTATAGTTCAAGCAGATCAAACCCTTAGGTTTGGGCTGCTGTGAATGATGCTGACAAGCACTGCTGTAAGGGAAGGGATACAGGCAGAGCTGTTCAGTCTGAGATTTTTAGAATACACAGTGTCAGGACACAGAATTCTTTATTCTTTTGAGAAGTTCCCTTTGTTTTTGTTTGGAATTGACTCGAGACAACCTAATGATGGGCAGAAATTTGGTGAAATGGATCTGAGCCGTAAAGAGCAGTGAAGGCATGAAGTAAGCTTAGAACAGAGCATGGGTGAATGTGAGCGTCTATCTTTAATCCCAACCACCCAGGAACAGCTGCTATGTGCCAGTAGTGGTACGCTGTATTCCTACTGTAACGTAGGATGTGATCCAGCCTCTACTGATACAAAGATTCCCCTTGATATGTTAGTGTCCGTGAGCTGAGTACTTCAGCGGAACCTAATTAAAAACAGGTACAGATTCTGCTAGGATAAAGTTTCCAGTGCCTTTTCTCCAGCTCTGCTTAGGCCAGCCGTGCCAGAACCCCCAGTACGCCGAGCATCCCTGATGGTTCAGACTTGCTTTAAAGCTATGTAAGTAAAACGTAATCTTTAGGGGAGACTAAGAAACAATTTTTTAAAAATAAGAAATGTTCTCACTGATCTAAGATATAATTAACTGTGTTTGCATTGACACAAACATTCTGTCAGATTTAAATGAATATAAATGGTTGTTCAAAAATAAAGGATTTTTTTTAAAGAGCATAGTCTGCTCTAATGGGATCTAATAACTCTTAATAGTCCTCCATAAAAGTAATAGTGTACTTAAATCTCCACTTGGCAATAATCCGGGGCAGAAAAAAGTGCATTTTAAAAATGGGAACAGCTCAAGGCTGCACGTTCCCAGCCAGCAACGACAAGCTGAAACAATACAAGGAATCCAGATAATGAAGCACATATGTCTTTCCAGTACCACGCGAGTCAACAGCTTCCTCATTTACGCAATCAGGAGGGGAAAAACAGTTCACCATTAATCCCAGCACCTGAGGTGAAGGGGTGAGGACTGCAGAACTAAATGAGCCCTTATATTGGTGTTGAATAAGATTTACAGAAATGAACTCATGTTGTGCTTTGAATTCTTTTCTCTTTTTCCATCCCCTGTCTCTCCTTGGTACATGCATTTTCTAACCTGGGGATGCTGGGAGTGCAGATTAAAGCTGGCCCTAGAGGGTTATATAAACCAAATGAGGTACATGGCACAAGGCCGGGCATGAAACACAGGGCTGATTTGTAGGAGAAAGTATATATATAAAGTTTAAAATGGGGTGCCTTTGGCCAGAGCTTGTAGCAGTGTTTCTCAGCCGAGTGCTGCTGCGAAAAGCACCCAAGGCTTCTGCTCACAGGGAAACATCCCATCTATTTCTTTTTGGGGTGTTCTTGAGTGAAAACCTGAGCAGTTTGCATTTTAAATTTTAAATCATCTTTTGTCTGTTACCAACTGAAAGCACTCCCAGATCTATTAGCCTAAAACAAAAACGTGGCAACTTGTGGTAGGAGTATATTCAGGTGATTGAATTCCGTTATGTTTAGGTAAATGAATTTCATTTGAATTCAGAAAGATTTTTTTCATACTGGGAGCAAGAATTCCCCCCGGACTGACTAACAGCAGATCCCATTATCTGCAAAGGCCAAAGGGGAAATAGACAAGTGAATGATTTGGCTCTGAAATGAGGTGAACTAATTTGGAGAGGAATGAGTATTTCTGAGCATCTGATGGCTGGGCTGACTGCGATAGCATGGATCAACGGCCGGAAAAATGAGTGTCTGGTTCGTTTGGAAGTAGGCAGCAGTGGCCCCAGAGCTCCCGGGTGACTTGGAGCATGTACAAGTTCTCTGCATTACCAAAGACTGAAATTTTCTTTGGCTAAGCTCTTCTTTCCTACATGAAGTGTTTGTAGCACTGTTCAAAGCAGCAGTGAACAAAGCCTGCTCAGGTGCATGGTCACAGATGTTTCTCCTGTTTGTGCGATCTGCGTGAGGCAGCTATTAGTCCGTGATGTGTTATCTCTGGGATCAGTGATGGACAAGTTTCAAAAGGTTTGAAGTTTGCAAATAATTTCTTTGGAGGAACTCACACAGCAGTGACGTTTATTTGGATCTTATCAAAACTCTCTGTTCCTAGTAGATCCATAGCAGCAGCCACTGAGGAGTGCATCAACAAAGGCAGCCCCAGCCCTGCCAGAGCAGAAGGGATGCAAGTTTGTCAAGGACACCAAGGGGAGGAAATCATTTCTGTCACTGCATGGAGAGAAACTGGTTTAGAGATTTATGTTCTGTGGGAGCATGTGCTTGTTTTCGAGAATCAATTTGGATCTAATCTTAGTGAATAAAAGAAAATAGCAGTTAATCTTTTAAACATTATTGTTTTATTACCTGAGGTGGACTTGGATGTCCACTGGATTTTTCAGGTTAAGGTACACATCAAAAAGTCAGGAAAAATTGAGTAGTTCTAATTGAAGAACCTTCTTAGGAAAATGAGTATTGTTTTGTTAACCCGTTTACCAGAGAAGTTTACATATTGGCAAGTGCATAAATGAGTGAATTGTGCATGACTCTTGGATGCTTATTAGTCATTACATGCTTTGCAGAACACACGGAGAAGATGCTCTTTGTGCATCAGGCCTTGCTCTGAGCCTTCTCACAAAGGAAGGGAGAGAACCCAACACCGGCTCCTCCCGCCTGTCCGCGTACCATGCTCCTGAAGCTTTCCGGCACAGAACTTCTCTCCAAAGAGGGAACCGATTTCCCTTTCTTCTCTGAAAATATCTGTGCCCCCGCAGCCCTCACATGCTGGAGGAGGTGCTCTCAGTACCGCGTGGCTGATGGCAGCCAGCACAGAGCTGCTGCACGAGGACTCAAGGACGAGCTGAGAGGGTTGAGGACCGTGGTGCCGAGCAGCTCTGTTAGTGTGACCGTGACACAAGGACAGAGCTGCGGGAACGGAGCCACGGCAGCACTGAGATTGCTACCTCTGAACAGATCAATGGGAACATTTCTTCCCAGTTCTTTGCAGCTCTCCGTACCCTGACCTGTTATTTAGAGTATGCACTAAATTTCACAATGCAGACGAGGGCAATTACTTAAATAACACCTGGATATTCTGCCTTTGTGTTCATGGGAATTATTCCTTGCAGAGCTTCAAAGTAGATGTCTGGGCTTGAACAAGGGGGTAAATTATAACAGCAGGAACTCTCCCAGAGGAATCTTTTAGAGAGAGGTCCCTTGAATTAACAAGGATGAGGACACAGAAGCTGCTAATTACTTACACTGTAATGTTCTTCCCACGTATTTTTGTTTTCAGAAAAGTGGTGGAGTGTAATTATGAAATGTGTAGCCTTGGTTGCTAGAATCAGCTGCCTTCTTTCTGAAAGCATTTTGTGAGAGAACGGTTGAAGAACATAAGAAATAACAGGCTTTACTCTGGGAGTGCAAATTGCCATTTCTCATTTGTTGCTATTCTCCTGCTAAATCAGCTCGCATGCATAAAATCCACAATTTCAAAGTTGTTGCCATTAACTTTTGCTTTTGTGGAGGTAGCTAAATAGCAAAAGATAGAAGTCTGAGATAGCTGTTAAAAAGCCTTCAAGGAGAACTGATGTCTTTTTTGGACCAACAATCAGAAGCAGACAAGGGATTTGGGATACTATGGAACCATGAGAGAAAGCGTTACTGATTGCATGACTCCTTTCTTCTCCCAGTGGAACTGTGTGCCACTGGGTCTTCTCTCATCCTCAGCCCCACATCCAGCAGCCCTCCCATGAATGTTCTTTTCTCCTGCAGCTGACATCCACACTCCCCCGTTCCTTGACCAGCCGCATGCATCTCTTTGCAAGTGAACAGCTGGATGAAGAAGAGGAATGTTCGTTGTCAGTAAACATGATTTCAAGTGGACCATCAGAAAGAATGAGTTCCATTATAGAAAGTGGATTTCCAAAGATTCAGAGTAAGAGGAGAATGAGTTTCTTTTTGTCAGCTGGTAGCATGAAGGAAAGCACTGTGTAGGAGGACAGGCAATGTCTTTGGAAACTGTTCAGCCTATTTATGGCCACAGAATAATGATTTCATATCAAAATAATATAGAATTAGTAATTTCTCATTATCCTTCTGGTTTTGTTAGAAATATAATGTTCGTTTAGTGTCAAACAAAATTAGAGACATTTTAAAAGTGATTATTCTGTGTGATTATTAATCTAGCTCAGACTCAAGTGTTAATATCAGTGTTATCGCCTTTCAATCTTGAAGCTCTTGAGTTTTTTACTTTCTTTTTCTTCCCATTGTATTGATTTCCTCTAAATCTCACAAATGGAGCATACGTCTGGAGGCTTCCATTTTCCACTGTCTCAGAAACAGACAGAATGGCTTTAATACGTAAAATCATATTCAATTTTTCTTAATAAATAAGATAGAGCAATTTGTGTGCTCCTCCAGGAGCTCCCTTAAGCAATGTGTGTGGGAGTTTTACCATAGACATTGGTTGAAAAGCCTCAAAATCAAACTCTGAAGGATTGGACCTCAAGTTTTTATTAAAAGTCATTTAATCATAAGTTTTTTATTGAAATGATTGCGCTGCGTGGAAGTTAAAGCTAATGAACAATTTCTACAAGGAATTTTGGTGAATTAGAGGTATGGGTTGCATCTGTATAATCACAAGGAGAGCACTCCATCGAGGATTGCTTTTGCGTATGTTTACAATACAAGACATCACTTCCAAGTGTTCTGCTATGCCTTTGTTCCCCTCTGCCAATTTATGCAAGATATGGTAGAAACCAAAGAGCTGAAATTGTGAGGAAATTCTGGCCTGGTTACTGTCACCCATACATCACAGACATCCAGAGGAAAATGTTAAAGCACTGAACATCAGTAGCATGTAACTTATAGGCTGCACCAAGTCTGTAACCTTGTTGTACTTAGAAGAAGTAATTTCATTTTGATTGCCTGTTGAAGAAGTCTGATTATTCTTTAAGAGTCACTTTGGAATGGAGCCTGAAGGTACAATATAAAATAATTGAATTGTGAAGTTCCAGCTGGTAACCTTGTCAGTAATTTGAACAAAGATCCTGTATCAGTAATTTAGAGAGTTTTAGATCTGAATATGAAGTGGATTCTACTAATACTTACAGAATTTACTCCCTCCTCTTTTCCCCCCGCCATTGTAACTTCTGTTCTCACCAACAAGCTCATTTTAATTGAATTAACATACCAGTTGACTGTAGCATACTGGAATTAGAACTGTATGGTTGGCTCAGATTTATTTCATGCTATATCACAGTATGAACTTGAGGAATGATTTCCAGGAGACTAATTATCACATTATACTGAACTGCACTGTAATTACAATAAGTAGAGCAACAGGATTCTTTTTTGTCTTTTCCAAGTTAGTTGTTGTGATTTTGGAGCCCCTTAATGAAACTTAAAAGAAATGAAAAGAAGAATGCCAGAATTGTCACTAATGTTCCTTAAGAAGTGACAGAAATTCTCCTGGAGTATAAAACCCAGACTCTTGATGCTTGTGAGAGTGGGTATGAGAGCGATGTCTACTGTAGTTTTGGGAGCTGCTGTCCCTGGGTGAAGCAGCCACCTTTTCAAATTCTTAATTGCTAATAACTACAATCACCACCTCAATGAGAAAACAAAATATTCAGGAATTTCAATTTATTGCTATTTGCAGTAATGAAACGTGTACCCAGGCGGGTTTATTTTTTTTTCTATTGGTTAAAATCTGTCCTTGGCTAGAGATAACTATATCCACCTTTTCTCAAAATTTAGAATGCACTTTTCTTATTACAGAGGCAGCTTCCAAACATGGAAAGCAACTTTTTGCAGGCACCAGGATAAATGGTATGTTACTATGGCATTTTGGATGCCTTCTTATTTACTAAGCTTTTTAGCCTTGCGTGTTGCTAAGATGCAAGGCTGATGCACAAAACAACAGGCCATCCTTGCCTCAGATAATAAGGTCAAAGTACGCAGCCAGTAGGACGTAATTTTCCACAAATGGAATGTGCTCTGCTTAGACTTGATTTTTTTAGTAGTATTAGAAGTGCTTTCTGATCAAAACAGAAGACATGTTACTAATGACATCTAAATTCACTACTTTGATTTAATAGATGGTAAATTTGCCAATTGGAAACATGCTAAAAACACATGCATGCATGTGCTTCTGTTTTGTACACTCCTTGGCCACCTGCCATGAGCCACAGCTAGCGACACCAACACCTTGATTTACTGACTCTGAACAGCTATGTCTTATTTAATGAAATGCTTTAAAGAAGTGGTGCCAACCGTTCCATGATGCTGTTATACCTCCCTCCTCTTTTGATAGCTCCCTTCTCGTGTCCCAGCTGGTATTCCTTGGAGCTTTGCCTTTGGTAAACTGCCATATATTCTTTGCAAATATGCCACAGCTATTCACTTTTCCTTCTACAAATGACTCGCATTAGCTTCTATTGTTGTTGCTTGTCACTGAGAATATAGTTCTTTCAACTCACTAGCTGCTATTATTTTTCTGTAGCAATTTTCCCTAACCATTAAGATGCATTTCCTCCCAAATGTTATGAAAATATATATTTTTTCATTTACTTAAAGTTTGTAAAGCGTTTCCCCTAGATAAATATCTCCCACAGGAGTGACTGGAGAGAATGCAAGAGGTTTCTGTTGTTGTTGTTCTTTTCCATCTGCAGTGCATTTTCTGCCCTTAAATTTATGCATGTGCCTGCCCCCTTTCTAGGAATATATGTGGGAAGTAACTGTTATGGGAAAAAAAAGGAGTATCTATTGATACACACATATATTTGCAGAGAGAAGAGAGAGTTTGGGGAATATCTGTGGATAATGTATTGTGCAGAAAGAACTGTCTATCCATGCAAGAAATGCAGATGGGTAAAAGTGCGTGTGTGCCCTTCAGTTCTGATTTACATTGATGCAATTCTTATGCCAGTTTGTATTTAAGCTCGCATTTCACACAGGTTTCAATCCATTTGCTTTGATGCTTCTTTCTTTATGCTGTTGTGAAATTTCAAATACCATTGGGGATGTACTTTTAGTAAATCAGAGGTGTCTAGTCACCAGTATGGGATGAGAACCATTGTCACAGGATCCTTGTTCAGTTTGGCATAGCAGGTATACATTTGGATTCTGACATGAATCACTTCACCCATTTAAGTGTACAAAACTGGAAATCTCACTACACAAAATTTCTTAGAAGGTTCATATTTCTTTTTATCAAAGTCCACAGATACGATGATAAACTCGTTATTTTTCACAGAATTCAAACTTTCTCTGTTAGCAAGACAGATATAAGAAAGCATATCCCAGCCTTCTCACAGTGTGAAAAATAGGGTAGCACAGACCAGGGTTTACATACAGATAAAGGGCTGTTTTTGCCCAGCTAGCGGCACTTTCTTTGTGGCTGATGATCACTTTATGAATGTTAACATCTTTGGAAGATTGGACAATACAAAGACCATCACTGGTAGCCAAACAGCTGGGATACAATTTAGAGATCTGTTCATGCTGTTTCCATCTAGCACGAGTGAGATTTCTGCTATTTGTAGCCCCACATCTCCCCACTGTTCACTGCTGGTTGATCAGCAGCCCTCAGGAGAAGGTGCCATAGCCAAAACTGGCCCTAATGACACAGCCTTAACCGGAGAGCACATGTGATGTGCTTGCAGCATATCAATGCTGCTGCAGTTCTGGCTGCACTGATTACTACTGCTTGTGCTGTGAGTCACCTAACTTTCTGTTGTCACAGCAGTATGTATATTTTTAGGCTGTGGAAAAAAATAATGAGACCAAATATTTTATATGAATAGCATGATTTCAGTTCCTGTCTTGAATATTTGAACATTGTATTGGTCAGGTAAAAGATATTGTTATTGCAGCTGAATGGAAAAGATAAAGTACACCTACTGTAGTGTAGCAAAAAAATAAGATACATTCTCTACTTAGAATAAGTAGGCACAAATTGGAAAGAAGGGAGATGGAACTATTTTTCACATAACCATAATTGTGTGCTAATTATATCACAGAATGAAAGCAATTGCCCAATTATAAGACAATGTATCACTCTATCACAGGCAGTGCTTTGAAGGTTTATGTACTTTAAATTACTGTGACATTCCCAAGGCTCTTCTGTTTACTCATTTGTCTCACCATCTTCTAGCAGCAGAAGTACTATGACTAGAGCCATTAATTAATACATTCCTTGTTTCTTTGCAGAAGTTACAGTGTCCTGTTCAGAATGCATTTCTGCTGTTTTGTGAAGTAGCTTGGTTTTCTGGTTGCACAGCTAATGGCCACTCTGGGTTTGATAGCTCAGAACAGACGAGATAGGTTCTCTTCTCAACTCTCCTTGCAAACATATGTTCTGACAGCACGTTCTCTGTGTTGCTGTATTTTTGTCCCACTCTGAATTTTAACACAATGGCATTTCTAACCTCATGGTAGTAGATTCTCCAATTGTACCAATATTACTCTGTTGACACCTGGAATGAGGAAAGGATTGCATTGCAGTATGCCTGCTAGGTCAACTAACAGCTGTTACTTTGGAGCTTGGAAGAGGATGGATCCTTCCACAGAACAGTCACCCTGAGGGCATCCATGTCTGTAGCAGCAGCACAGGAAGAGGCAAGATCTCCTGAGCAAATGGATGTGAAGATTTCTGCACACTATTGGTCAAAAGCAAACTGTCAAACCCCATGAATAAATCAATAGATTGTCAACATAGATCTCATGGTGTAGGGAACCAGTTAATAAACGGACTGCCACTTTCTGTAGCATCTTCATTTCACACAGAGAGATTTAAGGTGCAGCCCCAAGTACAGCACGCTGCAATATGCCTCGCTGTCAAAGTAAAAACTGGGGAGTGTTGACTTATTCAGCAGTTTCACACAAGGACAGGCTTGACAGGTGGCACCAGAATGTGAGGTCTGTTTCAGATTCTTTCATTAATTTTTTTGCAAACTTTAGTAGCTTTTGAAAGAAACCATATTGACGAGACTGGAGGCTGCACTCTCCTATGTATCTGTAAAATGTAAATAGGAAAGGGTAGAGCAATCTTACCTGTTTGTAGTACAGTGACTTCAGTTTTGGCTAAAGGACACTGAGGTACTCACAGCAGTTAAATAACACTGCAGTCACAAAACTGAGTTAGAACATGAATGGCAATCAGCCTTCTCTGATGGCAGAAATAACAGAAGACTTCTCAGGCTATTACAGCCATTACATGTCCAGGGCTCACAGAGGTCAACTGCATCAGTCCAAAAACTCCTGTGGACTTAAAGAGATTTGAAATCAAGCCTTGATATAGATTATCAGAACATGTAGAGACAGCTACAAAATGGCCAGTGGACAACAGCAACCATTGTGTAAATCTCTGATATTCCATTAAAGTTATATTAATTTTTTAGAGGTGCATGAGAGGTTTCTGAAATGTTTCCTTTTAACTACTAAAATAACAAGTGAGAATCAGGTAATAATATCTAGACTCATCATTACTCTAGATTCTTCATGAGTTCTCCTTACTGACTATATGATGTCACTTTGTTCTACTTACCCTTCTCTGCTGTTGTTTTATTTTAATGGTATTTGCATGATTTTGTAGTTATTTATTTTGTAAATTTATCAAGATTTTTGGTATCTTGCTATTTTTAGCATTCTTTGTGAAACAAATGTTATGGATCTCGGTGCAGTATTAAACGAATGGCTGTCTGGGTCATAAAAGCCACTATTCAAAGTGCTAATAATTGGCACCTCAACAAACATTCCCAGCGGAGGCCAAGGACCAAATAGTTTTAGAGATGGAATGACCATCTGCCTCTTCTTGGTGGTTGCTCACGGTTGACTGAGCAATGTCAGGAAAGCTTGTCTGCTTTGCCATTTTTGGGGACAAGTCAAGGATTTCTGTACTACCCATCTGGTACCTGATCGTGGCATTATATTCTTTTTTATTTTTAAGTTAATTTGTCTTCCTCCCCCCATCTCCTCTATGACTAAGAATTTAAATCCCCTACTGCTCAGATTTCTTTAAGTGGCACATTAGATGGTGGAGACAAATGCATGACTGTTTTGTTTCCACAGGTGATGCTAGCTGATGGCCTTCCTCCCTGATGCAGTATGGCCTAGGTGTTTGACATATCCAAGATATGTAAGTAACCAAGAACTTGGTATCTTCCTTTTCTCTACTGTTTTGATATTAATGCTTTGGCACATAAAAAATGCCAACAGATGCCATCAAGTGTAAAGAGACAGGTGGTGTCAGTGCGTCAGAAGAGGGACTTCCTCCAGAAAGATGGCACTTGCTGAGTTATGTAGGCTGCCCATGCAAATCCTTACCCATGTGACATCTCTCTCCTTGTGAGACAGTCCTAATGTCCTTGTGAGCGGGCAAAATGCCATTCTCAGTCCACGAATAGAAATTTATTCTAGGTACTTTATAATAAACAGATTTTAAGTGATAGATTTATAAGCGATGCTTCATTCTTTCATGCTGCACGTGTGTATCACATAGAAATCAACATGGCATAATGGACTGGGTAAAGGTCTGAAAGTTAGACAGCAATTTAATCTTTAATTTGTCACTGCTGTGTGACTTTAGTAAAGTGGCTGCATCTTCAGTTTATCATTCTCATCTTTAAAGAAGTTTCATGGCCAGATTTCCTAAGGCCTTTGTTTTTTATATTATGCAGCTCGCATTCCCACATTAGAACTAGAGCATAGAAGAATATGTCCTCTTACCTCTTCCATAGTTTGTTTCACATTATGACTAGGCAAGCTGTGAGCCTAAATCTTTTCTCTTTGGCATCAAAATCCTTAGATAATAGGATTAATTCTCTGATATGGGTAGACAGCTTAATGAAACATCTAATCCCCAGAAAACACAAAAAAATAGTCTGTTTATTTTTTGCTCTTCGTCACTACTGACGTTTTCTGTAACTCGTTGTTATATTATTCTTCTGGTTTGTTAGCTCACGGCTCTGAAATCCAGGGTGGAAGGTATGGTTCTCACTTTTGGCTCACTTCTGAGTCAAGTGGCCCAACTGCCATCCCTACAACAAACAAGTACAAATGTAGGTGATCATACTTTCATTTTAAACTTCCTGACTGCCAAATCAGTCTTTATAGACTATGTTCTCCTCCTTCTCCTCTCCCCTGAAGGTATCAGTTCTAGGGCTGATCGTATAACCTGTACAGTCTACCCTGTCACTTCAGAGATGGATTCACATGATGGGAATGTGTTTTGACTCGCATAACCAAAAGTGTTACTCACGTGTTCCACTTAACTGAAATGCATCTTTTCACAAGGGAGAGGAGGGCTCATGGCTTTGATTCCAGATGTATGAGCTTCTAGAAATATGACAGCTGAGGTCTGTGGATTAATCCCTTCCTATACTATCTTAGAGCTGTCCTACCAGGCTGTTTGATACCAATGTGTTAAGTGGCCAGAGTGAATTATTTACACACCCCATAACTGAGTGCTCAAATATAGGTCTGCATATTCTATTTGGAACCCAATCTGTTTGCTTGCCATCTTTTACTATCCTCACTTAGTCATTTCCGAGTGCTAGGGGCAAACTCTGTACTCAGTTTTTACGTTCTTTCTTTACAACTACTGATTACTTGAAGCTAAAGGGGAGGTTGCAGGAAATATAATTAATGGCAGAACCTGCCTGATGCAGCTTTTCAAAGAGATAAAGGGCACTTCTCTATTCCTTTCCCAGTGATGCTGTAATCTGTTGCTAAGGCAGTGGCTATGCTGTAACACAGTGTTCTCTCTCTCATTGTATTTATGAGCAGGTGGAGCAGAAATTGCTTGTTTCCCACACAAATAGCTATAGAACAAATGTACCAAAGGAAATGGAGGGAATGTGGAGAAGATCCACAACAAGATTAACAGGAAAATAAAAGAAGTGAGAACATGCCAAATCTGAATAGTAAATATATAAATAAAGCTGATCATTGAGCACCTTCTCAGTGTGAGGCAATCCAATCCATAGAGCATCAGACTAAACGACAAGAAATGATTATTTTGCTCTTAGCTTCTCCACTAGCTTGCTGAATGGTTTTAGCCAAGGTGTTTTTTGGCTCCGTGCCTTGGTTTTTCCATCCATATAGAGGGTTGTTGATTCTCTGTAAAGATTCATGAAAAGATGGTGAAGAAAAATACTGGTTGGCATATGGATTTTACTGTCACAAGAGGTAGGAATTTGGCAAAGTACTGGGAAGAGCTATTACTAAAGATGAGTTCAGAGGGGCGTTAGTAAAAGCAAAAAAAAACTCTCCAAAGGAAAAATGATTCAGTGTGGAGGCTGCTTGTATTTCTGTTTTGTATAATTTTACAAGGCCAAAGAAGAAGAATCCAAGCCCTCTCAAGTCCATTTACATCACTATGCTCTATCTGCAGACGTTGTTACCTTGACATTAATGTACAACCATTCACAGTGCTGGCGTTAGCACAGCACGTTTTGCCATCTATCAGACACATTGCACTGCAGAGGAAAACAAAGGCAGATGAAGTGAGAAGTGGGAGTCATGAATCATTTAAAAAGAAATAGCACACACAGAGCCCACTGCAAAAAGCATGACGGCGTCACCATTCAGAGCCCTGCCAGGGGAGCAGAGGGCAGCCACCACGGCTCAGAGTGGGG
Source organism: Cyrtonyx montezumae (assembly GCF_038088225.1). Classification (NCBI taxonomy): domain Eukaryota; kingdom Metazoa; phylum Chordata; class Aves; order Galliformes; family Odontophoridae; genus Cyrtonyx; species Cyrtonyx montezumae. Next base: position 1,527,616 of record NW_027071948.1, read on the forward strand.
AGAGGGAAGGCACGTGCTTCATGGGGCTGAGACAGCCCCTGCTTCATGAGCCGTCCTCAGAACCTGAAAATAGAACATCTACTGCTCAGTGTACCCATCACACAAGCTGAGTTGATAGGGGTATACTCACACGTGCACACACAAATGTGTGCCCGTGCTGTAGGTGGAGAGAATCCTCTCTTGTGAACCTTTCTTACGTGTTTTGCATATTCTCCGGAGGCCTGATTCTTAATTCAGTCTCCAGGCTTTTACACCAGTATGACTTCAGTGCAGCTACTCTTGATTTACGCTGTTGAAACTGCTAACGTAAAAGGGGGATAAAGCCTTTAATCTGTGGTGAGGGGTACTGTGGTTCCACACACAGATTATATATGTAAAGGTGAAAAAAAGAGAAAGGCGGGTTCAATTACTAGAATGCTCCTGTTTCCCTAGCACACTGTGGAAGCAAAGAGAAAAAAAAAATCAAATCACTTAATGCAAGAAAAAAAAACCACAACAACAACAAAAAAACCAACCTGTCAAGACAACATTTTTAACACTTACACCAGACAAACTGTTGGATTTTAAATTGGCAAACAGTCTGTTATGACAGTCCTTTGATGGAGCAATTCATAGAAAGAAAACTATCAGGAAAACTCCGCTCTGAGCAAGTGGTGCTTCTACTCAAGAAGATGATGCCACTCAAATCTAGATCAAAAAAGAGCCATAGCAATGAAAGACTGGACTCCACAATGAGATTTGTGTGGGTAGAACCAATTGCAGAGTAGAATCTCATGCTTCTTAGCTGTGATGGTGCAAAGAGGTACTGAGCTGTGCTGCGTGTGCCATCAGTTCTACATCTTTTCTGGCTCCTGGCTGACACTGGGGGGAATACAGCAGCTTTCAGCAACCATTGTCTTCTGCCAGAATGCTCCATCCTGCATTCTGGAACCCAGAGGTCTTACTGACATAGCCTTGAATACTGCTGAACTAGTCCAAAGCAGTCAGCATGACACGGAGCTGCTGAAGGCTTCTGTCTCTCCTTGGTGCTGCCTCAGTATGTCCTCTCTAGCGACAGCCTGTGGCTGCCTTCCTCAATCTGTGCACCATGGACTCTGTAGTGCAAGACTTAAGGAGGAATCCTACTTCTTTCAAGCTTTTCCCTTTTCTTAAAATACCTTCAGGTATTTTGGGATTTCATTGGGAAAAATCAGTGTTGCCAATCTTATCCTAATAAAGGCACAAGCCTGTACTTCAAAATCATGAGTGGCATAATCATGACTTTAAAAATAGAACACTTTTTAATAAAGGCTGAGGTATTCAGATGACATTCAAGCAGCTGCATCTTCAAATGAAATAGCACGTATTATGGTATTGCTAATAAAATTTTGAGTACTGGCAACACGGTACTTCATGCAATCACAGTCTTCAGAATTCGTACTCACTACTTGAGTTGCTTTGAGCTGACACATCACATTGCACGTAAGTGCATCTAACGCAGACTCCAGTTTGTGATCTAGTGGTCACCTAGTGGCTGTGACACTCACTCCAGTGTCAGGCTCCAGTTTTGCACGGGTAGCTTTTCTCTTTCGTTCCCAGGCTTTTTGTGTTACCTTGAGGACACTCACCGTTCTGCCTCAGCTGTGGGCCAGCCTGGGACTGAAGGCCACCACTGGGAGGCACATCTTGGTTCTTCAGCTGCATCAGGGCCGTGGCCAGAATGCCACATCTCCCACTGCAGGGCTTGCTAGGAGCACAGAGAACCTTCCCCAAAATGCAGAGAATTTTACAAAATAATACACTGTGCTTCACAGCCCAAGCTTTCAAACAGGAGTAATAGCACTGCCTGATATCACAGAAATGTTCAGAAAATTCAAGATTTTGAAGTACTTTGAGATCTAATCAGAAGTGCTACGAAGTGTTGTTAATTATGGCTAATTTGTTCGTTGACTAGATGAACATAATTTTTAGCACGAGTTTCTCTGATAACAATGATAATGAGAACTGAATAGGTATCTTAATGTGATTTTCTGTGATTGTCAATATGAAATTCACTTGCCACCTATTTCCAGTAAAGTGTGCATAAATTTAGCTATCAGAGCAAGGAATATTCAACTAGAAATATTGGAACAAAAGCCTTAACTAATGCTTATAATCATACTATTTTCTTAATGAGTGACAGGTGCTCTTGTTTATGTGCTGTTCTCACAAGCGCTCCTTTTCCATTCAAGTAGGCTCAATTCACAAAAAAGTGCACTGATGTTGCAGTCAAACAAGTGGTTTAAGAAAAAAAGAACTTCCCAAATTCCTGTTGGGCTCTACTTTTCTCTTCAAACTTTTCTTGGTGCTGAACAGCAGCAAGACTGCTTAAACTTTAAATCACTTAAATGGATGCTACACCTACAGCTGAATGAATTATTCAGTTCCCAGTCACCGTCTGACTTTGATAGGAAGAGGAGGGAGTGTCCCTGAGGGTCTGATTGTATGAGCAGAGGGGGAGGGGAAGGCTAATTAATTACACATTTACAGTGGGGAATACTTAAAAAAATATCCACTTAAGTACTGTTTTTTGTTACATATTGCTGATCACAGCCAAGAGCATGGTATCAAGGCAACCATACTCTTGAAAACTTAACTCTTTGAGGGCCATTAACAGGAGATTGAAATTCAAAAACAATCAACTACAACAAAAGCCCACCACAACAACCGAAAAACAGGGTTATGTTTCATCAGGTAAATGCTTCCTCTAAAGAAAGATTCATCACCTGCTGATGGCAGATTCATTATCGATGCAATTGCAACGTGAATTTCTTTTCTTCTCGGTGTTATTTTCGGAGATTTTCTCTCTGAGAGCAGTGCTGAGCTGGCTGCATCTCCTGGAGCGTTAAGGCAACATGGTAGTATCACCATTGACACCAATGCAAATTATTTTTCTTTTGGCACTGGAAAGATTTGTGCTGCCAAGAGAACTATCTCTAGATTAAGCTTTTTTTAAATACTGTAAACTATTTTGGTAGCAGCAAATTACTGTTGCTTGGTGGTACGTGATCTCTGACTATTTTTAATGCCCGTGTGACAGAGCTGCAGCATTCTCCCAGTGCATACAGTCATTTTCTGAAGGAATCAGGGCCCCTTTTATAGCAAAAGCATTTCCATTCTCTGCACTGCAAACAAGAACTGCACTAGTAATTGATTTTCTCAAATAGCGTTGGAATTATCTCTAATAAAAACCTACCAATTCACCAACAATTTTTAATGACTGCTTTTGTTCCACATTCCCATGTGGGTTTATAATTCCTTGTCATGTTCTGCTCTAAAATTGAACAATAAGGCTGTGTGCTTTCAAAAAAACCTGCTTTATGTCATCCCAGAGTAGGTCGTGGCATAGCATGTGTTTGGGAAGATGGAGATTACTGAATAATGTGCATTTTGAGGTGTTCCCATCTCCAGCAGGCAAAACTAGTTGCAAATCTACTGTTCTAGGTTTGCATCCCTTGCACCAGCCATTGCCATGAGTATCTGGACAGAGATCCACTGTCCAGATATTCCTCTTCAGGCAGAGGAATACCATGTAACTAAGTTACACTGAAAGGAAAATAAGCCCATTAAATTCAAGCAGTTTTAACAAACAAAAAATCAGAAATGTTGCAGCTCTGCTGGAGGGCTGTTAAAATTAACCTCTTCTTGTGCTGAGTTGAACACTGGAGTTCAATGGCCAACTTTTGGAAGGCGATATGGTCTTATTACACAGCAAACTCTTTGACATTCTTTCCCCCGAGTACAGAGGTGCCTCAGCTTAGCATGATTCTTGTCCCTTATTTTTCATCCTCGGTTATTAGTTGCTTAATAATACCAGTGATTCTGGTGAAGGAAGAACTCTGCTCTGGTAACATTCAACACTTGTGTAAAACCCGTTTCCATCTTCTCCCTTTGACTTCCTGTGAAACACTGAAGAAAACAATGCTGACTTGGTTTCCCCACTTGCAAAGCGGAGTCAACAGAATTTACTCAATACTTTTAGCATTATTTTTAATTATCTGTTGTAATAGGACAGGAAGTTTCCATTACTTTGTATTTCAGCAGAGTGGTATCCCATTGAGGATACTAGTTGGGGATAATTATTAACTGGAAAGCCAAATCTATGAACGGAGTGACAAGGTAGGGGTCCTTTCAGTATCTCACATGCACGCTTGACTCCTTTGGTTAAATATTCTGTCACAGACTCTGGGATCCTGGGCAAATGTTGGTGGATAGCATTCTTTCTGTCTGGTTTAAATTGAGTGAGAACAGTCAATCTTTTGGTACTGGGCACAATAGGTAGCAATGTCAATTGAGGTTTTAGGAGATGCTGTATCATAAAAGTTTATAACAATGTTCAGAGTAATTTAGTTCTGGATTAAAATACAGCTGGCAGGAGAGATGGGCAATTACCTACTCTTTAATATAGATAGGGGATGTATTCTTCCTACTGGTTATTATTGTCAATACCTATTATTTCAGAGCTACTGGACATGACCATGCCTCACTATGGCACAGCTTCCACAATGAGGTCACCTGCAGCTTGGAAGTACAGCTGTTTCCCTTGCCTTCATTTTTAATTCATAGGATTGTTGTGTTGTGGGTTTTTTTGTTGTTGGGTTTTTTTTTTTTTGGTTTTTGTTTTTATCTGCTGTTTATTCTGCGAGCCCCTTTTGGGCACATTGATGCCTCCAGCATGCTTTGTATGCCAGGGAATTATGGGTCCAGAGATTCTGCAAATCTGCATCCCAGCCAAAGCCTTTGAAAGCTGCTTCTTTTGAATGCCATGCATTTGGCTCGCACCCCTCCTCTCTCTCTCTCAACCCCCCCCCCCCCTTTTCACTCCCTTCTCTCTCCCACTCTCTTCTTCCCCTTTCCTTTCCTCCTCTCTTCCCCATTTCCACACCTCCTTCCCCTTTCACTCTCCTTCCATCTTTGCCCTGTTGCCCTCCTTCCATTCCCCCCCCTTTCTTTTTCCCTTTTTCTGACCTAGCAGTCCCCTCAGTAACGATGGGAAACTGCTCTGCATAGTGCACTTGGCTGGAGGAGCAGAGGGGTGCTTTTCACTCTGCAAGAGATGAGCTGGAAGCCTTTCTGCATAACGATCAGGAATATTCACTGCAGTCTGCAGCCTAATGTCTGTTAAGATGGTATGCACTTTAAAAATCCCCCCTGAGCACCCTCGGGTTGTCAGACAGCTCGAGAAGGTGTTCTGCCACCCAGCTCCTCCATTAGCACCCTGCGATGCCCACTCATTGCTCCATCAGCGGGGTTTACATCCTTTCCCTTCTAGTTCCCTTTTCCTGACACTCTATTTTATTTTTAAATATTAAAGCTCTCTGGGTTTCCCTCGTAAATCAGCGTGTGAAGTGCTGGTTCCTTGTAGCTGGAGGCTGCTTTCCCCCTCTGATGGACTGTGAGCAGTTTTTCTAAACCCATCTCTTCCTCCCATCTCTCCTCCTGTCGTGTCCCCCGCCCCCCGCCCGAGCGCAGCGAGCTCAGCTGCACATAATGACATCCAATCTGTTCAGGAAAAGAAAAAAACAGGAGGGGGAGAATATTTCCCTTTGATTTATACAGAAGCTGAGTTGGCAGAGAACTCAGCTCGGAGGTGGGTGGAAGGGGAACCAAAAAGCAAATTTGTGATGCATGGGCATACTCTCCCCTGGGGTGGTGGCAGCCAAGGCCGGCGGAGCAGCTCTGCAGGTTCCCTGCCTGCACCCAACAAGGCAACTCCTTCCCTGCGTGCTCCTATCACCATGCAAACACACACCCACAGTCTGGGGTTAATTTAATTTTAAAATTGCATTAGAGATAACACAGGCCAGCTCATTAGCACTAGGCAAAACACGTGGATCCCTGTGTAAACACAGCAAGGTTTCTGCTCTGGGAGAGGGTCCACAACCAAGGGTTTATATCGTGCCAGCATTCAGTCTGAGCTGCCGTCGGTTCTCAGTGAGAAGGATACGATTCAGGTAGGAGGAGTGAGAGGATTAAAGAAAAAGAAAGGAAGAGAAAGAGTCTTATGCTTCAACTGTGTGGTTTTCTGGCAAAAATCATAATATTGGGTCCATTAAGCCCTATTAGTCTATATAACATTAGCACTTTATACCTATATTTTTAGTTCATGGAAGGCAGCATGCAGAAAGAAACCAGGAGCCCTAGTTCTGTATTTGAATGTTTCAGGACTGGTCGTGACACAAGGCCAGCAAGAGGCAGGGGCAGTACTGGCTCCTTAGCATCCTGATCAAGTAGTGCATTTGGACTCAGTGATCTTTTAGGTCCTTTTACAACTGAACTGTTCTAGTTGTCACTGGGACGCAGGTGCTGCACCATTTCATTACCATGCTGGGTGCATTTCATGGGCAGAACAGACAAATACTTAACAAACCCAGCCATAATTTACCATGCATAACTGCAGTGAAAATGATACTGGCTTGTTTTAAAGTTTGCAGTAAGGCACGATGGTGGCAGAAGACAAAGTGCTGCCGACCCCAGGTGTGAATGAGAATGGGTGCCTGTTTTATGGGGAAGTCTCCATCGATTCTGATTGTATGAGTATACTCCAGTTGAAATGCAGCCTAGTCTGAGGGCCACGGGGAGTGATAAACACTGGCAGGCAAACTTGATGTCAACAGCAGAATCCAGATTGCAATAGAAATTAAGTGTGTGTGTCTGTTGTTATTAGAGATTTAACCAGATGACCTGGCAGTAATTAACCAGGAGCTAAATAGAGAAGGTCTGTCTCCCATTGGAGACCCAGCCCTGAAACATAGCCATTCTGAGCACAGGTCTACTGCATACGAGAGCCTGGTGAGATGTGACTGCCAGAGATGGCCTCCAGGGAGCGAGCTGGAGTGTGTGTGTGCCAGGAAGCAATGCGCATTGCAAGGTCGTTTGTGACCCACTGTAAGGAGGTAACACCAGAAATCTTGCTGGCTGGGTTTTTCCTTGGCTCAGACCCATCTGCAGCCACGGAGCCAAGCAAAAATCAGGGCAGTCAGCTTGAGCTAGGCTCATCCATCCACAGCCACTGTCAGAGGTTAAAAGACTGTGCTGAATTGATCAGCAGTGGCTGCTCTGGCACAGGAACACAGTTCCTCTTGCACATGTAATCCTCATGTTTGTCTTCTGAGTGCCTTTGCTCCAAAGGTCCCAGAAAATTCCACTGCATTTCAATAATTAAATTCATAACCTCTGGAAAAATAAATGAGTTTTTTTATTATTATTCTCTAGATAGATCACCAAGGCATGCAAGGTGACATGGTTTTCCTAGGGCACAGAAGACACAGTATGGAAGAGAACACTGACTTTCTGTCTCTGATGAAGTTCAGAAACACGTGTTCAGTTAATTGTGATTTTAATAGTATTTGAAGAGCTGTGGGTCAGAGCCCAAGATCTTGATGACAAGGCAGGTAAACTCAGTTAAGCAGATGTTGTGTGCTTTGTTCTGGACAGTTCAGGGCAGTACATTGTACGCTACTGAAAGGTAGGACAGGGACTGACATAAATCCATGAAGTGATAAATCCATTTTATAGGTTTCATTTAGTTAATAGTATTGGAATCGTAACTAAGGATTCAAAAAGATTCAGAACTGTCATGCTTCTCAGTGCTAAACACAGAGAGAAAGGTGGTCCAACTAGGAGTGCAGTGTAAGATAGAGGGTAGGAAGAGACTCAGAGTTCAAAGCCCTGTCCCTGGGGAATGGGGTCTCACTTCCCTGGGTCTCTAGCCGTGAACACAGCTCCACAGCTTCCCCTAGAAATTCTCCTTTTTGTTTGCCTCGATTTTCTAGCACAGTTTAGTTGGTTCAGAGTGGCTGGGAATGGACACAGCAATAATCCTGGTTCCTTTTGAGAGAGTAGTGGTCTGCAAGCTGAGTTGGTACTTAGTCACAGTTGTTCAGTCTCTGAATACCTCTGTTGCCATTGATGCCACAGTGGACTGACACCTGTCCTGAGGACACTTCATTTGTCCTCCACAGACTCCTGTGGGGACTCAAACCAATCACAGCCAGATGGTCTGTGACCAGAATTGCTGCAAAACTGCATCACTAAGATAATGCCCTTCTATTTTACTTCTCACGAGGGCTAACTAGTCTCAGCACCTGCCTGGATGGTAATTAAAATCTAAACTCTCACCTCCACTCTCAGAACCTCTTCCCCTGAACTAGACTTCAGGCTTCAGCTATCCCCTTCAGTTTCTGGGAGAGAACAAATTAGTTTCCAGCTATTTTATATAGCCTGTGTGTGTGTGTGCTTGCACATCTGAAATAAACAGATAAATATTCTGGTAACTTAATTGTTTCCCTTCCCTTCCTCAGAAGCATCTTGTTGCCATCTCCCTCCAGCAGAACAGTAAGCCAGAATGAAATGTCTGATTCCTGGTTAAGTGCTGTCAGCACAGCAGCTGGGAGAAGAATATCTGAGGGAAATGCACAAGTGCACCAGCATTTACTTATTTCCTAAGGATATTTATATAGGACAGACCTCAGAGCACAAGTGCACTTGATGCTTCTGTCAACTAAGGAGGGGAAATGGGACTCTAAGACAGGCTGCACTGCATGATTCTTGCTCTCAGAGTCCCTTTTAGTTGCTGTGCCTGGACCCCGAGGCTCTGCAAGCTGCTGTGATTCAGTCCCCAAGTTTGACTGCAGCTCAAGGGAGGCAAACAAAAGTGCAACATGCAAGGGTGACACTGTGGTCATTGATTTGATTATTCTGTTAGTTCTCAGGTGCATGATTGCTCAGGACCAGCTGGTCTCATTGAGCCCTAATTTCTGTAACTAGGAAGATAGGAATAAACAGTTTTCAACATAAAATCCAAATTCTGTTAGATGCTCACAATCTCGTAATCACCGTTGGAATGCCTCTCTGCAATTGGTTTTATTGTAAAGAGCCACCAGTGTGCAAGGTGGGCTGATGCCATGGAAGGGAAAGATAAACACCATGAAGTTTGTTTATCTTAGGGTCTTAGGGTTGCTGCTTCCTAAATCTGCACTGACTTCAGTGGAATTCCAGGGAGCTGAAGAGTCCCTCACTTCATTTGCATAGTTCTACTTGAGTAAGTAATTATTTCAGCCAGTGAAATACATCTGATCTCTTGTGATTTTGAAGCTCCAGAACCAATATACTAACCAATTGCAAAGAGCTTCCACTATGTGTAATTGGGCTTCTCATACTTCTTACAGCAAGCACGTTCTCTTCGGGAGATATATTATATCTCTATATTATATATAGAGATATAATATATAGATATAATATAATATATTATATTATATCTGAGCACATAGTGCTGGACTCTGAGAGCCTTCTTCTGCCATTTCCTCAGTGCATGCTCCCAGGCAAGCAATGCTCCCTGTCCATTTCATGGGCTTTCGTGGTTCTCACCACTGTAGTCCCTATCTGTCTCACAGTCTGTAATGTATTCCCCTAATCCTTATTCTTGTCGAGTAGGAGAGCATTGTTCTTTCAGCATTTTAGATAGGAATCTGACACTCAGGAAAGCAAAATCAGTTGGCAGAGCTCATATGGAAAATCTGTGTTGACAAAGGAGAGTGAACACAGTTTTCCCAGCTGCTGCATTAGTGTTGTAATCATTGCAACCAGCTTTCACTGGTCTTTGCTAGGCAGCTCTCACATTTGATGCCAGGGTAGAATTTTGTATAATTTTTTTTTTGTATATTTTATGTTTTCTGAATGCTTCAGATTGCCTGTACCATATTCTCTACAGATAATCGTTTACAACAAAAATGCTGTCCATACATACTGCTAATTATTTATGTTTCAGTTAGATCAGTTTCTTCTTCCCAAAAAGGTTTCTTTTACATGAGAGATACACCTCTACGTGTTTGCAGAGAAGCAGCTCATCTGCCTTCATCTCTTTTCCTAATTGCTTTTTAGAAAAGTTGTAATAGCTAGGACTGCTTCTCGTATCCCTACATGTTTGATGAATTCTGTACAGTTTATGCATATGGACAACTTCAAAGTAGAAAATGTCATAGCCCCCTTTATTCGGTAAGGTTTTTATCTTGTTGACTATTGGAAAAAAACAGGAGCATGATTACATTGTTTATCAGTCCTCTTTTTAGGAGCTAGAACACATGCTACTGTGGAAACAGCACTCCACATCCTACTTGTTTTTTCTTCACAGCTGATGTGCACCAAATTGTTTCTGTAATTGACATAATCTCTATTCTGTTCTCAGTGGATTATTCCCCACCTACAAATATTCTTCATAGGTCTTCATCCATGAAATGACCTGCTATAATACGAGCCGTCCCAGCGAGCCCACTGGAACTGGTACTTACATGAGTAAGCCTTATAGCAATTGATCCCAAGCTATTTAGACTTTAGTCACTTCAGTTACATCGCAGTCCTACAGGGAGGCAGGATGACTGCACACAGCAGAACAAGCTAGGAACATTTGATTCACCATCACAGATTCTGCTGCCCATCTCTGCCTATTTGATTTAAAAATATATACATGCCAAGGGGCTTGATATGTCTCTTGTGCCCCATTTAGCATCTGCTGAGCATCCCAGAGCAGCCTGCAGTGTAACACGAGTCACCGGAGGATAGATTTGATAGAGGGAAAAAAACAAAGCAATTGATACCCTCAGGCTCCAGAAGTCTTCAGACTGATTCCTGCTGACTACAGGCAACAAAGCAATTTATGGCAACATGGTTGAAAGTTTCTTTTATTTCAAAGCTGCTAAACCTTTCCTGGCACATAAAATCACTTTTCATAAGGCAAACCCAGTGAACTTGCTGGGTTCCCCAGGTCTCAGCCCCAGGAAGCTTTTAACCGGTGTCAAAAAAGACATTAAGCACTGGGGAGGAATGAGGGTGACGTGAACCAGAAATTAGGGTTTAACACAGGGCCATGAGGAGCTTAGTAAAGATGAGGCTTTTTTCTTCTTCTTCTTCCCTGCGTGTGTATTTCTTTCCTGTGCCATTTCTGTTTTGCCAGACCCTCAGCATTGCTCTTTCCCTGGAAGTGGCCTGCGATGTCCAATGAATGAAGTGCACTCTGCAGATGGGAGCTGAGCTGTTTGGAAGCGGGTGTTTGGAAAGTGGTAGCCAGATTATTTTATTTTAAGGCTCTATTGCAGCAAAAGGCAGGAAAACAGACAGGGGGAGAGGAGTGAGTGGTTCACTGGCACCGATTGTCTACCACAGCAGGTTCAGCACTGAAATCTGAGTGACTTCTCTCTCCAGATGGTTGGTGGGAGCTGACTACCCAGATCTTTGCATAGCATGCTCCATAATGAAAACGTATGGCATCACTTGCTATCTTTTAAAAGCTTTTTTCTTCAGCCCAAGTATAGCTCACTGTATAATGGATCCTTTCTTTGCCTGATGCGGAAAAAAATGGATATCTGTCATATGCCTAACCAGGGACTCCTACCTAGGAAATCCTTCATTTTGATGAAGACTAGCTCATACTTTTACAACTGCATAAGCCTACAGTAATGTCAGTGTATTCGTACTGTCCTTTTGATGTGCCACTGCTGTTCTCTTCATTCTACTGTCACTGAGGCTTGTTTGTCTTCTAACTCTGGCCATAAAATGATTCTGGAGAACACAGGATTTACACTGATTTAAAAAAAAATCTTAACATCTGACCTCACTGATTCCAGAAAAACAACAGTATAGATTGACCAAGAATATATTTTTGCACCCTCACAAAACAAGTTACTTTATGGAAGGGAAACAGACTTACAGAGGCATGGATTTCAAAATGATGGGTAGCCAACATTTCCATTTCTTACAGGATGCACAGAGGGTCTGCCTTTTCTAGAAGTGCAGTATAATTCACTTGCCCAAGATCACACAATGATTTTGCTCAGAATGAGGAACAGAATTTTAGTCTTTGGAGTTCTGGTGCCCAAACCAAGCTACTTCTCTCAGTGTCATATAACCAAGAAAAATGTTACATGTTTTTTGCTCCCGTATACAATGACCTTGGTTGTGATTTTCTCAACTGTGTCAGATTTTTTTTTCCTATACAAATCATGAGACAAACTTTGGATAATTTGGGTTCTCCCAGTCATCTCCAGGCAAAAAGAAATCTGAGTTCCCAGAGAGCCATTCTCATGCTCTGGATAACCTCAACTTATGCATTACAAGCAAAACGTATAATGTACTGGATTCCCCTTGTTTCTTCCTCTTTTTATTGTGCATCTAAATGTGTCAAGATCTGGGAAATACAATCAATGAGAAGAATATACAGGAAATAAAAGCAACAAACAAAAAAGATTGGTTGAGTCTTGGTGAGGTCTGGAATACAGTTGTTGAAACAAACCACTGGTGACCCTGAAAGATCTGAAGCTAAACAGAATGCTTTCAAGATGGAAATGTGCAACAAAGATGGCAGAGATGAGCTGGTAATGGTCTCATCTTTCCTTTTGTAGGCTTTACTCCAGATGTAGCTTTAAAATAATAGCAGCATGTTGGATGCACAAAAGGACGTGTCTGAGAGTGAGGAAATCTTCATCTGTTCTGAGACCCACAATGTGACTTTGCCTTTCTAAAACTGGATAACTGTATTTTAAAAGATTCAAATTGTTAGAGCTGAAGGCACATTATCAGAGTGATTCAGCTCCCATTCCAGGACTCATAAATACATATCTCTAAGAGCTATTACTTGATGCAAATGTCTGGGATGTGCTATGCAGGTGATACTGTTCTTCCCAGCCTTAAAAATCTATGAGCCTGCAGTGTCCAGATGATCAGCACCCAGAAGCTTCAGATTTTATCAGTTAGCAGAATATGAAAAGGGAAACAGGGTGTAGAGAGGGGATATAAGCTGTAGTTCTCAAGGAGAGATGCGAGGTCTTGAATGTTTGAAAAGCTGGATACTTTTCATGGATGTTAGAATGAAAACAGAAGTTTGGATTCTTTCAGTGTGGATGCTCAAGTTGGTTGAAAATTTTGGCTTTGGTTATTTCATGTTCTAAATGAGGAGAAATCATTGGTTGTTTTTTGTTTTTGTTTTTGTTTATTTGTTTGTTTGGTTGGGTTTTTTTTGGTTTTTTTTTTTGTTTTTTGAAGCCTTTGAAGAAATTCCCATTAAGTGACAAAGTTTGCTACACCCTGTTAGATTAAAAGTTAGTTATTTGAACCATAAAGTCAGTAAGTAGAATGTCCATTATTTTCAGTATTGTTAGACCAGCACAAGGCAGTAGTCAAGCAGGTATTTGCAGCTCGAGGTGGGTTGAAGTCCATCAGCGATTGGATTTTCCAGCTTTTGCGTGCCTGGGCTCTTGAGATCCCTTCGCAGTTCTACCTCTCTTTTTGCTGTTTGAGTTACAAGTTACATCCCTTTCCTGCCCCGATCTTCACAGCAGTGAAACACAAAGTGTACGTGGGTCAGAAGTGGTGTTCCCGAGGCCAGCAGTTTAACATCAATAACGTGGCTGGTGGGCAGAGCTGACCCCCAGCCATCTGCAGGGGACAGCCAGCAGCAGCTGCCGGGCAGAGGCAGCGATGCATGCTGCAGAACTGGGCTGAGGACCTCACAAAGCTCAGCAAAGGGAAGTTCAAATTGTTCCTGCACCTGGGGAAGAATAACCTCAGGCACCAGCACACGCTGGGCTGACTGGCTGCAGAGCAGCTTTGCAGAAAGAACCCTGGGGTTCTGGTGGGCACTGTGCTGACCAGGAGCCAGCAACACATCCTCACTGGAAGGAAAAGCTCGAGTCTCAATGTTAACTTCAATGGCAGTAAGAGAAGGTTCCAAGGTGTCAGAGTGGCAGAAAGCTATTTATCTCATAAGGCTTATGGGCACCTTTTACTGGAATTAACTGTTGGGTTTTTTCCCTTCAGATATTCTCCAGCTTTTGCAAAGGAAACTGCAGTAACAAATCAGATTCTGCAGTAGCACATTTTAAGTCCTGAAGCAAAATTCTGCAGTTTTATAGGGACAGTATAAGAGGGAATGGGGCGGGGGAAGTGGGGTGGGAAGTATTTATAATCCCTTTAATATTTTAAAATTTAATTATTTCCAAATTGGGTTAGTGAGACTGACAAGAATACTGCATCTAAAGCATGGAGCCCAGAGGCAGCATTGGAAAATGAGAGGAGAAATTAATAATAAAAAGAAACCTATTGCTTCAAGGCAGCAGACTGGAACACTGACATTCCATTACTCCGTCTGTCTGCTGAATTCATTTAGCATCTGTGGCCTAAATAGGCTAGTTTTAAAGTGGCATGCTCCAGATTTTATGTTTAGGGCTGTTGGAAGGGGGTGGGGATTGCCAGAGGATTTTTCTTCATCGAAAGCTGCCTCAGGGAAGCACATCAGATTTGTAGTTAATAGGGTAGAATAATGCAAGCCTCTTAGCGGTTGAAGTTAATACAGTATCTTGGAGTGTTTTGTAATGCCTTACAGGTTAGGGTCTGTGTCTAGCATCTGGACAACTGCCATTAGCTTTTGGAGGTCAGTGCTGGAGCAGCACTGCTGAGCCTACTGCTGAGCACAGAACTGAAGCCGTGTCTACATCTGCAAGACATGCCATCAGCCCAGTAGCCATCACTGAAGTGCAGCCACTCCTGGCATCTCTGAACTCAAAGCAATAAAGTCTGGCTTTTCAAACTGCAATCCAAAACACAGCATTGTCCAGCAGCACCACAGTCCTTAACAGACTCTGTTTCAAAAGTGCCACCCACGACCTGCAACGTGCAGTTTCTTCCTTGGGATACTCCTTTTCACTGCTAACTCCATTGACCCTTGTGTGAGTTTTGTAAGATCTGAGATCCAAAGCCTGAGGCAGGCAGGCTGTAGCACTACAGAGGACTTCCACGCACGTACTGGAGGCGAGGTAGATGGCCTGACAGCAGTCTGGAAGGGAAAGAAGAGAATGATTCTCCACTGTCTCCTTGAAACCTACAAGTGTTTCACTTCTGGGCATTTTCTGAAACATCTGGAAACAAGGAGGATAAAAGGTACCAGTGTAACCTCCCAGTAAGATCAATTGTTTAAAGCTTTCTGTGTATTTCTAGTCTTCTTTGGCTTCTTTCCTTAGATCATAGAAACAGATCTGTGAATTTCCTTGGAGTAGAATACAATGTATTCTACATATTCCTACTTCATGCAATAATCTTAGATTGTCTTTTCCCTAATTTGTCATCTTCAGGGCCTTTGTATAAATTATACAGAAAGGAAAACCAGGAATTTTATGAGAAATCATATATAAGCTGTTAAAATTGCCTTTTCTTCCTTGTCATTATAGTTCTTTGCTCTCAGTGTGGATTTTTTCAGAAGTTTTTGTCAAGTGTAATGGAGCTTATCCAGCAGATGGAAGTCATGATAAAGCTCCAAATGATTTTACTGTTGCAGTCTCCCACAAAACATGCTTATTTATTTCAAGCTTTTGGGGTCTTATCCAGCTACCTACAATGTCAAAGACTTGAACTCCCCCTAGCTAGGTGAGCCCCACGGGGCCCTCGGGCCTGATTAACCCAGCATTGGAGAGGATCAGTCCATACATCCTCAACTGTTTAGCTTAGGCACTGCAGTGTGCACATTAGCAGTATGCAGAACATCAAAGTAGGCTCCCACATGGAACCAGATCCTCAGTCAGTCTCCAGGACTATGACAGAAAACAGTATATCATTACGTGGTAGTGAGAAACCCTGAGAATTGGTTTTGGGCCTGGAAAATACGTTCCCCTGCTGCTACTCTTGTTCTGCTTTTAATTTCCTTGCCTTCTTATTGACCAGAGTACTTCAAACCTCTGTAGTACTCATAATAAAGGGCTTAATTAGGTGACAAGAACAGCAGTCAAAGGGCTAAGACCTTTAAAAATGATGGAAAACATTTATAACCCCAAACACAGTACACTTGACATGGTACACTCACAGTTCTTTAAGGATTTATCTCCATTAAAAAGGAAATGTCCTATAGAGTTGCAAGAGAACTTAATTTTAATTATCATTATTTCATAGAATGAGAATTATAGCTATAAGTCATTAGAGATATTTGGTTTTTTTCAGATTCCATTGAATTCTTTCTGCGTTGGGTACGCATCTATTTTTCTAACTCAGTCTTTACTGGTAAGCATCATTCTTTCTTTATCCTGTCACATCTCATCACTGTTTTCCTAAATAATTCCTAATTAGACCTCTACCCCAAATTATCCAAGGCTGTTTGTTGTCTTCTTCTTCATTTTACTTATGTATCTTAATAGCAGCATCTTCCTTATCTGTATTGATAATGAACACTTCAGGGACAATCTATTATTCTGCAATCATATAAAAGCTGGAACAAGAAGACCTACTTCTATTTTTGGTAATCACATTAATATAAATGTTAGAAGTGTGTTTATTGATGATAATAACAATAATATTAGAAAAATCACTGGCTGTTGTGATTTCACTGATCTGTATTTATCTGTGAAACAGCAAAAACAACTACAGAAGTAAACTAAATCTAAATCTTATGTAAACCCTAATAACTGCTGGAACATGTCAGCTTACCATTAGGTGGTGTTTTAATAACTCACATCAGAACATTTGGGCACTTGCATCCTTCGTTAAAACATCAAAAGGAGAGAAGAGGAAAAGAAAGAAAAAGTAAAATGTTATATTCTAAATCCCAGGCATACAAAACTTCACTATGATTTACCCTGCAGTGAGAGGGATCCCATCATCAGCCAAAATATCATTGCCAGAGCATCTCACAGATCCCAGCACAGCCTTACTGCACTGCACATCAATCCAAGAAACCTCTGTGGGGTTGTGACCCCACCAGCTCCTTACTTACCTGAAATCCTATATATACAGGTAGAAATCAAATGTTTAAAAAACGCAGAAATAAGCTGCAAAAACTACCTTTTGAAATAATTCGAACATTAAAATAGCTTATTGAGATAGAAGCGATGATGAAAATGTTTTCCATTACGTTCTTTAAAACTCATCTTTAGTTCAGGTCACTGTTGGCTCCATTCAGTGCTTTGAACGGTTCCGTCTCTTTAAAAGCTTTCCTTTGGGGATCAGCTTAGTTCACTTTTCTGCAGAGAAGCAATGCCCTCCTCCAGGTTGTTTCTTGACTGAAGTAATTGCTGTGACTCCTCAGGTCCCAGACAGCCAACGGCTAATTAGTTCCAATTAAGTTCTCTCACAGGTGCTTCTGAAGTTGCCATTTTGAAGCAGTAGTTTCTCCTGAAAGGTGGGAAAGGCAGCACCAAAGTTCAGAGAAGAGAAATCGTGTGGGATCAGCCCTGCGGTGGCTCTGTTTTTCGTGTGAGCAAGGTATGTTTGAGGAATCCTTTTTTGCTTTCAGAGATGTGGCTGCTCAGCGTGGGCTTTGCTCTCCCTGTGTAAAGTATAAAAGCAGGTAGCAGTCATCTTGGAGCAACTGATGTGTGTGAGTTCTGCTGAAGGGCAGCTCTGGGAGTATGTGGCATTTGGGTTTTACCATGAAGTAAGCCAGAGAGGATTGGTCCCAACAAATTGCTGGCCTTGCCTGGTTCACCTTGTGGTAAGCCTGAAGCCATGTCCTCCTTGAGCAGCCGTGTGCACTAGGTGAACTGAGCTGTGATGAACTTTGAGTTGCCTGAGAACTCCTTGGTTCTGAGCCTGACCCTTTTCTGATGTTGGCTTTCTAATGCTGTGGATGTTGTGTTCTTGGAGCTGTCTCTCATCACTGGATGAACAGAGAGATTGTTTGTATTTAACTTCCTCCTATTGCTTCGCATGGGAGGCAGGAGGGGTTTGCAGAAACATACTGAAGGCATTCTAAGGGGAAAAAGCATATAAATCTGGTCTGTGAAAAGCTTTTAAACAGGTTTTAATGCATTTTCCAATTGTCTATTTCTTTTTGTCTGCCTTTAGTGGTGGTGTCAGTTGTGCCACCTAATTATGTATTGGTATTCTTTATGATAAAAATGCCCAGTTCTGGACTTGCTGGGCGTGATGGATGCTGCTCTCTACATCTTGTTATTGTAGGGCCTGGTGCACCAGATTTCAGTCTGTGGAAATAGTTTGAGCCAAAATAATGCTTTTTATTATAGGCTGTGGAAAATAAGTGTAAGTAAAACACAAGTAGTGTTCATCTCTCCCCAAACTAGTGCCAGCATTGCCTCACCTGTTCCCCTTGCACAGGTGGCACTGAGGCTTGCCTGTTCTTACTGACACAGCTGGGAAGAATTGCTCTCAGTGGCAGTCACTGCAATGGGGTTGTTTAACCCTTGCAATGCAGGAAATCAGATGAAGTGACCCTGAAGGTGCTTTCTAGACTTATCTGTGTATCTAGCAAGCCCCTTTGAGCTCTCAGTAGCTGCTGTAACCACAGCACTTGGTTTAGATACGCAAGCCTTCTGTATGCTGCGTTAGATGACAAGGTGGCTCTGGAAGGAACAGAAAGCTTCATGGCTGTGTATTTCCTGGATTTTAAGTATTCTCTTCTTTTGTCTCTCATAAACTCCACCAAATCATATGTGATAGACACAAAGGAAATCTGAATGTATTTTCCAAAGCTTTAAAGGCAGGGCAAGCTCTGACAGCTGAGCCCCGTTAATCTCAAATGCACTCAGATCCAGGCTTACCTTAGGGGGGAAATGGTCTCAGAGAGCTCAGGAGCTCTGATACAGTCTTGGATGAGGCCTCACCTTGGCCACTTTGTAGATTCATAGCCACTATTTGATTGAATAGTACAATTTTCCATTTTGTGATTATTAAAAATAAAAGAGTTATTAAAAAACTGAATAAACTGTGTGGAAATTTAGGGGTTGTACTTTAATATAGATTGTGCATTAGGTATCCACTGGAAGATCAGCTACACTTCCCTGAGCATCTCGCCTCTGAAGGCGTTCTTCTGTTGGCTATTTAGAAACCTCATCTCATAGATGAGGCTAGTATAACTTCTAGAACATTCGCTATATAGCAATTAGGACTATGTCTTACAGCTGCAATAGTAATGCTGTTACGTGCGTACTTGCAGGGTTCTGCCTTCAATTAAATGCTTCAAATAAGGTAACGTTAACTCCTGCTTAACAAATGGAGAAACAAACGTGGCCATTAAGAAGGATTTGCACAGGGTTACAACAGATGAAAAGCAGGAATAGCATTTAGTTTTCCTGATTCTGTCATGATATTACTCAGACTGTGCTGCTGCATGTCTTCCATTGCAACTGAATATTGGTAGGGTTTCAACAAGTAACTGATGAAACCTCAGACAGCTGTAACCATCAAAGCATTAAAGGGCTTGTTTGCCAAGCAGAAATATGTTTAAACAGCTCGCATTAGATAACTGAGATCAAGCAGGAGTAGCAGATAGGTTGTTAGTAATGATAGATGATAAACATGAATCGACTAAGTAGAGGATATGTTTATGACACGCAATGAAATAGATATCTAGTTTATATGGTGGTTTTTAAGGCAGCAAATTGCTACTAGAAACTGTATTCTATTCTGTCACTCTTGTTTCTGTGTTGTGCTGCCTTCTCATATGGTGTAGTACTGCTATGAGAACGAAAAGGAAGACATATGGAGAATGCAGCTATGTGATCTAACTCTTGGGCTGGAAATTATACAGCACTTTTCCATGTTACTTATATGATTCATTTGATATTACAGGCTTCACTTATATGATTATTTCTACTGACTTTTGGTACTTGATTCAGTTGGTTAAAGACAGATTGAGGAAAGTGGTTCAGTTTGCAGGCTTCTCTTAAAAATGTGGTGTTCTACCATCTTTGCTAGTGTGTTATGCCAAGCACAAGCTTTGCTCAGGCAAGGATAAGCATGTTTTGAATAGAACTGTGTGCAACACTTCATCCCGTACATATGTGCTATATCCTAACAAAAAAAAAATTGCTTTAATAACTGGGGGAATATTTATTACTTTCCCTCTTCTATCTATGAATGTAGGATTTGATTGTTAGCATTCAAATGTATAGGCCTCAGTGGCAAAGGAAACAGAACTATTCTTCAAAGGGGGGGATGGGGTGGGGAGGGAAGAAGGAACCTCTTAATATAGGAATATTGTGATTTAAGACACCCCATATATCACAGTTTACTATTAGCCCAAAATAAAAATATTTTCCCAATTTTTCTTTTTTTTTTTTTTTTTTTAATCCAGGAATATCTCTTTCTAGGGATATAACTCAGCTCCTTCTCCTCTTGAATGTGTGTAGATTTTCAGCCTTAAACCTATCACTTTCCTCAGACTGCAAAATTCTAACTTTGTATTCAGGCCAGTGCCATTTTGTGAATAAAGTGCCACACTTTCTGTGGGAGGAAGAAGACAGAAAAAATGTTGTGGCAGGTGGCTTAAAATAAATAAGAATAAAACAAGCTGTGTTTGAAACTGCTTGTAGCTTTGAAATGTTCGAAGCAGTCCCTGCAAACCAGGGTTGCTGTGGAGAATGCTTGTGAGAAGGTCAGTTGCAATCATCATATGGTTTTGCAATTTATTTGTTTTTTTTAACCTGGATATTATTACCAACAACACAATGTGTGTGCATTTACATCTTCAGTGTATAGTGATACTCAAACTAGCCTCTGAATACCTCACCAAGCCTCTAATTGTAAATCCAGAAACAGGGTACGTATCATGGGCCTGTGTGTTGAATATAATGCACCCGAGACCAGAATTTGGCCTTAAAGCTGCAGTCTTACTTAAGTTTTGCTCTGCTTGGATTATAATTTTAGTAATGTGAGTAAGAAACAGTGCAGATGCTAACCAGATGTTAATATCAAACTAGTTCAGCATGTTTCCATGTCATAACTACAGCGTTACTATGGTGATAACAGATTCACTAGAGGTTTCATTTAATAAAGCAGGAGTGCATGTTATATCTATACAGTTACCATAGTTTTAGTAACAGTTGTGCTGCTTTTGACTCATTTGATGGTGTTGCCACTGAGCTTTTAGTTTCCCTTGTAAATCTACTTCTTTAGGGGTAAATTTGCTCTGTAAGCAGGTTCTAGTATATTGCTTTGAATGACCTCTATTCTCTTGTATGACCAAAAAGGAATAGTTTTGAATATGAACTGAAGCTTAGAGGTGTTATTCTTTTTTATTTTATTAATGCTGCATTTGACTTCAACTGTAATGATACTTGGGCCAACTGCCCAAGGCTTCTCAGGAATGCCTGGAAAGGTAGGATAGGGGAAGAATCTAAACTGGCTATCAGATGAGATCATCTGTATTTGCAAGTGGCACAAAAGGGTGCTCAGTTTTACTGCCACCCATCCAAGGATCCAGGAAATACATTTGCGTGTTGTTATTTTAAGCTAATAGATTGCAGATATTTAGGGCCAAGTTTGGAATTACCAACTTGGTGGTGTTGGTCTGAATGTGCACCAGGAGATCCACCTACATTTAATTGTTGCATTTTGGTTCCCATCTCCTTTACCCTGGGCTCAAACTAATTGTTTACAGATCTATAGGACAGTGAGCATCGCTGTGAGAGGAAAAATCAACTGTGTTTTCACTTGCAGCACTCAGTAGAAGACACAGGGAAAGCTGGGTCCAAATTCGGTCAGTTTCTTCACTGATCTCAGTCCAACTATCCCTTTTCTAAGTAGCAGAAAGCTTTGTAGCTTTTTATGGCACCAAATCTTAACCCTCTAGTTCCGTTTACACTGTTGTCCCACATAACTGGGCAGCATGCAGGTCAGAACTGGGAACTCATCTATTTTCTGAGACCAACATGAGCTTTTGGCTTTTTTTTTCTTAATAGAAGTAATAATAACAATAATTAATAACTATAATGATAGTGATAACCTTCCAGCTGAACACGTGCAATTTGTATTGCCTCAGCATTATTCCCAGGCACAGCCTCATTGATATGCAGAGTGCTGCCACGTCTGTCACTGCTCTGTGCACTTTGGGTCTGGAATCCTTGGGGAGCCTCACAGCTGTCAAATTGACTTCCATCATTTCTCTCCGAGCTGAGAGACAAATTATCCAGCCAGCCATCAGCGCAGACTTCACAATCTAAGTGATAAAACACCGCATCCCGGGTCAGACAAAGTTCGTCCTGTGAGGACGGGAGCCGGGCTGGCAGCATCGATGCCGTTTGCTTTTCGGTGCCCCTTCCTTTATTCTTCAGGAGCGTTAATAAATCAATAAAAAGCAATTTGTGGTTGGATGTGCTGGCAGCGCTGCCGCTCCGCGCCTTCCCCGCCGAGGGACGGCCGCCAGGGGGCGCCACTGAGGCGGGCACGGAGCCCCGGCTCCATCCCGGCTCCATCCCGGCTCCATCCCGGCTCCATCCCGGCTCCATCCCGGCTCCATCCCGGCTCCATCCCGGCTCCATCCCGGCTCCATCCCGGCTCCATCCCGGCTGTGCTGGGCAGCCCGCAGCCCAGGCAGGCTGAGCAGTGTGAAAAAGCCAGCGCTTCTAAAGCGGAGGTTGCTGGTGTGGCTTAATATGAGGTAGGGATCCTGAAGCCCTTTCAAGCAAAGTCTCCAGCGTAATTCTTTCGTGCCTGTCCCCTTCCTCCTCAAAGGTCTCCCTGGTTGAGTTCCAGGAAAACAGGCATCTCCATGTCCCTGCTGATGAGATCGCAGTTTCTAACAGCAGCTGCACTGGGGATGACAGTAGGTGCCACTGAGCAAGCTCCCCTAACCCAGGGATTGTGCTTTTCCCTAATCACCAGTGAGGTAAGGGGTTGACCTGGAGTGAAGGCATCTAGCAAAAAAACCAGCACTTCCTGGTAGTCTTCACTGTCAAAGTAGCTCAAATTACACAAAACGTTCAAGTCCAAGTTTCATGATGATTTTATGGTTGATTTGTTCATTCTGGAATTGATTGCTGTTCCACCTTTTGGTTTTCTGTGCAGTGTATGGTTATCAAGAGTTTTTGGTAAAGTATTTTGCGTTTGACATCAGCATGCTGGAAGCTAAACAACAGTCTACGTTATTTCTTCCCAGCTCTCTGAAGTTGGTTGGTATTGGTATCAGGTCTGAAGTGCCTCATGTGGTTTTTCACTTATTCTGTCACCTCAGTTCTTAGTTACAGCTGCCATATGGAGTACAAACTGGCCATTGCTTTTAGCAACCTGTATCTCATCCTTCCCCCACCTTCCTGTTAGGCATCCATGAGTGCCGATAGTAGTGGGTACTTCTGCCACTTCCAAATTACAGTTTGATGGCATCAGACAGGCTCACAAACTATTAAAACATCATAAAGGTTGGAAAATGACGTGTGATGTTGCATAAGCAAGCATATAGAAAAAGAAAACCCCACCTAGGCATTCCCAAATCAAGAGAGCACCTTTAAAAGTTTCCTTTAAATTTGCCTAAAATGCTTGAATAGGAGGAGAGATGCATGAGTCATTCTCTCTCTGTCTCTCTCTAGAACAGGAAAGCTAGCAGAGGGTGGAGGCAAGTCAGCACACAGTGTGGTACGCTTTAAAATACCAGCTAAAATGACTAGGCTGAAGAAGTAGGAGGACTGATATTAGTCACACGCTATTACACAGTTCAGAAGATAAAAGACAGAAGGGATTACCGGACAGGCAGATGCCACTTGGCCCAACATTTTTACAACGTGAATTTCTCAATTCTTTCTTCAGAAAGCCTCCTTTTGCCTTAGGTTGTGAGTGAGGTTGGTTATCTTGGCCACACAGAGTGAGTGGTCAAGTTTACCACATAGTATCAGCAACTTGCACCTGTGGTCATTGTACTCAAGCCCTTTGCTCCTTGCCTCGCTGGAAAAGTACAGCAGTTGTTTCCATATTCCTGGTCCTTGTGAGTTAGTATGGAGGGTGAGCATCTGTGCAGGAAGAGCCAAGATCACAGAGAGATGTGTGATACGATTTCCTTCCGTGCTGCGAGCAATTCAGTGTTAGCTGTTTATCTGCACAGTGAAATAATATATTCTGCTTTTCTCAGGCCCTGTTCTTTCACCATTCTTGGCATTTACAAGGTTATACAGAGTTGGCTTACCTTGCAGAGAATTAGACTGCATTTTTTCTGGTGACCGCAATACACGTGTCAAGAACTTAGATTTAAGCAATACATCACACCTTGTGATTGCAGAGAAATTAACCTGGTTCAAGAAAAAGGACAGCTGAATGTTCAGTTATAAAGGAAGAAAACCTCCAAAGCAGCTGAAAGCTTTTTGGGCCATCTGGAGTCCATTTAAAGTCACAGGAGTCTAACATGTTTAATATTTACTTTTCTTCAGTGTCTGCAACTGGAGGATTTTGAAGTGCTTTGCAAACCTGATTTCACCTCTGCATGCTCATCTTGCTCCCTCAATGCACGTGAAGCTATTATTAAATCTGTTTTATATGCAGAGATCAGGGTAAGGGGACAGGCAGAATTGGAGAGAAATAGCTGGTATCACAGCCATGATTTGAGCTCAGGATTTATCTGGGTGAGTTCATCTGAGCTGCTTGTCTGTGTTACCATTCAACACATTGCTAAAAATCCTGAATCCACAGAAATGTGGATGACACAGCCTGAGATTGTCTTGTCCTGCTGTATGGCTGAGATGCTTCCAAATGCCTGCAGGGCTCCGTGCTCGTCCCATCTTTCCTGCACCACTGTGATCCATTTTCAATTGCTTTTGCATCTAAACTGTGCCTGTTGCAGGACAGCTGAGCTGAGCAGGGCTGGAGGTGGGGCCTTTTTGAGATGAGTCTTAAACCAATACAAGACAGGAAGGGGATCCCAGTCTTCCTAGGTCTTGGTGTAGTTATGTCCATCTGCTTACTGGTTTTATTCAGAGATGAGGAGAATTTTGTGCTTGGATAAATCGTCCTTGATAGATACAGCTTGGGCCTGTGGAGGCTTGCAGGATCTGGTCCCTTTATGTAGCTCAGGTTTAACAGAAGGTGTTTCATTAAATAGCCCAGATCTTGTCTCTGTGCTATACTGCTTTATCTCTCTGTAGTACAGCTGATAATCTTATATATCACATTCACCCAAGCCAAAAATAAAACCTGCAACAGACCTTCCCAGTTGTCTGTGACTATCTAAGAAATACTTCCATCAGTCCTGTGAGCTGTTTCGGATTTATTCTTACACAGATTTTGGCCTGTTCAACGTGCAAGTGTTTTCCCAGTACCGCTGCTAGAGAAATATTATAGGTAGTAGTAGCAAGCTGCAGTACTTGTTTTCTTTAAAAAGACAAAAAATAATTGTTATCATTTTCTGTAAGATTCTGAAATTAATTACTAGCATTGTACCATTCCTGTGCCCTAATTGGATGTCTGGCAGGTGTATCAACTGTCAAGAGTTCTCAAGTGAGTAAAAAAACAGTACTGAAGCTTATGAAAGATTCTATATGTGCACTGTATCAGTTAGTGTTGTTCACTTGGTGGAATATCCAGAGTAGTTCACCCTTTCTGCTTGATAACATGCTGTGTAGGTTGGTCATGGCTTGGTGAAAACTTCACTTCTTGGTGAAACTGAGTACGTCTGTTTGCTGTTCTGATTGATCTTCTTTCGATCTGAACCATCCGGCCCTTTTGTTTCAAAGAAAGCTCAGTTTTCCTATTGTTGCACCAATTCTGCAGCCTGGAGCAAGAGAAGCAGGCACGTGCGTTCTCAGCTGATACTGTGAAGGCTGTCTCTCTTGTCAGTCCTTGACTCCTGTACAGGGGCAGTAATCCAGGCTGCAGTGCTCTGGGTTCCCTCAGTTTATCAGAGTTTTATTTAAAAGTGCAGAAGATAGCATGCTGTTTTCTTGCTGTTTCTTTCACGAAGCTTTCCTCGCAGTGTTTGGAATGGCAGCTTTGTTACTCGTTTTGAAATACATTTTCCTTTTCTCTGCGCGGAAAATGTTCCCAGCTTCTCAATTTCACAAGCTGTTTTTAAAGGCAAAACCAAAAACGTTTGGATGCCAAGAGAAGTGCACCCAGCAGTATAAGAAAAGTTAGTTAATGTGTTAGCTGGGATGTACCCATTCGTGTGCAGAACCAAGGTCAGTGATTCAGCAGGGAGGTCACACAGCCTTCAGGAGGAAGCAAGGAGAACTGGTTTAAGTGCATTTCTTTAAGGAGTTACTTTTGTCTTACAGTATTCTGAGCTGAGATTTGTGTGGTTTGTCTCTGGTTCTGCATGTTCTGTAAATCTCTCATGAAAACAACTTAGTGAGCACTGTTGTATGCTCAGCGTGTTTCCAGCACTAATCCATGCAGGTGGTGCTGGGGAGCTCTGCTGAGCTTTCCCTGCAGTCAGTGACCAGGTGCTTCTCTGGATGCTATTCTTAGCATCTTATTTCCTAACCAGACATAAAATAGGTCACTTTGGGTCTTTGAATTCTATAGTGGATCTGTACAGGTGACCTCACAGCAGCATCCTACAGTCTGCCATGGTGGGTTGGAGCAGCAACAATTTCTTCACAGCATGAACTTGCCACTGCCCTGCCTGGTTTGCTTTGAAGTAGGTCAAGCCTATGAACTGCTAAGGCTCTGCAGACCACTCGTGTATTTTATCATTCTGGCCCCCGTAATGTGGAGTACAGAGATCACCTGCTTCATTCTGTCTGAGCAGTAGTGGCCTCCAGGCAGAAAACACAGTGCACGTTGGGTCAAAATCAGAGTACCTCTCTGCAGCATCATGCTTCAGCTGCCAGTGGAAGTGATTTTTATTTTAAGTCAGTAAATGTTGGATCCTTTATTTTGTCTTCTGCGTGCACTTGTGTGTGCACAATTTTTGGTCTCAGACATAACTTGGGGAGGAAATACAGCAATTTTCAGCAAAAGTTACTCAGATTCGTTCTGTACAATGTACAGAATTTAAACTAAGGCTGTTTTAGAGATGATGTTCTGTATCTTCTTGTGTCTGGCAGGCTTCTGAACCTTGACCACAACATCTATTTATACACTGTGCATGTGTTTCTGAGGTAGTGATAATATTATTGTGTAACTGTTTTTTATTGTGGGTTTGGGTTCTCACATCCCCAAAGGCTTCGGTGGTGCTATGTACAGTTATTTGAAATCATTGTCCAGATGTCCAATAGACGATGAATAGAAATACAAAAGCACTAGAAAACTTTTATTTTTTTTTCTCTTTTCCATTTCCTTGATGTTTCATGGTTTGGCAAAGACCTTTCTATTTTTCCCTTTGAGTTGCTACCACACAGCTTTTACGTAGACCTCTTTGGAACTGTTCTTTGATTTCTAGGCTATTTAAGCCAAATTCCTATTCATTTTTTCCTGGCAGCAGCTACTTCACAGCAAGTACATTAATTACAATTTGTGCTTGTCAAAGACTGTGCCTTCAATTTTTGTGTTAGCAGAATCAATCTTTTTCTCCAACCCAACCATGCAATCGCAGTGCAGCCACAGAGGCAGCGTGCATGTTAAGATGCAGAGAACAAAGTGTCACCGTGGGAGCATCAGTGTAAGCCTCACTGTGCTGGAATGTCCTTACACAGGCGTGCAATTGGCAGTAGTGCAGTTCACCAATGTCTGCCTTATTGAACAGATCTGAGAAGTTACTGCTTTGTGCTTTAAACTGTACAAAGTGAAATAGAGTTCTCCCAGGTGCTTGCTATCAGACCCACGTGCCACATGCAAAGTTTTGCACCCTGTACAACAGTTGGAATGGAAGAGTGCTGCCCTCGAATTGGTGATCGTTCTAACACTGCCAAACTTCTCAAAATCCAAATGTGCCCTTTTTACACCTTTTTGTGCTTTTTCCTTTTTTTTTTTTTAATTCATATCTTGCTTAATACAAGCATTGTATTAAGTGTAAGCGTTGACAAGTGGACAAGCATCCACTTTAAGCAAGCAACCCAAAGGAAATCTGTAGGGCAAAATCCCTCTGTAGTTACATCCCGGGGTCTTCGTGGAGTGTCTGCCACTGCCATTTTTTTGTTCCTTTTTAAATAAAGACTTGGTTTTCATGTCTCTGAGCTGGATTTTTAAGCTGGTGAAAACAAAGTGTGCCTACTGTTTTGTTTCATCATTATTCTTAGCAAGAGAAAGCTTATTTTCCTGCTAAAACAGGTATTCTCAAGTTTCAGAACTGAGTGTTGGATGAGAACCCTAAAACTGCATGGACTACTTTGTCACTGATACGGATGGGAATGTGTCCCAAGATGCTGGGCAGCTGGTCTCTTCCTTTATTAACCACACAGCAGAATTAGCTGTTGCACAGTCTGTCATTGCATGCATTTTTAAGGACGGTATATAAAATTTTCTCTGTTTTACTGACTGAGGAAGTTAAGACCTAAAGAACGGAAGTGATTATTCACAGAGACGGAGAGGATATTTAGCCCCAGATTCTATATAATAGACCATGCAGAGCATGTAACAGGCCCTGAAATAACCATCACATTTCAGATGTGCATGTGTTGCTTTCCATTCCAAAGAAAGAAAATATCCATTGCTTTTTTTCTTGACCAACTGTCCTTCCCCTCTTTTTTTTTTTTTGTTTCCAGCTCATATCTTGAAGTCACAAGTGATAATGCAGATGATTTGTTACCAGCAAAATTTTGGTAAATCACTTAAACATCAGACTTTACCATAAGTCATCTGGTCGGTGGTCTGGCTGTAAGGTCTTCCTTACCAATTAGTCACAGTGGAGCAGGACATTGCCACTGAGCACTTGTGGTAGCAGGTGAAATCAGGGAGCTGAGCCCACTACAAGGAAGGTGCTAGGAAAATGGTGTCACTGGAGCCAGGAACACAGAACCCCCATTATTTGCTCTTTAATTTCAGGTCTCAGCCCCCTTCTTTGAAACTGCAGCTACCAGCACTCTGCGAAGGACTGAGAACGTGGCCACAACAGCAGGACTTGTCCCTGTTGGTGTTCTGATGCAAAACACTGATGGGGATGCATCTTAAAACAGCTTAGCTCAGCAGCTGTATGAATTCAGTCTCTTCTGAAACCTCTTGCATCCTTAGAGCCCTTACACAGCATGAGGACACTGAGCCAAATGCTGACAGGTCTCTTGGGAAGTTTGTGTCTTCTCTGTTTGTGTGACTTGACTAAGTTCAGCAGACTTGGTCTTGTCAGACTAAAGCCAGCTGTGATGGGTATATGCTGAGGTCAGGGAGAGCTGCCTGTACCTGGTGGCCTTCTGAGCTTAGTCTGCTGAATTCGGGGTAAGTTTTCTGGGATTCTGGAATCATCCATGCTTTCAGTCCATGGGTACTAAAGTGGGCAACATCAGTAAGCATAGCAATGGTTAAGAAGTCATCTTCCCATGTGCTGTAAATCAAGACTGCCACAGTCAAAGTCAGAAAATGGGATGGCTGGAGGAGGGGGGAGAAGCAGAAAGCTTGGGGGTCTTGCAGCTGTTTTCACATCTTCTCTCAAGCAGAATTTCTTCAATTAGAAGCAAGGATTTTATGCAGGAAAAGTTGGAAGAAATCAGATTGCACAAATGCTTTTTTTTTCCCAGGAGCTGCCATAAGTTGCATTATTGAGTGTTATTTTATTCCTCTTTTCTCTCTCTCTACGGAACTGCAAAAGTGACAGTGCTTTAAATGGAAAGATTTGCAGCAAGCCATCAGTCATTGTGCACGGAGGATATATCTCCTGGTTTAGTCTTGCTCTTGCTTCCATAAATCAGCATAGCTAAAATATTTGTGGTTGTCTGTAGGAGATTTATGCAGGTGGGAGATTAGAGTCAGTCTGTCATTTTTGTGGGGGAAGTGAGAGATGGAACGGGCTGGGGAATGCTGGCTTGCAGGAAGGAAGGATTTATAATAATGTCAGTGGATATTTAGAGGTTCCATGGAGACAATTAGCAAAAAGTGTATGTATGTCTCCGTGTGTACGTGTCTACACATCTGATTTGGAAGCAGTTGTTTCTCTCTATCATTTTTGAGTTAATCTAGTTGGAGAGTGACATTATATGGAGGCATTCTTCTTCTCAGATCTACGGTCAGTCTGACTGGAGTATGTGTCGTGGTTTTTCTTACCTCTGAAGTGCTGTGTATGTGGCTTATGCCTTGCTTTTGTTAGCATATGATTATCTTGCAAATGGGCTGCATTAGTAATTGTCAGGTTGAAAAGTTCTTACAGACTGTCTCTTGTCACGCAGTAATTGGATGTAAGCTGTGTTGCCATTGCTAATAATCACAACCCAGTGAGCTCTGAGTAGAGGGTGAGGATGAAGGAGGGATACATATTCCCATATTGGCAGCAAAATTCAGGTCAGCCTTTCAGGTGGTTACAACACTGTGTGACTCTGCTGACCCTAATGATGCTTTGCTAGTCCACAGCAGTTACGAGTGCAGCCCACTGACTTCACTGGAGATGCACTGATTTACACAAGCTGACATCCCAGTGCTTTATTTCTGTGCAGCAGAAGTGGCCCACCTGGGGTGCTAAGGGTCTGTCCCCCTGGCCTCTCCTGTTAGTCATTCCTGTGTTAGCTGTCTGAAGGTCATCACTGCAGCCTCTATTTCTCCTCATCGCTAATGAGGTCTACCTTGTTGCCAAGTTCTTGCCAGGTTAGGCAAAGCTCAGTGGGCAGGGGTGGGCTCTGCAGAGCCCCAGCACCTTGTAAAGAGATTCTGGAAATCTTAAAAGTTTGT
The DNA here is from genome assembly GCF_038088225.1 of Cyrtonyx montezumae. Lineage (NCBI taxonomy): Eukaryota > Metazoa > Chordata > Aves > Galliformes > Odontophoridae > Cyrtonyx > Cyrtonyx montezumae. The sequence goes on from NW_027071948.1 coordinate 1,558,075, forward strand.
AAAATATAATGTTCAGAAATTCTCTAGACTTCTCACTCTTTTATAGAAAAAGTGGGTTTCTGATTTTCGTTTTGTGTCCTCTGATTCCTGCTCTTTCTTTTTGTTGTTGGTGGTGGTGGTGGTCTCAGTTTCTTCAGTTTGAGCTGTAATTCCACACAAGCGGTCCCCAGCAGCTGGCCTGCCTTCAGAGCATAGCCCAGGGAGTGCTGTGCCATCCCAGCACACGTTCTGCATGGTTCTGTCCTGAATGCTTTTCTTTAGGATTTGAGGAAGGAGCAAACTCCACCTTCAGAACTCCCCAGAGCAGCTCACCGAGCAGTGCCAGATCTGGCACTAGGTGAGAAGGTGTCCCCTAGCATGCTGAACCAAATGAATATCTCCAGTGCTTTAATAGTAGAAGAGGGATATCTCGGTAGTAGTATTTAGGAATAATAACAATTAAAAAAGAAAAACAAACACAGAAGGAAATACTAACTACTTTATTGAAGTAGCATTGCTATGCTGTGTCACTATTGAGTGTACTACTAAACATAAGTACAAATAATGCTCAGGAATGTGTGTAATATGTAATAAGAAGGTACTGGTGGTTAGATCAGACTTTTCCTGTTAGCTGTCTTTGCCAAGACCCTATAAATCTTTGCAGTTGTAGAGACAGCCTAAAAAAGCTGCTAACGTTTTCAACTACGGAGCATAACACTGAATAAGGATAGCTGAAAATTTTCTGTCAAAACTGTGTTTAATGGAAAGTGGAGTTTTGATAAAATAGCATTTTCACCAAAAATATCTGCTTTCCATGGAGAATGTTAGTTCTTCAGTATAATATTTTGACAGAAAATTTAAAATCTTGGGCTGAAATACGTACAGCTGTTCAAGTCCGTCTAGTGCCATTCATACTTCCTCACCTCTTCAGATCTGAGGTATTTTGCCAACTCGGATTTCTAACATTGTGACACTTGGGATTTTTCTTCATGCCCATCTCCAGAGTCATGACACGGGTCCTTTAGCTCTCCTTCTTGGAACACTGAGTTCCTATGGCTTCTGGTCTTAGAGAAGGAAATGCTTGAAAATGCAAGGAGCTGGAAATCTGAGGAAGCAAATGAAAGATTCATTTTCCTGTTTCAGATAACTCTCGAGATCTTTAAGCTATTTAAAAAATATATATTTTTTCTGCATGGAAAGTGTTTCACAGTCTGACTAAAGATTTTGAATAACTTGAAGTTGGCAGTGCTTTCACACACGAATTAGTTAAGAGAGTGCTGGACTGGGGCTGCAGAAGCTGGGATATGTCAGGGATCACTGCTGGTTTATCCTGTGACGTCTGGCACAGCGTTTCCTCCGCTCCCTGTTCTGTTCAGTCAGTGGTTTAGAGTCCCTCTAAGGATTCTGTTGTCGTTGTGCCAGGCCCTGGTTCACCTGTTCTGATGGTGGTATTAGTTTTAGGTCATTTAACACATGTTGCTCTCTGTGATGACTAAATTAAATCGAGATAAGAGCTGCTGTACTGGGTCAGGCAGAAGGTTTGTCTCGCCTAATATCCTGCCTCAGGGAGCTGCCAGCATGGTGTCCCCAGGAAAAGAGGATGAGAACAGCCCAAATGCTGTAGTGCTCCCAGTTTCTTGAGCCAAAAGTGCAGCTATTTCCGATGCTATTTATTTTTTCTGATGCTTTTTGAATTTTAGCATCCACAATGTGCTGTGACAGGGAGTTTCAGTTCACTTAACTGTTTTCTGCATGGGAATTGTTCTGTTCTTTATCTATCCTTTCTCCATTTTCTGTACCTCTCCCAGTCTTGTTGTTTTCTTACTTTATTTTTTTAATGGGGAGTGGATAGTACTGATTGAGAAATTGGACGTAGTAATAAGTGACACAGCACTTTGTTTTCCTTTACTGGTGATTGCATTTCTGAACGTTGTCAATGGTTTTATGATGATGATTTAATGGAACTTTTTATTTGTTACGAACCTAAGATGTAGCTGCATGGCAGCTGGAATTGGTTTGTCTCTATGTGTTAAGATTACACCTTTGTTGTACAGATCAAAAGAGACAAAGAGGGTGAAAGAGGTGAAAAGGAGGGAAAGAGAAGCCTCAGAGACCTGTGGGCAGACGTGTTGCTGTGGTTGTGCTTTCACTAGCAGAGGCACTTTGACGTTCTTCATCATAGTTCGTATTAATTCATGCTTTAAGATCTCTTTTAAATTCCAGAGTTAAAATCTTCTGCCAGTGGTGTTTGCATTTCATCTACAAGCTGTCTTTCTTAAGTACTGTGCTTGTCATTGTTCATTCCAGGATAATAGTACGTAGAATGAGGGTGTCAAGAAGCTGTCTGATGAACATACAGCTTTCTGGCAAGTGAGAAAAGTGCTTGTTCCAAACTGGACCCAAGTTCCCATTTTGGCAGTATTGTTACTTGTTCATTTCTGCATTAGTTAAGCCTTTCTTTTTTATGTTGCGTTGGGTTCTTTGTTCAGAAGATAATGTCCAAGTAGCAAAACATTATTCTAGTAAGCATCTGGAAATCTTAGACTGTGTCCATGCTAGTAAAATCAGGGATGCCTGGGAATGTTCTCAGGAATGTTCTTCAAATGTGCAATACGATACTGTACTACTGAAGAGATGGAATGTATTTGGCAGAACTTCGGCCCGTGCCAGCTCGTGTTTTTCCAAACTGTTCCCAGGTATGGTTCAGAGTGGGAAACCATTCCCAACAAGCAGCTTGTCTGCAGGCACCCTGTGTCAGAGAGTTTCCTGATACAGACAGGAGCCATTCACTGTCAGCTGCCCCTAATGTTTGGGAACGTTCCCACACACATTTAATTTATTAGTGGAAGTATCTGTTACGCTGAGTTAGAATCTGGCTCCCCCCTCACCCCCACCCCCTTTTGTGTGTCATCTTCTTAAAGATCATGCTAGTACCACTGAACAGATTCCAGGAAGTTGTTTACATGATGTTTATTTTAAATTATGTTCCAGTGGGTGTCACTGCAGTTGATTCCATGCTCAGTAATTTCCTTTTAATCAAACAGAATATGTCGATTAAAAATGGTGTTTATGGGCATGAACTTTATGCAGCAGTGTGTGTGAATACGCAGTAAACTTCTGAACAGTTTTCATTATGTCGTGTTGCATTGGCTGTAAAGAAGGATCAAAGACGTATTTCAGAACAGCTTTTGTATGTAGTAGGAAGTTCCCACCCCAAAATAGTACGGTTCAAAGAGGTAACCCAACTAAAGAAACACTTTAGATTTGTTCTTATTTACTTGAGGGTCCAGGAATAGTGGCTAGTGTAAAATCCAGGCACTTCTGGCGTCAAATAATTCAAAACTTAATTGAACAGCTAATAGGACTCAGACATGAACGGTTTCATCTTTGGTTCCAGGGTGGGAATTCAGGTGTTGTCTCCATGCTAATTTCTGACATCTTAAACAGAGAAGTGGCTGTAAATGGGCCCAAGTGATTCTGGTGAGCATCTGAGCATTGCTACTGTACAGTGCCAGTAATAGGGCAAAGCTGCAAAGTGAAATAGAAGATAGAAATGCTCAAATGATGGGAGCTGCATGCTTGCAGGAGGATTTCCTCCCTGACTGCATGCAGCTTCACAGCTCCTTTAAAGCAAGGCATCAGGCGGGTGCCAGTTTACTGGTTTCCATGGGGACTGTTCCTCTGGTGTGCAGTACTGTGGCTGAGGACTAGTACAATTGAAATTGGTTAAGGGTTGGGTCTGACCCTGTACTGAGACCTGTGAAGCCTGCTCTTATCTGGTGGACAAGAACTTGGTGTGGCTCAGCTGACGTTTTGTTCGCAGTCCACAGTGCCCAACCACTAACAACTTCTGGTCGTAAAGAGGGAGTTGTCCTCACCTGAGCTCTCTGAGGACTTTCCTGCTGAGTCACAGGCAAAGAGAGAGGCATTAGCAGCTACATATCCATGCAGCTCCTTCCAGTTGCTTCTGCAGGCTCCAGGCCAGCTCACAGCACAGGACGTTGAGCATCCACGTTTCCATCACAGAACCACGGAGCTCATAAAAGAAAATTTCCCAGATTTATTTGAAACCTTTTATTTATTTATTTTTTTTTGCATTGTTTGAGATGAAATACTCATCAAGGTTTATAAGCCTTCCTGGTAAATTTTACCCATGTGTTGGGGAATTCCCTGCAGGGGGTGATAAATGTTGAGGAAAGAGCTATAATGTAATTGTGAAAGCATGAGAAACCATAGAAGGTTTTTCAAATGAATTTTCAGCTTCGTTCACAGTTTGGTTGAAGAGCAGCTGTGGGAAACAAACCCCCTGCGAACTGAAACCACCGAGTCTAGCTCAGAGTCACAATTCTTCTGTTAAACAGGGAATTTAAGCATTTCAGTGTTGGGGGAAATGAAACTGGCCCATGCTGTATTTTGCAAGGTGAGAGCTCAGCCTTGCTGTAGGGTTTGGACTTCATTGCAGACAAGTGTTCAAGAGACAGGAGGAAGAAACAGTTATTCTAAACTTCCTCTAGCCCTGAGACATCTGAGAATGGAAATATTCTTTTAAATTTCAGAACTAATCATCAGTGACTTAATTTAGAGAGACCTTGAGTATTACTTTTGAAAGCGTTGGGTAACCGTCACTGAGTCAGCTGGAGAGAGCCATGGGTGTTCAGCAGAGAGTGAGTGAACAAAGACAGCTTCATTTTTGGGCCGCTCTGAGCTGCTGCCCTTCTTGAACCTGGTATCTGCCTGGTGTATCCTGAATACTTGCTTATTGCATGGGACGTGGAGACGTAGTCAGTATCACCTTTTCTTCAGCTCTCCAAACCGGGGAGGTCTGTGGTTCACCTTATTGGTAAACCATCTGATGAGCCAAATTTGTACCTGGGCTAAAATTGGTTTTCCTAACAGTTGTGAGGGGTTTTGGTTCTGTTTTGTAATTATGAGGTGGTGTAAATAGGGAGTTGCTTCCTGGGGACAAAAAAAAGAAGAGCTGACTGTTGCAACAGGATAACCACGAGTAGTCAGGGCTGTGGCAAGACCTTAGGTGGCAGATCTCTCAGGGCTTCAGGAAGTCTTGTGACTGTGCTCTGACACAAGTTAAGGGAGACAGAAAGTGAATGTGTGTGTTCCTTCTCAGCTGTAATTCTGCCTGGGAAAGGAAAGTGTCATCTCAAACACTGGTACTTTATCATAAATTTGATAGCACTTCAAAATCCACAAGGTTCCAGATTTTCAAAGATGCTTTACTGCCCAGTGATTCAAATCAGAGTGAGGCAGCTGTATATCTTTTGAAGGTCTATGACTTCATTATATTGGCAATTAAAAGATAAAGAGGTGGTGGTGGTGTTGTTAAGTCTGCTTGTCATTCTGATAACTTCATCTTCTGTGTCTGCCCTACAAGGCTGCCTCAACCTTCGCCTCAAAAGCACAAAGTTCTCTGAATGAGTTTCAGAAATATTTCCCTGGGTAGGCTTCCTTGTTTCAAGGCTGGTGGGGCACAGTTCTCAGGTAAATAACATTGGTTAAAAATGAGATAAGTGCATCTGGTCTTGTATCCTGGCATTAAAAGGTATCGTTCAAGGCACAGGGAAACCGTGTCTGACAGTGCCAGTACGTTCAGCACTTCCACTTTGCTTACAGCTTTCTCCTTTGGGGGTTTGTAGCTGTTTCTGCCTTAGAAATGTGGTTAATCTTTGAGCTGCAGGGATCCTTGGACTGATCTCCAGTGTGGTCACCAAGATAACAGCCATTGCACGTAGTAATGAATTCTACAGAATTTCTATTCATAGGCATTTTGTAAATGATTAATAGTTGGTTTAGTAAATAATTATTAACCCTAGCATGTTTAGTACCCCGACCTATAAAACGTTTATAACATCTGCAAATAGTTTATTGCCTCCATATTAACTGCTTATAAATGGAAGCTCCACGTGATGTGTGACTAAATGCAGACTGGCAGAGCGTGGGGTCTGCCCTCTGTTACCGAGATCCACTCCGTTCTCATGACGTAGTGCAGAGCTGAGGACACTATCTAGCTCTGTGACCAGAGGCAGGAAATTGCCTCCCTTTGCACTTGGGCTGTTTGGTGTTCGTTATCTAGAACTTGTCAGAGCTCTTTGGTCTTCAATACGTATGGGATTTATCTTGGAGTACAGATGAGTAGCTGGAGTGCTGCTTCAGTGCTGGGAGGCACGGTGTGGCTCTCAGAAGAGGTGTGTTACATTTCCATCTCTGGTTTGTGTGGCATTAGAAGCATCAGTTCCTTACTTTCTCAGCACCTTTCCTTGTCCAGATGCTTTGTTTGACGCAACTATCTTGATTATGCATCATTTGAGGCTGGGTTTGATCCTCCAAATTCTACTCAACTCAACAATATACCAAATATGAATAACAGGAAATACAAATACCTATAGCATAATTGTGATAAACATTTTACTTTATTCTTCTCTTTCATCTTGCATTTAATGATGCTTTTGTGTCTGGCTTGGGGCTCCCACATTTCCTCCATTTGGATTGGCTTCTGGTGTGAAGTTTAACAGCTGTACCTTTTTTTCATGTGTTCTCTCACTGCTGCGTAAGTGAAACTGCGGCTTTCTGTATGACAGACAGTTTCTTACGTGGTTACATCAGCCAGAAAGCTCTTCAATACCAGATAGAGATCTGTGCCACTGTTGTCTGGGATTAGAAGGGCCCATGCTCCATCCATCCAGAAGCAAAGCTCGTAGACCCCCCAGCATCCTGGCGTTTGTGATGGCTGTTCATGAGCTCCTTTCCTTCCATACGTCCAGTCGTGGCATGCTGTGACTCTTTAAGTTCTAACAAAAGAGACCTGATCCAAAATAAAAGGACAGACTTCCTGGAAAGCTCAGGAGTTGGAACTTGAATTGCTGGCGAGAATATGCAGTTCCTTCGTATCTCAAGCATTTCTAGAGACCTGAGGTACAAAACTTCATTTGGTTTACTCTTGTTTTTGTGTGTTTGCTTTCTCCTGGGGCCACCTTCTCTGTCTTTCAGTCTGAGTGACTTCTGAGAGTCAGCATGGATGTTCTGTGCTGCACCACTATGAGAACTGGAGAGCTACCAAAATAATTATTTTTTTTACTGATGAGTTTACGTTTGACAGCTATCTGGATTGTTTTGCTGCTGAACCCTCAGAGGATGGAGACCAGGAAGGAAGAAGGGGTTGTCAGCAATTTCGTGTTTCTCAGAGCCATTTATTTTAGCACCTCTACAAGACTTAACACGGTCACTCCTTAAATCTTAGCACACTGCTCAGAGAGGTGGAACGTCATAAAGGTGTCTGGTAAACAGATGTTACATTCTTTATAAGCTGTTAGGAGGGTGTGCATCATTCTGAATAAACAGAGGCTTCTGCAAATACTTGGGAGATCCGTTTCACTTTGGTGATCTACAGATAGAAGCAAAGTGTAACGTATGGTGGTAACTGTATCTTTCATTAAAGCAATATTTGGTTTCATGAAAATATGTGAAAATTTGTACCTGCCCTTAAATTTGTGTGTGTTTTTGTGGTGGTTTTTTGTTTTGGTAAATAAAATGTAAATGGACATTCTGCTTAAGCCACTCTAGAGGATTCTGAAGTCTGAAACGTAACTCAGGACTCTTGCCTGAGCTCCCAGAGCTGCTATGAGGTTTCAAAGAGACACGTGCAGGGAGATGGGATAGGTCTCAGCAGATGGGTATTATGCCACGTCCCGTTCTGCAACACACAGGCCCAGTGGGGTGAGCTGAGTGGGGATTTCCACTGTGAGTAAAACTCTTCCTTCTTGGAGATGTAATTCAGACTTCTTCATTACGATCTCTGGGTTGGTGCACTCTTTTTCCACGTAGCTATCCATCACTTTTTGACAGAGAAATTGCGATGACAAAACGTTGAAAGCTCTCGCTCAGGGCTATTTTTAATCTACTGTAGGTGAAAGATCAAAACACATTTTTGGAAGATTTATATGTTGTACCCTGGTGCTGTGCTGGATAGGATAAACAGGAGTTGACAAACTACAGGACAGGAGATTTAAACCATTGACCTCTGACACTGAGTCATCACAACTGTACGTTATGGCAATTCTGCTCAGGAGCTAAAGGCTTTGCTCCAAGGGGTTCTCACAAATGATTAGTAGAGGAATAGAAATGCTTCTTATTCAGTCTTTAAGTTTTATTGTGGTAATCAGGAGTTAAATCTCCTTTTAAGCCGTTGTGGATTTTAGTGCACAGTATTTATGAGCAATTTTGGAGTGTAGTTCGTGCGCAGTAACACGTCTCTGTTTCTCAAATGAGGTGGACCTATTTAATGATAGTTCAGCTGGAGCAGACTCACCACTTTTAGCTGATCCTTTTACAGCCTACTCTTTCAAGCTGCTTCCCCACTCTAGGATCTCTGTTAACTATGTCTGTGTCTGAAACAAAAGCAAAAAATAAATGATAAAGCAAAACAAAACCCAAAAAACACTAGGATGTATAAAATGCTATTTTCAAACTAAAGAGGATGGAGGTGTGCAGCTGCTGCTCTGCCTGTAGGGCAGATGTCATCCAAAACATCACCAAGCCTTCGCAGAAAGCGGGGTTGAATGAAGAAGGGGGGGCAAAGCTGCCAGCATGGAAGGTGTGCTGAGAGGTGGTGGCAATGGGAAGGACAGAGCTTTGTGCAAGCTGAGCCACAGCTGTTGACTGTCACCAGGTTGGACCTTTTTTGTGTAGGTGACAGCACTTCACTGCCTTTATTGCTGTCTGAGGTTTTTTGGGCAATTGCAGCTAACTAGCTGACCCTGTGGGTTTACATTCAGGCTCTGAGCAGTGCTGAGTGCTGTTCGTGATGTTCATAATGCATGCTTCCTAAATTATACATCATTATGAGGAGCACATAGCCAATTAGTATATGGATTTGTTCTGCTTGTGCAAATCTTTTCTTGGGCTGAGGAAGTGTCATACAGAGACTTGGCTGAAGAAAAAAAGAAAATAGTTTAATCTTAAAAGGTAATTGTCATCCTCCAGCTAATGATAAGCAATATTATGGCCTGCATATCAGCTGTAATTAAGCAGTAAGACACAACAAGGTGTATGTTACACAGAGATAACACAGTGTTTAGGAGCCAGTGACCTGCAAAGCACATTATCTCCCAGCTGCACAAGCCCCAAGGCCAGTTTGTACATGTGTGCTAGCAAATCCACTGTCCCCTCTTCCCCTGCCTTCACTCTGCTTTTCAAGGTGCAATATTCATATATTTCTTGTTGTATCTCATGATGCTTTTTTAAAAAGCATATGATTAGTCAGCTCCTGTACGTGGAACAAGCCAGTGTCAAGCATTGTGCGAGTCCCTCACCGGAGTTCTGGGAAATCGTATCACTTAAAATGGGGCCCATCAGTGCTTATGTTAGACACGTAGGTGTGCAGGGAAGGATTCTCACTGATGATGCAAGTACCAGACTGACAGTAACTCTTAATGTGCTCCGAGAAAGATTTCATGTTGTTTTCAAAGATAGAAGAGGGAGCTTTCAGCTGGGACATCGTGTTAGATGGCACTGGTTTCAAAGTAGCATTGATTTTTGGTTAGAATTAAGGACTGGAAGTGTGAAATCGTACTGTTTGTGCTTAACGTGAAAATCTTTCCTATCAAAGTGCCATTTCCATATAAATGTCCTCTTAGACTGACTAAACTATGATCCTGCATGAGCAACTGAATTAAAACCAGGGCTGACAGTGTGGTATAAGCACTGAAAAAAAGCTCTTTGAGAAAGGGAATGAGAACATCTGAGTCCTGTTAGTTGGAGGAGGAAATGCACAGCTTCTGTTATATTGCGTAGGAACTCTAGTGAGGAATTAGTGTTGGAGGAAGGAACCCTCGTGAATGATAGCTCCCAAACAGCAACAGAAAGCAGAAGGTGAGCTGGAACAGCACCAGATCTGTCCTGCTACGTCTGATCAGGGCAGAGCATCTGCTAAAGGAAGGGGGAAGGGATGGGACCCTTCTGTACAGCCTTCAGCTCCAAGGAGAGCCTCGTGCACAGCTCTGTTAGGCTTCAGTGCCATATCCATGGTGCAGGATGGATGCATGTTTATGAGCTTGTGAGGTTTCTTTTTAGAGCAAACAGATATACAGTATGAGACTTACTCCTTATATTATCCATACTTAATTGTGCAAGGCTGAAAACTTTGTTGATCCAAAAACATGGAAGGACGGTTGTCTTGTAGCTTCAGTCCATCCTGTACTTTGTCAGATGCAGAGGAGGAAGGTCCTTTGGACTTAAATAGCACTTAATCTATCTGGTTTTGGTTGGATGTCCTAGATATTACTGTAATAAAAATGTAAATAAACCATGTTAGGCTTGATGTAAGAGCAGAGAGACGAGGCAGAGGCAATAGAAACAGCTGTCTGTTCCTCAGAGCCCTTCCACTGGGTGAGACTGTTTCTGATTACAGCTGTAGCACTGTACATGCCTGCTAGATGTCTGGTGATAATCCATTCAAAGCAATTACAAGGCATCCGTCACCAGCAGGGTCTGAGCCACAGGCCTCTTATCTGGGAAAATTGATGGAAGAGAAAGAGGCAGTGAGGGAAGAAATCAATGCCTTTCACCAATGTTATCTGCCAAATTGAATTAAGCAGCGTGGGATCCCAGCTCTGTGTGCTGTGAGAGTCTGAGCAGAAAGAATCTGTGTATAGCAAGGCAGGTGAGAGGTGGACACTTCTACTCACCTGCAGTTTCGTCCAGGCCTCGCGCTAACATCAGCAGCACTTGTATGTGCAGGGGTCCAGATCTTAACAAACAGAACATGTAACCTAATGGCACTCCTTCCATGTGAACCTTGTGTCCTCTTCAGGTCTCAGCACCCCAGTTCCATTGTAATGGATTGTAGAGAGAGCAACTACGGTGATGCAGAGATACAGTAACTGCATGCTTAGGTTGGAAAGGTAAGCAAGTAAATTCTGTACGTAGTGCTGGTTACCTATCTTACAAAGCAATGCCGAAATCTGGCGGGGCTGAACATCACCAGATGGGAAAGGAGGAAAGGGCCCTTCTCCCACTGAGCCTGTAGTCAGCACTGCTCTGCCACCCTACATCTGTGGGCTGTGACCAGCAGCACTGTCACTGCATGCCACTGATCCTTGGCTGCATGAAGGTGTGGGGACAGCGGCAGTTTGTGCAGCTGCGGTGGCAGATCTGTGCTGCAGCTCTCAGGGCTGGGTCCTGCTGGCAGCACACATACCCACCAACATTTCTTGAACTCAAACCCTCACGTAGGCAAACAGGATTTGTGAACTTCTGCACTGAGGTTTCTTCCTGAGATACTGAATGCTCAGGCTCGTAGTCCTTGTGGTGGTGTCGTAGTTTCAGCTGCGATGGAATTGTTTCCTTCACAGTGTCTGCTGTGGCACTGTGGTGGTGTTTCTAAGAGAAGATCAGTGTTGGTAATACACTGATGCCTGCAGTTGCAGCAGAGCAGTGCTGCACAGAGCTGAGGCAGTTCTCAGCTATGTGCCCAAGGAGCCAGGAGGGAACAGCATTGGGATGGCTGATTTTTTTATTCTTTAACAAATCTGACTTTTGCAGCAGTAAACCTAATTTTCCTTTGGTCTTTGTGGGTTGAGTACTTTTTCTGTGGTTTCCTCTTGTCCTGCCTGCGTGGTTTCTGTTGTTGTTGTTGTAGCTCTTACAAATGGGAGAGATGAGAGTAGACATTTGAGATAAGTGATGGAAGGGCCGGAGGACTGATCTGGGCCAGAATGGGCTCTGGGGAAGTATTTAGGGCCATGAAATTCTCAAGCTTCCAGATTAAGGAGCTGACTCAGCAGACAACAAATACAAAAGTAAATCCAAAAAGATGAGCCAGAAAACCCACGGATACTGTACAGAACAGTTCAGTTCAATTGGTTGAGCACGGAGAGCTGTGGAAGCTTTTTTTCCTCCCGAACGCAGGTCTGTGAGAATTTGCATTGCAGTCAGGTATACTTAAAGTGCACATAAGCCATCTAATAAAAATTCCACTGGAGTGTACGTCACACAGCTGGGTTTTATTATATTTGTGCTCTCTTCCCACTGACAGTGCCTTTATAACTGGATTACTCACATATCATCATTAACTGTGACACTCCAGGGTTTTTACTGCTTCCCTGGTTCCTATCATCTTCTGCAAGTTTTATCCCTTCCTTGCAGATGTGCCAAGACGTATTTCTTTAATATCTTTTCAGCAGATGAACATGGGAGCACATAAAAAGTATGGTTTGAACACCACAGGCAGCAACGAGGGTTGTGCTCTGCCTCAAACCCCTATCAGACCTCTGCCCCACTCTATGTGCTCTGTGTTTTCCCTTTGCTCCATCTGTTAGGTATAAATAAGGGGTGCTGCTAACAGTAAGATGGAAAGGAGCGAGACAGTGCTGAGCTCTTGTTTAATTCTGGTTTTGATATTCCATAGCCATTTTTATTATCTGTCCTCCATACAGGCACGTTAGTTGAATATGTAGATGATGTTTGGAATTGGTGGCTTTAGGAACCTGTGACTTTGCCCTGGACTTTAGAGAGCAATCTCCTTGCTCAGGTTACTGTGTGCAAGTGGATATTTCAGGTGATGAAACTATGCAAAGGTCCTCACTACCTCTTGAACTGTAGCTGTGTGGGCAGAGGCACGTGGCCAAAGGAAAGGCTGCACAAGTCCAGGAAAGGTGAGGAAATGAAGTCACACATGCAAAGCTTTGCTTTCTCTGAGTGTTCTGGGCACCTCCATTTCTTGCTGCCTGCTGAGAAACTCTGTTGGGCACCTGAGGTACTGGTGATGGAGGATGCACTTCTTCTCAGCGTGGTCCCAGGTGTCTGTCTCGACTCAACAGACCACTTCTGAAGGCCTTGTTTATGATATGGTGTTAAAGTGGCATCCTTGTTACACAGCTGTACAAAACTTGATTTTTCTTAATGATTTTTGCTTCTGTATGTAAACAAGTTAGCATTAAAAAAAAAAAAGATGATAGTAATTGAGAGGATTATTTTGGGTGTTGCCAGGATTCACCTGCGTCTCCGTGGTCTTCTATTACAGCACCTATGTACCCACCTCCCTCCAAAGGATGTGAGCACAGAACGGTGGAGGTGGTGGATGAACAGCACAGGTGTCTGCTCCGTGTGCTTGTGCCTGTAATCTGGGTCAGTACTGTGAGAGCTCCTGGAGTGCAGAGCAGCCAGATAAATTTGGGATAGCTGCATTAGGGACAGTCCAAGAATAAGGACCATGTCCAATAGGGCTGCATAGCTGGGTTCAGACATCTGAGACTTCCGTATGTGCGGCCAAGCCTGACTTCCAAGTTAGCCTCAGCTAACTTCAGAAACTGAAACAAACACCATTTACTCCCAAATTCACTTGAAAACTATCTGAAGTTCAGTGTCCTTTATCTGAGCTGGCAACCTGGCACTAACCCAGGACTGTACCACAGCAGCTCTGTTTCAGCACTGGGTGGTGAGTGAGCTTGAGGCCTCGTGGTCTGGAAAGTACTCTGTCTTGTCCTTCTCTTCTTGCATAGTAATTTGTTCTTTGTCAGTGTAGTAGGATCCTTTTGATCTGTGTCTGAGGCAGTGTACTGATCTGCAGTACAGTGGTAGATGAGGTTGAGGACTGTCACCGTGCTCCTAAAGGAATTCTGCTGTGTCCTGTTAAAAATGAGCTGGGAGTGTGACTGCTGGTAATGCCCAGCTGATGTCCAGGTTGGCAGAAACAGGAAATAAACCAACACCTTAGAAAACAAGGCTGGATGAGTCAGAAATAAGAAGTACAATTTTTTTTAAGCTTCCTTTGATCGTTCTCTGCTTTTCCACTCTTTTACAAGGGCACATTAAGAAATGTACCAGAGCTGTGGAAATTCTGCAGCCGTTTCTCAGAAAACCATGAGAGAATGACTTTAACATATGTTTCCATCTCCCACTTTTTGCATTTTTCCCCTCTTGTATTTCTTCTTCTTTGACCCGGTACAAACTTCTGTATGCTCACACGTCTCCCTCCTCAACAGAAATGTACTGAATCCATTGTTGGGGTTTTCCTGTGAAGAGGTACGCATCATTTCCAATTAAATTCCTTTCTCCTAACTGAGCTGTCCTGTGCAGACCTGAGAAGATTGTGAAGCAGTGCCATGGAGCGTGGCAGGGCTGGCTGTGGGGTGTGAGGGTGCTGTGGTTGGCACACGGGGTGATGGTGGGCCTGAGAGCACTGAAAGCAGTCAGACTTTGTTTTGTTTTGTGTGCCAAAAAAGATAAAACCGTGGCAGGAAATCCGAGCTTCCCTCCAGCATCTGAGACAATTTAATGCCACTTCCACCCGAAGGCAGAGGGGTGGGACAGAGACCTATCCAACAGCCCCAGAGGGAACCTGCAGCAGAAGCAGAGCCTGCAGCAGCCCAGGCTCAGCCCTCTCCTCTTCCACTCCTCCACTCCATAACCACCAGGTATCTGTGGGCTCTGGAGTTCTGTTAGCACTGTAAGCACTGCTGCTGCCCAGGGATGTGTTTATCTGCTGGGGGAGAGATGCTCATGGAAAGGAAGCACAGCTGGCTCTGTCCCTGCCCAGGCCCAGCAGTGTTTGGTGTTGGTGCTGTTTCCTCTGCTGCTGCTGTGGGTAAATATCCATGTGTCTCCTGGGACATTAGCACAAGGGAAATGACAATGTAAAGAAGCTGTGTGTGTGTGTGCAGAGTGGAGTTTCTGTCTGTTGTAGTGTCAAACTGCTTTGCTAAGTCCTGACTTCTCAGACAGAGATCCCTCACAGCCTTCCAGACACCTCGCAGATCTCTACCTCTGCCTGTCCTGAACAATTAGGGCCCAGCTCTAAGCAGAGAAAACTCAAAAACCATTGCATATCTATTTATTTTTTTCTGGACAAACAATTTTATTTTAGGTAATGCGTCTATACACTGTACATTCAGTCACTGTGGTATATAAGCATAGCTATTTTCATACATAATCTCATAAAGTCCTTTATTTTACAATATTATCTGCTTCAAGGGGAGGGGATGTGGAAAAGGGGGTGGAAAAGGACTATCAAGGTACACAGCGAAATAGATAAATATGCCAAGCTTTTTTCTTATTTTTTTTTTAAATCAGGCATTTATAAACAAGAAAAGCATACATTACTTACATAAAAATAGTTCTAGAATAGTAGAGTAAGTCATAATATTGTCATTAGCAGCAGCATAGGAGAGACCAGGATAACAAAAATGTGCTGAAATGCTATTGGCTATTATAAATGTATAGTTTTATTTTTCTTCAATTGAAAAAATGTCATTTCTGTGATTTCTCTCATTAAAAAAAAAAAAAGAAAAAAAAAAAAACAATAACAAAAAACCAAACCAACAAAAAGCTCTAAAACATCTGAACTGATTCCGATGAGAGGGGGGAACAGAAGATGAACCTTTTGGTAATAAAATACTTTACAGTGAAAGTCTGAGGCAAATAAAATGCGAATGACGGAGAAGGGTTAACCCAGCTGGGAAGTTGCAAAAAGATTTTTTTGTTGTTTCGTTTTTTGTGGTTTTTTTTTTCCTAACAGACAGCAAAGGTTCTTAGTTAAAAACACAACTCATAAAACAAGACAGCTACCAGGTAAGAAAGAGTTCTGAAAAAGTAAACACCATATACACTTATAATACAACAGTGTAAAATGAAAAAAAGTATTTACATGTTGAATTTACTGTTAAGTTTTTTTACATTGGCTAGTTCTGTTTGAAAAGCAGAATATTATGTTATACTAGTTAGCTGCTCCAAAGATATGAATGTTATTGCTGTTGGTTTTTTTCCCTTCGTTAAGTCTTCTTTCAGTAATAGAAACAATGAGTAATTAAACTGAATATACAAGTGATATATTTCTAATTACAGGGAGAGTCAACAGCCTGTACGGAACACCTCTTCTCCCTTTTAACTTCTCAAAGGAAACTAAAGAGTAGATGAAGTGGGAAGATGTGCCTCTACAGTTCCTACACTCTCGTGCTGGAGTGCCAATGGACTGAGCAGTGCGTGGGACACAGAAATTACACACAGAACCCCCTCAGCTCAGCACCTCCACCACTGCTTCCCCTCACGTTCCCACCGTTTTGAGAGACCCTTCTGTCTCTATGGCTTTATACTGACAGAATTATTGTAAAAATAAATTACAAACACAGGAATTCTGAATTAAAAAATAATTATTTCTGCAGATTGTATCAAGATTTTATTGTAAAAGTGGACTTAGGAAAGACACACGATGATTTATGATTCCTATCCTGTAAAACCCCCCTGGCAATTAGCTGCTGGTGGATGTGGGTTCTGTCAGCCTTCCTGCACCTCGTTCAATCACACTGAGTTCTAAACCTGATTTCACAGATGTTTTTTACTAGGATGTCTCCACTGCCTGGAATCAAAGGCTGAGATGTCTTAACTTTAATGCTGTGGTTTAGTTATGCACTACACTTTATCATAATACATGGCAAAAGAAACCCTGTTTGTGTAACAAGGATGTAATTCATAATTAATTCACATTGGGAAGAGATTTCTTCCAAATCTCATCCCATCTATGTACGAAACAAAGATGATGATGATGGGTGGGTGACAGCTAAGGAAAGTTTTTCTTTTTTTTTTTTTGTCTTAGGAGAAAAAAGAAGGCAGAATTCATTGATGTTGGAGGGGTAAAAGCATCGTATGCACAGAAGAAGCTGTGGCAGTGAATCACTATCCTTCCTGAGACACACGAAAGAAATAGTGCCATGTGCTGCAGGTCTGTGGGCTGCTGCTCCTGGGAGGAAAAGCAAAGTGAGAGCTGTGCTGCTGTGTCTGGGTGAGTGGCAGTGGGACAGGCTGGGGAAACACGGCTACCTGGAAAGGCAGATTTCAGGAGTCTGATGTTGGGTGAGAACAGATGTGTTCTATGTGTAATTTCATCATGTGGCAGCAGAACATTGTGGACTTCTGAAATGCACAAGGATCAACTAAAGCTAAAATCGTTCAGTTTCCCTCGAAGAAATTAGTGAATAATACAGATCTGGAAATCATAAGGCTGAGAACATTTTTATGCATACTGCATAACAAAACAAACCCTTTACATAAGACAGTAATAATGCCCATTAATGAATATACATATGGCAGAGATTTTAATTCCATGCATATGATTTAATAATCGCAGAGAAAAAAAAACATACAAAGAAGAAAGAAAAAAAAATCCCATAAAAAAACAAAAACCCAACAACATTGCCTACACATAATCAAAAATCCTTTTGCATTGCACTTTAGAGGAGGAGTTCTGCATCCCACACGCAGGGCTGAGCCCTGTGCAGACAGACAGGTTCGTGTCACTTCCTTGCTGTCACTGATTCTTGCTCCCAACAGTTCTACATTGTCCCAGTAATTTTACTCCTTTCATATTTCTTCTTTTTGTACCTAAAACGTATATATGAACTTCTCTGTTAATGCTCACAGTTATTACAATGGTTATTATAATGGTTTCAAGCAAACAGCTCTTGTTTAAAAAACAACAACAAAAAAAACAACAAAAAAAAAACCTCACCAACCCTCTTGTGTACTGCATTAAATACTGTAATTTTAGGATTGGAAGCCGCTCTCTGTCTACTGGGAAATAATTTTTAAGCTTACATAGTCTGCATTAATGTCCAAAAGCAAATAAAGATTACTGGAAATACATTTCTTGGTTTAGAATAACTTCTGGGTATGATGATGCATAGGATTTTATATATTTTTTTTCTTTTTATTCTTTAAGGTTTAAAAAAAAAAAGTGTCAGCATTGCCTATAGAAGATGCTGAGAGGAGAAATGAGCTGGAAGGCACAACTGCAGCCCCAGATCAACTTTTCACTGAGCTTGAGTGTATCAGAGGTGAGTGTCTGTGGGTCACAAGAACTTTTCTCTTGTTCAGTAAAGCACCAACTGCGCTGAGCACTTCCCAGCCTGGACAGACACAGCCACACAGCACAGCTGTGAAAGCCAACCAGCAGCACACGGCTCTGCTCACTGTTGTTTGGTGGCATTCTATACCCACTGAGTTCTCATCTCATTCTGCACACGTGGAAATGATGGTGTGAGCTGTCGCGTGGTGGAGAATGGCGCTGATGATTTTAACATCTGCAGAGAATGCTTAACTTGTAAACTTTCAAAATATGGAATAAAATGCAGAGTGAGATTCTGACAAAGTGCAGTTTAAAAAAAAATAACGACGACAATAACAGTAATGGTGAGACAGTGATGGTATGCTGCATTGTAATTCCGGGGCTGCGGCTTGGATCCCAAAATTAAAGTAATTTCTATTTTTAAAAACAGAAGTTTTTCTTTTAAAAAAGATGTAGGCTTATTCACAGCAGCAAAAATGTTGTTTTTCTTTTCTGTAGTATCCAATAATGCAATGTTGCACTCTCCTCGGGCACAGAAATCCTGAAAACAGTTCAGAATAAAAGTAGGTAAATACTGAACGTTATGGTAAGATGGTGCAACAAAGATGAGTTTTCCAGAGAACTGAAAGCTGAGGTGAGGATTTCAGAATGACTTCAGAACACGTCTTCTGCTTTACTTCTCAACCAACAATTAACAGGTCATCCATTTCCTTCCTTTCCTTCCTTCTTTCTTTTCCTAAAGCTGAAGTGCTCTTGGATGAAGTGAGTCATTTGAACACATCGATTGATGAAGATGTCTTTAGAAAATATGGCATGATTTGAAACACTGAAGTCTGTAAGGCTGGGTTTGTAATTCTGAAGCGTCCATCTTCTCTTCCTGCCCTCCCCCACGCCCTTACACTCCTGCATCTTCCTTTCTTCTTGTGTTCAGGACAGGAAATGAAGGTGATTGTTTCTAAGGAAAAAATCAACTTTGAAAAGCACTCTGAAATTCTCATACAACCACAGGACGGGATCAAAACTGTGATGGCTTCCTTGATGGCTGGAAAACTGCTAATGAAATGGCATCATCACCAAAGGGCTTCTGCATTCAGAATCCCAAAGCCTTTAACAAGTCATTAAAAATTGTGCATCGAAGGTTTCTGTTTTGCTTTTAAAGGTTCATTATAAAAAATCTTGTTAATTTTTTTTAATACCAAGTCTGTGTAATGAATTACTTTAAATAGCTTATAAGAAAAGTTTGTTTTTTAAATTCCAAAATGTTCCGACAGGCAGAAGGGCAACATAAAAACACTGCCATGCTTGCCTTGTACTCTGATTCTAGTTGGACGATGCTGCTTGCTTGGAGTTTGCCAGTACAAAATTTGCTGTGGACTTAAAAGTATTTTGTTTATAAACACTTTGTGTTTTATAGGCACAGTAAGATGTTGTGCTATATGGATTGGAAAAAAAAAAAGGAAAAAAAGAGGCGTAATTCAGTGCTTCTGTTATAAAGAGTAACATTTGCCTTCCAACTAATCAGAATCCATATTCATAGATCTGTGTGTTAAGACACAACTACTCACACATGCACTTACACACGTACCCCACACATCCTCCCTTACTGTGCATATATGTCATTCTGTCTGTGTCAGACGACGTGGTGGTTTAGTTCTCAATGTTGCTCGTTGTGTTTTCACTGCTGGATTGACTGCTTGATTTAGGCCACAGCTGTTCCTGAAGTTCCTTGACAACTTTTTCCAAGTGTTCCCGAGCCTCCCTCTCATGCATCAGGTCAGCTCGGAGCTGCTCCCTGTCAGCCTCTGCGTGCTGAAGCTTAACCTGTAGGTCCTCAATCTGGAGAGGAGAAAAACCAGATATGAATCTACCAAGGCTGAGGTAAGGAAATGAATTCTCTTTTTCCCTACTGCTTTTTCCATACACTATTCTACAGTTATCCAAGCATGTTACACCAACTGTTTAGATACTTCTGTATTGAAGAATACTTTTATATGAAGTATTAACATTTCATATTGTTATTTAATATAAAATATTAATACTTGAATTAAAAATACTTTGTATCCTTCATTCCAGCTCTAGCACCCTCACATACAGGAACCCTTCCCCCTTACATGTGCAGGACTGTAAGGAGGCAGGTGCAGATCTTCCAAGCCCTGTTCAGTGTGTGAGGAATTCTATTTATCTGCACTTGTTGCTGCAGCTTTTCTTTCTTTTTTTTCTTTTTTCTGCTGAAGTGGAAGTGGGCTGCAGGTAACGCCCAGAGCAGCAGTTCTCGATCTGGTTATGTTTAGTCTGGACATCTCTTATCAGCGAGACATCCTGTGATGCTAGAGAGGAAGCCCACATCATTTCCTGCTCTGGTCTCCGGTTAGACATGTCTCACAGTGGTAACAAGTGAACCACTCCCCTTCCCGGTATTGAGAGCCTGGGGTTAGACAAATTTCTGATTTCTATTGCTTTTTCTTTTCCTTTTTCCTTCTTCCTTGAAGTAACCACATCAAGTATCTGTAGCTCGTGCTTTGGGCATAGCAACACCTCCGTGAAGTGCACAGCAGAAACACCACTGTAGTAAATGTGATCTGTGCCATCAACACCAGTACGTACAGTAGGACAGTTGAGCAAACCTATGACACTGTGACAGCTGCAAGTGGTTCCAATCTCTTCTGTGTAGCAGCTCAAACTGAACCAAGTGTGCCCCATTTTTCAGGTTTCTGTGGCTAACTTCTGCCTCACACCTCTAATTATGCAGCAAGAGGTTTGGCAGAAATGCATCATGGAGTAACTGGGATTTCTTGTTTGGAGGAAGGGGAAGGCAGGGCATGCAATGGATTGCTTCTCAGTGCTGTTTCTCAAAGAAGGGCAGGAGGCTGCCATTCTGCACTCAGCTTAGTCTGCTGTGCTGGGTTATTTCAGGGGTTGAATGGCCTTGCATCCCACATGCCCTGCAACAGCAAGACACAACAAGGCGATTTAAGGACGCACAGCCTGAGCTCACGGGTCACTGCTGGGCTTTGGTTGGTTTAATTAAACTTTAAAATAACTTCTTACATAAGAATCTGGTGCAGAGAGGGCAGGGAGGGATTTTTAATTCAAAGCTTTAAGCATGTACCTGGCATGTAGTGGCGTGCTCCTGCATTCCAAGAACTATCCTGAAATGACTGCCTATGATGTACTGTACTGAAATGGGTCTCCATGCATTGGCATGGCCAGCAGCAGCAGTGGAACTGATGTCTCACATCTGTCTTAGTTCCCTGTAAATGGTGATTTTGTACAGACAAATGTGCAAAGTTCAGGCAGAACTCACCTGAACTCAAATTGAGGCACGTTAGTAACACCTCGAGGACTAGGACTGCGAACTGACACGATGGGGATATAGACATATGGACAGGAGCTGGACTTCATCAAATCAGACAAAAGGAGGCCAGCTGGCACCCGAGGAAATACAGACACAAACTGCTGCTAGAAGCACGCCTTCAGAAGGTTTGCTTGCTGCTAGCTGTCAGTGCTGAGCTCTTACCTGGGCAGAGTACTTGGCCCGAAGCCTGCCAGCTTCACAGCCCTTGTCACAAACCCGGATCTGCCTGGCTTGTTCCAGTTCCCTCTTTAGCCGTATCCGAGACTCGTTGGCTTCCTTCATTTTCTTCTCATTCTCAGCTCTCAGACGCTCGATCTCTTTCCTCAAGTTGCGCTTTGCCTCTGTTGCTTCTCTCAGTTTCTCCTTCTTCGCCACCCTTAGGAACTCCAGCTCCTAGAGCACGCAAGCAGTAAACTTGTGAGAACTGAGGTGCAGGGGCTGAACGAGTACAAATGCTTTATTTAATTGAAGACACCAGAGAGGCACAACGTTATGATACATGCTGTTTGTGAATGCTCTTTGTGCACAGCAAAGCTGAACAAGCAAACCTATTGTTTGCTGAAGAAATCTATATGCAGATCCACTTTGACAACCCCCCACCCCCCAAGAACACTTAAGGCAAGCCTGAGGACAAACAAATCCTGTATATTCTCTCTAACTCAAAGGAATTCTGTTCTGCTGTAGGTAACTGATGTGCAGGTCTCCTGGCCCCCAGCCAGCTTGCTGCTGTGTCACAGCACTTGGGAAACTCCAGGCTAAAACCTAAATGGAAACCATGCTTTGCTCTGGGAACTGCCACCTCTCTCAGAAGTTGTTAAGAAGCTGTTAGAAGACAAGACCCTCAGTGTGCTCTGACCAGCATGGCTGCCCAAAGGCCTGTCTCCTGAATGGTTAAAGTAGAGACTTTTTTTTCTTCAGCAGCAGCATTTCCTCCCTGTCAGACACAGCCCTCCCAGCAGCATGTTTCTGTTAAGTAACGCTGCAGTCGGGTCATGGGAAATTCACTCTTCTGACAATCCCACTTCCTAGCCAGGCCATTGTTAGCTCAGCCCTGCCTCTGGAAGCATGCACAAACGTACTTGCTGTGCATGTGGAACTGGAAACCCTCAGCTGCCCACGCTGGGATACCTTCATGTACCACCTGCTCGATTTAATGCCTCAATGCTCAGTTCTGCTGCTCCATTACTTACCTGATATAATTCCTATTTTACTTTAACTGAACACTGTGTGTGTAGTTACCAAGTTCAGTGGTTAGCTTTAAGTATATACACTACTTATAAATATTATTAGTTTTACTTCTAAATACATAAAATGAAACAGATATACTGAAATGCAAAGGAATGAAGTGATTGATTTGCTCAAGGAGACAAAAAAAAGAAGTGGCTCAGTGGAAAAGACAGTGCTCAGTGTCCCTTCCCCAGGACCTGGACCTGCAGCTGCACAAACAAGCTGTCTGCACACAAGAGGTATTCAGCACAGACACAGGTCTGCTGTAACGAAGCTCTGCAAGAGTTTGAGTTGGTTAACTTTCATCACAATTCTAATTGTGATCCTATCTCCACATTACTCTCTTTCACCTCGTCCTACTTGCTAGTAGTCCTTCATTTCATTCCTCAGAGAAAAGCCAGACTGTGTACACCTGCTCAAGACCAGTGGTAAAATAGCAGTGCTCTGTCCCCTGGGCCTTGTTTTACAGCTGACACCCCTCATCTCTCATGGATTACACTTCTAGCTTGGTTCCAGCTCTGCACATGATATTCAAAGAGGACAGGCAAAGCTCCTAGTCTGGTGCCATCTTGCATTCCTAGGTACAAATTCTGCTCTATCTCAAATAAAATAGAAGCTCACCCACTGTTCTGCGCAGCCACTGTGATTTGTTCATGGCCACATTATCTGCAACTTTTTTTCTGACCTGGGGTTTACAGAAATAAGGAGTTTCTCCTCTGAACGAAGGAGGAGAGCTGTAGTTCAGCTCTTGGTGAGAGCTTCAAGGAATACCTCCCCTCCAGCAGCTGGGCAATTGCAGGATTTGTAAATGATCTATATAACTATAAATAAAACCTCCAAAATGTCAGAGATGGTTCTAGTTCAGGCAAATTTACATTAAATAAACTGTGCTGGGATAGAAGGTTTTTTTCGGTAAAAGAAAAATGTTGATTTTGGTAACCATGGACTTATACTCTAAAGCAAAAACAGGTGGCAAGCTTAAAAAAAAAAAAAGTAAGAATGGTTCCTGTATACTTTGGTTTCCCAGCTGAATTTACAAAATGTTCTCCAGTAAAGGCTGTTGCTATTTGGGAAAAATGAGACAATTCTTTCTAACATGAGACAACTTAATGGTTTCTATCTGGAAGAGCATCTGCAGACAGTGATAAGAGAAAGCTATCATCCTTCAACATTACCTGATGTAGGCTGCGTTTGGCTTGCAAGGCAGCATTTAGCTTCTCTTCCTGCTTCACTCTCATTTTAACAACTTCATGGAGGAATTTTTCTTTGGCTTCTTTTGTATCTAGGCCACTGTCCAGGGCCTGCCTTAGGTGCTCCAGCTCAGCTTCCAACCCACTGCTGTGAGAGTCAGAATGTGTTGCAACCTCATATGAACTGTTGACTGGGAGTGGGGCTTGCATCCCAGGTGAGCTCATGTCCTTTGCAGAGCTGGATGAAGTAAAGGATGGGGAGGAGAGCGAGGATAAGGAGGAGGTGACTGAAAAATAGAAACATCTAAAATTAATAAAAAAAAAATGTAGAAAACGAATGTAACTCAAAACATGCTGAGGCCCCTCATTTCAATAATCAATGGAAAAAAAAATGGAAGAAAGAAAATACTCATTTTATACTTTGATGCTTGAAGTGTGATGAAAATGCAAACCTGTGTTAACTTAGAGGACCAACTTATTTATTATTCGCTTGAACTGTGACTTTGTTTTACATCACAGATGTACACGATCCTGACATTTTCAGGGGGTAGAACATCCTACTTTGCATGAACTGTACGTAGCAGGTAAGGACTGTACAAACTGAGATCAGCAGTGGGATTCTCTAAGGGAAGTATTGGTGAGGCAGTAACAGTACCTTTCATCCTTCACTGATTGCATACAGAGCCCTGATCCCTGCCTCATGCATTCAGCTGCATGGATGTAGCTCTGAAACTGCAGCTGCATTCTCTGACACAGAATTCCACGCTTACAGGTGTGTGTGTGTGTGCTCTGCTGTGGGCTACGTGTGCATACCCCACAAAGGCTTTCATAGAGCTCTCTCAGTCAGAACAAAACATGGCTGTTTTGGTGTGAACTACACATGCATTACGTCCAGCCCTGCACAACACTTACCTGCTTCAATTAAAGGCTGTCTGGTTTAATGAAAATCTCTAGGTCTGTGAACTCCTGTGGCTCAGGTACTTTTTGTTGATGCACCTCTGCCCCTCGCCCAGGAAAACACCCCCTCAACTTATGTTCCACTCTCATTTTTCCATTTTCCCATTTTATCCATTACCAAAGACTGCATTTTAATGTACCACGGAGGTACCAGGCCTCCAGAACCACACCTGAACTCAACAGAGTGTGTAACTCCTGAAGGTCAACCAGAGCGAAACACAGCACAAATAAAACAAAGGCAGACATACACTTACATTCCTCCCTGGTTTCTACTTCAATTTCTGCTTCTGATTCCTTATCCTCTTCAGGGGCAGTAACAGTGGCCACGGGCTCTGGGGCAGGTGGGGGCTCTGCAGCATGTTTTCTTTTCCGCGGCTGCGCAGCGCTGCTCGGTGCCTCGCTGCTCCGGGACACCACTGTGGCACAGGGTGGGTTGCTCACGACTTTCTGTTGGGCAGGAGGTGCGAGTGCCACATTGGGGGCCACAGCATTCTCAAAGCTTTTGTAGGAGTAAAAACTGCTTGAAAAGGGGAGGCAAAAGGGAGGAGAAAACGGTCAAATTATATAAAATATATTATTATACAAAATACAAATCAGCTTCCCCACGACTTCATGCATTATTGACTTTCCTAACTGGACTTCTTCAGTTCTGTCTATCTTGTAAGCTTGGAAACAGCTTCCATAAGAAAGGCCACAGGAGTTCAAGTGCATCCTCGCGTAGCTTTGCTTTGCAGACACAGCATGCAGCTGAGTACTTGTAGGTAAAACCACATTGAAAGAGTAACTGTGTTCAAGGACAGTAATACTGTAACGTGGAACAGACAGAATGTAGCACAGACTGCAACTTCAACTCAGCACCGACAATACAAAGTATCCCCAGTTACACTGAAAACTTGGGAACTTGTGAAGGTTGGGGTTTTTTTTCCAAGACTTCAGGCAGCCCAGGGCCTACCTTACACCTCCCAACCCTCCTCTCTGTTTAAAAGCAGCGATATGATGGTAGACCTTTATTTCCCTCTTTTTTTTTTAATAAACCCCCACAGCACCTAAGAAGCTTGTTCATCACAGCAGCGAAACGTGCTCTCCCCAACATCACTACAGCACCTGGCAACTTCCACCAAACTTTCCAAACAAACCATTACCCCGAGGCAGAAATCTGGCACAGTGTCTTCAGACTGAACAGCTGAAGGTTGGCGAGGGAACGCGACTGCCCTGACGCTTCCTGTGACACCAGCAGCCCCTCCTGTGTCTCACTCGTGCACCAGTTCAATCACACTGAGCAGCTCCCAACATCAGCCTGCTTTCTGGCCAGTTTTCCCCAGGCTCTCCAGCTCAGTGTGCTGCCACGAGCTGCCCCAGCCCACGTGCCATGGGTGGGCTGCTGTCCCACAGCTCCATCCTCTCCTGCCTTTGTGGTGCCGGAGGGGCAGCAAACATAAAGCAACCTGCTCTCAAATTAATCTCCACCATTGCTAGCCACATCCCTCCCTCAGCTCCTGCCCCCTACCTGTCTCGGATCAAAGCAGGAAGATGGGTTGAGAGCTCTTTCTCATTTGCTGATACAGCAGGGGACCAGGGCCGGAAAGCTGAGAGACGCTGACGGGGATGGACACAGCCAATACTCTGGGAAGGAGGAGAAAGAAAAATAAGTACAATCTTTTAAAAGCATTAATCCCAACAAAGCACTCACAATTCTGTGAAGTGCACGTTCTCTTATCTCTAGAACTGCTCCCCCACTGGCTAAGTCCTACTGGCTTAGCGGGTTCCACTGGAAGAGGTAACTTTACTCATGTGAAACCCCACGTTTTTTGTCTTTGCCAACAAGTTATCCATGGTTTGCACAGACCACATGAGGCTCCTGAGTTTCAGGATTCTTGTACCTCAAAGGCACGAAGGAATTGCTTACTCCATCATCACAATCAAGGTCAGTGAACACTGGAAGGTGGCAAGGAAATTGGGAGGACCGCATAGCTCAATGCTTGCTAGGAAAAGGATAGAAATGTGATTAATTTAGAAAGCCTGGGCAAGGTCTTTCTCACATTATCTCTTCTGGTTTTAGTAGAGGGCTGTTACATGGTAATTTGATCTCTCTTGATTACAAAATACTCAGCAATCACCTTATTAGATGAACTGGATAAGGACCGTAACCAACTGGACTGCTTTTCCTTCTCAGTAGAAGCTGGAGATTGGGAAGCAGAGTTGTCTATTTTGGTTTTCTTGGAAGCAGGAGGATCTGAAGGGACCTGAAATAAAGAGAGGGAAAATTAAAGACCATTATTAATTTTGCAATCAGCCTAGAAACAAGTTATAAAGCAAATTCTGTATTTGAAAGTAAGAGACATCACTTTTTTTCTGCATCTTTAAGCCTAAGAAACAACAAAAGAGTGAAAACACGGGACAGGCACAAATTACAACATAACGTGGTTTCATTCCTTCATTTAAAGCACCCAGGTAAAGTGTAGGTGGTGCATGAGTGACAGGCAGAAATGTAAGTGAGACATTCACACCATGTTGCAAAGAAGTATCTGCCTTTTATTATTTTTGTATGCAGAAAGGTAAGTTTTAATGTGGTTGCTGAACTGGAAAGATTATTTTAAACGAGAACAGAACAGACTTTGTTATTCTGTTTGCAGTGGTTGTTATGCGGATGACTTCACTACCCCACAGCTGCAGTGGATTCTGGGGGTGCTGCCAAGAGCTGCTTTGCCTTTTCCACAAGTGGCTCAGCTTGGCCCATAAATCATCCCCAAGCATAAGAAAGCCCTTTGGCAAGCAAAACCCCTTTCCTTCAACACTATGAAGGAATAAAATTCCTATAGTCCCAGAGTGGCTTGCAAAAAAAATTGGTAACTACTGGTTTAACTGGTGCACTGGGGACACCAGCTTGAAGCCTTGCCAGTACAAACTCGTCTGCCAGCAAGGACGGAGAAGGTTCTGGACCCTGCTCCACACCACAGCTACAGATATCAAGAGGAACACGCTGCCTCAGTTTCTCCTCCACCTTCTTGTCTTTCTGTAGTTCTGAACTCCCTGTGTTTCCATCGCTCTGGCTCTGAGTGAGGTGGCAGATCCATGCTGGGAGAACCTGCAGTAGCTCAGCTGTGCGCTGTGCCTTCCCAGCCCCACATCCCACACAAGCAAACATTTCTGCTCAGTTACAGACACACCTGTATGGCAGAATTCTGAGAGCCCAAAATGCTTCGAGGAGAGGTCTACCTGGCGACGACAGGAAGTTAGGAGCTTATTGCTCAGCATCGTTTTCTGAAATTTGGTCCTTTCAAGCATCTGAAGCTGGGAATTCAGAGACTGCTTCTCCAAATCATTATTCACAATGGACATCTAAGTGACTTTACCTGAGGAGTACATAAGGAACTGAAGCAGTGTTGCTAAACTGCACTTATCCAGACTCCCAGCCGGCTGCCAGGCAAAACCATCAGCCACGAAACCAGAGCAATTCCATCCCTTCTGCACACCTTCATCAGGAGGAAATTCTGACATGTACAAGAACAGCCTGCTCCTTGCATGGAAGCAGGGCCGCGGTGTGAATATCCAGCTCATGCCAGTTCATCTGGCAGCACGCACACTCTTAGGGCTTCTGCAGCCCAGTGTGCATAGTAACATAATCAAACCAAGTCTGGAGCTTTTAGTAAAACATTCCCTGGCGCTCTGGAGCTCGGGGCAGCTTTCCATATGTAGCAGATGAAGTAGAATGACATGGGCGTGTATATGTGCAACCGCAAGTACAAAATTAGCCTGTACCAGTGCTAAATGCCAGCTTCGATGGATTTGTAAAGAATTCCTGCAGCACAGCCTCAGGCTTACTTAGGGCTGACTCCGGCACTGGCTATGGCATGGCACCTCCCATCCAACCCCACTAAGAGAAGGCATTTCTAAATGCTTTCTGTGGAAATCACAGGACAATGCACTGGAACAGATCTGTTTCTTGCTTTCAGAGATGCTGTCTGTGCAGAATTAGTGACAGCATTAGAAAGGTATTTGGCAAGTGAGTGCCGATCCCAGCCCTATCCACTGGGGATGGTGAGTGGCGTGGGGAGGGGAGCTGCGCTGGAGGGCGGGGAGGAGGAAGGGGGCTCAGAATGGGAGCGGCAGCAGCAGCAGGTGGTGGGGCTCAGAGCCTCCTCCCCCCAACCCTCTGCCTTGTGCCCCTCGGCAGCACCCAGCTGGAGCGGGACCTGCCCCTGCCTCCAGTGTCAAGCAGCAGCTCAGGGAGAGGCGGGATCAGAAGGGGCTGGAGGGGAGAGATTTAACTAGAATGATCTCATTTGCATTTTTAAAGAAATCATGCCTCCTCTCCAGCTTTCTCCACTGTCACCCTTGTTTTCTCTTAAATCAAGGCTGACATCCGAGGTTCAGGAGGGCTCTGAGCACAAAAAAAGCAGTAGACGTGGGAAGGATGCCAGGAGCCAGCACCGATCCGGCAGCATGAGATGCTGCAAGGAGTAAAGCAGTAAGCATTCTGTTTGCATGGGGGGAAACGGCTTTACCCTCCCCACAATGATGCGAGCAAGGTGAAAAAAGGGGGGAAAGAAAAGAGGTGCTCAGTGGGGCACACAGACAGCTCTGACACCACCACCTCCCCTCCCCGGGCTCCGAAGCACTACCAACAAACTGCTGCCACCTGAGAACACGAGGGGGTTCAGCCCCACTGCCCCTCTGCCCACTCGGACACGCCGTCCCCACGCACGCACTCACTCCTGCCCCACTGCACAGAAACAACTTTTTGCCATCTTCATAAACGACTTATCAAAAACTTCAAACCAAACCTTGCAAAACTGGAATAAAATGTTTTACAATGTACCTTGAACCCTTTTATTCAAGTAAATTCCAATGGGAACTTCGGGCACGTGAACTTCAAAGTTATCCCTTTTAAGACCAACTGATAATAAGCAGCCTAATTTGGCCTCTGGCCAACCAGGGCCACGTCTGACACGTCACATCACATTTTCTGGTTCAATTCAGCCATACAGTAACAAAGCATGAAACCAGCAGAAAGCAGTGCTGACCCCCCCGGACAGCCCAGCCTTCCTGGTGCGCTGTGCCGGGGTGGAAGCGCTGAGTGGGCAGCAGAGGCCACAGGGTGAGAGATGGGGAGGTGGGCCCAGAGAAAGCACTAAGATTTGGTGACTTGGGGCTGTTCATGGATGCGACTGCTGGTGCCTGTGGATTTACCAAAATACACCCCTGAGCAATCTGCTGCCTTTCCCTACCTGATTTCCAGCTCTGCAGGGGCTGGGCTGGCTGCCTGGCTCGTGTTTTCTGTGCCCTCCTCTCCTGGCTCTACTGGGCCCGCTCTGTGCTGTGTGCAGCCATCCACTAGGGGATAAGCTAAGACCACTGAGAACAGGACAGTGCTCCCTTTGGGAGGGAGCTGAGTGCCGGCAAATCCTGCAGGACAGGGAAGTCAATGAAACCACTCACAGAACACCATGGGCTCGCTGCCACCCAGCCTGGCTGACTCCTAGTGCTCACTGCCTGGAAATGTGGTTCCCACAGCAGCAGAAGTCACCGTGTCCCTCTGTAGCATCTTTAGAAAGGTTCGTCTATCCTCACTGTTGATTTAATGTCCTCAAAAGCTATCCCAATACACAGAACTCTGTATTTCAGTCTCTTAAAAAAGAATTTGGGAAATATTGGGAAGCCGAAGAACTCAATTTCATATTTCTACCTCCCGTGTAAATCAGAAGCATCTCAACTGAAAACCCTGCAGCTAAAAAAGCCTATAAACCCAGAATAGGCAAAATAAGAACTGGGCTCTCGATCTATAGATAGATGCTGTCATTTGTTCGAGCTATCGCTTCTGCTACGAGTTCATGCAGACAGCTGAGTTCGGTTACACCAGGAGGAAGGGTGGGGCTTCCTGCCTCCTCTGATGCTCGCCTGGCTGTGAAAATCAAGCAGCTTTCTCATTAGGGGCACAAACCACAAGACCAGACGCCGGTCTGATACAATGTGGAGAAACCCCACAGATAGATTGCTTGGGTTCAAAACGTGCCAGACATCTGAAGATAAAAATACATTAGAAATGAAAGAGCAGGGCTGGTGGGTGAGCACACACCATGCCCCCGCTGCCAAAGCCCCGCTCACAGCACAGCCTGAGCTCACCAGGGCTGCACCTGAGGGCCCAGGGACTTTCACTGACCCTGGGAGCCTTCGATGCACGGTTATCTGGTTGCTCTTCACTATGCTTCTCCTGTCCACCTCTGGACCACCTCTGCTCACGTTTTACCCCAAGGGAACGTGAAATGGACGCAAAGTCCTGAAACAGCAACTATCCTACAGAGCAGGAGCAGGCCTGACTGCACTGAACACACCTGCACCAGAGGCCGTGGCCATTATGAAGGGCCAACCTGCCACCTGTTATCAGTAGAATGTTTCTTTACTCTTTGGGTAAGCTGGGCAGGAAAGGAGTTTTGTAGAGGATGCAGGCAGAGCACACACAAAGAAGGGCTTGGGACCCCAAGTTCTGTTACCAATTGAGCCTCTCCTAGGAAGCTAACTCAAATTCTGTTCCACTTCAAAAGATGCCTCAAGAATAAAACCCCAGACACTAAAAATATTCCAGTCAAAAGACCAGATGGCTTCCCACCTCCCCATTTTTCACTGCTCTGGTGAAGCACATGCTCCCACTTTGCCCCCCATTTGGAGACACGCAATCACAGGCAACAGTCACCTTTACTCCCCCCTTCAGAGCATGATCCTGCCTGGAGCTGAGCTTCCCCTGACTCCTGCAGCTCAGCCCACCCCAAAGGGAGAGCTCCTTGTGCACAGGGCAGCTCATACTGCTCTGGCAGCAAGGTAAACGCGTTGCCCGGCTGTCAGACACGGTGCTATGGACACAGGGAGTCTTACAAGCGTGTGGAGACATAGGATGTTCAGCTTAAACAATAGGAAACTGGCTTTTTCTCACACTCATTTAACTTCAGCATATTGTTCTTCGTACTGCTCTGAATTCAGATAAAAGATAACTTACTCGTTCTACGCAGAAGGTAACGCTTTGGCATTATCTGCATCTCTCCAAAGAAAAACCACACACATACATAACCACTGAAGGGAGCATCAGCAAACCACTCGTGCTGGTTTCAGACCCCGGCTGCCATCTGAGCACACGCCCCAGCACCCAGGCCAGGCCTGGCAGCACTGTGAACACTTCAGTCCCAGCACAACTGCTGTGCTGTCTGCACAGTGTGCCCCACTGTGCCCTAGGCCCTTCAGCCTAACCCGTTTTTGTCACCGATTATTAAGCCGAGTATCCCTGGGTGGTGACTCGGGAGCCCAAGGAGTTCCCAGTAAAAGCAGCCATCTCCCCCTTCTCGCCACTCCTTTCAGCTTGATGAGAAACAACTGCAGATCTCAGGCCTGACAGTCAAATGGAAAAAGAGACAATTCGATCGTATGGAACGGAGTGGTCGAAAGGTGGAAACATTTTCAGAGAGGCAGGGGAAGGAAGAAAAACCAAAACGACATCCTCTGTACCGCAGAACTGTCTTCAGAGGGCACTGAAACCACCCAGTTTCTTCAACCCAAATCTACAGATATTGAGTTTTCCACAGCCACTCTTTGAATCTCTTCAGCAGCTGCTCAACAAAATCAGTATTTCCCACTCAAAATGATCCTGACCCCCAGTACCCGTGCTGGGATGCAGGCACCATGGAGGCACGGCCCCGGCTGCAGCGAGCAAGGACAAGGCCAGGAATGAGCACGGGGTCAGCATCCCCACAGCAGCAGCTAAGCCCATTGAATCAAACACTACCCTGATTTTCTCTCTTTCCTTTTATTTGTTTTGAAGAGACATCTGAAAAGATAGCTGATTATTTGCTAAGCGATGTACTTGGGTTTTGGCTCTTGGTTGGAGCAACTGGAAGCCTCTTTTCCACTGGCTAAGAGCTTGTTTTGCCCTTCCAGTGGAAACCAGAAGTTACGGCTTGAAAAGAACTCCCTGCCCTGTGGTTTAAAACAAAACAAAAACTTCAGCTCCCACTTCCCCGGCTGAGCTGAGCCAGCAATGGGGAGCAGTGCAAGGAGGTCGGGACTGAAGAGGAAAAGGGCCCCAATCCCTGCCCGCTGCTGGCACCGCGCCCTGGGAGCGCAGGAAAGGGGCTGTGCCTGCACACGGGGAAGCAAGGCAGCGCTGGCAGCCGCAAGGAGCCCCGCGCCCGGCCCCTCTTGGAGCTGAGGCCCAGGGGAGCTATGCCATCAGATTCAGCAAGGAAAATCTACATTTCCTCTACAAACAGGTTTGCGTTGCCCAGTGCGTGCTGAATTGTTCGTGGGGTCACGGTTCTGGAAATTAAAAAGCCCTCTGTGGATGAAATTTTCTCTTGCCGTTTTCTTTGAAATGAAACCAGCATCTCTTGCTGTAACTGCACTCAAGCCCCAGCTTCGAGCCGGGCCTCGGATCCTGTGCTGCAGAGACATGTCCACTCTGCCCGCCAAGAATCTCATTTTAATTTCAAATGTTACATAAAAGGGCGAGCATTCCCCTTGAGGTTTTCACTAATGCCGGCCCCACCAGGCACGGCTCTCCCTCAAACACCAGCTGATGCACGACGGACTCTGGCAACCAGATGCAGAGGGCTGACAAAAAGCACCAAGCTCTTGGCAGCACCTGGGCAGCAGCCAACCCGGGGTGCTCAAATCACGTCCCCAGTGCCGTGGGTTTTCCGGCCATCAGTAGGATGTGTGATATTACACGCTGGGCACAAACACCCATCCTGCTGGAATCGGGTGTCCTTGCAGCACAGCCATGACAAAATAACCAGCTTCTCCCAGACAGCCCCAAGCACTGGGCAGCGTTTGTTGTACAACATATTCTGACAATTCAGTCGGAAAACCAGGCCACCAGCCCCGTCCCCGCTGACCCCGGCTCCGCAGCCCGCCGGGCCCCTCCGCTGCCCTACAGCAGACGCCTGGCACGTGTGCACACGCATGTGGCACCGGGGGGACAGGGCCCGCTGCCAGCCCGCGCCAGGGCCGGCGTCTGACACGTCGTGACAAATTACTTCCAAGGCTGCAGAGCCAGCGGAGCACAGCAGACGCAGCCCCGCTCGTCTGCACCGCGGTCTGTGCTTCCCCGTGGTTATTTATAGGGCCTCTGCTGACAACCTGCTCTGTGTCCCTGCCCTTCTTGCACGTCCCAAATCGGCATTTTGTCACTGCAGGAACCAGCAGTACAGAATAATAAGAACTCAGAAATGCCTGGGTTCCTCTGGCTGCACTACGGCAGCACTGCCCAAGGGCTGCGGTAGTTTATTCTTCACTTGTGTTTCATCTACTGGAGGTCACTTCAGGAAAGCTTGGGACTTTTGTGTAAGAGACAATGTGCATTTCACCACGGGGCCACGCACAGGGAACACCCCTGGTTGGCTCTAACACTCCTGGGCAGCAGCAGTGACAATCCCCCAGAGCCCAACCGGCCCGTTCTGATGCCCCAGCCTGCCTTAAGCATATGGGTGAAAGTTGACCGTCAATTCATTGATCATGGATTAATAGTTCCAAATCCTATTAAGGGTAAGACAAAGTGCAATGGAAACCCCTAGTCCTGGTGAAAAAACGGTGCAAGGCCCCATCTATCTCCCTGGCTCCTGCAGGAACTGCTCCCTGCAGCACCTGATGAAGACAGCCACAGTTTTTGGCTGAAGGAGCTGAGCAGCAGCCGTACGGTTAAGGACAGCTCAGGTACGGATGGGTTTAGGTGAGTCAGATCCTCAACACACTCAATATCATCAAGAAGGACTCCTATTTCTTGGCGCCTTTTCCATCACGACAGGCCACTGCTACAAAAACACCATTTTTGAGGACTATCTTCTCACCATCCATATACAGAAAAAAATAATTCTTTGCTTACAAAATGTTTTGAAAGCTACAGACAGGCAGATGCTTCCTTAAGTCCCCGACAAGTAACGTGCTCCGCAATTCAAAGAAATTCACAAGAAGCTCATCTACTTTAAGTAACAGTTATTACTTCTGAAACCTCCCCAGAGCTCTGAGGATAAAGGCAGACAACCAATTACCGTCTTAGACTTCCAAAGCTTCTTTTGCTGCCTTCAGAAATAAGCATCACGCGCTGCGGGCACCAGATGTGGACAGAGGGGAGAGGGCAGAGAGCAGAGGGCCCTTCAGCTCACCCTGCCCAGCAAACCCACGCTGCACATCCTCCTGCCAGTACAGCTCTGCTTGGAGGAGCCCTTTCTGTTCCCCTGGGTGAGCAGTCTACACAGACCTAATTTCAGTTGGAGCATTTACCACGCAGGACAGATAGAAAAGGATTTGTGTCCGTCAGCACGGCGCTGGGACGGTCACCACGCTCACCAACAAGGCACACGGAGCCTTTAGCAAACTGCCTCACTTCATACACAGTCTACTGGCAAAAAAAACCCACCCAGTTTTTTGTAATCCTGAGAAAACTCACCTTTTGGCTCCAGATGAGAGATCTAAGGGGAGATGCCCCTAGTATATGTGTGCATGTTTACAGGTAGAGTCACACTGTATTCAACAACTTAATTTTGTACAACCAAAGGAGGCAGTAAAAGATAATCTGAAGGGAAATATGGGAGGGGATCAGGATGGACAGGAGGTGAAAATCTGGGGCACCACAAGAAGGCTTTCAGCTCTTGTGTAACGTGACAGATTTTAAGCCTTTAGGGGGAGAACTGGCTAAGCAATATTGCAGTGCAGCGTGACTGCGCAGCCACATGGGTTGTGTCTGCTACGACTCTATTAATAGGATGGGAGATTAGAGAGGTCTGACTACGTACAGTCCCTATCTACCAATGCAATTCCTGCTTTGTCCCCGCCCTCAGTGCCACAGAGGCTGGCTGGGATCCCAGAATGGGGTCTGCACCCCAAGGCACCCACCAGCCCGGGCTGCCCTTGGGCATCGGCCGGCCCCGGGTCATCCTCCAGATCCACCAAAGCACCCAACCTTTCTTCATCATCTATTCAAACTTAACAGGTCCAGCATGCTTAAGCACACTGCAGAATTCAGGACTCGGTTGGTACAGTGAGTTCTGTTTGTCGTGCCCAGATAATAAATACGAACACCCACCGGGCACAACCAGCACTGCTTTTCCCCCCTTACTTCTCACTTCGGTGTTACAATGTGAGTTCTATTCCACATCTTTCTGTGTGTGTAATGTGCCTGACCCCTATAAAGACGGTCAAATAAATATCTGGTGACCTCACAAGTATGAAAATAAGCTTATTTGAAACAAAAAGTATATCTTCAGGGGGTTTGGCAGTAACTTTCAATTATTTTTAATTGCCTGGAAAATTAAAGTAAGAAAATGGCATGGTATAAATGTTAGGGAACATTATTAAGTAGCTTTCATAATATCTTAGCTGTAGCTTAATAGACAAAACCAGTTTTTTAAGCCTTGGTCATCTGTTCAATATGAATGGACTGTCTGTTCCCATACCTCCTCTAGGGGCAACTGAACTGAAATATCCCCTGATAGAAACCAGACTCAGTTTGACCTGGTAGGCAACGAGAACTCCACAGAACCTCCACAATTAGGGTTTAATTACAAACCACCATGGAGTCTGGCCTGCAGCCTGAGACCAGAAACACGAGGAAATGAGTTCAGAGAAGGTTTGGAGCCACAAGCACTGACCTCTCTTC
This sequence comes from Cyrtonyx montezumae, assembly GCF_038088225.1. Classification (NCBI taxonomy): domain Eukaryota; kingdom Metazoa; phylum Chordata; class Aves; order Galliformes; family Odontophoridae; genus Cyrtonyx; species Cyrtonyx montezumae. The sequence goes on from NW_027071948.1 coordinate 1,594,269, forward strand.
CCCCATTTCCCATTTTCCCTTTCTTTGCACCATGGGATGGGCTTTTCTTATCACCAACACAACTGACATACGAACTGCTAAGTAAGCAAGATTTCCAAGGCAACAGTCTAAGCCTGCCTTTCTTCCTTCTTGGGGAATTGTGCCATCACAAGTCTCTAACATTCCATCAAACGCATCACGGGAATCAACAGAAATTAAATTCAGCCCTGGTGTCGTGATGGCTTCAAAGTCTCTGATTTTATTTTCTTTTTTTGTCTGAAACTTTTGAGCCTCAGTCCCAGTCGTGAGCTGTAGTCTGCTGACGAAGCCTATAATGCAGAGAATGAAAAGCCATCACCAGCAGCCTAGCCAAAAAGCAAACCTTACATAAACCTCCTCATGAGAAAACTTCAGAGAAAGACAGTGTGCAGCCACCTGGAGCACAGACAGGTGATCTACTATTGGCCAAGGCTGAAACAGGGCAGGTCAGGCACAGAACGGATCCTGATAACAGGGGGCTGCATCCTGCATGGGAAACCCGATGGAAGGACGGAACAAAACCACCAGTCATTTTCAGACAGACAAATTTAGGCAACAATTCCTGTGCTGCTGAATATTCCTGGATGACTCAACATGCATGCATACCACATGCTAAACTGTGGCATTCACTGAGTTACCTGCACTTGTTACATGCAGTTATTGTTCCTACAGAGAGCCAAGGATGACGACTATGAAAAACAAAGCAAGACAAAACAAAGGAAACGAGTCTGTAAAAGACTATCTGTTGTGTAATGCTCTTGAATCTGATTTATGCAACAGGTAACAGACCGGTAATGAAAATGCAAGCAAACAATAAATCCCAGCATCACACGCTGTGCCAGGAAAACCAGTCACCCACAACAAGACACTGAACTGCACATTACCAATTCCACTGCCAAATCTTTACCCTATCTCACCTTAAGGACACTTCTGCGCCATTCTTCTCGGATGAGACCTGAACAAAACAGTTTAACTTGAATGCTTAATGGAATATGCCTACATCCGTCGAAGCCCAAGACCTGAACACTGGAAGCAGTGCATTGCAGTATAACAAAGGTCACCACCCAGCAAGGCAAGGCTCTGGCTGGGATTTATTAGCACAAGGGCAAAAGCAGGCCTGAGAAGGAGACACAGCATGCAGACACTGAGCAAAAGTGGACAAAAAGGGTCTGGCAAAGATAGGTTTTGCCTTCCGATGTCTTCTCATGGAATAAAGTATCATCCTGCTGGTATAAATGCAGTGACCTGTTTACTGTAAGTTCAGCTTGGAAAGTGCAAATCATAGGACACCTGGTATTTCACCTAAAGGAACACCAGTGAGGTTCAAAAAAGAGAAGCTCATCTCCAGGAGAACCTTGCCAGCCAACAATGGGAATAATAAAGATCATCTCCTTCACACAGACACAAAGCTAACGCTACCTGCTGCATCAGCCAGAAGCTTCAAAGGCCTCGATCCCATTAGGCCATCACAGCCATCTACCTGAGCTCCACTATACATGGGGCTTAAGGGTTATTTTCCAAGCAACTTTGCACAGGTTCTCCCAAACACCACAGGGACACTTCTGCCTTAAGGGGAGAAGAACTGAACTAGGCTGCAAATTCATTACCTCTGCTAAGCTCTCTCCAGCAGCATGGTAACCTTGTTCTCTACAAAACCAAGTTTAGTCCATTTCCATAAGAAAAACACTGAGCCATTACTGGAGAGAAACAAGATTCTGAAAATGGAAGAAGGTGCTTTACCGTGGAGGTAAAGCAGCAAATATCAGGAAGGGGGAAGGAAAGTTATTTAAAATACAGAATAGAATCCCAAACCTTTATTAAAGAATACAGATTAATTTCGTGGGAGAGAAGTTTATCATCTGCACTGCTGCTGCTGCAGTGGGAGGAAGGAACTGCGGGAAGCCAGGCAAATAATGTCTGGCTCAGCTGTTAGGGTAGCAGCTGTCCTGAAATCCTCATTGGAGGGAACAAGCCAGGAGGTCAGGGAAGTCATGATTATTTGGAAAGAAGAAGGAAAACAATAGGCTGGGGCCCTCAGTCATCTTGCCTTTCTCATGTCTTTTGTTAGCCGTTGACTTCCCAGGATAGCTGGCTCACTGTGTTCAGGCAGAGCTGGGTTTGGCCTTGTACATGCCTTTTCTCCCCGCAACCCCCAGCTCTCCGTGGAGCCAGGTACCACCGGGAGGTTTGGAGGCTCCAAGAGCTTCAGCAGCAATTGGCAAAACTCAGCTCAAGATGGGGCCAGTCCCCTGAAAGTCTCAATTTTCACTCTAGCCTGAAAACGGTTTCTGGTTTTAAAGGATTTTTTGTCCCACCCCTTTTTCTTCTCTCCTCCATGCAGTTTTACTACTGATCCACAGATTAAGGGTTTTTGTTCGGTACCATCACAATTGTTAATGGGACACTTCTTGTGTTTTCACACTGGTAAAGAGACCCATGCACAGACTTGAGTAATGTCTTGAAAGAAGATGGAGAATTTAATAAGAGAGCAGATGGACTGAAAGAAGATTAAAAATTCATTTGATCCCTGACTCCCAGGGAAGTAACTCCTCCCTTTCTCCGTTCCACACACACCTGATTCCTGACCCCATATTAAAAGGCAGAAGGCACAAGAATAAAAACCTAACAAAATCCAGGTTACATTTTATGCTTGGGATGGGTTTAATCTGTTTGCACAGGAGATGCAGCCACAGTGCAGTTAGATGATTCCACTTGGATATTCACCATCAATAGACTTGAAATATCCGGTTGCAAAGCAGTGCTCTGTGATTTACAACATCACCATGCTATTTGTGAGAGCTAAAGCTTTTATTTTTTCTAATGGTATTTGGCTTGGCTTGTTTTTTTGACCTGCTGCTGCTCCCAGGTTCAACAGGAGACATGTTTCTGTAAGCTGATTTCTCTGTGGCTGAGGGTTTAATCAGGTCAAAGTAGCGATTAAAACCCGGACTATAACCACAACCTTAAAGGGATAGCTGTAAGGTTAAGCCTTCCCCCGCTCCCTGTCAAAATCAGAAGTGATGCTGTATCTGTCTCTGGCAAACAGAAACACCTTACCATTTGCTGCTTTCTTGGTTGCCTTTCCTCTGAAAAAGGCGTAAAACTATGGGTAAGTACTCAGAGATCAAAATATGCAAATGGATTAAGGGCTGCACTTAATGTGAATGCATTAACACTGTCAAGACATCCCTGAAGGTGGGCTTTCTGACACCCCACTCCTCTCCAACACACACACTGCAGCCTTCCAGCACAGCTACCTCAGCCCTGTCAGTGCTCCCGACATTCTTTCCTCCAGTTTTCCACTTGCTATGTTGTAGGTCTGCGGTTCTTCTCACCCATCCAAAGACAGCACGATAGCATGCTTAGAGTGGTGAGAAACAGCAAGAAATGTAAATGGAGCAGCACTTCCACAGCTCTGTGTAGCACTCACGAACATTAAGGCCAAACCACTTTTCTAATGACAACTGATTTCAGACATCACACCTGATTTTAAAGCAGCTTCAGTCATGGCCTCTATGAAGAACCAACGAGCTGTGCCACCAAGCACACCAGCCCTGTTCCCATCTTCGCTCTGCACAACCAGAGAGGCCAAGTGACTCATGCCAGGGAACCCAGAGCTCAGGAGGAAGGCTGCTAGGGGCTGGCTCCTAGTCCTGTGCTCTAACCACCAGAAATCCCTGGCAGCCCTGATGGGTATTCTTTCCAGAGATGGAGAGCAACAGCAGCTTCTGAACTTCACGGAAGACCTGCACCAAACACACAGGCAGCATTCAGCTGGTGAGCCTGCTGCTTCTGCCCTCTCCTCGCTCCTGTCACTGTGACACCTTAAGGATACCAGCTCCTTCCAGTACGTGGGATAGCATCTTCTTCCAAGCTATTCTTGACACTCTACTCCCACTCCCTTTCTATGTGTTTAACCATTTTAAGGCTGATTTGGGTCGTGACTAATAGGATTAGATACTAAAATCATGGGCTGCTAGCAATATTCCTGTGGAGCTGTCAGGACCCATGTGGAATGCAAGTGGTGGAGCTTTAAGATGGGTGGGAAAGTATTCACATTAACATTTTCTCTCTTCCCCTTCTTAATATTAAAACTTGGCAAAAAATCCCACAAAAAGATCAGCCTCAGCTTTATTCTCACTGTAGTCCATTTCTAGCTTTTGTGAACTACATGCTCTTCTCATGGATAGCACCAAGAGAAAAAAAAACAGAAGGAAGAGAAACCCCTCCCTACTTCTGATGGTTGCAGAATGATCTGTTTATCTGCTGCAGGGCAAGAAGAGCTCTCCAATAGTTACAAAGGCCAGGATTATTGTGCTCTATTCCTGGCTCTGCTACTGATGCTATTTGAATATCTTCAGGTAAATCAAGTAATGCAAGTGTTTCATTAAACCACAAGAGTGTAAATAGTATCAGAACCTCTACAAACTTACCTCTGCTTAAAAGCACAATGCCTAAGCATCTTTCCTCCCAGACCTCCTCTCTCAGCTGGCCAAGATTTGTTAACGTCCTCGGCACCACCTGCATGCCTCACACACATCGCGTTTATTTTCTGTAGTATTTTCAACTTACTGTTGCCAAAATGTGCTACCTGTAAACGCCTGAAACAGCACTGAAAGCGCAGATCACCAGCTCAGCTATCCTTGCTTGAAAGTGGCGAGTCACACAGTTCTGAATGCTTTTACCACCCTGACTGCAAGCGTGCTTCACTGTACCTGCTGCAGCTGTGACTTCAGCCACCCTGCAGCTCTCTTACCGCATCCCTGCAAGGTCGCAGCCCCGCAGGGCTGTCTGGCACGAGGCTGTCGTGCAGCTGCACCCCCCCCCCCTCTCTGCTCCTTCCCTAGGAGGGACTCTACAAATTCATCTCTGGGAGAGAAAGGGAAAGCCAGCATGCTTGGTAAAGTCACAGCGCTTCCAGTGCAGTGCTGAGGCTGCAGTTTTCCTGTCCTCTACTTCCACTTTCTCTCACGTCAAATCACATTAAAGTAACAATCAATTTTTCTGTCTGGCTCATTCCCGTGCCGTGCGAGCACCACCTCTCTCCCCCCAGCCTTCAGAGGCAGGAAAGCCTGGCTGAGAGCCCAACGTTCATCAATAAGCCAGCTCCATGGCTGGTGAACAACCTGGCAGCAGAGCGTCTTCTTTCTTCTTTTTATTGGCTTATAATCAAGCCTCACACCTGCTAAGTATGATTACTACAAAGATTAAAATTTGCAGAGGTGCAAAATAAAAATAGCAGGCACATAACCTGGGCAAGGACAAGGCTGCTCAAGCAGCCAAGGTTTAACCTGAGAGACTGAGTACAATTAACCCCTTCTTATGGTCCCAGCATCATGCCTGGTTTTAAATAAAAGCACCTGAAATGGCTGAGGAGGCACTGTGCTGTGCTGCCCATCGAGTGCTGGAGCTGTAGCCCAGGTACAACTGCAGCAGCGTACTAACGACTCAATACTCATTAAAAGCTGAGGGAAAAAAATCCTGTGTTCACATCTCCAGGCACACGGAGCTGAATCTGTGCCTCCTCATCCTGCAGGAACACCGCTGCCCTTTTTCCTTCACCAGGGTTATGCCACTTTTGCAGGCAGAAATGTTTCACCAACATTTCGTAAAGAAAATAAAAACGAAATACAACACATCGAAATCTTCACTGTTACCACAGCACTGCCAAAAATACATTTACTGGTTAAGGAGAAGAAGTGATCTCATTTTCAGCTTGGGCTTTTCCCTCAGGATAACGAGTGTCCTTCCCCGCTGCCCACAGCCCCGAAGCACAGCAGTGCTGGCAGCCTCGAGGCAGCTGACAGCCAGCCCTGAAAAGGACTGCTGGGCTCAGCAGGACCATTTCCCACCACCAACGCAGGGTTTGGACCAGAGGAGCAACAACAGACCGATGCTCCATGAGCTGCAGGCCCCCTGCCCCAACACGGAGCTCCAGCAGCACAAGTGCCAGGCAGAGCAGCCCCTGCTGCCCTCCAGGGCTCAGTCTCTTTCCTTAAAGGGCTGGCACTGGACCCAGAACCACCATCCCCAAGCCTTGCTGGTGACCGACACCGAGTGCAGGTGTCTGTGGAAATAAAGAGCAAGCACCAGGTCTCCTGGGAGGAGGCCCTGTGAGGAGGAGGGGAATTATTGTGGTTTAGAAAAGGGAAGGGGCTGCTAGAGAGAAATGCTATAAAAGCACCATGACGACAGAGGAGGGTGATGGAAAGGTCACTCTCTTTCAATAATGCTCCTTTTCTTCTTGTCCAAATGAAACACTTGGCCACGTCCATCGGCAGAGTTCAGCCGGAGGTAAATGGCCAGACCTGGGGCCATAAAGCGTCTGGGGACACTGGGGATGCGCTGCCCCACGAGGGGGGGTTGCCACTGTCCCCTGCCCCTTCTCCCACAAAGGAGGCAGCAAAGGGCTCCAGAACGGCTCTGAACAAAAGGTGCTCTTGTGTGCATTGCAGGCAGAGCTGGACTGTGGCTCCTATTTACCTCTGACAAACACCTCCTGATGCCCAGAGCCTATCACGAAGGGTTGCGGGAGGGAAAAAGAAGGTATGTTCGATAATGAAACAGTGATTAATCCTGATAGGCATGCAGCCCTTAGAACTACTTTTCAGCTGCAAGTGGTAGGTGGTCAAATTATACCTTTCCATCACATTTCCCACTACTGCACATCTCCTCGGTACATTTTCTCATGAAATGCTGTAAGGATTCAGAACAATTAAACCTCACCACTGAGTAATTCCCACTCCTTTTCTCCCCTCTAATATGAAATCATTTTTTCTAGTGTGGTACTGAAGTGCTTTAGGAAAACAGACGTAAGCTGTGGAGTTGCAGCTCAGCATTAATGCACAAAAATGGTGCATTACAACAAGAGATGCGATACGAAGATGTATTGTTCTGCGGTAGTGGGTGCCACGGCCAGCTGAACCATTATTGCATGTTTTCTTCTGTGTGTGACAAGTGGAAAAGCTTCCAGGAGAAAAAAAAATATTACCGTGTAGTGAATGTTTTAAAAATTACATAAATGAGGCACTTCCTGCCTACAATCCTCCTTAAGACTGAGAGTTGTGTCACTTATTCACTGGCAACGGAGCCTTCGATCTGATTTGTTGAAGAGCACGGAGCAACAGACCCTGGTAGAGCCCCAATAAACTCTGGACAGCTTTCCACCCAGCGATGCGTTCCTCTGCCACTGGAGGATCCGTGTGCTCCTCGGGAGCAGCTGCTGCTGACCCCTACACCCATGCAGCACAGGGTTGGACACCCAGGGCTGGGACAGCTCGCACCGCTCCTTCAGAAACACTCCTGCTCAGGGAGATGGGGTTTGTTTGCTTTAGAAAAGGAGAGGGGGTGGAACAGTGTGATCATTTCTCACTTCTACTGATTAAGTTGCGTTCTATTCTATTTATCACTAGTTTTTTACTGCGGTTCCCTTCACACACTCCTTTGGAATAATGAAATGGAGTGGTTCCTTCCCACCCAAGTCAGACTCATAAGCACGACCTGGAAATGCACAGAGAACATGCAGGGACTAAGGAGTCCATTCTTTTTTCTCACACTGTAACCCTTCAGCTTCTCCACGGCAAGTTGTCTACCACACTTTTCCCTGGCACTGTCAGCCCTCTGGTCACCAGCAGGCACACAGGGCCCAGCCAGCTGTGCGAGGGGCAGTGAAGGGATGCCTGGCTCCCTGCTGCCTCAAGGATCAACGACACAGAAAGACTTTGCTTTTCCACTCCTCCAAGAATTAGAGGAAACACTAAACATAAAAACGAAACGGGGTGTGGTGGTTACTCCGCTTGTAAAGCTTATTCACTAAGAACCCGAGTAAACCAAAAAGGAATGTTCTGTAAGAATATTTAGGGTAGTATGGCTGCGCTTACGGTTTACAAACTGTTCTTCAGCTCTTCTGAGTTTTTCTATTAAAAACTCCTCACAAAGTGTCTGGTAGGTTTCCCTCCCTTTATGCTTTGTATGCCATCAGTGAGTCCATTTGCATGCATATTTTCCATGAGCACAAACATTACGATTTTGTAGTGCACAACTGCAGCAGGAGGAGTGGGCTCTGAAAGTACGGGAAGGATGGCATTAAAGTGGAGCGTTTGGATGTACCAAACAAAACTAAAGGAAAAACAAGAAAGGAACGAGCAGAACTCTGCAGGCAATAATTATAACAGTACCTCGCTGCCTTTCCCAGTGCTCCACAGCATGACTCATTAGCTGCTAACAACGGGAAGTGCCACTGTGGCTGCGCAGGGACTGGGGAAACCGAGGTACAGAACAGGGAGGTACTCGTCCAAGGTCGCGTCCCAGGGCACAGCCACAACACAGGGCAGCATCTCCTAAGCCCAGCCTTGTCCTCTCCTCTGCAGCGAGGTTCCCTTGAGCCGACAAACCGCTAATGTAAACTGCACAGGTTGCTGATATCCTTTCGGTAGCATCCGCTCTGTTATGACTTCGTGAAGAGATCACCAGAATGGAAAAGAATTTGAGCTGTTAAATTACATAAGTGTGTAGTCACCACCTAGCAATGGAGAAAAAAAGGGCTGGATATTTTCAGTTACAACTAGATTTTCTAACCAGATGGCCAGAAGAACTGACGTCACTCACATTCCAAATTACAGAGCTGCTTGAAAGCAGCTCCAGCGTTAAGGATGCAACCAGGCCTTCAATCTAAGCCGTTTTCCAAGCCCCACTCTGCAAAGATACCAGAAGGGCTTCTGCTGTCATCTCTGTTGCTGCTGGTGAGAATCTGCTTCTCCTGGGATGTACTTGTCCTGAGCTCCCTCGGGGGTATCCACAGCTCCTTCTCCCGGACAAAGTCCCAACCCAGCAAGGCACAGAGTGCAGATTTTGCATTCAGCCCAGACCTCAGAATATGGCTTAACAGAGTCCTCAGAAATCCTCACCTGGGAAGTTTCCGACCTTCACTGACACCCTGTCAGTGCTAGGGGAGGGGACACACAAAGGCCTGAGCTTTTCCATGTCAACTTCAACGTGGAATCAGCTGACATGGTTTCGAGTCTGCTGTACTTTTTGCTGCTTTTGGTCGTTTCTGCTTGTTTGTTTTGCTTTTAAATGTAAGAGCGAAAAGTCAGTAAGAAGGCAGCAGGGATTCTGCAGCACGGGGAAGCTGGAGTCAATTCAAATGTAAGAACCCCCCATCCCAGCTAAGAAAAATGTCTGAACAAGTTCCAAAATCACATCACTCATTGGCTGGATATTTTCCCACCTTCAGTGAAATCCAATACATAAGGGGCCCACAAAACACTTCCAAACCAACCCATTTCCAACCCATTTCAGAGTTACAGAAGAACAAGAGAGAAAAGCAGAAAGATCTGAAACCGCAACGCAGTGCATTTTTATACTGCAGCCCCTCAAGAACCAGCAACACTATTTTACAATACTATTCCTCCTGAGATGTGATATTGTTACGCTTCAGGATGGCTGCCCACTTCTGCACTGAACGCTAACACTGACAGAGCAGAGTACCCAGACATTGCACACCCAGCTGGGACACGGCCCACGAGGTCCAACCCCACAGAGCTGCTCGCAGGGTGTGAGGGAGCTTCCCTCTGGCATTACCAATTCTTGTGATTTTTCTGTTCGCTGCAGTTAACATCGTGGGACCACCCACCAGGAGTCTGTAATTAACACGTATTTGCAAAGCGTTCTGAGATCCTCAGCCTGAATTGCAAAGCACTACCACTATCTGCATGTACCCAAAAAGGAGCAACAGGAACGCGCTATTTCCACTGCCTATCTTAAAGACAAACAAGAGGAATGTTAGCAAAAGCGATTTAATTGTTGCGAAAGACACAATTATGAAGGTGATAAGGGAAAGAGCTAGAAAAAATAATGGGAAGAAAAGAAGTTCTAGCACTTGTAGCAAGAGGTGTAATTCTTTAAACCACCCCTCTGTGCAAAATAAGCCCAGCATTAGTTGTGTCTGGAAGCTGGCACATGAAAGGCTGCCAAGTTTCCATGCAAAATAAAACCTTTTATTTGTTCAAATGTCTCCATCTCTCTCTCTCTCTCTTTCCACGCAAACGATTCATGGTTCAGCATGGTAGGGTGAATTATACATTATAGCTCAATTCTGCTGAAATGTGCTACGGAGGGATCAAAATTTGGGGGGGGAAGGGAGGAAGGAAGGAAGAGAACGTTGGGTAAAGTAACAAGAAAGAAAAAAAGAAAGGAATTCAGGCAACTTTTGGAAAGCTGAGAAAGGGTAGGACGTGCTGCTGCTCACAGCTTCAGAAGAAAAGCCAAATAAAACAGAATGGGGAATGAAAGAATTCAGAGATGTACAATACCAGCCCTAAGCTACAAATGGAGATGCACCCCACAGCTCCCCAGTACACACTCAGCAGGGCTCCCACCCCACTCCCAGGGTTTGGGATCTGCATCCCCTAGGGAAGGGGTGGCAGTAACCCCATGGCAAAACACAACTGCAAGTATAAGCTATCTGCAAGGGGAGAAGAAAACCCCAGCTACAGTATTCCATTATTTCTTTTTCTGTATTAACTATTCGTTGTAAGGCCACTGGAATAATGGGCACGTGCTGGGGCTGTGGGAGCTGTGGAAGCAGGCTATGTGGGGTCCAGAGCACTCCCAGCCCCACTGCCTCCAGCCCATGGTCAGGCCAGCTGGGCACAGAGCAGGCTGCCGCTGCCCTTTCCTCCCACAGACGTCTGCTACGGAGACTCCCATCACTGATCTGCTGGTGAGAAGCCAGCCAGGCTTAACTATTTCTTTCACCAGCATGTTGCCTAACACGAGCCACAGACAGAACAGCAATTAGCAAAACCTCTCAGAAGGCTGTGTGACTCATTGCAATACCCTAATTAAGCACTCCCAAGTCTCCTTCACCTTCAGAAGGGAACAAGCAGCAATCCTCTCTTTTTTTTTTTTTGCAGGTCTTCTTCAGCACGGTTAAGTGCTTTCGTTCAAGTGAAGTTCTACCTGAAACCAGATCTGCTCACGCAGTGGTTGCACTGCAGCAGGCACTTCATGGGATCCCAGGCTGACAGTTACAGGAGTGCCATCAACACCAGTATGGCACAGCTATGCACACAGTACAGCAGGGGACAGCAGAGGTGTCCACGTCCCACAGCTGGAGGTGGACAAACCCTGCCAGTGACAAACCAACCCACTGCCTCTATACAGCCCAAACGGAGCTTCACCAACAGCATACATCAGGAGGTCTGCAGTGTGTCGGATTATTTGTCCAACTAACTGACTGAACAAACACATAGTGTCTAAGGGTGAATTTTCAGATGGCGCCCCTAAAAAAAGAAAGTACATCTTGCTCATTTCTGTCCTATTTCCACCAAAGCAGCTGTGTGTACACTACAGGCACAAATAACTGCAAGGCAAAACCCACCACCCTTATTTACAAACACCAGAAGCCACACGTATACCTGAACTTACTCCTTGTCTCACTCAGTCATATTCGAATAGCTCTAAAAATACCTTTCCTTGGTGAAAGGTGGTTGTTAATTGCAAACCTAATGTTTTGTGGACTGAGACAATTCTATAAACTTAGGAACTCTCCAAGGAACACACCGGGATTAAATAACAGCCTTGCACTCATTAAAGGTTCTCTGCTCCTCCGTGCACCAGCCCGCCCTGCACTGACAGGGATTTTATTGCACATCACTTGTCCCAGAAAATTGATTATCTATCATGATCAAGGAAGGTGAAGAAGGGTTGTTTGACTGGAGCCATTAAAGATCCATAGGATTTGCTATAAAGTGAATAATTACTCCATTGCTTTTTGAGTTTCTCTTCAAATTCCCTTCCCTAACTCTAAGAAAAGCCCATCAAGAACACTACAAAAGTAGAATATTTACCTCTGACAGCAGCTTCTCAGTATTTGCTTTGTGTACAGAACTCATCTACTAAGCACAAAGCAAACTTAATTAGTGTGGAAAACAGATTCAATCCGAGTAGACAAAACGTTCTAGGAATCCTGCTTGTAGACAGTTAACTCAGTATAAACTCACCAGGCAAGTGGAAAAATGATCCCATGACCATCCTCAAGAAAGGACTTCATGGATTTTCTGTGCAAGATCTGCCACAAAATAAACTTTGAACTCTGGGACTCACACTGTAAGTGCTGGGCTGGGCCAATAAAATGCCTGAATTCCTGCATTATTTCCACCATAGTTTATTTATTCAATGACAAAGACGATCACAGCTTGGCAAAGCACGCTCAGTTCATTATTTTGCCAAATTTGGGCTTTAAGAAAACCAGACCCAGAAGGCACAGTCACGCAGCCATTGGCTAGTCATCTCCAGAAAAAAAGGAAATAATTCTTCTTGAGGAGAATAATAGCACTTTATTATCCATAGATCTCAAGCCATTATCCTAACAGGTAATTATTATCATCACTAGCACTTTACACACACAGTTTGCAGATAAGAGAAGCAACGTGCCACGTGGCACAGCCAGGAACAGAAGAACACTGCTTGAAACCAAGCGTGGTAACTTCATCCTCAAGGCCGTAGCAAACACACAACCCATTCCCCTCTAAATCATGTGCGGTCTGTGGAGACGAGTCAAGTCCTTGAAAGAGTGAATATTCCAGACATACAGACAAAATAAACAGCCTTACAACCCAAACATCCAGCACAATTAGACTAAATTGTTGATCATTCCAACAGCCTGAAAAGAATAGATGATGAAGAAACATCTGTGTAAATTAGAAGGATACTTACAGCCAGAGGAGCCTTATTTGAGATCTCAGGATGCACTATAAACACTCAAAGCAGTGTTCCTAGAGCCTGTGCTAACTGTGAGACAGCTGTTACACATTTATATTCTGTCAATATAGTTTACCATTGCCATTCAGACTTACAGTAAGGTTGCAAATGCTTATATTACAAACAAACTTTTTGAGAAACAAATGTTTCTGCCCCGGTTCAATGTGAACAGCTGGAATGATGGAATGCACAGATAACATGGGAAGTGAAAGAAAGCAAAGTAGAGTTATTATTTTTACTACGTAACTGATGTGCTTTGGAACTCATCTTTAAAACAACCAGCAGTAGCAAAAAGCAATCTCCGAAAACCGATGATTCTCCAATTGCTTCTGTTCTTCCCTAAATATGAACAATTTGATTTCACAAAGTATCTGTTATGGAAAAGTTCAGGGCACAATCTTCCAATCTGTGTAAGAACCTCTGTGGAAGACGACTGAACTGCTACACGCACACTGATGTATGGATATGCCACCTCTGCACACAAGAAAAGCTTTCATTAGATGGAATTTTCCTGCTTGAGGTTACTCATGAAACTGCCATATAACTCGACGTGAAACGTTTCTGCATTCACAACTTCACCATTTACCTTTAGCATCCTGAGAAACAGCCAGGCTGCACAGCAGCTACCCTGCCTACTGTCACCGTGCAATGCACCCATCATGGCAACACCAGCCCAGAAAGGGACATACTGCTACTAGCACAGAAAGAAACATGCCAACAAATGAATGCTGAGGTGGTGTCAGTGGAGACATTCCAGACTTACACAACTATCACAGTCGATATCTGAAACTTGGGGGAAAAAATGGGTCTATTCACTTGAGCAGATGATCCTCCTTAACCACAAATACCCAGGAGTGGGAGAGGATTCAAATTAAGTTCAATTCTTTCAACTATCTCACCAGCATTCCAGTTTGACATAAACCTGGAGTAACTCCAAACTCTTGTTGAGAAAAAAAAATAATAATTATAATGACTAGCTGAAATTTCTAAGTGACAAACTAACGCAATAGGAAGAAGCGGGTCCACACTGCTCTCAGGACCTTGCAGAATGAGGCTTCATCTGGTTGGGAAACCTTTGAAAGTAAAGTCCTGGGTTTTTTTCAAAACTATCTTTTTAACAAGGTCTCTTTGTTAATTACATACCCGTATGCAGTTTACAAACTGAGTCAGGGGAGACATTTTGTGCCATTTTTGATAACAGTTCAGTAAAGGCTTAAACACCTATTTAGCACTCAATCTATGAGTCAACACTTAGCACACTGACTCTCTAAGCTGCTGGGTTTTTTTCCTATGGCAACCACCATAACCATTTAAATGAAAACAGTCTTAAAGAAAAGGAGGGAATGGGATTCAATCTCTGCCAGCTCAGTTTCTTCTACGATCAAATTAAAAATAACAAACCATAGTTACTAGATGGTGCACAGTCATCTGCAGATTCTTCTTTAGGTCATGCAGAAACGCACGGGAGAGCAAGAAGGGACAATGCTGGGAAAGGACAAAATCTAGCTCATTTTATGTGCTCTATAATCTCTTTGTTTTTCGTACCAGCTGTGGCTCAGAATGCTGATGCATGTGTCTCTTGAAAGTTAACATTTAACAGAGATTTCAGGTCTACCAAATTCCAAGAAATAAAAATAAACTCTTGTCCTGCTTCAGCTGCCAGCTGAGGCCAGTGTTTACTGAGGGGAGCGCGAGGAACCAAGGAGATTTTGGGGAGGCAAAGCTTCAGCAAATTCACTGCCTTGTGCCCCAAGGCATCCCACCATCACTGGGCCCAGTGCTGCTTTTCCCCACACGTGCCTGTCTCTATACCACACTTTTTCAGCCGCTCGTTACTAGTGCAGCAATTACAAATAACCATGTTTATTGTGGTAGTAGACAAGGGTAAACTGAACAGCCTCCTTGCTGTGCTAGGCACTATTCAGGTGCCACACCTCAGCCCCAAACACACCAACACTGCAGCCTACCTGTCAGTGAGAAACGGCACGCAATCATCACGCCTCCATCTATTCACCCAGGGCCAGGCTGTCGAAATAAGGAGGATTACAACAGAAATGTCTCACCCTCCAGACCGTGTTGCAATTAAGATATTTGTAACTGCCCTTCCTGCAGCCACCACCTGAGCTGTCAAAATAGAAGGGCAAATGTGGTTGTTTACTACCAAGCATTCTAGTTTAGACTTTCTTCTAAAACCAGCACCTACTTGGAGAAAATCCTCATCTCCAAATTTCTTTCAATCATGAGCTTTCATGTAGCTAAAAGCTAGAGATTGTTTTTGGCTTTTTTTTAATCAATCTTTTCTCTATGAAGCGTGTTTTGTGAGTTATTTCTGAGAAGATATTATACAAATAAGTGTGCTTTCAGTGCAGAGTTTGTTCCTGGATTTCTCATGATTTCCAATGGAAAATAATGAAGCAAGAAGAGCCCAAAATGTCACACCCTCATCAGCACAGGAACGTCTGCACACCCCGAAGTATTGACTTCTTCGAAAGGCAGAGATACCAAAGTTTCCTGAGTCACCACTTCTAGAGGTACATTTAGGTCCTAAAAAGAGGGAAATTCCTTAGAATGAGGAACAACTGAATATTCTGCTGTGAGAAATTCTGTACTTATGGAGAATTTTACTTCAGCTATATCTGCTTATGGACAGCCTTTTGACTATTTCTGGTGGCAACAAAACCAAAACTCAAGAGAAAAGGAAAAAAACATACATTTTGCATGGTTTCTACGCAAAACCATAAAGTGCCTCCAGGCTTTCCTGAAACCCAGCTAGAGGTCTGCTCAAAAAACAGGTTCCCAAATCCCAGTGACCCTGGTTCCACTTCCAAGTGCTGTCATGGCACCTGATGACCCCACAGGTTGTCTCTGGCTTGAGGATGCAAGCAGCTCTGGGACTGCTTCAGGACGTGTCACGGGTGAAACAGGCAGGGTCCCAGCTCTCAACACACAGCAGCCCAAAGCCACGAGATGGAGGATCAGATCCTTCTGGACCGCAGGATTTCACTGAATACAGAGAGCATTTACAAGTACGGTGTATATCAATGGCTGGCTGGAGAATCTCAGCCTTAGTAAGGCCAGCGATGCAGTTTCAGGAACCACCCAAACACACGACTGTGAAATGATATATTTAAAAGGTGACAAATCTCAAGGGAAAGGAGTCCAGAGTATTATTCTGAGGGCAGATAATTTCTTCAGTGATTTGTTTTGCTTTCTTCTGCATCCTGATCAGAACATGTAATGCATGTAATGCTTTGCCACATTACAGGAAGCTACAAGAACTCCCTAGAGCCAAGATCTCAAGAGACATCTTCTAAACCAGGCAGATGGAGAACTGTACTATAAAGCCCATTCCCCGCCATTAGCAGAAACCTTGCAGGGGCTTTTATCTGATGCCAGAGGTTGCTACTGAATCTATGTAAGTTACAATGCTGAGGAAAACAAGTGAGGGAGAGGGGTGGCAGTTTGAAATTGCTCCTGGAAGAGTGGCATAAAGCTTGTTGATGGACTTAAAACCTAAGAAAAGCTAGAGCTATCACGCGCAAAATGCTAGCTCTGCTACCCTCTAATTGTGCAGCCCATCCAGAGGCTTGGCAGAGCACGACACAGCTCTCTGTGATCAACCATGGGTGAGCCCTCATCTGCTTCCCACAGCACAGAACACCCCAGCTGGTCTTGGCCAACCACAGCAGTGGCTTTGGGATTAGAAACTACCCTGCTGAAAGCACATCTTGGGTAAAGACGTGTGGATTTCGGTCTGGCTTTGCAAGCCTGGGAAGACAAAACCCACCCTTAACAATTCAACTGGGAGGAGGGGGCAGTCAGGCTTTCACCCTCTGAGCACGCTAGGATCACAGGATCACATTTCTTCCCCACCCCATCCCTCCCCCAACACTTTCTTCTCCTTTTTTAATACTCTTTCAGGTCTGGCAACCCGTGTGTTTTTTTTCCTCCATAGAAACCGACATAACAGCGAGTTCGAGCCAGCCTCCAGCTCCACAAACACAGCCTGGCCCAGGGCAGGCTCAAGAGAAACACAGAGACATGGAAAGAAATGTCCAGGATAACCAGAGGCTGCCAAGCACATCTGATCCTTGAAGGTATTGTTCCGAACTGCTCGGGACAGAGGCAGCGGTCCCATCTGCCCCGTCCTGCAAGCAGCAGAATGCTCTGCCTTCCTCAGATATAGTTTTTCAGCAACAAAAATGGCATAACTTCTGGCTTTTTATCTGCCTTCTGGTTTTCTCCCACAGCTAGCAGGAGAATGAACACTACCCAAAGGAGGGGAATCATGTACCCACGCTGCCTTGGGCTCTGAGGGTCTGCTGGAACACGAACCACACCACGGGGTCTTAAAGCCCTCACACAAAAATCAATGGATCCTTCACTTTTCTTTGCAAATAGAATTTGCACAACAAATGGAGATAAATACATTCTGTTCCCTATTAAAAAGGCATCTGCGGCATGGGATAAATACAAAAACAACTCTCCAAAAGGTTACGCTGGTTTCCAGAGAGAAATGAAACGTAGTGGCAATAGTACACCAGCAGACTGCCAACGTGAGGCAGGTCTGAAGGCAACAACACCCTTCCACCGAGCTCTGCTCCCCTCGTGACAGCCCCCCTGAGCAACCAGCACCTCCAGGCCTTACCTGCCCTGGCCATGAGTGAGAAGGCAAAGGAAACAAAACCCCTCCCTGCCTCGAGGAGCAGCTGCACAGGGCCTCCATGAGCAATGCCTGCATAGACTTCTAGGTTTTCTCCCATCTACAACAAAAAAAGCAACATGTTCCTGGAGAGGGATTAGCAGCGGCAGCAGCTGCCGAGTGATGCTCTGCTCGGCGGTGAGCTATCCCGGTTACTTTAATTCGTTGTTCCTCTCAGCTAGGGCAAGGCTGCCCAAATGGGACTGCCTTGGGAAGCCCTGGAAATCTCCCTAGGACAAGCTGACTCCCTGTACGGCACAGAAAACCTTCCTGCTCACCTACTTCTCTTCACATAGTGTCGCTGACGTGTTTGCTCTTGCAGACAGGACGTTTCTCTGGAGGTTTTTGTACCAACAGGCAACAAAGGAGGCCCGCTGCCGGCTGGCACTGGAGATGCTCACAGAGCTCTGAAGCTTCTAGCTGAACTCAAACAACACCGGGGTCCAACCCAAGCACGGTAAATATTTATCTCTCATAGTAAATATTTATCTGTTCCTTCCCCTTCCCACTTTCCCTCAGAGTACTGAGGAGAACTGAATGAGAGAGGTCAAAGGCTTTTACGTGGATTGCACCCACTGACATGAGCCCTGTATCTAGCTCTGCAGCTTTCACCGCCTGAAGTTATCTTTAGATTAAGATCAATCTTGCAATTAGAAGAAAAAGAATAATTTCACCACCTTTTCACGTAATTCATACACTTGCTATTCTTCTACCTTCACCAAGCTACATGTGCCAATAAAAATAACAGCTCACTCCAAAACAGAGACAACATAGAAGAACTGAAGACTTAGTAAACCCAGTTCTTTTTGGAGCTCCACTTCAGCTCTTCAGTGCACAATGGCCCATGGGGAACTTCACAGTCCATCCCACCAGACATCAGCACTCTGCTGCCTTTGAAGCGTTTCTGAAGCACTGCTGACAGAGCCTGCATGGAGCACGACACATGCTGTCCCTGCCTTCAACAACCCTCTTGAAGCAAGAATCAAAAAGAGCACTGTAAATCACCAACTGACCTTAAATGGTTGTTTTATTCGGGTCATGTATTTCTAATACAGCTCAGAGCAACGGCTGCAGCTAACAAATAATAACAGAGGTTGAGGGGGTGTGACACAGAGGGCATCACTGAGTAAGAGCTCATGAGCAGAGCTCTAGGATGCCCAGAACAATCCAGCATGGCTCACTGCCTTCAGACCACTGCATGGTACTGGGAAGTGGGACTGTGAGCTCAGCCTCCATCCCGATGTGTAACACTGGACCTACCTTGAACCCGTCCAGCATGTTTTCATGCATGTATTAAATGAGCATAATGATATTATGAAACTACCTATCACAAACAATTAAGAACAAATCTGAATAGGATTGAAGGAATGAAGTGCACAGAACTGCACTACACAAGGAGCAGTCTGTCGTGATGGTTCACAATATTCCAGCATACATCATTCACATGTGACTCTGCATACAAAGCGCATAAATAGAGACACTGCTAACCAATACTCTGCATCTGGAGAAATAGATATAGGGGGACACAACAGTTCCCTGCAAAAAGTGAACCTGCAAGTAAGAGCAAAACCCAGCTCTTCCAAAATCACTGCCACAGCCCACTGCACACACCACCACCAACTCAGACACATCTTCCTGTCAGACATTACTCCTTTCTGTAGGCAAGAACAGTTTATGTTGCGAGAGCAGAAGACTGTTTCCAATGTCAAAATCAAGGCTCTGATTGGAGAGACTGTGAGCAGATAGGAACCTTACTGAGTACTGATCTGCTCCACTACTACATGGCATTTCATGCAAAAAATATGCATACAACAGACTGAGGCAAGAGAGGAGAACAACGAAGCAGTGAGTGGAAGAAGTGATTTATCACAGTTTAGAGCTCTCTTTAGTATGCTTGGTTTGCTATTCAAAATCAAAAGATTTTGAAAAGGTCACAGCAAGCAAACTCCCAGCTTTGCAGCGTTACTATTATTGCTCTGCAATAGTAGGTAAGGAAAACAGCATGGCTACAGAGCATGGAAACACCAAGTGAAAACAATTCCTGCAACCAAAAGAGGCCAGCTTGGAGCTCCCTCCGTGGTGCAGGAACCACTGGCCTCACTTGGGCACTCCCAAGGCAGTAAGGGACAGCAGAGTACACTTGCAGAAGGCTTGCTTGCAGAAAGCTGAAGGAATTCAGTCTTTTGGAGAGAAGGAAAGGGGCTGGGACTGCTCACCGCCAACCACATTATCCTGTAGGCTGCGAAAACAGCATGTTCCAGACAAGTTTGGTGACTCCTGCTTTTGTGGGCTCCTTCAGGGCAAATGATGATTCAGCCCTGGAAAGGAGGAAGCTTCAACGCTCACTTCCCCTCCTTGCTCAGTGGAGAGGGCCAGGAGGACCTCCAGGGAAGCTGGCATTCCTCCAGACCCCATCTGCTCCTCCATGCTGCTCAAAAAGGAACACTGATAAGAGGTAAAGGCAGCAACCACAGATCTGGGTCTCTTTCTGATAAGTCACATGGGGATTCCCCAAAACATACTGCCATGTGATTTCCAGAAGGATACCTCTGAGCTACCCTACGCCGCCTGTGACTGGGTCAATCCAGCTGAACTAAGCTGCAGCCCACACTGCCCCTCACCAGTAGGCCTAACACCTCCTCACACGAGAGAGGATGCACCTCCTGCACCACTGCCATTCTGCTCCCATTTTCCCTCTTGCCTGCTGCTGTTCCTCTGTGACCCTTGCACAGTCACACATTTGGTTTGAAGCCAGAATGCAATTGCACCAGCAATAAACAACTTGTGTCAGGATTTTTATTCCCCCCACCCTTCCCTGTCCTGTGTATTTTGTCTGAGACTGTGGTTCAAAACACCCAGACAGCATTACTGCAACCCGTCTTTTTTACACACTGTGCAGACTGTCTCCTCAGCATGATGCATTTTTAATAGGTTTTCTAAACGCAGACAACCAGGCTGCTAATGACAAGCTTTTTTATTTTTTTTCCTCTCTCCTCCTTTTAAAATCTTTTTTTTTTTCCACAAGGTAAAGCTGCTGCTGAGTTTTGATGTTTCACTGCACCTTACTCAAAGGAACACAGTTTACACGGCAAACAATTGCAGAATACACAGCACTCGAGCTGCTAAGACTGTAACATCTACCACCAGAAGGATCCCAGTCCTTGCTTGCCGCTTCCATGAGGTCCACCACCAGTTTTACTCTCATAGTCTGTTCTATTTGAACATAAGGGAACAAAAGATCTCAGGATGCTGGGCACGGAACCAACAACTGCGATAAACTCCAAATTTAGCATGCTACAGGCAGAGCCTGCTCCTCTTGAAACACTTGGACAATCTGGGGAGAACTCCTCCTCCTCCTCGCTGGGCTGAGATGCAGACGACAAATCGCATTATCTGCTTAGAACACCTTTCATCTTCTGTCCTATCTACACTTCTCCCATTTCTCTACTTCACAACTAATCCCTCTGCTTTCTCAGCACCCCATAAATTGTAAGGCTATCCTTGCACTGATCTGTCTACAGAGCCACTTGAAAAGAGGCTGATTGTGCACCGCAACGTGTATGCACCAGGTGTGACAGGTTACTAAAGCACCAGGAGCAGAGGACAGCCAGCTCTGGCATGGCACGGAGGTGTGTGGTGAGATAAGCACAGCACGGTCAGGCAGCCAGACACTCCTTGCTATAAAATAAAAAGGCATCGCCCTTCTTAAGCCTTTCTAAACTGATTGCAACTACAACCTTTAAAAGTCAAGCTATAATTTAGCCCTGCAAAGAAATCTGCACGTAAATAAAAACCAGGAGCACTGATGTCACTAACTTCTTTTCCCCCTGCTTTTCCAAAAACGGAACTTTCAGAATGGGCCAAAATTCAAGAGAAAAGGCTCTACTGTCTCCAGAGCTAAAATGTACCAGTTTGACTTGGCAGCTGAACAACTTTCCACTGATTTGATGCTTTCCCCCTCCTCGAATTCTCCCATCCAAATGCAGCTGGAAATGTCGTTAGAGAAAAGAAGAGGCATTTCCTGTGCGGTTCCCCCTCCCCCTGCCACATTCTTGGCACAAAAGGGAAGGGAAAAGCTAGAGACAGTGTGCACAGGAGGGAGAAAGAGCGGCAGTGTGGAGAGATTTCTGGCTGCTTACCAAAGAATATTGAACAGAAATCACACAAATCAAGAGGGACAATTTACCCCCTTTCTCTGCTGCTTTGCTACCCGCCTGCTGAAGCATTGGTTCGGTACGGAACAGCAGGCAGAGACCTGGGAATGGCACTGCATCCTGCAAAGGAGGCTCTCCAGATACTGTGGAGTCCCTAGAGAAGAGATCAAGGATGCTTCCCACAACCAGCCACACACAGCTTAGTGACTTACACCTTCAATCCAGCTGCACTGAATTCCTTTAGTAGTCCAAATGTATGACAAACAATATATTGGGGGGGGGGGGGGGGGGGGCTGGGGAAAGCTTAATTTAATGCTATAGAGCCCATATTTGATTGCTTGTTTTAATACCATCACCATGACATTTGAAAAACTGGCCAAAGAGCAAACATTTTTTGAAAGGCAACAACTGAGGTTTTTCATATGACAAGTTTCAAGCATCCTGTTTTTCAGAATGTGTGCATTCAGCACTTTATGAAAATTAAATCCCTGTAAGGTATCCAAATCCCAGCACTCTAAGGGCTTGACACTTCTAGAAACAGTCTGAAGAGCCCCAAATGTTCTGTGACACTGCCCAGTCACTCAGCACTTCTGTGCACCACGAAAAGCAGCCATTGTCCTGGCTCCAGAATTCATGATGCCACTCCCAATGTGCTCTGAACACGCAGTGCTCTTTGTGAAAACGATCCTACAGCATGAGCTGTAAGCTGGGTAACTGCAGGCTGACTTCCCCTGGTTTCACTTAGTCGCTCTCCTCCAGAACGGATAAAGCCTTCACAAAGGTTGAGTCAATTTAAACATTCAGTTTGCTTCTTGAGCTGTGAATTAAATGCATTCTTTGGTGGCTGGGTAGGGATGGGTGACTCAGTCTGTATAAACATTAACTGACTCTAAAGCTAATGGGGAAAAGAAATATAGAAAGGAGAAAAACAGAATCATACTTAACTTCTTGTTTCAGCTGGCAGCAAAGCCAGATGAGGTTGGTGCACAATGCCTTGCATGTGCTCAGTATCACTCAGGCTGTTTTCCTGGGCAACCCGTCCTCCCCTACCTTTAAGATTCTTTAAGTCTCAGTCTGAAATCCACATCCATGCAGGGAAGGGAACACAGAAAGGGTGTGGCCTAATTACTTCCTTCTTTGTTCAGCAATCGCATAACAGTGAGAGGCTATCTATATCCTTTCTTCCTCCTTGGCAGAGAGAAAGAATTCTCTGTTCACAGATAAGACCTCGCTCCGAAAACTTTAAATTTATCCCGTTCTTCCTGTATTAATATTGCAGAACTTTTCACGTATCTCAAGCAAAAGCACAGCGTTACAAAGACATGCACACGCAAGCAGTTTCTGTCCCAAGAAGTTTACAACCCAAATAAGAAAGGACAGACCCTTTTTTACAGATCTAGATTAGGCCTACAGAGGATTTAAGAGACAAAGGAATGAAATGGCCCCAGTCCCACTTCCACTGGAGGGGCTGCAATACGCTGCCATCACGTGGATTGACACGCACCACGCTGAGAGCTGTACATCAATACCAGCACTGCAGATGGGCCATCAACAGCACCAAGAACACGCTGCGGGCTGCCTGCCCAGAATTAGGAATGTTCTACCTGGAGCTGGTCTGCCACCAATCATGAAAAGGAGGCAAAGAAACAAACACCGTAATGACGTGCTAAATTGGTAGCGGCACCTTTGTAAACACTGCCCTAGTGCTCCGAGGGCACTAACCTTTCCTTATCTGTAAATGGCTACACGACTCCGAGACACCACGATAGCATGCACTTGGCAGGCGGCACCGGGAGCTGTTTAATGCTGTTGGACTTCGGGATGGTTCAGAGGGTCAGCTCTGACTGCTCTGTTTTGCCAGCGCACGTCACAGTCATCTCCGTCTCCCATTAAGAAGGGGAGAGAGGTGGTCCTCAGGAAATCAGCCACACTCGAGAACAGCTGTTAATTTTCCCATTTATGTGCTCGGAAGCTGGTGACGGACTGCGCAGCGCATTCTAAATTGCATTCAAATTGCATTAAATCTCTTTACAGCAGCATAAAGGAGCTTCAAAGTAAACAAAAAGAGCCCCATAAGAATAGATGGTAAACAAATGGCTTCTGTAATGGTGCAAGCTCTGCCTGGCCCAGCCACGGGTGTAAGAACACTCTGCTTGTGCTTGCACAGTCCAAGGATGCATCTATGCCAAGAGACAGTAAGGCTGCTGGTTCTGACCAGCCAACAAAAGTAGCTCACATTGAAATGACTGCTGAGGATCCTGCTTGGAGATGCCCACCTCTCTACAGATGCAGACACCCGAATCCTATATCCATCACCTTCTTAATATCTGTAATGCTTGAAAATAAATTCAAGAGAGGCAAGAAATCAAAGCCCCAAGCTAGATGATGGAGAGTAACAAACAAAGGCCATCTTGGCCTCATCTTCCTCCCCTAAACCCAACAGTGCTCCGAATACTAGGAGCTATACTCAGTGTACAGATGCCTTAACATACATAGCACAGACTATAGGGAAGCTCAGCAAGGCAGACTTCCTATGTATTTTCCTGCCAATCTTATGTAGGCATGCATTAATCCTCTCAGAGTCTAAGGAAACCCATCACAAATAAAAAGACAATTTTGTCCATATACCAAGGCAACCATCAGAGCTTTACATACAGGAAAGGAACGTTTTGGAACCAAAGCAGAAGTTATTCACATTAAACAGAGGTGGTTTACTTATCTCTCCCCCTTGCACAGACTCTCCCCAGCGCTGCAGAATGCACATGGGGTGCACAGGCAATCAGAGCTGCATTTATCTGCAGTTTGCTGTTCTTCTAGAAAAGGAAGTGAAAACGCAGTAACATGGAAAGAAGCTTAAATTAATGCTGCAGAACAACAAGAGCTGCACCACACTAGCTGGCTGTCTCTTTTGGCTCCAACTTGCAGTATGTTCAAGCAAACTCGTTGCAGACGGTCTCAGCCATGTCAAGAACATGTAAGTAGCTTTCTTCTACGAATGTGCTTCTTTTCCCCTTCACTCTGAAGGAGGAGGTGCCCATGCATTAACACCAACCAGGGGCTGACACAAAACCCACAGCAGGCCTTGTCCAGCAGATGTGGGTGGCAGGAGAGGCACAAGGCTGGGACAGGAGGGAGCAGCTTCCCAGCTGCATCGATTCCAGCAGCAAACTCCGGCTGTTCCCCTGCGCTTCATTTTTCCCAGAGGAAAACTAAGGCTAATGGTGGCCTCCCATTGTAAACCACTGACTTGTGCAATAAGTAAGGCTTAAAAAATTACTATGAACAACTTAATTTTCGAACTCACTTCAGAGCCTGACATTCCATAACTTACAAATGCAGTGTGGACTACTGAAACCCAGGGGCACCATTCCCAACTGACCCCAGCAGGACGTGCTTCAGCCAAGTGCTCTGCTAACGAAGCAGCTCCACGCAGGTTCGTTACCTTAACACAGCAGTTCCTGCTGAAGCTGCTAGCATTCGCCACCATCACCAGTGAGGTTGGATTAAGTTAAGAAACCACAGTTGAATATTTGTGGTCATACCAAGTAAGTGAAGAAAGGTGGTTAAACTCAGGGGAGGTGGGGTGAACGGGGAAAAGGAGGAATAAAATCTGTGAACTTTTCAAATCTTCTTTACAAGAGCAGCCACGCTTCATTTGTTCTCTGAAAAATGAGGCAAAATACCCTTCTCTTTATTGGCAAATCTCAGTGGTGACAACCAGATGTGCTGGAATTTACCAAGCAGTAACATCCACATGGAAATAAGCATGGTAGTTTTGTCGGGATGCTTATCCCTGGTGCGTGAACATCACTGCCAACTACACTTGGATACTCCCAGCTGTTATCACCAGCATTCTGTGGTGCAGGACTGGAAGGATGGAAACTTCCGAGCTGCCAGAGCATTATCAAACAGCAATGGGTCTTTCTTCGGATGTGAATGACCACGTGTTTTGCACCCAGCTACAGAGATTGCTGCAGCAGGTAGACAAGAAGCGACAGCAGACGGCCCTCAGGGCAGTCAACACCCCTCGGTGGCTGCACCAACACGACACAGCCTGCCTCCTGGCCAAGCTGTGTGTCCCAGGCCCCTCTGTCAACCCGGCGCTCTGTGTGCTCACTGCCTGCCCCAACTTCCCCCCACCCACCCAAGGTCAGCGTGGTGAACCCCAGGAATGGGGCCAATTCCAAGGGGGAGCAGGTGGCAGCCAGGTGGAACGATGGGAAAGAGATGAAATTTCCTCTATTCTGGATGATCTGCTCTCTCTGCACTGAGATCATACTTATAAAACAGGTGCTGCTGTACCATATGTCTCGGAAAAAGTCACACTAAGCAAATTCTATCCTGTAACAGAAGAATCCCTTTTTCTTTAGGTATCAAAACCCTGAGACTCTGGGCTGCTTACAAACAGGTTGCCAGGAATATAATAGGTATCGATGAATCTCACAGTTGGGTTTACATAACGATATTTAGTCCATTACTGCCTTTCTGTATGAAAGATAAGAAGAGCTCAGACTCTGCTGCAGCATCATATCAACGCAGCACTCAGAAATACACACATCTCTTCTGATTCTGACTGCTGCTTTTTCAAACCCTTCAAGACACAGAGCAGAAAAGTGATCCAAAAAAACTCTCATACATAATTATGTTAAACTTCATTAGGAAGCCATTAAAGAATTACTGGGGTTGTCAGAAAGGCCTAGCAGAAACACTTAAGTTATCTGCCTACTGTCCTCTCTTTCACCCCTACTCTTGGCCCTTCCTTTGGAGATGAATATCTTGCACAAACAAAATTACCTTTGATTGCAACAGCTGAATTTCTCAGAGCAGTGAAAAGAAGCTTGCTGACTACAGGGAACGGGTTGCCACAGACATAAACATAGGAGAGCAGACAAGAAAAACAAGTTTTAACTAAAGCCGCTTCTATATAATCAATTTTCCTTTTCGTATCGTGAAGTCCTAAGTCTCAAGAGCCTGATACCACTGACACACTGCAACGTGTGAAAAGCACGATCCTGAAAAGTGCTGAACACCTTCAAATCCGAGAGACTGCACAGCACAGCTATGGGAGGCACAGAGCCTGTGACACCGCAAGACAGAACAGCAAGAGCACTTCTGTCTGCCTTTCAAGGCTACAGATGCAGACGCAAGGGCAGCAACGCTGCTGCAGCACTCCCAGAGGCCCCAGCTCAGGGGATGTCTGTGCTTACATTGGTCACCCTGAACAAGACTCATCCTCCCCCCAAAAAGCTTGTAATCTGCCTCAGTATTGATGGCAGAAGGTGTAGGAGTCAAGGTGGCTTGTTCAATGTCCCACAGAGGTCAGATGCAACATGATGTCTTGCTCCTGTGTGTCTAACCCAGTGATCTGCACTGCCCAGATCACAGCGGCCCAGAAGCAGTAATTAATTATTCTCAAACAGAATCTAAGGGCCTAACTTTTCACATCAAATGTTCTAAGTTTAATTGAAGTAATCTGAGAGAAGAATTCGAGGTTATTTTTAACCAATGGCTGTTGCTGCTTTTTATGTATATACACTGAGTGGACAGCCATTGCTAGTATCATTTTACATTATGTTCGTGCACTACTGGATAGATGGACTTTATATATATATGGACATGCACATATATACACTCTCCCTCAGTATCTTATGTACATATTTTAACATGTGTGCCAAAGAATAACCATATAAAAGAGCCTAGGCATATCACATGTCATCCTACCCCTATTTTAAACAATTTCCCTTAAACCGATCATCTATCTCAATCTTTAGAGACTTATAATTTGTCGTGAAATCAGAAGAGAGAAATTAATCCAGGGCATCATAAAAATGAGCAAGCACGAAGAAATGAAACGTGCAATTCAGGGCCGGAGCGCTTTTCGTGGGGGTCGTGAGCCAATGAGATCGAGCCTTTCATCCCAAAGGAGCAGCGTGCTCCCTTCCGACACCCCCAACCCTTTTTCCAAGTGCACACAGTGCCTGTAAAAATTCCTCTGTGCTATTTGCAGGCAAGGTCACTGTGAAAGGGCATGGCTGGCAGCCAGGGTGTTTTTCAGCCGAGCTGCAGGGAGGGGAGGGGAGGCTCAGGAACTCAATTAGAAGTTTCTCCAGTCTAGCCAGGAGGCTGCGAGCCCAGACTGCGGCTGTTCCGTCCTGCGCGCAGCCGCCCCGTCTGCCCGGCTCACCGCCGCGCCGGGGCTGACGCATTTCGCAGGCATCCTCGGAGCCGCGGCAGGGAGCCCCGGGAACGAGAGGCAGCTCGGCCGGGACGGCCGGGTAAAGCCGCGTGTGGTTTTCCGGAATGACACACCGGCATGCGAGATGCGCGTCAGGCGGCCTTGAACGGGCTCCGTTGGGCGGCACTGACCCCGCTCTGTGCACGGGTACCTGGTGTTGGTGGCAGGCGTGCCCTGGGGTCTGTGAGCTGTGTCACTCAGCGACAAGCGGGGTCATCCCCATCGAGCAGCTCGGGGGTTCTCTGCAGCCTCGTTTGTCTCGGGGCAGAGGAGAGCTGCGCAGGGCTCAGCACACGCACGGCGCATTCGAAATACAGTAGAGTGTCACCCAGGGGGAACCTTTGCCCTAAAATTGTCGCGCAGTTTCCCTGGCTGGGACTGCGGCCAAGGCAAACCCATTCACCAGCGCTGCACGACTTCCTCCCGTGCCTTCGGGACAGGCAACCCCCTGCCAGCGGTTTAAAGGCACATTTGCATGGCAGAGCCTTTCAACTTCTGCATTTCTCTGTATGCAGGCGAACGTGTGCTTCACCCCAAACCCTACCTTAAGCTTCTGTTGGGTTGTGAGCTGAATGTTCAGCCTACACCCGGCAGCAAAGGCTGATAATGAGGGGCCAGCCCTGAGACCTGCCACCACAGTGCCTGGCAGCCGAACGTTAAAGCAGAGCCTTTGGATCCTGCAGATGTAGGCCCTGCTGCTGTCCGAAAACCGTGGGCCCACCCTTCACACTGATGTTACTCACTTCCCATGTACTGCCCATCCCTTCCTCTGTGCTGGTGCTCTAGTTACATGTTCTAACTGGAATCAATCTGGCACATCACCTGGGGAATGAAACAGCACGTTTAATCACCACAGAGGAGTTCGTATATAGACATCTTGAATGTGTATCCACATACAGACACACATTCTCCTAGGCATTCATTTTGCCTGCTGAAATACGATGAGTTTAAACCTTCAGAACAATAGGGAAAATGAAACCCTGCACCAGAAGCATTCTTGCCTGAAAAGAGAGCAGCAATTCCGGAATTATGCACAACGAATCCTCTGCTAACAGATGCACATAACAGCCCAGAAAATCCAGAAGCTCAAATTTGCTCTACACTGTAAGGCTTTTTGCAGGCAGATTCTGATCTCAGCGAAGCTCGTATTGCTTCCCTGGAGCAAATGCATACCAGTGTACCTGAAATTACAATCCGTTTTCTTAAGTTTTTAAGGTCATGTCACCTTAGATTTTTTGATAAAGAAGGCTGAGTAGTGCTTGCCTGAGAATAAATTCAGCCAGTCCTCAGAGGTGTTGTTGCATGCCAACTGGAGGAAGTGATTAAAAATTAATGCAAGCTAGGAGATACAGAAACCTGAAAGGGTGTGCCCATAAAACACACTTTCAATCTGTCTAATCAGCAAAAGAAAGAAGAAATCAGATTCTTATAATACCAGCCTTTTGGGAAGTGGTTGGGGCATGAACTCTGTGCGCTCCGAGTTCAGAAGAAGGAACTCCCCAGCAGTGCACAGGGTGGGTGCTCCCTGGGCAGGGATGGTGATGGGAGGTGGCAGTGGGTGGCAGCAGCACTGCTGCCACGTGCCTTCCCCAGGGCAGGCACGGAGTGCTGTCCTTGCTCTGTTCACTTCTGGCTGTTTTCTTTTTTTTATTGTTGTTTGTTTAAAATACATCATTAAACAACCTTGAAAGAATACAGAATCTGTTTCTCAAGGCTGCCAGGCATAGAAACCATAATATGTGCGTAGCAGGAAACAGTCAGACAATTAGAGCTTTCCAGGAAGTCGGGGTAGTTCTACCTCCACAGCCAGCCCTTGTCCAGGATTCCTAGTTGGTGGGTAAAACTACATCTGAGGTACCAATACCTGACACTGCCTGATAAAGGAAGGCTTGTCCTCACACTGGAAATGTAATAATCTTCCCCAGAGTAAGCAGTCCTGTTTGGAAATTTCATGGCTCTTTGGATTTTAGTAATTTAATTAGCAGATATGGTCTCTTGTTTGGTTTCCTGGAAACAGCAGGATTCAGTCTCATTCTCCTGAACAGACTGAACAGTTTATCCAGAAAAGGTTAATTTTTGGCTTGAGAAAAAAAAAGGAAAAAAAAAAAAAAGAGGTGGAAGGAGGTATCCAGTTCATTGGATTAGTGGCAATATTCACAATTAAGCTTCTTGAGCCTTCACGAGAGCCTGGGCTGCTCTCCTTTCCCAGCCTCCTCACTTTCTCTACCCCATACTAAAAATCCCAGTCGCTGCATTAACAAGCCCAGACTGCTTCTGTTCTTTCCAGTAAAGGGTCTTAACCTGTGACCTTTGCCATTTTCAAGCCCTCTTGACTCCTCCATGCACCATCATCTGCCCCGGGACTTCCATGTTTTATTGCTCCCTCTGCATTGCTGATGGGATAACGAAAGCTGTGGATGAAGAACAAGGGGCAACACTAAACACACAGCTTTGCTTCCGACAGAGGAATCCCTCATATTGGGACTGCTGCTCAACGGGCAGGAAGGTGAGCCCTCACCCCTCACAGAGCTGCACCCCAGCACCACTGCTATTAAAAAGAAATTAAAAGGTTCTGCAGCATCGGCAGCAGGCCGCCCACAGAACCAGCAGGGACAAACGTGACAGGTTCTAACAAACATCCTTTGACCACTGTGAGGGCATTACCAGCACATACACAATAACCCAAACAGTAGACTGCACTCGCAGGAGGGAAAAGAAAAGAAATAATAGTGAGAAAAACAGTTCCCCTTGTCAACAGAGAAATGGTCCCCTCGCTGTTTCTCCTCCTTAGCACAGAGCACACACTACTTTTCTTAATTATTCCTGATGTTCATTGTAGGTTGCATCATTTTGGAGCACCGATGGTATCATTTTTAAAACTCCAGTTGCCATGGCAGCACAGAATGTGGCTCTTAAATGTACTCTGCTTGCACATTCCTCTGACAAGAGGCTGCTTTTTTTTCTTTTTTTTTTTTAAGCAACTCTTCTGAGAAGCATGATATAATGACAAAAATCCTTGAGAATAAGCATATGAAGAAAATGGTGGCTTCAAAAAAAAAGATGGAGGGGGGTGAGCAGACACTGGGCTGAAAATAGAGCCAAGAGGACACTTCTTTAGAAGGCAGAAGCTGGGCAGCACATTTGGGATGGTCCCAGAAGGCTGTAAATCCAGGCAAGCAGAGCCACTTCCTTAGTGGCTGCCTTTACAGCACTGTATTCAGCCTTTGTTTCCCTTTGTAAGGCCTTGTGGCAACCCGAGTGGTCAAACCCAGAACTTTAAACCTTGAGCATCTCTCCCAGAAGCAGCAGCAGGTGACAAGGTGCAGGGTCCTGCATGGTGAGCAGGAGCTCCTGACCTTGGCCACTACCCCCAACCCCAGCTGCTGCAGTGAGCTGCAGGCTGGGCAGCAGCCAGGATGGGCAGGCCCTGGGTAAAGCAGAACCCATCCATTCCATACCCACAGTGCCTGGGGATGTCACTTCTAGTGTGACCAAGCAGTCTTCCCTGGAATACAGGACCCATGGAGATGAGGGAGAGCCAACCCTGAACATCACTGTACTAACAGAAGTGACCTACACCAAGAAGTTCTGCCACCACTGCCCTATAAAGGTGCTGCATAGCATATCACTGTTGCTCTGGTCTTGTCTCCACTTCAAAGTCCTTTCATGAAAAATCCTGTAACCAAGAAATTTAGCTCAAATTAAAATGGAAGAAAAAATTAAAATTTAGCTCAAAATTAAAATGAAAAGGAATGGAGGAACACGGTATTTTTAGCACCTCATTGGACTGTCCTTAAACACCAGTAGTGGGGTTTGAGGCTTAGTTTAAATAAGAATGCTGATTTGTGGGCAGTTCTCCAACTTTATTCATTAAAATCATGGGTTGCACCTCTTTCATAAGAACTGCTGCACTTCCTGCTTTCCAGGAGCCCTAAAAGAAGCAAGCTAGTGAAGCTTGCTTTCTGAAATACTTCTTCCCTTCTGGCTTTCACTAACAGCAAGAGTGAAAATTTAAATTAAAATCAATTTCTCCAAATGTTCAGTGCAGTCTAGTTTTGGCACGAGCACTCAAGTCATTTTATCCTTTTCTGAGAAGCAGCCTATCAAAAAAGATAACCCTCTAAGTGCTTCATAGAAGTCTACAAGCAGCATTATCTCCATTTTTGCAGATAGGTTAACACAGAAGCAAGGATTTCGAGTCCATCACTCAGCAACACGGAGAAATAGAAGGCCGTTGTTCTGACCTTCACGTTCATGACCAGTTCTCAAGATCATAACATACTTGGACCATAAGAAAATAAATGATGTCCTAGGTCAGAGCTGGAATGATGCAAAAAGGAAGGATACTGTGTAAACGGGAATTGGAATGACACAGCAATCTCCTGATTTTAGTAAGGTCACGAGATGTCGCTTCACGCAGACTGACCAAGTAACAGTCTGTTCTGCCCGTAATGCTGGTTTAGAAATGGTCAGAAATAATATGATTTTACGTGCCTTCATTTCTGGGAGGGCAACAGTGAGGTTCAGCTAGATTCAAGATTAAGAAATCTGATTTTCAACAGCTGCCTAGCCATTTCTTCCTTAGAAATCAGAGTTCTCAGACCGTCTCCTGTAGTCATCCCAAATTCATAAGGCACTTTTGGAAATGAAAGAAAGTTACTGGATTTAAAATTAATGTGATTTCATTTGTTTTCCCTGCAGATATTTAAATAAACATCGATTCCACATTTCAAAGACCCCACAATGCAGCCAATGACCATTATATTTAATGTACAACTAGGACTCAAGAAAACATCTCACTTTACTTCTGCATTACAGTCAAGATTTTTTTTTTTCTATTTTCTAATGTTTCATCAAAGAGATATTTCTCATATGAAAGACACAGAGTACCATCACTCTTGTTTATACGTTTAAAGAATCCAGGTTTTGAGTCCAGAAGCACAAACCTACCCATTCCCATGTTTTTCCACATGGGCATCTTCTTGAGAAGAAAACCTGGGAGGAGGTACCACAACAATCGTGACAAGGGAAGCAAGTTAATGTGCAAACTAAACAATAGGCCTCTGCTGATACAGTATCAACACAGAGCCCCACTGAGTCAGATTTCTCCGACGATGTTTAAATATTTCCATCTGAACTCTGCTTTCATTCTGTGCCGCTCTTCCACGCATCCTTGCACAGGAGCAGGTAGCTCCCAGCTTGCTGCTGCCCCAGCTGTGTGGACAGGTGTCCTGCTATGCTGGGCACGCTGCACGCACCCTCCCTGGTTTATTACTGCATGTGCACATTGCTGCCTTTGACAAACTGTTGCCTGCCAGAAGAAAAGGAATTCTCCAGTGCCACTCTAAAAAAGAGATCTGATTCTTTTCATGCCATTTTTAACACAACTGTAGATCCAACTGCAATGCTGCAAATGCTGAAATACACTGGAATGGAGGGAGGTGACAGAGTAGGGGTCCAATTCAAAAATTACGTAGGAATCTCACAAGTTTCATAAACCTGAGCCGACTACACAGCCTCATATGAACACTTTTTGATTTTGATTTTTTTTAAACATTTCTGCTTTATGTGCTTCAAAGTGCAAGAATAACACCTCACACCTTCTTTGCCCTCTTCACAGGTGTAATAGCCTACTTTCCTTATTGGAACAACTTGACCAGGAGGAGGAGTGTCCTGACTCAGTCAGACAGCTGATGCCACTTTTATTGGTGGAGATTAAGGTATAAAGTGGATTGTGCCCTGAGTTCACAGTTCAGCCTTATCTATGGACTCCTTCCCCTCTTTACACATTCCAAGGGTTCTTACAACTTCAAGTCACTCCAGCCTGTAACATTAACCCCTAAACACACTTTCACAAACCTGTTTAAAGGGAAAACGGGTTTGGAAATTCTTTGATGACATTTTAAAATGCACCAGTTTGTAGAAACAGAACGATTTTCACTTCCTTCAAAACAATCCATATGTCCTTTCCTGTCTATGCTATCTAATGCAAATCACTCTGCTTTCAGTTGCACACAGATACAGAGAAGGCACTTGTCATTGGATGCAGCACACAGAAGGAAGCCAATAATCTTGTAAGTAGTTATGCAGCCCACAGGGACCCCTCCCCGTGACCCTTCATTTTTCAAATTTCCTCTCAAGTGCAGCTGGGAATCAGATCTATCCCATATTCAAGCACTGACAGGCAGATCTGATGTGGTCTGAATGTTGCAATATTATTTATTTCACTGCACACAATGCCAGCATGCTCACAATGGCATTTCTTCTTTTTGCAGTTTGTAAACTACTGTAACCTGGCAGCTAAGCCAAGGGAAACGTTGGTTTTACAACATACATGTCACTGCATGGGGAGAGAGCTGTTTTACTTTCTCCACCTACCCCATGTGTCCATCAGTTTTCTTTGGTCTCGCATACCAAGCTTCTCCTGAGACAGAACAGCTATCTGCTGTACCTAGCACAGCGGGTAGGAGACTTCCAGTTTCTACAGTAAGGCAAATAATCTGTGAATAAAATCATACGCAGTGATTGAATAATATTCTGGAAGACTGTATGACATACCTAAATACACAGCAGTGCTCTCTGCTTTCGACGTGGTTTTGATTTGGCCAACCACTAACAGGTATTTGCTTCCTCACTTTTGAAAACCTCTTCCAAGGATCGCTGGCGTGCATAGAAGGTGAGATACCAGCAGGGCTCCACTGAGGCCATCCTGCTCTCAGCACAATCTCCACACTTCCAGCATTTTGTGACAAATAGAGGACAGCTCAAAAGCAGCCAAGATGCCAAACTCTGGCAGTGAATGCTGGGGAAGGAAGCAGCTCGTCTGGTTCCAGAGCCCATCCACCCCAGACCCAAAGGAAAGGGAGACTTCAGGAGGGAACTGAAGATCTGACAAGCTTTACGTTGGCCCCATTTGCATTGAGGGAAAATATATATGTTCTGATTTAGTGTCCTTACAGATATGAAATTCAAGCACTCAGAAAACAAAGCTCCATGTGGTAGTGGTAAACCCCAGAAAAGCCCATATTACAGGCCCTGTGGCCTCAAGTCAACTGACATGAAGGATGTTCCTCTAGAAAATGGGTTACTGTGAAAACCCAAAATACCAAAACAGAACGGTGCAGGGATGGGATGGTACATGCCTCTCCTCTCTTGGACACTGCTTTCAAAGAGCATCTCAGCAAAAGCTTTTTTTTCAGTGCCATCTTTAAAGCAGAACTCTATTTAAAAAGAAAGCCAACATTTCTAATAAACAAGACTGAGGTTTCCCTATGAGAAGAGAGAACAAAAATTACAACTGCAACTGCAGTGTAAGCCCTGTGCTTTTGTTAGAAAACAGAGGCAAAAATGATGCATTGCCGCTTGTCCTGTTTCCAACCCCACTATTTCCCCTACACTTAGGCTGTTATTCTGAGCAGCTGTGAAGTATCTCAATTGCTTTGGGTTTTAAAGTTTTTGTCTTGTTTTAAAGTTAAGGTAAATACTCAGCATCATTTAAAGAATAAAAATGTTTAAAAGGTCGATCGCCAGGGTTATTTATAGAACTTTCAAATGGGCTTGTAAGAAAGAGAAAGAATGACTGCTACTCCTAAAAAAAACATCCAAGAGTCATAAAGAAAGAGATAACACCCCTGACCTGTCTGATGCCCTGGCCAGGACTGATGGTGGTCATGAAATGGGACTCCTGAGAACTAAACTGGAGGCAATAAACACGCACACACAAAAGAGCTGTGACCTTTTGAGCCCTGCATCCATACAAAGGTACCAGACACCACAGCTCTGCAGGGAAGGGATACCTGGCTTCGTGCAGCCACAGTTCCCTGCTCCTGGTACTCACAGCCTGGTAGGATGTGCTGAGTTTCCAAACCAGGCCCGGACAGCCAGGCTACAGGCTGCTATTTTCTTAATGAAATACATGTGATATAATTGACGCCAAGACAAAACGCTAAAATGAACAGCCCCCAAACAAGGCAATTAACACAAGAAGATTCACACTTGACCAGATTACCCCAAAAGTTGTCTAAGCAGAATGCCAGTGGACTATTTTAGCTATCTGACATGGAGTATCACATGCACTCCTCTTTGCCCCACAGCACCATCCCGTCGGCTGTGGCTGTGCCAGCATTGCTCGTGAGCAAGCAGATGGTCCCTGATGGTCCTGCAGCAATTGAGGAGGAATGGTTTCCTCCTGACCACTTTCACACTCACCCCCAAGTGACAGGCACTAAATCTTGACAGGAATCACTCACGCCTGCTTCATCTACCCACCTGCATAGCAGCTCCTAACTGCAAAACGTAGACGTGTCAGCCCATTTCCCACAGAACCATCGTTCCTGCCTTGTATTTCACAAGAAATCGTGTGCCCCATACTTGTACTGTGCTTTAATAAACATTCAGACCAGCCTTTCATGCTCGGCATTTGATTGATAGCAATTAGTTGGCACTGACAGGGATATTGCTTGATGTGACAGACCAAGAAAACACACCAATTCATGCCAAGAAAATGTGTTCCAAAAAAAGTGGTGTATCTAAAGCTCTAACAGTGCTCTGCATTAACACATACAGAAAAAAAAATACAATGAAAAGGTTCAGCATAAAAGAAGGGAAAGTAGCACCTCACTGCATTGATGTAATTGAATACTTTACAAGATGGGTATTTCTTTTTCTTTAATTTATCACTGTAGTAAGAATACTAGGGCGAAATTCAGTTTTATGCCAACAACGTAACTTCATCATGCTGTATTTTCATCTTTACACTTAAGATCACTTGCAGCTAGGCCAAGTCATTCAAATTATGTGATTCTGTATGCCAATAGCGATGTTAAATAGCCAGCAGAAAAAGACAGTTCAATTGTCATGCATGTCAGGAGCCTGGCATACACTCAGCTGGAGATATAAACTTCCTTTTTAAAGGAGAGCAATTAAACTGTGCGTGAGGGAAGGAACACTGACGTCATTCCCATACTGGAAAGCTGCACTAGTTTCAAACTAAACTCAGCTCAATTGACACATATTTTGCATTGGTTATATTTAATTTTAAGATGTTTCTAACAGGCAAATCTAAACTGTAAGACCATTCTTACCAGGTCTGCTTGCATACATACCAAGTATGGCTGCACTGACTTAGGAGCAGGAGCTTAAATTCACCAACTACATTACAAACGACACACATTTTCCATACAGACAAGGCACATGGTGGATCCCAGATGTGCAGCATCTCAGAGCCTGATTCTACCAACTGCTGAATGCTCCATGTATATACAGAGCCCACTCTGAGATTCAGTGTCAGCTGGGATGCCAACCAATACTATTTTCACCTCTTGGCCAGAAAAGCAACAAAACCAGAAACCTTATTTAAGGAAGACTTCACAGATCTTATCTCAAGCTGTTACACTCAATAGCACACAATGCATTTTATTTGCTCACACTCCTTGTACCCCATATAAGCAATAAAAATAGTGTGATGGAGTATTTCAACCATCATCCTAAAATGGACTGCAGTGCAGCTTTTATGAGCACAGTAAGCAAGGATTTGTAAAAAGTTATGTTTTAAAGAAAATACAGTAAAAACACAGTTCTTTTTTTAAGGTAAAGGTACCGAAAGTTCCCTTACTAAGTTCCCTGACATCTGGGGAAAAGGGGAAGAAACAAAGGGAGATGTTTTCCGTATACCACATACAAATGGGGAATTCACTGCCACAAGATATGGCAGATGCCAAAAGCTTCTAAAAGTTCCAAAAACAGTCAGAGGAATTTGCACAAGAAAAATCCATGAAGACGCATTAAGAAGGGTTGAGAAATTCTGGGTCTGCATGCAGTACCCCAGGAAGATTTGCTCGGAAGGTACTGGATGTTTGCCTTCATACTGTACCGTACCTGGTGCACCTTCCTCAGCACTCAAGAAACAGTACAACAAATCAACCTTCGATCTCCTCTACTGAAACAGTTCTTGAGTAACCACTGTTGAAACAAGAAGAATACAGCAGTTTTGCAATGCTGTCCGTACCAAGGCATGTTTCCATACTCAGAGTGGGGCTGTGACATACCAGAATGCCACAGACAAGCAGGGAGGTATTTTCCCCTACGGCATAACTGAGCAACAGCAGGGAGGGCAGGGTCATTTTTCTGAAGATGTGCCTGCCGTACTCGAGCGCTGCCCTCCGGACACTTCACACGTCATATTCCAGTGCTGTTCCACCAGAGGTACTTGTGCCACATGGTCAGCATGCCTCTAGGTGAGCAGGAACCACGTGTGGGCCACGCACCAGCCGTACACCCTGGTGTCACAGGCACAGCACCTGAAGATCAAACTCATTCCCTGGGTGGGCACGCTTTTGTGTGCTAACACTGAAGGCAATATTAACACAAGGAAAGCCATCAAGGACTGCCACATCGAACTGAAAAAAACATTTGGTTTCTTCTGGCTAGGACGGACAGGAACTGCGTCAGTTTTCCTTCATCTACAGGCAGTAGCATCTCTATTGTGAAACAAAGGAAACAGCACTGGAAGCAGATCAACTACCTGCAGCCTTTCTTGCTGTCAAAGTCTTTGCTTCTGTGTGTGACACAGCACTTTCAAACAAGCTAAATCACGACAGTTTATGCCATAAACTCCCATAGGACATAAACTTGCACACATTCAGGGGAACAGCTCTTAGTTCCTCCACTGTTAACAAAGGGTGAGTAAGGAGAGTGCTTTGCATGAGGACAAGCAGAACTGCTGGACAGGAAAAACCCACTTGGCCACCCAAGGATGTTGTGACTGGCCGTCTGTGTGGATGAAGGTAGGTTTCTGTGGTTTTCCGGCAGACAGTTGTGAGTGACACAATGCTACGAAACCAGCCCTCCTCCTTCCCCTTCCTGTCTTGTGACCTTTGGTGACACTTATTAGGGTTTACTGTACAGAAGAATCTAGTTATTAATTGGAAACACAAAATAACATCATCCTTAACTCGAGGCAGGGTTAGTTACTGAAAAATGCTATGGAAGCTTTCCTCATCTACCAAAACAATTGGTTCTTGCAGAACGTTAGTAGAAGTACAGTTTTGCCAGCAGTTGCTTCAAATTTTCTACCACTATGTCTAGATGGG
Source organism: Cyrtonyx montezumae (assembly GCF_038088225.1). Lineage (NCBI taxonomy): Eukaryota > Metazoa > Chordata > Aves > Galliformes > Odontophoridae > Cyrtonyx > Cyrtonyx montezumae. Next base: position 1,633,233 of record NW_027071948.1, read on the forward strand.
TGCACACTGTGAGAGACGTTTCTCTTTATTTCTGAGCCATATTTCACTGAGCCAAACTTCGGTACGTATTAGACCCACGTCCCGCTTTCAGGCTCAAATTCTGGAAAGAACTGCTGGTCAGGTCAGATCCGTATTCTAATGAAAAGCACCCACTGCTGAGCCTGCTGACTTTGAGTCCCTCAGAGAACTCTCCCACACAACTTCTACACTTAGATCCTGGCAATTGAGATTTCCAAGTACACATTTCTAATCTTCCATGCATCGTTAAGAAACCCTTCAGCTTTCAGGTACAGATCTGCCACGGGCGCTTACTTTAGGCAGCGGTATTTTAATTTCTACATCACTCAGATCTGCTGCATTTAGGCAAAACCATCGTCACTGTTCCAGCTTCCAGTCTGCCCTGCTACAGGCAAAGCTCTCAAGATGGCAGCAACAACTGGACGTTCCAACGAGAGAAGTATGAGTGCAGACAAAGCTCAGATAGCGCCAAGCCATCCCCTAGCACACTGCTTACTGTCAGCCCACAGAGCTCTTAACAATGGGAGTGACGCTGTGCATAGATGTTATGGTATTTAGAGCTCCTCAGCAGGACACTGGATTGAGCATAAACTGGCCGTTTTAATAAAAATCGCTTGGCAACCGGGGTTTTGTGTAATACAAACATTTCTACATAAAAACCCAAGGTAGCTTTGTCCATGTGATTACAGCCGGGCCGCAGTAACGAAGACCAGATGTGCATTCTGCATTCCAGCACATTTGTTAATCTGGAGGCTCTGTGTCGTGAAGGGGGTTAGAACAGTTCACAGAATGATTCACTTTAACCAGGTCTGACTGCTTTAAAACAGCATTTATTCGAATGCTTCAGACATTTCTCTGTACATTTTTGTTGCTGTTACTGTACCTCATTCTGCCTGCCCACTGATCCCACAGTGGGCATAGCAGCACACGTTCACACAGTTACTCATACTGCTCGTGTTCGTTATGAGAAGAAGAATCAGGCCCCATGGTTATGGCATTCTTTTGATGCACAAAGCGGATCTGTGATTCCTGCCACATCTGGCAAACGGGAAGTTTCAGCCTTAAAGCGAGGTGGGTGCAGCTCAGAGGGAGGAGCTACAACCACACACAGGACACAAGTCGCAGAAGAGCAGTTTCACAGAGCTATCCCAACTTTTCCTTTCCTGTAGCATACCTCACAGCACCAGCAGACCTGCTGCATCACCTGCATGCAATGCCACCTGCTTCTGTCCGCGCTCCCCAGTGTTCTTCCCTAGACCAGTTTGCATGCTGCTCTGAACAGCAGTTTCTGAAATCTTCATCTGGTTGCTTCCCTCCAAAGTCTGGTGCAGTGGCATAACAACTTTTATAAGCTACTAATGGTGTTCAGAAAAAAAAATAAAAAAGGTAACTGAGCAGCGTGCACTTGCCAGTTCACTGTTTGGGAGGCAGCCTGGCTGCTCCGTCTCACTGCAGCATCTCACATGGTGAAGCTTTGTTCAGTTTCTCTGCTCCCCATCCGAGGCTGCATTAGCCAGCCTACCCTGAACACAGGCAGCACGGGGCACCAACAGGGCTGGCACTGCCCAGGACTGCCATCGTGGCACAGCTCCCCATAATGCCCAGATCCCACCTTTTGGAGGGAAGAAAGATGCAGGGGGAACAGCCTGAACTTTTGACCCTTAGTACAGACACCCAACCAGAACAGAGAGCAGCCATAAAGGTGTCTGTGTTAGGGCCCCGAGCTCATGACAATCGTCTGCAGCTTGTTTCCTCACCATCCTCCTCCAAAAAACGTTGATGACTTGTTTTATGATTGCCAGATGGTGGGCTCACTGCCTGCGAACCTTCCTCCCACCCCGCTGACTGCCTGACCCCACATAAAACCGAGGGGCCGAGCCCTGCTCTGCCCATCCCACCCCAGGAAGATGCTGAGCCCTTCCAACCTCAAAGCTGATCCCATTTGTATCACTGTGGCTTCAATTGTGCAAGGCATTCACACCCAGCTTTAGGAGCAGGTTAGCTATTTGTAAGACTCATCATGTACCAAAAGTATACAAGCTGCTTTAGGAGGAGGCCAGGAGAGCAGCTTCTCCCACTGCCCCAGGCCGTGTGCTCAGTGAGGCAGGGATGCTGCCACAGAGCAGCAGCGTAGTGCCACCCCTACATCTTGATCTGCCAGAACTTGCTGGGTCCTTTCCCATGGCAGTTCACTCTGAAAGCGGAGCAGTTTGGCCTAACTCTCTTACTTCGTTCCCTTTTCCTTCCATTCCTCCCTCTGCCATTTTACCCGATAAAGCCACAGAGTTCACAACCTCCCTGTCCGAGGATTCCCCTCAGATATGGTGTCCTCCCCCACATCAGTGATAAACAAGATTTACAGGGATGCTGACCACATAATCCTCTAATTTCCCCCCAACATACCAACACGCCATAAAGTTTAGTGTGCCCCCCTTTCTGTTGTTGTTTACAATACAATCCTGTTTTAGCTTCTGTCTTGAATAGCTATCACGAAGGTCAGTTAGATCTAATTGCTCTGGGTGCCTCCTAATGACCACAAATAGCGCCTTTTTAATGAGCAGGGAAGGAGGAGAAAGGAAGAAAACAAAAAGAATTCAGCCTTTCAGAACCAGAGAAAGCCACAACTCTGCTCTTCTCTCAATCACACACCTCTTTAACTTTTGTGAACTTTACTAGGAAATGCTCATGCAGGAGCTCAGAAGGTACCTTTAATTTTTCTATCCGTATTTAATCAGGGCTGGATTCTGCTCTCATGTGCTCCCTGCTCAGGGCAGCGGGGCCCACAGCCATAATGCAGCAGCGCTGATTCACCCGTGGCAGTAAGCCACACAATCACACAGCCAAACAAGCACCCACGCTCAGTTCAGGTAAAATTTCTTAGCCACTTTTATTCAGACTCATCAGTTAAGTCTTAGTTTTCTTGTATGCCTTCATCCTGCCCTGATACCATTCTCCACCCAACACACTGTCACAGAAGACCACAGAAGGCCATGCAATGCACACTACTTCTATTTCCCTTGTGCCCTGATCCTACCCCTGCTAAATAACAAGCCCAGATGGTAGCAGGCATCTTCAAGATAACACACAAAACATCAGAGCCTTTTACAAATAACAATAAATCTCTCCCCCAAAACAAACATACACAGTATGTCAAAGGCAGCTTCAAACATATTTCTGAACATTTTACAGAACAGAATTTAAATGGCCAGTAACTCATGAAGGAGTCCCTAAAATAAATCAGTTCAATGATCTGTGTAGTCCAATATTCAGTAATGACCACGACCAGGGGACATGAGGACCTATCTCCCAATGGTTCCCGTGGGAGTCCTGCTAATCTCCTCGTCTGGAGGCAGACACTGTTCTGGAAGGGAAAATCTGTTGGCCTTAAAATTAGTCTTGAATTTTTTGGGAAATCCAGCTTCATCTTTGCAGTGCCCCTTTTCCTGCTTCCAGAGAATGGAAAGGTTCCTGATTCTATTTCCATAACGGAGTTTTCTTTATTAATTTATATGACAAAGGATTTGTGATATTGACCGTTCTGAGCTCTCTCACTATTTGCTGTAAAATCTACACAGAACTGAAAAGTAAATTCTTAGGACGCCTATTTTCTGCAGTTCTTGTTTTTTCATGTAGGATTTTGTTTTGTTTTACCTAGCATCTGGTCAGCAGAAGGGCTGGAACATCCCTCTTACTGCATGCATGTAGCTTACATCCCAGCACTAAACAAAGACCACATGAATTCTTCCAATAGTGCCAAAAAGTCAGAAACCAGAAAATACTTATAAAAATGCAGGAAGTTATTTACAGAGTTAACATGCACTCTGCTTATAAATAAGTTAACACCAAGAGGAAAAAAGAGAAAACCACACGAGTGTCTTTTATTAATTAACAGTGTGCTGGGAAACGTTCTGAGAGAGGGGCACGTGGAATGTGGATACTCTTCATAGCAGTGCCTGAACCAAATGGATCGATGTCTTAAAAAGGGGGGAGGAATTTACACATGCATCCCTAATTTTTCTTCAACAAAGTACCAGGTCATCCAGAACCCAGTCCAGATTAGAAAGAACACTGCCCAGTCAAATTAGTCCCCCCTGAACTCGAGGAAAGGAACATGAATTTAAGGCTTCCTAGAAAGCAAGACATTGGGTTTATTTACGCTCAACTCTTGCTAAAATGAAGAGGGTCAGTTCAACAGTGAAGCTGTTCCTTCGCCGTCTTCTCTATTAAAGGAACACACCATAAGAGCCACTCATTCAGTTCTAGTTTGCAAAGAACATTTATGTTGAAAGCCCTCATAACATGCAATGCCATGTACTTTTCCCAGGCAAAGCTGAAATAAAATTTGGGGGAAAGGCAGAGCTAAACACAGCCTCCGTTTTACAAATAAATACAGTATATGGGAAAGAACATTATGATCTGTCAATCTAGTGCTATTTAATTGTCCCCTGTAATTTACATTTCCAAGTAACTCTGCTCTGAGTGCAGCTCAGAACATTTTGATAGCCATCCAAACTTTTATCTTTCTTCTCCTACACTGAGGTTTGGTTTCTGGGTTTTCTACTTCTAGAAAAGATTCCATGTTACCAAACAGGATCCCGCTCAATCGCTCTGCATGTACAAAGGGCAGCAATAAGTCTTCCCAAGATCTCACCAGGCCAAGGTTGGCATACAGATTTTCTTTAAGGTCTCTTTTTCCTCTGCTGCTGACTCAGAGCTCCACTCAGGATGCTCCCAATCCAGCTGCCTGCTGCAGTGCTGGAAGGAGGAATTCCGAATGCTACATTTGCTCTCTCACCTGTCAAGACAGCACAGCATTTCCAGAGTCCATATGCAGCCACTCAAACGAGTAAAAGAAAAACAAACAAACAAACCACCACCAAAGCAGTACACAAATCAGGCACTTATCTAGGAAAACGAAGGCAGGCTCAAGAGGCAGCACATCAAAGGTGCCACAGAGGGGAAAGAAGTGATTGCTTCATGCAAAGCCAGAGCTGTACACTGCTTAAGATGAACGAGTCACATATAAAGCTTTCATAATTTTTTTTTGGTTCATGAAATTCTGGGAAATACTATCTGGCTACAGCTGCTTGTCATTCAGGGCAAAAGCACCCCAAGGAGCATGTGGAACAAAGCTGGTCTTAGAGTGAGCTATTCCTAACTAGGCCTACGTATCCCTGAGTTACATCAATAATGTGAGCTGTTAAGGAAATAATAACGACTTAGAACTCCAGTTGACATCACATGTCAGTTTAACAGTTCTGATGCTGTACACAGATAACCTCAAATTACATACGCTTTTGACCAGTCCCAGCAGCCTTCCAAGGAAAAATCTGCATCCCAGCAGACAAGAAGTCTCAGATACAAAGCTTCCTTTACATCCTTGTTAATTGGGATCAGTTATCAAAAATCAGTTATCAAAAATGCCAGCACTGACACATAAAGATGAATTGAGAGCGATGTTGTCTCCAGCACAGAATCATCCCAAAAGCACTGGAAATACAGTTTAAGAGAAAAGCTTTCTCTCACCTTCTCTTTCTGACCCCAGAGACAACCGCTGTCGAGCTGACTGCCAAATCCATGCAGGCAGGGGTCATACCCTATGAGATCTCCATCTAATTATGTACTCTTTCTAACAACTATCACTTTCCCTGTGACTCATGTGGGGCATTCCACACAGGTGACAAGACCCCACAGTATCACCAGCATGCTTGCTTTGACCACATCTGACTCCCAGACATGCCAAGAACACATAAAAGCACGTGACAGTTGTCTGATATGGAAGCAGAGTGAGGTTGTTGTTAAGTTCAGCAGTATTCAGGAAACATTTCCTATAATGATGATTTAGAGTGATTTTGGGAAGCTTTTTGTTTGGATATTCTCCTGGTGAGTATTCCAAAGCTGAAAACTGAAGAGTGAGGAGAGGCAAAAAGAGAGAATATCCGTCCTTAACTAGCTCTGTACTGATCAAAGCAACCAAAACAGTTCTGGCAGTATCTAGGGAGGGCAATGAGCCACAGACCAGCTCCCAGGTCTCCCCTCGGTTGATTTCAGGCTGCGCCAGGTCACTGGAAGCTGGCAGATCAACATCCTCATCGACTCACCATTCCCTCTGGGCACTCACGCTGCAGTTTGCTGCCTCAAACTGAGAGGCTGGTGGTCATGACACCCAGCTTTTATTTGCAAGTCTGCAGCCACAATAGAGAGGTCAGAACTCGAGGCAAGAGGTGAGGACTCCCTGCTCCCAGGCTGTGTGCCAGGGGAAGAGCTGAGCGTGCTCCCAGAGCACAGCACAGCCTGGGTGCTGGGGTTCTCACTGCAGATCCCCCCGGATAACATCTTGTGTGGGCACAGACAAGCCACCAGGTCGTTCCCTATCTCAGTTTACTCCTCTGCGAGGCAGATAAAATAAAGCTCTTTGTCACAGGGTCACACAATGGCTGTTTAACATATGTAAATGATTCCAATAGGCTCAGGCAAGCTAAGCAGGAAAGGCAGAGCACTGCTGGTGGTACTGTTGGAGCCGCAGTACTGACAGCGTGTGATGTCACTGGGGCAGCAAATCTAAATGCTGAGCACACAGAAGTCTCTTTAGATGCAAAAGCGAAGCACTGTGAAAGGATTGTATTCCTAATCAGCCTCCTGTCAAGCCCTGGCTTCCATTTGCCCTTAAATCCCAGCGCGGCAGCATGATGTGTGCGCTGCGTGCCTGGCCCCTTCTTTCGAAAAAAGAATCTAACAAATCCTTCCAGACAGCATTAGAGAGGAGAGGAGGCACCACCAGATCAAAACAGCCGCCTGAAGTGACCCCTGTTCTGCCTCAGAGACAGTTGCATAAGCTTTGTGCAGGAGTGGGAGCTGATGGGAATGCAGCACGACAGAACGGGAAGCTCCGGCAGCAGGTTGGGTGCAGCTGCTCGCAGACAGGTACTCCTGCACCCCGGCACAACAGTCCCTCCCTGAACCAACAGTCTGCCAGCCACCCTGCCTGCATGGAGAAGTGCCACCACAAGCACAAGAAGGGACATTTCACAGAGAAATGAAGTACAGCCTCTGCTGAACCTGAGATGTAGGAAGTGATACGCAACGAAGCACAGCCTGCTGGGCATTCAGACATGTCAGAAGTGCCCTCACTCGGGCTCACTGGGAAGCCCCTAGACAGAAAACACCACCTATAGCATGTTTATTCCTGCCTGGCCCGTCTCCTATGCCTAATTTAGCACAGCACTTAAGAAATGTCTGCTGGACTGAGCTATACACTCAGGTTTTGTGGCTGATTAAACATACACTCCCAAGTTGGGGTGAATGAGCCATCTCTCTAGAAGATGTGCGTCAGCTCAAGATAAACGCTGCAAAAAGATGAAGCAGCACCTTCTGATCACATCTGCATAGAACTGAACATGCTGGACTAAGAGTTAGCCAGAGCTTGGTTTGTTTTCTGGGTACCTCGCGGTCCTAATGGAACGTGGCAAAGGGCGTTCTGAAGATCTGAGTGCTCTTAGAGCCACCCAAAATAGCATCTTGTGATGTACTTGTGAAATTCTGAAGAAGCCACACAAAAGCCTGGAAGCCACGGGCTGTGGAAAACAGAGCACAGCAATGCAACTTATGATCACACAGGCCATGGGAACACACAGGAGAAGAAAGGAGACGTTCATTCTCTGGATGAGTAGTGAATGAGTCTGGGAACCTCATGTTTGGGAGAGCTCTAAAAGAGGGACTTTTAAAGGAGGGGCACGGGCTTTCCCAGCCCTGACCAGCCACCAGTAAATTGTAGTTGTCTGTTTTTACACTACTACTGATACCGCATTGCTTGACAGCCTTAAACATCCATCAGTATCTGACTTGAATTGCAAGCTGCTCCCAGAAGATATGAGGGCACAGATGAAAGAGCGCTAAAGACTTCTGAAAGCTTTGGTCAGGGATCTGTGCTGTAATTTAATTAACAGTTCAGCATCCAACACATGACCACAGCCAACTCTGATACTTTAAGTCTTCACTTCCTTGGAGAACCATCTACAAACATTCCAGCAGAGAGACCTCCTCCTTACAAAGGTCACTGTGTGGAATACCACTGTGCTTCCTCTCCTCATTCTCCTTACAATAAAAGGTTTTCCTTTCCTTACAGGAAGTTTTCTTTCCCTAAGGATGTTCCTTGGAGGAATGAGTGCTGCTGCACCAGTGCACAACTCGCTGCATGATGAATTCAGCTGATGCTCCTGACACACGATGCAGGAGATCAGAGCTTCTCTGGAAATGTTGTAGAAGTTAGTGCTGAACCCAGAATGCTTACAGGAATGGACTAAAAAGTATTTCAGTCTTTTAAAGTAGGTTTCACTAGAACCTGCTGACCACTCGTTTTGTAGAGGAAAGAGCAAAATATAAAAGAATGGGAGGAGAAAAAGTTCTGCAAAAGCAGAACTAGCTCTCTGAATGCACGTTCAGGTAGTTCTGCTTTTGCTTGTTCAAATGGAAAACTAATAGAAAAAAAAGAGACACAAACAACATGAACAACTTCTGGGACATTTCTCAAAGTGGCCTTTTTGCTCCCTCCCTTCTTCCCCCCGTTTTCATTTCAGTGCCTCTGGACAGCACCACTACTCAGCTACAGAAATCACCACACATACTCTCCCTGTTTCTCCATGGTCACAAGCCTACAGAGGCTCCGTGGTATGAGTTTACAATTTCCAGAGATTAAATGGAGCAGTTTTTTCAGCAAAGGTTCTATGGCATATTACTTTTCTCATATCAAATTTTGCTTTGCCAAAAGATATCTAAAATTTCAACTGTATCAACATGCACAAATGGGAGTTGGAAGCTTCATCTCACCACCTTACTTGAACTGATGATGCATTACATCACTACAGCCATTCCACGAAACAGAGCAATTGCATAGAAAGAAAACCTGGATAGACCTCAGCCCTCCATAAGCGTGCCCATTCCCATCAGCAGAAATAAAAGAAGACAGAGGACAAAACGTGGGCAATCACTGCTAAAGCCTGAAGATTTGGAAAAAAAAGTCATCTGTACCTCTGAATATCGGTAATTTTGGAATGCATGAGTTTGGCACTTCCAGAAAACCAGGGCAATGCAAGGCATGTCCAGCCATAAACACAAACTCACTAGGGTCATTTGAAAATCACAGGCAATGAGCGAATTATGCTCTAGTTATGTCAGTGTACATCCAAAATCAGCAGAGTTACACGGGCTTTTCACTGAGAGCAGTCTCTGCCCTATTTACTGTAACAACCACACACAAAGCACTACTGACATCTTACTGGCACCGAGCTGAATGTGAACATGCCTGCCATAGTTAGCATTTAACACTATAGATACACATGAATGCATGTATTTCGGAATCACTATTGTTTTCCTTTCCCTTTAAAGAGAAGGAACTCCCCACACCCACCCCTGCAACCCTCTGCACCTCATTTCCATCTGGCTGACGCTGCAGTACCGCTGAACCTCCAGCTGGATCCCACAGCATTGTCTTGAACATTTTGTTCCGGCGGAGCTGAACTCTAGGAGACTCACGGTTCTAAACAGAAATCACAAGGCTTTATGTACAAGAGCAGCCTCTCAATAACAGCCCGTGCCCCCGGTACCGTGGCGGACAGGCTGGAAATAGGGTTGGCTCGTGGAAGGAGGCCAGTTGTTGTGCTGTGGGGCTTTTTGTTTTGGTTTTCAGACACTGCTGCTTTTCACATAGCGCAGACAGGGAAGACTCTTTCTCTCCCAGATGCGAGGAGGTCAGCTCAGTCTCTCTGAAAGCCTTCCTAGCCCAGAGTGGTGGCGGTGTGAGGGTGGGAGCCACCTCTCACACACTGCTATAGCAACAAAATGCTCTTCAAGCATGATTTGTTGGAATTGGTAAGTGAATATAGACCCCACAGCACTGAAGTTAGCTCTATATATCTGCTTTTTTCCTTCCGTTCAGTAAAGGACAGGAGGATCTCTGGGCCACAGCAGAAGCCAAGCCACAGGGGTGATGTGGGAGGCTCGAGGGCTCTGCTGCTGCTGCTGCCCTCAGTGCCTGCATCCCAGGTTGGATGGGCACCAGGGACAGCCCCAGCCTGCAGCACGGTGCCTGGAACACACAGAGCTGAGCTGAGCCTTGCTGCAAGGGTTAACAGAGCAGGCTGCTCCCATACCTCACCCTCATCAAACATGGCAAGAGGCCTCCCATGCTGGAAACTCCTATGACCCAGTTAAAAAAGACAATGACCCAATTTCATTATGACAGGAATGAAGCCTTTCTAATTTTCTCCAGCAAGAGCTATATCAACTAAGCAATTCAGTTCCATTAGAAGTAGCCCTTTCACAGTGCAGAAATTTACAAAATGCATTTTTTATTGCCACAGCCTTGCCCCTTTTACAGCACATTCATGCCAGGGTTTATTCAAATGCTTTATAAATTAAGAAAACACATTTAATATACAATAATTCCCCACGCTCAAATTCCCCTCTTGTTTTCAAACGTAAGAATTCCAACATCAAACCAAGATAAGATCTTCCCAGGTACTCTCAGGAGCAGTGATTTCAAGGCAACGTTACTCCAAGTGAACAATGCACAAACTGCTTCGCGTGGCACAGAACTCCCTTTGTCACTCCAGCAGAAAGGTCACAGACAAGTGCCATGAGATGGCTACGGGCACACTGCAATGCACCCACTTCACTAAAAGATGCATTTGATGAAAGCTGTGTGACAAGACCTTTGCATAGGAGAATCAGGTGCTAAGTGACACGCATATCTCACTGTAAGTACGAATATGACAACGTGAAAAGTCAGCCACAAACGCAGAGAGGAAGTGCTAATCAGTGCACTTGTGTTTAAAACAAGGAAACGCAGCGTTTGCCTTGTGTGAAACTTTTAGATGATTGTAGAAAGTTCTGATTTACACACATCCCCAACCTGCAGCCCTCCTGATGATGTCATTTTCAAATGAATAATTTGCAAAGTCTTTATGCAACTCCATCCTCGCAATACAAAGCAGAGAATGAGTAAGGAAAAAGACAGTGAGGGTCAAGGCAGGCAAAGGAGCAGGCTAACCCCGATGCGCTTCTCCTTCGAGCAATCCCCAGTGGCTGTGCCACGATGTGCCACAGGTCACCCCACTGCAGCCACCAGATTGGATTACAGCTGCATCAGGGGTAAAGGAGCGTGCACGGAGCCACAAGCAAACAACAGAACTCTCCTGAACCCCAAAATGAAGTTTGCTGGATTCTGGCAGCAACTTTTGCCTCCGGTGCTTAACCCATCTCACACTGCTTTGTTTCTTCATGTCACAGGCTCACTTTTTATTTCATTATGCTCACAGTGAGTGTAGAAAATAGGGTGAGATTTTAGAAATTACTGTTAACACCTTGCCCAAAAGCACAAACTAAAGGATGGCAGAATAGGAGAAAGAGGCACAGGTATTTATTTAAAGCATAGCTTTCGACAGGTTTCTGTCTGACCCGGACCTGCCTCGCCAACTCAATGGACTAAAATCTAAGCTTGCTGGCTCCAGGCAGGGACAGAAGATGCTATTTGATAGCTGTCATTAGGCAACTGGGACAGAAGATGCTATTTGATAGCTGTCATCGTACAATTGACTCAAGTCACCTAAGAAGACCTACAAACTAGAAGGCTGGAACGTTTATTATAAAGCACTTAGTACTCACATGTGTCTACTTTTCAACACCTGCAACCCAAACACGAAGTTCTGTAACAGTCTGATAGAGGCCTTTTTATTTATTTAAACAAAGAAGATGACTTAAAGAGCGAAATACTGGAAGAGATTAGGAGCAACATCCACAAAACGTCACGAAGAAAACCACCCAATCTTCACATGGCTTCTCAGAACATCTGTAGGTTGGACAACCCTGCCTGGGCAGCAGCAGTACTGCATACTGGGGCATCAGGTGAGGCTGAGCTCACGGCCGTACCGAGTCACCCTGAGCTCACTTTGAGCCTCAGAGTCCTACAGTTTGCAAGCACAGCATACAAGGCGGGCTTACAGTCAGATGTTCTTCAGTCTCTGACAAGGAAGACGCTCCCTCCTGTGCAGTGCTCCTGCCCTTTCCCCATTTCACGTAAAAGATGAAGTGGGACAAGGCTCACACCCTCCTGGCCTTTCCTTGCCTAACTAGATGCTTCCCAGCTATGGCCACCCATCCAAAGCAGCACAGCTGCACCACAGGACTGATTAAAAGAGGAAGCTTTCCCTGACACCGCCAGTGACACCCTGGAGACCGCACTTGTGCAACCTCCACAGTGCGGTCGGTTCCCTTGCCACAAGCTCAGGGTTCATAAATGAAACAGCAGCACAGTATTTTCTCATTATCTCTTCCTTTCTCCATCAGCAAGAAGAGCTGTATTGTAGGATCTCACTAAGAGCCTACAGAACAATGATACGTGCTTAGTTTGATGGGAGCCATTCCAGGCCCCGTGCCCAAGATGCTGGCAACAAAGTCAGGAAAAGAGCAGAGCTACTTAGAGAAGGAGAAATGGGGTTTGCCACTTTCTCTTCTGAGAATGTCAGCAGCTTCTGAGGATAATGCTCCTAATCTCTTCCATCTCTTCCATTACATAAATTCACAGCAACCACAAGCTTGCAACGAGTTGAGTGTGAGGCCTAAGGTGAGGTAATGTCCCAGTACCTTTCATACATATTCATAAAAAAACAACACTCAGCAATAATAACATAATCCTGTATGTATGTAAAACAATCTACAGAAATCCTCTCAACAGCCCTGCTGGGCAGGGAGGTAAACACTTGCTCCTGCTTCACGGAGAAGTGAAGTAACTTGCCCAAGGTCACCCCTCTAAATGGTGTCAAGAGCTGGGACTATAAAACAGTTCTCTTGACTCAGTCTCCTGCCCTACCCACTAAAGTAGTATTAGCTCCTTGCACCTTGGTAATAACAAGGGGAGGACAGTTCCTTCCCCACCACCCATGAGCAAATTATACCTAGCAAACACCAAGTAATTGGAGAGGAGGAATGAATGAACTCCTATGTAGTTAATTCCAGGAGCAGATCCAGTCCAGGCCTGCCCATGAACAGAAAGAAATTCTTTCACATGCACAGGAGAAAAGAAAGGAAGAAAGAACAGGAAAGAAGACAACAGTTACATGCTAAAATTAGAGTAAAGCTCAGTAATCTCTGAATAAGAGATAAAACAGATTGACCACCCTGGAAACTGAGCTGCCTAAATAAGGACGTAATTTTTCAAGTACACAATTTGATTGCTAACCTGGCTTACCCTGCAGAACCTCTAAGGTGTGCTTGTGGCTTTAAATATTTTCTTGTTGCTGCTTTGAAGGCAAGAACAGACATGATCTCCAAAGCATCCGCTGATATGTGGCTGAAGGGAGGGTGGAGGAGGAGGAGGAGGAGAACACTAGCTAGCTGAGAACTGTCAGATCGTATTTGCCATCAAGGAATGCCATTTCCCAATGCCTGAGTTTAACTCTGGAATGAGATGCACGCTGCTGCTGACCCCTCTGCTGACATTCTATAGATTCCCTTATCTCATCAGCCCCTGAGCATCCCATCCTCACTCCTCCGCGTTCATGTTCCCAAACTGTCAATCTCCCTGCAATGACTCACAAGGTTCTGAACCCACCATTCGCCTCTATGAGTCTTACTATTTTTTCATACATGTCCTTCTGGTTTAGATTGAGAGGTGTCTCATTCTTCTTAAAAGCTAAAAGCAAAATTAAAAAGAATCACTGAAAGCAATATGCCCTCAGCACAACAGCCTCCCTAAGAGCACCACACACTTCAAAGAAAAACACAAGAATCTAATTCTGTTCTTCAGTTATAGTGCTGTAAATTAGGAATAATTCTACTGAAGTTAAACAAGCCACAATCATTATAACAACCACTGTGAGCAAAAGCAGAGCTGGGCCTGAGTCTGTGGGCAGATTTCAGAAGCGACGACGCATTACAAAATACATCGCAAGGGTATATTAAAATTTAGCTCAGCTTTGCAGATTCTTTATGTATTCCCCTTACAGCCCAGTTAAAAACATTTTCTTTACCTGTGCTATAATCCTCCCCATTATATACAACTGAGCTGTTTATGCACTGCTGCTGAGATATCCAGGAGCAGCCGTGCAACCACCAGCTGTGTGTTACTGACACAGTTCTGAGGAGGTGGAGTGGTTTGAGATGGATGCCAACCAAAATTCCAGCAGAGGCTTCACCTGGCATACCCACATCCCTCGAGGATGGCCTCAGTTCTTTCCCTTCTGTCAGCTCACAAATTTGACTACCCCATAGTAAACCAAAGGCTCACTGAACACTGCACTTTTTCACCGGTAACAATTCAGTAACCAGTAAAGGAGCTGCAGGAGTGCCCTCCCATCTAATATTGCAGGGTGAAAAGAAAGAAGTAAGACTGATCTCCTCATATTTATTTAGCTACTTTGACACTCCTTAAGCTACTAAGGAGCTTGAGCAAAAGGGTTAAAGAAAACCTAATGTTCTTTTTTCATAGAGCATAGACCCAAACACAAACACGCACATCCATACGTTATTCAATTTGCTGGTTTAATCAGCAAGTACCAGTGACTCAATTAGCCTCTTAGCAGTGCCTAAATGCCACTAATTCAGCCCGCTGGCTGCTGCAGCATACATACCCCAGCTTGTCCCTTTAGATTTAGCGGTAACAGCACAACTATTCTTCTCATGACAGCACCAGGGGCCCAGACAGTCTCCCTCTCTCTCTTTCTCTGTTCTGCCAACCACACAGAAAGAAAAGACCCCAGGGCTCACTGTGTGTGAGCGGCGAGTAGGAGGCAAAAGGAAGAGGGAGACACTATTTCTATTCATTTTAGAGCTTCATCCACCAAAAGCCTTTAAAAAAAAATGAAAAATGCATTCACACCAGCTCACAGTTTAGAGCAACAGCCTAATAAGGTGTTAAAGAGAAGATACTGACCTCACCTTTAGCAGCCACAGCCACTACACAAAGGTTTAACAAACGACAGAAGCTGGGGCTGAAGTAGCACTGCTCGATTCCATCTCATCCTCACTCTCACTGTCATGAGTCTGTTCCCTGGATTGCCAAGACTTCAGGATAAAGCCCTGACACATAAACCATCATTTTATCTGAAACTTTCATAGCTTTGGCAATCTCAAATAACAACACGCGATGCCAGTGAACAAAGGAGCCAACCCACCTTGACTTGCTTACTCTGTACACTCAACAGCACATTCGTTCAGTTAATTTTTGTAACTCTCCTTTATATAATGACTGATTCAGGCAGATTGATTCCCTGGTGAGTTGTTGCACATTGTGCAGCCATAAAAGCACCAGTGACAGTCAGAGAAGGTGACAGAACAGTAGGCTGGTGTTAGGGCAGAAGCCAAAAGGAGTTTTGGCAGCAACTAGGTATATGTCAAATTAAAGTGACCAAGCAATCCAGCTTCAAAAGTATTGACTCAGTATGAACAAAATGTGCTGTCAAAACACAACGTGTCAGAACTGAGCCCATCAGATCTATTCTACTTGATGACTACACAGAGAATTACAGGTCAGAAGAAATACAGGAGATCCCAGAGGAGGAAAAAAACACCGCACTAATTAACTTGCAATGTGGAAAACAGAGCATTCTTACCCAGAAAACAGAGCCAAAAGACATAGGAGCTCTTCCCTCTCTTCTGCTTAATCTTTCTCGACACTTAAATATCAGAGTTTATTAATTCATGTTCAAAGTGGAGTCACTCTTATGTTTCAGAGCCACAATGCTTGCATTATAGCTTTAAATCCCTCCCATCAGCTTCCCTGCTGACATTCACTTGGCATCTTAAGACTGGGTAGGAACCTGGGAATCATAGAACTGCATTTGTGACAAAATGAAACAACTGGAAAAGAGAAAAAAGAAAAAAGAAAACCACTTTCAAGTACTAGACAGTAAACAGACCTTGCACTCCTACTCCCCTTTCCACATTAATATTCAACAGCTTAAAATAAAGATGCACCAAAAAACAGGGAATCCATAGAATTAATTAAACTTTCAGCATTTCATTTCACCAGGCTCTGATTTCCCAGCTGCACTGAGGTCAGAGGAAAGACGAACATCACGCACACAGAGCTGTCAGACCTCGGCTCGGGCAAATGCCAGTTGTTACTGGAATTAGATGGGGCTAAGGAGGGTGCAGTGCCTTAATTAATGGAACCAAAACAACCTGTCCCCAACAAACAAAGGCATATGCTCAGCTAGCATAAATCAGCATTGCTTAGTAGAAGCCATCAGACAACACAGGATAAGTGAGGGTAAATAGTATAGCAAAAAAAAAAAAAAAAGGAAAGTCAGTTTCCTGTTCTCAGAGGAAACACTCCCACAGCCTTGGATTTGGGAGGTTATTAATGTAGGAAGTTTTGTATGTCCCTCACGCCTATCACACCAAAAAACAGCATGAATACCAAGTTGCATGTTACCACCTCAATACAGACAGATGCTGCTAAGACTACTCCAGAACCAGCACCAGCACAGCTCGTGTACAGAACCTTCCACCTGCACAAAAGCCCAAGCCAGCTGTCCTGCACAAAACGAGAGGAAATCATTGCCATCAAGGGGAGCTCCATGGGAAGAGGGCACAGAGACAGTGCCCTGCCCAGTGAATTCTAGGAGTGAAGCCCAGCTTCCAACAACGGTCTCAGAGAGTTGCAGGCCATTTGCTCTGGGCTGTGCTATCCCCTGACCATGTCTCTGCTCCTTTCACTGCTGACCCTCGCCACGCTCATAAAGCCAGCTGCTTCCAGGGCATCCCAGCGAGCACAGACGGCCACCTCCCTTACAACTCTGGCTTTATGAAAACAATAGGACAGGCAGATCTTTGTAGGATTTTTTTCTTTTTTTTTTTTTAGTCACCAGAGCCCAGCCACCCAGGGTGTAGGTAACGCTGCTGCGAGGACGTGCTCCTTTCAGAAGCTGGGACAGAAGCTATAAACTGCAGCCCGACCCTCGTAAAAGCAGCATTTCCATGAGTGCTCTAGCAAGCAGGCCAGGCAGGAGCTCAACCCAAATGAAGAGATCACAACCGGATAGAACGAAAACGAAGAACGTTCAAAAACGTTATCATGAGTAGGTGATGTTACTGCAGCTTATGGACATTTTGTCTTCCCTCGTCAGAAAAGCTGGCTTGCTAATTTATGGGCAGAGTGGGAAAAGCAGAGGGAAACAGACAGACACGGAATACTTAAAACAGGACTCAGAATGGAGACAAAGCTCCCCTTTCACCTCCTGCTGCTATTTACCATCTGGGATCCTGAAAAGGGGGTGATGGGTAGCTTTGTGATAGCTTTGGCAAGGGGCAGGACATTTAGGATTTTCTGTGTGTAACGAGGTCATGTGTCAGCGCCTTCACAGCACATGGGAACACGGTCCAAAAAGAGGTTCAACAAAAGGGTTGCCCCGGCCAAACAGGAAAGATATTCTCTTAAAAATAGAATAGCACTAACACGGGTTCTTAATAAGATTAATAATAATGATAATAAATTTGAAGGAAATGTCTCCAGAACCTAACTTGAGAAAGCACAGAAAGAAATAAGGAATTAAGGTATCCCACCTAAAAGTTGTGTGCTACTTATTGTTACAGATTGAGAAGTTGGATTCGTTTTACAAGTACAGAGAAGTTTCTAAATCACAGCATCTCCGCTTCTGCTTGGAAACCAAACGGGAAAGGAGAGTCCAGTTTGCTGTTAACTTTTGCTTCCTTGGCCCACTAACACTGCCATCAGGAACAGGACCACAACAAGACTACATAAAACAGAGCGTGGCTCCCAGCAGAAAGGAAGCAGCACTTCATGTTACAGTGCTGAGATCCCCATTGATATTAGTGAGGGGGGGATGTGGCAAATACTGAAATCCTGCGTGTCAGAAGTGTAAGTTTTTCCTGTATTTCTAACATGGCTTTGTTTCACAAAAGCGTTTCATAAAAAGCAGACGCGTGAAACATGGAGCACTTTAGAAATGTTTATCCTGTTTTTAGAAAAAGAATTATTAATGGGGTGAATTTCTTAACACAGTAGTACAGTGAGTCTCTGAACAGGGCCCTCCAATCAAACGCCTTTTGCCCAGTCTGGATGGCTGCTGACTAAAGTGATTTTAACACCACTACTACAGACAGTATCTGTGCATTTGTTCAGTTATTTAAAATCGATTCAAGATGCGGAGATGTGAGAAGAAGTCACTAGAACTAATGCAGCAGTTTCTTATCCATGTCCCTCTGAAAGCCTTGGTTGGTAAAAACCCCATTTTCCAATCTAAAAGCTTTAAACTGAAGTTGCCACTACTCGGTCATCAACCCTGCAGTGAAACCAAGGACTGTTGTGGAAGATAAATGAGCAAAATCTCTACATGTGTTGGGGGACGGTTACGAAGTTTAAGTCAGATACCAAAGAAATCTTTAAAAAAATGACTGGGAAGTACCCCTAAAGTCGTGGTGCAACAGACTATAAGTGCAAATGTTGTTCATGTTCCTTCCTTGCCTCTCATCTGTGCATGTACACACACTCACATGCACTGACCCACGACTGCAGCCAATGAGCAGTAAAAGGAATTGCAGTCAGCACAGTGCTCTTATACACCAAAACAGATGGACACTTTCAGTCCACCACAGAACGGCCTTTTGGTGTACCAGAGTTCACAGTGGTTCAGTCCTACAGCAGCAGAGTCCAGCTGCAATAAAAACACTCCTGCCACAGAAGCTGTACAACCTATCATCCTAAGAAATGACTGCGGGAGCCTCCCAGCACCAGATGTACTCCTGAGAATTTGCTCATTTAGCAAACCTTGCCACGCAGCACTCTCCTTCCTTGACCTCCTGCATACTCCTGTTGTGACTTTTCCAAAGAACAGAAACAAGCCACAGTTGACCATAATGGGCATCAGGCTCAGTGCACCATGGGATCACTGTCTGCACACTACAGCTACTCCAAGAAACAAGCTTCAGGGCTGCTAATAATGGCACATCTGCATATAACAACATTAGCCTCTTAACCTCCTTCACTTATCACCTGACCATTGCGTAGAGATGCTTTTAAACACAGACGTTTCTCTAAATTTTCCTCTGAGTTTTTAAGTGAAGTGCAACACATCCAGTAACACAGTGGTAGCATCAAAACTAACACAGCTGGGAGCTCAGGGGAAGCTCTCCGTACCAAACCTGCACGTTCCAAACCAAGTGCTGCATTATAGCATGGTGCTTCGTGGCTAATCCCTGCAAACCTTTCTTGAGTTACCATTCCTAGTTGCATACATGCATTTATAGTGGCATCCTGGTATACGGCACCTAGGGAGAGGAGGTGGGGAGGGAGGAAGAGAGAAATACCTACAGGCCAAGTGCTTGGAAGCTGACAACAGATGATAAACTTTGTTTTGCAATTCAGATTTACCTTTGATGTATCTGCTATCACTGGGATAAATGCTATTTGAAAACAGGTAGATCTGTACCCAGTTATACCAAAATTTGCAGTGCACCAGGAACCGCAGCCATCTGCTGTGCACTGCCAGAGGAAAGCTTGGGCACACATCCACATCTGTCCGAGCTGCTTTAACAGGTGATTTGGGGTTATTAAGGGAGGAAGTCATGGAAATCAATCTTGCTTCTTCTGTTTCCTCTCATTGCCACCATCACCTCAACATTTCAAGAAGCCAAACACAGCCACAAGACAACACCATCCTGATGAGATTCAGAAAGGCAGCGAGTACCACCTGCATGAACAGTCCCTCTCACACGCTCAGACATCTCAAATAAAAAGATGGGATAAGAAAACCAGCCCTCGTTCTGCACTGTCACCATCCTGTAACCTGTATTAACGCTGGGTCACGTCCATCACTGCAGCCACGCTGACACAGCAACGTGCTGATGTTCTGCAGCGGTGCAGAAAAGTCACTTGTTTCAAATTCTGCCTGGACAAAAGAAACCATTTAATACAACACACTGCAACTATCCTGGGCAGTTTGGCAGATACCACGACACTGCTATCACCCAGCCAGAAGAGCAGGAAAAGCAGCCAGCCTTTTACTTCAAAAAACTTATTACTTATTTACTTAATAAGCACAAAAATCCTTACTTTATTTTAAAGTACTGTTCTGAAACAATAAACATGGCTTTGCTTTCTCTGCACAGCTTTGAAAAGATCCTTACAAATAAAGGGACACACACACACAGCAGTACAAAGGTCAGACTCGCTGGGCAATGCTCACTATTTGAAAACGTTACCAAAAAAGAAAAATCACAGTTTCGATAGTTCTGAGGAAAAAAAAATTAGCAAATTTGCAACAAAACTGTTAAGTAATTAAAGCAAGACACTTCACACATGAACTTAAACTGCTAATTAAATCCCCCCTGCTTAATTGACTAGATTTGCATATCATTCAGTGAGGAATGGGAATGGTTCGGGCATTACACAAGCCCTTCCTTGTGTGGAAGACAGCTAAGAAATAAACCAAGAGTAATAAGAAAGAGCAGTATCAAATTTAAGAAAAGAAGTTTTCAACTGAGATTTTCAACTTATTTAAAAACAAAAACCAAAACATCAGAACATGACAACTAATTCCAAGCAGTTGCTATTTTAACAGCAGTATTCATCACTGCAAGATCAACTGGAGTCAAGGAAAACATGCAGCTATCTGCCATCTGCGTTGCAATAAATGACCAACAGCACAGAGGATGAAACCAGTCTGCCAGAAGCTGTGCTCCAAGGATGTCCAAGTGAACACTGCTGCCTTCCATACTTCTTGCATTACTGCAGCTTTCCCATCCGATGCAAAAAAAAAGGAATAGCTTCAACCCTGGACTCACCATCTGTTGCACAGACTTTACTGCTCCCAACTGAAGCAGCATTATGTTAAAACTGGAACATCTACTTTACTTTTTTCTTTTGCTAAACATTTATTAGGCTGAGTAGGAGAAATGCAGCTGAAATCAAATGACACAGCTGATACCGATGTGAAAGACTGAAGAATGGTGGCCATTAGAAAAGTGTACATCATAACACATCTCTGCAAACTCCTGACTGCAGTGGGGCTGGTATCACGTCGGTTCATCGCCTGCTCCACTCACAGCTACCTGCCCTAAAGACGCATTTATTTATTTACTTCAGTTGGTATTAAAAAAAAGTTCCACCTTTGTCTCATTTTTAAAAGGTTTCTCCCCAACAAAGCCAGTAACTGCTCTGCCAGTCTGTGTCATGGATGGCTTCGTGAAATAGGTTTTCATGTGTTTTTGGTTGGGTTTTTTTGCCCAGTTCAGCACACTTTGCATATGAAACAGGACATCTCCCCGCCCTCCTCCCCCATCCCCTCCTAATCCAGAAGGGACCTCACTTCCTCCCACTCGAACAAGCAGCTCATTCAGCAAAAGGGAAATCCCAAGATGCACTCGGGCAAAAGCCTACAGGAGCTTGGAGGGGGGAAAAAAAATAAAAACAAAAACCCCAACCCCTCCACCTCACCAAAAGTTATGCATGTGTCCTGAGCAGCAGCGAGAGCAATGGAGCTGCTCACTGAATTCACGTCTGCTCTGCCACGACGTTACTTAATGCTTTCCAAGGTAGCAGTTCAGTTTTGTTCCTACTGTAACACAGAGAAGAAAATCAGTCTGTGAAATGCCAAAGGAAAAAGCTCCCCCACCAAAACCAACATCACAGAAAGCCAGCTCAGGCGATCTCCTACGTGGATACTGAAGCAGAGTGAATTTGGAGCAACCTGATTTTTACTTTGGGATTATAATCCAAACCAAACTTTGCTATTTTTTTTAATGAAATTAGAAAAAAAGAAAAAACTAGGCATTTTTCAGAAATGTGTCCACATTTCCCTATTTCCTGAGGCCTGGTGCTGCTTTCTGACGTCTGAACCATCTGCACATCAATGAGTTTGAAGGGGGACTAATAAGGACAAGAGCTTAATTCAAGAAATAAAAAACTCTTCCACAAAAAATACAGCAACATAAACGCAAGGGCTTTCACATCTGTCATGATGAGATCCAGCTGCTCTGTCAGAGAACGTGAACGAGCATCCCTCTCACAAAGAAAGAAATGAAGTTTGATTCGTGTGAATCAACTGAAATCAAATCAAGTTGTAACAAGAGAAAACTGCACTGATAAATTAGTCCAGTTAATGAGGGCAACTTGGATACATTCCTAGAAACTTCATTTTTACATTTCCTTCTAAGTTTGTACAAGTGGAATTTAAACACAGAGTGTTCAGAAGTCCTGCTCAGCTCCCAGCAGCAGATGTACGCTTTCACATGAAACATCTCCATGCAATCCGACCCACGTATCATGCACAGTGAAAGAGCTCTGGCCACGTGCAGACCCTCTGACCAGAGACTTCCACCACCCACTCCACTGCAGTCAAACTGGTGCCCAAACAGCCTTCCCCAGACAGCAGCAGGCTGCACTGCTCACCACTGCACTCAGGGTCTCTTCTGAAGAAGCTCCTCTGCTTCTTTTGCGTACTTGCATCAGTTCCTGGCACAACTACGCTGATGTCACGTGCGTTGCTCTCACTGCACCCCATACAAAATAAGCTGATTGAAGACCTTCAAGGTCCAGACCAGGGAGTCACTTAAGACATTATCTGCTATACAGTGGCAGAAGTCAAACGTCATCCACACATCTACAGATACGTCTGCAGCACCACCACTACACGATGCAACGTGCACAGCAGCTGCCTGCACACTGCTCACTGATGGTACCAGGGTTAAACGTCCCTGCCTGTACCCCCGTGCACACTGTGCCCTCCACACAGCACTAACAAAGCTTCTCCCACAGCTACACCTGAACTGGAAGCTTTACAAACGACGCCAAAATGAATTTATCTGCAATTTTGGTCTCACTGATTATAATTAATGTGTGGATTATGCTGTTGTTCCCAGAATTAGAAGTCATTGTCAGACAAAAACCTCAGCTGCACCAGAGCCTGGGAATGCAGGTGGGGCAGTGACCAGGCTGGTGTACCCGTATCTGCCCAACATGTGACAGCACAGCTCGCTCTCCAGCTCTTTCCCACTCCTCCAGCATCGTATTCAGTGTCACAATACTGAGAAAAAGATAGGGAACATTTTTCATCCCCAGCACTGAACTGCTATGCTCAAAATAAAATAAAGAGAAGCGTGACAATCTGTACAAATGCAAATGTCCCAAATGCCAAGACTAACATTTCTAAAACCTAATTCAACTCTTTCATTTCTTAGCTGCGGGCCGTTTACTGCCACTCCTTTTTTCCACCCAAACAAAAGACGAAAGGGATGACTCAAAGCAACTTGAATTTCAAGCTAAAGCCACAAAGCACTGAATGCCCGATCTTTAATATTAAACAGGTGTGCAGATGATATTCATTCAAGTCTCATCATGGCTAGGTTAATTGTCAAAAGAAAGACCAAATTTACCTAAAAGACATGGGTAAGTGAGACAGCACTGTAAGCAACGATGCAAGTTATATGGTAAGCACGAGCAAGCAGCAGTTACACCACCACCATTCCCTCCCCTGCCACTCCATATCACTATTTTTTCTTGGCACTCCAGTGATTTTACTTTCTTCCAAATGTATTAATATTAGACACGTGATCTTTGTTCTAGAATCAACAGGATAAAGAAGGATCAATAAATCTATAATAAGATTTTCATATAAATATGATCCTTGAGATTAAAGTTTTAGGAAAGGAACTTTGTGGCGCTGGAAGTGGCAGGTCCTTCGAGCATTGGTTGCACGCACCCTCTGGGTGCTGCAGCACACTGCATTGCAAGTCTCACCCCCCTGCCTACAGCTGAACACGTCCCCACTTACACCTTCAGGCCTCTGTTCTTTGGCCTTCACCGTTTCTGCAAAAAAAATTACACTGTTGTTGGAAAAAGCCAAGCTCAGCTAAACCTCTGGATGCATTCGAGCAAGGAGCCAATGCACAGCTTGTTTCCTGCAGGGAACGAATGGGAACAAGGAAATACCTGTAACAGACCCAATGCTGCAGCACATTTATCTCTGAAGAATATTTCTAAGTCATACCAGCATGGGTGAGAATTCACTCCCACTGTATTAACTGAAACTGTTAGTGGAGAGTTAAGAATGGAGAAACCACTCAATAAATAAATCAATTAGAAAACTTCCATGCAACTCCATTATCTTCCAACTCCACTAAGTTTATCAGCTGTGGAGTGATGGGATTTTAGAAGTTCAGAATTCCTTAATAACAGAAGTGTAAATTGGAAATCTATAACATCAACGAAGGTCACTGGAATCAGACCACACTGTACCCTTCACATTGTCTACTTTCTCATTTTCTGTCCTATTACTCTGCGTAAGACTTAACAATGTATACTGTACAGCTATAAATACGTAAACCTCTGGAATGACATTTGGTTTTTCTTTCTTGGTGTTTAAAGTTACTTGTCAAATCAAATATCACACCCAGCCAAAGCTAATATTTAGAGGTGTGTTTTTTTAATTATTTGATGCAATTTGTTGCTTGTAATTGGTACTGCTACATCTCGGTTTTAGTAAGCAGCAGGATCCCCAGACAATCTATAGATTTTAATACTCAACAGAATTATTTTTGTTAGTCAGATCCCGAAAAAAGCATCTACAAGCATTTTGTGCGTGGTCCAAGACACTCAGCACTCCAGTATTACATAATAGCAGCAAGTGATCCCATTCCTGCAATCTGATCTGCATGGGCAGCTCTTCAGATCCGTGCAGCTCCCCCACTGAAACTGATGAGGGCTGTGTGCACGGGTCAGTGCCAGATTTGGGGCTGCAGCAGCTCGTGTTTGGCCAAGAGGTTACCAGGGCCTCAGACCTTCAACGCACGCACGTGAGCACAGTCTCTTTCTTCTCCCATGTGAAGTGCTACAAAACAGCTTAAAACTGTGCTGAAAACCAGCAGAGGAGTTTTTCCTAAATGGTCAGAGATCACTAGGAGCAGCATTACAGAAATACTTCAGTGCCATGTCTTTACTAGCAGAATTGAGAGGCTTCACTGTCCTTGTTGTCCATTTAATGTTAATAAAGGAATCATCTTATAAAAGGAGAAAAGTAAAGACAAAACAGGTGTTACTGTTTCTGATTTTAGCAGTACCATTGGCACGTATAACTTTTATTATCTTTGATTGTCTTTTGCAAATGTGCACCAGGACTCTGTAGATCCCTTCCCAGAAGCACCCACCTTGTGCGTGTGGCTGCCTGCACCTGGGGGTGAGAGTCAGACCCACACAGACCTTGCAGTGAGCAGAGGGGGGCTCCAAAAAAAAAATGCAGGTTATGGCAGTGGAAAGATAGGAAGTGTTTTTCTTCCAACCCTAACAGATGTTGTCCAATTAAGGATGCAAATAAATCACCCTCTGCATTGTGAGTCAGAAAACACATACATAAAAGCTTTCTAAATACATTTCAGTTTAAACTTGCATAATTCTCCCAGTGGAGAAATCATCTTAAACTTATGTAATCCTTCGAAAGAGACATTATTGCAGACAATTCTGTGCCACTAAGAAACAAAGAAGACATCTCTAGAAAAGAGGTGCACCCACACAATTAATTATACACATGTAGAGGGAGCAGGGGGAAGGCTGGAAGCACAGCCCAGAGCCTGTTTCCACAGAGACTGAGCTGCAACCGAGCTCAAGGAGCTGCTCCCCTTTCACCAGCCAGAACTGTCTGTTATACTTAACCCAGACTTCCTAACACTTGATATCCTGTCTGCTATTTCAATGCCCTTACTCAACATTTCAGACAGACATTACACAAACTGGCTAGTGAAAAGGGTTGAGAAACCAACAAGCAATCCAAGTCAATGACCTTATTCTATAAAATGATGCCATTGACTGAATGGAGGATGAAGAACAAAGCACAGGGGTATGTGTCCTCTGAATCCTCCCTAGGAAAACTAAGAGAAGCACTGGTCTCTGTCTTATTTTTACACTGCTGCTGGCTTTTAGTCATTAAAACCCAAGCAATACTTGTGCTTCCAATTCAAACGATTCTCACACCGAAGCAGACACAGTTGCAATTAAAAAAATAAACGTCACATTTCCTGTGAAGCATGTGCAAAGGTAACTGCACATCGATCAATAAGCAGCAAAGCCAGAAACCAGGCTATCGATGAGCTCCTCTGCTGTTTATCTCCAGCATGCAGAATGATGCTGCACTTTTTACACTTGCACACAATCTCTGCCCACGTGCACGTTTCCCTGACTGTAAGCACAGCTATTTAAACAGACAGAAGACTTCTTAACACAAGTAAGGGTGGCAGAACGTGCCTCGTGCCAGTGGAAATCCCACTGTGCAGTGTAACGTTGTTTTAATACGCCCCAACCCAAAGACAAGTGATAGCAGCCAGTCCTCAGGTGGAGCCAACAACAGAAGATCCACACCCAGGAATTCCCACTGGTTCCCAGAAGAGCTCTGTCCACCAAACACTGGCAGGATCAGGACCTGAATTTCTATCTGTTTCTGCTACCTCACCCAACCAAAGGTCAAAGCAACAATATCAGCACAGGGGCCAGTGTGTCAGCCAGCACGTTTGCCCAATATGGGCAAACTGGGGCATGTTCAAAGAACTGCACCCGCACCTGATGCAATTCTGAGGCCAAGTTTGTAGTCCTTGAATCTGCATCGAGGAAAATAAAGCTGACCCTCGTTCCACCTTTACAGATCTCTTGGGTAGTAATAAAATAATAATAATAAAAAAATACAGACAAATCCTAAATATAGGAACAACAAAAAAAAAAGAAAGCAATCCTGACAGATACCTACTGCAACTTGAAAGCACGGACTTGCACACAGCGAGCAGCAGACAAAACCTTTCCAGCCTGAAGCCAGGAACCAGTTCCCAGCTCAGGAACCACTGCCCTGCTCAATACAGTCTGCCAGAATCAGAGCACCACCAAAACAACACAGCAGCAGCAAAGCTTTAGGTTCACTATCAGCTTCAGCACAGTCCACCACAACCTCACCAAATCTGCTTTGTGTTCACATCAGTGTACCCTGGTCCTGGTTCAGACTCTGTTGCTCAACTTCACGATTGCCTGCACTGCCAGGCAAGGCACAGGAAGGAGTCTGATCCATAGACAGCTCTCTGTGGTTTGTGGGTGAACTGGTTCCAATTACTGAGCTGCTATTGCTGTAGTGAGAACTGCAGAACCAGCCCAGAACAACCCAAGACTGAATTTCTACAGTGGCAATGAAGACAACGAACTGTGAAAAATGTAAGACAAGGTGTATCTAAGGAAGGGAATGGAGAATGCCCATTTGGAGCAACCCAGCTTCTTCATGATTATTTTCCAAAGAAAAAAAAAAAAACATTACATCAGCTTGTTTCCCTCTTCCCAGAATGACAAATGCTAATTATATTAGAAATAGAGCAGAAAAGCATTAAAAATAAAAATGTGGTGCCTATTTATTATTAACACATATATTATAATTGACAAATTTAAAAGGAAAGTGTGTTATATTACTACATTTTAAAGTAATGCTTCCTTTATGTGAAAATCAATTTGATTTAAGTGCTCTAAGGCCACTCAAATAAAATAGATTAGCTCAGTAATTGATAATATTCTATTGATAGATTTTCTACAGCTCGGATTGAGTTACTTTGCCTGTGCCTTCTTTCCAAGAACCTCCTGTTGGTCGCAGTGTGACTGTTCCACGTCAGTTCCCTCTTTCTGACTGTGGAGTTCAGTTTGTCTTTTTTTTTTTTCTTTGATTTAATCAATCTTTCTGGGTCCAGGTACTCTGCATTGAGACACAATTCCTAGCATGATGGCAAAGCAGTTGGGCTAGCCGAGCCAGCAGTGAATTCCAACCTTCAGCTCTCCCCAGAGCCAGCCCACACCTCGCTGCAGTCAGTACCACGGGAACCCTCAGCATCAGCAAAACGTGCTGGCTAACAGACAGAACTGACGTGAGCTTTCAGTCAGGATGGATGATGGACCTTCCTCAAAGCCCCAAGCCTTGCTCAAGCTCCAGCACCCAGACACAGCCCCCGAGCTCCCAGTCCCAGCAGTGCTGCTAAGCGAGGTGCAGATAAGGTACCAGGCAGCTGCCAGGATTTAACCGCTGCATTGTCTAGACATGCTCGGAGCAGCCTCGCACGGACGCCTCCAGATGCTTTTACAACACTGGTGTCAACACTCATCTCAGCAAATACAAACACACCCTCATCGGTCAGCCAGCTCCAGCCAGTGATATCCGTGTTCATCTCCTGGCACACACGCCAGGTGTTACAGGCTCTCAGCACATCCAAAAAAACATTTTTACATGCATCTTCAAAGCACGCTACTGTTTTGGGCAGAGCAGCCACCCAAGCCCCAAACTGCAGAAATGGAGAAGCAAGTGAGACAGCCCAGACAACGAAGGGAGTGGCAGATGTTCTAACATTTTAGGCAGTGATTTTCTAAAGAAGGCATTTTGTAGAATTCCCTCCCTAATTCAACAGGGCTGGATTCAGGAGCCTGAACTGCTTTGGAGGTACGGACACCACAGTTGACTCAACATCCTCACACTGTTATCTGCAGCATATTCTTTGCCTCGCACACATGCACGTACCTCTCCACATCTGTTTGTACTCTTGGAAGAAAAATGCTGATGTCTGCTCAAACAGTGACACCTCCTCAGTTATGCAGGACTTCCCTTAAGGTTCGTGTCCTTTTCCAGGTCCTATTCCTAAGCTGTAAAATGACTCTAAATTTAAACCATCCCTTGGAGACTTCAACATTTTTGTTTTAGGGTCTTCAAAATTCTTATGGGATAATTCCTGAATATAAAACATTAGGCAAGTGGGCAAATGATTTATTTGATCCATGGAAAAAGTACTCGAACCCATAGTTCTCAGGGAAAACTTTTCAAGAGTATTTATCAATGCATTTCACACAGAATAAATCCAGCACTCTGAACACCAATATCTGAAAAAAAGACCAGAATCCCTCTGCTCTGCACACTACAGGATACATACGATTAACGAATCAAGAAGCTCGCTACTGCCAGGAGGCAGAACTTTGAAATACAGAAAGATATGCATTCAACATCTATTACTGCAACATTTCAAGTGGGCGCAAAATGCAGCGCAGCAACCACCACACAGCGCCTAAAAGAGCCACAGCTCCCCTAGAACTCACTCGGTCTCCCACTGTTTCACTTCCAGCAATTTCTGTTCTTTGATTTGGCCGCACACTTGACCTGGCTAAACCTTACTCCAGCTGAGAAAGCTGCATGTTGTGGCAGCGCTGGGCTGGGAGGCATTGTGAAATGAAGTGGGAGGCCTTATGTGCTTGGTTGTGTGTCAGTATCAGAATGTTGCTTCTAGCTTCCAGCTACTTCATAGAAGTGCTGCTGGGACATGAACCGTGGGAACACGGCGGTGCTGGCGTGTGTGGGTGTGTTCACACATGTGCAAGGGAAGCTCTCGTATTCTCTGAGTGTCTGATCATACACAGTTTTGCTAAAAATACAGATGTCTGGCACACAGGTAGGAAATATGAAAGCGCTGTCAAACCTTGCTCAGTTCAATATTAAAAAAAAAAAGTTCAAAAGAGACAGAGCCAAACCCACCCTCCTTTACTGGAAATAGCAACCAAAGAGCCCTCAGGCCTGCTTTTTGAACTGATTCAATCATAGGAGACATGCTGATGTTTAAAAGCAGTGATGTATCATGCTAAAGTGGAAAGAGAATCTGATAGATATACCAAGGCCGTATCTGTACCAGCAAGAGAACACAACACGCACCAGCCACTGAGCTCAGGAGAGTGCACTGGCACTGCTCGTGTATTCCCAGGACCCTGTTTTGCAGCCCTGACAGGTTACTCACATTTCAAATCTCTCAAAATACCCCAGAATGTTACGATTGTGCTCCATGGCAGTAGAGGTGGATGCAGCATGTGACAGGCACGGAAAGGGGACACCCACAAAAGTAAGAGCAGTGCTGGTACCAGGGGACTCTGGAAGAGCAGGCAGAGATCACGGCTGAAAAACTGCATCAGCGCATGAGAAAGTGGAAAGCCCAGTGAAGGACACAAACAGAGGAAAATGGAGAGGTTATGTAGTATGGCTCAAGAACAGAAAGAGCTTTAGGAAGTGGCAGGAAGGTGAAGGAGCTTATGGGAGGTAAATCATTTATCCAAGGATTAACAGGGAGGATATAACGATCTGATTTTTAAAAGAGGGTAAGAAAGTGGCTGAGCCACTATGGATGGTTCCTCTCTGCTGGAGCTCTTGCCACAACTCATCCCAGTTTTGGTTAAGACCCTTTGCTGACTTCACTGAGCTGCAGATGTAGATTAAAACTGCTTCTACAAGTGGCAAGACCAGAAAAGGCTCATCTGGTTCAACCAACCATGCTGAGAGACAGTGTATCTATGTATCTATTTCTCAGTATAGATAAATAGATGGATAGACATGCACAATGGATGCTCCATGCAAATACAGGGTGGGAAGTAAGTATCTAGGCAAAGCCATGCCTTGTAGCAATGCTTTAAAACCACCCAACAGGGAAGAAAGAAGAAAAAAAAAAAGAGAAAAGGAAAAAAGGCAGTTTTGCCAGTATGCCAAATCTGCAGTGGGGGCTCATGCCAGCCCAGCTCTGGCATTTAGAAGTCAGCCCCTTAAAAGGCAGAGCCGTGCTAGCAAATGCCTACATACCTCATCACATAAACCTCACAGAACGAAGAGCCGTCTGAAAACTCGCTGCTTCTTAACCAGCCACAGCAGTGGGCAGCTGCATCCCAAGCTGCAACGCACTGACAGAGCCCGGGGAAAGCACAACACTGCACACACGTACACAAATTAATCGGGAGAATTATTTTAAACCCCCCCTGCACATAGAAGGCAGCATCTGACACAGCAGATTACAGCACACAGCACACAGACACCTCTGTATAAAGCAGAACAAAGCAACACAGAGATCTACATCAAAAAGGAAGACCACCACAAAGACGCATATGCTTCACCCTTTCATCCACTGAGACAGACAGACACAGAGCCCAGCAGACACACAAAACCCACACAGACTGACAGTGATTAACAGTAACACACAGACACGGACACGGGATCATCCTTTCATTTCCTTACTAGGCATCTAAACTTTACTCCAGTGTTACTTGCCCCTGGCCACAGTCTACCAACCTTACAGCCAGATAATATCTCGCCCTAATTATCTGCACACACTGCTACAACACAAATGACCTTAGCATATGATATCCGTTGGCTGAGCCCTATGGAAAAAGACTACAGAAAAAGGAAGGATAAGCGTTCAAAACTCCACCAGTGATGTCAGGGCCTCCTCAAGACCGCACCACATGAATAGGAGCTGCAAAGACGACTCAAAAGCGTGGAAACTCAGAGGCGTCCTGCACAGGATGCGCGCTGTCCTGTCATCTGAGCACACACACCCCACGCCGTTCCTCCCCCAGCTCTTCCCATCTCCCAAATGAACCCACGCAGGAGACTTCAAGCACGTTTTTTACCACACACTTCTGCAAAATCGTTTCAAAAACACACTTTTGAATGATTTTTCGTGTCTAATTTTTGGCACCCACTGCTAGGTACGACCAGGTATCCCGAAGTCACGCTCCCAGTGCAGCAAATAGATTTTGGAGGGCGGGGGAAAGAGTGCTTGCCATGTTCTGAGCTAAGACTGCTAGGGGGTCACTAGGAGAGTAAGGCAATGCCCAAACTTTGCAGTCTTGTCTTGTTCTTCAGCTGGGGCACTGCATCGATCACACAACAGAACAGAGTGCCTTGTAAGAAGAGGAATGCAGACCTATAAACGCGTTCACTTAAATCAAACTGTGGAAATGCCCACGCCAGGCGCACAGACCCCTTCCTAACCCTGACCCCGTCCAGAAGGAAGAAAGCAGTGATTCTTCTATTCACTTCCCAGAGCACGCCCAAGAAAATTCACCGCCCAAGCTGAAAGACATCTCCGCTGCCGGAGCCCTTTTCTCCTCTCGCAGACATTCATGCGCATCTACCCCAGCAGCCCCTTAGCACATGACTGACGGAGAATAGACAAGCCATTAAAAACACATCCACCTCCAGCCACGGAGATAATGGGGCTCATTACAGCCCCGCTTTGTCACAGCGGCTCTGACACTCCAGCTGGAAGAAAGGGGGGTGGTGAGGACAAGAAGCGAGATGGGGGCTAGGCAGAAGAGAAACTGGGAGAAACTGGGCTTGGAGAGAGTAAGAATCCTGGATGCAGAAATGAGGAGCCCAAGCAAATGGATTAATGGACTGAGCAGGCCCCTCGGGCCAGCTAGACTGCGTGCTGCACTGTGCGTGCAGGGAGATGAATACCTCCTCGGTTTGCTTTTTATTATTATTATTATTATTTTTTAATAAAAGCCATGTTTGGTCTGAATGTGTACGTGCCCGTTTCAGCGGGTATTGCGGAAGTTAGCTAAGAATTTCACCTAGCATTCCCAGAGGCCTTTAAAAGTTCCTTTTCTTTTTGATGCTCGTGCTATTGCCCTTCCACTCCAGACGCACAAAAGCGAAGAAAACTTCCCAGATCTCTGACGGAGGAGGCAGAACCCGCCCCCAAAGCTGCAGGGCAGACTTCTCCGGTTGGCTTTCACCTCCCCCCGGGGGAGGCAGAAGCTGCGGCCCCCACCGCTGCCCGTGGCCGTGCTGCACCTCTCACCCGCACCCCGAGAAGCGTGGGGCCTGCAGGCAGCTCAGGCTGAAGGGAAAACACAAGACACCTGGAAAATACGCTCGGGCTGTCTGGCCTCAGGACAGCAGGGCATACCGTAACGAGCTGCTGCAGCTGGCCCTTCAGATCCATTTACTGAACGTACGCATAATCCGATATTAAAAGCGCGTCTGCCGGGGAGAGTCAGACTCCACCGGGATCCCCTAAAAGCACAGGCTTCTCCGCTCCCGTTCTGCACTTAACACCGGTAATCTGCATCACCGTCAGGATTTTTCTCAGCAGCCACATTTTATTCCAGCTCAAGCGTTTCAACAGCTCAGCCCCTGCCCCCATCCCTGGAGGCACGCAGTTGAGAAGAAAATTGGATGCGTTTGTGTCTGGGGCAATCGAGAGTTAATTTTCCCCCTGGTTTCTTCCTCCCAGTGAAGCTCTTCACACCCCAAATCACACACTTCCTGCTGAAGTGGGGCAGCGGGATGGGTTTCAAAGATCAGGTTCCGTGTACAAAACCATATACAAACACATATAATGCAATTCAGCTCCAACTCCTGTGCTGAGAACGCAACCAGAGGAAAAAGGAAAAAAGAAAAAGGTGCCATGCCGAACGCTGGTCGGCTGCATGAACGCACACGTGGTGAGAATTAAGAACGCGATTAGATTGCTAAACGACTCTAAAAGGAAAGCAGTTGGGAACAAATTGAGTTTGGACGTCATCGAAAATCCCTTTTCTCTTTCTCTCCCCTTCCCCTCCCCCCCCCCCCCGCCCCCCCCGCTTCTTCTTAAAATAATAATTTAAGGCATCACTTACCCTGGGGGCTTTCCTCTTGTATTTGTTGTTATAGTCAAATTTTTCTTTCATCTCATCTAAGAGCTGGCCCAGTCTAGCTTTCTCCTCTTTCCCAGTGTAATCCTGGCTGAGGAGGATGTAGGACCTCCAGTTTGCAGAGTCAAAGCCCCAGTGGCAAGTCCTGTTTTCCAGGGATTTGTGAGAGTGGACCACAAATTTGTGAGGCGGGTACATGAGCCTGCAGTCCAAGCACTGGATGCAGGCTGCGCTGGGGTTACTGTAAAGCTCTGGTACCAGGAGTCCCTTACACTTCCCAAAGCACTCATGGTACACCTTGAAGCTCTTCTCCGTAAGCTCCAGCTCAATTGTGCTAGAGAATTCCTTCTTGCAGTGGGGAGGATAGGTGCCACCATAAAGCAAGGCATTGCAAAGCCTCTCAGCATCAGTTTTAGTGATCAGCCCGCAGGAGGGGGCAGAGAAGGGCAAGATGCCCATGACTTTGAGGATCTCCAGCTGGTCAGCGGTGCATCTGGAGCAGTAAATGTGTAGCTCATCACACACCGAATTGATCTGCTGCAGGGAGAAGTCCCTGAGCACCGAGTTCAGGATCTGGGGCAAGCAAAGGCGCTTTTCCCCACCCACCACGAAGCAGGAGATGGTTTCCCCTTCCAGGATGGTCTCGCACCTCTCAGTAGATCTGTCCGAGGGCATGAAGAAGGGACCAGGCATCACCGGGGGGGGCTGGATAGGGGGCAGATGCAGTACAGGTTCCGCTGGGTCTTTGCCATTGTCTTTCTTGTACATCTCCTGTGCCCATCGTGCTGAGAAAGCAGCAGGGCCACCCAGGGAGCTCATAGAGCTCAGATGAAACTGTTCCAAGGTCTTCTGCAGTCCTGGATGAGGCTGGAAGCTGCTTCTACTTACAGTCTCCATTTTTTAGTTTCTATTCCCGAAACAAACAACAAAAATCCCCAGTTATCTTCCACGCTGGTACAAATCCACTTAAGGGATTTTTTTTTCCTTTTTTTTTTTTTTATACAAAACAACAACCCACCCTTGTTTTTTTCCCCTTCCCACTCAGGTTTAGCAATCCACAGACGACGAGGAAATAAATCCTTTCCGTACGCGTCTCGTTCTCCTTTCTGTTCTCCCGCTCCGTCACAACCTCTCGCCGTGCCCGGCCCCGAGCGGCCGGAGCGCAGAGTCACGCCGAGGCGAGGTCCTCATCCGAGCCGGCGGCCGCAGGCAGCGCGCACTGCCAGCCCCGGAACGCCGCTCCGAGCCGCGCTCCGGGCACCGCGGGTTAAACACGCGCTGGAGGCCGCTGCTTCTCTGCAGCGATCCCGCTTGTGTCCATATCCACCGGGAGGAAGGAGCGGGGGAGGAAAGCGGCTCGGTGCGGGGAAGGGAGCAACGCGGAATAGAATTAAAAGGCCCCGACGTCCCACGCTGCGGGCGGGCTGCCTTCCCCGAGTTCGCTCGATCCGGGCGGGCTCCCCGGCGCCGCGCTGCCCTTTCTTCCTTTCTTCCTCTCGGTCTCAGCGTGCCGTGGGGAGCCGCGGTAACAGCGCGCACATCCTCCCAGCTCCTCTTTCCAGCAGAGACTGAGAGTGCCTGAGAGCTGAGCTAATGCAGGCTGGCTCAGCCTCCCTCACTCCTCCTCCTCCTCCCCCCCTCTGTTTGTTGGTGTCTGCCTCAGTCATTGAATCCCGGCCAAGAATGTGACCAACTCCCCAGGCCGGGCTCTTCCAGGAACAGCGGCCGCCTCCCCCCTCCCGCGCGGCTGCTGCACGGGCAGGCGCAGCGCGGCCCCGTGGGGGGGCGGGGGGAGGGAGAGCTGCTGGGTTCACAGAGCGGCGCGCCGCGGAGGAGGGGCGGGAGGGCGCGGGCTGGTTCCTCTCGCCGTTTTATTTCTGGACGACGGTTAAAAATAAATAAATAAAGGGAACAAACAGCGGCGTGCGCGCCCAAAAGCGCCCGCGAAGCGCGAGAGCATCACCTAAGCCCCTCCGCCGCTAAACCCGCTCGCGGCAAGTTAACTCGGAACCGCGGCGACGGAGACGCCACGCGTGAGAGCGGCACACGCGCGGGGGGGGGGGGGGAAGGGGGGTCCGGCACCGAGCAGCGCCCCGGCGGCGCGTCCGCATTCACGCGGCGGACACGGAGCCGATGCGGAGCACACACACGCGGGGACCGCCGGCGGAGCTCCCGCGGAGGCGGCCGCCGCTGCACCAAATGGCGCCCGGAGCGCTGCGGCTCCGCGCGGGGAACGCCGCCCCCTGGCGGCAGCGCGCGCCCGGAGCGCCGCCCGCCCACAGCGGAGCGGTCGGAGCGTTTCTGGACGCCGAAACGCGGCTGTGGAACTGGCCCGGGGGGCAACGAAGGGTGCAAGAAGGAAAGGCCGGAAAGCGGTTCCACGCACACACAACTGCGACGGTTCTTTCTGATGCAGGAGCGACTTGAAGCACTGCTCATAGTGCCTTGGCACGCCGAGGGATGCAGAGATTTGGTCTCTTCTGAAGGGGTGACCACCACGGTGTAAATGAAGGCAAACCGTGGTAAAATAAAGGTGAAGCAAACTTATGGTTTTTCAAACGGTTGCAACAGAAACCTCACCAACCCAAACAGGCTGAGGTTCAGCCAGGGCCGGGCACCGAGCTCAGACACTGTACGTCTGTGCTGTGAAGTCCCATTCAAAGGGAAAGGGGCACTGCTGCACACAGCAGCACGCTCAGCACCGTGCTGCCAGGCCAAGCATCACAGAGCAGGGAGGAACCACGCATGCTGGTTCAAGCTACCAGCTGTGTCTTCACATCCCACATGGACAGAGCTTCAGGTTGGTGCCTGCACAGCGTTCACACAGATTTACTGCTCCATGACTGGAATTGCTAGCTACTACCACAAAGCCAAGGTCTGAAGATAAAACCCAGCGATGCAGACCTCGCTGGCTGGTGATGCTCAGGGCAGTGCGGTGTAGCAGGACGCAGCACTAGGGGTATCCTTCACTCAGTTACAGAAGCATCAAACAGCTTTAGGTAGGAATCATTTTCAGTCGAGCTCCTCAGAAACCACGCTTATTAAAGGTGATATACATATCCATGACATTCCATTCATTCCTTCACTTCCAAGCCAGAGGCTCTCTGGGAAGAAAGCCCTTCCCACCGTTCAGCCATCAATGGGAAGGGGAAGAGCAGATACCCCTGAGCCCATCAGGGATGTGGCCTCCAAAAGGATGGGATCAGGGGTCCTCAGAACAGTGAACAGCACCACGTTAATGCCCTGGATGGACTTAACTGTTTCAGTCTTGTTGTTGTTTTAAACTCAGTGAAATATAAACTTGCAGGCAGACTGCAACATAACTATAGAGATCCCAATTATTGTTTGCAGGAAGTCTGCATAGTAATGGGAAAGCCTCTTAGTTCTGGATGCTGTTTGTTTGCACTCCTCCTTTACTCCTCGTGAAGAAAGGACAGTAACAACTGCAGCTCTTTTCAGAAGGTGTTTGGGTTGTTGGTTTTTCTCCCCCCCTTCCTAATGACTCTTTTATGCAAATAAATCACTGGGTCAGGCAGCAGGCTGTTAATGCGTGCAACTCATAAATGGAATTCCTGAAGCAGACAGGACTACCAAAAAGACAGGAAGGATGGTCTTGTGGTTAAGACAGAACTCAGGACGTCTGGGGTCTATTCCCAGCTCTCCCACAGACTTCCTGTTGCCTTGGGCAAGCTGTTCAGTTCCTGTGTGCCTCAGTTTCTTTGTCTGCAGTACTCAGACATTAACTGATAGAGGAGCAGCTTCTGAACCTGAATTCACAGCGTGACAAAAGCCAGTTTGCAACTCACACAGCAACACTAAAGCTTGTATCTCCATATATCCCCACAGACTTTGCAGAACTACACAGCAGCAGGACAGGAGAAGTGGGAGCAAAGAGCACTGTCACCAGGGATTAAGGTGGCAATGCTTTCTGAAGCCTCTGCCACCCCAATGACAGATTGTGAGTGTTGTGCATCTTAAAACCCTATTAATCTTTCCCCCAGTAACTGTTTGTTTTGCTTCAGTTCCAAAGCCCTCTAGCTGAAGAAAGGAGAAGGGAAAAAATATCTCTGAGGAAGGGCCCCAACACCACACTGTTTTTCTCACTCTCTCCCTCTTCTCCTCCCCCTCTCCATTGGCTTCAAGGCCAACAGCTCCTGGAACACAAACACTCTTGTAAACTTCTGAACCACGCAGCCCTGTGGTGGGTGGGTGTTTGCTCCCTGCCTGCCAGCTCCAATCCACCCACAGATTCCAAAGGCCCAGAACAAAAAGCAGACTCCATTTTCCATATTTAACAGGCAGTTCATTTCTCCCCACACCTCCACATTGCCTTCATTTTGCAGAACTCAGTGCCTCTCACGAGTATCTTGTCCCACCCTTTACATGCTTCCAAAGACATCACTGCATGCTTGCCTGTATTTTTGTACACTCATGAAAAGTATTTTCTAAACAAATTCACCCTAGTTCCCTTCTGGTTTCAGATGTCTGCTTAGCCAGGAAGACCTGGGGACTGCAGAGGACTGTGTGGCAAATTGCAACTGTTGACAAAATGTTTGGGAAGAGCCAATTGTGAAGAAGAAAGTGAAAACAAAGCATCCGTACAAACGTGACACAAAGTTCCTACTGTAGCTTATGTTAGATGGTAAATTCATTATAGCAGCAAAGCATTAAGTTCCCCATTTGTGCTATGCATACTCATTTCAAACTGTGACACACAGCTACTGAAGTAAGACCACTTCTGTGCAGCTAGGATATTTCTTCCCCTCCTCTCCTTTGCAGAGCCTCCACAAAAGGGAACTCTTCCCACTGATATTTCCTTTACAGTGAAACAGAGGAATGCCAAACTATCCAGAACCAGCAGAATAGGTTCAGCTCACAAAATTATTTCACAAAGGCACATCAATGTTTTATCATTTTAGAAAAACCAAATGTTCAAACATTTTTAAAGAGACCACATTTTGTTATGTTTCTCCTAGAAATACACTGAAATAAGAGAATTTTAAAACATCAAGAAATCACAAGGAAAAAAAAAAGGAAATCATAAATCGATTACGTTTACAATGAACCAAATGAAAAATTCACTGCCTGAGAAGGTCAGCAACAGACCCACGTCACAACAGGATTTCCTTTCTCTTTTCTTCTAATTAATGAAAAAAATATCTGTGCAACCTCTTTCAGACCAGAGCTTAGCAAGGTCACTGGGACTTTTATAGTATTTAACACATGTCAGACTCCACCTTCTGTAGGTAAGCCTTGGGATACTGCATAACAAAGTCTTCTCCCTACATTACACTTCATACAGACTGGTCATAGGTTTAACTTAGGTTCTTACAGCTCATTTCTAATGCGTGGTGCAAGGGAAAGCAATGATATCAATGATATTGCCTTCTACCAAGATACAAATGCAATCATAAAGGCATTCTCCAAGATAGAGTTTGCAAGACAATACAGAAACAAGTGGCTTACCCTTCCTGAAGGTCAGCGAAGTCTCCAGAAGGACAACCTCTATCCAGAGATCCTGCTCCCTCAGCTGCTAACCCTTAAATGGGAGTGAAGAGGGCTGGACCCAGGGTACATTGCTTACACCTGTGTGCCCTGGGTTAGCCACATCTTATCACCTGCTACTCAATCACCGATTCCAGCTGTGTCCTGACAATCCCCATACTTAAGGTTAATGTGAGATTTTACTGTGCTCTAAGAAGTGACAAGATCCAGCTCAGGAGCAGTAAAAATAAAATTGATAATTATGAGACTGTGTACGTAGAGGTGGTGTATAAATAGATGCATAAGTGGTGGTCATTCCACTGAGGAAAGCAAGTGTTTTGTCTCTCTCTGTAACTGAAGGTTAGGAATGTTTGCACTTGGAATGAAGAAAACAAAAGGTCTTACCTTTCTCCCTTTTAACATCCATGATCTGCACACAGAATGCTGCTCCTCTCCTGGGTCTTGCTTCTCTTCTCTCTGCAAAATACATTGGTTTAATATCTGTTCTTTTTGTTGATAACAGCTAATTATGTTACATTTGACAGGCTTAGTTCAGCTAACTGATTATGTTTTATCATGTTTATAGCACCTTCTGACACCACTAAGCAGAGAATCCCATGGATTCAGCAGTCATCTCCAATATTTTCCTAACTCCATTCATGAGTCTCAGTTCTGGGCCAGCTCAGCTCCTTATCCTATCTTCTTCTGTATCTTTTATGTCTTTGCAAAGCACAGAACCTCTTGATCCATATCCATCTTACATTCCTTCTTACTTCTCATCCCTGGAGAGTAAGTCATCCAGTATAGGATTCAGCTTTCTAGCTCAAGTTAAAATGTCTTTTTATTTTCTTTTCTTGCTCCAGAAGTCCCTAGCCCTGGCCAGGAGAGAAGCTAGCCCAGCAGGCAATTCAGAAAAGCTGTTTGACTATTGAATTTAAGAACTGACTTAATTCTTCATAAAGTTTGACTAATGAGCATACAATCCATGGTTAAAATATTTAATGACTGGATGACCTGCTTAAAATATGGCTTGCTCTCAAACTAAAATTCACATCTAAATGGCAAGAAACCATCAAACATCCTAGGAAAAATAGATGTAAGGGGTTGTTAAAAGCACATGAAAGAATTCTCCACCTTTTAGAATTTTCTCTGCATTGCCTGGTATGTTGCCCAGGGCTGCCCCTTCTACCCACACACTGTACCTACATGCCCCAGTGGACGCTGCCAAACACCTCATTAAAAAAAGCCATGCTTGCTACTGCCAATAAAAAAATTAATTTACTGGAAAGTCAGACACAGAGAAGGGCGTACAAGCTGGAACTCTTGGGGTTCCCAAAGGAGCTCACAGAACAGCCCTAGGTCACTCAGGACTGCACAGGCTTTTTGTCATTTATATTAACACATAATCTTTCGTTTCTCAGCATACCCAGCAATAAGCAAACTAAAGCATATGCAACAGAGAAAGAGATAAAAATGCCAAAACAAAACCTTATTCCTGTAAAAAAAAAAAAAGTAATTGAATTGTTACTATTCACCCTTGGTATTTCCTCCTATCACAGTTCTTACACAGAAGATATCACCAATGACTATCACCACTCTGGGGAAGAAAAAAATCAACACATTTAAGACTAAGTTCAACCTAAGACGTAGGCAAAGCATCTTGTCTAGTCTATCCCCAAACAGTATCAAAGGAAAAGAGCATGCCAGCCTTGCACTACAGGAGCTGCTGATTAGCAGAGCCTCAGGTTTGAGCTTCACCAAAACAAAGTAGGTTAACTCCCCTCTCTTGCCCTCCTACATACACTCGATCATGCAGAGAAGCTGTGGGAATACTGATTTGATCTGCTGCAGCTGCTGTGGTGAGTACAAGGGTAACAGAGCTGGGTTCTACAACTACATGTACCAACTTGCACAGTGGCACAATTAATAACGCTTCATTTCCATCTCACCTGAAACCCACATGCAACTTTAAGGACAAACATTTCCTTCCCAATAGCCTATCACAGAGTCTAAGCATCTGCATATCCTTTTGTAATTTCTTCCATCCATTTCTTCCAGATAATTTCTCATCATCACACTATCCATATCTCACAAAAAATGTTTATACGCTTAAGTGCATCTTCCTCAGACAGACCTTGTGAGTCCTTATATCTGCAAGTAGGGTTATCATTGCTGCTTCTGATTTCAGACTATTTTCTCACGTTCTTTGGGATCTATTTTACAACAGTTTAAAATCCAAAACCACAGTGGGGAGTGAGCCCCATAGTCTGCTTGAAATTTATGGTATCTAACGTCTGTTGAAAAGTGATCCTCTATCTGCTCATCTGACATATGAACCTGCAATTTATTTTCAAGGCCTGATCTCCTATAAATAACACGTACAGCACTAGTCAGTCTATGGGCATAAGTGCTTGCATCATCACTTCAGTAATTCAGAACATACTGTCCTAAAATCTGGAATTTCTGCACCTCTCTCCCAAATTGTCAAGAGTTGATCTCCTATTTATTTTATTTATGGACTTTCTGAATGAACCTGTGATTAAAGTGTGTGCACACCTCATTAGCATAATGTGATTTTTCTTACAAGCACGTAATAAAAAAGAAACATTCATACTGTCATTTTACAGATGTGGAACTAAGGAACAGAGATAATATCCAGTTGGCTTAAGGCCATCCTGCAGATTTTAATCAGAACCCAAATCTTTTATTGAATCCAAATCAACTAATTTAACTTAATGGAGATTTCTTTTCTAACAAATCTCCACTCATATTCCTAGAACTATTCCCAAATTAAATTTATGTGAGAAGAGAATCCAACACAAGTGTCTGTGATATAACGTTGCTCCATTCTCTTTTTCAGGAAGACACGCTTTAGGTTCTAGGCAGTCTAGTTCTTACATAAAACATTCTCATTTCAAATTTCTTCACGTTTTTAATTGGTTATCTCAGAAAAGAGAAGTACGAAGGATTGCAAAAGGAGATGTTAAGGCAGCAAGCAGTTCTCAGTATCACAGCCCCCACGTCACAGCAGAGGGACATTTCAGCGACATACCCCTTTGTAGCTACACAAAGCAGAAAGCCAAGGGCAGTGTTTGAGCATGACTTGCAAGATAACTGTACAAATGAGCTTGCACTGTAATCTTTCAATGAGTTTCTCTTCTATTTCCAACAGTCTTACACTTTCATGTGCATGCTACTGAAAAGAATTTGGTTGGATCTATGTGTGTTCTGGAGCATTTGATGAAAGAAACGGTCTCTGAAATAAGCAGGGTTTGAGATTACTTTAAGAGAGCAAGGAAATCATGTTCCTAGGGCTGTAGGTACAGCATTTGCATTAAAAAACAAACAATGACTGTGAGAGGAGGGGTAGCAGGAAAGGCTGGCCTTGCTTAGATTTCCCTTTTTCACATCCACCCTTTCAGAAAGGGTTTCTGCTAGCTTTCTTTTCTGCATGTGTCAGGCCTGAGAATGTCCCTCTCTTCTTCCTACTATCCATGGTGTAATCCAAAGCCCATGCTGAAGCAATGATCATGCCTGTGCCATGCACACTGCAGCATTACCACTAGGACCTAAAATCCCTCAGCTAACATGCCAGCTGGCACCCTTCCCTCCCCTCTGCTTTCTTTCCCTGAGCAGGAGAAACCATTCATTGCCTTCTGGGGCTAGCACTGGACCCACACTGTTCTTAGTAATGAATGCAACCTGTTCTAACGAATGTGAAGCTTATTTGTGAGTG
Source organism: Cyrtonyx montezumae (assembly GCF_038088225.1). NCBI lineage: Eukaryota > Metazoa > Chordata > Aves > Galliformes > Odontophoridae > Cyrtonyx > Cyrtonyx montezumae. Next base: position 1,675,931 of record NW_027071948.1, read on the forward strand.
CAGAGCTGCACTCAATTGCCTGACATTTCACATTTCTCACCATAAATCTGGGTAACACTTTATTTTAATTACTGGGACATTTTCTAACTTTTATTGTTTCTGGCAAACACAGGCAAAATGAGCTCATTCATTATATAAGGTATGCGAGCTATTTCTTCAGGGGAAATTGTGTTCTATATTATTCTGGCCATCCAAAAAGACCATTCACCTCACTTGTAGATGTCAGTAACTACCACAAAGGTTGAGAATAATTAGCTAATCTGATAGAGACCTCTTAAGATGATAATTCCATCCATCCATCCATCCATCCATCCATCCATCCATCCATCCATCCATCCATCCATCCATCCATCCATCCATCCATCCATCCATCCATCCAGATGTCTTTCTGCATTTCTAACACGCTTATTAACTGGAGTAACTAAGAGGCAATACATCTCATGCCTTACTTAACATCTCCAGTCCAAAATGGGTGTAGATACCCTAAGATGCCACAGAGGAAATTCCAAATAGCAAATCTCAGACCTTGATTTGATTTTTTCCAAAGCAATTTTGATCTAGATGCATTACAAACACCAGTACAAGGAACAGCAGGCTGATAAAGCTGACGAACACTGCAGTCCTCTGAAAGATGCTGCAAATTAACAACTACACACCAGAGACTGCTGTCAGAGCCCTGGAGAGAACAAAAGGATTTCACAAATATATTGAAGATTAGACATAACAATCCCTTTCTTTCTCCACAGCAAAGTCCTATAGCTTCACTGAGATGAGCAGTACTGGAGAGCTCCTCTGGCTCTCCCAGGTCGCATCAGTAGAGCCACAGAAAATGACACTCAGCATCTCTGGGCCTATTTGCCCAACAGTAATTAGTGCCAAATTTCAGATGGAATCCCAACAAAGAATAAGTTTAGTCTATCATTATATGATAATAATTTAGTGGCAAGATGCAGTAGGTGCTGAACGCTCTGCAGGCAATACAAGTTCTGGTTTGTAAAACCAGGCCATAAGTTTTCAATTAGTGAATTCAGATTGGACTGGAGAAATCCTAACTGGGGCAGCTTTTTTTGACAATTGTTTGAGTGGTGGAAATTGACTCCTGCCCTTGGATTTTCCCCTTGTCTGTGCATTACAGTCCTTCCTCAGACTGTACCTTCCTTGTTCGTAGTGCTGAGCCTGAGATGATGGAATTGGCCATTTGCCCAGGTGGAGAAGAAAAAAAAAATCATCTGCTGTAATGGAACGGCTTTCTGACTTTTCTGAATGCACCAAGTGAAAATCCCATGCAGATACAGCATAGCGTGTTTAATGACTCACGCTCCATATTTTCACCAGGGAAAAATTTAAGGCCTGCACTCAAAGTTAAAAGATGGAATTTTTTATAAAACTTCCATTGTGATATGTTACCATCTGTTCTGAAATTAACAACAACAAAAAATCCAAGTAAACTGGCCTACTTTTTACTTTCTTTTTCTTGTTTTAAGAGCTTTCTGCTTCATAGATAAGAATCTCAGTGGGAGGGATACAAGTGTATACCATTCAGTACCAAAAAAAACCTAGTTGCTTGCTGACTTTGGGCAAGTTTCAATCCCGTGAAGTAAACAATTTTATGTGTTGCAGCCCCTTTCTCACACAGTGATCAGTAATGTTTCACATCAGTCAGGGAAGTGAGCAAATTTTGTACTCATCGTGTGTGCTCCGCCCCAGAAACGTGCACAGCTCCGAGGTCTTCTGATGGGACCGTTCTGAGCAGTGTTCTGTCTCTGTTGGGAGCTGAGCCACTGAGGGCTCCGTGAGTTGCATGTAATGACACTGAGTGTCAGGTTTTTGTTGGGGAACAAAAGGAAAGAGAAATAATAGTCAGCAGTTTTCACCCTTTTTGTTTCTCCTTCATTCTTTCTAATGGTTCATAAAAATATATAACTTTTTCTGCCCGTTTTTTGAGCAAGAACATTTATTTCCTTCTTTTCAGAGGACAGGATTCTTGGAACTCATACCATTTTCATTTAGCTATTTTTACCCGCCCTGCTTCTTCCTGTATCCATGGAGTTTCAGCAAAACATTGAATTCCAGTCTCTAATGACATAACCTTCCCCTTTCCTTCCTGTTCTCATGTCACCTCTCATTTTCTCACCAGCTCCATAGGCTTCTCTGATTTTTAAGACGTTTTTTGCTCTACGCTTCTTTTCATTATGTACTTTGCAACAACAGTTGGGAATGCTAACAAGCCATGAACTTCTGCATAAACAAGAAAACCAACTGCCTCAGCTGAAGAGAACAGCTTCTCTTCCTCCCTGCTCTAGGGCAAAAATCTGACTTCAAAGGGACGATTCTGCCTTACATCAGCATCAACCAGGAATAATTTGTCTATAATCACTACGTGAGAGCCTATTCTGCCGTGTTTGGTATAAATCAGCAATAGCAAAATAAAGAGAATGACTGTAATTTGAAGTTGAGACAAAGAGACTATGAAGTACATCTCTCAACTTGTCTGATTGTATTTATCAGTTAAATGGGACCTACAGCATGTGCTATTCTGTTCAGTGTGTGTCTGCAGCTCCTTAGCAGGTTAACGCTAGCAAAATATGTGTCATAGTCTGGCCTACAGGATCTCTGCACATGCATACTGCACTTTGCTGCAGCTGTGTATTTCTGCAAGACAGAGTTCTTTGGGCGTGTGATTTTAAAGGCAAAAGTAGGAGCAGCAATCTGGCATAAATATTCCTTGTCTTGGAAGAAAAAAAAAGTGAACTGCAAATGGAATTCATTTACTGATTTGCAGTAACAATGAAGTCAAGCAACAAAACTTAGTGAGCGATATTAAAAAGTACACTCACAAGTGTTTTTGCAGGAGACAGAGGTGTTTATGAACCAAAAAAAGAGGTGTAGAAGTTACAATTGCTCTAGGGCAAATTTTAACTGCTCTCCCTTCCTTATTAGATTTCTCATTCATAAAAGTATCGTTAGCTGACTGAGCAGTCATTGCACCACATGGGATTTTAGGTGCTTCTTACCATCTGTACTTTTTTTTTTTTCCATTTGTTCACTTAATTTGTCTAATTTTATCTCTTTGTCTAAATAATTAAGAGTTATCTGAAACATCAAGACAAACCTTGATCTCAGCAGGAGTATGGATAGCGTGTTTGCTTAGAAGCAAAGAATATAAGCTCTAGGCTATCACAAAGCCCAGTGCCATTCTCAGCTGGCAATACTAACCAAAATCCTGCCTTGATCCTGGCACTTAGCCCTAAGCTGGATCCTGAAGTTTCCAGTCAGATTTGCTCTCTGAACACAACATATTCTGATTCAGAGTAACAGCACTAGATTAATCAATCTGAGCTCTACGCTGACAATCTGCCAGGAATCCAAAGCCTTTATATAAAGCTGCACTCTGTAAGGTGTCAAGTGTCCCAGATTTCTATCAAATGTGATGGCTGAGCACCCTGCAGGATTAGAATGCTAACTTGAATGGTTATATCCACCCATAACTTCCATATGGAAAAGCAGTACAGGAAGACTGTATGACTAAGTCAGCAATTTCTGCATCCTACAGTCTTATCTCTCAGTGCCCAGCTAAGTCCTTTATCGACACAAAAAACCAGTAGGACAGCTTTACACAGAAGTTATGATCCTGCAAAATTCAGAATGTTATTTGGATGATAAGCTGAGAAATCAGGCTTTGAGAAGTCTTTCCTGTGTTTAAGCTTGAAATGGAAAGCTCAGTAAGATACAAAAATGGGAAGTTTGGTCTCCTCACACAAAAACGACAGTCCAGCTGGCTCAGTGCAGATTTCTGAGCATACAGAAGCTCTACTGGGAGCACACACAGGTTAAACAAAGCATGCAGACAGAGGTATATGATATGGATTTATAGCACCTTTTGGTTTTGGCTCATACCTGAAAGAGCTCAATGGCCAACCATGTCAGTAATAATGTTTTCTTTGAAATATTCAGTCCTGCAGTTTATCCACCTGTAATCTTCCTCATATTCCGCTTTCCTACTTACTGTACTCATATCACTGACATTTTTATTAGCTGTAAATAATTAACAGGTGGGTGGCATGATGGACTGGAGGAACGTAAGAACTGAATCCATAATTCTTCCCTGGGTTTGCAAGGCCATTTTCACCAAGTGGGTTGTAACTATGGAAGGCAAGGTAGCATATCTCCACTTCTATGTAGTGGGGTTAGTTAGCAGCTCAGCAAGGAAGCACCTGGGAGAATACCATGTATAAGCTCAATCTGAGAATTTCAGCAAGTCCTCCAGCAGGGTTTCAAAGCACTTACAAAGATTACTGACAGAAAACAAAAACAAAGAGAAATGATGTAATTCTCTCAGAAAAAATGTGGAAGGTCTGGACAGAAGCACAGATTTCCTGTACTTTTAAGCAGTTGTGAGTGCACTGTCTCATCAAGCCCACGTATGAGATGGAAACTCATCAGTATCAAGGATCACTACAAAAGAAAGAGAATACAAGAATGGCAAGACACATTCAATCAGCAACTCACTTAAGCCATGGTTCAGAACAGGAAGTTTCACAGTCAAACTTTCAATTCCCACACCAGGTTAAATCAATCTAAATGAAATTCACTTAAAAGATTAAGCCATGAATGGAAAAAAAAAGAAAAAAAAAGTCTCTTTATGCCACCCACTACCAGAAAGTTTATTGGGTTTTTTTGTAAAATATATATATATGTATATTTTATAAGCTCGAGCCTGTGATTCCACAGAGGAAGGCAACTGGTGCAAGAACTGTCCATTTCTTCACTGTCTCTTTTCTATACATCTACTGCCAATGAAGGGTAGGATGACAGCCCTGAAGAAAAAGTCCTTTGTGCACATAGCAGGCCCAGTTCTGTCATCAAGAGAAAGACTTCACTCCTACAATGTTTTAGCAGTGTGCTTCAATGCTTCAAGAAGCTTCCAAGAACCACCAGGAAAAGCAAAGGAATAAGCAATATTAAAACTCACTGGTCTGAGTTCTCTATGAGAACTCTTTCTAAGAGTTACCAAGGAAAACAATTAGGGCCAATTGCATCCATTATTGAGGCGGAACACATCTGAGACCGTGTAACAGCTTATTTATGGGTCACTTAAAAATAACCCTATAGAAAACAACCATTAAATTGCTACTAGCACACACTCGATTCAAAATAGCAATTAAAGTTTCTCATTTCATTTGCTAGGCACTGAGCACACCAGTCCTCACCAAAAGTGAGTTTACAAAAGCTCGGACAAGAAAAGGATTACTTGACATACATATTAAAATGTCAACAAAATATGTTGTGCACTCCATTCCCTAGAGCAATTTCATTATTATTTTTCCACTAGCAGCAATTCCACAAGTGCATACAGATCACAAAAAAGAAATCAAGTGGAAGCAATTGTGAAACTGCTCCATCTATTTTTATCATCCACATGGAAAATATACATACAAAAGGATGTACTACGTGCACACCTGAAAAACAAAAACAACAAAACAACCATAGATGAAGTCCTAAACTTTTCTTTTTCATCACTTTATGGAGCCAGAGTACCTTCTGAGTGCCCAAGTTCCCATGGAAGCACTGTCTCTTTAAAGTTGGAATGTAGCCTTTTTTTTCCACCACAAGAAATAGTGCAGTCTCCCATGTTCTTACTGGAAAGTTTTCTTGGGAAAACATTCATTTCCAAAGCATTGTTTTTCCACTGTCAGATCACTGTCCACATGACTCTTAGAATGTTTTAACAGTATTTTTACTCCACAAATGTTTGCAAGTATTTAATCCATTCTATTTCCTACAGTATCTCCTCTTCCAAATTCATTCCCTTCTACCTATACAGAGACAAAACGTAGGACTCTGTGGTTGCTTTTTGTAATGCTTCATTTATAGCATAAGCTACCACAGTAGCTTTAATGTATCCACTGTACTTGGTCCTTATTTAGAATGCTTAACTGTAAATGTGTTGACTATTGAATTTAATCACAGAGCTATCTTGTCACTGGTCTTCATAGTGGAAGGTACAAGACTGCCATTAAGCTTTCTGCTGATGAGTTTGCAAAGAGTGAGTGACACAGAGATGCAACCACTCTCATGAAGTCAAACAGAAGGACAGCTTCAGGACCAGTGACAAAAGCAGGTTGCTTGAAACAAAGACCAAACTCTTCTTCCCCCAAATCATATTAAAATACAACACTGTAGACTAACTAGAAGCATCTGGCTTTAAAGCAGTATTTGTTTTTATTGACGCTTAAAGACACATTCTAAGACCATCAAAGAAAATTTTGGTAGACATATCATCTATTGTCCTTGCAAAAGTCCTTTGCTTAATACTGAGTGAGGGAAGTGGTAAAGCTTAGCTGTTTATAAAGGAAGCCAGAAGATCCTTCGATAAGATGGTATCTTCTTTCCTTCCTCTCACTGTATTCACCCACCGTGCAATAGGGAAATTTTAGCTGTAGTTCCCTGTCCTACACAGCTGCCACAGGCTCTAAGTGAGACCTCTCTAGAGTGCAAGATGAGACTGTTACTCCTCAATTCTCTCCTTCTCTGTAACATTAGAGATACTTCTACAACACATCCAATATGTATCTCATGAAAATTGGTACCAGAATGTTTCCATTTCAATCTCAATCTCTCTCCCAGTAAATAAGTTACAGAAAGAAGACAACTGACAGCACTTGACAGCCTCCAGCATGGTGCCAGAATGCAAACCAATAAAGTTGCTTCTTCTTGAATGTGACAAAATGCTTATTTTAAGCATACTGAGACAATAAAGTGCTGATTAACAAGCAGCTTTTTCTTCTATGAAACTTATGAGCGTGCAGGCTTGTCCCAAATGGAGAAGATGCTGAAGGTATGCAGTCACAAGTGAAAAAACAGCTCCTCAGTTACACACTGAAAGTTAGCTTTGAACTAACTGACATTAATTCCAGCAACAGCGGATGTTCAGCTACATGGAGGATGGACCCATTCAGAATCAATGCATGTGTAATGTTTCTCAGAGATACCTACACAATCTGTAGCAATGTCTTTGACTGTTACCTTATCCTGGTACAAACGAGTATCCTGATTCTTCACATGCTGCTGGTAAGTGATCACTTCAGGCTGAGCTAGAAATTATGATTCGCACCAATATCCTTTCACACATACTCACACAGTAGTACTACATTCTGCAGAAATTAATACAAAGGGAGCTGAAAATAATACTCACCCACAGAGTCTAAAAATAAGCACCAAAATTTCCCCTCCTCGTTTCTGATTTTTGTTTCCCCTCAGGTGATGACACCATGCTCCTTTCCGGCTCTCCTGAAATGCATCACACACTCAGGGTCACAGACTGCTCTGAGAAACTTCATTTATGCAGAGTTACAGTTTTGGGATGTACTGTGAGATACGTATTAAGGGTCTTCACATTTAAATATGCATAAATAAGATAGGAACCATAGGCATAATTGTGGTATATATTAATTACAGTAAAAGTTTTTTCAGCTGCACTACTATGAAGAAATATACTTGTTCAGAGTACCTTTATTTTTGGTATAACAGATTCTGTTTAGTTTAGACCTGCAGCTCAGCCCATTTCAGACTCCTATAAATGAGCCAATTAAAATAGCGGAAGCTTATCGAATATTGATTACTTCAGACAATCCAATTTAATGCAGGCTTGTTCTATGCAAACATAGGAATTTTAAGAGCACAGGCTTCTTAGAACTGGCAAAAGGGCAATAATTCAGCAGGAGCAGAAACCATTTGTAGCTTCTGCTGAGTGGACGAGCTTTCTCACAAGAGAACAAATGGAGAAGAGTCCAAATGAAATTAATTGATGATGAATAGTAACAATCCTATGGAGTTTTGGGGCAATTTGATGCTCCTGTAGTATTGATATGTCCTCAGGCATATGCTTTATGGGTGAATAAATTTCCCACAACCATTTCATGGTGCAGGTAGTTTCCATCCCACATATGAAAAAAGTGAGGTCAGTAGGTGTGAGCACAGGTGGAGCTGGTTCTAGAAGTGAAATGAAGATGTGGAGTCCTGGGATTACACTCAACTCTTGCTACTTCTACGATACTTAACTTAGAGGTTTAGCTGATGGAAGGGGAGACAGACCCATTTTTCATTACACATTGTGGATGCACACATGCAATCCCTGACACAAAGCTTCCCCAGCCTGCACTGAGACCTACCTCAGTGCACACAGTAGAACCTGTGCCCGCAGGACTGAAGCAGAAATCCACAGTGATGATTCCATGCACAGAGGGCACGCTGCACCCCATAGGAAGGATGTCACACTGCCAGATGTGTGCTCCATTACATTCTTCTTGTCCTGAAGGGAAAACACTTTAAATTCAGTATATATAATATTCTTGTTAATGTGAGACAGGGGACTGGCAACATGCCACCACCAGAGCCAAGAGATGGAAAAAACAGCAAACTAGTTGAGTCTCCCAATCTGAAGCAGACAGATCTATTGTAAGCTGTCTCCATCTTTGGGGCTGGATGGCCCAGGATGATTTATGAGCACAATATTTACAACTTACACACATGAAATACATTATGGGCAGAAATAAATCTCCTAACATGCAGAGAGAACAGTTAAGATAAAAGAATGCATATGGTAAACTAGGTGCATGTTTGTCATTAGAAGTGTGGTACTAAAGCCAGAGCACGCCTCTGGGGCAAAGGATGCTGTATGTTTGCGCTAATGTTTATCAATACAATTTTTTTTTCCTAGTGAATTCAAAGCTGCTGATGTAAGACACAGTGAGAAAACATCTAAGGGAAAGATGCTGCTATGAAGGAAGGTTAGCCTCGAGCCTATTTCATGAGCTGCTTCAGGTATAGTCCAAATCTAGCCTAACTCTTGAAGTGAACAGTAGTGTGAAGCTCCAGTTTGATAGCAATACTGCATGGAGGTGACAAGACTATGTCATCTTGTTTGTCGTTTTGTTTGTTGGTGGTTTTTTGTGTGGGGGTGTTACCATTATTGTCATTTGGTGTTTTTTTTAACTTGAAGTAATCTAAATGGTTTCGATTTACAGATCCAGGAGGTGCAAACATCTACTTTAATATCTCTAACAAGGTGCCACAGTCCTGTTACAACGAGATATAATCTAAGCAGAATGACCTTTCATATTGACAATGTCACAGGATTGTTTTATGCCCAATGAACTGAAACTATGTAAATAAGCCAAGCTCAGGTCAGGCTGTGGCTAATACAGTTAAATAAATGACATCTGGAAAACAGAATGAAATTTAGCATTTTACTGTCAGGTCTTCTAAATGAGCCCCAGTTTGTACTTCTTTTGTCAAGTCAAGCATTAATGAAGGACAGAAGCATGAGTATCAAAAAGGAAGGAATTTAGGAAGGGACATCATGAGTATTTCCAAGAATACTCTGTAATGCAGCATAACCACTGTACCACTAGATCACATACTCTCTTCTCATAACTGCCTTCATGGCTTTATTATACCTTCTGATTTAATAGACTTTTCAAGATGCTAGCTTGTCGTTAATAAATAAATAATCACAAAAACTAAATAAACCTACTTTCCACATCTGTTTGACCAAAAAGTATTTTCTGTTCAATGATATTCCATTTAAAGTTGATTTTATACCTACTTCTAGTTACAGATACCAACATGCCACATTAACTGGTAGTGGAATTTTTGCTCCGCTGTTACGTGGTTTCATGCCCATAAAAAAAAGACGTGATCTTCTGCAATTACTACAGCTATTACTTATGTTGTTTGTTTATTTATTTATTTATTGCTGGAGCCATTAAGTACATTGATTTCAAAGGATGCACAGAAAACAGGACAAATTCAAATGGCTGTAGGCCACAATTCTAACAGACAGACAGACAGACAGACAGACAGAAAGAAAGAAAGAAAGAAAGAAAGAAAGAAAGAAAGAAAGAAAGAAAGAAAGAAAGAAAGAAAGAAAGAGAGATAAAAATGTAAAATCCTCAAGCCATTTTTGATCCTAAATTCAGAGCTGAAATCCTTTAAAATGTGGGCAGATTATACAACTCCCTCAGCAGAATTCTAGGCTGGGCCACAGAACCCAGGGCTTCATGCCATCAAACCTAATCTTTGTTTGAGATCTGAAACATTCTCTCCAACAGTTTTCAGTCACATTGCAAAATTGTAGAGGAAGATGAAAGGCAGATTCCCCTCGCCTCTCTCACACTAACCCCAGGGCCTAGAAACATCAGGACTTGATTTAACCAAACACACAGTGGGCCAGAAAAACGACGAGTGATACCAGGACATGACTGAGACACAGAAGACTTTATCTGATTCACAGTTTTCCATCGGATCTACTCAGAACCTTGAGCAAATGGTGCCCAAATTGTGATCTTAGCACAAATTAAAGTGGTATGTTCAGAGAACCACTTGTCTTTACTTAACTGCAGCAGTTTTAGCACTGCTGTTGTTACTTTTGAGAGGTAATTGTGCAGGCTTCTTGACAGTTTGGTTTAGGTTGTCTAAATGTAGCTAAATGACTCTTACCAGCTTCAGTTGCTGATGACAATGATGACTGCGTGCACCTTTTTCTCCATGTTTACTTTAATCCACCAGCCAGAAGCAAAGCAATCCTCCTCCAGCACACCTCCTTTAAGTAGGGCACAGGGAGAAAAGCAAACAAACAAACAAAAAGGAAAAGAAAACATCACTTGCAGCACCTTTTCATGTAATAGTAACAGCCTTTTGGTGCCATCATCAGCTATGGCATTTCATTCACACAGAACACTTGTGGGCACATCACATATGTTTTTCCACTCAACGTATTTTTAAATGTTTCCCAGGCAACTGTTTCAATACAATATGCCTCCTTGGCAACCTGGTACCCACAAATGCCATGCCACTCTCCCCAGCCCTCTTTTTAGGTCTTCCTATCTTGGCACATAAATGCCACATGGCTGCATTTTCCATGTACAGCGACACAGGTCCTGAACCTGATCCTACACTTTGAATGGGAAGGCTGAACTGAGCAGATGCATCACTCACTCATCTGTGCACATTAACAAACTCAAGTTCCAGTAAGGTACCAGAGGAAGCAGGTTCCAAAGCCAATGACTTGTCATTGAAGACTACGTCACCTAGCACTAAAATTAGGGAGAGCTTACATAACTGTCTCCATTCAGCTGATTTTCTCAAGAAACAGCAATGGGCCCACACTTCTCAGAACGAAACCACGCGTCATCTTCACTCTCCTGCCTGTGCCAAAGGAAGTCTCTCACAGCTTTCTTAATTTTGTCATACGTCCCATCAATGAAAACAGCCAGAATTCCCCATCTCACTGCCGACAGCGATCCGTACTGCGTGAGCAATACGACGGAGCTCCTCCTCCCAGGGCTGCCTTCGCTGGTGCTGGGCTGCAGGGGATGCAATGCTGGCAAGCCCCATTGCTGCAGGAGCTTCCACTGATGTTCTGCTACATGTACTTCAGTTCCCTGCAGTGTCTTCATGGGCATTTTCGTTCCAGCATTTAGCAGAATGGGCATGCTAATTCTTGAGTGAAGTCACAGTGTAATTGATAAGAACAAAAATGTATCGCCATATACTTCTTAACCAAGTGCAAATTAGATCAAGTAATCAAAACATAATGTTCCAGCTTTCTAGCAAAGCACTATTTATACTTAAGGTCCTCCTCTGATCCTGGAGCCATCGCTGCACCACCAAAGATATTCTGAAAGGACCAAAACTCTCTGACAGCATCAGTCGCCATAAAAAATGAATAACTTTTAACAAAAGCTGCGTGGGCTTCAGCCTGAAAGTGGTACATGAACAAAACAGCTCCTGCACACAATTATATCAGGCTCTGAGAGAAACCTTGCACAGACTGCAGTGCCACTTCTTCATCGATTACTCCATAACAATAGCTGAAAATTACAATTTTTCCAGGCTATCAAACACCCAACACTCCAAATTCTACACTGGCAGCAAAAATCTCCTCCCTGTCTGTGAGCTGTTGTATCTGTAACAGAGACCCTGCCTTACCAGGCTTCCTAATTCTTCCCAAATGCAGAAGCTCTCATTCAGTGTTGCAGCTGTTGGGTAGGAAATCAGAAATAGCAGAAGGAGGATTAGTTGATAATGTACCAGTTCTTCCCCAGCAAATGCTGCCACCTGCGTTTTACACTCTCCTCTTTCCCTCAGCCCAGGAAAAGATCACTTGGTTTGTTTGGCAGGCTTAAATGATTGTGGAATTGCAAAAGGATTAGAATTCGTTATAATAGCCCCTTCTTCCTGGGAGCAAAAGTTAAAACTGAGGCCCAATTTACAGCAAGAATCAGGAAACGTGTAAGTGAAGATTAAGCATGTGCAGCTTGATGAGCCTCTACAGGGAGTAGATAACTGCACATGCTGGCACTCCATTTACAAGGAAATCCCTAAAGATAATCTGTAGAAGCATTCTAGCTTCCAAAAATCTCAAATCCTTCGACCGTTGGCTCAAGCCCAGTTAAGGCTGCCGATGATAAAGACTTCTCTTTGCATTTCCACGAGAACTTTTGTGTAAGATCACAAAACACCGTAGTTATTGAATTAAGTAAGACTCAAAGTCAAGAGAGAGGTAACGGGATTTCCATGCCAGTCAGGGAAACTACAGCAACGCTCTCGTCCAGCGCGGCAGAACCAGGAGCAGGTCCTGTTCTACACTTCACCTTCATGCTATGCCAAGTCCGTTTTTAATTCTGGAAAGATCCATACTAGAAATCCTCATCCACGCTAGTGATTTTTACTGTTTATTATTCTCCCACTTGTCACCCTTACTGCACTGTAATCAGTTTTTACACTCACCCATGATAAACCCTTTGTAAATGTTACAGCATGTAAGCCATAGCACCGCACAGCAGCACCTTCAGCGTGGCAAAGATGATGCTTCAGATGGCTGCTTTTGGAGAAGCCGTATCTGACAGCACAAACCCATGAGAGGGCTGCCCAGCGAGGGCTCACGAGATGCATAAAGCACTGACAAACATCATGCGGGCAAAGGAAGGAACCGCGGTGTAAGCAGTCGTTAATGGTGCACCGACACAGGCGTACAGACACAGCTCAAAGAGCGTGTTGCTCCAGCTCCATTTCTGCAGTTTGCTGCCTCCAGGTGGCGGTTATCAGCAGCGTAGCACAACTCCTAGCACAGCCTTAACGAAGGCCGGTGTTAAAGTGATAGCCGGCTCTCAGTTTCCTTGTCATCGCGTTTTCAGCCACGCACGTGGCCAACGCCTCGTCGACGCTTTCGCTCTGCTGATGCACAGCTGCTGTCACTGCGGCCCTTTCCCCTCTGCAGCCCTAAAACCTCGGGGAAGGGAAGGGGGAAAGGAAAGGGGGAAGGGGAAAGAGAAAGGGGACAGAAGGGGAAGGGGAAAGGGGGGGACAGGAAGGGGGAAGGAGAAGGGAAGGTGTATCCACGGAGCTCGCGTCCTCTGTTGGGGACGCAGCTTTTTAATGGCAGTGGGAACAAAAGGCGCGGCAGTTTGTGACCATCTGCCGTTTCTGGGGCACTGCGGCAGCTGAGACAAATACTCGAAGGGGGAAAACCGTCGCGCCAGAAGCGCTGAGCAGCGTCGCGAGGAGAAGTTGGATCTGAGATTGCGTTCCTCATTCACTTTAAGGTTTCAGTCGGCAGCTTCGGGCCGCCGCCATGGCGCCCCACGCGGCTGAAGGAGACCCGCGGGGCGGAGCGGAGCCGCCCGCCCGCGGTTGAGGCGGTTCTGAGGCGGTTCCTTTCCCGCCCAACGACCGCCCCCGCGGCCATGGCTGAGGAAGGAGCCGCCAAGCTGCGCCTCAAGCCCAGGAAGGCACCCGCCGCGTGCAGCCGGGAGCGCGCCCCGCGGCGGCAGTGAGTGCGGGCGGGGCGGGCTCCTCAGAGCGGTCTGACGCGGTGCGGGCGGGCGGCGGGAAGCGGCCGTGCCCCCCCCCCCCCCCCCCCCCCCCCATACAAAAGCGGGAAGAGCGGAGCAGCATTCCCACGCTGGCATCGCGTCAGGGCTTGGCGCAGCCCTGCTAGCCTTGTTATGCTCACTGTGTAGTCAGTCCTTTCTAATGCCTTCCTAGGAAGGATTGGATGGAGTTGTTTTAGAAAGCGAATCGGTAATTTCAGATTGCGGGGCGGGAGCGATGCGGTTCGGCCTTTGCTGCTTTCTTCTCCGCTGCTCTGCCCTGTTTCACTCAGAAACGAGGACAGGGACAAGTACCCAAACCTCACTTGTTACACATAGGAAGTAATGCTTCTCCTGGATGATTCAAAAAGCAGTTTACAGACTAAATAATTTCTCCTTGTTCTAAGGGCAGCTTGCTGTAGGCCAGATGAAGGATCCCTTGCTAAACAAGTGGTATAATAAACAGCTAAACTTTTCTTTCCCTCCACAGGGAGCCTCACCTCTTTTAAGCTGTGAGAAATCTGCCCTGGTTTACTTATTCCTACTGACAGCCTTTGTAAAACCACAGAGAGGTGCATAAAGTTGTCAAATATAATACCAGCTTTGCACATAGTGCTGCTTATCAAGAGAAAATGGGTGAGCAGGGAACGCTGTGTGGTGCAGATGGAAGAGGCATGCCAGCTGCAGTCAGAGAACCCCCGTGTTTGTGCTTAGCCATCAACAGGAGAGGTCAGCACACTTTGCCATGCTGCTGGGCTGAAATAGGTTAATTAATAGCCATCAGCTTCTGGACATTTCATTTTAAAACATCTACCTTGATACGGTAACATAAATGTTTCAGGAAACCTCAGCACTACACCAGAATAATCAAGAGGCAGAATAATAACTATCTAAAGTATTCTCTTTCCCACCCCCAAACTACCAAACCACTCCTTGCTTTTCAGGGCATTGGCCGACACAAGTTCCTGGTTTGAAAATAATGATTTAGATGAGTGTGAAGAAACATGGAGTTTGCTACTGAGGAACATCAGTCCGGAATTACAGTGCACAAGTTGGCAAGCTGTGCCCAGTTTCCCAGAGTTCTCCAGAAAGGTAAAGGCAGTGCAGTGGATCCTGTTTGTCTTCACTTTGTGACATACTTACAGTATTGACAGCCTGGATGAGGGTAGCAGTGGAGACACTGAAACAGATTTTAAATAGAAGATTTGCAGCTCTTTAGCCTCTACCTCTATCACAGGGAGCATAAGGACAATTTATGTTTTCCTGCAAAGAGGTTCCCTCTGAAAGCATAAGTAGCACTAGCACCTCCCTAAAGGAGTGTAATTAGAAAAAGCAATAAGAGGTTAATTACACAGAGCACTGTAAAATTTGTTACTATTACTGAATAGAATCTTTAAGTACAAGACACTGCACTTCAGAATCAGATTTTTTTCCCCTGAACAGCAGGTGAGTTATCTGCTGTGGAAGGTACAAGAAGAATATCCAATTTGTGTTCAATCAGTGGGAATTACTTAGAAATGTTAAGACACTGTGTAAGTTCCAGGAAGTTGTTAATTGGTTTGATGGAAGCAATGAGCATCTTATTTACCTCTATGTAGTTTAGCTTTCTCAGTCTCTATCAAAGTCCAGCTTTGTTTTTAGTGCATAGATTTGTTCTGAAGATGTTGTGTATCTTACAGCGCTCCGAGGAAGAGAGTCTACAAAAACAAGAAGTCTTCACAATTGGAACAAAAGACTTTCACTGGGTATCACTCCCATCTTTTCACAAAGAGCAAAATCTTAATCTAGAAGATTTTAGCCCCCCTCAGCTAACAGAAACGCCAGCTGAGCATTTACATGAAGAATGGGACCAAGCGGATGAACTGAAAAGTTTACCTTCTACATCTGAGCAAACATACTGTAAAACTAATACAGATCCCAAAAATACGGTTGGGGAAGACACAGGAGGTATTTCCAAAGCAGATGTAGATCTCAAACCATGTAAAGTCACTCAGCATAAAACCTCCACACACCACTTGGCATCGTCACAAAGAACTGTAAAAGCTCTAAGCATTCAACAGCACTGCAGGACAGTGCAGAACAGCAAGGGAAACAGAAACCAAGAGCTCCAAGGGCAAATGCATCAAGGCAGCATTTCATTTGGTGAGACCACAAGTGTGCCTGCAGGAAGGAAGCCTCCTCTGGTGAGCACGGCTGGAAATGAGACCCACAGGGAGAATTCTGTACGTCAGAGTGAAGGATCTTCAACTCTTGAGAGCTGCCCAATGTGTCTCATTCGTTTCAGTGAAACGTGAGTCTCCTTTTACTTTGTACTATCTTCTGAGTATACAAAAAGCAACACCTCTGGCTGCATTCTATGTGATGCTATGAAAATAAAGTAGGCAGTACTTTTACTTTACTTTTTCATGGCAGAATTCAGCCCTCCATTACGCTCCAACTGCCTCTATTAAAAAAAAAATCTCCCAGTAATTTAGTACCTACTCTACAATTTACTGTACAATTCGAGTTATGTTTTATCTTGAAATTACAGCACTTATCAGCAACTGCAACAGCCTAAATGCTAATAACTAATATGACTCTGAGCAGGTCCTCAAACACTGCGGGATGCATCTGCCAAATACTTTCCTTCCCTGGAAGGCTGAATGAGAAAAGAATGGCTTCATTAACATTTACAAAGCTGTGGTCTTTTGCCAACCTATTTAGACAGAAAAGCTTAACAGTTTGTCCTCATATCCAGTCCTCTGCTACTAGCTGTTCTGCATTGATTCAGATTCGTTCTTGCAGAAGTCACTTCACATAAATAGCCCTCCACAAAACAGACACGAGGAAGCATCCTTCCTCTGTCAGAAACCTTCCTTTCCTGTATCTTCAGGTTGCAGCTGGGTGTGGAGGATGGCAGTGGTTTTGGATCAACTGCCTCCTGTTTTCTTAGGTTTTGAATGTCTGTACTAAAAACATACATTCAGATCACCAAGAGGAAAAAATTGCATGGAGATGCAATGATCCTTAAATCAGTGTATATGTACACACACTAGGTTTCAGTGTACAGCATCCCACAAATAGGATTACTTGACCCAAAAACAACAAGTATGAGCATTCTCTTGTACTAAAAGACATGAAGTAAATCCAGGCAGCAGGCAGCAGCAGATACAGGAGCTTGTGACATAGCGTAATGATTCTGAGCACAGGAGTGACGTATCCATACTCGAAGACTTTAGATATTTTATAGGAATTGAGGAGCGGGGAGGAGGGCATAAATCATTCCTGACTTGGTAGCTCACCGAGTTCTTTTTATTTGCAGGCTGTCACAGTTGGATATCGATGGCCATCTTGCTAGATGCTTATCTGAAAGCACAGATGATATAACATGGTAAATCCAGAATAAGGAAAAGCCAAGGGACAAAGTTGAGTATTAAACTTCCCCGAAGGAAAAACGTGTCAAGGAAACACGTCCTTGTCTCAAACTTCCTGACATCATAGATCAGGGATGATCTGCTGAAACACAGCTGCCTGCACAGCATGTGAAGAGCAGCGCAGCAAACCAGGTTCTCAAGTCTTCAGTCTCAGCAAAGCTCTCTTCTGGACCTCAAGAGCCTGCAGTTCAGATGTGAGCCAGGTACACAGAGAACAGAATACAGGACTGAAGTACAGGCATAATTCTGGAGATTTTTGTTTTAATTTACAATAGGGTCGCTTTAAAAAAGTGCAAGTTGGACATAGCTCAGTTTACTGATAAACAATAACAATTAACTTTTTCATTAAAGTTTTTAATAGATGTGCAAGAATATAAATGATCTTAGCTGTTATGGATTAGTATACCATCTTCTGCACAAATAAAACTGGTCAAAGATCCCAACTAATTAATTATACAAAACTACAAGAACATATTTACTGTTTTACAATCATTATATTAGCTAGAATTTTCATTTACTATTTCAAATAAGACAACTATATATCATAACCAGATCCATTTGTAATATATTAGGATTTTTTTTAAACCACACATTTAATTACATCCTTCATTTTCTTTTATTTATAAAACAAGTACTTTATATAAAAAATTTCCCCTTCATTATGAACAGAACATACACTTGCACATGAGCAACCAAACTTGTATCCAGCAAACTATTTGGCAACACAGCAACGTTGTAAATGCCTGTAAGTTTGTAAATAAATCAAGTATTCTTTACAGCATTTGTTTAGCAGATGCATCTGTTCTTCCTTCCCTCCCTCCCCAAAATGTTCTGGCCACCTAGGACACTGTTAAAAAACAAAACAGAAAACAACTAACCACGTTTATAATTGTTAAGAGTTGTATGCCTCAGCATGTCAGAGGACAGCTTAATGTCCCATCTCCTTCCACGAGCTGCCTGCAGTCACTGCTGTAGCTATCCATCAGCTGCATAACCAGGGGAACTGAAACAGAAGGTTTTCAGGGTAAACACAGCAGTTGACAAGGAGAAGGAAAAACGATTTCAAAGTGACCGATTTAAAAGATAAATATTTCTTTACTAGACAAAGTATCTGAAGTCCAGGCATTTGAGGCAGGTACTTCTTACTGGTTGAATTCTTTAGTGCTGATTAAAACACATCTTGCTTAACATAAAAAGCTACAGTCCAACCAAGAGAAACCCACAACTTAAATCTGAATGGGATTAATAAAACTAAACCACGCGTCTGCTAATGGAGGGATACAAAGTGCAGGCTGTTAATCAATGGGTAACTGAAAGTTTCAAACAATGTTTTGGCAGTCTCATCCTAGCACCTCATGACTTGGATGTGAATCCGAAAGATGTCACGTTCAGCACCTAATGCAATGCTGTACCCTGAGAAAACCATATGTTAATACAAAGGAAGTGGAAGTGTTGCGTTTTGTCCTGCAGTTTACACCAAATCAGGTGAGATGACATGGCACAGGGTTTCTCATTATTTCCTGTTCAGTATTTACAACCCACACAACACTGTTAACCCAGCAAAAAGAAATACTGCCTCGTGCTGTCACGTGTAGAGGTGAGTCCTCACACGCACCTGACGTTCCAGACAGCAACACACACTTATTAAAACTTCTTGCACATAGCGACATGAGCTTTTCCAAGACGTTAACAAACCTTCTGCATGTAACACACACTTCTCCCTGCCTGCCCTGTCCCGTACCCCACCACCCCTTTTCTACAAGGGGTTTGACAGTCACTGTAGTTCACCCAGGCTCTTGGGCATGCTCCTCAGTTAAAGTTACTACTTGGATGCAAACCATTTCACCCAAACATCCCGTTCCTTCACGCAGAAAGATTGGTTATTAACATACACCGAGTAATCGTAAGCAGACACTTTATCATAAGCAGGAGGTGTGCTTTATCAGGAAAGTATATTTTATATTATGGTTATTCTAGATTCACTACTTCAACTTTAAGGCTATGCTTTATTATTATTATACTTCCTCTCTGGTTTTGTACTGTTGGTAAGATTACTTTCCACGATCTCACTGTAGGTGTAGGCACTGCTTCAGCATTTCCAGAAATCCCTTCTGTGCAAATTTAGTTTTCTTCAATCTATGGATTCTGGTAAATTTGGAATTTAAACCAACAGATTTCAAAATCGATACTGTAAAATTTAATTTGGAACTCATATTGCTGAGTCACTCCACATGTCAAATTCTACGAAGAAACAAATGAACATTAGGTTGCAGCTGTGAACCATGTTTCATGTGTAAATGGTTACTTCAACATTAACAAGCAGAACTTACCAGGTTTAAGAACGTTCCAAATATGTAACAACTCCTCAATGCAGTTTATCCATTTAGGCACTTAAATCTTGTACCCAAACTTATGCTTTGATTGCTAATAAAACACAACTCCTTTTAAATACATCTGAGACGTTTAGACAGGTACCACTTGTGAAAAAAGGCATCAAAAATAAGCTTCAACACCACCGTAATATATTTTATTCTTCAGGATGTTACACTAATATTCTTCAACTGGTAGCTCATTGCATCAAATGTTTGTAGAAAGTGTGCAGTCCTCCAACTTGTCCAGAAACTCCTTTCCCAGAGATGCAATGAGTGTTTCAATCCTTCATGAAATAGGCACAAAATGCAAATTCCTTCATTAATGAAGCCAGCTGTGTCAGTGCCCAGAATGTAAGAATAACGCAGTGGTGGTACGTACACCCACCAAAACCATTATTCTCTTCTTTGATTTTCAGCAGCAATTTTTTTTTTTGTTAAATCATTGGTCTCCACCTGGAATCTTACAGTTCCCCAGCCTCGCATGCATATACTGTAGTTAAGTATAAATTTAAGGTCATTCACATTGTCCACAGCAAAGATGCCTTTCCTTCATACTGTTTCTTCCGTTGACAGCAACAATGGATTAATATATTCAAATCCTTCAAATTCTGACTGGTCTATTCGTTTTATTATATCTCTGAAAAACAAGAGACAGATTTCATTTTGTTACTACATCTATTTTCTTCAAGTAACAGCAGAATTCCCAGAGAATTCCCAGAGCTTCCAACTGAACTTTTAACACTTCTGTAAATACCCAAAACTGTGCACAGTTACTTTACAGGAGTTTGGGCAAACTAAGATTCAAACTGCCTGTGTTAGGAACCCAACTCATGTCCTCATTCAGTGCCAAGCACATGCTCAACAGGCAATTAATGAAGTGCTCTGACCCACTTAGTGGATTATGAGCAGCTTTCTAATATACAGAAAATACATTAAGTTGTACAATGCTTGAAGACACTGACTACATACTAAAGCTGAGTACATATCTAAAGATTACTATGTGGAAACAACTTCTGTAGTTTACAAATAAGTTTGATATATAATTGTATTCAGGGAAAAAGAAAAGCTCACTCATCATCTGGGGTTAGCTGCACGGGTTCACTGGTGAACTGCGTATCAAAGTTGTCCAAACCATAATCATCTGTGATCTGAGGCTGAAAGGGAGGGGTTGTTTGCTTCTTTTCCAGCTGGAAAAAAGATAAATGGGAGAGGAAATAAAGTTAGAAATATTCAGTAATTGGTGAATTCCCTAAACATAACAAACTGGTTTGAGAGTACGTGTACAAACGTCACCACAGTTCATTTCTGTATTGCTGGAAGGTACAAACATGCCAATAAGGTTTTACTCCCAGTAGACATTGCCACCAAATTGTATATGCTTCTGGTTTATATTTAAAATGCAGCAAAAGGATAAAAACTGGAGAAGTAATCAGAAATTAAAGTTTTAAGATAACAGAAAAGCTGTTTCAAGTCTCTCACCATTTAAATTAAGAACAAACACTGTTGCTATATAAATCTGGTTGA
Source organism: Cyrtonyx montezumae (assembly GCF_038088225.1). NCBI lineage: Eukaryota > Metazoa > Chordata > Aves > Galliformes > Odontophoridae > Cyrtonyx > Cyrtonyx montezumae. The sequence goes on from NW_027071948.1 coordinate 1,697,114, forward strand.
AGATTTAAAATTGAGAACACATTCCAGAAGCTTTCCACTCAAGCCAACAAGCCTCCCCACAACTGCTCTCGTTTTCCCCCTCCTATAAGCTTCTCTAAAGCTGCATCCTGCAAAGGCATTTAAATCAACCTGTCAAATCAAGACATCCAGACTTGCTTGTAAATGTTAGATCCAGCACAGAACAAAGCTGCAAGCAGTATTTACTAACACCCCCATCAATGGGGAGCCACTAAAAGCAAGAACTATCATAAAGCTAAAGCAACCCAGACCTTTACTTTGCAATTAAAATGCATCTGTATTCACACACAATGCTTCCTGCTATGAGAACTACAAACCACTATTTATCTGCCATGCCAAGGACAGTCAGAGCACGTGGACAAACAGTTTTGATTCAAATGCTGCTCTAACTGTTAAGAACCTTTTCTCATTTGCTGCAGCAGTGGTGTGTTCAACAGTAGCCACAGTTTACTTAGTAAGGCATATCCCTGCTATCATCCAGAGCTGTAAGGCTGCTCTTATCACAGGTTCGAGTGACACAGGAGCTGCTGACAGATCGATGTGCTGAAACCTCAACCCACAGCAGTTACAAACCAAGAACTCCCCCTCGTTGAGCTTGCTCCAAGGGGAAGGTCACGGATGGGCTCTCTGACCCCCAGAAGCCAGTGGGTGCCCACGCACATGCAGCTCCCTTTGTGAGCTGGTCACTAACCGCGCTTGGAGATGCTGTGTGACTTTGCCAACTGCATCACACTTTGCCTCAAATGCAAAACCACACTACCATAGCAATACAACAGAGCAATGCAGAAAGTCTCTGAGCTGAAGTAGTGTAGAACAAGCAGCATCTTAAGATACAAGAAATTGAGGTTTGATAGGATTGTCTCTAAGTGGTTCTAGAGGATCTGCATACTTCTCACGTTGCTCTTTAAGTTATTATACATCACATATTTGTGAACAGAATTCTTTTCAGCGTGACTTTATATCTGACAGTGCAATGAAGTAACTACTGTGATAAAAAGAAAGTGCTCTCCCTCTGCTTTATAAGGGAGAAGGGAAAAAAAACCCACAATAAATTAAACAGGTTTCCATTCACACAAACACAATGGCTACAAAGCAGCATTAGCTGCTCCTCCTCCCTCCCAGCTCTACCACGTGGGAATGCTCGTGCTAGTTCCTATACACTGGGCAGCCAAGTCAGTGCTACTGCTCAATTCCTCACAAAGCGAACAAGTTATTTAAAGTGTGACATCTGGACAACCAGTGAGGTAAACAATGCCACTTCACATCAAAGGCAAGAACCTGAGTCATCAAAACTCGGTGGGAACTGAACCGACAATGAACCAAACTGATGAAATTCTCCTAAGTACTGTAGGTTTACTTGACATCACCTTGCTGCCTGGTCTGTCTTTAAGGAAGCTACTGCAGTGATTGCAGACACCGACCTGGACCAGGCTGACATCAGTGCCTCAGGAAAAAGCAACGCCCGAATTGTGGCCTTCCCCAACCCCACACATCACTGACCACAGCTCTGCCACAGTTCTTCCACACCCAGCCCTTCCCCACGATCTCTGTCCACCACAGCTCCTTCAGCCAGGAAACAGAGGTTGCTGACTACCACTGTTACGTAGTTCAGTATGAAGCACTCAGAAGGTACCACTGAATGTGCAGCCCCAAATCATACAATGGCATGTTAACACACAACAAACGGGACAAAGCACCGAAGCAGTAACAGGCAGAAAGTACACAAACTGTGCCATTCCCATCAGGCTGCAAGTGTGAAAAACCAGGTCAGACAATTTCAGAGGGCTAAAACCTTCCAAACAATTATGTACTTATTGTCAAATCAGTGAAACATTCCCAGATACAAACATCACGACTTGAGAAATCAGAGGAGAAGGAACAACTGCAACATATTTATGTTGGGCACTGAGAGAAACAGTGGGGGTACTTGGAAGAACTCTCCTTCCTCTCTAAATTTATGATTTTTTATTACTTATTTTTAAACATTTATTTGAATCTCTCAAATCTGTTAAAAAAACAAAACAAAACAACTACTGCCATCAGATCTCAAGCTCTGATTTTAATATCAAACTGTGGCATTTGTTAACCCCACATCACACTGAGAAAAACGTAGTTTCATTAGAAACCCAACTTCAAAAGGATAACCAGTGAGCTAATTACCAAGCAAGGCATAGCAAGTGATGAAAGCACTTCAGTGTGCTGAGTGAAGCACACATTCATGAAACGTGCTTCTCCATCCACTCACTTATGGATGCTAGTAAATTTCACCTATTTTGCAAAAACAATTCTTGCAGCAACATTTCAGAGACATTACTGAGCATTAAAAAACCTGAAATTGCCCCTACACAGCACAGCTACAACCAGAACTGTTAAATGTCACAGACAACCATGTATTGTCAGAGTTCTTCTATTTACAATCACAGAAGATGGCAATTCTGCACAATGTTTGCTTAACTGGCATGCTGCTTTTGTTCAAAGCTCCCTTAATCCAAAGAGGTTCTGCATACACATCTCAGAACTGCCATCTAGAAATGGACTGAAGTCATTACTTTGCAGAAGAAAGTGCTCGGAAGGATTCTGGGATAGGAATGCAAAAGGAATTGTTCTTCAGTGCTGGCACATGCACGTCTGAACATCCTCTGTGGATAGTTCTGTCACATCTGCTGGCATTACTATTTTCAGAGTACAACTTTACAGCTACACTGCTCGTGCTCTCATCGTTGTTTGAAACAGCCTCATAGCAGCAGAGATTTTCCACTTCACAGTGGTTTCCCATTCAACATTCCTGGATTACGTTTTAATTGGAAGAACAAAGGGTAAATAAATGCAGACTTCCAGTACTAACACAGTATGCCTATCACCCACTGGGTTTCTTTAATGGGTCATCTAAGCAGAAATTAGAGAACCTGAAACAGCATCAGTGTTTCAGTTATAGGCTTTGGAAAAATAACCAAGAACCATCCGAGCTGCATCAAACCAGAGCTATAAAACTGTCTGCATGGATCTGCTTGTAACTGGGATGGGGTAAACTGGGGCAGAACTGGGGCAGAGACACCCAACAGCAGGAGGGCAGCTGGTTCTGCTACCTGGGAATGTGCTGTGCAGTTTCTCACAGGTGAAGGTTCTACTCCTAACCACTAACTGAGCTGAACATCTATATGCTCCGTGTTACTCCTCATGCTACAGAGCATAAAAGTGACCAATATATGAATCAGAAGGAAGATATTTATCTGCATGAGAAACATTGTAGGCTATGAGCAGTTTGAACCATGTTTACCTTCCTCTGAAGCTTCTGGTAAGGGCTTTGACAGAGACAGGCTACCAGACTTGATCATTATTCTGATCTGTTATGGCCTACGTGGTACATACACTTTGGGTTAAGCCTTGCTGGCCACTGGAGGTCACCGTTCCTCTAGAGAAACATCAGATACAAAATCAACATTCAAAGCTCCCCCTGGAACAGAACTAACGACTCTAATGGAAAATTGAAAAGCAGTTTGTTTTCATGCAACATCCTCAGTGACAACAGCATTAAAAGGCAAAGCAATAAGACTGTTTTAATACAAACTTCTGTATGAAGATTGAAAAACTAACTTTAGTTCTCATAGCAATAATATTCTGTGATATACTCTGCTTTCTGCCTGGCTCCAGCTTCTTCACACACCCACATGGATGGCTGAAACACACCAAGGGAAGGGAGACACGCTGGTTTTCTACACCAACTCTTCTAAGTGCTGTACAAGATCTGTATGACCTGTAGGAGCCTTAAGCAGTTGCATTTAACATTCAATAGTATTCCATGATTCTATCAATCCTATGATTCGTTTCAGCAGTATTCTTTTGAGGAGGAGAGGCAGGAGTAAGGCAGGTATTACACCTGTGATGTCCATGTGTTATCAACTGCAACTGCACATAAGGAGCCTCTGCATTGCTTCCTATCAAAGAACAGGAACATGGACTTGAGAGCTGGAATGCACTGTCACTATTATTTAATTTCAGAATACAGTGTTTTACATCTCCTCTCATAACCATTTGACTTTGGGCTCTTCCTTGCCTCACAGATCATATACAAATTACTGTCACTTCTAAAATAGTTATTCAAAATGCAAACATGGGACTTTTCCCATTTAAAACAGCAGTTTATACAGACTGTGTGGGCTCCCAGGATCTTATTCTGATACCCTTTTATAGGTCAGTTTCACAGGGAAAAATTGAAAGTTTTTGGATGTTTTGAAGCAACACTAACAACAAAAACCACAGTGACACGAGTAAAGTTATACTCTAACAGAAACACATCACTATTTTTGTAACCTTTTCCATAATAATTAGCAGCCTACAAATTCAATGCTACTAAGTGCCATTTGAGAGCAATGTCAAAATACTTAAGTATAACTTATTACAAGTTAAGCAGTGAGCACCAATATAGTTAGTGCTCCACTCTTTAAAAATAGAGATCCAAAAATAATTCATCCATTTAAGCTTTCTGTTCTAACTTGGCACAGTGTACTCAAGACTGGAAAAACTCCTACACAGACACACAATGCTGCAACACAAGAAAGAGTCAGGACGATACATTTACTTATCATCTCAAGGAACAGCATTTGTGTGCAATTAGAGACCAATCTAGTTTACCTAATGCTCCTGATACACCACCAATCAAATGAAAATATCTGAACTGCAATTGCAGCTAATACTCTCAAATCTAGAGACTAATGAACTGACTACAAATCTACAGCTAACAGGCAAAACTTGCAATTAAAAAGTATAAGCCAACAAGCACGGAAAAGCTACTGGCTCTGTTTAGTAGAAAGGGAAAGACCAGATGAAAAGCAACACTTGAACAGAATAAATGACTTGAAGTAGCCCTTAACCTTCAAGTCAGAGCAACAGAGACTAAATTCATTCCAATTTCCAGTACCACCAATCTCAATACTACAATTCTAAAATTTATATTCTCTTAAAACAAACAAAACAAAAAAGCCAGCCAAGCTACAGTCACCATAATCTACCAAAACAATGTAAATGAGTTGATACCACGGTCCAAAACATAACCATTACTGCTTCCACACACAGCTAGCAGTAGCCAGGGCTTTGTAGCACTTCAATACATAATGGATAAAACTATACAGATGGGTACTTCACGTGCTGAAACAATGAGAAAGGTTGTCTTGGTGTTTCTTTGAATGCTATTAAAAGATCCTGCATACAGAGTGAGTAATCTAATTTGTTCTTAACCATGCCACACACAACTCAGATGACCAAGACTGAAAACCACACTTACAGTGGTTTTAAGTTTTATCCTAAATACATTTTCCAACACTAGAAGTGTAGCTTAGTTTTTTTCCTGACAGCTTAGATCCTGCTGAGCAGCACTGCAAAACTGTACAGAAATCCACCCCAAGGTTTTCAGTAGTATTTTTAAATTAGAAAACTAATACCAAAGCTTCCAACCAAAAAGTAGCTAGAAAATCAAAACTCAAGTAAACTCAGCATAAGTGTTGACCAAGAAGTAGCAGTTCCAATTAAGTATTTACACAAAGGAAGAAAACAAATCCAAGTGTCTCCTGCATCTCTCAGAAAAACTCTGCAAAACAGAAACCCTGCAGTGCATGGCATTTAAATTCTAACACAAACCCAGTCAAGATGCATTACAGCTACCACTAGGTAGCTGACATAATGGAACACAGCACGTAGGTAAAAGGAGAGTACAAAATGAGCCATGTCTGTGACAGAACTACCTTGTAGTTATGGCATAAATTGCTTTGTGAACCACAGATATTCTGAAACACTGTTTCCTAATGTGGTGAATGCCTCCTCTGAATGTCTGAGCAGCAGGCCTGAGAGTAACAGTCATCACCTGGTGCTTCTCTTCTCTGAACCTCTTCCACATTATTACAGGCATTGCTGCTTGCCTGCTTCTGTGTTTTCTGGAGGCTTCCCAGGACTATGGAAGCACTACACGCGTATATTCTCAAAGCTCATTTAAGTATTAGAAATGTAATGCTGGTAAGGAAGAGTTCCTGACTTTTCTTCGGCTGTGTCAATAAATGCAACATTGTGGTTCCTATGGTGAGCTTCTGTGAAGCAGAGACAGTTATGAGTACCAGGAGCTTTTATAAAGCTAGTTTTAATAAATATTTATGCATCCAAACCTACAGACATGCAAGTTGCCTGCTCTCCCATAAGCTAAAAATCTCCACTACAACACGAAATTATTGAGAAAAGTAATGATCAGAATCATTTCAAATTGCTACAAAACTTTCAAGCCAGTTTTTTGTTGTTTTTTTTTTTAAAGAAAAAGATGTGGTCTTATTCTGTCATAATACGATACTGCACTGTTACCAACTAGCACTTCACCTGCCCTTGGTCATTCACTTTAATGCCAACCTTCCCCCCCTTCAAGGTTGAAACATTTCTGATCAGAGAAATAAAGCACTGCTTGCTAATACACAGATCCTGCCTCTGTTAGGACTGTGTGAAGTGACCACCAAAAGAGTACAACTGCAGGCACTTTGCATCTACACTGGGTAAGTTAACAAGGGACTCAGGATGTTCCTTCTAAACACACAAACAAGTAATTATTTTTACCAGATCCCAGTCTATGCTGCGGAAAAACGTGTGAGACTTGATATCAGAAAATCCTGTCTGTGGCTGGCAGCCAAGCCTTTCTTTGGGATCCTGCAAAGAACACAGAAATTCCCTGTTACACACTCTGAATCTGTTACAGCCCATTTTGGTCCAAACCCCATCCATATGACCAGCATTCTCCACTACTATGCAAACTGCTGTTAAGATGCACGTACCCATGGCTACCAAAGCATTTTCATTCTCTTTTCCTTGAGAGAGTTAATATAAGAGCTCATTTTCAAGTACTTTACAACTTCTGACAATAATAAAAATTAGATTTAGTAACATATAATTCATATCCTTCTTTTTCCCCTCATTTGAATGATAGTGGTTCTACAGATCTGAAATGCATTTGATGTTCATTGAATTAAGTATTACAGATAAGAGTTTATAAATGTCTACAATAATTTCTAACTAAGGACAGTCTCTTGCAACAAGTCTGATGTGGGAGAGCCTCAGAACTAACAAGTTGTGTGGTGGTGGTTTGGTTGCACTTTTTTTTAATCACACAGGATGCCAAGGTTTTATAGATTTTCTTAATAGTAAGCAGATTAACTACTTAACTGTATTCCTTTCAACAGGAAGCTCTGACTTCCAGATATTAGATGCTAAAAATAAGAGAATGTTATTTACCTTGTTTAAAAATCCTTTTAACACATGGGAGGCCTTGACAGAAAGAAACCTTGGAATCCGGATTGGCTTCTCAAGAATAACTGTTACAGGTTTAAAAACAGTAATATTGTTTTTTTGTTTTATGACATTGACCATTATTTTAATACAAACAATATCGTGTTAGACATGTTACCTTTTGGAAAATGGGAACATGTGGTTACTTTTGAAAATAACACAACAAAAGGAGTTATAGTTATACAAACTACTGTACCAAAACTTCAAGATTTCAAAAGAAATGTTAGCTGCATCATCTTTTTATGAGTAGCAGAAACGGGGAATAAAACATCTGGTGTTCTGAGTATATGTAAAAGTTTGCTTTTAAACAATAATATTGTGCTCATCAGAAGACTGTGGGAGAGCATTATTTGATTACAACAGCAATTAGTTTAAAGAACCTTTCTGCATTTTAGGGAACAGGCAACTTCTCAGTTGCCAAACCTACAAAGTGTGTCATAATTAACATAACAAGCATTACTACTTCCACTGAAAAAACTTCAGGTATCCTGAAGGATAAAACTGTTCTAAAAGGTTACACTAATTCTCTCAGAAGTCAGTTACTCAGACCAAAGCTACATATCAAAAAGGTCCTTTCCTCATAGATCCTCCCATCTTCCCACGTAGCACTGAATTTTCATAACCCATTCTGGGACTGTGGAATGAGTGCCTTCAAACAAAGACACCATGCCATACAACTTCAGTTGGTCTTACTTCTGTCCTTTGCCAAGCTCTTGCCATTTAAAGAAGGCTTCCTAATATTTTATCACAGTTCCACAAAATAAATACCTAGGATGAAACACTTATACTGTAGACCTGATAGTGGCCATGAGATGAGAAGAGTGTCCTACTGCAACTGCTAACTTTCATTATTTCTCCCTGCAAGAGAAATCACAGAAAAACAACTATACCTTGGAAGAGGTAATCTTCAGTGTTCATGTCTGGATTGTCAGAAATGATATCAAATGGAGACCTTCCTGCCATCATTTCAAACATCAATACACCAAGAGCCCACCAGTCCACGCTGAACCCTGTCAATATTTACACAGCAGATTTTCAGCACTTCTTCAATTTCAAGGTTCTCATAATGTGAAGATTAATGGCCTGCTTATACATGATCAGTATCACTGGTTGAAACTTGACAGGAATTTGGACAACAAAAGCAACCTGTATGGATTTTATGGGTGTCTGTACACAACCCAACCAACTGGTCGGATCCGTTTATAACAACACTGGTTAAGAAGATTATAGTTTTGACTCCTGCACAAGCAATGATCTTTGTCACAGCATTCCAGAAACCTTCCCTGGGACAACAGCAGCTGGGATGTCAAATACACCAAGGGTTGGGGCTTGGTTTTGATGCAGTATCACTGCGGTGTCCAGGGAAAGTAGGATTTAAAACTAGCCAAAATGAATATAACATCACATCGTTCAGTCTCAGCTTACCATATTCTTCTCCTCTTAGGATCTCTGGTGCAATATAATTTGGTGTTCCACAGAAAGTGCTTGTAGTGTCACCAGGGCCCAACCCTTCCTGCACACATAAAAACAGTTCAAAAAAAAAAAATTAGGAGTCTACCTCTATTTTTGAAGTAGGAAACTGAACAGAAGAAATGAACTCAGTCAAGATCAACTTCTCTCCTGCAAAGTGATCAGCATAAGAAACACAGAGGAAGTTACAAACGTGGTCCTATGCTTCAGTTATTTTGCAGAATTACACTGCTATTCCACAACCAAATTCTGGGCTCAGTAACACCCGTGTTAAGCAAAGGGGAACTTCTGTCAGTTTTTCCTTGATATCTCTAGGTACAGTATCAGATTTAAAACTTAACCAGAGAAATATACTACTGAGTGACAAAAAGAAAGAGACAAAAGAAAGGTAAGAACACTCTACCTTGCACATGCCGTAATCTGTTAATTTTATATGACCCTCTGCATCTAAAAGAACGTTGTCTAGTTTTAAATCTCTGTAGATTATGCCTCTTTCATGTAGGAAGTTTAGAGCGATACAAATTTCAGCAGCATAAAACCTGAAAAAAGGAGAAAAATATTAAAAGAGATTGTACAAAACGAGTTTGACTCCATGAACTGAATACTGAGAAGATGCTATGTTTGTTCACAGAAGGTACTGAACTCATCATATAACCATTCCTTTAAGAATGGCAAAGGTAATTTCAAATTTTATTAAAGAGAATATTTACTCTTTATCCAGACTTTTTTCCCTGAAAACTCCAAAGTGATGACACAAGAACTGTAGTTTCAGCTTATCAAGAAAAATGATGAGACTTTATGCAGTGCAAAGATTACACACAACACAGCGAATCACGTCTTCTTCCTTGTCCTATAACTATATTAATTTAACATAAGATCAAAATAATTAGAACAGCTACATCATCTCTCAACATATCAAAGAAATGTTAACTGCATACGAAGCAGTAAACAAAAACACACAGGAACAGCTTGCTAATTATCAAATGTTTGCCTGCTTTAGAAATCACATCTTTTTAATAAGTTAACATTTCTTACCATGACAAACATTCTAATCTTAAAAAATAACCTTCTCTTTTCTCTTAGCTATTCATATTCTTTTACTGAATAAACTCCCCAGAGCATTTCATACAACATGAAGTAACAAAAGGAAAACGATGATGGCTGGGTTAGGAAAATACCTTGCATGTTCTTCAGGAAGTTTTCTTTGCCGTTGCATATGAAACATAAGGTCTCCTCCATTTACATACTCTATGACAAGAAACAATCTGAAAGCATATAATAGAATTAATGGCTTCCAAGCAAATTCTCAGGAGGAAGAAAACTATTGCTATTCTTCTAATTCAAGCCATTTCATTCAGTCGTCCACTACTCACTGTGAAATCTGCAGAACTACCAAAACCAGTACAAAAGACAACAGCATTTCATTAATAATATGGGCAGGAAATCCCTGCCCTCTGCTCCACACTGCACCAAGTTACACCCTGGAAATTGGCTTTGGTGGAGCAATGGAACCCCTCCAAAGTTTCCTGACTGTCATGACAGCAGTTATATTTCCTGTATGAGAAGTAGCACAATGATCACTGTTCAAAACAAGGTTTAGGATCCTTCTTACCGACTTGTTGTTTGAAAGCACGAATGTAAACCAACTAGGAATGGGTTGCTGGATGCCTGCTCAAACACATGTTTTTCTGTCTGTACCCAATCAATATCCTGAAATAGAATAATTGAACAATCAGAACTTCTACCAGATAACCACTATGAACAGTCCCAGAACATAAACTGTTTACATCTGACCTTCCCTGTATGTAGTGTTCTTACATATGCCCTTAAGAAGGATTAAAAATCTGGACGACAATAGCAAACACTTCAACTCAATTATTCAGCAGGTTTAAACCAACTAAACTTCATTTGCTCTGCTATTTGAAATTAGTCCAGTGAAGCAACAAAAGTGATTGGTTTGTCCAACCAAAAATCACCCTTAGTAATATCACAGAATGCCTTTAATACTTCAAGAGAAATTCTTTCCACTGACTGCAATACAATATAAGAATGTAACAAAACTCGAATGATATTACTGAAGTACTGCAAAATAATAACACCTTTCATCATTTTTCTTATAACCGTAAGAAATCAAAACCTTACGGACCAGTTCTAGCAGTAGATACCAGACATGACCCAGATCACACTCTGCTATATGGTCAGTACCCTGCCAACAGACGAGGAATGTAAGTAGTCAGAATTCTCTATTTCTAACCAATCTGGAGATGACCAAGACAGATGCTGAGAATTCAGACCTTCCTGTCAAGAACTGCTGAAACACTGAATGAAGGGAAACAGACTTCAACCCCAGGATAACCCATCTAGCTGAGTAACTGAAGTCTCAAAGAGAGTCAAGAACAATTACCAACAAAACCAAATCTGACCCATTTGTGTTTAGACACTCCTCAAACTGTTATGCTTCAGAATGGTAAACCTGGGTCTAAGTATGAACCCTAAATTCAGTTTTGAATAAAACACATTCACTTTTTGTTTTATTGAATGATTTCTCCTTTAAGAAATTCCAGACTAAACTCATCTCATTGCACACATATACAGTACACTAGAATTACACTCGTAAGCTAACATTAAGAGGACCAAATCTAGAGAAATTCATACTCTTCCAATAACTTCTGGTGTCATATCTCATACACCTCTTCATACATGCTGCCACTCTTGCATGAGCATGTCACACTGCAGTGTGCCACTGAAGCTGGCAGCCTGACAACGTATGGCACTGCTCTGCAAGGTCTCTCAGAGCACTGCTTTAACAGGGCTGGGGCTGTGAACCCATCCCCCACTGCCTCACTTCACATGGCATGTTCCAGCCCTATGGCACTGCAAGTGGTTCAAACCTCCCTTCCTCCCCCGCTGGGATTCACTTTATTCTATTCTCTTTTGAGTGAACACAAGCATACAGATTAGCACACTTGCATTTGAGCATTCTTCACGTGCACTCTGCCAAATTTAAGGTATTTCTTATTTTATAAGAGATTTCGAACTTAATCTTGATGCTACACTTTAAGCAGACAGTTAATGACAGATGAGTTCAAAAGCTAGAAAAACTCCTGTGACAGAACTGCCTAACATTTCTGTTGCCTTCCACCTTCCAGCAGTTAATACAGACTTACCTCATCATCATGGACCAATTCTTTCTTCACTACTTTCATCGCATAGATCTGATCATTCTTTTTTAACCGAACTAGAAGAACTTTGGCATAGCTTCCACGCCCAATAACTCTGATTAAATCAAAGTCCTGTAGCCCAAGCCCCTGAGAAATCTTAATTCCATCCATTCCATCAATGACTGGTTTGATATCCTGTATTAAAAAAACAAACAAACAAGTAGTTAACAGTTAAAGTAACTTCTCTTTCTAGCATCTACAACAGCCAAAAGGTCTTTAACCTCTGGACAGAACTCACTGAGTTTACATGCTGTTGCCACTGTCACACCAATATGAATGGCTGATAGTAACTTACTTAGAAATGCTTTGCTGCTATTTGTTTTGTTCTTGCTCTAGGTTGTTCAGTGAATCATATAAGTATGCCTTCTGTTTTCCAGAAGGGGATTGCTTTTAGAAGTGACATTTTAGTCATTCTTAAACTTTAGGCTATGTAGAATTATACACAGCACTGAGCAAAGACCATCTTTTCTATTCTGAAATGTGAGAATTGGCAGAAAATATTCTACCATGAAGAATGCTGTTTCTAAATGCATTATGTACAGTAAAATCAAAAATTGATCTTCACTATTAGCTGGAATTGCATGATATGAGACTAAAGATTAAGTAGTTAAAGATTCACATACAAAACACACTTTGACTTCTCAAATTTCACCAGGATGCACAATGCTTTGACATACTTCCATGGCCTATTTTTATCTGACCCCATGCTACAGTACGTGTAGACAGATCAGTGTTCTGCTGAACCAAGTATTTATATAAAGAACCTTGATCTAGGATTGACTGCTATTAGAAGAGGTTGCTGTGAGCTTAAAGATTCTATTTAACAAAGCTACCACAGTACCACATCCTCTTTGCAGGACACCTTCAATTATTTTAGTAAAGCTCAGAAGAAAGATGGGAAAGTCAGATCAATGTAATTCAAAAGAGCATCTATCAAAATTTAAATACAGAGTACCTGAGCACTACCGTGGCAGAAACAAGTAACTTCAGATAGCAACAACAATTCTCTGATGTGATTTAAGTTTATAGCTTGGCATCTCTGAATTTGAGACAAATCCTAATGGCACATGATGGAAAATAAGGCAGCCACTTACCCAAGAGCAAGAACTACTCAAGTGTAAGTTAATAGTAGTGACAAGTATTGTAGTGGAGGTAGAAAAGGAAGGTACAGGTTTGTTTAGAAGCAGGACAAAAAACCCACTGCTAGCATTCTGTAAAATGCATTTAATTCAAACATGCCAGAAGCATTTTTAAAAAGCAGCTTCTTGAAGTCCTTTAGAATTCAACTGCTTTAAGGGAATAACGTTCTTAGGATGAAGAGACCATGACAGAGCCTCTACAAAAGCTGGAAAAAAAATAGCTTAAGTAGATATTATTTTACTTGTATTTCCACAGGAGCACTGTGTAAATTGTTAGCTATCCAGAAAGCTGGATAGGTAATGTACTGCCAGATTGAACCAACACTCTTAATGTTAGCCTGCAGAGGTAGCCCTAGGGTGAGAAGGGGTGTGCATCCATTAGAGAGGGCAGACGACAATGTCAAAGCCACCACATGCTGTAAGAACCTACACAGCCAACCAGTCTGCTCATCACTATTGTTTCAGCATGAATGCAGGGAATGAATGCATCTCTCTCACATCATGACTCAGGTGACAAGAGCTTTATATAGAAGAAATCAGAAAAATCCAACAAAATTCTTTAAAACTTATTTTCAGAAAGAATATTCAGACCTCTTATTTAAGTGGAAGCAGAAAAAAAACCAACACAAATATAATTAGCTATTTCATAAAAGGTATTTGATTAAGAGTGTGCAAAAGTGAATTAGAAAAGTAATTTTACAACATACCTCAGAGTCATCTTTAATGCCATCATGCTTCCGACTTGAGGGAATGTAAGGAACTGGAAATTACGTCAAAGAGAAGTAGAGTGATTAAAGCCTTACTAGAAATAATTCAAAAATTGATAAATGGTAGGATAATTTAGTAGCTTAGGGTTAGCAGTTCACTATAAATACTGTGGGATGGTCGATCACATTTTCCCCACTCTATTCTTGTAATCATGACAGGAGTTCCTAACCAAGGGCACTGCAGAAATAACCAACTCTGAGACAGTCAGAAACTTATCAGTGACTCATTTGGAAAAGGAGAAGTAGGTAGGATAAGTGGGCTACAAACTTGCTAGTAGGAAGAGAACTTTACCTAGAGAGCTTACTTAACTCTTCAGTACTGAACACAAAAAATGCAACCTCTAATAACAAGGTTAAAGATCTCATCCTCTGAAGGATATCAGCGGAGGCAAAGTTAGCAACAGATTTCCAGATCACTCTACTGTAACTATACTACAAACAAGGAAGAACAGGAATTCCATCTTGACAGAATACTCACTGCCATCGTTTTCTTCTGAAGGAAGGTCAACTTCATCATTTTTATCATCTAACTGAGGTTCCTGGGAAGGCATGACCGAATCCTTCAAAGATACACAAATCGTACAGAAAAACATCAGCTCACGTAGCCCCTCTTAGGCCACAATGTCTTGCCACAACTGCAACAAAGAACCTTACATTTGTAGCTTTAAGAAAAAATAAAAGGATTTCATAGGAGGTATTCAGAATATTAGTACTTTGCAACTGTTCTAACTACAACTGATGCCTAGTTATCGCCTAGAAGTGGAATAAGTGAAATGCAAAGTTTAAACTGATCCTTTTTAAGTCCTCTGAGTGTTTTACATGAAACTGCAACAATGTCCAAATGATATTACACACACAATTTAGAGCAGTGGCATATCCCTTCACTCATTATGCAGAGGTATTGAATGATTTGATAAATATCACAATACCAAGTAACATTATATTATGTTTGGACACTGGTCTCATCCACGGCTCATTATGAGCCACAAAGGACGACTCCAGTATGTACAGTGACATGTATAAATAAACTGCAAGTGATCCAATAATGCCAAGGTAAGTTGTATCTAACACCAGTGAGAAAAAAAATAATGGTTTAACCTTGTAGGAAGCTAAAAAGATGTAAAAACAAGTAAAACACTGGTGAAAATCTGTGATGAGCATATGGAATGGCTGAAGTTTAGGGACACAGATAAACATTTAAAACCTGGGAAGGAAAGTAAAGATGCCACTAGAAAAGGAAAAAGTCTCGGAGAAACAGATGGCAAAACTCATCAGAGAGGTGCCAGTAAGTTCTAACCAAGTGTCTTAGCTCCTAAAACATTCCCATAGACTCCAAGAAACAAACACTAAGGCTGCCAGCAACAACTCCTGACCTATCTGTAAAATGAAATACTGTCCACAGGAGAAGTCAAAAATCAAGCTCTCACACACACAGTCACATCTCAAGTTTTCTTTTTGTCTTTACTGCTCACAATCTAAAGCCTTATCCTCCATAAACATTTTGGAAACTGAAAATCAATTACCACCAAGTGTTATAAACCTACCAGTGTTCAATCACCTAGGATGCACATCTAGAATTAGCAGAACAGGGCACAGTAGGACAACTTAGTTTTAGACAATACAAACTTACCATATGCCTTTTGCAGGTCAGTGGAACAAGTATATGACAACGTTTATGGACCAGCAATTTGCAGTTGATACACTTGTAGCCTTGCTTGCTGAGACCCCATATCCTTTCGCTGCACTGGCCACAGTATGCTCTCTAAAAGGCAGAATGCATATTATCAATTTCCATTATCAGTTCCCTTCTGTAGGCTGCTAGCGAGCCAGCAGAAAGAGCTCACCCCACAAGGTCCCACCGTATCTACTTCCTAACAGATGTTCAATAATAGTTTTTAAAATACCCAGGATTTCACTAATATCTGAAGGTTATATTTCCATATTAACATTCAGCTATGTGCACTTTTTTTTTAAACTGGATGCTAAGAAAAAAAAGTGTCTCAAGCACATGGACACATCACAGCCTAACATCAGCAGATCATCCTTAGACAGCAAGTATATTTTGAACTTCAGGTACCAGAAGAAGTTACCCAAACAAAACTCAACTTGTGCCACGTGCAAAGAAAATAAAAAGCATCCTAACTGGCAAAAAAAAAATGTTACAGGACTCCACAAATCAAAACATGAGGACTGTTCTACATCTGCATCTACATTCTTCCAAGGCAGAACATAAGTAGAAACTTAACAATTAAGAATCTTATCCATCAAGTCTGATTTTAAAACCTCTCTGTGTTGCATTATTTAGTATCTGAAATATATTACCTTTTTTCTTCATGTCTGGAAATGGCATCTGAATAAATTACATCAAAATGAGGACAGAGTAGTAAGTCAGACATTCTGCTGACTTTAACAAGGCACCTCTTTAAATAGTTTTTCCACTGTATGTGTGCTGTGGTCATTTTATACACTTCACCCAAACTGCCAAATACCAAATAGATCCTTTTAATGCCAAGAAGTCTCCTAGCCTCAGTTATCTCCCTATATACAGTAGGGCACAGGTTGCCAAACAGTGACTTGCATGCAATCTGCTATCTGCAGACTTTCTCCTGTGATTAATGTAAGAGGGTAAGGGCACTGCCCACCATGCTGCAAGCAGGCTCAGGCAGCCCTGCACTCCTTCCCCATTTCAGGCTTTGAACTCCACAACTGTCCCAAAGCCACAGAACAGTGCAAGTCTGTTCCTCCCAGCAAACTGCAGTTAGTGTGGTTATTCAGATCCTCAGACTAATGAATCATACATGGTGCCCTGCCCAAAAGCATTCAACTACTACGAATCCTTTCCAGTAGTGTAATAATCAGAGACAACGTGCTTTTTTAAAAAAAGCTCTTTTCTATATGGCCTCTCATGTTTTAAGCTTCATTTTCTACAGCTATTTATTTCATTCCATTTAGCTATGTAGCTACTCCTTGACTGGGAGATATCCAAGCTACGCTGTCCAGAGGAAAACAAACAAGAGAAAGTGCCAGGCAGTAAGCTTTGGACATCTGTAGCTGCTTCTTCCAAAAATCCTGCTCCACGAGACTACTTCCAGTACTCCAGTATGGGTTTGGCAGCAGGAATATCAAAGGAAAAATAAAACGTCCTAGACCCTGGCAACAGCATACAAGAAAAATCTCATTTACTTTGGTTAGATGCAGGCAAACAGGAGGAAAAAAAAAGACAAAAGGGCAACTGTCAGATTCTGTGAATAATACAAGCATCTCTCATCCTGTCCAGAATGTACATAACCATAGAAATAACAGTGGGCTTTCACATCACATTCAACAGGATTACAATCACCAAGTTATAGTCTGATCACTTAGATGCTCCGCCTTAAGAAGATTTAATTTCTGTAGGAACAGTTGTAACAAAGTCATTAGGATTGTTGGCATATAAGTATGCTAATGAAGTTTCCAATTCAAGTGTTTATTCATCATTAGCTCAATTTCTGTAGAAGTTCATTATTTATATCAGTAACAGAGAATCATTAACATGGCATGTATGCATCCACAGTGCTTCTAAGTGTTCTAACTGGGCACCAAATGAACATCTGAGTAAAATTTATGGAATATTTCATACCATGAATTACAAAATTAAAGACAGCACAGCACATTACACAAATGCTTGTTATCATTTAGATAAATAACCTATATTTTCACACAGCCACTGATAAAATAACTACTTTGAAAGGGCTTTTCCTGCTTTTCAAATGCAGCTTCAGGGTAGGGAACATTAAGGAAAAAAACAAACTATCCAGGCAGTAGTACAGATTTCATAGGAGATAAGAGCACTGCTGAAAAAGACAGTTAACTCACCTCACTGTACTGTTTTGTATCCAGTTCCCCAAAGCGTACATGACATTTGTATGTGCTGCAATACTTTGACATAATGGGATAAAAGTCAAGGAGGAGCCTCACCCTTAAAGCTACATCCACTTGCTCATGTGGATTAAGTCAGATTCTTAATGCAGTTGTATTCTAGCTCAACAGAGATTCTTTCCTCTTAATTAGATTACGTAATGCCACCAATTCAAAACAGTTTGAAGTAACATCAAGAGCTGTAATAGCTAAAAATAACAATATATACTGAAGGTAAAAGATCACACAGCAATCAAGCAGCTTAATCACTGCATGGAAAGGAGAAACACCCCTCTAAGCCCATGAGTTTAAATATAACAAAAACTGTTTTTTGGAGACTTTAGAATAACTGCCACCAATCGGAATCAAAGTCTGAGCCTTCCCATTTTTCTGACCTGAATAACGCTGCGCAGACTGAAAAGCCACATCAATAAGCATCTTGCTTCTCCTTTTATTTTTTCCACCACTCAAATACAGAGAGCACGGACTGAGAAAACAATTAGCACAGAACATTAGCAAAACCCTACATTTTATACAACAGTACTCACTCTGTTAAAACGTTTGGCTTGAAACAAATGCCCATTCACTCGGTACAGCTTCCTCCATCTTCTGGCTCCACGGCGGTAGATTGATTCTAAGAAAGAAATTAAGAAGGTGTAAAGCAGCAGCATGGTTGCACAGCAATAGCAGACACACTATGGTAAGCAAGTTGTGACTTAAAACAATCCTGCTTTTCTAAATAGCAACGCACAGCTAAGATCACTGCGGATTTTTTTTTAAGGCAGCCTTAAATGACAGCTCCTGCAGGATGTGCTCTCACACTGCCTCTCCCTTTTTTCCATGCCTGTCTCTTTTTCTTCACATGATCCTGATCCTGTTACGGTTTCCTGCCTGCACGCTGTTCAAGCTCAGGTGAGGAGGAAGGACAGCAGCAGTTAAAGAAACAGCTTCCTCCAGGAAAACTGCCATGTCAATCCCACCACGTCAACCTCATGCACACACGTGAGGATGCCTGCTGCTAAAAATACTGCACAGTTAAAGAGTTAAAGATGTTACAAATCTGCAGAACTGCATTATTTGACCTCAATTTTATAATGGTTAGTAAATGCTATCCAAAGTCATTTATTCCATTATGGAAACAGTTCAAGTGCAGGTCTGCAATTATGTGTAATACAGTCTAAACATGACAACAATAAATAATTTAACTGCTTAAGACAAAGTCATGCAAAATAGCACGGAGCACCTACTCCAAATCCACTTTGTTGTCACTTTCCACATACACACGTGCAGTGTTGGCCTGGCTCATTAGAGAAACTAAATACCAAGTGTTGGAAGTGTTGAAAAATGCATTGTGCAACACTAGTCCTGCTGAGAGCTGCTCACAGCTGCACGGTGACACACACATCCTGCAACGTGAGCAGCACCAGGCTGCCCAGAGCAGGGGCACCAGCAGGTCCTGGCAGGGAAACACATGGGGAAGAGATGGGCTGTGGAGCTGATAGGAACTTCAGCAGCCACATGAAAACTGGCAATGCAGTCCTGCTAACAAAACAGAAAGGGAGACTTACCTAGCATGATTCTAATTGCTGAATAATTTGTCTTAATCACACTCAAGAGATTCAAATATATGAGTTTGTGGTTTGCTGTCATGTGTACAGTTAAAAACCTATTTTTTGACAGTGAAGCACATTAACATCATCTTAAACATTTCAAGGAAACACAGCTTTCACTGTTAATAGTGCCACACAGCTTCCAAAGAAAAACGAGAAGCTAAAATAGTTCCTAGATAGCATTACTTTAAAAATCATCTTCAGTAACACGAGTAACATTTTCCAAATCAAAGCTCTAAGCCTCTTTAAACACACTATTTATATTAGCTATAATGCAACTTAAAGTAACTGGCACCTCGTACAGAATATATTCTGCCCACTTCACACATGAAACATTAGCAAGTAAAACAGCCCCATAGGAAATACAGAACCAAACAGCTTCAGAAGTATAAATAGTCCCATTGAGAAGGTAACGATAAGATGCATGCCTTTATGAGACCTCACAAATGGCAACGTGTGCTATTTTTTATCTAGGTACGCTGCCAGAACCAATGACAACTTCAGATAACGTTCAGAACCACAGAAAACCCAATAGCACAGTTGCAGGTTTTGCTATCAAGGTAAAATCATCTTTAGTTCCCTTTACTCAAAACAAATTCAGTAATGCTTTGTGAAAAGCTACTTACCCTCCATAATTAGGTACATATCTTCCTGATACAACTGTGAAATATACCATACACAAACATCAGTCTAAAACTGTCCCACCATTTGTAATGACTTTTCACCAAGAAGAAAAAAAAACTTCAAAAGATTTTCTCCAGGATAGCTAATGGATTCATTAGACAAAGCACCATATGGAGACAACCTCATGCATCTGTGTTCTGAGCAGCAGCTTATCACCAACACGAGGAATAGTAAGTGACGGGTACGGTAACGAGCAGCTCATGTTGATGAAGTCTGTAAATAAAGGAGCAAGTCACTTCCCTAATTGATGATAAACATTAATATCAAAGTCAGGATTTCATACTATAATCTTAGAGGGCAACAGTCTAACAAAAGCTGAACTTAATACAGCTTAAATTAAGAAGTACAATCCCATCCCAATTCATTGGGATGACAACCACTGATTCAGTCTGGGATCAAATTCCTATTCCCTGTCTGGAACACACCAAACTCATATACTTCCAAGACTGGATCTTTGGAAAAAAAAAGAGACCATTTTTTCCAAGTTCAGATTAAAAGAGAAATAAAAATTCTTAACCTGAATGCCTACCACATTACCCAGCTGCCTCCACAGAGAAAACAGAGTAAAACAACTGTCACTGTTGAGCAGTTCTTCCCTCTGCAATCAAGCTCTACAACTGCAGCACTAACAGGAATGCCTGTAAACATATTTAATAGCTGCTTCTGTTGTTGTTTTTCCTCACCAAAAACACTGTCTACATTTTCTTAAAGTTCATAGGAAAAAAAAAATGAAAAACTTGAAACGATTTAAGTTGTGGATATGAATGGCTGAGTGATTTGAGAAGTCTGTTGTTCTTCGCTCTAAATTAACTCATTTACAGCTGATGCTTCCCCATTCAAGAGTGGTCCCCAGAACTTACCAGAAACTGCTTTTAAACAATGAAACTTGGAAAAGCAGAGAAACGGAAGAAAATGGAATTTTTTCAGATGACAATACACTTTCCCAGTACTAGAGGATAAAAGGAATTGAAAAGACAGGCCCAGCC
Organism: Cyrtonyx montezumae; assembly: GCF_038088225.1. Taxonomy (NCBI): domain Eukaryota; kingdom Metazoa; phylum Chordata; class Aves; order Galliformes; family Odontophoridae; genus Cyrtonyx; species Cyrtonyx montezumae. The sequence goes on from NW_027071948.1 coordinate 1,718,220, forward strand.
TCTCCCCAGGCCTCAAGTATACTATTTTCCCCATCCAAAGCAGTTTGACAAAGCTTGTACTTTTCCAGAATATAAGAGAATTCATCTGTTGTCTGAAGAGTGTGCCTTGCACCAACAAATGGCAATAGGAGAGCCACAAACATTTTATTTTCTCTGCATTCAGATTTTATAAATGCTTTTTATGAGTCCAAAATCTGCTTTTATGCAAACTATAATGAAATCTTTTACCATAATAAGCACAGAGATCATTTGCTACCACTGCAAATCACTTCTCAGAGATTAATGCAAGTTGTTTACAGGCCAATTACATGGCCTGCCAGCTGGACACTATGAGAATGCCCACTTTTTGTTTTGTTCTTTTAATGTTTCACTGAACAGACAAGTGAGCATTCTCTCAGAAATTATAACCACGAAATGGATACTGCTATTTCAGATGGATGCTCAATTAGAGAGATAGTTACATATAAAGATAAATTTTGTGAAAGCAAACCCTAAATGACTTGGGATAGTATGTTGCTTCACATCTCTGCTACTTACTATTTCACTAATAGTTGCACTGAAACAATAAAACTGCTTTCTAAAGCACGTAACAGACGTGCATTGTATGGTGTGTTAATAGGCCTTTCTTTTTATTACCACTAAGCTGCCATGTACAATGGACATTCTTTTTCAGAAGTTGTGAGGAGTCTAAGTATGAAGCATTTCCAATTCAAGAAACTGCAAGCAGTTATTGAAATGGACAGAAGACATCATTTATTTTATTTAAAACTAAATAGTATTTGGGAAACAACAGTACCTCAGCTTTTCCTCTCCTTTCAGACAGCAACTTCAAAGGACTCAGCTGATGCCCATTTCAGGATTGTTAGCCTCCATGCATACTGTTTTCTCAAGCATGATCTCTTGGTTGCCCATGCTCACGTTCTCCTGTTAAAGCAGCTGAAGTAGGACTTAACAGAACACTGGCATCCAATAGAAACAGCTAACACCTCATCCTGAAAAAGCTGCACTGCTGTTGCATGCCTCTTTAGTTCAACCACACCCATTAATGCCTTACACATGCTCTTGGTCTGAATCTTTAAAAGCTCATCTGAATGATCATTGGAAAATCAGGACCATCCCATCATTAAAATCACAGCTGGTACTGAAAATATCCCAACATTAGGAAAAAAATAGAATATTAGAAACAAGAAATAAAATGCTCAAACAATACTTAAGCTCCCTTCAGAAGTTCACTTTACTTGTGACCAACACATGGACTGATCAATCAAAAATGCTGTGGATGAGGCCTGAGAAGCACCTCAGAGAAACACCTTGAGTGGAAGATACTGATGCACACTAGCAGCAGAACCACCAGGATAGCTGCTTCACCTATCAACAAACAGGAGGTGCCTAAGGAGCCAACTTTAATACACTGACAAAGTTGCCAAACGGATAATTCAGAGAAGAGTAGGTTTCTCCCAATCACTGTTAGAGAAGTTACAGCAAGTTCAGTGGCTAACCTACTTCCATACTAAATTCTAGAAGAACTGTGAAGTCACCATAGAATTTGAATACAATTCTCTTTTTTACCAGCCAACCACTATGAAGCCTCCTCCTGGTGCCCATCAGATTGCTTGGCTCGCATTCAAGTCATAAGTGTCCACACTTATTTGATTTAGTCATCACTGAAAATGCATAATTAGTAAAAAAAACCCCACCAGCTATTCATATTGAATTTAACTTTTATTTTGAACTCATAAGGCTTGCACAAGGAGGCCTCCACAATGCCCTTGAAACAATGACTTGATTCCTACAGTCTCAGCATTAAGACACTTTCTGAGTCAGGCTGCTTACCTTCACAGCATGATCCCATTACTTCAGCTTATGATCCGTTCTAAAAACAGTTCTATTTCCCTTCCAAATGTTTACAGTATCCCAGCATTAAAAGAAAAGCAGAAATTCAGTTCTGATGTTACTTCATAAAGGTGTATTTACCTTCTCTAATATATCAGACTCTTAAGTGCACTTCTCTGAATTCCTTCCAATTTAATCTGCTAATACTATACTCAGAGATGTGTACAAGATCTCAGTACAACAGGATATTATTGCCTTGCAGCAGGACTTACACTCCAGATCTATCACTTTCTAGTCTGACAGACTGAACACATTTGTATTTCAGAGCACCTTACTCTGATTTGTATTAGGAAGAAAGGAAGCTGAAATGAGAGTGGACAAAATTATCACATCAGAAGTTGAGATGTTCCAGTCGTGCTTGATTTTCATTGTCCCACATTCTCCAATTTGTACTTGCATCCCTTCTAAGCTCCCTCATACAGTACACAGATAAAACAGATGTATGTTTCACAAGAATAACATAAAAACTCACGTTAGCAGCATTAGAGTATCACTAATCTTATTATCATTACTTAGTAATAGTAGCTAAATAAAAACCAAACAGTTTCAGAAGTTAATCACTGGACCTTTCATATTTTGAATTAAGTGAGTACACATTAACAGCTAACTGAATCAGTCTTCCAGCTTAGCTTCCATTATTTTATAATGCAGAGGACTGCCTTTACCCTAGAAAGCAACCTTCCATCCCAGAGCTCCTCATCCTTACAGAGAAAGAGGTGTGTATGATGGCCTTATGTACCTGCCTGCTCCTCTGCTCTGTTAACAGAAAGCTGGTGTTTAACACGCCAAAGAAAGCACGTTAAAATCTTTCAAATTAATGATGACATTCATCTTTCTGCTTTTGGAAGGATGCACTCCATTCATCCCACAAAGGAAAGAAATGTAACTGCAACAGATGGGCAAAGTTTACATGCTGCTTCCCACCAAAACCCCTTTTTGATCTCTACGGTGCTCTCCACTATCTCCATACTGAGAGAACTGCTAAGTAAAGCCATATTAAGACAGTTGTTAACAATTCTTGAGTAACATTGAGATAACTCATAGCCCTACTTTTATCAACATCAATTGCACCTTGAAATTGATGTAACAGGTCCAATCCCTAACCTACTGTTTTATACTCTGAATGTTATCATTGCCTGAGTTCTTCCTTTCTTTACAGTCCCTATGGGTAAGAATGGCTCTTTTATCAGAGTTGAGAAACTGAAAAATAAGGAATCCTGCACTAGTCACAGGGGATCTGTACCTGCTTTACTTCAGAAAGAAAGAGATAACCTGAATTATGGAGGAGTGAGTACGTTATTATAGAAATAAAGGACTATATTAAGCCCAAGGTTTTGCTTTCAAATATCTTCTGGTTTCCCTTTAAGTATATCCCCAGCTAATTAACAAAGGACAAATGCCTACAAGAGAACTGGTAACACAGCTTCAGAACTACAGGTAAGGTGCTTTCTAGTCAACATACAGCATCCTGATTTTTCATTTTTCACTATCCATTTTTCATCATCTTCCCCCTGTGGTTTAAAGACTGAACTGCACAGTCTGCTCAGTACTTAACTCTTGCACTGACAGCGATTATTAGGATTTTCACATGCCCTTTCTGAAATCCACCCTTCCAGCATGCCCAGAAGTAGCTGCTTTCCTTAAGTACTGCAGAAGATCTATGTGCCACACAGACCTGAACTGACAGCAAGTCTTCAGTGGCAAACCAACAACTATCTGTACTTACTCATAAAAAGCTTCACTTCTGGAATGCTCCCCATTTCCAGTAAGCTGAAACTGCCCCTCACAGAATCTGGTTATCCATCCAACCACTCGGAATTCCCACAGATAAGCACATTCAGCTGCCCTGCCAGCCTCTGCAGGTACTTATGGCCCAGAGTACCTGAGAACTATGACAAACAGTCCCAAATACAGTACCATTAACACTGAACATGTCATTTCAGAGATTACACAAAATGGTTCTTTCAAGCCACTGGAACAGAACGGCCTAACAGAGCTTGACAGTTTCACCCACACCCACCAATCCCAGCTATGTGCCTTACCTTCCAGCCACTGCAGTTACCCCATGTGCCTGTGGATCTAAGGCAGAGTGCCCACCTTAAGGGAATAAGTATATAGATGAAGAATGAGCAGTGACTGGGGCGTGGAGCCAGGCAGCACATCTCAGGCAACTCTCCTGAAACTGCACAACATCTTTCCTATCTGAGCAAACTATAATCTGAGCAATAACTAGCAGAGAGGGGAAGAAACAAAAGGTATTTGTTATGACACCTTAAAAACGAGCTCACATATTCCTTAGTCTAAGGAATTTAAATTTACACTTTATTACTTGGCATACAAACATCTAAGATATCCAATATTTTTAAAGTCAGGGAAGATATCAAAAACCACGAGCTGATGCATGCTTTATAATTTCTTACTTCCATATCCCAAAAGGAGGCCTAGCACTTTTTTCACTACTGGGTGCTTCATTACTAAGAAAAATGCTGGAATCTGGAAAAATGTACCAGAAATGTTATGTGATTCCAAGCAAATCAGACATCTAGCTAGAACTCTGTGTCAGGGACTTACCCTGCCTCGTGACCGGTACGTATGTATTTCAGGCACGACACATGAAAAAAAAATCAAGCAGTACACAGAGAACAGAGGCAGAGATTTCAGGTATTCTTGAGAAACTATGACACAGCTATTTTTGATTCCTAAGGAACAATATATCCTACATTAAAAATAGTACAAAACCCTCCTCTGTCAGCTCAATTACTGAAAACCAGGAGGGGGCTACAAGCAGTTTCCAAATTGACTAATTACCCAGTGCAATCCAAGCTATGTCTTCAGAATACTCTCTGTGGTCGCTATAGTTCCTTTCTTCATTGGGGAATGAAATTGGTTCACGTGCTCTGAATAATCTAATCCCTGCTGCCAATACAGTAACAAACGAAGGGGGAAAACCTGCCTTACAAACTAGAAAAATATTTACAGGCCACGTTACTCTAGCAGGAAGCTTTGGGGAACGTTTTGTAGTATTAGACAGAATATAAAGCAAATAAACCCACCAAATATCCTGACCTAAAATAACTCAAGACAATAACTAGGTTAGTGCAATACCTTTTCTCAACCTCATGATGAAATTTTAAGAAAGGTAGCACGGGCAAAAATGAAGCTGAAATACCTAATGCTAAAACAGCATGCAGATAAACAAAGAGCATAACAGGCATTCACAACACTGCAAAAAAAGGAAAGGCCAGCAAAAATCAGACAGAAGCACCAGATAATAACAATGCTAGGCTACTGCCATACTAATGCCATAAGTATTTGCACATTAAAACATTTGTTCTGTTTCATAAAAAGACGTAAAGGTTCTTTACTCTGCATTCTTCTAATGAAATCAACAGCAAAACAATCCTAACATTTGTTAACACCAGTTACTCAAACTAGATGCCTTTTTAACATTAAATACACATCAATTTACTTAGATGTAAGAATACAGAGGTGTGCCAGCAGTTTATTCTGATAACATTACAGACTAACTAAACCCTAATTCAGAACAAATATTTCAATTAAGCAATCCATCTAATACAATTCACTGCATACAATCCAACAAAACGACTGTAAAACACAATGCTCCTAAAAACATTCATCTTTAAATCAGCAATATTTAAAATAAACAGGCCCTGATCACATACCGTCAGGGTTTTTCGGATACATCTCTCACTAATCTCCCTCAGCAGCAGCAGCATCACTCACTCTTCTGTCCTTTTCCTCCTAAAATACGTCCCCTGAGAAAGAGTCTTCTCACCACGATTTTATCAGCGTTCCTGAGGTCTCTCCACCACATCCCTGCGCTCGAGAGGCAGCAGAAATCTCTGCATTTCTAACAATCTATGGCTGCAAAGGAGGCTGGTAGGCAAAGCAACTATATCATAACCAAAACGCTGACTTCTATTATCTACTGCACCACACATACACACACACACTGCATCAATGGCCTCAATTCATAACAGCAATCACAATGACACGTAAAATCTATATAAAAGGCATGCATTACTCACTGGGTTTTATTCTTTAGCTTCTTCAGCATGTGATTCTTTATGCTCTACAATGCAGTAGGTATGAAATGAAACATTTTCCCTTTATTCCACTGATGCCGCTGTTTGAATACCATTAGACACCAAGGACAATAGGCAGGATCAGCTCGGACATTAAGAGCAAATATTTAATGGAAGACTGGTTCCCCTCGCCTCTCCCTTTCACATCCCTGCCTCATGTATCCAGGCACGGGTGGTACTGGCTCCCTTGGGAGGCTGTAGCTAGCAGCTGAGGCACAGACTAAAACATGGCATGGATGTCAAGGAGCTGATGTCACAAAAACAAGTATTTCTCTGATAAAACCAGCGATGCTGTTAGGGAAGTCTGACAAATCAATAGAAATTGTTCTGCTAAACGTGCTTTGTTCTACAACGTGCTGCAGCACCAAGAGGAATACATCAGATCAAGATCTGTTGGTATAAACAAGCTGAGACTACAATAATTAGCAGAACTGCCAATCAGGCACCGCGCGTGCATCAGGACATCAGGATGGCCCTCACAAACACAGACAAGAAAGAGAGACACATTTCAGAAACAGCCCTGTTTAATATCCATTCCGAAATAACAGCTCATTTATACTTCACAAGTATTTTTAAACACAGCAGACAGGCCTAAAAGTGTCCCATTTTTGCCAGGAAACGTCAGGACCAAGGACTGAGGCTCAGGCAGCAGCCGGGAACGCCCCTGAGCCACATCCAGGGCCGTGCAGGGCTGCAGGCACTGCAGGAGCTCTGCCACCCCACCCACCACCAGCACTGCCATTCCCAGCCCAGCATGCACTGGCTGAAGGTAGAAGGTGCTGCTTCTATGGCAGCAGCTGTGCGTTTACAGGAGGAGCTAAGTCTAGCAGGGGGGAAAACAATTCAGGAGCAAAAGAAACAGTAATTACGTATATCCAACTCTAAAGGATCTGCAGTTAATTCCACATTGCAGACAGCACCACCACAATGTAAGGGAGCTTCCCCAAGCACAGAAACAACTTCTCTGACACCACGTGACTGAAATTTCAATGGTATTTGCATTCCTTATTTTATTAATGGATTACATGCATTTATTTCAAGCATTACTGGCTTGGCACAATCTCAAAGTCACATCAATTTCACAAAGTTTCTGGACAGCTAATTTTATTACTAGGTTTCAACATAAACACGAAATACTCAGTACATATTTCTGCACTCTTACTCCAAAAGACTGTTCTGAAGCAACTGGAAGGAAGAGTGCAGCTCCACAGGAACTCACCACTCAACATCTGCAATTCAGAAGATCACATGCAACCAGATGCAGTTACTCATAACCTAATGCCATCAGGTTTGAATAATGTATTGCAAACAAAATGATTCAGCAGCTCAGTATTCCTCCTTAAAAGTTTTATTCCAAATTATCTGCAGTTCTGTAACAAAGTACATACTTACAGTCCACGAATTTAAGTAGAAGTCCATTCTGGACAGTGACTAATTAATGATTTAGTTACCCCTGGAAACACCTTGAGGCAAACTTAGAAGCTCCTTCAATAGAGTAAGCAGGATCATCCGGAAAGGGATTTGTTACAGGTGTTAACAGTACAACAAAGCCAATACAGCAACAACTTGAAACACACTGTACATTTCTAAGCAAGGACACTATTTGAGCCCCCTTAACTTCCCACTTTCCATCAAGCATAGTGCAAAAAGCTGAGCAAAGTCATAGTTTTTAATCAGGTATTTTTTCCTATGTGTATTTCTGGGGCATGAGAAGTACTGCTGAGACAATCTACTTCCCTTGCCTGGCCTTTAAACAAACAAATCATCCAAACCAGTAGCATTTCCATACAGCCCAAGAGCAAAGCAGATCTTTGCTGTACATGTGTAACTAATAAGCAATAATGCTGGATGTGTTAGCGTACTGTAAATTAGCACCAGCACAGCTTAACAGCTCTGTTGTAAAAACAGTTTGAAAATATTTCAACCAGGCCACAATAACAGATTTCCATGTAGGTCCCATGGACGCAAGGAAGCAACAGGCTCTGGATTCATCCCTTAACTGAGAAATCTGACTACCAATCAGTTATCAACTACATCCTACAAAACAGCCATATTAAACAAAGGTTCAACCTGACCTGCAAAACCCTATGGGTGGAACATCCAGGTCACCTACCCATGCTAATCAATGCTCCTGTGGCTCATCGGATGCCTTGCCATAATTAAAACATCTACAAATCAGTAGCAAACACCTTTCCTCAGAAATATCCACATCTCTAATAAGAAGATTAAATCATGACAAACTGAATTATGCTGCATCATCTGCACAAAGATCTCTCCTGTCAGCTTACTCTTTTTGACAGCATAGTGGGTTTTTTTCTTCCACTCTTAGCCATGGAGGTCAAAAAAGGGGTTCAAGGTTTGTCTTCCCATGCACATCTGACACTTTTCCAGGTCAGAGTCCAAGATTTAATGCTCCTAGGTCCCAGAATAAAGCAGCATTCCCTTCTTTTAACTCATGCTGAGAACACAATTAAGCCTACAGAATTAGGACCACTCCTTCCAGAATGATCATGAAGCTAAGTCTGAAAATATTTTCCTGTATTTTCAACCTGTTACTCTAAATTGGAAAGTGACAGCATGGTTAAACCTACACATTTTTGACACAGAGTAAAATATAACTGCACAGTCCTCACTTAAAATTTAAGTCATGGGCAACAAGTATGGAAATTAAGACATTCACTTGCACATTCAGCAGAATTTTATTATGAGATGAAACAAAAGGGACTGGTTACCCTATTTTTTTTTGGTCAAAACTTAGCTCAATGGTTTTCTATTAGTTGTGCTTAACAGCTACAGCACAGAAGAAACAATGCACAAAAACTCAAGATATATGAAAACAGGGTATTAAATACCTTCACAAATGCTTGCCTGGTCAACCTAAAGATCACTGATTTTTCTTTCTTTAAACTTGAAATGTCAAGAAAATGCTTTTTTATCAATTTCTATTCAGCGTAGAGAACAGTCTTATTTTCTCTAATTGACTTAATGAGTATAACAGATATTGTATTGCACTTTTACTTTTTCTACTAGATAATAATCTGCAATAATCATCTACTCAGAACATGAAATTGCCTGCTTTTTACATTCAACCTTTAATCCACCGTGGTTTAAATGTACAAGCTCACACTATGTAATATCTTCATATTTATTCCATCTTGTGCCATCTAAATTTCGGTAAAAGCTCTCAGAACTACATTAGCATTACTTCTCTAACTAGAAATATTATTCACAGCCATTGAGCACAGCACTGCAGATTTTAGCTGGTCCATCAGTGCAGATCCTGGTCAGCTGTGTAAACTGCATCTCCCAGGATGCATTACTCACCTCCTCTTTGTATCATCCAAATGCAAAATAGCAAAGGTCCTCCAACCCTTCAGAAGGCTTTTACTCATGGTGACTACCATCTGTTAACTCCTGTCACTCATTTTTCACATTCCTTTCCTCAGCATTTACAAAGATATGAACTAAAACTGATATATTCCCTCCATAATTAACAGTGACTGTACAGCCACTTAATCATCCACCCCTGTGCAGTTCAAGCTATTGAAATACAAGTAAACCACAAGAAGTATACCTCCTTCCTCTGGAGGCTTACCCATCCTTCAAAGGATTTTAATAACTCAATGAGATTTGTGCAAAAAATAAAAAAGTAAGAAATACTGCATTTCACTCTTAAGTACATCCATTTGTTTTCCTGAAAGTTAAGAAATAAAAAATACAAAAGCAAGGACCCCGTTCAAATCCTGACCTCTCTTCCTCACAGCAACTGGAAACTAGTATTAATCCTTAGAAACATTACAGTATCACTTATTGCTATGTTAAATACTGACCATATTAAACTGCACAAAACCATAGAACAAATATACATAGACATAAAAACAGCTTATGAAAAGCTTTCAATGTATTTCCTTCTCATATGACAGAAAATATACAAGCTAGAATTAGATAGCATTCTGGTACTCACTGTCTTCTCCTGGGCAAGGCATGCCAGGTTTCTCTGGAATACTTGGGAAAACTGGAAAAAACATAAGTTTTTAAGTGAAAAGTTTCTCAGTAGTACCATTACCTGATTCCTGAACACAATTACTCAAAACCAAAACTTTCTGAAAGCCATAAAGTAGTACTCCTTCATAATGCACAGTCACAACTACCACCCCTACTGCCCGGATTTACAGAGCTGGGGTTCAGAACTCAAAGCCCACTGCACTGTGCAGTTTTGGAATCCACAGCCAACAGAACTTCAGTCTTACAACACCAAAGCACAGGGTACCAGGCACACATGGAGGAACTGTACTTGACAGGCAAAAGTGGTTCCAATTTCACATCTCTGAAGCTGTTACGTTTATCAACAAGTACATACAAGGCCTCAAACTGTGTAATACTTGCCATGAATAATCAGCCCTTCCTCTCTGTTCTGACAATACAAACGGAAGGCTTCTTCCAACTCCATCTGAGATGAGATGGTACATGGGTCACCTGTGGAGAAAGGCAAGACATGGCAAATTTATAACTGAAATACCACGTAGGTTTTTTCAGCTAGTACCACCCCTGGACTGCTTTTCTGTCAGTAACTTGAAATTAATCAGGCACTTTGATCACATACAGAATGCAAGAACAATTTCTTTTCCTTCTATTTTCATCTAAACTAAGTAGACAGAAACACACGGTGCTAGTTGGCAAATGGAACAGCACAATTCAGTGAACAGATGTTTGAACATCTTAACACAAGGCTGAGAAAAAAAAAGCTCACTTCCTAGGACCCTGAAAATTTTGTCTTCTGCATCCACACACTTTATTAGTGCAGAATAAGCCTTTAAATACACTCAAAAAGGCAATAGCAATGTGTTAGCCTCAATTGTATACCAGAACAGCCTAATAATTAACTAAAAAAAAAGTGAACTAAATGGAGACAAGCATTACAGAACACTGAAGCCTCAGCTCAAGCCCTGCATCTTGCCCACACCTTATATAAAGAAAATAATTAGGAACACAAGCATTCACACCATTATAAGGAGCATATTTAGTGGATATAAAAACATCAAAATAAGCTTTACAAGAAGAAAAACTGTGGATGACAGTAATTAATCAAAAGCAAGTTAGTGACAAGTATGTGCAGAAAGCTTTCCTCCTCTGAAAATCTCCGTAACTTAACGCCCTCAACTGCACCCTCCAAGGAAAACCTCGACCCACAGACCAAGTAATACATGACTTATCTGCAACAGTAACACCAGCAAAAACCCACTCTCAACAAAACCTAGTCTTCCATGCCACCTGAATCTTCCTTTCATTAGCCATCATGCAGTTCAAACAGCTACACACATGCAATATTCTGTGGGCACTTCTTATCAAGTTACTTTTTATTAGACTGCTGCATACAGCAATGAAACAACAAACTGAAACCAGTATAGCTGTCTACATCTTTCTTATCAGTCTTAAGATGAAACTGAGTGCTAGTGCAATTGCACAATTGGAAGGTAGCTGTTCACAACATATTAGCCAAGAGATCCACCCATCACAAATCACAGCTGTGTCACACCTGCAAGTTGTAAGCAGCCATCTGAGTTATAAAAAAAGCAAACAGGTAGCAAAGGCACACAATGCCAAGCACTTCCATCCAGCTCCTACTCACAGCAACCAGAAGGCTCTATCTAACTTAAGGCTGTAGAGAAATGCCACATTGTGCAGCAAGAAGAAATATCGAAAGCCACTGCACATCAGGATGACATTTCAGAGCCTACAGGAAGGGTAAAGAAAAGGTAAATTTCTCACAACTATTTTTTTGAAGAAACACAATGCTGAAATCCTTTACATGTGAGGATAGCTTAGAACAAGACTTGCCAACATCAACCTTTCCTGCAGGAAGAAAGTAAGCAGCAGAGACTTGCACAAGTGATTTCTACAGGTCTTTGTGAACTCCATGCTTCACTGACATAAAAGCTTACATAATTTCTCTTCACACATTAAATTCATCCCCCTAATTTTTTTTCTCCTGGACATGTCACATCTTACATACACCAGAAACTTTCCCCAGACCAGTTTATTTCTTACAAATTGATGTCATTTTATCTCATGCTTGATCATCATGTTTTATATCAACAGGATACTAGCAATTTTGTAGAATTTTCCTTCAAATATGAACACGCTCTCTAGAGATCAATCAGGCTATGGCAGACAATATAGCCAATGCTACAATCAGGGACAAGAACACAGCTGCCAAGTGCAGCCCATAGAAGAAAACCACTTACCATAATGTAAATTCTTAGCATCTATCTTGCACAAAACACAAAAAAATCCAGAAGTTAAAAAACAGTCTTTGATGTTACAAATGCATTACTTCTCAAAAGCACACTCTAGAGGCAAAACAGTTCAGAAGACACAAGACAAGTCATCCTGCTGAATAGAGAATTTTGAGGGGTATGGCATCAGTAGCACAAATATACCTCGGCATTCAGTATCTGAGTATGTAATAGTAAAATATTCAAGTTCAGCAGAACCTTCACTTTGTAGAATTGGATCCAGTTACAGTACAATCCTGATATTCTGAGACATGTTTTACTTGTAAATAGCAGGGGACAATACTCTGTTTAATAAAGCAAGAAGTCTGAATAACCCCACAACATGAATGGCTTCTATTTACGTTTGTTCGACGCCTCTGTTCATACCATAACATACCAAAAATGAGAACTACCAAGTAGCATTTCATACAGTACCTTCATCATCAATCCACTTGAGGGTAATAGGCTGCTCCTGTTGCAGATTACACATCTCGTGCACTTCATTGCAGAGCTCATCATAGCTTATGGATGCATCCAAGTTTGTTATCAGGATGTCCCTGCATGACATGAAGTCAAACTTTTGTCAGATATCTGCATAAACCTGAGTATTCCAACAGCTCCATCCATGGATTCCAGCCTGCAACACCACACCTACAGAATCAGCATTCTTCATATAAAACACTCCCACTAACATATATGAGTAACAATACATTAAGTAACTGGCATAATGCAGTGAGAAGTATGCAAACTCCCCTTCTGATATCTATTTATAGATTTATATTACAGTATGGTATGAAGTGCCACACCCAGAAACACACATACCTGCAGCCCTGGCACTCCAGAGATAGACTGAACTCTGTGTTTTATAACTTCCTCATGCTTAGATTTAACTTGGATTTCTAAGCAATCCTATCATTTACTACTGATTCCTGTTATTTAATTTAACATGCTATCAACTTCTATTTTAAATTCTTTTAGCAGCTATCTGAATGAACTCAGCTCTAATTCTGAAGTCGTCCAGCTCTGGACTTAACACGGAAGAGGCCAAAACCTACACTCCAAATTACTCTAGAATTCTACACTCAGATTGCTGAGTTACTTAGCAGGTCAGTGCCAAGTAAGGTTAACAAGAAAACACCTCAGTTTAAATTAAGTTTGGTGGAATTGCTTTTAGTATTATATTTAACTAAAAGCACTTTTCTGCACCACAGTATTAAAAACACCACAGTAGCAACATTTGCTTGTTTGGGCAGGAAAATATCAGAGATTACTGATGCTACTGTTATCACGTGCCAGTAATTTCAGGCTAAATACTTGAAGTCTGAAGATTTACTCCGGCCAAACATTTAACTCCTCAAATGACTTAAACTTTGGCTTTAGAGAAAGACAAGGCAGATCAAAGCAGAGCTAACTCACATTGTGGCAGCAAATCGATTAGATTAAATCTGCCTGAAAAACCAAACTTCATGCTGAAGCAGCACTAAGTGAGACTTTCTGACTGCCAACAACTGACTGAAGCCACAAGGACCACGACTTGATTTATTGCCTCAAATCAAAGCTGCCAAAATAAGCACTGCAGAGATAACGGAAGCAGCTGTGTGAGCATCTCCAACTGCTGGGAGGGGAAAGGGTGGGAAGTAGGGAGCAGAAATAAAAGGCAGGCTGACAGGCACAGGAAAGGCATGCGGGGGTTTACTTCTGGTGTTTATTCACTGTAGGAAAGCAGATTTATCTAATCTTCAGGCGTTTCATTTGGTAAAACTGAGTCCTTAAAAAGCTCACACAGTTCACCTGGATCCACTGTTAACATGAGAACCAACCAAGGTTCTTTAACTTCTCTTATTAATTTATTTAATTTTAATAACTATTAAAATGTATTCGATTTTAATATTTTCATCTTTGTTATAATTTATTTAATTTTAATTTAATTTTATTAATTAATTCCAGTAACTTCACACCACTTGCGCACATGTCCCCCACTTCAAGGCCAAAGTACGAACTCTTCCCTACAACCGGAACACCGCAGGAACCGGGATACCGCTTTAATCACTCCTTTTAATTCCCAGACAAACTACAACCGCACCAACGCCGCGCGTAACCTGTTACTACGATCAAACTGCGGACTCGAAATCTGACGGGACACAACAGAGCGCAGACTCACCCGCTGTAGTGCGCCTTTACTCTGATGATGTCTTTGTTCATATTAACTTTGTTCGCGTTAACTTTGGAGCCCATCGCGCTGAGCCCCGCGCTCCGCTCCGCCGCCCCGCCCGCCGGCAACGGCGCCACCGCACCGAACATGGCGGACTAAGAGGGCTAACTCTCGCAGCCAATAGGATGCCTCCCGCTTTACCTGTCAGCCAATAGGGAGCTTCGACTCACCTGGAGCCAATCCCCAGAAGGATACCGTCTACCTACCGCCAATCGCGGGCCAGGAACCGTTACCTGGGAGAGTAGGGACCGCCCGACCAATCAGAAGCCAGAACGGAAGCGGGAACCGAACACCTGCAGCCAATCAGAAAAGCAAGCGGCAAGCGCGCCCATCTCTGGCGCTGAGGTGACAGGTGCGGCGCTCTCTTCACGGTTGGGGCCGCCTCACACAGCTCCGCTCGGCCCCTCCCTGTGTCAGGAGCCGCGGCAGCGCGGGCAGCAGGCGGGCTCAGACCGGTGAGGAGCAGCGCTGGGAGGGATACGAGCGCCTCCTGAGCGGCGTCCCGGGGCACAGCGAACCGCTCCGAGGGGCGAGCGCAGCGTCCTGCGGTCCGCGTCCAGCAGATGGCGACATGTTCCCGCCAACGCGCGGAGCGCGGCCCTGCCCCGCGGGGAGGGCTGTTCAATGTGTCACCAGAAGGAAGTGGCGGCCTTTGGGCTTTCCTGTGTGGAAGGAGTGCTGTTTCCAAAGCTGAGTGTTTTCTCTGTGTGCAGTGCTAAAAAGAAACGAGTCGTCGTCAAACGTGGTTTCATCCACCGCAGCCAGGGAGGAATGAGACGTTTCTGGGTTTAAAAGAGAACATTTCTGGGTTTAAAAGTAATCGGTTTGGTGCACGCTGTGAGAATAATTACATCTCTCCCGTGCAGTGCTCATTACGAATGTTCTGGCACAAATAGCTACAAGCCAGGAGAACAAAGAAATAATATATTTTTTATTTTTTTTTTAAGGTCAGAGACGGCCAAAATTCAGTTTTCACTCATCCTGCTTAAAGTCTGTAAGTAATACGTGGCTTTGGGCGGTTGCAGTTGCAGTTGAAATTGAGTTTTGTTACACTTTAGCTCTGGTACCCATTTTTCCCTCTTTGCGTTTGCCTCTTTGATGCAGCTGTGTTAGTAAAGCAGTGCAGAGGCTCCTCCTTGTGAGCAGTACTGCTGGCTGATACAAGTTAAGGCACAGATGAGACAACTGTTTAAATGTTTATGGAAGATCTTTGCAACATTGGGCTATTTACCATATCAAAGTGTCCATTTAATGCAGAGGGGATTATAAAATCAGGTGAAGAATGATTTGAAATGATATCACAAAAAGTGTTTGAGGGTCATCACAGAAAAGATTTATCAGCTAGCATGGTTTATTTCTTTTGTGTTTTGATAAAAATTAATTTTCATGTTGAAACTCTTTGTCTTCACCTTAAAGTATTAACTGTGCATCAATTTAGAAAGTCAATTTGATAACTTTTCGTGTATCCTAGATCCTAAAGGGAAAAAGCTCAGCTCTTGAACCTAGTGAGGATTACCTAGTTTAAATATTAAAAGGGAATTGCAGGTTTGTGAGGGAAACATTCCAGGTCTGCTGCAGAGACTGTGAATGGCAGGCAAGGTGCTGTTAAAGTGAACTGGGAATTCTGTGTTAGCTCTTCATTCGCAGTCGTTGCCAGTTGCTCTAAATCATCTCCAGAGCACTGTTTCTGGTTTATATAGAAGGCTTCCTTTGAAAGAAACACATGTCTCCTCAGGAATACTTCACAGGGGTATTGAATAGAGATAGAGATGCTGTCCTTGCAGTTTGGGAGCTATTACTCTGTTGGCTTACATCTTCCATTTCCACTGGGTGTAACAAATGAGGAAAAGCTCTCTTAAGTTAATTCTGATAGTTCAATGAAAAGATAATGAACAGTGCAATTAATTAGGATGTGACTCAGCTAGGACCTTCAGTGCTTAAATGACAAAAACTACTGGGGATATTTCTACTCTTAAATGTTCTAATCATTGCTCTGTGTGGACTCCACTCAGAACAGATGAGGTACAAAGTTCTTACAAATTTAAGCAGAAAGATACAGAGTTGTGGTTTTTTAGATCTGAAATGGAGCAGCACAACCTGCAGGTTTTTCTATCTCTTCCTTGCTGAAATTAGTTTTCTTTAATGGCTCTATCCACAATGTACTTGCATATTCCTTACAATCTTGACAAAAAGAAAAAAAAAAAAAAACCTTTTACTTGAATTAAGACACCATTATGAGAAATAGTTCTTTAAGACCCTTTAAGATAAGGGCTAGATAATCCTAAATAGGTGTCTAAAAATCTGCTAAGATGTACAGAAATCTGTGTTTGTCTAACTCTGAAAGAAACATAGCAACAAAGGAAGAACAGCCTGGATAGAGTATTGTGCCAGATGTTTTACAGATTACTCTGTATTTCATCACTCAATCTTTATTTAATCTTAGAAGACTGTGGTAATTCTAATACTGGAATAGCCCAGTGGACTTGGTATTTGTTTGCAGCTTCCAGCCATGTCTGTTCCCAGCTGGCCAATTATTTATTATGATGCAAAGAAAAATGTCCTCTTCATCCCATTTGCCAACCTAATGCATGAAAATTGAGGACTTTCTGATATTTGTTCTAGCAAAGGTAATTCCAGTGCTCTTCTGATCTCAGGAAAAGGTGAACATACGTAGCAGATTCATGGCAGGCTTTATACTGAAGGATGGAGATTGGACACATGAGTAGAGGAGCCTTTGCTTCAACAGAATTAGTCACTGCTGTGCATTGGTTGGTCCTACAGTCTGGAGTGACCACAAGTTTTGAGATACCTGAGAGATCAGGAGTGTTTGGAGTTCTTTTTTTGGACCAACATTTTGCTGAACGGGGAACTTCAGTAACATCTGATTAGTTCTGTTGGTGCTATATTTTCTGACAGAGTGCACTTTACTGTCTTCTCAGATTTGTTTTCACTGTGCATGACTTAGTAAAAGGAATAGCCATGACATAAAGCTTGTACGAGGAGAGAACAGATCCTTAATGCATTATGTAATGATGAGCTTAGGTCTTTAAAGTCGTTTCATTTAAGACACAAGCTGTAAAAGCAGAGACAAGTGCCTCACGTTTCAGCTGCCAAATTTTTCCAAATATATATGTTCACTGCTCAATTATTCTTCAGTCTTCAATTAGGAAGAAGTGTCTATATATGTTTGTAACATACTGCACACAGTATTACTATGACATCAGACAAGCTTTCAACCTTTGCAAGCCACTATCAACAATCAAGAGAGCATGAGGGGAGATCAGATGTGTGGGTTTTTTAATAAACATCCTACGAAACTTTCAGTAAGCTTCTGTTGTCTGTTCTGCTGCACAGACAGATGCAGGGGGTGCTGTTTTCCTCTTAATGTGAAGTGCTTTCTTAGGTTAATGACTGAATATTTAAAATGAGTGTTCATATTGAGTGTTTTGTTGTACCAACAGCAGAAGCCTCATTGAGTTAAATTGGTCTCACTACGTTATCTATTGGATTAGGAAACCTGGTAAGAACTGATGTGAGAGCTTTTACTTTAACTGGAATAAATGCTTCCTTCTTGCCCAGAAACAGGGCAGGCTTATCTGCATATTAACCTCTTAATAGTGCTGTCACTGCAAGCATACCTTTCAAACAAATGATGCAGTGTCTTGTTCTTCATCTTGTGCCTTCTGTTTCTTTTCAACCTCTTTAGGTAGCAACAGCTTCTTTTTTTTAACATAAATACAGTATTCTGCATGAGAGCCCCACAGAAAGCACTCATGAGTACAGAATGGTCCTTTCTCTTCTGTTGTCAAGGCCAAATGAGAGTTTTATGAGCCCCTGGGCACAGAAAAGGCAAGGCTTCATTATGGGATGAAATCCCTGAGGTTATTTTGATTTTCCTTATAATGTCTTCTATCTTTCGTTGGAAATAACAAAATAGTTGGAATGTCTATTTTGTCAATTTTATAGGAGCGACCATTTCTATACAAACTACACTTTATTAACACTTCACATTTAGAATGATTGCATTAATACATATCCCACGTATTTTCTCACAGATACACCAGGACTCTAGAGCAGTGCTCATATTTGCTGAAAGGAATATAAATACTTTCAGATACAGCCCTCATATATATATATATATAATTTCCTCCCTGACGTTGGTACAACCCATCCAAAGCTTGTTAGCCTTCAACTGACATCGGATTTAGTTTATTATGTGTGCCATAAAATTAGAGTTGATTAGGGCATTCTCTTTAGATATTAATAATGTATAATGTTTTTCAAATGGATAAAAAAAAAAACAAACATAAACCACTCTCAAATGTACAGAAGCTTCAGTTTTATTCAAAATTCCAGTAGTTACACAATACTCCTGTACTAAAATCCCTCCTGCAGGAGTCTCTGAATGGCACCTGTTTTATTTCTGGCTCTGGAGGAACATTTCAAAAAGTGCAGCTCTTCACAATGGAGGTGTTCTGTCTTGTGCTGCTCAGCGTGTGCAGCAGCAGGAGCACCTGTTCTGAGTCACCTAACTCCTGGAGTGGACACAATTGCCATATGGACACTCACATTCTGACTTCCTAAAATATTCTGAGGGCTTTCTTCCCCCTTTTGTTTATGCTTCTGTCCACAGCACTGTGACAGCCTGGCATTCTGGGTTTGGTTTCGGTGTTATTATTTTGTCTCAGGTTGTGGTTTTGGTGTTTTTTGTTGTTAGGTTTGTGGATTTTTTGTTGTTGGGTTTTTTTTTTGAGTTTTTTGAGGGAAGGACTGTAGCCATCCTTTACTTTGGTCAGTTGCAAGTTAGATGAACAGGATTTCTTCTTTAGCAAATCAAAGGTTTGCTGAAGATTTGCAGTCAAACTACAGAAAAATTCATTGACTAAATCTTTAGAAGAAGTCAGCAGGGTGTGTAGCTGGTGACTGCCTCCCAGGTGGAGAAGCAACTAATTTTGTCCAATAACCCCATGTGATTATCTCAATTGGCTTCAGGGTAAGGAGTTGTGTCAGGTGCACAACTACCAACTATTACTGCTGAAGTAATTAGATTAGACACTGCCTTTAGAATGTATGCAGCCACTTTCTCACTAATTACCCTAAATAACCAGCCACTGTATGCTACAGGGACTGGGTCACTGCTTTTTTTCCTGTTCTTTAATAACTTTAATCTCAAAATCATGGATTACTTTCTTATGATTTATATTCCATAGGAACTTGCAACGACCATTTTATCTGCTGGATTTATTCAACCATTTCACTTTTAGGAGTAGTTACTGACCCTGAAAGGCAGTGATAATAGCTAGAGGAACTGACTGGATACTGAAAGGAACCCTGATGGCCTTCAAGTATAAAAGGAGATGCACAATTTTATAAGCTTTCTGAGTAAGATGAAAATTGAATGTTTTAATTCAATATATGAGACTCAGAAACTATGGTAAACAGCAGCACACAAGAGCTGTTTGAGTGTACATAACTAGTTGGAGGATGTCAGTTTCTGTGCCTCTCAGAAGGGTTTTGCTTCTGTAAAACTCAAAGACTTAGTAAATAAATCAGTATAATTATACCAGTTCTTCAGATGATGCAATGAAATGACTCAAAGGTTCACCCCCAAGTTTGTGGCAAGAGTGTAGTGCAGAATCCAGGTGTCCCCGTCCAGGGCCAGACTGATTAAAACTTGCTGGAAAAAATACAGCTTGATGACAGTTTGCACCTTCCATCTCTTGACTGGCAGAAAGTGCTTCCATTGTTACAGAAATAATCCATGTGATCCTAAGCCTGACTTATGATGGGAGGGTATTTTATATCACAGCTCGATTCAGGATCATTAATTTTTCTTCAGAACATTCTCTTACTTCAGTGATATTGAACAAATCTCTTTTTAAGTTATGAATTTGTGTTAAAATGCTCTTTCAAGTTCTGGTCATGTGAAATCAAGCCGTGTGTCACAGGTAAGTAAGGAGGGAGGGATATGTCATCCACCACTTGTTTCCTCCTCACTGCAGTTTTAACTGTTGCTCATCAGCCATGCCCATCTTCCAAGCCCAGCACAACTCTCGTTTACAACTTGTGTCTTGTTTAATCTTGCAGGCACCAGAATCCTCAAAAAACACTCCAACCCCAAAGCCAAAACCCAATGTTTCCCTTTTAAAGTGTCTTAAATATGTATGTTGTTTTAATCCACATCCCAATACATTTACTGTGCTTTTGTGATAAAGGTTAATTATGAAACTTGTATTTGTTGTGAATTCTGCCTTCATTTGCTGAGGTCCCTGGAGTTATTCACAGAAGAAAGTGTTAATTTGTATGAGTAGGGTGAGAGGATCCAGTCTTGAATTAAGGAGCATGTCTGAGTACCCATAAATTTCAGTCAAATAAGGGAAGCAGAGAGCCCTAATGTTATGTCAGCCTCTAAGTAAAAATTGCAAAAATGTCCAAAGTGACTGCATGACTTAAAGCCATTTATGGCATCTTTGAACTTCACTCAGCTTTTTAGAGCCAGAGACAAAAAGGAGAGTTTCAGAGGCACGTGGGGCAGACTGTCACTGAAACTAATAGAAGAAATTCTGAAGTCCTTCCTGGAAATTGAGTTTCAGTTCCTTCATTACCAAGCACCCCTGAAACTTCTGGCGATCCAACACAGAAAGGCTGAGCTTGCCCTGAGCCACTTTCATCTGCTTTGGGGCCTATTAAAGTAACAAATATGCTTCAGTGTTTAAACTTTCATTAGCTTGGATCTGAAATGTAATGCCGTCATTACTAACAATTCAGTAGAATTCTATGTAGTATATTTTATTTCATGCTGTAACTAAGAGCACTGAAATGTTTTCAATACTTTACCTAAGACAAAGGAAAATTCAGTAAACCTCCACTCACTTCTTCAGCCCCTTTACTTTTATCATGGGATTTTTGTGATTAAAATTTCCAACTTTGCCACTCGCATTAAAGCTAGACCAGTCCACAGGAGGCCAGGTACAGAAAATCACTTGTGTGGAAGATAGGAATTAGCTGTTCCACTAAGAAAAATGAAATGCTCTGAGTGTGAGAAGCTAAACCTGCATTACTCACCAACCCTTCAGGTGGAGAAAAACATGGCCGTTTAAGATTCAGACTTCTGCAGTTATGTACATGTGAGATGTTGTCTTGTGGTAAGAGTGGAAACAAAAGGAGCTGGGGTTGTTCAGCAGAGTGCAGTTATTATCAAATCAGACTGGTAGCAGACTGTTTCTCTTGCTGCTTTAGTGGGAGTTGATTGCAGGAGTTTCTTGACTAGAAATGTCTCAAGATCGTGGGAAAATATTTTGAGATGGTACAATACAGTTTCAGCAAGGACTTCCCAGTGTGTAGGTATTGTTCAGTTCTTAACTCTTCACAAAGTTCTGGGCTTTTTACATTGTGTAGGCAACCCAGTATATAACATTGACTGCTGCAAAGGCTGCTGGGAACACTGCTCTGGCATATATATCGATGGTATCAGCATCAATGGGCTTAAAGAGGGACTTCAGACCACTCTTTTTGTCCAGTTTCATCTCTTGCTGCTGCTTAGTCTCTCCAGTCTCTATTTCTATTGTGCCATATGAGCCAGGCAGACTTCTGGGGATTCGGTGCTGCCTGTTGGAAATGGCCAGCTCCTGGTTCACACCAGCGATGGAAAGGGAAAACAGAACAATGGCATTCTTCACATTTATCTGCAAAGGGAAGAGAAAAATCTGTAAGAACAATTCATAGAGCAATGGTACTTCATGCAGACTATCCATGATACTGACATGGTGTAATATGAGAGTGATAAATGGTACTTATCATTTGCTTTGGCAGAAAGACCTCTGAAAGCTTCTGTGCCACCACATCTAAGCTGGCTCTAAATGTATTTTCCAAGTGTAAGTCTTAAGACAGACTTTGCATCTCTTCTTATTTGTTCTCCTTTATTCTCCATTTCTCATCTTAAATACAGCAACAAATCATGCAAGGACGTGTTGCAGTTAGTGGAGTGCTCACTGTGCATTAACAGTTGCTTGCTATCTTAACGTGACAGAAGCACCGGAGTACTGGAAAGGGTGTTAGATAATCTAATATAGGTTCTGTTCTCCTATGAAAAGCTGGACCTGATGGTTTTTGAAGGTCCTTTCCAACCTGGGCTGTTCTATAATAGTGATTCTACAAAAACAATTTACTTCCACAAGGAGAAAACATTGCAATGCTGAGCCATATTTTTTTTTTGCAAATCTTTTCACACTACTTGGCTTACTGACCTCTCCACTCTGCCTTCTCGCCTTGATCTTGTTCTTCTGCTTTTTCATGTAGTCAGCATTGAAATGTGCAAAAGCATATTCTACCAGTGCAGCGAAGACAAACACGTAGCATATCCAGAAGTACACATCAAGTGCCTTGATGGCAGAAGCTCGTGGAAGCGAAGATCGGGCACTGACCATCAGTGTAGTCATTGTGAGAACGGTAGTTATACCTGCAGTGTGGCACGAGAAGGCTCCTTTAGGTTTCATAGCACACCCTAATAAGAGTATTTACCGATCTGAAACTGTGGAATACTTTTCACAATAGAAAACCCTTAACAGTATGGTTTCTGACTTTCCAAATGGGATTCAAAGAGCTTGTAAGGACTGTACATTTGTATGACTACGGCAGCTTTGAACATCTTATCCTTGGTTTTCTTCTAGTTAAAAACAGAATTACTCTCAAAACCTTTTGGGTCTGGACTTGCAGCCCTTACTTGGGAAGCAGACTGTCAAGCTCTAGGAAGACTTTGTCACATTTCCAGTTTCTTCGGGTCAGTTCTTTTATATGACTGCCTTACCTTCACCACTGCTCTTAGCTATCTTTAAATGTTTGTGTTCTTTATTGGGGTAGCTGCTCTGATAGCACGACAGAAATCAAAGCAGGCAGGAAATATTTTAAAGGACCCTCTCAACCGCAAACTTAAACACGGTATTCATAAAGGCATCTGAATGGAAAATGGTACAGCAGAGAGCATAATTACATCAGCGTGCCCTTTCCTGTTAGATCCCCAAACCATCCATCTTACCTAATGACACCCTGGCAGGCACAGCTGACTGACTGATCCAGAAGGAAACCCACGACATGGCCACCAGTAAGATTGAAGGGACATAGGACTGAATGATATAAACACCTCTATTCCGTCGAAGGTGGAAGTGGAGACTGAGCCTGGGAAACTGACCTGCTGACACAAAGTGGAGGCAAAGAAAGATTCCGACAGTGTGAGCTGCAGATATGGAAGGTAATCTTGCATTTCAGATGAGCATTTCCTACAGTGATGCAGATCTACGATCTTAAACAAAATTCTTTTGGCCAGGGATCACAAAAAGCTTTTATGAATCTTTTTTGATTAGTCCTCATAAACCCTGCGAGAGGGTTTATGCAGTTCTCATCAGCACAGTTAGCTAAGAATAGGTCAAATGATTTGTCTCAGGTCATATCAATGCCAGATCTGAAAATATAATCATGAGCCTTCTCAAATAACACTATTGCTTCAAAATGTGTACTGTCTTATCATCTGCTGTAGAAAGTCCTCCAGATACTAAAATTAGATTTTTTAAAAGGCCAAGTTAATTTCAAACTCAAAAAAGAGCTTAGAGGAGATGTGCAGCATAAATGAGGATCTGAATACATGAAAGAGGATGAAAAATCAGCAGGAAAGAAATGACTCCAATCTTTTACAAACATTGCAATAAAGCCAGTGATATACATACACACCACTGACTTGTACTGGGTAGAATTAGAACAATCTGACTGTATGTCATAAGCCTCACAACGTTAGGCCTAATGGAAATTTTCCTTATCCGAAATTGCAAATTAGGTCAGGAAAATGTGAGTTACACCTTTTCTGTCAGACTATTCCATGCAGTATTTTTTCAAGCATATGGAGCTGAAGGATAGAACATGCTATAGTGGCAACCTGAAAGCAAAAGGTTACCAATTTTTGAAAACATTAGCTACAGAAAATTCGTATCAGAAACCTGACAGATTATTTAAATGAGTTACTTAAGAGCAGAGATTTTCTATTATAGAAATAGATTTCCTGTATGAAAAGAACGTCAGATACTGTCCCTGAATTGAAGACAGATCCTGTTACCAGATTTGAAGTTCATCAGTTCTGTTGTAAACTGGTAATTAGTAATTGTGAACTGAGCAAGCTGCAGCTTATCCAGCCCATGGATCTCATCCTGGTTTTCTGACCAGTGGTAGACAATGTCCTCTGAAGAGTAACCATCTGCCAAAAGAAAGCAGATTAAGTGCAAAGCTTGGGGAAGAAATTAAGAGCCTAGAGGACTCGTTGTGGTAGTGCTGTAATTCCTCTGCTACATTGATTTTCATTGGTCCCACTGCAAACATGCTGTGATTCAGTCTAGATAATTCACTATCCTGGCAACATCAGTGTTCCCAGGTTCCCATCAGGGGTAGCTTTCCTACAGGGAGAATAATCCGAGTTGATTTGCACTGATTACCAATATGTGGTATGGCACAGTGCACTGCAGTGTCATGAGAAATACCCGAACTCTGAAAAAGCTCATGTGTGTGCTCACAAGAGCAGACTAACTGCTGCTGTAGCTCAAACAAGGCTACTTGCTCCAGTTAGAGAACAGCAGGGTAGCACAGACCCATGTCCATTCTCAAGTTAAGAAGCTATCTTCATAATCACCGTGTATATCAGGCAATTGATTGCTGTAGTTTGGCACGGCTGTCAGCTCAAAAGAGGTACAGGATACCAGGGACAGGAAAGAAGGATGGGAGATGCATGAATGAATTTATGTAACATGCAAATCCATAGGAAATCAATCTTTGCTGGTGGTGGTGTTAATGCACGACTTGCTACAAAACCACTTTGTTCCTTTTTCCTTGTTTGTTGCACTGACATCAGAATCCTCAAATTCAATTAAAAACCTCAACCAGCACCCAAATTCCCTGCAGAACTTGCAGAGGGAGAGAACTGATTGCTGGTTCAGTGTCTGCTGCCTCTACATTTGGTGATTACATAAGTAAAACTGTAGATTGCTATTTTTGACAGGATAAAATGGTATTGTGGTTAATTGCCTAGAAAACAGTCAGGGCTAAAAAATGAGAAATAGAATCTTAAATTGATAGGCCAGTGCTTCTGCTTAGAAACCACTGCTCATATCTCTCGAGCCCCGAGGTCCTCCTGATGCAAAAACCACAAAAGGCCAAAGTCATTGCTGTCAATGGGGTGGCCTCTGTTTGTGTCAGTAAGTTTCATTCTTTCCCAAGTGTTAAAGCTCACGAGAATAACATGTCATGGTGATCCTAAATAAAGTGCAGATTGGACAAAATATACATTCACTCTTCGCTCACCTTTTTGAGCACAAATGAATTGAAGCCAGTCCCTGAAATACTCTGATTTTCGTGCAACAGATGGCTATGCAAAGGTTAGGCACGATCCCATACATTAAAAATAAGCAATTCTCTTTTTCCTGTGCTTTTTTTTTTTTTTCTTTTTTCACAAAGGGAAAATAGCACGCCACATTTTGCCAGTGGGCTTCTCTGCCTTGCTGGACTTGATGGAAACATCACTAATGCTAGTGGAAAGACTGCCACAATTCCACTAGGCTTTACATAAGACACAAAGTTCCAGGCATTTGTCTTCAGTGGGACTGTAGGTTGTTCAGCTTCACTGAGTTAAATCTCACATCTTTGAGTTGGTGCCAAATGAGTATTGAGAAATCCAAAGACCGACACACAGAATGAAGGGATGCACATTTGCACCCTTTCTTTCTGAACCCATTACATTTCACTGATTAAAGCATAATCACTCCAGCAAGTTCCCTCAAGCTAAGCAGCATACATGCAGACTTTAAGCAGAATTTAGGTTATATGAAATGCTGTGCTCAGCCCTTACAGCTCTCCAAGTCCAACATGCATTCCTGCTCGTCCATTGGGTACTTGGAGAGGTCCATGTCACATGCCACCGTTGAGGTAATCCTGTCCCAAGCAAAATGAACACCAGTTAGTGGCACACAGATAGAGCTGTGCACTTGCTTTTTCCTTGAACTCAAAGACTACATGGAAAACTGAAACCTTAATATTACAAATACAACAAACTATTTTCAAAATACTTACAGCAATTGTCGTTGCTAAGTATTTGTGAAGCACAGAAGTTTGGGGCTGGGAGTTGAAGAAAAATCAAATGACTTATATAACATCAGAGGATGCTTCAATGACTTCTGATGACAAAGAAGACTTTCTGAGTCAAGCCTGCTCCCTTCCACTGCCCCTGAGTTCATTTCTTCCTTAAGGATGGCTTTGAACTTAGAATTTCACATGTACACATATCCATTTTTAGAACAGTACACACTTACAGTAGTTACTGAGTTCTAGGAAAAGCGCTCTTCCAAAGTGAAAAACACTTCCTTTGTTTTAAATTAATTGTTACTTTAGGAAATTTTCCAGGGAAAAAAAGAGTGATGACTTTTATAGTCTGTTCAGAAAGTTAACACGTGGCAGAGGACACTTGCCCCCCGCCCTGCTTACCTTATGCTGTATAAAATGACTCCATCTGGCTGCAGCCTGATGAGTTTGTTTTCCACAGTCACGTCGTGGAACCAGGCAGACTTGGCGTTTACTATGAAGGTATCTGGCAGCCAGAGCTTGTCCACAAAGCGGCTGTCCAGCCCCAGCGTTTCGTTGGTGTGGTTGTAAGACAGGCGCTCGTCTCGCCAGCTCTGGTGCAGAAACACTGTCATGGTGTACTCCTGTGATGGGAGAAATCCCAGTTACCAAGCCATGCTGAACTAAGGTGATAATGCCTCAGGACTGGGTCAGAAATAGTTGAATTAGTCTGAAGTGTTCCCTGTGCACAAAGGTATCTTTATGCTCTGCCCTACAACTGTCCATGCATTTTAATTTGTCGAATACTTTTACCTTGGATATATAAAAACTACTCAGTGTCCGTGTTACAGACACTGCCACAGGAGTTGCATATGTTGTACTGAGGAAAATCCATTTATGTATCCCCACAAACAGGAGGATTTTTAAAGCAAAACTAAAACAATCAGGTGAAGTTATGAATCTGTAGTAATGGGAAAGGATGGAGGGAAAGTCAAAGTTCTGCATTTCAAGTTCGATCTATTGTGTTTCAGAAGCGCAGTCAATTCACAATGGTTGGTTGTGACATTTGTAAGTTGTTACAGTCCATTGCTTTATTGAAAGGTCTCCATGTGGAAAAGAGCCACATCTCACAGTTAATGCTCCCCTCAACTTTTGGGGGGTGAAAAGGAACATGAACAGCAGTTGGAGCTAATGCTTCAAACAAGGCTGATAGTGCTGCTCAGTGCCAAACTCACTAACTCCCATCAGAAGTCTCAGTGACTTACACAGATGTAGCCAACTTCTGCCCAAAGAGAATCTGCCTGGGTCTTAAGATGCAGTGTCTGTTCTCTGTGATATCTTCTGACAGTCTTTCTACTCCGCACATGTTGGGGATCTCCTGTCTCTATGTAACCCTCTGCACTTACAGTCACTGCAGTACAGACATTCACAACTAAGTGTAATTCACAACATACCATGTTCACTTCTGAGATGTGGTCAATGCTGGCTACCTCAATTGCAAGAGCAACGTTAACAGGAGGACCTGTGAAAAAATGTTTGAATGACATCATTGACATCATCATAGCTGAGTATGTAGGTGCCCACAAAGACTGTTAACTCTTTCATAGAGTGAATTCACAGTGGTATTTTCCATTGTGTCCTTGGTTTTCAACGGAACACTTCCCTTCAGTGAAAAAGAAAATGAAATACAGTCACAACTACTGAAACTTATGTGATCTCTTCCAGAAAACATGACATCTGGTTTAACATAAGACACTTCAAGCAATCAGAAATTACTGCTGCAGTGTGATCCAAAATGATCTTGACTTAGACAGCAGTGGTTTAAGAGCTGTGGCAGAAGAAGGCTGCACTGATTGTGTTGCACAATCTGCCTTTTTTCAAATGGCACAATGAACACTTTGCTTGCTACTGTTTTCAGGATCCAAGTGTAAGATTAACACAACTTTTTCATCACGTAGAGGATGAAGTTCAGATAAACATCAGAGGGTAAAATAATCATAAGAAATGAAAGGCAAAACTTCAATTTCTCACCTCCAATCCCAGGCCTGAAATTACGTGCGTACCCTTTCATCAAATCATCCAGGTTGGGTAACCAGGATATTTCAATGTTGGAGCCTATGTAATCTCCGATATCAGTCATAGCTCTAGGGAAAGAGAATTGGTATCTTTTAAATCTTGCCCACGTTTACAGACATGAAAGCAACAGCAAATGGAAGGCACTGCCCTCTTTTACTCCATGGCCACTGGCACTATAACCAGCAAAGCATGGGTGATGCTTCAGAAGAACAAGGCTGTCTACAGGTAGAAGACCATTTCAGATTTTTTTGTTTAAATCAAAACATATTCCAGGAAGGAATGCAGCTTCTTTCTGCGAGAAAAGAAATCACTTTCAAAAGCATTTTCTTTTTCTTGAAGAAAAAAGTTTTAGGAAAGCAATGGAAGCATAAGGAAAACCAGGATACTTTGTACAGTGCATGAAATGCAGCTGTCTGGTAACTGGATTGAGTGGAGGAAGAGCAGATCAAGAAAGGATGGATCTTTTCAAATGCACTGTGAAAAAGAGTAAAAATTACTCAGCTGGAGTTTGGATTTAACATCTCTGCTGCTGCGGAAAGCCCCGTTAGCCCTCAGAAACTGGAAAAGCAATGCACAGTAGAAGGTGTTGGGGTACCTGTACCATGCAGATATACGGCCTAAAAGGAATTTTAGAAGCGATCAACAGAAAACAGTGAAGCATGGAAAGAGGCATCCCCGCAGTCTTAAGTAACACTGTCGATATTCCATAATCTCTTAAAACAAGGCAGGCTCCAATTCTCTTCAAAACGGAGCTGGCAGGCTTCATCTGAAGCAGATCTGTGCCTGCTCACATAATCCCTCTTGCCAGCGCTGTGATTGACACAACGGGAATAGATAAATGAAGGACTGTGACAACGTCTACCACAACTATCTGCAAAGAACTGCTGGTGGGCTGGGAGGGGCATGCATGTGAGTGCAGGTACTGTACTGGAGCTGTTTTAGGATTTCCCCCTGAGGCCAGCAGTAAATATGGCATTTGGGAGATCTATGTCACTAGTAACAGAAGAGGAGCTTGTTCAACACTGACGAAAGACTGCAGAGTAATGCACCATAAATATATTCTGCCTTGGTACTTACATAATTTTCTTAGAGTGTTCATGCGACATTGACCCAAATAAAGCACATGGTTTTCCTCTCCAAAATATGCCAATCCATGCATTCAGCTCAGCACGTGCCATTACTTCCAGCTCTTCTGAGTAAGGATCTTGGCAGACTCGGAGCCATATAATTTGGAATAAAATTATTGATTTAAACAAAGGCTTTGAAAATTTATAATACACGTGGTAACGTTTTTTTCTTATTCTGTGTCACATCTCACCAACCACACAAACGCTTCTTTTCATCAAACTGCTGTTTCCTATGTGCTTCTCTTTCATTCTTCCCAGTGTCAGTTGGTACTTAAAGAAAACTATTGTTTCGCAGTACTTTGCAAGATCCAGGTGCTCAGGTCTGGCTTTCTGCAGCAAGACCCTCAGTGCAGTTCACTTTTGTTGCAGCTAAGTTCTTTAAAGTGCTTTTAAAACCATGCTCAGTCAGAAGGCGGCTGCAGTACACGGCCTGTCCTGCAAGGCTGATCTGTGAGGGTGGGAGAAGCTTCTGCTTCCTCCGTGCACAGTGCCAGGACAGTGCTAGGTACCAGCTATAAAATCAGAACACCATCACAGCAATCATAAGGACTGCCAGGAGTCTCATCTTTTTTATTCAAAAAGCATTTACAGTGTGCAGCAGTTATCCTCTGTCAGTATACTCCTGTATGGCATTATGGAGAATCAGGGAGCTGAAAGGAAGTTCAAAGGACAGAGTTGGGTTAAAAAATTGTGGGCCATAGCTTGCAGTGTTTTAAGCAGATTACTATCTAGAGGGAGTTTTACTTAAATATCCATGACACAGTTAAAAAGAATCTGGTTTCTATTATTAATAAAGCCTTAAGGTCAGATCAGTGTAACAAATCTGTTGAAGTTAGCAGAGCTATATGCACTTAACACCAGTGGGAGTTATAGAAGCATTACAGCTGAAATGATTTTATGGCTAGATGAGCTTTGTTTGCCTATAGTACTGGTTCATTTTTAAATTTGTACAAAATAGCAACAAAAATTACTCAGTTACTGCTGTTCTCACAATTAGCATGGTGTTCATGAAATAGCTTCAAAATACTCTGAGAGAATACGTGAATCAGAATAACCTACAGTTTCATTACAGGCAGCAGTCAGTGAGTTAACAAAAGCTCTTGCTAACGTTAGGCTCTTTTCAGGAGGAAGAGCATCCACACATCCAGCATGGTGTGAGTGCAAGTTGTACTTGTGTCAGGCTGAAGTGGGTTCTTCGGGTCTAAAGTTATTGTAGGTCCTCCTGCATCACCCAGGTCCAGTGCTTTAAAGTGACATGAAGAGTGGTGGGAGGATTTCATTCATCCTTCATAAGCAGTGGGGATTATGTATGGCCTTAAATATTGCTCATGTTTTTTTTACCTGAAGAAGGAAGACCAGCGTAGAAAATATTCATCGGAAGGGATTAACTTTTTTGTAATGTAAGCAGGAAAGATTAAAAGAAAGGAAACCACTAATAGTGGAATTAGCAAATTTGCTTCCTAATGTAGGCTGCTGTCAAGCTTGTTTTAGGAAGAAAAGGAATTTGTAAAAGCAAGCTGTTGGTTTGTAAAATCCAAGGGATGTAAGAGCTCATCGAAAAGCTTATCTGTACATTGCACCAGGCCAGAGCAGGATGCCTGGGTGGCTGAGCAGCATCCTCCTGTGTCCTAATGTCACTCTGGAAGTCATTCTCAGATCTGAAGCTGAGGAAGATGTTTTTTTATCTCAGCTCTCTACACACGTCTCATTTCAAGTGGATAATTTGAGAATATATTTTCACCCGTACAAATCTGGAGTTTCAGCATTGTGAGAAGTTCAGCAGAGCTGGCTGTTAACAGTAGAAAACAGATTACTGCTGTTAAAACTATAAAAAAAATAGTTCCCTTATATAGTAGACAAAGAAGAGAGGAAATGGCTACTGGTAGGCCTGGGAATAAAGTTCTTCTTTGCCTAACAAAACTGTCCTTGTCACAGGTTAGGAAAGTAGCTCTAAGCAGCAGATCTCAAAGATAGAGCTAAGAAACTCATCTCCTTTATTGCTGTGTTCTCAGTTCTAGAATCAAAATACATATATACTAGCATCCTTCAAGCTGACATCTTTCTCCCAGCTGCTATGGGACCAAGGCATTCTGTTCATCTGGAACGATCTGGAGAAGCATCAGTCAACTTGGACAGCCTGTCTTTTAAGATGTGAATGTTAGGCTGTCTTCACTGCCTTCTGAAACACTGCTTGAAAATGGTCACTAGATAGTTGCTGTACTAATCTTGTAGTTTGAAAGATGGAAATACCAGTTTGACTGATACTAAGGACCAGAGTAGAGTGTATTTCCTTTTCTTTGAGATGATCTTTTGGGGGCATATGGCCCAGGTGTCACTGCCACTGAAGAAAACTTCTTTCTTGAGAAAAAAGACAAGGAATATCCAGCAAGGTCAGGGAACAATCTGGCTTCTGTCAAGCTCCAGGATTATCCAGAGCAGTGTGTGTATCCTTCCCATCTGCCATTCCTGACTCTAAGTGAGACTCGCTGTAAATATGTTCTGTATTTTGAAATGTAATTGAAAAAGCATTAGGCTTAATTCATGGCAACCTTTTGAACATCAAAGCTCCATCAGAGGCTAAAACTCTCTGAGTTTTAAGGACAGAAAATAGCCCACGCTTTGCATATATTCATGTGTTAAAGCTCCTCTATTTCCATGACTGAGGATGGTACACTACAGAAGAACAATTGCATGCGAACGTGTAAAAGCCATTTAATATAGCAGGATCCTAAACATGAAAGATACACCTATTGTTAATTAGAGATCTATTATGAGACTTTAATTATTGCAGCATCCAAAGCATATCAAACTCTGATAAAATAGTCTTTCCCCAAAGAGCTGGCAATCACAGAAATGTCAGATTTCCTGCCACTTATGCCTCAAGCAGCCCAAGAAATACTTCTCTTCCAGAGATGTTCACCTGCAAACAGCTCTGGCTTATGCAGGATGTGCTGACTGAGGTCGAATCAGGCTCATTCAGACAGAGGCAGAGGAACTGCGCCAAATGCAGCTCTCTGAAGCACTCTCCTGGGGTACTCGAACGCACCATGAGGAAGCAGGCTCCTCTGCCAAACCTCAGCATCACTTTAACAGGTGGCTTTGCCTTTGGGACACGTTATGTGGTCCCACCAAGTGCACAATTCTCTGAAATGTTCCTCTTCTTTGGCATTTTGTGTCACTGTGGCGGCTGTGGATCACACATGGGGAATTTCACATTTTGGATGTCCTCTGTCACCAGAACCATGAATCAAATAACACTTAGAAAGCAAAGTCAGAGTGGTAAGAATGTCTCTTTGATAGCATAGCCCATTATTTTAAAACCACAGCACCAGTAACACACTGCTCCGTGTGAAACTCTTACAAAATCAAAACAGATCAAAAAATCCTATTCCAGGACGTTAAGAGAAATAGGAAAGTTAATGTGCTCATGGGGCTCTTACAAGAAGGATTATTTCATGCATCAAAAGCCACCTATGTGTGAGTAATTTTACTGAAGCAAAGGTTAGAATCTGTTTTAATTCCACGTAATAAACTCATCCAGAGGATGCTTGCAAGCAAGATGACTGACTTTACAGGATTAAACAGGGCTCTGCAGAGCCGTGCTAAACCTGAGTGTCAGAAAACTGTGTTGTACTGAACAGAGCAGCTTTCTTTGGATAGTGGATGTCTTACACTTCAGCATATTTGGAAAAGCACTGCAAGCTGAACAGTTGGAAATTCAAAAGCTAGAATTCGCCTTCCTGTGCTCTGTGCCATGAGTCTGTGCATTGCTAACAAACAGCACGTCACTGTTGTGTAACTGGGGGAAGAAAACCAAGTAACAGGCAATCAACCCCGTGCAACTTATCTAAGAAACTACAGGCTGCACAGAGCCTGGCAGTTCCTGTGCCTGGAAGCAGGTCGTGAGCACAGGAGCTGGGAGCACTGACTGTCTCCTAACATTCTTTTTTTTTTTTAACATCCAGACACTGCTTTTCAGACAAAATCTTTAGTCCTTGTCCAAGTTCAGACAGTTCAGGATCACTGAAATTATGGGCAACATCTTGATGCCTTTTGGTCAAAAGCATTATCTTCTTTTCTGCCTTCAGTGTAACACTGGCTGGCTTCAGAGCACGTAGGTGTCAGGCTGCGGCCCTGGGCAGCAGCCCAAGGTCATGGGATACATCACTGTGTCAGTCCTGGCCAAGAGCAGTTGACTTGACACCTCCTCTAATGTCAGGTCCTTCTCCTTCCCAACGAGGAAAGATAAGATCTCACTCCTCAATTCCAAAGGCCACGTCCGCATCGTTCCATCTCTGCTTCTTACACTGCTCTGAAGTTATTAACAGTGTCCATAATACAGAAGTGGGAAGACCCCTTTAATTTCACAGCCACCCGTGCTCTGGGTGATGTAGGCATGTTTTTGCATGCAGCAAGTCCTTTTTAACTCCCCCTCTGCTTTCATTGCATAATCTGGCAAGCTTTTTCCAAATCCAGCCTCCAGATCAGCAGAGAATATATAGAGAACGTAGCTGGTTGCCTAGCTAACACCTTCTGACTGAATGTGACTGAGAATCGCAAACATTCCGCTTTGGAATTTATTATTTCAGAAAAAAAAAAAAAAGAAACGGTGTTCTTCAAACTTTCTCTGAGATTTCTGCCAGCCCCATCCCCTCCGCCGGAGCACTGATGACCGCGGCCGGCACTGGCGCGGGGTGGAGGGGTCACAAAGAGGGGCTGCCCCCGATTTAGAGCGAGTGCCGCGAGGAAAACTCTTCCCCGGGCTCCCGCTCGAAGTGCGCCCCTCAATTAACCCGCAATTAACCCGCGATTAACCCGCGATTAACCCGAGAAACCGCTGCTCGTCTGCCCCGGGTCCTCCCGGCCGTGCGAACGCGCCCAGGGCCCCGCGGTACCGCAGCTTCGGGGCAGCGAAGGAGCGAACGGGAAGGGGCAGCCTTACCTGATGCACCTGTGCTGCTGGGTGCACAGTAGAACCAAGGCAGGAAAAACCCAGGTGAGAAATTCCATTTTACTCCCACGTATTAGATCGCGGCGCACGAAACCCAGGCTCCCTGGCTCTCTGGGCAGCTCCGGAGCTCCGCCGGTGTTGCCATCCTTCCTGCGGCAAGTTGAGGCTCAGTTTCAGCGCCGTATCGCTGCCCCCGCGGCGTCGTCCGGCGGAGCCGCTCCGCTGCGCTGCGCTGCAGTGCCGGTCCGCCCGGCGCGGGGCTGCCCCGCCGCGCTCCGTCCCGCGGGGAGAGCCGGATCGGGGCAGCGGGATCGGCTCAACAGCGCCGCGCTCCTCCTCCGCCCGGCCGCTCCGCGGGCTGCCGAAAATAGCCCCTGCAATTACAGCTCCATCCCACCCAGCGCGGGAGAAAGAGAACTAAAAGTGTTCCCGACACTGCGGGCGCGTCCCGTGCAAATCATCGCCGGGAGGAGAACGAGGAGCGAGGCGGCCCGGGCTGGCTGCGGGAGGGAGGACGCGGGAGGGCCGCCCCCCGCCCGCGCTGAGCTGCAGCCCCGGCCCTTTCCCCGCGGAGCAGCGGGCGCCGGGGGCGGGGGGATGTGCCCGGGACGGGGGAGGCTGCGATCTCTCCGCTCCCTAAAAGCTGCCCCCGACTGGAGGTGCGACGCCGAAAGCGGCAGTGCCCGGGGTGTGCGAACTTCTGCCTCCGCGCTTTCATCGCTCCGGATCGGTCGCGTTTCGGGACCGGGCGGCACGGGCTGCGCTGCCGCGGGCTGCGGGTCCAGCCCGAAGGTCAGACGCGACCTTCTCCATCTTCGCTCTTTTCTTCTCCCCTCCTCCTCCTCCTCCTCCTCCTCCTCTGCTTTTTGATGCTGTTCAGTCCAGAAGAGCAATTTTAAAACCAACCCACAAAGGAAACACTGTGTAGGAGACATTTTAAAGAAACTGTATCGTACAGCAAAAATGAATGCGTGGATCCTTTAATCCAATGGAAGGATGCCCGCCGGGGTAAGCTGTTCGGTTTCCCCGTTTTTATGGTCGACATTTTCTTGTTGATGAATACCAATAAATGGCAACAAAGGGATGATGGGTTGAGGCAACAACCAAGGTGGCTCAGAAGAACAGTTGTGCACATCATCACATACTGTGTGCAGATGCACCCATGCACACACATACAGGGGCACATGTCAGAAATGTGTAAGAATGAGGTGGGGTTTTATGTTCTTTGAGACCTTTTCTCTGCACACCACATTAAGTCACACCTTCACCCTGGGGTGAAAAGACCTACGTGTAGGCTCTAGCAGTTGGATGCTGGATGAAAACTGCTTTGTTAGAGCACGGAAACCAAAAGATCATTAATGGAACCAACGTGATGAGATTCAGAACAGAAAGATTTTGTGTCTCTATATCTGAGCAGATTTACACCTTTCAGGATATTTTCAGTTGACATTTTTTCCTGCTCTTAAGGCTCAGTGAGCTGTGTACCTACTCTGAGAATTCCTTGGTACCACTTTTCTCTGTCTAGACAGCTGTCATCTAACTTACCAGTAAAAAATGAACACACATTTCTATGTCTTCAGAATACATCTGTTAAAATAGCAAAAGTCAGCGGAGGTGATGTGCACACGTAGGGTGGTACACACATGTGTGCCTAGAGGAAGACCGTGGCAGCTTATGCTCTACAGGGCAAGATGCTGCCAAGAATCTGACCACTGGAACATGTGCCACTGCAGTGGTGATCCTCTAGAGGAGTCATTACCAAAAGAGCTGTTTTCCACGTGTGCTCTTCCAGCTCCTGCTGCCTTGGAGTCCAGGAGGAGAGCTGTCTGCTCAGTGCACTGAGGTTACTGCTCACAGCGTCTTCCATGGCACTGTGATGGGAATGTGTTCAGCTTCAGGATTGTGATAATTTTTTGGACAAATTCTGATAACCCAGGCACATCGTCAGCGTTCTGGTTGTGCCCATTCATTTGTCTGGGCACTGCACAGGAATGGGTGTTGCCAGAGTGAGCAGGCCTTATGCTGCAGATGTGGATGGATAATGTCACCACGAGTAAGGGACAGCTACACAGCAATTCTTCCAGCACAGCTCCAGTGCCCGTGCTTTGCAAAGCCTCACACGATCCTCCCAGGACTGATTCAGCTGCCACTGAGGTTCTGTGCTTCAGAGAAAGATGTTCCAAGATCCATGTGCACAAAGCCCTAAAATAAATGTGCAACTTCTCTCAAACAAGTAAACCACATTTGATGCAACGGGCCACGATGATCTCTCCTGTATTATACAGGAGGAAGACAAATGCTTGGCCACTCAGCCGTGTTTGCAGTTCATTCTGAGTGCAAACTGAAATATCAAAACAGTCCATTATAAATACGTGGACCTGCACCCCCACTCAACGTGAGTAATTCCTATTAGCCAAAGGGAGAAGAGAGGATGAAATAATAATGATACGCTATATTTAATTTCCTACAGTTCTAGCAGAATATCCCAAACTCTTTAGAGTCAATGGCAGATTAAAATTGCTCAAGAGAGAGATTAAAAAACAATTAAAATTGCTATTAAAGCATCAAAACAAAACAAATAAGCTCCCTCAATCTTTCTCATCTAATCCTCTTGAAAATAATTGAAGCTTTCCTTCAGCTACCAGCTCAGAACTGTCAACGCTCTTACAAAGGTGGCCCCCACAGTGGCTCCTCCCCAGCCCTGCTGGCTTGCCACCTCTCCCCATCCCTGCAGCTCCACGATTCCACACGAACAGCTCGTGGAAGAGTGTTGGGCAACGTCGCCACGTGGCTATGGAAGCAGATATTACACACATATGTCTATTTTTATAAACGAGATTGGGAAATATTGATAGCAGTCACACGGTGGGAATGTTGAGCTCGTTTCAGAGGCTGCATGAATTGATTCCTCGCGCTGTATCAGTGTCCCACGGCCCCAGCTCTGAAATGCGCGGCCGCTGTTTGAGGACGGGGATGAGCGCAGCGTTGCAGTTGTCCTCAGCAAAACTCTTGCTGATGTTTGAGACAGAGAGATTGTTTTACATAATCTGAGCCACACCAAAAAAAATTAAGATCCCATTACTGGCATGTCTTGCTGCTGA
The DNA here is from genome assembly GCF_038088225.1 of Cyrtonyx montezumae. Classification (NCBI taxonomy): domain Eukaryota; kingdom Metazoa; phylum Chordata; class Aves; order Galliformes; family Odontophoridae; genus Cyrtonyx; species Cyrtonyx montezumae. The sequence continues at coordinate 1,756,051 of NW_027071948.1, forward strand.
ACAGCCAGGAACCTCCATGCAGGAGCTGCTGTCACCTTGGAAACGTTGGGAAGGGAGAACTGTCCGCCTGAAGAGCGGCGTGGAGCCATCAGCCACAAAACGTCCATCTCTGCAGCTCCATGCTGGAGCCCAGTTGGTCCTTAGGAACTTCGCCGAGGTGCCTCTCAGTGCAGGATTTCAGCAGTGGGATTTCAGTGTATACGTGCTCATTTCTCACCCGGTTTCTCAGAGGTGTATCTCCCTTGGCTGCGCCTATGGGACCTGGGCATCAGTGAGTGCCTCTGTACACCTGAAACTGAGGTGGGGTGGACCCACTGACTCCCACTGGGTGCACTGGGAGTCGGGAGACCCGAGCTTGTCCAGGGAACCGTCACTTGGCACCTTCACAGGCACTGCCGACAGCTCCTGTCTTCTCCCATGCGCGCATGAGAGAAGAGCGCTGGCCCTGGTGACAGACGGTTCACCAACACGCGCTGCACTCGCTTACAGCCGGTAGCGAAGGTACCAATTAGCTGTTCTTTTTTGACTCCAGCTGGTTACATTCCCAGGAAACTCAGAGGTCACACTTGTCTTTAACGACTGCCGAGGCAAATCCTGGGATGCTGTCGCTATGACAGTGAGCCGAGCAGGCGAGGAGGAGCCACGCACGGGCACCCAGCAGCGGCACAGCCCGCGTGGGGCGACCGCCTCCAGCGGCTGCGGGCGCTCCGTCCGTCCCTCCGTTCCACGCGGAGCCGCCGCGTGCTCCGCTCCGTTGCCGGCCCGGGGGTCCTTCCTCCTCCTTTACCCGCCGTGCGGAGCGGCCCGGGCCGCGGGGGTTCGGCAGCAGGGCACGGGCTGCTCCGGGACACCGCCGCGGCTTCGCTCGCGCTGGGGGGCTTCGTGCCACCCCTCTTTGCCTTTAAGGTGGCTCTCGGCGTTGAGCTCAATACTTTGCACTCTACTGTGTATTTCTCCTGTTCCTTAACCAGAGAAAAACGTTTTCTTCTAGGCTTCTTTTATTAATAAGACAATTATTTTATATAAAAAACGCTTTGGCTGTGTTCTTACTTCTCCACTTGTGAAGGTTAATACTCAGAATGTGTGACTGTGTCCTGCTACTCCATATACCTTAAGCACTCACTGAATGCTACTCACTTATAACACAGGCACCAACGTCATGGTGTCCTGGAGATTTCTGTGTATTTAGCAACGTGCAGCCGTCTCCATGTCAGCCCGCTTGCTCTGAAGGAACCACGGGCATGGAAGGCAGTGAGCACAGGGGCTGTGGTGAAGAGGAACTGACTCTCATCCCATCTCTGGAAGACGAAGGCAACGACGCTGCGGGTCAGAGCTCTGACCTGAGCAAACATGAGGAAGGTGAACATGAGAACGCTGGGGGTAACTTCCTTAGCTACTAGAGGGGAGCAGTGCGGTTTAGGGGTAGTATGATGTTCCAAACCATTCCAGTCCTTTTCTCCTTAGCATTAAGTGTGACAGGTACAACTACTTCAAACTTAAACCGTTCTTTTTCTGTAGCAGTAATGAGGTGTACAGAGGGTGTTAGTGTAAGAAAGACCCCTGCAGACTGTTACCATTTTCCTGCGTTGGTTTCCAGGTGTACAGCAGCAGCCTTGTGTGGCTTATTTTTAATCAACACTGCAGTAATGCTATAAAATGTAATCTCTGATTCTCCACATCTTTTGACTTGGCAGCAAGTACCATAACGCTTTGCATTTTGAAGCTCGAAGTCTCTTTATTAAACTGTTGTTTTAATTTCTATTAGAATACAAGCTTGAAGATTTGTCTGATGGTGGCAAGATGGGGAATGAGGTCACTTCTGAAGGAGCTGGAGACAGGTCTGAACCTAGCATGCAAACAATTCATTGCTTTGTTAGCAGCTGCAGTAAAACTTCCTTTGTAGTGGTGATTTACCTTTTCAAGAGAAGGTTCGGTTTACTCAGTTACATGTTTTTTGTCAGATGAATCATAAGCAATGTGCATATATACAATATTGTGGTTGCACCACATTCATGTGGGCTTATCAGATTTCAAAAGAGCATTTATTAGCCTGGGTGGTGCTACACCAAGCAATGCACACTTCTAAAAGCCAGCCAGTTCTCTGTAATAATATGCTGTGTTATGTTCAAATCCCTCTGTACTTACGGAACAACAGGAATTGCTGGAAAAGGGGAATAATATCAATGCTGGACTGTAAGTTTCTGAATATAGAGAGAGTTTTGTACCACTGCGTACAGTCGATTCACGCAGAACTGGCGTGGTGATAGTTTGGTACCACTTTGGTTTTACAAGTGGGCGGTAGAGTGAATTTATTCCTGGAGAAATAGATGTGCATGTAACAAAGGTCATGCATGGAAAATAATTCAGTGGTTTGAATGTGGCCTTAAGTAGCTGCTGCTCTCCTCATGCAGATCAAAGCACAGTTTGGCCTGTTTGACAAACTGCTCTGCCCTGCAGTGTCCTGGCATAGGGTTGCAAGGCATGATGTAAAGCTGAAATAATGTTTATTAACATATGGATGTGGGAAGTTGCACAGCACATATGCCTGCTGCCAGTAAATGTTGACAGTGTTACCATTATCAGCAGAGAAACTCAAAATACACCAAAGTGGTTAAAGAAAAAAAATCACCAAACACCGCCACCCATCTTCTGACTTTGTTCTGTATGTTTAAATAGGCAAGGAAGGCAAGAGAGAGAGCTCACTCACAGGATGAACAGTTCTACACAATGAGATTTAAACTAGTTTACAATGTTCCCTTCAAAATTTTAAAGTATTGTTCAGGAAAAGTAGAACCTGAAAACCATAGGTGTGATCAAGAGGAGGGTCAGGCAGTTAAAAATGAAGGTATATACTTGAAGCAATAAATGGGTGTACAAACACTCAGTATTAAGATATTTAAGTCTAAAAATGTTAGCTGAAGTGCATGCACTTAAGATTTTTTGTAAGATTATCTTTACTGTTTCCTGACTTACACAGCTCATGTTTGCAGCACTCTGCTAGGAGTTAAAACAAGGAACTCACAGATGCACAAATGGTTGTACAAACTTCATGGAGCTCTTAAACTTCTCTCTGTGTTTTCATGGTTCATCATATGTTTCAATTTAAAGGGACAGTTTGGAGCACTGCTTGGACAATACAAACAGTCAGGCTCTGAAGTCTGCAGACAGAATTTGCCTGTTTGCTTTACCCAGGAACTTAAAAGAGCTCAGCAACGTCGCCAAAGAAAAGGAACTTGTGGTCCAGAAAATCAGGTCAGTGTTGAAGGAAACGTAAGCAATCAGCATCGGTGCTCCATCACATACTGGGATGCTGTATCTGTTACACATTTATAGCATACGTTATTTTGTCATGAGAGGTATGTGATGCAAACACTTTCTTAATTTGATATATCCAATATCCTTATAAAGGATTAAGGATAAAAATAGAAAACTAAAAAACTAATAATGTTGCTAAAGAAGAGAGTTCCAGTCTGGAATAATTAGATACAAATTCCTCTCTGTTGTATCTGCCAATTCTGCTGGTTCAGCGATCAATTAGAAAAATCAAATGGAAAACTCACTATAAATATTTTCTTAACTGTGATGGAAATGTTACATTGGAGTCAGCGATGTTACTTGCATACCTGTAAACATGCACCTGCTATGAGCACTTTGCTGAGCTGAGGTAGAAAGATTTTCTTTAGCAGAAGATGGATCTGCAGAAGGACAATGTAAAAAATGCTGTTTATGCTGTTGTCTTTTTTTTTGATAACGTGGATAGAGTCAGACTAGACTATTGTTTTCTGAATTTTTAGAGAAAATATTTGAAATAAACAGGGGTTTTTCAAAAACCTCACTATGAAATCTTAAAGAAAAAGTGCCGCGGTGCTGGGGAACTGGTGTGCTTGAGGAATCCTGAACAATCTTGCCCTTCAGAAAGAAGAGTTTCATGGTCAAGAGAGAACTTCAAGTGTGAATAATGTGTTTATTTGTTTCAGAGATGAGCTGACTACCTGCCAGCTGCGGATCAGAGCGCTCGAAAAGCAGCTGGAGTACACAGACACTGAAATAGAAGAGGAGAAGGAGGCTGGCAATGTGTAGGTAGAGAACATCTCTGGGTGCCAAAGATGCAGGCATCCACTGTGTTTATCTGTGTGCAATTACTGAGTTTACTTTTTTCACCTTGTCACGTTGTTAACAGTTAACAGAATTTTTAAGCACACACATTCAAGATGTTCAGAGGTCAAAGAAACCCAATGGAGTTCCATCTCATGCTGAGAATGGCCATAGCTTGGTAGCTTCAGCTGTTCTGATTTGAGAGCTGTCTGTATGTTCAGAGCAATGCTTTCATTTCTGTCTCGGCCAATGCTAACACTGCAGTTGCTTTTCGTGTGGCTTGGGATTGTCAGCTTGGGATTCTCTCCTTGAAATAAATAATGGTGCCTTAGCATGAGCATCACTGCCCTCTGTGCTTTCATGTCTAGAGGTTCTGTCAGTCAAATCAGAGTGCAGAGAGAGGTGGAGACTTAGGAATGGATAGGAAAGAGACATATATTTTAAAGGAGGATCCAGCAACAACAAGTTATTAGTCAGCCTAGCTCACTGCTGTCAGTTATGTTTATCAATCCCCCAGTAAGTTCTGTTCATTATGATCAACCAATGTCAGTTTTAGAGGTGATGTTTTTAGTTCTGATAATAATTACAACCAGGATTTATATGCATGCCTTTTCTTTTTTTAATTGTTTTATGTTGTGAAATGCACGAATGGCTTTCAGGAGTAGCTCTGCATACAGGAGCTGTTCTGAAACACTTGTGAGGAAGTGGGAGGCAATTTACTGTACTCCTCACATTTGGTTTAAATAGAAAGAAGTGGGTGGCTTGTGTACCAGGAGCCAGTGTATTGTGAACAAACTTTGCAGCTGCATTTTATGACCTGTGTTATTCCTCAAGTTGGTGTATGACAGAATAACCAAGGTGGGTTAATTGCCAAAGTAGAATAACTGATTAAACAAAAATGAGTTTAATGCTCATCAGACTTCTGTGGCAGGCACCAGTACTCCCCGTTCAGGATCTGAGAGAGACTCTTATTAAGAAAAACCAACAAAGACAGAAAAGCATTGTGTGAGGTTTTTGTACTTATGACAAGTCAAATTGTGAGGTCTAGAAATGTGGAAAATAGCAATTTTCACAGTCTATTCTATTTAGCAAATTAATAGTGAAGAAGACTTGATGAGTTCCTGTCTTACAAAGCTCAAGTGCATCATGTTATAGCAATAATGGAAATACTACCTGCCACGAGCAGTACTGATGCCTGAGAAAAATTGTGAAGTCCAAGAAGTACCTTCACATAGAAGATCCATTTCCAATTTTCACTTCCAAAGGTGGAATTTATGTTCAGTGTATTCAGTCCGTTGCCTATTGATTCTGGAGTGTACTGTACACGAGTTCTCCTGGGTAGAGGAGCCCAAGGAAAATAAACAGCTGTGTTCCTTCACTGCTGCTGTAGCCAAAGGGCATGGACTACTGCAGTGCCACATGAAAGGTGAAATCAATCAAGGTTCTCTTGGTTTGCTTATTAATACTTATTAATGCTTCTTTTGTCAGTGTAGGAAATAATCACTTGGAGCCACACAGCAGTGCTTTCTGAAATACACACTCCTGTGTGAATACTGACACATCTGTAATAGTTGAAAGAAAGCTGCACCTCTGAATGACAAACGGACTTTGTATAAAGTGATGTCATTCTAATACATATCTCTCATCCTCAAAGCTATTATTTATTGTTGCTGACTTAGTTTGGAAGGAGTTTTTGATTTTTGTTAACATTAATTAGTTCCAGTTTCTTTCTGACTGTGTCTCCTTTAACGAAGCAGTGCAGCCACGTTCCGCCTACGGGCACTGCATGGGCGACTGTGCACTGAACTGGAGGATGAGAAGGATTTTGAGCTGAAAACTGCTTTGACACTGAAAGAAAACATGTAAGTGATGGAATGAGCAAACTGTGTGATGGGAGTCAGTCTTTATTATGTTCTTCCTATGTTGTTTAATGGATCCAAAAGTTTATATCTACGGAAGTTGTTTGTAAATACCAAATTACATAATTTGAGGTCGTGAGGTTTACTGCAAAGCAAAGGATCTTGAGAGGAACTTGTAGCCTGAACAATTAATTGCTTAGGAAATTGGTTGCTGTGGCTCAGATCCTGAGTTAATTTTGCACACATAAATGAAGTTTAAGTCCGAGTTTAATAAGAAAATAAGATGGGCTTAAGTAGACCTGTCTGCTATAGCAATGAATAAGCATAAATACTTCTAATTTATGCCTCAGTTCTGAAAGCAGCTCACACTTCGTTTTAAAGGCTTGAGCTGTGGAAGATACAAACCCAGCAGGGAAAATATGAAAACCTCCACAAACAACTTAAAGAAGATGAGTTGAAGCTAGAGATGCAATACCAAGAACAAGCAGAAGCACGGATTCAGAAGGAAAAAATAGCAGCACTGAGAGCAGAAAAAAATCAGCTGTCTTTAAAAAAGTAAGTTGGGCTCTGCTTCCTTTCCCTCTTTCACCTGCAGCCAAATCATTATTTCACATGTTGAGAAGATTAGCTAATGGAAGTAATCATGGTATTGTATTTCTGAGCTGGATGTTGGCTCCGAAATATCTGTGAGGAAAGAGAATGAAGGTAAGGATTGCCCCCCAGCCTTGTCACTATTCGGGTAAAGATTTCTGACATAATTAACTTGCTAAAGAATAAAACTATGAATGCTTTTTGTCTAAGGGATTTGAATTTATTAGGTCAGACTAACTGCACGTGTCTGCATTGTTGCTGGATGCTGGGAGCTTCTAAACTTAGGGTTGTGCTCATTGAAACTTGGAGAGAAAAAGGATACCAGGTTGTCAGCTTTTGTGAAGACAAGAGACTGTACAGAGGAGGGGAAGCCACTGCCCTCATTTCAGAACATAGCAATAAGTGCCCCCCCATTAGCTATCATTTCCTTATTTAAGCCATAGATAATTGTTTCCTTAGTGCTGTTGGTTTGCATGTCTTTCACAGAAAAGAAGAGGAAGCCCAGAAGGAATATGAAAAAAGGCATAAAAAAATGATTGAAGGTGCCAGAAGGAACCATGAAAAAGCAGTCTCCTTCCTCAGGAAAAGCATGGCAAGGTACTCATTCACTCCTCTTTTGTTTCCCTTCACTGTGCGTTCTCGGTATGCAGTGTGTGTGTGCTATTAACTGAGACAGTACAGCTGAATTCCAGGTTGGCACTTCGCACTCTGCCTTTCTGCATTGCCTCTGAAATGCAGGGGAATCGTTTCTTGCTGTGTGGTAGAACTGATTCAGAGGGCATCTCTTTGTGCCCCTGTTCTCTTATGATGGATGGCAAACAGAACGTCTTCTCCATACGTTCATGTTCATACAATTACTGTGATAGTAAATTATTTTGTTACTCAAGGAACTGAGCATTTGTTACTTACTTTTACTTGTGTATTAGGACTTAATTAAGAAGTGATTGAAATAATTGTACTGTTTTTATGGTATTTTATGTTTTTCCCTAGATAACATGTACAAACTTAACAGTAATTAAAATTAACAAACTGAACCAAATCAGTTGATCTGTTTTGCTCAGTAATACAACAAATTCCTGTTCCTGTTTGCCTCAGTATTAACTGAGATGCTCACAGAGCTGATTCGTGCCCACGTATTTCAAGGTTTTAGAATTTCTGTGGTTTATTTTCGGCGTGTGGTTTGCTTGTGTAAAGTTCAATATCTCATTGCTTAGATATCAATTTTATGAGCAGCATCAGAATTCTTACTTTATTTCAGCAACTTTTTTTATTTCACATAGAATGTGAAATGCATTTCTGAATTAAAAACATAAAAAAGTTGTTGAAAGCCTGTGGGCACTTGTAATTGGAGGGCACTGTGTAGAAGGCTCTTTCAGCTGTTCTACTCTACTCACCCTCAGTATTACAGGAACACAGAGACATGCAGGAAATGTGTCAGGTGTCTTACACAACTACAGTTTGTCAGGTTAAACATTCTAATACTCAAAGCTTTCCAGGATATAAGCTGAAAGATTTCACTCTGCTTACAGAATTCATGAGAAGAATGCAAAAGAAGAAGCGAAAACTCAGGAGCATATGGAGAGAAGGATACAAGCTGTGCTCTCCCTGAAAAACAGCATAACTTCCAATAGGGTACTGCTGCTGTGCTGAGCTGGGGAATGAAGAATTGACTTGTTAGACTGCTAGCTTTTATTGAAAGTAATCCCAGTTTTGACTGTGAAACGGGTGTGTGATGCTGCTGTTCCACAGACCAAACCTCCTTTTAAACTGAGAGTTTAACTATAGGAAGTAATGGTGTTGGATTTGTATGGACAGATTTGTGATACTTAAGGAGTCTTTTTGTGAACGCTGTAGCTGCTATGGCAGGGTGGCTTTCTTGATGGTAATGCATACTACAAATTCTCCAAAAACATGGCCAGAAATATTTCCTGTTATTTAGATCCCAAATGAGAAATAATTCATATGAAGAAAACATGGAAAAAAAGCAGTCACTGAGGAGTCTAAATAACATAAAGTAAAAATTTCTGAGCTAAGCCACTTCGCCCATTCATTTGTGTTCTATAGAATATGAGGGAATGATCTGAATTTAATACTGATTTGATAAGAGCTGTAAATATCCTGTAAACATTCCTTCATTGAAAAACATTTCAAAGAAGAACTAGAAGAGGAAAGAATTAGTGCTGACTAGTCAGAGCTTTCTGCATCCCCAGCACACACAGACTACTGATAACTTGCTTGGCAGTTGTGTATATTAAAATCAGTAAGTTGTATTTCAGGTAAAGCTACCACAAACTTATACTTAGATAAGTAGACCAGAGTCCCAGCTGGTTTTCTTTAAAGTGCAAATCAAATACGAAGCTGTGGTTTGTTTGGCTCCATAGGAAAAACTCCAGGCTCTCCAGGCTTGGAACAAAGCAATGGCCTTTGAGGCAAAGAAACAGGAGGTGACAATGAGGGAGGCAATCCTAGCAGAAGGAGGCAATGTTGCCAAGGAAATTTTTCTCCATAAACTTCTGCTACAGCGTGAAAAAGAGAAACAGTAAGTATTCATTTGTATATTGTGCTCTCATTGCTCACTGATGCTCATGCAGAAATATATTGGATCTCTTAATTGGAATCCAGAAGCATAACATATATGATGCTGTCTCAAGAGAGTGAACTCATTCTTACACTCTGAAAGTGTGAAATTTGTACAGCCAGTTTTAGTCGACTTGAAATTCTAGCTTATGTATTATTCAGAGAACCAAAGTTTGGAGCCCGTGTTCTGATTACTGCAAGAAAGATAAACCATCCCAGGAGAGCAATTTGGTAAACTTGAACTGAATGCCTGAAGTAACAGTGCTCCTGTGTGTCCCAAACACTGCTCGTATAAAAACTGCGGGGCGGTCAGAGCAGTCTCCTTCCTGCTTCTTTGGCTGAGATTATTCCTCTGCCTTTACGTGGACAGAGATGATGTGTCTGTGTCTCATCTGCTCTGGTGCAAAGTTAATTATTGTTTTCAACCACACATAAAGATGAATTTGAGCCAAGGTGCTAAACAGAAGGTGGTTGAGGTATGTGTTTCTTCATGCTGGCTCTTCTAACCTATAGCAAATGTTGAGAGATTTAATAAGAAAAAATTCAGTTAGTTGTAATAAATAATGCTTCAGTCTTGATAGCTCCATGATACAACTTCTGCTATCCCTGAATGCATTCTAAAAATCCCATTAACAAAATAACCACGTCAGTTGGTAGAGATCTGCAGGAAATACCTAACTTTTTGCCTTTCTCCTTGCTTGCCTTCTCCCTTTCACTGCCTCCCTTTGTAGGCACAAGGAAGAGCAGTTTGTTCATCTTAATGTTAGCTGTGACACGACTGCACTTTCACAGCAGTTCTTTTCTAATTTCAGCTACCACTCCACCAGTGCCTGAGGAACTGCTGAATTATTTCCCCTGGGTCTCTACCTTTCTCCTTTTATGTGAAGGGATACTCTCTGTTTTCTCAAAGCACGTTTTAGCCTGAATAAATCTTTCTGAATTGCCTGCAAAAATTAACTCTTTATTCATTAAAGCCTGTATCTTAGTTTTTACCATTCTTCTTATAGGCAATGTACACTTAAGAGCTAGTAATAAAAACAAGGGATGGCTTTATACTAACAGCAAACAGCACTGGGAGTCAGTATACCAAGCTACATTTCATAACCTCTGTGTGCCTTGGTTCTCCCAAAATACAAATACAGTGGCACTTATCTGCTGTGGTGGGCTCTGAATTTATACCTTTCAAGTTCAGTACGTATGGCCTTACCTTAATACCTTCTTTTGCTTGTTTACAATCTACTTGACTTCAGACAGGCAACTGTCATTGAATAGTTAAGTTAGGAAAGTGATTTAGAAACTTTGTTCCCATACTGATGACCAGTATGCTGTGTTATGCTTTTCTTCAACTGCTAAAACACTCCACTCACATATGTTTAGTTGAAATGCACTGAGCCTCCAAATCCCAGTGACACAGATCACTGCTGCTCTCAATTTGAAGATGTGATGTTGGGGAAAAAAAGCCCCCAAAATGGGCTGTAGTGATATTAATAAGCAGCTATGGTTGGTTCAGTGTTTCTTATAACATCTTATTACAGAGCTTTCCGAGAAAAACAAAAGGCAAGAAAAATTGAGATTGTATCAAAAATTTTGCAAGAAAAAGCTTCCATTCAGAAGCAGAAAAATCAGCAGTCCCATATGAAGGCAATTAAGAGTGGTGTTAAATTTAAGGATCCTTTACTGTGGAGGAAGAAGGCGTGGCAATATATTGAGAAGACCTGTGAACGTCCAGATGGAGTGCTGTCACAGGTAAACAGAGGACTAAGAAACATCCCTAGGTTTATTTTCTGTCAGAGCTGTAGGAAAGTGAATTCTGATTCTGCCTCTGAATAGCACGGGCTGCAGCCAAATACCAGATAGTGCAGAGTAAGCAGAGAGCAGTATCTCCAGCAGTCCCCTGGATCTCTTGATGACAATTAGTCTCTCTGTTCTTGATTGTTGGCACCTTCGTTCACGAAGACACTGCTGCCTGGTATGGATATTTTTTGTTCCCATTTGTATTTTTTACGGGTATTTGTAAGAAGTGTATTTCAGACACATTAATCACAACTGCTTCCAAGAGGAATAATTACCTTCATCCCCAGGTAAGGATTTGAATCAGTCTGTCAGCAAAAGAGAAATGTTTCCAACCTATTAGAAAGGAGAACACTGTGTTTCATGACAACATGTTTCTGATTGAGTTTCTTTTACATGTTTGTTTTAACACTGCACAGTATTACAGGCAGTACCTGCCTGGTAATGAGAGGTGGGATGAACTGAATCCCTCAAGGAAGGCAGTGTCTTCCTGCAGCCCTTGGGTATTTTAAAGAAAGGGGGAGAGGGGCACATTGGTTTGTGGAAATTGTCACGATGTAAAAAAGCAAGAAATCCTTGGTTATGGTGTGGTAGATATAACAGGAAAAAAAACACAAAACCCAAAAGTACACAGTCACTGTTCACAGGCCCACCCTCCTACAGAATACAGTTATCATCCTATAGATGCTCATTCTTGTAAGATTGTCTGAGTTGTCACTTTAAGAAGCGATTGGCTCAAGCTGTCATCTTCAGCCTTGCAGCCTTACAGACCAGTCACTCTGTATTAAAAGATCTCCTTGGAAACTGCTCATGTAACTGTGCTCTCGTAATTTTTAATGGTATTTCAGAATGTATTTTCTCTCACAGAAGTCGCCATCAACTTGTTCCCCAGCTGCTGAGAGAACTGCTCCTGTAGGACAGGGTTCTGCAAAGATCCCCCACAAAGTGCTCTGTGAGAGTGATGAAGATGAGGAGAGGGACCAGATCCCAGCAGAACCGGAGCTCCCAGGACGATGGAGTCAGGCCTGTGACTTGCACGAGGTAAAAGCTGTGATATCCTCTCTTAAAAACAGGAGAAAATAGATGTGGATGTGTGTATTTGTCCCATTGTTATGCTGAAGTCTACAGTGTTTTGGAATTATTCATGAAGTGTCTAAGTGGATTAGAAAAGTTTTGTTTCCCTCTCTGGTAGTTGTACATATCTGAAGAAATGACACTGGCAGGTGCACAGTAAAGCATAGCTTTTATCAAACCAACAGTATTCTGCACTCTAAAGAGAAGTAAATAACACTGAGGAATAGTGTAGGTAAGGTTGTATGTGTTATTCCAAAGAATGCTCCCATACAGCACTTTCCTCAGATGCAGGTCTTTAAAAGCACTTGAGAATCAGTCAGAATGAGAGTGTCAGGAGGTGCCATGTGCTTGCATGAAAGAAGCACTGGACTGTAACTAAAGGGTTCGGTGAAGATGGCTGATTTTCTTTGAATGTTTGCTCAGGAAGTGGAATATAACCCCATTAAAACAGAGTATTCTAATGCTGGATGAAGGCAGTGTACAGGACGAACAGCTGAGAATAAACTCATTTCTTCAAACACAAGTTGGGGGGCTGGGTTTAATCTGGAGAGTAATGAAGGCTGGCCAGATACTGAGATTCTATGCATAGGCATTTCTGTTTCGTTCTGTAGATTCTGTGATCACAGATACTTACCGAGTTTTTTTATTGATGTTCCTTGTTAGATATCCAAAGAAGAAATGGATTCAAAGCAGCTGGCTACAACAGTAGTGAGAGAAGAGACTGTAGAGGAAAAAAAGGAGGAATTCCAACCTAGAATTTTTCATAAGGGAATAGTGTCTGGTCATGAACATAAAGGACGAACTTTCTATAGTAAACCAAGTTGCATTCATTTCAAGGTTAGTGGCCATTCCACATAGGATCTGTGAAGACAACAGATTTTTTTCATAGTATTCTGATGTGTTGATCAAAATGCTGTGGCACTGAAAAGATTCTTGTTGGCTGCTGTGGGTTAACATGGACAGGCAGCTAAGGGTCACGGGGTTCACTCTCTGCTCACAAGCAGCAGGAGAACAGGGACATTTTCAGTAAAGATTCCAGCCTGCAGGTGACTATAATATAATGCTTATGTTAGGAAGAAATTGAGCTGATCGTTTTATCCCTGTATTGTAATTAACAAGCACACTGTCAGAAAATACACTGCTGCTCCTAGATCTTCTCTGTACTTGACAAGGTTGCTGACGTGGCCTCTCACACAGTAATTTTCAGTGTCAGAGGGACATGTGCCATGGGACACACAGCCTGCAGGGCTCTGCTTGTCCTGTGTTACTGCACGCCCTGTTACACAGCTTGCAGATCAGTGTGGTACATCAGCTGTGCACATACCAAGAAAATGTTGCCTGGTTTATGAAATAAATCAGAGTCTTGAGCTCTGCAGGTTGTGTCTTTGGAAAGGATTTGTTTGGAGCAGGGCAGTGCTCTCTGGGCTTATACAAAGCCTTGCACTGTGAGTGTGACTGTGGTAAACCTGGTTGTTTTGTCACTGTGTAATTGTTACTGACACCTCACGCCTCCTGATGTGTTTGGTATTTCAAGGATTTTGATGTTGGCAAAATCTACAAAAAGAAGATAACTTTGATAAATGCATCTTACAGCCTTAACTACTGCAAACCAGTGGGAATCAGTGAATGGCTGAAGGATTTAATCAGCATTCAGTAAGTAAAGCTATCTGTAGATGAGTTGTTTTACATTTGTGTCGGGAGATGTAACTAAATTCTCCAGCAAATTAAACAGTTTTTGTTAGATGCATCTAAACTATTCTATAGCATTATTGTATAATGAGGGAAGGAACTGTCTTAGAGCAGAAAAGACTCTGCCTGAGCTGCACATCATTGGCTCCTGTACTGCTGACAGGTAGGGCCCAGTCCCTATCATGTGAAAAGCAAAATGTACACATGAGGTGTAAATACTTCATCGAGGGATTATTTGGAGTAGGAGCTATTCCTTCAGGCCCTTCATAGAGAAACTGCTAGTGCTCTGTTCTGAAGCTCAGGATACAGAAGCTCATTTGCCTACTCACACTTTAAGATCATATTTTCTGAAAAGTATTTCCTTTTCCATTTCTGTTCGAAGGAGTTTCATCTTTGTTGCTTTTTAATTCTGCTTTGGTAAAATTGTGACTAATGCATATGTTCTGTGCTCTGTGGGGCACAGCTCCCTGGCTGTCCCCACGGCTGATGACATTCAGTCGTTATTTAATCCAGCCTGTTTTTTCAGGCAGAATAGGGCTCTAGTTGTGCCTTCGTAATTTCATTTGGAGTGCAGCTGTGAGACTTCTTGTCTTCTGATGGGCATTTTTTTTGCATCACAGACACCATGAAAGGAGGCATTGAAGTGACTGGCAGTTTCTTTTCAAGATGATTTTGATGCAGCGAGCAGCGAGCAGCACGTTCTCTAATCGCTTGCAGCAACCTTCTTTTTTCCTCTTTATTTCCTGTTTGGATAGTGGGGATGTTACAGATTCACAGTTGAAACTGATAATGGCACACTGCTTCCCAGGTGTTAGAATATGAGATTGGTCCTCTCCATTCTTAACAATATCATTGAGCCACAGCTTCACCAGTTGCCTTGTTTGTAGAGTGAACAAAGTAATTCTCTCCTTCAGAAGTATTACACGACTTTCTGAATAAAACCTCAATGAATCCATCTTTGTTGTTTTACAGTTGCACCAGGTTTCTGTGGCTTTTCCTTAATCTGTCCCTCGTTCTTACTTTCCAGATGAATAAATTAACTCACGTGGAAAAAGATTTATATATTCTTTGCTGTTCCTACCAAAGTAGGACCTGGGGGTTTCAGATGTGGCTTTAATTGGGTGTTTGCTGCTGCTTCTCTACGTAGGTTTGACCCACCTGGCAAAATGTCTGCTGGAATGTCCTGTGAAGTGGGGGTAACCTTCAAGCCTGTGGTAAGTGCACCTCAGTGGTAAGGCATGAGTGAAGAGAAGCCTGGTGTTAGTCACTAACATGATTAAAAACGTTCTTTAGCTGTTAGGGAAACAAACTGCAGCTCCAGGAAGGGTCCGTTGTGCCAGTTCAGGCTGTGTTACTTTGTATTAAGATATGTTCTCCTAGTACACTTCAGAAAAATGTAATTTCATGGCTGGGGTTTGTTTGTGTTTTTTAGACAAACGAAAATCTGGAAGGAGAAGTCCTGTTTATGGCCCAAACAGGTTCTTTTTCTGTTCCACTGAAATGTACAGCCAAGACATGCATTGTAAGTGACTGCTTAAAGTCAGAAAATGTGATAGCATAAACGTTATTGCAGATATTTAGCAAGAGGTTTTACATTTCTTTTTCTCTGTTAAACATGTATCGTCCTTAAGAAAAATAAATAAATAAAATTGATTCCTTAGCTTTGCAGGTTACACTGAGATTTATTCACAGTTATCTTAATATATTTACATAACCATTAATTGTAACCTCAGTGTCAGGGTGGAATTAAATGAAGTGGTTCTGTTTATTCACACAGTGGTTCTGCGTGAATGGAGGGAAGAATAATGGCAGCTGGAGATGAGCTATCATTTCTTCTTGAAATCTTTGGAAATTTCACCCCAAGTTTGCAGGAGGTTCAGTTTCTATGTAGACAAAAAGCACACTGTATATTTGTCTCTTGGCACTGATTTAAAATTAATATAATGCCTCTCCTTTAATTCAGCATCACAATATATTTTGAGAATTCAGTGGACTGAAATGCAAGTGGCTCAGTGTAACAAGACATTGTTCAAATTAGTTGGCTTTGGCAAAAAGACAGAGTGCCCGCAGCTGGCAATTATTTGACACTGTCTTTGAAATGAGAACTTAAGTCCTACTCTTGAAAACGTGAATGCTCATTTGGTTGACATCACTGACTCTCTAGGACAGTAGTAACTGGTGGTTTATTTTCCTACAGCTGGCACTGGATAAAGTGCTTGTTGACTTTGGCACTCATGTGGTGGGAGAGACAATTTCACGAACTCTCAAACTGATGAACACCGGAGCTCTGGGAACGAGATTCAGAGTTCAGACATCAGCAGGTGACAGTGGTAGATGTGGAGCAACAGCAGAATCTTCTACTGCAAGAATGGTAGGTTCAGAAGTATCTCCCTAAATTAATGAATTCAATTTATAACATAATTAAAGAAAACAACGTCTCATTTGCAGCTCCTTGATGAAGTTGGTGCTGGATGCAAGCTCAGTGATAGGTCACAGTAGAAATTATTTTTTCTTGAATACTTTTTTATAGGTTTCTCAACCATGCAGTGACTCTGCTCCTAAAAAGAAAGACAGCAGTAGTTCTGTGACACCTGTGCTTGAAAAAGGACAAATCTGTCCTGGTCATAGTGAAGAACCAACCTGCTGCATAGCCCAGGCAGAGCAGCAGAGGACTGAGACACTTTCTGCAGGTGAGGTGATTCTGAAAAGTGCTGGTGCAAGTTTCCCAGATTAACCATTATCCACACGTAGAGGTTTTTGTAATGAGCTGTGGAATTCAGTTTGCAAACTTACTCTGTATATTAAGTAGTTCGTCGTGTTAGTAGTAATGTTACACTTCTTTGGATGCTGCCTCAACTCTAAATCATCTACAGCTCAAAAAAAAGACTAAAAATAATATAGTGGCACCATTATATCAAAATCAACAGCGGATCTTGATCCTCATTAGTGATCAACAACTCAGCTTCAGAAGAACATAGAAACCAACTAGCTGAGAGAGACTGCGAAAATATTATCGCTTGTCTCAGCAACCAAATCCCCACCCCTCAGAAGAGAAATCCACGTGCCAGGTTTATTTTTATGGTCTTTAATTCTAGGAACAAGAAAACAGAAAGATGAGCCTCATAAGGCTTCCTTACATTCCTGATGTTTACTATGTACTTAATAAGATGCGATACTGTAGAAGAAAGACTTCTTCAAAATAAGCATTGAATATTTCTTCTGTACATTGATCATTTCCATGACAGGAAACCAAATGTCCCTGCACGAGGTGGTGGGTTCTTTTTCTTTTCCCTGCAGTGAAAGTGATTAATGGAATCCCTGTACCTGCCTTACCTTTAAAGCTGTTCACAGAGCAGAGGTTGTGGAGTTACCTCCTCTGGAGATATTAAAAACCTGCACGGGCACAGCACTGTGCCACGTGCTCTCTGTGACCCTGCTTGGGCAGGGGGATTTAGATCAGCTCATCTCCAGAGGTCTCTTCCAACTTCAACCATTCTGTGGTGTTGGTTTTTGTTTTTGTTTTTGCTTGCTGCTCTGTTTGATGCACACATCTGGCATCTTGTGAGTTTGTTGGTGTTTCTTTTTCTTTCAGAACAACCCGCCCAAGATGGACTCAATTTCACTTCAGACATAGACAAAGATAGTGCACATAATTTAATGGAACATTCTCCTGAAGAAACACCAACTGAAATTATGCTGGGAAAGGTAGTGAATGTCCTGAAATACATACAAGATTTTCAGTAGTCCAGGCTTCCTACATGAAGTGAGTTGCTTTGACTGCTGGCAAATGCTGAATTCCAAAATCAGTTTCAAGCTGAGTGGAATCCAGTGTTTTAAAGTTAATCAAAGAATCATAAAAGGTCTTGGGCTGGAAAGGACCTCCAATATCATCTAGTTCCACCTGCCCTGATGTGAACAAGGTTGCCAAGAATTAAATCAGCATGAAGTCAGTCTGCCCAGGGCCCATCCAAGCTGGCCTTGAATACCTCCAGGGATGGATACACAGGTTCTGGGGGCAGCCTGTTCCAGCACCTCTCCACTCTCTCTGTCAGAAATTTCTCCAATATCTAATCTAAATCTCCCCTCTTTTAGGTTAAAAGCATTTACTTTAAATCCTTCAAATGAAATAACACAATATATTTGCCTCTTCTTTTGGTCCATGAAGTGTCTGTGAGCAGAAGGAGATTTGCATTTCCCACAATTTCACTTGCTGTCAGCTTGATTATTCTCCTGTCTTTTCTTTGTTATGCAACATCTAGCAACAAGAGAAAAGGAGGGGCAGGAAGAATGTGCCACACTAAATAAAGCAGAGAAGAGTTCAGATTTATGGCTTCTACCCGTCCATGAAAAAAGCACTGAATTCAGTAGTGTAGCTTCTTTGTATTGGTTACACCAGTATGAATTATTCACCGATATGGTGGAAACTCTTTGGTAAAACATGTAATCTACCTCTCATAAAAAGCCTTGCAGTAAAAAGGAACTCTCTCAGTAAGTTTCTGCCCATGCCTGGCTGTGAAACCACGTCATCCCAAGCTTTTTTCCCCACAATGAACCTTGTAAAGATTACTGATCCATTTTTCCCTGTCATAGTTCACTCAGTCTAGTGAGAAATTAGGCATAGTACTGTGCTGTCCACTGTGAGCACATACAGCTCCACCTCCATGCAGTTTTATAGCCAACAACACTAAGAGGGTTCCCATTAAGAACGTGTTACTTCCTGTTTAGGTTACCCAAGGTGAAATCGGACCCTTCAGCTCAGTCAAACTTCAGATTGTATTCATGCCATCTGTTCCTGGGGATGTTCGGGCAGAGTTTGAGATCGTGTTTGACAACTCGGACTGCAAACCAGTGAGTGATTCTGTGTAAGACTTGCTTCAAACACTGCTGAAACCCTTCTGCTCCTACCAGGAATTACAGGAGCACAGATCCCGTACTAGAAGCAGAACCAGACAGAGGTCAGATAGGTTTGACACAGGTTACCTCATTGGTATTTCTTATGATAAACAGTGAGAAACCTTGTAAATCATGGCCCTTCTTTCTGATGGACTCTGGTTGCTAAACCTGTAGATTCTCTCAAATTCCTACACAAGCAATCCAGCCATTTATCACACATCCTACTGGAAAACACCTATTGTCCTCTATAGAAATCTGAAATTATTTGCCTCTGTTCCCAACCCACGCAGTTTATTTTCTTTGATATCTCAGCATTGGAATTATTTAGCAGGAAGTAGTGAAACTGATGTGTGAAGGCTGGGACAGATGACAACTTCAGTTACCATTTCAGCATATTTTAATTCTGCATTTTACTGGAAGCCAAATTCTGCCTGGGAACAGTTCACAGAAGCTTGCCAAAAATAATAATAAAAAAAATCTAAAACTCTAAAAAGAAAAAGGAAGAATATCTTCCAAGAAGCTTGGTGGGCCAGTCTTGGCTCTTCCCGTGGTCTACAGATGGAATAGTCTACAAAAGAAACTGCAGATGCATACTGCACATTCCTGTGGGTACCCTTTCTTTCAGCTCTGGCAGGGAAGGATCATTTTTGTCCAAGTTTGATCTATGAGGCTGCTGAAATTTAGACTCAAGGTCATTATGTGGAATATAGCACCACACTGCCCTTTTGTATTTCTTTGCTGGATAAACAAGCTGCAGTTTCTTGACTTTCTGAATTCTTGTGCATTCACTTAACTCTTTAAATAATTCTTTTCAATGTCTTGGGCAGCATGCTGTTCCTTCATGTTCTCTGGCAAGGGGTCCAAGCTAAAATATAGTTCATTTCTGTTCTGGTACACAGGAATACCTAGATTTTATTTCCTAATTTTTTCCTATCACTTTGTTTAATTAAGTGACCTTTAACGAGTACATATTTTAGCTGTAATGTAAAGTAGAAATTGTCTGCCTAGATCAGTAACAATTTGACACTCACAAAAACAAGCATGCTCTTGATTTGTATTAAAGCTGTACTTCAGTGCCATTGGAGTGTCTGTTGATGTGCCTGTTTGGGTGCCCAATCCCAACGTTGACTTCAAAATCTGTATGTACGACCGACTTTATCAGGACTGCGTTGTCATCCGGAGCAGGTGAGCTGCCCTCTACAGCTGACTGACAAGACCTTAGGTCAGTGGGTGATACCTCAGGGTTCTGCTGTTCCAGAGACGTTGCTTATCACAGCATGCTGAAGGACAGTTTTGCACTCTTATTTTTCCCTGGTATTTCAGCAGGACATCCTGATTACAAGCCCTCTGAATTCTATGTTACTGTGGAAATTAGACTTGGGTGTACTGCCATCCTAGATCCCAAGAAGAGCGATGGCTGTGAAGTATCTGAGTTAATACACACCCTTCCACTCCTACAAGGTTCCTTGTGCTGTGCCTGCTCTGTGATAGAGCTGATAAGTCCCTAGGGAATTGCAGCCACAGTGAGTTTAATCACACAGAATTGCAAGCTAAATATTAGGGAGATAAATGTGCCCAAAACTGAGTGCACATTGTGTATAATTGACTCAGCCAAAGAACTTTCTGAAGGAATAATCTGGAAGCCAGCCTGATGCCAACTGCTCCTTACTGAGGTCAACTCCCAGTCTTCAGAGATGTGGGCTGTGATAGTGGATAAATCAATTTCAGTCCTTTTGTGTTTCCTATAACATAGGAAAGATGCAACCTTTCCTGAACTTAAGAACTGCACTGGAGTGACAGATACCCTTTAAGTATGCAGACTGGTATAATTGATAATTTATCACTATTACCCAGATATTTTTGTACATATGCATTTCCATAGTTTGCATCAGTAATGCCTGAAGACTCCTTCTGTTTGCACTGTAACAGAAGGATTTCAGCTCATTGGCTCGCAGACATTTCTTGCTGTAATGTTCTATTACACAAACTTTTACTCTGCTGATTGTCTGCAGGTGTACTGTGGCTGTCTTTACCTAACACAAACACAGTGGAACACTTAGCATTCCTGTTCTACCAATCCACATATCTTCAGTTCTATTTAAGCAAGGTTGGGGTGGTTTTGTGGGAGGGTGGAGGAGACTGGCTCTGTAGAAGGCATCCATTCTAAACCTCTCACCAGAATTACAGACTGCAGAGATCCTTCACAGTTGGAAAGAAATGAGTAAAGCTGTTATCTCAGAAATTCAGCCTACAGATATGAGAAGCACCAGTTATGTAAGGGGTTTTACTTGGTGAAGATAACCCAGGGATAAAAGTTACAAGCAGAGAACTATCCTAATGAAAACTTAAGGTTTCAAAGGGGTCCCAAATATAGAAGCTGTCAAATTGCTTTGGCTAAAACTCCTTAACTGAGAGGACTTCACCAACTTCCACTAAATTAAAAGCACTTAATATGTATTATGCTCTCCTTAGTGCCTTGGCAAATCAAGTCTTCAATTTATCTCCCCCACCTCCTTTGTTAGGCAGAACTGTCTTTGTTATGCAGACATCGGTGCTGAAATTTCAAGAATCACATGTGCAAGAATATTCTGTCTCAATATCTGCCAAAGCAAATAAATGGAATCATTCAGTTAGACGCAGTGCCTGACAAATCTCTTCCTCTGCTAGCCGTGACAGTTTTTCTGTTGCCTGTATCAGAAAGTTTTCAAGTTAGATACACAGCTCTGGCTCTTGCATTTTCCCAGCCAGCTCTGTAGAATTACCAAACGTTAGGTTGGTTTTTTTTCTTTCTGGTCACACAGAGTACAGTGATTGGGAAGCATAAATGTGCAGCAGAAAGGGTGAAAATGTTTCACCAGAATCCTCTCAGATATAAATCACTTTGAATATTTCATTGGCATGTTATAATCTGCACTGGTTTAAAGAACTGCTATGTAGCTCTCTAAGATTGTCAACAGTCAGCAATCCTTCCAAGCTCCCGGCACCTCACGCTGCAGTTGTTGATTTAGAGCAGGCCATCTGGACTGACAGCTTGTAAACCAGTCCAAGAGAGGGAAAAAGATGAGAGAAATGTTTGTAAATTGCTTGGCAATTCTACACACAGGCATGCAATTCCAAAGCAGGGTATGGTTTGTGGCTATCACCCCATGGTAGTGTGGCCACAGTTCAGAAAACAGGAAGATGCTTCCACTGTGCCATTCATGGAGCAAACTGATTACAGATTGCCTCGCAGAGAGCTACTGGCACGAGCTTAATCATACTGTCAGCCCTGCAGAATCTCTGCTGAGAAGTTACAAGTGTTCTGCACCTTCACACCTATTAGAAAGAGGTCACCAGAAAAACCTGAGTGCATACTGAGACACTCAGCATTTGTTAGCAGCTCACAGGGCGTTGAGGTGTTCTTGGCCCCATGCAGTAGTTGCTGATCTTCATTTTTCTGTTTCTCAGACAAAGTTTTTTGTTGCTACGTACTGCCTGCCACCACTCACTACTTGACAGAGATCCTTACAGGAGGGCTCCTTGAGCTCTGTGCTGCAGTTGGCAGCAGTCAGATGCCTCAAACGTTGCACGAGTCATTCCTATTGGTTCAGATAGAGAGGATGTATTTTAGCAGCAAATAATTAGCTGGTATTTCACAATAATTTGGCTTTGACTTTCCACTGACCTGACTTATCACTGTGCTGCACTTTGATAATTACATTCCAATCAGCTGTGTACATTTGCCTGAAATACAGCTGGGTTTACTTACAGTAATTCCAAAATCTTGTTTTCTATACTTAACTTAAAAGAATGCAAGTGTGTGATTTTGCTGTAGCAGATTTACTTGCCCTTCATTTTCAAAGGAAGCTTGGAATAGTTATAATTGTAATGTAGAGCAGAGATGCAAGAGGGGGAGGGGGAATGTCTGAACATTTGAAAGAGCAAATGCTGCCAAGATGGCAGCACCAGTACCCTCGATGCCACTTGAGCAGGTCTGATCTATTTGCAGAGCAAAAACTACACTGCATTTGAAGTTTGAAGTATGCAAAGAATTGAGCAAACACATGAAGCTGCTTCCAAAAACAGGCTGCATTCAACCTCGGTCATCCTTCAGTGTGAACTTGAAGTTTCTGCCCAGGTAACCCAATGGCATTATTACTTTTTGCCATTTAAATAATGTCATAGGAGGCTGTCAGTGCAATCTGAGCAAGTCAGAGATTTTTTCCTTCCTTCACCTAATGTCTGAAGCAGGCTGGACTTCACACTGCTGGTGTCAATTCAGTCCTAGTCTCCCTTCTCCCCTCTCAAAAGATGCCAGATGCACAAGAAGGAAATTAACTTGGATCACAATCCTTTGAGGAAATGCTTTTCCTGCAGTGACAGCAGCAGTGTCAAAATCCTAGCAGTTGTATCCCTGGTAGACTGCTTCCATTTCTGTGGGGAAGCTATTCTTGCACAAAGGAGGAGTTATCTAGGCAGGTGGCTGCTTCACGGATCAGTGATTGAATCATTTCTGGGCAAGCACTCCTGCCTTGCTAGGTAAGGTAAGACTTCCTGTTCATATCTTACCCACATACATTTTCCCTAAAATGAGGATGTAATAATTCTGAATTTCATGTAGGAATGTCGATAACATCTTCAGAGATGCTAGAAGCCTTATCCCAGCAGGGTTTTTCTTTTCTGCTTCACAGTATGTCTATGTGTACAAATGTAACTCAGTGATAGAAACAAATTGTTTTTCATAGAGTTTAACAAGGCCATCTGATACCTTTGGATTTTCACTGGTGTGCTCAGTGTATCTCTGTAAATGAGACCCAATTCTAAAATGAGGGGCTAAGTGTTGGCATCAGAGTTCTCAGCAGGTTGGTTAGTATTCAAGGAACCTTCACAAACCTTCCAACGTACCAAATCCTATTGGGTTACCATAACAATTACCATTATCGTGACATTCTTCCACTCTTAAACTTCAGATGCTGCAAAGCACTGCTATACTTACTGAGTAGATGGAAGCATAGCTTGGATTTAGAAAATTAATCTGCCTTTTGAAAAACGAGGAAGCTTCAGAAAGGAGATTTGATGAGATTAAGGCTTTTCTGACACACAAAATAAGTATCTGGCTGTTTCAGTATATAGATCATTTTAAAAGGCATATCTCTGACACTGGAGAGTGTGTATGACAGGAGACGAGCTCGCTCCACGCTGATGTAAGGTACTGAGCTAGTGACACATTTCTGTAAATGCCTCCTCATCGACTTAAGCTCAGTTTCCTCATGAGACAGAAGAGCTCTATTAAAAGCAACACAAGTAAAAAGAAGCACTCATTCAGTGAGACTGAGTGAGCAGAGAAGAGGACTCGAGGGCCTGGGAAGCTCTCCCAGGAATTCTGTGCACACGGAAGTGCCCGGTCAGATGTGACAACACGTCACTACCTGGCTGCAGGAAGCAGACCTACTGTCTGCTCATTTGAAGGCAAATTCTCTACTCTGCTGACTTTCAGCATTCCCAAATACTGCATCTTCTACTTCTCTTGTATTTGGAAGTAGTCCTGCAGATGCTGGCAGTCTAAATCTGACTGGTCTCTCATGCTCTTCCTTAATGGCTTTAAAGCACAAAGATGCTGTTTTCAGAAAGCGGTTGGAAGGATTTCAGTGTCTCTTCCCCAGGGCACAACAGCTCGTTTCAAAACCCATAGCTGTGCACCTACAGTAACAATTATTACATTTCCCCCCAAGATTATTTTGTAACACACGAATTTCTGCTATTCCAACGTCCTGTGACAAAGTGGGAACTAATACTTCATTCCTACTTTATTTTTATCTCTGTGTTCTATTTTTAAACAAGTTAGCAATTGCATCTCAGTCTTGCAGAATAAAAGCCAGCAAGATCTCAGATCAGTATGATGAGCGTGAGTGGGTGCTATTTATTTTTTAACTATCCTTTAATAATACATTAAAAAATTGCAAGCAATTCCAATAGTAGTAGTAGGAATATTATCTCTGTGAAGTCCTAAAAACAGGAAGCAACTCACTGTGATGCTGTAAGACACCATAAATAGACCAGCACAGCTAAAAATGTTGGCTTTTGTATTGTCTTGGCTTGAAGCTCTGAAATTAAGCTTATGATAGCAAGATGCTGCAGCAACAGAGCACACTTCTATTACTTGTAAATGACTAATCTGGTGCATAATCAGACACTATTGGTCTCCAAGTGTGTTTCACTTTATTTATGTCTTGGAGCCGTGTGATCCAACTGGTACTGCCTCAATTGACTGGTAATTAACTAACGCTGGTGTCAGAAGGGAACGGCTGCCCGGGAGGGGTCGGTTATGTGCTGTGAGTGCAGCAAAGATGCAGAAGCCTTATATTCTGTTTAGAAGATAAACTTCAGATTGTTCACAGTCTTACATGACTGCGTTTATAAGAAAGCACAATTGGCTGCAGCCTTCTGTAACCAGCTCCTTAAACTCCCATGTGCCCGAAGTCCCATCTTTAAATAATGAAAAGAACCTAGCAGTAATAAGCATGCTCACTGATGTCCTTGCAATCCATGCATGCAGCTCAGAGCAGGCTCTGGGATGGATGCCATTCTATAGGAAATCTATGACAAGGCTACAACGTTTCTCACATGAGAAATTACATCTTTTTGGATAACAGGTTACTTCATAGGTCACTGTCATTTTTGGTTGGTAATTTCTACTACCACTCTCCTGACAGTTGCATATGACAGGTGTACAGTGCTTGAGTTAGAGTTAACTTCATTGAAGAGTTGGTGCTTAACCAACTCCGTAGCACAAATACGACGTTGAAAGTAAAAGCTGCAAAGAGTGAACTTTTAGACCTTAAGTAATGGATAATTTTTTTCCTTTGGTTCAGAAACACATCCATCAGAAGTTCATTAATCCCCTTAGCTAGAAAATAGTCACCATAATTTATGAAGCTGAATGTAACATTTTAATTTCAGGTGCTCCCTCCCTGAGGACGCAGGGAACTATTTTAATGAAGAGACAAGTGTTCTGGAAGCTCCAGTGTCGATACGGATCACAGACAATGTTAGTTGCTGTGGGTCTTTTTATCCTGCAGATCTATTATTTTAGTTTACATTCGGTTATTGATACCTAACTGTAGCAGAAATGCTGTCACAGCTTGCACCAGTGATGGAGCACCTGGTGGGAAGGCAGGGCCAGCCCAGGGAGCTCAGGTGCATGCAGTGTATCTTAGTTACTGAAAATGTAATCTTTTCTAATTAGTGTTCATTTATTTCCTTGTAGATTTTTCTGTAATGGAGAGCTCTCAGATACCACAGCACAGTTTCTCCTTTCTTTTCTCTATTGCTGATGTAGTATAGTCTTAGAATGTGTATTATTTTGAGATGCAGATTCTAAGGAGTGGGATCCCAGAGAACTAAAAGGATTGCTTTTGGTCAGTTTTGCTTTCTGAAGAGCTTATTTCTGGATAACAGTGGCACTGAAGTTCAAGATAAATACGTTACATTTCCATTTGTTAGTGTCAAGGAATGTTGTGGAACAACTTATTTTGTAATTATCTTTTCTGATGAAATTTTACTTACATCCTCTCAGCACAGTGCTACCGATAGAAGTTCATATCCATTGCTCTTAAATTTGTTTCAGAAAAAACTAATTAATTTTACTGTCCATGCAATCGTTACTACTTCTGACTTGGAAATCAGCCCAGCAGAAATCAATTTTGGATACTGCACCATTTATGAAGCTGTGTGGACAAATATCACACTAACAAACAAGTCCATCTTGCCACAAGAGTTTGGATTTGTGGGACTCCCAGAGGTAGGTGGTCATCCTGAGCACACTTCTTGTATGAAAGTATATTTAATTATTCAGAAATCATATTTCAGTGCAAGAATGAGTAAATCAGAACTGGTTCTGGGAACCAGTGGGAATACTGCTCCAGCAGTGCTGGGGAAAGACACAGCTAAGTTTTGTTACTGATTTATTGAAATGATGCCATAAACATTTTCCAAACATTATGTGCATTTTCTTGCACAGTGCATCCAAATGTCGAAACTCTTCACCCTCAGAGCAGGATAACTGTCTGAGCTGCTTATTAGGAATCATTCCCTGAACCATACTTAAATATTTTCTGCCTCTCTGTAAGTTGATGAGGAAGCTAAATTAACTGTAAGAGCTGCCAGTTTCCTGAGGGTTGGTCTACTGGATTACTGTTTTGTTTCTTTTTTTGTCAAGATAAAAGAGCTGTTCCAGCTCACAGTAGCATGATGACCACAGTAGGAAACAGGCTGGTGTACTGGAAGTGGAGCTAGAAGGAGCCTGACATTTTATTACACATTCTCCCTTTCTCTGCTGTTGTAGTGATTTAAAATGAAGTAGTTAACTAAAATAAATCAGAGTATTTAAAAGGCTTTTGTACAGTACAGTTTTAAAGCTTTTCAGGATGTGTTTCACGATGAAACTGTGATGGAAAGACATTCCTGTATCATTACTAACTCATACAAACTCAAGATATATACATTTGTAGAGACTGAACTGATGTCCTTGTCATCGTGGTGTCTGCACATCACAGAAGCATCACAGGGGGAAGCAGTTGAGATTTGTATCATATCTTATTCAGCTGTCCTTGAAGTATAAATAAGCATCCTTAGAGAAAGGTGGTTACTATGGATGTGAAGAAGCTGGGGAAAGAGATTCTACTGAAATCTGAGTTAATGGATTTAAGCTTCTGTTTTTCAGTTTGCTGTAAGATGAGAGAAGTGCACATTGTTCAGATACTAGGCACTGCAACTCAAGTTAAAGCTTCTCACTTGATTTGTTTTCCTGATGTTTGTAGATTTAATAACAATATTTTTATCTTTTCTTAATTTATTAGTTCACTAATTCAATTAAATTCAATAACGTAGCTTTATTTGGTAACTTACTATCCTAACAATTTCTTATCTTGCTGCTTTGAAGTTTGTTGAAATTCAGCCCAATGATGGACTTGGAGTTCTTCTTCCCCTTGAAAGTCTGACATTGCATGTAATCTTTAAAGCCAACAAAGCAGAAGAGTACAGCTTTGAACTGACCTGCAAGTCAGAGGTTAATAGGTATGTGAAAAAACTGCTTGAGCAATACTTAGTTTAGAAGTGTATATCACACTTAATTTCTGCCGTTCACATCAGCTTGTCCAGTAATGAAATCCCTGCCACAATGACGAGGTGAGGCTGGGATAAAGCTGTGAGGTGAGTATGAATTCAGTTGACAGGAGTTGCTCATTGCCCTTGGTTTCATCCTTAGTTTACAAGTCTCATGTGCAAGCTGCTAG
This sequence comes from Cyrtonyx montezumae, assembly GCF_038088225.1. Classification (NCBI taxonomy): domain Eukaryota; kingdom Metazoa; phylum Chordata; class Aves; order Galliformes; family Odontophoridae; genus Cyrtonyx; species Cyrtonyx montezumae. The sequence continues at coordinate 1,783,892 of NW_027071948.1, forward strand.
CTTGCCCCAGCTCTCTTGCTTGCTCTGGCAGTACAATTACTGAAGCTTTTTTTTTTTTTTAATTACCACTTTTTTTGTGGGAAATGCTTCATACATTAAGCTATGCTGCTAAAATAATGATGACAAAAATGTAATGATTTGATTGGATGTGTTTCTTCACGGAGGAAGAATTCAAGTACGGTCTAGACAATTGCTCATTAAAAATGGTATTATTGTTCATCTTTATGCAGAATTTCCATTCTAAGCTTGAGAAATTCTTCTGAAATAGGGACTACAAGATCAGTTTCCTATTTCTCAGGCTGATGAAGAGACTATTTTATGCTGAGACAATTTATCATGTGTTTATTTTTAGACAATTCAAGTTGTCATGCAGAGCAGTTGGAGTCCACCCACCTCTTGAATTGTCTCATTCCTTAGTTCAGTTTGCTGCAACAGCTCTAAATGATGTGTCTACTGCAACACTGTATGTGATGAATTCCCATGTGAGTGCCAACTGCTTTACTCATGCTGTCCCAAGAATTGGCAAGGGAGAAGTTGCCCCTGTTGGACCCACTTCGTTTGAATTCTGTGTGCCAGAAGACTGTCCTGTGACAGTCACCCCTTCTGTTGGAACTGTGTTGCCTGGGAAGGTACGTTCACTTTAAATGTCAAGTGTTCAAATGCATCTTTTGATCATCCACATTCCTGCAAGTTCTGTCCTTCGTAAATGATGCTGAGAACAAATTATTATTAGCATAGCTGGAAGGCTTCACCTGAAGTAGTTTAAAATCAAACTTAAGGGGTTAACCATCAAATCTAGCTGATGATTTATGGGAGCTGTCCCCCTGAATATTCTTTCCCCAGTGCTATCACTATGATTTATCTGGAAGTTCAGTTATCAGAAATGCTGGTCATGTGACACCAACCCACAGTGGACTTCAGAAAAGCTGGCAGTGACCTTATCCTTGGGTTCACCTCACGAGGGAGAAAAAATGTTTTGTATCTGATATATGCTCCTATCAAGCTTTGTAGGTATACCACATGTATGAGGGATGAATTCTGCCTGTCATTCTTGTATATGCTCTCTCGTAGAAGAGCTTGATTCAAGTGTCCTTCAGACCAACATTGTCAGATCAGCTAATCAGAGAAGAGGCAGCTCAGAGGCTTTGCACAGCAGCTGCAACAGGGGCAGAAATACAAGTAAGGAATGCTAAGAACTAGCACGTGCTGTTGCTCCAGATATTTGTTTCTCTAGATGGTATTTTTATCATAAAATTATTTCCATGTTGAAGCCCAAACTCATGACTGATGTAGGACCTGTGTGTACAGGAGTGCGCTGCTGCACTTACTGCTCAGTGAACAGACTGTGCACAAATTCCACTTCACTGTAACATTTCAGAAGCATTCTGACAGGAATGGCTTGGAAATGTTAAATGTACTTTTCTAAAGTAAAACAGACTTCTACTTCCTAAGTATTGATAGCATACATGGAAACTACTGCATCTGTGACCTGTTACTGTGATTCTATGTCTGTTACCTTGTTATACCCCCAGGGCACTGCCCCTTAGGTGATCCTTGGGCCAGGGACTGTGTGTTTGTAGACCCATATCTCAGCTGCATTACCTGTGATTGGTATGTGTTTAAGTTTGCTGTATATTTGCAGAAAAGGAAAAAAGATGAAAAGAGAATGGGGAAGAAATTAAGTGCTCCCATTTCCAGACAGCAGACTCCTAAACAGCTTGTAAGAACTGGAAGCATTAAACACCTGAGTTCTTCTTATAAATCTGAGCAACCAGAATCCAAAGAGATAAAGCCAGAGTAAGTCAGCAAAAACATTTCTACTAATTAAACAAATTTTCTTTATAAGTGCTTTATAAATCTACTGAAACCAGTATGTGGTCAAAAAAACAAACTATAGTGAAGAAACAACTTCAGCTCTGTTGCAAATGCTGTTTCCAAAATTAGTACTGCTTTTACACCACGCAGCTGTAACCTCTCATGTAAGGCAAAGAATCCTTTTATGTGCATCAGAGAAATTGAAGACTTCAAAGAATCTATTGGAAAGCACAAGGTGTGGCTGCACTGGTGGATCTGGCTGAGGATACAAGAGTGTTATTTTAAAGGGCACCTAGACAGCTGAGCTTCATTGCCAACAGAAATTACTAAACAATGCACCTCTTCTAAATAGGACCAGCAGAGCTGAACAAACTCAGCCCAGATGGAAACTATTTGATGGCCTAACAAAGGAAATGCAAGCCATTCAGTAGATATCTTGGATTTATTTTTCCTCTTCTCTCTCTGGCTTACTAATATGATTCTTCTTCCTGGATTTTCTAGCTCGGAATGTTACATAGAAGCCCAGGCATTCCTGACAAGGAATTTCAGAGGGAGGTTTGAAAAATACATCATACCATGCTTTGTTGCAAGTGGAGATACTGCTGACAAAAAAGTCTCAGAAAATCTAAGCTTCAGGTATTGCACACACAAATGATGTGAAGTGAGATCTGTGCAGTTCTTGGTACTTCAGGAGGTTTGCAGGGAAGAGGTACACAGGTTAATGCATTCATTTAGTTTATTTTCTGTGTTACTTTATAGGTCAGTGGGGTAAGAATCTAACATGTGAGTAGCAAAGCAGCTTAGAGAATAATTGTATGAGAAATGTAATAGCTTGATGCAGTTTTTTCTGTGGAGGCAATACACGAAAAAAATTGGCCACGAAGAATTGTGTTTTCTTTTGTAATACCAGCTTAATGATACTGTTATGGGAACAGAATAGGAACAGATTTCTGACAATTGTTTGGTTTTTGTCTGTATAATTTTAGAGCAAATATCCTTTTACTGTCTCCTCAGCCCTTATAACACCTTGTATTTGGAGCTGCATTGTCCAGCTGTAGCACCATCTGTTGTGGTCACTTCAGATAATGGAAACAACACAGTCGATTTTGGTGCTGTGGCAGTAGGTATGAAATCTGAATTCAAACACTGAGTTTTTTCTGTCAAACTTTAATTTCTTCTGAGCATAGTTTTGCATTTTCTTCTATTTAGTGGATTCTTAAAATGTCGGTATAGAAATTAGCCCTGTGAAAGGTATTCAGGTGGAAAATTAGGAGCCTATCTGGACTGCTGAGGCATGTAAAAAGCTAACTTGATACTGAAAGGTGGAATCAGGAGCTCTGCAAATGACTGTCCAAATTTGAAAGCGATTGATGAACTCTATTTTTTTAGCCATGGAAGTGGAATGAATGTTTGACACAAGTAGAAACATGATTTAAAAGAAGTGATGGTGTTAGGAGTAAGCTTCATCACGTTTTTAAATGTTCTTTTCATTCCCAACAGGCCAAACAATACTTAAGAAAACTACAATACAGAATATCTCCCCAGAAAAGCTGGCAGTATCCTTGTTTGGAACAAGCAAGTTAATCTGTCACTCAGTTGCTGTTCAGTTTGAGCCTTATCTGTAGGAAGGGTTCAACACTAAAGTAAGGAGGAGGTTCCTGCAGTCTCATGCTGAAATCTGGTGACATAAATACATTATCAAGAATATTTAACTAATATATCCTTTTTTCCTCTTAGTTATCTATCGTTCACGTTTGTTTAGAGATGGGTGTTTACACAATTTTGGTCAGAACAATACTTGAAGTTATTCTCACATCTCTTTTCCCAGTTCTTGTTGATGAACTTGTTTCCTTGAGTTGTGCTTTTCAGCTGTGGTTCTCAGTTCTGAATCCCAGTGGTCCCTTTGCATTGGTCAGACCGGTCAGGACACTCGAGCCAGGTGAAATCAGAACTCTCATCATCTCTTTTTCTCCAAATAATAATAAATCGGTGAGTAAGGAGATGTAATGGGAACAGGAAGTGAGGCAGAAGAGGGAGATATAAGGGGTGTGTTATATACACATATTTCTGACTGGGCTGTGTCTGTATGATAAGCAGAACTTGGTGTGGGGGCAGAAGGGTCGGGGGGTTGGAGGGGAGGCTGACCTGGAGCCCAGGCAGTGCTGTGGAAGGGTGTGGGGGTGTTTTCCTTCAGAATATGGACTGATGCAGACATCTCCTTGGCAGTTTTTTGAGATGCTGGACATCCAGACTGTAAAAAACAACTTACCACTGAGGATCACTGGTTATGGGGTGACACCATCAACTGTTTGCTCTGTGGAAGTACTTGATTTGGGTTATGTCCTAGCCAGAGAGAAAACAACATCCACGTTCAAGGTAAAGCCCTCTGTGCTGAATGAGAAAGCATAGCAACAATTCCTGTAGGTAGGATGAAGAGTTCTGTAGTTTCCAGACTGGTGGAATTAAGCTGTAGACAGAAGAACAGAGCTTTAAAGGCACATCTGGCAGAATGATTTGGGGCTGAGATCTACTTGGGCTAAAGGTTACAGTGCTGTGCAGGGAGGATTTTGTTTGCTGGCTCTGTGCTGCCTGCAGGGTTCTGCCTATGCAAATAATAGGGATGTGGTATTCTGTGGAAGAGAAAGGGCCCGTGTCATCTCTTCTATAAATTTAGCCAGAATGCAGAGGGTACACAACAGTGTAATAACACAGCAAAATAAATTCAGCCAGTTTACAAAGTACAGAGCCAACAGGTCTGAGAATCAATTCTTCATTAAAAAGCTGCTGTGTAAATTGTTCTCAGGTACAGAACACTTCCACGCTGACCCTGCAGTACTCCATTCATCTGGATTCGCTGTCATCAACAAGGGACAAAGACTGCCAGAGGTTTCCATCCTTCGTGTCCTCTTTGAGAAGAACAGAGCTTGCTGGTAACTTCTACACGTTGTCTAACAGCAGTAACACTTTGTCACGTTTGACCTGCACAACTCTGTCAAAACCTGGGGCAGCACGCAGCTGGAATTAAAGACAATTTTGTTTCCCCATCAGGAGCTGTACTAAATCTGTCAGTATAGGTAGCTGTAAGACTCTGCAGCCTGAGCAGATATCCAGAAGGAGACACCAGTGCTGGAATCTAAAAGAGCCCACGCAGCATTCTTGTATTAAGGAGTGTGCTTTGGGATGTCCATCCCTGTAAAAGAAAGATGTGGCAGAATATAGGAAAGCTTTGGTGATGTCTCTTTAGCTCCACTGGAGATTAATGCATTGAAGTGATAAATGCTTTCTCTGGAATTTGTAACGCTCAATTTTGCTGCAGAGCCACGTATCAGCTCTTGTTTTGTGTTCTATCAGAAATGAAATGGGTTTAAAATATATGTAAAACTAAAACTGAACTGTCCTCCTTTCTTACCTATGTCTGTTTCTGTTTACCAGGAACAGAGAACTGCAATGGGTTAAGTGTGTTCAGTGTTGTTCCAACAGAAGGAGAAATTGATGCTGGGAAGAGCCAGGACTTTATTGTTACTTTCAGTCCTGACCATGAAGGTCTGTACTGTTCTGAGTGTCTCAAGGTTGTGCTCTTTGGCAAGGTAAGGCAATCAAGATTTTATCAGTGTGGATCTTAGCAGGAGTTGCAAATAATTATACCTAGTGGACAGGATTTGTAGGCAGAAATATTATCCTTATTAGGAAGGAAATGACAGGCTTGGGGGCCCACTGGCTTTTTTCAGGTTTTATTTTGAAAAGTGACAATTGTAACTTGAGGTTCAGCATGGACACAAGAGGTGAGGGGAGCGAGCTTGCTGCCACGCTGCTGAGCACAGTTCCAGCTGGGTTCTCTGCAAGTAGCATTGAATTGTAGGAGGGAGCAGGGCAATGCTGCACAGTGCAAACTGGCAGGTGCACAGTACCAGGAAGCAGCTTCTGCATTCACTCAGCATGAGGGAGGAGGCTCCCATCTGTGGAGCAGCAGTTGAGCTTAAGCAGAGCCCAAATCAGGACACACAGGCTGGCAGCATTGCAGGTAGCTTTATGCTGTGGTCCAAAAGAGGCTAACCAGAAGTTATTGAAGGGTGACAACTAATGACCATTAGCAGGCATTGCAAACTGAATAGAAATATAGTGACCAAATAAATAATGTTTCTCTCCTTGCATGTTTTATATCTCTAGATTATATTTGGAATTGCAGGTAAGAAAACTGGAAGAAAATGAATGGAGGCTGGTTCAAGTTTACTGACTTGAAGCAGAGTTTGGCAGCAGATAGGTTTTGCTTGTTTTAGCGGTGTCAGTATAAAGTTTGTCCGTCCCTTCTGAGGCATGCTGCTCAAGAATGAAATGTTTAAAACAGAAGTGCCTGAGCAGACAAGGGGAGGATGCAGGATAAGGGGAGGATGCAGGATTCCTGTGCTGCTGTAACCTGTACCCAAAGTGTTCTTGTCCTGTATAGAAAACTGCCCACGTGATCCAGCTGAAGGGTGCAGCACGAGATCGTCCCATGTTTGTGGAAGGTGGAGTTCCACTAGATGTGCCCATTGAGTCCTTGGCTGTAACACTGCCTCTGTCACTGCAAAAAGCACTAAAAGAAGGTACTGTGCTGCCACTTATTGTGTCCCATAGCAGTGAGTTACAAGGTCTAGGATGTTCCTTGTCTGGTGAGTATACTAAGGGTAACTTTTCCAGAAGATTTTATCTGAATTCTGATGCACTTGTATCTTAATGAAGGTAATCTGTCTTTGGAATTTACCTTGCAAAAACCTATTAGTATTAAATTATAATATAGGGGGCTACACTGCATTTGTTTTCTGCCGCTGCATTAATTATTTATGAAATTGTTTCACATATCGTAGCATACGCTGGACTCTGACTGCACTGCTATGAAACAGACACACTTTCAGGGGTTTGGACTTATCCTCAAAGTTTACTTGATCCATATTTGTTTAGAGGTACAAGAGCAAGTGAAGTCCATTCTCCTGCTTCTGGAGCACGCTGCGGGAGAGAATTCCCTGGTGCCAGCAGTGACAGAACTGAAGGTTGGAGCCATAAAGACAGCTCAGTTTGCATCGAAGAAGGTGAAGAAAATGCAATTTTGTCAGATGCTGTTAAAAATTTGTTCTCCAAATTAAAAATATTCATATTTTCTAACACACTTAACACAAAAGTATTGGTGTCAGGAAAATAAGCTTGGTGTTCAGGGGGTTGATAAAAGGAATTAGCATTATCATCTTAGAAGGAAACAATAAAATTCATTTAACAATTTCCTTTTCTAATTTCAAACTACAACTGTTTGAGCACAGCCCTGAATTGCAGTTCTCATCCTCTCATTTCAGTATTTGTTTTATGAATAAGTGAATAAGATGATTGTTAGCAGTTTCAAATGGCAGAAGTGGTTTGGCAAACGTGTGTGAAGAAGTTGAAGTGACTGCACTGAGGGTGTTCGTGTGCTTCTTGCAGAGTGTGGAGTTCAGTTTTGATAACCTGTCACACCTCCGGGAGAAGGGATTCACTATCGAACCTGGGAAGGGAAAAGTCGATCGTGGTCAAGTGAAATGCATCAGTGTTTGTTGGGTGCCACCTGCTGACTTCGATGTAAGTAACAGTTGCACACTGCTTCTTGAACCACCGGCACTGCAGCTGTGTTTTCACTGACTTACAGGATCGATACAAAAGCTGCTTTGACACGTTAGGATGCAGGAACAAAAGCCAGTAACGATATGTATGATTTGGAGGCTTGCTATCTCATCTTTGACTTCCATTCATCTGTGTGATGAGAACAAGCATTAGTTACTTGCACTTCACAGACTTAAAATAACTTCTTACAGACCCCTGCGTTATGCAGGGCCAAAATACTGCTGCTATTCACTGGAAGATACTGCTTTGCTCACATAAAGTGAGATTCTTGCTGCTCCTTTTGCAAGGAAACCTGCAGTCCTGCTGATACAGAACCACATCTCCATGGATCACTCTGCCACAGTGTCCATGTTTCTTTTAAAGCTGTGGGTACCTTTTCTTTTGGTATATTCCTGGAAGTCAGTGGGACCTTTCATTTCCACTTGTGAACTGCTTAATGAACCCTGTTTTCCTGGCGTCTCCACTCTTTTGTACTGTTCTGTGTGTGATTTCAAAACAGCCCTAGGGCTGTAGCTGCCCTTCCAAATTCATCTTCTTGAGTACTCATGGGGACTGAAAGAATTCAGTCTGATTTTTGTTGTCAGCAGTGTGTGGGATGGCAGAATGAGTGGCCTAATCCAAAATTAAAAGGATGCTGTCACTGTTTGGAAAGAAGGCAGTAAAGATCCTGGCATGACATATGAGGCTGACATAGTTCCTCTTGGCAACCACAAGATGTTACCTAAGATTTAACACTACATCATGGTTAACAGGGTTCACTTATTTCCTAACCCTTGCTGCAGCATGCTCTGTTGCTGCCTTGCCCAGTTGTCATGGATGTGATGTGGTGACAGTATCTGCAGTGCTGTGCAGATAGAGCACTTAGTCACTGCTACTTCATTTACTGCACTATGAATATTGTGTGAAGATAGGAAACACCCAATGGGGAGGGAAGAAAGGTGTCCTATGTCTCTAAGGGGTACATCTTACAACTGAGCTGAAAAATACAGGTCAGAATTTGATCAACTGACCACTTCTATGTACAGAATAGACTGGTTTATGTGTGTGCATTTTCTTTTAGGCCAATGCTCCCCTGATTGAGACAGCGTTCCTGACCTTAAAAGGGGACATGAAAGAATCCTATCGAATCCTCTTTGTGGCAACAGTTGTATCTGCTCCCAATAGCTGAGGGCTCAAAGCTATGTGGAAGGAAGAGAGTTCATACTTTTGGCAAATAACTGGACCTCAGTTGGAACGTGGAAAGATTTTGAAACTGTTGGAAATGTGTGAGGGGAGGAGGGAAGCAGGAAGGAAGGTAACACGTGCAGTTCCTGCTCTTTTCCCCACACAATTCTGTATAAACTCTACTAGTTTTATTTTCAGACTGCCCCTGTGATAATAACCTTGTAGCACTGGGAAGAATTAACATGAGGCACCAAGGAGAAACATCTGCTGTTAATCACAGTGTCTCCCAAAGGCAGGAATTCCCTCAGAAGGAGTGTCTTTTATTTTTTATTTTTCACATCTAAAAGAGTGAGTTTCCAACAATGTCTATTTCCAGCTTCATACGCATTTTAATGGCTGTGGTGGGTTGGGTTTGGTTTTGCTTTTCCTGCAAAGATCAGAATAAAGCACTTTATTTTAAGCCTCCTCCTGCTAGATTGGGCAATCATTTTTTACAGGACAGCGTGAAACCTTCATGGTCAAGGAAGGAGATAGTGACCATGCTGCTTATGAATCACAGCCTGTGATTTAACACTAGATCACGGCTGCCCAGGAACTCTGTATTTCTAATTTGTTTTTATTTGAACTCTAAGAACCGGTTTCCCCCAGTTACTGGGGAGGCCAGAGTGCCCCACAGGTTTAATCTGGGTCAAGAAGCGGTATCCAGTTCAGGGAAGAGTACAGAGGCAGTGCGAGACAGGGCGTAAGGGACCAGGATGTCAGCAAATATCTGGAGCATTATGAATCCCTTAGATATTATATCATCTTTCATGAATCACAGTGTGTGGCAAAGCTTCCTGACCACCACTCCAAAGCCTTCTGTCACTTGTGTAGCTGTTAAAATTGCTCGTTGAGATTAGCAGGAAGAACACAGAACTGCAGCTGTAGATGATGCTGAGGGTCAGACTGCAGGGAAAAGCAGTAGGGCAACTGGCAGGAAAAGATCTCAGGTTTCACAGAGCTGGGGGGAAACAGTGATATCTTACCACTAACGAGTTTAAGTGCTGATTAAGTCAAATCAAATTGTGAAACTTTCCAGTGACATTAAATGGTGATTTCCAGAAGCAATGCTTAACTGAAAGTTCAGAATCCAGAAGCTGCTTTACGAACAGAAAGTGGAGGTATTCCTCGCTTTGAGTGGGTAACTGCCATTACCTGCTGAACACAAAGCTCTGCTGTGGAAGGGGAAAGAAGTGGATGAGATTACTGTAACTAGTTTCAGGCCGGGTGAGTGCAGGGCTGCTCATGCTGAGCTCTTCATGTTTAGAATGAATGCAACAGAGGAAACAATAACAGAATCAAATGTGGGTTCTCCCTTTCTCACTGTGGCTCTGCTGTGTCAGGCAATGGTGAAAGACCACCTGAGCAGTTTTTCCATTTTCCATCTCTCCTAGGCCAGGCTGAGTTCTCTGAACAAGGTTTTGGTTTTGGTTATTTTTCTGTTTACTCCTTAATACAAAAGATCCTGATTATAGTTCCAAGGCTCGTGATGCATGCTGTAGTAATATTCTGAAAACAAAAATGTTCCTAAAATATGTACAACATCTGTTAGTTATTTCTGGGAATGCTTTCAAAATGAGCATATGTGGTTATTCTGCATTAATAATTTTTAAAAACACTATGAGCAATAGGCCCACTCCAAAAAAGGATTGTCAGCGCAGAGCTCTGCAGATCTCCCACGTTACGGTCTAATGGCAGTGGCTGCGAAGAAGAAAAGAGGCACTGAGGAGCCAGGACAGATCTGCTCCCAAGCACAACTGAAGAGTGGAGTGCCACAACTGATGTTCACAATGCAAGTTTGCAGTTATCTGAGACGTACACTGTCAGGCTACTGAGAATTTACAGCATCCAAGTATGACTCCTTACCTAAACAATTTTATAGATAGGAAAATATCTTGAGCTTTCCTTGGTGGGTAATTTCCTACAGTGGGTGTTAAAATTGCCAGCAAATGCTAAACGTGTAAACTTCTGTTCTGATAAAACTTCACCGGGGCTGAAGCCTGGCTGTGTGAATACAAAAACATACCCTCAGGAATATATCGGAGTTTCCCAGAAGTTAAAGTTTTCTGCCCCCGTAACTGTAGTTGTGAATATCGTGACTTTACCCTGAGCTTTGCAACAGTGCTCTTGGATCACCAGGTACAAGCTCTCCTACTTTCAGGGAAGCTTGGATCTAAGTGCAGATATCCTTGTTGGTTCTAATCCAGCACTAGTTTAACAAGAAGGCCGTTCACAGCCATTTCATATTCCTTCAGAGCTTCATCTAGCGCATTCCTAGGGCAGGAAGTGAGAGTAAGTGCCAGTACCACGGTTACGTGTTCTCTTATCCAGTGACTTGGAGATTGCTCCACACTTATGAATGGCTTTTTCTAAATGAGCCCCAGTCCCATGACCCTGGTTGGTCCTGCAGGAAAGTATTTCAGTCAGCAACACGTGACATTACTCACAGAGCAAACCCAGTGACTGCCAGCTGGAGGGAGAGCTCTCACCTCAGTGCTTCCAGGCCATCAGGTCTGTTGCTCCCAGTTACTTCTTACAAAAATATTTCCTGCTGTTTCAGTAAAGTCTCAGAAAAGGAAAGCCTTGTATTTTGTCACACTAATTACTGCCAGAGATCTCAGCAAAACCTTCTTTTAGTTCTTCCTCTTTGTTCTCCAATTCTTTCTCAATCCACTTAGCTTCCCTGCTTCTTAGGTCTAGCTGTGTATTTTTGTTGCTCACCCGGCCGCCCTCGTTCTGACCATCTGCACAGTGATGTGATTGCTACAGGGATGAGAATAATCAAAGCAACAAAGTGCCACGACATTTCCCCCAAATGCTACGGTGAGTACTGCAGCTATAACAACGTGTAGGAATGTATAAATGTGAAATGCTGAACGTGGTTACACTCCTTTGAGCAAACCCATTTTCAGAGAGCTGTCGAAACCTTTTCAAGTGTATTTCTGTGCGTTTTAAGACTTTCTAAAAACACAAATGAGCTCTTTTCCCAAAGCTTCGTTGCTGTTTTTTATTCCTAATTTCTCACTTCTTTCTCACGATGCCTTCAAAGTACCTCTGAAACTTCACAGCCCTCGGCGTGTGCTCGGCTGCCCGCAAATCCCACGGTTATCTATGCTAAAAAAGCAACGAGCAGCAGTCCAGCACCGGCCCGGTGAAACCTCTGCCGGTTCGCTTCTCTCCTCTGGGACTCCGTTCGCAGCGCGTTCCCACCTTCACGGCTCTGCGGCTGCCGCGGTCCGGGGCCGGGGCGCTGCGGCTGCCGGGAGAGCCCCGCAGCGCTCGGAGGGGCCGCTCTGGGGGAGCCCCGCACGGGATCACGGGGCTCGGCCCCGCCTCGGCTCCTCCCTGCGGCGGGCGGGGCGGGGCGGGGCGGGGCGGGGCGGGGCGGGGCGGGGCGGGGCGGGGCGGGGCGGGGCGGGGCGGGGCGGGGCGGGGGAGGCCCCATAGGGGCGATGCGCGGAGCCGCTCGTCCTTGGGAGCGCCGCGGAGCTCTGCTGCTGCCCGCCCGGGCTCTCGATCCCTTTCTTTCCCTTAGGCACTGCTTTGCTCTTCTGGGAATAGCGGGAAGGACTCTGATCAGTGAGTAATCGAGATTTTTCCGATGTCCGTTTCGCAGTCCGTTCCCACCCGGATCGAGTGACGCTGTCGGGTCGGGAGGAGGACTGACACGCGGCCGTACGCTGCGCCCGATTTCTGTCCCGGCTCCTTCCCAGCTCCCGGCCGTGACTTGGCTGCCCTCGCTGCGTGCACGGCGGTGCACAGTGCCCTTCGTAAGGACTCGGAAGTGTCGGCACCGCTCTGCATCACATCCACCGCAGGGCTCCACTTGGAGCACTGTGTGGAGGCTGCCCGTCTGAGACGCGTTAAAGCCGCTCTGCTTCTTGCCTTGTATTTTTTTGTACCGTAATTGGATCTCAGTAAGATATTCCTGGTTGCACTGCAGCCGTGAAAAAGCAATTTGAAACTAAGCGGGGGAAGTAAAAGTTGTCTCAGGCTGGGATTGTCAGGCAGACGCTTCCTCGGGGTTAACATGAAACAATTTATGGTGCCGCGGGAATCCAGCACGCACAGCCCTCCGTGAAAGCACGTGCTCACCCACAGCCCCACTTTTACAGTGGGGTTTGCATGTTCTTCTCTGGAGTAAAGTTACAGCTCTGAAGAGCAGAGCTCTGAAATGAAATCCGAGGGATTTCTGTTCCGTGCTCGTGTCGATCACTTCTCCTTTTACAGCTCAGAAACCACGTGAAATTTATTCCCTGTCACCGTCCGAGTGCGGATATTCCAATCAGTGAACTGTCGCCTTTCGTCACAGATGCCCTCAGAACATGTCTAACTGGACAAGCCTGTGGTATGTCTGGTAAGTGTTATTCATCCCACTCGATAATCCCACACCCTGAGCAGGGGCTGCAGTACAGTAATGGGAGCACTCCTCTCAGCCGGGGGGGACACGTCACAGATTAGATGGCAGAGGAGATAAGGTGTCAGGCAGCACAGAGCATTCATCCACAGATCTGTCATCTTTCCATTCTGAGTACACCAGAGTTCAGCTGTAGATCTTGTTTGTTCTTCCTAAATAAACAACTTGGGACACAATGGCAGCTGCACAGAACGGACTTGTTAGGACTTGGCACTGCCTCAAGTGCAGTCCTCAGCGCTCTTCCTTTTATGGGACAAGAGGCTGTGAGCTTATGGCGCTGATTTTTCATTCTGATCTCAAGCTGAATGAAAGAATAATAGTAAGAGAAAGGCAAAGGTCTTGCCACGGGTGTATTTGCCTCTTTCCTAGATCACGCACTCTGTATCCCAGTGTTACTTTTGTGTCTTGTGTTCTGTCTCATCAGTTAGTTCACACAGTAACACATTGAGTTGGTTACTTTCAGTCATAGTTCAGTCTGAACAGATTTGTGATTCTTTGCTTTCTTAGAACATGCTGATATAGCACTGTTTAAAAACACATAGAGTTGCATAAAATATTTTAAGGTTTCTGTAATTAGGCAGGGTTAAAATCACTAAGCTAATGAGCTAGTGCTGATACCTCTCCCGAGGTGATTCCTGCCTTCCTCTGAGCGTAGCAGCGTGTGAGGGCATGACTGTGTCACTGCACAGCCCTGGCAGGGCAGTGTGTTCTCACACACGACAGCCAAGACCTGGAGGCCACTTAGACCAACCCTGCACTGTATTTAGAGGGTCTGTGTGTCTCTTCTGTCTACCTCTGTTCCAGACTGCAATAAGAGAAAGCAAGTTTTTACCCCGAACTAGCTGGTACTTGTTCTTAGTGCACCACTTCCTCAAAAATTCTATCGTGTACAGAAATCAAAGTGTTCCTTATCTCAGTTCAGAGCTTTTCTTTTACTGTAAAAATGGCCTTCTAGGTCCCCTTTAAGCGTTCACCCAGTGTACATTACTGTATTACACCATACCTAGAGATACTGTTGCATTTTCAAATCAGAGTGGTTTTGCAAGTTTGTACTTGAATTTCCCTTCTGCTTTCATTGCATGCAAGCTGAATGTGCAGCCCAAGATCATTAACATCACTGAATCTGTAAGCCAGGAGGGATGGTACCAGCAGTCAGCAGCACTTCCATTTGTGACTGTGATTCAGCTTTGTAATCCTGGATCCAGGACCCTTGACAGGAGGGTTTGCCTCTTCCACTCATTTAGAGTGCAATTATAGTTGGCCCTGGAAGAAGTAAAGCCCAAGTGATGACATTATGGTGTTCTCCACCTTCTCTAAGGTTAATCTTGCTGACTGTGTTCATGCTCCTGCTCTGTGGGATCACAGCAAGCTGCAAGAAGTTCTGCTGCCGGAAGAAGAGGCCTCCAGTCCAGCCCTTCCCTCGGCACCCCTGTGATCTGACAGTTGTGGCTATTGACAGCGACAGCACTGCCCACAGCACGGTGACCTGTAAGTACCCCTGTGCTGCACCTCCTGCATCGGGTGCTTTGCAGTAGCAGCTGGATGGCAGTACGTGCAGACATTTGCTATTCCAGTGGAGTTTTTTTGGAGAATGTATAGATCCCATCATGGATGGTTCTGCAGTCAAACAGCCTATAATTCCTTGTGCAAAAAAGGCACTAGCCCTTTATATATCAGGTTCCATGCAATTACTGATTTTTTTTCATTTCCTCACAGCGTACAGCTCATTCCAGTACCCTCCGAGTGCCCCCATCCCCTCAATATTTGTGAGTATGGACAGGAGCACCGTATCCCCTCCAGCTTACAGTCCCTACGCAATGGATCTGCCACCTTCTTATGATGAAGCTGTCCAAATGGGTAAACAACACATTGAAGTAGCATTGGTAAGCCAGAAACTCAGCGACATCCCCGGACAGGTGATGCCAGGTGGGCAGAATCCCAGCCAGAATTCACCTGATGTAATCAGCAGAGATCCAGCAGCACAGCCCAGTTCAGAAGATGCAACACAAGAACAGCCTCAGCCCTAGCTCATTTTGGACGGGGAGTAAAGAAATGGAAGGACTATGGAAGTTAAAGAGGACACGAAGAATTTGGTTTTGTAAGACAAAGTTATGATGGAAAGATGATTCTCCTAACAGATCATGATAAAGGGCAGCAGTTTAAAAGTGCCTATGAAGGTGGGACATGGATGCTTCTTCATCTCCTGATTAAGAAAAATAACTCCCTGTGCCCAGCAGAAGACCAGGGGACACTGCCAACTTGGAAACAGAGTCAAATGGTACAAAAAGCAAGTTGCTGGTCCTGTTTCCCAAACTGGAGTTGAAAGCAGAATCCTATAAACTCTCGCTAGAGAGTCAGTGATACTCTGTCTCTCTGCACTTCCTTTTATTCTGCAAACTGCTGCGGTGCTAAACCTGTTGCTCCATAATGACATATGTTCCCTAAACTGAAGAATGACAGCAAACAAGGACAGGAAAGTATTTGGAGGAAAACGCAATACCTTATGTTTCACAGCTACAGACAAGGAATGAAACAGATAAGAGAAATTATTTTTGTTGGTCATAAGTCTTGGAGGGATTGTTTTTGAGGTTTTTTTTTCTTTAAATCTGTTTTCAAGACGAGCTGGCGTGTGTGTGGGATCCTTTCACTACTTATTTCTGCCACTTGAAGTACACATTAGTCTCAAAGAGATTTCAGTACTTGGTTCATGTTCTTTGCTGATTGAGCATAGTGGGTTTGAAAAACACGAATTGGAAAATATCAGTTGTTTTAGATGCAGAAAATATATAATTGTCTATTTCAAAAAAATGTAACACTACCATCGTAAGAACCTGTGTGACATCTCACCAGGAGGGATTATCAGTGTGGATTTGACAAGCACTTCACTACGTAGTAGTTTTTTCTTATTTTTAAAGGCTGGAGTAGATAAGAAGATAACCCATCAGTTTAAGGTATATGGGAAAACTGTGTTATCTAAGCAGCTGTAACTGACCACAAGGAGCTAATTATTTTGCCTGCTGGAGTCGGCATTGCGTTCATAATCATTTTCTGCAGTGTGAAATCCTCCCAAGTACCACATTTCTTTCCATTTGGTAACATTTGCTTGCATTAAACAGGAAAATTCTGGAGAAATTCAAAGCAGTATTGCAAACATGAGATACCTCTTGTAAACCTTCCGTGTACAAAAATCAAGATTTGTCACAATGGCTTACACAGTCAGTTTTTTATGCCACCATGTTATGCTCCTACCTGTCTTACTGATTGTACCACAGAAGAGGGGTAATTCCTCTTCTGAGTCATTGTGTGCACACTAACAAACATGTTTTGAAAGCTTAATGTAAGAAATGTAGCACGGTATCTAATGTGTTTTTTACATTAATTACAGCTATGAGGAAGCCCAGGACACTGCTAAAGACTCAGCAGACATGAAATTAGAGAGAGAGAGAGAGACTATGAGGAAAATGTCAAAACCGAAATCCTGTAGGTAAAACAATAAATGTGATTACATTTTAGCAGAGATTACATTTCTATCTCACAAGGAACTTTAGCAAATCTTGCCTAGCTTGCTGTTAGCCAACATGTTATCTCTATGTTTGTGTTCTGTTCTGTCTGTCAAGGTGGTAAATATATGTATGGATTACTCAGGCTTTCCATTTTTTGTTTCCTAGCGCAGCTGTCAGTGGGCTAAAACACTGAACTAAGGCTGCTAGAGAGAGAAGGCAGTGTGCTCTACTTGTTAATAGAGACAGGAAGATAAAATGAGGTGAATGACAAAACAGTGGCAGACACAAGAGGGCAGTCCTTCACTTAGCAGTGAATCGCGCTGTACGATCGCTGGGAACAGCTTTGTGAGATCTCTTGGTACTGCCACGAGGCAGGGGCGGTCCTGGGGCTGGGCTCTGAGCGGCTCTGCAGAGGTTACTTTGCAGTGCAAGGACTGAGTTTGCTTCAGGGGAAGAAAGGGGAATAAAATCACACGGGTTTGACTTCCCTTCTCTGCATGTTTTTGCTTTTACAATGCTTCTGCCATGTGAGTTCTCAGCAGTTCCTGGCAGATTACCCACCAGACTGCAGGGAGAGCAGCTCCCTTTCCTCACAGGGAGTGACAGTTCTGCCAAACCCAGTATCAAAACACTGAATGCCCACGGAGAGCTCACTGCTGATCACCTCTGTTGCCAGTCAAGGCTGGTGAGATTTGCCCTGCAATTACCTGTCTCCATTTTTGTATACTTTCAAAAGCTATTATCCAGACAAAAAGAAAACTGAACCTGCCTCTTCTTTACAAAAGCAGAGTGGGATAGAGAGTAACACCGCAGGAACCAAATTTCTATTTCTGTATGTAGTGAGCGAGCATGGTTGGACACAATAGTGAATAAAGCACTAAAGTTTTCCTTCTGTGCTCCTAGGAAGAAGGGTATAATGCAGTGTTTTCTGCCTAACACCTGTGAAAAATCTTGTGCCTTGCCCAGGCTCTTGCCTTACAACATGGTTCATTAATTCAAAATAAACTATTTCCTTGACCTAATCAATACACAGGAACATGGGATTTTCCTTGAACATTTAAAGATTAAAAGCAACTCAGCCTTCTCCTCGTGTGTTTTCAGTGATGTCTCAGCCCTTGACCTGACTTCTCACAGCTGATAACCAAAGCTCACCCTGGCCCTGTCTGTGAGGAGGCAGATTATTGCCCTCTGCCAACTGTGCATTATTTGCATCTCCACTGAACTGGTTTCATTTGCTCAACAGGATTGCAGAAACTGTCTCTCCTGATATAAAGATCAAAAATAAGAAAGGCAAGGCAGAGAAAGAGGATTTCTTGTTAATGGCTATGAAAGTAGGTTTGAGAGAGATTCTATTCAACCTGTATCTTCACAATACAACTGGAAAAGGATAGTCAGAGTTCTTAACCTTCATGAGTCGTAAGGTGAAACAAACTTCTTAACTTTGATTAATGTTTTAAAACTCACAAACTAAATCTGAGAATTTAGAATTGAAATTACTGTTCTTTCTTTCTACTGTTGTTTTCCACACAGATTTCTCTTTTAACTTTTTCTTTGCATTGTCTAGTTCTGTTTATCTCTGTGTGAGATCTCAGACTTCATGATCCTAGGAAACTCTGTTGATGGTTGACACCGCTTAGTGAGGCTCAAACAGGATACTTTCAAAAGCTCCCAACCTAGATTGGCATGGTGTTGTTTCTACCCTGCTGAGCTTATAAAGGGGATCAGAATGATAGGATTGTTCTGTAATTGTTCTACTGAACGTTGACTGCGTCCCTGGTTTTATCAGTGAAAGTGCTTTTTGCTTCTATAATTGCATTCTGCACTATTTGAAGAAAATAAAATTCAACTGCAGAAAAAGAACCCAGCTTACATTTGGTTTCATTCCTCTTTAACCACGTCCTGTCCCACTTGTTTCCAAACAGCCGTAATTTGTCTCATCTTTGGGCTCTCTGAGAGCCATTAAAGAGAAACTATTAGGGGATGCATATCAATGAGAATTAATGTCTATGCACGTAACACTTATAGCCAGTTCCTAAAGTATTCGGAAGCTTCGAAACAAGACATTATAAGGAGCACTATCTATTAGTGCTGCAGTGATGCTGAAGGTTTCAATTCCTGGGCCAAGGGAACTGGCTTGCAGCTGTCTGTTCATGTGCTGCTGTGACATGTTCAGAAGCCTGTGTGGTGACCTCCATAAACCTACTTCCTCTCTCCTGTCTCCTTTCTTTTCCCATCCTGCTGATCTTCTGTTTCAGGCACATATCCTTTGGAACAGGAAATTCTCCCCACAGTGCCTACCACAGTGGAAATTTGGTGGCAGAGGGTCCCACAGCAGGCTGTGTGCTCAGCTGGATGGAGGCCCCACGAACTCTGATTTGTCAGTCGAGCATTTTCACCATTACTAGATCTGCTAAAGTCTGATTACATTCACACAAGCTTTGTGACATCTCTAAGGGAAAAGCTCCTCTTAGTAATTAACTGAAGTGCATATCTATTGTGAATTGAATCTCGTGCTCATTTGGCACTGTTCAACATGTAATTCTTCTTCTCCCATTTGTCCATAATAATTGTTTTGGCAGTTATTTTCTGTTACTTGCTGGCTGTGTGCTAGAGCTTATGATGGGGACATGCACTGCTGGAGCAAGGAGTGCTTACATCACTGGCAGCAGCTTGCAGCCTTGTCTCTCCTCTCACACACACATGCGCTCACCATGAGCCCTTGTGCTCAAAAAGAAAATTCAGGCTTGCAAGTAAATTGCCTCAATAATTTATAGGCTTTATAGCCCAGAGCAAATTATACCTTGGCTCTGTGATGAAATTCAGGCTGCAAATCCCTTTATAGCCAAGCTCGTTAACAATGTAAGTAAAGTGGTACATCTATAATGGCTTTTATGATCAATGCATTAGAATCTTTGGAGAGTATTAAGTGGTAAACCAGCAGCATCCAGAGCAAAGCATCAACAGGGTCTGGATGCAGTGCGACTCAAAAAACCCATTTCTTCTTCTGCCTAGCCCTTGCCTTTGTCTGTCTCACTGCTCTCCAAATACCATTTATTCACCATGCAGCACGTGCTATGCTCCCAATCAATAAAATAGATCTCGCTGTCCTGAGGGCTGTTTTACTGCATTAAGCAGCAAGTTTGGAGTACGTGGGTCAGGAATTCCTGCAGGTGCAGCAACCTCTGTTACACGTTCCTATAGTGTCTGTGACTTGGCCTTAGGAGAAGGGGAAGGAGATGGATGACAGCCCTTCATCCTACGGGTGGATGCATGCCTGGGGAGCTGTCCCCACACATCTGTTACTCCACCTAGCCTGCAGTCTGCCTTCTTCCACCAGATGGTGTCAGTGAGCCCAAGTGACCTATGGGTGCATCAATCTTTCAGATGCTTGACCTCACAAAATTTAATTAAGATTATTTGGAAGTAAAAATGCCCTTTCCTTTATTTTCCATTGCTCAAATAGAGAGCAATTATGGAATTATGGAACAGCTGAGTTTGGGAGGGACCTCTGGACACCACCTAGTCAAACGCTGAGCACAGCAGGGTCAACATGCTCTGCACCTTGTTTAATCTGGTTTTGAATTATCCAAGGACAGACTCCACAACCTCCCTGAGCAACATGTTCTAGTGTCTGACCACTCTTACAGTAAAAGTAACATACTGAATGTTTGAGTGGAGTTTCGTCCATTTCAGTTCCTTGCTGCTGCTTCTTGCCCTGTCAGTGTGTACCTATTGAGAAGTCCATCTATTTTTATGCTTTCCCATCTGGTATTTATACACATTTGTGAGATCTCTCCTGAGTCTTCTCTTCCTGTGGCTAAATAACCCCAGCTTGCTCATCCTCTCATTTTACGTCAGTTACTCAATCCTTTAATCATCAAAATATTTAACATCTTCTTTCCAACTTGCCTGGACCCCCAATCATTCATGAATTTCACCTGAATTCAACGGTGACGTTAAATATAGGTGTACTGCATGTAGGCCTAGAATAAACAGTTGAATAAAGCAAACCATGAGAAACATCATATGAGTGATACTCCAACTCATCCTATTTACCCCCTCACACCGTGCTGGCAGGCTGTGGCAATGCTTCTTATTGCACTACCTACACTAACACTGCATCACCTCATACAGTGAGAGTTCAGCACAGGCTTGTAATTAGAGCAGTCAGCACAGTGTGCTGCTGATTTGTGTCCCAATGGTGAGAAAACTGGCAACACTAAATCAGAAAAGGAGCAGAGATGCTTGTACATGACCTGTTTAATCAGAAATAGATGAGCTGCTTGAAAGCAGGAAAATAAACACAATCCACCTCTTGCTTTGTATGACGCTTCTGAATAGAAGATGCTATGCAGGTATTCCCTCCTGTGGGACATTATGTTTTAGGAATACAGGAAATCACTCGGATTTAAAAAAAGAACATAAGGAATGATGCTGTTCTAGTCCTGAAAAGGAAGAGTTCTTTTCTCCAGATTCTCACTGTCAGCAAGAAAGCTGTTACGTCAGAGCATGCCCTTGTTCCCACAGGTATCAAGCCAAATGATGGGTTTTTGGTCAAAAAAAAAACAACCTTGCCCTCATTTTCTTATGTGAATTACAGCTAGCAATACTGGAAAATCATTGCTCAGAGCTATGCTCTAATTAATAAATAGATACATCTAAGTTTCTTATTGATTCCTATCTCTCTCTTTTCCAATGCACCTTGTTATTTTATGGGTGAAACTGGAATGATTCTGTAAGCTGGCCATTTGGTACCCGTTTCTGTTTTAACTCAGCTTGTGCTCATTCTTAATCCAGAAGTCCAAATTAGTTACTTCACAAATCTGAAACAAAACTGAGAGAAATGAAACTACAAAGAGGGAGTTTCTTATCAGATGGAGATGGGGTGGGGAAAGAAAGAGGCAACTACATGGTCCAAGAACAAGTCAGATTGTTTTTTGTGAATCTGTAATAGAAACACAAATTCCTACGTGCAGTCATGGATGCATGAGAGTCTTTCTTTCTGGCAAGCAATCCAATGCTGCAGTTCTAGTGATTCATATCTTAAGCTGTTGCTGCATTGTTTTGAATTCAGGGAAGGCTCCACTATAAAAACTCTGGCACAGGAAGTTCAGCTTCCTCTCCAGATTTCCTTCCTCCACCTCTTTACATGCAGAGCAGCAGAGAAGATATCTAAGCCTTTCCCATGCTGAGTGAATGCTCAGATAACTGTAGAATAGTCTGGATTTACAACCAACTCCTTCAGCTGCAGAGCTTAAGAAAGGTAGTGTGGAAGACAAAGTGGTTCTTAATGACAGGAATTGATCCCAAAAATATTCCTAATGGTCAGCTTGCATTTTGTAACTGCCCACAGTGCTGGGCCTAGTCTCTAAAACAAACAAGATGAAAAAGAGTGGTAAAAGCAAATAATTCTGCCCTTCAGTCCCATTTCTACAGAAACGTTAGTGATGACAGTGGGTATTTAGCCATAATACAGATATACCACAATTGCAGAGGAAGAAAAACTATGAAAAACAGACCTGAATCAAGTCAAACTCTAAACTGTCACTGACTTCAAAAGGCTTATTTAAGTTCCTAGATTTTTACTTAAGTTTTGGTGTCCTTTAAAAGCAATTTGCTAGGCTCTAGGCTGAGGGCCCAGGCAGTCTCAGCCTCAAACCAAAACAGGTACAAAAAAAGCAAAAACATCAACTGAAAAACTCACCAACAATCCAAACTGGATTATAACTAAGCTCTGAAAGTGCACGTTAAGTATGCTAGCAGAATGACAATGTAGAAAGTGTGGTGCAATACTAAAGACCCCTGAGCTAGGTCTGTACAAACCAGCACTATCTTGTGGGGTGTGTGTCCGTGTGATGATCCTTGCTAGGATCACAGAGGTAACACAGCTGTGGTAGTGAAGCACTGTAAGCAGTGCTAGGTTAGGTATGGCCATATGCTGACGTTGCTTACAATGCTTTCAGTTCCAAAGTTTGCCCATTGAGCCATCAAAATGGGATCATCAATGGGATGTGTGGCAGTGCTACTAGTGCTTTACAGGGCTTTGTACGGGGTATATATTTCCTAAAGAATACTTTCTGAGAATTACAAAACCAGCACACTGTGTTTGCAGAGTGGAATAAGCTCTACCAAACATAGCTTAGTCCATCCCCAACCCATTTCCAGAGAACAAAGTCGTGCTGGGGAAAAGAACAGTAGCAACACCAGCTTCAGCACCTCTGCTAGCATAGCAGGAACAGACATCAGTGCAGCTGCAGTGCGAGCAGGGGAGAGGTCTGAGCCGACAAGTCATGTGATCCAGGACGCAGGCTGCTCCCAGCAGACACAAGAGGAGGACAGGAAGAGCTACAGCTCTTTACCACCACATTCAGCCCTGCCTGAATCTCTGTTCCTAAGACCTCACCCTAGTTATGCCATTGCCATATATATGCAGGCAGAAGCAAGTACACAGCCTGATTTCAGCTGTTACTCAGGCTAAGCAAGCACAGTATTGAAAATAAACTAATGCAGTCCATATAGATTAAGCAGAACAGTGCCCATAAATCGTATTTGACAGCCTCCTTATGAGATGGATTACTAATGCACAGCCTTCCACAGGACTGGCAGCAAGTCAAAATCTGAAAGCAGGAGAAGAGGACTCACCTCAGTGCCAAATGCAGTCGCCTGTTTTGGGAAGCAGCGAGCACTCAGAATCCATACTGTGTCACCCACCTACTTGTGCCTATGTATGAGCAATGACTGGGCTTCAGCCATATCCAGACACTCACAGCAACAGATTAATAATTAATAAATAGCTGTGTGGTCACTAACAAATGCCAAAGGGTGATACTCTATCTAGATGTACATCTGCTGATGAGTGCACATTAGTGAAGCACGCAGTGCTTTTAGCTTAGACTCCAACATTAATTTTGGCAGAGCAAAAAGGCTTTATTAAAAACACAGAAAGTGTCATTCATAGTTGTTTGCTTACTTATTTGTCATTTGACCTTGTTTGATTTAAATCCTCAATATGGAACTATTAGAGATGCAAAAATTGAAACTGACCAATACAATGAAGCAGTTCAAAATACTGCAGTAAGTTCAGTTAATTAAAAATACAAAAATAATATATGTTGACAATTTCAAATATGTGATGAATACCATATTGATGTGTCAGCGTTTTGTAGTGCTGTTTTCTTGGATTGTTTTTTTGGTTTTTTTTTCAGTTTGAAACCCTCCAGGATTCACTAAAGTCAATGTGGGATTTCACTCTTACAGCTTTGGGTCCATAACCTCAAAATTGGAAACATCAACAATTCTCTAGATTGTTCCATTGCTGTTATATTACCAATGCAAATCCCTCCTGGTACCAGTGTGGTAGAAGATACAGAAGATACAATGGTCTTTATGTTTTATTGAATTAACATAATACACATCAGTAATATAACAGCATAAGTCATCTGAAACACACACAGGAAATATTAGAGCTCTGTTGTGGAGCTCCCGTGTGTATGAACTTTGTCAGCATGTTGCTGACAGTGGAACATAACCTGGTTTCCAGCTGTTGCAGTTTGCAAGTAAAAAAGGTCTCTAATCAAGCATCAAAACTCGGCACACAGCTATCACTTAACAATTGGGGGGCTTATCAATTAACAAGAGGGGGCTTAATTCATTCCATTACGTGTAATTGTCTTTGTATTATAAAAAAACAGACTAGTTATGCTTTCTACCTACTAATACATTAATTCTTAAGACAGAAACTTCCCACTGGCTTCAACACATAGCGATGTATCCATGTGTGACTCCCACAAAATACTGCAGGATTGTATCCCATCCCAGATCTCTACAAACAGATTTCAAATCCCATTCTTAGAATAAGACTTAGAATTTCTTCACCTCTTTCAACGCAAAAAAACACCTCAAAATGCTTTGCAAATGTTGGTGATTTAATCTGCCATTACATAACAGTAATACCATTTTGTATTACTCTGTTCATTCCACATTGATGCATATGAAGCAAAGGAACTAAATAATTCAAAATCAGATTCCATAGGTGAGCCAAGAATAAAACTGACAAGATCAGAGCGTCCAACTCTGGATTTTGAAGCCCACTGCCATCACCCATTTATTTTGTGCTATGTGGGGGAGCTATGAACAAGCCTGTTCTGCAGACAGGATAAACTGTAAATGGGATTTTCTTTAAACAAGATAACTGACTGAGATAGCATACCATGTATTCACAACCCTGGAGGGAGCTGGAGAGTTACAAATATAGCAGAGCTATAGATAGGAAGGAAACTGAGACTTTCTGTAAAGTAAATGAGAACATTCGTAAGCAATAGTACAGAGGAGATAATAAGACAGACCTTTCCATACTATGCACTTCACAAGCACTATGTTGTATATATATAAAACCAAACATCCCTCATCTTTACTTCAAGTACTGTCAAAGGAGTAATTTCTCTAAGAAATATAAGCCATGACTTCAAAATGATATTTTTTTTCTTTAAGGGTTTTCAACACAGTATTCAGCTGATTTGTGGATATGGGGGGAAAGTGGAATGAAAGGAGAGAGCCGTATTACTTCTTTGCATATCATTTTCTTTCAAACGAAGACAAAAAGCTACGCATTTTATTTCTTATCCAGCACTGAATAACAGAAGCTGCCCACCTCACAGGCACTACAACTGCAGTGCATGGCCACCTGTAACAGAATTTACGCTGGTACTACAGATTAAGAGCTTGTATGTTTGGTTGTTTTCACAACCAGATCAAGCATCCAAGAATGCACAGTGAAATAATGGCTCTGTTAAGACAAAGGACACGTCATGTGTTCAAGTAACTCAAAGTCTTCTCTGGGCTCTTGGAATACCATTGCATGGCTTCAGAAAATCAGTCTTTACTAACAAGGCAACTGCTTCCATCAGTTCCCCTGGGTACTGGCCTGAGAGATGTTTCACTTCACGTGTGTTTTGTTTTGTTGCTTGGAAACCTGAATTTTATAAGCACATCTTTCTGTAACAGGTGCTCACAAGAAAGGGTTTTGCAGAATCAGGATCTCTTGGACAACTGGTTTGAGAGCTGGATGTTTCCTATAAGAGAATTCAGAGGTCACAAAGTTTTATTTATAAAACTGCTATAGAAATGCACTCATGTACAAACTAGGTTATTTTTCAGAGACAGAAGAAAGCCAGCCTTTGTTTCAAAATTTCTTTCTTAGTAGCAGCTGAACAGCACAGTAGATTCTGCATTATATCACTTAATTCCTTCCATTTGTTTTAATGCAACTCAATTCTGTAAAGAAGCTTCCCCACTTCATCTCTTACATGATCTTCATGAATTTCTCATACTGATTCTCTGGTCTGGTGAGTGAGGAAATGCAGTGCAATAAGGACATCTCTTGGAATCAGGTGTACATAAAGCCATGTACCCTGGGACCTGATGGCCACTGATTCTTACTGCCTCTCTCCCAACTTGGTATCCTGACCTGCCCATTTTGTATCTTCAGTTCATAAAGCTCTTAGGACCAGTAAGCAGGCAGCCAGGCAAAATTGTCATGCAATCTATAAATAAGCTCTGTACACCTTATATAACATCCACACAGATTTTTCTGGAGCTGCTTCTGAAACAATAAGATTGGCATACATTTTTTATCTTTTACTGAGTGGTTGGGCGGAACTCAGCTGCCAGTTTTGCTTGACAGGGATGATAGAAGCCTACCTACTTCTTCAGTCTGTAATTTGCTCAATTCCAGCATACTTTTCCAAATAAATGCATACTTTTGAAGTACAGGATGTAGCCATTACTGAATCTACTCATTTTATTATCTCTTGCAATTAAATGAATGACTACAGAATTTTCTAAGCATGCCTTATCCCTTTCATGTACCACAGATAGGCTTTGTTTGGCTAAGCCTAGATTCTCCAAAGACAGTGATACAAATCCCTTACTCCAAATATTTTTGTCTTATGAATGCAGTTTTTTGTTTTCTGGAGTCTGTAGCAGCACTGAAGCTTTACTGCAGCTGCAGCAACGAAAAAAAGGTATAGAGCTCTCTAAGAAACAGCACCCTGATCAATAATTCCAGTCTTTGGTAAGCTGCTTCACTGTGACACCTGAGCCCACTTTATGAAACTGCTATGTCAGGGACGGAAGAATGTTCAGCAGGAACCTGACACGTAGCTAGATAAGCAAATTCTTTTTTGCACTTGAAGGTATTTCCCAAAGGCAAACTTCACTGCAGGTCTGACGCATCTGACCTCATGGAAAGTTTAGCAGCTAGGCTGAATTCTCAATGTGGATTCTAAATCCCCAGCATCTCCAGGGTACCAGTTGTTTTTCTGTTAGTTGCCCAGTGAGACAATTATTCCTTTGAGAAAAGTCCCTTTAAAGGGGAAAATACGAGGCTTTAAGCTTTCACTCAAACTGCTTCATCTGCATTAATGCTACTGAAATGTCACTGAAAGGATTATTTATGTAAAGAAAGACACAGGGGTGTACGTTTATGTTGCATGTGTGTTTATATATGTATCTCTACAGACACTGTAGAATCTGATCTTAAGAGAAGGATAACAACGCCCTTCACAGATATTTTAGCTGTGGGAGAGGGATCCATACAGGAAAACAAAATTTCACTTATTTGCTTGTTAATATCTGTGCATTTACTAAGACCCACCTCACTTCCGAATGGCCTATGTTTGGTATATGACAAAAGATTTTGGAAAAAATGTTTTCTTATATCCTAAATGTAACTATTTTATTTTCTATATTCTCCCTTGTTCCTAGCAATGTTTGCTGTGTTTCAAACCAGTGGGACACCAGCTATGTTTATTTCATGCTATTAAGGGATTCCATCATACTGAAAAATATAAAAATATCCATCTGCCCAGGTAGGGCAGCTCTGCAGCCCTTCTGACATGTTCCAGCACCAAAGGCCTTATAAGAAACTGAGCTATGGCTTGCTAAGCTTTAAGATAATAAAGGGGGCAAAAAAACAAACTAATAATTCACATTTGAACATGAATGAAAAGCAGAACTAGAACAAGCACAAAAATACCCCACCCTGTCCCTCTGGCTCTCTCCAAATGGGTTTGTTCAAACAGGAAGGGGCTGGGGAAGGAGACAGGGAGAGAGAGAAGAAAGGAATCTGGAAGCATACAATTGGGCTGGGACCAACTTTGGGACACACATATATGTTTCAAGGTTGGAAGCTGAATGCAGAGGGAAATTCCGAACAGAGCTTATACTCCCAGATGACAAACTCTGTTACTTTGTAGAACAAGTATAAATATAGATTACAAAATTACATCTTTGGATCACGCTGTACGATTGTATCACAGTATAAAATTATGGCACTGGCTGCGAGGAATACTAGATCCAGGTTCAAGCAGCACTATCATTCTCACTTCTTACTGCTGTGTAGTGAGGCTAAGTGATTTTATATGGATATGCATGAGTTTCCTAGGCCTAGAACAAGAGCAGTGACATATTTTGGCCTTAGGAAATGCTTGAAGACATGCTAAGGATAACAATCACATCCAGGAAGTAGGCAATAATTTTTTATGGTTCTTGAAGTCAGAGATGCATAAAGCATTGACCTTAATTGGGTCACAAGGCAGCAGGAACTGAACATAGTTTTCCACTGGAAATAAAACTGCCTCAACCAGAATTAGTGAGAAAACAAAAAATATATATAATGCCTTTTTGGACGTATGTTCATGAGTGCATACTGCCTCATGTAGCTTAATCCATCTCTGTCAAGAACTGGAATATACTGTTGATATTGATGTGCTTACTACATTCACAACAATGTACATGCACGTGGATGGAGTGGAATGCAATCTACAGGAAGAGTGTGGGCCTTCTCAGCTGTTCTCCTCAGCCTATAGACATGGATTCCCCCCTCCTCCCTAAGGATTTCAGTGTGAATGCAAACACTGTATAAGCTTCATCTCGTTTTGGTGGAAAGTCACTGAGAACTTCAAATAAAATCAAGTATTTCAATGCATTTCTGCTTTTTTGTTTTTGTTTTGTTTTGTTTTTTAGAATGTACACAACTCTGCCTGTTAGAAATCAAAGGATACAAATGCAGGCAAAATGCTCTGGAATGGGAGATAGTGTGATTCTGGAATATGAAGTACTTTTCTGAGTTATTCTGGGTAAATCCATTAGAAACACTCACCTAGGAAGTCACCAATGGAGAAGTAGGCTAAAAATATCTATATTTACCACATCTCAAGTATTTTTATATCCTCTGAGGTGCTCTGTAATTTTGATAGGTGCTGAGTTTTGACCCTTCTCTGGAAAGTATAAATTATACCTGATGGGTGTTGGTTGTACTTCCAGAGTCCAGAAGTGTCTGAAGTTTTAAGCATCACACAGTACATTTACTCACACAATATGTACATTCTGATTACAATAATGCAATAACAACTCCACTTTAATGCAAAAATGAGTTAAATTCTAAGAAATTCCTAAAACTTCTGACAAAACATTCAGTAAAACATGAATATAATCCATTTCTAAACAGTATGCAAGGCAATTTCCCTTGCAAGTAAAACTTGTACTTCATTAATACTTTGGGGACCAAGTTACATCCTTGCTCTTCTTGTTTAACAAGAACATCTTCTCTCAGGACTATGTGATATCTGTCCTTCTGTCTTTCCACTTTTGGACAAGATTTCTTATTGCTGAAGTGTAAGGAAAACAACTGCTTTCTCTTTGCATTGATCAAGATCCCAGATGGATGCTTCCAAACATACTGCATCATGGCATTATTAAATCAGTAACTTAACCATTTCTTAACATTGCAGTCAGGCTTTACAAGGCAAATCACTTTACAAGTGGATTTGACTAGCAAAGGGGAAAAAAAAACTTACTTTAAGATGAAGTTTCCACATCTTTCAAAGGACATCACACAGCATGGCTACTTGTCGTGTGATCTACTGAACTCAGAAACTCTGCTGTACCTTCCAGCTCCTTTTTTCTAATTCTTTAGTGTGAAAGGTAGAGCTGTACATTTGACAGAAAGTGTAGCTGAGACTCCTGAAGCACTTCATTACAATATAATATACATAATCTGTCCAGGCCACATATTCAATCAAAGTTATTACCTCTGCAGCAGAGATGTCTGAGTCGGACACACGGCAGTCTGGACCGTCGAGTTTAATGGTGCCACATCCTGCAGACATAAGACAGAGTTTTACAGATCTGATGACTGTAATACAGGTGGGAAAAGAACAGCATGTAAGAAACATTCCAGGACTCCCATTCCCAGGAAGTACTCTACCCTTCTTAAGCACTGCAAGACCATCTTAGATCAAGGAAGAAAAATGGCAGGTTTTTACAGTCATGATTCTTAAGTCTGCATTTCACAGATGCTTTAAAGCCTCTCAGTAACCTGCATTTCTATCAGTTGATAGTAGTTACATACAGGTAAGAGTGAAGGCACAGCTTCGAGGCTGAAAGCAAGAAAGCAGGTTTGATGTGTTTTCAATCACTGGATCTCTTTAGGCAGATGTCTTGTAAATTAAGAGTAGATAAAAGTATAAAACTGTAGTATGATTGTTCTCCATTTGGAAGTTTCACAGTAATATATACTGAGATGAACACTTTAACAACTACCTCTTTAATGGTCTACAAATGACCTGAAACAACAATTTTTCACAGCTTCACCAGCATGCTATAGTGTGTTGAAACACACAGGTTTAGAATGACAGAGCAGCCTGCAAAAACAGGTGTTCTGGTGACACACTTGAGCTAGTTTTGCCATCATGTTTGAAACAACTGAAAAAAACCACACAAAACAGAGAATGTTTCTAAAGACTTATCTGATTTGGCAGGCTCTCCATAAAGGGGTTAATATAAAAATGATTGGGAAAAAGGTACAAGACATTTTGCAACTGAGAACTATGGGGCAACCTGCTTACAGGAGAAGGTTTTCTTTAGTTCTAAATGAAGCTTCTTAAGGAAAACAATTATATTTGCTTCAGCTGGCTTAGACCTAGCATGTATGGAAGCTCCTGTGAGAAGTCTCACTATTTTGTGAACTTATCAGTTACATTTCCCATCTATTTTGGATATTTTAATTTGCTTGAGATATACTAGCTATTTCAAACTGTATTCATTAAGAAACATTTCTTTTGGCCAATGACATATATTTGGTCTTCAATGTATTACCAGCTATTTTTTTAGCTAATTTTTAGCTACATTTTTTTCTTTTTAGAAGTAAAAAAACACTCCTCGTAGCTTAAATAATACAGAAATTCACACATTCAATAATATTGATAAGTATATGATTCAAAATGAAAAAAAGGTTTTAAATACAACGCATACATAGTAGTATCCAGGACAAGAATATTTGAAGACAACAGAACGAAACACTGTGGTGCGCACAGTGATGAGCTTCTCTTCTAGAACATTAAAATGAAGAACTGATTGGTCCAGTGAGATTTACAGAAAAAAACCCAACCTTGTGTCAAACAACCCTCCACTCTGTAAATAAGCATTTCCAATCTTCATAAGCTCTCTTCAGATCAATAGCAGAACTGTGTTATCAAACAAATTTTTCATGAAGATGAGGCATACTTAAATCACTGGATCAGAAACAGGAACTACTGCAATAGCTGAGTTGTTACAAAAGAATAGGTGTGGTGAAAGAATGAGTTGTCACTCAGCATGCAGAATCCCATTTGGCCTGTCACAATTCCTTACCCAAATTGAACAGATTTAAAGAGTTGGCACAGTACAAACCTGGGGACAAGAGACTCCATTTAGCTCTCATGTAACAGAGAATGCATAAAAAGTGTAATGCAAAAATCACTAGATTTCTAGCATAGCATAAGATCAGAATATGTATTTTAATTTATTAAGGGAAAAGGATCAGGCACTCCAATTGTGCTGTTACTAAAAGCATGTCAGAGAATTATAAAGAAAAAAACTTGTATTTGTATAAAGTGTGTGCAATGGGACAAAATGCATTATTTTATTACGTTATAATTAATAACATTTCCATGCCACTAGTCTTAAAGACAGAAAATGCAATTTACTCTTCAGTATGAACTTCAGAACTCCCTTTTTGCTCATTACACATTTCTTCTGGATCATCCAGTGTTACCTGAAATTCCCACAAAATCTTCTAGGATGTATGAATCTTTCTTGATAAAACAAAGCCTTTTTCAAAAATCCCTTATGTATTATCCTTTTTTTTTTTTTTTTACTTAAATATTGCAGGACTGTGTACTGTTTTTGAAAATCTCTGGAATACTTAGAGAGCATCTGTAACTTCTTGTTTCATAAGCAGTTAAATCCGGTTTTGCATTCTGCAAAATATGGATTAATCTCTATCCAATCTCAAGAACATTTCTGCACATAAAACCTATGGAACCTCTCCTCTGGTCATGATGTGCACACATGCGTATTTCTTTGTGTGGATGGATTAGAAGTTATATCCCTGTGGTTACAGAAAAGCATCAATCTGAGGCTATAGTTGAAGAGCCCTTTATTCTAATTTCAGTCAATTTCTTCTTTCATTATTTGTAGATTTCAAGGCAAAGAACTAAAGCCTTTGCTCAGCACTTGGCATATTCAAGAACAAACATTTGATTATTATAAAACAAAGGCTTAACCACACCAGGATCTAACAGTTATTCGTAACAGACACCCTGAATAATAGCTCACCCACTTCCCTACGGTTTAATTGACAAACCTATGGTTTCTCTCACTAATTACAGGTAACCACACCCGCCCTCCATAGAAACACGATGGCAAGTAGCCGTTTAAATCTGCTCAGGTAGCAAGATTGTCTCCTCACTGTCCGACTTAGCAAAGTATAAACAAATAGGGGGAAAAAAACAGATTTAGATGTGCTGATAGAAAAAAAAAAAGATGCAATGTGTACTTACTTTCCATCAATAAGTAATGAAGTTTTAATATGTGAGTGCTGTTGTGATTCCATCTTGTGAACATCTCTCCTGCCTAGGCTGGGGGAAGTCTGGTCTGTAAAACAGAAATCGGATTTTTTTGTTGTTTTATTTTTACTTGCTCTTGACCTACAGAGAGATGGGTGTAGGAAGAACGTGAAAATAAGGGGAAAATATGGGAAAAAAAAATATCTGAGAATTCTGGCCACGCAAAAAAACCTTTGATATATGAATTTATAGATAATAACGATCATAATAAAAAAAGAAATAGGAAGTTGCAAGCTGTGTTGTACCACATTCTGAAATCTCTCAGGGAAATACTGTGACACAACGAGGGTTTACTGCTCCCCAGGCACCGCGTCAAGGCCCCATCCCTGCATCACGCCTAACAGCCAACACTCCTCACATGTAACGCGCCTTTAACCGAAGTAAAACACAATCTGCCGCTCCTCCACACCCTGCTCTCTCCCTTTAGAAGAAAAAACGGCGTCGTTTTCGCTGCGTTTTCCCGCTGCTCGCAGCCTCAGGCCGGCTCTGATCGCGGGGCCGTGAGGGGCGGTCTGGGCGCGGCAGCATGGCGCGGCGGGGCAGAACGCGAAACCCGCCCGCGCCCTTTGTTCGCGCTGTGGGGAGGAACCAGAGCGAGGCGGAGGCCGGCTGTTATTCGAGTCTCCCCTTCCTGCCAGCTGAGCCTGAGCGGGGTTGGCTGCCTCAGGGCTATCTGAGCGAGCTCTGCCGGGCCGAGCGCGGCCCCGGGCGGGACGCCGTCGAGGCAGCCAGGCCTGAGGCGCAGAGCTTCGCCCGTGGGGGGGAACGGAACGGAACGGAGCAGAGCGGAGCGGAGCGGAGCGAGGCGGGGCCGGGGGCCGGCAGAGGGGCGGAGCGGGGAGCCGAGCCGAGCCGGGGTTTCCCGGGCGGGCAGTCACGGGCGGGGCGGAGGGGGGGGAGGTGAACCGCGCCCAGGCTCTCGCTTCCCGATGGCTGCGGGGAGCTGAGCGGGGCCCGAGTGTACGAGGAGGAGCCGAGAGCCGCTGGCACCCCCGCCCCGCTCCGTCGCCGCTCGCTCCTTCCGACTCCACGCCCCGGCCCGAGCCGCTGCCTCAGGAGCACAGCGCGGGCGGTTCCCCCTCCCCTCCACCGCCCCTTCCCCTCCTCAGGCCGGCGGGGACGCGGGCAGGAGCCGCGGGCGTCGGCCGGAGCGGCCCTGTTGATGAGCAGCGGCCGGAAGGGCAGGTAACCGTCTGAGGGGGCGGCGGGCGGGGCGGCACGGCCGCACGAAAGCCTTCGGATGTCCTCTCGCCGCCGCCGGGCTCGCCGAGCCCCCCGTCCTCAGCGCGGCCCCACCCTGAGGCCATCTTCCCTCGGCGCTCCCCTCCATCCCTGGTTCCTTCTTCCTCTGCGCCCTTCCACCCCGCTCCCCTCCCCCCGTTCTTCCCCATTGC
The DNA here is from genome assembly GCF_038088225.1 of Cyrtonyx montezumae. Classification (NCBI taxonomy): domain Eukaryota; kingdom Metazoa; phylum Chordata; class Aves; order Galliformes; family Odontophoridae; genus Cyrtonyx; species Cyrtonyx montezumae. The sequence goes on from NW_027071948.1 coordinate 1,817,796, forward strand.
TGCCGCACTTCTCGTTTCCCTCCTTCCTCCCTTTTTCCGCCGCTCTCTCGCGCCGTCTCCTCAGCCCTGGGTATGGCGGGGGGAAACGAGCCCCTCTCCCCCGCGCCCCCCCAGCGCCGTTTCAGCCTCCCCTAAAAAAGAAGCGTGTTTGGAGCCGGGAGAAGAGGAGGAGGAGGAGGGGGGAAAAAAAAAAGGTGGGGGTGGGACCGCTGCTCTCCCGAAGGCTGAAGGCGAAAAGGGAGGGGACCTTGGATTTTGCGGGGTTCCATTTTTGATGGTCCTTAGGGCCGTGTGTCGGAGGGGCTGGGGGGTGCGGGCGGTTGTGCTTCCAGAGGGATCGAACCGCAGGGAGGAACGCGGGGAGAGGGGCTGAAGAAAAAGGAGCTGTGCCGTGGCTGCTGTAATGGTGGAAAGCTGACGGAGAGAGGAGGGTGAGGCACACGCGGGGTGAGACGGCTCCAGCCCCCCCCTGCCTGCGTGTGGGGTCCTGGGGGGAGGGGGGGACGGGCAGAAAACGTTTTGTTCCCGTTAAAATGGGAGCGAGGATGCGTTTCGCTGGCACATCCTCGTTCCCCTCATGGCTCTGCATATCGCTGTGCCCGTAGCAGCCGTCAGGAAGATCATGGAGGGTGTTTCCTGCAGGAGGAAAAAGGAGCTTTTTCTCCTTGAAGATGTTAAGAATACCGTTTCTGCTCCCGGTTTATTATTGAGAAGGTTTTGAATCTGATTTATATTATTTTTTTAAAACCCATAGAATGGGGTTTTCAAAGGGGAGGATTGTTATTTCTGCAGCATTGTGTTCGATTCTCTTAATTGTGTGAAGTATACCAAAAGAGCTGTTTCAATTAAAGAAATAATCTCGTCCAGAAGGAAATCAGAATGATACATAAGGTGTCAATTTATTATTCCTGATGGTGATCTGAAATATTAACGAATGTGTTGTTTCATATTATACTCTAACAAAGTCATAGGTAGGACTGGTTTAAAATAAGGCATCCTTGTGCCACGTTATTATGCATTGTCCCCACAGCAGAAAATGGGAGGAAAGGATTGAATGTAAGGGGTCCTGGGGACAGCTCTGGGGAATTGGTGGCTCGACTTGGAGAGGCGATTGAAAACTGAGAAATTAAAGGTTTTATTGCCCTTAATCGTGAGACTTAACCTGTATTTTAAGCTGATCTGACAACCACAAGGATGTGAGCATCGAGACAGAACGCTGTCGGTGTGTGTGAAACGCATGCAGAAAACGCAGACGAACTTCAGCTCTAAATTTGTTTGAAATGTGGCATTTTGAGGGACTTTTCCACCCTGTGTGCTTTAGGAAAGGAGAAAGAGAAGGGGCGATAATAGTGTGGCTGTTTTGGTGGCTGCAGATTAACCAGGGTGTGTGTTTGATTTTCTTTTCGCTGTGAATGAATGGATCTTTCTGTGCCTGGGCCCAGTAGCTGCAACAAGATGGCGTTTGCAGCAAGGCAGCTCTCATTTTTCAACTCCTCCTCACCACAGCTTGGCCAAACTCGATCTTATTTCGTAATTGTATTTCGATTTACTTTCTTGTTCGGTTTGCTTGCTTCTTTTTTTGGGGGGTGGGGGTAGGAGGAGCTTTTGGACGATTATTGCAAGAAATTGGTGGGTTGTTTTTTTTCTTTTTTTCATTTTTGTGAGCGTTTCCAGATAGGAACTATAGGTGGGAGGAGTAAATAGTTCTAGTGAAATGTTCACATCGGCTGTTCCTGGACAAAGGGGTGACACAATTTTGAGGTTTTTTGTTCTTCAGTCTTCTTTTTTTTTTTTAACCTTGTAGTGCCTGCTTAATACCGTCAAAATATTCTTTGTTTTTCTTAAGCCTGTTGCTGAAAAACACTATTTTAAACTTAGAAGATGGGTATACAGAGGCTTTCCTGCCAGGGCAGTGTGCTGCTCGTGTTTCCCTGCTGACCAGGTAACGTCCAGGTCTCCTGCAGGCGGTTCCCTTCACCAAACAGAAGTCTCCCATCTCATTCAGAGTGCTCATGGCGGGTGGAGGCTTTTTAGGCTGCTTTTGACCCAAAATTGTTGCCATACTTCTGTATGCATGGTCTTATTTTTGTAGGGTAGGAGTAAGAAAGGCTTTAGGGATATTAAAACGCTTCTGTGTCTCTTGAGATACTGTGTTATAAGATTATATTATATAGAGTTATGTGGAAGTCTGGTTTTGAATTTTTTTAAAGGACTTTCAGTTGATGATTTGGATGAAATTTCAGTACACTTCCAAGCTTCTTAGGTTCCTTCCTACAGAAGGAAGGAGAAGGCCCGTTTTGCAGCTGGGGGTTGTGTGGTTGGTTCGTTTTTGGTGATGTTTTTTTGGGGTGGGCGAATAATAAAAGCTGAAATCATCCAAATGCATGTTGCTCCTGTGGTGTGTCAGGAATAAAATTTTAAGAATACTTTCCAATAAACTGATAATTCCATCACTTAGTACTTCTAGCATGCTGGTGTACTTGCAATTAACAGTTTGGGATTTTTTTTCTTGGTAGTAGTACTTTGGACTTCAGTATGGGATCAGAAAGGAGCAGAGAGAAGTGAGATGCTGTATTAGGATGAATTGCAAGTATCCATGTCTGGTCCTTGTACGTAGCAAGCATCCTGTTGTGACATTTTTGGCAATGTGTAAATCCAGAATTCCCAGTAAATCCTAGAAGAGCATCTCCTTACCCCTGGAAATCTGAAAACATTGTATTTAGGCTTAATGAGAATTTCTCTTTGTGTGTAAGTAACAAATACAATTTAGTATTATGTTAATGGAGAAGTGATGTGGAACTTTATACAGCTGTATACTTAATTTCAACAAAGAATGAGCATTCTGCAGCTATAAAATCTTTAAACTGAAACAATTAAAACTAATATATTGAGAATAAGAGAAATTTTGAATTAATGCAATTAATTTTGAGATCATTTAATAGTAGTAGCTGTATATACCTCTTAGGCTGTTAGGATGCTTTCTCTTGAAATGAAGCAAGGTGATGTCAGCTGCAGTACGTCATACCAGGAAGTCCTGGTACTTGGAGGCTTCGGTTTGGTCATGTGGGAAACAACTTCGTGTTAACTGTTTCTTCTTAGGAGTTGTGGTTTCTCAATCACAGTGTGAAATGAGATGCAGCTTGTATGGAACTTGTGCTGCTTTTGCAGGTTCTTATGCCTATTGCTTTAGGTAGGAATACTAAGGATTGGATTTCTTTAGTTCTCTAGTTGCTATGGTAGAAAAGTGGAGCTCCTTGCTCCCTGGGAGAGTGGCAGTAGATTTGTCTTCTGTATGTCAGGCTTGGCTCGTGTTTTAGTCACTGAATTGGATTAAATTCTTACTGTCCGTGGATTTTGGCTCTCAGCATTAGTGGATTGGTAATTGATATTCTCAATTTTAATATCCAGTTTTGGCCATATGGCGTGCCGTATTGTTTCAAGAAGTCCATTTAGCGCCGGTTTGTTACTAGTAAGTTGAAAAGAGAAATCCTGCTTTCAAGTGGTTGAATTATGCTTTGGCAAATCTTCTTTGGAGTCTCTAATGCCTATGTTCGTGCCAGTATGTAGGATATTTTTTTACAGTGTTACACTGCTTGTGTTGGGACAAATATCTGTAACCTTGAATGAGATTTTAAATGTTCAACATATGTTTGAAGGTAAGATGGAATTTTTTAAGGCAATCTCTTGATTGCTCCAAGTGCCATCTCAAAGTGAAAAGAATGCATTGTGCATTCAAAATGGCTTTTTTTACCGATAATGTTGGAATAATGGAAGGTCACCATAAAAAAACAAAAATACCCCCAAGCCCCTATGTTTCTGTGTAACATAAAATCTCAACTTATTGTTTCTTCCCGTGGTGTCTTGTATGCTAGGGATTTGTGTGCCTGGATTGGTTTTTCACCGAATAGAAACGTATGCAGAATCCATAGACACCTGAGCCAACTGGTAGGTCAGCAGAATGTTAAGAGGTTTTTAAAGCACTGAGCTGACTACTAGCAGCACCTTTAGTGGGGGTGCCCAAATCGTTGTGAGTTACTGAGAAAGGCTTCTTAGGACAAAAATGTCAATGTTCCAGGATGGGTTTTCTAGCAGAATATTGTGTTCTTAGTGAAGCACTAGAAGACTTTAACCATCTCTGTGATGCTTAGGCCTTCTGAGGAAATTCCACTTTCTGAAAAATATTTTGAAGGGAACTTTAAGATCAGTTATTTTATTGATCTGTTTTCTTAACAGTCGGGCAATTAAGTTCTGTTTTTTACTATGAGTAACTTGTATATCTATTTATTTGTATTGCATGTCTATCATATCTGTTAGGTTTATTCAAGTAGCATAGCATGTGTTATGAGAAGTCAGTTCTTGAAATACAATGTAGTGTTTCTCATTGTGTGGAAGACTGCATTTGAAATCTTGAGTGTACTAGGTGGAAAGGAAAAGGTTTGCTTTCCCCAGTATGGTCTTACCCAGGGCTGGTTCTTCATCCCAGCAGGAGAGTAATGAGTTCAGAATGTTCATCTGCCATCTGGAAACAGCTGAGGCCTGGTGCACTACCCATGTTTTTTGCAGTGCCACTAGGGATGCTGTAAGCAGCTGCCCAGAAGACTCTAAGTGTAAGCAAAGATGTATCTAAGGGGATGTTTTGGAAGTGTAAGTTGTAGTTAGTCTTGGAAGTAGCTCTGAATTCTATCCAGGAGTTTTATTGCTGTCCTGAACACTCCGATGTTTAGTTATTAAATAAGGACCCTCCCGCAAAACGTTACACATTGACTTGGTTATTGAAATGACAGTTCATTGGAAGGTGAGGGGGAAGGGAGAAAACAGGTGCTAGGGAAACAAGTTGGAGAGGAAATTCTACAGTTGTGTAGGTGTTGCAAGATTGAAGTCTTATGAATAACTGTAGCCAGTTTATAACAACAGCAGCTCAAGACATGTTGCAGGTGTGATTGGAAGACCTGGCTTTGGATTAACAAGTAGGTTAACCTTGTCAGCCAATCCATGGTAATTATCCAAGTCTGCACTCTGAAGAGAAATGCAAGGTTATGCAAATAAGTATAGCCCTTAATGATGGCGGTCAGAAGTAATCCCTGTATCTCAAAGTCAGTGAGTCTTATAGTATGTGTACAGATGACTTTTGTGGGTCAGCTGGCATTGGAAATGTGCTCAAAAGTTTGAACCTTGTGTTGCTTGTGGGCAAGCTAAAGCTATTTAGAACTCAGATTTCTCACTGACTGGACTATTCAGGTAAATTTGCTTTGAAATTATTTCCTTTCTGAACATTTTTAGCTTAGGAGCTGCTGAAAGTGATGCTTTTGTCTGTTGTCTCAGATTTAGGAAGAAAAGAACTACAGTATCTATTGATTTGGTGGGGTTGAAGGGCAAAAATGTGATCTGTCTGTGCCCTGTCAGTTTTGGAATTCTAGTGTATAAATGAAAATGAATCCGAAGAGCTGAAGGTGATCCCAGGGAGCTTCAAGGATACGAGGTATGGTGTAGTTCTGTGACTGATGATGGTGAGGACTGACTACATCTTCAAATCATTTTCAAGTTATTTTATGTATTTATAATTTTATTCCTCTTCGAGTTCTAAAGTGAAGGGAAAGAATGATTAAAATTCATTGCTGTAAGTAGTTTCCTTGAAACTGCTTCATTAAAAGTGTTTATATTTGATTAATTAGAATTTCAGGTTGTTACATCATTGCAGTTTCTAAAGATTCTCTGTGCAATAGAGAAATACCTTTTATATGTTTTAAAGATTAATTGAATTTGGATAGCACGATACTTTGGCTATTTCTGCGTGTTCCTACACTGGTGAGAGAAACAGGAGGGTTCACTTAAAACTTGCCAATTATGTTGATCGTGTTTTTCTCAGATGAGAATACAGTTTTGCTGTCTTGGGGATTGCAGCAATGCCTGCCAGCTCTCCCCAAAAAAAGGAAATAATAATTATCCTTAATTGGAGGAATTAGATAATTTTTTGTAGCTTAATGTAACGCAGTGCAATATTAAAAGCTATTTAAGGATTTTTGATGCTGTTTACAGCTTCTTTTTTTAACTTCCTCTTAGATAGAAGGAGGAAGACATAAAAACACTTAGGTTAGGAGACTCCTGCGTGCAGTTGTTCAGACTGGTTGTGGATGTGATATTTTAGCAATTCATGTAGCAGTGAGGGCTTTGTTCATCCTTAGGCTAAGTGCAAATTGTAAGCTGAAAGCTGTTCTATTTTTGTGAAATGTTGAAACCAATTTCCAGCTCTCTTCTGACAGAAGAACTTGTAATTCTTTACTTCAGTGGTGTGCAAGGTACCATAATGACTTCATCATTCCTACTGCAACGTGTGTTAACGCAGGGTACGGTTGCTGGGCTTCCTTTGCTGAGCAGGTTTTTAAGCCCATAAATGTTTTGGGAGATGATGTAGTATGCTCGTGTCTGTCCAGATGTCACGCCTTGCTACCTACTGCCTGAAATACCACTGTCCTTTTGTAACTGCTAGGGAATGCAGCTACTGGAAGTGGAGGAATTGAACTACCCTAGTATGTTCTGTTTTAAAATCAGAATGCTTTCAATTCAATCCAGCTGTTTGGGATATTTGAGGTATTGAAGCATTGTAGAGAAGCAAATGAGGGGTGGGATGCAAGTCAGAGCTCCATGGCTGAAAATAGAAGATAATTTGAATGAGCTTTTGTTGTTGTTTTTGTTAGTGCTTGGTTACCTTTAACAGTGGAATTCACAGAGGCAAGTAGATATGTTTGCTCTGTGAACAGCATTAACTAGAGGTCTTCAAACTTTATACCTTTGTACAGTGTTAATTTCTAGTAGGATCTTCATAGTGAAAATTAGTGTAATGAGTCTGTTCTTGCTGTATATATAATTAGTTCTGCTCCTTTTAAGTTTAATTATTGAGCTGATGCATCTTAGTTAACCCCAAAGGGTTTGGATTCAAGGTATGTGTTAGATATTGAACATAGCAATTCTTGCATTTCAAAACTTGAATTATGTCAACTTACTGTTTTGTAGCACATAAAATTCCATGACTTAACAGCTGCATAATACTAAACTTAGCACATGTTTTGTTTTCAGTGAATACCACATACTACTCAACAAAGCAGGCCAGTATGTGTGTGCTTTGAGATGCAGAGGAGAAATCTGATTGCCACCCTCTTGGATTTCTCCAGTTCCTAGAGCTGTCTTTTCCAGTTAACCAAAGAAATGTGTTTGGAGGGTGGTGATGGTAGGAAATTTTTCTGTTTGTCTGGAGAAACAAAGTAGATGTGATAGTCTGCTGAAACCTTCAGTACTCAAAATAAGATTATACTGTACTAATTAAAGAACTCTTTGTTGGAACATATGTTTGGTGTTTCTGTTGCATGCTCTTTGTGAATTGGTAAAACGCTGAAGATTCAGACAGATACATTTCTGTCTGTGCAGTGAGGGTGTTGTCTCTATGAGGATGAAGGACTCACTTGGTGCTCAGAGTAATTTAACTGTGCCCCAGGTTGCATAGTCCTGGACTCTCACTACAGGTTGACAAAGATGCTGTCTGGTTAGTGGTGTATAGGTCTGCTGTGCCTGATATTTTGTTAGAATGGTGTTTCTTGTTCATCCAAACCTAACGGATGGTCAGATTTTTGTGGATAAATGATGCAGAAATGTATAACTTTCAGTTATGCTCTAGGTGAATTGATTTTTTTAATTGTAGACATTGAAGCCATACTCTAGATTCATTTTAAAAAATGATCTTTAGACTCTAATAGTTATTGACTTCTGCTCTGGAAATGTTATTGAAGTCCTTAGATGTGACAAGAAGCCCACTAATCCTCATAGTTGCTTTTAGTCTGACTTCTCTCTTTCCCTTAACTCAGGTGGTAGAATTCATAATAAATGAGGTTTTGCAAATGTTAATTTTTTTTTTGCTCTTCTGGGAATTGACATAAAGCAGTAAGCTGCATCACTTAGCTAGCAGTGTCTGTGTGTTTATCTGGATGCTTACCATGGGGAATTCCACATTTGCTTTAGTTTGTTCTGTTTTCTCAGTCGAATTTATCCTGTAGTATTTTTTGTTTCTGTTTTTTTGTTGTTAATATCCTTGCAGCTGTGAGTTAAACTCAGAAGGGCTTGCTCTGGGGAAACCAGGTATTGCTGCCCTCTGTCGCAGAAGGTAGTGTAGACATCTGCTGTTCTGCTGCCCTGCCAGTTCATAATCTAACACGTGAAGCAAACCAGGATGGCAAATGGTTTACGGCCGTGAGCTGTGCTATAAAACTGTGATAGATCAGCTCCTAGTTAATGAGCAGCTCAGCTCTTACGGAAGATGACGGAACTTAGAAGCAGGCTGAGAGGGAAGCTGGAGCTGGAAACAACTACGGCTTTGTTGTTCTCAAGCCAGTCCTTAATATTCTGTATGGGGCCTGTCTTCAGAACTCTCCTTTCCTGTTTTTAAAGGACCACAGTGATTGATACACTGTCTGTTCCAGTTTGCATGTTTTCTGTTGTAAAAACTAACTGAAATTCTTTCCTCACGTTCCCCCACCCCAAAAACCCATCTAGTTTTGCACAGCTGTATTGCTGGCTGGCTCCACGTAAACCTTAGACTGTTTTCCTTCACTTTGATCGCTTCACCAGATTTGTTTCTGGAGGAATACAACTGCTATGCAAAGAATGATGCCAGAAGTTTTAAGAGGGTTAATGAGGTACTGTAGAACGAGGAATGCCCAAGTGTGAAAGCAAGTATTTCCTGTTGTACCTTTGTGCTTTCTCTTGTGGTACTGTCGCTGTGTTGTACTTGAAGTTTGCGTTCTACACTGCATTAAGCATTGTTGCATTGTCTGTTCTCAGATACCACTTCTCAGTCTGATGGCTTTGAGGTCTCCTGTGTTAACTCTACCTTTCAGTCCCTCAACCTTGGTTTTTGTTGTTCCTGCTCTTTATCTGAACTGGTTTTGTATCAGCAGTACATATCAGAATACAGCAATTGCTGGGAGAAATCAATGATTGCTAGGAGGTATAAATTATTGTGATGAAAACGAATGGAACTGCTTGCACGTTGACTAAAGATGGACTATGTTGATAGCAGGGCTAGGGAACAAAGTATTGCTCAATCTATTTTGGTAAAAAAGCTTCAAGAAAGCATGCTGTATTTTAATCTCTGACTTGTCATTTATCTGCTTTCTGAAAAAGAATACTTCTCATTTGTTTTAAGGTCCACTGCAATACTTTTCTTCTTCCAAGTGATGCTGGAAAGCAGTTACTTCATGGTGTAGCATAACGCCTTTCCAGTGATGCTCTATTAGTCTCTTCCTCAGGATCAGTGTGCAGTTCCAATGTGTAAGTAAGCTGCCATATTTTTGTTGAGGTTGGATGTGGCAGTTACGGTAGTTATTTGTAGTTATAAGTTAAAACTTAATTGTCTCTGAAATGTCTCTTTGGAAAGAATAATTGCATACAGGTATTTCTGAACAGTAAAAACTAACAGACTGGCTTCTGAAAATTACGTTGAAAACTGTAATTTTTTTCTTAAAGTAAGTTAACTTCCCATGCCAGCCATTTATCAGGAAATTCACATTTAAAACACTTTGAATGTGAATTTCTTTCTGAACTAGGTAGAAAAGGTGCAATTAGCAAGCTTGTTTTTACTTGAATTCCTAAAGTTAAACTAGTTCTTAAGAGATCTCTGAAGTCGTTAAAATATTAAGGCCTCTTTCTTGGGAAGTGTGTGCTTGTAGTAGTCCCCTTGTTTTTATTAAATTATCTGCTATTCCTAGAGTTAAGATTTTTAATAATACACAGGGCTTGCAGATGAATTTAGGAAGGATTAATCAAATGACCTGTTACAGCCCAGACTTTTATGCTTAAATATTACATCAGTATGATTTTTTTTAAATGTAGGTCATGGGATTAGCATCAGGAAATGTGAGTATTTTGGCAGCAGGGATGCTATGCTGTCTTCCATGAAGACAGCTTTGATTCACTGTTGGGGGCAGAAGGAGTCAGGCCACGAACTACAGAGCTGTGTGTTACAAGCGTGTGGCCCTGCCATTGATCTTCGTTGCTGTTCTCTTCTGAGCAGTGTTATGTTTTGTGGGAATGGCAAACTATCCTAAAGGTTTATTTTCAAATACAGGGAATGATGAGTCCTCAGGTATTAGAAAATCTGGGTATGCAAGCAAAAGCTGGTGGTTTATGCAAAGCAGATCCAGCTGGAGATGGGTGATTGCTCAGTAGATGTTCTGTGTGGCCTTGCTGCATGATAATAGCCTCTGGCATACTGAAGATTTTGCACAAGAAGTTAACTTTTAAACTTCTGGAACATGGGTTTGTACTCCACTGAGTTCTGAACTAAAATAACTTGAATATTGAACTGAACTAAAATAACTCTCTTGGAGGGTTTTCTGTTACATGTGTTATTGCTCCTTTGAGTTTCCAGCTGTCTGATTAAACCACTTAGGTTGAAAGTTAGGATGAGCCAGTCAAACTGAGGATGGGTTTGTTTGTATATGCAGAATAGCTCTGAAACAACAGCTTTAAATTTCAGACTTCTAATTACTGTTTCCCGGTGGCGTAGCTGGAACTCTGTGTCACTGGCAGTGATTTTGGAAGGCTGTGTAATCTCTTGGGCTTTAAGATAGCTGATTGTTACAACAGAACAGTATGTAGGCTGTAAGAAATAACTTTGTAGAAGTAATTTTATAAGGTAACTAACTTGGTTCTTTAATGTGTAACTCTATTGAGGACCAGGGTGTTTTTTTTCTTCCTGCAGGCTTCAGCTGATATCACTGCTGACCAAGCTCAAGTATCAGCCCTTGGTGTTTAGCCAGCATGTGTGTAATGTTAGGAAGGGGTGCAGGTGGGCATTAACATCCAGAATGTTTGTGGTTTCTTAAGTCTCATTGAATCTGTAGGCTGATGAGAAAAACCTCTTCATGCAGCTAATAGCTTTGGAGAGAGGGCTAAAAAGAATATACTCATTTTAGCAAGGTGCTTAATTTTGGATGTTAAATTTTAAAGGGTTGTTCAGCTGTGTTGTGTCATTTAAGTAAAATTGTTTTTAATAACTTTCCTGTTCTTAAAATGCATTTTCTTTCATTCTTCCCTCTTTTCTCCCCTGGTTTCACCTGCCTGCAGGAAAAACAACCACAGTTTCTTCTGCAGAAGGTTTTCAGGCATCGAGACTTGTAGTCTGGTGGGTGTTGGAGCTGAGATCAAGTTTCAGGTCAAGTTTTTGCCTCAGTATGACTGCTTAATATATTGAATTCAAAGCATATGTAAGAGCACATACCTGTCGTAGGGAAGCTTTACCTGGAAGTGACAGTGCTTTTACCTTCTGGGAATTACTGCAATTTTGCATTTTCAGTCTGGGCTGCGGTGCCTTATTACTTGGTGCAGAATGCTGTGGGCATGGGGATGCTGGCTGTACCAACCATTGGTAGGTCTGGCTGACTTCCAGGTGCTTTGGTGTCATGGTTTAACCACTTGAGCCACACTTGAAGTATTCTGTGGTACTTCCTGTTTTCTCGTTTTAGAAATTCTACTTCTTGATGGTGAGAACCTCAAACTCTCAGCTATCTGGGTTATAAGGGCTGATTAAGGCAGAGCACATCAAGTTCATTACAGTAACTTTTTTTGCTGAGTCAGTGCTGTGGTGAAGGAACCAAGTGGCCTGTAATTTTCATATTGCTTTTACCAGACTACATTTTATCTAAAAGTGGAAAATTGTGGCAATTCAAGTGTTTCTTAAGTGGTTTGTCTACTTTTGTTCTTCACTGAGCTCCATCTGTAATGCAGAAGTGAAGGTACCTCTGCCCAGCTTGCATTCTGCAGGCATCATGGGATGCTTTCAGCACACCTAACTGAAAATGGATCTGCCCTTGGAAACGGAGTTTCTGGAAAAGTGTGCTGTTATGCTTCATGTCTTCTTGCAGGCTGGTTAAAGTAGCTTGTTTTGTTTTTCTTTTTTGCAGAAAGCATATGAAATCTGCAACACCTCTCCTGCATTAATGAGGGTGCAGCACAGGACAATAATGGTGTGTGTTCTGGCCTTTGCTCTTGTGTATTCTGTGTGCTGTTAGTATTCCAGTGTAATGTGACTTGTTGACTTTTCAGGTAATTGTCAGCATTTCACTAGATTTCATGATGTCTGCAGTGCAGATAAATTTTTCTATCACCCTCTGAAAGTAGAATAGCTGTTATGGTGATATCAGATGTTTGCTTCCTCGGGGATGTGGGGTAGGAGAATAAATTTGGCTTTTAAGTGTGAGTTATTGTTTTATGTTTGAAAGTGTGTTCTGGCAGTAATGAGCAAAACTGCTTACACTGTGGTTTCATAATCACAGCACTAAACGGTTCATCTATAAATGGGCTTGGATGAGGATGACCCATATCCTAAGTAGCTTAACCTCCATACCAGACACTGAAGTAGTTTGTAAATTTTCCAGCTAATAGCAAACTGTGAAGTCATAAACTTGCATTTCATCTCTTCAGTTCAAAATATACGAAGCTGTAGGCTGACTTTGTGATTTAAGATGGCTTCGTTACATTCCTGTTTTCTACTTAGAATAATCTTTCACTGTTTTGATGCAGTGGTTTTGAAGGTGTCCATTGGCATCACTCATAGCCCGTGTCTTGCTGTGTGGTAGAGACAGATCACAGGTGTTTAGAATGTGTATGTAGTCCGGAGTATTTCAAACCACGGAGTGAATTATAATCATCACTGTAAATGTCATGAAGTCTTTTCAGCCTGCTGTGAAGTCCATTTGTGCATTAAATCATTACCATCTTCCAGAATGGAAGTGTGTGAGTTATTTAGTTTGTCGTTCATCTTTTTACTTTTTTAGTGTCTGTAATGATGAGAAGTTGTAACCCTTCTAGAAGGGAGAGTGGTGGGCTCTCACTTGAGCTTGGTAGTAGGAGGTTTATGTAACTTCTGATGAAACAGGTATTGTGATATTTAACTGTGCTTAGGAGGCATGCATACATCAGGAGTGCTATGGAGAAAAAATAATTTCAGTGCTTAGAGAATGCAGATTTTTGAGGGATGTTTTATAGCACAGAGAAAATTCCGGTCTTGTGTGAGCGAGCCCGTTCTGCTCTAACCATGAGCTCTGCAATACAGCAGTGTGGGCTTTGATGTCACTAGAGAAGACCCAGTGAGCTGAGGGTTCCAAGAGTTTTCTTAACGAGTGTTAAACTTCTTGAGCTGAGCAGGTCTTTTGTCTTCAGTACTATTGCTGAAGCAGTGCCCCTCTCCTTCATGAAGACAAACCAGTTGTTCCCATGATATTAGCAGAAAAAAGTCCATGCTTCGGTAGTTTAATTTCTGCTGAATTTGATACAAAATTGGTTGTTTCTTAATAATTACACTCATTTTGATGTTTTTCTTTCCAGAATTTACATGTTTGACAGCAGAAGTTGGCTTTCTACTGTAGTGAGAGAAAATGTAAGTAGAAGAATGAGGTAGTTCTTTTTTTCTAGTTTTTGAGAAACTTTTGCTAACTTTAAGGAGTGGTTAACCAGCTTTTTTAGTAGTTGTAGTCTATGCAAGTCTAAAATACCCATTTTCTATTTTAATATTTGGAGTCGTATGTCAACAGGAAGGATTTGAAAATTGTCAGGAAACTTAGTAAATAATAGATGTTAGTGCCTGCCTTCCTTCAGAAATGAAACTCACAAAGCAGAGGGAGACCACAGATGGAACTGTTTCATCTCAGTGGGACAGGGAGCTAGGAGGAAAAAAAGAGATTGGAAGAGTTGTTCTCATGAATGAAAAATTACGTATCAACCATGTTGTGACAAAACAAGGCCACATTTCTCGTGAGCAGAGGAGCTCATCATGCTGTTCTTTTCAGTGCTTTGGTATTATTTAAGTGGATATTCTGTGTAATCATGATTGTTACTAATGTTTTTAGTAACCTTTATTACTTTCCAGGCTGTAACTTTGTGTTTCTGCCACTTGTGAAGCCCATTAGTATAGGTTGTGTGAGAAGCATTATTCTCAGTTAGATTTGGTATTTCTGTTCACTATATATTCTGTTGTTTTGGTGCTTTTTTTCAGAAACCAAAGTAGCCCCCCCCCAGGCTCTTTCTTCAGATGCATCTCCTGAGGTGTTCTCTAATTACTTACCTTGGTCAACTCTAGATATCATCTGTGTTCTTTTATTGGTGGTGCAGACTCTGGAACTGAACTCAGTGTTCCAGGTGTAGAGAAATCATTGCTTTAGACAGTGTCACTGTGATGTTGTCAGTATTTTCTCTGTTTTCTGTGTAAGCTTTTGTTCTAAGTAAGTCAGTCTCTGAACTATTCCTCATGTGTCTTAGTATGGCTTTTTTCACTTCAAATAAAGGTTCTGTCACTGAATCCTGTGAGATCTCATCCGTTTCTCATGTTGTATCCCTGTATACCTTGCTGTGCATTGTATCTGTGGATGTGTGTATCTGTGGATGTGTGTACTTCACAATCTGAAGGCACCTCTGAATCTTCCCTTTTGGGAGGAAAACACAAGTTTGTCCTGCAGACAATTAACAGTCTCATCGAGTGAGAGTCAAATAGGAATCAATGTACACTTTTGTGTAAATAACAAGAAAAAGCAGCTTTTCAAAGTCAATATGATGTCAAAACACTGGAACTAACAGTGGATTGTGTATAATTCCTTTGTCATTGTGAAAATGTACAAGCTGCTGTACATGTTACTAATAGGATTTATAGTATCTGATAGATTAGCACAGCTTCTTTTAATCAGATGACCTGCTATGAGACTGTTGGATAGGCATAATGTGGAGCCATTCGTACAGCTGTAAATTGCTGGACTCTTGTTTTTGCAAATTATGCCTATTTTTTTCTGACTGTTCTTACACACTGAAGTGATGTGTTTTACCAGAAAAGGTATTGAGGAGCAAATATGGAATAGTTGGTTCATTTGGAGAAAGGTGATGTAGCTAACCTGCTTATAAAATGACTGTGTTCAGAAGTCATTTTAACAATAAAAATGTGAGCCTCCTGTGTTTACCAGACTCAGCATCAACAATGGCTTGATGGGATTACTTTACTTGTGGATAGTAGCAAACAAAACCATACTATGACTTAATTTGCTGTGTCTTGAAAAATCTGTGTTCTCCTTTAGACTGTGGAGGTTATTCACAGAACAGGCTATTCAGGAGAGAAGCAAGCTCTATCTTTCCTATAGGATTGCTATGGAAAAATGAAATAAAGAAGAATTCTTTAGTATGTTTTGCCTCGTTGCTTTTGTCAGATTAGGGAATTATACTAAAATAGCTCAAGGATATGTCTGAATGATGTCTGTTTTAGTTCAGTATAGGTAAACATTAGTTTACATATGGAAATGTTATTAATGATAGTTCAAATAATTGGGCCTCGTTGTGTAAACAGTTTGAACTTTGGAAAGGATGTTCAGTGTCTAGCACTGAAATGGGTGGATTGGAGTTCTTAGCCCTTTCATTGTCCTCTCACTGTTTTCCAGGTGGTGAGCTTTATCTTTAAATTAGCATTGTTATACTGGGATCCTAAGTATGTTTGCATTTGCAGAAAGTATTGGGAAAGCTTTATGGATTTCATAAGGCTTTCTATTCATATTTCAAATATTCTGTGTAGAGTTGTTAAATATAGAAATGTCTGCCTAGACATAATTTTTTTGTCTTCTGCGACACAAAGAAAAACAAAAATGGAAGTCAAGATGAGTGACATGATAAATTCTTTTAACATATTTTAATTGCAAAACTTTATCATGTATGGAGAGTAACAAGTTAGCTGATGTCAGTGTTTGGTTTTCCTAGTTGGGAAACAAGGAAACAACATTTTATTCTTGTAAGAGTAACTTGTAAGAACAGATTAGAGACTTGGGTCATTTGGAGTAGTGAAGAATAGTAAACTGCCTTGCAAGTAGGTGTATTATTGTCCCTAGCAAGAAGAGAATTATCTACAAGGTATACTTGTCAACAAGATTAGGGGGGGATTAGGCTTAGAGCAGAGACACTTAAGCACATCAGCCTGTGGAAAGGTCTTGAGTGAGTTCAGCGAAGTGAGTCTGTTATTCGTGAGAAGCCTCCCTTCAAGAACACAGTAACATCTTCACAGGAAAGTGAGGTAAGCATGAGCTTATCTGCTACCTATTTCATCACAGCTATTGGTAATTTGGGAAGAGGAGTGTGGAGCTCAATTAGTGACTTTGTTCGAGGCTGGCTGGACTTAAATGTAATAGCTTGCTTCAAAACACCAGAAATAAAAGTATTATCAGATTTTAGGTTTCTCGTGGAAACCTTCTTTTAAAATGCACTTAAATGCCTTCAGAGCATGCCAAGGAACAAAAAAGTATTCTATTATTTTAAATTGTGCTTGTTTCTGATGAGCCTAGGTACTGTATATTGAAACTTCTGCTACTTCCAGTGCCTTTCATGTGTAATTTCTTTCCTTAGCTGTTCTTGTTCTTGGTAAGAGTGTGTGGTGTGTTGCGGTGATGTTTGGGGTTTTGTTGGTATTCTGGTTACAGTACCAGTAAGCTCTGCTGATATACAGTATAGTTGAAAGGTTTTCTTTCCTTCAGGTTTATATTTTTGGCAAAAGTTTAATTGCATAGGACTTGATGGAAAAGAAATAGGGAAAAGCCAAGTTGACTGGTTGGTTAACCCATAACTTTTACAGACCCATTAATCTCTCAGAAAAATCCAATATTTTGAAGCTCTTGGCTTCATTGGGATTCTCATTTCCTGAGTGTTAGTGAGTTCAGTCAAGTTGGCAGGAATTAGAACTTCCTGTTGATGTTCAAACAACAAAGACTACAAAGGGAATGTGGAAATCTGGCTTAAACAATTCCTATTGATGCTGTGTCAGAAATGCAGTTCAGAGTTTGGAGTTGCTAGGAATGCATAAGATCTGACTTGGAACACCAAATGTAAAAGTATTTAATTTTGATATGTATTTTTCTATATATACAGTGTTACAGACTGGCAAGACACTTAGAGTTATAAGCATTGAGCTTCTGATTGTCATACAGCAAATATTGAAGCATTAGTTCTGGCAGGTGACAGGAAGTCAAGTTCTGTAGAAGCCATAACAGTTATAGTTGTGTTCCTCAGGCTCACTGCTGTCTGCAGTAATGGAGACTTAGCTTTGTGAGAATGGTAAACCATCTCGAGATTATTCATTGAAAGGAAGCTGTCCTTGAAACTTGAGTGTCTGTCTGTAACATGGAGTTAATGAATGAAGTGTTTTAGGAGCTTAGGTGTGCAATAAGCAGGTATGTGTTTGTGTATATACATATGTCTGGCTAAAAGCAGTCATGAAATGACTGAAGGTTGTGTTCTGATCACAGTTTTCTTTCTTTCTGATGGGATTTGGGCTGTTCTGCCACTCTATAACCTTCTGTAAAGTGAGAATTAGAAGGAAGCTGAAGCAGAGTGCTGAGGCTGAGCACTGTCTTTAGTTTGATGTGAGAGTTGGGAGCAGAGCCTGTCTTCTACAACGCAACAGAGGGTTATGGCACAAGACTTCTGATAATCTACTGGGGTTGATACTAGTGGGATGGGAGCCATATATCTGCTGAAATTACCATGGCACCCTATGAATTGTAGAACAACAGACTTCCTTGCAGCTTCTTACTTGTTTGAATCAGCGTTGCTGCTTGTGTTACCACTGGTTGAAAAACCTTGATGCAATTGTGCTGCTTCATCTGGCTTTTTCATTTGCAGTAGCACCTTCCAGTATGTGCTATGCTAAGCAATACAGCACAAGCATGAAATGAGCTTGTATGCTTTAAACTCCGGATCATTTGCAGATGCACAGGACTGAAACTACAAGGTTTGGTTTCTGTTAATTCAATTTATGTGACTTTTCCTAGGGGTAGTATTGTATAGTGTGATCACCCAGTCCAGCCATCCACGTATCACCAGGATTTCCCACTGAACCATGTCCCTCAGTACAACATTGACGTGTTTCTTGAGCACCCCCAGGGATGGTGACCCCACTGCCTCCCTAGGCAGCCTGTTCCAGTGCATGACCACTCCTTTGGAGAAGAAGTATTTCCTAACATCCAAGCTGAATCTCCCCTGGTGCAACTTGAGGCTATTCCCTTTAGTCCTGTCAGTAGTTACACGGGAGAAGAGGCTGACCCCATCCTTGGCTTCTTCTTATTCCATACATAGAAGTTCTGTTCCATTTAAATGCAAGAGAATTCTGTTGCGTAGAACACAAGTTCTGGTAAGAATAAATTGGCACTATTTTAAGCTGTATGCTACACAATGACATACCTGCGTTGACTGACATTAGATTATTCACCCTATTATATTTTTAAATAAAGCTGTATGTAAATCTTCAATGTAATTACCTGTAGCTCTGCAGCTGGAATTCTGTGTCCTAAATCTTTATCTTAATCCTATCGTTGAGTTGCTGTGACCTTGAGCAGCACGTTTAAGTTTTGGATTGTGACTTCTTTCTCTGAAGTAGAAGTGATACCATCACAAGTTCCGTGTGCTGTGCCTGCAGAGGTATTTGCTTAGTGGGAATTGGGCTATATATTAACTTAGAGAATGGCAGAAATAGAATCAGATATTAAGAGGCTAAAGGGTCTGAAAATTTAATGAAGTTTATTTTTAAGAGCAGTTTTCAGAGTTTCTTAATTCCTTGGAGAGTAGTGTGTACTATTTCACAGTGTGACTGGAGTACAGCTAGAGAAAGTGATGGTCACGTGCTTAAAAACTGCAGGGAGTGGTGTGATGTGGTTTGTCTTCCATGTAGAATGAGCAAAACATCTTGAGAAACAGAAGAACATTGAAAGGAAGGAAAGGTGGTTAGGGGATATTAAAAGTCTGGGCGGATCTTTTCTTAACTGGATTTTGTGCTAAGCTGAACAAGCGATCTTAAAGGGCTTAAAGATGACCCTGGAACCAGAAGAGAGAAAGAGACCTGGTTTCACAATGAAATGAAGGGCTTTAAAGGTATGAGTAGAGATTGTGAGACAGAAAGGAAATGAAATTCCTTCTTTGAAATGCTTCGGGTACCAACTCATATGTGTTGACATGACAAGATGAGACATTTAAGTTCATTGAGGTCCTCAGTTTAAAATATTAGCTAGTACAATGAGTATGGCGTTAGGTCTGGTTATATGGAATTGCTCTATTTAGTGTCAAAGCTCTAGAGACACTCAAAAATGATTCTTGTATTTCCCCTTGGGAAGGGCTGCCTGAGAGCTTTAGGAAAAAACCAAAACCCTCATGCTTGCCAAGATAAATAAGCTGATTAAATCTTAATGAAATAATATGTGAAGCTGCTAGCAAAGCATTGCATTATTTAATAATGAAGGGTCAGTTCTGGCTAATAAAGTGTTCTCAACTACTGATAGTGTGTGTGTGGTTTGTTTTTTTTTTAATAACCTGTAGCTACAGTACATAGTATTTGAAAATGAATCTAATACATTGTTCTCCAGTGAAGGGCAGACTCACTAAGCAAAAAATACTAAGCACTCTTGTTAACAATGTATTCTGAAGATATTTCAGAGAAGTCGTCTGTATTTTGAAGATTAAAAAGAATCAGGGATTGCTTTATAGAACTGTTTGAGATAACCCAGACTGTCTACTCTGTTATCTTTAATCAACGACTCCTGCTAATTCTTTTGCTATCACTTGTCTTTCAGATTTCTGGTTGTTTGAGAGGTGGCAGTGCAGCACACCTTTAGCACAGGAAAATGAGTGAGCTTGACCAGTTACGCCAGGAGGCTGAGCAACTGAAAAACCAAATCAGAGTATGTATTTCATCAGTGGGACTTCAAGTTTACAAGAAAAAAAGTTGTGTGTCTTGAAAATGGCAAAAATGGACAGAAATATGATGCATTATGGGTTTTTTTTCCACAGTGTCAGAGTTAATGTCATGAACTTTTAGGAAGTTATGTATGCAACTTTTCAGAAAATTATGATCTGGTCCTTAACGTCGCTCAGCAAATGACACCTACACAAATAAATCCACAAAGTGGATAAGATTGGGTTAGATCAAGATGAATGGTTGCTGAGGTTTTTCTGAGCCAGACCATAAACAGTGTTGCCATTTATCTTTCAATGTTTGCTCTTTCCAGGTGTATTTCTGAGAAGCCTAGCTAAATGGGAACTTATTTGGGGCAGTAAGTTGGTTCCAGATAATGACCTTGTACTGATCAAATAGTCAAGCAGTAAGAAACATGTACTTTGTTTCCAGTAACTCTGTGAGAAAACAAGTTGAAGGATGAAGGTGGTCAAAACTTCCTGAGCATGGTTAAGGGTTTACACAAAGTAAATCTGTGAGCTGTCTAGGGAAATGGCAGCATTAAGGTGAAGACTATATAGCTGTGTTAGTATATCGTTCAGAATAGATGGTGTCTGTTCATTTTCTCATACTGAGTAGAAGAAGGAAAGCAGCCTGTTTATTTAAAGATACAGTGTAGTCCAAATGACATTTGGTTTAGATTTAATTTGAAAAATGTATTATGAAGCCTAACATGAACTGGAGTTTAGTCAGTATTGTAATTCATTGTAGAGGGAAGCATAACACACGCAGAACAAAGTTTGATCTGTTCTTTCAAAATGAATTCAGTCACTGTAAATGACTTTAATGCAGACCTATTCTAAGTGTTCCCTGATGCTGAGATTCACAGGGACTTTGTAGAGGTCTTATGCTTTGGTAGGAATGGCATCAAAGATGGAACAACTGAGGCTGTCTGTCTGATGTCTTATTCAACTTGGTCTCCCTGTATGTGTTTATCTTTTTTTCTGGGAAGTTCTTTAACTTGTTCACACATCCACATGGACTGCATGTTTGCATGCGCTTTTTATGCCAAGTTTAGCCAAGTACTATTAACTGATAAACTGTTAAACCATCTGTGCTTCACAGAAAGTGAACTGAAAAGTCTTGGCCAGTTATTTTCCCTACTGCTAGCTCAGGATAATTCTCCAGATTTGGTCTTCCTAGGTGGAAAAAATCCATTAAGTCTCAATAACAAGCCTTAAAGTGTTTCCTTTGGAAAATTGTTCTATTACCCAGTATTTCTTACAGCATAAGTTAAGTTCTCTAGCTTTTGTTTTCATTTTCCAAGCTGTGCTCTTTCTACTTAATTCTATAGTTCAGAATTTTTTTTCAGATATTAGGTTTAGTTTTCTGTTTTCTCCTAGAAGTTGCAGGTACTTCTTTTACTTCTGCAATTGGAAATTCTTCTGTAACTAAAATAGCTGAGTCTCTTTGAGCTGATTCTGCCCAAACAATGTATTACTGTAGGGCAATTTGTTAACTGAAATATA
The DNA here is from genome assembly GCF_038088225.1 of Cyrtonyx montezumae. Classification (NCBI taxonomy): domain Eukaryota; kingdom Metazoa; phylum Chordata; class Aves; order Galliformes; family Odontophoridae; genus Cyrtonyx; species Cyrtonyx montezumae. The sequence goes on from NW_027071948.1 coordinate 1,839,054, forward strand.
ATTTGTATATAACTAGCTTGATGAATGAATGCATCTCCTGACTTATTTTTTCCTGAACGTAGTGGAGGTTGCATGTCATTATGGCTGGAATCTTCTGCCGGATGTGAGGTTTCATGACAAGGAAATCTCAAGTGCTCAGCATGTTTTGACAGCAGTCTGTCATGTTATGTTCATACTGCAGTTATGATGGTCCCTTCTGAATAACAAGCCAGAATGCTTTCTAAACATTATTTTGTGACAACTTGATTAACTTGACAAAACAGAGACTGAGCAGAACTTCTTATGAGTTCTCCTAACTTTATTGCAGGATGCTAGGAAAGCATGTGCAGATGCCACCTTGGCTCAGGTAAGCATTTAAAGAGTTTAACGTTAATTTCAAAAGCATGTTTCCTTTACAAAGAGAAAATGTACTATAAAAAGGTACATCTGTGTTGGATTTTTTCTGTTTATTTTTATAACTTTGCCTTCAGGTAGTTTCTTCAAGAAATATACGTATTTCTTGAAGGGGGGGAAGAAAAGCAAGAAGCATTTGTATTACTAACATGGAGTGTGTCCATGATGAGGAATTTTTTTGTCAGGAAAGTGTTCTTTTCACAGATAACGGCCTTTGAAAAGAAGCAGAGACACTTGCTCAAATGGTCTTGCTAAATGATTCTGTAGCACTGAGACATGAGAAATACGCAGACAGTATCCATAAAACAAACTTGCATACTCTTGGATTTGTTGAGATGTGTACTTGTTATGTTACTGGAAACGTGCTGCTTTGAGGAGCTTATTGACTGTTTTTAAGTGAAATTTTAATAATTTCTTCAGGCTGGAGAAATTATTGATATTAAACGTAGCTGCATAAAGACAGCTAAACTAATTATTTCCTTATGTTGCTATTTACTTACTCCAGAGACTGTTTTATCTTCCAAAAGTTAAATAAAACAGGAATAATATGATTATAATATTCCAGTATTTGGAATGGAACGTCATTTGGATCTGAAAGTGAGTTATTCATTCCTCCTTCAAAAGAGGAGGCATGTCTAAAGCCTGAAGTAATGCACCTCATGCTCCTTTCTAGGGGGACTAAAAATCCAAACAAACAAAAGCGCTCTGGGAGTAGAAAACCCACATCACAGGTCTGAAGTCTTGGAGGTCAAAAAGATTATGGCCTGAGCAATCTGATTTCTATAAAGAAAGTACTGCATGAAATGAAGTAACATGATTAGGCATTTAAAGAACTTCTTGATTTGCATTGCAGTGCTCATTTAAATGTCACTGTGTATGTGTTTTGTTTTTTTTGTGGAACTGTGAACTGAAAAATTCAGTGGATGATACAATTCCTATTTCAGATCACAGCCAATATTGATCCGGTGGGGAGAATCCAAATGCGCACTAGGAGAACGCTCCGGGGACACCTGGCCAAAATTTATGCAATGCACTGGGGGACTGATTCCAGGTGGGCTCACTGTGCTGAGGAAAGTTGGGTGTGTTGAACTGATTTACCTGTTCTGCCACTAGGATTCACTGGTTCAAAAAGAATTTAGGCAACTGAGAGAACTTGATATAACTTTTTCTTCCTGGTATGTGTGGTTTTGTCGTAAGAATCTAAATTTATTTTAAAAATGGGGGTTCAGTCTCTTTGGCAAAAGTGCATTGTGGCAGCTGTAAGATACATGCTGGAATTAAAGAAAAAAACACCACCAAGACAATGAAGCATTTCAGCTACTGCACTGTGTTTGGTCAGAGGAAGAGTCTTGGAACAAATCTGTATACCATACTGAACTATTTTCTCTGAAATTACTTACAAAAGGAAAAAAACACTGAAGAGATGCTTCATGCCAGTATTCCAATCTACCTTTGAACATACTAAAAGTGTGTAAAAGAGCTCTGAGCAATTAACTAGTACAGTGTAAGTAAAACAAGCGCTGAGTGGAGATTGTTGTTTTAAAGTTTAGTAAAACAATTCTTCCTGAAGTTACCCTTTCCATCAGTGACATCTTTGCTGTATATATTTTTCCCCCGTTGTATTTAAGTGCTGATATCCATAGTTTTTGTGTACAGCTTGGAACTGTAATTTCTGCTCTAAAAAGAGGAAAATGGAAAACAAGTTGACAGTGCAGATACTCAAACTCATTGAATCTGAAGCCGGTGTATAACACAAAGGTACTGATTCCATGTAAGATTGTTACATAGCTAGGGTTTTTTGAAGTCTGAATGTGTGGATGTGTTGATGCTCTATTACATATTGCCATAATATTTCCTATTTACAATTGATGATTCCAAAATATTTTCTTAAGTGCTGGTAGCTAGAATTGAGTAATGGCATGCTGTATTTAAATGGTATGTTGTCTTTGACAGCGTAGACAATACTTTCAGATTACTTTCCTTCTTGTCTTCCTGCACTGAATGTGTTTATCACTTGTTTCCCCTTCAGGCTTCTGGTTAGTGCCTCCCAGGATGGCAAACTTATAATTTGGGACAGCTATACTACAAACAAGGTAAGATTAACTGTTACATTTATAAGTAATTTGATTATTAACACAAAGGAGGGAAGTACTATCTGTCATGATTTTGACTACATTGCTTTGGTTGACTGAAGCCTAAATTCTGTTTTCTCCTAAGCAGTAAGGAATGTAGCAGTGTTTTGTGTATGAAGATGTGTAGTGAAAACAGAAAATGACAAAATGAGGTTAGTTAAATACTAAGTCCTTGTTTGCTGTGGGCTCCTGAAGTAGGATTTAAATGGCTATGAGTACCAGTTTCTTCACTATTTTGTTCATGACACAGCATCTATTGGCAGTTCTGCTGATTGTACTTTGAAGTCAGTATTTTTCTGAACCTACTGCCATCAGATGCCTACTACCAGTAGTCATCAGAGCACCAATATAATTCAATTTTTACTAAACTTAATGATTAAGCTGAATTCAGGGGAGACCAATCTGAGGTTTTAATTACATGTTTAATTGATCTGACAAGCTGTGTATTTTCTTCTTGTCCTTTTGAAGAAAAGATGCCCTGCTAGAGAGGGAGAAAGATGAAAACCTATTGATGGTAAATTACTGAATGAGTTGTTTTGCAGATAAGTGTAGAATGCTTTTGTTTCAGGTGCATGCTATTCCCCTGCGTTCATCTTGGGTCATGACTTGTGCATATGCGCCTTCTGGGAACTACGTGGCTTGTGGTGGTCTTGATAACATCTGTTCCATTTATAACTTGAAAACTCGTGAAGGGAATGTACGTGTCAGCCGTGAGCTAGCTGGTCATACAGGTGAGTGTGTACTCAGAGTGGCCTGAGTTATGTAGACACAGTGAAGCCTTTTTTTGTTGTGTTCTTTTTTAATGTATGACATTTGAATTTTGTTGGAAGTGTAGGATGATGTAAGAAATTACTTCATCTCTTTTGTATATTAATCCTTCTGCTGTGATTTTTTTTTTCTTAACTGTAGGAACTAGATCTCCCTTCTTGGTAAATAAAGTTTCTCAATAATTTTCCCTCTTGCCTCCAGCTTCACCTAGTTTCAGTAAGGTAGTCCCAAAACAGAATCAATCATGCTTTGGTTAGCTAATTTACTAATTTTCTTTTGTGTTTAGATCAATTTGCTGTGGCACTAATGTATAATTATGCTATTTTAATGGTTGAATTAGATATGGTCAGTAAAGACCCAAAATATTTCTTGTCTTAAAATTTCAGAGGTTTTTGTGTAGAAATTCTGTTATATTTTAGGTTTCTGTAGTCATTCTTCCTGTATCTTCCAGGGAGGAAGAGGTGTATAAGTCAGTATGAGGTGTGAAGAGTAATTTCTGGTTCTATTCTTTGACTTTTTGTTTTGCTTTCAGGATACTTGTCATGCTGTCGTTTCTTGGATGATAATCAAATTGTTACCAGCTCTGGCGACACCACTTGGTAAGCAGTGAAATTGTGACCTGATTGTAGGCAATGACTTCTCATGCTTCAAGCCTGGTGAAATATTCTTCATAAAAGCAGTAGTCATCCAGAATATTGAACAATTATAAACGTTATTGCTTACAAGTCACATTTTTGCTAGTGGTGGAAGGCTTGGTCTTTTAGACTGTTAGCTTTGGCTGTTCAGTTAAGCCTGTGTTCTCAATTAACCTATTTTTTTTTAATGATAAAATATGTGGACTTTTTTGGCATAATGATTTGGCTTTCAGAAATAAGTGACTTTTCTCAAAACACTTCAGTATTCAATATTAATTACAGTTTTTTACAAAGTCATATTTAGATGTTTTTAATATGAAGTGATGCAATTCAAAAAAGCTCCTAGAAAATATTCTACACTGACAGCAGGTGTGTGTTGTTTTCTTGAGGTGAATGTGGGTGTATGTCTTAATAAAAACTAGCTTCTGATTGAGAAAAGGCCTCAATCTTACTTTCATTAGCTTTTGTATTATATCTACTTCTTAAAATCAATAGAGATCTCCCAGGCAGCAGTTCTTACAGCAAAGGTTACCTCCTAAATAGCTCTCCTACACAGTGTCAATCTCTTTGATGACCCATCTATTAGTCCACTGAATCTGAGTAACCAGTGAATGTAGGTATTTGTTTTTATACCAAAATGTTCCTAAACATAATTTTAAAGACAAAAAGGATCTGTTGAAACAAGGCTCATACTTGACACTGTAACTGTTTGCAGGAGTTATCGTTCTTAACTGACAGTTTGGATAGCTGTTTGTCCACCTCAGATCCGCTGGGCTTAGAGAAGAATGACAAAGTGTAGTGACATTCTGTTTGCCTAGTGCAAGCTTACTGCTGAAGGATGTGTTTTTTTGAGAAGTTAGCCACAAGCTAAGGGATGATAGTGCCATTTCAGCACTTTATACTCTGATTATTGGAGTAGCAGTGATTTTGCTGTCTTGGTAAAACGATGCAATTTTAAGATGATAGACATAATTTACAAAATCACACATCCTCTGAGTTTTAAGAGTGTGAGAAGCTGACTTGGCTTTTGCTGCAGTGTTACCACTGCTGCTTTATCCATTGGACAATAAGACCATTGCTGTGTCTCAAGAACTTTTGTACATTAACAGCTGTGAACGTTTTGTGCTTAGTTATCATGTAATACAGGTAAGCAGTTGATAAAGTGTTTTTCTACTCTCACTATATTTTTGTTAATGCTTCATGGGCTTTTATTTTCAGTAGTGATACAAATCAACAGGTTTAAAGGAAAATATGTCTAGACTTTTTCTAGAGCACAAAAGATTGGAGCATAAATGACTTTAATTATACTTTTAATCTTTTCAAGCGCTCTCTGGGACATAGAAACTGGTCAGCAGACAACTACATTTACTGGGCACACTGGAGATGTCATGAGTTTGTCTCTGGCTCCTGATGCTCGGTGTTTTGTTTCCGGTGCCTGCGATGCCTCTGCCAAACTGTGGGATGTTAGAGAAGGAATGTGTCGGCAAACCTTCACTGGCCATGAATCGGACATCAATGCCATCTGTGTATGTATCAGCTTGAACAGAGGACATAGGATTTAAATTTGATTTTTATATTGCTTCGATCTCTGCTCTTAAGCATGTACTGTATGAAGTAATATCATGGAGTATTTTCTCTTAATGTTTTCTGCATCAAGTCTAGCTTGGGAGCTAGGGTAAAGTTCTATTCCAGATATACGGTTTTGGAGTGCTCCTGAGACAATGGGCTCTATGCCTGGAATGCCAGATGAAAAGCATTTTCTAACTTTTCCCAGCATAATGTATTTTGCAGCTTTTGAGTAACTTGCCCATTTTATCAGTCACTCTTTAAATTAATATGAAATCTTATCTTTTTCTTTTTTTCTTTCCCCATTCTTCTCTGCCCCCCACTGAAGTTCTTCCCCAATGGCAATGCATTTGCCACAGGCTCGGATGATGCTACATGCAGGCTTTTTGATCTTCGGGCTGATCAGGAACTTATGGTTTATTCACATGATAACATCATCTGTGGCATCACCTCTGTAGCATTTTCCAAGAGTGGACGTCTCCTCCTAGCTGGTTATGATGACTTTAACTGCAATGTTTGGGATACACTGAAAGCTGATAGAGCAGGTAAACATATTTGGTTTTAAATGTGGAAAAACAAGGTAATGGTTTGGGGACAAGAACTGTTGTTTTAGACTTAGAAATTGTTTTGCATATGATCTATTGAAAGCAGTGCAATGTACTGTCCATCTCCTCTGTGGAGGGCTTACAGTTGCCTGACACCACTATTGACATAATAGCTTTTAGAAATGCTATGTTCTGGAATTTGATGGCATTTAGCAGTCTGACTGCTCTTTCATAATCTCACTGAACAATGGCATTGATTTCTGTTATTTTAAATGTTAAATAGGCCACTGATTTTCATTATCTCCCAAGTTATTTGTAAAGGAAGCACTTCTAGAAAGTCTTTCATTAAAAATTTACTCCTTAGTTATTTTGTGTTTATTAGTTCTGGGTTTTTTTGTTTGTTTGTTTTTTGTTTGTTTGTTTTTTTCTTTGTCTTGCTCCTTTGAGAGGAGGATGTACTTAAGATGGGAAAGATATAAACAGATATATGATTCTGGACTATACCAAAGTAATTTTTGTTGGGTTTTTAATGTCTCTCCATCAGCTTTGTTTCACCACACAGATTTCACTTTTTCTTTTAGAATTCATGGTGGCTTTTTATTAACATTGAAAATACAGTCCATATGCTCATGAAGTGTGATTGTTTGTTGCTGAACTTAAACTGATTCAAACAGCTGCTTAAAGTTTTCCATTTATTGAAGTAATCTGAGCAGAATTTACACTTCTGTACTGCCTGGTACTATATTAAGCATCTTTGTAGTTGATGTACTCAGAGCAAATTGTGTAAGCCTTCTTGGCTCTCATTGTTTTACTAAATTGCAGCCCTTACTTGTGCTGGTGGTGGACTGTGAGTTCCAATATATTAATGCTATTTCTACAGCAAATTGTGGGTAGCTCCTCAGCACTTGGGTCAGCTGTGGCAGTTGGCTTCTGTATCATACTTAATTTTAGAAGATTTTATCATCTGCTTCAACACTTAGAATTTGGTTTCTGCTGCATAAGTGCAGAGCTCTGTGCTGAGGCTTGGACTGTTAATAGGATCTGGAGAGGAATGGTATTATGCTCAGACAGTGCTGTGTTACTTCAAATGGCCAGAATCCTTGTGTAGGAATGAATGATTTTTACACCCAAGAGTTAAAAATACTAGTTCTTCAAATGCACTGGTGCATATGAGGAGTACAGCTTCATAGTGCAAATAGAGGGGAAAAGCCCCAAAATATGAAGGAGAATCTCCTGTGCAGTGTAATTGGTGTAATCACTGTTCTGCAATCTGTCAGGAGCATCTTAGCTCAGTGCAGCAGCCTGAGTAGAGACTGAACATGAGTAGTTTTTCTTGTTCCCTCCTTGAAGCTGTTAAATTAAATGTAACAGAGGAGAATGTTGGCTTCTGTATCTTTGCTGTTTAGTGTCCCAGTTAATTTTTTTAATAGTACTATAATTGATTTTCAGATCTTCATATTGGCAGATGTAGGTGTTGAAGCCTTCTAAGTGCTTGTAAACATTGTCAGTCAAAAATAGATGGAAAATGTTTCTGTGTTCAGTACATACTTCAGCTTTTTTTCTTGTGGGTTAAAATTTCTGTAATATCAAATTGATCTTTATTCTTATGGAGAGGAAATGCTAGCAACTGTGCAGTGTGTGGTTGCACTTACTACTATGGCACTGTTCTCAGGATTCTCTAGGCAGTGATTTTACAGTGTAGTTCAATGAAGTCATAACTTGAGGAATATACAAGTAGAACTTTGGAGCCAAGCATTTTCTGCATTACTTCCTTGTGAACCTACTCAGTTCTTTGTGAGTTTGTGCTTCAGAAGGCAAAAGCATTCAAAAATCTAAACCATACTTGTTGGGAATTCCTGAAGGTACCAAGTGAGTAATTGTAGTGTGGCTGCCTCACTGTTACTTGAACAGAGATAAGAAGCATCAGACACTGTGACAGATTTGTTGCATATTCTTATTTATAGGTGTCCTTGCTGGTCACGATAACCGTGTCAGTTGCTTAGGTGTGACTGATGATGGTATGGCAGTGGCAACAGGATCATGGGACAGCTTCCTCAAGATCTGGAACTGAAGTAGGTTGGTATCAAACTAATGCTGTCCTAATATGGCACTTAGTGCTTTTTCCCACATCCAAACAGTATTCTTCTACTGATGCTACAAGCATATAATTCAAGTTAGGAAGGTTGGAGGGGGGAGATGAGTAATTTCTTGTGGGTTTTATGTTGTTGTTTGTGTTTTTAGAAGGCTGTTTATTTAATGTATGCAGTAATGTTTTTGTGGTGAAATACTATTTTACTTTTCTGTTGTCTTTTGAGTCTGGGTAAATAAATGTCAGTCTTAAAAACAGTGAGGTAATGGCTGAATGCATCAGTGGGTAGCAAGAACAAAACTTGAAACTTGACTAGAATTTATCCAAGTGCAACTCTTAATAAATCTTTCTGTGTGTTAGAAAAGCATCGGACTCCGTGACTGGAAGAAGTTTCCAACGATTGAAAATTAAAAATGATAGCATATTCAATCCAACTATACTAACTTGGACCCCCATCCTCCCCAACTTCAAAGGGCAAGATCTTTTCCGTCTCCTGTTGCTGAAATTGAAGAGCACAATTACCTTTCCAAGAAGAATTTCTGTGTTGTAAGCAAAATGAAATAGTGCATTCCTTTTGGGACCATTTTTTTTTGTCTTGAGAATTTAAAAATCAAACACTATCATAAAAGCATGACCAGAAAATAAAACTTGAGCATAATTGTGAAACAGTTAGCTTTCACTGTAGTTTCCAAGTTGAAGTTAAGGACTTTATCTCACACACTTGCAAATTTTAAAGTCATATTTGTAGCAGGATTTTTTTCAAGTTTCCTTTTTAAATACATTTGTTTATGTATTTAATTGAGCAAAACAAGGGAGTCCTAGCCCAGAGCATCTGGGGGTTGTTAACGATGTAAATTTAGTCCCTACTTTTTTTATTTTATTTTCTAGTATCACAGATAATTGTTGCACAAAACTTGGCATATATAGGATAACGTTAAGCAGTAAGGTAACCAAGCACATGCTGTTCAAGGTAATGAATGCTTGTTTAAAGAATCCTGTCACGTTTTATGGATAACAAATGCAATCCTTGGTCCCTCCTACCCCTTCTTTTCACCACACTGATTTTTTTTAATCTGTTTTGGTTTTGTCCACTTGAAAGGGCAGTTTATATATCCTAACACTATCCTGTAGTCTCAACAACCAGGAATCTCTGTTTTCAAAAGAGACCTATCCTACACTTGGGTATTGAGTCAATTCTTTGTGTATGAAATGATGTACAAATCAATGTTTTGAAAATAATGATCTTGAACTTTCTAAGTTAAACAAAAAAAAAACCTTTTTTGATTGTTTGCCATATTGGGTGGGTTTACTCTTAGAATCGCATGCTGTAGAAATGCTAAAAGTGCATATTGGACTAAGTCCTTAGATGTTTTTTTCTTTGAAAAAAAAATAACCTGTTTAAAAACTGTAACCATTGTTGCTGTATTCATTTATTGTTGCTACTCTGTGCATAAATCCTATGAAGAACTCAAGTAAAAAGCTATGCACGTTTTGGAGTAGCGTGATAAGTCACTTTTTTTTTTTAAAAAAAAAAAGAGAAACAGCCTGTTCAAACAATCGCTGTCAAAGATTTTGGGGTATGGGAGGAGGGAACCTAAACCATCTTCTTTATAAAATCAGTTCCTCACAGCCAGTTCCTCTTGTAGGATGAGTCCTTTGCATCTGATTAGAATCATTTTTGTAACGAGCAGGTTTTCCTGGCTTTCTTTTCAAATAAAATGTTAAAAGCAGCAGTGTTTGGACAGCGGATTGTTCTGTTAAACTTTCCTATCTTCTCACTGTATCCAGAAATGCTCCTTCCTAGCAGCAGTAGTAGCTTTTCTCCATTTTGTTTTTTCTGCAACATTCTGTACAAAAATGTGCTGTAATTGTGCGTTAGGCCTGGATTTGGCATAAAAGATGAATTCCTTCTTTCTCTCTTTCATGAAACTACTCTGTAGAGCTTTTTCCACACCCTGTATCCCTCTTCACCTTTTGTATTTAATTTTAAAGTCAGTGTACTTCAAGAAAGCTGGATGCAAGATAGATACTATATTAAAATGTAATGTTATTTAAGATGTAATAAAGCAGTTTGACATGAGTTTTGACTGATCTGTTTTGCAGCTTATTGTTCTACTTATGAATCTGCTTCTGGAAGAAGAATTTGAGTTATGGAATATAATATGAGAGGTCAAAACATGTCTTTATGTCACGGTGTTGTCCGTGACAGTGACCCAAGGGAAAACCGAGAAGGGAGAGGGGAGAGAAAAAAGAAACTGCGTCAGTGGCCGCGCGGCCGCCCGAGCAGAGCCGCGCTCCGGGAGGGGGAGGGGGAAACGGCGGGAAGGGATGGGTCTACAAGAAAACAACGGCACGATTTGAGAAGGAACGGTAACTTTACTAAATCTAATAAAATTGAACAATTGAAAGAGAGAGAAAAAATTTCAAACCAAAAGCTATGAGCTTACGCTAAGGAGGGCCCGCAGGGGAAGCACACGTGCTGAACCTCCACGGCCGCCCAGAGCAACGCGCCCAGACCGAGCGCCGCCTGCATCCGGTGCGGAGCTCCGCCCCTCCCCTCTGCTGCTCCCACAGCATTAACTCCTTAACTGCTGCATGATGCTCTGATGTGGAATACCGGCATCAAAACCACAAAACCACAACATTCCACCCCTTATTCCACATCATCACATCATGCTTAACACACATCTATACATAACCAAACAGTAATAACATGAGTTACATAGAAACATATATATATATATATACATACATACACACGTAATTACAGACTGCATTCCCCCAGCATCAAATTCCCCTGTGGGACACACTGGACGTCCCCATTTTTATCCATTACCCACCAGGTGCACCCAGGTCCCTGCGCAAAAACGGTTCCACGGAGGGGTTTGCCCTTTCCAGAGGCTGGAAGGACCCACACCGCTTTTCCCAACATGCTCCTCACATGTACCACAGGGACCTTATCTCCCTCTATGGTCTGTAGGGAGCCGGACTGTGTAGGACCCTCTCGGTTGACTGATCCCCTAGTGTTGACCAGCCAGGTGGCTTCTGCCAGATGCTTCTCCCAGTGCTTGAATGTCCCACCACCCATTGCTCTCAACGTGGTTTTTAACAACCCGTTGTAGCGCTCGATCTTACCAGCAGCTGGTGCATGGTAGGGGATATGGTAGATCCATTCAATGCCGTGTTCTTTGGCCCAGATATCCACAAGAGAATTTTTGAAATGAGTCCCATTATCGGACTCAATTCTCTCTGGAGTGCCATGTCTCCATAGGACTTGTCTCTCGAGCCCTAAGATGGTATTTCGGGCGGTAGCATGGGGTACTGCGTATGTTTCAAGCCACCCAGTGGTCGCCTCCACCATGGTGAGCACGTAACGCTTACCATCGCGAGTTCGTGGCAAGGTGATATAATCAACCTGCCACGCCTCCCCATATTTATACTTTTCCCATCGCCCTTCCTGCCAGAGGGGTTTCATCCTCTTGGCCTGTTTAATTATGGCACATGTGTCACAGTCATGGATAACCTGTGCAACGGCATCCATAGTTAAGTCCACCCCTCGGTCTCTAGCCCACTTATAGGTCGCATCCCTTCCTTGATGGCCTGAGGTCTCATGGGCCCACCGAGCTAAAAATAGCTCTCCTTTGTTCTGCCAGTCCAAATCGATCTGAGACACCTCAATTCTGGCAGCTCGATCTACCTGATGGTTATTTTCCTGCTCTTCAGTAGCTCGATTCTTGGGCACATGAGCATCTACATGGCGCACCTTTACACCCAACCTTTTTGTTCGGGCAGCAATGTCTTTCCACAGTTCAGCAGCCCAAATAGGTTTACCCTTCCGTTGCCAGTTGTCCTGTTCCCACTGCTGCAACCACCCCCATAAAGCATTTGCCACCATCCAAGAGTCAGTATAAAGATATAGCATGGGCCACCTCTCCCGTTCAGCCACATCTAAGGCCAGCTGGACGGCCTTTACCTCCGCAAATTGGCTTGACTCTCCTTCTCCTTCGGTGGCCTCTGCAACTCGTCGTGTGGGGCTCCACACAGCAGCCTTCCATCTGCGATGCTTCCCAACAATACGACACGATCCATCAGTGAAGAGGGCATACGTCTTTTCATTCTCTAGTAGTTCGTTATATGGTGGGGCCTCTTTAGCACGTGGTATCTCCTCTGATGGGGATGTTCCAAATCTCTTGCCTTCAGGCCAGTCCATGATCACCTCCAGGATTCCTGGACGGTTGAGGTTCCCCATCCGAGCTCGCTGTGTAATCAGTGCAATCCACTTACTCCAGGTGGCATCGGTAGCATGATGGGTGGGGGGAACCTTTCCTTTGAACATCCAATTCAGCACTGGCAGTCGAGGTGCCAGGAGGAGCTGTGTCTCAGTACCAATTACTTCAGAGGCAGCCCGAACCCCCTCGTATGCGGCCAAAATCTCCTTCTCAGTTGGAGTGTAGCACTCCTCTGAACCCCTGTACGCTCTGCTCCAAAATCCAAGGGGTCGGCCTCGTGTCTCCCCAGAGGCTCTTTGCCACAGACTCCAAGTGGGACCTTTCTCTCCAGCAGCAGTGTAGAGGATGTTTTTCACATCCTGTCCCAACCGAACTGGCCCCAGGGCCACAGCACGGGCTATCTCCTGCTTGATTTGCTCAAAGGCCTGCTGCTGTTCAGGACCCCATGCAAAATTATTCTTTTTCCGAGTCACTTGATAGAGGGGGCTTACTATGAGGCTGTAGTTTGGGATGTGCATCCTCCAAAAACCTACTACACCCAGAAAAGACTGTGTCTCTTTCTTGCTAGTGGGTGGTGACATACTGGTGATTTTGTCAATCACATCTCCTGGAATGTGACGACGTCCATCTTGCCATTTTACTCCTAGGAATTGAATTTCTTGGGCAGGTCCCTTCACTTTGTTCCGTTTAATAGCAAAACCAGCACCCAGAAGAATTTGGATTATTTGCTCTCCTTTTTTAAAAACTTCCTCTGCTGTATCACCCCACACAACAATGTCATCAATATACTGGAGGTGCTCAGGTGCCCCACCCTGTTCCAGTGTGGTTTGAATCAGCCCATGGCAGATGGTTGGGCTGTGTTTCCACCCCTGGGGCAAACGGTTCCAGGTGTACTGAACGCCCCTCCAGGTGAAAGCAAACTGCGGTCTGCACTCTGTGGCCAAAGGAATAGAAAAGAATGCATTGGCAATGTCAATAGTGGCATACCACTTGGCTGCTTTTGACTCCAGTTCATACTGCAGCTCCAACATATCTGGCACAGCAGCACTCAGTGGGGGTGTGACTTCATTCAGGCCACGGTAATCTACCGTCAGCCTCCATTCTCCACTGGCTTTACGCACCGGCCATATGGGGCTGTTAAAAGGTGAGTGAGTCTTGCTGATCACTCCCTGGCTCTCTAGCTGACGGATCAAGTTATGAATGGGGAGCAAGGAATCCCTGTTGGTGCGGTACTGCCGTCTGTGCACTGTTTTTGTAGCGATAGGTACCTGCTGCTCTTTCACTTTCAGTACCCCCACAACAGACGGATCTTCTGACAGGCCAGGTAAAACAGACAGCTGCTGAATGTTGTCTGCATCTACAGCAGCTATTCCAAAAGCCCATCGGTACCCCTTGGGATCCTTGAAATGTCCCCTTCTGAGATAGTCAATACCGAGTATGCATGGAGCCCCCTGTCCAGTCACTATGGGATGCTTCTGCCAGGTTTTACCGGTGAGGCTTATTTCTGCCTCCAACACAGACAGTTCCTGAGAACCCCCAGTCACTCCAGAAATATGAATCAATTCTGTCCCTTTATAACTCGAGGGCATCAGAGTGCACTGTGCACCAGTGTCCACCAGTGCCTTATATCTTTGTGGCTCTAATGTGCCAGGCCATCTAATCCACACAGTCCAATACACTCTGTTATCCCTTTCCCTCCCCTGGCTGAGGGCAGGGCCCCTCTATTGGTTACCTGCAGTGACGGGAGCAATTTCATTGGTGGCTGATCTCTGCTGTAGTTCTCTCACCCGTGCTCGCAGTACAGGAGTGGGTTTTTTATGCCACTTCCTCATGTCCTCTCCGTTTTCTCGTAAGAAGCTCCACATGGCCACACGTGACATGATGTTACTGCCGTCATTTGCTCGTGCAGAGGGGCGGTTGCCTTTGGTGGCCGAGACTTTCAACAGTTTGATCAATTGCTTCATCAGATTCTTTGGGTCATGCTCGTCTTCATCAGGTGTTTCCAATACTGACACAGGTTCATCCCTATTCATCAGTAATGACAGTTCCTCCAGTATAGTTTTCTGTGTCTCCTTAATCTCACCTACTTCTTCTGCTACTATAGCTGCAATGGAAGCACGTGATGGTGGAAACTGCTGTTCAAAGTTTTGGAGAGTAATAGTCAGTTCATAAACTGGGAGTCTTCTGTCTTGACCCTCGAATCTATGGAACATTGCTACCAGTGTACTTGCGTACCTCTCTGGTGCTGTTTTTGAGAGCTTGCGATATACATCAGGTGTGCACCTTACTCTATCAGGATCACGGTCCTGGTGTGGATTGTTAGGGACGAAATTGGGATCATACAGCATCTCTACTACGGCTGTTTCTCTCAAAAATTGGATGCCTTTCTCCACGGTGTTCCATCTTTCCACCTTAGGCTCCAGATCATCTTTGTAAGGGTATCTATCCTTTACAGCCACTAGTACTCGTTCCCAGAGGGTAGCGACTCCATTCAGACATCTGCCAATTCCTCTGTCGATAGCTGGGTCTCGGGCAATGCTTGCCAGTTGGCGGGCTTCACTGCCATCTAGGGACACGCTGCTGGCACCGCTGTCCCAACACCGCAGCAACCAGGTGACAATAGATTCACCCGAGCGCCGTACAAACTCCTTTCTTGAACCTTGTATTTCAGTCATCTTTAGGGGCCGACGAGTAGTGGTAACAGTGACTCCATCATCATCGCTGTCTTCTCCATGTCTCTCACTTTTCTTAGTGGCCTTTTTAGGTGGTGGTGGTGGTGGTGGTGCTGAGGAGGGCCCCTCGCCTGGATCTTCCTTTTTTTTCTCTGCTTCTTCTTTCCGTTCTAGGCGCGAGGACGGCCGTGTCCATTTCTGGCCTTCCACAGGGGCAACCGACACTGATACCGGTGCTTCCTGTGATTGGTCAGGTCTAACTTCGAGGTTTTCATTTCTGCTTTGGACCTTGGTTTGGAAACCATTTCTCTCCAGAATATCAATTATGGCTCGATAAGCACAAGCCAGACCCCAAACAATACATTCCTTCTCAGATCGTCCTGAGTCACATGACTCCTTACCTAAACACTCACTGAATTTCTCAGGATCCCACAGGTGCTCAAGATCAAAATTGCATAACACCGGGGGTCCCCACGCTTCTAATTTCTTTCCTAATTTTTTCCACCTTCCCTGCCATTCAACACTCTCTGGTTTTGAGGAAAGCTTCCTCCACATGATGTAAATTACTATTGCAGAGAGTGCATGCAGAAAAACAGATAACACAGTTGCCGGGCTGACATCTTGAATATAGGTAAAGACCTGAAAAGAGTAATTGGAAACCGTTCCAAATGCCGCATAATCTGTCACGTTAGCCAGGGTGTTTAGGTAGGAGGCATGTAACCCCCTCAGCACACTAAAGTAGCTGTATATCCACATTACTCCGGTGCTGAACGCGAGGAGCTTAAAGAGACGCCAGCATGCTATGAGGTACATGAAAAACCTTAGTCCACTCTGCACCAGATTTACAATGGAGTGCCAATACTGCACTGCCCGCATCCTCCACCAATAATTGTCACGGTGTTGTCCGTGACAGTGACCCAAGGGAAAACCGAGAAGGGAGAGGGGAGAGAAAAAAGAAACTGCGTCAGTGGCCGCGCGGCCGCCCGAGCAGAGCCGCGCTCCGGGAGGGGGAGGGGGAAACGGCGGGAAGGGATGGGTCTACAAGAAAACAACGGCACGATTTGAGAAGGAACGGTAACTTTACTAAATCTAATAAAATTGAACAATTGAAAGAGAGAGAAAAAATTTCAAACCAAAAGCTATGAGCTTACGCTAAGGAGGGCCCGCAGGGGAAGCACACGTGCTGAACCTCCACGGCCGCCCAGAGCAACGCGCCCAGACCGAGCGCCGCCTGCATCCGGTGCGGAGCTCCGCCCCTCCCCTCTGCTGCTCCCACAGCATTAACTCCTTAACTGCTGCATGATGCTCTGATGTGGAATACCGGCATCAAAACCACAAAACCACAACACTTTAATTGCTTATTATTTTAACTGGGTAGTGTATATACTGTGTTTGAAAAGTCTAAATTGTATCCATGTGAAAAGGTGGGTTTTTTGTGTTCTTACTGCTAAAAACAGTTGCAAGATAAACTAAAACCTTAATGTTTTTTTTATTAACAGAAAGTGTTTAAAAGTTGACAGCAACATTTGAAAATGTATATGTGAATGTGGTATATGCTAATGCAGAATTTAATGATGCAGTATGTACGTGGAGTTCAGTGGCTTTAGGCATTTTTCTTCCTCCATTCTTAATTATTTAGGATGGTTTTATTGCTAGATCTCCTCCAGAGCTTAACTGAAAACTGCTGGCACTCCTTTAGCTTGGATTCCAAGCAAAATTAGCTGGTGTGATTTGCATTGGTGTACATCACAGAATGTTTTGTGGAACGTATACTGAGTGTGACACCTGAAGTAGGATATCACAGAGCAAAATGTTGAGTAACTTCTTAAACTTTTGTGCTCCTTAATAGGAAAAGAATTGAGTGGAACAACATATGTTACTGCCATATGAGGATCTGGCCAGATAAACTCTGTTGTCAATGTTAGCTGTCCTTACTGTAGATATTGAGAAGGGTAAGTAGTTGTCATTTTAATGCTCAGTAAGAATAAAGTCTGCACAAGACAGCATTATATCTAGAAAAACCTTTTGATCTTGTACCCATAGATGTACAGTTCTGCAACAAGTATTTAGAGATGCTGAGGTGCAGTTGATTTAAGCTGCTTTAACAGCTTGATATTGGTCCACTTAAACCTTTTTGGTAAATTTTTTTGATAATCTGACTCAGTATATATTTTAACTCATTTCATACCAACCAAGAGAAATTCCAGTGTCAGGGCTCAGTTTCATGCCTAACATGGATATTCTCAGCCTTGATGGAGAAGTTTGTAAAGTTTGAGCATGGAAAATATGATGGTGGCATTACTTAACTACCAGTCCTAACTGTGAGCTTTGGGTTTTGGGGCCGTAAAATGCTGGTAAGTTGCTTATGGCTGGAAATAATTATTCTAGAATTCAAGGAGTCTTTTCCAACTTCAAATGGTATTACAGTTCATGTTTTGTATGTGAGCTTGTCTAGTCTGTAATAAAATCAGTGCAGATATGTTATGTATTACTTTGCTTAATCTCCATCCATGCACTAAATTACTGTTCTGGTAATGCCTTTGCTGGCAATAAGATATCAAGGTAGTAACTTCCTGTGTCAGGAGGCTGATATGCAATGTAATTGATTTGAAATGCATACGGGTGAAGATTTCTGTATTACAGACAGTGCATCTGTTAAACACAAAACTTCACACTGTATTGCTTAGATGTCTCTCTGTGCTTGGTAATTCAGAGAGCTGTAACTCAAGACAAAAGGTTTTAACTTAAAAGATAATCCTGGAACAGCTGCTGCCACATTCCTAGAGCAAGGTTTTATAATTTGAGGACTGTGTTTGAGGATGATTTATCTCTGCCTGGCCTTAATGACAGCTTTGGCAATTCCTTATTTATTGCAGGCTCCAGAGCCATATGTAAGAAACACAAAAGGATGTGGAGTGGTGGCTTTGCAGGGAAGTGTGGAGTAAAACTAACAAGATATGTGAAAAGCATGTTAGGTGACAAAGAAAGCAGGACCAGTGAATCTGAAGGATTTGGGTAATGAGTGGATGTGGAGGAAGAAGTCACAGTTGTCTGGCCCTGGCTTGGAAAGAGTATTGCAGTAAAACAATGGACATCCATGGAACTATATACATTAGGCAGCTGAGAGGAAGTAGTCAAGTGGAGGAAGAGATATCAGGTTTTGCAGTTTCAGTACCTAGAGTTGAGAATGTTGTGTTCCCAGAAGACCTAATTTCTTAGTGAATCAATGTATTCTAAAAGATCTGAGGAACTATTGCTAATAGAATGGATTTAAGTGTTGACCATTGTGAAATGCCCCGAGTGTATGTTTAAAATCAGCTGTGAATCACTCTTAAAATTACAGATTGAATCATGCTCTGTAAGAGCTAAAAATAGATTGATCTGGTTTCTGGGAAGTGACAGAGTAAATAAAGAATAACAAAACTTGTCACCCTTGCTGAGTTGTGTAACTTGGTCTGAAACAAATCAGGATTGTCTATGGTATTACAGTTAATGCTGTTTTCAGTGTAGGTATAGTCCTGAATTCAAATACAGGGTGAATGGATTACAACAATGAAGTAATGGACAAGTTTGAACAGCAGTAAGCAATTTTCAGGTAGTGATGCTGTTTTTTCTCCTTCCTATAATCTTTACAAAGGTTGCTTTCACTTCAAACATTGAACTAGTTGATGGCTCTGAATTACCTTGGTCATTTTGTTTAAGTAACAACAATAGTAAGTGTATCCAAAGTGTAACAACAGTCCTGAAGTGTGATGCGTAGAATTTTTTCTGCTTTATACCAGTGAAGAAAGGGAGGAAGAAGAGCTGGAGGAAGTGTGGAAAGATAATATCAGTTGCACTGTTCTAGAACTGGGATACTTGGCCTATTGCTGTGTCTCTCCTGCTCTGAATTGCCCTGTTGTGGAAGTTTGCTGTATGCTTGGTGATGGAACCAAACTTATTGTATCCTGAATGGCAGCTGCTTGCTTGCTATCATATTGATTCTTTCTGTTTTGTTTGAATGCCTTCTGTTTGGCTTTATAGGTACTTCCTGTTTTTTTATGTGAAAACTTCGGTAGAGGTGGAGAAATTAAAATCAGTCAGTGTTAATTGGAGCAGGGCCTACTGATGATCTCTGAATCCAATTCTGATTTCAGAAATTAAGGATGGAGATTATGATGAGCTTCAGTAATTCTCTGTTTCCCCGTTGCCTCCCCCATAAACTTCTTAGTACCTTCTCAACACTTTTTGACATACCTTGTCACAAATCTACTCCCAAGTGCTTGTTCTTTTCAGCTTTCCTCCTCTGCTTTTAGGTAGGTTTTGAGATCTGGAGTCTCTAATGAAGATACGTTGATTGACAAGGTATTTCTGCGAAGGGGGGATTAAGATGATGTCCACTTCTAGCAGTGTAGTGGAGCATCTTTCTGCTGTAGAAGAATATTGGGAATTGTACTGTTTGTATATCAGATGGAGCTCTCTTAAGTTCCAAGTCCTTGTTTAATGGGAAAAAAAACAAAAACAGAACTACAAAGAATTGTAATATTTAGCTTTTGTTTCTCTTTGCAAAATAAGGATTCCATGTTGAGTGAAGAGCAAGTAGGCAGCAGCAAATCCTTTTCTATACTGGTTGGTGCTTAACAGTGAGTCATACAGTGATTATATGTAGCTACATATATCTATCTAAACTTTCTCCATCTTTGACTGTAGCTCCTTATCTTTTTTTAGTGATGTACTTCCACTGCTACTGTAAAGGAAGTGGAGACAAGGACCAACAGGAATAATCATGCTTGCTATCTGATTCCCTGAAGCTGGTGCTTTTGTTTTTTGCCACTGAATAATCAAGTGAGAAGAACCAGACAGGATTTAGAGTGAGTGATAGACACTATATGACATACAAAGCTTGAGTAATGCTATAAGTGAAAGTTTTAGTGTTATTTTTTCCTAATGCATTGGAAGTGCTGAAAACCATGATAGTACCAAGAGGACTTAAGTGGGATGAAGTGGTGTAGATAGCATATACATACACAGCACAGAATTGTACTTTTTTGGTAATATACCAACAGATTTTTTTTATATATACCTTCTGAAAGCTGGTAGAAATATTTCTGAGAGGTTCTAAAATTTTACCAGTCACAAACAAGTAATCTTACACACTGATTTTTTACACACAGTCATTACTGCTCTTATGGCATTAGTAGCTTAATAGCTGTGGACCCTTCTCTGTGAAAGTGCAAATCTTGTTAATGTAATTATCTATTCTGATCCTGTCATCAAGGCCTAGGCATTTGACCTATATCTGAAATGAGGGGTTGTGTAGCTTGCCTTGTTGATCTTAAATACGATCTGTAGTTGGGACTGTAAATCATGAATGCACTCGCTCAGATCACGTAGGGAAACCTTGGAAATGAAAACTTCCTAATGGTATCTTTCACCTCACTTTCTTCAGAAGGAAGAAAGGAACATGTTCACTTGCTGCCAAGGTGAAACTAAAAACTTTGTAGTATTTTCAGGTACTCAAGGCCATCCATTTTCTCCAGTCATTGAAAATTTAAACGTTTTCTGGTTTGTATTTTGTTTTAAGCATTAACTGTTTCAAGTTTGTTTCTCACTTCTGAGGGGGGGAAATCAGCAGGTTAGTCTGTGAGCCCCATTGAGATGCCAGTTCTTACCCCTCCAACAGCTCTGCAGTGCATAGGAACTGTTTAACTGTTAACCAGCTGCTGTCCTTTGTTTAGTTGGGTCTGAGCTCTTGAATGAATAAGTTATGAAGGGAGTAATGGACACCAGTTTGCACTAATGAGAGATCTGGGAGCTTTTCCAAGAATTACTGCATTATTTAATCAAACAATCCTATATTTCATCTACTGCTTGCATCAGATGTGTAGTTAACCCACTGTGAACAGCTTCACAAATCTCGTCCTAGATTCATGCTGTCAAGTAACATCAAAGAATTGTCCAAAGTATGTGAGAATGCTGAATTATCAAGTGGAGCCAAGGAGCTGAGCAATTGGTGTGGAGGATGAGATGTATTGGCTGGTGCTAGTGACAGTTCTTTAAAAAAAATAAAAATCATTTTCAGTTCTATCTTCATCTTCCCATGGCTTATTTCAATCAAGTGACAGCATCAGACATGGTGATGGGAAATTGAGCAAAAGTCAGCAATTACAGATAGACTTCAGGAAACATCTTAGTGGAATTGAAGGTTAACCTTCCATAGCAAAAAGGATTGTTCTTCATATCAGCTTGTCAGTTCTAGACACCAAGAATTACCTAACCAGGAATACCAGATTGGAGGTAGCCAGATGTATGATGTCAGCTCTTATCCTGGTAAAAACTCAAGTTCTTCACTAGCTTGTAAAGCCTAAGCTAACAAGAGTAGCTTCTCATTCTTACTACTAAAAACAGAAATTAAAACTCAAGTCCATCTGATGGTGTAGCAGTTGTATTTGAGTTGAGTTTCACTGAGTTCATTGCATGATGTCCTCTGCAATTATATGGGGGATTTATGAGCATATCTGTTGCACTTAGATGTTGTTTTCCTTGATGTTATTTCAGAGACTTTAATACTTTATAGTATGAAAATTCAGCTCTGTGTAGGAAGACCAGACCATAAAACAATTGCCTGAGCTCTCTGAAAGGTTACCTAACTTGGTGGCTGCATTGTATCTGCAAGTTACTTGGATCTTTCCTTCCTTCCCCTTCCATGTCACAAAACCAGGAGCTTTCATTTCTCTGCTGCTGCTTAGGATCTGTTGGTGAAATATTCTGCAAGTGAATCTAATTTATATCTCACTGTTTTCATCAAGATTATCTTAACTGCAGCAGATTGAAATAAAAAGACTTGTGATCCTGCTGGAAAGCATGTGCATTAAGATCTAATTCACAGTAGTGCCGTGCATTATTTAAGGGCTTTGCTTGCATGAGTGATCAAATTCACTCTTCAGCTGCTGGGAACTGAGGATTATGCTGTATGTGAACCTCAAATACTGCTTTTCCTAGACTTGTATGACATCTGACTTACAATCAGAAAGTGATTACTATATAATTAACTACAAGCAGTTTGATCTTTGGTCCCTTATATTGAAGTGTTGGTTTCAATATGGTGCTAGACAGTGTGCATGAGTTTTCCAGTGCATTTTATAAAAGGGAGTGAATCTTGGATAAAAGGGAAATAGGCTCTCGAGTTAGTCAGAAACACTTAGTGGAGGGCTTGTTTTGGCTATGAAGTTCAAACTGTATTACTTTGATAGGCAGAGACCTGTTAACATTCCCTTTGTCGCTTCACAAAAAAAGCTTTTGTTATTTAATATCACATAATGGGTGTTAGCAGAATGTGTTTGAAGTGTGGGGAAAAATCACAAGCTGAACATGAAGAACCAGAGGCTTATTTCACAAATCACTCTGAAGCACACAAGCTGCATTGGGGAGCAGTCTTGCCAATTTCCTTCCGTAAAGACAAGGTACCTTCCCACAATGAGCACAAAAACCATCCTCACTAAATCCGTGGTACCCAGGGTAGTGTGCAACGGAATGAGGCACTGTGATAACGTGTCTGCTGGCTTCAGAGTACCGAAATTCAGATTACACTGCCATCTGGTGTTAATGTCCAGCTTAGCACGGGGCCTTGTCCCAGCGATCCATAGTGCTTTGCGGGAGGAAGGCTGTCAAGGACGGGATGTGGTCCAAGGAATGGGAATGGCAGCTGCTCTTCTGTGCTGTGGCATGCTGCTCTGCTGTACGTGGGACATACCAGCTCGGGATGACTGGAAATAGCACCATGTGGTCACACTTGTTGCATTACCTTGTGGGAACATGCACATCTTCCTATGATGCTTTACAATGAGGTAAATTCATAAAATATTTCATATGCTCTAGCCGTGTTGTGATGAACAACTTAGGAACATGTAATACAGCACTGAGGGACGTGCAGCTTTGCCCCAGGAGATTCATCCCACTGCATGTTTTTAGAGACTCTTGTATTTTGTAGTGATGTGGGCATATACAATCCCTATCTTTAGGTAATACTGTTACAGACAGCACTGTTTAGTCAAAACCTAGAATACAAAGTGCTAGTTCTTGTATAGAAGTATAATGTGATTCCATTTATTCTGTACTGTCCATCTCTGCAGCTAACAGGTACCAGAATGGCAAAGCCAGCCTCCTGCATGTCCTAAACGGGACTGACCTAAAATTAATTGCAGGAAACTGGGGAAAAAGCACCCAGAAAACCCACATACTCTGTCTGATGGCCGTCCTGCTGTCACAGAGGTTATGTAACCAGCATTACTGAGTTTAATATTTTGCCTTTTGTCGTTGAAATTTAAGCTTTTTGAGCTTGAGACCTTTGCTCTGTCTTCTAAGCACTAGGGGGCACTGCCTGTACAGTGTTTTAACTGCAAGAGTGAGCAGCTCTTCCTGCATCTTCCTTCCTGGTCACTAGGATTTAGCTTCTCTGTTCCCTGAGCACCTGTTTGTTTTGATTTTAAATACGGGGTATTTCATAGATACATTTCCTTTTGTGCGGGGGAAAAGACTACCTTCAGCTCTCTGTGCCTTTCTGAGGACTGCAATAAAGGTTTTGAATGGGAAGGTTTTCAAATGCATCTGTTCTCCAAGCATCTGCAAAATAGAAAGGGATTGAATACATGAATGCTAATAATGTTGGGGCGTCAAGAACTCTAATGCAAATGAGCCAGCAGTTGGCAGAGACTAGTCTGCTTTCATTTCTGCTTTTGACAGTAGGATGCATTGTGGGGCTTTTATACACAATTAATCCCAACCTTATATTGAAGCTTTGGATACCAAACTGTTTTCACCTGTGTCTGTGTTGCACTCACTGTATCAGCTGCTTTTGGATGGGGGAGTAAAAAAGCATCACAGGAATACTAGGGCATTGCATAGATTTCTTGTGCTATTGGATGAACTGCCTGTAGCTCAAGAGAACAAAGAACCCCAATTGCAAAAGAAAAGTAGAGAACAAGTAACCTAACTCAAGAGACTTTTTGTTTGTTTCTCATTTAAACAGTGTATGTAGTACAGGAATCTCCTCTGTAAGTGGTCTGATAAGCCAGCCGCTGCCAAGCAGTGCTTGCTTCAAAGAACTTGAGAGTAAGATGTCCATAACGTTGCTGAAGATGGACTTGACACAGCCCCTGGAACTTTGTTCCTAGTGTCCCTGGGCAGCAAGAAAATGCTCCTTAATGACCAGGATGCAAATTGGGTCCATAGTGGTTTTCAGAATAGAAATTTTAGTTTTGACTCAATGAATTCATGAGCATCAGCTGTAATGCAGTAAGGAATGCCCATGTTTGCAGTGTGTTGTACAAAAATGCTTGTTAGCTGATTAAAGTGCTATCAGATTTTGTTGTAGTACCCTTAACAGAACTCTGAATCTTCCAGTTAACCCTGAAAACAAACAAAAAATGATAGCATTTCTTGTATGCACACTACCTAGACAAGAAAAAGTTGCAGTGTATTGCTTTCACTTGGTGACCCTTGGTAGTGACAAGAACAGGTTTGGCCATTTCACTTTTTGTGACTCACCTCTCACTATTTAAAATCATTCTGAAATTGCATAATGGTCTCTGTGTGTCAGTGTGACTGACAGTCACACAAAGAGGAACTGAATGTAGAGGAATCATCTTACTCTGTTTCTCTCCTATTGCTTGTCACTCTTGCCAAAGTTTGGGCAGCTACAAAAGCTTTGAACCAACTTCTTCCATTATTACAGTGTTTACCTTGTTTGACTTGGATAGCTCCTGACAAGTAAAGGACCCAGCACAAACAGTACACCCCACTTTCAAGAGCAAACTAGCAGATGAAGTTGGACTATTCTTTAAATTGTTTGCTTTAGTGATGGGATTTGGTGTGCAGGCAGCTTAGGTAACGCAAACAAGCCAGTTTCCTTGAAGTGCTCCAGTTACTGAGTTAGGATCTCTCCTGTATTCTTACTATAGATATTGGAGGCACTTGTGGTTTGCATGCAAGGAATAACATCAGTTGCTTAGATGTCACCAGACAGGGTGAAGGTATGCAATGGAAAACCTCTCCTAGAGGAATTTTTCCCTAGAGTTCCCATTCATCTTTCCACTTGGAACTGCAGAGTTAAATTTATCAATGTGAAAATGTAGCTCAGCACAGACTTAAGTGATGTCTGACTTTGGAAGGATCCTGCAGACAAGTGAATTGTCCTGGACTGCCCACCTAGCCAGTGACTTGGCCTGAAAGTTGAAAATTAGTCCTGCAGCAGTTTTTTTGCCTTTTCCAGATCTCCTGTGAATGGTAAAATTTGTGATAAACAGATTTTTTCTTCAATGTTTGTATTAGAGGAGCAATGCTTGGTAACACATCAGTAATACGTGGACCGAGTGCTCACAGACACATGCAGAGAGGCAGTTCCTGTATCAGTGAGACTGCAGTCTTGAGGAGATTGAAAAAGAAGGAAGTAGCTGCTATCTTTACTCTGAAGGCAGAAAAACAAACTGAGTCACGCACGGACAGATGGGAGCACCTCCCAAAACACCCCAAGTTATAGTCCAAGCCCTTCTCTGTAGTTCTTGTTTTTCTGTGTCCTGCTATGAGATAGGAGCTAAGTCCCGTGTGTCTGTTTTCAAAAACAAGATTGATTTGCATAATTGTTTACATTGTCTTATTTTCATATGGAGGTGAAGATCTTTAGCTTAGGGTAGTTCTTACAGGTGTTGAAGACAAAATCGAGTACATTGCACTTGCCAAAGTTTCCCCAGGGTTGATGACTTCCAGCCTAGGTATAATTCAGATGGCAGGTATAATTCAAGCCAGAACAAATGTGTATTTTTTATTCTAGTTAACTGTGATATACAATAACAGTGCTGAAATGTTGACCTTTCATACTTGCTCAGTTTGCCAGTTTCCTCTTTGCGTGCTTCCCCTTTGCAATACTCTTTACACATCACGTTTCTCGTACATCTCTCCACTCCCTGTTACCTAAGTTTTCTTTACTGACTGCCAACAGCTCTCAGTTCCATCCTTGTGTTACCAAAGGCAGTCTGTATTGTCAGGTGGATTGAGAGCAGGGCTTGTGCCAGCATTCCTGATTGCTTATCTCAGCTATGGCACAGATTTGTCAACCTTGTGCAATTCAATTAATCCAGTTCCCAGTCTTTAAAATAAGGATAAAGACATTTATGTAACTATTGGAGATACTCGTAACCAACCTGAATACTGAGTGCAAAGCAGTGGCATGCATTTCTCTATACTTGTAATTTGGTACCATTGGTAACTGCTTATTTGTCACACACACAAAACACTGTTTTCATCAGAATTTAAATGTATTTGGTTCATCTTTATTTCTTGTGATGTTTGAGGTAAGGAACCACTTTGTTAGAGTGAGCTATACTGTTCTGATCATGTTCTCAAGGAGAGCATGCTCAGAAGTGACAGAATACTCTTCTATTTCTCATGGCACATCAGTCTGTGTAGAAGGGGAGAGATGTTTCCAGTCTCTCTGTGTTATATCCATTCAGATCTGCAAGCAGAACTATCAAGGTTGCTGCTGAACCTGGGCAGCTCAGAGCTGCTGTTGTAACTGTAGCTCTTTTATAAATAGGATAGGCTCAGCTGATTAGCACTCTTACCTGATCATCATTGGGTAATGAGGATAAGTGTTCAAGTCTGCAGTTCATGACTCTTGCAACATATTGGGCACCTGCACAATGTTACTCTTCTTAGGGGAAAAAACTGCTGCTTTATCCGTAAAACTTTTCAATAGGTGTTCTTGTGGGAGATAGTTCTAGTGGCACTTTAGTCTTTACATCTTTATTTGTTTGGAAAAATTCACCCCCAAAGCCAGCTCACTCGCTCTTCAGTTAACTTTTGGAGTGTAACTTTTGGTACCGTGCTCCTTCCTAGCACCACGTCCAGTTGTCCCTTTGCAGTTTGAACATGCCTTCAAAGCACCTGGAAGATTTGTGAGTCTCCAAGGTATTGACTTTGTAGAACTGTGTGATGTTTCATCAACTCCTTGCATACCGTCCCTTAGCATGCTTTATAAGGAGGAGTAAAGAGAAGTTCTGACTCAAAATAGTGTACTTCCCAAAAAGTGCTGTGGTATTTCACCATATCTAGCAACTACTTCTTTTTCAAGTTTGCTTCCTCTGCGACTCCCTGCTTTCCTGGAAATGTGTTAACGCAAAAAGAGGAAGAGAGAAAAATCCCAAATTACTGCATACTCAAAGGGCTTAATTTGTTCCTAATTTAAAATACAGTATACATTCCAGTTTTCTCATTAAGCCTCTGACGTTCTCTATGTCCTTTTTTTTCTGTTGTTTTTGCAGCCTTTTAATTCTAGTTCAGTATGACTTTACTCGAAAACTGAAGTTGAGGGCCCTGTGCAAACCAAAGCTCCCCCTGCCCCATCTGCGTGGGCCCCGTGCCATGTGAAACACGGCTGTGCTGATGGCGCTGCCAGAGTTGCAAACGTGGACAGCCGAGGCGCACCTCCAGCCCTGCTCAGTGCCGCCGAGTTAATTACATTTAGTTAATTAAATTAAATTACGCTGACAGCGGGGCGGGGAAACTCCGCCCGCCCGCTGCGCATGCGCAGCCGTCTCCTCACGAGCGCGCAGGGCGAACCCGAGCAGCGCATGCGCGCCGCCCCGCCCCGCCCCCGGGGCCGACTCTGGTGAGGAGGCGGGGAGAGGACGATGGAGGCGAGTAGGGTCCGCCGGCCCCGCTCAGTGCTCGGGGGCAGCCGTTGCCGCCGCCACCACCGCTACCACCCCTATCCCCACCGCCGCGGTCGGCGCCTCGGCCTCTGAGGGAGCAGCGGGCGGGAGAGCAGCCGGGCGGGCGGTGAGTGCGGGGCGCTGAGCGGAGTCCCCGGGGCCGGGCGGGCCGCGGCCTCCCGCGGGGCTGCGTGCCGGGGCCGGGCCGCCCTGGAGCCGCGGGCGGACGGAGAACTCTGCGAGCCCGGCGTTGTGCGACCGGACTCGGGTGGGTGCGCCGGAGGGGAACGGCTGGGCGGGCTCAGCGCGGTTCACGGCGCTCCCTCCTCAGGAGGTGCTGCGGGGTGAGCCCGTCCTCGGCGAGTGACAGCGGGGAGTTAACGAACGAACTTGTTTTCCCCGGGTATGAGTGACACGTGATAGTCACGCTATCTCTTTTTTTGTTTTATTTTTTTGGTGGGATGTTATCAAAGACACGCCCCTCGGTTTTCACTCACTGTCATGTCGCTGCTTATTTTTTGTCGTCAGGTGAAAAAAGGGAACCGTTGCCTGGCCGAGCAGCGCTCCCTGCTCTCGGTGCCTCGGGCGTGGAGGTGTATGTGTGCGGGCTCTACTGGAGTGCTTTCTTCAGTAAAGCATCATCGTTATGAAAGCTTATCTACTGAGTTAGACCGTTGAGAGGGGACCTGTAGCAAGGCTATAACACACAGTGTGTTAAAGAATGAGTTTTCAATGGCTGATGCAACCCTAAGAAACCGGTGGAATTGCTGCAGCCTGGGCATCGTGTAAAAGCAGCGTTTGGTTGGGATGGACCCTATGGTAACCCTCCGTCCTGATGGTGTAGGGCTGTGGATTTGACAGAGAAACTTCCTTACAAAATAGCTGACCAGCAATGCTCATTAAAAAATGGTTTAAACAGCCTCACGTTCCTTGTGAAGCTCTTTGCATCAGGAGGAGCATGTTTGTGTGCTGTTCCCTGTTATCTAACAGCAGAGAAGATCACGGTTTAAGATGCGTGTGTGTAGCTCTTGGCCGACAGGATGTGGATTACATCTGAATGGAGGCTTAGTAAAATTGTTTTGGACTTGTTTTATAACCAGGATTCTTACAGCAGACCAGGGGTGCGATCCCTTAGTAACAGTCTAACAACGCAGTCAAACATCTGGGGCGTTCTGCTGTTCTTTCCTCCCATCTGAAGTTGGTTTGACAAAACCTCTCTGAAGTTCTGCTTTGTGACAGTGATCCTTTGTAATGACAGAGAAGTTGAAGATGGGATATACTGCATTAGAAAAGAGACAACAGGACACTGAGAGAGAGGTGACTCAACTTGCTATCGTGTGTCACACTTTTAAACATCGAAGTGCTCGCTCTCAGTTGACTTTCATTCTGGAATGCTGAACTCCTAAATCTTTTCTGTTTTTCTTAATCTGGGGCATGACTTAGAGCAGAGCAGCCTTTGTGCTCGTTTGTTGACTTGTGCTTCGTGTTTTTGGATCCAGTCCTGGGAGCTGGTCAGTGATAGTTTTGTCCTTATGTCAGATCTGCTTATTTAATGAAGGTCTTGTGAGGGGATGTTAATTAAACAGCTGTAGTTTAAAGCGTTCTGAATTGGAAAACATTACATGGGAGGAATATCAAGTTCTTAGGCTGCACGTAGTGGTAGTTCTGTGCAGTGTCTTACTTCCAGTTTTGTGCTAATCTGATTTGCTTTCCTAAATGGCATCTGTCAGATGAAGATTTTTCAAACAAAGTCATGTGGAATCAGACCTGATGGATTGCTTTTGAGATTTATGCTACTAGACTTTCTGTTAGGTGTGTTGATGGAAATGATGAGTGCATTACAAACAGAGGGTAAACCAGTGCTAGTTCAGTGTCTGACTGGGAAAGGCATTCGTTCAGAATCCTGCTCGTCTGTGTGGGAAAAACTATCCAAATGTGCTCATTTGCATCTATCTGGAATCTCTGAAATTTAATAATTAAAATCAGAACTGTGCTGAAAGGAGGATTTCCCAAGTTATGGTCGCTGGTAACGCTGAGCGATGTGTAACTGAAAACTAAACACTGATATCTCTACAAGTGCAGGATCTTATAAATTATTAACAGTTGAGTCTAACTGCACCTATCCGTGGCCACGTTCTCTGGGGTAAGCCTAATCTGCAGTAAGAGCAGAGCTGTGCTCTGCTGCCAGTAGGTGATTATTCTGTCTAATTTAGTAATGAGCTGGTATTCCTAATAAATTACTGTTTCTTGCTTTGATGCTTTTCTTATCTTCATGTTGAGATACTTTGAAGTGTAGTTCTTGTGAAATTGTTGATGTCCCTCGTTCTGTGTTAAGCTACAGACAAGGATCATTATTCTGAGTGTTCTCCAGAGCCACAGGCTATTTTAGCAGTTCCAGTATTGCCCTGATCCGTTCTGTGCATGCTGCAGTAAGAGGCTGTTACACTGTGCTGAAAGCTGCTTTGAAACATCTGCAAATACCTAATGAGCCAGCATTTTCCCCTGGGTTGAAGTTATTTGAGGAACATACTGTTCCTTTAGGCTTCATCTGAGATAGTAATTGTTCATAGTTCAGTGTTTCTTTACACACATTTTTATTGTGAGAAATCTTTTATTTAGTTCAGATAATTATACAAGCTTAAATAGAGGATTCCTATTACTTTTGTGGTTACTGCAGTCTTTATGCGTCGTGTTGCTTTTTACTCCTGCAGAATTGCTGTGTGCCAGCTGCTCGCTATCCTCCCTTTGTGCTGATTGCTGTACAAGTGAAATACTTTGTGCTTACCATGTTCTGTTTGGTCTGGGCCATCTCTGCACGTTGTCACAGATGGTTCAGCATCTTCAGTACTGTGCTCTGGTTTGGTTTTGTCTCTTCTCAGCTTGGTATTAATCTCATTTCTGCAGAGTACTGAAGTTTATTGAAGTTACACTGTTGAATTATTTTTTCACTATGACATTTTTTCTTCTGTAGCTTTATCTAGGTTGTTTTTAATTGTTACTCAGCAATTTTATACGGAGACTTTGTAAATCTAGGAACACTGGAGCTGTAATTCTGGTCTGTTTTCCTTCCAGTGTCTTGTGGTGACCTCAAAGAACTTCTCAACTGCCCAGATCTTGTTGCAAAGTGTCCATCAGAGTGTCAGTTCGTGCCTAGCAATTCTATTAACTCTACTAATACTGAGATTTTCCTTCTCTCCCTCACCTGCCTCTTTCCCCTGGTGTTTTTCCACAGGAATTAGATTTTTCCCTCACTGAGGTTCTTTCACTTCCAGTATGGAGATGAGTCGGGAGAAACTGTGTACCAGTAAGGCTGACGTGAGCTCGGAGTGTGCGTATCATTGCTCAGCGTGTCACGATGATGAGGAGTGGAGCAGTACTAGCCGGGGACGAGCGAAGTCACGAAGCTTGTCTGCTTCACCAGCCCTAGGAAGCACCAAAGAATTCCGGTATGGCTTCTGTTTCTTCCCACTTTCAAGAAAAATGGAAGAAGTTAATCTGTCCAGATCTTGTTTTTTCCTTCTGTTTTTATGTAGATTTAGTCTTGCTTTTAAGGTAACCTTAAAATGTGCTTTAAAAGGTTGTTAGTCCAACATGAAGCCTGGAAGTTAGAGGCAGGGGCTGCACTAAGAACAGACCTGTAATCAAAATGATACAGCTGTTAAAGCTGCTATCTGCAGAGATTATAGTCTCAAAGAAAAAATAGCAGAGGCACACCTGCAGATTTTTATAAATGCTTTAACTGGAGCTGTAGTGCTGTGTATGAAAAGCCTGTGTGAGAATGGTGGTTGTATCGTAACATGAGGCAGCACAAATAAGTAGCAGCTTGCAAATCTAATCGCAGCACTGAGGAACGCCCGTATTTTTTTCTTTGAGCCAAATTCCTGGTGTGTTCGCAGTACTCTTCGTCATGTGGATAACTTGGATGGAACTTTTTATTTTGTGGTCTTTGGACCCGTTGTAAATATCAAATGGCACGGCGTGGTAGCGGGTCACGATCGGCACAGAACTTTACCTTACTTGTGTTGTGATCTGACATGAGGTTGGAGCACAGACAGAATCTCAAAGGAGTTGCTCAACAGATGAAATTTTCTTCCAGAGTTACTGCTTTGCTTTGCTGGTAGCATTGCTGTTGCAAGGCAGACCGTATGTGGGTGAGACCTGAAGATCCCAGGGGAAGCTTTGTGATGAAAGGAGGTGTAATAAAAGCCTTTCACTCAAGGGATTAATACTTGGGAATACTTGCTTTGCATGAGTAGCTTAGTCGATTCACTGTAAGAAACGACCATACTTCTAGCTACTATGTTAAGTATCACAGCCAATAGGTAAGTCTTTACATTAAAAGCCTTCTTTTGTCTGTTCTATTTAAACCTTTAGGGCTGTAGATTGTAGTATGCCTGTGTGGAAAAACGTGTCTTAAATTTGTGTGTATTGTGTTCTAGCTGGATTTGTTTTGGTTTGGTTTTTCTTTTTGATATTGTTTTTAATGAAAAGTTAGGGTAATTGCTTACAGCATTATGTTTTTAATTAAGATGCCCTGTGTACATGCACTGGCTGATCAAGGTAGTGTGACATTGTCATGAAGTGTTCAGCAGGATCTCAGACTGCTCTCAGATTTGCTGTATGGCATTCAAGTTGAAGTAGATTCCTGTCTGTTCCAAATGGACAAGTATTGTTTTCTAAAAGATGTACCATTTCTAGAGCATTTCTGCTCACCCTTAGAGAACACAGTTTACTACAAACAACTTCAGATTCTGTCACTCAACCATTTTACCTTCTGTTAATTGAGTAGTGCATACATTAAGTCCTAATAAAAGCAAGCAAAACCTTAACTGAAATCTCTACAAATCTCCAAGTGTATGTATTTGCTCATTTTTCTCTTTTAATATCAATAAGGTTTAACTTTTAACATGCTTAAGTAACAGTCATATATGTCTTGAAAAAATGTTTGAACATAAATTAAATAAAACTTCTATGTATTTGTCATGGGACATTAAATAATGTTAATTATCATAATTAAAATCTTGCACAAACGTATTTTCTTAGACATGGGAAAAATATTATGACTTTTTAATCTGTCATCTGTTTTTGATTTTCAGTAGAAATCTGTTGTGTGGGATTTTTTAGTGCTACAGTGAGTCATCAGGCCAGCCTGAGCTGCTGCACAACATACACTATAATAGGCAGAGCAGCAGTGATTTATTGCTAGCAAGGAATAGGTTAATTACCAGTTCCTGTGTTAATTGAATTAATCACAGGAAAGGCACATTTCCCACTTGGTTTTAATGGAATAATTCTAATAGCATTTACTTGTTTCAACATGACGCAAGTGAGTTTTACTCCCAGATACAGATTTGCTGCTGGAGGAGGGAGGCAGGTAAAGCAGAACAGTTCTGACTTGCTCCAGATAATCTCATCCTGGAGATTGGAGCAATCCTGTGTTCTGGGTGGAATTTAAGTCTGAGGATAAATGACTCTTCAGATCTAATCCCTCTAAAGATAAATACTGTAGTAACTGTTATTAAATACATGAAAAAATAGTGATTTTAGCATTAAGACTGTCATAGTTTGTGCTCCTTGAAAGTTACTAGAAACCAGATGTTTTGGTACCTTCCTGTTTGCTCCTTCTCTCCCCTATTGCTGGAGCTTCTAATTCAGGTTCAGTGCTTAAGGAAATTGTCTGTAAAATATTCTAACTACTGCAAAACATTCCCCTTTGCACTCGTTAGTAAGTGATCAAGGTACACGTCCTGAGTGTACACTTCCTTGTTAGCAAGTTGGGGTTTCTGATATACAATGGGAGAGGTAATGTTACTGTGCAATCCTAAAGTGGTATCATAAAAGCAAGGTGTGCTGAGTGTGCCCTGTTGCCAGTGCTGCCACTTCCACTGGAAATGGCAGGCTGTGTCCTCTGCCAGGTTGCTGTGTGATCTGTTTCTTTATGTGATGGAATTCATGCGTGCCACTAAATGATAGAAGCCAAAAATGCCTGAGCAATGCTTCATTGCATTGTTTTCTCTTGATTAAAAAAGCATGTTAATCTCAGGTTGGGATGTCTTTCTACCTTTCAGGGTATTAAATTAAACTCACAGGCACTCCACTGCTTAAATGGCTGAATTTATTAACCTAGTCTTTCTTAATTTAATTTACTTAAGTAAATTTGATCAGTAGCAATTGATTTCTTGTTTGTAAATTTCTGTGCTACCTTAAACACACGGACAAATATTTTTGGTTATTAAAAAACCATTATTTTTGCTTTTTTCCTTCTGCATAGGATTTTTCCTTTTCACAGTAGTGAGACCTTGAAAATAGATTGTTTTTATAATTTGGAATTTATCTACAGGTTTCTCTGTGTCCGTGAGAGGCCCACATACTGTTCTGGTATGTAATCTCAAGGAGAGTTTTGACTAACTAGAAACTTTGACATGCTTGACATGGGTTCACAGAACTGCTGTGAGCTGAGGCTGTGATGCTGACTTTGTGCACAGTGAGGTCTCAGTCTACACGAGAAAAATGTGTACCTGGTACTAGAGCTTGGATTTAGTGTGTGCTCACATCAGGAGGGCACGAATTGTGAGTGAGGCTTCAGTCAAGGAAGAAGGTACAGGAGTTAAAGTTTAGCTTTGAAATGTGTGAGCTAATGAGTGTAAAATTGTATTGGCTAGTCAACCACAAATAGAAGTTTAAGAAATGGACTTTGTCTTTTATTGACTAATGTGGCTCTTTCAAAGACATTTGGTTTTGGTGCTTGGGGAGATAATTATACTTAGCTTGCCATCACATTTATTGTGTTTTCTAACTTCTTATGTTCAGGAGAACACGCTCCTTGCATGGACCATGCCCAGTGACCACATTTGGACCAAAGGCCTGTATGCTGCAAAATCCTAAAACAATTATGTAAGTACTTGTTGAGTGACTGATATTACACTTTTTCCATGTGAAAGAAGATAAGCTTGTGTTCCTAGTGCTCATCCCAACCCAACATTGTTGTGCTGGGATCTGTACTGCAAAAATTGACTTGTTTAGATCACACATATGCATTACCTTGATCTGCATGCTGAAATGTGTAGTAAGGGCTTAAATGTCACTTTTGTTTCCTTATCCCAAAGGGATGATAGGATATAATCAGTATTACTCAGTAGGGTTTTATAGTGGTTTTGCCAGTTGGAATACTTCTCACAGTGGGAGAGACATCAATCAGTAAAATGAATACCCTTTTAACTTTATTAATTCATGTGATGTTCTGATGATTCACTATCTAAACTAATGGAGTTTTTTCTCAGCACAACATATCTATTTTAAGAAGAAAAAAATGAGCCAATTCGTATTTAAAATAAATAGAGCAGAGCATGCAAATAGTTTTAAATACTGGAGTTTTGTTTAAACGTATTTTGCATCATCTGCAGTTCCTAAATTGTGGTCAGCAATGGCAGCAATTATGAAGCCTTTCCAACACAGCTGACAGTAAACTCTTGTGTATCAAACACCCATAAAGCAATCTAATTATGATGCAGAGAAGCTATTGGTATCATTTTCTTCATTCCATAAAGAAAATTGTTGCTCAGCTACAGAGGGACAGAGATTGTTATGGGCAACATGAAAAAAGGGAGAGGAATTGTGTGCACTGTGCAGCCTCATCTGAGGAAAACCTTCTCTTTGAATTAGTAGTTTGAACTGTAGTATCTGTTCTGTGATGCTGTCAGCGTATGAATATCAAGGCAAGTTATTTTTAATCTCTGCTGATAAATTTATTACGAAAATAAGGCTTTTTTTCCAGCAGAACTTTATAAAAGGACATAACTCTTTGCCTGTTCTATTGTTTTGGCTTTCAGTTACACTTAAGGTATTTGAATTAAATATTTCTTCTCTTAAATCTTTACCTGAATTGTAGTGATCTTCCTCAAAACACATCAGTGGTAACTTAGTGTTTCCTATGAAGGTGTGGCAGAAATCTTGCAGTTTGTGGGGAATCTGAACTTCCTTCTTTCTCTTCTGAAGCTTGTGAGTTCACCTATGGCAGTTCACCTGCAAACCCAGCCTGCATTGCATGTTTACCCACCTGATTGTGCTGAACATGCTCCTCCCTGTGGGCTGAGCCAGCTTTGTACCATATAATGATAGTGTCAAGATCAGTTGAGCACAGAGGCTGCAGGCAATAGTAAACACACTGCCTGCCAGGGGAGAGGCTGTGCAGTGTGCGGAATAGCTGTGGAGGTAGGGGCACCCTCAAGCCATCAGAGGAAAGAGCTATTGGAAAACCAAGTTATAAATAACTGTTCTTCCTACTGTAAGGTTTTTGTTTGTTTGTCTCCTGGCTTCTAAAAACAGCCATATCCTTTTTGGCTTTATTTATTTATTTATTTTTCTGCAGTCCCTTTTCACTGGAGGGAATATAAGAGAAAATCTTAGTTTTTATGTATGGGCATCAGTTAATCAAGGTCTCTCTAAGTCAGTGTGTTGAAAAACCTGCTTTCTGAAGGCTGTATTTTCTGAAGTTAATTTTCAGAATGTGAAGCCTCAATATTTTATTGGGACTGGTCAAAATATTTAGCTGGATGGGGTTTTTTCTGAGGTAGAAGTTTCTTAAGATCTGATAAAAGCCTCAGCGTGGGTTTTTTTGGAGCTGTTGCATTTGCCTGACTTCTGGAAACCAACATGAAGGTCTTAAAGCATGTCATGAATAATTTTTCAATTAGAGCTACGTGGAATTGGTGAGTACAGGTGAAGTAGGCAGATTGTCTTTTTGGTTTGAAGTTCTTTGCCAGCTTTACAAGGCAGCCTGATGGTGCTGAAATGTATTTTCAGGGGTGGTTTCTTTGCATGTTTTTCTTGCCTTTTAGCAATATGTAGACTTGAGGAAATCAGTCTTAAATATTTCTTTGTACAAAGCTTCATTTCTTTTATCCCATTTTGATTTGGAATTGGCATATAAAACTTCAGCTCTTGTTTCTGTGCAGCTGTTTGGCAGTAGTAAACAAAGTTGCATTAATGTGTTTAATGCTGCATTTTCTTCTATTTTTGTTTTTATGTATAGCTGTCAAGTCTGAAGAAGCCTTACAAATTCATAATAATCTGAAATTTAGGGCAATATTTGAGGCCAAATATTATAACTTCAGACTTCACTGAGCCAGGAAAATAGGCTCGACTCCAACTAGAGAGTTGATTGAGGTCCCTGCCAACTCCCCAATATTCTGTGATTCTTTGACTGTGAGATACAATGAGATGAAGTGTATGTGATACTGAGTATAACTGCACATACGTACTCTTCAGTGTTATTTAATCATTTTTAGAGAGAGTGCACTGTTAGTAAATTTTAGTGGCTGAAACTACTTAATTAGTCTATAGATTTTGCTCTATGTAGAATGTAATATTTTACTTTTTCATGAAAGAAAAAATGAGCAGGTTATTCCACCTCTGTTATTACCATCTGTTTAACTCTTGAAGTATTAAATTCAAATCTCTAAATTTGGCTTCTTCAGCGTGTATACTAATCTACTTTGCTTTATGGATTATATCTGCACCGTAAGGAAAGGGATGAGGTGTCTGTCATATGCAAAATACAACAGAGAAATTATGTAGCTCAGCAGCAGATCCAAGTGAAGAAGGAAAACTCATT
The DNA here is from genome assembly GCF_038088225.1 of Cyrtonyx montezumae. Classification (NCBI taxonomy): domain Eukaryota; kingdom Metazoa; phylum Chordata; class Aves; order Galliformes; family Odontophoridae; genus Cyrtonyx; species Cyrtonyx montezumae. The sequence continues at coordinate 1,876,382 of NW_027071948.1, forward strand.
TGCATGTTCCTAAATCAACAGAGTGTGTCACAGAGCAACGTGAAGTTGAATGAGTTTTTATTATAGGAGGTATAAGAGTTGCTACAGACTTCCTGGAGTAGAGGTTACATACCAGTTTGTCATAGCTGTTAAGGCTTGCCTTAAGGATTTAGTACAGATGTCTGTGTCTTAATTATTGAAATATTTGCCCTTTTCTGGTGATACTATGGTTTTGATTAAATTCTTATTAGAAAAACTGCACAATTTGTGCCTGCATCTACAGAATTCAGGCTGCACTGAGAAAACTGTGACTGCATAGTGAAGTCAATGAACTCTTAGTGTGGGAAAGTATTGCTTTCATGTGGGGAGAGACATCATTGCAATTATAGTTACATTCATAATGACATTTTCTGATTTTAAAAAGTGTTGTTTTTAACCTAACAATCCTGAAGATTTGTGTTACGTTGTGTTCTCTTCTCTAGGCACATTCAGGATCCAGCAAGCCAGCGGTTGACATGGAACAAACCTCCCAAGAGTGTCCTTGTTATTAAAAAGATAAGGGATGCCAGTCTGCTGCAGCCTTTTAAAGAGCTCTGTGTATATCTTACTGAGGTAACAGAAAGAAAATTCAATTCTTTTTAATTGTAATGAGAAGTCTTGCATCTAAATTATTTTCAGTGACTAATTCTGTTGAATATGAAATACATAGGATTGCATGGTGCAGACAAACAGCACAAACTTTATTACACTGGAAGTACTAAAACTTGTTTCAGAGCTTAAGACTGTTACTTGGAGGTAAAATCAGAACTGTTTCCTTCGTACTGTTTGCAGATCTGAATTGCAAGACGTAGGACAGAAAATTTAATCCTTTAAGCTATGAGTAAATGGAAACCTTTACTGTGTCATGTAATTCATGTTCCAGAGCTTATTTTTATGTATCAGGTGCCTACATGTGCTGCAGATTTCTGATTAGAATTAAACCACACATTCTATATTAAAAATAATAGTAAAAAAAGCCTTGCAATCCAAAGATGCAGATCACTTCAGTAAAATAAAATGTATTTTTATTTGTATTCTTAACTGATGCAAAATATGGAGAGGGTCACATACTTTGGTACTTATGAGGTTGCTAACAAGCTCATCTTACCTGTTTTTAGGAGAACAACATGATAGTGTATGTAGAAAAAAAAGTATTGGAAGACCCTGCTATAGCTAATGATGATAATTTTGGACCAGTGAAGAAGAAATTTTGTACCTTTCGAGAAGGTATGGTAGCAAATTCTTACAAATAAAATTGAGACATGGTGTTTGTTTGTCTTAATGTTTCCTTAGTATTGAATCAAAGTTGTGAAGCCAGTCTGTCTCTTGCAAACTGCTGTTACACCTTACTTGCAGTTTTTTTTACATTTGTGAGTGAATGTTAGCATGCTGCACCTCGCTTACTCAGGATTTTGACCTGTGATGAAATACAAGTTCTGAATTATGTTTTAATGTTCCTTTTAGATTATGATGATATCTCCAATCAGATAGACTTTATCATATGCCTGGGAGGAGATGGGACCTTGCTTTATGCTTCTTCGCTCTTCCAGGTTGGTCTTTTTTGGGAATAGGCTTAGAGGACTCTTTTCTTTTTTAAAATATTTGAAGATTATTTTTTCCATTGTTATCAAGGACTGCATTTGTCCTTTGTTGTTGATTCCTTTTTTTAATCAAGCCTGTTTTACCCTATACCTTCTGCAAATAATGTGTATATGAGCTGCTTAATTTAAGTATACCATGTTTTTATTATGAACAGTTGAAGTTACATCAGTAGTCAAAATATTTACAGGCAATTAGTTGAAGTATGAATTGCTTTTATTCAGTAGCTTTTAAATTCTTTTCTTTATTGATAGGGTAGTGTACCTCCAGTTATGGCTTTTCATCTGGGATCCCTTGGATTTCTTACTCCATTTAATTTTGAGAATTTTCAGTCCCAAGTCACTCAGGTTATAGAAGGTAAATTTAAGGAGACAAGGTGTGGTGCTTCTTCTTGTTACATTTTCTGTAGCTTTTTCCAAGGCTGGTTAATTTTCTTAACCAACTCATTTAGGTAGTCCCATAGTCACAAGCAACTTATACTAAACTAACAAAAGTGCTGTGTTGACCCATTCCAGTTCTGCTTTCCATGCTGTTTTGTAAAGAAAAAAGGATAAGAAATAACTTTGTCCTGTGTGGAGTAAGCAAGTAACAGAAGCTAGTAATAAGTGTGTAGCTATGAAGTGTTTGGTAGTTTGTTCCTCTGAGCAGTGCTTGAAGAGTGAGAAGTCAGGCAACACTTGAAACAATTGAAGAAATATTATGTTCCTTTGATAAGAGGTGGATTTAAATCCAGAGTAAATTTCTGAAAATTATATAAAATTCTCACCTTGCTAGCATGTTTTCTTTTAATATGTGTTTGTAATGCACTTATTTTCTCTAAGCTAAGCCTTTGTCTCAGTGAAGAGCACATGAGCATAAGTGTTTCCTAATCTTGGTTATAACGGTATAGAACTTAAATATTCTCTTTATATTGTAAGGAGAGGGAGGAAGATTCAAATTTGACTTGATCTTTGCTCATGAATACTAAGGATCTGGTTAGAGCTTTGTCTAGGTGTAGACAGTTCTCTTGTGAATGAAACTGGGAACATTGCAGGGGGAATAGATGGATGGTGTTTCATACAGGTTGCTAGTCATTACAGTGTTATTTACTATAGTAGCATATCATTCTTGTGTACTTTCTCCTGTATTTCACTTCTAGGCAATGCAGCACTTGTTCTGCGAAGTAGACTGAAAGTGAAAGTGGTGAAAGAGCACAGAGAGAAGATGACGGTTCAAAACGGCATAGAAGAAAATGGAGTAGTGCCTACAAATATAGAGAAAGAAGTGGGCAAGCAAATCATGCAATATCAGGTCAGAGTTCAAAAAAAACCCGAAACTAGCATGTGCTTTGTAATTTGCTTTATATGTGTTTTGTTATCACTTCACCATTTTCATTACTTTACATTAGCCCAGTAGTGTGGGACAGATCCCTATTGGTATAGTATACAATACATGCACTCAGTAATGAGAAAACAATGCACCTCACTACTTTCTGCAGCCATAAGTGCTAACAGTGTACTTTGCTGTATCAGTATTTTACTTCTACTTTGAAGATAAATGTGCAGCTCTGAAGTGGGATGCAGTAAAGATTTTGTAAGTGGAAAGGAAAACCTAGTAAGTGTTTTCTGGTTTCTCTTAATTCATAACATCCCATAATTAGATAAATAAAAGTGACTACAAAATTGTAAAGGGAATCTAATTCAGCAGGTACTAAAGTCCAGATCTTTGAAAAGTTGATCCTGAAAAGTATGTTTCTGCTTATCATTTAATCCCTTGCCAAATCATCAGTGGTGATATCTGATGTTATGGCAGGTCCTAAATGAAGTTGTGGTGGATCGTGGTCCTTCTTCTTACCTTTCCAATGTAGATGTCTTTTTAGATGGACACCTGATAACAACAGTGCAAGGAGATGGTAAGTTTGCTTCATGAGTTAAATTGCTTGCCAGTTCATTTGTAGACTGCTGTGTTTACTGCTGAATGCTGTGTTTGCACATGGAAACAAAATCTCAGGCTTGAGTTCACTGGTGGCATAAAGCACAAAGTTGCAAAGAATAGGTAAGGCTTTGCATTGTGGAATGCCTAAGTTATCAAGGAAGCATTCAGTGTTGTAAACTTTCTCTTTATGGACTATGAAGCTTCTTTGGGTGTAATACGTTAGGTGAAAGAAGAAGAAATAGCTCAGAAGGTATCTGGAACTTGCTGAAGGACTAAAATCTCCCAAAAGATATAATACAGAACATCTTAAAAGCTCTTAATCTGTAGTTCTTACAGACAGACAGATGTTTCTGTTACAAAAATGTGTAACCTGGGATTTAGAAGTTAATGCATTTTGTGTGAGCTGATAGGGCAAACATGCCAGATGAGAAGAGTTTCTGACTTGTGTGCTTCATGGAAGAGCTGTAGGTTATACAAGCTGATACAGTCTCTGCTTCATTTTCATTAAGTGTCATGTTTCTTAGATTTTATCCAAAAATAACACCACTGATCCTAACATTAAACTAAGTGAACTTTTTGCTTCTTCCACAGGAGTCATTGTCTCCACACCGACCGGTAGCACTGCATATGCAGCTGCTGCAGGAGCTTCTATGATTCACCCAAATGTTCCTGCAATAATGATCACCCCAATCTGCCCTCACTCACTGTCTTTCAGACCTATTGTTGTTCCTGCTGGAGTGGAACTCAAGGTTAGCTTATATTAGTTCTCTTTTCAAGTTAAAAACTTCAGCAATGACTGTGCAAACCCGACCAAAACAGAAGAGATCAGGAACTGCTGCATATCTTCTGTTCTTCCATTTGGACCAGGTCAAGTCTGGGTCAGGAATGGGTCTTTGCTTCAAGTAATATGCCTGCTAGAAGACTTCACATTGCTTTCTGTTGTGTAGTCTTCTGCAAAGTTGAAGTATGCTTGCATTCTGATGAAGGTGATACTAGATCACTTTTGCTAAAGTTCATGTAAACCCAGAAGAATTTAAGTGAGTGAAATTACTTTCATGGCTAAAACAGCAAATATGCCATGTTTTGAGTACATTAATAGAGATATATACTGCTCTCAGACCACAGTTACTACACACTCACAGTCAGTGAGTGTTACTGGCCAGTTGTAACAACTGCTTTCCTCTTGTTAGGCATACACATTTAATATCAGCAAAACTTCCTAACTGTGACAGATTTACATTTATTACTTATCAAGAATGAAATCTGTTTTTCTGGGTTAACTTCATAACTTTCCTTGAAATAGATGCACTTAGCTGGATCAAGTCATGCACTGGCTTTAAGTAGGTGTTTCTGGTTTATGATCTGGTTGCAAAGAGATTATTTTTTCACATGTGTGCTACTGCAGTGTTGTTATGGCCAGATGTGTTGTAAAGTTTTTGAGGAGTAAATTCTGTACTCAGAAATATAGGTTCGGGAGCTGAAGTTCAGTTTTTTCTCTTTCAGATTATGCTCTCCCCAGATGCCAGGAATACAGCATGGGTTTCATTTGATGGAAGGAAGAGACAGGAAATATGCCATGGAGACAGGTAAAATCTTTTTAGGTTGTAGCATTTCTTCAGAGTACAGGAAGTGCTGATTCACACACATCTCTCATTCTGCTTAAACTGTCCTAAGGATTGTTGGCGGTGAAGAAAAAAGCTTTTATAAAGTAACATCTGTTACAGCACAAAACTGTGCTGTTTGATTTCTTATGTTTTTTTAGATCTTTGAAAGCAAATGAATTAGTAAGACTAAAGCATGTGAACATTGCATACTTAGCAAGGAAGATGTACATCTTCAGAAATTTCTGTAAATTCATCTAGAAGGTCTTAAAAGTTTAAGATGTAAACTAACAAGTGCTGTGTATAAGCAGTGGCTTTGAATACTATCATATATGCTTTAAACCATGTTAACTGTATGAATGGTGGTGGCCACTTGAAATTCCACTCATCTTGAGTGAGCAGAATGCAATTTGTATGTGAAAAATATCATGGCTTATTTTAAAGGGAGGTGATTTAAGGTGTCTGCGTGACACGAGTGGTAGCCATGCTGTTTGGGATTATTTTTTTCTTCCTGGCTGACACTCTGTCTTGAATTGTTTGTGTTTCCTCATAGGTTGAAAAATCTATAGAATAGATCAAGTAGGGCTTCAAGTATCACGTTTGGCATTTGGTCCTTTGTTAGAAGCAAGACTTCTTAGTCATGTTGCGTGTTGCTGAAACTTGAAATGTCGAGGCCAAGGCGGTGGCTTAAATCTTCCCTTGCCCCAGTGCTGAGTGCGTGAGGGCCATGCAGGATATCTTGGAGCGGGTGCTCACTCTATCAGAAAACTGTTGCTACTTCTGTTAACAGTTTCAAAGCTTGTTTACACTGTTTAGGTGTGCATGTAAACTTGGTTTCTGATTTCACCCAGTGAATGTAGTGCTAGGTTGGCTACTGAACAGAGATAAATGTATATTACAGTGCTGTTTGTTGCTGATGACTGACCTGAGGTATTCCTGTGTTGTTGCAGTATTAGCATCACTACCTCTTGCTATCCCCTTCCTTCGATCTGTTTCCGAGATCCTGTGAGCGACTGGTTTGAAAGCTTGGCTGAGTGTTTACACTGGAATGTTCGGAAGAAGCAAAATAACTTTGCTGTTGAAGAAGAAGAATTTTGAGTGTCTACATCTAATGACTCATGGGAATGGAAAGTGGCAGTATCCCTTCTATCTGCTTGATTGGTTTTGTTTTGTTTTATACGTTTTTGCTAACAAGTGTGGTTGCCATCTCAGACACATATAGAGTGATATACTTTATATCTGCCTGATCTGCTGATGGTTGGAAATTATTTTGCTGCTTCCTATCCAGCAGGAATAAGAACAGAACAAGTTGAGGTTATGATTGATGTAATCCAGTTTGAATTTTCTTTAAATGAGCAGTTTGAAAATGGGTTATTTCTGATTGGTGTTGACTGCATCTGTAGATTCTGTTGTAACATATAACTTATCACTAATGTGGTAGGCTGTATGTAGATACATAATAGAAAAGTGGCAGTAGGAAACAGGCATTAACATAGTCTGTTGAATTTGGTATATATGTAATTCCATTGGTTAAGACTTCTATGCACATGAAGGCTCTATGGAAATTGACTTTAAAAAAGAAGTGCTTTACTTTTTTTTCTAGCTTAAATACAACTTGCCCAGAACCTCTCCATCAAGGCAGTGCTTAGCATTCTTTCTTCTTATTTGCAAGTATGACAAAAAACAGTGAAGAAGGAACACCTATGAGGAATGTTTTTATTAACAGATGAAACAAGAAAAAAAGATTATAAAAGTTAGGTGTCTATCTTGTGTCCAAGAAGAATGTTTTTTTTTTTGAATAGATGGAACTAGGGCAAAGAACTCGAGATGTTTGTATATATAACATGTGCAAACACATACATACACACAGTGCCCATTTGTCTGAACAGTGTTTGACCCTTGGCTGTCATCGCTGTGTAAATATCCACCAACACAGCAACATAAACAAGCATCTAGCTTGGGCTGAGCTGGTTATTTTGGTCATCTTCACTTTTCTAGCTGAGCTAGTTTGTCGCTCTGCAGTTCCTGTTGGTGGGAGACATTAATGTGCTTATTTTTGTTTGATGCTCTGGAACAAATGGTAACATTAGGGACTGAATAATAATAGTAATAAAAAAATAAAATAATGATTTAAAGGACTCCAGATATTCATGAAGAATCTGGAATACACTACTGCCTAGTGCCACTATATTGCCCTGAAGACAACAGTGTCCTGTACTAGGCCCTGAGTGCCCTCAAATTCCACAGGTATTTTCCAGCTCTGGGTGCTGAGTAATACAGTAAGGGATACTGCATTTGTAGGCTGATAAATGAGAGGACACATTCCCAGCAGAGTAACAATGGTGCCTTCAGCACACTCAAGATTCTAAGTCTCATATGTACTTTTTTAAGATGCTTTCAAATGTTTCTAACTTCTCTATGTACATATTTTATTGTATGTGCTTTTATGAAAAAGAACAACGACAACAACCTAGTTTGGGGGGAAAAAAAGGGTTTGTACTGTAATTTAACTGAAAAAAATCAAACCCAAGTATAATGTTTACATTTATGTTCTCTGTGGTGCAGTCTCATGGTCATACTATCCAAACTTCAGCATTTTCACATTGTTGCTGCATTGGCCATTAAAGGAATGGACATTATCAGTTGAATTTAAGCCTATGTCATTGTATTGTGGAAGAAGTAATTTCTTACTGAAAAAGGTGGGATTTCCTTGGAAGTGGAGTGAGAAGCAATGATAACTTTTCATGATTGTCTTATGTTGTACATGTGGTCCAAAGTGGTAGTGGGAAATGTATTCCCAATCTCTGCCTAACGTGCTGTACTCTGATGGTTTAAATGTCTCTTATGTTTTGGATGCTGCCCTAGTCTGTCTAATTTTATTAATCAAGATGAGAGCACTTTTCCATAAAAGAGGAGCAAACTCTTAGTTAATGAGAAAAATCACAATGAAATGGTGTTAATATAAATTCAGTTTGTAAATTTTGTAGAATAGAGTATTGGTTTTCTTTGGTCTAAACAGAAAAAATTGTGATATCTTGGAGAATGTCAAGATTAGCTTTTGAGATTTATCTTTCACTTGAATCTGCAGTAATTGTTTTATCACTGTTTTGATGCTGCTTACGGGTTTTCTAGGTGGGGTATTCAGTTATTAAATAGCTGTTTACTTTTTGAGCTGTGGAATCATCAAACTTTTTGCTTTGAAACTATTATTTAATCATGCAATAATTGAGAGGAGGAACAGGGTATAGTGGCTATAAAAATGCATTGTCTGATGAAAAATAAGTGGAATACCAGGCACACAAGGAAGGTGGAAATCATTTTGTAAAGGTGAGGTAAAATTAATGAGCCTTATGTATCTAATTTTTTTTGTAAAGATAAAACTATATTCAGCACTTTTTATTTATGCTTTTTATAACAGTAAAGCTTTCATTGATTAAATTGCAGAACTTTAATTTGCAGAGTGCACGTTCATGAAATGTAAACAAAACTGACCTAACTACTTTCTCTAAATTAGATCTGCTGGAGTTGTCCTTAAATTTATCACGTACTGCAATTGGATTACTGGCTTTGAGGCTTCTGCAGTTTTGCTTATACAACTTTTCCTGCTTGATAATGAAATTACGTGGATCACTGCTCAGCCTAGTAGAGCTACAGTCACTGACCACAGGAAAGTAAGTCATACGATGGCTTTAGTCTGTTGCTTTTTCTTCAGAAAAGCACCTTTGATTACAATTATGCTTGCTTCATATAAAAAGGCAAAAGGAATTGTGTTAATACGTTACAAATTACCTAACTGTACAAAGTCCCTTTTCAAGGCCTTTAATCTGCAAACCAGCAGTTCGCAGGCAGGCTAGTGAAGTGTGATCAGCTCTCAAGGTTTTTGCATATTTAGCTGCTTCAAGTGTGGGTATTGTGTTCTAACTACATCTGAACATGATAAAAGCTCTAATGCAGACTTTGTAATATTGGCAATAAAAGTAGCTTACTGAACTTGTTTACTGTGCTAGTGAAATAGAGTTTTGCTGATTACGAATGGTATTTCTAATGTAAGGGTTGGAAATATCACTGTACCTATAAACCCTTTCTCCAATCTACAAAGGGCCAAAATGGAAGCTTGGAAATTGATTTGTTTAAAAACAAAACAAAACAAAACAAAAACACCTAAACAAAGTCACTCTCTACTAGACTTTAAGCAATTAAAAACTGATGTAGTGCGATATAAAGCAGAGTGTACTAAATTTTTAAGAGGAAAAAATCTGTTACATATTGTTAATGCTTTGAAACTCGTTTTAAATATTGCTGAAAACAAATATTTTTCAATCCTTTCAATAAAATCTTTTTGTAAAGTTGGGTTTGTTTAACAGCATTTTGACTCTTGAGGATAATGAACCGGGTATACACAGTTACCTCCTTGGAAGACAAATATTCGGTGTGGGTTTTTGATGCATTGTCTCATGGGACAGCAGTTTCTGTTTCCTAGAAATGTATGTAAGGCTGTTGTGATTGTGTATGTCTGATACAAGTCTTTTCCCAAAAGTTTCAAAGTAAAAGCTTCTGGATTTGCAGTGCAAGTGAAAAGAAATCTTCCCTACAGCTAGTTGGGCTACATTAACTATAGTTTTATGAAGGTCCAAAAGTAGAAAAGTGAGTGAGGAAAGAGACACAGGGAATAACCTGAGACCAAATCAGGTATTTGGATATATAATAAACTTAAATACCCATTCTATCCTCTCCTTTGCACATTGTGACCAAGTTCTAGAGACTTTTTCCATAAAACTCAGGGCTAATGATTGTGATTAAATATCCTTTCATGATTTCATCAAGTTTTCTGTAACCTTTTCCAACAACTGATGCATGCCAAATGGTTGAAAAATGTGTGGAGGTATCACATTTAGGTAAATATAGCAGCTTTTAAATGGAATTTATTTGCTACTTAAGGTTCTTTAGCAAGAGTTTTTCATCTTCTGCCTGGCTAGCTACAAACTCTTTCTGTCCATAGTTGAAAAGATAACCCAGCATTTTTATGACAGTGGCACTCTTGCATGTGCAGGAGGCAGGGAAATAGCAGTGACATTATTTTGCTGTGAAGACAAAAAAGCATAGTACAAGCCTACTTTTTTCAGGTAATTTTGGCCAAGTAAAGGGCTACTACAGAAATTAAATATTCCCTTATTGCTGCTGCTCTAGGCAAGACCTGATGCATGCTGGCTTATTTTAGAAAAGTACTGAATATGCTTAATTGTTTTCCTCCATTTCAGCAACAATACATAGTCACATTTGGACTTGTGGAATGAAGTCACAGTCATCAGCTGGTACTCTCGTGCTTTCTCTTGAAAGTGCCAGCTGTATGCAGCCTGACCATAGACAATTAACCTCTTCATGCCTGCACCGTGCTGTCTACAAAATGTTTTTGGATTTTTTTTTCAGTATATTTCTCATCCTTGTCTCTCAACTTTTTATGCAAGTCTTGAAATCCTCCCAACAAATTTCCCTACTAAGCTACAACAAACTCTTTCAGCCATTTAATGCAGCATATGAGTACCTGTCAGTTAAAGGCGTAGCTGAAGAGTACTGTGACGTGGTTCAGAGCACAAAGGGATTGCAATTTCAGGCTCTCCATCTTCAGTTTGTAAACAGGCTTCCACTGAACTCATCCCATTAATTTAAGAAATAATAACTCATGTCCAAGCTGTGTTTAAACTTTATTAAAAAATACAATACCAGTAGCTAAAGGTTCCAATCAGTAAAATACCAAACTTTTAAATTGCAATTGTAGAGACTTATTTCAACAATGACCATTGTGTGTGAAATGGCAGTGGTTAGATAGGCCAGAGGGCATGATTTCACATGGAGCTGAGATTTAAAAAAATATTATGAAGTATTCTTAAGCCAGAGCTGTAGATGTAATGTTGGGGATAAGCAATCATGTAGCCATGGTGGATGTTGGAGAATACAGCTGCTGTCAAAACAGCTCATGAAAGTCATATGTTAGCTGCAGAACAGAAAGCATGTATTGTGGAGCATTTAGGACCTCTGTTCAGTGACAATTCTGAGTTGAGAAATGAAGGCAAGGTGTGCAGATTCTTACGTTGGTGTATCAATAAAATCAGCATTTATGTTAACAATGTGCCCCACTCACGTGTGTGCCGTGAGCCTCCCACAGCTACAAAGCTACATCAGGAACGTTGAGTGAAAGCTGCAATGTCCTGTCAGCAAAACCCACTGAGTAGGAGAGGATTACTCTTGTTTTCATAGCATACTGTGTTTTATAAGCTGTTACCAGCTGCAGTGCTGTAATCCCACAGCACAAAACAAGATAAGAAGTGTGAAGATGCTTTTCTAAGCAGCCTCCTCTGTCTTTGTGAAACAGAACCATTATCTTACATTCCAGATGCATGCACTTGATCAGAACTTTCCCAGCTGTGCTTTCACTCTGTAAGAGCTGCAGTTAGGATGCAAAGGGGATGCTCAGGAGTCGATCCTTCCATAGGAAGAAAACACTGGGAAGAAAGGAAGAAGTAGATCAGCTAATAGCAATGCCTATCAACATTTATGTCCTCTCCTTAAAAGACAGGGGTAGTTTCAGACTGGTCCCTTTATCCCTCTTGTTTTAGATATTTATGCATAGTACACATTGTACAGAGGAGACTTTGTCCACACAGAGCTGGTTTTTTTGGATGGCAGCAACTGCTTGGATTTGACAAATTTCAATTTTCTTCAGGGAGACATCACTCATATTTGATCCAACCTGCTGAACTTCATCAGGCCAGTAACTTCCAAGGCTGCAGTACTGCTTGATGTTACTACTTTTTTTTGTGACTATTCCTAACTTGGCAAGCTCTCTATTGATTATGAGTCCAATAGGCTACAACCTTCTTAGTTAAGTTAACCTTTCTGAGTACTTACTTCTTTCTCTTAGTCCTTGCCCAAAGCCACGGTAGACGTGAATCAATGCCCAAAACAGAACAGATTTTATTGCAACAGAAATGCAAGAGCCAGTAATGAAAGCAGCTTCCAGAGTGTAAGAATTCCCTCTGCCCCACTCTTTTATTACCTGCAGGAAAACAAGAAAAGACACACAACGATCAAAAAGCTGGAAACCATAAAATGCAATCAACCTCTAAATTTCTGGCAGAAGTCATGTGATAAGTGATTATATTACAGATTTATCTGATAGAGAGGAGTTTTACCATGTACACCAGTGCCCTCATTTGCTAGGCACTCTTAGATGTTGCTGTGCAAAAACGTTAAGAAGATCTAGCTATTTTCAAATTGCTACATTACTCTTACACATATTTTCATTCCTAACTGCAATACAACTGTAACCACCAAAGTCAGTGTGAGGTCCTTCTGTGCTTTCCCAAATCAAAGAGGCCTGTAGATAACTGGAAGAACCTGATTTGGCTACAGCCTTTAACAAAACCACAAGATTGCAGCCAATGGACTTTTATCAGTGTCTGGAGACTGTGTGAAGTATGAGAAACAAAGTACTAGCTGCTCTTAGCATTTGGGCCCTTCCCATGATGGACAATGTGCTTTGCCCTTTCTTCTTCCTCACCTCCTTTCTCCCATGTTGTGGGAGTTGTTGGACTGCCCCAGTGATAAGTGCTGTATCGCTATTATATGCCAAAAAATGCTGAACACTGGGCTTTGTTGGGCTTACAGTGTCTACTGTTTTGCCTACATCAAGGTCAGCATCTGGGATACTGCATAAAATATTCTTTAAAATATGACTTCAGCCCCTGCAGCTGGTTGAACACTGCTAGCATCTGAGACTTACTGTGAAGGAGAGGAGGCATTTCAGAACTATGTACCCTGCATTGGAAGACTTTCTTTCATCCTTCCCTAATCGTTCCAGATACTTTGCCAGTTGCAGTAAGTTTCAGAGCCTCTCCCTTTAACTAGTTCAGTTTTCCTGTCTGGAAAGTACATTCCAAAGCAAGCAAGTCTGATGGATTACCGTGTAAAGCAGGTAGATGAGAAAAACTACTTCAGGAACATTCTGACACAGAAAAATCCACACTAGAGGTTTCAGTTCTTTTAAAATCTGTAAAAGAAGACCAGATACATACAAATCCTTTTATTAAACTGAAAACTCTCATTCGTCTTTAAAGAAGCTGCCCCAATAAAGGACCTCTCCTCTTTCTGGTGTGGCTCCCTAAGGATATAAGGTCTGTGCAGTCAGTGTCTGTATATCCATCTTCACAGTAATTTGGAGGACTGTTGCCAATTTCACCTAACCTTGTCAAAGAGGTAGAAATATTGAAGATACTATCATCCTGCGTGCTCCACAAATACCAAGGACAGAAAATAAAACTATTCCCCACAAAAAGGAGTAATGATAGCTTGAGGTGGTGTCATCCTTCATGCTCAGGGGACAGACACACATCTACGTTAAAGCTTGTTATTGCTGGTGTTCTTGTTTTATTCTACATCCCTTCCACTTAGCAGTACTATGCAGAAAGGGATAGCTGTGACTTTCTGGTTACTGCTTGAGGGCAGGAACTTCTGGATTCAGAAGTTAACTATCCTTGATAGTGCAGCTGTTTGCTTAACACTTACTGCGATGATGCTAACAGTCACTTTCAGGCAAGCCCAGAGAACCCCTGTTGCTGAAATGATGTTATGTAGAAGGGTGATCTCGTGAAGGCTTATCAGCAGAATGCACAAGCAGAGCTGAAAGAGAAGAGGCAAAGATTTGCTAAAATTTGTAGAGTGAGACTGTGTATCCCATCAAAATACTTGACACCAAACACCTGGAAAATGACCATTATCAGGCTAATCTTACCTAGCCAGTAAGATACAGACAGGACTGCAATAGGAAGTTATCAGTTCAGTTCAGCTAGCTGAAGGTATTCTCGACAGGATGAGAAAATAGAACCTGGGAGAAGAGTTCTATACCTGTGCCTGAAGATCAAAGGTCAGCATGGAAAAACAGAGATTCAGCATGAAGTACTGTGACTGCAGGCTTTCTAGAGCACCACCCACTCGAAAGGCCATCATGCTTTGACTCTGAATAAGGATGATGGCACAGATGACATCAAAGGAGCCAACCAAGAGGATCAGAATGAAGCGTGCCTGATGGGAAAGAAAAATAAGTATGTGACTGCTCATGCTGAAACAGTGGTAGTTTCTATCTTTAAATCTTCTAACTGGAAATGAAGGAATAAAGGGGTAAGAACTGAACCACCTAAGTAACAGCATTTAAAATAAATAACAGTTGAACATGACAGTTCACCACACTGTTAAGTGGCACAAAGAATTGCTTGATCAAGCATTTGATGCAACCCCTCAGTACTAAGTGTAAACTCACATTGGTTGTTTTGGCCTACATTACCCTCAACGTAGGAGTTTTACAACAGCTAAGGGAAACAGAAACTCTGTGATCCCTGACACATCACAGCTTTTAGCTGTGCTTTGTTTGAGGCCTTATTAAACAGTCTGAAGTAACAGCTCTCTTTGACAGCATTAAGATTTCCCTATGGCACAAACAACTGGTAAGAATCTTCCCCACTGATGTCAGTGGGGACAGTGGCTGACTCTGAATGCTGTACTTAATAATTATTTCTAAACACAAGATCAGTTTTGGCTGGGTTGTATTCACAGCTTTGTTGTCAATCATGCCAAATGTCTGCAATGTTAAAGACAGCTGAAGTGGAAAAATGTCCTTCATAGTTATAATGATATGAAAATGTTTAAACTCGTAAGCATTATTCTGGCTCAGTACTTCTGCCTGGGAAGCAGAAGAGTTACAGCAATCAGTTACTTTTATAGTACAAAAATCTCCTTATCAGTGCATCTTCTAGACCAGATTTTACTTGTTTACTCACTATATAAACTGAAAGCTAGGACACGTACCTCAAAGTAATTTGCATCTCTGATGCCTGTTCTTTACTATGTAGATGTTTAACTAAGTGTATAATTGATAAGCAGGAAAATTTTCCTACCTAGGCTGTAACCTCTACTATAAAAAATAATTTTTGGATGACTACAAGGAACAAGGAATCTCCTTGCATTTGTGATAAGTATGCAAACATGAAAGGGAAGGACTTCTAGAAAAGCACAGCAAGGGAAAGTTAATAGTACTAAAGTTAGCAACACAGTTCATTCCTTCTTTACATTTTACTGGTATGAAAGATAAAGATGGGCAGTGCCTGCCTTGACACTGTGTCTTTTCCTTTCAGGTACTGCCATAAAGAAACCCACAGAATTGTACAGAGGAACAGATCTGTCATTGTGGAGATGTGCATTTTGTTATTCATTGGTAGGAATAATTTGGCCTGATGTTGTTTTCAGTGCCCTTACTACAGGTGCCTTGCCTTCCTAAGATTTTCACATCCAAGATTTAGAGTAAAGCAAAGTTAACTAAAAGCAGGGGACTGACCAGGAGTTTTGGCTTTTGCTCAGCAGGGAGAACTGTGAAATTGATAATGGATCGAAACATCACTAGCAGGATGGAAAGAACAAAGACAATGAGCTCCTGGCGGTTCTCCTGCAGGATTCCTCTTGTCACATAGTACACACAGAACACTGGGAAGGAGAAGGAAACGTCAGTGAGCAGGTGAACACAGGTTGCACATGGTGCTATTTTTCAGCGCACTTGATCCAGATGACAGAGTGGGAGTATCAAGACAGTGCCACTTCCTTAATCAAAAGCACACCTTCATTCTCACCAGGGAGCCTGAATCTGGTACTTCAAACCAGATGCTGTGAGTACTCTCTCCTGTGTTTCTCATACAAAGAATGAAATAATTCATACGTTTTTTAAATCACTTCTGAAGAAACACTGAAAATAGCACCATACGAGCTATCCAAACTAACGAGCAGCTATGGTTTGTTTTATGGGATTAGAACTATGCAGTTGAACAGTATATTCAGGTTTTCCTTTCACAAGCACGGGCTGTTCCTATCTAAGTCACTCCTGCAAACATTAGCTCATTCTTACCATAGGCAAAGTAACAGCTTTTTTCTTTTTTTCCCAGAGTTCTGCTTCTGGGACTCAGCTCATGGTACAATGCAGCTTTGTTAGCCTGGGACACGGATCATAAAAGTTTTCAAGGTAACTTCAGTTGCTCTAAACAAACTTTAAGGTACATTTACTTCCTTTTCCACTATTACTAAAGTAATTGTGAAAACAAAAACAGTCAGTAAATTAAATAATGAATCATGTGATTTTTTTTTAGCATGCTTATGACCTTGGGAAGACCTAAAAGATGTGAGACAGTATTTCCTTGTTTTGCAAGTTCAGCTGCTAAAACAGAAGTCTGCACAGATAAATTGGAAACATTTTCGTGACCACTGTTTGCAGAGATGACATAGGAACATTTCTGAGATAAATAAAGGACATCCCCTTGTTTTTGAAGAGTAAAGGTTTCAACAAATCAAATCCAAAACCTCTTGGAAATAACTTCCTAGTGGTCTGTTTGTCCTGACCTAAACCAGAGGTTTTGTGGGAAGCGTGCATGTCTCCCTCTGTGGTAATTGCAATACTCTATACTAAATAGTATCTGCAGAAGGTAGGAGGGAAAAATAGAGTAGAAAGGATTTTATCACCTTCACAAATCAAGATTTGTTTGGTTTCTCATGAACGTTCTTCATTTTTCTCTTAAATACATAACTGATAAAAAAACCAGTGTGGCAGATGGGAGGCAGCAGTGGTCTGTTCTAAGATCACACCTTTTGTTCACATGGAAATCTTATGTGAAAAGCTGCTGATCAAACCAGCAGTTTGGAATAACTGTATTATCCATGTGTCTACTTACAGATGCTGGATAAAGCCATTGTCTTTGTTTCCTTTGTTATTTTCTTGTTTCAGATCAAATTGCATATATTTGGTCTCTTGCAAACGTGCCTTGAAACCAACTACTGCCCAGAATGGCCCAACTCAGGAAATGCAGTTCTACAGTAAGTCTTGCAGTGTAAGTCTTGCAGACTCAAATGGGAAATGGTGAGTTCCTCCTGGCACAGATAACCACTCAGTAACCTCTCAGAAAGTGATGGCTGCGTGAAGGCAAAATCACTGCTTTTGTAAACTTGAATATCTTTCCACACTGTCTGCACACAAAGGTGTTGTGGGTGCCACCTATTACTGATCCTCTCCCTAATATATTAATGAAGAAAGCAACAATGGCAAAATCATCTAGCTTGTGCTCAACTAGGAGCAGATCCTGTACCACGCCAAAAGGAGTGAAATAAGACATTTCATTTGCTCCTGAATCACTCCTTCAGCAGAAATATGCATTTGTTTTAAAGCACAAAGGGTATGTTTCTTACCAACTCCAACTAACTGTATGAGAGAAATGGTGAAATCTTCCTCAGTCTGTCGAACGAGTGTCTCTATGGTTAGCCCTATTACACTGAGCAGAGACAAAATAGTCACACAGAAGTAGATCTTCACAGGAAATGATAGCTCTGAACAAGGCTTGATCTGTAAAGGAAGAGCACATTTGAACTCGTAATGCCATTCCCAGGTTTGCTGTTCCTAAGAAATGCTTAAAGCGAACGGGCAGACTGACCCGGGGCAGGGCTTCCCTGGGAAAAGGGAAGAGAAACATTTCACAGTAGAACTGAAACTGATGAAGTGCTGAGGAAGGATGAACTCCAGCTCCATCCGATAAGCCACCAGAGCCTCAACTTTTCGGGTTCATCCCTACAAACTGTATCCCCCTTTCCCCAGTGCCTCAAAGCCCGCAGCACTCTAATTTCATCTCCTGGAATCAGGAGTGTCAGTGCCCAGACAGAAACCTATCAAAGCAGTAATGTTCAGCACGTAACCTTCCTAAGATTTTACTTTAGAAGATCCTAGAGAAATGGGCACACTTCAAAGCAGCATATAAAAGATTTGAGTGAGATGTTTTTTTCTGTCTGTCCCAGGCAGCCTAAATCCCGGAGAGAGATGAATCGGTGGTGATCAGCACCGCGCTCAGAGCGAGGCAGGGGTTTCCTCCGGCAGTTCTGGAGTCACCTGGAGGCAGAGGTCAGCTATGGCACCGTTAGCACGTTCAGATTAGTAACGCTGCTGGTATACAAAGCATCCTTATATACGCAGACTTTGATGTGCTTACATACATTTGAAGGCGCAGTTTAATTTAAGCAAACCAAGCAATTGAAAGCAATTGAGAAGGCGCTGCTTGCGTTAGAGCAAGCTCAGCGTTAAATCATTTGGGGGGAGCGCTCGTTTAGTACCGGGCTTGCTCCGCACCCACAGGCACACGCCGGCAGCCATGAAAAGCAGCCAAGGAACGCGGTCCAGCGAAACCACACGAGAAGGAGCCGCGGGTACCCGACCAAACGACCGCAATTAGCGCCGCGACCGCACGGCTAATTACGAAAGGCCCGGCCGCGAGGGTACTCACGGGTCCGCAGGGCGTGGGGACGAGCTCCCGGTGCCGCGGGGTGAGGTTGGGCAGCGCGGGGCCGCTGTAGGGAGAGAGAAGCAAGGCGGGGTCAGTGCGGGGCGCACCGAGAGCCGCGGGGCTCCGGGCCGCAGCGCTACCTGTCCCCGCCGGGCTCCATGCTCCGCTCACGGCCGCTCCATGGCCGCGGCGGCAGCGCCGCGCCGGGCAGCGCCCGCCCTTCCGGGGCGGCGGACGTCACTTCCCGCGCGGCGGCTCCCGGCACCGCCGGGCTCTATGCGGGGCCGCGCTCGGTCCGCTCCCGCCCGCAGCGCGGTGGGCGGCGGCCGCCCGGGCTGTGCCGCACGCGGGAGGACGGCTCGGTACGGCGGGCGGAGCGCTGCTTGCCGGCCGGCTGTCCCCGCAGCCGCCTTCCCTTTCGCTGGGAGCCCTCCAGGCTGAGGGCGGGCGGGCGGGAGGGGCTGCCGGGGCTCGCGAGGGGCGGGCGGGAGTGCCGCTGGTGTGCGGGACGACGTTGGGCTGCGTCGGAGCGTTTCTTTGTGCGGGAGACGTTAGGAGTCGCGAGATGGCGTTGGCGATCTGTCAGCGCCTTTGTGCTTCGCTGCCGTTCGGCGGAGTGACGCCGGCTGCTCGCTCGGGATGCTGAGCTGCCTGCCGTGCCCGCATCCCGGCCCTCTTCCCCGCGCGGTTTCACCCGTGACATCTTCCAGCGTCCTTGCTCCTCGCGGAGTTCTTTGTGGACACCATCGGGCGAAGACATCCATCTCCGTGCGCAGACACCGCCGCGGTGCTTCCGACCCGCGGATCCTAACGCCTTGTCTCTGTGCCAGATGCTGCTCGTGCTGGAGCCCCGAGCTCTGCCCGTGGGACGAACGCGGTCAGAACTGCCGGGCGACGCGTAACCGTGATGGGCAGAGCTGCCCGCGGCACGGCCAGAGCTGCTGACTAACAGGTACCTGCACCGAGATCAGCTGCAGCACCGAGGAGCATCCAGACACGTGGCCGTGTGCCACACCGGCATCTGTAGTGCTGGAAATGTCATCTTTGATGCTCACAATAATTACGTCCAGGCACAATGTGTGTAACTTTAAAAAAAAAAATTGAGTTATATTTCCTCTCCTTATATCTCCTCACATTACTGCATTTTTCTTTGTCACTGTCTGTGTTGTCTTTAAACAATTGTAGTCTCAGTTCTAAGGGAAGACTTGGGCTGTGTTAAACAGTTAGCTGCTGCTCCCCAGTCAAAATTTGATACTCTAAAAGTTTATGCTCCCATTTTTTTCAACTTTAATACAACACTTTTTTTTTTCCTTATTGGTAATGTAGTTAAAAATGGGAGAAGATAGAAAGAAGAATTTGAAATGCACTGCATGCTGTTCATTCTTGTGAGCTGGAAGATTCCATGTTTGTGTGTAATCCAACAGAAACAGTCTACCAGCTACTGCCACGTTTTCATCTATTGGTAAACATCAGCTGCTGGTTGCTCTTATGGGAGGAGGACTGAATTACTTCCAGATGGAGAGCTCTTTCAGCCAATTTAAGGCTTCCCAGCTGATTTAAGGCAGCAGGTCAGTCATTCAGGGGTGTGGTTTTATTCTTATTGTTGTTTTGCTTCATGCCACGTATGGAATTGGTGATGTTAAATGTGTTAGTTTGATGCTGCACGAAGTGGGGATTTTGTTGGGCTTAATTGTGCCAGAAGGTGTTGTACCTCAGTGTCATGCTGGCATGATTTCCTGCTGAGATGGAAAGGGACATGGTGATAGGGGTGGAAATGTTCCCTGTGTGTAATAAGAGAAACGGAGTACACTAGGAATGGAAACCTTCATTTTAAAGTAGGATACAGAAAGAGACACAGTGTATTTAGCTCTTAGTACATCTTTGTGATATTTTTTGAAGTGCAACACTGAAAATTATAAAATCATGAAGGAAATAATGGGTGCTGTGCATATGTTAGCAAAATCAGGGCAGGTGCGTTAGCTCTGGTCAGAACTCTGCTATTTTTGCTTGCCAGTAATGATCTCCTGTGCTGCCGTTCTTCGATTCATTGTGGTGTTACAGTCTTATTTCAGGCAGCTTTGCCAAGGTCTGTAGTGATCAATTCCCCCCAGTAATGGCTTTTTAACTGCGTGAGGCCTGCCATGCTGTGCATCCAGCACAATGCTTCTAGATAGGTCAGCTCTCATTTCTCCTTATGCTTATTTTTCCAGGAGCGATAGATAATTTGTCATCTCATTCTCATCTGATTAATTCTGTTTGCATTTGCTCACGAAACACAGTGCAAAATAGAAAGTGTTAATTCTGACCATATGTTTCAATAAAACAGTTAAGTTTCTCAGGTCCTCTTTCTCTCTTTGGACTTTGTTAGTGTTATGATAACAACATTGCTTAACTTGAGAAAAGTAAAGGTCACAGTCATAGTGGCAGTACAAAATCAATTCTGAAAGAGAAGGAAGCGAGGTCTTTTTTTATATTTCAGAATGTGATATTTTTGTTGTATTAGGAGTTGATGTTCACTGCTGTATGTGGTTCTCTTTCTTTCTCTTTTGTTTTCGTTCTTAGGCAGAAAAAAAAATGGAATAGACCACATGAAGAAGCATCTGAAATTTATTTTCATGCAAGATGTTATTTGGAAGACCAAATACACTTCTGGAGACCACTGGAGATGAAAGATTAATCACATGATACTTTCTTCCCCCCACGTACTGTTCCCTAAGTCAGTGTTGCTTTGTGTTAAGGGCAGATTCTAGTTTTGTAGGGTCAGCATGTCGACTGTGACAAGTGCTGTGACGCCGGAGGAACCTAGTCCTCCTCTCCTTGAAGAAAAAACAAAGGGAAAATCACTGTTTAATTTGGGTTCGCTCTTTGCTAACAGGAGTGAAAAATTTGTAATTGCTAGGAGCGACAGTGTACCTGAGGAGAACGTTCTGAAAATAACCATCACGGAGACTACGGTCATCGAGTCAGACTTAGGCATCTGGAATTCTCATGCTCTCATCTACCTCACTTTGTGGTTTTTCTTCAGCTTTTGCACTCTTTTTCTTAACAAATACATCCTTTCATTACTGGAAGGAGAGCCCAGCATGCTAGGTAACCCTGCTTTTCTTTTATGCTTCGATTCCAGTAAGATATTTGTTTATATCAGGTCCTTTGCATGTAAAGCTCTCTTCAGTTAAACAGTTTGCTCCCCCAGAAGGACCTAGTTAGGAGATCAGGGAGTGGATCTTGGGGCTGAGAACCTGCGTGTGTAATGGCAGCACTGCCCCCTCCTCATCCCTCCGCATGGTGGAGGACAGGAGCTGTAAAAGTGTTCTGAGAACAGAAAATGTAATTAAATGTTTGTTTTTCTGTGCCAGAGGGCAGTGCAGGCTCTTGAAAAATATAATAAAATGGAGTCAGTTGATAGTCTCCAGTGCTGATTAACTTGTTTGATTAACAAGATTAATTTGTTTGTATGTGAAAATGCAGAAGCCGCCCTTTGTGACATCTGTTATTCAATGGGCTTATTTACCTAGTTTGTTTTAATAAGGAAACAAAATTTTATCTGTGATCTAATTATTTAATTTGTTCTGCTGCCTTGGTGATGTAAAAGTAAAGGGCTGTTGTGAGAATTCAAGTCTCATATCGCTACAGACCAGCCTGTCTATGAAATTCTCTCATGTAGCTTGATAGGTGGCGTTCCCATCATTGCCTGATACCTTTTCCCATCTCTTTAGGTGCTGTTCAAATGCTTTCAACCACCTTCATTGGCTGTATAAAAATGTTTGTTCCATGCTGCTTGTACCAGCACAAAACACGCATCTCTTACCCGCCCAATTTCATCATGATAATGCTGTTCGTTGGACTGATGAGGTAAATGCTTCAATTAGAGTTCTCTCCTATTGGCTCTTTGCATTTTTCTGGTCAGAAGCACTGTTTTTATGTTCTCTTTCTTGCTTTCACAGAGTGTAGCTGTTAAAGCCTTGTTAAGCCTGCTTAATTTCTTGTGTTTTTCCATTTCAGATTTGCAACAGTAGTCTTAGGGCTCGTCAGCTTGAAAAATGTGGCAGTTTCATTTGCAGAAACAGTTAAAAGCTCTGCCCCTATTTTTACTGTTATCATGTCTCGGATGATATTAGGGGAATACACTGGTGAGTACCTCGGTGCTTAAACTTCATTTGAAAAATATTTACTTCGTGTAATACTGTCACTTGTTTGGCCACGGACAGGGAGATGTCACTGAAGCATGGCAGCCAATTTCAAGCAGCTAGAAGGATCGTTCTGGTAAAACAGTAAATCTAATCAAATAAGTTATTTTTCCTTTGAAATGAAGGAGTTACAGTGAAACTAAAACTTAGCAAGGTATTATCTCATATATGGCATTAGGAGTATAGTAATTTAACTTGGGTTAATTTTTTTTCTTTTATTTGCAGGATTGCTGGTTAATCTCTCCCTCATTCCTGTTATGGGTGGGCTAGCTCTGTGTACAGCTACTGAAATCAGTTTCAACATTCTAGGCTTCTCAGCAGCTTTATCTACTAACATCATGGACTGGTAAGTCATAGCAGCTGCCATGTGTGGAATAAAGGAATTATGTTCCTTGATAGATGGAATAAAATCATTGCCTGTAATTATTTCTGCATTTGGGACTAGGGAAAAACCATAGATTTTTAATTTTGGTATTTCCATACACAATAAACTGAGCCTAGTGATGATGGTTTTGTCTTCCTTTGTGCTGTGAATTTGTTTCAGTGCTGTGTTTTTGTTTCTCTACCAGTTTGCAGAATGTCTTTTCCAAGAAATTGCTCAGTGGAGACAAATACAGATTTTCGTAAGTATTTAAACTGTTTCAGGTTGGGTTATGGATTGACCTGAGGCTGCATGAGGAAACCATATATTTATGGCTACTGTGGACTAAGATGCTGTGAACCTCAAGAGCTCAGTACATGTGGATTTTACTGTGGGATTTCACAGCTGGTTTGGGTCTTGAAAACATTGGTCTTTTCAGTGTGTCTTGGCCAGCACAGAACACTTTGCAAGAGATTGCTGAATGTGTTGCTTGCAAAGCTTGACAGATGGGGTAGATGGCTTTTTGGTGTTGCTTCTTGATGTCTGTCAATGAGGTTTTAATGTAAATCTGATGCAGCTTTCTTCAGCTCTGTGAAATAAGGAACTCTTAATCGTTTTTGTTTGTCCTTTTGTAGGGCTCCAGAGCTTCAGTTCTACACAAGCGCTGCTGCAGTGGTTATGCTTATTCCAGCCTGGATATTTTTCATGGTAATTTGAATTTGCTAATGCGAATTTACTTTTTACTTGTGAGCATATTTAACCTTAACTTTGCTTTTAATTCACCCCATTTTACTTGAGTCACTACTTCATCACCAGAGCTTTATTTTTAGTTTGCAAGAGCTAGAGAAACGCTAAAAGAAATAGTTCAGCAGAGACATGAGATAGCAGTGTTTATTTCAGTGTTTTAGGGAGAAATTAGTTATTTTGTCTGAAGTAGAACGTGTCAGGAGAAATAGGTATTCTTTGCATTCTGACATTTCATTGCCACGCATCAGTGTTCAAAAAGATCTCAGTGGTCAGATAAAAGAGGGTTTCTTCATCTTCAGGGGGGAAAAATTGGGGGACATGAATGTCCTTTATGTTTCAGATCTTGTTCATGTACTTCAATGTGAAGCTAATATCTGATGGCAATAGTATTGGCTAGGTTGGATATTTGTTTTCAGGCTTGGTTATAAGCTCAACTCTTAAGAGCCTCTTTTTTGCATTTAGGATGTTCCCGTGATTGGGAAAAGTGGAAAGAGTTTTAGCTACAACCAAGATGTAGTTGTACTTCTCTTAATAGACGGAGTTTTGTTCCACCTGCAAAGTGTTACAGCCTATGCCCTGATGGGAAAAATCTCTCCTGTGACTTTCAGGTAAAGCTTTATTTCCGTGCCAGGAACACTTATGTTTTTTCTTCCTCAGTATTTCTGCTTAGAAACTAGGTAGTAAGAGCATTGTGCAAAGAAAGAAATAAAATAAATGCACAAATGTACCAAACGTTAGAAAAATCTTTTCACATCCACATCATGAGAAGCTTTGGGACCGTGTGAGAAGAGCAGCATGTGACACGTGCTGTTGAGGTTGTGGAACAGGTGCTGACATTTGCTTTAGTGATAATAAGGCAATACCTATGTAGAGCAAATTGCAGTACAGCAAATGATCAATCCACTCCATACAACTGCTCCTGAGGCGTGGCACCAGCACAAGCTGCATGTCTTTAATGCTTGTGTCTTTTGAAGATGGCTCCACCTTTGTTGTCAGGGCAGCTCTGTGAGGCTCCTGCACAATCCTGATGTGATGATTGCATGTTGGCATGGACAGCCCTGAGCACTGTGGGGCACTCGGAAGCTTTGAAGGGCTCTGCAGTCTGATGCTTCAGGTGCCCCTGCTACAGTCTTGTGACAGTTTGCTGTCATGTTCTGAAGTTACTTCCTCAACATAATAGGCTATAAAAACATTTCTTTATGTATACAGCAATTCTTGGTATAATATTATTGGTATGCTATTTGTTCTTCTTTTTGCTCATAATACTTTATTACCTGAATAGTAACAGCACACTCAGAAATGATAGTTACTGTGCTGGTGTTCTGTTGATGCTGTCTGGGTGTCTGCTTTAGATAATAACGAATTGCTAAAACTGTTCTGCATGCTTAAAAATCTCAGAGAAACAAAACTCTGAGGTGACTTACTAATTCTAAATTAAAATGTCTTTAAAGATATTGGTACCAGAATACATACAGTGTGGCTGCAGGATTAGCCGAACTAGGAAAGGTGGAGTCTGAGCAGTATTTAAAAAGATCCCAGTGCACGAAGGCATGATTGTAGGTACAGGAGAGCTTTCTCTGGCCTTAACTTCTGTAATTCCTTTCCAGTGTTGCTAGTACTGTGAAGCACGCACTGTCAATCTGGCTGAGTATTATTGTGTTTGGTAACAAAATCACAAGCCTCTCAGCCATCGGGACCGTTCTAGTGACGGTGGGAGTTCTGCTTTATAACAAGGCAAAGCAGCATCAGCAAGAAACCATACACAGCCTGGCAGCTGCAGCCCCACAGCCTGCACCAAGTACAGCTGAAGACACCGAGCCACTGATTTCCAAGGATTTGAAACCATACGATTGATACGGTTGCTTATCCTCACAACTTAGTGCAGCTCTGAGGGGCTCCTCCCACAAGTGATTACTTCTGCAACTGTTGATGCTGATGTGGTTCCTTTGAGGTTCACAGCAAGTCGGTCCTCAGACTTGAAGCTGAGAGAGAACCATGAGAAGAACCCAGGAAGCCTTGATATTCTGAGAAACTGAAATAGCAGAGGGCCCGGTGTCATTAATGTGGTGAATGTGGGCTTTCTGATCTCTTTTTGACTGCAAAAAAACCCCACACAAGCCTACATGAGAGAAAGAACTTCAGTGTCCTGTAGGAAAATAATTACTTCCTCCTTGCCCAGGAAAACAATGTGAAAGCTTTGACCCATCACTGTATTTGGCTTTCCTATGGTGGCATGAGACTTCCAAGTGTTAGCTGCTGAATGCTGCATCCTCTGTTGTCCGTTCGTGCTGCAGAGCTGGAAGGAGGAACCCCTCCCTTCCCACAGCTCCAGTCTCAGCAAATGGCTTTTTTGGCACAGCCCTCACTGAAGTGAACCGTGGACACGAGTCTGTCTCAGTGCGCCGTGAGCCACCGTTCCCAGCCACAAAACTAGCAGTGGGAAGTCTTTGTTGTTGGTGCAGTTGAAGCACAAAAGGGAAATATTTCATCCTGGCTGTATATTTACAGTATTAAAATGCAAATACACAGACAGACGTGCTCGCACTGTGTGAACAGTGCTGAAGTACACGTTTGCAGTTGCAGATTATCACCGAATCGGTGATTTTGGTGATGATGAGACAGGATGTCTGTATTTCTATCAGAGACCATTTTAATATCTGAATTTCCTGCGTTTCGTTACGTGTTTTTTTTTAATGAGGAAGTGAGCTTTTATTTTGTAGTGTTATTTCTAGGACTGCAGCATGAATCCTGCCTTTTGGGGACTTCAGGGTCATTGCCCTACATGCAGAGTATTTCTGACGTGTCCAGTTGTGTAAGGACTCGTGGGGTATCTGACAAAGCTGGAAGGGGACCGTGAGCTGAGGCTGCTCTGAGGATTCTTCCTTTTTTGGAGAAGTTTTGAGAGACATTTTGAGGTTAAAAGCCAACTGTTTGCCTTCCCTTTAAGGAAACCTTAACCAGAAACCGTCCCGTGGGCTTTTTGGTAACAAGATGAACAAAATGAGCTGATTTTTAATTGCTGCCTCTGTTTTGAAGGAGCGTAGCCTGGCATTAGAAGCCTGGATGGAGCATTCCCTGGGGTTAATAGGTGTGGGGAGTTCTTAGGACATTTCAGCTCCTGCTCACGTTTCCCGTGTGCTCTTCACGGGGCGGTCCTGCGTGGGCTGCCTGCTCGGAGCAGGGGGAGATGTCATGGCCGTGCGCTGTTTGTTCCGCTGTGAGGCTGTTCCGTTTGGGTGCATTGTTGTATATTGCTTGCAAAAACCTGTGGTCTGTGAAACGGAGATCTGCTTTTCGTTTTGGTTTTTCTTCGTGCCTTTCAAGAGCCCTGTGTATTTGGCAGAAAACCCACGTTTGTTTTGCAGCATGTTTTTACTCTCGCGGGTGGGGGGACACACAGAAGCGACCTTCTGGTTCTCGGCTCAGCCCTCCCCCAGCGGAGCGCCGCTCGGAGCTGAGGAGGACTCGTGCCGGTGGGGGCTGGGAGCGGCTCGAGCCGCAGCGGTTCCCGCCGTCCCCTCAGCGTCACGCCGCGCGAATAACGGCTCCGCGCGCGGCCCGCTCCTCACGGCCCCGCCCCGCAGCGCGACGCCATCAGCGCGCGGCGGAAGTGACGCGTTCGTGCGGCGCTGCCCGTCCGTGTCCGATCGCGGCGGCGGTGAGCGGGCCCGGCGCGGTGCGGGGCGGACGGGGGCAGCGCGGGGCCGCGGCTGCACGCGTGGGGCCGGGGCGGGGCCGGACGGAGCGCTGCGGGGGGGGTGGGGGTGTCCGAGTGCAGGGAGGGGATGAGTGCGGGCGTTAACGACAGCAGCGGGCGCCGCGTTTCCGTCCGTAACGTTTCGTTGTTTTTCGTTGGGTTTTTTTGTTTTGTTTTATTTTCTTTTCCTCTTTTTTTTTTTTTTTCAGAGCTTTTTTTTTTTCCTTTTTTTTTTCCCCCCCTTTTTTTTTTTTTTTTTTTTGGTTTTCGAAACTCCAATGGGTGATGAAAAGGATTCTTGGAAAGTGAAGACGTTGGATGAAATCCTTCAGGAAAAGAAGCGAAGGAAGGAGCAAGAGGAGAAGGCAGAGATAAAGCGCATGAAAAACGTGAGTGCTCCGCCGCCACTGCTGCTGTGCCGGGATACCCCTGTGCTCTTACCCCTCATCCTTAACCCTGCTTTGCTTCCACCCCTCGTCGCGTTCCTGTCGCAGTCGGATGATAGGGATTCCAAGCGGGATTCTCTGGAAGAGGGGGAGCTGAGAGATCACCGCATGGAGATAACGATCCGAAATTCACCGTACCGGAGGGAGGACTCCATGGAGGACAGGTAGTGCTCGGAGAGATGCCGCTCCTGGGGGAGAGAAGGGCTCAGAGTGCTGAGCAGAGTGCTCCAAAGTCCTGCGGGCGTGGGGTGTGGTGCTGGGGCAGCTCTCAGTTCATGCACTCCAGGCAGGGTTGGGCTGCTCCCCGGTGACATCGTACTTTGCTGAAGATTAAAGCACGACCTGGTGATTCTCGTAGTGTCATCTGTTGTGCGTGACCTCCCTGAGCTTATCTGTTTGTGTCTGTGTTGCAGAGGAGAAGAAGATGATTCCTTGGCTATAAAACCACCCCAGCAAATGTCACGGAAAGAAAAAACCCATCATAGAAAAGATGAGAAGAGGAAAGAGAAACGGAGACACCGCAGTCATTCAGCAGAAGGTGGTACTACACATTAATGCTTCTGCAGCTTCCTGGGGCTGAGCTGAGCGGGCCCTATATAGAGGAAATAGCAGGAATTACAGACTGGAGAAATCATATCAGATGGATGTGGCAAAATAAGTTAAATTTGATTTCTTTCTTTCCTCCTTAATTGTGTTCAGTGCCCTTCTGAGAGGGATAGAGGTCTGTGTGAGGGGACAGCAGCACTGGGACGCACAGTTTGCTTTTCTTGGAAGCCTGTGACGCTTCATTGTGTTCACACTGTGTCAGGGAGATGAGCTATTTGTACCCAGAAGGAAAGGAGCCAATCATCCACCGTGTATTCCTATTACTACGACCTTCTTTCTGATTTAATGTGAGCACTTGTATGAGCTCTTACAGTTACTTATTTACTGCCCTTTCAGATCAGGATTTTTCCATCAAGGATAGGAATATGCATGGGAATGTTTTATCCTCTCTACTCCACCCTTTCTGAAAGTAGGAGCACAAAACATTTTGAATGATAACTCTCCAAAATTCACTGTTGCCTGTTCAGGGAAACATGCCAGAGTGAAGGAGAAGGAACGGGAGCACGAGCGTAGGAAGAGGCACAGAGAAGAGCAGGATAAGGCCCGACGTGAGTGGGAGAGGCAGAAACGGAGAGAAATGGCGAGGGAGCACTCCAGGAGGGAGAGGTACGAGGCTCTTGCCAGTGACGTAGGATTGCCCTGCTCTTGGTTATGGAGAAACGGTTCTCTTTTATTTTGTACTGAACTGTAACTTAATGAAAGATAACAATTATCTTCCAGAGATCGCCTGGAGCAGCTTGAGAGAGAACGGGAGAGAAAAATCAGAGAGCAGCAGAAAGAACAGAGGGAGCAAAAGGAACGTGAAAGGCGAGCTGAAGAAAGGCGTAAGGAGAGGGAAGCCAGGAGAGAAGGTGATTATTGGTGTCTGAGAGCTGTTTGGAGTTAATGTCTGCTGCTGTGAGGGAATGGAGATGTAGAAAGCTTTTGAATTTAGGTTAATCCCAGAACTTATCAAAATAAAATAGGGTGGGAAGTCTGTCTGGAAAAAATAAATCTTTGAAGTTGTACACAGGGAAATAAAACAGTGCCCACTGCCAGCAGTGTGCTGGCTTTGGGGCTGGCTGGTAAGTCTCTGTTGGCCTGGCTTCCTTCAGAACAAGAGTTATGTGATCGCTGTAGTGTGTGTGTGTGTCATGATTGCAGTTGCTTCTGAACTCTGGCTGAGTCTAACCCAATTTGGTAGAGACCCAAGTCTCAACATAAATATAGTAAAGTTTGGGGATATAAATGGTATGGGGACAGGGGCAGGCTGTGTAAGCACTCCAGCTGTGTGTAAGGCTAATTGCTTGCCATCTAGGTTCAGATCACTTTTGTTTAAAGGACCTCTGTTTGTCCCAGCTGTCAGAGGTAAAAACCAAACCCAGTTTCTGTGCGCAATTGACAGAGTGCTCAAGAGTAGCAGAAGTCATTGTATTTATTGCTGTGCTTTGTGGTTCTGTTCATGCTGAGCAGCTCCTTTTTGTGTTTGATATTGACACTGGTCTTGGTCTCTTGTATCGAGCCTTCCATTTTAGCTCTTTATTGCTCTGAATGTTCTGTCAGCTGCTTCTAACCCTTAGCTGCTTTTATTCCTTCACGCATCTCCCTGGTTTGTCCACTTCTCTCCTGCCTTAACACCGTAGGTTTGGGCTGTGTGCTGTGTAGCACAGGGGTATCTTGCATCTGCTTGCTAAGTACAGCAGCACCTTTCTTTGTTTGGTCCAAACCCACATAGCATTGCACCTGAGGGAAATCACAGTCCTTTGCTCCTAGGTGCAGTTGTGTTCTGCTTCCACCCCTCCCCACTGCCATTTATTCTGTAAGGAAAAGGAAAAAATCTGCAGAGCAGGTGGTTGTGGTAGACTGAAGTCTTCTAATTAGGGCAGGGACGTTTAACAATTTTTGTTTTGGTTTTGTTTTCACTAGTTTCTGCACACCATAGAACAGTGAGGGAAGAATATGGAGACAAAGTGAAAATGAGACCCTGGAGTCGCAGCCCATTACGACAGCAGAGAGACAAGCCCGAGCAAGCAGATAGCAGGAAACCAGGTAGCATTTGCCACCTCAGTGTCATTGCCTGGGGGCTAGCAGCTGTTCTGGGGCAGAGGTTAATTTTTAGTATTAAACATAGATATCCCTGGAACCATATTGGAAGCATCAGCCATGGTGGCGTGCTCGTGGACGTTTTGAGAATGGGGGCACATGTTTCTAAAGCAGTGCTGGTTTTATTTGTTTGCAGATTGAAAAGGGATTGTTTGCACTAACTCCACTTGGAGTTGTTCTCAGGAAATAAGCTACCTTAAAAGTCCACCTTACAGGGAACGATCTAGTCCAACTGTCACTAACTGTTGCATGGTAGGAGCAAAGCAGTGCTTAAGGCAGTGTTCTGGTTAGATGGTGAGTTTTGTTTTCTGAGATAGAAAGTGGTCCTTTCCATAGACCATAGGAGGTCCCAAAAGTGAGCAGAGAACCCACGTGCTTGGTGTAAGAGTGTCAATGGTTCAAGAAGAAAAGCTCTGTGTCTGCTTTGTTCGTGTGTACAGCTGTGAAAATGGTTGTAACTCCTTGAGGTAATGCACAGTGCCATCAGCTCCAGGCCCAGGCAGGCAGACAGTGACCCTCTGGTCCCATCTGTCAGCATTTATTTGCATATGCAAAACACAGTGTTGGACTGCGATAGAAACGCAGATTGCAGTGCTGTGTGAGTGTACATCAGTGGGGCTCTGTGTTGTGGTCATGTTTGTTATATCGTGTTACACTTGTGGGTTTTTTAGTATGTCATGTTTTAAATAAAAAAAGCCAGCACTGCACATTTTCGGCTGTTGATCCAGCACCACTGCAGTTCAGGGAAGTGGTTTTGAGCTTCTGAGCACACTGAAATGTTTTGTTTGCTCAGTGTGTATCTGTGAACATTCAGCACCAATTTAATGACCAGAGAATGTAGATATCCAGGCATTCAGAGTCTTAAAAATAGAAGTGAAATTCTGTTGGCACCTTGGTTTTGATTCTTATGGTCTCAACAGTGAAAGAAGAGAAACCAGAAGAGAGAGACCCTCTTTCAGACTTGCAAGACATCAGCGACAGTGAGAGAAAAACAAGCTCAGCTGAGTCTTCATCAGGTAACTAAATGCAGCATAGCAGATGCTCGTTGGGCAGCTGTCTGCTGAGGAAGCACTGTTACTCCATAGTGCATCTCATTACTGTGTATTGGTCCTCAGCGGAATCAGGGTCGGGCTCAGAAGAAGAGGAAGAAGAGTCGAGCAGTGAAGGATCTGAGGAAGAGGGAGAAGAGGAGGAGGAAGAGGAGGAGGAGGAGGAGGAGGAGGAGACGGGGAGCAATTCTGAGGAGGTGTCGGAGCAGTCAGCTGGTGAGCACCAGGACACAGCTCCTTACGTGGGCTGGTGGGGTCTTCTGGTTTTTCTTTGTTTCTCATTCTGTGTTTTATTTGAATGTTTTCCTTTTCTCCTAGTCTAGGATAGGCTGAGACCTCACAGGTCAAGATAACTAAAAAGAAAAAAACAAGTACAAGTCATATTCTATCCTTTTATATAGAGGTAATGCCAATTATTTGTCTAAGACACCGGATTAGAGAACTGAAAGCCGTTTTTGTCTTCCTGAGTGGTGTAACACCGTTTAAATGATGCTGTGTTGCACAGTAACAAATGCTTTGTGGAGAACACTCTGTGGGGGTGGTGACATACAAATATCTCTGCTGTTTTGAATGGTGTCAGTTGCAAATGCCAGATTTGTTTTCATGCTTGTTACAAATATTTGAACATAATAATCATTTAAAAAAGGTTTAGTTAAAAAATCTTGGAGCTGTTGCTGTCATTATGTAGTACAGAAAAGGGCCCAGTAGGCTGCTGTGGCTGGGAGTGCTTCCTTAAAGTCCATCAGAAGGACTGGGCAGACATTCAGCAGTTTCCCAACCGATGCTGTTGAGTTTGAAGAAGCTTTTGTTTCCCAAGTGAAACAGCAGATGTGCTGTCACTAGGCAGTGGTGCAATTAGGCAGTGGTGGAACAGGCATGATGAGTGAGGAGAGTGCTCAGTCTGCACTGCAAGGAGCTCCACACGTGTTAGGCTGATCCAGCTGAACTTGGTTCTGTTTTGCAGAAGAGGTGAGCGAAGAAGAAATGAGTGAAGAGGAAG
This sequence comes from Cyrtonyx montezumae, assembly GCF_038088225.1. Classification (NCBI taxonomy): domain Eukaryota; kingdom Metazoa; phylum Chordata; class Aves; order Galliformes; family Odontophoridae; genus Cyrtonyx; species Cyrtonyx montezumae. Next base: position 1,909,044 of record NW_027071948.1, read on the forward strand.
AGCGGGAGAATGGAAACCACATCCCAGTTGGTACAATGCAAATACTGAACGTGTCTCTGGCTCTGTTTGTGCAGTCACATCTGTTTCTAAGAGTGTTTCAAATCTATTTGTTGGTGCAGTTCTGCCATGGTTCTGAGGCACTGTGTGATGTCCGAATCAGAAGGGCTTTCCAGGGTCTAAGTTCAGTGCAAATCAGACCCTGTTCTAACGAGGAGATATTTCCTTCTTCCTCATTTTGGGTTCCTTGCTTTTTCCTCTCACCAGAAGAGCTTTATGATCAGAATGAGAGATACAAGGTCTCTTTTTCTCATTCTGTTAGCATAAAGATTTCTTTTTCTGACGTGCTGTGTTCATCTGAAGGTTGCATGTATGTGATGGTGACCTGGAGCGTTTGAAAGCGTCGTCTCTGCAAACAGAAGTTCAGTTTCTTTTCACTGAGCTTCACTTGCAGGAGTTGCATACCTTCTGTCTCACAGCCATCAGTTTCTCACTTCCCTTATTTGTCTAATGCTGAACTTAACTGTTGTGAAGGACTCTCTCTTTCCAGGACTGATTCTGACTTTTAAAGTTACAGAGTCGAGGTTTGATCGCGATTCAGCAGGCAGCGAGGTGGAGGAAGAGGAGGTAGGGGAGGGCAGCCCCCAGTCCAACGCCATGACTGAAGGGGACTACATCCCTGACTCCCCAGCTTCCTCCCCTATTGAACTGAAGCAGGAGCTTCCTAAGTACCTTCCTGCCCTTCAGGTAGGGGATCTCTTAAGGATGCCTGGAAACGTTATAGGCAAATGGGTTTCATTCAGATGGGAAACACGTGTTTGCAGTAGTGTTCATGCACGAGGTGATGGGCAGAATACGTCCTGGTGATTCATTATTGCACACAAAATGCACACCTGTGTGTGGCATTGGTGCTTCTGTTGGTAAACTGTCCCTGTTCCTGTGAAGTTGCTTCGGTTTATCTTACATCTTGTTAAACAGTTGAGTGCAGTGCTCCTGCGGACGCGTGAGGAGTGAATTCTCTCTCTGTTTTCTCAGGGCTGTCGTAGTGTGGAGGAGTTTCAGTGTTTGAACAGGATTGAAGAGGGAACATACGGTGTGGTGTACAGAGCAAAAGACAAGAAGACTGGTTCGTATTGTGTGCATGCTATTAACAGTCATAAATGCCATCCTGGTGAGAAACATTTTGCTGAAGGTGTATGTTACTGTGACAGCTCCTGTCACTTGTGGGGGTTGGTATCAAGTTGAGATTTGGGGAAAATAGCCTTATTTGCACATCCTGGGAACTGTGGATCAGTGCTCTGCAGCACTGCCCTGTTTTGCTGTTCTGAAGCAGCTGTGTTCAGGTGCTGTGTTGTGCATTTCTGCAGGCTGTTCTGTTGCATCACCTCCAGGGGAGCTTTACAAATTCAGCTTCCCAATAACTTTACAGGGAGTGCAGAAGGAGGTCTGGGGTAGAGTGGGAAGTACAGCTGGGGTTTCTTGTCACACAGATTGCATTTGAAGCACAAAGCTGATGTCTGCATCAGTCTTCTGCCTCAAGAAAGGGGAAAACTGTAATAATTTTTCTTGTAGCCAATTTCTGCTCCTGTCGTAGGTGTAGCTTTAGGTCTGCAGTTATGCAAACTGTAGTTCTGCACCTCACATTAATGTACAAAATCTCTAAATATACTTTGCTCCTTCTCAGGGACACCGTATGCTTTTTCTTAGGATATGGATTTTGACATAAGTTTTGCTTGCAGCCATTTGAGTTCAGAATTAATTTCTGTATCAGTCATGACACCATAGAACTGCTTAACTTGATTTCACTTGCTGGTCCATTAGGCAATTATTTCTGGTTTGTGATTTGCTGCAGTTAACGTGGATTGGTCAGTGGCTTTGAAATGAGTGTGCCACTAGGTGCCCCTCTAAGCACAGCCACTGCTTAGAGCATTCCCAGCAGCAGTGCTCTGCGTGCCACGAGTGTATAGGGCACTACATTGCTGCGGAAGAAATTTCATGTACAAGTGGATTTCTGTTTTGAAAACTCAAAATTCGGGTCTGGTCCATACCAGTAAGCATCCTGTGGGAGTGACTGCATGCCCTGGAAGATGGGAACCAACACGGGGTCACTCGTGGGTCCTCTTCCGAGCCCAAGTGGAAGAAATGTTTGGTTGGGTGCTGTGGCAGAAGTGGCATTAGAGCAGCTTCCCTGTTCCCTTGGAAAAAAGTAATGTAAGATACAGTCTGCTCTGTTGGCTCTGACCTCAGTTTCCCCCCCGATGTGCTGCTGTTTTGCATGTGGATGTTTTGAAAGAGCACAGAGGTGCAGTAAATTAAATATCTGTGATTTGAAGTGGAGGTGGCAGATGGTGAAGAGATGTGTGACCAGAGCTGCGTTCCAGAGCCAACTTTGACAGTTAAACAATGGTTATTCTCAGGTCCAGCTGACAAGCTGTGATGTTGGCAGTGGGGTTAAATTCTGGATGCCTCCGTTTCTGTTTGCTTTAGAATAATGTGACCTTTTGATCCCCTCTGGGGTGTTTTTTCTGACGTCACTCATTCACTGGATAAGTGCCATCAGCTCCTTCTTCTGTATCTCCCTCGAGGCCATCCTGAGCTGACACAGCCATTACTCTGCAGTAACATGCAGATATACTGAAATAACTCACTTGGGTAACACTTTGAGTAGTGGACACTTTTTTCAGTGTCCAATCAGCTTTAGCTGTAGTGTCTTTCCAGGTGAGTTATGTTAGGATGCACTAAAACCCACAATGCAGCTTTTGAATTGTTATTGTGGGTTTTCTTTCCTTCAACTTGGCAATCTTTTTTCAGTTTGCTTTTGTTTTTGCTCTGTTAATGCAGTCTGACTCTGCTAATGTCTCAAGTAATGGTTTCCATTCAAATACATTACAGTAGTAAAAGAAACTGGGAAACCTCTTGGCATGTATTTTATTAGCTATGTGACGGGGAGTCTGCAGCTAATAATTCTCTTCTCTTTGCAGATGAAATCGTGGCTCTGAAGAGACTGAAAATGGAGAAGGAAAAGGAAGGCTTCCCCATTACTTCTCTCAGAGAAATAAATACTATTCTGAAAGCACAGCACCTAAATATCGTCACTGTCAGAGTAAGACCAGCTACCTTCCATCTCCTAGGATTTTTGTTTTTGAAATGTTTCCTGCTGGCTTTTAACTTGCCTTGTAAAAATGATAGCGTTCCTAGCAGAGCTTGGTAGTGTACCACCCATAAAATAAACGGGCTCGTCTGTACAGAGTTGGATGTGTTGCAGGGATCAGCTGTGTTTTGATGGCTGTTCTTGTGCTTTTAGGAAATTGTTGTAGGCAGTAACATGGATAAGATCTACATCGTTATGAACTACGTGGAACACGATCTCAAGAGTCTGATGGAAACAATGAAACAGCCCTTTCTACCAGGTACTGCTGGCCACAGTGTCCTCTACTTGTCAGAAGTGGAAAACTGACCTAGAAAGACCCCGTTCCCTTTGGGCTGCACTGACATCAGTGGCCTAGCTTGCATGATGACGTCCATGGCCTCGGAATGTCCTCTGAGTGTTCTTTGGAATAGAGGCTGCTGCTGTCTTGCTGTCCAATTTGATTCTACTGATAGAGGTTAAGAGAGGGAGGTCAGCTGGCAGTGCTGGGACGTGCAGTGATGATAGGCTGATGAATCCAGCTGGCATGCTCAGGGTGAAATTGAGGTTCAGATGTGAAATTGAGAGGGGAGTTTCCCCTGTGAACACTGTGATTTATTTTTGGCCAGTTCCCATGTTGAGAAGTATTAATTTCTGAGCGTTATTTGGATGCATTCCAGCTATCCAGACTGTACTAGCAGCTCTTTGGGTCTGGTTTTGTTCTGTGACACAGTTTTATACTTCAGGCTTTAGTGTGCTTCTAATGTGACATCTCCTTTCCCCCCAACTCCGTCCTTCTTCTCTAATTTAAAAGAAAAAAACCAAACAACTGAAGACAAGACTTCTTATTTTAAATGTATTTGGCTTCTTTTAATCACTTCAGGTGAAGTGAAAACCTTGATGATTCAGTTACTACGAGGAGTCAAGCATCTTCATGACAACTGGATACTTCACAGGGACCTGAAAACTTCCAACCTGCTGCTCAGCCATTCAGGCATTTTAAAGGTAAGAACTCTATGAAATTCTCCACACTTAGGAGTGCAATATTGCAGAGCTATGCTGCATTATAGCAATGTTAGGAGCTGGTCAGAACGTTCTGCATTAGTCTTTAAAGGTGTGTAGTTCTTAAAACTTGCAGTTGTAAAACAGTGAACTTTGTAATAGGTACAGAAACTGTGTTGCCACAGCTCTTAAGATCTGTGCTAGAATGTGACTCATAAGCCTGGTATGGTGAGTGCTGAATTCCTCCTAGCACAGTTGTGAAGTCAGAGCTCTTCCTGCTGTGTGACAGTGCCATTAACCTTGTCTGCACCAACATCTGTGTGGCTGTTTTTGAAGGCTGCCCACACAGTAGCCAGAATGGCCAGTTCCTATTGGTGCTGTCTGTTGGTGTGGTCAGTGCTGATAACACTGCTGATAACTGATTTTCATTCAGGTTGGAGATTTTGGATTGGCCCGAGAATACGGGTCCCCACTGAAGCCTTACACCCCAGTGGTTGTGACACTTTGGTACAGGGCTCCAGAGCTGTTGCTTGGTGCCAAGGTATGCCTCTCTTTATTCTTCCGGGAGCTAAAGGATTGACTATTCAGACTAACTTCATCTTCCAGTTCATGAGCAGAGTACGTGTGCTTGATTCTTTAGGTTGATTTAGGAGTGGAAATTCTGAAACTTCAGTTTTATTTTTCCCAGTAACAAAGCTAAAAAGGTTTCGCCTTCCTCAGAGGATGGGTGGGTGTCAGATTGAGCTGTTCTCCTTCAGACTGCTGCTGGGGCAGTGCTCGTGGACTTCTCAGGGACTGCTGGGAACTGTCTCTGTCATGAAGCAGCGAGATTTCTTTGTCATGGTCTGAAATTTCAGGCACAAAGAACAGGATGAGGGACTGTGAACGCTGTGGCAACGTTCCCTCCTGGTTACCTCTTCTGTTACTGAAATCTGGGCAAAATCATTATGGCTTTGGAGAGCTTCAGTGCCACGAACCACGCCAAAAAACAGCCCCAAACGCTGCACTGCCACTAGAATACCTCGTTACATTATTTCTCTGGTTTTATAAAGTATATTCTTCCTTTGCAGGAATATTCAACAGCAATAGACATGTGGTCTGTTGGGTGTATCTTTGGAGAGCTGTTAACTCAGAAACCGCTGTTTCCAGGGAAGTCAGAAATTGATCAGATCAACAAAGTTTTTAAGGTAACATTTTAAAAACCTTTCTGTTCTCACTGGCTGGTTTTAGAGGCAGTTGTATTGGAGCAGTAAGAAAGAGAAGTGCTTGTTGTAGAGATTCAGCCTTAATGAAAGGCTCACTACTTTGATTTTCTGTTCTACAGCATCAGTGGTAGGTGAAGAGAATGTTTTGTGTTTCATCAGTTTTCTCTGGATATTTATCAACTCCTGTAGCTAAATCATGAATGAGCAGAAGGACTGCACTCTGGAATGAGTTTATTAAAGAGACATTTTAATCTGTAGGATCTGGGTACTCCAAGTGAAAAAATCTGGCCCGGTTACAATGAGCTGCCAGCAGTGAAGAAGATGACATTCACAGAATATCCCTATAACAATCTACGCAAGAGATTTGGAGCGCTCCTCTCTGATCAGGGCTTTGATCTGATGAACAAGTGAGTGCAAGCTCTCTGAATTCGGAAGAATTTATACCTTTGAGGCTGAAGATGTTCTCCTTTCTGCCCAGCTGTCTTTTGTCCTCTCTCCTAATTCATTGTCTTCCTGAATTCTTTTCAGTTTTTTGACGTACTACCCAGCCAGAAGAATTACTGCTGAAGATGGTCTCAAGCATGAGTATTTCCGAGAGACTCCCCTTCCCATTGACCCCTCCATGTTTCCTACGTGGCCAGCCAAAAGTGAACAACAAAGGGTGAAACGTGGCACTAGCCCCCGACCACCCGAGGGAGGCCTTGGCTACAGTCAGCTGGTAAGCATCGCTGACTCCCACTGTGCTGGAACAAAACCAGTGTTTGGAAAGGGACCTGTAAAATACAAGGCTGCTGCTCTTTGATGTGTGGGAATTGGGCTGCCAATTTTGAGGAAAAAGCTGGCCAAAAACAGGCCCTCTGAAGTAGGGCATGGTACTGTCTCAAGTGCCTTAATTATTAGCAGCTTGTTAACGATTCCGTGTCTCAGCGTGGACTGTGACACTGTGCAGCTGTTGGGCCTACTGTAATAGCAACAGAAAGAGCACAGTCTGTATCAAACTGAGCTACAGTGCTGCTACATCAAGTATTTTCTTACCATCTTCTCCTACAGCTACTTCAGGGTTCGTTCTTTGTTTTTATTTGTGTGTTGGAGAGGTGAACGTGTGTGCACAGACACCAATAAATGAACTGTGTTCATCCGCAGGGCGACGACGATCTGAAGGACACCGGTTTTCATCTGACCACCACGAATCAAGGAGCATCTGCTGCTGGGCCTGGCTTCAGCCTCAAGTTTTAAACTCAGTGTGAAGGGGGAAAAAAAAGAGAAGCGTTCACGTGAGTGGATTTCTGAGTGCCCCAGTTCTGTTCTTCACGGCAGGGAGAACTGGTGTCTTTCACAGGGGTAAAGTCAGATGGCATCCCAGATTCAAAGACTTTTGCTGGGTCTGGAGTATAACTGCTGCATTCCATTAGAGGACTGGAATTAACAGGAAGAGCCAAGGATTGTTATAAAATTGACAAAGGAAAACTTGAAGTACAATCCTTGAACCATTTTTTTTTTCTTTTTTGTTGTTCTTGCTGTTTTCTCCTTGTAAATTTGTAGAATTAAAATACATTTTTAATTGTTTAACAGCATGAAGGATGTCATTTCTTCACATGCAGAAAACGTGGATGTTGGTGGTATTAAGTCTTCTACAGTGGAAACGTGAAGATTTTTTTTTTTATCCCTCTTTCCTCCCCAGTCTGTGCTGACATTATATAGCTCTTGTCAGTCCAGCCAAAGAACCTTCATATGTTTTTGGGGTAAAGTTACTTCTATGTGTCTGAGCATATTGTTTGGTCAAGAAATCGTAATGTTTAAGCTGTTTCTCTCCTGTTGTGTACCTTGGAGAGATGAAGCTGGGTGAGGCTCAACACTCAGTGATGTTTTTGAGTGCACTGCTGGTTTGATGTGTTGTATAAATGTATTTACAATGGCACTGGAGCAAAAAAATGTACTATATTGTTTTATAAATCAAACAAATTAATAATGAAGCTTTATTTTCTAGAGAAACTTCTTTTTAAAATGTCCTTTTTCCATAGAAATAACAACTTTTCATTTTACTGGTTGTATATTGCCATATTCCAGTCTTTCCTCATCAGTGTCTTCTCAGTCTCTAATTTATAATGCTATCATCCTTTTCTGGCACAGGGAGATTTGGAGAATACTGGGGTGCTCAGGCAGTCAGAACTGGCTGTAAGTGATGGGCATTCCAGTACATTGTAAGAGCAGTGTTTTGGTGGTGCTGTTGTTCCTATTTCTCCTGGATGTGTTCTTATTTCTCCTGGATGAAGGCCTTGGATTCTGGAAGTACCAGAACTATAAATTTTCAAAGCTGTTTTGTGTGTGTCTGTGTGAAGTAGTGTTTTCTCATTGGGCCTGGTTGTCTTGTACTCATGGAGGAACAGTTGTTCTGGTTTACTAACTGAGGTACACATGGTTTTAGCAGAGTTTCTCTGTGCTGGGTAAAGGTAAAGAGCAGAAGCTTATTTATTTGTACTAAAGGATGTGAGAAGTGAAAGTGGACATAAAAGCTGAACTACTTTCCAGCAATGACATTTAACTACCTGACCAGGTGCAGCATACCCAGTTGGAAAGCATTTGCTCCAATGTGGGTTAACAAATCTGGACTTCTGTCTCTGAGAGGAGTTGTTTGCTTTAACCACCTTAATTTATGCAAAGGCAAGCAAAGAGACAATATCTTCAGGACTATTTCAGCAGGAACAGTGCAATAGAATTCAATTACTTTGAAATTATGTCATCTTAAATAAGTGATTTCAACCATGGAAAATCTGCAAAGATAAAGCTTTGAGAAAAACATGAAAGTTGTACGTGTGCAGTGTAATCACAGGGCAGTTGTAGGTTAGGTATTTATTTTATTGTTGGCTTACTGCAGTTTTTATTGTTATAAAATCAAAGTGTTCCAAGAGAAAGGCAGTTTTGTTGCTTACCTTGAGGGTTTCACCAAATCTGTGAGGTTTTCCATACCAGCAAATCTAATTTTCAGCAGATGGAAGCTGTCACACAGTGGTCCTGGACAGGAGATGGAGGGAGCTCCACTTTTTTTTTTTCTTGTCTTCTTCACAGAAATTCCTCTTTTTTTTTTTTTTTCCCAAGTTCCTTGAAGAATCTGTTGGGTTAGCCTTGAAATTGCAGCCAGAACTGATGTGCACAGTGGAGTGCTGGGCCATGCCATTTGTGTCTGTGGAATGGTGGACTGCAGAGCTGTCTCGTGGCGTGGTGTCTTAAATTGTGATTTTTTTTTTTCCCTGGTTTCTTTTTCCACTGGCCTTGAGGGCAGCAGCCAGTTTCTGAAGGTGGCATCTTACAGGACGTCCTGTGGCAAAGCAGGCCTGTAGCCATCAAACTCCAGCACAGACACTGCCAGCCAGAAGCACGGGGCAGGAGGAGAGATCAAGGGAGGTAAACAGCACAAAACTCAGTAATCATGATATTTTTTACAAGGCTGTGAAATGAAGGACTGTGGATCTGCTCGAGCATTAAGCATCCTGGCAGCTAAAGTGTTGTCATCCCCTGTGATGGCTACTGAAGGCTGTGCTCATCAGCTCATTGTTCTTGTTTCTTTCCTCCAAAGCCTGAAGACAGAGCTGCTTTAAGATGCTGAGATCCACGTGGTGTTAAATGGAGATGTGCACAGCTCGTGCTAGATGGCTGCCAGTAAAAGTACTGTCATTGCAATTGTACCAAACAAACTGTTCTTATCAGTTTCTTACTTTTCCCCTTGTGCTTTTGCTGTCCTAGTATACAGAGCTCTTCCTAGAATGCTGACCTATGCTCAATACATGAGATGCTTAAGGTAGGAAGAAATGTGTTTGAAGAGACAAGACAGCAAGTAAAAAGGGATGAATGGCTGCTTTAGTAGGCTGCTTTAATGCTGGACAAGGATCTTTCTTTCAGGTACTCATTAAATATAATGACTGTCAGGGTTTGTAACTGCACAAATGAATTCCCCACTGATAGTTCGAGTGCCCTGGGCTTTGCCTAGAAAACAAATTCCATTTCTCTTTTGGATGTGGTGCATCCACCTCACCTGATGGTGACTGGGCGTGTGATGGAAATGAGCTTACCTCTGTTGTAGGGGTCAAGAAGGCTTATTGATCAGACACCAAAAGGATGAGTTATGAGGAGCAGCAGATGGAGGGAGATGTTACGCTGGGCTGAGACTGCACAGATGATAAATACACAGCACAGGAAAGCAGGTTTGGGATGTGGAAGGGAGATACTCTGTGCACAGCTGAACTGAGTATGTATGTCAAAACGTGAAATGGAGTAAATCAGGTTTGCTGTGACCCTACATCTTCAGACAACTAAAAGAAAAAGTAATTCTTTCTTTTAACAACATTCTTGTAAACTTACATGTCATGATATAAAAAAAGATAAAGAACCACTTAGGGCGGATTACCTTCCCACAATACCTCTGATTCCATTGCAACAGAGCTGAGCCATCAGTCTGTTCATCCATTTGTTTGCTGAAGGGTTATGTTCTCATTTTTCAGCACTGATTGTTTTCACTGATCCAGGTTAACTGCAAAATCTTACACTTGATTTTTTTTAATTTCTTTTTTTAATTCTCTGTACAGCACATGCTTGATGCTTTACCTTTAAAACTAATTTGGAAGAGTTTTTTCCAGTAACAGAGTCCCAGAGTCTCTCTTGCTCAAGGTATGGAAGCAGCTGATTTAGAAGTTCATTTGCACTATTGGAGTTTAAATACAAAATGCTGAAGAAACGTTGTGAATTTGAAACAGAGAAGTTCTCATTCCTTGTTAATGTCTCAGTCTGATTCTCCAGGAATAAGTGGTCAAGATTCTTTCTTTTTTCTTTACTATACATGTGTAAGTTCCTTTATTAATTGCATTTGCAATGATGCTCATGTGATCCTCATTTAAGGATAAATAACCTGGATATGAGTATTCCAGAAGCTCCTTATCTTTATACCAGCTGTCATAAAAGAAATAATAGAAACTGAACTATAACAGATGCAGTGCAATGCAGCATGTGTTAGTGCCCTTCTCTCTGCTGCTGAGCTGTGCCTCAGTTAGGTGCACCACAGCACAGATCGACTTAGACAGCAAAATTTAACCTCTTTTGTCTCTTTCACATACATGATGGTAGTTGTAACAGGTTGTGCTGTCCTGACTACTTTAGGAGTTTGGATCTTACTGAAAACAAATGGGAATTTGGTTCCTGAGTCTAAACTAACCCATGGACTTGGATGTATTTCTCTCAAGTTCAGATACACTCAGAAATAACGTGCTCATTATTAAGAATGAACTGTGAATTAAATGGGTAAATTTGACACTAGCTTTTTGCAGAATTCAGCCCAGGGACATGGGCTAACAATTATCCTTATGCTATATATGTGTATTGGAGTTTATTGTTTTTCTTCTGCTGAGCTTACATCTGATAGTTCTGCTTCTGAAATAAATGTTTCACAGTGGAATAAACAGTATTTGCACATTCCCTTCCCACAGTTAGCCAGCCACCCCTCCTTCTGCTCAAGAGTGCCAAAAGCTGAACTGCACTCTGCTGTACTTCGTGCTGTCATACTTCCTTACTCTTTCTTCTTTGGGGTATTTATGCTGCAAAGTGTTCTAAAAGGTTAGAATAAATGACAGAGCACTTACTAAACTTTGCCTTTTTTATGGATGATCTTCTGTCCACAGCGGAAGGTGACGTTCCTGCCTTCAGAAACAGTCTTGGTTTTTGTCCTTGGTGGTGGCAGAGTAGGAGGAACTGTTGGAAATGGGAATTCTATCCACCAGAGAAAGAAAGTGTGACAGTTAGCATGTCTCATTATCAAGCTTCAGTCATCCCAAAACACTTTCACAGACTTAGGTTATAACCTGAGGAACTTTAAAGTTATTTGTTAAAAATGCCTCCCACGGAGCAGTTCTGGGATGCACATTTAACACTGCTGTATTTGCACATGAACAATCTTGTTCTGACAGTTGAATCATGTAACTGACAGTGATGGATGAAAATCAACTTGCCCACTTTGTGTATGTGGAGGAACAGAAGTTCAGTTTATGAACAGACTGTTACACTTTGTGTTTTTGTCATACAGTGCATCTTCTTCAGGACAGCAGGCATTATCTGAAGCTCAGTTCCACAGCTGTAGCAGCAGGAGGTGATTGTGCATCAGTCCCTTACCTGAATTTATAAAACTGAGACTAGGCAAGGTGATTAACATTGTCTCCTTTTCTGTGGAGCTGTGCCTGAGATTTTGTTTGGCTAGTTCTTGTCCCATCACTATATCAGGTACTGTACTGCATCTCTTATCTCTGAATCTGACACATCAGCATCTCAGCTGGGACATGAGATCAGAGACTGCCTATCCTTGGCTCAGTTAAATTAGGGACGAAAAGGATGGCTTCATGTTCTAGTCCACAAATAATTAAACAAACTCCGAGTCCATTTCCAAGCCTTTGATTTGGCTCAGATGTATAGGAGGATATCTCTGCTACACTTCTCCTTAGTACAGGGTGTGGCTGGTCACTTGCAGCCCCTGATCTCCAGTGTAGCAAAAGCTGCTTAGCTTTACCTCCTCCCAAACCCACCAGCATCCCAGAAGAGAAGTTAGGTACCGTAGCAGAAGTCGCAGGTGAATGGACAGTGCTTTTTCATCAGCTTCTCACGTTTCTCACAGAAACCCTTTCGTGCCCACAGTGGGCACATGAACAATCTGTCCTTGCATCCTGAAACAGGAGACGCAGTCCTCTGAGAAACAAACACATCTCACCCAAATCAGATTGTTCAACACAAATGGTAGTGCTGGGTGCGAAGGAATCTAAAACAGGGAGCATAATACAACATGATGCCACTACTAGAAGAACATGGAGCTAGATACTGTGCCACTTCATGCAGGAGCACCTTTTCATTTTGCATAAAAGGGAATCACATTCCTCCTGAGCACAGCTCAGTACTGAGTACCCAACGCCGTGGGAGCTCCGCAGGATTGGAGTGGCACTTCAGGCAGATGTATAAAGAGGAGCCCAGAGCACAACCCTCATTTCCTCACCATAAAGTCTGTGAATTCCCCAGACTTCATCTTGAGAGATGGTCTTTTTCCCAGTCAAAGTAGCATTGATGTGCATGAGAGCATTTGGGTTTTGGGAGTGCATGAGTCCTAAGGCGTGTCCTATTTCATGGGCTGCTACGTGTACCAGATCTGTAAGCCAAACACCTGGAAGAAAAATGGAAAAAAGCTAACTGTAGTGAAGTACATTTGCTAATCCCATCGTGAAGCCAGAAGAAGAATTTTTTTAGCACTTGGAAGGTGTGGCCTTATCAAAGGTTGCCAGTTTTAACTTTCCTGTAGCTATTTGGGTGTAAGCAGTCAAGAAATTATTTATCCGTGCTTCTAACTTCAAAGAACAGCTCTTGCCAGACTCAGAAGACTGTAAGGCTGATGACTGCAATGTGCAGCAAGCTCCCCTGGCTTCTCTGGGCAGCTTTCTGCTGCTTTGTTCCCACAGTGCTGAGCTGTAACTGGAAATGATGGCGAGTGAGATTGCTAGCTCCAGTCTGAAAAAGCCTCTGATTGACTCCTGCTCACAGGGTTGAACTGACGTTTCTCAGCAGTACCCTCAAGCCTCTTCCAGCAGAGATGGATTTTAACTGAAGGATGACTCACAAGAGGAGCTATTACTGACACCTACCCTGATATCTTGCATAACTACAGGCCACAATTCCTGTGTCAAATCCAACTGCTTATGGGAAGAAATAATCTGAAGGGGGCAGCTTGCATACGTGCTTAATTTATCAGTACATTAAATAGGAATCCTTGGTGGTTTTTTTTTTTTGTCTCCTGAAGATTTCTCCTAAACCTTGCTGACGTGACTTGGAAGAACAGAACTTTCATTCTACTTTGCTTCCAAATTTCTTTAAGCCAATAGCTGAGCTAGCTCAGCTTTGGGAAGAGAAGCAGTCATTATTAACTGGTATTAAGTCACCCTCACACTCTCCTGCCTTCTGAACCCAGAAGTGCTACTGTGGTTTCACAGAGGTGGCTGAACTGTATCAGCTGCATAACTACGTCCATGTAAAAGAATGGAGCTGCCATGAGAGAGAATCAGTGGGAGAAGTGGCACTTGGGACTAAGATATAAATCCTGCTGGCACTGTTGTGTTCTCCCAGAGACAGGTCTTACCTTTCTTCCAGCTGAACCGGGTATTTCCTAATATCCAGTATTCATGGTCATCAAAATGGATTTCCCCGTTGGGTGGGAAGAAGGCATGGGCAAGTTCCCCTGTTGTTCCATCAAAGCAGTGGTGAATGAGAGACTCCAGACAGTCTGTGTGATTGATCGAGTAGAAGCCTGCAAAAAGGGAACAGATTTAGTACATCTAGCAGGGTAGGACAGACATCTGTAAACTTGTGGTTTACTAACTAATCTCTTGCTGTATCCCACACTTTCCAACTTATATACACAACAGGAAAAATCAGTGCAAAGCAATTGCAAGGAAGAAGGGCTGTGATGCAAACTGGAATCAGCTCTGCAAAGACCTTGGATCTACAGCTGTCTCTGATGCACATAAACCAATCTACTTTTCAGAGAGGAACACAGAGCACTTTTTGCAACATCACAAAGAAACTTTGAGGTGTTTTTTTTTTGAGTGAAGTTGGACACTGAGATGATAACCCCAGAATGTAATCACTCAACTTGAAACACAAATAAACGGAGAGCCACAGAGTTGCAGCTGCTTGCTGTCCTTTTGCTAGCATCACAATAGCTTCACAGCACACACTGCGGCCACTGGAATGGGGCCACCTGGAGCTCACAAGTGGCTGCAGGACAGGCCCCTGACAGCACATCATGTGCTTGAAAGCAGTGTCATGCAACAGCAGGCTGAAGAGCAAATTGCGAAACAATGGAAAATCTGCTCGTTATTTCAATATCGTGGCCATCTGCACAAGAAATAATTATTGCACACAAGCCATAAATCCCAGGAAGAATTTACATCTGGGTTTGAGACTGAGCAGATAAGACCTCAGCACTAACATATTTCTAGGCTTGAGAAAGACAGGAGGTAACTACTGTGTAGTGATGGGGGAGGGCAGAAGGAAGAGGAGGAGAAGAGACACAATTCCAGCCATGGGATGGGAGGGAGCCAGCAGGCACACAGCAGTCCTGCAGCCTCACCTATTTTCAGGTCACTGTGTACATGGCGTGGCACCTCTCTGAAGCTGAATGGTGAAACCTCACTCCACATTCGGAAGGCAGCCGCCAGTCCCTTGCGCGTGTCCCTGGCGGTTATGAGGTTTCTCGGGAAGGACAGGATCCTGAAGGAACACAGAATAGCATCAGGAAAATGCTGTTCCTGCCCCAGACATCATTTGAATGCTCTCTAGGCTGCAGCAGACAATCGAGTCCTTCCACTCTCTTAATGGGTTCAAAACAGGAGTAGCTTGGACTAGATGTTAAGGATATTTAACAAAGCCCCCACCGGGACTAACTTACTCATGGAAATTCTCTATGACCACATATCTTCTGAACTTAAGCTTTTGTTCTCCTTCTAGCACATCATTTTAGACAAGGCTCTTTTGGAAAACCATTTCAACCCTAACATCTACTAGTTCCACTGCAGTGTTGCTACAAATTGAAGCAGCTGCATTTCAGCAGCACCAACAGACTGCAACAGCAGCTTTTCTCAACGATGATTTAAGTTCATACAGAGCTCTAAAAACAGCAGCATGGCAGAACTAGGAGTCAGTTCACTAACTGCTGAGGGCAGTTCCAGCTCTGGGAAACACATCTGTCTGAAGCCTGAATCTGTCCCAGACAGTCTCAGCCTGCAGTAGCTTCTAATGCAGTAAGGATGCTTCACACAGCCCACAGCCAAGGTGGAGCATTTGTAGAAACACTTCCTACTTTAGAGTGGTTTCAGGAGCTATGCAGTCACTGACAAAAGGATTAGCAATGTTATGGTTGATAGCCATGCCCACAGCAAAAAAAAAATCCTCAATGCAAGTCCATACTTGTAGGTCAGGTTGAAGTGGTCCCATTTCAGGTGTCCAGGTGTGATCGTGTATCGCTTTCTCCGTGCTGGAGGCCGAGGAGGGAAGGCTGGGCTGTGCAAAGCAGAGGCACTCACTTTACAGAGACCTGGTGATGTGGTGTCTTCCTTAAAAGAAAAAAAAAAGGAGGTTGAAAAAGGTGGGAGAGACTGCAGGATTAAACAGCGTAGAAGTCAAACTACCAGGTATGGGGCATTGGGAGGCTGGGGAGCACAACCTGTACTCCCTCAAAGGTGTCCAGGAGATGAGACTTGGCAAAGCAGGCCTGCTCTGAGCACACTGAACGAAACCAAGACAGAGCAAAAGAGGGGTGGTACTGTGAGGAGTTCCTGGGGCACTCCTGAGTGCTGGATCACAGAGAGCAGACCGTGGTTCCCTGGAGCTGTTGCATAACTCCAGAATGGGGCACTGCTGCCACTCCTCTCCTCTCGGAGCACAGCACAGGCAGAGCACAAATGAGGCCTCGCAGCTTCTGGCCACAGTTCTTCTGCAGCTCTTCCTGAAAAGCTCTCATTTCCTTTTCACTTCGCTATTGCTCTCCAGCCTAACCACAGAAGAAATGAAATACTGAATAAATGCATCAAACAGGCAACTCTTTGTGCTGAGAGCACTTCATAGAGCTGGACTGTGAATCTGAAATGCCTTCAAAGTAAACTGGAGCCCTGGAAACCCTGGAGTGTGCTTAAAGCCATCACATTTGGTGACACGCCTGACTCAAACTATATGAGTCTTTTAGTCCTGAGTAGCAGAGGAAAAAGAACAGGACCCAATAAGGATCTCTGGAAGTTTAACTGCTCTGCTTCCCCTTTTCAGCAAGAAGACACTGGCCATCTCTGGCTCATCTTTGCTCCAGAGGCACCAAGGCAAGCACGAAGCAGGATGTACAGTGGCAATGGTACAAAAGCAACACCAGTCTGAGTTTGCTCAGCCTCACAGCACATTCTACAGAAGGCAAGTTGTCTTCATTTCACACATGGAACAGCTGAAGCTTTGAGAGGCAAAACAGCACATCCCTGGCCTATGGCAAACCAATGGCAAGGCCAAGGAGCAACAGCTGCCAGGTGCTGCTGAAAATGCTCCATGACTGCAGTCCTGACTGGTGAAAGGCTGAGGGACTGAATCTCAACAGGAGACTTCAACAGGAAACCAGTCTTCTCTGCTCATGTCTGAGCTGCACAATTGCAGCAGCACCAACACACACAGAGGCAGGTAAGGTCAGCATCCCTCTTCTGCATTATTCACCATGTGTAATCAGGCCTCCATTAATTGCACTGACTTGTAAGAAATGTCATTCTCTCTCTGGTCATGCAGTTCCCCTCCAAAACTATACAGTAACATAACTGTGACTCAGAACCAACTTAATAATAGCCCTGAATATGTGACACAGGTGAGGGATCTATTTGCCATAAACACAAGCAGCAGGAAGGGATGAAAGCACTTAAAATAATATTTTCTCTTTTTATAACTCAAAGCTAAAAGTGAACATTAAGATCAACTTCTGAGTGTCCCAGTTCCATCTGAATTCCAGTCTGTCCCACTATATGGTATTAATGAATAAACCTTGAAGGACAGTTGCTGTCACCTAACA
Organism: Cyrtonyx montezumae; assembly: GCF_038088225.1. Lineage (NCBI taxonomy): Eukaryota > Metazoa > Chordata > Aves > Galliformes > Odontophoridae > Cyrtonyx > Cyrtonyx montezumae. Next base: position 1,925,983 of record NW_027071948.1, read on the forward strand.
TAACTCTCAGTTTAGATCTTACAACCATAAGCCCAGCCTATGGAGTTCCTAGGAATCTCAGCTGCCACAGAAAGCAGAACCTATGGATGCCACATCACAGCAGGCTGGGAAAGCAGAGGTACTCAGGACAGCTATAGCTCTGATAGAGCTTTTGTGCACACATCCAATTTTACTTAGATGCATCAGTACCTCTTAGAATCCCTTGCATAAAGGGGCACAAATAAACAAACACATCTGCTTGCCTTGACAGTTACTTGCATATTGGTTAGACTGCTTCCTGAATTTATCATTCTTCTAAAAAGAACACACACACCTGATATGCCCACTCCCCTCCCAAGCTCCTGAGGATCAGATCCTTCCCCTACCTGACTTTTCTGAACTGCAGCTCCAGCTGGATCTCCTGCAATAGCCAGCAAAGCCACCACGGGGAATATGCATAGGAATCCCACAGCGGTTCTGTAGCCATTGCTCTTTTTACTGTCCTCTGAGAGGAAGCTCTTCTTTCTGTCAGCAGAAAGTTGTTCTATTGGATCCATGTCGTTCTTTACCACTTTTTAGAGGAGATGAGACAGACACTCAGACATTCCCTTCGCAGAATGCATTGGTAATCCTTTTGCTCACAGATGCATGTGGAGCATTTCTGAGGAGTCCTGCAATTACTGCCAAAGCTGTGCAGAACCACTAGTTTCAAAAAGCTCTCTCTCTCTCTCTCAAAAAAAAAAAAAAGAGAAAAAAAAAAAGAAAGCAGACTTTACATTAAGCTGCTTTCCAATGTGCCAAAGATTCTCTCGGCCTCTGCCAAGTCGTATCAGATTACTGCAGCTGAAAGTTGGGCTGGCAGAGGAAAAGCAGCAAAGTGAAACAAGCTGGGATGGCCATGAACTCTCCTCTTTAACTGACTGTATAATCAACACAAGACAAATCTGCAGTTGTCAGCTTTATGTAATGAAAAAATTGGGGGAGGGGGCAGAAAAAGGAATCCAGAAGCCAGCATCACGCCCCTGGAATGCCTGATCAGGGATGCTTCATGGTAGAGGAGCTGTCATTTGTCAGAGGCTGTCCTCAGGAGCAGAATGAAAAATGAGATGCTGTGCAAGAGCAGGCATGCTTTCTTCAGTCAGGAAATTTTAGTCAGGGAGTTTACAAACTCAGATAAAAGTGAACATCAACTCCCTCATCCACAGAACTTGGCTATTGACTCCTGCCAATTCCCTGTGCACTTGGGAGCCTCCTAACGAGGGGTTGTGATGCTGAGACAGACAAATGCTTCAGAATGACTCTGATTTGGGGGACCTCAGCTTGAGTGCCCCGGGCAGACACTTGGAGAAGCACGCAGTGAGTGCCTCTGCCCTCCATAAGGTCAGTCAGTGCTGTGTGAAAATCATCTCAGCTCACCTTACGCTCTGTTACACGTGCCCTCTCCTCCTACCAGAGTGTCTGAGCATTTTGCCTCACACCTGCCTTGAAGAGGGGCAGATGATTATTATACTGCTATTATTATATACTGCTATAATCTGCATCTTATAGGTTAAGACCATAGCTCTGTGTAGTCAGGGATGGGATCTTGCAGAGCTGGAACCTGAACCCAGGTCTCCCAAGCACCCCATTGGTGCCTTACTGCTTCTGAAGGTGACTGGCACACCTGAACCCAGACTGAGAACTCACACGTACCCTGAGGGACCTAAGAATTTCCTCTGTCTCACTGTAAAGAAAGCAGAATGCTTTTTATAAGGCAGATGCCTCAGTTCAGATCTCCCCCAAAAGTTAGGATCTACAACTTCCATAGAAGTACATTTGGAGAAACCCATTTCCAAAGCCTCTCTGAGATGTTTCCTAGGAACCACTGTTGCCCCATGCAAAGGGCAGAGGGCAGTCCAAACCCTGAAGTTTCACCTCTGGATCTTTCAATAGCTGAAAATATTCTCCGTGAAGTGCCAGGCATCCTGACTCCTGAAAAGGACTGCTTTTATTTAAGAGAGGAAAAGTGCTCTTGTGACTTCAGAGTTCTGAATTTTGCTAGTCCCAAGTCCTCAAGTGTGGATATTTGGTTTGGACTACAGGCAAGAACTGTCAGCCTGACTATATTTGGTCAGAAAAAGTATTCCTGGCTTTATTTTCTGCACAGTGTCTAAATGCAGTGGAACACATTACAGTCTGAGGAAATCCATATGGTGTAATGGGAAAACAAGGGACAGAACTGGTTTTGGTTTATTTTCATGCTGTCAGAAGCAGTGACAAGAACCCAGATATCATTTTTAGAGAGCTGGGATTTTCTACACAGTCAAGGATGACTATCTTGAGATCTGTGCATGCAATAAATGTCACATGACATGGCTGTTTCTGAACGGCTGTCAGAAGGGAACAAATGCTGCACAAAACCCACAGTAGTCAGCTAGAGACCCTGGGGAACAGAAAGGAGCAGATAATTTGCACAACACACCACACTCCCCTTGTTAAGGCACTGCAGTCAGTTAACTGCAGTCTCAGTTTACACTTTTCAATCTTAATTGCTGTGATTAGTGCACTGAAATAAACTGCTCCCATCAGCTTCCCCTGTCCTAAACAGAGAGGTCCTACACAGGGGTGGGGAAGACAGAAAGGACCTGACCACGTCTGGTGACTTGGACCGAGAGCTCCAGTGTTTCATCTCCAGGGCACAGGTCCAAACCCAGGCCACAGGCAGGGGAGGGGGAATGCACACAGCTGAATGTGATTTACCACATATTGGCTCCTTGGTGGCCCATGTGAAAAGAATTAGCAAATCCTCATATAGCTTTTATTTTAAAAAGAACTTAAATATTTATCCCTTCATCTCACAACTTGGAAAAAGAAATTCCTGCATGGTTCCTGGGGGCATGGCAGTTAGAAGTTGTACTTTTTCAGTAGGTCACACACTAGGAAGGAAGGGCTGTGCCTGCTGTAGCAGGAAGCAACACTCCCCAGGGAGGAGGAGAATGAGAATGCTCTTTGAGTCCCCAGGTATTCACCTTCTTCCTATCGTGCAGCAATCAGCTGATATTCCTAGAAAAATCCATGGTCTGCTGAATAGCAAAGAGCTGAAAACAAGGGCTTGCTCCAGCTGGCAAGGGAAATGGAATACTTTGCTCAAGTGTCAATCTGAAGCTGCAGTTTGCAGAAGTGCCTGTGCTGGCCTGACCTCGTGTTACCAGAGACATGGTCTTGACCCCAGTTAGGAGCTCAGCATCCTAGGCCTGGCCAGGTAGTGGTTAGAATTTCAAGAAGGAAATGAAGGAGACTTTTTTCTTGATGTACAGATAACAGAGTGTGTCCCCAAAGGAATAACTTCCCTGGGTTGTAGGGGCGTTTCTCTTGTTGCCCTTTGGTAGGCTACGTTCATCAGTTGTAACCCATTTGTGGGTGGACCCATCTTCCTCAAATCATGGGAAAAGAACAGACTAGTGGGAAGAAAATCAAAGGAGTGATGGGTTATTTTCATGACTCTGCCTTCAGACAAGCCCTCTCCCTCCCTCTACTCCCACAGTCTCATGCTGTCTGTAAATTGTGGAGTTTTGGCCACGCTTCCAAAGGATGTGCTTTAGAAACTCTGAAAGAAATACTTCTCACTGCAACAGGGGAGGGAATGGACAAAAAAGCTCCAGGCATACTATGAAATCCTGGACTCGGGGTGAAAATGCTGCTCACAGACTGAAAACCATGTTGGAAAAGTACATTATAAACAAACAGCCTTGAGAAAACCAATCAGCAACCCAGAACTGAGCTTGGCTTTGACACTAGCAGGAGGGAAGTGTGTGAACCAGAAAAAACTAGCAAGTTATTTCACAGATAAAGGAAGAGTTTGCTAAGGGAGGGCTAATTAACACTGAAGACCTAAGAGATAACCTTGCTCTACTGCAAGGAATTTCCCTTATCTGAGAATCCAGTCTTCCAGGCTGTGATGCAGTGCTTCACACACTGCTGCAGATGTTAATGATGTTTCCAGAAAAGGAACCCTTTGACATGCTGTGTTTTCCATTCTGTGAAGCTCCCTGGGAGGGGCTTGCAATTCCTCACCCTTGGTGTAACAACGCAGCACTCAGTGCAGAGCACCTCCATGGCATTTGAATGCCCACCCAGATAGAGAAAGGAGCCTCCTCTGCAGGGATGGCAAACCTCATTGCACTGCTTGGCAGGGCAGTTCATTTCAGGGATGGCAAGGGTTCATCTATCTTTCTTGAATTGCAAAAAAGAAGGTGATTTTAAAATACTTTCTGAAATGGGAAGAGCCCCCCTAGCACTGGCTGCACTATGAGCTTGCTCCAGTTTCAGCTGTCACCTGGTTGTGCTGAATAAATCTTTTGTCTGCTCAGATGGAAGCTATCCCCAGTGGCTGTTTGTATTAACTGAGAACATATTAACTGAGAACCAGTGCAAAAGGAAATGCTGCAAACACAGTTCTACATGGTTATATGTGACTCTAAACGGGGCAGAACCTCCAGATTTCAGAAAGCAGAAGAATGGGCAGAGGGCTTTACCCTCCCTGCGAGCTCGTGTCCTGACTTTGCCCAGAATAATGGCAGGTTTACAAAATCAATTTTCCATGAAAATCCAACTGCATGAAAAGCCTGCTCATGAGACCAGCTGCCAACTCAAATACCAGTCTCCCAGCTGGATTAGCACACTACCTGCCAGGAAAAAATTAAGTGACAGCATGCATAAAAAAGTAAGAAAATAAAAGTGGTCAGATTTGTTATGAAGCGTTTCCTGAGGCTTCACTAAAATGGAATAAATAGGGAGAGTGGCACCTCGACTCCTTTGTGCTCTACAGGAAGCAAATAAATTCTTCAATAACAGGAGACTGAGAAAGACAGTCCTCATTTTGAGAATAGAAACCAGAAATAAGCATCCAGAGAATTGATTCATTACACCTCACTCTGAAACAGCCACAAATGCCGGATTAGAGCACATGGTTTTCCCCTACTGCCCAAAGAGAGAGAACATTTTGTAAACTTGGTAATTTTCACAGCCAGAGCTCTCAGAACTGATCAGCAAATGCTGCAATGGATTCAAGTAATCCTAGGAATACTGTTACCAGTTTCAGCCTTGTGAGAAGCCTGCGCTCACACCCACCCTAAATACTGCAGAAAAATTGCAACCAGAAGAGCCCTTTTAATGGAAAGAAAAAACATCTCCTGTTTTTGTAGGTCAGCTGAGAAATGTGAGCTGACATTTCAGTTAGGAGGATTACATAAAGCCCATTAGTTTTAGCATTAACCTATCTCAGCTGCTGCCCCGTACTAAAGTTTTATACTGCGTGATCTTTCCCTTTGGAAACCAGCACTGGCACAAGGTACAGAGCTGCACTCTGGGAGGTGCAGAAGACCCACGGAACACACAGAGCTCCCATCTAACTTCCCAAAGACCTTTCAGTCTTATCTGTGAGAGACCAAGACAGAAACATCGAAGTTATTCAGTATCCATGCTGAACAGCTAACAGCTGTATTTGTCTCGTGCTGTTTAAAGGACCATTTACCTACTGCCATCACCACACCTCTCTTCAACCCACTGCTGTCCCATGAGCAGTAAGAACATCAACTGGCAGCAAAAGGAAGCAACACCTTCTCCCATCTTGCCCCTTTCCCTCTTCTTTCACAATCTCAGTCTGGATTCTTGGCTCCTTTCTTGCCTACTACAGATCTCTCTTCTCATGCTTCAGGTTTAAGCCTGTAGCAAAGCATAGGAACTATTCTACAGACCAGGATAGATTACACAAGTCAGCAATACATCAAATAACTGCTTGACCCAGCTTGGCATTCAGCTGGCCACACCTCACTTTGATCCTGGCACTACTCACAGCCAGGCTTACAAGGACACTCGAAAGCAGCAGGACCCTCTCCTCCCCTCCTGAACCTCAGCCTCCCACAGAGCTGAACCTGCCGTGGGGGCACAGCCTGCCAAAACACATACCTGGCACGTGCAGGCACCTGTTTGCCTTCTGCTTCTCTCTCTGTGTGTCCACTGCCTATCTCCTTTCTCCTCAGCTGTGATGCAGCAGTTCTCCTCTTCTCACTAGGAAAATGAAAGGGTCAAAGTGTTGCTTAACAGCTCAGCTCCTGCTCCTCAGGCACCAAAAGCAATCACAGCAGAAACAGAAAGATGAAAGAATATAATCCTAACCTCAAAGATATATTTACAAACAATTTCTGTATTCATTCAGCAGGCACAGTGTACTCTAACCTAGTAACACAAACTTTACAGTAGGGGGAAAAAGCCCAAAACCTCAACTTACTGCACCAGCTGTGCAACTGAGATGTAGGAACCTGCAGTCTTCCCACAGAGCTGTGCCATGGGAGGCTCGGACTGCACACTAAGGAAAGCTTTGTTATCCTGAGGAGGGTCAGACAGTGGTGCAGGATTCCTGGTGAGCTGCTGCTCCACATCCACAGTGTTGGAGAGGCATTCTGACAATGCCCTCAGTAACATGCTCCAACAAGGCAGCCCAGCACTCAGACTCAATCACTGAAGATCTCCTCCAACTGAACCATTTTAAGATTCTTTTCCTTTAAGGGGAATAAAGGCTCAGAACCCTTTTCACCACTCTTCCAAAGAAATACCACAAAAACCCCAAGGAAACGCTCCCTGCTGCTTTTTCATGCATAAACTGACGTATTTAAGTGTCAGAGATGAGAATAACACAGCAAACACTGAACAGTGCTCACCTCTGCACCCTCCTCCTGAATACCAGAACATGCATGTACATTTTTAACACAAATGATACAGCATCAATGGGTTCCACCTTTGGTAAATCACATTTGGACGTGGAGAAGAGGTTTATAAAAGAACTGTATTTCAGAAAATACTTGGCATGTGGTGTGCAGTACACATTCTGGAAAAATCTTCATTCGTAGCAAACAGTGGTAAAGCTCTTACGTTACAGTGACAGTTCAGTCTCATACTTTTGGAGAACAGCCTTTGCATGCTCCTCTTTGCTTGATGCCCTGTCACAACAGGGCAAACACTTCGGGTTTTGTTTAATCCCAAGGAGGTTACTCCAACATAAACTTCTAGGAAATAAATCAGTGAGCACCCGTAACTCTGATTTTTACCAAAGCTGATTCTGAAACTCAGCTTCAGCTGATTTGGATGCTTAAATCCCAACTTGGGGTTAAATCTGATCCCTTTGTGTAGCTCTGTCAAAAACACCCCGAAATATGGCATCATGAAATGAGCATTTAAAGAAAGATCATGTATAATCAGAGACAGTGACACAAAGCTTTCTCACATAACTAAGGGAGGATGATGAAGTAACAGACATAGCTGTAGCTACCACGTATTGCACAAAGATTCCATTAAAATATTTGCCATCTCTTTGCAAATGAAAAAAGATAGCAGAGGAACACAGTATTTTTTGCTGTTTTTTTTTTCTTGACTTAAATAGTGCTTGCAAGGTATAACAAACAGTATCACTTGTGTATAATTGTGTCATTAAAGATATATACCACACACGCAAACACATATGTATACATACACACGCATGGCACACTAGCCCTACAGGATGCCACTTTTGCCAGCAGTTACTTTATAGGACAGATTCACTAGATAATATTTCTTCAGTCAGACAGTTGGAAAACACAGTACAGCCAGATCCATATTTCAGCTACTGTTTGTACATTCATTTTAATGCTCAGGAAAATATAATTTTATTTTATTAAGTTCTGCTGTAAAACAAAGAAACAAAAAATGAACTCCTTCTCATTTCTTAATTATTACTCTATTTTCTTTACACTCTGATTGGAGCATTTAACACCTGCCTTTGGCATTATGGTTAGAAAGCTCAGGAGTCTCTGAACACACCGTTGTGCAAAAAATAAAATATGGAAGAGTGTCACTTAGAGAAGTTTCTGTTTTAACAACATATTTTCTCCAATCAGTGTTCACTACTTTATCTCTAAGGCACACACACACTGTGTTCTCTAGGATCTCATCACACCCAGATTTGTCTGTCAGTCCAAATCCTGTACAGCCTTTAAGTACTAGTTCAGAGAGCATGCTGTCTTAGGACATTACCTCCCTACCACTGACAGGCAACAAGGAGGACTGATGGCCACGACCGATCTCCTCGTGTAAAGTGCAAGCATACACTTTGCCTCCGCCTGCCAAGGTACAAAGGTATATCCTTCTACAGCATCTCCTTCCAGAGCAATGCAAGGCTGCAAATCTGACACTGCAGGGCACTAGACACGATGCAGTCACTGGAGCAGGATGCCCTTGCAAACATCTGCATGTGGAAGCCTATCTGCCTCTGGTCTGGAAGTCTCTTCTGCCTTCAGCAGAACACTTCAGCGTTCTTCCCTTCGTGTCCTTCCAGTGGACCAGCAGCACAAGGTGAGGTGGCTGCCTGCCCTGCAGCACCACTCCTCACCCTTATGTCACTGAGCACAGGACACCCCCTCCCCTCCACTTTCACCCAAGTCACATTTGATTCTCCCCCCTTTCGCAGTGGCTTTGCAGGTAGCCAGACTGAGCGGTGCTTCTCATCTAAAATGCAAACAAAAAGGATGTAAAGGAGGTGGGAACGGGGAGGGAAGCAAGCGTATCCTTAGACAAAGATCTGAATCCTCTCCCGGATAGCCTGCCTGCAGATGGGGCAGACAGTAAGGGCTGTGCTGCAGTCTGGGCAAGAGCCATGTCCACACTGGAAGACCAGTTTGATTTGGTCATCGATGCAGATGGGGCAGGTGATGCGCTCTTCCATCTGCCGGTAGCGGTTCTGCAGCTCCTCCATCAGCTTCCTCTGATCTGTGGATTCAGAGCTTGGGCTGCACTCCACCTCGGTGCTGTCTGCAGGGGTGGGAGAGCAGGAAGAGAGTTAGTTGCTGTTGTGCTCTGTCTCATGCAGCATCTCCTTAACCAGGCTGCCTCTCAAAGAGCAGCAATTTGTTCAGACTAAACCCTCTTCAGTGAGCCAACATGGAGCCTGAGATGATGCTTTTTATGAACTGGGCAGTGGTGCTTTCCTCTGTTCTGTTGCTCAACTGACTTTTTTTTCCTCTTTCAGTCCACATGTTTCTTTTTTAAAATAGAGAAAATAAAAGGAAACAAAGTTGTTTGATACCTCCTGCCTCGTTGCTCTGCAATACCTTTAAGTGAAAGGTTTCAAAGCTGGCTGCGATGTTCTGTCATACAGCCTGGGAATCCTCGCAGTGCTATCAGCACTATGTTCTTTCAACCTCCTTGATTACACTTGGGATTTAATTTTAAGTCTCTCAGGACACATGGGGTATAAAACAAGAAGAAATCATTCAACACCACGTAGACTGACATGCATACAAGCAGCTACACAAAATTCAGTCCTACAGTCAAGGCTACATGCAGAATTTGGTAGACTTTATAAAGATACTTGGCTCTAAATCAGATGAAAGGACCTCAGATACTCAACAACCACCAGCTTTTGTAAATAGATTCTTTCCAGTTTCAGCTTAATACATCACTGTTTGATCTTCTGCTCCTTATGCTTGGATTAGGTGGCTTTGCATCTCAATTTAGTTGCCCCTTTCCTCAACATTCTGGAATATGTTGCAATTCAGTAGTGCAAGAAGTGACTTCAAATCCTTAGAAGGAAAGCAAGTTTTGGAAGCAGCTGTTTGCTAAAGGCACTCTGACAACATCATCCATAGGGAAGTCCTGCAGGTATACTCAGAGACCTGGATGCTCCTTCTGCAGCAGAAATCTGCATGTAAATATCTCCCTCTGGAATTCTTGTTGCCATTTTGATGCCACTTAGCAGTCTGGAGCACAGACAAAACCTGCCTGCTGTCATGTAAATTTGTTTTCTGTTGTTCTGTTTTTTTCCTGCATTATTTTGTTCCAAAGAGAATTTCTGTCCTTGCCAGCTGTGTGTATCAGATGCCATGTGACAGACTGCTGCTCCCCTGTGCTTTTGTCCAGGCATCAAGGCAGAAAACCTGACTCCAAGATGCATATAACATTAAGACATGAGCAGCAGGACACACTACACAAGTGCCCTGAGAGTCATCTCAGCTACAGAAGATATCATCTGTCATCTCCTCTATGAAAAAAAGCTTCAGTGGACAACCTGGATTAGTTCCAAGGCAAACAAAGCTGCTGCCATCTTGCTGACTGGTAAAGAAGCTGACAATAGCTTTTAGTACACCGACAGATAAAAGCAAACATCCTGTCCTGTCTATGAAGCTTGAGTTTGGCTCATGCCAGTTGAATCTAACTTTTCATCTCTGAAAGTGATCAGTGCTGTGGGTACCATATCCCTTTTTCTCCCCCACTCCTCCTGCAAAATAATAAGTCAACCCTATTTCTTCTTTTTTTTTTATTTTTTCCACTGAGAATCACTGATTGCTGCCAGAAGGAACAAATGTTGTGAAGCACCATTCTCAATTCATAGCACTGAACAGTAGGTACAGCAAACATACCTTGCTTGAGTTTTTTGGTTATTGTCACTTGACATTTGATGCACTTCTTCATTCTCCTGGAGCATTCTATCAAAATGATAGAAGGAGTGATTACAATTGAGCCCACTGGTGCAAGAACAATAAGAAGAAAATAGACTTGAGAACATCAGCTTTTAAATGGCCTGAGAACTCCCTGGATGATTAAGAGATGGAAATGAGGACACTGTCTTCTTTTCTGAGCTACATTCTCATCTCATGCTTTAATCTTTCCTATGCAGTAGCAAACAACACAACTTCTCAATGCTCTGTGTTGGCAGAATTGCTGCACATTGGAAGCAAAACAGCTCTTAGTTCTGTGAAAAAGGAAGCAGTCCTCATACACAGTCCTTACTAAGCTCCTTGTGTTCAGACTTGAAGGCACCTTAATGAGATAAAAAGCCTGCTGATATTTTCAAGCAAGCTACCATTAAAACATCTGAAGTGCAAATCAGTAACAACAGTCAGAGAAGGGGAAATCCTTCTCTGGAGGTTTTGATGTAGAAAGTGCTCTCAGCTACAACTGAAACATCCATCCTGCCTCTTGAATTACCCACAGCATCTGTAAGCTTGTGCCTGGGCTGACTATCAGCAGGTGCTCAGATCACTCTGTGCCTATCACAGATAGCTTTGGACACTCTGTGATGACAGTGTTGAAATCATGCTGTTTCAGGTCATGTTTCAGCTCTGCATCTCAACAGACCTTGTCTTATGAGTCCAGACAGGGAGGCCACATGGTGGAACAGGAAAGGAAAGCCAGAACGGACTTACCTTCACACACAATGCTGTGCTGGCATGGGAAGAAGTGGATGAGCAAGGCCAGCTCTGAGCAGACCAGGCACTCTGTGGGGACTGCCACACTTGAGACACTAAGGTTGGTCATTGTGTTGGGAGTGGTATGCACACGGCGAAGGCTGCAGGTGATGGCTGAGCAGTCTGAAGAAACCTGCTGTTCCCTGCAACCAAGAACACGTAACCAAATTTGAGCCACATACTCCAGGTCCTTCTTCAGTGACCTGGTAAAACTGCACTGATCCCTGGCAAACATTCCATACGTGGCAAAGATGCTCAGGTAGCACAAACTTGTCAATCTTCATTGCACTAGTGAGAACAGCTCAGACTCCTGTTGTGATAATGACTGATCTTTCCAAAAAGAAATGAAGAAAGTGGCATGACTAACATTTACAGTGCCAGCAACTACATCAATTTTTAGAGTTGCTTCATCCTTCTCAGAATAGAAGCTTCATGCAGCAATACCACAGTAATGCATCTTGCAAAGAAAGACACTGTAGCTATCCCAGAGGACATGGTTTACCTGAATTTCTGTGAGAAGTCTTTGATGATTTGGACAATCCTTCCGTCTGTAATAAGGTCTAAAGGAGACTTTCCCCGATGGTTTGCATAATTAATATCTGCTCCTTCTTGTGCTAAGTAACATGCAATTGCAGTTCCAACATTCAGCTCTATGTTTCCAAGAAAGCCAGAAGCCTGCAGCTAAAATACATTGAGAAACACTCTGTTAACAGAAAAAGTCTGTTACGTAGCTGTATTAAATTTAAAATGAAATGTTAATCTGACACAAACTGACAGTTGGTGAATGCAATTCTGCAATTCATGTGCTTCAGCACATAAACAGCAGATTCAAACCCTGTGATCCAGGAACAAGTGGGTATAAAACCGGTCTTAACTGGAACTAATCATTACTAACCAAACTAATGGGTATTCACTCCTTCAGTCAGTGGAAAAGAATTACTAAGTGTATACTGAAAACACCACAGTAAATACAACTGATGGGCAGTTGGCACAAAGAACCTGAAGTGGTAGCTATTTAAAAAGCCAACCTTATGTGCACATGATCCAAACTCATCTGAAGTCAACAATTTTCTGCTGATGTGAAAGACATGGGCATGTCTTTCAACCACGGCCTAATATTTCTTATATTTTCATGGATATGGTGCAACATAGATCCAGCTCAGGCTTTATAATAACACAACTTTCATCATACATAGTATATCTCATCCTTCACATCCTGCTTAACATCTGCAGATAACTGGGGTGCTTGTGGTTAGCTAGCCTCTTATTTTCCATGCCATCAGACAGAAATGAATTTCTGTGGTTCTGGGGCACGAATTAAACCCAAAGACTCTTGGCTCTGTGAGCAGATTCATGACCTTTCCCATGTCAAAGAAAGAAGCATGCAATACTAACAAAAACATGGGATGTAGCAGGACAAATTAGTGCATGACTACACGAAGTTCCACGCTTCAAATATGAGCATACTCACAACAGCAATCACAGAATCACAGGGGTTGGAAGAGACCTCAAGAGATCATCGAGTCCAACCCCCCAGCCAAAGCAGGTTCCCCACGCCATGTCACACAGGAAGGTGACCAGGTGGGTCTTGAATATCTCCAGAAAAGGAGACACCAAAACCCCCAGGGCAGTGTGACACACGCATGTGTCACCTATTCCCAGCTCACCTTGGAAAAGAGGGATGTCCCCATCTCCCCCTCACGCTTCTCCATCAGGACTGACATTAGCTGCTGTCTTTCCAAGGCAATGTGCATGGCTGTGTCCCCATCCTCATCTTCAGCATTTACATCACTACCTTCACTGACCAGCAGTTGCACCAGCCCTACGTGCCCCTGGATAATAGCGAGGTGCAGAGGTGTTTGGTTCCGGTTGTTCTTGACGTTGACATCACAGCGACCCTTGAAAAGAAGTATTGCATCAAACAAGAGGAATTGTGGCTGCTGCTGAGTTTGACTGAAGAGGAGTGCTGCAATTGTGATGCCTGTTGATGCTCCAGCTCTGAAGTCCATTGTCAGGACAGAAATTTAACTCCAAGAGAATACTAAATGATTCGGCCCTCTGTATCTCAGCCATACAACCAACACACCTCTACACCACACACAGGTTTAACTCAACAGTGCTTAGGAGAAAGTATGGGACTTCAGGGGTGGAAGAGCTGGAAATTGGAAGTTTTGTTTTGCTTCTTACCTCTTTGATGAGAATTTCTGCCACTTCTTTGTGATTATTGAGAGCTGCAAGGTGCAGGGCAGTGAAGCCATCTTCTTTCTTGGAGTCAACCAACTGTCGAGCTCTTGCTAGAATCTTCTTTATAGCTCTACAGTATTGGAAGTAAACCAGAGATGGAAGGGTTACTTCATCAAGAAGGAAAACAATGCAGAAGAAACAGGCCTGCCTCATCTGATCAGCAGTTGTGAATGTTCTTCAAATTTAAACAAGCAGCACTATGCCTGTTAAAATTGAGCTGGCAGATGTGATGCAGAACGCTCCCACCATGTTGCAGACAATCACAAGAATAAAACAGTACATACCTACACTGATGATTTTTGTCAGTACAATCACTGCAGAGAACCACACTCCTTTCCAGTTGCTAGTGTCACTACACTTACACATATTTTCAGGGCAAATTCTGCCTTTATCTCTCCTAGGTATTGAATGATTATTTATAACAGATCTTTGCTAGCAGCTTTAACAAGGCAGAGTATTACATTTCTCAGCTGCCTTCAAATACTGCATGCACTGTCAGGAAGTGTGCTGCAGTGAAATGGCATAGCCTGTCTGCACTGTTTGCCAGAAAACCAAGCTGTAGGTACTTGTACAGATCTCCTGGCTCTTTTGAGGTCTGCCAAGAACTGTGTAGTTCCATGGGCTGCTAGATACAGCTTGTGTATTATGCAGAGGGCAGAGAACAGAACACCTTGCTGTTATTTATCTTCTTTTGATGCTGATAACTGTGAGGAATGTTCACTTCTCAGCTACTTTTGTCTAATTCTTATGAAATATTCAGTTTATTTCTGGTTTAACGTGCATTTAAGATCTATAGGACTGTACACAGAGTTAGCTTTGAGAAACAAAACAGGAGTGCAGCAAGTTGGAATTTAATGGACACAATCCTACACTCGTATCGATTGAAATACCTCAGGTTGGGTGCAGCAAGTTAAATGGTCTCAGCTTTTCCCTTCTTTGCTGAGTAACCATTTCTGCAGAGAATTAACATATTGCCATAACAATTAAAAACAAGAGAAGGGAGGAAAAGAAGGAAAAGTCTCAGATTCTTAAGATGATTATTGCTTTTTGTAAAGCAGGCAGAGTACACCAAAATTGCCACCTGTCCCCCACCACAGACACCACACATACCCTCCACACATCCACAGAAGAATTAGTGGTAGAGCAAAGAATTTACTACATTAAGTCCCTAATAGGCAGACAGCTCCCCCACCTCAATTAGGTGCTGTCCAATTGGGGTTCACAGCTGTCTCAATAAGCATTTGGCAAGATTTTATCACCACCCAGTCTCAGAGTGCCTAACCAATCTGTGTGTTCCCCAGGAACACATACCATTGCTCATTCACTTACAGCTTGTTGCCTTTCAGAGCAGAATAGTGGAGGAGATTGAAGCCTTGACAGTTCTGGACAGTGAAATCGATGTTGGGTACCTCAGTGAGAATCTCAATGATGACTTTGTAATCTGCAGTGATAGCATAATGCAGGGGGGTGTCTCCATGAGAATCCTGTAAAGAAACATCAAAGCAGAGCACAGGTTACTTAAGAGTGTTCAATTAAGCACACTGAGGGACTGTGCAAAACAGGAACATTATAGTCCTCCAGGTCACATCAACTCCAAATCAAACATCACTGTCATGCAGAGCAGTTTCATGTGAAATTAGTTTCTCAGAGCTTGATACCACTGCTCAGTAGACACATGTTTAAATTCCTATATTTGAGAGACTGAGCCAGCACTGTCCAGCTCTATAAACACAGAAACAAACCCTAAAAACCAGGCTGGATCCAGCTCACCACCACTGTCCTTCAAATTCCTCAATGCTAATTCTAACAGTGCCATCAGTGCTGGAACAGGACAGTCTCAACATCACACATTAGGAGATCAGCTCTCACTGGAAGGCACAGCAGAAGAGTACTACTGGCTTGAGCTAAGCAGACTTAAAAATGACAAAAGTGTATACCCAAAACTGGAATTTGAGTACTAAATTTAGAGGCACACATCCCCAGTGCAGAGCACAGTAGCATACTGAAAGAGAACTGCCTTCAAATTCAAAGCAACAAACGATGCAAGACAAGAGAATCAAATTCCTTCCCCCGCAACTACCTCCAAAAAACAAAACAAAAAACATCACCACACATAAAACATAACAAGCAATAACAAAATCCTTGAAACTCAAAACTTACTGGGAGGTTGACATCACAGTTGAGTTCACAGAGGGCCCGCACCACTTCTGTGAATCCTTGACTGACAGCAACATACAAAGCTGTGCACTTGGCGTTGTTTAACAGGTCTGCACCAGCTCCTTTAGCAATAAGCACACGGGCAACATCAGCTTGGTTTCTGATTTAAAGGTAAGGAGTAAGACAGAGTCAATGCTGTGCAAACAATACATTCTCGCTTCTTGTAGGCTGATAAAACTTCTTGGCTTTTGTACCCTCTTAGTCCCACTCCATGCACCTCCTCTTAAATCAATTCCCCACCCTTGATTCTTGAATTCTTGGCTTATGAAATGTCCTTCTGTAGCCCTTCCAGTCTTGTATCAAAGCCAGCAAAAAAAGATCTCCTACCCAAAAGCTGCATAGTGCAGTGCTGTATCCCCCTCTTCATCCCTCAGATTGACAGTGGCATGTGCCTGCAGCAAAATCTTCACAACATCCAGATGCCCCTGATAGGAGGCAATCTGTAGTGCAGTTCTCCCCTGATTCTTGTTGTCAACCTACAGGGAAGACAGAGACATAGCAAACAGCAAGGAAAGACCTTGCCCTGAGTTCAGCCTCAGCAGGGTATCAGTCTCTGGATGCAGAACAGTGGTGTACTCAGAAATACTAAGCAGAATCTGTGCCCTGCTGGCTCTGCTTTACCTACATCAGCTATGAGGCTGACTTTCTCCCTAAATATTCCTAAAGGGGAAAAGGATAGTACATTTAGACAAGAAGGGAGAAATAAGCAAACAGAGCTTGAAACTAGGGCTCTGACTGCAGCACCGATGCCAAATCCTTCTATGCCTGCAAGCAGAATACTTCTTGACATTGCAGCCAACTATTCCTTTTCTAATTGGAAAATGCATGAGGAGATCAAATTGGCTTTGAAAATGCCAAGTCCCCATTGCTTAATGTTACTCCAGGTACTTTACTGGGCACAACGGCTGAAGGGTAAATCAGTGTTGAGGTGCTGCAATGAGCTTTTCCAAAAATTAAAGGGACTGAAGAACAAAAGGAGGCTGTATGAAAGGCAAGACATAAAAAGGAAAAGAAGCTACTGAGATCAGCAGGAGGCTAAAGAGAAAAAGATGAAGGAGCTGGCAGAACCTCAGCTGACTGGCAAGCAGAACAGCTTTTTTTTTTCCTCCTGCAGCTGGTTCTGTGCAGCAATCAGGAGAGCAGGACAGGCAAGACTTCCCCTGATTCACTCATAACTATGGGTAAGTTGTTCCAGCAAGGAGGCTTTGGAGACCACTGTTATTCTTACATTTACACAAGACAGACAACGCTGATAAGCTGGAAACCCCTAGGCAAACAATTCTAACTTGCCTTTCCTTGGTGTACATCTCTTACACAAATAACAATACATTAATAGAAATATCTGAACAGAGGTAGAATATAAAGTAGAACTCTAATAGAGATAAGTAGTAACAAAGCATTCCTGTCTCTTGGCACTTCCTTATCTGTAAACAACCGCAGGTGTTCAGCTACTCCTATCTCCAGAGCTCCCATCTACTTTGTAAATAAGGATGGAGATGGAACCTTCCAATAGACAGCTTGAAAAAGCAGTGATGAGTAGATGGGATCCTAACAGACTGGCACATCACAAGCATATGAGCTGTTCAGCAGCAAGTCTAGCCCAGTTCCCTGCTCCAGTCAGACACCAGATAAGGACACTGTACAGACATGCACAGCATCAGAATCTGGGCAGCTTTTCTCTTTCCTGTTTCTAACAGTTCCATTTAGCAAGGTCACATAAGGACAAATGCATTTGGTCACACACGACCTGTTGCTCTCTTTTCACACAGGGACTCGATTCCTGAACATCTTGCTATTCTCTTCATGTATATAAAATACACCTCTCTCTAATTCTACAGGTGCAGTGTCCATACAGGACATCTGAGAACAGTAACCTTTAGAAATATGTTATAAGGACCTGGCTCCAGTCGTGCTTTAATGCCACACTCTGACATCATACAACATGCACATATTTACATATTTAATAGTAAATTGCAGCAAAATTATTTAATACAAGGTCTGAGAAATCTGTAACTTCTCTCCCACTCCTCACTCGAGTACAAAATTTTATGATATCATTTTTAAAGCACACCAAAAAGTAAACATTCAGGATTCAGATGAGGACTTGCCTTGTCTGGGTACTTCTGAAGGAGCTCTCGAACTTTGGCTGCATTGTTGAGTGCTGCCCAAATGACCAGACACCCTGCGTGGTCTGATTCTGTCTTCTGAGACAGCAATTTCTCCAATACAGTAATCAAAGTGCCTGGATAGGAATAAAAAACAGCCACAGATTAAGAGCACCAAAGACCACATGTATGCATTTGTGTTGCTGGCACAGTACTGCTGCACAGCCACTGTATGGGCCCTGCTGTACCTCCTGGCTCACAGTTACAGCTTTATTGATTTGAAGCTTACAAAACTTTGGCTTTACAAGCCTCATGTCACGTGACTCCCAAGTCCAACTTCAGAGCAGATTGAGTAAGTACTCAGTGATTTGACAGCACAAAGATACCTGAGAATATTTCACAAGCATTTAAGAATTAGTACTCTCCTACATGAAATGCAGCAGAACAGCCAGAAACAAACAGATTTGGCAGAAGCAAATACTCAGCCTAGGGTAGTACTATGGCTAGCGTTGCTGAGTCCTGAATTACCTATTTTCCTCACCAAGGCCAACTTTACTTCCCCATTAAGGCACAGATTGATTTTGGAGCTCCACTGAGGGAAGAACATGTAGCTGGAATTTAAAACCGACAAAAATGCAGTGCTTGTACTACAACCAGAACAAACATTTCTCAGCCTCTGACAATCCAGACCTCCATTCTCACTATCTCACTTTTTGATTCCTTTGCATTCTCCGTTGTCATGAGATTTGCTTCCTCATCTCTCTGATAAGCTGTCAGGCAAGCTGGATTAAACGTCCAGGACTGGTCTCCAACTGACACTCGCAGATCTCCATCCCCATACACTTTGATCACTTTGCCA
Organism: Cyrtonyx montezumae; assembly: GCF_038088225.1. Classification (NCBI taxonomy): domain Eukaryota; kingdom Metazoa; phylum Chordata; class Aves; order Galliformes; family Odontophoridae; genus Cyrtonyx; species Cyrtonyx montezumae. Next base: position 1,944,642 of record NW_027071948.1, read on the forward strand.
ATGTGCCCTAGAGTCTGCAATTGAAAGACAGAAATGATTTTTAAAAGGAAAGATGCAGCATCTCAGAACCAAGGCAGTGCTCCTGAGAGGTTTTGCAGGCAGCACACCTGCAGTGTGAAAAGAAACACTAAACAAACACAGCTCCCACTTTGAGGATACCAAAAGGTTCTCAGCAGTTTCTCTGTTACTGGTTTTACACAAAAAGGGTTCACAGACATATTACAAATGTCAGGAAAAAGCTGATGAAACAACAAGCCAAGGTCTGATCAAATTGGGATTAGGAAAGGCCTCTGTGCATTTAACTACTCCTGAAGGACCCTCGTATTTGTTAGCCATACTGATCTGCTCTGAGCATTTTTCCCCACTCAAGCACTATTTCCTGCCTCAAGCCCTTCACGATTCTTGGCAATAAGAGGACTTTGGTTGAAGAAAGTTCTTATTTGACTTACTGGTAGCCAAACCACTTGTCAGATTCCCCACCTACCCACTCTGCTTTGAGTGCTGTGATAGGGTTATATTACCCAGAATGGTCAGGAATACTGCAGGGCAATGTGAGCCCAGTCATCATCACTAGTAGCTGAGAAAAACTGAGGAAGCTGCTGCACTGTCCTGGAAGTGACATGTACTCACAGGTGCCATTTCATCTGTCCACTCCCCATGACCAGGTTGGAATCGTTTCACTGTTTCCATATCATCTATCACTCGGACAACATCACCAACCCAAAAAGTGTTGAGCTACAAGAAAAAAAAAGTCATAAGCCTTGGTGAGATGAAGAAAAAAAAAATAGCAATCAGCCCCCACTCCCAGAAATCCTGACTGAACAAGAAATCCTTCCACTTTGCTTGATGCTTTTTGTTGTTGTTGTTTTGGGGTTTTTTGTGGGTTTTTTTTCCCCTCTTTTCACTGTGACCTCGTTCAGATCTTTCACAATTTTGTACTCTTCCTGAAGCTCCCTCCATACTTATTAGCCCTGTTTCTAACAATCCACACTGTGAACTCTCAGCTCCCTGGGGGAAGGCCAGAGCTACCAGCTTTAGAAATGCAGACACAAAATTAGAAGAGATGAATTAAAAGACTCAGGTCACCCAGAACAGTTAGAGAGAAGCAAGGGAAAAAAAAGATGGACAGAATAGCTCGAAGATACAAGGAACAAAAAATGAAATGGAAATGAAGTGGACAAAGGCTCATCTCAGATGAAAACAGTAACTACAGAAAGCTGAATTATCATAAATCATTACCACTCTGACCAAAGGAAATTAAGAAACAGAATTTAAGAACTTCCAACATCTGAAATGCAAAGGTTCACACAACTGGACAGCTCAGAAGCCCAACTCCCACAATTCACAGCCATCTGCCTCAGCACTGATAGTGCACACTACCCTGCTGTTACAACAGTAGAATATCTTTGGCACTTGCTGGAGACACACTGTGTCCTAACACAGCAGGCCAAGCTGACAGCTATTCCCTGCAGCATTTTATTCTGGCCAAGCTCACCTATCAGCACATACCTTAGTCAGAGCTCCAGGATGGAAAGTCCAGCGGGTTTCGCTGTTGAACTGGACTCTCACATCTCCTCTGTCTGTGATTCTGTGCACAGTCCCTGTCTGGCCAATGAACTTTGGAGGGAAAAAAGAAGCAGAGGAAACCCCTACATAAATTACATTGCTTAATAGTGAGGAAAGCAAGAATGCAAAACAAAAATGCTTGAGAATATAGTACGAACTTTCTCATCTTCCCAAATGATAAAGGTGGGATAGTAATACTGCTACTACACTGCAGTATGACATCACTAAGGCATACTCCATTAATTTAAATGGCAAATTTATTCATTTAGCTGTTATCATTTTATTTAAATGCAAGCTCACACAATGTTCACTGACTCCAGTGTCCTACCACTACAGAATTTCTATCTGTGATCCACTCAACACATCATATTTGTGTACCATGGGACCTTCTATAACCCAGTTATTTCCTAGTGAGCAGTTAATTCTGCAATCTGAGACAGTGAGTGATAAGGTGCTGAGAAAATAGGAGCAAGCTGCAGCATACCTCAGCCATTTTAGGATTCCAGCCCCCATGGCCCTCCTGCATCTCCCGCAGGATGTCGATGTCCAGCAGGCATTTCACTTTGTCCCCATGCTGGAATGGATGTCTGTCTGTGCTTTCTTTTCTCTGCAGTTCAGCTGGTTTTCCTAAGGAGAATGACACCACCCACACACATATGGGATGCAGTAATAAATTTTGTGTCTTGTATGTCTTTGTAACACGGTTTGCACATTAGCATAAGGTTTAATGGGTGCAGGATAATGTAAACCCCTTTCTCTATTTCTGGAGCATGCTGTACACACACTATGGGGCAGCACGATGTAGATAGATCAAAAAGATTTTGTTCTAACTGGATAATGGCATGAATTAAACATGAGGCAGTTCTAAGAAGGCACAATTTTGTCCCTTCCCAGGGGAGAAGGGATTTGAATGATGCCTGTCCCATTGTGTCAGGCATCAGTGGCTGTCCTCAGCAATTCAGTCACCCAAACTGTTGTTCAGAGCACTCACAAAGTGCTCAAAATGAGTTCTCTTCTCTTTGAATTAACAAAGCTGACGTTTCAATCGAACTCTCTGCTTTCAGATGCAGGCATTCCCATGGGAGTTTCATCAGCCTCCAGTATTGTGACTTTGCCCTGACAGAAGACCCTTGGGGCCCTCCCCTGGAATACAGCTATGGGCATCCGATGGTCTTATGTGACCTTACCACTGAAAGGACAAACAACTTTGCTAACTGTAGGGTGAATAAGCCAAAAGAGTAGTATTCAGAGAAAATAGTGAGGAAGATGGTATATTTTGCTAGGCTTATCTGGATGGTAAACAGACAGTCAGTGAACAAAGAGAGGCTCACCTTTTCCAGATGGTTGAGGTTCACCAATAACTCCACAGGGGAGGGATCTCCAACAGGAGATCCTTCCCCAGTGGTGGTCAGCCCTTAAATGGGGTCTGGGAGAGGTGGAGCCAGATTCCACCCTTTCCAGTCACACAGGTGCATTGCCTTCACCTGTGCTCCTGCAGCTGACTCAGTGCTCACCTCGGGTGATCAATCAGTGGTTCAGGCCATGATTCAACAGTTCCCACACACTAACCGCCCCAAAATAAAACAGTGTGTTCATAAATACATATTTTTTAAAGCACACACATGCAGAGATTCTCTAGAGCTACATGCTCGTGTCCCACTTTCCAAGCAAAATGAGCTTTAGTGTCAGGAAATGGCAGTGCAAGTAACAATTTCTCAACAGAAGACTTGTACTCACACACCTAGTTTCGGGAGATGTTCTTTGTAGTAAAAGCCACCAGATGCCTCCACAGTACATTTCAGGTCCACTTTTCCCTTGTGTCCAACTCTGTAGACGTTTGTGGTACCATCAGACCATGTGACACTGGCCACACTTCGTCCAGTCTCCACATCCCAGCCACGAATATCAACCACACGTCCAGTTTTTCCTTCACCACCTGACAGGGAGGGGAGAAAAATAATGCCCACCTTGAATTTTCCCAGAGACCAACAGACACCTGACTCTGAGATGCTTACTGAGATAAAATTTAAGAACCTTTTTCCTTAGCTAAGTCAACAGCAAGGTGAAAACTTGTCCATTCTCCAACTATTCACCATGAAGCAGTAGCACAAAGCTGAAAGTCAGCAGGTGGGGAAGATGAAACTGACAGATGCTGCTGCCAGGAAGGATTTTCACAGACCACTATCATGGGTGCTCTATGTGGTGAACTGAAGCACACACCTGCTTCAACATCAGCATCCTGCTGCCTGAAGCTGTGCCCTCCAACCATACACAATGAAGACAATCAACCAACACAAACTTGACCAGCAGCTCATACACCTTCCTTGTATCTGGCGTGTTCCACTTTCATTTGCAGAAGGCACACCTTAATTAGGGAAATTAAACTACAGGACAAGTCAATTCCATCAGCTCAGAGAATCTCCAAATAAAGCTCACTGAAACATATTTGAATACAAATATGGAAAAGATGAATTCTGTAGAAGAGTTACAGTCATTGCTCTTGGCCTACAGAAACATGGCCTAGCTAGGGAACACAGCGTCACGGCACCACACTGTGGCAAAACAAAAACACAACGTTGTAAAATCTGCCCAAAGTCTTTCATCCCCTCCCCAGCATTTGTGATGTAGAGGAACATAAGCTAAGATGTGTGCACCTGCAAAGCAGAGATGAACACCAGTGAAATAGCTCAGAACGTGGAGATGCATAAATGAGATGGTAAACCTGCCCAGGCACACGGCCATTCCCTCAACCACGAGGGACAACTTGTTATCCACAGCAAATCTAGCGACAGGCAAGCAGAACTTGCAATCAGCTTCAGGCAACAGAATCATTCAAAAGCCAAATGCAAACAGAATCAAGACCATTCAATCAGATTCCTCAACTAGATGCTACTGTCTTTAGCAGAGACATACAAGACCATGTAATTAATACATACTTACCAGGACCCTGTGTGAGAGTTTGCAAGGCTAAGTATTACCACTGCTTGTTCCTTCCTTAAATGGAAACAGAGCTGCTGTGCTAGTGCTACCAGGAAGCTAAGCTCTGAAGAGCAAACAGCAGCAGATGGGGACAGCTCATATACAAGGCAGCACCAGTGGAGAACAACTGAGCACCTGGCCCTGCATTTCCTCTCAATTGTTTCACACATACCAATGCTTTCAGGTCATGACCATCGCAACCAACACACGTCTCAGACATGTAAATGTTGATCTGATCTCAAAATGATGGATAAGCTGGACTGAACATAAGCTTCTTTTGCTCTCAGACTCTACAAGTAATCACGTCCTCCACTGAACCCCAGAGCTGCAATAAATGGTGAAACCTCTAGACTTGCAACTTAATTATCAAGAGAAAAAAAGAAGCTGTAAACAGTACAGCATGTACAAAACTCAGAGCAGAAACACAGTAAAACTGTCATAACCCTAAAGCACTGCACAGAAACTGCTATCACTGAATTATAGTCCAAGAGCAGATCTGGTAAAGGCATTTTCGGCTCTGTATTTTCAGCCCAAAGTTACAATTCAGAAAAAAAAAAGACAAAAAAACTTGTTTTCCAGCAACAACAGCAAATAATTCTTCATCAGTGCTTCACGTCAAACTATTCCTCAACACTGTTCTTATGTGTCCAAACAAGAATATTCCAAAGCATTCCAAGGCAAAAGGGATACTTTACACAAAGTCAGACAAACCTTAATTCCCACTGAGTGGAAGCTTTTTCAGCTTTATTTCAGGTCTTTATTTCTTTGTTCTATGTAAGTCTTCCAGAATGGCTCCCAGAAGTTTTCACATCTATGAAACAGGAGCACCAAAACTTCCCTCCCACACCCTGAATGAATGCACAGTGTCTATGTCACAGATACATTTCTAAACAAATACAGTAAGTAACAGAGGCCTGCAGCAGCCAAACAGTCCCCCTAAGAGCTACCACTCAGCACATGTATTTTCAATTAGCAATCTGGCAAAAAAACAAAAAGAAGGGAGAAAAGTCCAATGGTCTTTCATAGGATATCTCAAAAGCAGCTTACCATCCTGGTTACCCCATTCCCAGTCTGGGCCACGGACTACTTTAGCCCCCTGGAAAGTCCCTTTTAATGTGATACGAGTCAGATTCTGTCGAGGACTCACTAGGACTCTGAAAAACAAAATAAAACAAATGTGTTATTACTACTTAGACTTTATGAAGCTCTGATCCATACTTGCAGCAAAGCATGGCTTGAGTTCTGAAAAACACCTAAAGCATGAACTAAAGCAATTGGAAAAAATGGAGACTATGATCCTACAAGCTGGTCTCACCAGGAAGGCCAGAACTCTTATGTACTGTTGCACTGACAGCAGAAAGACAACTAGTGAGAAATACGCTGGGCTAAAGATGATCTGGGTTTACCTTCAATCATTTTCAAACAGAACAGGGGAAGCCTTGCAAGAAATACCATCAAATGATCCTAAACATTACAGCAGCAGGGCATGTGTTTTTATTGCCAGCTGTGCCACTTGGGATAATCCACAGGTTTCCCCAAGTTGAATACCTAAGTCAGCTAACATAGATCTCACAATAAAAACTTGTGTAAAACAGAGCCTCTGAGAGAGGAGCAAATAAAGACACAGTAAGGATGGAATCTAATTTCCCTGGAAAGCCTGACATCGCCCCAGAGAGAGGAGGACACTGACTCTCAGCAGCCCCAGAACCCCACTGTGACTTTAAGGCAATGTCTGTGGGTGTTACTAGAGCACACACTGCATGAAAGCATTAATGGCTCAAGAAGTCTCAGCTCAGTCATGAAGAGTTCAGCACATTTCATAACTTAAGCTGCAGACTGCACTGCCTAATTCACTTTCTGAAAAGCGGAGCAGATTAGAGTAGTGTTATGGCTAGACTGTTTCCAGGATAACAAAGACCTTTATCTACCCAGCAGCCTGCATTTCAAGCATACATGCTCATCTTAAGGAAAAAAAATTACCTACGTGATAGTAAACAGAGGGTCTGATGTCCTGTTAAAGCAGCTTCCAATTCCCATAGTGTTACAGCAACTTCTCTGCTGGTCTTCCTAGTTTCTGCTCCTTAGCAGAAAGCTTTCTCTAAGATACTGAGCCACCAAGGCCCTCACCAGCTGGTTCAGTTTGGTCTCCTAGGGTAAAATCTGCTTTTCTAGGTGAGTGCAGAGGGCTGCAATCCATAACCTTCACTCTCCATCTCGTCCTGACAGGCTCCCAGCAGCTCCCAGCCACAGCAGCTGCTCTGCAAGGCAAGGGGGGGGAGCCTACCGGGAATAGGGCCGGCCTCAGAGCACTGTGTTCATTTCCCATCTAATGCCTCCAGAGAGAAGGTGGAGACTCAGAAGGATAAAAAGCTTATGCTTGAACTCGTTGTTTACTTATCCACCAAAAGCCTTTTACCTTTCTCAACTTGCTAACAGATTCCTACCTGTGCTCTACAGCCTAGAGTATTTAAAAAGAGGGAGATTACGTACACACGCTCTTCCAATAATTCATTTCACATTATCCAGATCATAGCTCTACACAGGGAAGATGAAAAACATTATTTTGAATGGCTGTATCATGCCCATGCCTTAAAAGGATACACTGCTATAGACTGGTTTCAAAAAGCAGCATGGAATTGTGTATCACACCTGAAACAGCTGAGCTTCAGCACACTGTTTTTCACTGCGTTTCCAGTGCTTTGCAGTCATGACAGTAGGAAGCAAGAGAGAAAATATCACCACACAGGGGCTAAATGCAGTTCCTGTTCTGCCACCAGCCTTGACCAAATCATGTCACCACCTCTACATCCCTTCCACAGAACAGGGACAAGAACTCTTCCATTTTCTCCACTTCTACTCACCTTGCCTCCTCAGGACAGTCTGAGCTATACACAGCTAAGAGATCCCCAGCTTTAACTCAGGTACCCTGAAGTTCTCTAAAATAAACGACAGGAGAGCAACACCATCTTCAGGTAAGAATCTCCATCCCCAATTCCACTTCAGTGTTGGAAGCAACCCACCATAACTGCTGCCTCCCCTGGTCTCACTACGATGTTGACGGTGTCTTGAACCATACTGCTGATCAACAGCTCAGAAGAATGATACAAGATCCAGATGCCCCAAGCTTTAATCTAATTCAGTATGTTTTCCTCCAAATGCTGGATAAGAGCCAAAGTTATTAGTGTGTGGCAGAAATACCTAAGGGATAAATTTAATGACTGCAGTATTGCCTTTAATAACAATTTTAATTATCACAGCCATTCCAGGTCTGCAGTCATTTCTGTCCGACAAATTCCGATGATATTAAATTACTATGGAGTCCAGAAGACATTTGGGAACATGTTCTGTACAGAATGAAGCTATTCATCTCTTCAGCTCACTGGGAACCACCCCCTGCTGATATTCTGCCTGTGCTCAACGTTCAATGAGGTGTTTACACAGCCACTCACATCACTGAGAGCTGTGCCAGGAAAATGGCACCATCCGTGCTTTACAACTCACCTGGAGAAATTTAAAGGAGCTGCTTTTAATCCGCAGGGTCTCAAATTGCTACTGCAGAAGTTATAGCCCCTTCCTACCAGGCACAGCTGTGCAAGACAGAGACCTCCACACTGCAGAAAATGCTTAAATGAGCAGAATGCAGAGAGGTGGTTTCCTGCGAGGCAGCAGGCCATTAGTACTGTGTTAATGGGACCATCCCATATCTTTAGAGAGACAGTGGGTACAAACTCATCCTCTAGGATGTATTAAAAAAAAAAAAAGCAGAAAGATCCTGCAAAACCTCCAGGTAAAACTGACATCAACATAAGAAATTGCAGGTTCTCTAATCCTCCCTAACAAAGCTCTCCTGAAGCACTTCCAGCAAAGGATAAAGGACATTCTGACAGATGGCGGGCGGATGCTGACTGCTCCTGCATGAATCAGGCTAAGACAAGGACACTGACGGAGGGATCAGGATCACACAAACCTATTTCAAGATCTGTCTTTACCAAAAATTTCCACTGTCAATCCTATGTTGCCATGCCAAGGTATAGTCCACAAAAATAGCTGCAAGTCTGAGGCCTCAGTTTACCTGGTAAATCAGGCTCTTTTTAAAGCTAGAATTCTACTCATTCATTAACAGAATATATTCATAAATAAATTCCTATCAATAAAATCATATTTAAACATAAAAAAAACATTAGGAACCAAACAGATCAAACAATAGTCAGATTCAACTCAACATCACACACCAGAGTTCCTTGTTCTATGTGACACTGCATAAATAACACACACTGAAGAGGCTGCTCCAGTAAACAAACACACATCCCCTCCACCATCTAGTAATGAAATACCCAACAGCTGTCACTCAGCTCCAGTATTAGCTCAAGCCTTCATTATAAGCAAACACAGAAGGAAGGAAGGCTGGGCTGTTAAAGCTGCCTTCAGTCCACACATGTAAGTGACAGCACACACTTGCTCTTTTAATGTGTCTGAGTTAGTAGTCTAAGTGGTGAACTAGACAGGACAAAACCTGGGGAGTTCTGCTTTGCTGTCTTGCTTACAGAGCCTGACTTATCTTCCAATTACTAAGCATATAATATTCAGCAAGTGGATAAAAGATCATAAAGCAGTGAAACTGAGCAGCCCAGCCTTTTAACTTAAGAAAGAGAGCCACTCTCAGAATTAACAGTCATAAAATACAAACCAAATAAGATCAATAAAGAATGCCAGCAATTGGTAGATGCTAGGAAGAGAAGTTCAAATGGCAAAATATACAAAAATCAATACTTCCTGCCACCAGCTGCTCAAAGTAGGTCAGTGAAGAGCCAAAATAGCTTTCAGGTAAAGGTGTCTTCAAAACCTCTTTAGAAAACTGATTGGGGATGCTCTGCAGTGTGTCTGAACTTAAGGCCTCTTAAAATCCCAGGATTAGTGAGGTGCTATGAACCTGTACTTGTTGGTCATGCCTATGTTTAGCTGCACAGATGTCACGTGGTAGGGATGGCAACAGCTCACTGCACAAGGCCATCACATCACCACTGCTGCAGCTGTCCTGCCTGGGTTCTTGTCTTCCTCTACCAACAGATGAGCAATGGGAGCAGTTACAACACTGCCACGGTGGCAGCCCATCTCTTCACAAAGGGCTGAGAGCACAGGGAGCCCACTAAGTCCCAGCTCCTGATCTCTGGTTAAAAGGACAGCAGATGTGAAAGCACTGGAACACAGCTGCACTCCATAGGCCTTCATAAGAGAGTCAACTGAGCACACAAGCACAATCTACACATCAACCCATCACCACTGCATGAAACCAGGATTATGGGATGTTGTCAGACCTGTCGGTATGTCCCGCCCCATTCACACAAACTTTCTTACAGAGTAACGCCGTGCTCGAGGCGTTCATGTCCTCATTTCCATAACCATAGGATCACCATTTCTCTGCTAGAAAAGGAGGTGAGAGGCACTTATCTCAGTGCTGTACTTCAGAGCCACTCAAACAGCAGTAACAACAACAAGAACGCTACAAGAAAAGCCAAATCCATAAAGCAGTTACCATGTTTTTAAATATGGAGCTTTTTTTTTCTCTTTCAGTCCTTGGGGAGCTGCCAAAGGTTCTCGCTTCTGCTTTATTGAGCAAAAAAAGTGGAGATGAATGATCTAAGAGACAGCCTCTTCACAACACTAAGGCCTCACTGATTCATAAGTAAGCAATTTTAAAAGGATGCTGCACTGCCTAAGGCAAAGTGTCTTTGCAGCTCAGACCTCATAGCATTGTTCAAGTGTGATCTTCCCTACTAGCACTGCCATTTGTTTTATGTATATATACATTTCTTAAATCAGAACATCCCTAATGCAGTCCAAGACCACCAGAACAACAACAAAAATCACAGAATTATATTTGTGTTAAAACAAAGGTGTTCCTCCTTCCTGCTTCCACAGAGTAATTTCTGAGCAAGACTGGTTTAGGATGAGCTTCCTGTATGAAAGCTCTTGCATAAAGCCCACACGCACTGCAGTTATAGCACAGTGTTCCACCACCCAGCTCAGTCAAAGGAGCTGAAACAAAGAGCACTTCTGCCCAAATGGTTTCTTAAAAGCTTAGTGACTGCCAAGAACAACAACCTGTGCCTCTCATTCATCTTTGAAATTGCAGCTTTCCACAAATGGAAGTTTCCTCACTATGGGATTTCTAATTTCTCTGTCCCCCAGCACAGCTACACTCAACACCTGCCACTTCCGAACAGCAGGAAGGATGTCATACAACCCAGTTACACCCACCTCTGCTTTTTACTCTCCCCTTTACCCAGCTCTCCCAGCAAGCATTTTGGCAGCTGACACACTCACACTGTGTCCCCCACTTGTTTTGTAGCTTTGGGAATTATTTTTAATTATTTTTATTAGCTGCCTGACAGTTCCTGCTAACATACAAAAATGTTCCAGTGAAAATCTACCTCCAGAGACCCTAGCAAGGCTCAGATGTTTTTTTCAGGCAATATCCCAGAGTGGTACTGCAGTGTGCTGGCAAAGTCAGACAAGTCACACAGGACAATACCAGGTCTAGCAAGTTTACAGGCAGCCTTCCACACTCTCTTCTCACACTGACAGCAAGCTCTGCGCTGCCTAATTTAACCAACACCCTGGATAATGTCAGATACAAAGCAGATTTTCTTTTCAATGCTTGTTTACATCTTCTGCCATCCAGGTTTCTCAGAAAATAAAACAATTTCTGCAAAGGATATGAGTTCTGAGAAGAAAATTACCTAGCAATCTTGCCCAGCAATTTCCCTCTCAAAAATAGTGTATATGTAGCATTCAGGGCTGCTACTCCCCAAGTACTGTTCAGCCCAAAGCTGCAGCATCTCACAGATTTTATTGAGACTAGAACTCAAACAGCAGAAGCAAACACATACTCCTGAGTACCTACCTAGAGTTAACGATAATACTGAGAGTAAAATATATAAATATATATTTCCACTGAACACACACAGTGGAAATCATGACACTCACTTCACAATAGGATCTGTCTGGATTGTCATATTAGCACAAGCTCAGGAAACATCCTAATCTGGTGGATAAACACAAGCCTTAAAGCTCAGACTGCCTCCTCAGACAGCAGCACCGTGCAGCCGACAGGCCTCCCCCAGCAGCATCACTTACGGTTGGGAATGCGCTGTCTCGTAGCGCTCGAAGGCATGTGACAGCTCGTGCTTGTTGTTCATGTAACACTGAGTGCACAGGTCGTAGTCAAAGCACATCTTGCACTTCCACCGCATCCCTCGTATGCCATGCTTCTTGCAGCAGTCACAGATGATGTTAGGATGACGGACGCCTAGGACAAAAATAAAGGAATACAACTCCATGTGAATTTCAGATACACCAGGCTGACAAGGCTGTTAGAACTACGTAGCGTATTTTAAGGGGAAAAAACATATTTCACTACTGCTCAGCATCAGACCACAAACAGTAGCGAAAAGCTCACACGCCAGCTAGTATGTGAGGCATTGTTACACCTGCTAAAGAAGATGGCTTTACAGAGCTATTTCTATGCTCCATTTCCATGCCATACTTACCTATTTGTGCATTATCATACAGAAGAAGGTCGTAAGCTCCTTGAAATCCAGTCCGATAGTTGGTTCTGTTGCCTTGATCCCACTGCACCACCACAGTCTTATCTGGGGTGGTTGGGCTGCCTGTCCGACCGATCTCAACCACAGTCCCAACGTTCCCTTCTCCGCTGTCCTGGCTGCCCCATTTCCAGTCCACTCCACGAACTACCCGCATCCCAACCTGCATGCTGGCATAGGGGTCCAAGTCCATTGCTCTGCACAACAACCCTCAGAACTCCTTCGTGCAGGAGGCCTTGGAGATGGGCAGCAGTGACAGCAGCATAGCCAGCATCTTCTGCTGCATGTTCAGCACACCTACAAAGGCAACATAAAATTAAGCCATGTTACTCAACACATCACAGCAACAGCTTTCATAGCGAGGCAAGCAGTTGCCATTCCAGCTCTTACCCTTGGTACACAAACTCATGTTCAAGTAGCAGGACCAGCAGGTCCTCTAGATTCCCCTTCTCAAACACAAAGAACGCAAACCCCACCTTGAAGTATTTATCCCACTCTGCTGTAACCACCATCAAAAGAAACACCGAGTAAAGAAATGACATTACTGAGATATATCTGACTGCCTTCTATTTGATATTAGCTGTAGTTCAGCTGGTGATTTAAAAATGACAGCTGCATTTAGCAAGGAAACCAGAAGTCATGCTTCTTCATAGTATTAGGGTAAATTTAACACCAACCCCACTAAATAAATAAATAAATCCAAAATTATTCCCCCTCCCCTCCCCAAATGACGAGGCTCCAGAACAGGTCTGACCTGCTGAATAGATAAACCTGCATTTTATTTAAAAAGCATGCTCACAGCTTTAGCACACATGGGAAGGACGTGCAAACTAGCCAGACCACTCAGGCACACAGATGCCTGCATAAGAAACCCAAAGATCCATCGCAGAGCACTGAGCATGATGGGTGTGAGCATCTTTGCTGCTGTTTATCAATGCTAGCTATAGCAGGAACAAGGGGTGGGCAGCTGATATGCAATCAGCACTGCAGACTGAGATCAGTAGCAGCCTGGGACAGCCTTTCCTCCTGTTGCCATGACAATCAGTAAATGAGGTGAACACCACACGGATGCAGCACATCCACAGCTCTGAATTGAATCAAATGGATTGTCAAAGCCCAGTTCATAGGTTCACAGATCTCATTACTAGAACTACAGGAATACAGCTTTCAATACTGAGGGCCAGAGCTGCTGCTCAGACTTCTGGAACAATCTGCTCCAGCAACCTTCGGGCATCCCTGGGTCTCCCTCTCAAGCTAACATCCATATTTGCTGAAATATGTAAATAAAGCAAATGACAAAACCAAAACTCACAAGCAGCAGAACCACAGAAGGCCAAGGGCCAAGCTGTGCCACTTCCAAACACGCAGGCAATCTCAGCGAGTGCCACAACACAGAGGCAGCTCAGCCCAGGCTGACAGAGCAGCTGCTGAGCAGGCAGGACATGGACTCAGACACAGCAGCAGCACTGTGCCATGTGACATGCAGTTAACACTACTGCCTACCAATAAAGCAAGTGAAACTGCTGGGACCTAAAAATAAACTCTTCCTCCAGCCAAATATCCCCTTTTAAATGTATGGAGGAGTAATGTGATGCAAAATTGAGTTTCTAACATGCAGAGAGCTTGACTTCTGTTCAGTCACTGCATCTCTCTAGCTTCAGGCTTTTTCTGCTGCACATCACTGCGACTTCCCAACACCTCTCACGCAAACAGCACCAAAAGCAGATGTCCTTGTGAACTCCATGGCATCTTCAGATCTAATCATTACAAACAGACGCCTTGGGCAACACTTTCATCTTGAATCCCTTTGTGGAGGTGGATGCAATATTGCTGAGTTTGAAGCACACCAATATTTATCGCTTTTATGAAACTAAAACCTCATGAGGTTTGTACCACCTCTTCCTCCTTCAGATCAGCAATAAACAAGAAGGTAAAACAGCAACAACAAACATTCCTATTTCATCCGAATAAGTGCTCCAGTGGCACACAGGAACAGCAGGCACAGAGCTCAGCAGCTGAGGGTGAAATCCTCCCCTCGGTGGATCGCAGGGAACTGGGCAGCTGCTGCAGGAGCCAAGGTTTCCTCCACAAATTCCCACTCAAGGACACCAAATACATAACATTACCAGGAGGAGAAAACACTCCGTCCTCTGCCTGACAAAACCAGGCACATCATCACTGCCCAAAGCACAGTATCTCTTTGCTCAGTACCCGTGTGTTTGCACTGTGCTCACGGCAGTGCCACGTGGCCACAAACCCACTCTTCCCCATAACCTTCTGGGCATGGCACACCACGCAACGAGTTAAAGAACTTTTGCATCCTCAGCACAACTGGGAGGTGGGTAAAGCCTATTTTAATTAGAAGTGGAACTCTAACTCCAAGGAGTTTTAAATCCTGTTTTGAGACCCATAACTCCTCCCTGAGTTCAACTGTCATGAAAGAGTGAAACAAAAGCGAAACCCCCAAAAAGCACTAACCACAGCCTTGAGTTTATCACACTGGCTTGCAGGAACTGGAAGTGAACTTGCATCTCAGCAGTTCCCAAGGCATTTCACACTCTGTGAAGCAAAGAAGGCAGAAGGAGCCTCAGCAGCACAGTGAGTTAATGCTGATGGGACTGCTCCACTGAAAACAGAGAGCATTCAAATGATTACAGGTGTAACAGTGCCATAACAATCAACAGCTGCAAGTGGCAGCAATCAGACAAAAGGAATGCAAACATTCACAGGATGCTGAAAGGACAAGGACCCTTCTGGGTCGGCGCTGATACGGCCTTAGTGGGCACAACTCCAGCTGTGAGGTTTATTAGCAAACGAGCAGGTTTGTGCTTGCTCTTTGGTCCTCAACTCATATCCCTCAGGAAAAAAAAAAGATGCTATTTACACGACAGACCTCACTGGTTTGCAGTTATTTCTGTGATGTCAAGACAAAAGCCACTTGCTTTATCTTTGTGAAATTCATAAATTTGTGAAACTCCTCCTTTGCCCACCAAAAGGAGCTGCAGAATTGGCTGAAGTACACAGTTTAATATTGCACTGCTAAGCCACAAGGCCTCAGCAACACTTCGTCTCACAGCTCACCAGATATTCTCCCTTGTGCTGTCAGGATTGCTGTTTAACCCAAGTTTTGCAAAATGGCATCACTGGCACAGAGCTGAAGGGAAGAGCAGAGATGCTTCTGTGGGTAAAGTATCACCATCAGCCCAAAGAAGCCACCCTTACTGAAAGACCACTCTCAGCAGAAAGAAAAATTAAAAATAGCTAGCTGCTTTTTAAAACCTATCAACCATGAAAAAGCCTGAGTGAGGTTAAACCATTCCCAAACCCCATCCCTCACCTGCTCTCAAAGTACATTTAACTGTATTACATAAACAGAATAAAGCAGGTGATTAAAAGCCTTTGCTGAGGGATTAACATCTTGTCATTTCAACTCCACTGTAATTGTTTTGTGGAAGAGCAGGCACACATCCTGAAATACTGGGACACGGGGAAACACTAAAAATAACTTGCTAGGCACTGTGCTTAAGGACAGTCCCACTGACTGCATTTCACCTCCACAATAGACACTTGTCCTTTACAGATGCCAGCCTGCTCATCCCTTCTGCCTAAGATGAATTTTGCATTCAGCTTATACTGACTGTATTTCAGTACTGAGCTGTGAGATGAGAGCGTTGGCTTTCATGTCGTTGCCCTCTGTGGTCATCACACCAATTTGACTATTTATTCTTCCAGCCTGATAAAGAGTACTGACTTCAAAGAAGCAGCAGCTTTGTTAATATTTTGTTCATAATCAGTAACAGTATTTTTGTGCAAATCTTTCCCAGAAGCTTGATTCCTTACCTTGAAAACTAAGCACTCATCTGCATAACCTCAGTCCATCTACGTTCTGCCACCACAACCTATGGACCAAGACCTGATTTCCTTACTGATAAATGTGTGAAAAGAAAGTGACACTGTAAGCCACACTTCCTACCACCACCAACAGAAATAGTTCTGTTTGTAATGAATGAATTCAAGGTTGACTAACATCTGGGACTGATGGAATACAGAGTTGCAAGTAGGTCAGTATTTACTTTAGCCCCTACAAATGAGAAGACAACCTCCAGGAGACACCTCAGGTCAACCAAAAATCAACAGCTGTCACAAGCTTCCCACAATAGATGCTCAGCATACCACAGAGACGTGGAAGACCTTCTGTCAAGTCAGGCATGCTTGACATTCAGAGTTACACGTCACCATCAGCCAAATTCTACAAAACAATTTCCCTCTACTGAGCATAAAAACTTCAGGCTCCAAATTGGTGGGATCAGTGCTCATCTGCTCATTGGAGAATTAAGAGTGATTATAAATGAAAGTTCACACTGGGCATCTAGTGCATCTCTTATTACATCCCATAAGATAATTGCTCATGAGCCTGATGAAATTTCCTTCTGGCTTTTGATGAACTGTGCTCTCTCCAGGAGGGAGAAAAACATATCAGCTCCAGCCATTTGCTTTAATTGGACCTGACAGCTTGCAGATTGCTGCCTAAAGCCTTGAAAAGCTCAGTAGCTGAGCAAAATCTACTTTTTCCTCAATAGCATATTTCATAAACCAAGTACAACTCATCCAGATAAACTGAAATATCTCTGCTCCTTAAAGAACGAGCTCAACTCATCTATTAGGAACGGCTGCTATGTAACTTACTGTGCCTTGTGGCAAAGCATGGGCTTGGTCACCTCAGGAAAATCCCATCTGATCCTATTTTCAATCACCTCAAAATGCAGAACCATAGAGAAACATATTCCAAAGCCCAGTAATCTCTCCTTTCCCCAGATTTCAAGTGTGCTCTTTCTTAGACATTGATCTATTTCTCAGAGTCAAGAGCATCTGGCCCATAGCTGCTGGTGCTGAGCACTAGAAGCTAAGTTTGTGTCCTTCACACCAGCTGTCAAGTCCTATTTTGCCATGAAAACAAGGGTTCAATAACTTAAAAATTCACAGTCCTCTAACCTACTTGCACTATTGCCTCATCTGTCCAGAACGGCAGTTATTTCCCCTAACAAGTCATTAAAAAACAGAACACTAACATTACTGCACAAGTTAGAATCAAGAGGAAGATTTCATCCCTGAAATCAAGTTGATGGGGCTGAGCAGTGATTTGGAGAAAACACACTGTTGTGATTCTGTGATTATCTGTAGGTTTTATAGATTCCGATGCCCTCAGTGGTGATTCAACAGGATCACAAACCATTCAAGAACAGAATTTTCTTCAACCTTTTAAATCAAAAAGAATCTACTCACTTAGAGCAAGCTGCAGCATAAAACCATCTGAACCTCTGTTGAGCCTTGATAGCTCGTCCTACCAACCTCCAGATTCCCCTTCAGGCTTTCAGAACAGTCAACATTGCACTCCTGCCATTTTCCAGCCTAGAACTCGCCCTTTCTGTGCACTGGAAGCAGATCAAAAGGTTTAAGTCTAATCTATCCTGACATGCCTTTGGCTAGAGAGACATCAGCTGCATAGGAGCAGAATGAATTGACTAGTAAGCTGTTACTTTCCTTCCTGGTACTCAATAAAGGTTTGCGGGTCAGTACATACACCAATTCTCTTACAATTCTGCACATTTCAGAAGCAGAGATGTTATCTTTCAGCTCTGGATAGCTTTACAGATGGGAATTGGAGCCATGGTTATAGATGGAATTGGTGACAGAGCCAAGAGAACTCATGTTCTCATTCTGCTCTCCAGAGTCTGGCCCATAGTAGTCACATAGGCAAAAAAAAAAAAAAAAAAAAAGCAAGAAAATGTGGATCAAGGTCTAAGATCAAGCTATTTACTGTCCTGATAGCATCAATACAACTCCACTGCTGCCTCTTCCCACATACAGCTGGGCTAAATGCTAGAAGACTCGCTCCCTATTCTGGGAAATTTCAAACAAAACCACAGCTCTCACTGCAGAGAAAGCAAAAAGATTTAAATTCTGTAAGCTTCCCAAGAAACAACAGAATCCACGTTCTCAATCTTTGCTTAAGGAAGAGAACATCCAATGGTCTCTAGTACAGAGACAGAATAATTACAAACTCATAAGATTACATACATAATAATTATATATACATTTTTGGCTACTCAGGAAGCTGAAATATCCACACAGATCTAAGGAATCTCTGCCCACTTTTGAGCTGATACATGTCAATTTCTCTCTCCATTCCAGCCTCGTTTATTTACCTGACTGAAGTACAAACACACACCCAACTCCTTCTGCAGGAGAACACTCCAGTGCTAACAGAGCTGCAGTTTTGATAAGAATCAAACCAATAAAACAGGCAATGCTGTTCCTTTACACTCCCAAATGCCAACCACAACAACAGGAGTTATGGGACCACGATGTGAGTCACCTGATGCGCCATCTACTGCCAAATTAATTGTCCATCTTCAGGAAGAACTTCCCAAAGGGAAACGTCATTGGCCCAGCAGGAGTTAGCTGCTCTACACACAAAAGTAGACAGCTATAACTCAGAGCACAAAGTGAACCCCATCAGGGCATGCAGCTTGCTAGCTTTGCCCAGACTACTGAAACTTTCTTTTTTAGATTTCTGCAATCAATATGACACAGGGCACCGCTCCAACCTTAAAGACATGCATTACTTACAGTAAATGAGGCCCTCATTTAATTCTTACTCAAGAAAGTAAGTTCTAGAGTTGAGTGTCAGCAAAGAAATCAGACCAAATGCACACCGTGCTCGCAATGCAGCTGAAGCATCTCCTTTAAGTTTGTCCTTTGCTGTCACTGCTCTTTGTCAGTTCAGAAAATATTGCAAATATCATAAAAACAAAGGAGGGGGGAGGGGGGGGAACAAAGACACGTGTGCTTCAGTTCCAAGCTATATTCATAACAAAGCATATACTCTATCACTAGAAAATGCTCAGCAGGAATCAGTTGCAACGCTTCAGTCAGCTCTCATCATAGCAAGCAGAACTCAAATGCAGAACCTGCTTCAGAGCAGGGAGCAGCCACGCTCACACCCTGCGGGGCAGCTAGCACTGGCTGTCCAGAGGAAAGGGAGCAGGAATCCAGCAGGAGCAAGCAGACACATCCCACAGCAGGCTCACCCTTAGCTGAGTGCAGCAGAAAGAAAAGCAGCCACCGAGAGCTGAGCGCCCAATGTAGGTAAAAAAAGGAACAAAAAAATAACAGGCACAGACCTGACAGAGAGCAGAGAGAGCAAAACGCAGAGAGCCCTTCACACAGCCGCTGTCCTGAACCGACGGCCGCGTTTGTGTCGTTCCCGTATTCATCCTTGCTGCAGGAGCCCGGACGCTGACCTGCTCCGCCGCTCTGGGGACAGAGGACACCAGGAGCTCGGACCGACACAACGCGGCCGCCGCACCCCGAGGGCCGCGGTGCCGCCCAGGCCGCGAGGTGGCCGCACACCTCCCCGAGGTAACCCAAAGCCCGCAGGCGGCGCGGCCCCGCGAGCTCCCGCCTGCACTCCCGCAGCTCCCTCCCGCCGCCCCTCGTACCCCCGGGGCCGAAGCGCCGTGCCGGGCCGGGCCGCCCCGCGGCTGCCGCTGCTGCAGCGGCGGCTCCGCTCGACCCCGCTCCCCCGGGGCCGCCCGCGCGCCCCGCCCAGGCCTCTCCCCGCGCGCTGACGGCCGCGGGGCACGCTGGGATGTGTAGTTCTTCGCGCGCGCCGCTCCGCGCTCCGGGAGGCGCAGCTGACTACAAATCCCGTGAGGCAGCGGGAGGAGCCCCGCGGCGCGGGCCGGGCCCTCCAGGCCTCGGGGCTGAGCGCCTGAGCTGAGGCCGCTGTGGAGGATGGCGGCGTTTGGTCCGAGTTAGGCGTTTCTCGAAGCGGTTGAGTGTTGGATTTGAAGGGCGATCTGCACGAGCTCAGGAGCTTTTCCTGCAGGATCGCTGCAGATGCTCCCGTGGATCTCTTATCCCTGTACGGCAGCGTGGCTGTGGAGTGCCGCATGCAGCAGTACAGGCTGGGGATGAGCTGCTGGAGAGGAGCTCTGCAGAGAGGGACCTGGGTGTCCTGGTGGACGACAGGTTGACCATGAGCAGTGTGCCCTCGTGGCCAAGAGGGCCAATGGTATTCTGGGGTGCATTAAAAAGAGCGTGGCCAGCAGGTCGAGGGAGGTGATCCTCCCCTCTACTCTGCCCTGGTGAGGCCTCGTCTGGAGCACTGTGTCCAGTTCTGGGCTCTCGCTACAAAAAAGACAGGGATCTCTTGGAAAGAGTCCAGTGCAGGGCCACAAAGATGGTGAAGGGCCTGGAGGATCTCCCCTATGAAGAAAGGCGGAGTGATCTGGGTCTGTTTAGCCTTGAGAAAAGAAGACTGAGCGGGGACCTGATCCAAGTTTATAAATATCTGAAGTGTGGGGGGCAAAGTGGTGAGGACAGACTCTTTTCAGCAGCGTGTGGAGACAGGACAAGGGGAAATGACCACAAACTGCAGCATAGGAAGATCCACATGAATTCTTTACAGTGAGGGTGACGGAGCACTGGCACAGGCTGCCCAGGGGGGTTGTGGAGTCTCCTTATCTGGAGATATTCAAGACCCACCTGGATGCCTACCTGTGCAACCTGGTGTTGGGAACTGCTTTGGCAGGGGGGTTGGACTCGATGATCTCTAGAGGTTCCTTCCAACCCACACGATTCTGTGATTCTTGCCCTGCTCTGCCAGCAACGCTGCCCAGAGCACTGTGCTCAGAAGGGCTTTGCACAACAGGCACTGCTTTGCACTTATAAAGACCAAGAAGAGCAAAAATCTGAGGAAAAAGCTGCAGCATTGCAGCTGCTGCCATAGCAAAGACCGCGCTAAGCCAAACTTCTCAGTGGTGCTTGGTAAAAGCCAAAGAGAGCTCCATGTTGGCTTTTGTCCACTGTGCTGTGTAAAAGTGATGTTGGTTGGACCACTGAAGTGTACACTGGGATGACAATGCAAAGACAAAAAGGAGTAGATAAAATCTGGCAGACTTTAGTTGGACTTCTTGTCTAATAGCACCTTCCCGTCCCAGAAGGCGTTGCACTGTGGCTTTGTGCTATTATTTTCCTGCAGAAAACGTGGCCAAGTACTGTGAGCCACTGGTCGCCTTCGTCTGTAAGCAGTTCTGCCCTCTGGAAGTCTCATCCCGGTGAAGGAAGGACACGTAACTCTGGATGCTGGAGAGAAACCTTTCCTCCTTCAAGGACCCGGCCGGATTTTCCAAACGTATTGCGAGGAATCTCTTCTTGCCCACTGGATGCCGCTGTTACACAGAAGTAGTCGCAGGCTGCAGGCTTAGACCCCGGGCACCTCACCTAACGGGCACGGAGAGCCGCTCAGGGGCATCCAAGCTGCGTGGATTCAGCCCTGCTAAGGAGACTTTGTTGGGAAGAAGCTCCCCTTAACGTTTTGCAGCCATGTGAGCATGTGGTGAGATGCCTTGTCCCCAGGATGGCAACTCCAGCAGCAGAAATCTGGAGATGTTTTCTGAAGATGATTGGACAGGACTTTGGAAAAAATACATAGGCTGTTGAGGGGAAAACAGATTGTCTGAGATGCGACGTCGGGTCATATATGGGATGCTTTCCTCAGCAGCTAAATCCTGGCTATTTTGCATGCTTAATGCCAGAATTTGCATGTAGAACGACTGGATCAGAGAATTATTTCCCTAAAAGCAAAGCCTGGAAATGGCACCTTCCCCTGGTTCACATGTCATAAATCTGAAGCTGTGAGTATGCCTTGTGGTGATGCCTTCAGAGGCAATGACCTGGATAGAACAAAAAGGATATGTGTGGCTTCCACTCTTCAGTGAGAACTGCAGTATTTCAAACTCAGCTGAGTCTCAGAACAAGCCAGAAAGTGACCTACATCCAACACCCAGCTTTGGGAATTAACTCTGAGGAAGTCCAACTCCTAAGTCTCTCTCTGAAGCAAATGGAAGCACAGCCTAATAGAATCCACACCCAAGGGGAATCCCTCTCTGATCCTTTCAGCACTGAAAAACAGCTATCCTGATTTTTTTTAAACCACATTTCTTACTGGAGAGAGTATGACTTGAGGTTAATACAGACTTTAGGGGTTGAATCTTCGAGGTTCTAACAACTGAATTGTTCCCTGATATCCTGAGCCTTGGCCTTTCAGAAGCAAGTCTAAACAATAGGAGATTTGAAATAAACCAGGAATCTTTTCAAAGCTAATAGATGTATATGTTAAAAGGCCTGTGTGTCCTGGGACACCATCTGTACTTAATAAACCTAAAGGCAAATAAGGTAACTGACAAATAATAGGAAAAGTATGAATCCAGCTTTGTGTGACGTGCAGGGGCGTAAATCTGATAACTCTTGAATTTGGTAGAGGTGTACAGCTTTAAAATGATGTAATTAGAAGCAATGTAGTACAACTGGCCTGTAATCATTAAATGAGTTATTCAGGCAAGTAAGACCAAGGCAGTGATATTGTTTTAACGTTTTGCACCAGGTATTTGAAAAACTGATTGGAAGAGTTCCCAGCACACTGTGGAATTATCTGCATTAATTTGTTTAAAAGTAACATCTAGGGAAGGTGAAAGCCACCTCTTTGGGTCAGAAGAGGACATGCTTGATTTGATTCACACATTAAGTATTTGTGCTGTGTGTGTTGGGCTCTTTTACCCAAAAATATGGAGCAATAGCATAAAACATTGGGAGCAGCACTGGAAGTTTCTGTTGACAAAGAACATAAAGACTCATCTGTGCCAGAGTCTGTGCTGCTATTACACGGTCATTTTCACAAACACAAATGAAGCACAAAACAGTACCAAAAAGCACATAGCATTCTAGTCCCATATAAGCTGAAAGACAATGGAAGAAATGTATCGTGCCTTCATTCTTCTGCTATGAACTGATGGATGCAGTGTGGTCTTGAAGAAAGTTAGCTCAGCTCCCAGCACTTCAGGAATATTTCTATTGGAACATTGGAGAAACAAAGAAAAATAGGAAAAATATGCCAACATTTCCACAAGGAGATTATGCAAGGATGTCAACAGTGTAAAGCTGGATATAAACCAGACTGAGGATGGCTGAAGGACAGCTCCTGGGCTAGGCAAGGTGTCCTGGTCCAAAGAAAGGTGGATTGCTCTTTTATGCAAGGACAGGCACTCTTCTTCTGTTCAAAGCTTCCTAGTTTTTGGGCAGTGATTCCTCCAGAGCTACTGAGGAAGTCAGCCACACAAAACGATCACATCTAAACAAAGTGTGTCTGAGCAGGTGACCGGGGACTACTCTCTGTATGAGGGGTCACTATCAGCCCTCGTGGTGCTCTCCTTGCAAAATTCCTCCATCTCTGCTAAGCAGTTGGCCTTTGTTATGTCTCCCAAGAGGGGAAGGCTGGTGGAGGTCTGGGATGGCTCTCTCCAGCTCAGGGTGGAGAGGAGGAGTCCAGTGAGGAAACTTTATGAACTACCAAAAAATGAGTTCTGTCCCTGACTCCCACCCCACCCACTTCAGCAGATGCACACCTAGAAGCAGGAGGGAAAGCTGCATGATACAAATAAGTAAATGGTCATTCAATTAATCTATTTCTAGCCTTAAAATTAGAGGGTTCCAAAATCAGAAATGTCTTCTCTTTTTAACGGTTATTTGTCATGCTGGATGAGTGTGATATATGGAATTCTACAAGGAAAGTCTGTCCATGCTGCTATAATTAGGTAGCAATGGTGACAGCAGGCAGCTTTGCCTCCTTATTATCTTAAGACTCTCAGTGCTATATTGTGTCATGAATTTCTAGCACATCAGAATGCTAATGCTTGAGAAAGCTTGTGAATGCAGCATCCTGCAGCATCACCATAGCCTTCAACATCCCAAAGTGATCCCAAGTGTGACTGCAGTGAAGTCAGTGGGATTACATCAGCAACGAATCAAGACTTTGCCTTCTTTTCCCAGTCACAGAGGAGAGAAGGAAGCTAACCTTTCATTTTTCCTGCATTTTCCCAGTGTCTGAAAACCCAGGCCATGAAACCCTACTCCTGGCACAGATGCTGGTGACCTTGTCAGAGGGGACAGCACCACTGAGCAGGCAGATGAGCGGGGAGTAAGGAAAGATGGGAGCAGCCACAGGGTTTCAGAGATAAAAAGCTTGAGTATCATCACAGCTGTCCAGTGTTGTGCTCCTTGGGGTATTCAGCAGAGCTCAGTTGAGCTCACCATTAACAGTCCTTCATCGTCTAGAGAAGAGGGCCTTGGATGTGTATGCACCAAAGGGGCTTTTCCTTTTCTAAATCTTGTAAACAGAACCTGTGGAATCACTTTCCATGAGGTTTGTTACTTGGTGTTATGTAAGAATGAGAACTTCTGTGATTATAATTGCTTCTTGAGGTTGAGCTTACAGGCAGTGCTGGCTACAACATGCATTTTCGTGCAGGAGCTGAGTGCCTGCATGCCAAATGGGCTGATTGTGTGTACAGCCACACGATGTGAGAGCAACAGGCACTTGTGCAGATTTTATCTCCAAATATGGCCTCTGTTATTTGTGCAGGGAGGAAAGAGGCAATAGTACTTTGACACTCTCACACTGGTCAGACAAGTAGAGCTGGAAATACTGGCAGGTAAGAAGTTTTCATGTGTAGAGGTCTTTCTGTAACCACTTTAATATCAGCTTGATGGTTGGCTGTGGGGAGAGTGTGATGGCCTCATATAGAGCAGGAGCTGATTTCCATTTCTATGGCTCCATGTCTTAGTTGTTCTCCTTGATGAGAAATGGACCCATTGGTTCCCTATGGTACCTTCTAATGGATCCTAATTAGAAGCTGTCACTTCTTGTTACAGGAAGGAAGGAATGGTTTGGCTTTCCCTTAATGTTGGAGAGGCTGAGATGAGAGCTGCTCCTGAGGACCCAAAGGAAGGCCTTTATCCCTGGCTGCTGGGGATGTGGGATCTGCTTACAGTGTGCTGGGACTCCAATAGCAGGCACACAGCTCAGAGCACGAGTGAGAAGCAATCCCTTTTGCTCTCTGCTGGGCTGCACAGTTTCCCTGGCTCTGTATCTGGTGCAGAAATATGGAACTAAATATCTTACAGTGGAGTTAAAAGTGCTGGACTGCAGCAGCTTTATCAGCTGAAGCTCTCAGACTGGCATTCCCTAAGTCAGGATTTTAACCTTTTCCAGAGTCCTCTCTGTCAAAACCTCAGGAATCCCCAGTGTTTCTCAGGCAGGAACCAGCACATGAGGAAGTAATTAATGAGAGCAGGGGAGGAAAAGAAAAAAAAAGAATGTGCTGAATAGCAGCAAAGCTGCGACTCTTTCCCCAGGCTGCCTTCACAGTCCTCGAGATGCAGACAAAAGGCATTCCAGCTCCTGCCAAACAGCCTGGGGAGGTGCTGAAGCATCCGACAGCCCCACAGGACATTCCTGCTCTGTGCAGAGGAGCAGTGGGACAGAAGGTTGGGCTGTGCAGGGCGGGTGCAGTTCTGAGCCGGGGTACCTGAATCAGCAGCAAGATTGTCCCACCTCAAATGGCACAGCTGAGTGAGCATCAGAGGGATTCTGGTTTTCAGAAAGACCTGAGCACTAAACCTCAGCTATTTTGTGTTCACCTGTTTCAGTGCAGAATACTCAGTTAATTCCTTTTAAAAAAGTGTTTTTATTTTCTGGAAGCTGTGCACGAGTGAGGGCTGTTGGCCAAATCACCCACTTTCCTGCAGGCTGGCATTCATCTCAAAAGATATATCAACTCCGTTTAAAAATGCTTGGAGAAAAACCAAAAACCTACAAAAATGTAATTATTTTGGGTACATCATAACCTTACAGATGCTGTACCTCTGTATCTCCATCTGCAATTTCTGGAGGCAGGGATACTGCTATTTCCCAGCAGTACCAGAAAGCTTTCATTAACGATAGTGAAACTGTTCCTGAGTCTTAGAGGGCAATTGCTGCTGAAGCATTAATTGTTATGATTTTTGCTTATCCTCCAGATGCCTGAAACGTGGAACTCGGCAGGGCTCCAGAGGAAGCGTCTTTGTGAGCTCAGATAAGGGATGAGCCGACCTGGTTGATGCAGGCAAGATTCATTACAAACCTGGGGGGGGTTCAGCAATCGCACGGGGCTCAGCACACGGCTGTGCTCCCTTTTGCTCCTGCCCTGCCCAGCATCATCTCCTGCCCGGGTAAAACGGGTCGGATTCTGCCAGAAGAGAGCAGCCCGTGTAGAATCATT
Source organism: Cyrtonyx montezumae (assembly GCF_038088225.1). Taxonomy (NCBI): domain Eukaryota; kingdom Metazoa; phylum Chordata; class Aves; order Galliformes; family Odontophoridae; genus Cyrtonyx; species Cyrtonyx montezumae. The sequence continues at coordinate 1,970,953 of NW_027071948.1, forward strand.
GAACCATTTCAGTTGGAAGGGACATTTAAAGGTCATCTAGTCCAACTCCCCTGCAATGAACTGCCCCGAGCAGCCTACCCTTAAAAACCTTAAGGTTTTGAGGCTGCTTCCTTTGTTACCTAACGCCAGCGTCCCTCCCGATAGCAACAAGTGCCCACCACGTAGGCTCCGGGCTCGTCGGGTTGTTTAGAAAGGGGAGGGGAAAGCAAACACGTGGGAGAAGTTGGTGATTTGAGTCGCTCTGGGTGGGAGCGGCGATGTCCGCTGCGCTGCCCGCAGTGGGCTCTGCAGGCGGCTGGGAGAGGGGGGAGGGGCCGAGGACCCCAGGACCCCATGCCGGTTCTGGGGGTTCAGCGGGGCACTCTCGCAGCCCCGGGACCTTCTCCCAGCCCCGGGATCACCGCTTCCTCTCGGCCCCCCCGGCAGCCGCAGGCGGGGAGGGAAGCAGAGGGGAGGGAGCAGCAGCAGCACTCCTCATCCCACGGCTTATTTTTTCCGGTCGGTGCTGGAGAGGGGGAGGTGGGACAGCCCTCCCCTCCTCCTGCTGCAGCACATGGGAAGCAAAAGTTTCTCGGCTGCTCCTCCTCCTCCTCCTGGTCCCCCTCCGCCGGGTCCCCCCGGTCCGGACCTCGATGCTGCGCGGCTCCAGCGGCGTTGGGCTGCGCTGCGCTCCGCCGGGCGATGAGGAGTGACCCGCTCCTGGAGCATCTTCCTCTTCTCCGGGGGCTGGGGAGCAGGAGAAGCGAGACTTGGATCAAATCTTGCACAGAGTAACCTGAGGGGATCTGTGGATTTCTGAGCAAAGGAGCTGTGTGGGGGAGAAAAAAAAAATAAATCAGATGCTTTAAGCAGCGCCAGGGAGAGAGCACTGCATCGCTTTGCTTCAGCCCCACCATGGGCACGGGCATGTGTTCGAGGAGGCAGAAGGGGCTCCTGCAGACCGGGTTTTGCCTGCTGGCCGTGGCGTGCCTGGGCTCGGGAGCTTTCCTCTACCATCACTTGCAGCAGAAGGTGAGGAGCGCCGAAGCCCTGGCCCAGAAATACAAACAGCAGCAGGAAGCGCTGTCTGCCCAGCTCCAAGGTGAGTGAGCGCCTGCTGAGCTTCCTTTGCTCCAGCACAGCACAGCGATGAGTGGGGGGGCTTCGTGGAGTGAGGTTTTGAAGAGCCCTAAGACGATGCTGTCCGCTGTTTCCCCCTTTCCCTTCCCTCTCCCTCCCCCCTCTTTGCATCCTGGAATTAAACGGCCTCGAGGCTGAATTGCTGCACACGGCAGCAAAGGGAATAGCATTTGCTGGAGTGTAGCATCACAGCCGTCCTGATCTCCCTATAGTTATCTTTGACCACGAAGGGTAACCCTGCATCGTTCTAAACGTGGAGCAAAATGCAAACAGGACCTGTGTAGGCAGGCTCTGAGACCTGACTGCTCCCCAGGTCCAGAAAGTGAACGAAGAGGCAAAAAGGGGTCCGTCAGTAGAGTTTGCCATCGTATCGTCTAGGCTGTTTCCTTTGCGAGGAAATAAACCCATCATCATCTTCTTCTCAGGAGATCGGCTTGTGGCTCCTGCCAGTCTGTTTGGGGTTGATTGGATGCCTGAAAAACAATCCACAAGAACACAGGCTAGGTGAGGAGTGGGCTTTTCCGAGCTCCCTTCCCAGGTGCAGGCTGGTGAGCGGTGAGGGCAGGAAAACCCATTCCTCTGGCGAGAGCTGCTGGAAAGCAAACGTGGTGTAAATACACCCCCTGCTCTGTCTTGCTTACAGAGCTGTCTGACTGGAGGAGAATGACGCTGGGGTCTGCGGAGCTGTTCCAGCAGGGAAGGCTGAGATCGCTGCTCAACTCTCTCCTTCCGCAGATCTGCGTGTTTCAGTCCTTCTCCCTGTGCCAGCACGCTTGGGCTCCGGAGAGGGCTTTGCTGAACTCGCTGCAGAGGGGCTGGGGGGAAATCCACTCTTTGGTAGTCAGTGGTTGTGTGTAATGCAGGAGGATGGGGTTTTGTGGACAGGGATGCTGCTGGCATGTGGTGCTTTGTGCCCTGGGGTCAGGGCACTCATTGAAGGCTTTTTTCTCCGAGTGAGCAGGATTAGATTATGGCATTTAAATCCAGAGCTCTTCCTGGGACTAAAACCAAATGCAGGGTATCCCTTATGGCCTCTGTTTGCATACAAAGTGACATTGTTTCTATGGGCTGCACGGCTGGAAAGTCCCCAGATTTGTGGCTCTGGGTTAAACCTCCTCAGGTGGTTTTGTGTGCAATGTTGGGATGCAAACTGAGTGTTGGACATAAGCTTCCTGTGCCCAGGGGCTGTGCGTTTCTACCTGTAAATTCAGAGAGGAAAGTGTGATGTGTGTGCTGGTGTGGTTGGGGGATTCTTGTTTTGAAAGTACGTGTCCTCGGGAGACAATGTGTGAGTCCAACCCAGCGAGCACATGGGCTCACTGCAATGCTTGCACAGCTTGCTTCCTGTGCTTCTTACTCCGTCATGAGGCATTCAGACACCTTCAGCTCCTGATGTGCTGCACAGTTGGAGCTGCAGTCTCGCCCTGCATCCCATGCTCGAGAAGCAGACACCAGCAGGGCAGAGGCTGGCCCACATTTTTCTGGTACATCAGCATCTCTTGCTTGCCCTGGAGAGGGGCTGGTTCCTTAAGGAGCGAGCTGACAGCAGCAGCCCCAGGGAACCCCACTTGGGTTGGCTGCAGCCAGCTGCTGAGACAGGCCCATAGTATTTTTCCTCTCCAAATGTGTTTGAATAGCAGTGCTGTCGCCTGTTGCTGGGGTTTCTAACCCTCTGCGAGTCCTCTGATTCCTAAATACAGTTGTTGCCATGGATACACTCTTTATTTTCAGAAGCCACTTGTCCAACAATTTTAAAAGGCAAAGATTCTTTTTTTTTCTTTAATGTGTGATGTGGGAGAGATGCTTGGCAGGGGGGAGCAGTGCTGTGTGCCTGGCTGTGTCCTGTGCTGGTGGCTGGGAGCTGGCTGCCCATGTTGGGGGCTCTTCTGCCCCACGCTGCCTCGGTGCATGGCTTCATCTGCTCTCTGTCTTCTGTCTGACTGGTCTTCCCACCTCTGCAAAAGGAAGGTGTGTTTGTTATGAGGTGAAATTCGGTGCTGTTCGTTTTTTTCCTCATGCACCCGAGCATAATTAATGCTTCTGCCTCTGTAAATAAAGCTGGAAAGGGTAAGGGCTGGTGGTGGCTGAAAGGGAGAAGAAAAGTGAGTAGGAAGAGGAAGCAGGGCTGTATTTCTGGAGCTGTCTCGAATTGGCCATGCCTGTTCCATGTATGGCCTGGGGAATGGACCTCCTCCTGCTCAGAATAAAAGCAAAGCTGACCTTGCTGTAGGGTAAAACAGAGCGTGAAAAGAAAACCCACTCCCTGGGCTCCCTTCTGTTGCGGTCCAGGTGGCACCAAGGAGTGATCTACTGGGCTTTTCTATTCCTGCATCTCTGGTGTTGGTGCTGGGTGAGGGTGGAGGTGTGTCTGAGGCTGCATGGAGGCTCCTTGCCAGCTCCTGGGCACTGCTGGAAGTGCTGGGACGTGGGGGACTCTGAGCTCTGGATGGTTCTGGAGTACGGCTGCTGCTCGAGCGATTGGTGGTGTGGGTTGTCAGCTGTGATGTGACAGGATGGAGGCTGGCAGGAGTATTTGGTGCTTTGCTATATCGAGGAGAGTAACTGAGAAGAGAGCTTTCTCTAGGTGATCAGCTGGAGCTGCCTGCGAAGCTGGAATCACTCTCCTCCTGTCATGGATCTCCTAACCTCTCCCTGGCAGATGTTTATCACAGCACAGCTGAGATAACAACCCCTTCTCAGACTCACCCAGCGTTCTGAGCTCTTGTAAAATGAGAGCATGTCTGCGGAGGGCCTGGCCTGTTCTCCTTTCCCAAAGGCAGGACTCTGCGTGGGATTTCATTGTTTCAGCAGTTCGAGTTCTGCATTTTTAGCTCATTTGTCAGCAGGTGACAGTGCTTTAGTGCTGAGATCTGGCTGGCTTCCAGCCTAGTTTTAGGCACCGATCACCCTCCGTTCCCTCTTGTAATTGCAAATTGTTAAAGACTTCCTGGCTTCCTGTCTGCTGAAGCTGTAAGTGCCATTTTGGCGTGCCGAGCTGTTGCTGGGTCCCACTGCAGAGGTGAGCAGGAAGACAGCTTTATGCAGCAGCTTTAAGCAGCTGCTGAGCTCTGCAAAGCCCACTCCAACTTCTCTGGTCTGTGCAGAGCTGGCAATAGGGCAGGGGAGATGACAACTCATTGGAGGTTACCTCAGGGGCAACTGCTTGGGTGTGATTGTCTGTCTGGGGGATGGCTCTTCATTCCAAGGTTGAACTGAGCTCGTCTCACCACGAGCCCAAGCTGGCAAGCCTGAGGAACAGTCCTCATCCCTGCAGTGTCTAAAAGAAGTGCACTCCAGGAAGAGCCAGATGGTCTGTTTTGTAGTGCTGAAGCTTGATTTCGGTCCAGGAAAATTCACCACCTGGAAGCACTGAGGTTGCTTAGTGGGGGACAATGGGATGCTGAGGCATTTGGATTTGGTTTCAGCTTTGAAGCTGAGCCCTCAGTGCCTCAGCTGCTGGCCTACCTGGCTGGGTTTTGCCTCCAGGTGGCTTGGGAAAGAACTGAACTACCAAACTACCATCACCAACATCATTAGGTCTCAGCCCCTTGTTATGCCTGGCTTGAATTATTCCTCTTCTCTTTCCCTAATTTCCTTGGACTCTCAGTTGTTGCTGGAGATGACTGTAAATAGCAACAGATCCATTGCTGGTAAACCAGAGTACTGCAGAGATCCCAACCTCGGACCCAGCCAGCATCATCCAGCTTAGGAGTCATTGAGTTAAAGCAGCTGGGGTTTCTCTTTCTGGGCACAAGAAGCACTTCCAGCTGGGAAGGAAAACACCAGTCATGGTGAATCTCCTTAGTAAAGCCACCAGATCTTGGATCTTCTGTGATCCAACAGAACACTCGAAGCTCCCTGAAGTTTTTGGAGGAAGTGGTGTGGGAGCACGAGCTGTGTGAGAAGCAAGTCTGTGTGAGAGATACTGGAGAGTATTTCTTTCCACCACTCCATTCAGTGCCGTGTTGGATTTGTGCACGCCGTGCTCCTGTCTCTGTGCTGTGATCAGTCTCTGCTCTCTCCTTGCTCTGCCTGCAGGTTTGCTGAAGGCTTGGCAGTTATTTAAAGTGAGAAGCAACCAACTCACCCTGACATCTGGGTTTTGCTTCGCTTGCAGGGAATCTGAAGGCTAAAACCTGTGCTTGGTTATGAGATGTGACTGGTGCTGGGCTGCCATTGATCAGTGAATAGCTGTGAACTTCATTGTTGCTTGTTTGCAGAAGTGGAAGCAGAGGAGATGGGTGGATGGGATTCCCTTCCTAGAGAGAAATGGGAGAGGTGGCAACAGGATGCTTTTCTTTGGGTGGTTTTTGTTGGTTCTTCTTTCAGGGTCTGCAGAGGTATGAGACCTGCAGGTGGAAGGGCAGGCAGGACTGCTCTGACCTAAGTTTGATCCTTGTACAGTCCCTGCCTCGGCCTTGCAATTCCTGGTTGATCTGCAGTATTGTTTATGAAGGTGTCCTGGCCTGACTTCTAGGATCCAAGTGCATCTCATTTTGTGTGATGATCTCACTCCCCTCGGTTCATTTTCCTGGACACTGTGCAGCACCCACAGTGTGACTCGTCCCAGAATCCTTGGCTTTGGAGGCCAGGTTTTTATTGCCACAGCATCTGAATTGCCTGGAGCCCCATGCTGTTATGTGGCAGCCTCTGCACAGAGGGGATGGAGCAGCTTCTGGTTGCAGCTGAGCGCTGTGGCTCAGGGACTGCTCTTTGTTAGCATTCAGGCATCAGAGTGCATTAAAATCATCATCCATCAGGAAGTTTCTCTGGCACTTCCATTTGTCATGTGGCTGCTGCGCAAAGCAGCCTCGTCCTTCTATCTTCTTGCTCCTCTGCACAGAGCACAGATGCTCTTTTGTGTTTAATAGGAGAGAGAGCTGCTGGCACACTCTTCCTTAATGTCCTTGTGGGCCAGTTAATGGCTGGGATGGAGAAGGGGAGAAAAAAATGTCTCTCTTGCATGCTGCTGGTGCAGAGCAGAAAACCTGGCAGTCTCTGGTTATCCCGAGCCTAGGACTGGGCTTGGCCCATAAACACACAGTTCAGCTCACAGCTTGGGTTCCTAAGTGAAACCTGAGTGCAGAGACTAGAAATCCAGCACTGTGAAGCCCATTGGAAACGAGAGGCTGTTGCTCAAGTCAAATTGCTTGGGCAATTCTGGCCTGCTCTGGGGCAGGACTTGACGTCCAGGTGCATCCCTGTGTGCATAACCTGCAAAAGAATGTCTGGGAAGAAATGTCAGGGTTTATCTCATGCTCTGCTTCTTTCTGCCTCCCCAGTTGTGTATGAGCACAGATCCCGACTGGAGCGATCCTTGCAGAAGGAGCGAGGGGAGCACAAAAAGACAAAGGAAGGTAAGTCGCTGGAGCAGAGGCCAGCCAACCCTCTGCTGTGGGGGGACACACTCACCAGGTGAGGCTCATCCCTGGAATGTGCATAGGGAATTGTTAGCTGACTTGTCTGTTGCCTGTGAGCTGGGACGTGGGTTCTGTTCTCCCATATTCCTGTCTGTATTCTGAGTCTAATCTGAGTGATGGTGTCTGAGCACTCCAGAAGAGAGAGCTACATCTGGCATTAGCCTGCTCTCTCTTGGAAATAGTAAACTTTTCAGGAGTGATCTGAAGGTGCTGAGCTCTACAAGGGCTTGTTAATAATATTGGCCTACCTGTGCTTCGTGGTACACAGACACTACAGACTGTCACATCTTGTAAAGCTGACATACAAGACGAAATGTTCACAGGCAAGACCTCGTAAATCCTTGCTCATTTAATTCTCTTCTCTTCCATCTCTAGATTTTTTAGTGTACAAATTAGAAGCTCAGGAAGCTCTCAACAAGGAGAAGGTGGGTACGGTTTATTCCTCAGAGCATGCATGCACACGTGTAAGAATTAAACACCTTTATAGTGCTACTAGGCTAATAAGGCTGGGGCTGCTGTCTTGAGGTGACATGACAAGAGCATATGGTACAAGGACAACTTGGGCTGATCTTATTTTGCAGCTGTTGGTGCTGAAAGATCTCTTTCACCTGAGGGAGAGACTGTGTTGTGCCAGAGCTACTGTGCTTATTCTCTCGTGTGATAGCACAGTGGAAGGCTTGATTGTCAGCTGCTGGTGTGGCAGGGAGTCCTGTGCTGCAGGCAATGAGAGTTGCTCTGAGAATTTCATGGTACAGAAGAATCCTGGGGGAGTTAAATTCAATACATGCTGCAGGGAATGTGGAGAACAAAGGCCGTGAGCAAAGCCTATCCATTTTCTTCTCCAGGGCTAGGCAAATGATTTCTACTGGTCTGTGAGTGGCAAAGCTGACAGGGAAACGTTGAAACAGAGTGTGCTCAGGACATGCAATCTACTCAGTGCTGCTCTAGGACTAAGTGACATGTTTGTACTCGGCTGAGCTCTTGGCTTTCCTGAGACCTAATGGCACTGCTGACTCTAATTTACTTATTTATTTTTCCCTAGCAAGACTCTATGAACAGATATGGGGCCCTCAGTTCCCAGCACAAGATCCTGAAGGTAAGGATGTGGTCTGGTTCCAGTACTCACTCACTGCTGCAAGTTAGGAAGTGCCCAGGAAGGCAGGTTGGAGCTTTTCCTTACCACAGATACTGGGACAGACCTGGGCTTCCTGCAGCTAGTGCCAGCCCGGAGGGAGGGGGCCACACCGTGGCATGTTCCTTCCTGCCCATTCATGTTGCTGGGAGTTTTCCTATTTATTCTGTTGGACTTTGCATCAGATTACATCCTTGGTGTACACCTCATTTCAATGGCAGTCTTTGTGTGGCTTATCACAAAGGAGTGTTGCTCTGCATGTTTTCTTCTGTGTTCCTTACCATGAAAATGGGCCTCCTCACTGCAGCTTGCCCCATTAGGATAACAGAACGTGCTTGAGGCCACATGAGCAGCTCAGATAGGGGTGACTCTTAGTGTTCTAGAGTTTACTGTTTACCCTAACTGAACTTATCGTACCATTAGGGCTGGGTTTTGCTAGCACAGTGCAACTGTGGTCTGTTGGTGCTGGTGACTTCCTCAGTGTCTCAAGCTGGAGTGTTCCCAGGGCAGTGGTGATTTAGCTGTGGGGCTCAGAGAGCAGGCTGGCTTCCAGCAGCACTGTGCACCACTGAGCAGAGCTGGACGCCCAGCTGCCTGCCCTTGGATCCAAGCCCTGGGAGGAGGGAAGTGCAGTTCTCCTGGGCATCATCCAGCTCTGCAGACTCTGGGAACACTGCAGTAGTTTTCATCCTCATAGCAACTACAACATGAGCAGCGTGGTCCAGCTTGCTTCTCTCATGGGGGCAGTGAGAGCACTTCATCCTGGCTCCCTTTCTCTTGCTTCCTTTTATTGGAATAATTTTTTCATCTGTTTTGTAACTGCATTTACAGCTGCTGAAAGACAGGCCTTTGGGACTGAGATCTGGTGGACAGCTTCTTCTCTGGAAGTGCTGCATTCAGCTTGGCTTGTAGCTAGCTACAGAGCTGGGAATGATGTTTGTTTCTGGAGCACAGGTGAAAAATGCTTCCCACTTGTATTATCCTCTTCACAAGGAGTGTTACTGCCAACACTATTGTTACTGAGGAAGCAAAAATGGGTGACTGAGGATTTTCAGCATTGAACAGAAGCAACTAACCTAATCTGAAGGTCTCAGATGTGGCCAAAGACTTCCATGAAGATATATGATCATATCTGGCTTTTGTGTTCGTGGGCACGGATGCCGTGTGTAGCAGGTTTGATTGTGGTTTGCCTCCACACACAGCTCTGCAGCCTCCAGTTGCCTTTCGCTGCTTAGAGAAAAGGGATCACACTTAGTTGGCTCCTAAGCTGCCATTCTGATCTGTAGTGAAGTTACCTGTGTCTGATGAACATCTGCAATGGGCAGACCGATCTCAGGGGCTTGGCTTTATCCAAAAACAGCAGTTGGAGCAGTCCCCTGCTGGGGCCAGATTTCATCTCCTTATAACTCCTTTCATCCTCTTGAGAGGAGATTGGATTTTTTCTTTTTTTACCATCTTTCTGCAGAATGCCTCCGAGCACTCCTGGAATACTCGGGCAGGGAGGTGGGAGGCTTTAAACAAAAGAACTGTTCACACGAGCTTCCTGAACTGCAGGAACCTGGAACTTGCAATGAGGTGTGCCCTTCCTTTGCTTGTGGGCAAAGCTTTCAACCACTGATCCTATTTTTGTACGATGCAGTCTACAGAGCTGCCTTCTCAATTGTAGCAGAAATGGGTGGTTTTCAGAGGTATCTATTTTATTCTCTCTCCCCTCCCATCCCTGCTTGTTTCCCCGGGCACGGTGCGATGCTGTGCCTGAGCTGCAGCAGCTATATCTTGCCCAAATCCTAACAGAAAGGTGAGATGCAAAGTCTTGCTGGCAGAATTCCACCCAGCTGAGATGAGGGGCTCCCTGTTCCCCACAGACAAGCTGATTTCTCACAGTGCTGGCATGATATGCACAGTCACAGTGGAGCATGATGGCAGCACGGGCTCTGGGTTTGCACAGCGTGCATATAGCGTGTTCCAGTCCTCCTGTCCTGCAGCTTAGCATCTTTAGGTCTCTCTGGAAATCTGCATACATGAGTACTATACGTGGGGGTGAAGATGCTCTGGGTGTTTAATGAGCTGGACTGGGATCAGGTGCTTGGGGTGACCTTGGCCAAGCAGTTCTCCCTCTTCAGTCTCCTGCTGCTATCAAAGGACCATTTTTTCCTCTCTTTTTCCTAACTGTGAGCAGTCTGGGGACAGACATTATGCATATCAGACAGAATGTGGGCCAGAAATTAATTGACCTGAGCTGATGAGTGCTTAATGTTCCTTGAATCGTGTGTTAAAACCAATTCTCATGTGCTATTGGTGGCTTCTCTGAGATGGTTAGCATCAAAATGATTTGAGGGGTCTGATTCCCCTTTGCTGCTTTGGCCTGCAGCTCTGATGGAGCTGTAAGTACCTACAGCCTCTGAAACAAGAGCACAAATCTTTCTTTCAATTCTCTTTATTTTTGTTCCCAGTCCTGTGATCTGATTAACCCAGCATCCTTTTTGTTCTCTCTCTGGGACCCTGCCATACTGAAGGCTTTTTCTTCTGCATTGCATTTATTTTTGGAGCTCAGTTATTTCTTTTCTTTTAGCTGAGGATAATTGCTCCAGCAGAGAATGCCCAGGACACAGACACTTTGTTTTACTGAGGATAAATGCCAGCATCGATAGCATCTAAATTAAAGAAAGAGAGGGAAAGAAAGGAAAAAAGACATTTGTTTCATGGGAAGGCCAATTGAAATTGCTGCCTGAGTTCTTAGGAGCTGCTGTGTGGAGAGGCCAGGGTTCACCTGAGAGCCAATCCGTCTGCATACGCAATTGGTGTTGACAAACTTCATGTGGAAGTGTCTGTGGGTTACCATGGGAACCTGAAAGGAGCTGAATTCTGGTTCAGTGGGTCTCAGCAGAAGGATGTCTCTGTGTTTTGTTCCTGGGCACTGCAGAGGTGGGAGGAGGAGACTGAAGTGCATTGGAAAGCTGTTATCAGATGAGTTCTGGCCTGCTTCAAACATGGTCGGTGGTGTTGAGGGTCCTGTTATCCTGGCATCTGACTCCCATGTTAACGTGAGGAGTGTGGGCCCATCTCCCTGAGATCTCACTGAGATGCAGCATTACTCCTGTAACAGTCGAGCTGGTGCTACCTGCACCACAGAAACATTCATCCTTGCACGTAATGCTGTCCTTCAGCATCTCTGGGCTCTGGAAAGGACCTGGGACTTCAGCAGCATTTCACAGCAGTTGGGTGTGATATCAGCAAAGCTGAGTGCTGGGGAGGAGTAGGAGTGTTCTTGGCTGTGTCCCAGAGTCTCCATCTCTCTTTCGTGTAGCAGTGGACTTGCTTGCACGCTTATCTTCTATTTTAGTGGCTTCTGGGGAGACCTCCCTTCAGTTTATTTGGCATTTTGCATCCCTCCTACACCACGTGAAGAACACTTTTTTTTTGTACCTGGGTTTATTATTTACTTTATTGGAGGATTCAGAGGCTCTTCTGCCTCCTCAAGCAGCTCATTAAACAGAGGCACTTGAGTAACACTTGACAGCAGTTAAATTACTTTTCTCCTCTTCTGTTGTACTGACTTTGGCACTTCTTTTTGTCTTCAGAACCAGCATGAAGATGTCAAGAAGCAGCTGATTGACCTGCAGCTGCAGCACAACAGCCTGAAACTCGAACATCGTAAGACATTGGAGACCCACAGCCAGAAGTATGCCCAACTCCAGCAGGAGAAGGATAACCAAGTCACCAATTTGCAGGGTGAGTATGATGGAGAGCCAGGAAAACACTAGGCAGAGAAAAGACTGTAAGCTCCAGAGAGGACAGTGGTTGTTCTCCAGGGCTCCCAAAAGATGTTCAGATGCTGTAGGAAGATCTGTGTGAGTGTGAGACAGTGAGTGTACAGTGCCAGCCCTGAGCACGAGCAAGTGAGACCTAAGTATGTGATTCTCTTCTTGAAACATGCAGCCACCAATACAGCAAGAGAATGAATTCAGCCACGAGAAATAATAGTGATCAGAAAAGCAATGTGAAGGCAGAAGCTAGGCAGGAAGGTCAGCTGAAGGCTGAGGTGTGTTAATATTCTCTGTCCACCTTCCTAGGCAGCTGTTTATTTCATCCTACTTCTTTTCTGTGCTTTAAGCTCAAAGATGGCTTCTAACTCTTCCCTTAACAGAAAGCACTGATCACTGTGGCACACAACAGAGCAAGGAAGTCTCTTGAGGGGTGGCAGACACAGAACTAGCAGTGTTACTAATACCTCATTTTCTTCTCTTATGTTCCATAAATGCCTTCTATTTATAATGTGTCCCAAGGAGAGGTGATGGAAGACATGCTTCTGTCAGCAGCTAGAATAAAGAACAAGAGAGAGATCCAAGCTGTTAGAGTGGAACTGAGGGATTTGTGCTAGGTTTGGTAATGAAAAGGAAACCTTTCCCCCAGGGGTGCTGGAAGGATGAGGTGTGAGGGGCTGTTCTCAGTGGTGGAATGAGGTTTGGTAGCTCATGGTCATCCAGCTTGCTTCAGAGCTTGGGCAGCTTTCATGCTGCTGACGAAGCAGGCTGAGAGGAGGATGCTGTTGTGCCACACGGCCCAATGGTTGTGATGCTGTTGGGGTGTCCCTGCCCTGTTCCTCTAAATACCTCCTTCTGAAAGTGATTTTTGATTGCTAATTAACAAGATATAAGTGTACGCTCTTGCTGAGCCTGCTGAAGCTTCCTGATGTTGCTAACAGGAGCTTTTTTAATCTTGTTTGCATCTTCCCCCTCCTGCTGCATTATGATCTATTTTCTCCTCTACTTTGTAAAAATTGCAGTCTATTTATGCTGCGTTTCACACCCTAGCACAGCCTGTCCTCTGCTTTTCCCCCCACTCCCATTTTGCACTTTCCATTTTCCCCTGCACAACCTGTTCTGAAGGCAGAGGGCTGGGTTTGATCACTGCTGAGCTTGTGTTACAGATAAAGGGACTCCACTGTTACAATTGAAACTTTTGTCCTATTGATGCCATTGATTAAAAACCCCTTGTGATGTCATCTGGAGCAAGACCTCACAGCTCTGCCTCTTATCTTGGCAAGAAGGTTTTGATTTCCAGGTTTTGAACGTGCTTTGAAGACTCAGATGTGACTGAGGCATTGGCTCAAGTGAAACTGCTTCATTTGGACATCTCTCCTACACCACAGAGCCCTCTGGTTCTCTTGAAGGGCTGAGGGATGTCTGCACCGTGGCCAGAGGTCTTAGCATTAGCAGTCTTTGTTCCTGCTGTCGTTAACAGACTTCACCACAAGGGAAGAATGCAGCACAACCTCAGCAGCACTGTCCTGTCCCGGGGATGGGTGCTTTAGAAAGATACACTGCTGTAATAACAGCTCAGCCACTGCTGAGCTGAAGCCAGGCATGTGATTTGGCCTACGGTGCAGACAGTGACTGTCCTGTTATGGGGAAAGTCTCCTTTTTTTTTCTTTGTCAGGGCAGATGCAGCAATGCCTTTTTGCTGAGAAATCACTGTGTGCGGTTATGGTGATATTTTAAGAGAGCTTCAGGCTCCAAAATAGGGCTGACATTTTTTGATACCATCTTCATTTTTATTGGAGGGTACACAATTATCTGCAAGGCAGTGAAACATAAGTTCATTGTGCCTTGTTGCTGAAGCACTAAGCATGCAAAGAGCTTCAAAAGACCCTGCTTTGGGAGCTGCAGGGCACAGTCTTCTACTTAACAGCACGAGAATAACCATCCCCGGGGCCTAACTTGTCCTGTTTGCTCTCTGTATGCTGCCTGCATGGTTTTGTTTTGGTCGCACTCTCCTTTCAAGGCACAGCTTCAATGTGCACTCCTCTCGTGTCTCTCAGCCCTCAGGTTCCTGAGGCAGGGCTGCTGAGCATTGCTCTCCACCTGCAATGGATAAGGGAAACGAAGAAGAAATAAAAACCTTATTTTGACAGCAAGTGCAGCAGGAATCCCACCCTACCAATAGATAGCAGAGGCACTTTGGAGGGGATCATGTTCCTTGAATGGATGAGAGACTGAAGAAGTGGAAGGAACAGTGTTTCAGGTCTCGTAGATACATTTAAGTCCCTAGCTAGTGTTTCAATCTGTCCTGATCAAGGAAAGAAATAGCCGGTTTCAGAGGAATTTAGGGTGAGGGAAAGAGATGCTGCACTTGCACAAACAGCTCTTTATATAGTTTTGTTCTTCTCTTGCAGATACAGTCTTTAAACTGAGAGAAGAGAGCAAGCTTCTTCGCAAGGCCCACCAAGAAGTCCACTCTCAGCTTCTTAATGCCCAGGTAATCAACACGTGGGTGTCTGGGGCCAACCTTACCCTGGAGCCTTTGTGCACCATGAAACTCTCTAAACAGTAAATCTAGTTACCAGCTTTATTCTGACATGGATGCTGCCTGTGTCTGCTAGGAGGAGCAAGTAAAACTCTCCAACCTGGAATCTGTAGCTGAAAATACAGATATGCAAGTGAGCATGAACCAGCTTATCCCCAACCCTGGGATGCCTCCTGTCACTTACTTGGCTGGAGGTGGTTAAGGCTGCTGAGCTGAATTCTTGCAGACTGAAGGACATGATGGCAACCTCTGTGCTGCCACCCTTCAGTACTGCGACCAATGGGGACAGCAGTTGGCAAGAAACATGTTACTGTCATCTCTTGCCAACAGTGGAAGTGAGCAAGAGTAAAAGGGTTTGCCCAGGGAGTGGGAGACAGAGCTCAGCTCCTGCTCCAAAGGTACCAGACGGTTGTGTTATAAAGCCATGCTCCAGCCATCTGTCTGCTCTGCTATTTCTGGTTCCTTGGGAGGCAGCAGGGCTTGATCCAATGAGTTCAGAAAACACTTCGGATCTTTTTTGACAGGGAGCCTACTGTTAAATCCTACAGTTTTCTGTTCCATTTTCTGGTCATTTATTTCTGGCATCTCAGCAGTGTTTCATAACACCAAGGTGAAAGGAATCACGTTCCCCTGGGTGGGGCTGGGTGCCATGTGCAGGACCAGGCACCCCATGGGAACCCACCCTCCCCCAGCACAGCCATGCTTCCTCGTGGTGCCTTCGTGCTGGGTCCTGCTCTTGCTCTGGCTCCCTTCTGGCAGGGGATGGTTTTCAGAAGAACAATTTGCACTCTAGATGCCACGTTCATCCTTCAGAGATGCAAATGTGTTCCACATAAAGCCCTACCCAGAGGACTGAGCATTTGGCTGGTTCTGGCTGGAAGCAGTCCTTCTCTAGGGGCTACATCCCCTGTCAGCTCTTGGCTTTCTTTTCCTCTTTTCACTCTTTTTATTCTAGCTTTGGTGGATCATTGTATTGGCTTTTTGTTTTGTTTTAATGTTTGTCTGAAGGTCAAATTTCAGGGGGAAGAACTGTAATCAACAAAGCCTGCTCAGGAATTAATTTCCTGCTAAACTTCCCTTGCTGCTTGGAAGCTTTCCTGCTTTGCCCAGTCCCCACTCTGGTCCACTTCCAGGTACCTTGGCAAGCACATGAAAAGCTCACTTCCCTATAAATAATGGGGGTAGGAGTGGGGAGCTTTTCCTGGATAGCTTTTCCAAGTCCTACTTCTCAGGGTTGGAGCTGGAAGAAATAAGCTGCAATAAAGAGAAAAGTGTTACATTTGTCTAACAGTCCAGGAGAATTGATTTTTCATTTGTCTCACCAAGTAAATTGAATTGTCAAGTGGAATTATGTCAGTTGTGTTCGTCTTGGAGGGGCTGACAGTATCTACAGAGAAATGCTGCCACAGAAGAAAAAAAGCTGACCTGAATGGAGATGAGAAGCACGGGAGGTGAGGGAGCCTACAAGAGCCATGACAAGGCTTTTCTGTGCAAAAGCAGGAATTACATGAGTGGCTTGTGCAGTAAATAGCATTGCTCAAAGAATTGCTGTTCGACACTGTTTCTAAGGTAAAAGTATGCAATAAAATAAGATGCAGGACTCTCAAAGGGGGAATACAGAATACTGGTGAAATCTGGCAGGGAAGCTGCAGACTAGTTTGAGTTTGCCATTAGTGACTGTGGATTATCTCCACGTCTGTCTTTCTTTTGCAGTGTGTCCATGCTGCACAACAGGCTGTGAGAGCTCAGCAAGGAGCTGTTCAACCCTGTTATCATCGTGTAATGTTTCTCTTTCTCTTTTGTCCTCTCAGACCCAGATGGAAGAGTTCAGACAGCTCAAGGAAGCTCTGCAGAAAATGCCAAGCTTCAAAGGAGGAGGAGGGAAGGGGCAGCAGCAGCTCCAGGTGCTGAAGGAGCAGCCCCCGGATCCAGGCAACAGCCAACTGCAGCTCATGAGGCAGAAGGTGTGGTGGTCCTGGGGAACTGGGAGTTGGGGTTTTGAACTGGGGGGAAGAGCCCATTCCTCAGGAGCTCACTCTTGTCCTCCCTTCTCTGCAGGCTTTTCCAGTCAATCCAGAGAACCGCCCTGCTGGGAGCTCGCTGGCATCGCAGGTCTCTGGGCTTCGGAAGCAGGCAGATGGATCTCTGCTCCGGGGCCAGAACTCCAACAGCAACGATGGCCTCAGGCCCCTCACCCACCCGGTCCCACTGCAAGGTGCCCATCCACCACCGGAGGCTCCGCCAGCCTGGCCTGCAGGACACGGGGACGGTCACATCATCCGATTCACCCGAACTGTCAACAGCCTGCCGAAGGGAAGCCCAGTATGTTCTGCAGACCTGGAGCTTTATTTTTGCACCAGGCAGAGCCACTGAGTTTGTCTCACTTCACAAGCCTGTATTAAAAAAAAAAAAACAGCATTCATTTCTCTTGAAAAAGGAAGCGGGTTCACTGGGGACTGGGTTTGCCTTCTGTGTTTTCCTTGCTTGCTTGCTTCCTGTGCTCTGCACTGAAATAAGAAGAGATTCACATCTTCATTCAGGGCTGTGAATGGCCGTGAGAATGCTTGGGAGCTGCTGTACATTTTGTGAGTCTGTCCTAGTGAGCACAGTAAGGCACAATATGGCAATCAACATACAGTTAAATTACAGTTATGGTAACTATTATAATTGCAACATATGTTTTGCTGTGATTTTTCCTTTAAAAGGTGGTTTTGCTGCTTCTTTTGTCTTTACTTTGCAAGATGAGGATCTCATAGGATTCAAATCTCTTCCTCTTGGCTGTGTGGAAGGAGAGTGAGCTCTCACACCACGGGGCAGCTACACAGGGCTGTAGATTTGTTCTGGGCCACTTCTGAGTCTGTTGTTCTCTGGCAAAAGATGTTCTGGCCCTCGAATGTGCCCACATGGAGGGGGGGAGGTCTAAAGAATGCAGTAAGATTGTGTATATCCTGAAAGTGTATGTGTGTCCTCTCTGCAGGATGTGGATATGGTGATGCGCATCCAGGTGAGCAGCCATGAGGAGAGCCAAGCTCCTGGATTGTTACTGGCTGATCTGAAACAGCCTTCTGCAGCAGAGAAGCCCCAGGTGCCAGACAACCACCACTCAACAGGGAGCAAACCAGCACAAATGCAGAGGTTAGTGATGCAAAGCTCCCTTCTGCTCTCCAAGACCTGTGATCCTAAAACTGCTGCATCCAGAATGGGATAAAACAGCACTAGCTTATGCCAGAGTGAGGACACAGAATCCACCAGAGGTTTTTGTCCTGTGTTCCTGTGTACTTGCACTTGAGATGATATAGTTGATATAAGCTTCATCTGGAGAAGTCACACTGTTTGCTACACAGGCACAGGAGGAACTGCTTTCTGTCTCAGCAGTACTCACAGAATTCGAAGCTGCTTTGCGAAAGGAAGAAAATGTCTTTCTGGGGCTGTAATTCATCAAATTCTGGCTGAAATTCAAAAACCAGCTCTGAAAATAGTGCTTCCTTATTTAATTTATTTGTCCCCTGGGTGTGTTCAGGTCATGGCTGCTCAGTTTACTTGAGGAAGAAAAGAAGAAGAAGAAAAGATGTAATTCCTGTTTTATCTGTATGAAAAAACTCCTGGTTTTCATTTCAAGCTATCAGCCAGATTCCACTCATTTGCCTTCTCTGCCCTGTTTGTTTGTTTGTTCACTAAACCTGCAAACTTCTCAGGTCAGAGATTGTTCTCTGAAGGCGTCTTTAGTTTTTCCTCAGAGTAATACCATGTTGCTTTAGTAGGCAGCATCTGCAGGGGCACACAGTGACAGCACAGAGGTCGTGCTGCCTTCATACAGGGAGGGACGTGTGTGCCTTCAACTGAGGGCAGAGGCTGAAGCTGGGGCAGCAGGGTGGCCTGTCTTTGGCTGCTCCGAGTCTAGAAAGGACGTTGTCACTGTTCTGTGAAAACAAAATGCAAATATTGGCTTTGTTTTGGCAAATGGCTTCACAAGGACAAAGAATATGGTATGTTTTTCTTTTCCTGGATCTATCATCAAGAAATTATTGAGCAGCTGGAGGCTGTTGTTTACACGGAGCGTTATTTGTGGTATGAGTTCATAAGCCAGCTCTGTCAGAAGGTATCAATGCCAAGAGCAACACTGAATCACAGAAGAGGCCATGTGGCTGGTGCCAAGAATGCTGCACTGGGTGGCTGAGACCAGCAGATTCCAGACAGGCTCTTGACAGCCAGTGTGCCCTGATGGCTCTGTAACAAGGAACCTGAGCTAAGGGCTGGGCTTCTCACTGGAAGTTGGTGTGGTTTTAATGTGCTAGATTCAAAAAGCTGCTAAAGCTGAGGCCACTTAGGCGTTACGTTAAGACAGACTTCTGTGTGCATTGCAGGTTGTTCACCATCTTGAAAAGGTGTTTTGAGATATCTCCTGCGTATGCTGAGGTGGTGAGGTGGGGTCTGTTTTGTTTTGTGCCTTTGCTGCAGCTGGAAGGACATAGTCAGCAAAGTGAATGCCCAGATGGATGATGCCCAAGCACACAGTTATCCCAAGAGCCTTCACCTCAACCCCAGGCCTGGGCAGGAGACTCAGAAGGGCAGCTCGCAGCCATCTGGTCAGAAGAGGGGGACAGAGAATCAAATAAGTGATCAGGAAGGAGAGAAAGAAAGGATGGATAATGAAGAGCTTGAAATGGGTATGGTTTCCCTAATCCTCTGCGGTACAGCACTAATGTGCTGGAAGCTAGAAAATGTTTCTGCATGTGCTTGAAGGTCCTCCTTTAAGCTGCAGCTTCCACAGAAATCTTGATGCTGTCTGGGTAAAACAATTAAATATTACAGCTACCCACCCAGCAGGGAGCTCAGGCAGACTTCTGGGTACAGAGGTCCTGTCTGAGAATATCTGCAGAGATGTTCTGCTGAGCTCAGAGGGCTGGAATGGTGGAGGGAGGGAAGCTGGGAACTGAGGCTCCTGTGAGAATCCCACTTGAAATTCTGCCCTGCATCCCATTAGCATTCTAAGGACTACCGGCTCAGTCTGTATCGCTGCTCTCTTTCTGTCTTTAATCCAGAGACTATGCTGATAACTCTCCCACTTCCTTGCAGATGCTGGAATGATTGAGAGGGGGAACTTGCATTCTCAGAAAGAGGCTGTTGTCCAGGAGCCAATGGTAAGAAATATTGCTGTGCTGTGATCAGGATTCCTTCTTCTGAATAAAATCCCGCTGTTGCACTTTAGTTGATGGATGTCATGGTGACTTCTGGGAAAGCATTTCCAAACTCCTTTCTGGTTCTGGAGGGTTTTGGGGTGTGGAACCATCCATTTTCTTGATTAAAGGTATGGCTGGTGAAGTGCTGAGCCAGCACAGGCTCTTGGATATGCTTCTTCATCTTAGTTCCCCCACTTCAAAAACAAAAAGAAAAGAAAAAAGGAAACAAAACCTTTTTAGCAGCAGGAATATGTCTGTAATATGGCTGGCTGATGGATTCGTTTCTCTGTACAACTGAAGATAATTTGCTGATGACAGTGAACAGTGACAGTCCCAAACTCTTGAGAGGGCTGATAGCCCCTTGCCTCTTATATATGGTGTGGTGGGAGGATAACTGTCTTGGATGGGAGCTGAATGAGCAGAAAGGTACTGGAGGAGGCTGAAGCTCCAGGGAAGTGTAAAAAGGGAACCACTGAATTTGTAGAAAGCAGCTGCTTGATGTTTGTAAAGCTGGTCAAATACATAAGAGAGAACCTACTGATAACAGTTCTGGGAAAGCAGTACGCTGCAAAACAGCCCTGTGACTATTCAGCTTACTGCATTGACATGAATTGATCTCCCGTGGAGAAGAAACCAGCTCTAGAGAGAGAAACAAAGCCTGCAGCAAGATCATTTGTGCCTCTTATATAGCTTCATTACCACTCAAATGAGAAGAGCCTGAAATGCCTGAGAGCAGACTAAAGATTGGGATAGAACTAGAGAATGGGAAAAAGGCAGGGGAATACTGCTAAGAGTGATCTGTGGTCTCTTTCGGGTGAATGATGTTCCTGTACTCCTAATCATGCAGTGTCGGTCCTCCCTCCTGAACCCCACATCCTCCCTGGGCAGCAGCTTTTCCCAGCTGGTGAGGGTGGGCTCATCTTGGCCTCTGCATCCTGTGTGGATATCTTGGCTGGTACTCACAAGTGGCTTTTCTTGCCCAGATGCCTGATGATGCTGCAGATCCAGCCCAGGATCCCAATAACCAAGGCGAGGATGAGTTTGAGGAAGCTGAGCTGGAGAGACCCGACTTTGAAGAGAAGATGGGAGGTTTGGAGAAGTTTAAGGAACCCAGTGCAAAAGTAGAGTCCAAGGAGAAGCCACTGAAGGTGAGTGACACGAGGACAGCCAGCAGGAGAGACTGAGAGCTGTGAATGGAGGAGGCAGAGAGCTTAAGGGCTCAAAGGGAAATAGATCAATAATCCCACTGCAGGGGCATGACAAGCAGGAGGAACTTCTTTCTGCAGATCAGTGTGTCAGTACCAGATCTTGCTCTGGCCCTGTCCTTTCTGCTTGTTGAAGCTTTGTTCCTGGGCATGCAGCAGACCTGACAGCAGTGACAAGGTGCAGGAGTCCTGACTTCTTGTTTGCCTGCCTGCAGGTGGAAGCCATTTATTTTTTAAAGTGCTTCTTGCTGTCTGAAGCCAGACTGTGCATCAGGGAAATGTTAGCTTGTTTTGACATGCAGCTGAGTGTTGCTTATTTTAAAAAGGAGTGTTTTATCTGTCTGGCTCTAAAATCGTGACCAATAGTGAAATTATATAAAAAAATAATAATAATCCAAGCCAATGTAATCAAGGAAGAAACCGAAGACCTCAAGTGGGCTTCTGTGGAACCATGCTTGGGGAGGAGAGGGGCTGGGAAGGATGGTGCAAATGGATGTGGGCTTGTTTCACTGCCTGATTTCTGAGCTGTAGCCTGGTGTCTTCCAGGCCTGAAGCAGCAGTGCCAGAGAGCTGTTTCCTTGCGGGGAATGGAAGTGGATTGGAGCAGTGCTAACAGTGTCTGACATTCTGTGTTTTCCAGGATGCTGGCAGACCTGTCAAGCCCAGGGAGGACCCAATGGATGACTATCAAGAAGATCAGGAGCAAGAAATTGTATGACACCAAGGTTCCCCTCCTTTCCCTCTCTAGTGAAATTGTTACCTGAGCACGTTGGCAGTCAGGAATTGAGCACAACTCAGTTTTTAGGGAAGCAGATGTAAGCGCTGCTTTCAGGTTTGTCTCTGCTCAGAGGGGTGAGTCTCCAGCAAAACCCGGAGCCCACATACCTCTGCTCTCCAACAGCTCCACGTCTTTCTTGACCCTGGAGATGGGGACATGCCTAGCCATGCTGTATTTGGGAGCCAGGCATCTGTGAAAGGGACATTGGCTGTGTGAGTGCCAGGAAGGGTCACCCAGGTGCCTCCTGGATCTCCTGAGTGGAAACAAAGGATTCCCTGAAATCCCTAAGAACGTCCAGTTGTGTTACTCCTCTCCTTGCCCACGAGGAGTGGATGCTTCTGAGTTTTTCTGTGGTTTCAGCATACTTGCTGGTGAAAGGAGGGTTTGGGCTGCTTGATGGGAATGAAGACTTTAAAAAATAAAAATAAAAAGTAATGGAAAGGGACAAGAGTAAAGCTGATGTCAGAAGTTCTCCTTGTCCTTTGTAAGAACCTGGCTTGTGCACTGACCATCTGGACCTAAAGGTGCCAATAGATGCTGTGCTGGCTACTGCACATCACGGGTGGGATTTGTTTTAAATGTGATGGAGGTAAAATATCTTCTCATGCAACAGGGTGAGATGTTAAAATTGCACTGCAATGCTGGTTCATTCCGTGTTCTTAAAATGAACATGACTACTTTACTTTCTGGTGAATTGCCAGCATCACCTAAAGGTCCCTGGCAGAGTTGGATTCTTCCCTGTTTTCATGGGTTTCCCAAGCTGGGTTGGTATGGCAGAGCAGCTCTATTCAGAAGCAGTGTGATACTGTCTGTTAGGGTCTCTTTTCCAGCTGGACCTTGCTCATTTTCCTTCCTGGCTCTTCCCTCTGCACACAGGAGGATCATGGTGGTGAGGTAGATGACAATGATGACCTCGAGCTTGTCCAAGAGCAGAAGAACCATGCAGGCATCCAGGGAGCTGATGGCAAGAAGGATGACTACTACTGAGAGATGCTGAAGTAAGATGGATGCACTAGGAACGAGAGGACAGGAACTCCTCCCGGGAACTGGATGCTGTACTATGCACAGCCCAGAACAAAGGCAGGAGGGGATAGCTGCCTTGGCAGGCACTGAGCAAGGTGCTTGCAGGTATGCATCACATCTGCGTACGTGGGGCCATCGCTGCCTCTCTGGTCAATAGCATGGAAGTGCCCTCCAACTGTCTGAATGATTTTACACTGCTGCTTCTAAAAGAAGCACTTGTTGATTATCAAGTTCTTTACCCTCTTGTTTTCTCCATCCCCTCCCTCGATTGAGAGTTTGTTGGGTTTTTTACTGCCTGGGCAGGGGAGGAGTGCAGGACTACAAAAGGAGGGTGTCTGAGCTGGTCCCTGGACTTAATCAACTGATTGCTAATACAAAGGAATCTGTCTTATAAAGTATTTTTCTCAGTAGTGTTTCTTTAAGATGTCCTTTGCTCCTATTGGTGCATAGTGGAGAGGAAAGTAGCCTGCTCATGTCTGGAGCAAGGTCAAGGTGATGGCTGGCCATGAGCACCAGAAGAAAGTACCACATGCCAGCCGATATATGTGTGTACACACACACAAGTGGTGGGATCCTCTTCTCAGTGCTCTGCTTGTGTTACATGGAAGCAATGAGAAGTTTGCTTTTCCAGCTGCTGCCCTTCCCCTAGAGCTGCAGTGTAGGGCAGCTGGGGGTGCTGCTGGCTGCTATGGAACTGCAGGAAGACATCTTGTTGGGACCTCAAAGAGCTGATACACTGCTCTCCGAAACTGGAAGAGTGGAGCCGTGCAGCGACACCAGGAGAACCTCTCTGCAGCAGTTTGCATCTGTGTTTCAAAACCACGTGAGAAAACAGACCTCCTCATGGGAGGACACGAGGCTTTTGGTAGGACATGAGCTGATGAGAGCTCCTGGCTGCAGAGCTTTTTCTGCACCCACACCTTGGCACTCTCAGATGAAAGCCTTGGTGCTCACAGATCTTCAGAGCAGACAGATGCTGCTTTAGGGGCCTTATGCTCACTGTACAGGCTGGTATCTCAGCTGCAGGCTGGTCAGGGGGTCCACAAGGTCCTTTAGCCCAGTGCCATAGCTGCTCACATAACTCACTGAGTTCAGTGCACGGCTGAAATGAGGTGTGAGATATCCAAAGTGACTCGAAATGATTAACACCGTGTTAGTGCTTTGTACTGCCGACCTTGCTACATGACGCAATGCTGCTCAGCCTCCACCATCTGCTATAAATAGCACTGTTCAGGATGCATTAGCAGGAACTGCTGTTATGTGCTCAGATGCATCCTCATCAGAAACATCCCCAGTTCTCAGCTTGGCAAGCAGGATGTCATTGTTTCACAATGGATCAATGGCCAACACAATCTGTGGCAAGAATTTCAACTCTGCGTGCCCAAGCTGCCCCACTGAGATCTGTAGTGCAGCTGTCTGCTGAGCTACGTGCAGCCCTTGAGCATGCTTCTCCTAGCCTGTGGCTGTCAGCACAGAGCTTCGGACCTCACTGCAAGTGAATCAAGTGCTAGAAATAGAACCCTGATGGAGTGAGACCACGTGCTGAGTCAGGCTGCGGGAGATGGCAACGTTAGGAGGCAAAATCTCTGCTTATGCGTGTCTGGGATGAGTAATCCTCGAAGCTGACTCCAAGGGAACTATAGCAACTCATCCTAAATGTAAAGCTCCCTGCTAGGAGAATGCTTTAGTAACCATATGTTGCACGCTGCCCTGAGCTGGGAGCTAAGCATCTCTGCTCTAGGGACTGTCTGCCACAGCTGTGTGTGCAACTAAAATTGGCGCAGTGCTGCATGAATTGTTAGCTGGGGGTGGTGAGTGCTTCCTTGTCTGGCCTCTAGCAAGTTGCCACCATTTTAGTACAAGTTCAGGGCTCCCTGTAACAGGAGACAATAAACCCAGTGGGGGAGAACCAGAAAAGCAGCAAACCTGTGGTGTTAGGTCTGTCTGAAAGCCAGTAAAGCACCGTGGGCTGTTGCTGATTTTGATATGCTGCCTGGGGCTCACTGCATAAAGCAAATGACAGTGTTTGTCCAAGTGGTAAACTGCTGAAGCAGTGCCTGAGAAGTCCTGGCTGACTTCTATTGCAGACTGGGGCACGGAGGGAGGTCTGAGGAACAGCTGAGAAAGCAAACAGCCAGGCAAAGGATTCACATGAGGGCAGTGCTGGCAGACTGACCAAGCCAAAGCAATTGGTTTTTGCTTGTCTTATGTAAAAAATTGTCATTGGCCTGGAAACGTAGCAAAAGGCCAAAGGATGCAGTGCAGGACAGGGGCTACTTAACCTGGCACACTGATGCTGATTTTTGATGCTTTGCTCTCTACTTGCCATTGGATTCCAGCAGCATGAGCATGATATAGATGAGATTTCTGTAAATAAATGTATTTCCAAGGTTCACATGATGACAAAGTGATTTGGCCACATCCTTAGGCAGATGGGAATTAATTGCACGTTCTGTGCCTTTACAAATAAAGGCACAGATTGGGAAAACATATGCCTATCAATTAGTTAAATAGTTAGGCTCATTATTCACTTGCATGGCATTTTTAGGGCTTAAAATATGACTAATGCTTTAATGAAGAGTTTTCTTGAAGGCATCCAAAGAAGTTGGAGGAGAAAATGCCCTAAAGGCTTGCAAAATGTAGGAGTGAGCTGCCCAAACCAAGAACATCTTATTTATATATATATGAATGCGTGTGTGTGACTTTGTTTAAGAGAATGACACTTGTTTCTAACCACGACGGGTTAGAAACCAAATCCCAGCCCCATCTGTTGGCTCTCTCAACAGAAGAACTCAATGTGTTTCATATCATGAGCGAGCACCGTCACAGGCTGGTGCCAGATCTAATTGATCACTGGAACAATGATAGCTCTGCAGTGCCATCTGCTATTAACAGGAGCTAGAACTGCACAGGGCTGAAGGCAGCAAAGCTGGCTTGGTTTGGCCCCGTGCATCTCCTGAACACCTCCCTCACGCCTCTCAGACAGAGCCACCAGATCTTCATCTGTGCATCCCAGCCACAGCTTTGCGGGTACGTTTCCCTCTGCTGAGAAGTGCCTTCAGCAGCACAGCACCTCCTGTGTTCTGCCCCGCCAAGCACTGCTGAGGAGCTGTCCTTTTCTATTTTTCTGCATATTACACTGAATAAGTTCTAAACAACAGCTTCTCGACGTGCAAGGTGTGTGGGGTTTTTTTGTTTCTCTGGACGTGGCTGTGAAATAAAAATAGCCTTCAGGATCTGGCTTATTTAAAACTTACAAGACAGTAAATACATTTAATGAAAACTTGCCTAGCAGTCTACAGATCTTGCATCTCCAAACAGGCAACGCAGGGAGATCTTTACCAGTGTGGAAAGAGTAAGGCAGAGGTGGTGGACATCTTATGTGCTCAACTTACACTGCTTGTCTTGTCTGTTAAAATCCAAAGGATGCTCTCTATCTTCACAAGAGTGGTTCTCAACTGAGGTCTGAGGAAACCCCAGCAGGTGCCTTACAGATAACTTTTTTGGATCTGCACAGCCCAAATTTCCATTCTGAAGGTTTCTGCCAAAAGATTTAAAGGTGCGGAGTGAGCTGTTCCAAGAAGCTGGGAATTCACGAGGAAAAAAGAGGCTAAATTAGCTGGCAGCTGTTTCCTTTTCGTTGAAGAACACTTCCCATGCTGCTGATCGCAGTTGGCTTTTAAATAGTTTAAGCTGGTCGTTCTGTGAGGGCTGAAGTCTAGTTGTAAACACCATTCTGTACTTAGAGCAAATGATGAGAAGCATACTGTCTTCCAGCAGGATTTATGGCCTTCCACGGACTTTTCAGTGGATGGAAAGTAATTCCTGGCTTCTGAGCTGTTCAAAAGCCTTCAGGACACTATATAAAACCTGAGCAAAACACAAAGAAAATCTCCCTGCAGTTGTTGGTGTGGAATGAAAGCTGCAAACTGGGGAAGTCAGGCCTTAACACAGCTTCAATCAATTTTAAAGACTCCTTTAAAAGAGCTTGGGTTGAGTATGTATTTATTCCTTCATTATTTAGAGACCTTTTGTTTCCACATTTAGACAAGTCTGTGCTTCCAACGTGGATCTTTTGGGGTTGCCCAGTGAGTGTTTTGGTGTTGATCTGATGGCTGGGCTGGGGCTGTCATGCTGCCAATGGGAAACGGTTTGTGCAGGGGTGTACCAAGGAACCTTCCTCCTCTTGCCTCGCTGTATGCTGTCCCTGCTATCAGCTGTGCCGTTGGGGGAGGGGGGAAGTTATCATCTCTTAGTGTTACATCCTTGCTGCGCGTCTCTGAGTTGGAACATAAAGCCAATTAAAAAAAGACACTTGGAAAAAGAAAACAAGCCAAACCAACACAGCGCTAATTCCTCCGAGCCAGGGGCGGCCCGGCCCCGCCGTCCCCCAGGGCCAGCGCTCAGCCCCGGGACACCGCGGCGGGGGGGGGCCAGGCCCGCGCTCCCCGCTGCCCGGCGGCGAGTGCTCCGCAGCCCAGCGAGAGTTAACGCCGGAGCCGCCTCTCCATTGGCGGCCGGCGCAGCGGCTGCGGAGCCCGCGCTTATAACGGGCGCGCGGGGCGGCCGCAGCCCCTCCGCCGGCAGCGCGGCTCGGCTCCATGCCGCGGCGGCAGGCATGCCCCGCCTGCTGCCGGCCCTGCTCGCCCTGCTCTGCTTCGGGCCGCCGCCGCCCGCCCCGAGGGCTCCGCTCGCCGAGGCCGCGGCGGAGCCGGAGCCGGAGGAGCCGTGGTGCCCCTACAAGGTGCGGGCCGAGGGCTCGGCGAGCGGGCGGCTGTGCTTCCGCAGACCGGCCCTCGGCTTCCAGTGCGCGGCGCGGGCCTGCCGCGCCCACCGCTCCCCGGGCGGAGCGCTGGTGGCCAACGTGCTGCGCAACGGCAGCGTGCTGCTGCAGTGGGCTCTGCCGCGCCCCGGCGCCGGCCTGCGCGGCTTCGCGCTCAACTGCTCCTGGGACGGCACCTACACGCGCTTCCCCTGCGACAGCGTGGAGCTGGGCGCCGCCTGCCGCGATTACCTGCTGCCCGAGGCGCACGGCAGCGTGCGCTACCGCCTCTGCCTGCAGCCCCGCTACGCGCCGCCGCGCCCCGCGCCGCCCGCCCACTGCGTGGAGTTCCGCGTGGAGCCGGCCGCCATGCGGGACATCGTCGTGGCCATGACGGCCGTGGGGGGCTCCATCTGCGTCATGCTCGTCTTCATCTGCCTGCTGGTGGCCTACATCACCGAGAACCTGATGAGCCCCGCCGCGCCGCGCCGCGCCTAGCGCTGCCGGCCCCGCCGTGCCGGCGCTGCTGCGGGTTCGGGGTTACGCGTGGGTTCGGGGCCGTGGTGGAGCGGGTTCGCTCAGGGCGTCGTTGGGAGCTTCGGTCTGCTTGGGTTTGTCTTCTCCAGGCTGCCAGGAGTTGGCTTTCTCCATTTATTTCTTTGTACCTTTGGAGCTCTTTTCCCATAGGGCGGCTTTTCAGCTTGAGCCATACTCGGTTTGTGAACTCGTAGGATCTCAGTGGATTAAAAAGTGAATCATGGCAAAAATCCACAAGTGCCGGGAAGTTTTCCGTTCTAGAAGCAAGCGACAGATCCCGCAGTTCAGGAAGACACTTAAGAACGTGCTTTCTTTAAGCCTGTGCTTAAGCCTCCTTGCTCTGCAAGAGTTGGACTCGATCCTTCCGGGTCCCTTCCAGCTCGGGATATTCTGTCATTCCGTGCTTCTAGATGCATGCTTGGTTTTGTTGGTTTATTTTCTCTCCCGAGGGGGAATGTCATTTAAACCTGTGAGGACGAGAGCAACCACAGGGCCCACAGCTGCGTGCGACCCGAAGGCCGCAGAGATCCTCCCTGGGCTGTGTGTGCTGCCTCCATCACAGCGAGGTTTTGTGCAGGGTGCAGCCCTCCTGCATCCCCCTGCGAGCTGCCCCGTTCTAGAAAGAAATAGACACGATTCGTAGGGAAGTCCCACCTCATTGCGAAGTATGAACTGGTCTTGGTTTGGAAAATGAACACCGTCACCGCGCTCTGAAATCCCCCCCACCTCAGTTTCTGTTGGGAATGCTGCACTAAGGTAAACCATCCGGGGCACAGAACTCACCGGTGTTGTAGCCGAGTGTTTGGAGCATAGGAGCACTCCCCGTTAACCGCTCACTCAGTGCTGTAGTACATAAGGTTTTAGCCATATTCGAGTATGAATTCTCTTGTGCCTTAGTGTTGAGATTTTGCCCCATCCCTATCGGTGTATCTGTTCCCGTGGTCTCGTCCCTAACTGCTGTTCTGTTTCTGGAAACCTCTGCTGGTCACTACTTGAACTTCAGTGTTACCTACAGTAGTCCATCACCGTCTGAGAACCACTTTATTTAGTCGATATATACAAACTCAGCTGCTGTGGTAGGAGATGACTTTATATCACTTAAACGTACAGAAGCAAAAGTAGAAAAACTCTTCTGTGATGGGGCATTGCTGTTGAAATCCTTCAGTTTTGTGTGTGATGTTTGTGTTTGTTTATCACTGGCAAATAACCCATAAGCTTTTCTTTGGTGGAATAGTTTGCTGTTAGAGAGTAAATGTAGAAAGTATATGCAACCCGTACTAAAAAGCAGTATTTGTGCCAATCATGTAACTTGGGAGCGGTTCGGAAGCCGAAGCTCTGTGTTTCACCAGGCAGAAATGCAGTTTGCCATTCCTGCTTTGTTTGCTTTCTCACTTGCAGCTGAGATTTAACACTGTCCTCTGTTTGTTCACCCTCTGTTTGGTGGAAGCAGCCTGACAGCATCCAGAATGACAGTAACGGAGAGGCAGCGTCTTTCGCCGTCACTGAAGGACAACGTCATACTGCTTGTTGTCCCCAAGGAAGCTGACTGCTCAGAGATGTGGCAATCTCTTTGTAAGAACATCAGTTGCATCTCGTGGTTTAGCTGAGTGAGTTTGAGCAGAGTGAATTAGGCTCAGAGGTCTCAGGTCAGTTTTCTGTAGCCAGGTCTGCACAGAGCGGCACTGGTTTTGTATATCACTGTTCAGTCTTCATTTGTTGTGAACTGCCAGATGTGAAAATTAACTGTGTAAACTAATGAGCTTTGTACCACGTTGGCATTGACCTTAATAAATGAAGAGAACAATGAAATGAAAAAAATCAACACCTCATGGATCAGGAATTGTGTTACACTCATGGATTTGTGTGTGTCTGTTTCTTCTTAAGACTTCCCAGTTCCTGCTAGGATGCAGTTACCTGCTACAACAGCACCTTTGATATCTCCTACAGAGAAGCCATTTGTAGCCATCACACAGCTTGATGCATCTGCCTCTGTGGATTGCATTGCAACACGCTGGGCAGAGGGTAGACAACTGCAAAAGATGTAGAACAAGAATGTAAATCCTGCTGGAGGAAACTGTAATTCTCCAAAGGATTATCTTTATCAACGCTTTTTCTCCCCGTGCGTTACAGATGAGTTATGGGGAATGATATCTCATAGCTTCTCTTTCATTTTCAGTGGGTAAAGGTTTAATTGGACACGTTGTGGTGTCTGGAACAGCTAATCAGTGTTCCCTATTTCATTTTGTGTGACATTAAGTAAAATGTCTGCTAACTCATTAATAACTAGTAGGGTTTGTTGTTGTTTTACTGTTATGAGTGTAGAAATTTCTTGTGGCAATAATGGGAAAGATTGCATGTATATAGACTTGAAATGAATTTGCCTTCAATGAGCCTTCTTTGATTGCACAGTTAAAGAAAGCTTTATCCAGTACTCGCAACCATTCCCAAAGCAAGCAGAGTATCACACGGAGTGGTAATCAATCCTGGCCTGTCCAGGCAGCAGCAAAGTGGCAGTGTGCTGATTTATAGCTGCCACGGAGCTGGCTCTTATGTCCCCAGTGCTCTAGGAAAACGTGGAGATAACTCCTAAGATAAACAGTCTCACTGTTACTACCATACAAGGTCTTGGGTGTTAAAAATACATACAGTACTTTCCCAGGTGGTACTTTATTGTCTTTATCTGGTAATTTCCAGTACAGCTCTCAGGCCATTGCTGTTTGAGCAGGATTTAAATGGAAGGTTAATATGGTTCTTATCAGGCTTTTTTTCTTTTCCCTTCTTGTCCCATGTTAAATGTGAAGAAAGCAGCTGCTTCATGAGCAGCTCAAGCTCAGCCTGACCCCAGCCTCGAATCTTCTGGAGGAAGCAGTCTGAGCCACAACGTCTCTTTAATTCTATTCGGGTACTTTCTGTGGCACATGAAAGGGAAGGGCTGCTTGGTTTTAAAGTTGCATGCTGGTGTTTTGCTTCCACGGAGACTCAAAAGTTGAAAACTTCTCAGACTGCACATTGCTGCTCTGTTTCGCTGGTAGGAAGGCTGCAACGAGTGGGCTGAAAAAAAGGAAGCGTGACAGGTAACTGCACCACATTCCTGCTAAGACTCAGTACTACAGCAGCGGTGTTTGAGTGTGAGAAAAACAACGGTTTTGGCGGGAAGCGCTGAGGGAAAAGGGCGGGAAAGGGCTGAGGGGACAGACGATCCACCGCAACGCCGGGCTGCCACCTAGTGCTGGGAAAGAAGCACGCCCGAAGCCTCTGCTTCTCAGAGATGTGAAGTTAATTGCAAATAAGGGCGAACCTTAGGGTTAAGGCATCCTGAACGCATTTCTCTGCCCCAGTCGGAAAAGCTTCAAGGATGGATCCTGTTCTCAAGGCCTCACGCTTGGAGATAGTGCAAGGCGAGGCTCAGGCGCCCTGAGGTGCCACAGCTGCCACTCACGAGCCCACGTGTTCCCGCGAAGCGGGAATCTGAAATAAATAAAAGGGAGAGAGGTTATTCTGAGATGAGAATTATGTCGTTGGCTAATTCAGTCCTTTCTAATTCCTGTTTTGGGAGCCCTTTGCGCAGCTGGACTGCAGGGTACCTCCCGCCTCTCTATGGTACGGGCGGCGCTCTGGCACCACACCGCCACCCCTCTCTATGGTACGGGCGGCGCTCTGGCACCACACCGCCACCCCTCTCTATGGTACGGGCGGCGCTCTGGCACCACACCGCCACCCCTCTCTATGGTACGGGCGGCGCTCTGGCACTGCTCCCCCTCCAGTCTCTATAGTCCGGACGGTGCCGCCCCCTGACGCCCACTGCGCGGTTGGCCGCGGCGGGGCGGTGCTGCCCTGCTGACACGTCCCGGCCCCGCCCGCCGCCGTGCCGCGGCCGCCATTTTGTGCGAGCTGCCGGCGGGGCAGTGCGGGCTTGGGAGTTACGGGGAACGAGCTGGGCTCTTCCCTGTGCCGCCATGCCTTCCTCGCCGCTCCGTGTGGCCGTGGTGTGCTCGAGCAACCAGAACCGCAGCATGGAGGCGCACAATATCCTCAGGTAACCGAGGCCTGCACGAACGCCTCGCTCAGGCCGGGGGCGGAGAGGCCTGGCCTGTCGCTGGGCCTGCCGTTAGCCTCCAGGGCCATGTCGGCCGCCTTCTGTCGCGAGTTACCCCTCGGCACCGCATCAGGGCCTCCGATCGGGGCCTTCCTCAGGCTCGAGTGGGCTGTGGGGGCAGCAGGGAGCTCAGGGCTCGCGTCAGACCCCTCTGGCCCACAGCCTGGGGACTCTCTTGCTGTTTGTGTCCTCTTTTCGCCGGCCCCTTCTCCAGGTGG
The DNA here is from genome assembly GCF_038088225.1 of Cyrtonyx montezumae. Lineage (NCBI taxonomy): Eukaryota > Metazoa > Chordata > Aves > Galliformes > Odontophoridae > Cyrtonyx > Cyrtonyx montezumae. The sequence goes on from NW_027071948.1 coordinate 2,002,729, forward strand.
GTTCGCTGGAGAGCCCCCAGCGATGGGGCCCGCACCTGCCAGCGGATCGTCGGACCCAGTGCTGCCAAACTTGAGCTGGTGCAATGGACAGGCACGGAACGGCTTCTGTATCTCGGCATCGTGAAGCTTAATTGCATTCCCCCTCCTCCCACCCCCTCCTTCCCGTATGTGTGAAGTCTGGAGCTACTGAAAGGGAGCATTTGCCCTTTGCAGGAAAACCTCATCAAGTATTTGAGTCAGGATACTAGACGTCTGAAATAGTGAGAGTTCATTTATTTAGCACGAAAAGGACTTTCAGGCTGGCTGAGTTCAGAAGGGGAGATGGGAGGCAGTGATGGCGGGTGGGTGGACTGACAGGAGAGACCTGACCAGCCAGAAGCTGTGTTTCTGAACCTTACCTATGCAACACAAGGACATGATAAGGCTTTTTTTTCCCCTTTATTAAAGTTATGCAAAGTTAGCGTTCACATAAGGTGCCTATGATTAGTACAGTCACTCAAGCAACAAAGTGTAGATGATGTGGTATGTTTTAAGCCATGAAAATAATAAATAATGGAAATACTTCGACAGCCCCATGGTGCTGTCAGTGCATATGTTTGCATCAGATATTACTTGAAGCAGTTCAGTGAAAACACAGTGACCAGTATGTGCTTTGAGGAGGAGTAGTGGGGAAGGAATGCTGGTTTTAATGTTGATTATCTGCTGCATATATATAAACTGTATTATCTGAACTGAACGTTAACCAAAAACTGAGTCCTCGAGGTGCAGGAATGTTAATTTTTAGTATCTGTCTTTCTTTACTCCCCTCTATTTTTACAGAAGAAAAAGTCCCTTCCATTGTGGCCGATGTTCTTCTGGCAAATAATGCAGGGGGAGTGCTTTTTGGAAGCATCTTCTCCATTAAATTTTCAATTAGGAAAAATAAAATCTTATTTTGTAGAGGCCTATGAGCAGCAACATCTCATGTAACTAGGATTGGCAAGAAAGGGCAGAACAGCTGAACTGCTGATGCTGTTCTAAAGAAACAACGACTCCCTGCAATGGGAACAGTCACTGACCTTTGCACCTCAGAGAAAAATTTCTGTTGGCTCTGAGTCAGTCTCTTGTCTGTAATTGGTGTAAGTCAGTCTCAGTGTTGCTGTATGTTGCACTGCACTTCTGAGAAAGCACATGACTAAAAGAGGAAGAACGGTTGGGAAGAAGATTTAAAAGGAAGGAAGTTGGTTATTGTATCTTCAAGGTAATTTGTGGAGGAGTTCTGAAACTTTAAAGACCACAAATGCAACAGAGCCTCAGGTGACTGAAAGCCAGTTCTGGAGTCCAGCCTTAACATCTGCATCAGCATTCATGAATCTGCAGTGGTGGCCCATGGTCTTCCACAGCTATTCTATGTATTTTATTTTATTTTTTAAAGTATTTGTGCTAGGAAGTCGACCAAAAGGCGTTCATCACGTTAGATAAGTCTGGCCTACAACAACACAAACATCTAGAAGGCTTCACAACTCACTTCTCTAGTCTGTTCAGTGTATTCATGTCACTTTTTTTAGGTAGATGTTATCTGAGTAATTGTACTCCAGTGTGTAGAGAAAAATGTCTGTACTATCTGTAAGGCAAACTTGTTTTACTTTCCAGCTTAGCCTGCCTCATGCTTACTAAAACCTGAACCTACCTGTTTGGCACTTCCTTTTACAACATAAACAATCTCACAGAGGCACGTGCACATCCTGCCATTCTCTCATTGGGCCCAACAAAACCCACACGATCACATTATGTACTTTGTACACGTCAGCAGTTTAACTTTGTCCTTTTATCTTTTCATTTTAAAACTTAACATACCACATAAGAGGAATTGCTTTTTTTTTTTTTCTTTTTTGAGGCATGTATGAATTTATTGTCCTCTTAAGCTGCAGCAGTTTGTCCCAAAGGGTTTGCCCTCTCTCCTTCTCTCTGGCTTCTGAATTTGAATTTTTTGTTCATCCTTACTGTACTCAGTATCTCTGTGCTACTGCTTGTGCCTCTGTAAGACAAATGTCTTTATGTATCTTTGTCACACTCACCAGTTTCTGGGGTTATCTTGGTTCAGCACAAGTTCCCATTGGGTTGGTAGTGTGCTTCCTTTTTTTTTTATACTGACTAATTTTTAAACATTTTGTTCTAATCTTTCAACAGACATCTTTAAATTCAATGCAGATACCATCACCACTGGTTTATGTTGAGACATTAAAACAGTGATAGGAGGGAAAACAGTAGGGACTATACAGGGAGATGGAATCCTTCCTTAAAAACTGTCAAACTGGATGTCAGTGTGTAACCAGTCCCTAGGCCATATCTTTTCATCCTGTGTGTTTTGCTTTTACAGATATGACTTGTGCTTGTCTCTATTTTCCCCCCACAGAATGCACAGGCTTAGGCTGTGATTCTCCTTGTAATGCTGAAGAGGAAGGTGGAAGGGTTACACTTAGCAGCAGGCCTTGCTATACAGCTTTGCATTTCCATTGGTGTACATTTGGTTGTTACACAGTTGGCCTTGAGAAGGAAATTCTCATTTCAGACATCTCAGCTCTGATAGCTTTGTAGCTGTAGGGTTTTATGGCATAGGTATCCCATCTCTGCCTGAGTGTTTCAGTTTCTCTCTGTTATTACTTCTGATAACTGGTAGGATATTTGTATGCACTTAAGTTACAAATGTGCTCCTCTTATTTTTAGGAAACTAAGTGCCTTAAAGAATGTAGGGATGTGAAATATCTCAGTGGCAGTAAACTTACAGATTGCAGTCCCAGTAGCCAAAACATAAATTTTATGTAAATGATATGATTTGTAGGTCAGCATTGGCTAGGTAAAAGAGCTTGAGTTACACCCTTGCTGTTTATTTAGATAGGTCAGACACGGCTCCTTTACTGAAATCTGTCAGCAGCTAAGTGCTGCCAAATGGGCACTGAAACTTGCATCACTTAATTTAAGGAATCTTGAATTGCCTCATTAAATCCTTCATAAGGAGGAAGTGCTTTAAGAAAGCACATGGCAGCTTATCACTCATCAGTGAAGTATGTGGTACAGTACAGCAAGTTCATGTTTTAAGGTTTTTGTAATCAAAACCAGTTAGCAGTGCTTTCGTTCCTGCTGTGTAATAGTGTGATTTTTATTTTTATCTTTTTAATTGTTTGAATGGCATAAGGTATTTTTGAGGTGATTTAGGAGGACGGTGCTTACTAATTGTTCTCCTTCTGGCAAAGCTGAATAAATTCATTATTTTTCATTGTTTTTTCTGGATAGTTTTGCTAGATCAAAACCGAATACTAGATATATGTCATCTTGTAGAAAATAGTCATTGTTAAAAGGCTGAGCAATGTAAGAATAAATACTTGATGATTCACTAAACTAGATCTGTCCAGCTGCTCAACAAAAGCAGACTGTTGAGTAATGTGTTAATGCAGGCAGTGTCATCATGTCCCCCCTCCCCCTCTGTTGCGAGAAGTATGTTGCAGTGTGTTCAGAATATTTCATAATAGTACACTTAATGCATAACTGAAGTAACAGCTGTTCACTGACAGATGCCAGTGTCATAGCATGGAGTTACTCAGGTGAGCTGTGCATTCCAGCTGCTCCTCAAGGAGGTACCATTCAGTGTGTGCTGAGCTGCACGTTTTAGGTATTTGAAACAGCACTGAAGATTTATTTTGACTGATAGGAGATTATGTGAACTTCAGGAGCAATTCCTGCAGGTGGAGATGAACTTCTCAATGTGTGTGACCGAAGTAGGCCTATTTCAGAGCTTAATATTAAAGTAAAAATTAGGAGGGAAGAAGATTGCAGATTTCCCAGATTGTTTTAACACTTTATTCTGTTTGGTTGGTTTCTGATAATTCACTGAAATTGCAGGTGTGATCCCTGAAATACCCGAGGTTAAGCTATGGTTTCTACCTGTTTTAGAAGTCTGAAGCCAAATGTTTCAGCCTTCTGGCCAAAAGTGACAGTGTTCTGCCACGTAGCATAGAACAACCTCGTCTGGATTATCTGAAACCAATAGATAGTATGCTACATAATGTTAGTGAAAGATTCATTGAAGTTCAGATAAATGTTTTTAGGGTAATTGGAGGAAAAAACCAAAACAAAATGCAGCATTATGGCATTACCTCCAAGACAGGCAGGTTCCTGGCTCTTTTTATTAAATACTATGTTCTTCATAAGAAAGAAATGAAGCTATTCCTGGCTTAGCCAGGAGTTATAGGCACAAGACAGCAGGATATCTGTTCCACTTTTGTGAAGGTAATTATACAGTATTTCTCAGTCAACTTTAGAGAGGCACCAGATACCCAAATGTTTGTAGGATGCCAATTAAGTTATAATAGAGATTTGGCAAATAAGAGAAATACAGTAGTGAACTCAGCAGCTTTAGCAGAGTGGTTAAATATTGACCATTTGCTAATGTTTATTTCTTATTGCCCAAGAATGAATAGAGAATTCACGTGTTGTTAATCTAAAATATCAGAAAGCATGCAAAAAAAAAAGTGTCTGAAACATGAAACATTTGTATGCTAATTCTAAGAAAAAATACTGTAAAATATAATCACTGTTTTAGAAATAGTGTGTGAGTCTCGATTGTAACTGCAAGAAAAAGCATGCTATGGGTCTGTTCCCCAAGGTTTTCCAATAATGAAGAGCTTTCTTAATCAAGATTTGTGTGTTGAGTCTCATGATGCAGGTAATACCTTATAGTAAAGTAGAAAAATGCTGTGTCTGGGAAAACAAATTTGCAGGAAGAATTGGAGTAACTAAATAACCAGAATTTATCTTAGAAACCCTGCCTGCCTCTTTTTATTTCCTTTAGTGGGCTATTGATTTGTCTCCTTCCAAGAGCTGATGAATTTTTGCGCTGATTCTGTGCTACACTAGCGGAACATTCTTGGATCCCTTTCCTCAGCTGTAAAACCAATTAGCAAGTTAGATTGAAAGCATCCACCTGTTGGGAGTTTATTTCCTGTACACTAAAGCTGTACACCTCAGTCCGATGCAGATCGCCTTCCTCCATGTTCAGATGATGAAGTTCTGGAAGGGAATCAGAAATCTTCCAAAGAATGGTTGGGAACCTCTCAGAGCTGAATTTCAGCTGGACTTACATGGCTTTTTTAAAACTCTTCAAACGTATGAGGGTTCTGTTCCTTTTGGCTGTAATCCTTTAGGGGTGTTCTTTTTTCTGTCATGGTCCATGGCCCTGTGTCTCCGTGTCTCTGTTTTAATGTATGTTTTCTGAGGGGAGGAAAAGAGAAAATAAAACTTAGCAATCGTTGAGTTGTTCCTGTTAGCATTTTTTTTTTTTTTTTGGACAAAGCTAGGATTCAGAAAGCAGCCTGTGTTGTTGGTTACCTTAAATTGTGCAGAGAGGCATCTGAAGTGGTACTGAGGTGTGTGTGTGTGTGTGTGCACTGCCTCTCTTCAGACTTCTGCCCGCTACTCTACTGTGGTGTAAATCAAAGAACATTGTAACTGTGGTTGTAAATGTTGAAATATATTGGACTGTTGGTTGTACCTTGACTAATTGTACTTCAGTGTTTAAAATCCATCCATCTAATCACTGTTTTCACCCCCCTTCCCTCACTGTCTTTCAGCAAACGAGGATTCAGCGTCCGATCCTTTGGAACAGGGACTCACGTGAAACTGCCAGGACCAGCCCCGGACAAGCCAAATGTTTATGATTTCAAAACAACATATGATCAGATGTACAATGATCTGCTTAGGAAAGACAAAGAACTGTATCCCTATGGCGTGGCCTTAAAAAAAAAATCCAATATGGTTCTCCTCAAAAGGTGTAATTCATTACTTGGCATTGTGCATTAGGAGTATATAGGTACTTAACTGACAAGCTTAAAATGTTTTAAGTTTGTAGGTTTTTTTATTTTTTATTTTTTGCAGAGGGCCCCTAATGCTCCCTGCTAATTACAGTGTGCTCATTCAGAACACTCTTTTGTAGCATGTGAACGTGTTTACCTCTAGAAGGAAAGCATGCTGATCCTGTCACAGGTTGTCCATTCCCCCCACGGTGCTGTGGATCACTTTCCCAGTGCAAAGACTGTTCCTGATAATGGTCATGCCAAGAGCTGCTGCCTCAAGATTGAAATAGTGTTTAGTTCAGACAATCTGACAGGTAAGGTTTACTGTATACTTTCTCTAGGAGAGAAGATACTTTTCATTAAAGAACTCATTCTTCTCAACAAGAGCTTCTTGATATGATCTATGCACAAAAGATTCCTGCAGTATGTTTTTAAGAATGTAGGAAAGCACAGTAACATCTTTAATCCCGGGGAGCAGTGGTAATCAGGGTTATGCACACGACCTGGCTTGACATCACTCGTGATTCTGCTTGATTTTAAAACATCTTTAATATTTTTTAGAAGGAAGCCCATGTCATTATTTTGCAAAATCAGGACGCTTATTGTAGGCACTTCTTTTTTTTTTTTTCCCTAAACAAGGGAGCTATTTATTATATAGCAGTAATAATAATTTTTAAATGCAGGACAGAGTTTTCATGCATCATGTGTACAACATGCATTTTTTGTATCCTGCTGATACAAGGAAACTCTTGCTAACAGATCTTACTGAGGTATGCCATATCTTGATTAAAAATGGATTGCTTCAAAAGAAAATTACTGGAATTGAGCCATAATTTTTATTAGCACCATACTGCATTCTTTGCTGCTGCTGCACTGAATGTCTGAATATGGCATTGCTTTAAGAAAACCAGTCTAGTCTCATCCATTCAGCACATTTTGGAATTGCCATGCTTGCTCTGCTCCATGCTGGAGATGATTACTGCGTTCCCCAAGTGCATTTGCAGCACTACAATCAAATCTTTTCTGAAGAGGAAAGGAAGCAAGTTTGTACAGCAGCTGTTGCAAGAGAAAGAGGTCAAAAACAGTTGCCTCTATGTCTGTGCATGTTTCTCAGATGCTATAATGTAAAGCTTTCAGTGTGAAAACTGTCAGTGCAGGAAGCAAATGTGTTTCCAAAAATGGGTTTTGAGGGCTCAAGTCTTCAGCAGTACCCCTGACTGGGCACACTGAGCTGTGGAGTAGTTTCTTGTGACAGTGTTGTGTGTTGGCAGTTAAGGTAGATCTTTGTTAGCCTTGGCTCATAGAGATGAGAGGCATGCACACATTGCCTGCGGAAGGTGGGGAGGGCTTGGGGTATAATTGATACAGGAAAACTGAAGTGTCATCTCTAGGGTTTAGTTCATCCTGTCCCCCTACCTGCCATGTGTTTTGAAATGGTATATCTTGGTGAGAGCTGTCAGCTTGTTCCCATATTCCAATGATGGGACACAGGAAATCTGGGTGCTCAGCATCTAATGCTGCTTTCCTTCTTCAATTCTGAAGGCCAGCATGGATCCAAAGCATTAAGGACACAGGGTATTGAGTGAAATTGTGGCTGCAAGGCGTGTTCCCTGTTGGCCAGCCAAGGAAGTGGCTGCTTGTTTCAGAAGGCTCTAGTTTCCACCAGGGATGAGCTGCTCCTGTGCTGGACATCAGTCAGAGTAAGATTAAAAAAAAATAAAATGCTTAAGAGCGAATAAAGATCACTGAAGCTCTAACTAGTCACTTGAGGAAAGGAGGGGGAGCAGAACTCCCATAAACATGCTGTAGAAAGTAAAAGTACTTTCACTGCTGTTAATGAGTGAAATCTGGAGCACAAGCTTGCGGACCTAGAAGGCAAGGCACGTGCTGGATTGCAGAAGCATGAGGATAAGGGGTTGATGGAGCCAGGCACACCTGTTCAGTCGAGTAGGTGGTTACTATATATAAAAAATGGAAGTAGTCTAAAGATTTTTGTGGTAGTTGAACCTTGCAGTTAAAATAAGTATTGAGTTCTACCACTGCATTTTTTAGATCATTGGGTTTAAACTTCCTGTGCCCTGATAGAGGGCTGCAACAAAACTGTTGCAAACAAAGCTGTTCTGAGTGTAGTTTTTGGATGCTTCTTAATACTCCTCTTTTTGGCAGAAGAGTGAAGAGTTCTGCTACTAATCTGAAGGAGGTATGACCAGTATCTAGGGTACGTGTGTAGGATTATGCATGGTAGTGTTGTGCTGCCTTGTATTAGTTGTGTAACTGGACATCTCAAAGATAGGCAGGTGATTACTTGTCATTACAGCTATGTGAAGGGATTTTAGGACTGAGTCCTAATTACATGATGATGAAAGACAAAATAGACAAAAGAAAAATGGAGGAAAATTGATGAGCCCTGCCATCAAGGGAAAGCAAGAAGATGAAACTTTCCAAAAGTCAAGATAAACATGTAGCAACAGTTGATTTTATGCCTGGGGTGGGAACCATTCAAATGGCAACTTGACAAAAATTTGGCAGCAGTGGCACCCAGGGTCTTTGTTAGTATTAACGAACTCCGTGATTGACTGTTTGGGTTTTTTTCCTTTTCTCAGTACTAAGAAGAAATATAATCATTTCCAAATATGTTTTGAACATTATTAGGGTTTCTAGGCAGCTTGTCTAGTGTGACCTGTTCCTCTTCCCCCCCAAAAAAGTCCAAACTTTTAATATTACAGGTGAATGGAATGTAGTTTGTGAACTCTCTTTTATCTGGATGGCTCTAGAGGATTTTTGTGCTACTGCTGATGCTGAGTTTTCTTTTGTTTATAGTATTCTTCCCATTCATTACAAGTGGAAACAGTTTCTATTGTCACATACAAAGTGCTTTGCCAGCAGATACTTGTAGCATTGTAGACTCCACTTAGTTGACCCTTAACTCTGGTTCATCCCTCTGTCTTCCACCTGCCTTGCCCTTTGCTGTCTGAACTGCTAAGTTGTGTTGCAGTAGAACATCAGTGGAGGAAAATGTGGGGGCTCTGAAGCAAGCACAGGCAATTCCAGAACCGGGGAAAAATCAGAAGCGAATCAGAAGCGGTTGCATGAGATTTTCACAGGGTCCCAACGAAGGAAACCAAAATCTCTTATTTCCTGGTGGAATGTGAGGAAAACCAACAGAGCTGTATTACTGAACTAATTGGCGTTGCTGTAAAACTGTACAGGTGCAGGATTATGTGCCTTTCCCAAAGTGTTCAAATCTCCAGTGCCTGTGAAGAGAAATAAAGCACAGTGAAAGAGGACCGTGTCTAGCTGAGAAGAGGGCATCCAAGAGTGGTGAGGCTATACCAAGCAATGGTTTTTCTCTCTGTGGCATGGTAATGAAGGACCACGCTTTAAAACTACAATCATAGTCAGACATTACTGTGTGAGGCTTTTCTTGCAAAAAAAATGGCATTCCTCTCCTAGAGACAAATGTATCTTCATGGGACAGTACTGTCAGTACTAAAAATGATCTTTTTTGGAAAGGCTTTCTCTGTGTTCCCTTCATAACAGTACTGGAAGAGGGGGATTAGTTTCTCATGCACATTACTGTAGCTCTATTAAGTTATTTGGTATCAGCCACAGAGTTGCTGAGGTAACTGTTGTAATATTGCATGTGTAGTTTGGGTGTGTTGCTGGAGTCTGTTGAGAGCAAGAAATAAATTGCTGAGTGGACCAAGGTCATACCACCTTCTGAATAAATGGGCTGGCATTCTCTGTTCAGCCTGAAGGGTGGGTTCCACTTTTAAGTTGAGAACTAAAATTGAAAAGGTTGTGTCTTACTTAAGACATCTAATGATCAGAAGGCCTGCAAGTACTAGTCCAGGACTACATCTACCACCTTTTCCCAGTCAGTTGTAGCACATGTGCTCAGGAGCAGTGGTCTGTTTGTTACAGTGTCTTAGTCCTTTAGAATTACTCAGTTTGTGTAGCCAGGTTTTGGGGAATCCTTGCTCTGAAAATGATCAGTTTGCTCCAACACATCTTCTTAATGCTGGAGAAAGCTGATATGGGGAATCTAGTTAGGAGTAGCTTTATTCTCTTTACTTAGCCTGACAAGTAAGAGAACAGCTGTAAGACTTCTGACTGAAAGCATAAAGCAGGTTGTTTTTCTGCACTCCAGATCTATCTGGGCCTTTGTTTTCTGGGGCTCCAGAATCAAAGGATGCTTGGATATCACTGCTTAGCTGTGTTTTCCCAATTTATGCCTTTCTGTCCTTTTCAGTATGCATCCATGACTTTGACTAATTCAGATTCAGGTGGTTTTAAAGCTGCTCTTCCTGGAATAGTTTGTCCTGTCGCATTTTTAGGCACTTTTTTACCATTGGACTAGATAGATGATCATAGTGATTTTCCAACCTTTATGATTCTGTGACCTTTTTCTGGCATTAGATTACCATTTTCCTCCTTTATTCTACTCCTTCTCTGAGGAGACCAATAATTGCATTACAGTTAATCTGTTGGGTTTTTTTTCAGTTATTTTGTATTTACTTTTCCTGCTTGGTTCCCATCTTAACTACTCAAACTACTCAAGAACTCCTTTAGAAATCTGGGAAGCCTCTATATTTTTATTCATTTTGGCTGATGACTGTTTCAGTTACTTCTTTATCAAGTAGTCAGTTAGTCAGTTACTATTTGATTTGATTTTCTCTTTCAGTTTGTTAGACATCGTACTGCCCAACCTTGCTCTGAGTCAGGAGATTCAAACACTCTTGTCTGCAGGAGAGCATCTACTGAAAAAAATGGGAGGCAAATCTCTGATTTTTGGGCAGTGCCAAAAAGCCAGTGCACTTGAAGTTGAGGCTCTTCCTTACCCACTGTCCTTTGATATCCCTCTTGCACTCTGAAAACTAAACGTAGTCTTGGTTTTTAACCCCATAGATAACTTTGCAGTTTACATGGTATGTGGTTATCAAATAGCAGGTGTCTCAGGAAGTTCTGAATTTATTCACATCGTAATAGAGCTCAAATTAACGTCCACTTTTTCAAGAAAAAGCATAAGCTGGAAATAGATGGTTATAGTGTAGCAGTATCAGGGATAAGATCCTTCTTTGCTATGAGGTCATACCACTTTGCTTCTTAGTTTTCTCATCAACAGAGCAAGTAGAACCAGCTTATAGCTGCCATAGGAAATTGGCACTGAAAACGAAAGGTGCAGCACAGAATGGTAAGGACAGCAGTGATTTTTTCGTCATACAATATTTCACTGAAATCAGTTTCAGATATTACTTCTTGAGTTACCATTTGCTCTGGGAGTTGTACTATGTAAATTCTGGGTCTCGTATTTTATTTTTTTAACATGTTTGTAGCAAGTTGTATTTGCCAGCCACGCTGTTAATGCTTTGTGTCCATGTAGTGAAGAGACACACTACTGGCATTCAGATAGCCATCATCTTAGTCCACGAATGTGCTGGTATTGATGGGGCAAAGCTGCAAGAGAGTTTGCAACTGTTCTGCTCTAAAACACTCGCCGTCCTCATTTTGAATGCCATTTATTCATTGCAGAAAGTTTTGCCATTTAAAACTGTAGAATGCATAAGTACTGAGCAATAACTCATGATGTTTCTGGATCAATGAACCTGCCTAATGTATGGAGAATTTATCTTGGACCACTTTCCTGGAGGCTCTACAAAGCAACCATGAGTTGCTTAGTGGGGAAGGAAACCACTGCGTGGACACACGGGAGGACTAGTGAGCTCTGCAGGGCATCTGCGTCGTGCTCGTTGAGGCCATGTAGCTCACTCTTGAGGATTCCTTTTTTCGAGAGTAACTTAAATTCCACTCCAGGTAAGCTCTTCATGCATGTATTTCTCTTATGTTTTCATTTGTTTTTCTTTCTGAATTTGGAACTGATGGGCAGCTGCCAGCTGCTGCTCTGAACTCTGTTGCAGTGGTCGGTGGAGCAGCTGCTGGATCTCTGTATGACTGATGCCACTGCAGTCTTCTCTTGAATGCTGTGCAGTGTAAGGCTCATTTCCTTTCTTTAACTTCTTTCAAAGTACTTTAATACTCTTAGTGAACTGGAGGGTAAGGATGAGGATGGAGCATTTGAACTGGATTTAAACATCCCGCTAAGAGGTGTGTTTTTGCAAATCTGTACACTTCTGACCATAAGCTGAGTTCCAGTCCTTTTTTCTTCACAGAGGATCTTAAGATGAAAAGACTTTCCACAAAATCTCAATCATTTCAAAAGAAGCTGTTTTCAGTATTTCCTAGTTTAGTTTCTGGAGAGTCTGCTGTTGATTTTGGTTTCATCCACGTTAAAAAGGAAATATATGAAATTAAAAATGTAAACAGTCTCTACAACTAAAGTTCCTGGAGATGGTAGAAACAACGGACACCTTTGATACAAAAGATACAGACCTTTGCCTGAGCACTTTGTCTTGCAGAGTTCTCTGCCAGAATTAGTGTGTGGAGTTACTAAGCACATCCCTCTGTCCTTCAGTATCCTGCTTGTGGTGGTGTGCTAAGGAATGCTGCATTGGGTTCTAGCAATTGAAATCAACTCCACTTGGAATGCTGATTGGGTGCTGTGCATAGTCAAGTGTTTGATGGCACAGTCAAGCAAGCTGCATCTTTGAAGTCAGGTCTGCCTTTGATATTCTTGTTCTGATAGTCTCTTCCATATGTCTGTTAAGATCCTCCTTTAACACTTTGGATTTTACCTTTGCTTCCTTTTTTCCCCTTTGAAAGCTTATTTCTGCCCCGTTTCAACCTGAGATAAATTTCATCTGTTCAGTGCTGGCAAGTCGCTGGTTCTCTAGGCTAAACCAAGGCCTTGGTTCTCCCAGGGATGCGTGGGCACATAGCCCTCAGCTTTAGGGCTCATCCAGACTTGAGGAAATCAGCATGGCCAGCATGTTAATATTGGACTACGTTCTGGTAGTTATGGACCAGCTGCTGTGTGCTTGCTCAGCCAGATTTTATCTGTGCAACTTAGAAGCATTGACCTTTGAAATGTCACTTGCTTTTCATCACTTACTCATTCCTCTGCAAGTTGTAAATGTGGGCACAAACATGATCAGAAATATTTAACCCAAATTAGAATTTTTGTGTTATTTTGGGAAGTCGTTTTCAGGTTTTGGACTGTTAAGCTGCACAGTACCACAGAGGACTTACGAACAAACTCTCATTTGTACTAAAAATGCTGTTTCCCTGCCAAACGAAAGGCAGTTCATGTTCCAGATACAGAATGTAGACAGTTCTTGCAGTGATAATCGCAGTGCCTGGAAAGCAGAAGTCATAGTGCAGATGCCCTTTTTAGTCTTTTATTTCCTGTAAAAGAAGGTGATTCTTCAGGTGGGAGAAGTTGGGTAGGAATGCTCTGTGAGCATTTTGCCAAGCAGGGTTGCACCTTCTTCATAACAGAGCTTCTAATAAATAAATAAAGTTGATATAGGAAGGACCTGCAAATGCCATTCATGCTAGTGGTTTTGGGGCTTCTGCTCTACTGCTATTCTTCAGAAAGAAAAATTGCAGTTTTTGATTATGACGACAGCTGCACGAAAGTGAATAATCGACATGTCAGATCTGTTGGAAGATGCAGAAGCTTTGGCTGTCAGCCATTATTTCAAAGATGCTTTTTCCTAAGAGGTGTATATACATTTTAGCGCATTGAATTTACCTAGTCATGTTTAATAGATCGATCTCTATTTTAGGTGACTAATTACACACTCCAAGATTTTCAGGTTGTGCTACTTGTAGGCATATCAGCTGCTTCTAGAAGTTAACGATGAAACTTAATGAAACTTGGATCAGTGATAAGGGGTTCTTTTCATCTGAAGATTTTTAACATGGGGTATTTTTCTTCTCATCTAAAATCAGTCATCTGCAGACTAGATGCCTTGATGTGACGTGGTTGGCTGCCCTCATACTGATGGGTAGAAAGGGATGTTTTGGATGAACCTGTGTGGTTGGATTCCTCTCTCTCTACTTTTCTCTTAAGGCATAGAAGATACTTTGTGAAATAACATTCACATGCAGTGATTACCAGCACAGAAATTCAGCCCTGTTCAGTGGTGGTGAGAAACTCAAGTCTTAAAACACAGCATCACGTGTTGAAACATCTTAGTGTAAAGAAGTAGGCATTAAGTTTTGTTCTGTTGCTTGCATCTCTTACGTGGTGCTGCTTGGTATGCAGGTGACTTTTACAGAGTTCTGAGATAGGCATTCCTTATAAACATGCGACTTAGGTGGCCTGAGATGGTGATCATTCCAGTCTGTCCTTCTCTGAAAGTCAGGCTCTGATGCTGAACTGTTGAAATTGCTCTGTTAACTCAGCAGGGAATTCTCATTCCAGCTGGATGCTAAACTGCAGAGCAGCAGCTTACAGGGAGCTGTATGCTCATACAACTCATCTGGCTGTATCCATCCTTGATTTACTCCTCCCTATTTTTCTGGAGTTCTCACTCAGAATACTGGGGTTTTGTTTTACCTCAAAACTGAGTTGTTAAGTGAGAGGCTTTCATTGTAGGTGCTGGAAGAAATATCCACTAATAATTAGACTTACTCCCATTGAAGTTGATAGCTACTCTTAATTCTTATTGCTTGGAGAAAAGCAGCTCAATATTATACTCTGGCAGTCATCGAATGTATCTTCTGTTGTATAGTGTACCTCTTTCAGCCTTTATCTGATCTTGGGATTTATCCAAACCTCCTTTTCTTCTCTAATTGGTTGCTTGTTTGTCAATCTCAAGTATGAGTTACCTAAGCATAACCCGTAATAATTTCTGTGCAGTCTAGTTGCTTTTTGTACCCTGTATTTTGCTATATGTTTTGTGCTCTAACATAAATATCTGTTTTTATTTAATACAAATAAAACTCATTTTTTACATAACATTCTATCAGCTTGTTTGGTGGTTAAAAAAAGCTCAATTTACAGCCACTACTTCCTTGTAATCTTGTCTTATTTCTGAGGTTTGTTTCCTCTTAGTGTCCTCTTGTGGTTCTGCCTGGGAAGTGTATTTGACATAAAATATTGATGGCTGGAAGCGATAGGAGGTCCAACACAGGGTTGGCTGTGACACGTGGATGGCTCTTCATATTTAACAAGAAAGCTCTTGTTAATGAAAAGTCAGATCTGATGTGTTAGGTTTAACTTAGTGCAGATGATGTACTGCTCTTTCAGGTGCTGACAATCCATTCAGTGCAACGGGGATTAATCTCTGTGTGTAGTTCTTCAGGGAATATACTATCTTTTATTTAGGAGTGACTCTTTTTCAAAGTACTGTCTACCCCTCAGAGAAGGTCCGTGTCACCTTCCTACCAAGTTCTGCAGTTTGGTGTAAAGAACATTGATTCGTCCTAGGCAGACAAACATTTCTGAAAAACAGTCTTACTTTCCTGAGTTTGCTTCTGAAACGGAGCTTGGAATAACTGCTGTTGCCAAAGATGGCTGCACAGAGGAATGAATATGTTTCTCACATGCAGAGTTGTGACGTTTGAGTCACCGTGAATGAGATATAATGTGCTGATATTTACCTGAGCTCATGATAAGAATGGAGCTGGGTTATGATTACACAGTGAAAAGAGTCAGATCAGGTCCCCCTGCCTGCTGAGAAGATGCTGTGCTATTGCTTTTCTTTTGTTGTGGTCCTTCAGACCATCAAAAATGAAAGTGTTGTGAATCTTAACTGCTGATTTCAATCTCCTTTTATAGGCAAATGGATCCTTTGGGGAGGTGGGGTGGAAGTAGCTGCAAGTTGGCAGTGGAAAACTCGACTGTGAAGCAGAAAGCTTGGCTGTGTGGGTTTTCTGAATATGCGTAATTCTGTCTCTGCTAAGGAAAGCTAGGGGACAGATGCCAGCGAAATCTTATCCTAGAAATGGAAAAAAAAGAACTGAGATAAGTGTGTAGGATGCTGTAGATTTTTTTTTCCCCTCCAATGGCGTGATGTAGAAATTGGGATTAGAAAGCCCAAAAAGGGCTCCCTGTCAGACTCCAGTCGGAGCAGTGCAGCCAGGTGTTGACAAGAATTCTGAAAATGGCTGTCACAGTTCATTTTCATGCTTTGCACGTAACCAGAGGTCTGTAGTAGTTGCACTGATGTGGATTTTTCCAAGCATAACTGACCCAAGAAGATTTTACAGAGGTGCTGTGAGCAAACTGGGTGCTGGTGTACAGGAGCCCTTTGATTTTAGCTTAGGGATATGCAGCACAATTCCTTAGTTACACAGGAGGAAGTCTTCAGGGAAAGAAGAATCATAGAAGGCTTGGGAAAAAGAAATGAAAAGAAATGCAGCAGAAATCAGTTCTCTGGTAGAGACTTGACAGTATATATTTGTGGTGAAGCGTTACTGAATTTGTAATTCAAAACAGATTTTTTTTTCTTCAGTCAAGTAGTTAGTGGGATGCTGGAGATACATAAGAGAACTGAACATTTTTTTCCAAATAAAGTAGTTTCTTACATGGGTGGATAGATGACTTTGATTTTTTAAAATAGTTAAAAAACTTGAGAGAAGTTAGTGCTTTTGGAGGCTGTTTGCTTGAGGGCTGTTGAAGAGCATCCTAAAATGTGCAGCTTAGCAGGTATGGACCTGGCTGCCTTGGGCACTAGGACTTGAGGAGGGTGACTGCAGACAGGTGAACGTTCTCTGGTGTCTTACTACAGAAGATTAGGACTGAATTCTGAGGGAGGAGAGGGGGGGGAAGATGCCTGTTAAGTGCACAACCTTTTCAAAAGGAAAATAAACCAAAAACATCTCTTAGATACTTGCTAATGATGGATGTTTATATATAATTTTTTCTGCAGAACTTTCTGTTATCTCAAGAAATCATAAACTTATCCTTAATGCTATTTTAATTTAGAAATATGCTTGCTGAAAAATATCAGGTACTTCAAAGCATGGAAGAGATGCATCAGTTTCCATGTTTCTTTAGTTCAGACCATCCCCGATATTCATAATCCAGCCGTAAAATTTTGTCTTTGGAGAGTTTTAGTGAGCCGAGCAGATGTATCAGCTCTGATGTGCCCCAAATGAAACTGCATATCCCAGAAAGCTAAGAGGATGGGGATTGTGTGTATGGGGATTAGTGAATCCTGTCTGAAAAGGGAGTGTGGGATGCCAGCTTCTGGCCTCCAGGCTGCGGTAGTGGGGGCCATGACTCAAATGAATGCAGGACATTCTGTTAACAAATGAGTAAGTGTGCTCTGAACATTACGGATATAAAAACAGATGCCCAAAGAAAGGAGTTCTGAAGTGCAAAGATCTAATGAGAGCCTTTTAAAGCTGTTCTCTAGCACTGCACAAAGGACACTGACAGCAATCTAAAACCCAGTAGCTACATGAATTATTCTTATTGGGGTCATGCTGACACCTTAGGAATCTGCGTAGCGGTCATTAACTTTATGCTTGCAAACAAGTGGGGGAAAATGTATTTTAAAGATGCAGCAATTTAACTTGTACTGGTCATTTGCTCAAAAACATGACTTTTCTTAAAGTAAAGGTACTTAACTCAAGCAACTTCAGATATACACAGAATGGGATTTTACATATGTTGGACAGAAATAAGAGAATCAAGCCACGACCAGAGAGATTCCAGAACTGCAAAGACGTTTTTGATTTGATCCTAACGTGTGAAGAAAGAGTCTATGATCAAGTAGTAGAAGGTAAGGACGCTGAGCTGATAAACCAAGTTACCTTTGAGTGCTTCTCCCCCTTGCACCCCTGGCAGCATTCTTCACAAATTGTCTGCTCTGGTGGCTTTGCTGGAGCACCAGCAGGGAGAAGTGCTCACAGACCATTGATGTGGATGCCGTGTGCCGGGGAAGCAGCAACTGGAAATGCTGGATGCAGACTGGATTCTGGGCTTTCTTTTCAACATTCAAAGGCCACCCAGCTGCATCAGTCTGTACACGCACTGGCTGTTGTCTGTCTTTTCAGTCCTCATTGATCATACCTCAATCAGTATAGAGCGCAAAACATTCATGCTTTTTCAAGCTGAGCAGTTAAGTGTTCTGAGTGCTTTAACGAAGCATTTGAGTTGTGTTAGTGAGTTATATGAGGGGAAGTGCCCTGGGATTGTATGGGTGGATCTTCAGATGAGTTCAGCATCTCACACAGAAAGCAGCTTTCTTATGGGAGTGTTGTGAGTTAGGAGGATGGGAGGTGAAGAGTAACTGCTTGCCAACCTCTCATGTTATGATAATGCTTTTTGTAATGGACCAGTGGAAGGAAGAAAACTAGAACGCTTCCCAATGGCTTCAAAATGGCGGCACCTCAAAAATGGGGGTGCTTCAAAATGGCGGCACCTCAAAATGGGGGTGCTTCAAAATGGCGGCACCTCAAAATGGCAGGCGCTGCCAAGATGCGCTGGAGTAGGAGAGAAACTGGGAGCTTGAACTGACAGGGCCCTCCCACAATCTGAATCCTTTGGTTTCCCAGATCTACCTCATCCTTTCGAAATAAGGAAGTCTGTGTGTGTTTTTGTTGTTGTTTTTTACTAAAAAAGCTAAATAAACCATTTTCTTATGAATGCTGTGTAAAACTTGATTTCATTCCACCCAAGGTTTTGCTGTTGTGTCTTTTGTTTTCAACTAGATTTAAATTCCAGAGAGCAAGAGACATGTCAGCCAGTGCATGTGATCAATGTGGACATTCAGGATAACCACGAGGAGGCAACGCTGGGTGCCTTCCTTATCTGTGAGCTCTGCCAGTGTGTAAGTAGAGAGGGCTCATTGCCTTGGGTTCGTGTGAGCCCACTGACTGCAGAGGGGTTGGGGTTTGTTCAGTACTCCTTGGAGCGCTGCATGTTGCAGAAACGAAATGAAATCCATGTCAAGAGACTTAACTTTCCAAATTATTGCAGTTATTTTTGGAGCTGTTGTGCAAACAGATGAATTGCAATGGAGTTGATGGTTTCTGAAATGAACAGTGTGTGTTCAAAACCAGTGTTAGCTGCCATGAGAAGCAATGTCACAATGCACTGCACATAACTTGTTGGGCCCATGTTCACAACATTTGTTGATGGAAAAAATGGCTATTTCTGAGACAGCTGAAACATGTGGGATTTAAGCATCGGAGTTGCATTCTGAATCACAGTGTGCTTGAGAAGCATCCTGTGTAGGTGTACTTCATAGTACCAGCCTGTTGTGTGTATGATTTGGAAAACCTGGTGCTTTCTGTCTTCCACCTTCGATGTTCTTGGCCTTACCTCTTGGCATAAGGCTGGAAACAGTTGATGTAACTATCAAAAGAACAAAGGCTCTGTTTCACAACATGCAGGCCCACTAGTTCACCTATTCCAGTGTGACAAAACACTTATTTTAACTCCAGCCTCTGTGATCTATTCTAGTCTCAAATGCTTGCATCCTTTCCAGATCCAAAAATCCTAAGAGGATCCAAGGGACTTGAAATTTTAGCCATCTGTTCAGTGTGCTTGTGGCTGTTCTGAAGCTTCCATTTGTTACCTAGTGAGGATGGATGTTGCCTCCTCAACAAAGGGCTCACTCAGCGTGAGCTCAGTGGCTTGGAGAAGGAAGGTTGTGCAGAATAAGTGTGCATTTGGGTATGTTGGGGATCTCATTAAAGCTCCCAGTGCTGAACAGTGGGGTACTGCATGCTGATTTAGGTTTCACAGTAAGCCAAAAACAGTGAGTAGTTACTGTTCTCTAAACTGCATTGTATCCTTGGAGTCTAGTTAATTAGTGTTTTTTTTTTCCTTGTTTAGATACAGCACACAGAAGACATGGAAAATGAAATAGATGAGCTGTTACAGGAATTTGAAGAGAAAAGTGGAAGGACTTTTCTTCATACTGTCTGCTTTTATTAAAGCACATCTGTCTCCTAGGCCTTAATGTGGATGAGAGAAGCATGTGTTTAAAAGTTCTGATTATACTGTATTTTCCTGGAAAATGAATATTGATTTTTTTGTTTTTGTTTTTGTTCAAGACTCCTCTTCAGTGGTTGTTTTTGTTTGTTTTTGTTTCAGGTATTCTGTCACAGGCAGGCAGAGGTACCAGATGAATTGTACATATGCAAAGTATACACAAAAGCCACCTATTTAAAAATTAAAATCAAGAATTCCTTTAAATCCTACTTCAATTGTTACGAGTAGGCTCTTAATTATAAAGAGAGTATTTCTTGAATATAAGTTTATAATGTATTTTTTCCAGCTTACAAATTTATTTTATTTCAGTTGTGCTTTTTTATTATTATTATTATTATTTTAATGTGACAGAATGGCTGAACTATGTGAAGATATGAATGGAGCAATGACAAATGAGCTATCTGTATATTACTAGATATAAAGATCGGAAGCGTCCAATAAAAATGGAAAACCTGCCAAGTTTTGTCTGTTTCTGAGGTAGGAGCTGAGTACCTGTGCCTGCTCTGTGAGGTAGCACGAGGATGCTCCTTCATCCCACACGAGGTTTTTGACCCGTGTTGAACCAAACTGAACTGCTTTCTCCACGTGAATTAGGGCACTGCCAGGAAATCTTTTTCGGGTCTTAATTGCCGTTGAATTACTGTATGTGAGACTGAAATGTAAGGCTGAAGCTGTAACGATAGCAGTCAGGGCCCAATTGTATATATGTCTTCTATAAGGAAGGAGGGGAGGAGTTGCAAACTCGGCTGTTAATAGAAATGGTTTGAAGCTTTGTTAACTGAAATGTCTTTTGAATGGAAATATTCTCTGCACATGCAGCAATAATAAACGTGTTTGTCACAGCTCGCAATCCAGATGCTGAGTATATACATACAGGCAGAGCAAAAGCTCTTTGTGCAAACTGATAGAAATCAAAGGCACCAAGTTATAAGTGAAAACAGAGCAAATTATTAGACATTCTGGGTGTGAATGGTGAGTTGCTGTTGCTTAAAGGCAGGAGGAGATCTTAAAAGCTGTTTTGTGAAGGGAATCTGCGAAGGATTTGGAGCAAGTGAAGTCTGTGTGCTCTTTAGTGCTCTGAGAAGTGGAGACAAATGTGCCAGAAGTGAAGTGGCATGAAATGGAGCTCGGGCTCCTGGCTTTGTGCCTGCCTTCCCACTGCCCCCTGACAAATCGAGGGAATGGTTTCGTGCTTCCTAAAGACGCTGGTTCCCCAGTGCCTGGAGCTGATGTTAGGGGCTGGCTCTGACTTTTAGGGCAGTGTTGCTCTTTGAAATGTCTCATCTCAAAGTCTGTTGATCCCAAAGGGATCCTGCTCGTCCCTGCCCCTGCGATGTGGGGTTGGCTGAGGTTTCAGCTGCCCTATGGGAAGTCCTGCTGGCCCGTGCCCAGATGGGTCAGCGCGTGTGCACGGGGTGCTGAGGTGTTCAGCATCCCTCAAATACCTGCACTGCTTTTCTTAGCTGCAAAAAAAAAAAAAAGAAGAAAAATCCTGCAGAGGATGAATGAAGAGATCAGAACGGCCCGGGATGAGGACTTGAAGCAGCAGCTCTGTGAGGTGCACGGGGTGGGTTTGCATGGGCTTGTCCTGTCCTGGTTCGTTTCAGGAGATGCTCTCTGAAGGATTTCATTCAGCCTCCTCTGCTTTTCTGCTCCGCTGTCTGATGCCACAGCTTGTTACCATGGGGATCCTCACAGCCCGGAGAGGAGAAGGGTTCTTCAGGGACTGAACTGCTTTGGTTGATCCCTTTAAGAACGTATTTCAAGCATGGTGCTGAGTGTCTGGAGCAGAGTTCTTCTCTGTGCAGCACTGGGACGAAAGCCGTCGCTCTTTATTTCTGTATCTGGAAATATTTTCTATTTTCAGTTGAATCCATCCTACACAGAGCTCTTCAGGTTGGTTTTTATTGTTTTGCTTTGTTTTTGTTCCCCCGGAAAGGCAGTGATTGCCCAAACAGGACAATTTTAACTCATGCTTTTTGTTGTTGTTGTTCGTTTCTTTGCATGCAGAGATTTACACGAGTGTCCTTTTCGTGACACAAAGATCATTACTCTGGGGTGGAGAATTCTGTATTTAATGAGCAGAACTCCACCAGCTCCTGAGTTGCTCCACAGCCCATTGCTGTGTGCAGGGGTGAGGATGGGATCTGTGCTGAGCAGCCAGCCCTGCCTGCTGACTGAGAAAAGCAGGGAGGGGTTGATGCCTGGTGGGCACAGTGCACTATTTTGGTCTGCCTGATAGGAGATTTCTGCTTTGAAGGAGAGCTTTCAGCTCTGCTCTGCCTTCCTGGTCTTTGCTGGGTTGGAACTGGGTGATCTCTGAGGTCCCATCCAACCCAAGCCATCCTATGAGTCTGTTCTGTTTTTCTTTCACCCAGGTGATGCTGTCGGGCTGTGTGTGGTGCAGGACAGCCCTTCCCCACACCTCAGTGCTGCCAGATGCACTGGGCCGAGCATCAGTGATCCCAGCGTGGCAGCCTGTGTTGCTGGGCAGACTTTCTAGCTCCAACTTTTATTTATAATTGAAGGTATCAGGAAAACACATGTTAGGACCAGCACGGGAGCACTGAAAGGAATGGGAATGCCTGGAGTCCCATCTCCCACTGCTGTGTGCTCAGCTCTGTACCGTGAGTGGGAGCAAAGCTGGGTGCAATGGGGCCTGTGCACGGAGAGCCCAGCTGAGCGACTGCTTCACGTGTGTGGTTTTGTTAAAATAAAGAAATAAAATATAAAAATAATCATCTGCAATGCAATCTGTGCTCTAATTTGAGGACACCGTTTAGTGATTTTAATTGTGTGACAGTATTTCGGTATTTTCAATACCCGGTAGTAGGTTAATGACTGTTCCTTGAAGAATGGAGTTTATATAACACAAGTCATTACATAAGGAGGCTGATTGTGGCCTGAGGAGCTGAAGGAAAACAAAGATGCGAGAATGTGAGCCCTCAAAGCAGCAGACTCAGTGTGTGTGACCCCGAGCAGCCCTGGGTGCCAGCAAGGTGACAATCACCTTGAGCTGTCCACCCCTATTGCGTGGTTTAACGGCACAACCATCCAGCCCAAACTGAAGCTGTTACCCGTTCGCCGAGCTGTCGTTTAAAGGAGAGCCCAAACGTGGCTCGAGCTGCTTCGGGTGTAAAACCATGGGAGAGCTCAGAGTGCGACCTTCCCTCGGATCGTGGGCTTTGGGAGCCGGGAATGCGGAGATGCGGGGCTGCAGGGAGAGCCCCGGGGCCGCGGTCGGGCCGGGACCGGAGCGAGGAAGACCCGGGCGGGAGGAAGGGCGGGGAGGGGATGGTGCGGGACTGGAAATGCGGCCAAGCGCTGCTGCCGGGGCTCCGCTCGGGAAAACCGTGCTGCTGCCAGGCGGGGGGAAGCCCGGCAAGGGCAGGTCCGCAGCGCTACCGCTCGCGATGAGCCGCTCCCGGAGCTGCGCGTCCCCGCCTTAGGTAAAAGCCCATGGAGGGGAGGGAGGGGAGGGAGGGGAGGGAGCAGGGGTGGGGGCGGCCGGCCCGGCGGGGAGCAGCCCCCCTCAGCCCGCCCCGCCGGAGCCCGAGGGGATGCGGGCATTGCCCCGGGGAGGAGGGTTTTTTTTTTTTTTGGGGGGGGGGGGGGAGGCGTGTTGTTTTTTGGGTGGAATTTTTTTTTTTTTTTTTTTTGCGCCGATCGGAAGAGGTTGATTTTGGGGAGGGTCGGGGGGGAGAGGATGCAATGAGGCTCCCCCGGACTGGGTGATTTTTGCAGCTTGCCTCCTCCTCCCCCAGCCTCTCCCCCCGGCCTCGGCTGGCTCGCTCTCCAGTTGCTGCATGCGGGGCTGTGCCGTGTGCCCGCTCCCGGATCCGCCGTGGCGCACCTCCCTCGGCCCAGCAGCGGGGAAAGGGGGGGGGGGGGGGGGGGGAGAGGTTTGAGAGAGGAGGGGGGGGGGGGGTGGAAGAGCGCAATTTTATAGAGCCTTAACCCCCATTTTTAATATAGATATCCATTCGATTTTATTTCTAATATTTTGATCCTTACCTGTCTCGGGGAAGAGAGAGAGAAAAAAAAAAAAAATCAATCATATCGATATCTCTATAAATTCATAACATCACCCCCACTCCTCCCACCCTCCCCCCCCCCCCCCCCCCCCCCCCGCCCCCACCCCCCCTTTAGCGGGCAGCCCGAGGCGCCCGGCACGGGGCAGTGCGGGTGTGAGCGCGGGGGTCTCCCCGCCGCCCCACCGCCCCCCACCGCAGCGCAGCGCGATGCGCTCCGGGCTCCGCGCTGCGCAATAGCGCGGCCGCCGCTCGCCGACCGCGGGCTGGGGGCGGCCGGAACCGACCGCTACCGATTCCCCGTTGATGTCCATGAATGCAAACACCATGATCTTCATGATCCTGGGCGCCTCTATCGTTATGGTAAGAGATTTTGCTTATTTCCCTCCCCTCCATTCCGCCTCTCCACCCCAACCCCCCCCCCTCTCTCTACCCCAACCCCCCCCCCCTTCCCCAGCCCCGCGCGTCCCTGTGTGCTCGGTGTGTGTGCGGTGTGCGTGCCCCGGGGAACACCAGCGATTATTTTCTATATGACCGCTTCAGTCTTTGGCAATCAAACTGGAGTCAATGTTTTATTCCATCATCCAGAGTTGACCAGATGCCTTGGTTATGGGCTCTTACAGGCAATAGCTTGCTTGATGGACATGAATGCGTTGCTGGACAGATTTCACAATTACATCCTACCGCATCTGAGAGGGGAAGACCGAGTTTGTCACTGCAACTGTGGCAGGTGAGTTACCTGCGGGGCTGAGCTCACCTGGCCCCATCCCCTTCCACCCCACCTGGCAGGAGGAGGCCCTGTCTGCATCGTGGCCGTGTCTCAGCATCAACACGGGGGGGTGTGCGTGGGGAGGGGGAGGGGGGGGCTGGTTTGTTTTTCTGGAAGAAGAGTTTGCCGTGGGCCTGGAAGTCCATTTTCCTTTGTGTGCATGCGTGTGTGCAGGCATCCAGCAGCCCTGGGGAGGTGAGGAACTTGGGTTGAATTCCAACACTCGGTGTTTTGTCTTCCTGGTTGCTGGGCCGTGTGTTTTCCCCGGGGTGGGGGGGGATTTGTGGGCTGAGTGCTGGGTGAGGAAGGAAGGGGTTGGGGTCTGGGGAGCTCTGTGCCCAGGGGGGAGTGCTGCTGCTGAGGACGGTGTCACTTTGAGGCTCTGTGGTTGTCAGTCAGCTTCCAATCCTCGGTGGTTTTTCTCCCAAGCCATCATCATGGTGCTGCACAGAGTGCATCTGGGTGGCTGGACCCCGTGCTGGGGGACATCGGGTCATTGTCTTTGCTGCTTGCAAGTTTAGGGCTGCACAGTTTCCTGCCACAACTCTTAGGTAGTGGTTGGTTCCCCTAAAGCACTGCTCCGTGTGCCGTGGGCAATGCTGAGGTTCTCAGTTGGGAGCTGAGCTTTGGCTGTGGAGGTGAATTTTGGTTTTCTCCATGCTCCCTGTCCTGCAGCCCCAGCCACTGCCACCCCAGGCCATTCCCTGCAGCTCCCCAGCCACTGCCTTCTGCTGGTGGCCCCAGCTGGGAGCCGAGCTCAAGTTGGGGTGTGCAGACCTTAACCAAAGCCACTGCTCATCCCACCCGCCCCACTTTGACCCCACGGTTCCTGTAGCAGAACATCAGGGAGGTACCTTGCTCTTCTGCTACAGCAGCACCTCCAGGGCCAAGCAGAGCTGGGCCAGAGCAATCTGAGAGCCAACCCCACACCCCTTGGGCACCTCTACTTCCAGTTGGGAAGCAACATCTACAGCGCCTTTGATTTTACTCGTCAGGGTTTGCCATTTCCTTGGGTAATTCTTAGGAGACTCCTTGATGTTTTTCACTCGGTTAGGAGTTGTCCTCTGCCTCTTCAACCCGTTTTTCTTTTTGCTTGCCTCACTTGTGTTCAGTGGTGGTGAAAATCAGCTGTTGGTAATGTACTTTAACCCTGCCTGGTTCTGCTGCTGTCAGTGGCTGAGTCCCCTGTGCCCAAATCCAGGGAGGGGGCAGGTCTGTGCTCCTGAGGAAGATGAATGGGCCGTGGCATTGTCCCCGGATGGAGTCGGGTTATTTCTTAGAAAGTGCACAGCACAGCTTGCAAACTGTCAGGCTGACAGGAAGAGAAAGGTGGAAGTTCACCAGTTGCCTTAGGTATGCACAAGAGACAGAACTTGCCAACAAAAGACACAGCTGCCTCCACTCCCAAGCAAGGGGTTTTTGTACCCCGTGCTCCCTCTGGTTCGAGGGCTGGATGATGAATGTGCCTCATCCTCTTTGCTTTCTGGGCTCAGCCCCGTGCACACAGCTGTGGCCCAGGCAGGGACATATCTTGGAGCCGTGAGCGGTGGCAATGGGTCCTGGCAGAGGGCTCTGACAGCACTGGTAACCAAAAGGAGCCCTCGGAAGGGGGAAGTGACGGCAGTTCAGTGTGCAAGACCTGAGAAAAGAGCCCAGGCTTCAACACCTGGCTGCCCTTGGGGTGCCTTGTTGGGGTCTCCCAGTGGTACAGCTGATGGGGCAGGGATGTGCCATCCCCTGGGCTCTGCCTCTCTGTGATGGCCCATTCCTTGCACAGAGATCCCAGGACAAGTGAAAGGAGCTCACTCTGCCCGCTGCCACCTAAAACACCTCCTGCTAATGCTTGCCCCATGGGGCTCTCATCTCCTGCAGCTGAGGGCTTTGCTCTGTTTTCCATGCTCCTGAGCTCTGGGTGTGTGTGGGGAGAGAATTTTGGGGAAACAAAGCAGCCCATCGCTGGGGGCTGTTGGACCATGCAGGGCTGCTTCAGGCCGAAGCTCGTGGCACTTGATGGCAGAAGCAAGGCAGCAATGTGCTGGGATGAGAGTGATGTGGCCGTGCTGGGTGCTGGTGGGTGCTTTTCGGGTTTGTAATGTCAGAGGGGAACTTTGGCCACAGGAGGTCGGAGAGTGGCAGTGCGGTGCCAAGCGTTCAGCAGCTGCCCCGGCTGCTTCATGGCCCTCCTCTTCTGAGGCAGGTGGCCACATCCAGATCACACCGAGGGCTGCTCGGTGTGGGAGCACAGGGCAGTGTCCTGCCAGCTGGATGCCAAGGGAAGCTGGTGTGATGATGGTGTGTGGGGGGACAGCATGAGTGGTGCACAAAGGGATGGCATCAGCAGAGCAGCAGTGCTGATCCTGATACCTGGAGCTGGGGGCTGCTCCTCTCTCAGCATCTCCCTTCTTGCTGGAGGTAGAAGGGCTGAGAGCCACATCTGAGAGCTCCTGCTGATGCCAGAGCAGGAATGTTGCTGATGGAGCAAATCCCTGGCACCCTCTGGATCTGATGTGGGAAGTTATCCAGGCTGTCCACATCCCCTCTGGTCCCCCTCCTTGGGCTGTCTGCTGCAGGAGGCACAGGGCCATGCAGTGCAGTGCTGCCCCGCTCTGGGTGCCTCTGTCCCAGCCAGGAAAGGGTCTTCTCTGGAAGCAGCAGGCTGGCAGCAGATCAGGAGCTGGGTGATGTCATGCAAAGGAAAATCACCAAAGGGCGTCCGTGGTGGCCGGGTGAGCTGGGGAGAGCAGATGACACCTGCATGGAGTGGAGAGCCATCGAAACAGCATGGGGGCTTGGGAGTTCCCTTCCTGGGACAGGGTGAGGAGCTCAGAAGCAATGGTTGTGGTCCTCTCCTTGCCACCGACCTTCTGGGTGACCTTGGGTGAGTCTGTCCCTCCCAGGCAAAGACACTGTGGCAAAAACCAAGCACCAAAACCCATATTTTTTACTCTTTTCCCTCATTTTTCTGAACACTCTGAACAAGTCCTTAATCCTTCCTGTCTCCATACCCTCTGTGAACATGCTGGGAGGCCGGGGATGCTCAATGTTTGTGCTAGAGACCACCAGGCCTCCTCCAGGCTCCCAGCAGCTGCTACAGCATGAAGGGTCCCAGGAAGATATTTTCACCATTGCAACGGTGCCATCCCCATTGCTGCAGCCCAGCTTTGCTGGCCATGGCTCTGCCATGAGCTGAGCTGCTTGGCACGTTTGGGGAGAGGCTGCAAGGTCAGGCAGAGACGCAGAGCTGAGGTTCTGTGCCTCCTGCAGCCCCTGGGATGGGAGCACCCCATGGCCATCCTGGCCAGCAGCACAAGATAAGGTTTGTTCTCCCTAATCCTAAACAGCAGTGCTTTTTGAAGGGCTCGGTGCTGTGCCTGGGCTGCAGCAGCCAGCAGGCTCACAAGGTCACTGGAAGGGACATTAGCGCTTTGGGCAGCTCCGTAGGGAGCATCCCAGGCAGGCTGGCCACGGCTCTGCTCCATCACAGCTGCACTCAGGGCTTCACGCACGGCTTGCTCAGGGTTGCAGGAGATCTGCCCCCATCACAAGGGCTGGGAAGGGGCAGGAGTGCTTGAGCACGTGTGCCACTGTCTCAGCAGAGCTGGGGATGCCTTAGTGGGGACGGAGCAGTGAATCCAGTCCCTGCCCTGCTTCAAGGGAGCAGGTGTTGGTGCTCACCACCCCCACCTACTCTGGAGGGTGGTCCCACAGAGGTCCTTTCCTGCTTGGTACCGCTGATGGCCGTGCTTCTGGGCACCAGGGTTGACCTCTGGTGTGGAGGCTCAGAGGTGATGCCTTCCCTCCCTGGATCTGGCTCCCACAACCATCCAGGCCACGTTCCAGTTTCCAGCTCCCTCAGGCTGCGGTGGGGACCCAGGACCTCTGCACTCTATTAATAACTCTCCACACTGATGTGCTGATGCCTCCGAATTGCTCCTGCCGTGTTCCCAAGGGCTTGAGCTGCCAGCAGAAGGCTTCTGGGGGGCTGTCCCTCTTCCCCACCCCATCCCAGAGTTGCCACTCTGTCCTGCTAAGCCAAACCAAAGCAGAAAAATGCCTACAGGACTCCCAAGCTTTGCCCTTTTGGGGACTCACTAAACCCAGGAGGGTCTCTTTTTGGCCCTTGCAAAGACAAGGGCTGTTTGCACTATGTTCCTGCGAGCAGAAATTCACTTGTGACAATATTTGGACATTTCTCAGCCGTGATGATCCAGCAATCCTGCATATGCAACCTGAATTTGCACCTCGTGCATCCTCAGAGGCCCCAGGGAGCTCCTCGGGGCTTTGCCCACTGGGCAGTGGGGGCAGGGACGAGGCATGGCTGATCTCTGCTCCCAGGCAGTGACCGCTGCAGCCCCGAATGTTGTCCGCTGTGTTAGAGATGATGAGCTCAAGCACGGGCAGCCTGTGTCAGCAAGGAGCTCCGGGCTGCAGGGCTCTGCACTTTGCTCTCTGTTTTCGAGCACAAAACACTCAGCAGTGCCTCTGGGCCCAGAGATGTTGGTAGGGCTCCAGAGCCCCCTGGCCACAGCAGCAGGTGCTGGTGGAAAGCGTGCCCTGCTCTTCTCCACTGATGCTTCTCCCCATTTCTGTTCCCCCCAACAGGCACCACGTCCATTACGTCATTCCGTATGATGGGGATCAGTCCGTGGTGGACTCCTCGGAGAACTACTTTGTGACTGACAATGTAACCAAGCAAGAGATCGATCTGATGCTGGGACTGTTGCTGGGTTTTTGTATCAGCTGGTTTCTGGTGTGGATGGATGGGGTTCTCCACTACGCTGTGCGAGCATGGAGAACCAGCCGGCGGTACGGTAAGTGCGGCCCTGGGCACATCCCTGGGGCAGACACTGGGCTCCGGTGGCTCCACGTTGGCCGTGGCCACGTTCTGACTGTCTGTGAGTGGAGCTCAGGGCTCTGCTCCGGGTGCTGGCTGTGTGCAGTGTGGGCAGAGCACGGCTGAAACTTGTCTTGCCGGAGTGGGGATGGTTCCAGGCGGACCAGAGGTCCCTGCCCGCTGCGATATCCCTGTAATATCTCATCTCCCTTCTCCTTTCTGCCTTCCAGACAATTCCTGGTCTTGGATTCCAAAGTTTTGTAACTTAAAGGAGTTCAGAAAACGTCACCACAGGCAGTACGAGGAGGCGACTGGGAACATGGTGCACATCAAACAGAAGCTGTACCATAACGGGCACCCCAGCCCACGGCACCTCTGAGGAACGCCTTCCCCTCCAGAGACTGCAGTGAGGTTTTAAAGAGGACTTTGCTCTTCTTCCAGGGGAACAGCTCCTAGTTTGCTCTTCTCTGGAAGCCAGCGAGGACATCATTTTATTTATCCATCCCGTGTGTCCCTGTGGCACACCATGATGCACAACTAAGCCAGTCCTGGATGCTACGCAGCCAAGACATTGCACTGTGTTCCACATTTTATTGTCAGACTTGTGTACATATGTAAAAAAAGCAGACAAACAAAAACGACAACAACAACAACAAAAAAAAAACAAATGAGAAAAGAGATTTGCATTATACTTTCAACCCCTTTTCCTGGCATTCACGGCTGTCCTGCACATCCAGCTACGCTGCAGGGAACGGTGGCCGAGGGTATGGAGGTGGAAGCACATGAAGAAGATGCAGTTTCTCATCCGAGAGCTAGAAGTCCCCTCTTTCTTTGGTCCTTTGGTTTGGTTTTGCTCTGCTCTGTTCCTTCTGTTAGAATGGTACCAGGTTTGGATGGGGGCTGCTGCCTGCAGGCTGGGAGGGCAGCGTCCCTTTGCTTTGGTTCGTGTTTTCGGGCATTGCTGTGGGGGAAGGAAGCCCTGGGAACGCGTAATGGATTTGTTCTTCACGTTGCTGCACACTGAAACCTGCCTTAAGCAAGCCAAGAAATCCTCCCAGCAGGGCAGCAGCTCTGTGAGGGATCAGCCTGTCCCATGGGGCTGGTGCTGCCTGGGGCATGGCCTGACGATGCCATTAGTCCTCACTGCTGTTAGAGAGGGTGGAGAAGTGGATGGGGCTGTCACACGTGGCTTGCACCCCATCCACGTGGAGCACTGCAGCAAGCTGGGCATGGCCTGGGGCTCGTGGGCCTGAAGCCAAACTCACCTGCCAAGGCAGATGTGCCAGGAAGGGCTGAAGTCAAAGCAAAGGATGCTCCTGCAGGGCTTTTGGTTTTGCTTCCACTGGGCACAGCTTAGGTGCGGGTTTCAGTGTTGCTATGATGAGTCTGAAGCCCCACTCTGCACCCAGAGACCTTCGTGTCCCTGAGAGCAGCTGGGAGCGATGCCCGCGGGCAGTGATGCGCTGGGGTGAGAGCTGTGATGTGAATGAAGGAGGAGATGGAGCTGAAAACCAAAGGCGGTGGCCCCGCAGCTGCCATTGCTCCTTTGTTCCTCATTTTGTGGCCAGCAGGCTTGTGTTTATATGGGAAAATGTCCAGAACTAAAGGATGCTGAGCAGTAGCAGGACTGCTGGTTTCTTCTGTGGGTTTCTTGACTCCTGTTATTTGGTTGCAATGTCAGAGAAGGGAAAAGGAGGGACCATGAGCCCCAGCTCTTCTCCTCCCTACCCCGGCTTCTCCACCCATCTTTTGGTTGCCCAGGATCAGTTCTGTTATTCATGAGCCCCAAAGCCAGCCAGGGGCCAACCACAGCTGCTCTCCCCAGCTCCTACCTTTGCTGTCCCACAGTGCCTCTTGTCTTGGAGTCACAGTTTCTGTCAGGGCCTCAATAGTTGCCCAGTCTGTACTTGTGTCTGTCTGCTTGACTGTCAGTCCTCAGGACTTCTGCAATGTCTGCAGCCCCGTTAGTATCCGGGGAGCAACGTTTCCTTACGCAGCTCCTTTCCAAGACACGAGGCTTTGTAACTTGGTTAGTGTGCTTGCCCATAGGGGCACAGCCTCTGGGGACAGAAGATGCCCACCTCCATGGGGTCAGAGCCAGGAGAGAGCAGGCCAATCTGAGCTTGCCCTTTAAATAAACATCCTACTTGATGCCTCTCACAGGAGAGGTTTAAGGCAGCGATCTCAGCTCAGAATTGAGCTGGCTTTGCCCTTCTCTAGAATCTGACCGTGGCTGAAACGTCATCCACTGTGAACCTTGCAGCTGGGGAGAGCGAGGTGCCAGCTCACGTGGATCATCTGATCCACACCGTAATTTCAGAAGTCATTTGGGCTCTGGAAAAAAAAAAACAAACAATCCCAAGTGGTGCACGTCCCCATGGTTTAAGAACAGAAGATTTTCTAATCTGCTGTGGCTGCAGCAATCACCATGAGAGCTTCTCTTTTGTTTACACTCAGTCAAAAAAAAAAATAAAAAAAGAAAAAACTCTCAGTGCAATTAAATTTACTGGAAACAGTTCTCTGCTCTTGAATCCATGGGAACCAGACCCTCTCTCGCAGAGCAGGACACACAAAGCCAGTGGGGGTGCTCCTATTAGCTCTTATCCTCAATAAACAAGGGGCAAAATGCTTTTTCACACAGCAAGTCCCCCATCCAAGAGACACGGTGCACCTTCTGTGCAAGGGCAATGCCAAGCAAGCCTCAGCAGTTGGACTGGACGATCTTAGGGCTCTTTTCCAACCTCATTGTGAGACACACAAGGCTCTGTGTTCCTGGCTGGCTCCTTTGAGCCCAGGGAGCTCCTGTAGATGTGACCCTATGGGACATGCCCAACGCTGGGCTCATTGCTCCGTGCTTGGGTTGAGCACTCGTTGCCCAGCCCTGCAGATGTGAGTGTTCCCAGCATTGCCCAGCCCTGTGCTTGCTCGTTGCTCTGTCCCCCTGAGGCTGCTCCTGCTCGGCCGTGTGAAGTCTGCTGTTGCACTGTCTTCTTTCCCTGTGCATGTGTTCGTTTTGCTTTCGTCTGGGTGTGGGGGTGTTTTCTCCTTGTTCATTGTCTGAGATGTACTATTGTTGACTTGTTTGTTGTTCTCTGATCCAGTCTTCCCCCGAAAAACCCACAAAAAACAACAAAACAACCAACAAAACCAAACCAGACCGCAACAACAACAGCAGCAAGCGAAAACCCAGCGACAGCCCCACGCGAAAAGGGTCTGGGTGGGGAGAAAAGTGGTGATGGCATCGGGGAGCAAGCACTGCAGGGTCAGGGCCAGGTGGGACACCGTGGAATAGGCGACGTGGGGTGCAGAGCTGGACAAGGAGTGGGAGTGCTCTCCATGTCCCAGTGCTCGGCCACCAGATGCTCTGAGGGAGGTTCCTGCAGCACTCGGCGGTGGGGGAATGTTGTGCTGCCTCAGGAGGGGTTATTTTTAGAGCAGAGATAGCACTGCAAACTGTGTGTGCTGATCCTCCAGAGCTGGGATTGGTGCTGGAAACGTCCTCCCTGAGAGAGGCACGGCGAACCCAGGCAGTGCCAACCCTCCCCTGTTCCCCCCACATCCCTGCTTCTTAGGAGAGCCGTGTGTTAACGAAGGTCATCTCTTCCAGTTGCTTCCTACCTGGCATCGCTGTGGCCACGTGCTGTAGGAAGTCAGAATGGAGCCCAGAGCCACGTCCCAGGCTTCACACCACGGCAGGCCATTCTTAGTGGCTCTTGCTGCTGTTCTCTACCTCATTTTCCAGTTGCACTCAGCTGGGAGAAGAGAATACTCAGTCCCAAAGGATTCTAAAGAGCTGCTGAGATGGTGAAGGGAGCAGAGCATCTCCCTGCAGAGGGGAAGGCTCTTGGGATTTCACCCATCTGGATGAGTACCTGAAGGGAGGGAGCAAAGAGGACAGAGCCAGGCTCTTCCCAGTGGTGCCTAGGGACAGGACACAGGCAACGGGCTCAGACTGGAGCCCAGGAACACTGGGAAGCACTTTATGCACAGGTTGCCCAAAAGCTGTGGAGTCTTTTCTTTGGAGAGTCAAGGATGAGGTCATCCCACTCCAGGCAGCACTGCTTGAGCAGGGGCTGGGCACAGAGGTCCCCCCCACCTCAACCATGTAGTGATTCTGCAAAACACAATGCTGGGCCATGAGTCAGTGCATCAGACTGCAGGAGGCAGTGCAGACAGCAGGATCCTCTGCTCACCCTGGGTACCATCTTGGAGGGTGCAGGCAGGACAGCCCCAGGGCAGTCCTGCTCCAATGCCACCCCAAACTTCTGCGATGGGATGGCTTCAAAGGTAGAAACAGCCCACAGGAGCTCCCAGAGCATCTCTAGAGGCGAAAGACCAGAAGTGCTTCCATTACTCGTGCATTCAGCAGAAGTAGAAAGACATTTGGACCAGAACACATTCACCCCGAGTATGCTGGTGGAGCAATGTGTCTTCCAGCAGTGATGGCTGCAGGGCAGCACACGGGGGAGCAGCACAGGAGGAACCTTCTGGGATTGCTCTGCAGTGAGGACACAAGGGCAGACCCCAGGGTGCTGCTTTCCCTGATTGCTAATCCTTTTCTTTTTTTTTTCTTCCTGCATTCAAACCCATTCTGCATGCATCAGACAGGAGAGGTACAACTTGCTTTGATAACAATGGACGGAGAGGATTACCCTCTGCTCCGAATCCAACCTCAGAGCAGTCCCTACTGTGGTTGAAAAGCAATAATGGTCAATTTTCTATTAAACACACCTGCCCAGGCAGATGGCATTAGGGCTGCTGTGCCCGAGCTGAGGGAGCACACGGTGGGGGGAGGCAGCAGGAAAAGCACACTGTGATTTTATTGGGGTCAACGAGTGAGTGTAACTCAGCCATTCCTTCCCTTCCAGAGATATGTTTGTACAGTAGGTAACTGGTTCTGCTCCTGAAACTAAAGCCCACCCTTTGCTGTTTGTCAGTAAAATATTCTTTTTGCATGTTTTGTATCCGAGTGGTTTTTCCCTCCCCCCTCTCCATCCCCTCCCAACCCTTTGCACTGAGTGATGCTGCTGGGATCGGAGTGCTGGACTGGGGCTGGGGGGGCAGCTGTGCTCAGCCCTGAGCTGGGAATGAAAGAAAGAGGGCTCACCATTCCCAGCCTCTGCTGAGTGGGGAGATGCTGAGCACAGCAGCTCTGTGACAAAGGAAACACTGGGTGGGATGGCACTGAGGACAGATAGATGACCAGGCTGTAAATCTGCCTCCCAGCTGTGACACAGAGGAGGTGCAGCTGGGGAGTGATGGATCGTGTGCTCATCCATCTGCTCTTGGATTTGCCCTCCAATACAAAACACTATTTTAATAAAGTGCTATTAGCTCGTAACTCACCCTGTGCCAGGGATGGGAGATAGCAACACCAGGCTGAGGTTGTCCCATCTCCATCCCTGTAAGGTGTGTAAACCATCAGTGAGCTGGGTGTCACCTGCACAGGGACACTGCTCATCCCATGAGCTGACAGCAAACCCAACCCTGATGGGAGAGATGGGATGGAGAGCAGCCCAATGTTCCCTGCAGCCGTGCCACTGAGCACAGCATGAGGGGACTGGGTCCAAACAATGGGTTTTCCATTTGGATTGGCTGGAACTGACCTCACCAGCTCCCAAAACACTGCCTGGGAAGAATAAAAGCCAACAGGCTGGAGGAGTGGAGAGCCACAGCACTGCTCCAGTGCAGTGGGAAGAGACAAAAACAGCAGGGTAGGAAGACTGAAGCCAAGGAAAACGAGTTGTCCACTCTTCACCTTACAACATGCAACATCCTGAGCTCCTCAGTGCTCCCAAAGCACCCTCAGCTCTCCTGCTCCTCACACAAGAGAAGCCTTGGGGCAACCCATGCCTGCACAGCACAAAGTGCACATCAGCTGCAGTGTGAGCACCAGCCCCTGCGTGTCCCTGTAGGAACCTGGTGCAATCTGAAGGAGGAATTGCATAGAACAGCTGAGACAGCAACAGCACTGCCTGGCACACAGCTTTAGGTCTGTTTGTGGCAGAAGTGCCATCAGACAGCATAAGGACACGACGCAGTACCTGGGCACGCAGCAGTGCTGCAGGACACCCAGCCCTATAAAGCAGCAGCTCCTCAACTCCTCCAGTTCTCTCTCAGCACCCAGGGGAAGGCAGCATTGAACCACATTGAGAAGCCAGCAGCCAGGGGCACTGCTCTTCCCTGCTGTCCCACCGTGCTGCCAGCTGCAGCCCCCAGCAGCCCCCAGGCTCACGTCAGGGTGCATCTCCCAGCACTCAGCAGCAGCCACCAGCAAAATGGGCACAGCTGAGACTGCTGTCAGCTCCTGTCGGAGGAGAGCAGCTCAGCAAGGTACTCAAGGGCACAGATTTGGGTCAGGCAAATGTCCTCGTGCTGCGTAGTTACAGAAGCAAAGCACAGAGTTCAAACCCAGTTCAAACTCAGGGAAGAAAAAACCCACAAGGTTTTCCAATCAGCACACAGACAGACCAAATGTCATCTGATCAAGACAGGCCTGTCTCCACGGTTTGATGACTGAACATCTCTCTGCTGTTCCAGTAACGAAGTGAAAGAAACACACAGCCAGAGCAGCTCCAGCAGCAAACAACCCCACTCTGTGCTCTGCACAGCAGCCACCTGTGTTAACAGGAGAGCAGTGATGCTGTGCAGAGATGCGAGCAGGGAAGAGGTGCATCCTGGGCAGGGCATGGGGAAAAAGGTCAGAAATACCTCTACTGGGACATAAACCCAATGGATTTATATACATGGGAATGGAAGGTTTGGGCAGCTCCAGGTTTCCTACTGAGCTGGGTCACTAGGACATCCCAAAACAGCATCAAATGGCCAGAAAGGATCTGCAGCTGGCCCCCTCTTGTAGGACAGGATACACAGGCTAACACAGTCACTGCTGTTTGAGCAAGGGGGTCCTTTAATACCGTCATTTCTGCCTTATTTCAACCACCTTTCCTTCTTCCAACGCACCTTTAAAACACGAAATGAAAGGCAGACTGAGGCAGCACTCCCTCCCCCTCCCTTGCACCAAGTGGCACATTTCTCACAACAACACAATTCCACCACGAATTTGCCCCAAAGACACTCCCCGCTCTTCTCCTCTGCCCACATCCCCTCCCACGTGGGTCTGAACCCTGCAGGTGCTTCTCACACCGGTGTTCCCTTGGGGAAAGGCAGCAGTGGGGTCCCGATGCCTTCTTTGCTCACTTCTGAGCCCTCTGCTTTCAGCCACTCCATCTTCTGCCTGTGCTGCTGCACGGCGTCAGCGACCCGGGCATCGATCATGGCCTCGGTCAGAACGCCGTCCTCTGATGCATATGCTGCAGCCTGGGGAGGGGAAAGGCAGAGGAGAGGCACATGTGAAGCCCACCAGGCAGAAAGGGAAAGGTGGTGGAGCATCTCCGGCCAAGGCAACAGAAAAAAGGTTTTAAATGCTAAAGTGGGAGGACTCAGAGCAGCATCAGGGTGAACACGGGCAATGTGGCATCTCTAAAACATCACCTGCTGTGCAACCCTTGGGTTTTCCACCTGAATCACTCCGTATCCCTTCTGCTTCAGCTCCCATCCCATCCTCACGTGCCCATGGGGCCTTCCCTTACCTAACTGCATTCACCCCTCAGCTCACATCCCCACGTGAGAATGTAATGCTCACTCCCATTGCTGCTCTGCTGGGTGGCACAAGTTTGATGTCATTCCTTGCAGAAAAGGCTGAAAACCACTGACAGCCTCACTGAACAGCCCACACAACAGCACACGAGGGCAAGAGCTCTGAGTGCTGCTCCCTGCAGCTGCAGCAGGGGGATGTCCTGCTGCACACGAGGAGCACGGCGATGCACACACAGCAGCACACACACCCACAGCCCAAAAGGAAGGGGAAAGCTGCTGGCACTGCGAGCTGAGCAACTTATCTCCAAGGTAACAACACAACCCCAAGCTGCAGATTTCTATATCGGGTGAGACCCTGTGCCAGCACTCCTGGCACCGAGATGCCAGCAAGGCAGCCTGACACGAGCCAGCTCCTCACCCCAAACCTCTGCCCGCATCCCCCTCCTGGGCACTGAGCCTTCCTTCCCTCCCTCCCTCTGCACAGCCCAGAAATCCGACTGTGGAAACTCCTGCAAAGCTGTGCAGTTCACGCTCGGTTGATTTTCTCAATGACTTTCTATTTATAGAAAGCCTCAGGCCCTCGCTGTCAAGAAAGCAAATGGGGGAAGCAGCTGTCCCTCCTGGGAGGAGCTGCACACACAGAGATGGTGCTGTGCTCATTTGTATTCATACCTCTGCCTCCTGCGTGGACAGATTTTAACCCGTTTTCTACAGCACAACTATTTGTGTTCTGGAACTCAAAGCCAGTGCTGAAATAACCCAAAAAACAACGTGTGTTGGTGCAGGGAGAAGGATGGAGCACAGATGACAAGTGCTGCATTTCAGCCCAGACCCAGGTCTGTTTGCACCTGCAACAAGCTGAGCTGCAAAATCACACTTCTAATGAAAACAGCAGCGTCAGAAATAAAATGGACACCTCTGTTCTTATAATTAGGGCTGGAAAAGCAGAGGGTTTCTTCATTGATGTTTTAGCTAAAGCTGATCAGTGGGTTTAAGGTCAGGGTGCAAAAAAGTCTGCACAGTACTGTAACAGATTCAAAGGGGACTTTGTAGTGTGTAAAAGCATCTAATCCATGCTACATTCATCAAGGATTAGGTAAGGGGAACGGAAGAGAGCAAGGACAAAAGGGAAGGTAAAATCTTTGGCAGAAGAGATTAAAATGGATTTCCAGCACGCAGACCATTAGCTGTGCCACTAACTGTTCTTCCCAGTGCCAGTGCTCACTCTCTGCTTTGCTGCACCTTATTTTTCCTGTTTGGAACATTCAGGACAAACTGAGACAGCAGTGAACCAGAACCCCATTCAGATGGCAGCCTCTTCCAGGGGAACTCAGCCTACAGAAGCTGCAGCTACTGCTCAGGCTTCTTGTTTAACTAAGATGTTTACCCTCATGGCAATACTGGCAAATGGACCTCCATAGGAAATGGTTGCAAGGCCGTGGGGCCACAGAGCAGCCTTCTGCTGTCATCCTAGGCTGCTCTTTGGGAAGAGCTGACTGCTACGATGGCTTAATCCCCATACTGCTTCAGAACCTGACCTTCTCCCCAACCACCTCTGGGATTCGGTTCTGTCCATGAGTCCAGGCAGGCTGAATAGAGCTGAGATAAGTGCCAGCAGCTCAAAATTTGATCACATCTTTCCTACGACTACCTGCTGCTTTGTGGGTTTCATGGCATGGAAGCTAAGGCTTAAGGCTGGGATTGCAGGCAGCAAGCCTCAGGCAGCTGGAGGTGATAGCAGGACAGAGGGGAGCAGAGTGACACTCCACTGCAGATGAAGGCTGACACAGTGCTCCCTGTGCACTCAGCTCTGCTGCCCAGACACTGGTTAAGGCTCTGAGACACCTGTAGAGACAGAACGCTTCCAGACAGCAACGCTGCAAATGACTGTTGGAGGAAAAAACTAATTAAGAAAACACACACACAAATGTGAGGTGAATTAAGCGACAGCCATATTGCAATTAAGCCTACACTTGGAGGATTAGCTCCAAGTCACATCGGGTCACCATACGTTAAGAGATGAAAACAAAAGGCAAACAAAATGCTCCCACCTAGCTCTGTGCTCCAGCACCAGCAAGGCAGCAGTTTTCACCAGGGCTCTGTGCTGTAATCTTCCCAGAATGGGTCAATTGAATCTATTTATTAGCCAGGGACCCGAGGCACGCTGCATTTCAGCAGCTGTCACGATGAGCCCATCTGAAAAAAGCACTGGAAGCTGAAATGTCTCAAGACAGAACCATTTCAAGGCTGCTTTGAGGACTTCTGAAGAGCATCAGGCTCACAACATCTGCTGTTTATCAGCTCTGTAAGGTGTTCCCAGGATGAAAACAGCTGTACCTTGCTTTCCCTTTTTCTCGGCTCTGTCTGCCCTTTACCTTCTCATCCAGTCAGTAATTAGCAGTCCTACCTGTAGCATAACCCCCTTGCAGCTGCTGCAGCCAGCTGAGGGCAGGCTGATGAGCATTTCTCCCACCAGACAGCCCCTACACACCCTGACCTCAGATGTGCCAAGACAACAGTGTCGCTGCACTCAGCACGCCTTGCCAAGCTATTTTTAATCCCGTTCAGCTCCCTGACCCAGTTCACAGCACAGCCATACAAAGAGGTGTACCAGCACAAAGGAAAGGGTAGCAGAAAGGCAGGAATAACACTGCCAGAAATGCTACACAGGCATGGTGCCTATACAGAAATAAGATGTACACAGAAATTCCAGCTCTGCTTTCCAGTTAGCATCGTTCCTTCAATCACACAAATTGCTCTGAAAATATGTTCACACTGAAGCAGGGTGGAAGGATGCTTCAGTGCCCCAGTGCTGACATACCTACAGGCAGCATCAGGCATCAATTCTGCTGAGCTCCTTGGGCTGGAACATGAGTGACAACCAGCACGTCTTGGCCACACTTGTTCCTAAGGAACTTGCTTTGCTTAAACTCAGTACAGGGTTTCCCCACTGGTGATTCCAAGAGCTTCATATTTATGAGACAAGGACATATGCAGACACTGACACCCACTCTAGAGCTAGAATTGTTCTGCTACTTCTACAAGGACATCATGACATTTTCCAAGATCTGAGACTCCATTAAAAAAATGAGCATTCAAGCCTTACAAAATGGAAAAAAGAAGGAGGAAGCCCAGTGATCCAAGCCCCACCTACCTGCCACGCCACAGCAAGCTGGGAGATCTCTCGGCCAGACATGCCCTCTGTCAGCCTGGCAATCTCTGAGCACTTTTTGCCATAGTCAAACTGGGCCAGCTTCAAACGTCTAAAAGCAGAAGCACAAGGATTGCTTTATATGTATCCACGTGACACGAGGGGGCAAGGCAGAGGGAGGTTTGTAAGGAGCAACTTGCTATTGACAATTCCACTTCTGAAGGGAAGCATCAGACTTTTGATTCGTTTTGGAGAAGGGAGACACCTCCACTAGCAGAGCTGAGGACAACAGCAGCAAGGGGAACCCTGCAGGGGCAGGAGTGCTGCAGGGATACTCACTGTTTGCCCTCTGTGGCTGGCTTCAAGATGTGCCTATCAAAATACATCCTCACGAGCCGCTCTCGCTCCTCGAGCTGGGGCAGATCGAAGTTCACCATTTCATCTATTCTGTCATTGATAGCCCAGTCAAACTGCTCGGGCTGGTTGCTTGCTAAAACAAGCATAAACCTGGAAGTATGAAACAAGAAAAGACTGAAAAAAAGCCATACAAAACTAACTAAAAGACAACTCAAACCTCAGGAACTGCTTCGGCCCTCCTCAATCTGTCCTTGCCATAGAAGCCTAGGTTATCATTTTACCCACAATCATCCCCAGTTGTGGATATCAAACATCCAGCAAGAGTACCACCTCTCACTTGCTGCCTTCAAACAACCCTGAGAAAGCATTCCTGCTATGAAACCCAACGTGTGCTCAAACAGGGGCAACACAATGGGTAACACAACATGAAGGTGATGTGTTTGACCAGCTTCTGCTCCACAGCACACACGTGCCAGCTCCCAGGTCATGTTTTCTCCTGGAATATTTAGGAGACAGAAGTCCTTTCTTTGGCTTTGTAACGTTGCATCTTCCCCATGCCAACTTCACTTTAATGCCCTAACTGATGTTACCAGCTTAATAGTGTGTTGTAATTTGAAATGGGCTTTTAACCACAGCTACTGAAACACTAATGCTCTTGCAGTCTATTTAAATCCAAGCCTACAGGGGGCTGTGTTCTTTGCTGTCATTTGTGCAGATGACTTAGACAGACTGAGAGCCACACTGACACAAAACCATTCCTCTCTATTGACAAGACCTCCCCTCAAGCCCCCGCAGAAACACGTCACAAATAAAAGACAGACAGACACACAACCTGATATTCAGACCTTCCCTTTGATATGAATACAAGTGAGATCCCACTAACAGATGCAGGACACTTTATTGCCCAAAGCAGCAATAAGTCAGGTTAGAAATCAACAGCATACGTACTTGTTGCTGTGCTGCCCTGTTCTGTGCAGGAATGCATTCAATGTTGCTCTGAGATCTTCACTGATCTTCTCCTGCAAAGATGAAACCCGAAGGAAGATCAGCTGCCTGGGACTTAGGACAGGTCACAGTTTAAGCAGCGCTGCTGACAGTGTGAGCTTAAGTTATTGTCAGGGTCACCTGCAAAGGTTTTTGTGCAGGGAAGAATTCTCAAGTCAGCTTTGAGATGCTCACATCGTTCAGCTGCAAAAGGCTCATTTCTCATCTCTGCATTGCTTAATTGAGCAGTACAGCACCTTCCAGTTTTAATCCTTTGCCTGTTTAAGCTGGCTAATCACGTTAAACAAGTAGGCTGCAGGCTGGCTGACTGCAGTGTGCTCAGATAATGACCAAAGAGACAGCACTTACCGTGGCTCTCTTCCGCAGAAATGCATCTGCTTCATCCACAAAGAGCAAGAGCCTGCAAAAAGAAAGCACTACACAGTAATAGGGACAGGTAAGTGAGGCTCACACTGCTCCAAGACCCCCCTTGTCCCCCTTCCAAACACCCACAGCAGTGACCAGCTGTGTATCTAGCAGTGCTGCTATGTTCCTGTAAAGCCTGAGCAGATACAGAAATCTAAAGAAACGTGTGTGAGGCTGCAAGAGTGAAACACAAGCATCCAGGGAGCTGTGCTGATGATGGCTCCTTCCTTATCCCATTCTGAAAACCTGAAGCCAGAGCCCTCCCCTGAGCACTGCTCTGCTGCTTTGTTGGTTTCCCTTTCCAAACCACACTGGCAATAATGGAATGGTTTTACTACCTGTGGAGAAGTGAATTAATAAAGTCAATGAATAATTCAGGAAAATAAATTCACTTATAACCCAAGGGTTGTCCTCTTCCCAAGGGACAGAGTATAAAGATGTTTATCAATAACAGAACCAGGCTGCTCATAAAGCTGCCATAGCTCCTATTACTTTCTTGTCCAGCTTCAAATACAGCTTCCTTTTACAGGATTTTTCCAAAGGGTTTCAGGGCCTCTTAATATCTCATCCCCTGTTCTGAAAACATCCTCAGCTACAGTCTTTGCAGAGAAGCATTTCTACCACAACTGCTTTTGGCCAATAAAGGCAACAAAGCACTTGCAAGTGGCTAAAATTGTTGGATATCCAGAATAAAGTCTGCTTAACTGCTTGAACATCACTCCAGGTTAGAACACTATGCACATGTGTTACTTTCACCCACCACTTTTCTAAGAGAGTGATCTGAAGTGTATGAATTTATTAGACAGAGGTTTTTAATCAGGACAAAATAAATTCAGAGGCAGCCAGAGCTCTGAAAGAGAACTCTATCCAGCAGGCTGAGAGAGGAGCATAAAGAGTTTAGACTCTCAGGTCATTACTCTGCAGGTTTGTTTTATAAAGGGGAAATAGAAACATTTAGATGACAAATGCAGCAAGGATTGAAACAGACACTGCAAGGTAGTGTCCATCTAAAGCAATAAGGATACATATAAATCATCTATTCGTCGTATTTGCCTACAGAAAACCTGCAATCAAAATATAACACAAGAAACCACACTCAGGAGTCAGAGGAAGCTCTGCTTACCCTCTCCTACTGGTGTTTGCCCAGTCAAAGAGCTTATGAATGGCAGTCACTCCTTCCCGCCCCATAGGGGCAACAT
The DNA here is from genome assembly GCF_038088225.1 of Cyrtonyx montezumae. Classification (NCBI taxonomy): domain Eukaryota; kingdom Metazoa; phylum Chordata; class Aves; order Galliformes; family Odontophoridae; genus Cyrtonyx; species Cyrtonyx montezumae. Next base: position 2,045,762 of record NW_027071948.1, read on the forward strand.
CACCACCTGTCATAATGGCATAATCCATGCCTGAGTGCACAGCTAATTTCTGGAAGGGGACAAAAACAGTGAGTTAAACCTCTTTCACCACAAGGCCAACCCAGATGAGCCTGCCACAGCTTGTCAGCCTTGTGTTCACTAAGCAAAGGGCTTTGATGAAGCTCCTGGGGTGTGCTGGAAACGTCTCCCGTAAGTTGCAGGTAAAATGTAAGCACACCAATTCTCTGTTCTTTTTTACTTGGTCAAATATGAGCCTGTCCATCAAGCAAGGTTGAGCAGATGTAACTGAAGTTAACCCACCACTTTGTAAGAATCTCTGGCTCACACTGATCCAGCTTTGTTTAGGCTGCCACGTCATTCATCACAGCCTTGAGAAAGCCTCCCTCTGCCTCAGCCCCAACTATTAACATGGCCACTAAGCTCCTAGCTTCAAATTCCTTTCCAGCCTACTACAATATCTCAGTGGTGAAAAAGAGCACTGCCACCTGTGTCTGAAAGAACAGACTGGGCTGGGATATGAAGCCAAGGGATGGAAAGATCTCTATCCTCCACTTCAGAAAGCAGTTCACGTAGCAGCCACCAACTGAGCCACGGGGACACAGCATTAGCTGACCCAGACCTGGCTATTTGCTTCTGCTGAGTAAAGGAAAGTCATCTGAAGGTTATAATGAACAAGTCAAGCCACGTAGATAAGCAACAGCCCCAGCAAAACATGCTCAGCTGAACCCAACCAATTATGTGCTGCTCAGCAGGAGGCAGGAAAAACGAGCTACGCTCTGCCCACTACAACCACCCTGCTCCTGCTGCTAATGTTCAGTGTTCTGCATCAGTCCAACGAAGCTGGGAGCTTTGACAGCTATTACATCCAAGTGTGTTTACATCTGCCTCAAGAACCATGTCATGTAGCTTAAATACTTAACACCACAGACTCACAAGGCTTTGTTTTGCAGTAGTCAGGAGGCCACCATGCCATGACACACTGCCTCTCTGGAAAGCAGAGACACCAAACTGCACAGTCGCTGCCATTAACCCAAGCAAAAAATTCACAGCTCAGAAAGCAATCCTCCCTCCACTCTCTCCTCCCTTACCAATAGAGATGCAAGAACACAAAGTTTAAACAACTGGTTTCAGACTACAGAGGATGCTTAAGACCTGTAGTTCATTGGAGCACTCTACAACACACAGGCTGTCAGAATGCTGGCAGGGTTTTACCTTGGCAAAAAGTGTCTTTCCAGTGCCAGGAGGACCATACATCAGAATATTCCTGTACAGGCTTTTGTTCTTTTTTGTATTTCTTGTTGCTATGGCAATATCTCTCACACGTGCTTCTAATTGTGGCTGTTAAGAAAAGAGTTAAACTTAAGGAATGGAAAGAACCAAGAGACCAGCATCGATCAGCTTCAGAAATCTATATCAGCAAGAAGGCAGCAGCTCTCCTACAGCCTCAGGCTTGTAAGCCCTCATTTCAGCTACTTATTGCTTTGGATCAGAGTTGCTTCCCCTGTATTCACAATGTATTCAACTTATAGTTCTGTGCACTTGACTGTGGCTCTCTTCCTCAAGCCAGGAAGCAGTGCAGCAAGCATAGGTTCAGGAGTAATTCACAGATGAGATAAGTGGAACTCTGAATATTAGCATGCTGACTGCACAGAACTGCAGCCAGGCAAGCACTGAACTATGCTTTACTCAGAGGGAAAAGAAATGTTAACATGTGCCACTGAGCACTGGAGCTTATATATGGTCTCAGTGCATCACAGGTGCTAGAATTACTAGAATTACATCATTTTGAGTGCATGTAAGGAAACAGCTTTCCCTATTTAGATTCAGAAGTCATCGCTCACAGACTAAGAGAGCAAAACACAGTACTCACACTGAGAACAACTCCTTCAAGGGCATCCTGAGCCTTGCTGGTGAGACGCTTACCAACCTAGAGAGGACAAATTCAACCACTGACATGTAGAAATCAACCACAGCTTCCAAAGCTCAGAAACCACAAATGCATACATTAAGACAATGAGATCAGCTCCCCCACGCAGCCTCTATTAGTACGTTTATTCACAGACCCACAGGCAGCTCTGACACAGAGCTGGGAAAGGAGTTTTGCATCAAGACAGAGCCAAAGCTACACTCTACCTTGATAGGATGCTTCAGTGCTTCCAGCACAGTGATGCGTGAGGTCTCTCTCACCAGTGAAGGTTTACCCAAGCGTGCTTCTATGTATCGTCCTGCTACTGCAGTGGCATTCTTGGCAGAGTAAACTCCCACAGCCAGCAGGGTTAGGCCTGCCACCTGAAAAGAAAGGGGGATGAGGATTAGAAAAAAACATCTGGAATTTTAAGAGATACAGTTCCAGTATATTTACTTGCCTTCCCTAACGAGGGCAGGAGGGCCAGTGTAAATCACCAAATGAGTCAAGACATGCAATTAGAGAAGTGGCAAAACACACCACAGACAACCATCAGAAGTGTATATCCTTTCAAGAAAGCACTGCAACAGGAGCACAAGCAAGTGAAGGTAGAGATGACCTTAGGAATTACATCACAACTCTTCTTGTGCAGAAGACGAAGCAAATAAGTGCTGCAGCAGCAGCAGAGGCCAAAACCTCCCAGTACAGAGCAGGAAGCAAGAAAGGAGTGGGCATGCACGCACATGCTACAGGAGAACAGTAACGTCAGAGCCAACACAAAAGAAAAACAGGTACTTGAGATGTGTTTCAGCACCAAAAGTACACTACAATGAAAGATGAGGTCACTCAGAAACCCCAGAACGTGAGACATCCCCGTTAATTTATCAGCAAAGCAGAAGGCCTCCAGATTGTTCTGTGCTTTGTGGTTGCTGCTCAGCACTCAGCTGGCTTACAGTAAACCAAGCAGCCCTGCAGGCAGCTTTGTCCACCACAGCTAGTTATCAGAAAAGACAAGGAACTGCACTAACATTGATAAGGATATTCCTATCAGAGGAAGCCCAGGCAGACAAAACAGCAAGCTGCAATTGTTTTAAAAGTGAGTAGACTTCTGCAACAAGTAAAGATCAAGGTCAAGAACCTCAAGGACAAGGACAGCATCACTCAATAAACCATAATAAGCCATCTTTCAGTTCTACTCTGCTTAAGGGTGTGGCATCACCCTTGCTTTGGATGGAAAAGTTCAGAACAGTGGGTTCAAGGGGCAAAGAATGGTTTTATTTATGGTTCCTGGTTACTCCCAGTTTGCAGGGATTTAGAATGCAAGAGGTTCCACCCTTTTAGCAGCCTTTCACCAGACGAAGGTATCCTGACAGGGTTAATTTAGAGGAACTCTAAAATAACTGCCTACATCTTGCCTCACAGTCAGCATTACAGCATTTTTCAAAGCAACCAAAAATGTGAGAGTTCTGGCTACATTACCTCCTTTCCAAAAATATATGTACTCTTAGCTTTATTTATGTAAAATAAAAAAAGAAGTCCCAATTTCACAAGACAAGAGCTGATCAGAAGCAAAAATGACCATAATGCAGGAAACTGGTATCTGGGTCAAGAGAACATACAGCTAAAAGCAGTCCCCTTCAAAAGGCTCCAGATACTGCAAGCACTCCAGGTACAGCCTGCAGATGACAAAAGGATCCTCTGAATGCATCCACTCCCCAGCACACTTGGATAAAGTGCCTTTTGTGCCAGTCTCTGTGTATAGAACTGCCTGGTGGAGCAGATGGTTGCCACTGATTTAAAGCAAATTGTCCATTTTAACGAGCCACGCTACTAAAAATACCTCAGCACTGCAGCTTTGCAGTAAGCAGTGCAGTGAGAAACAACCTTATGTCAAACAGGAAGGAACTGCCACGGTCCTTTGTCCTACAAAAAGATGCTGGGACATCTTTAATCAGAGTAATCAGAGTATTCAGAACATGTAACTGTTCTGCAAGAACTCTCCAGGTTCCCAGCCTGTCCATCCAGGCACATTTGATAATGAAAGCACGCATACAAATCCAAAATACATTTCAGCTACAAACTGCTCTGATGCCATTTTAAGAACCTTGGTGGCCCAACAGAGTACAAGAGGTTTTCCAGTCTTTTTACCTGTGTATGTCACAATCTTACCGTGGCTGTGACCTTATCCCAGTCTGTCACGAAGGCACGGAATCCTTCCCCAAAGAGCATCCCTGCTGTCCTGTGGTAAAGAAACATCAAGATAAGCACTAGAATTTTGAAGGCTGAACTGAAACAATTTACAACATAGCTTTACACTCTATAATAAAGATCTTCTTTAGAACCAGACAAAACTAATTGAGGAATTAATATGGGAACTCAGACACAAGCAAGCATGGCAAACACGTTTTCCATCAGCTGATGTCTATACCTGATGTGAGATTAAATCCAGAAAAGTATCTGACACTAAGCTGATATTCTTCAATGAATTGTAATACAAGGTCTTTCATTTAAAAGCTCTACTCAAAAGTCTCAAAACAACTAAAATTAACAAATTCTCAAATGCCCTCCCATTTGGAGATGCACTGGATTTATAGTTTTATGGCATATGTCCAGAAACTGAAAGAGCTCGGAGTTTTCAGAGTAACTGAATCAATGCCTTAATAAATATGGCCTGAAATCATCTGTTAGGAAACCTGAGTGAGACTCACAGATCTATAAATACTCCCTTTGGTTCCCACTCAGACTCCAGTACACCAAGACAGACAGCTGAGAAAGGTTCTCCTTCATATCATTCCTATTATTCAACGCACAAAAACGTCCAAAGTAACTCTTCATATTCCTCAGAGCTCAGAGGGATAAACAACAGTAAAGGCTTCCTACGTGACAAAGGAAACATGCACAAGAAGTAAGGCAGCCCATGTCCTTCTCTTGGCTTGCACATACTTGAGGGACTCCAGCACTGTCTGGCGATGCTCTGCAGCTTTTAAGCGGATCTGCTCCCGAATGATGTCTGCATTTTCCCTCTCAGCCTTGGCACGAGCTCTTGCCTCTGCTTCAACACGCAGCATCTCGTTCTTATGCCGTAGCTCCATCTCACGCTCTACTGTGGCTGTGAAAAAAAGAGAGAGGAGGTCAATCTTCTGGGCTGGCTTAAGATGTTTCCCCGAGAGGGTAATCTGGGACACAGGACTACAACAGAAGCATTAATATTCATGTGACTGGAGGATGAATGAGAAACCCAAGAATAACCCATGAGATGAGGACTTCACAGTCCTCAATCTTCTGTGACACTGCACAGAATCCTGGCTGGACCATCCAGATCTTTGCCAGCAGCCTGGACACCTGGATGCTGGACAGACTGCCCTGACAGCCACATCCTCCAGCATCAATCACCTTTCCCACGAGGTTCACCATTGAGCTAAGCTGAATTGCTGCTATACTACACAGATGTACAGCAGATGGCAGCAAGGAGCAGATTGGCAGTCCGGGTATGTGCAGTGAGCAAACCAACACTGGTCCTATTCGGATCTGCTCAGTTTTGCTGGAGCCCTACAGACCCAGTGATTCTGGCAACTCCGTAACAATGAAAAGAAACAAAAGCCACTGTCAGACTAAAAGGTCACGATTCAGCTCCTATTTTCTACAGCAACAAATAAAGGAAGGTTAGGTGACGTTGTTTCAGCCACTCCTTCTGCTAGCTATTTTGTTTCTCTTTTCTCCTCAAAATTGGTTGTACTTTAGACTGCACCAGTGTAGAACCAGGCTTTCACTGCAACATCAAGAGATGCTGATACTTCACTGAGAAATCCACGCCCCAGTCAGTAGTTCAGCCACTTCTGAAACTGATCTTGCAAGGAATTGGTAGTTCCAGTGGTACTGGGATTTATACTGTTTGCCAACACGGCCCTAAAGGAGCACCAGCCAACCTGGAGGAGTCAAAGATGGGTACAGAGAATTATCTGCTTGCATACCTGAAGAGCTAAAGAAGAACTCTAACTTACCACGTCTCATGGCTTCCTGCTTCTGCACAGATTCTTCCTGCTTCCTCAGATTCTCTTCATTAGCAAGTTGCTGGAGGTAGAGATGACAGCAGAAGATGCATTCATGCTTAAGAACTCAGTCAAGTAGACATTTGGGTAAGCTTATACTTAACTGTTATCAAAAAGCTACTGCCTCAGTTGAAGCGCATTCTTCCTTTCCCCATCTCTCAGATTCATATGGATAATCCCACACTCTTAGCTGCTCAGTCCTAGTTCCTGACTTTCCATTTGATGTCTGGCCAGAACCTAAGAGAACTACTACTCAGTGCCCAGCTGAGTTAGAGAAACAGCCATACCTGCTGTCGCATCTGCTCATCGTAGCGTTGCCGTGCCAGTTTGTCCTGGTACTGGGCTCGCTGCATAGGACAAAATAAAATAAAATGAAAAAAAGGACATTCAGAATATTAACATTAAGCACTTAAGAGAAAACAGTACCAAGGGCAATACGACTGCGGACATGCAGGTGGAAGAAAAATCCCAAAGCACACACAACACAAACCAATCGATCAGTCCACGGTCTGAAAAGTGAACAGGGCAAAAAATATCCACAGCTATCTCCAAAAACTCATCTATGCCAAGAAATCCACCAAGTCTGACCTCATCTTAAGGTACCACAGGCATAAAAATGAAAACCAAGTGTACTTTGGCCCAGAAAGAGACTTAATTTACTGGGATAAAGATGCTTTCATGTTCTCAAAGTACCTGGACCAGTGATTGCAGGAAACTGAAATGGCAAGCTGCACTAACTGGCAGATGAGTAGAGTTTCCAACTCATTTTCTTATTCCTCACTAATTTGTCAATTTTCCACGGCAACCAACAACTAAACCCACATCAGCTAAACTCAACAGAAAGTGTTCTGGGGGCCCAATCCACCAACAAGGACTCTGCACAATAACTGATATTATTCTCCATTCCAGATACAGACACCAGAACAGTTATCTCAACAACTGCTCTTCAAAGCATGCCACACCAGAAGCAAATCATGATGAACTCAGCTTTGACTTCCAGTCATGCCCTGCGAACCACAGGAGTCAAAAAGCTAACTCAGGCACAGAAGTGAAGCCTGCTTCCTGAGCCAGCCCCGTTCAAAGTCCACACTCTAGTGAGACAAGCAACACGTGCCAATCCAGCAGTTTTAGCTACCTTCCCAAAGTACATAAATGATTAAAATTCACCAGCCCTTGTTCCCTACTGTCCACCATGTGAGCTGTTTGAAAAACAGCTAGCTTATGTGTCCCTGATTTCACTACTACTGCCAATTCATTGACTCATGCTAAAGTGATATCAGTAAATACAATTACAAATTAAAGTCGACATCACACAGACTGGGTAGAAGACAGGCTCAGTGTGCACAGCCCTCAGTTACGTTTCCCACCACTCCATCACCACCAAAACAATGCATGTTTCCTTCCCCATGCAGGAGGACACAGGCAAGGGCTCCCACCAGCAGGCTTCCCCTCATCCCCTTACTGCTTGATGCTGTTTTGTTTCCTCACTGAGTGTTTTTCGTCTCTCTTCTGCTTGCACACGTATCTGCTCATTCTTCAGTTGTTCTATGGCAGCTTCATACTCCTACAGTGAGATAACAAAGCAATTGTCACAAATGAGCTCAGTAAATAACCCCCACAGAGACAAGACAGTAGCAGTTATGTTAGAAACGGTACATCTGTAATCACTTCACACTTCCCTGCACATAACCTTTTCACTCCCTAAAAATGGTGGCAACAGTGAGGGTTACAAAACCACTCATGACACAAAAGTTTCAAAAAAGACAAGCTGCACCATACAGCAGACATTATCTGCACCTCAGCTTCCAGAATCACAGGGGCTGCTCCAGAAAGTAACACCTCCTGTTTTATGATGTTGGTCATACAGCAGCAGAGGCTGATGTGGAAGCAACAGCATGGCACTGAATTCCTCCATGAGGAACAAATGACACTCACTGACATTCACTGACACTTGGAGAGCAACCAGTGGATGTGAGCACACTGAGGTGGTGCGTTTCTGCAGTGATGACAGTGGGTCACCACCACTGGTGCAGATTTTGATGAGCACAGCATGCAAGCTCTTGTTTGTCCCTGGTGAAAATGCACAGCAAATGGTGGTGGCTATGATAAAACTCAAGTACTTTGTAGTTGAGAATTTGCTCTTATAATGATCTTTGTATCCATGGAAATAAACAGGAGGCATTACTTCCATGGCAATCTACATGTCTCTTTTTCAAGGGCAAGTGCACGGGGACTGCTGAATCACAGCCTGAGCCACGGACTGAGCACCTGGAGAAAAGACCTGGTCAGCCCTAGGAGCACAGGTGAATGCTCCACTCCTCTTAGACCTCATTTAAGGGCTGACTGACACTGAGGGAGGTTCTTTTGTTGGAGATCCCCCCCTTTTGGAGTTATCCCCTTAGAGTCTTGATTCTCAGAGACAGCTGAGCATTTATTTTTCCTTCCTTTTGTAAACTCTTGTCTGCACTGGTCCCTTTGTCCTTACAGCAAGTATTGAACTCTTGCTCAAGTTAAATGACAGCCAAGAGAATGCAACGCCCTGGGCAGACTGCTGGGAAAGGTGGCTACGATTCACAGTCCTGGCAGCCACAAGCCCTGGACTGCCCCGACGCACCTTCAGCTTGGTTTGCTGCTCCAGCTGCAGGGTCTGCTCTTGCATCTGGGCCAGGCTGAGTGCATCCTTTGCATGGCCTGGGACGGATGGAGGGAAGGGACCGTTAACATCGCGGAGCTATTCCCTCCGGCACGAACCCATCCTCCGGAGCTGAGCCCCCCCACCCTCCACGCCCTGAGGGCTGCAGCCTCGGGACATCAAGCCCCGCGTGACTCTCCCCTCCTCCCGGCCCTCCACGCACGGGACGCGTCCAGCTCCCTCGCCGCCTTGGCCGCCCGCTCCAGGCCCGTGGGGTCGAAGTTGCTCCATTTGTCCTTGGGCGTGCTGCGGTCCCCCGCCCCTCCGCTCCCGGCCGGCCCGCCTCCACCACCCGGACCCGGCGGCAGGGAGAGTCCGGCCCCGCTCTGCGCCGCGTCACCACCGCCCGCCGGAGCCGAGCCGCGGTTAATGCCGAAGAGCCAGGACATGGCGCCGCCCCGCCGCCCGCCGCGCCGCGGGACACGCGCCACGCCGCGCACGCCGCCTCCGATTGGGCCGGGCGCAGGCGCGCGGGTGACGTCACGCCCCGAGCACCAATCAGCGTCAAGCCGGAAAGGTGAGAGAAGGGAGCTGAGTTGGGTGAGGGCGGGAGGGCTCTGGACGGGATGCGGAGAGGGGCAAAATTAATTCAGACGCGTTCTGCCGTAGCGACGGAAGTGTTTGTGGCGTTGCTAAGGGAACGGGCCCGAAATGGCGGCCGTCAGCGCGGCGGCGTGCCACCGGGCTCTGAAAGCTCCTCGATGAGGAAAACAGCCCTCAAAACAGCCTTGAGGCAGTCACAGAATCGTTAAGATTGGAAAAGATCGCTAAGATCCGCAGATCCATCCCCAACCCACCCCGCCGTGCCCACTGCCCACGTCCCTCAGTGCCACATCTCCACACGGACGGTCCCCGTCCCTGGAGGTGCTCCACCTCCCTGGGCAGCTGTGCCAATGCATCCCCTCTCTTTCTGCGAAGAAATGTTTTCTAATATCCAACTGACCCTCCCCAGGTGTAACTGGAGGCCACGGACTTGAGTCTGTCTGGTACAGCCTTGTGGGTTTGTCCGCTGACTGCTGCTGAGGGCCAGGAGGAGGAGCCCACGTGCAGAGGCATGCTTCACTCTGCAAAAGCTGTTCCTAATCTCATTGCTTGTAGCGTGTAAGAGCGTGAAGGAGCTAGGAAAGGAGGGGTGGAAGAGGAAAAAAGTGAGGCAAGTAGCTGTTATTGAGACTGATGTCTTTCTGGATATGTATTTCTGATATTTTGGCTTTTGCAAGGTTGGGAGTGAGGTTCGTGTAAACCAGACTGTGAAGTCATGGGAGGAGTGCTTATTTTTCAGCCACGTGAAATTGAGTTGAATACCAGCTTCTCAACCCATACTTCTCATTCCACTTAACCAATTTATCCTTACTGCCCCCAAGAACAAAGGAATCATTCAGCAGCTCTTGTTTTGTATTTTTTATTGACTGTCTTCAAAAGGGTGCGTTACATTTGAGGGGGGAGGTCTTAATGCAGTAGTAAGCTACGCAGGGAGTTGTGCAAAACTAAGCAATCTCTGTCCTACAGCAAGAATGAACAAGATACCTTATTGCATGAGAGATTCCAGAGGCTTTATCTTCCCCTCAGCACAGTCTCCATTAAGTTTAATCAGTCACACATACACATTCCATAGGAGAACACAAATCATATGGAATCTTCTTATCGGGTTAATGAATGACTCACCTCCCTCCTGTTCCTTCCTCCTGTGCAAAGAGCCCAAGGCAAACGTCCCACAGACTTGCACGTGTGAGTTCTGCACTCAACACATGAGGTCAGAGACAAAGTTCCTTTCAGCTCCAGAGGGAATTGTTTGAAGGAGTCCGTAAGCAGAGCTGTGGAGGGTTTTTGGGATGGACTGGCAGTGGATGGAGGTTCTTCAAGCACAGCTTTAAGAAAATGAATCTTTCGTATGTAGAACAAACAAGCAATGTATTTAAGATACAGCAAGCACTAGTGAGGGGAGGTGATCCCACTGATGCTGGTTTTGGTGACCAGAGAAGTAGCTGTATATCTTTATAGTCATAAGTCCTGAATTTTGGAACTGGGCTTCTCACTTGGCTTTGTTACTAGCTGCTAAAATTGTCTTATTTATTTTCCACCTCCTCTTTCTGAAGAGTAGTGTAGTGACAGCCAATTCAAGCGTGGGGCCCAAGGGAAAGAACCAAATTTATTCATCTCCTGTAAAAAGTAAAAGTTTTTAGAAGGAGATAAAGCTTAGCACTGGGTAGGAGCCCAGGACAAGACATTTTCAAAATGTTTTAAGAGTGCAGAGGTTGAAGCCAGGAATGATAGTGCTGGGAACTGATGTCCCCTAATTTAGCCATAGAGCATGTTAATTAATTTCGATATAGCTGCTCTTATGGTAGGACTCATACCTGACTTGCTGTGGCTGATTGCAGGTATGCCACAGTCATTCAGTGGTCACAATCCAGGCAGCACTGTGCTGTTTTTGCTTGAAGGTATGCATTTGAATGAGAAACTAAAATAACTGCTTTATGTGGCCTTGCAGTCTGACCTTCCTTGACTTGCTACTGCTCCTTGAGCTCAGCTGAGGGCTGAGAATAGTGTAACCTGATGGAGAAGCAAAGTTCCCAGTTTTCTGCTCTCTCAGACTGCTGTCAAATCCCAAACCAAATGACTTGGTGGAACTGAGTCCTTCAGAGTCCGGCTGAGATCTCTGTTGCTGCAGCAGATGGATTTAACACCAGTGTTGATAAGGCTCAAGAATTCAGCAGGCAGACATGAACAAACTTTTCTCCTAGAGCACCCAGCAACAGCTTCCTGGGCTGGCACTGCCCTCTTGTTCCATTCCTCAAAGTTCACTGACCAAATCTGCCATAACCCCCCACCATAACCTCCCACCCCTCAAGGGAAGACTAGATTATTCATTTACTGGATAGAAAGCAAAATGTCTTACAAAATCATGTCCTGGCCAAAGACCAAATGGGTATAACATCTTTTCTTCCTCTTTTCAGAAGTCCTACTGCCTTTGACCAGGTTTCCTCTGTGTACTGTACAGTCTCTGTATGTGTTATTCTTTCTTCTACTGCTTTCACCTTCCAGCCCTGAGATGCTATGCTTTAGGGATGCCTACTTTGAAATGTGTATTGACTTGAAGGAAAGCTGCTGTGTCAGTGTAAGTGGCTGCTGACAGCTTGCAATCTTTCTCTGAGTGCAGTGCCTAGAACAAAAGGCCAGTGCATCAAACAGCTGCACCTTGAACATGCTCACAGGCTGCAAAAATACAACTGTATCAACATTTAATAAATAGAGTACAGGAAATAAGCAAGCAATAGTGAGGATTCATCAGGTTGCCTTTTGTTTGTTGTTTGTCAGGTGTGTTTATGTGAGAGGGTACAGATTTGGCATCTAGCAGTGGGATTGTCAGCTCTGTCCAGCTGAACCCCATCTTCAAGCTTTGCGAGAACTTGACTGAGGATGGCCCTCAGGCTTTGCAACCAGGACAGCTCAACAGGCAGTGCAGGCTGGGAGATGGTCTGTGAGCTTTCTGATTTCCTCTGCAGGTTCCTCCATTTTATCCAAATCTTTGTCCAAACAAGATCTCCTGCTCTGTGGGGGATCAGTTCACACTCAGGTCTGTCATGCTCTCTGTCTGTCCTTGTATCCTGGTGCTTCTGTAGCTGGGAAGAACACAAAAAGCACGACGTCAGCTTTGTTTACCCATTCTAAATCAGACTGAGTCAGAGATCTGGTGACTCTGTGGTCATCATCATCATCACTCTGGCCTCTTGGCAGGAAAAAGGCTGTGCTTCTGCTCTGTCACACAGCTGCTTCTTAGCTCTTGCTTCAGCCTATTGAAAATCCCTTTGTGTTTCATTATACTAAGTGGCTTCTGGGTAGTGCAAGGACGAAAGCAGATGTCACTGCCTTAGTAGCTGTGCTCAGTAGTTAGCTTGTCTCTCCTTTGCTGAAAGCCAGCTTTCATCAGTGCCCTCCCCTCTTCTATCATCCCAAATCACCGCCAAATCCCCTGCCTGCTTTTCCTCCTGCCTGTAACCATAATGCCACTAGGAGGAGTACTGCTCTTAATAAAGAGGAGAAGAGCCGAGCTTAAGGCAATATCCTTGGAGTGGTAGCTGTGATGAAGCCCTGTTGACGAGCTTACTGATGAGCACAGTATTTCAGCACAGCTCTGTGCTGGATCTTCAGCACCCGTGTTCCCTTCAGGCCCAGGGTCCTCCCTTGCTCCCCAACTCACCCGGCTGCATGTGCACCATGCGGCACAGCCCCTTGCCTGGCTGATCCTTGTACATGGACTTCACACACACTTTGTTCGTGGTGCCTGGGGCCATGTCTGTGAGGAGCACGCTGTGGATTTGTGGTGACACGCTGATGAGCGATGAAGGGCCAGTTTGCCGCCGGCACCTGACTCTGTAACCGAGGACCTTCCCATCTGCAGCATCCCACGAAGCCTTCAGGGTGTTGGAGCCCACATCTTCAAAGCGAAGGTGCTTCACTTTGGAGCCCTCTAGAGAAGGGAGAAGATCCTTGTTACTGTGGGACTCTGCATGGAGCAGTCCCTGTGGCTTCAGTAGACTGGTCATACTGCGTGCGGCCGTTGTGCTTTCAGTCATAGAATCACAGAAGCATTAGGACTGGAAGTGATCTCTAAGATCCCCAACCCTACCATGCCCACTGACCATGTCCCTCAGTGCCACATCTGTATGGTACTTGAGCAGCTTTGGGGATGGTGACTTTGCACTGTTTCCTAACATCCAACCTGCCCCTCCTGGGGTGCAACTTGAGGCCGTTACCTTGAGCCCTAGGTCGTAGGCATCCACAATAACCTAATGTCAGAAGCTATGATGTTCCCCTCCCATCCAACCCCAGGAACCAGCAGAGTTCTCAGGCCTCACCCAGATGCAGATCTGTGCCCATGGTGTTCCCTATCAGCATGGTGCTGCTCACTCACCTTCCTGAGTGCATGCTTTGGCTGACAACGATTTCTCCTTTCCTGAACTGTAGATTGCAGTCACTGTCACCAGATAGGTGGTGTTGGGTGCCAGATTCTCCACAACAGTGCTGTTGTGGGTACCATCCACCTCCAGCAGCTGTGCTGAGTTGCCACGGAGTGGACCGTACAGGATCTGGTAGCTGGTCACGCTGTCTGGTGTAGGAGCCCAGCTGACCTGGAAACTGTATGGCTTGGAGTCTGAGATGAGAACCTGAGCTGGACTGATTACCTCTGAAAGAAGAGCAAATAGATGGGAATGAGCATGTAGTTCATGGCATCAGGATGCTCTCAGAGGAGCACAATGTACCCAACTTCCAGGAGGTGGAAGATTTAGCCAGGAAGAGGATGTTTGTAGTTGACTACGTCAGCTCTTAGGAAATGGTTTCTCCATGTGAGCAGCGTGCAATAGGCACAACTATTCATCAAAAACTCTTGTTGCACACAGAAATTGAATATTTGGTGCAAGTTCATCACGACTTTGCCACCCCTGCTCAGATTTCCAGTGCACCGCAATTTAAAACAATTGCTATAAGTCTGATTTGTTATTCTGGCCCAAATGACCAGTTATCAGAGAGGCTGGCTGTGCCCCAGTGCTGCCCCAATCCCTCCCCTCAAATAGAGATGCCCCAGCAGTGCACACCCCTGCCTGGAGAAGCACATGCCCTTTTCCAGCTGCATCTGCAGCTCCTGCCTTCTCCCAGGGCTCTGCTTTCTGCCAAATCTGAGGATTATAAGGTTGGAAGAGCATCTTATGGCCCTGTTCACATAACAGTTCAGTGCAGAACTTCTTTCTAGGGGAAGATATGTCAGCAGAGTGCCAGCAAAAAGATCCCTTCTCTTTCCTCTGTTCTGGCTTGTCTGCAACCGTCTGCCTTCCCCCATCAGGGATGCAGATCACAGACTGTCCTGACTTCCTCTCTGTATGGGAGGCTCAGCACAGCAGAGCTTTCCCTGCATCAGAGTTGTGCACACTTTACCTGCCAGGGTGGTAACCCTCATTGTCTGGGGAGGGAAGTAGTGGATGTTGGATTCAGGAATCAGTGCCACCTCGTATGTAGTTTCTGGGGCAAGATTGCTCAGTGTGAGGCTGGTGTGAGCCCCAGACACCTGTGTTGTCCTCTTGGCTGCCAGGTCATCTGCTGGGGCATACTGGAGGGTGTAGTAGCCAGTTTCTTGGGACAGGAGTTGGGGCCACGTCAGACGGAAGCTACTTGAGGTGATATCCACCACACGGAGCCGATTTGCTTGGATAACATCTAAGAGAGAGGTAGGAGCAAGAAATCATTGATAGTATCTGTACACAGGACATGGAATGCCAAAAATGCAGGCCCTTTGGATGGGAGAGGTGACCTGCAAGGACACTTGATGGCAGCTGAAGGCACCAAGGTGCACCTGAACTCCTCGGTATCAATTCAGTGAGCTGAGAGCTCAGGAGCACAAACCCAAGTCCTCAAAGCCATGCACAAAGCTTGAAAAATGAAAGGCACCTGGTAACTTTGCTTCTAACTAGTGGCATTTAGAGACAAAAAATAAGCCATGTCTGCACCCAGCAAGGCAGTCTAGTTTTATACTCAGATCCGTTGCTTGGCTGGGGGGTGGGAAGGAGTGCTGCTTCCTCCCTGCACTGTGGCCATGGGACTCTGCAGCCCCACAGCTGCCAGGGGCCAAGAACAGAGGAAAAGTCCTGGTGCCAAAAACTCTGCCAAATGCTCAGGGAACAGAAATGAATGAGCTTGGCTGCAGAGCAAATAAATCAGAAGGACTGAAGTGATGGGGTGCAGCTACGGGCAGCCCAAGCACCTTCACTGCCACATGACAGCTACCCTGACCACTGAAGAGGGAGATAAATCCCAGACTGTAGATGCCCACGATTTCCTTCTCAGCCTCTCCATGCTGGCAGGGGGAAGCAGTGTGTAACCTCTGGTGCTGGACCAGGCAGTACCCTCCTGGGAGCACTTGGACACAGCTCGGACACACTTGCCTCCTGCCTGCTGGTGACTCACACAGGATGAGGGTGGACAAAGAAGCACCGTTCCACAGCAGCAAGCTTGCTGGCATCCCGTGAATGCTGGCGAGGTCAAGATTAGACTTGCAGGAGCACTGCTGCTTTTATGATGTGCGCAGGACACGCAGTCAGGCAGCAGATGAACCCCTTCTGCCCTGGATCCATAATCTGTTCTGCAGGAGCTGCAGTGGGATCCTGGGACAAAGCACCTCTGCTTCATGGCTTTACTACCTTGCTTTGACATGGATGGGGCAATATTTCCAATTCTGGTGTGGGGAGCACACTTCTCCATCACTAGAATGGGCATTCAAGGTCTGGGATCACTTTCCTGGCCACCTGCTCATAGTGCAAAGTGAGAGTGTTGGAAGAAAGGGAACTGAGGCAGCTCACTGCCTGTGCAGCACTGATACATTCTCCTTTCATTATGCTATTTTATACCATGTGAATTCAGGATGCACTAGAAGGTGAAACGATCACTTGAAAGGAAACATTTGGGGTCTGCATGGCTCCTGGTTGTGCAGAAGGTCCCATACTCAGAAAGGACAGAGAAGAGAATGTGGCCCCTGGGTGTGATTTGCTAAATGGTAGTGGCTGAAAATAGGAAGAAACTGCTGCACAGGGAGGGTTCTGCACTAAGGGGTTACTGGACAGGCCACAGCCAGGTCTGGCTGACTCACACAGCAGAAACCAAGTGGGGAATCAAAACAGGACTTCCAATGGGGACAAAGCCTCCAGAAAAATGAAAGTCTGCAAAGTCCCAGTTGTTTGTTCAGCTTTTCCAAACAAATCCAAAGGCTGAAGCAGAACCCCTGCTTTGCGATTGCGGATGCTCACACTGCAGTGACACAGAGGACATACACTGTGCAGCACAGCATTCCTGCTGCTTTCCCAGTGCTCATCCCCTGTCCCACATTCTGGCTTTGGCTCTCCCCAGACTCTTTCATAGGTGCCTTAAAAAACAGAGCTGTTGGAAACCAGCTCTCTGCCTGTTCTTGCTGTCTGTGCAGTCACAGACGTGCCAGCATCTGCCTTGCCGAGCCCAACAAACTGGGCTGGGAATTTCTTCCAAGGGCTGCACTGGCCAAGCTGCTCTGTAGATCTGGCAGATGCAGAACACGTTACAACAGGGGATTTATGGAACAAAAACATTCCTGTGCTGCAGTCTTAATTCTGAGAGCAACAACCATCATTGCTAATTGCTCGTGGTAAGAGAGCACTGACTGCCAGCTACTTGTAGGCAGGGGATGGGTGCCAGCACCGTGCCTGTGCCATGAGGGTGTGCAAGCAGAGCTTAGGGGCCAAACCCTCTCCAGGCACACAGCTTTCATACGTGTTAACACACTCCTCTGGATCAGGAGATCTGTTGTTTTTTTCAAGCTTGTCCTCCTGCAAGCTCCCAGAGACCGCAGCCCAGCCCCGGCATACCTAGCATAGCGTCCCGCAGCTCTTTGGTGATGATAGGGAGGTCATCCACGTCCACAAAGTGCAGGTGCTTCTCGGGAGGCTGGCTGGCAGCAGCAGACAGCTCCAGGTAATTCCCCCGCCCGGTGCTGACAATGAACACTGTCACCCCCATGTCCTTCAGGAGCTGCATGGGCTCAGAGATGTCATCGCTGGAGAATCCATCCGTCACCCAAACCAGAACCTTGGGCACATCTGGCCGGGCACCGGCGTCATTGCTGAAGAGCTTCTCCTTGGCAAAGGAGAGAGCTTTGCCTGTGTTGGTGTCGCCCATGAGCTGCCGGGTGTCCCGGATGGCTTGCTGCACTGTCCCACGGGACAGGTACCGATCAAAGGGGAACTCCATGGTGGGAGTCGTGCTGATGTGGATGATGCTAGTCTGGACATCGTTGGGGCCAAAGGTGAAAGGCCGCACGAGGTCCCACATGAATTCCTTGACCTTGGAGAATTCATAGTAGGAGACGCTGCCAGAGCTGTCCAGTAAGAAGAGGATGTCACCCTCTGAATTGGAAATTGAGGGCTGAAGACCTAATGAGGGAAGAGAGAGGAACAGTTAGAGAAATGATGTGCCAGCTGGCAAGACTTGGTTATCTTGGGCCAGGTCTTAGAACACAGTGAGAAGTTTGGTGGGGAGAGACTTCAGAAAGCACCTTCTTTATTGCTGTTACTTACAGAGGGAGAGCTCCTGGGCTTTGTACTCAGCCCTGCTATCAGCTGCCTAGGAGCTTCTCACCCCATCACCCTGTGTTGGATAGCTTTACTTGGACCCTGTCTCATGACAGCTGGGCTTTTCTGAACCTTCTGAAATGCACCGAAGTCAGGGTATGCCCATGGCTGTTCACTACCAATGTACACAATCAGAAAAACTATTGGGAACAGAAAACTGTATTCTAAACCCTCTGAGATCCAAAAACCTGTATTGGTTTGGACTCTCCAGAATCTGTCCAGGAGCAGGGAATGGCATTCCCCCTGTCTACAAATGAAATTTTTAGAGTCCTATTTCAAGCTCAGGCTTAGTAGTCGGAGTAGAGCCAAAAGCAAACCCACACGCCCTGGGTCCTTCTCTTTCTGCTGCAGAGAAAATGCCTTGCAGCTGTCTCAGTTTGCACTGGCACCTCTCATTAGTCAGCACTAGACTGCTCCTGGGCACTTTCTGCTCTGAGCTGGAGGAAGGAAGACACTTTCCTGGTGCTGGGAACATGGATTTTAGCCACCATTCTGCTTTCTGGCAGCTTTTGAGGTGTGAAAGGGGAGAAAAAGCCACACAGCAGCGATAGGTGCCAGCCTCCTTGGGCTGCTCTGTCAGAGAAGGGATGGGGAAAGAGGGGTGGCCAAGCCATGTGGGACCTGGGGCACTGATGGGCTTGGCTGAGTGCTGGAGCCATGTGCGGGAGACAAAACCACAAAGCAGCAGACAGCTGAATGGAAAGGCTCCTGAAAAATTAATTGCTTGGAGGAGACGGCTCCTGCAAAGAGCTCTGCCCTACAGAAGGCACGCCAAGGCAGGCCCCGAGGCAGCTGGGAGGAGCAGAGTCACTGAGCCCCTCCTGGGGACTGCTCCCAGATGGAGGCACGAATGGGAAACTCAGGGCAGGGGATGAGTCCAGGGGTTCGAGGCACCGAGTGTGGGTCCTGAGAGCGACACCTGGCATGGTTCAGATGTGCAATGGGAACTCGAGTGCTAGCTCTGTCCCACGGGAGGATCACCGGTGTCCACGTGCGAACAACACGCTGCGGTGAGAGTGGAGCCACCCAGGGCCGGGCCCTTCGCCTCCCTGCTGCATTACGTGCTGGCTGAGCACAGAGCCATACCAGACCCATGACGAAACAACTGGAGAACGAAGTTGCTCAGAGGTGACTAAGCCAGAGATGCCAGGAGGAGGCAGAAGCAGCTTGCATCCAGCTCTGTGTGACCCGGCACGACTCAGCTCTGTGCAGATACACACGCACAGCAGCCTGGCACTCAGAGCTGAGCAGAAAACACAAGCACAGCCTGGCCAGCTTTCTGCTTGCCCACGGTGATGTGTGGCTCCATCAGCACACCACACAGCACAGCCAAACCTATTGCCTCCAGGTCCCTTGTGCTGCTGCTTCCCAGGGCATGCAGTACCAGCAGTGCTCTGTGCTCCTGGCTGCATGCAGCTGCAGCTTCCTTCTCTTCCCCCCACTGGAAGGGCATAAAGCCACTGAATTGGCTGCCAAGATGTAGGGGAGGGTGGTCTTGACAACACAGTGGCCTCTTCCCAGCAAGAAATCATCTGTTTTCATTTCTCCCCTCTGCTCCCCATTATTTTGAGTGGTGGTGTTTGTTTCCTGAGTGTTGCAACAAGCAGCTGTGAAAGCTTCTGGTGCTGGAAAAGGACATTGCTCCCCTGTGGCAAACAAGGTCATGCATGGAGGAACTGGGGGAGCATCCCCAGGGAGCAGACTGCAAACCCCTGTCCTGCCAAAAAGAGCTCCCCAGGGAAATGAGGTAGCAAGCTGCACAGAGCACCAGCTAAGGGAGGAGGATGCTGATGGAGAGCCAAGAGCCAAGCCAAGCACAGGGAATGGTGCTGGAGAGTGCCCTGCAGCTGCAGGCACAGGGGCAGGTGGGATGTTAGCATCCTGTGGACACGGGTTTGACCCATCACTGCTGCGTGGGTTAGGAAGTGCTGCAGGAAGGGACTGCAGCTTGACACCACCACGTCCTGCTGGGGGGGCAGAAAGCATGGCCCAGCAGCCAATGGTTGCCAACAGCATGCTGTGCTGGTGGGCAGCTCGGTATTTCAGAGCTATCCAAAGGGGCTGTGATCCATCTTACTACAGTTCCACCACTCAGCCCTGTGTTATGCCCATGCAGCCTCTCTGTTAGACTTTCCTGCTGGAGAGGATTCACAAAAGCATCCTCACTGCAGTGCTGCTGATAGTGGCTGGGCACAGCACTGTCCTTCCCTTCAGGCTTTCCCTTCCTTGGTGTTTCTCACTCTTCTTTGTCCTCCATCCAACACAAACATCTCCCCCATGCCAGAGGTGGGGCTTTGGGGATTTGTTACCAGCAAATCCCTGCTGTATTCAAGCAGCTGCTGTTTTCGAACTGTTTCCTCACTTTACAGCAAGAAAGGATCGGCTGCTTGGCCAGACGCCAAGCACAGATTTCTCACTTTTGTGGGGCTCTGAGAGAAGGGACGTCCCCAAAACCTCCTGTACCATCAGCCCCGAGCATAGGGGGAGCCCAGGGAACAAGTGTTGTCAGCGTCCTATTGTCACCCTTGGGCTGTTACTTGTGGATAGGCAAGGATCAGTTGTGCAAAGAAAGGTTTGGAAGGGATCAGTTGGAAGCAAAATGTCACCATGGAGTCCCAGTGCTGCTTATTTACACATTTGGCTTTTCCAAGAGGAAAACAGCCAGGCGTGTGCGTCCTGCTCCGAGATGCTGACAGGAGACATCCGCTCCAAGAGTTCCCCTCAGCTGGGACCTGAATGCATGCCACGTGCCTGATTTACGTGGGACTCGGTGCTCCTAGAGCAAAAAGGCTTCGACAGCCAGAAAAGGTTGTGTCCTGTCTCAGTTAGCTGTGTCTTAAATTCTGTGTTTTCTTCCCTTGTGCTGTTTGGCCACGCAAGGAAAAGTGTGAAAAGGAGCTGAGTGTGGAGGGTGAGGAGCATCACCTATGCCTTTTGTGGGGCTCTCCATGCAGCCCCACTGATGGCCCAGTAGATCCCTGTCTTTGTCTCTTGAATCTAATGAAGCTGCCTGCACTCACATTTAGCTGAGACCCCAGGGAGCAGAGCTATGACCACACATCCTCATGGCTCAATCACTTCCCTCACTACGTGGTGATGGCACACTGCACCAGCTCCAGACAGGAGCCCTGCCAGGCTGGCTGTTTGCTCAAGGTTGCTTTTGGGAGCGGCTGGAGGTGCCCACATAAAAGCTGCTGGGGAGCAGGCACGCTGCCCACCAGCACGTTCTCTTCCTCTACTTTGCAGTTTGCAAGCCTAAAGAAAGCTGTTGGTAGTGCAACAGCACAACTGCCCCTGGAGCATGGGCAGGGACAGCAGCACAATTCATGAGCCAGCCTGCATCTCCAGACTCTGCTCCACAGCTTGAGTCACTGGTGGGCAGAATCCGTCCCCTGTAATGGGATCTGAGCAACAGCCACTGTCTGCTCTGCCCACTAGGAGCAGAATTGTCCTGTCCGGGCAAAGCAGAACTTCATGTCTCCTTTCACACTTCTCAGGTTCAAACTCCAGGGAAAACCAGCTGCAGCCAGCAGCAGTCTCGGAGCTGCTCCTTCTTCTACTGGTGAGCAGTAGGATCCCCCCAGTGACCGCACCAGCAGTTCCTGCCCAGTGCTAACCAGCGAGAGACCCTCATCCCCTCTGTGTCCCCCTTCCCGCTGTCAGCTCTGTGACACCGACACGCAGGCGTTCTCCCTGAGCAGCAGCCAAGAGAAAGCATTGTAAGGAGGAAACGTCAGGACTGAATTACAGAGATTAGGCAGAGGACAGCGGGACAGGTACGGTATCAATCACTGCTTTCACTTCTCTTAACCAGGGCTCCCAGTACCCGGGGAGCAGTGAGTAGTCAGGACTATTACTGCGCTAAACTCTGCCAGCTTCTTTTCCAAGGGAGGAAAGTTTTCTTTCTAAGAGCAATTTTAGAAACGTTTTCCTTCATTTTGCCCTCGTGCCAGCAAAGCAACACCCCAGGGGAACGGCGGAGCTGTGGCAGCAGAGTGACTTCGGGCCAGCTCCCGTCCCGGCACGGTGGGGACCCCGCAGCACTCACCTCGGCCAGGTGCGTCCTGCCCCGCAGCGAGCTGCAGCCACACACCGAGCACAAGCACTGCCTCGGCCAGCATAGCAAAGTCCAGTCCTGGGCAAACTACCTTAAATCCAAAAGCTCAGCTCTGTGAAGGCAGACGAAAGGCTCAGCATCAGTCATATTATGTGCAAGGATCTAGCATAGCCCAAGGGCAGCTTGTATGCTGCTCATGCCTTGAGATCCGACAGTTCTTTCTTTCTCTGGGCTGCGGTGCAATCTCTGAGTGCTGAAGGCAATTTTTTTTCCTCTCCACGTCCTCCTTGGCCGGGGATGGGGTGCGCTGCCCTCCCGAGCTCTGCTTGCTGCTGGGGTTTGCTCGCAGGCAGCGGGCGTGCAGCTGGGCTGGGGTGAAAAATCTGTCCCGATAGATGAAACGCCGGCCCTGCGAGACACTGGCAGCAGTCCAGCTATGAGGAATAAAAAAAAAAAGAGAGAGAGAGAAGCTCAGTGAAATCCAAAGCTGCTCTCTCTGCTCTGGAATGAACTAGAAGAAGGGAAAACACGTATAGAGAGGAAAGAAAAAGTAGAAGGGCCGGGGAGTGCGCCCTGCCCTGGGAATATTGGCTAATCCTTTGGGAGGAGGCTGCGGGAGCTCCTCAGGTCCTAGCGCTGCCCGCACAGCCCCAGCCCTGCCCCACGCGGGGCTGCTCCTGCACAGCCCCCCTGCCCACCTCCCTCTGGCCGCAGCTTCAGACTGTGAGTCAAACGGGGCTAAAGATAAGCCCATGACAAACGTCTTGCTGGATGGAGGGGCTGAAGAGCTTGGCTGAGCACATGTGCCAAATAAAACCCCACCAGGTTTTCCCCTGGTGGGCTCACAGCCTCCCTGTATTCCCCCTAGATGGAAGAGACTCGTGCCAGCGAACAAAATCCCTGAGCAAATCACACTTCCCTCCTCTCTTCTGCCCCACCACCCACGACTCTGCCTTTGGCTCCTGCTCAGCAGGTGGAGGTGACAATAGTCCCCTTCCCTTTTATCCTCACTTTTCAGTTCATCCTGTTTATGTAGACCTGTGCTGTTTGGGAGCAGGGAGTTTGTGGTTTAACACTGGGGGTTACTCCTGTTCAGAGCCCTGAGCTGCTCCCCTCTTGAATTATTACAACTCTACAGGGAATGTCTGTTTTCACAGAAATAAAGAGAAATACAATGTTCAGCTAAGCCATACAGCCATCAGTGGAAAAAACATATTGCATATGCTACTTCTGGACAGATCCAAGACATTACAAGCTAGAAAAAAGCTGGAAAATTACACTCAATTATGAAGAGACTAATCAATGTCATCTCCTCTGACAGGGGGAGTGACCAACCAGGCAGGATGAAAAGTAGCAAAGGAGGAAAGTTTAGAAGCCGGAGGGATTTCTGAAAGTGGTGAGCCATATTTCCCCCAATTTGCTTTTGTCTCTCCTGGGAACTATAAAGAAATGAACAGGGATTATGAGCCAAGGAGCGGTACAGGCTGGAAAAAATCATATCCAAACTCATCAAGCAAATGGAAAGTCAGGACAGGCCCAAGAAATCAGATCCAACCGGGAAGCCCCGGAGCCAGCCAGCTAGTTAAACGTCATGGGCACTTGTTTGTGCTTCTCCCAGCCCCACCTCAGGCAGATGGGCTGGGTTTGGTACCCAGCTGCACCACGGAGGAACGCTGTAGTATCAGGTTGTATGATACCCCATACCCATGTGTCGTGAACTTAGGGGAATGACTCAGCCTCACCCACTGATTCATGTGAGCTAGAATAAGCTTCATCCCAGGGACACAGAAGAATTCGATACCCCTACTCTCATTCTCCATCATGTGACCTGTGAGATCATAGGATGGCCTGAGTTGGAAGGGACCTTAAAACCCATTCCAATCCCACCCCTTGCTGTGGGTAGGGTTGCCACCCATTGGAACAGGCTGCACCGGGCCCATCCAGCTCGGCCTCGAGCACCTGCAGGGGTGGGACACACACACAGCTCTGGGGATCCATCTGGGACATAGTGCTCCAGCAGAGACTTCACAAGGGCACGTGGGTACAATTGTCAAGTTTGCCCAGGTCACTTTGGAGGGCATAACTCATTCCTTTTGTCGTTAAAAATAAATACCAGCTCGACAGCTCCTCTGCTAGAGAATCTGCACCTCCTCGTGGGCAGCAGGGCCAGGTCTTCCAGAGGTGCAGGTGCTCTAGCAGAGGAGTTGTCTGAATGCAGCCCCTTTTGCGGAGCAACCTTTCAGGGAAAGATTGCACAAAGCAATTCATACCAGGACAGATGCTCCCAAAGTGCCTCAGCTTCTCCATCTCCCTGGCCTGGATCCTACCATCACCAAGGCTCATGGAACCTCTGGGCACCTCGTGCTGTCAGCTGCCTCTCTAATTATCAAATCCACACAGATCCACATTCAGCGTCGTTGCTGATGCTCATGGACGACTCAGACCTTCTCGACTGGGGCTGGTGGGGATGTGGAGATGATTTCCTTCCATTAGTCACTTCCCAAGAACACTTCCCATAGAAGAGTTGCTCATAACTTCCGTTTTTGTTTGTCAGTTTTTCTATGTAAATGCTCACACCCTGCAACCTGGAGAGATTTCAACCTCTATTTCCTTAGAAGTCCTTTCAAACTCTTATTTCCTTAGAAGTCCTGCTAGGGTAGGAGGAAGCAGGAAAGAGCAGCCTGGAAAACGATTAGATCTCACACAATTTAACTTTATTTTTAAACTTTACTGTAAAGGACAGATCCTGTTTCCAGTAAGGCTGCTGCTTGCGCACGCTGATGCACGCTGCCCTCTGGAGCCAGCAGCTTCTCCCTGCTTTGCTCCCACATACTTGTGGCCAGAATGGGTCTGTGGGGCTTAGCAGGGCTCAGCTTGTGGCCTCCAGCTGCCACCAACTCAACCAAAACTTATCGAGGGTGATCACCTTCCTACCACGCCCAAGTGATAATCCAGCTCAGGAACAGTTAAGGCTTGCAAAAACTTAAAAAAAAAAAGAAGAGGAATAAAAGTACCACCAACATCCAATTGCTATATTTTGATTGTCCACTCTTCCTTGTTGGGTTGATCCCAAATTGCAGGGCCAGATCTGCACACACAATGCATGGCAGAGCTGTGCCCGCAGGGAGTTTGGTGGTGGCTGCAGCTGCTGGGATAGATGCAATATCCTCTGAGGCAAATCACAGCTGGAACAAACAGGCGGTTTGGAACACAGCCTTTCTTCAGCTCCACATAAAAGCTTTTGTTTGGAGGGAGCTATCTATATATGGGAATTTGGAAATTCCCCATTTGGAAAGGAAACGAAGCAGCCCTGCAAGCAATGGGAGAAGGATGGGGCAGGAGCTCCCCTCGAGCTGCAGGTGGGCTGCAGCCAGGCTGGGCACTGGGGCTTGGGCTGTGTCACAGTGGAGGTCTCAGCAGCTCCAGGCTGTGTTTGTGCAGGGCATGACTTGGGAACTCCACCGACCCCAGCAGCACCACTGCAGCAGGATTGGGCCCTGTGCTGACAGGTTTAAGTTTACGCTGTGTTGTGATGTCTGTAGGCTCAAGTGAGCTCTTATTTCTGTTATGACTTCGGAGACAAACTACAAAAAATAGTTCATTCCCGGCACACCCCAGCTGTATTTTCCCTCAGAAGTCGCCCAGTGACTCCGACAGTCCTACAGCGGGATGAGATGTGGCTGATGCTTCATCCCAAAGCACCCTGTAGTCATGCAGCACAGAACTGGGGTCACTTCTAGGGTGAAGCGTGGCACATTTTCAACCACATGCAGCAGCATTACACCAAAACTGCAGAGATGAGAGAAAGTCACAGAAGGGTTTTAGGCTAAGAGAACACAGCTCCCCACACTGGAGCCATTGGAAGGGCCTCTTCCCACCACAAGCACTACAAAGGTGGCTGTGGACCCTCTTCAGAGCCAGTCAGCTCCCAGAAGGAAGGAAATGCCACGTGGGCCCTGCTGCTATTTCCCTCCAGCACCGTGTCACACCAGGACACAGTGTCCTAGTTTTCTGTTTCAGCAGCTTTTGTGCAATGAAGGAATTTGTGGAACGAGCACACAGGTAGACACAGACACGTCACGTGGCTAATGCAGAGAGGGACAATGTTCTCCAAGCAATTTTCTGCTCATGCCAGGGATCTGAGCCCCTCTGGCTCCTGCGTGCCATGGGCTGTGCTCCTTGGGCTGTGTGAAGCCTGGACAAGGCACATTCGGGTGGTTCAGGAGTCAGCTTGTCACAAAGCACCAGCCCTCAGCTGGATCCCAGACACCAGAGTGGCTGTACTGAACCTGTGGGTCATCACAGAGAGCTAAAAACCAGAACGAATTGATGCCATCATGCATTTACCCTGAGAAGGAGGAGAAGTTAGGCCAGCCAGAGCGCTGTGCTGAGCAGTGGTCAGTGCCAAGGCCAAGCTCAGGGTGCCTCTGTTGAGACAGATCTCAATGCACCCTGTCCCTTCCCACTTTTCTAAGGGGCATTTCCATCTGGAATTTGTTTCTGCAGTATTCCAGACAACCATAGCATCCTGCTAACTCCTTGCAGTGCCTCTTATGAAGGGTGTCACCCAGTGACCAAGGAGGCATGTGTTGGTTTGAGTCATACACAGCATGTCAGAAGTAAAGACAGAAATTCTGGGCCTTTTCACTTGTAAAGGGCCACTTCTGGCACTTTCCAATGAGATGACAGTGGCTGACAACACTGGAACATGTGAACAACCCCACTGAATGACATCTTGCTGGTGAGGACAGCTTGGCTGACAGCAGGCTCCATGGTACGTGGGGGAGCTGACCCCGACTAATAACCAAGCACCCACCAGCAGCAAGAAACCCACAGATCAGAGCACAGATGCTTTGGGAGTGAAGGAAAGCCACATGCACAAGCAAAGCACAACAAGGAATTCATTCACTGCTTCCATCAGAAAGCAGATGTTTGGCCACTTCTTGGATACTGGGGCCTCATGCAACACATGCAGAGGTTGCTTGGGAAGAGAAATGTCACAACCAAGAATCCCCTCTTCCCTGTCCTTTTCCTGAGGGCATCACAATAAGGGGACCTTGATGCCAGCATGCAGCTGCTTTACCAGTGCTATCTTAGTTTCAAATCACAGCACATCTCCAGCCAACTGGGGCACACTACAGGATCTCCAAGTGCATGAGGAGCCCATGTAGGGCACAGAAGCAATGGGAAATGGCTCCTCTGCACCCTTCTCCTTGCAGCTGTGCTGTGGGACCTGACCCCAAGTAGCAGCCTGGCTCTCAGAGCTGCAGCTGAGCCAGCTCTGTTTATGAGCTCACAAAACTACGCAGAGTTCAACCAGCTCCTTGCTTTCGCCTCGCCTCTGCGATCTGCAGTGCTTTATATGCGTAGGAACAAGTGAGCTCATTTGCAGAGTTCCAGGAGCAGGTCAAAGAGCAACCTGATACAGAGGTGGAAAATAAGCAGGAGGGCTGATTGCCAGCAGCGCAGTGAGGAGCTGAAGCTATTGGGCCTGACCTGAGTGTGCCAGCCCGCTCACCATCCGAATTTAGGGCACCTCTGACCCAGCCATTTCACCTTTTCCTTTTTAGGAGAAGTTTTTCACATCATCTGCCCTACAGCTCACATCTGGGAGCAGATGCCTCACAGACCCATGGCAGTGAAGGGGCAAAATAGGAAAAACAGCCAAAAAAGCCACCAAAAACAGAAACAGAAGTAGCTCATTGCTCATTAAGAGGCTTAGGGATTTCTCCTGTGATGTAGCACATGGATGGGCAGTATCTCCGGCACTGTCCCTCCCAGTTACTGAAGAGGCCCCTCTGCTGCATGCAGGGGATGACTGCTGGGTTATTGTGGTGCTTCTTCATCCTCTCTCATGCCAGAGATGCCAGGGTTGTCCACATGCATCAGCTTCTCTGCCAAGGAGGAGCAGGCAGTAGAGAGCTTGCTGCTTCACTACTCCAGTCCTGTGCTTTACAGCCACAACATCAATACAAGGAGAGGAAGATGCAGATGTGCAGCAGTTGACTTCTACAGTCTGTACAAGAGCCACATTCTCCATCCCTGGCTTGCAACCATGAGGTTGTATGAAAGAGCACAGCAAAGCTGATAGAACAGCACACATCACTCGTGCCTGGTTGCACAAACTCCACTTTGCATGTGGAGTCATCTAGGGGTCCCCAGCAGAGATCCTCCAACACTTCAGATTCCTGCCTCATTTCCTCATACATTTTTCACTGCAATTTCCCCAGCTGGACCCAGACTGGGGTCTCATTTTGCATTCCTGGAGCCAGAGAAGCTCTGAAACTTGGAGCCACCTTTAAGCAGTACAGATGAGGCATGGACACAGCTGTCTGTTTTTAATCCAAAGACTATTCTTTGGAGTGGATCGCTTTCCTTATTGCTTGTCTCTTATCTCCTGTCTCTATCCTGTTTAGGAAAGCCCAGACAATTTGGAAAAAGCCAACTTTGAGAGAAAGTCATTAGAACTCTGTTTCCTGAGGAATTCCCAGCTACACAATAAGCCATGACTTACAGAGAAGCCAGGTCTTGGCCTCTCTCAACAATTGTAGCCTCTTGACCTGTCAGCCCAGGGGAGAGGAGATGACCTGGAAAGGTCTGCATGCACGTACAAGAGCGGTACTCAGCCCGGAGAGCAGCCTGCATGCCACGAGACGCACGCTTGGCCATCATCCTGGACCTGGGCTCGTGGTTTGACAGATGAGGGAAGCTGTCCAAGACATTGATGAACGGGCCTCCAAGCACCCATCAAGCTGCATCCAGTCACAACAGGAAGGGGAAACGGCTTGTGGTTGTGAGTTCCTACCGGGAGGGACAGCCTGGCCCCTCACGCACAGCTGCAGGAGCACCAGCCAAGCTGCACTCCCTGCTCCCAGCCTGGAATTTAGAGGATATCAAGGCCAATTTCCCATCAGACCCCATACCAGGTGGCAGACAGATCCTCTCTAGCCCCAGCTCTGCCAGGAACCTTCTGGTGGGGGCAGAAAACAGAGGTACTGCCAGTAGCAAGTTTGGTTTTAATGTAGGTGTTACCCAAGAACTGGTGTGCTGTGATGCAATGGGTTCAGCACGTGTGTGGCTACAGCAGAGGAGCACAACCAGTCTAGCATGGGGACTTGCAGAATCCCACCGTGGAGGGCATTTCTCCACTTCAACTGGACTTGAGCTTCAAGGCTGTGTCTACAAGAAGCATTGCAGAGGACTCGTTACTGCTCATCTGCAGCTTTTCAGCCCTTCCCAGTAGAGGGATAAAGCCATCTGAGCAGAAGCAAGGCTCCAAGGACAAAACAATCGTCCTTTTTGTGTGAGCCTAACAAAGCAGCTGGGGAGCGAGTGGGAGGAGTGGGAACAACTCCTGCCTGGTCTGCAGGGCTCCTCCAGCAACAGTGGGAGCTTCTTCCCTCAGCACATGGCTGGATCTGATGCCATGCAGCAGCAGTGTGTGAGCAACCTATAGAAGTCATGTGTTATTCAGCCTGAACTTGTCAATGGCAAAAGCCCGAGCAAGATTGAAAGGGAAGAACAAGTTTGGAGTGATGAGAAGGGAAGGGGAAAAAGGAGTTCCATCCATCAGCAGGTTGCTATTTACAATGGAAAAAAAAGGTAGTACATGGGGGCTTAGGTTGGAAATCCTGTTTCATAAACAAGACTATCCAGGATAAAGCCTGTCCAGGAAACATGCCTGAGGGACGCAGGGGGCTCAGCTGGAGGCCCTACTGCTGACAGCCATCCTCCCATCATGAGCCCTGCCAGCCTTGTATTCCTCCCACGTCAGGCTGGGGAAATAGTTGCAATTCCAGCAGCCCATAAAGAAAGAGGTGACTTGATGCATGCAAAGCAAGCAGAACAATTCCCTCCTATTTTGGGGATAAGAGGCTGTTGTTCTACAGCTGGGTGCTGTAATGTCTGACCCATGGACGAAAAAGCAAATGCTTTCCCTGCAAACCACTGGTGCTATTGAGCTGGGATGTCCTGTCTGCTCTCCACCCCTCCATGGAGGCACTGGCTCCCAGCAGCAGCCTCTCTGTGTACAAAGCCAGGCTGGGTGCCTCCCTGCAGCCATTCTGAGAAGGCTGGTCCCAAGCTGGAACCCAGAGGAGCATCTTGTGTGCAGGAAGGCAGATGGTTCATGTTGGTATGAGCATGAGATTGTGCAAGGGAGGGAGGGTGGCTGCTGGCATCCCAGTCCTCCTGCTGCAGATGGCCAGCTGCACAGCCCTGGGCCAGCATTCCTGGTAGGACAGGGCAGGGGCAGAAGGGGTGGCATGTAGTTCTCGGCAAGAATTATGAAAACAAGACTTCTTCAGCAGTTATTCACTCCAGACCTCACTTCATCCACATCCATCCAAGCTGACTGCAAAATTTCCTGAAGCCTACATTGTGCACCCCAGCAGAGATGGGACAGGGGCCAAGATCCCAGCAGATGAAGGTACAGTTTGAGCTTTCCTTGCAAGCTGTCCGTGCAGCACACTGCACAACCCCTCCAAACATCTGGCACATCAGCATGGGCAGCTCCCCACCGCTGAACGGGATATTTTGGGATCTAGGTCAGGGGAATTATTTCCAGCACTAGCAGCTGGAAACGGACCCAGAAAATGTGAAAACAAAAACTTGGTTGGAGGCAATTTGGTAGCCATCTACAATGCTCTCTTACTATCTTTTCTACAATGGGAAGGGAACTGAATTGTTTTCAGACCTGATCATTGCATGGGTTCGCCTGTGCTAATTAATTACTCTGTAGGTATGGGTGGCATTAAGAAGCTATATTCCATCAACCTTGATGTCACAGCATTAGTCATGGCAGTTGGCAGTTCTACCTCCCTTCCGCCCCATAATATTTCCAGTGCCTAATAGAAACTCTCCTTAACCCCTGAAGAACTGCTGGGAAATGCTCTGCAACCCCCCTACATCCCACAGCACAGCACAAGCAAGGCAGCAGCACCCAGAGTGACATCTGGCTGCCCTTCCTGGCCATGCAAGCTCAGCTTAGCTCTGTCAGTAATGTATTTACACTGCTGGCACTTTCTAGATCAGATTTTTCACCTTGGTAGCATTACCCAGCTCCGGGCACATCCTTTGTCTCTACAGTTAGATCTTGCATGCCATAAATTTTAACAGCAAATGACCCAAAGCTCTGCCACCACGCACACTGGATGTCTCCCACACTTGCAAAGCGCTGCAGCTATTTTGCACCAAGTTGCCTTGAAAAGAGCACACTTGGCCATCTCCCTGACTCACTCCTTCAGCCTTCTCAAACAAACACACCTCCTCTTCTACCCCATCGTCTGCCCAAGGGCCAGCCTTCCTCTCAGGGTGTTTCACCCCCATCTGTTCCGGCAGGTGTGCGAAGCAGCACCAAATAGCTCCAAGGAATGCATTTATGCTGAGCTCTGGATGTGTGACTGCTCATCTTGCTTCCCACCAGGAGAGGAGAGAGGAATCAAAGAGGCATTGCTCAGGATGGGGAAGAGCTGAAGCCCACTGCAGGGCTTCCTAGTGGAAATCTGCCACTCTGTAAGCACTCATAACTCAAATCCTGGTTGCTACTGACAACACAAAACTTGGCCATTCCAGCTGTTCCTCTCCTTCCCAGCTGCAGCACTGAGCTGAAAAAGCAGTGAGGTGAAAGCACTGAGCTGAAAAAGCACTCACCAGCTCCACAGCCATTTTCCAGCCCTAGTACTTGAGAAATGAAGACAGCCAAAGCTGCCCACTGACACATGAGATCGGGGCTGAATCAAGGGCAGGAGCCATCACCCCAGTCAGGGCCAGCTGTGGCCTCAAGTGCTGCAGGAACATTAATTTTCAGGCCTCCAAGCATCTGTAGCTCAGCTGAGACCAGAAAGCAAATGCAGAAATGCAAAGCTCCGTGCAGAAGATAAGGACGCATGCGCAGGAGATAAGGTGCTGTGAGTGGAAGGATTGTTTACTTCTCAGTGGCAGCAGACAGAGCTTTGGGGGTGAGCCAGGAAGGCCATGGAAAGGGATCCGGAGATCTGAAAAGAGGTTTCTTCACAGAAGGGCTGGAAGCCAGCGTGGGGCCAAAGGTAACCACAGCAAAAATAGAAACCAAAAGGCCATTAAAGCTGAACCAAGTAAAAGGTGCAAGGTAGCAGCAAGTCGAAGCAGCAAAGGAGGCAGGTGGCTCAGCCATGTGAGGAGGCTCCACAGCTGTACCTGTAATGCAGGCAGACCCCAGCCCTACATCCCAACTGCTGCCAAAGCAGCTTGGGTGCGTGAGCAGCCGGAACGCAGCACAGATTCGTGGCCTTCGGCAGCAAGAGGCTTGTGTCTGGGAGGAAGTCTGCTCCCCTGGCTGCTATTTTTACCTCTGCTCATCTGGTTAGGGGTTAGGGCTTGGTTTCCTCAGCTCTTAACTGCGTGCTTGGGAGACAATGAGTGCAGGCACGATCGAAACCGGCGGCTGCTGAAAGCAGGGCAATGAACAGACTGAAATGAACAGCCTCTTCCTGCATCCCAGCCTGCTTCTTCATGTGTTTGTTGGGTTTTTTTTTCTATCTGATTTGCTTCTTATCTCTCCTTGTGTTTTGTGCAAGCCACTAAAAAGCAAGTCCAGCCCTGCACATCCTGCCTGCTCCGTCCCAGGGGGCAAAGCACATCGGGCTCTCTGGCGTGACCAGCGCTTTGCTGAGCATCCCTCCCCAAGCACAGGGAAGCACACTGCAGCCAATTGTGTTCTCATACTTCGCTCCACAGGCACAGGGCTCCCCTCCCACCCACTCCTTCAGCCCCAAGCTGTGCCAGCCCCATCTCCTTGCAGTTTCACTGTGTATTATTCACCAGCATCCTCCCAGGGCAGGTTCTCACGTCTTTACAGCCACTGGAGACAGAGACGGGGGATGTGGGGGGAGCTGTTATCTGGGTATCACTTGGCACAGACAGCTCCAGCAGCTGCCAGCCCGTGTGGATGGGCAGAGCAGTCCCTAACATGTCAGTGGGATTGCAACACTCCCCAGAGGCTCTAAGGTACGTGGATGCCTGCTTGGTGCCACGCAGATAAAAATGTGATGACAAAAGGGTAATTTTAGCACATAGTTGGGATATTAACGCTACTGATGAGGATGAGCTGGAGCAGATCTGTGCTTCCAGGTGAGCAGGAGGAAGAACTCGTGCTCAGCACCACGTCTGCTGCCATGGGGTCACAGAGGCAGTGCCCGTGCATGGCATGGTTGGCCACCTCCTGCAGCCCCTTAAAGGCTGGTGAACACAGGGAATGAGCTCAGCAAGCACCCTTAGGGTCAGAGCCCAGGTGCATGGCTTGCATGCTGAGCCCAAGCTTGGACTAAGACCGTGTGACAACTTTGTGGGCACTTGGTGAGGACACAAAGCAGCACCAAGTTGATCTGCATTGCCTTCCATGTGTTTTGAGTGCAGCAAACCCTAATGACACACCCCAGGTGGCTCCAGCTGAGGTAGTGCTTTCCTGCAGATCCCCTTGCACAGATCCCCTTGGCACTGCATGGAGAGCTGCAGAACAAACCCGCGTTGTTCCTGGCTGCATGCACTGGGGGGAGAAGGATACGCAAATCCTGACCTTCCCCATCTGTGCTGTGTGCTCTGGACTCACTGTGGTCTGTGCATAACCTCTTGTCTCCACACATAAGGTTAGGGTTTGGGGAGCATGGCTTTTATTCCTCAAGCAGGAAAACAGCAGCACTGAGTTTTCCTTGGGGCAATATTTTCTGGCACCAATTCCCCAAAGCAAAGCTTTGCTTCTCAGAAACACTCGTGTTAGTGATGCCCAGGTACCCCTCTTTGTCAGGACTGCCAGCTGCAGAGTGAAATCTTACTCCCCAGTCCTGAAACAGTGCTGTTCTCCACTTCTTTTTCAGCTGGTGCTTTTTCCCCTGCAGACCTCTGAGTGATTGAGAGGTTTTTCTGGACTGCAGTCTCTAGCTCTCAAAGAGGACTGTGAAGTAGTTTGCAGCATCTGCCATGCTCACCCTTCCAGCCATTCTGTGCTACTATTGATTCTGAGGGCTACGTAATTTATTTATTTTCATATTCTTCCACAAAGAGCCCTTCAGCAACGCGTGCCTGACAAATGGCCTCAGAGCTCTGCTGTGTATGAGCAGCTCTGCATGCCCAGAGGCACATTTAAACACACACAAGACTCCAGGCTGCCTCCTGCTGCTCACTGCCACACGAGGGACAGGTTTGCAGGGCACACTGGTGCTGGAACGACTGCGTTGCATCGCTGCTTGCTTCCTCATCTGCTCAGCATCTCCCATCAGGGCCCAGGGACCATCCCCTAATCAGGAACCATCCCCAGGATGAGGATGCTGCATGACCCATGCTGCAGGATCAGCTTGCTGGGTGCAAACCCTTGGCATGCACCCACTGCTTAGTTGCTCCTTAATTATTTCCATTCATCTGGAGTTTCCCCAGGCTGGAAATCATTGCTGGAAACCAGTTAGCTCTGAGATGGAGGAGGACATTGCAGGAGGACAATGGACATTTCCCTGAAGACACTCAAGTTACCATTAAGCAGTCAGCAATACAAACAGAGAGCAAAAGAAACTGTCCAGCACATATGTCAGGGATTGTATTACCACGCAGATCCCTGCCAAGTTAGCCTGCAGAGTTACTCAGAACATGCAGAGAATGAGGCACACAGAGTGTCCATCTGGCAGAGATGACACTGAGAGCGATGTCCTGAGCTCTTGGCAATGGGCTGCAGCTCTGCCAGGAGCAGCTGAGCCACACCAGGTACCAGTGCCAGCAATTCCCATTGGATCTGGTTCCCAGTAACTTCTGTGGTGCTGGCCAGACCTGTGCCTGTGTGACTGGGATTTGTTCTTTATTTCAAGAGAGCTTTGAGCTTATTCATCCCTGGTTCTTACAGTCAGAACGAATCAGAGAATGGGAATTAAGGACCTGAATGGTGGGAGCAGCTCTTCCTCCTGCCACTTGTGGAAGCTGTTAGCATTCACTTCTGTCATATTAAATCCACATGTAATCTGCACATGAGGCTTCTATATCACGCACAGCAGGATGCCTCGGGATGCAGAGCAGAGGGGTGAGGAGATCCACCCAGCACTGTGAGGCTGCGTGGACCTGAGCAGCACTTCCCCACAACAGGAAACCCACAGATGAGATATTCCCTCGTCCCTCCCTGGTTCATCTGCCTGCCGGTGTGGATCCCATCAGTAATTTGGTACAGAGTGTTGTCAGCAGCCAGCAAGCACCCTTGGTGTGTTGTTACATCTGTGAAGAATGAGCCCACTTGCTGTGATGGCTCCATTCCTTTGGATTTTATTTTTCTGTCCCTTCTGTTAGTAATCAAACTGTGGTTTTGCTGTTTTCCTGCTTTCCACGTTGCGCTCCACAAACACCCCCCCTAGAAACAGTACACCCATTGCAGCAGCAGCAGGGCTACATTCTCACTTCCAAACAAACTCAGGAGTGGGGAACCCAAGCCAAAAATGCCCAAATTCCCCCTAGACAGAACATTCCAGAAACCTCAGCATTGCCGAACCACCATCCTCACAGCATCCTCATCCGAAGCCCTGCAGACACAAAGCAGACACCTCTCTTGCAGCACATCCAGACTCCCAAATCACAGATGCTGCCGTCCTTCCCCTGCCCTCCTCTGCTGCTTATTTCCCATAGCACTGCTGCATGCCAGCTGCAAACATCTGTACAAGTGCCAGGAAAGGTAAAAGCTCTTCCATGGAGGCAGCGAGAAGCACAGCTGGACCAGGTGATGCACAGCAGCATCTGAAATATTAGCCCCATTTCAGCACGAGTTGGGTTATTAATGTTTTCTCACACTATTCCCCCTTTTTTTTCCTCTTCACCTTTGCAGGATGAGAACTCGCAGTTTTATTGTGCTCGCAGTTACCTGCCATAAATCTGGCACAAAGCAGCTGTCACCAGTGATTCATGCTGGGGATATATCCAGCCCTGGCTCAAGGTAAGCTGCCTGCTTGGCACTGACTGTTGGCACCTTCAGCTTTCTCTGGGTAATATTTTTTTATCTTGGAAACTCACACTGTGAAAATGAATACTCCTGGCTCAAAACCCTTGTAGCCTCTTATCAGACCAGAAGCTTGATTAAAAAAAAAAAAAAAGAAAGAAAGAAAACTGCCCTCCTCTTCAGCAGGATGCCAGGCACAGCTGTGCTGAGCTCCAGAACAAAGCCACTCTGAGGGTTTGAGGAGCATGCACACGACAGCTTCCTGCAGCATCTGCAGGCACAGTCCCCAGCTGGCACAGCTGCCCCAAGGCACAGGACGTGAAGGATGCCTCTGTTCTAAGGACAGAGAGCTCGGGGCTGCAGTGTCACTGCTGAGCTGTAGTCATGGCAGGGCACCCCTGAGGTAGAGCTTACCCTGAGGTCTGCTTTAGGTTGCAAGTCAGACCAGGAAAAGAGCAAAAGAGTTCACTCAGCACTCCCACCCTGCAAAGTCCTAAAACAATGGAAAAAGCCTTAAAATTCTGTGTTCCTCCAGCCATTCAGGCTCTGGGCTGGATCAAGTCCACTCAGTACACAGAAGCATGAAGCAGAAACTTGAACTGGAAATGAGACACATCAGACCAGTTTCACCTGAAGCACTTTGGTGGTGGTTTAGCTGAGGCTGGTTTGCTGCAGCTCCCAGAATGGGCTCAATGGTGACAAGGGATGGCAGAACAGCTCAGTTGTACATGCAGGTAGAGCCAGCAAAGCTGATATATTACACTGCTGGCCAACAGCACAGAGTACTGCTGGAGTCCAGAGCTCAGCCTCTTACCATCCCAAAACAACACAGTGGCCAAAGCCCCAACCAATGGCCATAATTGCTCACAGCTCCAGCTTTGATTCACCTCCAGCTGCCCCCATCCCCATCTGTTTGGTGGCTGGGCTGAGTATCTAGCTGCCCAGGCTTTGGCTACTCCCCACCAGCTTGTGCTACAAACCAATTCACTTTCATCTGTAGCCACCACTGATTATTTGAGGATAGATCAAGAGTTTGCAATGGGCCGCAGCCAGCTGGTTCTGGTGCAGCTCATGCTATGAGACAGAACAGAAACTCACCCGGTGGAGATTTGGCATGATATTTATTCACACGCAGCACTTGCAACGACAAGAGTTGGCAGATTGGAAGAGCAGCGGGGGGAGCATGGAGCTCGCAGCAGTGAGCAGCACACAGCCCCACTGCTGCAGTGCCTGAACACTGGGACCCATTGGTGTTTGAAAGAGAGCATCACACAGTCCTACACCTGGCTGCTGTATCTTCTCACATCCACTCTTCTCATTGTGCAGCACTCATGCTACATCCAGGTGTCTCAGGACAAGCCACTCTCTCTGAGACCTCTTACTCAGCCCTTGGAGAGCCTGCAGCAACCCTGAGGCCACTAGGGATCTCCAGCTTGTCCTGCCAGGAGTCCTAAAACAAAGCTGAACAAAACCACAACAGAAGACAAGGAGCGATTTGCAGGTTAATACCCACCAGCTATCACCAGACGAGCATGCTTCAGATCAGCAGCTGACAGAGCCAAAGGTTGGTGTGTGTATTTATCTGCAGCCACCCCAGCAACCTGGCTCAGGGACAGGAAAATGAGCATAGCACTGCTACAGGCTATGGGAAAGAGGGATTGTTAACTGGGGAAGAACATCTGGTGCGTAGGAACTCTGCAGATCCCCAACACTGCAGAGGCAGTGACCTACAGAGGTTGGGAAGAGGTTGGGACTACCCAGCACTGAGGGAAACCCCAGCTGCTTCCTCATGGCTGGATGCTTCCCCAGCGGCAGCCAAACCCAAGGAGACCTCTGTGACCACGCTGTCAAGACTGGAAATAGAGCTGCCATGAGCACAGCAGGCCCTGGAGGAGTTCCCATTCTGCTGCACGTTGTCTTTAACACCGCTGACGATCTCTCTGTGGCTTTGGGGTGGTGCTGGGAGGAGCTGGGGATGGGGCAGGGTAGGGAGAAGGGAGCGCCGGGTGGGATGGGGCCCCTGGCTCAGACCCAGGCTTTGACGTGGGGGCTGCAGCCCCTGGCACAGCAGCACAGCCCACCCTCCTCATACCAACGCCACTTCACACCCTTGTACAGGGCCCGGCTGCACGGCTGGAAGCACATGAGCAGGCGGAGGCGCCTGGCCAGGCTGCAGTAGGTGGCCATGGCCACCACGATGAGGGGCGACATGATGACGAAGCCCAGGATGATGAGGGCCGAGGAGCTGTTGTCATCCAGGATGGTTCTGCAGTAGCGGGCAGTCGAGTGCAGCACCTGTGGGAACAGAGGGAGCTTGTCACGGAGCAGCTGGTGGATAGGAGCAGGGACCAGCGCAGCCATGGGTATCAATGCCTTCCCAACGAGGCACGGCTGCTCTTCCCTCTGCAGTCCTCAAGCGATGCGATGTGACTGACAGAGCTTTAATCAGCCTTTCAATTACTCGGGCATCGCTGTGAGACGAGGGTGCCACACTGCTCCTGAAGCAGGAAAGCATCTTTATTAACTTATCCATAACAGCACAGCTTAGCATTCAATAGCTGGGAACCAAATAAAAAGGTCTCCTGCTGCTGCTCCGATGTGGGCAGCACAACACGCTGGCAATTATGGCAAAGTAAATAAAATGCAGCAGAAACGTTGGATCCTGCAGACAGATTGGTGGGCTGCATATTCCCAAGCCTACTTTGTGCCCCATCTTCTACGCAGCGTGTACACATTTGGATCTTATAGCACTTCAACACCTGCCAAGAGGTCCTTCTCACCCTGTGCTGCTGCAGGGCACTCAGCACAGTCCTAGTCCTGGGGCTTACAGCCCTGCTTTCCTGCTGGCAGCAGCAGCACTCACTGGTCCTGTGCTAACAAATGCCCGGGCAGCCCCCACTTCCCCCAGCCTCCTTTCTTTATATGCTTTCTGCAGTAGAGGCAGCACAATCACACTTGAGAGAAAATAAACCCATCTAATGGCTCTGCAGTTCAGAAATCAGCCTCTGGTTATGAGGAAGGCAGAGAACAGCGATAGCCTGAGGACAAAGGGCTGCTCTTGTCAAGCCAACCTGCAGCATTCTCCATCTACCCCTATTAAAAGATGAGTCTGCATTAAAAGACTCCTCGCAGCTAACAGCAGCACAGTTGCTTTCAGGTCTGATGTACTCTGCTGTACTCGAAAGCCTTTTGTCTCTCCTCAGTACCCAAAGCCATCAAGCAGAGCCCTGTTGTATACAAGGAGTAGCTTGGAGTCTCCCTAGGCCAGTGGTCCCAATCACCTCTTTGCAAAGACAAAGGGTCTGTGTGCTGAAACATTACCTCTCACACCAGGATCTGCTCACTCAGAAGTCCCAGGGACTCGGCTGACTAGATGGGATGCACAGGAGGGGGGAAAAAACAACCTCCTCCTTTTATATTTCTCAGGTATATAGATCATTTTGAGAAGATTTAAAGCCTTCCCTTTAGTTCAGAGTTTGTGGAATGGGGCGGCCAACAGCATCTATTTTCGGAGCCCATTTTCCCTCCTGGGAGGAAGTATGGTGGGGTTTGTTTCTTTCCTCCCCAAAGCAGGAAGAGAACACTCCTAACTCTGGGTAACCTGCAAGAGAAACCAGATCAAGCTGCTCTAAGATATACTGCTGGTAGGGAAATTGTTTCTTGGCATCCACTTAATCAACAGATTCCAAACATATTTATGGAAACGTAAGAGGAAATTCATAGGTATTCTTGGAATAATGAAATTCAGGGGACAGCAACCACGTGGAGTAGGTACAGCCAGAGTCCTTCCTGACCGAGCAAACACATTGCCTGTTGTAAGTGAGAAACTATACAGGAACATCTGAATCTAAGAGGGATTAAAGATTCTGCTAGGCTTTAATTTTTAGAAAGCTCCAACATGACAAACACCGTAGAAAAGTTAAATGGAGGGTAGCAAACACCACCAGAGCTCTTTTGCCCTTTAGTTTTCCCCATTCAAACTTCCATTCCAAATGGAGCAAAGCTTACTTACCCGAGAGTGGCATTGGAAGCCAAAGTAAACCGCCACAATGGTGGGAAGCAACACAATGGTGAAGATCACAAGCATCAGGAGCAAATTGATGAAAAAGACTAAGAGGTTCATGGTGGCTATCAGCAGGGTCCATGCCCAGCAGCTGCAGGTGCTCCGTGGCTCCCTGGGAAGGAGCTGGTCATCCATGTCATACGGTGGGAGGCTGGGATGCATCTTGGGCTTGTCCAAGAGGCTTTCTGCTGCAAAGTCCTCGGTCTCCTGGTCAACCATGATCCAAGAATGCTGGTGATCAAACCCAAACCTTTTCCAAAGTGTTTTGGCCACAGATCTGCCTAGGCTTTTCCTAGCTCTTCCATATATAGACAAGAACACAGCCAGAGAGTGTAATGGAGCAAGGAAGGAATGGCCTTTTGGCCACCTGCTTTCCCAGGACTAGTTGTTCCTTCTTAGCTTGTTTTTCAGTAGTGTCCTGATCTCAGTTTCAAGGCAGCTTGGCAACAGCTATAGCTCTGCTTCTGAATCCATGGCACCACTGAATTCCTGCCGTTCTCCCCAGGAGTACAATTCCAAGAGGTCTCCAGCAGTTGCTCTCAGCTTTGATGGGTGGCTCAGTTGAGGAGGGCACCTGGCTTCATCCTCCTCCTCCAACTCCGAGCTCTGCTGTTTGCCAGGAACACCAGCACCTCCAGACAGGTCGTCGACTTTAAATCACTTTTCCATGCTCCTCATCCTGTACCCATGGAGATATTCCCTCTCAACTCTCATCCAAATGAAATGCCCAGGGATGATCACGAAGAGGAGCTGCCCTTCCCTCTGCCTTGCTGGAGTCCTTACCCACAGCACACAGAGCTGGAATCAGAGATGGGAGCAGCGTGTGGTCTCAGTGCTCTCTGCTCCCTGCTGTCACCAGTGCTCCAACGCATGCAGTGCCTTCCTCAGAGCCTCACAGCACTGCTCTGTTTACAGTGTGGCTTCTGAAGCTGCTTTCTGTGCCAGCCAATCACTTACATCTGCCTCACAAGTGATTTAGCACACAGCACCCAGGAGCCACACTCAAACCATACATTCCCAGGGCAAGATGGTCTTTTTCAAACTGAAATTATTTTTCTGCCCATGATTCATTTTCTACGTCTTCTCTCCAGATTAAAATGCCTTGGAGTAATTGATAATAATCATTATATAGCTTAGAAACCTTCTGTTCTCTGCTCTCACTGCTGTTATTGTCTGCAGAGCACACTGATGTACTCTTGTATGGAAGGCAGAGTAACGATCACCTATTCTCCCTTCCTAATTTGATCAATATTATTCAAGAAATCATTGTTATCATCACATTTATATCACCTTTCAGATGCATTCACTCATGCAGGAGGGAGAAAACTTTCTTCCAGGAGGTGCACAGGTCATACCAGAAGGCAGAGCTCATCACAGCACAGAGCAGGGAAGGAAACCTAAGAAGTCCTATCTTCCACTTCTGCTGCTCCTCCCTAGAGAAATTCCACACTAGGAAAGGGCTGAGAAACTGCTTGGGGCACAGAGCTGTGCTTGCAATGTCTGAATTCAGGGAAGGCTCATTCAGGAAGCCTCCCAGTTCTCCCAGTATCTGCCCTCCCCAGGCTCAGGACTGCCACATAATGCTTGTACAAAGTGAGACATCCTGAGACCATTTGCAGCCTGCCACATTTAATCAACACTGGAGTGTTGGCTTGAAGACTCAAGTGGATTGAAGAGCAGTGTGAGAAAATTGGTATTGATTTCAAAGGCCAGCAAGAGTGAAGCCTTATGAAACAAATAAGGAGTTTTAATAACAGCTCAGCACCATCCACATTGGTTATGCAGTTCCTCTAGCTATTACAATTATCAGTTGATTCACTTACTACTTCATTATTTTTCTATGGCTCTTCTTGTAGAATCTCTCCAGTCTCGTGAGCTTCACCTCATGAATATTGAGCAATAAAAGTTCCTCTAACTAGTCTGCACTTGAGTGCAACTCACAAATAAGGTGCAGCATCCTTACTAAGGGTGCAAACCCTCGTGGCCATAGAACACCTTGTTCTGTGCTTATCACCTACACACCTCAAAGAAGAGTAAGGCAAGAGGAAAGTGAGAAATCAGTCTGTAGTCCTGCTCAGCAAGGTCCCCAGGCAGGCTTGGCTAGAGCACAGCCAGGCCTGGGACACACAAAGCTACAGCAGTACCCAGAGAGGAGCCTAAGCTTAAATGGGAATGGATGGAAACCACAGCTGGGTCATGTCAGGGCCATGAAGCCCTACAGATGCCCCAAGTGCCCTAACATCCACATAAAGGGTTGTGCTGGAAGGGAAACCTGGCTTATGGTCACAGAGCCGAGACAGCTCTTCTCTTTTTTCAGCCCTTGGTTCCTCACCAACTTCCCAGCTCCTTTAAGAATCAAGCAAGAATTAATCATAAGGTTTTATTAATCAACTGGAAGCACAAATGCTAATGTTCCTGCCTGCTCAGCAGGAAGAGCCTTTCCTTGTGGCAGCCACCTCCTTGGGGAACAAAGTTGGAAGGCACATGGAGATGTGAGAGGAGAGGTATCGATACCTAATTACAATGTGATCTGCATAGTGCCTAGGAGAGCTGTGAAGACAGGCTACACTTCTGCAGTTCTTAAAACTAATGGTTTTATTGTGGAAGTAATTGTGACTGTGAATCAAGGGCACTAACTTCCATGAAGGCAGACTTGGTACTCAGGTCCTGGTTGGATCTTCAGCTGCATATCACTCACCATCTTGCTTTGAGATACAAAGGGTCTTTTCAGTCCTAACTGCAGAAAAGGTGCTGAAAGGTTTATTAATTATGCCAAGTCCCAGCTTCCTCATGATGTTTTGGAAAGGAGGAAATAAAAAAGGGAGCTGCTATCTCCCGTATAATCCTGTTTATTTATGAAGTGGCACAGGAGTCATTTATTCCCAAAATATGGCAGGGAACAAACAACAGCAGGCACGTTTCTGCACGCAAGCTAGTCCCATCTGTTTCTGAAAGGACACTCTGCTTCCTGGGTGCTCTCCAGCCATGTGCTCCTTCTCATTCCTTCCCTGAAGCGTGTTTTGTCTGGACTGCCTTCCAGATCTCCCATGGACACAGTGGCCAGACATAGTGAGGGAACTCACTTTGCCTCCTGTGCTCTGTACGTGCCTGTTTCACCCAAAGGGATGAACAGCAGCCATTTCCCTGCTATGTTCCAACTGGATGTACTCCATGCTTGTTGTTTCCTGACTGCAGAGAAAAGCCCTTCACCTGTAAGCAGCAATATTGGAGGACTTAGCATCACTTGGGAGCTGGAGACCCACACTCCACCCGAAGCACTGGGTAGCTGTGCTGTTCCTTACTAGGAATGACTTCAGCTAGATTCTTCTTGAGGCATTTTATTTCCTTTAGCCCTGGTGCTGAAGGTGACACCTGTTTTGTGTGTCGTTAT
This sequence comes from Cyrtonyx montezumae, assembly GCF_038088225.1. Classification (NCBI taxonomy): domain Eukaryota; kingdom Metazoa; phylum Chordata; class Aves; order Galliformes; family Odontophoridae; genus Cyrtonyx; species Cyrtonyx montezumae. Next base: position 2,089,008 of record NW_027071948.1, read on the forward strand.
TTATTCTGTCTGTTGAGTTCTCTCACAGTGAAGAAAAAATTAAAGCTGATGTGCCAGGTGAGGGGGGGAATGTTAAAAATAGACTCTGCCATCAGCCTGCAGCCTGATTTGTTCTTTGGCTAAGCTGATTATAAACTAACTTACCCAGGCTTTGAGTGGTATGTAAAAAAATATAAATAGAAAACTGTCTTCCAAACCCAAAGAGGGTCCTTTTCATTTTTGAATGTCAAGCACTGAAATGTTTTTGAAATCTGTGCTATGTAATCAACAAAATGTAAATCGATTTCAAAAGCACTTCAGCTAACAGATCGATTTCTATTTTAACAGAACTGCAAACCCCAGGAGCACCTCTGTTTGGACAGATGCTTTCCTGGGAGAAAGGGAACAGACTGTGAAAACCTTCTGAGTAACTGCTAGAGAAACTTCTCATTGAGCACATCCCGGAATGATTTCCCAGCTGTGCCACTAAAGGGTTTCAAAATCAGATTGGAAAAACACAAGGGACACAAACCTGCTTGGCATGTACGGTGTAGGGCACAGCTAAGACATTTCATAAACAGAGAATTCACGTTCACATTCTTCAAAAGGCTCATGGTAGCAATGAATAATTTAAGACTGGGAGAGACAAAAGATCTGAAGCAAGTGTGCTACCACAGGCTCAGAATGATACCTAGCGTACACATTCAGGTTTTGCCCAGTCCAATTTCAGGCATGATATTCAAGGAGCAGTATGAGTACCTTTCCTTTCACAGATGTGGAAGCTGAGGCGTGGAGAAGGAAGTTGCTTGCTCTGTCAGCTAGCAGGCCAGTGGCGAGGCTGAGAACAGAGCCTGCATGTGTTCTGTGTCTTTGCAGGCCCATGAGTCAGTATCAATCATCAACATTTTTCAAAGACCACAAACGAGCCTATCTCCCTTCTACTAATGATTTCATGTATGAGAGAAAGAGATGAAAAATACATAGGGAGGAATGACCTTTAAAACGGTCACATTGTATGAAAAGACCATTTTCATCTTGACCTACCCATTTCCTCACCACTCTCTCAGGATGAATGGCTCCTAGGGGAGAACAGAAGCCAATAGCTTTCCCTCAAGCTGCAAAATGTGAAATGTCTGCACAGACCTACCCAGACGTCCAGAGGGAAATAACTATGGCATACATCCTGTGTTCAGTTATTGCACAGAACAGCCATGGTGTTAATAAAGCCCTGAATCTGTGCAGGAAAACAGATGGCATTGGATGTAATAAATATGACAAATGGCATGGAGGCTACTGAACAGTCACAGCATGGCGAATGGCTGCCAGCAGCTCCTGGTTCAAATATCTAGTATTTTTCAAGTCTGAGTTAAACCCTCTAACTGGAGAAAGGAGGGAAAGCAAAAGAACAGCTAACCACCACCAACAAACTGCAGGGAATACTATCGAACTCAGGCTTAAGCCATGGAAAGACAACACTGTGCCAGGCAACTCAAATCCAAACCCGAATCATTTCTGCTGTCTTGTGTTTGAGTTCCAGAGTGGGAAAAGTGTCTTGGTGTAACTTAAGGAGCAGTTTCTAACAGGAGCATCATTGCTTTGAGGTGCTCAAAGCGGCACGTTAACGTCACCAGTTCTCTTCTCTGACGGCAGGGGCTTAATGCTAAGTAACTTCACTCCTGTCTATCACAACAGCCCCATCTTGTGGTCTGTCAGTTGCAGTTTTTCACTTTTCACCACATGACTTCCACAGGTCACAGCAGGATGTGCCACCAGCACTAAGTTGTACATTATTTGTCCTCTTTGAGGTAACTCACCAAGGCTGGGCAGTGACAGGAACCCAGTGAGGAGGAAAGCCTCACTCCAGCTGGACAGAATGGCTGGCTCCAGTGCTAAAGATGGGTTAAAAGAACATGCTAAAAATACAAACACAAAATGAAACATACACAGCAAGAGCTTTTGGACTTGATCATTTAATTTAAACTTGCTTCAGCACGAACTGAACCATTCTGACTCTTTTAACACCCATGCAACAAATGCACCCAGTGCAATTCTGGTCTTTCCTCCAAGAGAAGAGCAGGCCAAGACGAGCCAGGTGGGGCTGAAACTCTAAAATCCATCATTAAATGTGCACAGGGACATAGAGTCTGCAAAGAGGAGCCACCATGCAGCTCCATGTGCCCGTTCTCCCAGAGGGACAGCAAGCACTGGGACATGCAGTGTGGTTGGGTCTGGTGCAGCCTAGTTTGGTTCAGTGTGGCCTAGTTTGGTCTGGTGCAGCCCAGTTTGGTTCGGTGTGGCCTAGTTTGGTCTGGGGCGGCCTAGTTTGGTTCGGTGCAGTCTAGTTCGGTCTGGTGCGGCCTAGTTTGGTCTGGTGCGGCCTAGTTTGGTTCGGTGTGGCCTAGTTTGGTCTGGTGCGGCCTAGTTTGGTCTGGTGTGGCCTAGTTTGGTTCGGTGTGGCCTAGTTTGGTCTGGTGCGGCCTAGTTTGGTCTGGTGCGGCCTAGTTTGGTTCGGTGTGGCCTAATTTGGTCTGGTGCGGCCTAGTTTGGCTCGACGCGGCCTAGTCTGGTCCGGCGCTATCCCGAGCAGCCAGCAGCGGGCGGAAGAGCTGCGGCCGTCCCCGCTTTGTGCCCGCCCCGGAAGCCGGAGCCGTGCGGCGTTGCCGTGTCCTCGGCGCGGAGATGGTGCTGCTGAGCGCTCCGCTGTGGCTGCGCAGCCGCCTGTCCGACCGCTTCTGGAGGGTGCAGGAGGTGCTCAAGTATGCCCGGGTGAGTGCGGTCCGGCCCGGGTGCTGCTGCCCGGGGACGTCCGGATCCCTGGAGGGGGCTGAAAAAATGTTTTGTATGGCCCGGGTGTATGAATAACGCTGGAGGTCTGGGGCTGTTGCAGTGTGGGTGAGGAGCTGGGGGGAGTCTGTGCTGGAGAGGGGGAGTATCAGCCTGCAAATGCTGGGTTTGGGGTTTGGTTTTATTTGGATGAAGGAACAGATTCCTCCCCGCCCTCCCCCCCCCTCCCCCGCCCAGTGTTTTAATCGGTGAATGGTGTTGCTTTACAATGGGGTTTTAACTGAAGTTCTGACTGCTGTGCCTCGGCTGGGGAAGAGCCTTTTCCAAGGGCAGGCTGGCATCCTCGCTGCGGAGCTGAGGTGGGAAATGTTCACTTAAGTGATGGCAGCAGCCATGTGAGGTTTTTTGGATGATGGTTATTCCGTTCACCATACAGCAATGAACTGTCGTGATGCAGGGACATCAGTGCCTGCGCCTGTACTGACAAAACTGAGAGGGCAGCTCAGGAATGAAGATAAATGATAAAAGATTTAGAGGTTGATGAAAAGCACCAGTTGCCCTCCTCCTGGAACCACAACCTAGAGTGAGATTGGCTTTTCTCTCCCTCATGCAGTACTGAAAGTTTTCAGCCTGCAACAAATTTCAGTTTTCAGTTGTAAAAAGGTGAAATAATATTTTCAGTGTATGCCATCCACAGGCTTAACTGATGGCTCTGTCTTGTGAAGCTTGTTGTGAAGGGTTTTGAAGTGCAAACAAGCATATGTTATTAATACTGAAGGGTTTAATGGCTTTAAAGTTAACAAGAACATCTTGGTTTTATTTCAGCATTTTCGTGGACGGAAGAGCCGTTGCTATAAGTTGGCTGTACGAAATGTTCAGAGAGCTTTTGTGAAGTCAACACAGGCCAGGAAACAGAAGAAGAGGTTCCTAAGAGCGGTAAAGGGCAAACTGTTATCTGTAAACAGTAAAACAGGAAAAGCACAGAGCGGATATAATCATTTTACTTTGGGGAAGGCATTGTCTGTGATTTGAAAAAGCTCACATTCTGAGGTTCATAGAGATGTATGTTGCACTGAGAAAAATGTAGGTGTGAATATGTTAAATGTACTAGGTGTGAGCAGATCAACATAACAAAATGTTTGTTATATTGTTATATTATTATATTGTCTATAATATTTTACCATCTAATATGTTAATTTTTACACTTTCAGCTCTGGATCACTAGGATTGAAGCAGCTTCTCTTGAACATGGTTTGAAATATTCATCTTTCATAAGCAATCTGTTTAAGGTAAGGATGGTGCTTGAGTAATGTAGATGTAGTTTGACAAATCAAAAGGCTGCTGGCTGCAACAGCAAAAAACTCTGTGCAACTGCTACTTGCCAGTCCTTGAAGAGAAATGGGGGGAGTTCCAAACTGGAGCCTGGACAGGCAATACCAGCTTAGAGCATGGGTGGAAAAGCTCCCTCTGACAGACTGAACTTCTTCCAGCACTGTTCTGCTTCCTAGTTCTAGCAATGAGAGAAGCTGTGCTCAGGTGAGGCACTAAATTCTCCCCTAATCCTGTTTCTTTTGATCTCCTTTCACTGTGGTAGACATTGTAGCTGCTCAGAGAAGGATATTTCTCTAGGGTTCTCTGTTAAAAGGTTCAGAAGAAGCAAACATATACAGTGTCTTCTGCTGAGAACATAAGAGATTTGTTCTTTGCTTCTTCGTTTGTATTGGAAAGACTTTGAGAAAGTTGGTAAAACAATTAGTGGCTTAAGGAGATACCTGTGGCTGAGTAATCATGTCTGACAGTTCTCTAGTTGTGCCAAAATTGTACAGCGCAGGAAAAAAATGGTAATTTGCCTTAAACCCTCAGGTAATTACTAGGCATTGCAGTGTTGTTCCTATTCCCTAAAAACTACTGTACTTAACCAACAGTTCATCTTACATTTAGACCCAGGTGGAGCTGAACAGGAAAATGATTGCGGATCTGGCCATTTATGAGCCGAAAACATTCAAGTCCCTAGCTGCCTTAGCCCAGAGGAGGAGACAAGAAGGCTTGCTCGCTGCCCTGGGGGACGGGAAGGAGCCAGAGGGGATATTCTCCCGTATCGTGCACCACTATTGACACCCAGCACCTGCAGATGGGCGTCGTGAGCAGGAACTCAGCGCAGGGCAGAGCTGTGGACCGACCCCGTGCTGCTCCTGGCAGGGTGGCAGTGCAGGACGCAGCGTTGGCGTAGACGCGTTTTGTTTTCCTTCCGTTACACGCGTGCGAAGGGCGGGACTTTGGTGCCGGCAGCGGTGCGTGAAAGCTGCAGTTCAAACGCGCACGGTGCGGTACAGCCGCTGCGAAAGAGTTAATAAAGAGTTTTTTATTAACAGCCATCGGAAAGCGAATCGCAGTGACCGCGCGCCGCGAAGGGCGATCCGCCCCTCGGGGGCAGAACGGGTAGCCCCGTAGCCGGAAGTCCCGCCCACCTCGTTCCGTTCAAATTCCCGAGAGCTGCGTCACGCTGCCCGGCCGAGCGTCAGCCGTTGCGGCGGCTCAACCAATCGCTGCTCACCGCTCTGTCGCTCTCCGCAAATAGGAGGTGGCCGGAAGTAGAAAGGGGGCGGGGGAAGCGGAGTGGGTGAGGCGCCGCCCGGTGGGGAAGGAGAGCGCGGCGGGTGAGGCGGCACCACAAAATGGCGGCGGGGTCGGGCAGCGCGGCGGCGGCAGTGGCGGCGGTAGCGGGCGGCGGCCTCGCGGGCCCTCAGGCTGTTGGCGTTACGGCGGGCAGCACCGCAGCGGCGGGGAGCGGCTTGCCGGTGCCGGGCCCCGGGGCGGTTCTGATCGGGGACCGGCTGTACTCGGGCGTGCTGATCACGCTGGAGAACTGCCTGCTGCCCGAGCACACGCTGCGCTTCACCCCGTCCATGAGCAGCGGCCTCGATCCCGACACGGAGACTGAGCTGCGCGTCACCGGCTGCGAGCTCATCCAGGCGGCAGGCATCTTGCTCCGCCTCCCGCAGGTAGGCCGCGGCCTGGGCCTGGGTGGGGCGGCCGGGCCTCGCCGCGCCGAAATATGGGGTCGGGATCGGTGTTGGAGTTGGGCCCTATTTGGCCCCGAGCTGCTCTGGGCCGCCTCTCAGGGCTCGGGACCGGGCGGCGGCGGCGGCAGGAAGCGCTGATGTCAGCGGGGGCGGAGGCCCCGCTGGGCTTTGTTAAGGCCGAGCTGTGCTGGGCTGGGGGGGGAGGGGGGCTGCGCGGCCCTGGTGGGATTCGCTCGTGGAGTGTTCCGTTGTGCGCTCGACGTGAAACTTCCCGCTTTGTTTCTGGTCTTAAACCTGCTGAAATCACCCGAAGTAGTATTTTTTTGACCTGGGAGTGGTTTTAGTAATACCTGTTGTTTTTGCTTCCCTTTCAGGTTGCCATGGCTACGGGACAGGTGCTGTTTCAGCGTTTCTTTTATACCAAGTCTTTTGTGAAGCATTCCATGGAGGTAAGAAAAAGATAGGATGTACACATCTACAAAAGTGACCTTGCCTTTGCTCTGTTTTGCTTAATTACCACCCTAGATGTGATCAGAGCATTGGTACCTGACCTGTAGGCTTACTGACCACATAACTTTACGAGGCTGTGTAGTATTCAGTGATTTTTGTCAAGTTTCCAGTGTTTCCTGTTTTTACCACTCTCGTTATCCCTCTTTAAGCTGTTGGAGGAAATGAGCAGCAGATCTGAGCAAAGCATCAGTCTCCTGCATTGCTTATCTTTCAGCACGTGTCAATGGCCTGTGTTCACCTGGCATCCAAAATCGAGGAAGCACCGAGACGCATAAGGGATGTCATTAATGTGTTCCATCGTCTTCGACATCTGCGAGAGAAAAAGTAAGCTTGGGGTTTGAAATACTCCGAAGCATCTGTGCTGTGTTTCATTTCTCAAACTTCACTGGCTGCTCTTTGTGTTTAATAAATCAGACACCATCCTGAAATGATCTCATTAAGGAGAGACTTGAATTGATTGAATTGAACTAAAAGCTTTTGGTGCTGGAAGTAGTGGTGTGTCTTACTTTTACACGAACACAGCTTAATGTGCAGATGAGCATTCTTTGAGGTTAAGTTTGCCTTTGAAATGTGGTGTTTTCTTGCAGAAAGCCTGTACCTCTAATACTGGATCAAGAATACGTGAACTTGAAGAACCAAATTATTAAGGCAGAAAGAAGAGTTTTAAAGGAGTTGGGATTTTGTGTTCATGTAAAGCACCCTCATAAGGTTTGTATTGTGTTCGTTAACTCTTAATCAGGTTTTCATGTGGTGTGAACACTTTTGAGTGCAGTGCTTAATTCTGCTGGAGCTGTATGGTTTGTTCCTGGGAACAGTGGGTAACTGAGTGAAGCTAGCTTCTCGTGACATCTTCTTCCCCATTGGGCAGTTGCACTCGTTTGTTGGTTAGTATAAACTTTTCCAATTAGAGTAGCCTACGTTCTGTTGCTTTCCTTTCAAACCTAGGGGAAATCTGACTAAACCAGCCACGCAAAACACGTTAGGTCTGTTCTTTGCAAATGTTGTTATGCTTCCATTGTTACTTATTGCAGCTAGCCATATTTTCTCCCAAGTTACAGCTAAAAAGGAATCGTGAGTTGTGTAGGAGAACATACCTAGCTTGAAGACGAGACTTCTAGATGAATAGCATGGTGACTGAGCTCAGAAGACGGAGAGCTAGGAAGGTCGGATGTGGTTGTATGTCAGCTCACACCAACTTCTGCCCTGGAAAGCAGAAGTTGTGTGGGTGAACACTCGGTGTTGCAGACACCCATGGTGGAGTGTTTTAGAACTTGAAAACAGTGGATGCCTCATGGATGTCCCTCTGAAATAGATGGGTGGCTCTCGAGGTTCTCGTTAATAACGTGATCACCCGTATCTTCCAGATAATCGTTATGTACCTTCAGGTATTAGAATGTGAACGTAACCAACACCTGGTCCAGACCTCATGGTAAGTTGATTTTCTTTGTTACAAGAGACCAGCAGGGGCAGTAGCAGAAATATGTCACTTGATGTATTCTGGGCAGCAATGCTCAGAGGCCATTATGGGCCACAGCAGACAGCTCCAGTGTTTCTTGGAGTGCCCAAACTACTACCCAAATGTTGATGGGCCTCTTAAGTTTGAGGCTGTGTTTTAATGGTAAGGTAGCTTTCTATCCTGACTTCTCACTCCCCTCCTCTCTGCTTTCACCTTTCAGCTGAAGGGAAAACATTGAGTGCTCAATGGTTTTCTTGGGGTTTCGTTTTGCTTTTCGTTCTGTGGAGAAAATTGTGTAGTCAGTCTGCTCCCAGGCTGGGAAATGACCTTTCCCACTGCCTGAGCTTGATGACAGGTGTGTCAGAAACCTCTCAGCACAGACAAATTTCTCTTATCCATATGGATAACGTGAGGTATCAGCTTCTAAGACTGGATAAACACAGCGTATTCAGGGTTGCCAAGACGTGCTCTACCTTGTTGCTTTCATTACTGCAAAGATTTGCTTGAACCTGGGAAGCTCAGGAAAAATCCCAGGTCTTAAAACATAAACAGACAACACTTGGAAGCAGTAATGCTTTTGAACGATGCCGTGGTTTAAAAATAGTGTGAATCCAAAGATCATATTTCTGCTGACTGAACTGTCTGGTACTGTGGCCTGTGTGCAGAGAACCAGTTTTGACTTTTCTTTTCTGTACTCTTTTAATCAAAGGGTAGCCTCTGAGGGTAAGTGACTAAGACTTCTCCTCTGCTGCCCAAGCGCTATGGTGCAGGGATAGCTGCCGTCTTCAGTCAAACCAAAGCAGGCTCTACAAAGAGAAGGCTGGCTCTAGACAGGTGGTATACACATGATAGTATAGTAACTGGCCAACTGCTTCTTGTGCTTAAACTTTGACTTGTTTTTATTGTGCTTTTTTTGACCGTTGTATGTTTTATTACTTGGTTATTGATATTTGGAATGGTTTTTAATATTACATTTTTTTATAACTGTTGAAAATGGAATTTTAGATGATAATGGCAAGCGAAGGTAGGATTTAAGACATCCCTTCATGATTTAACAGAATAAAAAAACTGAAATCTAGTTTCAATTTGTAAATGAGAGAAACCATGTAATACTGATTCAGGACTTCAAAATTCCTACTATTATTATTTCCAGTACTGTTGCATGTGGGTCCTTTCAACTTGTCATAATCCACGAAGTATTCAGATGTCAATTATATATTACTCATTACCAGTCTTCCACTCTTTATCAAAGGAAGGAGGGGTGAGTGAGGAGGAGGGAGGAAGTTGCTCCATTTCAGGCGTGTTTCTGATGTTACAATGACACAGCCTAATGCTCCTAGGTTCTAGTACTTGAAAACAGGTGGATATCCAGTACAGTTGTTGCCTTTATTTTTTGAAATGTGCATTTTTACAGCATTACCTTTTCATTAATACATTGTGACAAGGATTCATTTCCTCATATGCCTGATTCTGAGCCCACACACAAAGTGTATGAAGGCCAAGGTTGGAAGCAGTCGAGTTTTTCAACTTGGCAAGTTAAGGGAAGTATGTACTAATTTTAATGTTTGGAGTACCACTCTTCTACTCTTTATTTGCTCAAAGGTTTGTTCCCTGATTTTATTTTTGTGATGAGTGGCTTTTAAAATTCTTTCCTCCCAGAAAGAGGAGTTGATGGTTATGACTGCTCATCTGGGGCAGCAGTTGCTCTTTGCTAAAACAAGAATGTGAGACAACCAAGAGCAGGTGGGAGTTTGACACCTGAAAGCTTCAAGTTCCTTTCAACTGTCCCATGTAAAGTGGATACGTGTGTCCAGACTGTGGTCTCTGGTTTGGATGTCTTGGAGGTTAGTGAATCCTTGTATAATAATACCCACATAATTAATAACAACTGCTTTGAAAAAGCTTATTATATTGAGGATTTTGTTTTGTGTTTTTTATCTTTTCCACATCTGATACTTTGCTTGACATATGTGCTCAAAAAATCTAGATCTTTTTAAGGGTTTCAGCTGACAGATTCAGAGGAAGTTGCTTTGTATTTAAGACTTTAGAAGGATAATTTTCAAGTGTACTGACTGGAATATTATATGCAATATTTTACAGTTTTCTCATTCTGTGAATATTCATTTTAAGCAACATTATTGAAATTGGACAATTTGGAACTCGTGTTTCATGTGCCAAGGAAGAGATCTGCCTGAACCTGGAATGTTATCCTGAACTGATGTTCCCAGAGGCCTTTCTTCTATGGCTGCTTTTCACAAAGAAAAAAGTACTGTTCAGGATGGGAAACTCTGCTTCCAAAGGAGAATGGATCCCTTAAATCTTCAGTGGAGTGCTGAAGTGGACTTCGTTTTCACAGGATAACTACCACAGGAGCTGTTGCTCTCCAAACCATCTGGGCTCAGCCCTCTTGCAGAGAAACATGTGAACCTAAAAGTCTGTAACTGAGTACCTCAGATTATATTGTGCGTTGTCTTCATGCAAATACTCTCTAGTGCATGAGAGCAGGCCAGTAGAGATCCAGGAGGAAAAGTGAAGTTAAAAATGGTTCTCATCTCACAGCTGAGTTTTCAGCAGCCAGTCAGTCAAACTTAATTTCTATCACACATCCCTCCCCTTGAGGGATTTTTTTTTTGGTAAAATAATTCAAATTTTCTTCAGATTTATAGGAATGTAATATTGAAGTCTAGTTGGATGCAGAAAGAAACAGTCTTAGAAGTGGGGAAAAGGATAAAAGATGTGGAGGGGGCGCTGGGGGAGGCAAGATTTTGTGCTCTGCAACTCTTTTATCCTGTCTTTCAGGAATTACATGAATGATAGCCTGAGAACAGATGTCTTTGTAAGATTTCAGCCAGAAAGCATTGCCTGTGCATGTATATACCTTGCAGCTAGAACGCTGGAGGTGAGCATATAGTTCCATTAACCTCAGGTTTGTGAGGTCTTTTGGTAAAAGCAAAAACTGAATATCTCTTCCCCTCCCTTTCAGATTCCACTTCCTAATCGTCCACATTGGTTTTTGCTCTTTGGGACAACAGAAGAGGAGATTCAGGAGATCTGCTTAAAAATTTTGCAGCTCTATACTAGAAAAAAGGTGTGTATCCTCCATATTGTGAGTATCCTAAAGACTGCAAGTTGAAACATGAGTTGGAAAACCTTACCCCATTTGACACCTGCTGCAAGCTTGGTATGTTATTGGAACAGGATGCTAGTCACAGGGTCTGGGCCATTGCCCTGGGAGTAAGTAGAAAGTCCAGTGTACTAAATTCTGTCATAAGCAAGGCTTTTGTCCTTACAGGTTGATTTGTCTGATCTGGAAAGTAAAATAGAAAAGAAGAAATTAGCAATTGAAGAGGCAAAAGCACAAGCTAAAGGTCTGCTACCTGAAGGAGCCCCAGTACTGGATAACACATCAGGATTTTCCCCTGTACCAAAAAATGGTAAGCAGTGGATGAACTTTTTGGAGTACGTTCTCATCTACTGCTTTAATGGCAGAGTTAGAGTAGTACTGCAACTCTGAAATTCTTGGAACATAAAGACTAAACTCAGACTAGTGTGAAGCTGGCTTAAATGCATACTGCAGAGAGACTTGCTTGTATGTGTATCTGGCAACAAACTGAAGTACTCAGACTTGGCTTGTTATACTGAGGAAACATTATAGCCCGGGTGTGATTGGGAGCTTTGGTGAACAGTATTTCTGGTTGAGAGATGTGGAACACTCTCCTGCATCCTTGGGCTGAAACTTGAGGTGTGCAGCATGGCTCTTCAGATCATAACATCCTCAGTTTACCTTTACAGAGAGAGGGAATGGTCAGCAAGGGAGGTGGTGTTGGAGGCAGTGTGACAGTAATGTCTTAATAGCATTTAGGGGGGAATGTTTCAGGTTTAGTTCTGCCCTGAGGTTCTTCAGATCCACTTCTTGTGGGCAGCTGTGTACACTGGCATGGGCACAAAGGTGTGTGCAGGAGGGATTGTTAGAGGGAAAACAGAGCAGTGTGGGGGGATTCATCCTTCCCTTGTAGTCAAGTACTCCTGGTTTCAAAGCAAGGTAACAAAGGCTTCTTTTTCTATAGAGTCTCCAAAAGAGGTTAAAGGAAACAAACCCTCCCCGTTACCTGTTCAGGCAATGAAGAATGCTAAAAGGAAAGCAGAGGGAGCGAAAAGAACAGCCACAGATAGCCCTGTAAATGGGTAAGGTTTGCACCTCAAAAGCTTGCTTTCCCTCTTTGTTAATATAAACAAAGCTTACTGTGTCCATTGCCACTGGCAGCGTTCAGAAAGGCCGAGAGAGCGGAAGTCGAAGTGGGAGCAGAGATCAGAGTTACTCGAGATCACCGTCCAGGTCTGCGTCCCCGAAGCACAGGTACGTAGGGCTGTGAGCTGTGGGCCTGTGAGCTGTGCTGAGCTGTGGGCCTGTGAGCTGTGCTGAGCTGTGGGAGCTGCTGCTGCAGTGATGCAGAGCGGTTCTGCTTGCTTTGAAAATCACCTCCTCGCTCCTCCTGTAGGAAAAGCGAAAGCTACTCCACCTCGAGCGGCTCCAAATCCCACAGCCGCTCCCGGAGCCGCAGCGATTCTCCCCCGAGGCAGTTCAACCACAGCTCGACTTACAAAAGCTCCAAGATGAGGGGTTACAAGAAATCCAAGGACTACAAATACTCGGCCCACAAAGGCCGCAAGTCGCGCAGCAGGAGCTCGTCGCGCTCCAGGAGCCGGTCCCGCGAGCGCTCGGATCACTCGGGGAAGTACAAGAAGAAGAGCCACTACTACAGGAACCACAGGCACGAGCGCTCCCGCTCCTACGAGCGAGCAGCTCACCGCTACGACCGGGACCACCCTGGCCACAGCAGGCACAGGAGATGAGCAGTGTGAGGAGCTCTTTGGGAGCTGAGGGCTGGAGCTCTTCCCCGTTTGCTGGTGGAGCTGGCTCATAAACCACTTGGTCTCAGTAAAGTCGGTGTTAGGGTCATTCTGTGCTTGCTGTCGTGTATCCAAAGGGAAGGTGCTGACAAGATCCAGGACTCCAGTCTGGTGGTTGTCTCCGTGGCTGTTCTGCTGGAGTGGCAGCTGATAAGGCTGCAGAGCTCGTCTCTGGATGCTCCTATGCCTGCTCTGTAGTAACCTGCATCCCGTAGCGTGGTAGGGCGTTGCTTGGGCCCTCCAGCTCTGCAGTGGGGTCTGCATTACTCAGTGGGAGTAGTCCCTGCAGAACTAGAGGGCCCAAGAATGTTCACGAAACCCATTGGAGTGGCTTGGTGCTAACAAAGCTGTCTTTTCATACTGACTCAGTTATGTTGTACAACTGTAAAGTGACTTTTCTAGAAACTGATGCCTATATTAGGTTATATCTGTGTATATATATTTTGCAGTGTTACAGTACAGTATGGGAATACGGCCTTTACACCTTACCCACGATGTAAATAAGCATTTGTTTAATACAGGTGGAAAGATATATACAGAAAATTCAAAACTTGAACTCTATAAACAAACAAACAAAAAAAAAAACTTGTGTAGAAGGTTCTGATAAATGTGGAAGTATTTAGCTCTGTGCTTCGGGAGTAGCATATTTTTTATCCGTGCAATGCTGTGTGCAGGCCACCAGCTCAGAAGACATTTCCTATATATACACTTTTAAGTGGTTTGGAATTCTTGACTCAGGATCTTTGGCACTCTGAAGAATGAGTAGTTTGTCAATCTGCATGCTTGTTGAAGGAAAGCCTTTTAAAAACAGCAACCCCCCCAGCTCAGTAATATCAGTTCTAGTGGTATACCTGAGCTGTTAACACTCATGCTCCCTCATTTCATTAAAATATTTGATTTTGTATTAATTTAACTTCATAGTAATTTCTTAAGAGCTGTAGCACTGCCTGCTTGAAAGGAAAGAGGACATCTGGTGCTGAACTGGGGAGATGTAACCAGTTGTGGCAGGCTGTGCTGAGTGCAGCTGTAGTTGATGTTGTGCTGGAGCACGGTCAGAAATGGGGTGCTTCTGTTTGCACCTCACAATCCAATGTCGGCGGCTCTTCCTCGGAGCCTTCCCTGCTCTTTTCATCCTCTGTGGAGCAACGTGAGATCTGTGAGAGGTGTTAGCATTCCCAGTGGCAGTTACTGATTCCTGCAACACAGTCGCCTGCCCTCAATGTCTCACCACCCCTATTTCTGATTGTGGGGGAGGTTAATTGCTCCCTGGTCGCCTGGCGGTGGTGCAGCCATCCTGTAGCTCTTCCCATTGCTCCTGGTTACGCTTCAGCTGAGTGAGACAGGCAGCTCCAGGGGGAGTGGGATGTAATAAAGGCAGAGCAGGGGAGGGCTCCGAGTGAAGCTGTGCTGGCTGGTTCTAGCTGGAGTTGCCCCTTGTTTAATCTGTGCCTGCATCAGCAAACGATCTGCTTTGTCTTGGCCTTTGCACACATATGGGAATGAATGTTTTCCTACCTGGCTTGCTGAATAATTCACTGAGTAGAAGTCAAAGCATTAGTGTAGCTAAGGCATAATGCAATACGAAAAGCAACTTCCATCCATCCTAAACGTTTCTAATAGAAACAAACAAGTAATTATTCTTTTGTTCAAGAAGTTCCTATTTGAAGTGTTTTTAACCCTTAACTACCTGCTTGTTACATGGAGCAAGTGTTTCCCTGCTCCTTCACTTCTCTCTGCTCTGGGTGCTTCCCAGAATGCTGCTTGGTCCACATCCCGAGGTGGGCAGCAGGGAGGGGAAGCAGGTTCACAGCTGCAGCTTCCTCCCAAGGAACTCTTGGAGGGATTACCTGAGCTGAGTCAGCTCTGCCAGCTATCAGCACCAGGAGAAAGGTAAGATCCGGGCTGTGTACTTCTTTCTGTGTGAGCACTGTGTCATCCTGCATCAAAATCAGCAGCTGTGTCTTAGGAGCTGCGCTCGTGTTCAGTGCTAAATAAATATCCCTTTAACGTGGTGAAATCTGGAGAGGAAAAAAAGAGAAATTGTGTGTGTGTGTGTGTGTTTGTACGTTGGAGTGGTTGGTTCTGAAACAAAAGGGATCGTATCACAGCACTAAAGGACATCCTGTTCCAGGAGAGAACAACCTGTCTTCACCAGCAGAAAGCCTGAAACAGATAGCTACACAGAATGTCTTGGCAGTGAGGGAGGGTTGTGAGAAGATGCTTAGAGTAGCTAGAGGAAGTGTAAAACAGAGCTGCTGAAATGGGAGGGCTGGGTCAGGCAGCAGTAGGTGCACGGCCATGAATCTGAGGTGTGCCTGTTGTCACCACCTGGAAACGTGGCTGAGCTGTGAGGGTAACACTGCTTTATTTTGCTCCCAGTCCACGATGAAAGACTTCACCACGTGTGTTTAATAGCTCTAGGGAAACTCGCATGCCAGTGCCAGTAGTTCTGCTGCCCTCCCTGTGCTGACAGCTGATGCATCTGTCACACTTCATGGATTAATAACCTGCTCAGATCCTCACACGTTGCCTCCAGAGCTGTGATTTGTGCTCCTTGCAGTGGTCTCAGCTTAACAAGTGTTCTAATTAAATCCAATCTCAGGTTAGGCCCCTGCAGTCGATACCAAGATATCGTTTGCTAATCTCCAAAAGCCAGTGGGACAGAACCTGGGCGCCCCTGTGACTTAACACAGAGCTGACACAGCTGGATTTCATGAACAGGAGCTCTGGTCCTCTTCCTCATACATTAATGATGTCAGATCCTCCATTGGCTCCTGGCTGTGATTCTGTGCAGCTCTCTGAGCAGGGCAGCTGCCCTTCGTGTTCCTGGAAGCTGCTCCAAGTGAACTGTGCTGACCTGAAGGCAGCGGGTTAGAGATTAAAAGTCATTCAGATAGAGGGGAGTGTCTGTTTTAAACTTTACTTTTTTTCTTATTTGTCTACAGATCTACAGATTATTGCTCTAATAATGATTTACACTTCTGCAAACACTGCAGTTATCCTGATAACTCAGCTGGAAAAGGTGCCAGAGACCTGCAAGTGTGTACCCTGCAGTGACCAACAGGAACTGTATGAATGGAGCTCACTCAGATGTAGAAACTGCAAGTAGCAATTACCTAAGAGTATTGCTTCACCAGAAAACAGAAGTTCTTCCCATTGTTCTGTGATGCAACTCTGCCATGAGTTGCCGGGCAACCCTTGTTTCTATTGTCCTCAAACGTGGGTGAGAAATTGCTAAGCAAAGCAAATCTGCATTTGGTCTATGCCTCTCAGATTGAGCTCGATGGCACAACAAAACTCTGCCCCATTAGGACTGCAGGTAACGGCGATGAAGTCTGGCCTTCCAAATCTGCCTCCTCCTCGGGGAAGCAGCTGCCAAGGAGGCTGCACCCCTCCTGGGGTGAGCCCAGCAGTGCAGCACGGGGCTGTTGTCCCCCGATCTGTGACTCGGTGACCTTAAGGCACGTCCTCTGCTCCCCGGCAGCGGAGCAGCCCGCTCTGCTTGCTGCTTTCGTTGGGCATTCTCAGACTTATCAGGGAAAGGAGCAGTTTCTGATGGATATTGCCCTTGTGGTTTGTTTGCCAAGTGCCGTGCGTGTTTATGGTGCCATAAAGAGGCACAGGAACAATTAAACACGACATACTTTGTATTTAAAACTTTTCCAGTGTTCAAACGCTGCGTGTCCTCTAAACCTTGGCCTCCATTTCCTTACACGTACCCCCAACTCCACATCAGTTACAGCTTTCTGCAGGAGCACTCCAAGATACTTGGGGTGGTTTTGTATCACTCGGCCCTTAGACTGAAAGGTGGTGATGAAGATGCAAAAAGGTGGTAATTAAGATGCAAAAAGATGGTAATTGCAAACAAAGCTTGCTCAGGGCTTTCGTCTTAGTGTGGAAAGCTGTGACTGATGCTGACGTGAATATTTTGCCCTTGAGCTCCTCTAAGTTGCTTGCAGCAACAGCATCTTCTTCTCATTCATTCGAGGAAATGAGGCTGACTCATGGGGTTTTTGGGTTCTTGCAGGGAAGCTGAACGGTCCCTAAATCTTTGTTCTTCAGTTTTTCCAAGTATAGAGGGAGATGAGATGTTCCTGGCACATATCAGAACGAACTTGATGATTTAAAAGGATGCTCTTCCTTTGATGGAGAAAATAGAGCAGTGTAGTATTAACAGATGCAGCTGAAAGCCTTTGTACACAGCTGAGTGCACGGGGATAAACGTGTGCGGCTCAGCAGGAGGCAACTGGGGGAAGCATCGCCTGAGCACCGTGGCTTATAACACAGTTTGTCTGCGGTGCTTTCACGTAGTGCACAGCCAGCAGTCAGCTCGCGCTGGGCTGTAAAGGCACCGACGGCAGCAAGCCGGAGCTGGGGGTTGAGCTGCTGCCGGTTAGAAGCGCTCTTGTGCCCTCTCCTCCTCGCAGGGGCAGCGGAGGAGATCATCCATCCCGGGGCGGGGAGCGATGGGGACCCATCGCAGCTCCCCGGGGCCGCCCGCTGGGCCGGGCCGGGCGGGGCTGGGGGGGCGTGCCCGGGGCTCGGTGCCGGCTCCGCTCTGCGCAGGTTAAGAACCGCGTGGGGCAGCGGTGGGAGCAGAGCGAGCCGAGCCGAGCAGCATGGCCCAGCCGCGCTGCCGCTCCGTGCTCATCACCGGCTGCAGCCGCGGCATCGGGCTGGGCTTGGTGCGGGGGCTCGCCGCCGCCGATCCGGCCCCGGAGATCGTTTTCGCCACGTGCCGTTATCCCGATAAGGCGCAGGTAAAGAGGGACGGGCTGAGTCCTGGGGGTCCCCGCCGGCGCACGGGGCGGGATGCGGGATGGAGCTGCGGGAGGCTCCGAGGTCGTTGGGATGTCGGGCCCCGCTGCGGGGTGGGACGGGAGGAGCCGGCGGTGGGCACATCAGGAGATGGGTGCGAGCAGGGTAACCCCGGGAGCCTTCCCAGGGACGTGCCTTACAGCTGCCCTGTCTCTCCCGCACTGTGTGTCTGCGCTCTGGCTTTCCCATTTCCTTGCTGGACTCGTAATAGGTCCAAAAGCAACTCAAATAGGCTGGGCAGGGACCGGTGCCTTCTGCCCGCTGCTGCTGTGCGTCGCTGGAGGATTCATTCGGCACTGCAGCAGCGTGTCTGCACCCCTCCTCTGTCCTCGGGCTGTTGTATGCGAACGCCAGACAGCCCAACCTCTGGGGACGAGCAGGTTATCAGCTCCAGCCCGATCTTGGCAATCTGTGCGCAGAGCAGAGCGCTGCCAGGGCACCTCCGCACGCAAAGCATCCTCTGCCCTTCCCGGAAAAGCTCCGTTGCTGCAGAGCTGTGAGAATCCGAGCTCTCCTCGGCTCTGGGTCATCTCTGTGCACCGGACTCTGCCCTCAGCACCGGGAGAGCTCTGCTGCTTCGCTCTCCCACGCTGAGCCAGGGCTGCCCAGAGAGGTGGGATTCCCCGGCACGCAGAGCGAAGCAGAGCTGGGTTGGCTGCTGCCTCACTGTGAGTTGAATTCCTTGCAGTGCCAACTGTGATCCCACTGCTCTGATATCCAACAACACAGAGCAACTTTTGCTGCTTTTTGCCACGCTGGAGCTACAAAAGCTGGGGCAGGGGCTCGTGTCGTTCCGCTATGGCAGCACAGGGCAGGAACGGCTGCTCTGCTCCACAGCAGCACAGTGCTGCTCTACAGCTGCTTGGGAAACCGAGGGAAGACGTTTTCCTTTTGTTCCTCAGTGTCAGAGCAAGCTGTGCAGCACAGACACACGCTGAGGGTGTATTTCTGAATGGATCTACTTAGAGCTCCCAACCTGTCCTTGCGGTCACGCTGCTTGCTGTGACCTCCTTTAGGTCCCAGGTGGATTTCCTACTGGTGATCCCACACCAGTGTGGGGACCTCGAGTGGCAGAAACCTCCCTGTGCAGGTGCTGCTTTTGCTGAGGGAAGATCTGCCTGCTGGCCCTCACATCCAGCAGTGATTTCCCACTGTGAATGGAAAAGTGACACAGTTCCTTCAGTAGGAAGAGCTCCCTAGGAAGGATGACACAGACCTGGAGCAAAAAGCCTGGCAGACAAAGGACAGAGCAGCCCTCACGTAGCACGGTGCCTGGGAAAGGCTGGGCTGTGCTGCTTGCTTGCAGCAGGAGAAACCTGGAAAGTTTCTGGCAGCTGTGGCTGCTGGAGGCAGGAAGCTGGAGCAGGGCCGTGTTCCTGTAACCCCGAGTGGGGATGGAGCAGGCCACACGGGTGCATCCTCAGCTCGGATTTGGTTTGTTTTGGTTTTTGTCGGAGCGAGAGTTGTCCTTGGGGGCTCAGGGTGGGTTTTTGTTCTCTGTCAGGACCTCTAGGCCATGTGCTGTGCTTTGGCAGCACATCAGTGGAGAGCTCCGCAGCCGGCTGAAAGCATATTTCTAACAGATGGGTTTGGAAGCTCCACAAGGAAGGGAAATCTTTTCTGAAGGTATTGTAGTCTCCCCTCCTGCTATCTGTCTCATCTGCAATGCTAATGCTGGCACGAAGCCTCTGACCACTGTGCCCTGAGTGCGGGCAAGCAGCGATGTGCCCGAGCTGCACAGTGATGTGCCCGGCTCCGAGCTCACAGCCAACGGGGAGATGTTGTTTGAGCAGGTTAATGAAGGAAGGTGGTTTTTATCCTTTCTCTATCCCAGACGAAGCTTTGCCTTCGCTCTGCGGCCGGCTCTCGAAATGCTAAAAGCAGAGATGGAAAACAACCTTTGGCAAATAATTGGGTTCTTAGAGGAAAAGCGATTAAACACGCTTAATTACCGGCTCGTCCAGCGCTCGTCTCAAGGACGACACCCAGCAGCCAATCCCTGCTGGCTGGGAGTGAGCCAGAGAAGCTCTGAGCAGAGCGTGTGCTGTGCACATCCTCCACGCGGTGCCCCGGGGACCCGACTTTGGATGAGGTGCCGGACGGGAGCCCGCCTGCTGCAGGGAGCAGCATCTCCTGTAGCCCTCTCACCCCGGGATGAGGCTGAACAGCTGCAAGCTTTTGCATGCGAGGCTGCTGGCAGCTGTAATAACTTCAGCTCTTGTGCTGCATACCTCCTAGGTGGCCTCCGCGGAGCATTTGCCTAACAAATGGGCTAAGATCAGAAGATAGCATGCAGCAGGCCTGCAGGCGCATCGAGATAACCGCTGCCCCTCCCTGAAAAGTCCCGTGCTGGGCTCCTCCAGCCCAGCTTTGCTTCTGATCTGCCTTTCCTTGGGCTGCTCCAGCACTGAGAGCGGAGGCAGCTCCAAATCTCTTCCAAAATAACCCCCGTGTCCCATCTTTGCACTCCAGATGGACAAAACCAGCTGAGCAATCTCTGGAGCAGTCCTCCAGCGCCAGATCTGCTATATCAGGAGAAGGGTGTTCTCAAAGTCTTTCTAAATTTGGCTCACGGCAGCGGTTTGTACTTCCTACTGTGGATCTGGGGCAGTCAGCAGCAGCTTGGTGTGAATTCTTCCCTAATCTGACAGCAAGTTGGCTGCATGCTGCGACACCGGATAGCCCACCCCAGCCATACGTGGGCAAATCTCGTGGGCTTTGGCTTTGGCTGGAGTGCCAGTGGGGCAGTGGGAAGGGGCACAGAGTCCCCTTTGACCCAGCTGCCTTAGGCTGCTCGATGGCTTCCACGTGGTCCAGCACGGCTCGGCTCCTTCCAAGACTTGTAACCGGAGTGAATAATGCCTTCATAAAGAAGGCAAAGTAAATCCTGCTAAATGACAGGGGCAACATAACAGCCCGATTGGAGCCTAACAATCCGTGCACTGATGGATCTATATCTGGCGTCTCAGCGCCAGAGGATCCTGTTTCAATTGGAGCAGGCTGACTCTTTGTTAATCGTAATTAAAATCAGCAAGCAGGAAACAACAGCTGTTAATCACGGTTCAAGTTTTTCTTGGAATCCCTGAGAGCTGATTGTCATGGGTAACTGTTCGGGTACCAAAAGCTCCTCGAGCTGCTACTCTGAGCAGGCTGGGCTGGTGCTGAGTGCTTTGCTTGAGTGTTTTGTGAACTTGTTTGTTTGAAATCAGCTTTCGCTGCCCCGTAACTAAATATAAGTGGCTGCATCTGTTGGGGCTGCCACAAACTCGTCCTGGCTCTCCCCTCTGCCCTTCCCTCTAGGCACAGCAGGAAGAGCTGGGTTTTCCTGTGATTTTTGGCTTTCCACACTGGGTTTTCTGCTCCTGTGCAGCAGTGCTGTGTACCTCTTGCAGACCAAAGCTGTCCAAGTTAGTGTTACGCCTGGAAGCTGCTTTCCTGAAACTTAAACCACTCAAGTGGGAGTCACTATTAAAGTAATTAACTAAATGGGAGAACTATTGAATTTTAACTCTGGTTTATGAGCAGTGATTGCAGTGTTTGTGCTCTAGGGGATGCGTGGTGCTACAGCCTTTGGAGTTCTGAATTGGAGCTATTGCTTGCTCACTTCAGAATGCTCTCACTGGTTCCCACTGCACAAAACATCTCCTCTGGCCTTTCAGCAAAGGAATTTTATCTGTTGCCTCACAGTTGTAGTTTCTTTTGGTCTGACAGCAAATCTATCTGCCTATAAATAAATGAAAGCATCATGCAAGCTGGAGCACTGCTGCAGCTTATCACAATTGATGCTGTCAAACTCGAGTCCAGCAGACAGTCCAAAGCCACATAATTATTGCAGACCTTGACACGGCAGAACTATTCCTGTCCGGGGGAAGGAATGTCTGCTGGTTTGGTGCTTCTGGCTTCTTCCCCTTCCTCTCCTTCAAAGCCCGACAGCAGCTGCAGATTGGCTGCGGTGGGAGAGCATGTTTACTAAACAGACCTGGAGAGAATCCAGCAGAGCATCAACCGAGATAAAAGCTGTGGTATAACCTGATATAAAGCTGTGTTATAACCTGAAGAGAGGACACGGAGTCCTTGAGCATCTCCGAGTGGCAAAGGAGTACTCTCACAAATGTGGCCCTCCCCACTCCTGCTCCAGACGGGCTCTTGAAGAGGTGGATTTGCTTGAGCTGGGATGTTTGGCTGCTCGGCTGCTAACTGTGGCTGGGAGCATGCACTCCATCTGTTAACATTTGGCCTCGCTTCCTGCATGGCACAGAAACCCAAGTGTTGCAGCTGGGCCCGTAAAATCCAGTTTGCACACGCCTTGTCCAGGAGCAATACCACCACAGTGCTTATTTCCTACAAGAACCCTACTCATTCCTCTGTGATTTTACTACCGAGCACTAGTAGGCAGATGGATGAATTATAAATATATCACAGAGAGAACACAGCTCTCCTGGACAGTTGCTGCGTACATAACCAATTTCTCATGTGCTCTGCTTTCAGTTATGAGAACTGAAGCTAACGAGAGTGTTTGAAAACGGGATTTCAATGGGAAAATTGCTAGGATACTTTTCCTGCAACCAGCAGTGCCAAGTGGCTTTTCTTAGAGTTTCTGTTGCTCTGACCTGATGTCTGGCACCAGCCAAACCTCAGGAGAACTCTGCTCTGCTTAACAGCAGTGAGGAATTACCGGCTTGGCACGCAGCCTGAGCACAATGTCTACTGTGGGACCATCAACAGGAGCCACCTGATCAAAGACCTTTGGTTAGACTGTAAATGCACCCTCTGTACGTACACACTGAGAATTTATTGTGCTGGTGTCTTGATTGAGCAGGTGAAGAGCCCTGTTTCTTGGAGCAGTCAGTCTTGCTCTCAAGGAAACTGCTGGATGGAAAACAAAGAAGTGCCACTGCCCTTAAGTCCAGTTACAAAAGTAAACAGCAATTCTGGAGGAGCAGGTCTCAAGCTGCTTCACGTAATGGCCACGGACATACGTACAAAGAAGGTAATAGAAATCATTTCTTCTTCCTAGGAGCTCCAGCAGCTTAGCAAACAATACAGCAATATCAAGCTCCTCCAGCTGGGTGAGTAAATGGCTTAAATAGGAGCATGTTCAACCGAGTCAGGTGAGTGCACCTTAAATCTCCTGCATGCTCAGCAGCTGTGCATGACCTCCAGCAGCTGGAAAGATCCATAACTCCATCTTAAGATAACAACTGGGAAATATAATCTGTGTAAATCTTCTGTGCGTGGTCTCCGTCCTCGTGTGCTGAACATCCCTGCTCAGAGTTATGTTCTAACTCTGGTTTAGCAGGTGCTGAATAGTGATAGCATTTGGACCACATCGCTGCTGATTGTGGCTGCTCTTGGCTCCTCTGTGCAGATGTGGTCTGCGAAAGCAGCATCAAGAAGGTAGTCAAAGAAGTGGAAGAAATTGTGGGAGACAAAGGTCTGAACTGCCTCATTAACAACGCTGGCATCAACGTGCTCGCCTCCTTGGAAGATGTCACAGCAGAGACAATGCTCACCATTTATGAAACCAACACAGTTGCCCAGCTGATGGTCACTAAGGTAAGAAGGGGGAGAAACATGCTTCACTGATGGTACTGCAGAGGCTCTGCCACTAGAGAGCTGGGCATTTATCACCTTGGAACTGCTTCCCGCCGAGAGCGGCAATGGCTTTCTATCCAGCATCTTTCTCTTCATTTAAACCAGTTGGTATGAGGTCACTTGGACAGCTTGGGCTGGGAGGAGAGCAGACTGCTTCTTACAGTTGGCTGTTATAAAAATGTTTCCCATGGTCAGCTTGCCTTGAGAGCCATTGCCAAAGAGTTGTATTGCAATTCCTCAAGGAGAATTTGAGAGTGCATCTTGCCTTAAGTGGACTGAGAGCAACGTGACCAAATTAAAACCCAACTCTTTTGTTTTTTACAGGCTTTTCTACCCCTTCTGAGGAAGGCAGCTCAGCTGAGCACAGGAATGGGCTGCCATAGGGCTGCTATTATTAATATGTCCTCTCTGGCTGCCTCCATGCAACTCGTCCAGGCAAATGAGATGTTCCTCAAGGTCTACCCTTACAGGATAGCAAAGGTTTGGATGATTCCTGGGCTGTGTTTGTTGGGTGAGATCAAGTCTGTGAGTTAAAGGCTGCTCTGAGCTTAAGACAGTCACAGGATTAGTTTTGTCACATCCAGAAACTGAGTTTGAATGAATTGTCAGGATTAGACATGCAGTTTCTTCTACGCCACCTACTCAGAAGCTGTTAACGTGCTTGTTTTCCCTGATCAGAAGTAAAAAAACCTGAATGTTTGTGTTGTGATTATTGCAGAAAAACAGAGTCCTTATGTCAAGATTATTCTTCACAAACCCTTAGGAGTTTCAAATGTTACTTAGTCTTCCATCATAACATAAACTTATGGCCCAAAGACGAAACGATGAGGGTAGAGTTCTCACAGTGCTTCTCCTGTGGATGTTTCTGAGAATGAAGGCCCCACAAAGAGTGGATGAGTTACCATCACACTGCTATTGCCACTTGATTTGTCAGGAGGCATCTTGGAAGGGAGATGCCAGTTAGCTTGGCTTACGTTCTTGCTGGAAGTTTGTAAAAAGTAGCATACTAATATGCTTTCCCCTCTTCTAGACCGCACTGAACATGATCACCAGATGTCTCGCTGCAGACTTGAAATCAGATGGAATTCTCTGTATTTCTTTGCATCCAGGCTGGGTTCAGACAGACATGGGTGGAAACATGGTTAGTGACAGCTCTCTGAAAATCTGAAAGCGTTGACTCCCTTGTTCCCACCCCTGACCAACAACCTGCTCTACAGTGTGCATTTCCATGCACTGCACAGGCACACTGTGCAAGGTGAAAAACATCCCATTTGATCCCAATAACTCCTTACATGCAGTTGATTGTATTCTGTTGGTTATGCTGAGTAATAACTCAACCTCAATTTACTCCCTAGGCTCCCTTGCAGGTGCAAGAGGCCATCCCTGGAATTCTCTCTGTTCTGGACCGTCTTGGTGAAAAAGAAAATGGTTCCTTCCTGGACTGGCAAGGGGAAACTCTACCATGGTAGATGTGCATAGTATACCACAGAAACAGCATGCCAGTCACTATTCAACTTGCATCAACTAATGTCTCAGTCTCCAGGGATTTCTTAGATTCTCATAGGAATAGCCAGTTTGATATCCACCCCCTCTCCAGGTATATTCAGAAAGGTTTACTCTTCCTTGGTGTTGCTCCTGTTCTGTTCTAACACTTCCTGACAATGCTACTGTGCTCTTAGTGATGGGTCTCTCCTGGAACCACCTAACATCGATTAACAACCACAGGTTAAATCTGGGGCTGGTTCCTCTTTGCTTCCAAAACCAAATCAGCAGCCTGCCCTCAGACCTGCCCTGACAGCACGGGCTCTTGGAGCCTGCTATGGTCGGTGTGCTGGAGACACATCTTGGGAAAAGGTCCTCCAGTCCCAAATAACTCTGAATTTAGTACTTCTGAGTGTCCCCATGCTGACAGCACCGGGCACTTGCTTTGTTCCCAGCAGCTGACTAACATCCCGATATCGGAGTGGGAATGTGGTTTTGTACATAAACTTCTGAAGTGTCTTCAATAAAGTCTTGTTGAAACAAAGTGCCTGTTTAAGGAGCTACTTCAGTTCATTTCTCTGCGTGTCGGTTTCTGTTGTCTGACCACAGAGCTGTATGTTCATGCAGTGAGGAGACAGCAATGGTTTGACGTGTGGGGAGCGCACCTGAAGCTGAGGCAGCCCCATGTTCTGGACTGAAATACCCAAAGCAGCCGCTGAAAAGATCTCGGTGTTCTGGCTGAGGGAAGGATAAAAGTGAGGCGCTCTTTGAAGTGCTCTGCTGGCTCCGCCATGCCAGCTGATGGGGTGCTTTCATGCTGTGCCAAGATGGCAGCTCCCGTACCCAGAGAAGAGGTGAAGCAGAGAAGCAGGCGTGGCTGTTCCTGGACAGCAGCCACGTGCAGATGCATCTCAGGGTTTCTCAAGGCTGAACAGACCCGGTTCACTCAGCCTTTCTTCACAGGGGAGATCCTCCAGGCCCTTCACCATCTCTGTGGCTCTCCGCTGGACGCTTTCCAAGAGATCTCTGTCTTTTTTATACTGGGGAGCCCAGAACTGGACATAGAACTCCAGATGAGGCCTCACCAGGGCAGAGTACAGGGATCACCTCCCTCGACCTGCTGGCCACGCTCTTTTTAATGCATCCCAGAATGCCAATGGCCCTCTTGGCCACGAGAGCACACTGCTCATGGTCAACCTGTCGTCCACCAGGACACCCAGGTCCCTCTACAGAGCTCTCCAGCAGCTCATCCCCCAGCCTGTACTGGTGCATGCAATTATTCCTCCCTAGGCACAAGACTCTATACACTTGCTTCTGTTAAACCTCATCTGGTTTCTGACTGCCCAGCTCTCCAGCCTGTGCAGGTCTCGCTGAAAGGCAGCACAGCCTTCAGGCGTGTCAGCCAACCCTCCCATAACATCAGCAAACTTGCTCCATGCTGCAGCTGTTGGAGCACGCTGCCCTGTGTTCGGGGTCAGCTCGTTGATAAAAGCTGCTGCTTGGTTCGGATCCCGAGCTCGAGCAGGGGAGAAGGAGAGGCAGAGGGCAGAATGGGGTCTGTGTGCGACAGCCTTCGATCGGAGGCATTACAAACGAGGCATTAAAACGAGGCACTACGAACTCTCCTTGGCCGCCATTTCCCCGGGCCGCGCTTTTCGCTGCGGTCGCTCCGGAGGCCGTCGGCGGGGGGCGCTGTGCTGGCGGGCACCGGAAGTAGTGGCGGAAGCGGGCGGGGGATGGTGAGTGATGGCGGCCCGCAGGCCTCAGCGGGAGCGCAGGGCTTCAGGTCGGGTGTGGTGAGAGCTGCGCCTCGGGAGCGCTGGTTGGGGTTGGAGAGAGGCTGTGTTCACGGTACTTCTCACTGCTGAGGTCGGGCCTGAGGACTGCGGGTGTCTGGCCTCAGTACTGAGCTGGGTGGGAGGTGCCTGCTTTTAATGTCTGAGATAGCGAAAGCTGTCTTCATTACCTCTGAAACTCAGCTACCGCAGTGCTTGTGGGCCTGCCACATCCAGCAGAGTGAAACTGGTAAAACGAGGGCGCTCTAAGCGCTTGGGGTTACATTTCAGAGTGTTATTATTATTATTTTTCCTAAGTGTAAGAATAGCACGCTTACCTCATTGCGTAAACGTTCTCGCTTTTAACAGTTGTTCCCGGATCTGGTAGGCTGAATGAAGTGGAAGAAAAATGTTCCAGCTGACTTCCCGGCTGCTGAAGGCCTCGCAAGTTGCAGGTGAGCCAGTTTCTGTCTACTGGGGTAACTGGGGCTCTCAGGAGTCTCTTTTCCAGTGCCCAGGGTGGGGAGGCTGTTGGTTTGGCAGTGGTGCATCATTAATGTCAGTGGCTGTGCTCTCAGTACCACATAGCTGTAATCTGGCTTCTGTTAATGCTTAAGAGGAGGTTTCTTAGCAGCAGAGAGCAGTTCCCAGCTGTTCTGGATGAGTTGCACAGCTCACACAGTGAAACACTGTGTAATGTAATTTTAGCAGATGGAGTCGTTGCGAAATCGTTAGGGTCAAGCTAAAAAAAAGTCAATCCTTCTTTGCTTTTATGATGGGAATTTAATTGCTTGTAAACAGCTTCATTTATTTATTTAAATATTCCTTTATCAAGTGCTGCTTGAGCTGTGCAGAGCTTTTGTGAAGTCCTTTCTAGGAAGTTCTACCTCCTGAATGCAATTCTTTTCTTCTCAAAGGGCACTTTTTGCCGAGGTCGGTGTCTTCCTTTCTTTGCTATCATTCTACATCTGTGAACTATTGCACACAGCCACCTAATAAAAATGGAGCCCAGCCTCAGCAGTGGCACACGTTGGAACCTGAACTGGAAGAGATGCTGGTCCCCAGAAAGCTTTCCATCAGCCCCTTAGAAAGCTGGCTGACAGTTAGGTACTCCCTTCCTAAAGCAGAGGTCAGTAATGCTCAGGAAGAAGAGGACCGTGGGCCTCTGCAGAGGTACGACTGCCCTCCATCTGCTGAGGGAGCTGATGTGGAGGAAGGGGAAGGAGCACCCAGCAGCACGCTGCAGTGTAAGAACGTGTTGCAGATCCGCAGGCGGAAAATGAATCGACACAAGTACAAAAAGCTGCTGAAGCGAAGGAAGTTCGTGAGGAGGAGGATAAAGGAGGGGCGCAAGAAGAGGCGTCAGGTGAGCTTCAGCTTACCCTTTTCTTCCTTTGGATGCATGCAGATGTTGGCCTTCCTTCAGGTCGTGGATGTTCTCGTTCAGTGCTGCCTTCCGGTGGTCTGCTAGGTCTGCTGTGATACAGTTCATATAATTCTTGGTGAATTTTCACCCTGCATTAATGCCTCTTTAAAGAGTGGTAACCATTCTTCAGTTTCTGCACACTGGTGGGAAGTTGTTTGAATGCTCTGCCATGAGAAACCCTCCTAATTGTTTTACAAATTTGCTTTGTCTTTTCAGTTTTGCAAGCACAAGGTGATGCTACCAAGATACTTGTGCGTTTTAAATGCCTTTTTTATGGCTAACTGTATTTTGATACTCAGTGTTGTACATAGATCCTGCTTGGGGCACTTGGGCTGTGACTCAGTAATTGAGTGTTGCTTCTGAGGTGTTGCTATTCTCTCTCTTTTTCCTCTGTTTTAGGCAAAATTTGAGAAAGATTTGGAGCGCATCTGGAAAAGAGCTGGTTTGAAAGGTCCTCCTTCAGGATGGCAGACACCCAAGATATTTCTGAAAAGTTCCAAGCGATAAAAAAATACTTGTAATGAGTTTTCACGTGTAATTGTAATTAAAAAAAAATATTTAAGTATGCCAATTTCTCTTAACCTTTTTCTGTGTGTGATGAGAATTGAAAGTCACTTTCAGGACTGGCTTCTGAGAAAGGAAAGTGAGCTCCCGTGGGCTCTTCATCCCACAGTGTACGGAAAAGCTAAGCTGAAAATGTGTTTGCTCCCATTGACTGGCAGTGGGAAGCTTGACTGAATTGAAATGGAATTACAGATGTTCTGTGGAACTCGTTGCTACGAGGTACAGCTGAATTTCAGTGCTGGAAGGAAGGACGGGTGACTCCTAGCATCATGTGGGAAGTGTTTCTGAGGCTTCCTGCTGGTGATGTCGCTAGATGGCAGTCAACTCAAAGCTTCTGAAACTCGTGGCAATTAATGCATTAAGTTGGCTGGATCTTTCTGTAAATATTGTAAGGAAGGGGTGCACTCGTGTCACTCATTTAAAAACTGATTATTCTTGGTGGAGATCTACCCGACTTGCTGAGAGCTATATTGGAGTCCTGTAGAAACAGGTGGCTAGCACGTTTAATAGATCCAAGCCCTATGTTAACTGTAGGCAGTTTTTATGAAAGAACTAAAAAGGCATTCCTTCCTTGTGCTTTAAATGTGCTGCAGTTGTTTTTTATTGAGACCAGTAGGACTGGGTCAGCACAACTGGAATAAGATGTCCCTTCTCATTCATCACTGCTACCTTCTTTTATTTATTTTAGTACTGAAATAGTAATAACTGCAAATTAACTTCTGTACTATGGCAGTGATTATATTAGGGTACTTCTGTGGTAAATTGCAGGTCTCCACTAAGTGAAGTTGTCTATTAAATGCTGTCTGAGCAGTAGTCCAGTCCTCCAAATGACAGTCTGTGAAGTGCAGTCATTACTTTTACATCTGTTAGACATAATTAAGCAACCAAATGTAGATAAATCATGTAGTAGCTCCATATACAAAATTGTCTGACTTTATCTGTGGAGGTTATGACCAGTATTAATCATAAAAATGCTGTGCTCCTTTTTGCTGAAGCATGTCTCAAGATTTGTACCATCCTTGTGTGGCAGGTACTGCAAAGACTCTGTGTTACACAGCACTAATCAGGTGCACCAGGTTTATATCAAGTTGCTTGAACTCTCTTTACCACAGGATACAGCTTTCAACTCCTCTCAGGTAGAGGAAAGCAGTACTGTTTTTCTACAGGGGGAGCATTAGTACCTAGTATACTACTGACAAACTTTTGTTTATGCATACTGGTGTACCTGCACAATTATCAAGTGTGTACATACGTGTGTGCTGTAGCTGCAGTAGAAAAAAAGCCTGAATCAGGAAAGGTTGGGCTTTAAGGCTCCTCCATGTCCTTGTTATTCTGCTGTTCTGAGAGGAAGTGGCTGAAAGCAAGCAGGAGGTTGCTCGAGGAGTTCATGCTCTGTGTTGCAGAGAGCAGGGATATCCAGCAGGGATGAGGATTTTGTGTTTGAGACTGCCTGACAGTTCTCTGTCTGGAAAGATCCTTCAAAACTGGAATATGAAACCAATTACGCTCACACCCCCTAAATCTTGGATTGCATGGAGTTGAGTACAGACAGTAAACTCAGTTAGCAGAGTAGAAAACGCAGTCTGACAGTTTTGTCACAGCAGTCAGTTTGTGCTGACACGAGTTGGCTCTAAAACAGCTGATTTCAGAAGGGCTGAAGGTTCTGAAATTGGTTTCTCCAAGCCAAAGCGTCACATTAAAAATACAAGCAGAGGGTGTTCTCCCTTTTGGAAAGGTCAGGACCCAGCAACATGATGATTGCAGTGAATGTGTGACAGAAATACCATCCCCTTGTAGTACAAGCAAATAACGATTGCTGGCAAACTTGAGATTTTAGTTGTCTCCATGGCCTCAATAGTGATGTTTCTCACTAGGGTGGGAATTAGATGCATTTCGAGGAGTATTCTCTGGAAAAAAAAAAGTGTGTTGCTCAATTGTATCTGGATGAATTCCTGAAGTTTTTTAGTTGTTTCTGGACACTAGGATTTTGGGGTATGCCATGACTGGGAAGCTCAGGTTCTTTTTGTATCTCTATCGCAGGCACTGTTATTTGTTTTTAATTCCATTATTAGTCTCAGGAGTGGCCTTAGGAGCAGGAGGACCTGTTAGCCTAATGTTTCTGGGTATCTGGTGTACAAAACACCTTTCAGAGAGTGACTGGACTTTGCTCCTAATGTTACCTAACTGACTGAGATTGCTTGATAATTCCTGAGCAGGAACAACCAACCTTTGCTCTGGTGAGCTAACTCTGGCATTAAAGGGGCACTGTTACAACGTTACCCAGGGTGAATTGGTGTATGTACTTTGGCCTCTTTAACTGACCTTCTTTTCAAAATACAAAGCCAGCTCTGCTGTAGTGGATGTGAACCCCAGTCCCTGTCTTCCAAAGTTAATAAACCTCACTCGTCTACACTCGCTGAAAATCTGGCTGAAGTGATCTTACTGATCTTGCAAACAGCACCTGTGGATAACTGAAATCACATCTTTGCATCATTCATGCTGTTCTGCTGCTGGCATTTCTGTTCAGACTGTGAAAACATCCTGGTTTGGGTTTGCTGGGACTGAGTCTGGTCAGTTACTCTCCAAAAATAACAGCACTCTGTGCTTTACCTGGAGCCTTGCACTCTGCAGAGCTGAAATGGTTCAGAAAAGAGAGAGAATTCAATAACTGCAGCTCTTACAGACATCTGAGCTAGTTTTAAGCAGTGTGCTGCCCTAAACGTGGAGGCAGCTATTCTTGCTTGCCTTTCCCTGTACAGAATTGAGGCAAAGAGTTCTGTGAGTCATAGAATTTAAGAATATCTGATATTCCTTTTATTAAAGTTCCTTGGAAGAAGACTGAGTTCTGTAGCTGTGATGACTGCATGATCACTAATGCATAGAGTCATGGAATCATTAAGGTTGGAAAAGGACTCCAAGATAACCAAGTCCAAATGTAAACCCATCCCCACCATTCCCACTAAACCATGTTCCTCAGTGCCACAGCTGTCCTTCCTTGGACCCCTCAAGGGTCTGACTCCACCACTTGCCTAGACATCTTCCTTGTGATGTGTTTCTAAATCCCACACTTGTAAGAACCTTAGAACTTTAAGATTTCTTCCCTGCTCTCAAATATAACCAGAACAGGCAGTTCAAAGTAGTAGGAAGAAGGAGGTTGAATTGACAATTGGGATCATTATCTACATGTGCCTTGTTTCCTTAGGAAATGTGGTTAAAAACTTGTTTAAAGTAGATGTGCAGTATTAAATACTGGTCAAAAATAATTGATTGTTGTTTTTACACTTGTTCAATATGCAGGGCTTGCTGCAGGTTGGGAAGGTGTTGTGCTGAAGGAGTGTCAATGCCTTTGGTGTGTTTAGGTGTAGAGAGGACTGGATGCTCTAGGAGCCTCTTAGCAGCTGCCAGCACTGCTCTTTAGCTGAAGAAATGATTAAATATGAAGATAAGAAGAACGTGCCAAAAGAAAAAGTGGTAAAAGTGGCTAGAACTGTTAAAGTCAGCAATGTGACTGTGTGTAAATGGCACTGTTACTCACCAGCACTTTTCCCTGGGTGCTTTTGAGTCAGAGCTATTTCCTCTTGTGACCAAAGGGTTTGCTGCTCTCAGCTCTGATGAAGCTGGCAAGTTCTTCACAGAGCAGCCCAGCAGCAGAATCACCAGGCACGTCCCGAAGTCATGACTGGTCACCAGGACCTGGTAGGTCAAACAATTAGACCTTTCTAATTGTTTCAGTTACTGTACTGTCTCTTCTGTTGTTTTTCTTAGGTCTGAGTGAGCATCCTCCAGAGGACTGCCAGTGCCTAATTGTGCTGTCTTTGCGATGTGGAAGAGCAATATGTGTTAACAGCATCCTGCCATCTGTAAGAAATGGTGCTGTAGGCCCATCAGAAGGTAGGGCAGAGAGAAACGTGTCCTACTTCTCATAACATCACCTGTTCCTTGGGGAAAGGAAGAGTGCTTTTGCTCCCGGGAAGACAGGAAACCCTTTCCTTCACAAGAACTTCCTGCAGAAACCTGGGACCGTGTAAAGGAAGCGAGCAGAAAAAAACAATGTCATTATCTCTGCCTTGGGTGCAGCACTATCTCTGATTTCTGATGACAAAGTGAGGCTGGGGAGTAGAAGGGAGAGCAAATAAAAACACGTGTCTTGTTTTCAGAGTAGGGACAGCTGCTCCTGGTGTAGGGCTGCAAGTTTAAGTAACTGAAACATTTATTTCTACCTTGTGCTGATGGAGGAGCACACATTACTGTGTTCGGTGTCATGGATCTGCTGTGCAGCTTGGAAGGGAACTCTGGGTGATGTAGTACAACACTCAGATGCTGGTTCAGTCAGGTAGGTTTGTATGCAGGAACATTCTCAGGACAGCTAGTTTCTAAAGCAGCACCCTGCTTTCTTGAGTTAAAGTTCTGGGCATTTGAATTGATCTGGAGTAAATACACAGTTCGTATAGACTATCCTTACAAGTTGGCCAAACTCCATGTTTGTGTGTCTAAATTATACTGTATTATGGAGAGAACCTCATTTCAACCTAAGTATTTTTATTTCAAATGAAATGGCCTGCGAACCTGAGGTAGATAATACAACTCTCTGGGAAGCAACCTTTGAGCACCCTTTTCAGAGCCAACCTATTAATTTTTCCACTCTTTCCCAGTCATTTCTGATCTCAAAATAAGATGCTGTGCCTGGAATTGCACTGCTTAATTATTTTAGGCGGGTGCAACAGATGGGCTGCAATTAGTGTGGGGACTGGAGTTCTCCTTCCCAAGCCAGAATGCTGTTCCCACGTAGAGAGGGACTGAAAGATGCAGTTGAGGCACAGTGCTGGTGGTCAGAAAGGGGGCACGGAGTGGCAACTCCTAGTTAAATGTGGCTGTTTCCCTGAATACTTTCAGATCTTTTTGGTTCTTCACAGAAATAAGTGCTGTGTACTTGTGGCTTAAGCTTTTCCCATGTTAGAGGGACCTGACCTACTGTTGCCCAGGGAGGAGATTGCTGGGGAACTGCTCTGGAAAAGGTCCTCTGTTCAGTTGCCTCCTGTAGCACTGAGTCAGTGCTGCTTTTGAGTGATTGCTTTTAGTTTTTTCTTAGTAGTTCCTTGTCAGAACCTGCTGTCACTGAGCAGGATGGACAGTGACATGGGATTTCTGAATGTTCTATGTCCCACAGGCCAGTTACTTCTCCCATCTCTTCCTCAGCTCTTTCTTCCTTGTGTAGGGTTAATGACTTCCGTGTGAAGTCCCTTGAGATCTGGAATGAAGAAGTGGGCAAAGTGAAGGTACTGAACTGAAAAATGAGTCCCCAGTCTGCCTGTCTGGTGCCTCTGTTTTCTGAAATATGGAAAGTTCTGGAGCTTGGTCTATAGGGATGAGTAACAACTTGGTGGAATGTTGCTTATCTCAGCTGCTGCCTTCTCTCACTTTTCTGAAGACAAGCACGCTGGCTGAATAAATGTTCAAAGGAGTGATTAGATCCCTCTGTCATTTCCTCCTAATTCTCAGTGTTATCTGCCAAATTGGACCAGCACTAAGTGTCTGTCCCCTAGAGGGGGCTTAGTGGTTTCAGGGCAGGTTTGAAAAAGTGAAGACTCTACAGAACCACAGCTCCCATGGGGGTGAGTCAGTCCCACGTCATGGGTCGGCACCTATATCGAGAAATTAGTTCTGGGGGAGGTGGTTTTTCTGCATAGATCTCCCAAGTTTTAGGGGCACTGAGATGTGAGGGATAGTGCGTTAGGGGCTTTGAAAAATCCCCCTGCTTCCCAGCAGTGCACAATTGCTGACTGCTGCTGTGAACAGATGCACAACAAATTTATGTTCCCTGTTGTGCTGTGTAAAGAGGCAGCAGGTAGTAATGAGAGCAGTTCTCCTTGGGAAATCAGAGTGCTGCAAAAATCTGAGAGGTAAGAGGGATGCCACGGTCTGTTTTGAAGTTAAAAATTGCAGTCCCACCCAAATGCATTTTGTCTTAGAGCTGTGTATCACTGAAGCTTTCCAGAGCTGAAAGACAGGAAAGATTTTGTCCAGCTCTGCCCTTCAGTCTGCATCCTTGTCAGTCGTCTGTGCAGTGAGCCCTCACATGGTGCCAGGTTTTTCCAGGCTCTCTGTGAGGACAGAGGCAGCACAGTCTATGGATTGAGGTACTAAAGCAGCTGGTCTGGGCTGTATTCCTAATTCTGCCACTGATCTGCTGTGCAAGCTTGGGTGAGTCATTTCCTTTTGTGTTGTGTGTCTCACTGCTGCTCCTGTCTGTTTAGACTGCAAACTTTTCCTATGAGGAGCTGCCTGTGCTGTGTACCCAGCCTGCCTTGTAAGCAAACGAGCACAAGTGTGGTGCCACCATCAAAAAGACCTTTGCAAGCACAGAATGAGGGCATGTTCTGTTTCTATTCCTCATTTCCCTGCTTGCTTTTTTCTCCCTTTCTCATTTGCTTGGCAGTGTTTTGTTGTGTGTGTTTTTTTTCAGAGTGAGGACTGGGATTCTGCACATATGAGAGGGATCCTGATAATGGTTGGTGGCTGTGAGCATCATGAAATATAATAATTGATCTCTGAGAAGATGCTGCAGCACATGTGGTAGAGTCACAGCCCATCATTACTGTCATCTGATGGAATAGCTTCAGTCAGAGCACTGCTGTAGTGCGGATTAATCCTGGTTAAGATTTGTGAACTAAAAATGAGTTCAGAAGGAAATAACAGCAGACAAAGGCCAGTGCTCAACCAGGTACTTTAGGCAAAGCCTTGGCTTGCTGACATTGAGGGGGATGTGCTCAAATTACATATATTTAAAGGAGAAAAAAAAAAGAAAAACAACAAAACAGTTCAGTGAGAACATCTATTAATCTCTGGGGATTGAATTAAGACAGCCTGACTGCATCTGATTCAGGTGCTTGTTTGGAACAGTGTGAAACTTGACACTGATTCAAAAGCACTGTCATAAGGATGTGTTGTTTACAGGTTTTTGACAGTGATTTTCACAGGCTGTGAATGGCATGAAACATTATACCAGTTGGCAAATCCCTTCAGCACCAGAAAAACCATCTGGTGAAGCAGAGCTGTGTGAGATGAACAGGAAAGGGGAAGGCAGGGAGATTCTGCCTACATTCTTTTCTCTTCATAGAGGTGATAAAAAAATGTCACTGTTACCTGAAGCTTGCTGGCAGTAGGGTTCATGATCTGATAGGTCTTGAAGTGTTTGTGCATTTGAGGTTGATAGGAGACACTCTGAGGGGATGTAAACTGACAGAGCTCCATGGTAGTTCACACAAGCTTGCTGATTTGGACCTGCTGGCTCTCTGCCTCTGATGGCTTTTAGGGCACAGGAATCCATTTGTCTTTTCTCCCTGCACCGAAACCAACTTTTTGGATTCTGTGTTATGGAAGAATCGCCAAAGCACATTTTTATCTTGGAAAAATGATCTTCAGTTTTTCAGTCTGGAAAAAAAGAAAAAAAAATCAGTTGGTTTCCTGGGCAATTTCTCTGTTTTTGTAACTGGTTCATATTAATGGTTTTGAGATGAATCCCAGGAATCCGCAGCTGACAGCTTTCCAACAAAAAGGAGCTTAAATATAGTGGCATTCAAAGATGCTGGACAACAGCAGCCTGTCTGGAGACAGCATAGGGTCCACACAGAGCTCTCCCCCTCTTACCTGGGCAGTTGCTCTAGAGCAGAATAGGAACACAGAGGGGCATAGGCACACATCTTTTGTTTGCTAAGTGCAGTTTGCTTGGGTGCTGGAGCTTAACTCTTCTTTAGTGCATATCAAAGTCTTTGCTTGGTGCATTAAGCAGATCAAAATCCTCTTAAGATTCCATCTGCCTAAATACCTTACATACCTGGAAGGTCTGTATTATTACTGCATCACATCAATGAATTTGTGCTCCAGTGCGTTTGGCACGTAGGGAGATGGAGCTTTTCAGTTGGAGAGCTGAGACAGGCAGGAGCTGAGGAATTGCCTGCAGATGACAGGGTAACACTACTGCTCCTGGGCAGCCCTCTCATTTTGCTTCAGGAATGCTTGCACAGAGCATTGCAGAGACTGCAACTACGTGGTGGGTTTGTGGACTCCATCTTTCTCTTTGCTGGAAATTGGTCGTTCAAAGGATACTGTAAAAGTGAAGCTATTGAGCTATTGACTGTTACCATGAAACTGCTTAGTACATGCTTAGTAGAGGGGTGGCACAGATCTGCCTTTCTTTCACACTAGGCTTTGTGCCTTTGCCTCGGTCGTTGGTTTGGTGGGGGATAGCACAGGCTGGGGATGAAGTGGTCTCCAGTGAAATAAAACAAAGCAGAAAAACATCTGGCCAGACCCTCAACTTGTCATCCTGAATATGGTCTTAGGAGAATGCAAATCGGGGGTGAAAGCATTTACAGCTAGGGAACAGAGAATAAACATTGTATTGCTGGGTGTGTAAGAGCGATGCTGCTTGTTACATCGCAGGGATAATGACAGGCTTCACTTGACAGCCCTGTCATTGTGGTTGGCTTTCAATTTTGTCCTTTTAGTTCACAGCTCTTACTGCAAGTTGGATTATTTCAGCCTTGTTTATGGGATTCATTGCAGCTGAAAGATTTATTTTAATAAGAAAAGCTTTGCAACCAAATGAAGCCTCCTGGGAAGTGCATAACCTCTGGTAATTCATGTGGCTCTGTGTTATGTAGCTCTTTTCCATCAGCAGGCAGCTCTGAAGGCTCCTTTTGCCTCAAAACTGGAACCCCCAGCTGCAAGTATCCCTTCCTCTCCCTCTTTTGCTGCTTCCACGCACAACTCTGTGCTTTTGGTTCTGCAGGATCCGTGCTGCTTTTTGCCCCTGTACTTGTCAGCACTCTTCTCCCAAGCTGTAGCATTCCCTGCTTCTTTTCATTTAAAGAATTCTCCTTTGTTTTGCTTTTGGGAAGAGCTGTTCCCTTTTCCTTTGATCGTAGCGTGGTACAGTAGGTTTCATATTTAGAGAAGATGTAGGGAGGTTGCTGGTAATACGAACATGGAGCACTGGCAGATTGTGCATTAAGTCCTTGTGCTGTAATTTGTGTCTTTGGGTCAACAAAGCATTGATCCTGGCGTTCCTTTCCAATGCATTACATGTACTTATAGCTGTGAAAGTAGGGTGGAAGTGACTGCTCCTCCTCCTGCTTCCCAAGTTTAATGGTTCTCAAAATGACAAGAAAGGATGGAGGGCAGCTCTTTGCATCAGACCTGATATTTGCTCAGCTTTCTGGACTGGTGCTTAGGCCAGATGTATTGGGAGGTCTTTCAGTGCAGCCTGCAGGCATGGAAAACAAAAATGTTCAAACAGAAGGGATCAGGAACAGCAAACTGCTTGGCAGATGTGGCTTGCTCATTACTGCTTCCCACAAGCCAATTAATCTGCCTTTGGGCAGGGCTTTTCTCCACTTGAGTCACCAGCATTTCTAGGTGAAATAGGGGTGAGTGGAACAGAAGAGCCTTTCTCCCTGCATGCCCGACCTGCAGTGAGCACAGCAGGTGCAGAGCTCCCAGAAGCAGAACCACGTGTACACCTTCCCCACGCATGGGAGAGCTGCTTGCTTTGGACAGGCTTTGTGGTGGGGCAGACAGCGGGTTGTGCCACAGTGGGCAGCGAAGGGATGCTTCTTGTTTGGAGAATCAATAGCCAAAAATACCACTGTGGAAGGAGAAAGCCTGACCAGTGCCCCTCAGCCTGGCTTCCATGGAGAATCACATTAAATGCTCAGCACCTGCTGGGGCATGTTTGGTGCAGCAAGGCTCTAGGAACACAGGGCAAACTGGAGACTGCACAGAATGGGTGAGGAAAGGGCAGAAGTCTGTGCCCCCTTTACTCCTCTCGTTGCAAACTCCAGAGAAGCTGTTTCTCCCTGCTTCTACTGGGCTGTTTTCTTCGGGAGGCTGCAGTGGGTTTGGCCTGAACTTGGCTTCCTTCAGCCAGGAAATAGCCAATTCGTGACAGCAGCAACCACAGCACTCTGCATCCATCCCAGCATGCGGGCGAGGAGAGCCAGTAACCTCTGCAGTGCCAAGGGTGGGGGGCAGAGAGGTGGGAAAGCAAGCTGAGCTTGCAGTGCTGGGAGCGATGGAGGGAAGGACAGTGCTGTGCTTGCCACCTGCACAACGGGAGCAGCTTCTTGTCTCCCTGCCAAACATTTCCCAGGCTCTGCTGTGATGGTGCAGCTGTCAGATCCGAGCCTCAGCCCTGCTGCCTGGCCTGACAGGCTCCAGGAAGGCTGCTGCTGCCACAGGGCTGCTCTCAGCTTCTGACAGTCAGTAAATGTGTTTGCAGTGGTGCCTGATGATAGGCAGCAAGTTTTGAATTTGGGGACGTGCAGGAGACTTTGGGGCGTGCAGGTGCTTATGGAATTATCGTGCAAAAATCTGAGGTTTGCAGAGAGTAAGCCTGTGTGTTTAGGTTGCTGTTGGGCTGGATGTGTGAGCATCCAGACTTCTGACATAGCTCATCTGGGGAGCGTGGGAACTTGCACTGTGAGTGCCTGTTGGTGTCTAATTACCCAGAACTCCCCACTGAATATAAATACCTAAATCGTAGGAGTTGAAGTTTGCAGTGAAGTTTCACAGGATTTTTACCTGAAGGTGATGACTGGAAGCAAATCAATTGTAATCTGGGTCTGTTTTGGACAGTATGAAGGCGTGCTGGGGTTAATGCAAGCTTTGTTCGTGGTCAGATTGGTTAATAATAATAGCTCAAGTTTCTTGGAATGTCTTGGAAGCGTCTGGTTGCATCTGCTGCTGGAGAGGATGAAGTTCTGGTCTGATTTAGTCTGGCTGCTCCCAGTGCTACCCTTGTTGCAGTGTTCAGATGTTTGTTTAGGTTTTGGTTGGAAGGATAATGCCCTCCTCTTTCCTCAAGCACAGCCCTCTCTGGGATAGGGTAAATACTACATGGAGCAGACCAACGTCAGAATGGAAAAATGCAAGTGGGGCCGTTAAGTTTCACTCCATGAGTGCCATGGGAAGGTTTAGGTTTTATTTTTAAGCTCTCATATGAGAATCCCATGGATATTTAGCTCTGTTCTACAGATGGGATCATAACATCACTCATAAATGTCCCTTTCCCCCAAATTTTCCACTTGATGACTAATTTGATTGTATAGTTAAATGTGCTGAACACTGCTAACCACAAACAGCAGCAATCTGACATCATAACAGGAGCAAACAGAGAAGTTTATCGTATATATATATATTTTTTTACATCTATTAGCAGCACCTGCACTGTCTCCTGAATGTCTAGGCATGTAATTTTCCTGCAAGTCTTGCATTAAGAGAGTCTTTCAGGTTCATTTGATCACCTGCATGGGTTATGCTGCTAGGATTACTCATGAGCAGACAGAGATGGAGCTATGTGCCTGGCCTAAAGCAATGCCTGAGCCTTTCAGAGCCACAGTGCCTTCTGGAAATAGATGGTGAATACTCCAGCTCAGTTTCTGGAGCTTTGGTTGTGTTCTAGGCTTCTCTGCCTTCACTGCCCTAAGCTCCCATGTATCCAGTCTTTGCCATTATTACCCTCTTGCTGAGATAGTTGCTATTAAGCCCTTGCTTACAAATCACAGGACAGAGTAAACGTTGTTTTCTAGGTTGTCTCCTGAGACTTGAGCTTAAAGTAAAACCATATGAGGAGACAAAGATCAAAAAACCACTGAAGGCAACAGAATAAATCGTCTCGAGCAGACAGCTGGATGAGTGTCAAACAAAGGAAGGAACAGCTGGATCAAGTAAAGCACAAGGAAAATTAGTTCCATCCTCAGGGGAAGGGAGAAAGATTTGTTTCTAAAGCCCAGAGCTGTGTGGGACCAACCATACCCGATAAAAGTTTTACATCAAAGTCAGACAGATCAGAAGGTCCCAGAGGGAGGGGAAGGAGAGGAGTGGGTGTTTGTAGTAACTGTGCAGGGAGAGTTATGGAGAGGAAGGAGGTGGAGTGTGAGCGTGGGGGAGAGCAGTGGGGAGGTGGG
This sequence comes from Cyrtonyx montezumae, assembly GCF_038088225.1. NCBI lineage: Eukaryota > Metazoa > Chordata > Aves > Galliformes > Odontophoridae > Cyrtonyx > Cyrtonyx montezumae. Next base: position 2,129,297 of record NW_027071948.1, read on the forward strand.
GAGTTAGGACTTGTAGGTGGAGTAACAGCAGAATATGAGCTGCTGTCCACAGCTTTCGGGGATGTAAATTGATGAGGTCATAGTGTTTTCCAGTTACCAAAAAAAAAAAAAAAAGAAAAAAGTTTTTTAAAAGTCTTCAACTTGTTTTTCAAGAGAGACGGAAACACGGAGAAGCTGAAGGAATGGAGCAACTAGCAAAACTCCTTCTGTGGCAGCTTTTGCTTCAGCAAAGTAAGCTCCTAGCTGGTCGGTGTGATGTTGCTTGTTTCTGTTTCAGCTGCAGAGGATGGGGCTGGAGATTAGATAGCTTCTGAGCTGTTATCTTTGTCAGGGTTTGCTCAGATTCCCTGTTCAGCTGGGTTGGGTCTGCGAGGGGAAAGATTTATGGAGTTCTCAGGCTTTTCTGAGAGGAAGGGAGAGAATGGAGAAACGCTTGAGGTTAAGTGCTACTTCATTCAGCGTGTTTGTGCAGTTTATTTCTTCCGGGCAGTTACCTTAACTGTAAGTTCAAAAGCAGTAAGCTTAAAGGAGAGTACTGTAAATTTTGGATAGTTTTAGAGTTACAGGCTCCAAGGGTATTTTATACTTTTGAAGAGGCAGAAGCAGCTGATACGTGTGTGCATTCAGGATGGAGGTACAAAGGAATGTTTTTATTCCCTGTCCGCATAAAGACAGATAGGAATTCACTTAGACATTAAGGTATGGGAGAGGGATGAGGACAGGTGTGACGGGTGCACAGTAACAGAGTGACTTAGACATTTTCCTCTACCATCGTTTTCTGTAGGAGATGAAATCAGATCCAGTGTTGTGAGAGCCTGAGTCCAAACTGAGCAGAGAGATCTCAGTCAGCAATGCTTGGAAGGCAGGAGAGGATAAATTGTAAAACCCCAGCAAGTGTACCTTTGCAAGACCCTGGGGTCTAAGGAAGCAATGTGGAATTACAGCTCTAAGTATGGCAAGCCCTCATTCCAGGTGCTGGCAGTAGGAAGTGAGGAGCACGAGCTTTTTGGGGAGCAGTGAGCCTTCTGCTTCTCACAGCCCTTCTTGAAAAGCAGTGGCTTGCCACCTGAGCCTCTCAAAATTCCTCGGGATGCAGGTGGAGTTGAGTTCTCAGTTTGGTCCCTGTTTAATACAGCTCTCGTGTCACCAAATCGTCCCCAATGCTGCGATGTCTAAGGGCAAGGAATGGAATCAGTCATAGGGACAGCAGTGTTAAAGTGGCTCAGAAAAGTAGTGTGGAGGGGGTGGATTAAACTGGGGGAAGGAAGAAAGGCCACGTGCTGTATTTCAGAAGCACCAACCAGTCCAGCTGCTCCCCAGTGTGGCTGAGCATGTTTGCAGTGCCTGGGGCAGGAACAGCAGGTTGGGTTGCTGCACAGCAGGTATCCCACCAAAGGATGGATGATCTCTCATGGACATCTTTGGGTGTATTTTGGAGAGAGAACTTGTCCATACGCCAGGGAGCCGTGATGCTGAGTGCTGCTGTACCCACCCAGATCAGGTTAGCGTAATGAGAGAAGGGAGGAAATCTGTGTCTCTGTGTTTGCTGAGACCATCCTGCTTGGAGAAGCACCACACCCTCAAGTGTTAATGTCTTGCAAGGAGAAACAGGGCTGTGTTTGGAATGGCTCTGCAAGCTATTCCCAAGTGGGCCTGGAGCCAACGTGAAGTACACGAACCACAGAAGGGTTTACAAAGCTGAGCTAATATCCGAGCTGTCTGTGAGGAAGTTAGGACAGATCTGCGCGGTGGCCAAGGTGTGATTGGTTTCTTGTCCAGACAGGAGGCTTTTTCCTTTCTGCTGAGGCAGCACATTCTTGCTTTTTGCCAACTTGCAGCACGTTCCTACCTGCAGTGAGGTGCAGGAATGGTTGGGGCTGGGTGGGCAGCCAGCAGTCCAGTGCAGGCATCCTTGAAAGCAGTATGCTCAGCTGGGGAGAGACTTCTTTTAAAATAAACGAGTACAGATAACTAAGTCCAGTTCAAAGCCTGGCTTGTCCATCAGTTGGCTTTGTAGGGAAAACTTTGTTTAGAGGAGGGACTTTATTGCTCACCATCTTCCATCTCTGCATGTTTGGTCCTTGGTGGTACTTCTGGCTACTGATCTGGGGTTTAAAAAGTGGCTGTGACGACAGTGCTGAGTTCATTTGTGTGGCTGTCACCTTGATGTGACTGTCACAAACCATGATGGCCTCTCAGACACTCTGTCAGCTCCCTGAAGAGTCAGGATAGAGCCTCTGCCATTCTCTAGAAGTATTTGGAAATAGCTTGTTAGCACAAGCTTCTGTTTTGGAGATAATTGCGTAATAACCCTATGGAGACCATTAAATCTCCTGCAGAAGCAGTGGGATTTATGGGAAAAATAAAGGATCTGACACACAGAGTGTTCCTGAAGAGTGTGTCCTTTCTCTGGGCCGACTTGGCACTGCCTCAGTGCTCTGGGACAGACCAGGAGATAGCAGGGAAGGTGTGCAAAGGAACAGTGGGTTGAGACAATGGGCTCAGCTCACGTTCCCGTTGGGATGTGACCCTCATTGCTGCAGGGGGTATTGGGTTTGTCTTCCTTCCCTCCCCACAGTGGGGACTTCAGTGATGCCTGTTGTCCTGGAAGATGCTGGCATCAGTGGCAAAGCCCTCACCGTGTGCCACCTGGCACTCAGGCTGCTGCCTACAGTGTTTGCTGTTTCTTTTTCTGTGCTGCTGTTCTTCACTGTGAGACAGGAACTCGGTGGTTTCATTAGCACAAGCTTCTGCCTCTGCCAGCAGCTATCTCCGGGAGAAGAGGAGCTGTGCTCTTGTTCAGGCAAGACTCAAGGGGCAGATTTCTGTTTGAACTGCTCTGAGGACAGAGCCTCAAGATCCCCAAGTATGTAAGATGTCTTTCAGAGCCTGAGGCTTTTACTTGTCGTTTGCTTGCAGTTTTTGTGGCCTAATTCTTTACTATGAAAGTGGCAGGGATTCAAGCAGTAAGAGCTGGCCCTGCCTTTTACAAGGGATTAGGAAACTCGCAGGCTGCTTTCCTCTTCCTATACTGTGGGACCAGCAGAATACTTTGGAGATCCCACTGAGAGGCATGCTGAGGCTGCAGAGAACAAGTCAGGGGGATAGCAGATAGATGTCTGTCTCTTTTTTTTTCTTAAGTATAACACACAGAGAGAGGTCAAAGCGATTATCCTTCACATGGAACTGGAAATTTTAAAATGAAAGCTGCTGTTGCCAACTCTTAAGGTATTTGGTGGTTTTGAAGCTGCTGGAGTCGTGTGATCACAAAAGACTGAGCTTCCATTAGGTGCATAAGTAATCCTTGATTTTATACTTGCAGATTGGGAAGTGACTCACCAATATAACTGCTTCCAGTCTGTCCCAGTCCTGTAGCTCATGAACTGTTAATTTTGCTGGTTTATGGATATATTGCTGGTTATGTTCAGTAGCAGATGTGTTACACCAACAATAACGTTGGAAGCAGGCTGCGGGGGCATGTCTTTCTCTGGAATGCACTTTGGGTCTCACATAACAGAGCAAATCTCATATCATATTTAACTACTGCTCTGTGTCCAGTTTATTAAAAACCAGTTGGTTTAAATTCCATTTTCTCCAGGCATATAAGAGATCAGAGGCATTCCAGATTCCTTTGATTTATAAGCTATTTCACTTACAGCCATCTCAAATAACTCAGTGTATGCGTTCAGATTTCCAGCGTTGATGGGGAATCATCACAATCAGTTCTGCTTTCTTTGTGTTGTGGAGTTCCCATGGCTCTTGTAAAGCCTGCAACATGTCTTTTCCCTTCTGTATCCTCCACAGCCTCAGCTGCTGGCTGCTGTGCTTCATCAGGCCAGCATCTTGCATGGGCTTTGTTCTAGCACACAGACTGACTGTCACCCAGGGCCATCTTCATGTGGCAGCGCCCACCAAGTCAAAATAGGAGGATGGTAAGAGGCAGGCAAGGCTTCAGTGGATGCTTTCCCTTTTCCTATAAGGAAGCAATGTCCCCTGGCCACTGAAGGGCACTTCTGGAAGGACGCTGGTGTTCTGCCAGGACCCCAGTAGCCAACCTGGCCCCCGTGGATGGGGCAGAGAGGGCTGGGTGGTCCCTGCCATGCCAGCAGGGCCAGCACAGCATGCATGAGGTGCAGAAGCAGCAGGACAGGCTGCTGAGCAGACTGCATTAGGCTTAGGGGGATGTCTGTCAGTTGTTAGGTTTATGGCGCTGCATTTGAGTGTTTTTTACATTAACGTGCAAGAGGAAAGGAGGAAAGTAAATGCATTCCTGTTGCTCAGCCAGAAGAGGATGTTTCTGCAGCACCAAATGAGCTTGCTGTCAATGAGCATTAAAGCAAGGCTCTGGAAGCACTGGCTGTGCAGCCAGCCAGCTCACTTCCTAGCACGCAAGCTGCCACGCGTGTTGTGATGCCATGCTGTTCCCTTGTCACGCTGCAGATGCCACCAGCTCTGGCACAGGGGCAGCACTGGCAGAGCTTGACAGCTTGTTGGATTTTACCATCAGGTGTTTTGCAGCCCATTAGCAGACACCGTCAAATAATGGGATTATAATGTCTCGGTATGATGTCTTTTCTTATATCCAGAGCTGTATGGGCTCTGTCCAAGGGATTTATGTTCTTTGTGATGCTGAGATTGCAAATGTAGAAAGAGTATTTTACATTTGGAGTGTCTTTGAGCTGGCAGTTCAGCAGAGAGTGCTGCTCACTTTTGTTCTGAGGTGCCACTGCTCAGTGTTTTGCGATAGGAGAAGAAACAGAGTTTATTCTCAGCCCATGCATTGATGGTGTTGTTAAAATAGCCCCGATCTGGAGTTAATTTATTTTCTTTTGAATGGAATAAATTCCAGGGCTGAAAAAAAAATGCAGCTTTTGTTGGGAGGGCATTGTGCCTATGACATTAGCAGGACAAAACATCTAATTATCTTGCTGGAATGCACTTGGACTTGACTGATTAGAGAGATGAATGATGTCATTGTGTTAGGAATCTAATTTGTGCTCTCAAAGCACGATGCCAGGAGACCTCTCAGACCCCTCCTACACAAAAAGCAGGAGGGATGGGGCCAGGGAGATGCAGAAACAAAGGCATCAGTTCATTTTGACAAAGTTCTTCTTGCATTCATCTGAGTCACACAAGTTGAGAGAGTTGTGGTTGCTTCCAGGGTGTTAATGGTCAACTGTGCAGACCAGGAATGTGAGCAGGGGGTGCTCTGGAGTGCTCACTCCCAATGTGTGTGTGTCTGGCAGCAATGTGTGCCACAAGTGCAAAGCAGAACAGCCACATTGCATCACTCCCAGCTTGACAGGTTGTCTCAGCATCCTGCAGCATTCAGGGATTTAATTCCCTGGGTGGAATTAACCTCGCTATCAGTGATATAGGAGTTGGATTTGAATGGTGAGCCCAGGCCTGGGCTGTTGTTGGTTCTTTTCCCTCCTGACTGACCAGCCTTTGTGAAAGGATAGAGCATTTCTCTTTGTGTTAAAGAACTCCTTCTCCCAGGCAGCATGCACCAAGCAAGGTCTGAGTCTGTAGGCTTAACTCCGATATCCATGTTAAATAAGTGTGTTAACAACAAAGGGATGCAATAATAACAGAGGAGATGATTGCTCACCAGGAGTGCATTTGTATTTTTTTTGCTTCTTAATTTTGACATTCTTTTTTTCTGCTTTAACAGGTTCTGTTGTTTATTTATACTCAGGTGAGTGACATCTTTGTAATCTACATGGGTTTTTGTCACCATAAGAAGAAATTTGGCATTATGAAATCAGAGCCCATGTGATAAGGGTTTTATGGGTAACTGCTGTAGGCACCAGCCACGCACATCATGAGCTAGTGCCTCTAAACTCTGATTTAACTGAGCATTAGGACTAGGAAAAGATAGGTACAACAGGTAAAATTTAGGATCCTGATAGTAGATACTGTTTTTGCTGGTGGTTTTTAATTGTTTTAATTATTATTATCATTTATTTATTGTATATCTCCATTAGAGAGCTCCTTGTTGGTCTTAAAAGTTACTATCTTTTGGATTAGTTTCTTCTGGGTGCAGAGACTCTAGAGCAGAACCTAATTTTACTCTAGCCCCTTGTTTAAACGTCACCACTCTGATGACTTTATTCTTTCTTTTGCTCCTTGCCCTCAGTCCCAGCTGATGCCTCAAACCCAGACAGTGTTGTAGTGTCAGTGTTAAATATCAGTGCTACACGGGGGTCACAGGCTGTCCTGCCCTGCAAGAGTTACCGCATGGTGTGGACCCAGGACCGCCTGAACGACCGCCAGCGTGTGGTGCACTGGGATGTGTACAGCACCTACTATGGAGATAACAAGATGGAGAGGCTGTGTGACATGTACTCAGCAGGAGATCAGCGTGTCTACAGCTCCTACAACCAAGGGAGGATATTAATGCCCCAGAATGCGTTTACAGATGGCAACTTCTCGCTGGTGATCAAAGGTACTAAACAGAATCTTTTTATCTTTTCTCCCTAAGCTTTGCAAAGGTCTTTTTGCTTCCATGCAAGCATTTGTTAAATAGCACAAATGACAGAAGTAGTTGGCTCAGCGTGAAGCATTCAACTTGTTCTCTCTTCTCTCTCATATTAGATGTTGCAGAGAGTGATGCAGGGGTTTATTCGTGTAATCTTCACCATCACTACTGCCACTTATATGAAACTGTGAAAATTCAACTAGATATTACCAAGAAAGGTAGGTGTGACAGCATGGTGTCCCTTTCTGCAAGGGAAAGTCTGGCAGCTGAAATCCAGTGGCCCCCAGGACTGAGTTGAATTCACAGTGGGGCTTCTGTGCTGATTCACAATAGATAGTGCATGCTATTCTGCTACTGTCAGAGAGCACTGTGGATGTAGGCTTTTTACCCATGCCTTCTCTGTTGTAGCTCAGCACACAGGTGCCACGAGAGTCTTGCAGTGCATCAGTAGACAGCAGTGCTCACTGGTTAGCTAACTGGGCTGTCAGTGCTCCAGTAATAAAACATTCTTAGTAACAATCCATCATGGGTCAAGTTAGCCACAAAGATCTGCCTTGTAACACGGGTTGCTGAGCTTAGCCTTAAGGAGCCTGTAGTTAAAAAAAAAAAAAAACAAAAAACAAAACATAAGGGAGTTTCTAAGGGCTCTTGGTACCACAGTGTGTGTACACCACACAAGCATCACTATTTAATGTAGATAGTGTTATTTAAATCCACCTACACGTAGTGCACAGTGAGGTTGCTGGGGCTGATGGTGCTGGGAAGCTGCTGAGTTGTCTAAAAGACTGATGGATAGAAGTGCACCCCTGCTGCTGTTCTCACAGCCTCTATGCAGTGGGAACACCCAGGCTGGCCTGTGGGCCCTAGTCTGCTCATCTGTGTTTTGATTCTTCTGTTATTCCTTTCTCAAGAACAAAACACAGAACAGTGTTCCATGAACTTCAGTAATTAGGGTATTTGTGGGTAGGAAAACATTTCCTGCTTGGAGAATCGAGACGCAGCATATTGAAGATGAAGTCTGTTATTCTTATTCCATTCATGGTCTGTTGTGAGAATGTTCTTCCTGCGTTCTGAAGAGATGAAATGTCACTTATAAGGAAAGGAAATGGCTGTGCTTAGCACACCAGCCTGGGGTGTGGAAGACACTGGTGCAGTTGTTCACTAACTGCTGAAACGAGTGTGAGTGAGGTACAGTATCCCTGTGGCACTTCAGGATCTTTGGAGGGGATTATATATAGGATTGCAGGGTCTGAGAGCAACCTTAGAGGTGCTTGGGTGTCCTTAAGTGTAAGACAGTGTGTGAAGTGTGCGTGTCACCTCCACAGCCAAAGCAGCAAAGGAGTACTGGGACGGAGAGAAGGCTGTGATTGTTGCCTTGGAAGGCAGTACTGTGATGCTCCCTTGTGTCAACCGAAACCACATCTGGACTGAACGGCACAGTGAGGAGGAGCAGCAAGTGGTCCACTGGGACAGGCAGCCCCCAGGGGTCCCCCATGACCGCGCTGACCGCCTCATTGACCTGTACGCCTCTGGTGAGCGCCGCTCCTACGGACCCCTCTTCATCCGTCAGAAGATGAACATCACTGACACAGCCTTTGCCCTGGGTGACTTTTCCCTGCGAATTTCTGAGCTGGAGAATGCAGATGAAGGCACTTACTCCTGCCACCTGCACCACCACTACTGCGGCCTGCACGAGCGCAGGATCTACCAGGTCTTTGTGACGGAGCCAGTGAGAGAGAAGAAGGTGGTGAACCTCACCACTCACAACACTGCCCCGGCCGTAGGTGAGCGGCTTCTGGCAGTGGTTCTGACTGCAGGAGGGGGGAGGGAGTGTGGTCAAGGCAAACCTGTGCCCTGCAGAAGTGCCACAGACACCACTGAAGTGAAGGTGCCACTCGAAGCAATGCTGGGGTTTCCTGTATGGTTTCTCCTAGTTGATCCAGGAGTTAATTCCTGCCCTTAAATCAGAGTAAGATGAGGTCGTGCCTCCCTCCCTCACTACTAGTGTGGAGCTCTCCTGTGTAGGCTGGATTCTTACCAAGCCATTCCCATTACAATGGTGTACCTGGAGCTACATTCTTCAAGATATTAGTGACGATTCTCTGATGTTGCTTTAACACTGAGCTGCACCCAGAGTGGAGTGTCCCACCCACCGGGGCTAATTACCCCGCCTGCTGTGCTGGAGTGACATCATGTCCTGCTGCTGTTTGCTCTGCTCTCAGCAGCTCTGCAGCCCTCTCTGCTCTGCAGTGCTTAAATGCCCTAAGGCAAGCAAGCTGTTTTTCTAACAGACTCTCTGTTCTGCTTACTTTTATGAAACAGGAGAGGGTGTGGAGTAGGGGGTCTGTTCTGTGCTGCCTTTGCTGTTACAACATGCCCCTGTTTGCATAAGAGCTTCCCTCCTTACTGCACAGGGGTTCAGGCTGCACCAGGTGCCAGACTGCACAATCAACCACCAGGAATTTTCCTCCACCCTTCAGCTTTTTTTCTTTTTTTTTTCCTTAAGCCAATTTTCACATTTTCCACTGGAGTGAGCTATCATTTGACAGCCTGTCCAAACCCCAAACCATCATGCTGAGTTCAGGCAGAAAAATAAAATCTCAAGTTTTAAAATATATATATGTATATGATATATACGTATAGATGAAAGTCCCTTAGGTATAGTTCCATGCTAACATTTTTTAATACTCATTGAGGCTTAATATTTATTGGCTGCTTACTACATAATTTGGATATGTTTCATACATTTTTAAATAGATCTATTCTTCTGTAGCAATTAGGTTTTTTTTCAAGACACAGAAGCCCAAACCTCCCCACTGGCACTAAGGCTGGTGTCCAGAAATCCTGGCTGTACTGAAGAGGGCTGGCCATTGTGGCTGTGCTGACACAGGAACCAGAACACACAAGTGCCAGTGTCCCTCCATCTGGCTCTTTTGTTGCCCTTGAGCCCTATCAGAACCCACTGTGCAGGTGGAAAATACATCCTGCTTTCACTGTCGCCCACCCAGGAATCTGTTCCTCTCACTGTCCTGGTTGTGGCTGAGTAGTTACCACCTGCCCAGCTGGTAGATCCTGTAGGTAATACAGCCTGCTGGGGCTCTCTTGGTTTGGAAGGAATTTGCCTTCCTGAGAAAAGCCATTCCCACCACCAGAAAGAGCAGACTTCGAGGAGATTTGTCCCCTAGGGGCAGGGAAGGATCAGCTGGTCTGAGAGCACCATGCACAAAAATGTGCTGAGTCGATGGGAACAGGGAAAGGAGCTGAGATGCTGGAGTGCCTTTCTCAAGCCCCTCGCTGATGAACGGCCTGTTTGTATATAGCAGCAAAGGCTGAGATGTTGCCTCTCTCTGTGAAGAGCCGTGCAGAGCTTTCCTGGGCTGTAACTTAAAGCCAAAATGAAACATCAGGAGATAACAAAAGCAGAGCAATGAGATTTATTTATTTTTTTTTTCAGCGAGCAGCTATCATTTCTGGCATAACTCCAAGGCTCAGAGCTGTTTCCAGACAGGAAATTTCATCCTGTTTTGAACTATAAACATGGGTTCAATTCTCTTCCCAAGTCCCAGCAGAATAAATGTGTTGTACGTCTACTAATTTAGTGTATTTTTACTCTGCGTTTATTTTGGAGCGAGTGATTGCAGAATAGCATATCTTGCTTATTGCAGAACTATGCTCAGCCCTTGCTAGCCTAGAAAAGAAAATGGGTCACATACCCAGCAGTCATGAGCTGTCATGGTGGAGCTCTCTCCGTGTTCCAGTTCAGATCCTAACCCTACCCTGCAGTACTGTGGGAAAGCAAAGAGCCAGGAACAGGATGCATTTAGGTCTGCTGGCTCAATGGCTGCTCCAGTGGCTACCATCTCATTATGGCAGCAGCTGAAGGAGCCCTTCATGGTGCAGAGGTTTGTTAAAGTAGAACTGTCACATACACTGTTTGCAGCTTTACAAGTGGCTTTTTTGGTTTGGTATTTCTTAGTGGTAAAAAACACATGGTAGCTTTGAGCAGGAGAGGCAGGACACAGAAAGCATCCAGCATCTAGAGATCTGTTGGTTAGCTTAACAAGCTGCTTGCCTGCCCTGCTGCATTGGAGGGTGAGGCTGGACAAAATCAGTGCTCTTGGTGCTGGGCTTTTTTGTGGGGAATATTGTGTTTCTGGACTCTGCCTATTTATAGTACTGTGCTGATGGAAATGAGCAGTTTCTAACATTCCCAAACGGCCTCAAAAGGAAAACCAGCTGTTGAAATAATGATGAACTTGCTGGCTTAGCTCGACTGCGACATTCTTGTTCATGCTGATCTGTTCTGACCTTAACTGGTGCTGGAGATGTCGCTTCACTTAAAGAGGAATGCCAGCATGCTGCTGGGGAAGTCTGTGTTTGTTGGGATACAATTAGCTGGACACAAAACCACGTATCCTCGTCGATAACAAATGAGACCATCTGCCTGACTCTCATCCCTATGACTATTTAGTCCCAGTAACGTAGCTTGTTATTGGCTTGTTTGCTTGAGACAGGCTCACTTCAGAAGACACCAGCTGAATGGCATTGTGACTTACAGGGATGTTTTCCCAGTCTTTCCCCTGGTTCCCTCTGACTAGGTATGGGGTTAAACTCCCAGGAGGATGGTGGTCAGAGCTCTGTGCTGGTGCACTCAGCTCTGTTCTGAAGAGAAAAGCCTCCCACAACACAGTGCGTCCTATGGGTTTGCGGTCTGTGCCCGGATTTCTCCAGTCCTCTGACAGTTGCAAGCAGAGGAGTTGCTCTCTTTGTATGTGCAACACATTGACCTATTTATTTGAGACCTACAAAAAATGTTCCACGTAAAAGTTTAGAGTTACCCTTTCCTGTGCTGAGGAACTGCAGCGTTGCTGCACCCGCAAGTGGAATGGAATCTTGGCTTTTCTTTGTGGGATTTTATTTTATTTATTGATTTTTATTTGATTTAAAAGGGAACTCATTCTCTGGCATTGAAAATTCCTCCCACTCTGTAAATTACAACCCTTAGCTGGGAGTGGCTGCTTCATACTTCAGCTGTCTGGAGCCGAAATGATGTGGTATGCGTGTTGCAAGGGACCCAGAAGAGGGCTGTGCTACCCCAGAGCAACTCTGGGCTCTGTTGTGGCTTCTTGCTGGACTTGCCCTCTGCAGTAAACAAGAGCAGCACTCTGATAAGCAGGCAGCAGCAATGGCATGTGCGATGGCCACTGAACATGCTTTTCAGTTCACATGTGGACCCACCTGCAAACATTCTTTGCTTTGAATGCCAGTTACAATTATTGCCTTGTTTTCCTTTTCTTCTGCACTCAGATCCAAACGTTGTCAGGGGCCACAACGTGATCAACGTCATCATCCCTGAGGGCCGCATCCACTTCTTCCAGCAGCTGGGCTACGTCCTGGCGACGCTGTTGCTCTTCATTGTCCTGCTCATCATCGTTGTCTTCATCACCCGCAAGCGTCGGCAGAGAGGTGAGTGCTGGAAAATGCCATCTCTGGAGTTCTGGGGAATATCCCGTGGCAGGAGAGGTGATTCTGCAAATAATTACTGTGCAGCACAGTGCTTATTGAAAGCATCACAGCAGAGAGGGCCGAATAGCTGCTGTGTGTTGCTGTTGTCGGTGGTATCTGGGAGGTGTTGGTTGGGTTGGGTGTTAACTGCTCATTCTATTTCTTCTCTCTGTTTAGGTTATGAATACAACGTGAAGAAATATGGAGAGTAAGTATCCTTACAGAGTCTACTGTCTGTAAGTAGACTACATAAAAATGAACTTATTGGTCCCTTGCCTCTGCTGTCATTAACAGCCTAAAGCAGCTGACATCTGTTTAGCAAGAATAAAGCCACCTACAGCACATGCTCTTTGGTAGAGTTTGTGTTTCAGAATCTAGTCATTATTAGGGAAATATACACTTGGTTAATGATTGAATATCAGGGAGCAACTTCCATGCTGTCAAAGTGTGGAAGGAGAGGATGGCTTGTAGGGATCATGTGGCAGTTGTATATTCTGTGGTTATAATTTGGGAACTGATTCGCAGATTATGTTTCTGTGAGATGTCATTAGGAGTTAAAGGAATAATGTGCAGATCTCCTGTAGACTCTGCTGTGAGATGGACCTGGGCCAAGACTGTTTCTGGGTCCCTTTATGTTTTATTACCCATAGTATAGCAGAAGGAATGGGAAAGTTCCAGAACAGATTGGTTCTCCATTTTTCTAGACTCTGGACAGATTTGTGAGGGGAAAGCAGACACACAGTCAGCTAGAGATCTCTTGGTGTTAGTAGAAAAGACAGTAAAAGCAAGAGAGAGGAGAAACAGATTTCCTAATAAGTAGTATGATCCTCTGAAATCTATTTGACAGGTTAAGGGCAAACACAGGAAAAATATCTGCGTGCAGTGGCTGCCAATGCTGTCATCTCTCTGTCATGCTTTCTCCAGGGAAGCTTTGTAGAGTCAGAAAAGGATTCTGCAGGGATTACTGTGGAAATCACCAGCATTTAACAAAGAATTAAATCCTCTATGAGTTTTTTCAGCTGTCCTCCAGATGTATAGCCCATAAACAATTTAAATTAAATTCTCTAGAAAGCTATTGTGGAAAAAAAAAATAAGTAAAAGGAGACAGTTATTTAGGGATGTGTCAGTAACCATTTTTCACTCTTGTTGATTTTTCAGGAAGGATGTAAATCTTAAAGAATTTACAGTCGACACAACAGATCTGACTCAGTACAAAAGTGAAGACTTCAGGCTGGGTGTGTATCAGCTAGCAACCATTTTCCAGACTTGTTGTAACTTAAGGACTCTTGAATGGCATTTCTGTGTTCATTTAGTTGTAGCTTAACCTCGTGTAAATGCACACTTAGGGGAATCTCATCCCTAGTAAGGGTACAACCTTTAAATGAACAAGCTGACATCATTTGGGTGTCAAGCTATAGAACTGCTGTAATGACCCCAGAGAGCAAAGGGCAGATAACAAAAGTTGAAATAAGGAACAAAGGAATTGCAGAGAGTGAGTTGCAAAGCAGGACAGCAGCAAGTATGAATGGCTATCATGATGGAAGACTCTGTGATATCTATGAGGGAGCAGAGAGTTAAAGTGTGATTAGTACCAGGAAAAATAAAAACAAAAAAAAAAACAGTGTTAAGATGTAGCTTTTTCTTCTGCTGAGCAGTTGATTAACTCCATGAGTGACCCATAAAGATCTGGAGATGATAGGCATAGAGTACTTCAGGGAAGGGCTGATCCCTTGCTTGTAAAGCTTTGTTTTCTTTTAATATTCTAATGGCTGTCTGAATTACATACACTCCTCCCCTATACAGATTACAAAAACAACATCCTGAAGGAGAAGGCTGAGCAAGCCAGGAGTTTCCCAGCAAAGAACATTGATTTAGACAAAGGTAATAATGACCTGCTTCACCCTAATTGGTGGCTGTAGGAGCCTTCTGATGGGTTGGAGGAGGGAAAAGCACAGTACAGCAGTGAGCTGACCAAGCCACAGTCAAATGAAGAATGGTAAACATCATGACAAATGACAGCAGGAATGAGAAGGCAGTTCCCTTCCTATCCTTTCATCATGGAGCCACAAGATGCAAGTAGTGATTAGGCTTTTAAAAGCTTCTGACGTGACACGAATTTTTCTTCGTTGGAAAAAGAATGCCTAGCAGGGTTGGAATAGTGCATTCTATATTACAGCCTCAGAGAGATGCATCTCAAAAACGTACTGGCATGGTGTTTTAGAAGAAAATGCTGTGCAGAAGGGTGTTTTGAGTTGAATTAATTTACCAGCAGTAGGCAGTCACTGACTATCCAGCAAAACAGCTCCCTCCCTCCAGGGGCTGAATCTCCTTTCATTTGCTCAGACCTAACTCTGGGTACTATCTGTCAGTTTGCAGAGTTGCACTTATGACAAGTTTGTTTAGAATAAGGTTAGGTTCTGTGACTCCTTTCGTATGAATTTAGAACATATTAAATGTGTCTGAAATGGAATCAAGAAGGGAATGATCCAGAGAATCCATGGGTTGCCTTAGATCTGAAGGTCTTGATGCAGTTCTCATGATACTTTACATATGTTCTGCAGAGATGATCTGTGTAATAATTTATGTGCTATCATTCTCACTGTGAGATTTATGAAGAAGATACTAGAAACATGGCTGACTGCAAATGGTCACTTGTAACTGCACAGCTAATTCCATATCATTGTGTGTTTCTTTGGATGGTTTGAAGTTTCGGTCCAGATACTGATCTCCATTTCAATTTGCTTTCAGATTTCAGGAAGGAATATTGTAAATGAAGACATTCCCAAGCTGCTGGCTGGACCAGAAGCTTCAATCAAAGATAGATGGAAAAGAGATGCCTGTCATAATATCCCATCCCTCCAGTTACCACACTTTTTTCATGTAGAGTTTCTCCCCAGTAAGCATGAGGGTGTTTGCAAATGCTTTCTGAAAGAGTTATGCCATCTGTCTTGCGTGCATTTATGATGGGTTTGGGTTTACTTTTCTTCTCTTTTTCTCCCAGTCCTCCCTCCCTTTTTCTTTCTGATATTATTGTTGTTTTTATGCATCAATGATGTTTATGAGCTGAATCAGCAGACTTTTTGCTTTGATGTTACTGCTTTAAATAAACCAACCTGCAACACTAATCTTAGCCATCATTATATCAGGCATTTTTTTTCATGCAATGTATTCATTAGAAAAGTAATAGCAAAGCCTGATTGTGATCTCTCATATGCTGATGTACATTGAGAGGAACAGTACTGTCACTTAGCACTTTATACATTCCAGGTACAAAGAATTGCTTATTCAGCCCCTCACAAATAACAATATAAATACCTCATCTTACAAATGGGGAAATGTCAACATCCTCATTTTATGGGGGAAAGGGAGGCACATAGATCTAGTTGCCACCAAAGCAGTGCTGGGATCCAAAGAGCTCTGGATTCTAACTTTGTATTTCTCACTCTAAGCTTGTTTGTTGATTTGTTTTTGTTTCAGTGCAAACCAAATCAAATTTGTCAGGAGCAGATACTTTCAGCTGCAGTTGGAGGTGCAGTGCTGTAATGCCAGTGTCAGTTAGATCAGATCCAGAAAAATTATGGAGAGAGTTAAGCTCCTGTGTGGAATCTTGAGTATGATTTTCCTGCAGTCCTTGAGTGGATCCTCCCCACGCAGTTCTTATGAGCTCATCACAAAAAAAGGTATGATTACAGCACAGTTAGACTGACTGTTAAAAAGATGACTTCCACGAGCCAACCACGAGGAACAAGGCTAACACCATGTTCCACCAAATAGCCTGTCAGGCACTCTCATGGATCGTGGTCACCAAAGGGGAGCCAGGGAGGGATAGGAGTTTACTCTTGGAGGTTTTGATATTGTTCTCTGAGGAGTATACACCTGAGATAGCAGGGCTGTGGGCTGAAGGGGAGCTCTACATCTAATTCTACTGCTTCAGGTGGGGATGTTCAAAAGTTTGGAAGTCAATAAATGTTACAATACAAGCGAGGTGAAGTGTCGAGAAAGCCAGAGAATTTTAACAGCTCTATTCATGCTCTCTGACTGCTTGGGATATGCTGTGGCACCGTTCCCAAACCAGGACGCTTGTACAGAAGAGTTCAGAGTAGGGAGACTGAAAACTGGTGGTAAAGAGGGTGTGGGATTGAGCCTGGGTCCTTGTTTGCTTTCCCTTCTCCCAGAGTATTCAGCCATTCCTAGGTTGCCTTTGGCTGGATCTGACTGGAACCCAGGCTGCATTCCTGCAGGTGTGTAAGGCTGCTCTGGTTATTCCATCAGGGTGGCACAGTCTCGAATAATTGCCATTAATCTCTTTCTCCCTCCCTTTCATGTCTGTGAATCAAAGGTTGGAGATCTTTACTTGCCAGTTCAGATTGCTTAGCACAGCTCACACAGACATCGGCTCAGAGTGGGGTTACTCATAAACTCCAGAGGCATTTAAATATTTAATTTGACTTCTAGGCTGCAGAATAGCTTAAGGGGAAATAGATGTATTTGTTCTCTGAGATGAGTGCTAGGAAGAGCTTGTTGAGTTCCTCATCCTTGCTTTGATCACAAGTTTGAATTTGGATAATGGTCAGACAAAGCAGGGTAACCCTTGACTGAAATGGGAGACCAGGTTGTGATGATGGCCCTCTCTCATCAGGAGAGGCATGCGTTGTGTGATTGGGCTGAGGATCAGAACAGCGGTTTCTAAAAGCAGCCTGCCCCATCCAGCATGTAATTTACTAAGCCAAAATTCTGGCTGAAAGATCCGGGCAAGATTGCTCGCTATCGACTTGTCTGTTTTCAAACTGTTGAAAAAGCCAGAAAACAGCACAAAGTTGAAGAGGATTTTACTTTTATTTTGTTTCTCAGACCTTTTACTTGTTTCATGGTGAGACTTGATAGGTGAGGTTGATGGTTGGACTAGACGACCCTGAAGGTCTTCTCCAGCCTAAATGTTTCTGTGATCTTGCACACAGAAATTAGGAGTCTGGACTTGTAGGTAACCACTGGCTGAGGGGCAGGACTGTGTTCTGCTCCCACTCTGCTGGAGGCTCGGGGTGGTTCTATTCAGGTTGGCTTTTTCTTTCTCCCACCTCTCATCTCAGCCTTTCTCCCTGAGAAATGATCAACGATTTTGCCTGAGTTACTCCAAGCAGCATTACCACTGTGCTGGTGGGATGCTGCATCTCGATAAGCTCCTTTTCCTGTTGCTTTGCAGGCTCTCAGCAGGCTTTACCTCATTATGGTCTCCTCAGCTTCCCAAGACACATGTTTTGTGCTCAGTTAGTTGAAGTGACCATAACACCCAGTAATTTTTTATACCGTTTACTTCTCAGTGAGTTCTCTGGCTCAGAGAAGGCAGAGAAATTCTCTTTTAGAGTATGTGGATTTAAGGTACTGTAAGCCCTTGTTGTGGACCAAGGCAAGGGTGTACAGCAGTGAGCTTAGAAGGGGTTGTACTAAAGGTCAGCTGTTCTCAGACTGACTCCGTTCTTTGGAAGGAAGAAATTTCAAAAAGCTTTTTTATATACAAAAAGTTCCTTTTCTTTTAGGCTTTACTTCAGTTTCTGGCATTGCTGTTTTTTTGATCCTTGTACTTTTGTCTTTGGAGCAATTAAGATGTTATAGTTTCTCTTACGACTTCAGCTGTCTCCATAGGAAAACTGCAGTGCAGGTGGGTTTTTCTTTTTTCCACCGATCATGCTTGTCTTGGCTTTGTTACTCTGTAAACTCATTCATAAGCAACTAAGTATGTTTTTTAGTCACTAAGAGTGCTGTAACCTGTAATATATGCTTCCCCTCTTTTTATCATTACATGATAACTTGCAGGAGAGAGTACGTGTGCAAATTGTAGGCTTAGATTAGTGAAGATGACATAGTCACGATCTTAATTGGACATAAATAGAAGAGATGCTTATCAAGAGGAAGGAAAATAAGTACAGATGAAAGAATAAAAGCACCTGCATGGAGCCAGTGACTTGTAAAAAGGAGAAGAAAGTGAAAGAGCTCATTTCAGAGAGTCTGGGGGAAAAATTTTTCTTTCCATGAGCTGGTGAGCTCTTAATTGAAGAGTAAAGGAGCTCAATTTGAATGGAAGCTGATGCAGTTGTGTAGGCAAAGAGTATGTGTTTCAGGTGGGAAATGTTGGTTGTGACTTCTGCCAGTCTGATCCTCTGGACTGAAAGCATCAGTAGCTGGAGCGTGCTGTGTAAGTTTAATTATCTTTTGAAATACAGCTAGTGCATCTTAAGGCTGTTTCCTAATGCAAACCAAAGGGTGTTACGTGGGAACACTGAGGTTTGTTCTGAGACAGTTCTGATACAAATTGCTGCAGCAGATGAACCCTTTGAGTTCATTTGGCTGATGGAAATGAAGTTCCAGTGCAGTTTTGTATCTCTGCTACTTGGTGATGTGGAAGCAGAGGAGAGCTGAAGTGAGGAAACGGTCTCACAATGTGATATTTGTTTGCCAGAAGATACAGGAGGCCACTGGCAGAACAGGCTGCAAATAGAGCTCTTTCTTTTCTGCTCTGTGCCTCTCTGCCTCTCAACTCTGAGAGGAAGAGCTGGTCCATACATCTTGTTTCGTTCTTTGTGGTCGCAGAATTAATTTTCATCATCATTGTTACTTAACTTCTACCATTTGTCCTTGTTGTGTAACTCCCCTAGCATGTAAGAAATAAAGGAGAACGTAACAGAGTTTCAAGTTGAGGTTGATTTTATGTCTTTGCTTTTTGGAGATCCTGCCCAAGCTATCACCAGCATTAGCTAAATCTTCCCAGTAGCACGTTCAATCTCAGAGCATCCTAAAGTGCTCGACAGGGTGCAGTTCTGATGCAGTGGGTTATTCCAGTGGTTTCAGTTGTGACATTCAGTGATTTCCACGTGGGACATCATCACTTGTCTCGGACGTGGGGCTCACAGACAAATTCGTTCTCTCCAGAAGTGTGTGATGAACACTTCTGTGGCTGCACATGGAGTTTGAACCATTTATCACAGAGATGAAAGCTGGCAGCTCTTTCGGAGTACATAATTTTGCAGGACCAGAAGGGAAGATAACATATCCTGCTGGAATAGTTAATGGCACAGTTTTATAGTTCTCTTCCAGCCCAAATTCCTTCCTTGCTCAACTAACACCTTGCAAAGTTCCTGCTGTGCATTCTGTTCTTGGAGGGCTGCCACCCACTGAGTAGTATCACAGCTGGTGACAGAGTTCTTTCAGGGACACGGATGGAGGCAGCTTGCATTGCTGCTTGGGTGGAAAGAGCAGGGTGCAGATGCACCTGGCTCACAGCAAATGACGATTGTTCTTGAGCAGGTGAAGCCAGGGACCACATAAAATAAAGGTCTCATCCAAACTACCCTTCCTGGGACTGTCGTGGGACTTTACTGGTCGTGCTTCTAACCTGTAAGTTGGATTTCTCGTTGTTAGGTGAAGACAAATGAGAACTCTTAAAAAAAAGATACTTTGGGCAGAGTGAGATCATCCTGGAGCTGGTGCCAGCCCCACTGGGAACATCTGACTCAACAGCATTTTTCTGAGATTTAAATTTAATTTTTTTTTTTTTTTTATTCTTCTCAAGCACCACAGACAAAGTAGAACAGCATGCCACACAAAAAAGTTCACGTTATTCTTTTGATGCTGGGAGCCAGAGATGCCAGCATTCTGCTGGACTGAGGTGACACGTACTGGGTTGGATTTCAGTATTTGTTCTTTGCTGGGGGAATGTGGAGCTTAAGTGGCGTTCTTTGGAGGGCTTCAAGGATACAGGTACAGTGTTTGCAGACCTGTTTCCCTGTACTTGCCTAGCACTGTGTGTGTACAAACTGCCAGGTTCCTTCCTGAGCCCAGCATGGTTTTTTTTTTTTTTAATTTTAATGTAATCTATATTGACTGAAGAGCCAGCAAAAAAAAAGGTGCCACAGTCATGCAATTGAGATCTTACTGCATAGCCTTGGCTAGTCCTGGGTGTCTGGTGGCACACTGGGTCTCTGCTGGGTTATTTGTTGCTTGGGCATCCTGTTTCTTCTCTGTGTCTCTGTAGGCAATGGGTCTGATTCCAGGAAAGCAGCTGGGCACAAGCAAAAGCTAATTCAGCAACCACTGGGCCTGCTCTGCAGACCACTGAAATGAAATATTTTCATTGTCTTCAAACTGTCCGAAATGAAATCCAGATTGTCCCCATTTCCTTTCTGCTTTCCAGTCTGGGGAGAGCCATGCCAGTGGAGAGGGACATGCTTGTCCTTAGCAGAACAGATTTCCGAGGGGAAGAAGAAATACTGGGGAGCTGAAAGAAGCAGGATAAGGGTCTGAATAGACATTCCTAAGCAAAAAGCTCCATTGTTCCCTAGAGGTCAAGTTTCTAAACATATGTGGCCCTCTGCGCATCAGTTGCTCTGAAGACAATTGCTGCAGGGAAATTTTCCAAGCATGGCTCTTCTCTTTAGGGAAAAAAATAATAATAAAATGCTGCAGCTGCTAAGAGGTAGGAGAACCAGAAAATGGTCGAGGAAAGATTGAGGGCTTTACTTGTGTTTGAATCCAGTGGCGATGAATGCCTGCGGAGCTTGCTGAACTGCAGGTCTCTTGCCTCCCTCTAGCGGTCCACGTCTTTATTTTCTTTCTACTTCTATTTAAGGATCCTTTCCACGTTTAGTCCTCATGCTGCATTGGTGCTAATCTCGCTGATGTGAGTGGGGACAGCGAGATGAAAAGCAGCTGCATGTCTCCAGACCACTGCGATTGCAATCTGGAAGGAGTCTTCCCCAGCTCATCAGTTTAGTTCCAGGCAGCCCACCCTGCTGGCCTCCTCACGTGGCCCAGCAGCCCTACGAGGGGATGGGGAGCACAAAGCGATGCTCTCTGCACTGATTGAGCTGAAACAAACAAAAACAAAAGTCAGAACAGTGACTGACTCTCAAGAAGAAATAATCCTCCCAAGTGAAAGATGGTTTTGTTCTTCTACAGACACTTTCTTGCAGGTCATTAAAAAATACAAAATCTCAGTGCGGGTTCAGCTCACAGAATTGGAGAGTGCCAGAATGCACAGGGCTTTTCTTTTCCTCATATCTGTTTAAACAAATAGGTATTAGCTAAGCACGCAGAGCAAGATGAGCTTCTCAAGTTCACTGAGACAAGCAGCCACCATCGCTCTAATTCAAAGGACCCCTTTTAAAAAGGCTTGGCTCTTCTCTGCGTGGTAATGAAGTGCACTGCTGTATAAATGAAGCAAAGGGTGAGCAGCTTTCATGCCTCAGGACACTATCCTCTCCCTGCAGGGGTCAGTGAGACTATTTGCTCTGTCACGGAGAGCACGGCACTAATAGCGAGAGATTTTATGCCTTATATTTATTTTCCACTGAAGTGTTAAGCACTGAGCTCTGCAAGAAACGAGATATTAGCCCTGGTGGGCCAGTGGTTTGCTAAGGTGGCACGTTCTGCATTCCCATGTACTCTCTTTAATTGGATTAGCTTGTGGTTTGCCTGTAACATGAAAGCGGGTTATCTCTTTGGTGCTTTATGGGGACGCAGAAGGCTTTTTGTGAGTCATAGATCCAGCCTCATCGTATCTGTTCCAAGGTAGTATGCTGACAATTACACGACTCATTATATTTTCAGTTGTCAAAAGTGAAAGCAAAGCCAATAGAACAAAAGCAGAGGGTTTTTGTTGGGGTTTTTTTTTTTCAGGTTTAATCTTTGTGCATGCACCACCTGCTCCTCTGAGGAATTCAGGAGGTCATTAAGTGTGAACAGAAGAGACCAAAGGGCCAGGTGGTAATACTTCGCCTGGGTCCTGTCCTGAGAATACTCTGTAAGGCTCAGGATCTCAGAGCATATAGCTTGTACCAGGGCTGTCGTGTAGTCCCACCAGAGAGCCTTTCCCATTCTTGCCTGGAGTCTCTGACTGGTCAGTATTGAGGGATTTTTGTCTTGACAATCAGCAGTGTCACCACCCTGTTTCTTCCTTTCCCCCTCCTTTATTATCCTCATCATATATTCTTACAGCTTCATTTACAAATGCTTTATGTTAAATGGTTTGGTGCTCTCCAGCTTGTTTCCCTCTCCCCCATTAGTTCAGGTAACAGAGCTGACAGCACACAGAGCAGCAGTGATGAACTGATTATTTGAACCCAAGCACCATGTTCGTTTTTTATTATTATAATGTAATTCTGCTTAAAATAGGGGCACAGGAAATTGAGATATGTCTCTGCTGATCTCCAAACCTTTAAGAGCATTGACACATTCATTCCAGTGCCACAGGTAATCTGGTCACTAAGCCATGATTTACTCCTTCACAGAAAGCAGAGGAATATTCTGAGAAGAGGATCTCCTCTTGATTTGAGAGTGGGAAAGAGGCTGAAATAAGCTTGGGATTTTCCTGAAAGGGCGTTTTTTTTTTGTTGAGCAGGTTGAACCCAACCCTGCTGTTCTGAGATCTTCACTTTCTGGCTGGCAGCGAGGGGGGTTTGTAGAAAGAAACGTGGCCTCGTCCCAGAAGCACATCTACCTCACCTGGCAGCAGTGCCAGGAAATTTCGGAGACGAATGGCCCGAAGCTCACTCGGTGCCAGCAAGCTTCTGCCAGAGCAGCTACTAACGGAGCTAAGACAGATGCGGCAGCACAATAGACACGTGCTAGCGCATGCAGCTTTTCCTGCTGCTATGGCTCTACTGTCACCGACCACCTCGGTACGGCGGCTGTACGCGGAAAGCGTTCAGCAGCTCCTAGAGGCACAAAGCGCTCTGACAGCAGTCTGTGCGCCTTGTCCCACCGAGCACAAGCGGCTCTCTTTATTTCCCCCCCCCCCCCCCCCCTCGCAACGATGGCTCCGCTCCCGGCCCCTCCCCGCTGCAGTGCCGCCGTGCCGGCGGGGGGCGGCGGGCGAGAGCCGGGCTGTCCAAGGGCCGAGCGGCGGCTGCGAGAGGAGGAGGAGGAGGAGAAGAGGAGAGGAGAAGCGCAGAGGAGGAGGGCGGCTCTCCCGCTGCTCCCCCCCCCCCCCCCCGCTGCCCGCCGGCCCCGGGGCTGTGTGCCGCGGCGGCCCCGCTGCCCAGCGCGGCGGCGAGCGGCGGCGGGAGGATGTGCGCGGGGCGGGAGGCGGCGGCGAAGGGCTGCCGTTCCCGGGTCGGGCAGCTAGAGAGCAGTGCAGGGAGCGAAATCCCGGCCGAGGAACCCCCGCGCGGCGGCGGCCGGGCGCTGCGAGCTGCCTTCCTGTGCGGGGCGGCCGCGGGCTGGAGGTGCTGAGCGGAGCCCCGGGCCGCGTCCCCGCAGCGCTCTGCTCGTCCCAACCTCCCCCCCCCCCCCCCCTCCCCTTCTCCCTTCCCCGCCCTGCCCCGGTCCCATGGCGGAGACTAAAATCATCTATCACATCGACGAAGAGGAAACCCCTTATCTGGTGAAGCTGCCCGTCCCTCCGGAAAAAGTCACTTTGGCCGATTTTAAAAATGTCCTCAGCAACCGGCCCGTGCACAGCTACAAATTCTTCTTCAAATCCATGGACCAGGATTTCGGGTGAGCTCACCGCCCCGAGCGGCACCGGCGCCTAACCCCCTAACCCTAACCCCCCTCCCCCCTCCCCCCCCGGTCCCCGCTGACAGCCGCGGGCCGCTCTCTGCTGCCCGGCCCCGGGTGTGGGGGAGCACCTGCTCTGGGGAGCGCGGTCCGGGCACTGCGGCACCCGCCGGGCGTTAGGCCCCGCCGGCACCGGCGGAGCGGCGGCCGCTAACATGGCGGCCCCGGCGCTGACAGCTCCCCGCCCGGCCCCGGCCGATCGGAGCCGGGCTGCGGGTTGGTAATCCTCCTCCCGAGGTGCCGGGGTTGTGCTGCCGTCCCCGTTCACCGGCGGCTGTCAGAGCCCCGGTGCCGCTCGGGCGGTGTTTGTGGCCGCCGGCCTTATGTACGATAAAGGAAACCAATAAAAAGCCGGCTGACAGCTCGCCAGACGGTAACTTTCAAAACGGATGAATCCTTTCGCTGCGTATCTCTTTGTACTCGTGTCCGTCGTCGTCAGCGCGGCCGTTTTTACACACTTAAAACGCCTCGCCAGCAGGAGAGAGCGGGGCTGCGGATTACTAACACAGCCCTGACCCCGAATAACAGTGGGATTGGGGGTGACAGTGTTGTGTGGCGAAGCACGTCACCCTCAGCGCCCCATTACAGGCTTATTCTTATCCCCGAGACCCGAAGATAGCGCTGCTCTGTTTGACAAGCGATGGAGTGTGGATGTTGTTTGTTGACACGTCTTTTCTGATGTGGCAGTTCGTTAAGCTAGCTGACTTGCTGCTGTTCCGGATTGTGAAAACACGTTTTTGGGAAACAACAATACGAGCTGTTTGTTTTCAAAATACGGCCTTTGAAAATGCCTATTCGTAATCTTTTCTCCTTCACCCCCCCCCCCCCAACCCTCAAGTGATGGGGATGTATCCTCTGTAGCGGGCTTAGGAAGCCTGGCTCTGCGTGTTTGTGGTGCAGCCTCTTGTTCTCCTTGCCTTGCCCTAGAAATGGGGTTGGTGGAGGATGAAGAGCTGTGAAGGGGTGGTTAGGCTCAGCACGTGTAAATTCTGCTTCTGTCCTTTGAACGGTGGTCTCAAACGCAACCAGCCCTGTGTAGAGGAAATGCTCAGTCACAGCCTGAAGCAGGGATGGAGCACCTGGTGGGAAGGCAGGGCCAGCCCAGGGGAGCTCAGGAGCATGCAATGTAGCTGAGTGCCCTGAAGGACTGGAGCCGGGATGCAGCCCTTCCCAGCCCTCATTTAAAGGCTGGCAGTGGAGGCAAGGGGATTTCTTGTAGGCATCAGGAACATAGAGGTTTCCTTCTGGAGTTAAGCAGCTCCTTTCCTTCATTTCTGTGGCTGCAGTGTTTGTGCTCATTCTTGTTTGCTGTAGCCAAAGACTTTGCCTCCCCACTGTTATCGTGGTGCTTTCCATCTCATAGCATTACACCGTGCAATACAGGGACTTGTTTGCGAGGAATCGTGTAATTATTAAGGCTGGAAATGAACACTAAAATCATCAAATCCAACTCCAACCCACTGCCCACTGAACTTTGTCCATCAGTGCCATGTCCAGGGACAGTGGGGAGGAGGATGACTGTGGACTGCGATGTGGTCAGGTAGTGTGAAACTGCACGTGAACCAGTTCAGCAGCAAATAGAGATTTGCAACTGTTGGGCTAAGAAGGGTTGGAGGACCCCCATAAGATGCTGGCAGCTGGATGTGTGCCTGAGGGGTACATCCCTGAGGTCTGTGCTGGACCTCGTGGCTCATACAGGAGTATGGGCTTCCAAAGAACCCGTGTGTGACCTTATATTACTAATTCCTAATTGTAGAATGTAGAAGTAAGTTGTACTTTAGTTGTCTACATTAGCATGGATTCTCTGGAGGTAGAGGTGCACACAAGGCCTGGGTTGGGACGGTGTGTGGACCTGACTGATGTACCCACTGACATCTCCAGCTGCCTTTTGGCTTCCAGCAGAATTCTTACAGCTGAGCTATGAACCAAAGGAGAATTGGATTTGTAATAAAAAAAGCTGATGCACTGTTTCACAACCACAGCACAGCTCTGTCTCCTTCTGTGGCTGTTGGATGTATTCAGGGTTTAGGATATCCTAAGAGCGAGCAGCACTTTCTTTTTCTTCTTCCTGCTGCTTGTCACCTTTTCAGTACCTTAGAGCATCATCTTATGATGAGCTCATCTCTAATCCCTGTGAAAACTGGCTGCTCTGCCCTCAGGATGACCAAGGCTGATGTGATCCTGTCTTTGTGAGTATTCCAGTACACGGCAGTGTGGGTTAAGGCTCTGTGGGGCAGGAGGCAGGAACCCATCATCTCCAGCAGCTGGAGGTAACCCGTGCCTCTGAAAGCTGTTGGTCACATTTTGGTCTCAGTTTCACTTGTCAGCCAAACTCCTGTTGCTCTGATAATTGTAATTACCTGTGGAAATTAGAGAATTAGGAGAAATCTAGTATCAGTCTCAGCAAGTGTTAATGGCAAGTTTGGGCTTTCCTCTTGATCTTATCTGCAAGCCGACTTTCTTATTGTTGTGAGTGGGTAATTATAGCTGCAGCCACCACTAACCATAAGAGCACTGTATATCTAATTTCTGCCTTATGTGCTCTCAGACGCCCTCCGAAGAAGCTTTTTTCAGTGTGTTCTGTAAGTGGCACTTAAGCTCCAGTGACATTTTGGTTTTCAGTGCTCTCGTCGCCTGTCCCTCGTGTCACCATGCACTGTTTGCACAGAGATTTGGCACAGGGAGATCCCAATATGGAGCGAAAAGTCATCCCTGTGTTAGGGAAGCAAATGTTTTCCTGGAGAAGCAGAGCCTCCTTGAGAAGCCAGTGATTGGGAAGCAACGCTGCACATGTTGTTGTAATTAAAGCCTGGCCTTTCCTGGATCCTGAAATAATGCAATAAATAACTGTGTTCAGAAACAGTGGATTGTGATGAATTGTTTCCAGTGGTGGGAGGTAGTGTTGCTGGATGTGGAGCCATGTCAGGCTGTGCTGTGACAGCAAAGCAGCGGTGAGTACCCGTGCTGGGCTGCTTCCAGTTCCCCTCCTTGGAAGGTGCAGAGGGGAAAGCTGCAGGAGTGGCAGATTTCCTCCTGACTTCAGTTGCTCTGTGCCTTGCAGCCTTAATGTTGCATGGTAAAGCTGTAGAAAATAGATCTCGTGTGCAACTTTTCTCTTGACTTTCTTGGTGGTGTTTCTTTGGTAGGAAGACATCTTCCCATCCCGTTTCATTTTCTGTTCTGATTCCTGTGCTTCCTCTTGAGGGGATGGACCTGTCTGTGTTCTGCAAGCCCAGGCTTCCCCGTGCACTCTATCCATAATGTCCCACTTGAGATGCAGGGTGGTTAGCTGTGTTCTCACTTGGACTTGACCCCTGGAAGTGCTTTGTAGTTTCTATTTTTGCTCTCATGAGTGGGAAGCTCAGCTGGGATGTCACAGGATTGGACTCGTTGATGTGGCAGTATCTACCAAGAGGGAAATTCAGAGAAGGGGCTATTTGTGATCTGTGTTTATGGGCAGGGAGTGCTGCTGTCGGCTGCTTTTGGTGCTCCCTTTCTTCCAGGGAAGGAGATCAGAGGTCACTTCCTACCACTGAAACTGTTGATTCTGAGGTTACTGCTGTGTGTCCTTGTAATGATGTATAATGCAATTGGGTTGATTCTTTGATGATTGAAAAATGGCAGATAATGGATGCATCTGGAAAGAAGGCTATGGTTTGTGGCACCGGGGCTGCTGTGACTGCAGCTCTGACAGCTGCATAAACTGTGTAGGATCCAAGTGATTCATGATGAATCCGTGTGACAGATCCCATAATAGAAATGCTGATCTGCCTTGCTCGTAAATATTTGGCATTTTCAGAGCTTTTCTTAATAGTGCTGTTATACGCCATCATTAACTTCCAGAAATACGAATCTATAAGTGCATATTATTCAAGCCTTCCCATGAGTTTTAATTCTGCGTGCTCGGAGGCTTCATCCTGCTGTCCCATCCGTAGTCAGTGTGGGATGCTGTGCTGTGAGTGTGACCCTGGTGCTGCTGGGCAGAGCGAGCTGCTCCAGCACTCTGCAATCTCCATCCATCAGATTCCAGGGGAAGTGTGTGCTGCCATCCTCCTGGGTGAGGTTCAAGTCCTCATTCTTTCCATTGTGTGAACTAATATTCTTTTCGTTGTGCTTCTTCAGGGAGCACTTTGAGGAGTGGCTTTTTAGGCACTCCTTTGGCATCAGCAAAAGAACTTCCTTTCGAAGTGTGCTTTTAGGTGCAGCTGTTTCTTGTGCAGAAATTGCTTTTCTTGGTGCTCGGTGCCTTGAAAACTAGCAAGTGGTTGTGATTGAAAGCAGTAGGAATCCAGCCTGGGTTGGGACTGAAATCTGTTTTTACCTTGCCCTTAAGGGAGTCCTGACTGAGAAACAGGAGTCTCAAGTGAGAGCTGTCTGACGGCATAGATCTAGAATAATTTAATCATTGGGAAAGCTTCTTGAGACAAGACACTGGAAAAAAAAATCCTATATATACTCTGCACTCATGAAACATAACCAGGAAAGCAAAGGAGCATTGGGCACAGGTGTGATGTTCTGTGGCCATCAGCTGCTGCAGCCCTGAGCCGCACTCCTGAGGGCTTTGGGGCTGAGCTGTGAGCTTGGACAACTGTTTTCCCCACTGGTTCAGGTTCAGAAGTGCCTCACAGGTCGGGTTTTGCCTTTTAGGTGCACTCTTGCAATGGAGGTTTTAATGAGGAATTTTTGCTAGTGTTTTTAAAGGGATCCTCTGAAGACCAAAGAACAGCATGGAGAGGTGTGTGCCTGTGTTGGAAGAGTGAGCGAGCTGGTGACAGGCTGTATTACAGGTCAGCTGCAGGTAGGAGATTATCTTGTTTGAAACAGGATGAAAAGAAGGCAAGCAGTGCACGTTTGCATTAGAAAATACGGAGCTGATGGACTCGTGCTAAAAATAACAGGCTGGGAAAGTGATCTTTGCAGCTCAGTGACAGAAGGATTTGCTGCCCAGTTGAAGGCCATGGCCAGGTTACCAACCTGAGTGATGTGAGGGTGGATGAGCAGGTGAGAGGTGCTGTGCTGTGCCATGGACGTTTGGTCTTGAGATACAAGTAAGGATGTCTTTACAACACAGCCATGTAGCATCTCCATCTGTGTGCTTGATTTCCCACGTGCACCTCTGTCTTCTGAGCCTCTTTTACCCTCAGTGTTATCGAGGGAAGAGGGGGGGTTAGTAAGGAGGCAGCTCTGTGGAGGTAGAGCTAACAAAACCAGGTTTCGTGATGATATCTGTCCTTTCAGGGTTAACCCTCTGCGTTTTGTCCCCTTATCTCACACTGTTTTATCAGTAGATGCTTGGGGACATCTGAGGTACAGTCAGACTGGAAAAAAAGCACAGCAGTTTACTGGGACACAGTTAAGAAGGGTTGGGGCTTCCACTGGCAGCGCAGTCACATAATTTACCGTATATGACTTTGCACGTGCCTGTGGCATATCTACTGAGAATATCTTTTGGATGGCAAATGTGTTTGAACAGATGGAGCAGCAAATGGCATCCTTTGAGGGATTTTTTTTCTTCCCTGTCCCCTTTTTGGCCACGTTTACTGATCTGTGGGCTAGGAGGGAGGAGAAGGTCTGTAGGAGGAAGGAGGGGTTGCATAATAGTGCAAGTTGTTTAAGGTCACACTCGGGCAGCTGCTGTGTGTGATGTAGTCAGGGCAGCTTTGCTGTTTGCTGGCATCAGAAAGCACTATTGTAGTACAGGTAAGAAAGATGTGTATGAATACCATGCTAACAGACCCCAAAGGCCATGGTTTTTAACCACACTAGGTTAGCTTACGTGTATTTCGCCGAGCTGATGCTGATAGCCGTCTACAGTACAAACCACTGCTTATTTTAAAGTCCCAGCTGTAATGTAATCTAAATTCTTCAAGCAGCCACTCTTTCTGCTGGGACCTGAGGACTGCTCTGCTCTGAGGGTGGAGTGTGTTACATTTATTAAAAGCTAATGCTATGAAAAAGAGAGTTGCATCAGGTTTGGTCTGCTTCCTGTGGCTAGTGATCAGCAGCGGGACAAGTGAGAAAAACAAGTTTACTACTGTTCATTTAATGAACACCTCCCCAAAGAGAGTGCACAGCTCTTTTTTTCCAGAGCTCAGGCTTCAGTGTGTGCACAGAGACTGCACTGCTGCTGGAAGCATCAAGCAGCTCTATAGGACACGGGTTTGGCACCTTATCTATGAGCTTGCTAATGGGAATGTGTCTGTGAAGTGGGTTGAATTAAATGGGATTTATTAAGTAGTGTTTGTTTTAATTGATTATCATTGCTGTAGTCAGCACCGGGAGGAGACCCATGTTCAGAGTGGAGGGATTAACCATAAAGAGCAATAGGTGCAAATGCACAGTCCAGTTTGAACATCTTCAGGGGAAACGTGTAGGAGAAGTGCTTGCAATGGCAGCAGGAGTTGTGCTTACAGCCCGGTCACCTGCCTTGGGAAAGGGGGAAACTGCAGCTTACATTCAGAAGATGGCACCTCCAAAAGGGTGTTTGCAAAAGGGCGAGCTTGTTATGATTTGAAGTGCTTACAAGTTGAGCAGCACAGAGGTGGGTCTTTTCTCTCTGTGTTTAAGGGAAGCTGGAAAGGAGCAGCGTTATCCTTGAAATGTGGAGTGGTGTAGGAGGTGCTGATATCCAGTCCTGCTTGAAGCCAGTGAAGGCCAAGTGTCTTAAAGCCACGAAACCCTGATCCCCTTTCTTAGCAGGTGTTTATGTGGCCTTACTGTGTATTGCTGCAGCTTAGTGTCTGGCTTTTGTTTGCTTAAAATGCTGAGATTTCAGGGTTTCCTTTGGGAAGAAAGGAAGAGCGGGAAGCGAAGGTATGGGTGTTAAACTTCTTGAGTGAAGCCAAGGGTTTTGTTTCTGTCTTCATGGGAGGAGGAGCAGCACGGAGCTGCAAGGACCCAAAGAGAACTCGAATTCGTGTTATTTCCTAAAGCCACGCTGTGCCAAGCAGCAATCTTTTCTGGTGCAGTTTATCAGGTAATTACTTGCCGTATCGAGGAGCATATCTTTTCTTTGGTTGTGTTACATGTAAAGGAAGCAGCCTCGTGTTCTGCTAAATGTCTGCTTTCTGTGCTTTGATTGTGATATTATGGAATACCATGGGGGTGAGTAATTAAGCTGGTGTTGATCTGTAAATGAATCCTCTGCTCTGGCTGCCTGGAGTAAATGTCAGTACTGAGCCTTCCATCGCCAGCAGTTTGAGATCTCTATGTGTAGCTAATGAGAAAAACACACTTAGGTCTAGTTTAAGCACAGCTGTTTGCTTAGAGTTTTGCAGGGTTGCAGCCCCAGATCCAAAGTACCAACTGCTTTCAGATAAGATAAACTGGGTGGGTGGGTGGGGAAAATGAGAAGGGGGAGCAGAGCGTTCTCAACAATCTCTGATATCACTTCTAGTGTTTGTTTAATCTGTATCTGCTTTCATTCACTTGGCTGTGGTAGTGGCTCTGGGCAGATGATTCAACTTGCTGTTTTTCCTGTCCCAGCAAAACGTGTTGTTTTTTCATAATCACTCAGGGTAGGTCTGATTCTCTTTTCAGGGATGTTAGAGGAGAACCATTCCCAAACATCTCACCATTCACGAACAGGGTCTTGGTTGGAAGTCTCAAGACAGGTGGTTGGTTTTTTTTGGCCTCATTTTTCTTTTTGTTCAAAGGTTGAGCAGTGAATGCTGGCAGTGCTGCTTTTAAATTGGCCTGCATTGTTAGCTGAGCTCACGGAGACAATGGTAAGCTGAACATTAATTGAATCAACTATCCACTGAAGGGCATGGTGTTGATAACGAAATATTTGGAAGTGTCCTTCCCGATAGAGCAGCACTCAGTCTCTGTCTTCAGTTCTCCAAGATGAAGTGTGTGTTGTTCAGGGTGCAGATTGCAGCCCTGTGGATCAGGCCTTTCCTGGGCACAGCAGACCTGGTGAGAAAGCAGAACTGAGAAGGCACAAAGGAGGGAGCATCTGTTGGTAGTAACGTGATTTCTCTGAGTTCATGGCAGCTCCTACTGCTTCCTGACCTCCTTTTACTTGCAGATTGTACAAGAACAAACATTCCTCTCCTTACACACCCTCCAAAAATTGGCAGATGGGTGAACCTCTCCCGGAGCAAAATATGAAGAGGTCAGGTCTGCTGTCCAGATAGCTGGATGCAGCTCTTGGACTCACAAGTCATCTCCTGAGGAGACCCTTTTGGGTATTAATTTTTTCTTTCTTGTCCAAAAATGAGAATAACCCTGAGGTGGAATGTTTGGACTGAAATTTTCATCAGTTTCTGGAAGGAAACTGTCTTTCCTAGTGGAAGTACAGTGCAGTGAGAAAACACATAAGCCACATTAGTCATCCTTGCTGCTTCTATCTGTAACCATCTTTATTTTGCAGGATATTATTTTCCAGTTGCTTTGTCCTCTGTGTGCGTGTCTGGGGATGTAGTGTAGTGAAAAAATACTCCTTTCTGAATTGCAAAATGCCAAATGGTGTCAGGAATATCACTGCTGAGGTAGAGAGCAGGGAGAGATGGTATAGGCATGCAGCTCTGGATTTTCCTCTGGCCTTCAGCTCCCTTCATTGTCAGAGCTGAGAGAAGTTTTTAACTGTATGTCACACAGAAAACCTTTGATGTATAGCTGTGCTTTTTCCACCTACTTACTGCTTGCCTTTTAGCAAAGGGCATTTGGGTTGGGCTGCCAGCAGAATGGCATTTTCTAAATTAATTAAGCACCAACTGATGGTTTAATGAGTATGTTGGGGAAGGGCATGACTGGTGATTTTTGCTGATGCTGCTTTGGGGTCCCAGCTCTCAGTGCAGGCTGCTGGAACTTGGTCCTCCCATGTCTGCTGTGGAGTTTAATTGCCTGAGACAAGCTGCTGAGCAAACACAGAGGAATTTACAGTGCTTCAGGAAGGAATGACCTAAATATCTGCCCCATGGTTCTGTTGTGGGTTATCTCCATGTTGAGTGTAAGCCACTGAAATGAGGGTTACTTCAGGAAATAATGATGGGTTTTGGTTATTTCTCTGGCCTTGGTTAGATGATATGCTGTGGAAATCTTTTGCAAAGACATTCTGGCATGTAGATATCTAAAATATCGCAAAGGGAGCGATAAGAAGTGCTTACCATAGGTGGTTTTGACTGTATTTCTATTTCCATCACACTAAAACACCTCAGCTTTTCTCACTGTCTCAAGAACTTTCAGGCTGTGATGTCTGCCACTTAAATAGAGGCGAGCACAAGCCCCAGCAGCTGCTTATGTCTGTGCACATCGATGGATTTCATGGGAGCAAGAGGCTCATTCATTCAAGGCATTATGTGCCAGGGATGAAAATCCATTGATCCAGAAGATTGCAGTGCTGAGTCACTTGGGGGGGCTCACAGCTCAGCCCTCTGTGAGGAGGGGCTTCTGAGGATGCTGAGTTCTGCACATAGTTTGCTGTGAGCTGCCTGGGGAGAGCGTGGCTGTCAGGGTCATTCATTGCCTCCTGCCTGCCCAGGGAAACAGCATTTGGCTGCAGCTTTTCGTACACTGAAGGGCAGTTAGCAAGTGCAGAGCATAGCTGCTCACACCCAGCCTCGTTCATGGGTGGGGTGGGGGGAGAAGTGATGTTTTGTTTTCTCTTGTCTCTCCCACTTTGCTTTTTCTCTTCACAGTCGCTGGTTCTGAGGTCTGAGCTGTGTGTGCTTTGTTTGTGTATTGCTTGAACCTGGGGGAACGTTACTCATAACAAAAGTGTGGGTTGCTGTTAGGTACCTTACTGGCATTATAGCATTCCCCCATGGTAGCAAAATAGGCAATCATCTTCCATCCTAATAAGCATCCTGTGGCAGTCCTTACCCACAGAACAATGAAGTATTATGTTATTCCATAACTGGATGCTCAAAATACTCCGTTAATTATCAGAATGTCTGCAGAGGGGCACTGATCATCACTGGTGGGTTGCCTCGTGGCCTGCTGCAAAACAAAATGTTAGCTTTGGTTTGCTTTTAAAGCACAGAAGGCCTTCTTGCTGCTGGTTCCCCGCCTGCAGTTGGCAGGAGGTGATCATAAAGGGATGGAGCTGCTATTTCTTTCTTTCTTCCAATGAAACCTTGGAGCTGTAGTTAAAAAGTACAAAGTGATGGGGAAAAATGCTTTGATTCAATGTGTCCACTGATTCTTACTTGTTGGTTTCAATAGTAGGGATACAGATGATTAGAAAGGGAGACAAAGCAGACGTGTCTCTGCTCTGCTGCTGCTCTAAATTAGTGTCCCAGCCCTCTGGGTGTGGGTTGTGTGACCCATGGATGCTGCTGTCTGCCTCTGCCAGCGTTGTGTGTCCAGGAGCTGCCATCTGCTCTGCAAGGAGAGCAAGCCAACTGCACCACAGCATATGGGAACGTGTACTCGGAAAGCCCTCATCCCCCAGCAGAATGCACACGTTCATCACGTTTCCCTTTGCAGCTGGTGGTGCAGTGGGAGATGTCTCAGTGGTGAGTACCATGTGCTGCTTTGGTGGGTTTCCATGGAAGTTCCTGCAGTGCAGATGAGCATTGCTGCAGACGGTGGAGTACTGCATGCTGATAGCACCCAGCAGCATTTCTGGGTGGGCAGTGGAGTGAGGAATCTCTGCATGTGCCAGCCTGGGGCTGCAGGACCTCCCTTTGTTGAGCCCAGGATATCTTTCAGTGCTTGCTTCCATAAGCATTTCTAACCAGAGGAGGTGATTGCATTTCTTTACACTCTACAGGACTGAAGAGAAGGAAAACTCGGAAGGCTGTTGTATCAGAATTGATATACTGCAGGTATCCTAGCCAAGGAGGGAATCTAGAAGGCTAAACTGTGCATACTGGGAAACAGCTTGTGCATTGTTTTTGTTCCTGGTTAGCACCATGAACCAGCAGTAAACCTGTTTGGACAGTTGTGAATCTCCCTTCAGAAACTGCGTTGACTCTTCGCAGTGGAGCTGTGAAGTTTTTCCAGGACAGTAATTCACCATCTATTCTTATGCAGCTGTTTCCATGACTTAAGATAGCTCTTTTGGAAATACCAAGCTGACCTTAATGCTCGAGTTCCTTCTTCTGTGCCCTGCCTGCACCCTAAACTGGCAGGTTAAGAGCCCAGTCATTTCTATAGGGTCTGTCACCAGCCTGGTGTGGCTGCAGCTGAAACTTTCACAAGCTTCTGTCCATAGAGTGTGCTTTGTTCCTGTGAACAAACCACCTTGTCTCCTTCCTTTCTTCTTCCCTTTGCGATGTGAAGAGAGGAATGGCTTCATGGACTGCAGCCCTGGTTTGGGATTTGAGGTCTGACTTCCTTTTTCTCACTTATTTTCTCACTTCCATTTTTTTCTCTTCCAACTCCTCTGAATTTGACCTTGAGCCCCTGATATTGCAACCCGTTAAACTTGTGCCTCATGTAATTTATGCACAAGTTGTACCTCTGGAGGAGACTTCAAACACATTACGATTACGTGCCTGGGAAATTGTAAATACAAAGTTTTACCTTTTGAGTTTCAGTTCCCATTTGTAAGACCTTCTCAGTAAGCTGAATCTTGCTGCCAACAGACCCAAGCACTGAGAGTTTGCATGCACAGAAGCATACAGTACAACTCAAGGTACTTTATCAGATTTCTTTCCTTTTGTTTTGCTGGGTGGCAGGGGCTCTCCCTCCCATCCCCACCCATTACTTTGCAGTGAGCAGCTCCATGATCCTTCCACCTCTATTTGGGTAATACCCTCTGCTGAATTTACTGTTGTGTTGGAATCCTTAAAATTATAGGAAAGAGGGTAATAATTTGCCAACGCAGAGACTTTTGGGGCTGCTGTCGATGTGTTTATTTCTCGTTGCTGTATCTGACCTATTTTGGTTATAGAGCCAAACTGACAAAAACTGAATAAAAGATAACGGTAAATGGAACAAAACTAAATGAGCCTGGAGACTGCTGAGTGCAGGGCGGAGGAGGCAGAGAGGATGTATGACAACATTTGTCCTTATTAGGAGAGGGAGATGCAAAGAAGCGTCTGACACTAATTACATCTTGCTCTTAGCAGGAGAAGGAGCTGCACAGTGGCAGCAGGTGATGGCAGGATGCAGGTGCTGCAGGAAGCAGAGAAAACATGAATATGGAGGAGGCTGTGCTGCTTTAAGTGGAGATGCAGAGCTGCTCATCCAAGGGAGAGGCAGGATCCCTAATGGCATAGGGAAAGGTGGTGGGGGTGTGTGGTTGTTATGGGTTGTCACACAAGTGTGATGCTTGTAGACGTGCTCGACAAGTTCCTTGTTTAGACAGTGCAAAAACCCTCATTGACTTTGGTGGGACTAGAAAGCAAAGCCCAAATGGTGCAGAGTGTGACTTCCAGAGAGCTTTGAGTGTTTGGAATAAAGGTAAACTAAATAGTGGGCCTATAGCTTGTGCTGGACTTCTGACAGTGGGCGCCTGGTTTGCTCTGCAGTATCTCATGCAGCTTGTCCTCATCAGCTCTGAATCAATGGTTTCCAAAGCAGAGTGATTCTTATTTGTTGTTCTCAGTGCTATTTCAGGTCTTGAGCTCACAAGAGTGATCCGTAGGGTGGCTGGGAGTCCTGCTCCCCATGTGATATTGGATAGATGCCTCCGAAGTAGAGCAATCAAATAGTTAATGCAGAAAAGCCTGCCTCTTCTGTCTTTCAGGTTGTCCCAGCAGGGGTTGCGTTTCGTGGTTGACATTAGCTGTGTTATTCCAGCTCCTGCTTCTTTCACATCCCGCTTTTCATCCCCCCCTCCCTCCTTATGATTTTTTTTCTTTTTTACATACATCTCTTAATCAATGTGGTTAATGAGCATATTTGTCATCTGCTTATTTTTGTCTTTGTTAACACACTTTTCCCCCCCTCTCCCCCCCGCTCAGTCCAAATTAACAGTAAGCCAGCGAATTGAAGATAATGCTTCTGTGAATTATCCTGTGCTGCAGGGCAGCTTTGCATTTTCAATGCCAGACTGGCTGCAGTTTGTGCTTCCCAAACCAGGCAGTGCTGATGGGCCTTTCCCCATGGCTTAGGGTGGCTGCTCCTCGGTGGGCTCTTATTGGGAGCATCCCCAGCTGCTCATGGCCTCAGCCTGCAGGATCCCCAGGAGCAGACAAGTGCTCCCTTCTTAGGGTGGAAAGCAAAGAGTTGAATGTTACTCTTATCCTGCTGCTGTTGCCCTCAGCCCTGTGAGCTTCCTTTAGGAGAATTGCTTCTGTGGTGGCACTGCCATCCCTGAACACAGTGGACCTTCTGGCTGTGTGCTCTTCATTTGGGTTATGCACGTGAAACCTCGGCCCTGCGAGGCTCTGCATCTCAACTGAGATGCTGGGAAGGCCCTGTTCCCTGGGCTGGGCTCTTAATTGGCTCCTATTTGCTGCTAGCTTTTTCAGACTGCTGTAATGACGGCGGTGACACTGATGTGATAGGTGTGAGCGTGTAATGAAGCTGTTGGAGGCAGTTGACACGCCAGGTTTTTCAGCTGGTGGCTAAAGAAGTTGCACTGTGCTGTTGTTTGCAGTAGGAAAGCTTTTCAGCTGGGTGAGGGCAGTCTTGGGAATTGAGATTGAAGTACAGCTTGGTGTGTTTGGGAGCAGGATCATTGTGTTGCTCTGTTCCCCAGAGCTAGTACAGACATCTCTTGGGAACTGTAAAGTTTTTGTTGATGCACTAAATAGGAATCCATTGACACAGGGTGGCAAAATGGCAGAGAGAGGAGAAATCCATGGAGGCGTAGCAGTAATCTTTTTAAAATAAAGGTCTTGGTTTTTGTCATTCAATAAAAGAGAAATTAATGGGAAATGAGCAAGTAGAAATCATAATCACGGACAGGGTGACTGTGCCCAAATGTGTCCTCTGGACACGACTGGCTCTGACAACCTTGGGTCTGTCACTCACCTTCCAAGAAAATGTACTGCTTCCAATTAAGCAAAATCTGTCCTTTTTAGCTGTCAGAAACTTGCTGCTCTGATTGTTTTCTCCCATTACCGTGGTGGCTTCTGGAAGTGATGGCAGCAGGGATTTATCTGACTTCCAAGCTGATGCCAATGCTCCCTGCCTGCTGTCCTTTGGTGAGTGGGACACTGTGAGCTCCCAGCAGCAGATTGAGTTGGATTTCTTTGGAGCAATGCCATACAGATCAGGAATTGGCTTTGTAATGGCACACAAATAGACCATGTACAAACACTCATGGCATTACGTGAATGTAGCTTATAATGGATCCTTCTTTTCCCTTTAAGCTCTGTGTTACCACATGAACCGTTGTCAGACATCTGTACTTTGAGGTGTGTTTTGCACTGACCACTTTACTGATCTTTTTAATAACTACACAGAGCTAACAGCAGAGCTGAGGAGTTAGAGAAGTCTGCCCTTGAGAGCCACAGCTTTGATACTTGCTGACAGCAAGGTGAGCATGCTATGGAAGGAAGAGAGATATGAAGATGTTTCAACTGTATTGACTTGTGTAAAGCTCTGAACAATTAATTGCATTTTATTACGAGTTATTTGTCCAGAATTGCCAGCTTAAAGATATTTATAGGCACAGTGATAGTTTGACAGATTACATGAGTGACTCCATGGGGCTCTCCAATGAACATGGGATGCTTGGACAGATCCAGTAAGCTCAGTGTTCCATGTCATAATCGGATGGATGTGCCAAAATGAGGACTGCATGAAGGTGGCTCTTGTTCCAAAGTGTCTTGGAGCTCTTGGTGGGTCATGGGCAATGGCTGATCCTCCCCTATGGCGTTGAGCGAAGGGATTGTTGAGTGGTGCATGATCACTTGGGTCTAAAAATGAAGAGCCTTTGGTTAAACTGCAATGAATGACATTGATTTTGTGAAGAGGCACAAGGTGGATTCCTTTCAGCTTGTAGTGGGGACCTGTAGCTCCTCTGCTGGTTGGTGACTGCTGGTGAGGGTAGCAGTGATAGGACTTTGCCACAGCAGAGTGGATCCCAGCACTGCAGGGACCAGGGCTGCCCTTATCTGGCTCAGCTAAACTGTGCTGTGCTCAGAATGCAGGAATGGCCAAGTGGAGCTTTACTCTGAGGGATGCTGCCTGTATCCTTGTGCAGAAATAGCAGCTGGACAGCTCAAGAAGCTTTTCAAGTTTAATGGTGTGGGTTGGCAGAGTTGGAGCTGTTCAGCGACTTCTTATGGGTTTGTAGCAAAAGCTGCAGCAGGATCAGACTCAGCACTTCACCTAACACCACGTTCCTGTTCATGTTGAGCCCACTGGAAGTCTGACCTGTGAAAAACTGCTGTGAGCTGCAGGTTGTGGCTCAGCTGGCAAATGGGATTTTGGTGCTTGCGAGTGCTGCAATAGGAATCTGGGCTCTTCTCATTAGTTTCAACCTGATATGGCAGCAGCTTTTTTTTCTTCTCAAATGGGATTTGGAGGAGATGTTTTGTTGTTCTGCTTTGTGTCTGAGGGTTGGGCACGTCCTCTAGCCTGGAGAAATGAGCCACTCCATCCACAAGCTGACAGACAGGCACTTCCAAATGCCCTAGCAGTCTTCTTGGCGGAGCTTTTATATTTAAATTCTTAATTGAAATCAAGACAATAAAGGCAAGAGGGTCTTCTGGCTACAAACTGAAATGGTGGACTTCCCCTGGGTGAATTATTTCTTGCTTTTCTTTTTTCTTCTCATTCAGTTCCTGATGAAATTCCTCTCTGGAGCTGCAGTGCTAACCCAGCTCAGAAGGACCCGGCGTCGTCAGTGCTGCAGTGCTCTGCCACGTCCTGCAGCTGCTCTGAGCCTTTCATCTTGCCTTTTAGATGCTAGTTTTCCCTGCAGAAGGCTTATCTCATTCTGGATGGTGCCAGGATAATGAGAGCCTACTTTTTGTTTCAGAGGGCTTTAAATAAATAAAGTAATTGGCCCTGTGTTTTCCTCCCCTCTCTTCCATACTAATGCTCCAAGCTTTATTTACTGGTAAATTAAAGCAGAGGTTCTATCACATTCTATGTTTAAACCTACAAATACTCATTTAGACGTCAAATGTACTGAGGCTTGGGCAGGTTTGGAATGGGAAGCTTTGCATTTTGCTCGCTGTCCCTTCTGCATATGGAAGAGGTTCAGTTCCCTCCCTGTGATGCATGAAATCTGAACAGCTTTTATCTCGCTGCTTTTCTCAGCAGTCTCTGAGAGAGCAGCTCCTGCATTGGGTGCTCTGCCAGCTGCTGGGCACTCCTTCATGTGAGCACGGAGTCAGATATCCATTCCTGTTTTGGGGTGCTTGCTCGTCTCATCCTAACTTAGAAGGCCGTAGCTTATCACCATCCCGTATGGGCACACCTCTAAAGACTTAAATTATGTGACAAACTGCAGCTCTCTTTTTCAATTCCTGACCAAACTCGTAGGCACAGTTCTGCTTTGAAGTTGAGGTGTAGGTGGAATTTTGAATGGAAGAGGTCTGATCCAGCTTCTCATTATGCTCCGAGCTCGTCTCACAGCGTTGCAGTCCCACCTAAATGTTAGAGGCTGTATTTGCTCCTAAGGGGAAAGGGGCTCAGGAGGGGGTACTGACAAGGACAACTTTATCTTGTGATCTGCAATCCTAAAATGCTTTGGCCATGGAGACCATCCAGGCCACGTGCTGCATATTGCAACAGCCACAAAGCAGATTTACACTGTACCATTCCTGGGCTGCCTCGGGGGCTCAGTGGGATGTCATGCATTGGATTGATCCTTGTGTTAGGGCTGCACAGGGACCAGCAGCTCTAGCAAAGCCTTCTGTGTAATGCTGTGGGAGGTCTGTCCCTTTGCACGTGGTGTGGAGGTGAGCACAGAGCTGGGAACCTCTGCCTTGCTGCCCCTGTGCAGCTCTGCAGGCAGCAGGTGCTCCTCACAACACAGCTCACACCAAAGGACCCGATGAGAATAAATGCAATGATTTTCACCACTCAATGACCAGAATTATGCCATTTCATTAAAGCATGTCTAGACAAATAACCTAGGGGAGGGAGATATTATCTCTAATAAGTGTTTGAGGTTTCTGCACGGGGACCATGCTAAATAAACTCATGAATAGCTGCTTTTCTCTCCCAAGTATCAGGAGCCTGGGAGTGCTGGAGCCACATATGGATAACGTGATTGGCATTAACTCCTCATTAGCAGTTATGCCTGTAAGTTGCTGCTCTGTGAGGTATTGATTAGCACTTGTGGATATATATATTTTTTTGGTTTAGCTTTATTATTATAATGAGCTGCTTTCAGGAGCTCACAAAAGGAGCATGTCACAGATGAATAAGGGTTGGTTCTTATCTTGACTCGCTCTGGTGTGTGTTTAGCATTTCTTGGTTTTGTGTCAGTTGACAGCTGACACCACAAGTGCACTTTGATTGAAAATGAATGGAATAGTTGTAATGAGAGGTCTGGAGCTGCTGGCATGCCCCGTGGTGACACAGAACAGTTGATATAACACACGTTACCAAAATCTGTTTCCTTTATACGAGAATATTGTATTGGTTTTTATCTGGTAGTGGAGCAGCCAAGAGCCTTAAGTGCCCCGCAGTCTCCTGCTGCCCACCAGTGGGGCTAGAAGCTGTTGATGGTAAGCCAGAAGCTTTCATGAGCCTCACCTTTCAGCTCTCAGCTTCAGGATTGGGCATCTGGGTTGGAAACTGCAGCACCACAATGAATTGGGATGTGGCTCTCCACGTGCAGGATGGTGGGCTGGCTTCAGCTGCAGAGCTTTGCAGCAGGCTGCATCCCTGCCTGGGCACTGAGTGAGTGTTGTCCACTGTTCAGAGAGCATTCTGCTCTGCAGTTTTGAAGATAATTGCACCCTGGGGAAAGCAAAATGCAAGCCAACTGTTTCCAATGGGCATTCCACAACCAGCTTTCTGCTGGCAGTAGGCTCTCTTTAACAGTGTTTTTCCTAGGTTGTTTTCAAGACCTGTTTAACCTTATGGGGGGATGGTTAAATTACTGTGTTTTGTTTGTAACTAAGGGGGTGGACTGAGACTTGGAAATCTGGATTTGCTTTGTAATTTTGCTGACTTATCCCTTTGTATTGTGACTTCCTTGTCTTAGTGGCAGAGCTGGAGATATGTGTCTGTCATTTGGGGCAGTTGCAAGAATAGATTCATGATCACTGGTGAGACAGAATACAGTCATGCAAATAACATAGTGAATAATGTGACTTTCCATCCAAGTTGTGATGCACTTTGTGCCCATACTTGCACTGAACACAGCCCAGTCACAGCCTTGGGGTTATTGCATGAGGACCTCAGTCTCAGTGAAGGCGGTGATTGTTGATATGTTTTATATCACTTCTCATTATGTCGTGTGCCTTCAGATCAGCCCTTTTGGAATGGAATGAGTAGCAAAAGACAAATTGTGTGGTCGTGTTTGATGAGGCTCAAAAGATGTTGCAGTGCATCTTCTATTTAGGC
The DNA here is from genome assembly GCF_038088225.1 of Cyrtonyx montezumae. NCBI lineage: Eukaryota > Metazoa > Chordata > Aves > Galliformes > Odontophoridae > Cyrtonyx > Cyrtonyx montezumae. The sequence goes on from NW_027071948.1 coordinate 2,171,208, forward strand.
TGTGCCAGAACAGTTGGCTTCAGGACTGTGAGGTTGCTTTCTCTTTTTATTTACAAGCTTTTTCTGTAGATAGACTTATCATCCCCAGTTAACTCTGCTGCTGAGTTTATGCATTTTTGCATTAGGTGCCAATGCACATTTTTCTTTCTTAATATACTTTCAAAGATATCCATATATGGTTAATATACTTGGAGGCTAACAGATAGGGCTGTATTTTTTTTTTTTACATACACAAAGTGATGTTTTACAATTGTAAAACTGCTGCCAGGCAGAACAGAGGGGTTGATTTGACACAACTTCAGAAAGAGCTTCTTCCAAAAGAGCTTTAACAACACTTCCTTATGGCTGCTGAAGTCAGCAGAGCTGCTGCAAAGCCACCAGCTAGCACTGGTGGAGTCCTCCTGCTGTAGCTCTGGCTGCTGGTCCATGTGCAGGCATCCATCAAACTGCATGAGAAGCCAGGAGCTTCAAAGGAAAGGTTGCTTTGGAGTGGGCTTAGCTTGCAGGGCTGCCAAAGCAGTTAGCAGAATCTTACAAGTAACTTCCCTTCCTATTAGCTCATTGCAGATGTGGACTTAGGATTTTTAAGCACCTCCTTTGGAGAAATGCTGCTTTGTACATCAAGTTGCCCAAAGAGACTGAGTCTCCATACCTGGAGATGCTCTGAACTTGAAGGGATGTGGCACTGGGTGATCTCTGGATTTCTCTTCTGACCTCTGTGAGTCCATGATGCTAAGAGCTGACGTCTGAATGATCTCTTACCTTCGTTGTGGTCATTGGAGAGAGAGAGGGAACGAGACAGGACAAATGGCTTAATTACTTCACCTGCTCTCTGAGGGTCTCCTAGCAAGAAATATCAAACAGTGAACGAAGCTGCTTTCCTCCATCTCCCATCAATAAAGGACAGATAGAAAGAGTTAGGGAAATACTTGATGAGTGGCAGAACGAGATTAATCTGCTGCTGAGGCCTATTAGATGTGGCATGGTACTTATTAACCCGGAGTGATAAATGACACTGTGGTTTTATGCAGTGCTTCTGGCAAAGGAAAGCAAAAGCTGCTCTGCAGAGCTCAGCTGTCTGTGCTTGCAGTGCTCTGTGTCCCACCCTGCTCCCCCTGCACGTGGTGTGCAGTGAGCAGAGGGCAGCTGCCTTGTCAGCCCCACTGTTGTGAGTGGGCAGCAAAAATCTGCTAGCTGAGTGAGTCTCAGTAAGTCAGTAGGTGTGTGTGATGCAGTGCAGGTGTCTGCAGTGCTGTCAAACCAAATCGATAGCTGATTGTCTGTGGGGTTTGGTTGGGGCTCTTACGAAGGAGTCGGCGTATTTTTGGAGGCAGCAAACAGCTTGGCAGAGGGATGAGAGCAAGGTTAAGCCTGAACAAGCCTCGGTCCTTGGGCTGAAATCTTTTTTACAGGGAGGGAGGCAGCAGGGAGGTGATGCTGTGAGCCTGTTGCTGAGGCAGGTGAGGTGTGGGGAGGTGGTGAAGGCTGGGTTTGAAGGCACAAGCACCTATTAGTGCAGGGAGGCTGGGAGCAGTGCCAGAGGATCCAGACACAATTCCAGGAAGCACGAGGAAGGAGGGGCTGTTACCAGCAGTGATTGTTTCGTTTAGTAATTAGTTCTGAGTTCTCCTCTAAGGCAAATAAAAGCAGAGGATGTGAGCTTCTGAGAGCTCCCCCCTCCTCTTCCCTGCACATCCACACCCTTTCTTGCACGTTTTCTTTCTTGAGGCTGTGTTCACTGAGATTGGATGGTAAGGAGCTCTGGATAGTGTTTGTTGCTCTCTTTGCTCTGACTCCGAGTAGCTTCTAACCTGAGATGAGCTGAAGATTTTATGTGCTAGAGCAAGGACACGTGCATCCAGCCTTGCCAGCAGGAAACAAGCATCCCCTCTTCTTCAGGGAAGCTTTAGCTGTATGTGAGCAGGGGATGTGCTTAGTGCCGTTGCATAATTCTTGCTGGGAGATCAGGTGCATTGCTTCATCTCCCTTGTGCTGCTTGTTTGGGTGTTTCCAGAAGCGTTCTTAATCCTCAATTACAAAGTTCTGCTCAGACTGAAGCACATGGCTCCCTCCATTCAGACCCCTTTCCTCCCTGAGAGCTGGGAGGGGCTGCCACCTCAGTGCAAGTCACCATTTGCAGTACAGTGATATTTGAAATTAGTGGCTGCTGCTGCATTGGATGTTCTTGGCACTGCTCATTGCTACCCAAAGCAAGCTGGGATTACAGCCTGTCCTCCTCTTGCCTCGTAGCTCCAGGCTATATTTAGCAGTTCGAGTTGCAGCAGATCTGAAGTTGTTCCCCTTAGCTGCAGTGGAAAGCTGATGCCGTGGCAGTGTGTTGAGGGGTGGGTGCCTTTCCATCAGGACAGCTGGACCAGCCTGCTGCAGGGACATCCCAAGAGCTGCTGCACATGCCAGGCCTTAAAGGACCCCCAGGACATCACAGCCAGCATCTTCCCAGTCCTTTTTCTTTGTGACTTACAGCTTGGAGCAGACCTTCTGCTCGTGGCTGTGGGTTGAGGGAGGTGGTGTGTCCTTACCTTTATTTCTTTTAAAAGAAGATGCTGTCATTCCAAACACGCAGCTGTCAAGATAAAATAACTGCAGCATCTTTTTCTCCAGTCCCATTACTGGGTCTCCAGGACTCTGAAACACAAAAAGTAATGTCTGAATTCGAGTCTGGGGCTGGAGATCTGTGCGAAGCCAAAATCCTCTGTCTGCACACAGCTTGCAGCTCTGGATTTACGGGTGTGAGAGCTTCACTGAATCTCAGGGCTGATGAAAACAGTGTCTTCCGATTTCAGTGGGGTTACTCTTAATTGCCTCTGTGGAGTGTAGTTACAGATGGCTAAAAACAGCACTGAAATATCCTGATCTGTTGCCAAAAGGTGGAGGGATGGAGGACAGATGCTGTAGGGGTTAAATGAATATCTTAAAGCGTTGTTGTGCAGTAGTAAAAGTGGGGTGAAGCCTGCTTGATATTGAACTGCTAGCCATTGCAAACACCCACAGAGAGAGAAAGGAATGTTAGGAAGAAAAAATAAAGTGAAAGTGAAGGAATTAGCAGTGATCTTGATCCCTGATTTTTTCCAAAAACGCATCGAAGAGAAACCCTGTTGCTCTGATCTCCTCTCTCCTCCTTTCCCCTTTGTTTTCTTTCTTCTCCCTTTCTCATAATCTGACCCCATTCCATGCGTCCTCAGTTACTTTGTGGCCCTCGTGGTTTTACTCCTCAGCAACAAGAAAGACACAAACATAAATAAAGGAAAACGTGGTCTGGGAACCGCAGCATTGAGTCGGAGGAGAATTCAGGTTGGCTTCTTCAGAGCTGAGAGATTGTCAGAAGGGAATGATTGTCGTTAGCCCGAGGTGGGCTGGGGAACTGCAGAAAGGCTCCCATAGCCCTCCTGGAGAACTGGTGTCCAACATTTGCTGTTGTTTTCATAAGCCGCTGTAAAAGTGGCAATAAAACAGCACGCAAATCAACTTTTGGTGGGGTTTTCTTCCACCCGAGGGAGGCTGAGCTCTGGCCAAGCTGGAGTCTGTGGTGTAGCAAACGAATGCATTCTCTTAATGCCTCGTTAGTGACTGTGTGCACCTTCTGCCTTGGCTGGCCTGGCAGCTCTCTCTGTGGGTAGTGGGCCCTGAGGTCCCCTGCTGTTGCCTTCATGACAGATACCAATGTTTAGTCACTGTCTTTTTCACGAGCCATTCCAGAAACCCTTCTGATGTCGTTTCAACCTCTTGACTTTCCTTCTGTTGCTGTTGTTTTTCTTTCAGGGTGGTGAAGGAGGAGATCTCAGATGACAACGCCAAGCTGCCTTGCTTCAATGGAAGAGTGGTGTCCTGGGTACGTCGGCCGTGTCTGTGTGTGTGCTGTCTGATGGTGGGCATGGCAGTGGGGTGGGGGTTGGTGGCAAGGGCTTCCCTTCCCTCTGCTGAAGGATCAGCTGAAGCATCCTGGCCTGCATTACCAATTGTGCATTACTTTTTATGCTCACATCTATCAAACTGTGGTGCTTATCTGCCTCTATTCGCTGCTAATTGTTGGAGAAATAACGTGTCAATCTTACTGGGAGTTAATTGTTCACAGTTTTGGAGCCCTTTAATTATTCACTGGGGCTGCTGTTAATTGCATTCACGTGTTTTAGGACGAGCAAAGTTGGGTTTTACCTTGTGGAAGAAGCATGTTTGGGGCAGGGCTGTTGCCTCATTTGGTTTCCAGCATCATGGATCTGACTCTTCCTCATCAGAACACGTGCCTCAGCTAGTGGCAGATGGTTTGTGAAAGAACCCCAAGCTATCTGATAATTGTCATCCTCACTATAAATTCCTGCAGTGTATAGTTGTGTATTTCTCATCCAGACAATGTACTTGAACTCTTAAGTGCACCCGATACTGCTTAGCAGACTCCTCCCAGCTCCTCTCTTCACTGATGCAGTGACTGCTTTGAAGTTCTCAAGATGACTGATGTGGAGAAATTCAGGTTTCATCTCTTTTAATAACATTTGAATCCTTCTATTTGTCATAGGTGGGCACTTTGATCTTAGTGTCATATGCAGGACTGATTTCCATAGAGGAGAGCGTTCAAGGGAGGATCTGCAAGTCTTTAGTTGCTGCTTACTTCTGCTGCCCTGGGAACTCAGTGCACAATTAGTGTAGCATTGAATTGGAATCAGTGCTCCTCCTTGGGTGTTTGGACCTCCTCTTGTTCTCCTCCACATCTCATCCTTTTGATTTTGGAATGGGTTATTTTGATTGAATAAATTATACAGGACAGAGGGCTGCTGCTTCCTCGATTTATAGGTTGCCTTTTATTTGGTTTTTATCTTCCTTTTTTTTCTCAGAATTTTAGAGATTGCCATTAGTTATATGGCGGAGTCCTTCATCTAATACTTACTACAGTAAACACAAACATCCTATTTCCTGCCGTGTTCAGAGAAGACAAAAGGGAAGAGTTAGTAACCATCCTTGCAGTGTTTGAGGTTTTCCTTGTCCCCCAGATTGCGGAAGTGCACAAACAAATATGTGATTATTTGGTCTCAGAGAAGGCTTGCACCTCTTGTGATTGATGTCTCGTTGTTGTGCCATGCTATTTGTGCTGGAAATCTCATGCAGTTTGTTCTGGAGTTAGGGCAGTGTAGGCGTTTCTGTGCCAAAATAACAGCTCATATCTGGGGCTGCCATCAATCTCTGGCCTGATGAATCTGCTTTCACTTCTGCAGTAGCAGAGGATGAAGCTTGTTGTTGATACAGATCTTCCCTTCTCGTTAGCACAGTGTTTTAATTTTGCTGCATGCAGCATTAGACATAGCACCCTAACTTCCCCTCCCTGCTTCCTTTCCCTTTGGCCAAGTGTGTTAAATCAGAGTGCCCTTGAGCAGCAACACAGGCCCTCAGCAGCTTTTTCCACTGCCTGCTTTGCTCGTTTTGCCCTCCTGCCCTCTTCCTCATTTCCTTGCACGTGTTGCCACAGCCTGCCCTCCTGATGAACTTCATCTCCAAAGACCTTCAGCGCTCTCCTGTCCACAGTTTGGGTTCTGCACCCTGTGAATGTGAGGTGGGAACCTCCAGTTCCAATTGCAGCTGACTTGCAAACCACTTTGTTTTACACTTGATGCATCCGATCAGATGTTACAAAAAGGCTGTGAAGAGCTCTTGAGGATTCAGGGCAAAGTGGTGAAAACCAAAACCAAACTGCGTGTGTGATGGAGCACAGTTGCTGCAATGCTCTGTGGCTGTTAGGAGCTGCTTCCTCCCGTTCTTTGTAGTTACTGGCACACGTGCAGGTGGTGTGTGACACCAGTGTGGGCTCGTGCAGCTTGTGGCTGGAGGTGGAACCAGGTCTGGGGAGAGGACGAAGAGGTGAGAAGGTAAAAAGAAAAATTCAAGCATACAGTGTTTTTCCCTTCTCCTTGCACAGGGCAGGGCCAGCTCGCAGTGGAAGCTGGGATTGAGGAAGGAGTTGGCTGGTGACCACAGCCAGGTCTGAGCTGGCTGCCTCCCCCCCCCCCCAGCCCCTATTGCTCAGTGCTGGCACTTCACCACGTTTTTTAGGAAGGCTTTGTGACATCTGGGAGCGGTTCCCTGACTGGCTGCTGGGGATGTGCACCATCCTATTGGCTGACAGTGATGTCAGAGCCTTCTTGCTTTCTTTTTCTTTTTTTTCCCCTTCTCTATTAGCTAGGTGCCAACAGATAATGCTCGTCCTGTTTGTATATAAGTTTTTAGGCACTGTGTTTGCCATTGGGGGGGGGGTAGAAATGTTTCTCCTCCCGTGCAAGGAACTCAGGAGTGGTAGGAGGTCTAAGTGCATTGCTAAGTGCATTGCTGCCTTTTGGCACATAACTGAGGCCATGAATGAAAATTGACATGAGCAGATTCTTGTTGGTATCTGATGTTTAAAAGGAAGGGGTTTCAGGGCCTCATCTTCACAGGTCATATCATAGAATGGCTTGGGTTGAAAAGGACCTCCAAAGGTCATCTCTTTTCAACCCCCCTGCGCTGGGAAGGATCACCAAGCACTAGAGCAGGCTGCCCAGAGCCACATCCAGCCTTGCCTTGAATGCCTGCAGGGATGGGACATCCACAACCTCTCTGAGCAGCCTGTTCCAGCACGTCACCACCCTCTGAGTGAAAACCTTCCTTCTGTACGTACCCACATTCATCTTCTCACGGGCTGGAGTGGAGTGTTAGGACCTCTGGGGGAAAGAGGAGGCAGGGAAGGAGCAGGCAGGTTGGCGAGAAGGCAGGGGACTTGAAGGGAAATGGAAAGAGCGTGCCAGGTGAGGGGGAACTGCAGATCCTCAGGTTGTGAGAGCCCTTCTCTTTGCAGAATTAGGGTTGGGTGGTTCTGCTCTGCTATGCATGAGAGTTCTGAAGTTGGATTGAGAAATCTGTGATTTTATAGGAAACGCTTTCAACCCGTAGCTGAGCACAGCACTGTGAAGTCACTGTCACAGATCCCAGTGGCTCTTCTCAGCTATTCCTTCAGCCCCTGCTATCAGTCCCTCACTTCCCTCTGTGTGAGAGGAATACTGAGAGCTGCTGCTATTCCCAGTAGCGGTGGCAGTTGAAATAATGTGATCCCCACACTGGTGGACTGCTTGGTGTATAGGCAGATGAGGTGTGAGAGCAGGGCACACCAGTGTTTGCTCCTTCCCCTTCCCAGACTGGTTCTCTTTTGACATATTCAGCCGTGAGTGTTGACCAGGCTGGTTCCTTGAGCTGCCTTCATGCCTGAGCAGGTTTGTTGTGCTGTGTGGCTGCTATAAAAGGCAGTCTTCTCCATAATTAAGTGAAAAGCATAATGCAAATATGGTGTGGGGGTGAAAAAGGGAAATCAAGAGAGGTGAAGCAAGTCGGTTCAAGGACTCAGTGCAGCAATAAGAACCTGACACTGTGAGCACTCCCTGGCTTGGTGGCACTGCTCAGCTCCAGCAGGGGAGTGCCGATTTGTTTGCATTTCAGAGTCCTTAGAGGTGGGATGACATTGGCTGCAGAGCAAACAGCACTCAGTGTGATGGAATGAACTGAATCAACAGTTGCAATTAGCTGCTCTCTTCTCTGTTAGCTTCCTCCATGTGAACCACACAGAAGTCATCCACGTTTCCCAGTGAAACTGTGTTTCAGTGCCACTGTGTGGCAGTCTCATGGCACATCTTCCTTGTTCAAGACAGTATGGTAGTGGAGCATTTTATTCCTTCTGTGGCATGCCAAAGAGAAGGACACAGTTTAGCATGCTGTAAATGATTTACGGAGCACTCCATTTGCTAGAGGAGGAAATGAAGAACTCCTGGGAGCAGTGAGTGTTTGATAGTTATTCTGGAGTTAATCTTTGATAAATTAACCAGTTCTTGTCAGAATCACTTGCATAGGGCTAGATCTACACAGCAAAAAAACAAAGCAGAGACCTTGCTGCCTCTTAGCGGAGGGTTGTTATTCGAGCATTTACTTAATTAAAGACCTTATATTGTTTAAAGTGGTTCAGCAGAGGGATTAGATGATTCAGGGGATTGGTAATTGGATATAGGCCTTTCCACTTTCAGGTCAGTAGTTCAAGTCCAGCCTCTGTTGGTGGTGGACAGCAAGTGGTGTGTGGTCAGCGGGCTGTTGAGATAAATAAGCAAATCAGTTTTAGCTTCTTTTCTAGCACCTCCTTTGACACAATCAATGTAGAAAACCTCTTTCATCTAGGTGTGTGAAAGGTGCCTGTCACACAAAGCATCTGTCCTCTTCTTGAAAAGTACACAGGAGAGACACCAGGCTGTGGATAGGCGAAGTGGGGGGAGTTGGTCTTACTGAAATGTAGCATCTGCTGTCCGTTGGTACATTGTTAGAAGCTACAAACGAGGAGGGTGGGGAGAGGAAGGCCGACTTGTTCTCCTTTCTCCTATTTATCTGCTAATTAAAGATGTCAGAGCAGCTATGCTGAATGGAGGTGGTCTTTCTGTCCTGAATTTATTGGAAACGAGATTGAAAGGATCTGCTGTGACATGTCCATCTCTGTGACCTTTTATTCCACAGCCTCCCTCGTAGTAATTGAGGATGTTGGTAGGAAAAAGAAATTATATCTCCAGCACTGGTCTTTATGGGGAGAATTTACAGCCTGCCTCGTAGTGGGAGCAGAGCATGTAGTAATCCCAAGCACACCGGGCTGCGTATGGAGACAGCTCTGAGATACAGTGCTTGGTCCAGACTGGATTTTGGATTTCCCTTTACTGGAGGGACTTTAGAAGCTGTAGTATCTTCAGCATCATGGTGTCAGGTTTCAGCTTTTGCTTTTTTATTTTGTCATCACAAAACCAAGCTGAACTTGCAGTCCTGCAGTATGTGTGCCTTTTGCAAGGAATGCTGACAAGTTGCTTGGGGAACAAAAGCACTCTCCCTGCCCACGAGATCATTTGTTCTGAGGTGAGTAGAGCTTCTGTGGTGTTCACAGGAGCTTTGTGTACCCTAGCTGATGATGATCTCATGTTGAGGCTGAATGGTAATATGATTTTATGAACCAGTAGAAGGAATTTGTGCAAGCAGACACTAAGCACTTCCTCTCATGTCTCCCGTGGATACTCAGAGTATGTAGCAAAGCAGCATCTGAGCACGTGTCAGAGTGGAGGAACCTGTGCAGATCTGTGTAATTCTCTTCTTTCTTTTGACAGCTGGTCCTGGCTGAGAGCTCCCACTCCGACACAGGCTCACAGTGCACCGAGAGCCATGCAGACCTTCCACCTCCCATCGAGAGGACAGGTGGCATCGGAGACTCCCGGCCTCCATCGTTCCAGTAAGAGCCACTTGGCTTTTTATTCCTGCTTTAAACCAAAAACACGGTTTCTTTGTGTCTGTTCCCTGCATTTCTCCCTGCTGCTGCAAGCTGGCATCTGTTGTTACTGCTAGAAAAATAATAGGCTTGTTAGAACTGGGGAGAGCTGGCACTGTCTTGCTCTTGAGCATTACTTACACAAAACCTGAACTATGCTAAACTTCAAAGAGCTGAAGTGGTGGATTTCATCACTTTTCATTACCATAAATGTGGTGTATGTGCACTGAAGCTTGGAACTGTTAATCAAGAGGCAGTGAATTTACTCCAGTTGCTGCACAGTGAACAGGAGCAATTGACAGACAAGCTTTCATGGGGGTTAGAACAGCACTGGAGAGCCCACATCAGAGCTGAAGCCTGTGTTCCTGTCTTCTCCTGCACTAGCTGCCAGAATTCTCTGCTTTTTCTTTTCTCTGTGGATAACCAGATGGTGGTATTCCCCAAGCCTTTCATGCATCTGTTGTGAATTTGGTGTTAATGTCCAGAAGCCCTCTTTCTCTATGTATGGGAAATCTGCCCCATCTGTCTTGAGGCGTGAGAAGTGTCATTTGCTAACTGAATTGAGCTGTCAGGGCCTCTCATGTCTGCAATTTGGCAGAGCTTCTCCTGCTCATCACATCTGTGAGTACTGACGTTCTCTTTTTGAGCCCCTTTTGCTGCAGGGACCAGAGTGTCAAGCAGCCCTCGGATGCAGGGGTTAATGTTGGTTTCATTTTCTGCTCTTGACTGGCACCTTGCGTTGTGCTCTGAATTGCTGACATGAACAAATAGCCAGAAGGACGGGCTAGGGAGCCAGTGGTTCGTTGGTTTTGCAAGGGAAACCCAGCCTTGACGTGCCCATTGTTACGTTCCCTCTGCTGTTTGTGATATGTGTTGCCTGGAAGAGCCCTGGGTGTTCTGCATGAGCCTTTTACAGACAAATGTGTTTTAGAGGGGACAAGAAATCTTAAGAAATAACGATCCCTGCCTGTCACTGTGGTTTTTTTTTGCAAGGGTTTTACTGCCCTCATGCGTCTGTGAATTGCTTTGTGCTGACCAGGGGAGGTTAGTATGAATACAGTCACATGGCTTGCAAGCATAAGTAGTTCTTTGTCTTCCTGCCCTATACCTAAATGTAATAACTGCAAGATTCTTTTCCAGGAAGTAATTACATTGCAAGTTAGGCACAAGACTGTGTTTTTGGAACCATGCTGCTGATAACTGTATGCATTCAGACAGGTTAAAACTGTGATCTGCTTGCTAGTGTACCTGCTGCACTCTGGGGTCCAAAGAATCCTGCCTGTGACTTTCTATTTCCACAGCACACACAGGACAGAGGAACTCACTTGGTTACTTGCCCCTTCCCTTCTGTTGAGCTATCTGCTTGTAAAAAGACAACCCATCAACATCCATCCTAGATATAAAGATTCTGAGTGATGAAGTATTTTGAAATGGATTGTTTCTCTTGGACTAGCAAAATAAGTTGAGTTGCTCAATCTCTAATTGCAAAGCATGACTTCCAGAACTTGAATTGTGACTCTTAGCTCCTATCCTTCTTTGAAATGACAGATCTTGAGATTTTGGTTTATGGTTCTACAGAAGTGTGCTTGGTGCTGTTGTTGCAATACTCTTTCCTTCTAAGAATGATTAGTGCAATCCTGTGTCTTGCACAGCCCTAACTTCACTATCTCTTTGTACTCACCTATCACGTCCCTTTCTGTGACTGTCTTATCTTCTTGACTCCTAAGTCCCTGAGTTTTTATTTGCTCAATTAAAACTAACAAGAGATCTGTCATCTCCTGTCTTCCTTCTGCACTGCTGATAGAGGCCTTATTTATCCAAGAAGCCCCAACCAAGCTAGGTGTTGGGTAATTGTGCAAATAAAAATGTTTCCTGGTCTACAAAGAATACAAGAAATGGATGGAGCAGAAAGGCAAGCAACGCCTTCCAAGGGAACAAGATAATTATCAGAGGTGAAGTGATAATTCATCAAAGCTGTCTGACAGTACTGACATCTTGCTCCAATCACTGATTTCAACCCGAAGAAAATTTCCTTTTTCCTCTTTGCTGAAGGTCCTGAAGCTCAGCCTGTGTTTCATGCTCCACTGCTTCAGCTCACCCCTTGCCAAATCCACGTCCATCTGAATGGGTGAGGCTGCTCCTGGGTTAGTGGTGGAGGTGCATGTGTGACCTCTGCTCTTCCTTGCTGACGTTTGCCCACAGCTCTTGGGTATGTACGTCAGAAATTGAATTGAATTTGCTCAGCGATGGGAGAGGAAACAGGCCAGCTGGAAGCCTGGAAAATGCTTTAGGACTGAGTAAGTAACAGCAGTAGTCACGAGATGGTGCTGCTGAGATGTCTGGGTGCCTCGCAGGGCTGGCTGGCTGAGCTCTGTGCCCTTCTTTGTGTGTGACAAAGGCAGAGGATGCTGCCTTAGGAAAAGTTGTTACCCCCTTTCAACTCTATTGGGCTGACCTGAGGAATGCAGGTGTACTTGTGTCAGTGCTTAAATGCATGCTTCCATGTTGGTAGCTTCGTTAGGGCTTGGGCAGTGCATTCAGATGTTTTCTCGAATAACAGCCTCTTTCCTAATTTGTGTGGTGGGCATGTCAGTACATTTCACTCGTGCAAAGCAAGTGTGTGGGTGTGCCGTTGCAGAAAGCTTTCAGCAGTCCTCTTCAGTGGAGCTGTAGAGATGTGCTTGCCGTGCCAGCTGTTTGCTCAGGCTCCTGCTGCTGCACAGCAGTCTCCATGCACTGAGTGCCCATCCATCAGGCTGAGCAGATGCCCAGGTTTCACCATCAGTGACAGAGAAAAGAGCATCCCCGTGGTGCCCTCTGCTCCGACCAGCTCTGCTTTGAGTGGCTGATCTCTTTCTTCAGCACTGACCTTGGAACAGATGGTTGCAAGGAGGTGGTCTTACTCATTCAGTGTGCTACGTTACAGCTACTGCTGTTGGTTTGCAGACATGTCTGCTGGAATTAGAAGAAAAAAGCAGGCTTGTTTATGTGAATCGAGAAATGGCCCTTTCTCAGTGCTTGAAGTTCAAGAATAAGGAGCTGGAGTTGGTTGTTTAGATTCATCCCAGAGAGTGGCCCTACGCCACAGGGCAGAATTCTCTGCTGCCTCTTCGAAACCTTTTGTTCTGACTAATTAGTTGTAGGAACAAGAAACTGGCTCTCAGTGGAGCCCTCACAAAAGGATAATGGAAGAAATGTGGCCACGGAGGTGGTCGTTGGGATCTTTCTGCTTTTTGCCCAAAGCTTGTTTGCTCCTAATGGCCCTTCACAGCGACTCACTGGATGGGGTGCTGTGCTGCTCTACCATAGCTGTGTAGCTTTCAGATGGTTGAGAAGATGAGGAAAGGACCTGGGGTCTGTCTCAGTGTTACACTTAATTGTCTCAAGCTTTGCTGTGACTTGCAGGACTTGGGCTTTCAAGGTCAGCACTTTTAAAGCAAAGTGGCTGCAGCTTCTGCCCCTTTAGCTGGCTGCTGTCAGGGAAGCAAGACTGTCTGGAGAGGAACAAGCACTTGAGGACGTGTGCCAAAGCACAGAGTTTGGATTGTATAGATTTAGAGAAATTGTAGGAAAGGCAGTTTTGTTCCCAGTTGGACTACTTCTTGAGCATGAGCCCCTGCTAGGGCATGTGCTGTGCTGGTATTAGAGGAGGAGCTTCCCATGTGTATCGTGATCTAATATGATCCCTTCTCTGTGTCTCAGGGCATGGCTGTTGAGCTGTCTTTTCCCTCTTCAGGTGGTTTTAAGGTGAATAGAGCATTCTGGGGGAGCTTGCTCTGCAGCTGCCAGCTCTGCAGCTCATCTGTGTAGTAGTTTCAGGATTCTAAACCAACTTGCTCACTGATCCAACCATTCTTACCCAGAAATAAAAACAAAAAGAAGATGACTTCACTGTTTCTTCCTTGTGTGTTTTCTAACAGCCCAAATGCTGCCAGCAGCCGGGATGGACTGGACAATGAAACAGGAACAGAGTCAGTTATCAGCCACCGTCGGGACAGACATCGGCGGAGAAACAGAGAAGGGCACGAGGATGGTGAGTCTGGATCACACTGCCCCTTTTTCACTTAGAAAAAAGATTCTTCTGTTGTGCAGAGCAACAACTGATGTTGCATGAGTACTGCAGAAGAGAAGTGCCTACGTTCCTGCATGCTGTGAGGGACTGTTATTACTTTAATAGAGGAATTTGGTAATTGCTTTGAGACGCTTTGAAGCTCAGCGTTTTTGAAGAGCTCTAGGTTACCTACAGCAAAGTGGCAGGGAGATACTTTGGGATGATAGACAGAACTTTCTGTAGTAGTAGAAGACAATTATCCTTCCCCAGGTTAACAACATAGCCAGCACTGAGTTCTGAACCATCGTGGCAAGACTGCCTTGCTCAGGTTTGCCCACTTAAAGGGAGACCACATTATCTGTATGAAGTATTGGGAGTTTGCACTGTAGGCCGTTGGAAAGCCTTGTTATTTTAGCATTGCAGGATCTGAGCCAAAATCCTCTGTAATGATTTCTGCTGATTTCTCTCTGCTTGGACCCACGGTGGTGTTGTGTGCTGGTACAGCTGCAGCACACTGGCTCTGAAGATCCCTGTTTTTAAGCACGCATATAATGCAGAACATAATCTCTTGCCTCTAGTCTGTACATCAAAGTGAACTTTCTTTTTCATTTGTTGCCAGGCAAGAATTTCCAGGCTTAATTAAGAATTAATAGGTGCCAACCTTTGAGTCTGAAATGGACCAGAATATGGAATACTTGGGCACAAGAGATGCCATCACAGGCTTTATTCACAGCTCCACCCACTGAAGTATTAGAAAAGCACAAGTTGCATGTAGTGTGTATTAAAAGCAGGTGTCTTCTGTTCATTTTGCCCTTCCAACTTGTAAGTGACTCAGTGGATGAAAATTGCTCAAATAGTGGGTGGAGCACAGAGCTGCCTTTGCATGCTATTGCCTCCAGATCCCCGTGGGGAATCACAGAAACAGGGAGAATCTTTGAATAAGTGTCGTGGTGAAAACTTTGTACTGGAAGAATGTTGAAAGGTGATTTGTTTTTCACATTCACGTGTCGCCTGCCTCCTTTGTTGCTTCCTCTTCCTCTTTTTAGAAGCTTTGTGAGCCTGATGAAAGGTGAAGCATAGGCAGACAGACTTTATGGTCTCATTTTTAATTCCCTCTACCCCAGCTTTTGCTCTTCTTTGTGTTACATTCCATAAGAAGGGAAAGGGAAGTGCTGGGACCCTCCCTAAGTTGTCTGCCCCCTCTTTTTTCTTCTTCCCCTAGTGTCTGAAAGTGCCAGGTCTTTTGTATGGATTCTGGTTATGTTCCTTTACACTGATCTCTTAGGGCTACTCCTGTAACTCGTTGGGCTGTAAAGAAAGCTGCTCAGCAAAGTGTCCCTGTGCAGGGATGTTGTTGTCTTTACCTTCAGTGCATTATGATTCCTCTGTGTCATGTTAAGATTCCAGGCTTGAACTGAGCAGGGAAATATGTCAAAGCCTACACAGAATGCACTTCCCTTGTAGAATCAGATTGTGCCAGTTTACCTGAGGGACATTGGCTGTGTTTACTGTAGGCTGTCTCTTTGCCAGATGATTTCTTGTATATTACAAGCTCTCTGTATGGGTTTTCTTTTCGTTAGAGGCTTAATGCTTTAACTTGCTGAGTTAACACTTGACATAGCTGAATGCCCTTCATTTCTGCTGTGTCTCTTCTCTGCTCATTTACTGTATGGCAGCATTAAGCCCTGAGGGTTGTGCACCAAAGAGCTAAAAATACCATCTTCACATTTCCCTGCCTGTCTTAAGTGCATGTTATCCTTTGTACTCATATGTGTCCCTCCCTTCCTGCCTGGTTTAGTGTGACCAGAGCACGTGCTGTAGGCTGCCTTTGGCTTCAGTGAATGGGTCTGTATTAGTTCAGCTGAAACTGGCTTCAGCTTCAGGAAAGCCAGCTGAGGGATCATGTGTTAAATGGGGGAAGAGTCACAGGAGAAGGGGGAGAGTGGTGGGGAGAGGCAGCAGGGTCATGACTCCTGCTTCACAGCCGGTTTTGGGGGCATTGGGAGGGAGTGGTAAATCCTCTTTTCCTTACAGAAAGAAGGAAATGCAGCTAGTGCGTTTCACTTGGTCCTGTAGAGACTTGTTTAACTAATACCAAAATTATAGCTCTAGTAATTCATAGAGAGGCAGGAAGTGTGATCCTCACTGGAGCTCTGCTTTGCCCGCAGGTTGTTCCACAGGTATTGGTTATGCAAGTAGCCAGGACCCGAGCACGGTACTGTCAGCTCACTGAGCTGTACCATAACACATACCACAATGTGTCTGTCACTGCTGGAGCTCGTTACTGGTGTGAAGTGAGTGTCAAAGAGTTACCCACCCTAACCATGAGGATATCCCTGGCTGTTGCATGAAGTTCCACCTGTTTCTCAAGAAGAATTGAATGGTTTATTATGGACTTCATTTCAAACAAGGCTAAGTGAAAAACAGTGCTGCTGAGCCATTTGGGATCTGCTTAGGCATAAACACTTTGAACTAGAACCTGTGCAGGTCAGGGAAACTTGCACTGACCCCTGACTGCAGTGCAGTTGAGTTCAAGGGGTTGAGGTTCCTATTCTGACTTGGAGAACCCATAGGGGCAGGGAAGAGGAGGGGGGAGCACAACAGAGATGTGCTGCAGGTGGAGTTAAACAAAAATCACCCAAAGGCAATGCAAGCAGGAGGGCAGGACCCTACTGTGAGCTGTGCAGAATGATGTGTCCTGTCAGCCTGGTGTTTAGGAACCAGTTTTTGCTGCGTGGCTGGAGCTTCCTTCTGAGTTTGCCACTGCATTTCACTGAGTTCTCCCCAGCTGCTCTCTGCACAGCTCCCCAAGTTACCTTTGTGTGTGCTTTTATAGACGTATACATTTTAAGACCTAATAGTGGATATATAATATATAGTATGATATAATAATATGTGGATATATAATAATAGTGGATATATAATAACTGTGGAGGCTGCACGTGCAGAGAAGTGATTTTTTTTTGGAGAGGTTTTGTATCCAGAGGAGCTTTTGTCCGAGTTGGGAATACAACTTTTCCTGAACACCTTTAGCATCAGTAGGAAAACAGTTGTTGGCATTAGCTTCAAACAAAACTAATCCAAAAGGGCTGAGCTGTCAGGATGTCAGAGCTCCACTTTCTCTCTTAAAGCAACAGAAGTCCACATTGCTTTGGAAAGTTGACAAAGTCTTATTAAGAGAAAGTAGAGTGAGGATCTTAATTAGGAATGTGAGTGGTCTGCTTGGCACATGTCCTTGGGACCCCTGGGTGAGTGGAACAAAGCTCTCCATCCCTTTTGGGAAATGGGACAGTGGAAGTTCTAATCAGGGAGATAATTAAGGGACAAGTTTTCTTTGGCATTGGAGGATGTTTTATAGCTACTGCTTGTTTTCCTGGCAAATCTGCAGCCATCATGTGTTGATGCTGGTGTTTCAGCACCGAGTTAGTGGTGCAGTGAACATAACTGTGGTGCAGCCAGCTCACGGGTTGGGCAGGGGCTGTGCTCTGCACTCGTGAGTCCCCAAATGTTTGCAAAGAGCAGCTCTGGATTTTCAGTCGTCGTAGCCCCTGCGTGCAACCGCGAGCTGCACCAATGGGGTGGCAAGTCTCCAGTAATAAAGAGGTAATGGATTTTGTGTCAGTAATTGGTGAAGACTTTCTGAAGTTGGAAGCTCAGTTGTGTGTTCCTCCCGAACTGCTCTCACCTTTGTTCTTTGCAGGGTTACAGAGTGCTCTTTACAAGCTCTTCGAGCAGATGCTCCTCTGCTGCTTTCTGCTTTCAAGGCCTGTTTGATTTTGCACTTTGTGCCTTTGTCCCTCAGGCAGGACCAGCTCTGCTGTTGATAAAAGCCAAGGAGGACGTACTTTAACCTCTGAGGCCACACTTTATTCTGATCTCTGCATCGTGGAAAAGCCTTTGTCAGTCAGTCTCAATGAGCCCTGTCATCTCCTAATGAAGAAACAGGAGCAGAGGGTCAATGGGGCAGGAAGTCCCTGGTTATTAGTGGGACAGGCATCGAACCAGAGCAGGGGCTGGGTTGCACTGAGGGTGGAATACCTGTGTGCTTTGTGAATGGCATTGCAGTCATGGCTTGTGAAAGTATTTCTTCAGCGTGGCAGTGGCTGCCTACCCATACCCCAAGACAGTTCTGGCTTAATTAGAAAAACCTTAGAAAAAGGAGGAGTCACCTCAGCACCCGACCCAGGCTGTGCTGGGATAGAGAGAGAGGGTGCTGAGGGGCTGAGTGGGGCTGCTGCTGCCCGAGGGATGGAGGGGGATGGCAGGAGGGGTGGTGGCCTTTGGAGGTACTCACTGGCTTCAGGAAAAGCAGGGGAAAGAAGATGGCTTCAATGTGTGGTGGTGTTTTTTCCCAGGAGCAGAGGTATGCTTTTTCAGGTGCTGTTTGCTGTGCAACTCTTAAACTTCACTGAGAGTTAAGAAGCACTGCTGTGTTCTTCCACAAATAGGGAAATGATCTGGGAGAGTCTGGTGGTGGGGTGAAGGGCCCAGGCCATGTCAGCCAGTGCTTTCTGAGGGCCATGGGTCAAAATCTGGGGATAATACTGTAACTGTTCTAAGTGGCACTGAAAGCAGGCACTAATTTACTCTGGTTATCGTTATCTTGTGTGTCCAAATTCTTTCTGCTTGTGATAAGGGCAGGCAGAAGGAGCCTGAAGAGAGGGGAGCTGGAAAAAAACGTGTGAAAACTAGTGATAGCACTTGGAAGAATTGTCCTTTTCAGTATCCTTTATTAGCCAAATAATGCCATGCTGCATCTGTTCTGCTTGTCCCAAAGACTCCATCAAAGAATGTGACACTTGTGTATTGTACTGTGTTTGCATGGCTGAGCCTCGGGAGCAGGTGAGCTATTGCAGTCCTTCCTAAATGGCACAGAAGCTGTAAATATTCTTCTGAGCTTTTTGTCCTTCTGTAGGAAGTTAATAATTCAGCAAACAGCACTGTTGTGCTGCTCTGTTGGAGAGCACAGTGCTAAGGGTATGCAGTTTGAGATACCTTGGCAAGTGAAAATGTTAGGGAAAAGGTAGATGGGCAGGCCAGGGCACGAGGTTTTCCAGCTGTTGTATGAAACCAGGTTGTGCAGAGAGCTTGGTTTCTGTACATGGATCCTGCAGAGTTGGCTGCAAGTCTCAGTGTGGAAGCAGTGCTCCTCCTCACCTTGTGCCATCTCTTCCCTGCTCTTCCTCTTTGCCCAGTACTACTCATTTCTTTTCTTCTTATAGTTCCTCGGATCAATGGCCATCCCAAACTGGACAGACATCGTGAGCACCCTCCTGGCTACGACAGCTCTTCTACCATGATGAGCAGTGAGCTGGAATCCAGCAGCTTCATCGACTCAGATGACGATGACAACACCAGCAGGTAGGCCATTGCCATAATGGCTGAGCTGTTAAATCCTGTTTGCATCTGTTTCCCAGCTTCTTGATCATGTATCTGGGCTTTCCTGAAACGTGCTGGCTGCTGAGATCAGAAGGTTCATGCACTTCTTCCTCTTATTTGCTTTTTCATGCTCGATATGGTTTGAGGACAGGTAATGTATGAGTGTTGTGTTAAGTCACTGCTCCAGGAGCAGAGCTAACTTGTTGGGGTCCCTATCCAAAGTGCTCCCAATTAAGTTCTGTTCCTGTTTTTCCCTTTTAATAGCAGGAATGGTTACATTTTAAAATCCAGGCAGTGCTCAGCTCTCCTTATTTGTTAAACAGTGGTGTGTAAATGAAGCCCTGGTCCATTCCTAACAAGAAAACTGTAAAGGAATTCCCATGCATGGTCTGAGACCTATGGGCAGTAGAGGAATTCATCCCTAGGGGGATACTTTAGTTCTTAAGATGTTTGTAAGCCAGTGCATTTCTCGGATTCAAAATATCAAGTTTGAAATGGGCAAAATCAATCAAGGCCTTTGTGGTTCATTTTCCTGTCTTCAGTGCCAGCGTTCACCTCTAGAGCTGTTTAAAGCACTCAGCCAAATGGACCATGAAAACCCATTAGAGATCAGTGAGAGCTGGCAGAGGACAAACAGATTGCAGCTCCTGTGGCAATGAAGAAGGAAAGGTGCAGCATGTCATTTGCAAATTTTGGGTAGAGGGGGAACAGCAGAGATCCACTGATACTGGAGAGCTTTACACGTTGGCTGTGTTTATACGTTAGTTTATTGAACTCTGTCTATCTGTTTGGTCTGGGGGTTAATTGTGGCTTAAATACCTGTTGAAGAGCAGCAGCTCCTTCAAGTTCTGGTTCAAGGCTGGGTGTTTCTGAAGGGCTGTAAGGGTAACTCAATGAATGCTGAAGGCTGGGTTCTGAATTAGGTTTAAGAGCTGCTTCTGCAGTTTCATTTCAGAATCCAAAACCAAAACCAACAACAGCAGGAAACCGACAACAAAAACCCACAAACAACAACAGCCCTGCAGCTGATTGTGTTTCTTGTACATGAATTAATCATTTCCGGGGCAGGAAGAAATGCAGTAGGGCAGGATCTGCACAGTCAGGGTGGCCACTGTGGCACACTAGACCCAGCTAAATCTTTCTGTATTAATAATGTAAAGCTTCCCATGTCTGACCTGCAAAGAAAGTGACTCTTCGAAGCTGCAGCCGAGGCCTTTTCCTTTCTAGGCTGGGGCAGAAGCTGTTGGCACACAGAATAGCTGCCAGGCCAGCTAGTCAGGAAGAGCAACTGAATGGAATGCTCCGAGGTATGCTGTTGTGTTACAGCGATGATGCTCTCGAGCAGATGAGAGATGGTGCTGGCAGGGAGAAGTTTCCTTTAGAGGCAAAAACAGCCGAGCAGAAAATCGAGCATGCTCCAGATCTGCTGGGTACAGAGACCTGGGAAGACAAGGTTGAAGGGGGTAAGTTGTTAATTACAGCTGCTGAGCTTGTAGGGTCAGAGCCTGCCTTACAAGGGAGGCTGCACGTAGGGGAGGTCACTGAGGAAGGCAGCTGTAAGGGATGATGCTGCCTTCCAAGTGGAGAGCTCGAGGATGGTTTCCTAACAGTGCATGTGTGTCACTGCTTTATTGATTTTAACTCAGAGTAGTTAAGATTTGTTTGACACTTTGCTGGTGTGGCACAAAACATTGTATTTATAGTGCAGGCAGATCTCTGTGAGAAGTCTAACAGCAGCAGTTCAATTGACTTTTGTAATTGTGGGAATAGAAGCTTAGTGTTGTGATGGGTCTTTTATTTTTGGATGTCAGAAAAGAGAAGTTCTTCGTTTCGTGATGAACCATCCAACTAATGACTGCAATAGCTTTCTTTCCTTTGTCTTCAAAATATGATACAACTGAATGCTAATGGTAGCAGTATTTTGGATATGGGTTGATGTTGGCTATGGTAATTTTTTCTGTCTTCTGTTAAGTGAATAAGTATCTAACAAATGTTTGTTAGAGTGCAGAGTGTGTTTGCAGATTGGAGCATCAGATGTATCTGTAATTGGTGGTGGGCAGGCACTCACATCTCCCTTACCACATATGAGGGCATCTTGTTGCTTGGTTTGTGTTCAGGCAGAAGAGCTCCCTTGTTTCTTTGTGTTGCCTTTCTGCAGGAGCAGGCAGATTTGCTGTGATGGCAGCAGCATGCTTTGCCTTTCTGCACATTCTCCCTGACTGTTGTGTGCTGGGAAGTTTGAGCTGAATCCTACAAAGGAGACAATGTGGGGGAGAGGAGGAGCAGAGTGAAATCAGAAGGGGGATAGAAAGGGAGAGAGCACTGATAGTAAAATGCAAGAGGGTTCTGTGTCAGTCCTTACCACTACTTAGAAAAACAGTGGTAAATATTGAGCAGGTCGAATCTTGGGAGCTCAGCATCTGAGAAACCTCTTTATCTTCCCTGTGGAGAAGGGGAGAGCTCAGAAATGCAGGTGCTGTGAGCTGCTTCCACGGATGGAGAGTTATCAGACCTTGGATCTCTTTGGAAAACACCGCCTCTTGGCTCTTAAATTAATATGCCTTGTTGGGAGGGGAAAAAGGAGTGTTAACATACCTGAAATAGTTATGTGAGCTTAAGGAGAACATGAAGAGCTTCACGACCTCTGAGCTCCATCATTGCTAATGCTCAGCTGAGCATTCTCAGCTCCAACAAACCTGGGTTTCCCAGCGTGGTGGGTTGTAACCTCATGGCAGCAAGCTCTGTTTTGGGGTTGCCAGTATCAGATTTTGCTTGAGGTATACTAGCATTCCTGTGTGCAGGTAGGACTTTGAAGATAGGGATGTGGAAATGGGGGGGGGGGGGAAGCTGGCACCGTTTTCTTTATGCCAGTGCCAGTTACTTGTGTTGTGTTGGGCTGGATTGATTTTGATCTTAGTTAATAGCAGAGCATTACTCTGTCTCTTTTGCCATTCTTAACATCCTAAGTAGAGGAGAGGAATCTCTGTGGTGTTGCCCTGGTATCTCTGAAACCCAGACTTTGTTCCAGGCTTCTGAAATGAATTTGGACAAAACCATTTCAATCTTTCTGTACCTCAGTCTACTCTCTGTAAAGTGAGAATCCTCTCCCTTCCGAAGGTAGGAGAGCCTAGGTGTGTAGGATGTGATGCATTTAGGGTGTACAAGTTTGAAAAACAGAATATGCAGAAGTGAATGATGCTCACTGTTCCTCTGCTGCCAGTTGGCAGTTATCAAGTGCCACTTCATTCCAGTGAATTCCAGTCCCTGTTTGCAGAGTGGTTAGCAGAAGAAGAAAGTAATAATACTAAGAGACTGAAATCGTTGTTTAACGTGCAGCTGTTCTTCCAGAGTTGGTACATGCCTGTTGCAAGGCACGTTGCTTTCAGCAAGCTGGTAAAACTGTTCTCCCTAATCCATGCTGTAGAGGAGCTGGTAACTTCTCTGTGCTCCTAGGAGGAGGTGAAGATCCAGCACGTGCTGGGATTGAGCAGCAGTTCAGCAGCAAGCAGAGCAATGCTTTGTCAGCTCTCTGCTGGTGCCTGAACGATGGCCGCCTTTGGGGTTTGTGGGAATCAGCCTTGTTTTTGGCAGGGTGCAGACAACTGTGAGTGGCTCAGCTTTATGGGATTGACATCTGCTCTGAATTTCCCTCAGGTTGAGCAGCTCCACTGAGCAGAGCACTTCGTCACGGCTCATACGGAAGCATAAGCGCAGGAGGAGGAAACAAAGGATGCGGCAGATTGACAGGGTAAGGCTGCATCACGACTTCCCATGAGGGTGAACTGTGATTGGGAGTGTAGCATGCGAATCAGGAAGGGGTTCAGAGGCCATAGAGGTTTCTGGATACCTTCCAGATGGAAACCTGTTAACGAGTTCCTGAAGAGATCAGTATTATTTGTCCTGTCTTATTTGGAGCCGTTTCAAACCGTGAGAATATTCTGTTGTGTTTTGCAGTCGTCCTCGTTCAGCAGCATCACTGATTCTACCATGTCCCTAAATATCATCACTGTCACACTCAACATGGGTAAGAGGATGAGCAATGTTTGTGGTGTATTTTGTCATGGCGTAGTGGCCCTTGGAATCAGTAGGAAGTTCATTGATTTGAAAGAACTTTAGGACTGAAGGGAATGGCAGCTGGGATGGCAGCTCTGTCAGTGCCTGTGTTCCTAGTCCAGCACTGGCTAATAGGCAGCACCAGCAGCTCAGTGTTCTGCCTGAGAAGCCTGGGGAAGGAGCTGGAGCTCTGGACTCAGAGTATGCAGTTGTGCTCCTATTTCTAGGGATGGTAACGAGTCAGACATTGTCCTTCTGTTCTTGTTCCTAACACTGAAGGTTAGTGTTTCTGCAGTGCATGTGTTTCCTTGTTTAGCCTGATAGAAGTAGAACTGTCGCTTCAGTGCCTTTCAGCAGCACCACGTTTCTCCTCCCTCTCTGAAGCCTGGGAAAGCATTGCCTAGTGCTGGTGAGCTGCCTGATTTCTAGGTGTAGATGCATCTTTTCTATGCTGTTCCTTTTGCTGATTTTTTTAACATAACTTTTCAGTGTCTTATATGAAAAAATGATGCATTTAGCAACATTTCCCTGCTGTCTGTCCCTGAACATGCCAGGCAGACTTACCAGGGTAGGGTAAACTGAGATGCTGGGGTAACTGGGAATCAAATGCAACCCACTGATGTGTTGTGAGAAAGCAATGAACTGAATGTTCAGGGCTGAAGCTGCCAGCTGTTAGCTCTTCACTCTCATTTCAATCACTGTTTGCTTTTTTTTTTTCCCTCCCCACCCTCCACTTTGTGCCTGTATAGAAAAATATAACTTCCTGGGAATCAGCATTGTAGGACAAAGCAATGACCGGGGTGATGGTGGCATATACATTGGCTCTATTATGAAAGGAGGGGCTGTGGCAGCAGATGGAAGAATTGAACCAGGAGACATGCTTCTGCAGGTTGGTCCACGTCCAGACACATGCACTGCTCTCTTTCACACTGATGGCTTCAGCTCAGTCATCCCACCAGATCCATGGAGTCAGTAAACGACCAGCAGAATTCATCCATGCTCAGAGTGTCACAAAAACGGTTATCACTTAAGTCTGTAAATCCTCTTGCACTCTGCTGGGCAGTTGGTGTGTCCTGAGAAGCAGTACTTCTGTCTAAAGACCCAAAATGTCCTTACTGCTCCTATTGCTGAGCCTGATTGCAGCTTCTCGTATCATTTCAGGTGAACGATGTCAATTTTGAGAACATGAGCAATGATGATGCAGTACGGGTTTTACGGGAAATAGTCTCCAAGCCAGGGTGAGCACCTTACAAAATCTGCTGCTTATCCTCTGCACTCGTTGTTGTGTTGAGCAAACCTCCCAGAAATCAACATTTTGATCTCAATAAGCAGCCAACATGACTGCTGATTTCAACTCGGCGCTTCTCGGTGTGAGTGATGGATAGATGGGACTGGTTTCAGTGTACCAGCCAAAGCCAACACAAACTGGGAGTTGCCTGGTTTCAGCAGCACCATCTGTTTATGGGAAGAGAGTTTCACCAGTAGGGCCATGGTATATGAGAAAACAGAAACTGGTCTTCTACTGGTCTGTACTGAAAATGCTTTAACAAGCATCAATAAACCTTCTTGGAATGGACTTGAATAAGTTATGTCTTCTGTGGGGGAAGCTGAGTGTCACCTTTGCCTGTTTTCTTTCTTCCTAGACCTATTAGCCTAACGGTAGCCAAATGCTGGGACCCCACTCCCAGGAGTTATTTCACCATCCCCAGGGGTGAGTACATATTGATGATGCTCCTTGCTGAGTTCCTGCGAAGCCATTGAGGTCCAGAACATTTTCAGCTAGCTTGGCCTCTGATTTCCTTTCCCTGCAATTTCCATGCTTCTAATTTCAAGTTTGAATGTATTGTTTTAGAGGTTTAAGGTGCTCTTTTTGAGACTGTGGTGCCCACTGAATCCATGGGAATTTCTCTTTTCTTTCCCATGGCTTTGGGTTAAGCTCTTCGCCTTCTGCTGGCTATGTTCTTCTGAACTTAACCTCTTAATCGATAGAATTTTGGGGGAAAACTATGCTGAAGTGTTAAAAAGCCTCTTATTACCACATATGTGCTTGTTAGAAAGGATTTAAATGGGTTGGTTTTAAAACTTGAGGCAAACCACCTCGTTGAATATGCACAAACACTGTTGAAAATGATGTAGGTTAACAATACTGTTTCAATAAATGGTTCAGTAGCTATAAAAGGTTCATGTGACAAACACAACTGCCTCCTGCTGGTGAGAGCTATGCTTGAGATATTGAAGCCAGCATGTTACCAGTCCTTCTAAGCGTGATAACTTCTTTCCCACAAGTGAGAACATTTCCCAGATGGAAAAATATCACAGCTGCAGGAGCAGGGCCAGCATGGTTATGTCCTGTGAGGCTGGTGTAGCAGCTCCTAGATTAAACCAAATACTGCTGGCAGGGTGCTTTCTGTTCCCTTCTGCTGGGGCTGAGTGGAAGGACCTGCACATGATGTGTGCTCTTGCTTAGATCCTACAGCTTCCTGCAAATGTGATTCCATTCAGCTTTTAATTTTTTTTCTCCCTTTCTGGTTGCTTTGCAGCTGAACCAGTGAGGCCAATTGACCCTGCAGCGTGGATCTCTCATACCACAGCCATGACGGGAGCGTACCCCCGTTACGGTATGAGCCCCTCCATGAGCATCACCACATCTACCAGCTCCTCACTAACAAGCTCAATTCCTGATTCAGAAAGTAAGTCACACTGCGGCCAGCACAGGGCAGGCGTCTTCTGCTCGGGGCCAGCAGTGCAGAGCTGTGTGCAAAGCCAACCCCAACCACAAGCACGATGGAAACGACAGCCATCACAGAGCTCTTGAATGTTTCCTTACCTCTGTAATTCCCAAGGGGAGCATAAAGCCCTTTTCTGAAGGCCAGAAGTCCATGGCAGCAGTGCTTTGCCAGGGT
Organism: Cyrtonyx montezumae; assembly: GCF_038088225.1. Taxonomy (NCBI): domain Eukaryota; kingdom Metazoa; phylum Chordata; class Aves; order Galliformes; family Odontophoridae; genus Cyrtonyx; species Cyrtonyx montezumae. Next base: position 2,196,910 of record NW_027071948.1, read on the forward strand.
TCACGTGCAGGAAGAAGTGGTTTCTGGTCCCTTCTGAAGTCACAAGGCAGGCCCCCAGCTTTATCCCTGCAGGTGAATGTGAGGGCTCCCTCTTTGAATTCTGCTGTTTGCTTTTTTTTTTTCCCCTAAAACTTAAGTCATTTCCTTCAGATAAATATCACTGGGTACTAAGGAATCATTTGGGAAGTGTTCACTGATAGTTAGGTAGCCTTCTTTTATACTTTTTTTTACCCTTTTAGAATGCACTGAACTGGGAAAAAAAGCCAGGGCAGATGTCCCATGTGAAATTCGGGTTAGAGTTCAGCCTGCCTTCCTGGTTTGTCTGTCTGTGGCAGTCTCCAGTATCACTATATCTGCGTACCCAACAAGTTGTCCTACTTAAAAAATCCCAAATGTCTGAATCAACCCTTTGAGGGCTTTAAAGATCAACGTGCTATCAGTGATTAGTGACAAATCTTTCCTGGGCAAAGGCTGAAGCACAGAAGCTGCCTTTGCGAGGCCCATCTCAGTCCTATCAGACTACATATGTCTGCCTCTTTTTCTCATACCCTCTCTCTGATTTTACAAGTGGATTGTTCCTGGAATTACACCTCACCTTGTATTGAAAAGGAGGGTTGTTCTTGTTGTAGGTGTAGCTCAGTGCCTCTTTAGACAGTGGGCAGTACCACTGAAGGGACATCTGCAGTAGAAAGCAAGTGGACCACTTATGGGATGCTTTATCTTGAGATGTGTTTTCAGCTTTCCAAGTGCTAAAGATTGCTGGGTGTATCTGATGATTGCTGTCCAACCAGAGTCGTTGCTCTTCTTTCATTCCTCTTGAAATGTTCATGTATCATGTGCCTTGACATACAGTGATGTGATTGGGAAGCGTGGAATGCAGACACCTTCTCAATCATAGTTTTAAAATAAAGGTTATTTGGGAGCAGAACCATGTTTCTGGAGACAGCTTCTCATTTCTATACCAGGTGACTTTCCTGGACACAAAAGGGCTTTCCTGTGACCTTCTGTTTAGCACTGCTTCCCTCGGGTCAGCCCTATGAACCTGAGCACAGCAGGCAGCACCACAGGGCCCTAAGGGCAGAGAGCACCTGTCCTGTGGGCCTCCTTGCCAGGAAAGACAAAGCTGGGGAGAAAGGGAAGATGAGAGAAGAAGCAGGAGAGAAACAGTGCATTTACATCTGAAACAGACTTGCACACCATGGGGCTTTCAGGTTTTCCCATGGCTGTGCAGGTGCTCAGGCCCACAGCTGACAAAGCTGAGACCCACGTGGGTGCATTTTAAGATGCACCACCTGAGAAATGTTCACGTTTGCATAGCAGCTGGCAGAGCAGAAAATACTGCTGATGGATTGGTGGTGGTGTTCTTTGCATGCAGGTTGCAGGTCTCCAAACAAAAGAGTGATTTGTTTCTCCCCACATACTGAGTTGAATATTGATTTATTTTTTTAAATATGGATTTTTTTTTCCAAATGAAGATGTTGCTTTTTGCCACTAACCAAACTAACTTCAAGCAAAAGCAAAATGTTAGTGTTTATTCACTTGATAAGTATTGAAATTGCATGCATGGATGGCGTTGGATATTTTCACGAGTTGTTAGCAGTGCGTGCACTGAAAGAAGCATTCTCAGCTTTCATTGTTTCATGCTTGTTGTACCTTATATCAACGTTCTGAGTTGCTGGAAAAGAGCAAACGTGGTTCCCATGTGCTTTGGAAAGGTGGGTGATGCTGGGAGAAGGGAGGGGAGGGTTCAAAATTCATGTGCTGGACGTGAGGTTTCTAGGATTGAGAAGATGGGAGCAAGAAGTTGGGTTGAGTGCCCTTCCAGTCCTAGTGTCTAGAGACAGGATGACTGGGATTCTGCATGGTTAGGACGAGGCAGAGGTTAAAGAATAAGCTGAAAAAACCTCTACAGAGGTTTGTGTTGAAGTGCAGGTGGGCACTGTTTGTGGTGAGTTGAAATGAAAAGCTGTGACTGTAGAGCTCCTTGTGGTTTTACCCCGGACAGATCTCACTGAGATGTGGGTTGGAACAGCACAGAGCTGATCCGTAGCTGGGTGGTGAACTGAAGGCACGTGGGGACTTGGCATCTCAGTGACTCATCTGATTGCACTGAGCACAAAGAACTGGTGTCATTTATGCCACTGATAGGGGTGAACTTTTTACGTCTGGTTTTGCATCTATGGGTGAAGCTGTATCTTGAAGTGCTTCATCCAATCCTTTTGAGACACTGTTCATTTCAAAGAAGCACGTAACCTTCTTTTGCTTTTAGAATTAGAAGAATCTCCCTTAACTGTGAAGAGTGACATGGCTACTATTGTCAAGGTCATGCAGCTGCCAGACTCAGGCCTTGAAATCCGGGACAGGATGTGGTTAAAAATTACCATCTCCAATGCAGTAATAGGTAAGCACAACTGGTCCTCAACCACTGCCTGTTGTATCCTGGCTTTTTCAAGTCACTGCGTGCAGTTGTGGCTATCTGCTGAGTCTCTTGATAAGGAAATTCTCCTCGCTGCTTCTGTTCTGTAAATCCCATGCCATTTTCATCAGTCCACCTCAGGAAGATTTAAACAGTACAGCAATAAAACTTCTGTGAACGTATTTGGTATCACTCAGCGGTGCTGGGGTTAAACTGGTGCAAGATGATGCTTTGCTGTCTTAATAAATGTTTGGTGGTAACTAATTCAGCATGGGCTGAATGACCTGCAGAGTCATCAAAGTAACATTACATGCTCTTTGCATCAAAACTGCTGCATATTCACCTTTGTGTTCAGTGCGATAACGCGAGGATTAGAATTGCAAACAAGATTAACTCGGTTTGGATACTCCTGAGTCTCCTATTCCTGCCTCATTTTAGGAGCAGATGTGGTTGACTGGCTTTACACACACGTGGAAGGCTTCAAAGACCGACGGGAGGCTCGGAAGTACGCCAGCAGCATGTTAAAACACGGCTACCTCAGGCACACTGTGAACAAAATCACCTTCTCAGAGCAGTGCTATTATGTCTTTGGAGACCTCTGTGGCAGTAAGTTCTGCATCTGTGAAGGGCAAAGCTGCACGTGTGGTGTCTCTGCTGTGCTCACAGGATGCACAGAGGAGAGCCCTGCAGAGTTTGACAAGTGAGCATTTCGGAGCAGGCTGCTATGCTGGAGTTGCACGACAGATGGTTAATATTTCCTGCTACAGCAGCAGTCAGACCCTTTGGATTGGGCTGTTTGAATAGCACGTTGCACTGGGGCTCAAGGAAGTAGGATTAATTTCTGGAGGTGCCAAGGACTTCCTGCTTGTCACTCACTCTGTTTCTAGTCTGTAAAGTGAGAGTTGTTTCTCCCTGACTTGGAGAAATACTGCAGAGGTACCTCGGTGCTCAGTGGTAAATATTGCTGCCTGCCTTCCATGTGTGATATTTGGAGTAAACTGTCAGGACTGAGTCCCTCACAGGCACACCAAGTGCTGCGTGAGCCATTGCTGGTACTCAGGAGTCACCTGTACAAGGGAAGAGTTCAGTCTTTTTCCATTCCTTTCCAGATATGGCTGCACTGAACCTCAACAATGGTTCAAGCGGAGCCTCCGATCAAGATACCCTTGCTCCACTTCCACATCCTGCTGCTCCCTGGCCCTTAGGCCAAGGATACCCCTATCAGTATCCTCTGCCCCCTCCGTGTTTTCCACCAGCATACCAAGATCCAGGCTTTAGCTATGGTAGTGGCAGTGCAGGGAGCCAGCAAAGTGAAGGTAAGCTGGTTAATCTGGTATGTATTCCTACAGCTGCCATAACCCCTGACCATTTGCTTGAGTTCCTTCGTACTGTTTGTGCTCCTGTCTTGTGGTTTCCTGTGCTACTTGCATGGATTTGGTGTGACTGCACGTAATAAAACCGTTTTGGTATGTGGTGGAGTGGGTTAGCCTTTCAGCTCTGTATTGAAACTGCCAGCAATGTTTGATCTGAGTCAGTGCTCTGTACTGTTTGTGGCTGTGCTGTAGTTCTGTTCCAAATGCAGAATGCTAATGTGGAACTAGAGCCAAGCTGTTTGTGGCACGGGCATCTGTCCTTTACCTACCAGACAGCACCGCATAGTAAACAACTGCTTGAATAACTTCTATCAGGCCAACGTTAACAACTCAGTTGTCCATGCTGTTAAAACAGATTAAAAAGTATTGACCCTTCTCAGAGGTCAGAGCCATTACCAACAGCAGGGGCTGCAGTTGCTTGATAGTGCTGAAATGAGGCCATTGTGTTGCTGATGGAACAGGGATTTAGGACCAAGGTATCTGAAATGATCAGTGTCATCACTCTTCTTGCTTGTGTGAGGTGACCAGCCAGGAGGTTACAGGGCTGAAACACTGCTCACAGGGAGGAGAGCCTGTTTGGTGTTACATGACAGGGAAAAAAAGATAGCACTGCATGGATTGAAAACCTGACCTCTTCCTCTCCTGCTGTAGGATCGTTTTGCCATTCATTTTTAAATCTCAAGAAGTAAAAATGACATATTTTATGGTGGTACAGACAAGGTCCCACTGCTTTCTGTTTGGATGGGGTTTTGCATTAGATTGTGCAAAATGTCAAAAAGGATTTCATAACGGGAACTTGCTCGTAAGATCCCAGCATTGCTGCTTCTCACCTGTCTGTAAGTAACAGGTGTCTGTGAGGAGGCTCACAGCTGTGCCTGGAGATGTTAGGAGTGCAAGCTGATGATGTTGGGGAGAACTGATGGGTTTTTTTTTTTGGCAGCTGCTTAGATCTCTGCTGCTGGAACAGGAAAGGTATGGTATTTCATCCATGCACCTGTGTTAGTGGCTAAGAGAGCCCCATGGAAGGCACTAAGAGTGTTTAAATTAAAGGAGTTTCAACTCTTGTTCTTCATTTGGAAACTACACTGCTGTGTTGTTTCTTACTTTATAACTGTTATTCCCTTGTTTTGTTCTGAGCAAGCGTTAGACTGAAGGATTCATAGAGGAATGGCTGACTCTAGGGGATTGGTAAGCTTCAAATGCCTCCATGATAACAATGACTTCACAAGCATGATCATTTAGACTCCTGTGACCCAAATGTTTAGCTGTGTTTCTTTCTTATTTTGTCTCAACGCACGGTAGTCCAGTAGTGTGACGTGAGCATATCAAGCTGTTTTCCCCTCCTTGTGATTGTGCTGCAGCAGCCACGTGAGAATGGCATCAGGTAGCTTGCTGCCAGCTCAAATGGGAAAACCCTATCGCCAGTTTCTTCCCCACCCTTCATAAAAAATAAAGAAACCCCAGCTTTTCATTCAGAAATTGACATTGTCCATCAGGATTTTATTTATCTACCAGTGCCCTTCAGGAGCTGAGTGGCAGAAAGATGTTTGAGCAGATGTTTCAGGCAGCTGTGAGAGTGTTGGGCCACAAGATTGCACTAGTCACTCTGTATATACGGATAAAATTGGGTTTCTTGTGTTCTCTGTTTATGTGTCATGTTAGTTCATGGCTGGTAAATGTCACATTGCATCAAGAGACAGAAGGAGGTGTCATTCAGGGTGACAAGCTGATCCCTATTCCTCTGGCTGGATCCTTCCTAGCAGGAAGACAATCTTGCACTAGGGGGTTTGGCTTAAGTCATAATACCTCTAAATTGCAGTAACTTAATGAAATACCATGTGGGTTTCTCGTTATTGTTTATTTGCTTTATATTTTTTAAGACTAATTTAGAAATGTCTCCTGACAGCCATCCTAATGGTAATGGTGGTAGTTCCCTTTAAAATCAGTTCCAGAGCTTAGCAAAGCTTGTATGTAGGGACAGCTCAGCTTATGTCCCAGCAGTAGCCCTGAGCTGATTTAGTGGCCTCTGCTGGGGCTGTCCTGCATGTTACTGATTCCTTGTAGAGCAGCTCAATAATGAACTGTTGCTTTAAAGAGTTCTTGAACAACAAAAGGCTGCAGAGATGAATTTTAGAAGAGTTTACCTAGTGAAGGCAGCAGGCCTTGAGTTAACCTCAGGAGGTTTAGCCTTGAGCAACAGCCTGCCCGGATGATACAGAAGTCAAACCAGTTCCCTTTTGCAAAATGTTGGGCCAACAGAAGACAGCAGAGGCAGTCAGGATTCAGCTGAACCTCATTTGCTTGTGGGTTAAAACCCAAATGCCTGCTTCTTCCTTTGGTTCTCGCTGCTCCCCTCCCCGGGCAGCGAGGTGGTGGTGGAGCAGCAGGCCTCCAGCCCTGCTTGTGAGCTAGCTGCTGCTTTCACTGTGCGAGCTCTGTAGGTGTCTCCACGTACCCGTGCATGGCACAGCCTCGTCAGCTTCATTCTGCTAAATCCCATAAGCCACCGATGGCACGCTCAGGCCTTGTCATCACTGTCACCAACACAACGGTCAGAGCTGGAGACCTGTGGGTTTGGTGGGAGCAGGTGTAGGAGGCAGCGGTGGAACCGAGCTAATCTCTGCTTTTCTGCGTGTCCTTTCTCACTCGTGGGCTTTAGGAAGCAAAAGCAGCGGCTCGAACCGAAGCAACAGCGAGAACAGCAGGAGGGCTCTTGGCAGAGAGAAGGACCGCAAGTCGGCGGGCAGTGGCAGCGAGTCTGACCACACTGCCTGCAGCAGCGGCACCAGCACGGTGCGGAGAGAGCGGCCCGTGAGCCAGCTCAGCCACCGCAGCCACGTCTCTGCCACCCACAGCGAGAGAAGCCACCACAGCCATCACTCTTACGGGCCTCCAGGAGTCCCACCCCTCTACAGTCTCCCCAAGCTGGGCTCGAAAGTCTACGGGACGAGCGGACCCCCTGGGGGACCCCCAGTGAGAGAACTGAGCTCCGTTCCTCCGGAGCTGACGGGGAGCCGGCAGTCCTTCCAGAAGGCCATGGGCAACCCTTGTGAATTCTTTGTCGACATCATGTGAGAGGAAGTGCCTTCAGACTCTGCTTTGGGGAGGGCCGGGGCGGATGGTTTTGGGGCTGGGTGGGCAGTCGGATCATTGGCAAACACTTGACAGAAGAAGCTTGTGTGTTTTGCATGTCACGCCTTCTCGGTTTGCAATGGCGTGTTGCAGAAAAAGCAAGAAAACGAAACAGAAAAATAACCAACACACACAAAAAACCCAAACAAAACCCACCCCGCAAACGCCTGGGGTTGTTAAATATCAGCAAGTCGATGGCGTCTTCTCTTTATCCTCCCGTTTTTCTTTCTTCCCCTCTTGTTTTTGATTGTGGTTGGCTGGTGTATATTCACATCTTAATGAGCTTTGGTAATCGTGGCACCTACTCTCAGTGCAATTATAGTGTATCTTTCGGGCTGATTCAAGGACTTAATTATTTCATGTGACTTCTGAATTTCCAGTAATGCATAGCAGCACTTTTATTTTCCTCTGCTTTTTCTCCTGCAAGGAAAAAACAACAACAACAACGAACGATTGTTGGCTCTTATCTGTGATACTGCCTCGAAATGCACCTGCAAGTACAGACAGCACGTGCCTGGAAAGGAGCAGACACAGAACAGTTCCCAGCAGAATTAAAGTTGTGGCTGCCTTCTCCTACCACCCAGGGAGGACAAATCCATCTTCCTTCTGCTGTTATCCTATCCAGGGAGTGGTGGAGTCTTGCTACTGTTTGTGCTCCTTGTGCAGAACTTGTAATGTTATTTTGTTCAGTTTCCTGACAGGGACTTCGTAGCTGCAGTCTTTTCCTGGGCATTTCAGTCACACTGCTGCTGGATGATGTCTGTATTTTTTTTTTCTGGCTATGATTTGCACTTGCTTACTAGTTTTAAAAGCTGTCTCTGCAGAACTAGAATGATGCTGCAGCTTTTCCCCTCTGGAGGGGAAATTTCCCCATTCAAGCAGAGCCGTAGGGAAATCCCTTTGGGGTCCCACGCTGCCTCAGTTAAACCCTCCTTTATGAGCATCCTGCTTCCACCAGGTTACAGGACAGGGGCTTTGAAGTCAGTCCTTCCTGTGTAGAAGCCTTTTCTTCACTGATGGGAAGCTTCTTTGTGTTATGCTCTGTACTTTACATGTGATGATCCAGCATGAGTGTCAGAAGTGAGCACATCTTTCTCACTAAACCCGTGCAGTTTGTGTTCCTTTGTCCCTGGAAAACTGCCCCTCAGACTCTGTTTCATACGTTGTTTGTTCTGATAGATCTTTTTACCACCACCTTTTCTTATGGCAGATCTGTGTGCAAACACATCCATCCTTTATGCAAAAGCCAAGTCACATTTTCAGACTTCTGTGTTAAGCAGGGAGGGAGGTCTCACTTTCCAAAGGGAGCGAGGCTTTTAGGAACTGATCACTCAGACTAGGAACCCAGGTTGGGTTGAGTCCAACTCACTTTTGGTCTGCTTCCTTGAGAGAACCTCCCAGAAGCTGTACAGCATCTTCACAGCAGTGCTTTCTTCTCAGTCCATCTGATGAGCTGCTGCTGGTGGCAGGCTTGGTGATGGCACTCCTAATGCCTGACTGTGCAGCAGTGTCCTTTCTTCCCTCCCCTCCTCCCAGAAATGCAGCAAAAGCACTCATGAAACAGAGTAAACCATTCTGAGAGACTGACGTTGGAAGCAACGAGATAAATCAGGGTGAAATAAAATGTAATGCTTTTGCTGTGTCTCCAGGAGAACACTGTTAAGGAGTCTGTGACATTACTGACAATCACTGGTGGTTCTGTGTATAAATTGAGTGTCACTTTTATGGGCTCTGACATCCTAGGATTTTTCTGGCCCACTTTGCCCAAAGGCAGAAGGTGCAGGGCTGGAAGAAAAGACTGTCATCTTAATGCTGCCGAAACAGAGAGGAGCTGGGGGCTGAGCTTTTGCCAATGGAAGAATTGTTTAATTTCCTCACGTTTTCCCAGGAGCTGCAGCTTACACACTTGATGGGTTTTGGTTTGTTTTTTTTCCTCTCGTCGTGCTGTTGGCCGATGCTGTTGTGTGTCTGGCTGCTCTTTGCTGCAGAGTTGAAATGACTGTGTTCTCTACTTCTGTGTGTGTGGGTCACTCTGGAATGGGGCTGGCAGTCCGTGGGAGAGCATTTTTCTGCTGTGAAACCTGGCCTGACAGCTTCACCCGTGGATCAGAACGGCTCTGAGCGTGCTGTTTGCTGCCTGGTTCCTAGCACACGGAGCCTGCTACGTACAGAGAGCAGCTGGGGAATGTCAGCAACCATTTTATCAGCAGTGCAATACATAATGGCCACTACATGGGAAAGCAAAAGCTGAGGTGCCTCCTCTTGTAGTGTACAGCTTGGAGACAAGGGGAGGGTTGGCCTGAAACGCTGCTAGCACTTGTTTTTCAGAAGTGATTGAAGACAGAAGGTTTCCCAAACCCATGGCTTTCAGTGCATGTGCATTTGTCTTTGCAATAGAGGGGGCTGGGGCCTTACTGTGCAAGTTTCTCCTGTTGGGTGCAGCACAACGTGCAGAAGGAAGTGCTGCTGGTGCCAATGAAGCTACGTGGGACAGAGGTGCTGTGCCAGGTGGAGGAAAGTTTGGAGTCCTGCAGAACTGTCTTTTATCAGGGAGTGAAATCTCATCTCTGATGTTAAAGTCACGTACCTGGCACTGGCTGAGCTCCAGAATGTACAACCTAAGCTCTCTGACTACAGTGAGAAGCGATGGGTTTGCTGCACAGGGCACTGAAACAGCCTCACAACAGGAGCCTTAAATAGTTGACACTTTTCCAGTTCTGGGATTGAGATCTTCATCGCCTGCCCGTGCCCTGCAGCCGGGCTCAGCGTTCACACGTACCTGGGGGCAGCATGGAACGAAGCCTGAGAGGTGTGTTTGGAAGATCATAGAAAGCTTTGAGGAAACAGTTTGGGATGACACCTCCTACCCAAAGGAGGCAGAATCTGAGGGGCAGTGTGCCCACACGATGTATTAACTCTAAGGAGTAAAGTGTTTTTTTTATTTTGGCAGATAGTCTTAAAAGCACTGCTATTGTCTTTTACCTCCCATTAATAAATTTCCTTTTCAAAGGTAACAGTCCCCTGGACACTTTATCCAAAGGTGTTAATGGATGGCAAGTGGTGATGCACAGACGTTGAGTTTTGGTATTATTTTTGTTCTGTTCAGTGGGCAGTCCCATCCTGAGACTTGACAGCTCATGAGTCGATGTAATTGTTTTTTGTTTTGCATTTAACTGGATTGTAATAAGATGGATTTAAAATTATTAATTCTAATCAGTGATTAGAAGTACATGTAAAGAATTTTATGTACAGTAGAGGAACAAAGTTACATGATTTTAAATAATGAAAACCCAGACTGTCAGCTCTTCTAGATTCGGTTCTACTCAAAGAGTGACCTCGTAATGGCATGGACTGCACTGTTCCTGTTAAATGTCTATTGCATAATTGAATTCTTTTTTGTAGATATTGTATTAAAACCCAAGTGTCTGTATAGTTAATATATAGCTGCTTATGTGTAAATGCTATTTTAAACACTAAAAAGCTTTTAATTTTATGTGATAACTGCAGCGTACGTCTTCAGTTCTTTGCACTACTGCACTACAACTCAAGAAGAATGAAAAAGTGGTGGAATTTGCCCTTTTTTTTTTAGTTACTTTTATTTCTCTCTGCACTCACTGAAGCTACAGCCTCTCTGCAGAAGAAGAAGTGTTGAGGAGCTGATGGCAGGCAGCTGGGAGCTCTGTGTTTTAGGGGTGCTTAGAAGCAATCCCAGCTCAGGGTGAGACAGGAGCCCTGGCTCTCTGTGGGGTTAGTGAAACCTGGCTGGAAACACGAAGCCCTGGCACTCAGCAGAAGTGCTGTAGCTTTGAGCTAGCAACGAGTAAGTTGGTGCAAAAATAGTACTGTCTCTGTAATTAGCAAGCTTTCCCCTCTCATGGTTTGACAGATGTATGCATACAGGTGATCTTCGTGTTCTGAGAGAGGAGAGACTTCTCACAGTGACTGTGGATAATGTGATTTGTACTTCATTTCCGTGTGTCCCGTCCTCATTTCCATGTTCTTTGCTCACATGTTAATGAAATACAAATGAGGGAATTGATATTTGAATGGGTCACACATACAGCTGCCCTTATACCTCAGAATGGTTCCTGTGGTTTTCATGTCACAATCAGGAAAACTCCGGAAGATTCTTCCCATGCAAAACATTGCTTAAAACAAAATTAAACGTTGGTTTTGGAAGGTTGAGCTTTTTTCTTCTGCACCAGTTACATGAAATTGGTGATCAAGTCTGTACCATAGCTTATAGAGTCATCCTGAACAGAGTCATCTTGCTGAAGCACAGCCAGCTTCTAATGAGGCTACAACAGCTCTGCTTTGTTCCCTGTTCACTGCGGGTCTCCCTCTGGCTCCTCCTTGGTGGAATACTGGAAATAGTCCTCTCTGTTCAAATCAGGCTTCAGCAAGAGGATGTAGCATTTGGGGATGTAGTAGGTCCCCACGATGCCCAGGCTGACCATCAGAATGGTGCTGATCTGAATCACAGTCCTGAGGACTGTCCTCAGAGTGGCAAAAACGACAACGAAGAAGATCCAGATGATGAAGTAGATGAGGATGGCGAACGTGATCCCCCTGGCGATGTTGTACTTCTTCCCAGAGCTCTGTACCATGAACGTGCACAGGAAGCAGACGAAGGCCAAGCACCCGTTGAAGCCATGCATCAAGGCAAAGGCAAGCCAGGACGCCGTGCTGCACGTGAGCAGGACCTCCGTGGGCAGCGAGCTGTAGTCAGGCAGCACGTAGTCGGGACCCAGGCGCAGGTAGCAGAAGCAGAAGAGGCACTCAGTGAGGAGGCACAGGGTGACGAGGAGCCAGGCCCTGCTTGATGTCACCCAGCGCAGGGCAGTGCGGGCACAGCGGGGGAACTCGGTGAGCAGGACGATCTCCAGGGACTTGGTGAAGAAGGTGGAGAAGCACGCGTTGAGGCACAGGGCGTAGACGACCTGCTGCATGGTGCAGAGGTTGTTACTGGGTTTCCCTACGAAGAGGCAGGAGCTGAGGCACATCAGCAGGAGTGCAGACAAGGCCAAGAGGTTCAGGTTGCCTCCCGAAGCCTGCACGAGGGGGGTCTGCAGGTTCTTAAAGAAGAGCACTGCTGTCAGACAGATGAGGGCCGTGATGATGGACATGGATATCAGCAGGCCGACCACGAGCGGCTCGTTCCAGCGGAGGTATCTCTCGCTGCGGTCGTAACACTGCGTGCTCCGGGCAGGGGACCACTGGTGCTCCAGGCAGGGAGTGCAGGTGGAGCTGTCTGCAAAGCAGCAGTGAGAAGAGCACGTTGCAGGGATGTGCTGCTGCCCCGGGGGGAAGGAGTTGTGGGCTGGTCTGGGTGCTGCTTTGCCTGCCTCCCTCACTCCCCAGCTGTGCTGGATTCCCAAAGCTCGTGATTTGTTTTATTTCCTTTCCACTACTTTCCCTCCAAGAGGTGTCATGAATTTTTTTAGTTTTCTTTCTCATCCCAGGAGGGATCACCAGCACCCACCGGATCCCAGAACTCCACTATGCACTTCTCTTCTAGCTAAGACCACAGAATTTCATCAGTCCTCCCCTCTCCTGCCTCAGAAATTGAGCATACACCTTGTCCTTACACATTCTACTTGGGATCAGCAGAGGAAAGTCCCACACTGAATACCTGTATGGCAAGATTGGGCACTGTGCTGCAGAACTGAATGGAGAGAAACTTCTTGCCCTGGCAATGCCTCCTGGAGGAGGAGCCCACAGCAGGTCCTTATCAGCTCTGTGCACCTGTGTCACTTAAAGGAGCAGGTAGATGCAGCACAGGCAGGTAAAGCCATTGCCTTTCTCAGACCTCACCTTTAGAGCTGCAGAAGGTGTTTTCTGGGCAGTCTGTGCAGTCATAGCAGCAGAGGTGGAATCCTTTGATTTGTCTGATCTGTCCTGGTTCACACTCTCTGAAGCATTCTGATGTAGGTTCCTGGGCAAAAAGGGAAAGAAGCGTCAGGTGAGCGCCCAACAAAAGAGTGCCTGTGCTGTGCTGGCATCACATCTGTCAGTGCTGAGAATACCTAATAGTACTTAATTCCAGTTTTATACAGTGGAGATGGATAACATGCTTACAGGAGAGTGCAAGCTCTCAGAAATCCCACAGGAGCAGCAAGTAGGTTGGGAGCTCTTCATGGACAGTTCTGATGAAGTGGCAAAAAATGTACTTAATCTCATATTGCTTATGCTTTTGCCCACCCTCTTTACCTTTTGATCTGCAGTGTGAAATTGAATCAGGGACTTGTTGAGGTTCAGGGACTCTTGATAGTCTCCCACGGGCACGTGTGTGAGGCTGCCATTTTCCCAGTACCAGAATATAAGCTTGTAGCCAGTGTTTGTGCTGTGGGATTCATCAAACTTGAAACTCTGGCCATTCACCGTGAACGGGACAGTATTCATGAAGTGCAGCAGCTGAGGAGAAAATGAGAATTAACAATGGGTGCCAGTACAGCCAGTGCTCTTGCTTGGAGGATGCTAATGCAGCAAGCTGAGTTGGGGCTGAAATCAGTTCCCCTGATGTGGGCTAAGACTGCAGCTAGCAGCCTCACTGCTGCGTTATCACTGCTCTGTCTGTTGTGCCACCCCAGGTTGTGGGCAGACCTGGAGAGGGGAATGCAGCGTGCTGGCACAGGGGACAACTGGAGGAGTTGTTTTATCACCCCCCTCCCCATGTGGCTGTGTGCAGCGTGGACTGAATGGAAGATGGCTGTTTGTCCCTCCGGCCTTTCCTCACCTGCCAAGATCTGATGGATGCTTTGGGGCACCCTCGGTGGGTGCACCCCAGTGCCCTGTGCAGTGCATAAGCCACGCTGTAGACTGCGATGTACACTGGTTGGATTTGGGAGTGGCTTAGGATGGAGGAGATGTCATGCAGAGAGATGTGGTCACACTGCTTGCATTGTGTGCCCAGCGTGTCAGAGCTCACGCGGTGATAGAGTTCTCTGGACTCCTGGCAAAATTCATCCTGCTGAACGGAGCTGAGGAGGTTGGCAACGTATTTCTGGAAGCCAGGGACTGTGCTTGCTTTCATAATAAAGCCTAAGACCGTCCCAATGCTCTGAATGTTTGGGATGGAGGTGGCTATGTCAGACAACAACCAGGCTTCAGTGCCAATCCAGACCTTCTTGCTTAGTCCCATCTTGATGCTCTGTTCCAGCAGGGCCTGGGCTGGCTGTTGAAAGGCAAAAAGGACAATAATGCTGACGTTGGTCTTGTTAATGTTCTCGATGGTCTCTTCCAATTGCTTCTTGGCCTTGGGGTCTGTGGGGTCTGAAGGAATTAGGCCCTCGTAAGCTATGCAGATGGGACCATTTCCAATGGTGCTTAAGAAGAACTCCTGAGCTCCTCGGCCGTATTCATCATCGCTTCCAATGGTGGCAATCCACTTCCATCCAAACTCATTCAGCAGGAGGACCACAGCTTCCACCAAGTTCTTGTCACTGGGAACAGTTCGGTAGAAGGATGGGTACAGCTCCTCGTTGCTGAGCTTCTCACTGCTGGCCCCGTAACTGACCTGTGGATTCAGTCACATCTCAGGGTTGCGTGACTTCCAGTCACACTGGAGATCCTCCCAGTTTCTGCTGTTAATTCCCATGTCACATGGATTGCAGAGCAGTGTGAGTTAGCCCTCTCCTCTCTGGGGAATTTACACACTGATGTGTGCTCCAGGAAATGCAACCACCTACTCAGGATCACACAGAAATCTATGGTGAGGACTGGAACCCACACTTCCAGTGTTCCCATCTCAAAGACCTGGAGCAGACACGGTGAACTAGAGGCCCCTTGAAGTTCCCTTCCACCTGAACTAAGCTATTCAAACCCTCCTCCCACCAAAAAGGAGAGGTCTTGCTTTCCCTGGGAATCTCTTTACCTGTGGAATCAGGAAGAAGCTGAATAGTTTGGCTGTCAGCAGGCAAAGATCTGACTTATGTGGTCCGATCACAGCGGTGACACGAGGCTGGTAGTCGGTGTAGTTGCACTCTACTCCGATGCCCATCGTGCCGTTTCGGGTCACAAATAGCAAGCTGGGCTGTAGGGCTGCCAGGGGCTCGAAGCACGTGTCATAGATGTCATAGCCCAGCTCCACTCCCGGGAGAAGTGACGTGGAGTTGTTGATCTCATCAATAGCAAACTTCATCCCCAGGGCCCATATCAGCCCATCTACAAATAACCTGCAGCGAGAGGGGGCAGGGAACGACGTGATCTGCCACTGTTACGGTGGTCAGTCCTGTGTTTGACACCTCAGCATCCTGTCTGTTGTCTGGCACTGTCAGCTGTGCCCAAGTGACCGTATTTAACACGTGCTAACGGAGCTAAGAGCCAGCTTACCTTTCACACACAATTAGCGTGGGCTCTGATCGCGCCGTCAGGTTGACAGTGTCCATCCCGAAAGGGAACAGTCCTCCAATGATGTAGTCACCAGGCCTCCTAAACTGAGCTGAGAGGCAGCTGGGCTCGAGGGCTGCTGCGTAGCCAAAGCTGAGGCACAGCAGCAGCTCAGGGGTCATGGTCTCCCTATTTGGGGGAGAAAACATTTCATGAAAGCGTTAAAATGCAGAAGAGCCAACGGGGGCAGGGGGTGCAGCCTGCAGGGTTTCTGGGACATCAGCTTAAATAGAACCCAGAGAGATGGAAATAACAGGGAGGAATTTGTTTAGCAATCTGCATGAAATGTGCAGCTCGACGTTCAGTGGGCAGCAGTCAAATAGGCAGCAGGACCCCGAGCGTGCTTGTTTGCAAACCTCTGCCTCATCCTGCTGTCCTGTAGGGGGGCACTGACTCAGTGACTGAGCTGCTTCAGGGCAGCCCCTCTGCCCTCCTCCTTCCTGGGGTGTTAGCCCACAACAGCTGTGGCTGGATGCTTGCTGTTGTTTGTTTTTAATTGAAAACAATCAGTCACCTCATCATGGAGATTGCCAAATTATCCCCAGGATGTGGCTGAGCAGACCCACCCGGCTGCAGGTTGGTGAGCTGTTACTTGTAGCTGTACTGAGATGACCCCTAAGTCCTTACTGGCCAGTGTAGCTTTTATCTCTCACAGTATAGCAATCTATCTCAGTATAGCAATTCTCTCTCACACTGAGCTGTGATGTTTTCATCTCAATGATGCCATTCCCCAGCACAGCAATAAGTTCCTTCGTGGCCTGCGTGTTTTTCTGTCAGGTCTGAGAGAAAGCAGGACAGCTCTCGACTGGAAAGCTTCAGGTTACTGCATTTCACTGTCTTGCATTTATCACAGAATGCTTGTGTACCCCCGAAGCGATACGCTGCTTTTCCTACAGGGCTGATTTTGTCATCTGTCTTAGAGAGTCGGGCTCTGTGATGAAAGCTGAGCGTGTGGGCTTCGAGTTGTACAGGAGGTGCAGTCCTGTGTACAGTGTATAGTGGCAGTGTACTGTGGGATGGTTCGTGTGACGCATTCTGTGCCACACGTGCAGACTCCCTCTGGTGAACCCGCGTGTTATTGCAGCTTTCAAGGCCAGAACTCGCTGCAGAAGAAGGGATTTTCTTTTTACTTCTGGATGTGTCTGCATCGGTGACAGCAGAAGGTCTGGACCTGCCCGGAGCCAAGTTTGGGGCCTGAGTTACACTGCGTGTCAGTGGGCTGGGGCTGCTCCAGAGGGTCCTGTCACTCAGAGGCAGGGACATTTCCAAGGGACCCCAGGAGAACGCAGTCTTCGTTAGGTGACGCCTCGTTCAAATGAGAAAATGCAGGCTGACAGAAAACTGTTGCACTTGAAGCACACGTCGCACTGAATTATTGGCAGTGAGCACACGACAGGGCTTTTCCCTGCAGAGGATGTTTGATTCTTTAATTGCAGAAGTTAATTTTCAACATTTTCCTAAGAGTAACAGCTGAGAATAAATGTGATGAGGAAGTAATTTTTCTACACACTCTGCCATCCCTGCATTAAATCCACGAGATCAAGTATACCTTCATTTGACACGCGTTATTTGACATAATTTAAGGCTTTTAATACACTTCAGCAATACCAGCACTATCTTTATCACAGATTGAGCACAGCAGGAGGTATTTTGTAGCTTATATCATGGAACTGCTCCATTTTATATATGGATTTATTCTATGAAACTGCATTTTCAAGTGGCTTTGGCAGAAAGAGTGTTTGTGTCTTCACAGCAGAGCAGCTCTACCCCCATTTAGGATGTACAGGGAAATTCTCAGCACTCCCCCTGTGTTACTCCTGACTTTGGTTTCACACCTGATCACTGGGACAGTGGAGAGACTGCTGGTAAAGGACAGAGCTGAACACAAGACACTGTAACTCATCTTTCTTCCAATGCCACAGAAAAGGAAAGCATTCCCAGAAGGGATACTGTCCAGCAGCATGTTAATCACGTAGTGTAGTGCCCAGCAGGCTGATCCCAGTGAGGTAACAGTGATTCCCTGAACCATGCAGTGTTACCTTTAGGCCAAAGTGATTCTTAGTTGAGAGGAAACCACAGTGTGGCTGCCTGTGGGATTCTCCCCCAGGTGCTCACGTCTTCCTGAAGTGACAGGGTTGTGCTTTTTCAGCTCTGAGAAAGCTAAGGAAACTCCATTTTACATACTTCATATACACAGACACTGGCTATTATATGCAGTGATTGTAGTTAGTAACTTTTGCAGGCATTTGACACACATTAAAAATAAATAACAAATCACAAGAATACTGTTTGGAAGCAAGACTGAAACACAGATAAGTACAGTCAGCTGCCTTAGCTGGGTAGATAGTGCTGTTCAGGACACAGGAAGAATTGGTCCACGCCCCAAGGTGCACAAAGGACAGAAGAAACAATGAGCAAAGTCCTGCCCAATGGATCCATACTGACCACAAGGAGAGGTGGATTTTTTGAGACACGTTACTCAGGATTTCGTTTTCAGGGCTAAAGCAGAAGGGGGGAAAGCAGCCGCAGATCAGAGGGAGCAGGCTGTAAACAAAGTGGCCAAGTGAGCTTAAGGGGAAGGTGCAGAGGTATCCTGTAAGGGAATTACCTACAGCCTTTGGTGCTGTCACATTGGTAGTGGTGTAAGTGTGCAGAAGGCGCAGTTTGGCTTAGCAGGAACCCCAAAGCCTCCCGCTGGAGCTGGACGGAGGGAAGCACTCCCTTGAGCCTTCTTGTGGATGCTTTTCCTCCCTGCAGAGCTGAGCTGATGATACACGCAGTAACGTGTGTATTTCTCAGTGCCTTTTCTTTCTGCTGCTGAGCTCCCCGCGGCCCCGGGGCAGCACTCAGGGCAGGTCGAGCAGGCAGTTCTGCTCGTACAGCTCCTGCGTGATGCCATACACCTCCTGGATGTGCGGCAGCGCCTCTCCCAGCATCTCCACGGCCTCCTCGGGGCCTCCCACGTTCATCACCCGCAGGAAGGCGTCTCTCGTGGGCAGGGCGCAGAAGGCCACGGTGGCGGCCTTGCGGACGATCCAGGGGTGGTAGGCGGCCAGCGAGGCGTTGTAGCTGTCCGTGCACACGGCCGACGTGCTGGCATCGCGCGGGGCGGTGCGCAGCCCCTCGAGGAACAGCTGCAGCCAACGCAGGGCGCGGTGCAGCCGCAGGACGGTCCTGCAGCCGGAGTCGGGGCGGCCCGAGCGGCTCTGCAGATCCACCAGCCCCCCGCTCAGCTCGTAGCGCACCATGGACTGCAGCGTGCGGTACTCGTCCCGCCGCTCCCCGCCGCAGTAGCTCTCCATGATCTGGATTTTGGCCACCGCGTCCTTGGAGATGAAGGAGAAGACGGCGCCCAGGCCGTTCAGGAAGCTGAAGGGATAGAAACGGAGCGCTGAGAGCGGGAGGCGGCCGCGACGAGAGGGCCCTCCCCTCCCGGCCCCGCACTCACCGCACGAGCCCCCGCCAGCCCCGCAGGTACGGGCCCAGCAGCACCTCCCGCCGCTCCGTCACGCACGCCTGGAAGGCGGACAGCACTTCCCTCAGGCTGAACGCGCCCGGCGCCGCCGCCATCTTGCCGGCGGGAGGACGGCCGCGCATGCGCGGGGCGCCGTGCGCGCGCGCGCGCGCGTCGCCGTTTCTGTGTGGAAACGCTGTGGGGAGCGGCCCCTCAATGCGGCGCCGCTTCGGAGAGGATCCACCCGCGCGTTGAGCGGTAAAAATGCCCGAAATCAAGGTGACGCCGCTGGGTAAGTCCCGCCGTCGCTTGCCGTCGCTGTCCCCGCTGCCGGGTGTCCGCGGAGTGGCCGTGACGTGCGGCCCTTCCTCGGGTTCGCTGCAGGCGCCGGGCAGGACGTGGGCCGCAGCTGTGTTCTCGTGTCCATCGCGGGGAAGAACGTGATGCTCGACTGCGGGATGCACATGGGCTACAACGACGACGTGAGTTTGTGTGTTTGGTTATGTAGAAATAGCGCGGCTTGGTTGGAAGGATCACCGGGTTCCTGCCCCTCTGCAACGGGCAGATCGGGCTGCCCAGGGCCCGGTGCAACCTGGGCTTGAGCACCTCCACGGATGGAGCATCCACAGCCTCTCTGGGCAGTCTGCCAGCACAGCACTGCTGCCTCCGTGAAGAGCTGCCCCCTGACATCCAGTCTAATCCTTCCCTCTGTGAGCTTAAAACCATTCCTCCTCTCCTGGAGCTATATCTACCCGAGTAAAAGGTTGACCCCCTTCCTTTTTATAATCCCCTTTTCAATACCAGAAGGCTTCAGTGAGTTCTCCCTGCAGCTTTCTCTTCTCTAGGCTGAACAAGCCCTGCTCCCTCAGCCCGTCTTCATGTGGATACTCATCCTTTTGACTCTTTCTGCATCAGTGGTGTTGCCTGCAGCTTTTACTGTGTTGCTGAGAGCACGTCAGCCTTGGGTTTGCCCTGAGTTTTGCCTTGGGTCCAGTGTAGCAGATGGTTTCTGCTGGTGCTCCCCACGGTTAGTGATGTAGCACGGTGTGGCTTTGTTCAGAGGTGGTAACCTGCTCCCCACATCTTTGCAGAGGCGTTTTCCTGACTTTTCCTACATTACTCAGAACGGAAGGCTGACTGACTTTCTGGACTGTGTGATCATCAGGTGAGAAAGCTTCCTTTCTGATCACAACTGAAACGGGGAAATGGGCGAGTTTTGTTTACAAAGGGAAAAAAAGAAAAGTTCCTCTGTTTTGTGGAGCACTAAAAGGGGTCGAAGAGAACGAGGCAATCTGAGTTGCTGTGTAATGTCTGTATCCTTTGTGTCTTTTTTGCAGCCACTTCCATTTGGACCATTGTGGAGCTCTCCCCTATTTCAGTGAGATGGTCGGCTACGATGGGCCCATTTATATGACACATCCTACCAAGGCCATCTGTCCTATCCTCCTCGAGGACTACAGGAAAATAACTGTAGATAAGAAAGGGGAAACAAACTTCTTCACGTCCCAAATGATTAAGGACTGTATGAAAAAAGTGGTTGCTGTGCATCTCCACCAGACAGTTCAGGTAACAGATCATTTCTGCATAGGCTCAGGTCGGACCTGCTGAGCTGTTGTGGAAGGCAGAGCAATTCTCTGCTTGTGAAGTGTTTGCACTACTGTGGTGTTTGCTCGTGTGCAGGTGGATGAGGAGCTGGAGATCAAGGCATACTATGCAGGCCACGTGCTAGGAGCAGCCATGTTCCAGATCAAGGTTGGGTGTGAGTCAGTTGTGTACACTGTGAGTATGCACAGCAGTAGTTACAGATGCCTGTGTCTCCTTTTAATTCCCTGTCCTGTTAGCTTGAGAAAATAAATGGATTTCTCTTCCTCCCTTAGGGTGATTATAACATGACACCAGACAGGCATCTAGGGTAAGTAGGAAGCTGGGTTTCTGTGAATTGTATCTGTTTCAGGCAGGGTGCTGTTACTGCAGCTTCTGTTAATGTGTAGGGACCTAACAGCATTGATTCTTTGTTCTCTGATGGGAGACTGGGGTGCTTGAGGATGTCTTTCCAGCAAAGATAAATGCAAGTGTGAATTATGAGGAGGATCAGAGTTAAATTGTGTCCTCAGGATAGGCCTTAGTGCAATCTTTTTCTCTGTACTCATATTGATCTGCTTTTAAGGCTGTGTGGTAATTGGATTTCAGTGAAATGCTTTATTGTCATAGCATCCTTCACAAGCGTTTACTTTTTAAGGGAGTGCCAGTCACCAACTCTTACACTGATACAAGAGATCTTTCATGCTCACGATGCTTAGAAAGCATTCAGGTATTATTCTAAACAAATAACAGACTGAAAAAAAAAAAGCCTAAAAAAGGCTTTTTAAAGTCCTGAGCTGGATTAACTCAAAGCACAGCCTACTTGGAGAGCCCTGGTGCTGGCACAGTGCTGCTGGGTGCTTTGTGCAACCCATGCACACCTGTGTTCCTCTGGTCCTGCCTCCACAGGGAGACAGTGACATTCTGCACCCGAGAGCTGCAGGTGAGAAGTGGTGGATCCTGGCTCTTAATTCAGTCGACTCTAAAAACTCCTTTTGTTTTCAGTGCTGCCTGGATTGATAAGTGTCGCCCAGATCTGTTAATAAGTGAATCCACCTATGCCACAACCATCAGGGACTCCAAACGCTGCAGAGAGAGAGACTTCCTGAAGAAGGTTCATGAGACTGTGGAACGAGGAGGAAAGGTACAGCACTCTGATGGTCTGAGTGATGTGGTTTTATTCTCTCTGTGAAGCTCCTGTTCAGGAATGGTAACGCTGCGGTGCTGTTCAGGTTTCACAGACTAAATGGTAGCTCTCTTGCAGGTCCTTATCCCAGTTTTTGCCCTTGGTCGTGCCCAGGAACTTTGCATTTTATTGGAAACATTCTGGTGAGTGCAGTCTCTGGTGTGTGTTCCTCCTCCTTGTCCTCTTCACATTGAGGTTCCCAAGCTTTCTCTGATTCTTTTCTATCTGTTTGGTGCAAATATTCTTAGTTTTCCTGTGCATGTTGGCCTGTGGTGCCAGGTGAGAAGTGCTTCTTTCCACGTGTCACTTAGTTACCAGTATTTCTGACTCTAAGCAGTAAAGTAGATGTGTTCCTCTCTAGAGTCATTCTCTGCTCCTTCCCCAGATGCTCAGTACCAGCTGCCCTTTAAATACTTTGATGGCATCTTCGTCACATTGTGACACTGCTTTTTTGTGGAAGAAAGAGGGATTGAAAAACAAGCCTTGAACGTTTTTAAAAGCTCTGTATAGAAATGTTTCTGGTGATTCCGATCAATAGTTTTCAATTGCTTCCTGTGGTGGAATGATTACAGCTTGTGAATCGATGGACTTTGGCTGCAGCACGTGAGGGAGAACTAGACTAAGGGTCTTCATAGCAAGTGAATGCATAGTGATATGGCATTACTGTAATATGTTGAGCCCAGGAATCTTTGGAGACCACGTAGGTTCATGGACATTGAGCACAGAGAGCCAAGATACTAATTTGGTCCTCACCTGTGTCTGGATCTCTTCTTCCTCCAGGGAAAGAATGAACTTGAAAGCTCCCATTTATTTTTCCACGGGACTGACGGAGAAGGCGAATCATTATTACAAGCTCTTCATCACGTGGACTAACCAGAAAATTCGGAAGACATTTGTGCAGAGAAACATGTTTGAGTTCAAACACATCAAAGCATTTGACCGAGCCTTTGCAGATAATCCAGGACCGATGGTAGGCTGGTGTTAACCAGGTGATGTGTAGTGTCAGGGAGCTGTTTTCCTGGTGCTCTGTTCCTGGTTTGGGCAAACAGGCAATCCCCAAAAACGGGGAGAATAAAACAGCAAGAAGCCCTGTTAGAGCCTTATTATAGCAAGCGTGCTGCAATGTGTGCTTGGTGGATTCCTTTCACAGTTTTAGGAAATGTATGCGAGTAATGATATTTAAAAGAACCAGAACTATTTTCTGTTCCTATTCTTGATATGTTTTTTGAACTCCAGGTTGTGTTTGCAACCCCTGGAATGCTTCATGCAGGACAGTCCCTTCAGATCTTCAGGAAATGGGCAGGGAATGAAAAGAACATGGTAAGAAATTGTGTTTCCTAAGTGATGTTTTGCATTGATGTGACAGTGTTACAGATACTGTTGTAAGAACAAAGGTTTTCCTGAGCATGTGGAGCTAAATGACACTGAGTCATCCAATGGGACAGCCCAGGGCAGAGCTTTTTCAAGCTCTAAGTTTTCTTTGCAACGTGTGGCAGGACAAGCTGCAGTGGTACAGGTTACAGAGATGTTATTTTCAAAAGCACTTTCATTAATTTGAAGCTGCTCAGAACACAGTTGCAACTAGCATTATTTTAGTGGTTTGCACACCTCATCAGGCAGCTTTCTAATTTCACTTTCATTCTGTGGTTGGGTGTTCACCACACAAGCTGCAAAGCAAATAGGAAACACAAAGCAAGCAGCTTTCCAGCGAGGGGTGGATATAAGATGGGGAAAACAGACCCTTCTATCAGCATCATGCACTTGTGGTTCATGTTATGTTAATAGTGATGCTGCACACAGTCCATGTGAAGAGAGTGGATTTTCCTGGGTTGTTTCTCAGGTCATCATGCCGGGCTATTGCGTGCAGGGAACAGTGGGCCATAAGATTCTGAGTGGGCAACGCAAGCTGGAAATGGAGGGAAGACAAATAGTAAGTTGTATTTTTAAAGACTGTTTTGGGGAAGCTTTTTGGGACTTCAGGTGGCAGTTAGAGACTGTATACTCTGTGTGTATATGAGAGAATTACAACACAGTAATTAGTACTTAGGTATTGATGTGTTTTGGCAAATGCGTGGAAGGAACTGTGCTCTGAAAATGCAATTTGAGTTATTGAGAGCTTTTTCAAATATCAGTGTATTTCTCCTACGCTGCCAAGCAGCTTTCTCTTCACCCTAATTTCCCAATCCAAGTGTTCTATGTCCTTCTTTAAAATAAACATGGAGAGGTCTCAGATTGTATGTGTTACACATGGCAAAGTGGCTCCTGATTCACAGCACCCGTGCTTCTCACCCCTCCTCTTGCAGCTGGAAGTAAAGATGCAGGTGGAGTACATGTCCTTCAGTGCCCATGCTGATGCCAAGGGAATCATGCAGCTGATTCGCCAGGCTGAGCCACGCAATGTCCTGCTGGTCCATGGGGAAGCAAAGAAAATGGAGTTTCTGAAGCAGAAAATAGAGCAGGAATTTCGTACGTACACTTTTGGTACTGAAAATGGTAGAAAGGAGGAGGAAAGCTTTATGTAATTAATCTACTGGTAGCCAGCTTAGAGGTAGGAGTAGTGTAATTTACAGAACTTGGCATCATCAAGAAATCAGTATCTATGGTGTATATTGCCATGTTAAGCCCATTTAATTTGAATGTCCATTAGGCTTCAAGTGATGGTACACTTTGATTGTGATGGTTCAGAATTTATTGCATTTGTATTTCTCCAGACTTAAAAGCAGCAGAGGCAGGTGCGTATCAGAAATTTTAATTTAGGAACATTAGTTACAGGGAATTAGGTCCACATGGGTGGGAAAAAATAATTTCTGACTTAAAAGATGAACAGAGAAAGCAGAGAATGCACACTGGGTAGTTGTCTACTTTGGAGTACTTTGTTATGGGCATCAGAGTGCTGCACCAGTCCTAATATTGCGTCTTTACATTGCAGATGTCAACTGTTACATGCCTGCAAATGGAGAGACCACAACAATATTTACCAATCCAAGCATTCCAGTGGACATATCCCTGGGACTCTTGAAGAGAGAAACAGCAATAGGTGATGTATTTTTCAACCAGGAGTTCCATATTTGTGGTCCTGCCCCACTATTGCACTTTTAGTACTTGAATTAGGTGAAAACAGCATTGCAGGGCTATCTGCAGCAGTGCTTCCTATGTAAGAACAGATTGTACAGTATCTGAGTGGTTGAGAAGGGCTTCTGTGCACTGAGGTAGTTACTGTGCTGGGGATGGATGCTCAACAGTGCTTAAAAACAAAAGACAGGCACAGAACTACCATGCTTGCTCTTCATTGCCCACAGTTGCTATGAAAACAAAGTCCACGTATGCTTTTTCTATTGAGGTCTGGAGTTAGTTAAAAGCCTCTCATCTCAGGAGGGAATACAGGAAGAGGGAGGCAGCTGATGTGTAGTACTGGCACCGTTTCTTATGTATCTGGAGCCCCAGCAGTGATTTAAGTGCTGCGTGCTTTGTTTTAAGGGATAGATGAACAAAGATGTCACAGTCTGTGGGCCTCAGCTGAGGCCTGGAAATCCACGGAGTCCTAGAGCAGTTGTCTTCCATGTGTAAAAAGTAAGCACTGTATCATTAAACCTACTGTCTTTCTGTTCCCTTGGCTTAGGTCTCTTACCAGATGCCAAGAAGCCAAAGCTTATGCACGGCACGCTAATTATGAAGGACAACGTAAGTAACACTTCAGGCCACAGGGGGGAAATAAAACCTCAGCCTCCACAAGGAAATAGTTTGCAATGCACTTGTACTCTTCCTCCGCAGAGCTTCCGCCTGGTTTCTCCTGAGCAGGCTCTGAAGGAGCTGGGCCTTGCAGAACACCAGCTGCGCTTCACCTGCCGTGTTCACATTCAGGACCCGCGGAAAGAGCACGAGACCGTGCTTCGTGTGTATAACCACCTCAAAGGGTAGGCCTGCTCTTGGCTGAGTGTATCATTCTTAATAGAGGCTGCCCTTCCAGACCAGTCACACAGGATTAAGAGAAAGTTTCCTGCGTCCCCAAAGGCAGTAACTGCTCTAGACTTCAGTCTGTTTAGCTACTATAACCAGAGGAGCAGTTATGCTTCCGTAGCAGGAGCTGCTTACCATCAGCTGCACTCATGGTCTTGGCCAAGCTAATGCAGTCCCCTCCAAAATAAATTACATACCTTCTGTCTCACCAGGGTCCTGAAGGATTACTCAGTGCAGCACCTCCCTGATGGTTCTATAACAGTCGAGTCCATTCTCATCCAAGCTACAGCACACTCCGAGGATCAAGGAACCAAAGTTCTGCTTGTATCCTGGACTTACCAGGTAGGAATACTTGAAAACATACATTTCAAGCAATTCTAATTGATCTTAACATCTTACAGTCCAGAACAGGCCTACAGGGCAGCAACAGAGGGTGGGGGTACTTTATAAAGCAGGAATAATGAGCAGTCTCACTACTAACTGAAGTTTTAAGACAGAGTGCTGCTGAGATTAGAGAGCTGTTTTCCTCAAGAATATACTTTGTACAGCTGCATTTTGAATGCTTCTTTTAGGAAGAACTGCCTTCTTGAAAGCAAAGCAAAAAAAACGCAAACAAAACAGATCTTCATTCTTTGCTTTCAAGAAAAAATTGTCATTTATTCTAAAAGAGAGAACTAGCAGACCCAGATACCTTATTTCACAAGCAGGAGTTTTAGACTGGTATTTTGAAAGAACACCTAGGAATACATTTGTGCTCACTGTATTCGTTTGAACACTTCTGCTGTTACATTCAAGAGTTATTTTAGTCTGTTTTTAGGTAGCAGAGATGGGAAGGAGTCGAGTGGACAATCGCTTTGATCCTGATATTCTTTTCTTTAGGATGAAGAATTAGGCAGCTATCTCACATCCCTGCTGAAAAAGGGACTGCCCCAGAGTACCTCTTGAGGTACAGAGCAGCAGGCACAGTTGGTGCTTCAGAGAAATACAGATCTTATTTTGTTTACATTATTAAAACAAAATTAGAAAAAACGTTTGGCAAAGGAGCTTCAGTGTCTGTCCATTAGCCACAGTGAGAGTGTTCAGCAGTACTGCAGTCTTCCTCTATTGGAGACCAGTCTAGGTTGTCACTGCAGCCTGTTTTTAAGAAGCCCCGAAGAACAAACTTCACATCACTTACACAGTAAGGTAAGAGAGATTCAGCATTCTTTTACTCCTACAGCTCATTTTCTTTAAAACCTCAGCAATGCCATTCTGGCATTTTCTTCACAAACGGAGAAACAACAGCCACGCAGTGAGCCTGGTCCTGCACTGACCTGAAGGCTTGGGCTCTGTGCATGGGGCAGAACAGCTCCCTGGGCTCTAACCATCAAGGGTGTCATTAAAGGTTATTATCAAGGAGTCTTCTTGCTGAGGGGCCAAAATAGGGAGCTTTCAGAGCTTCAAAATGAAAATGCAAAGCAGAAATATAATGCAGGCAGAAGTATGAAGCCCTAAGCATGCTGTTTACCCAGCAGCTTCACTTTCATTGAGGGAAGTATGAATAACAGCAGACAAACCTTAAAGAAAGCTGCACCTTCTTGATGTATTTTCCAGTAAATAAAAAATAATAAAAAAAAATCCTCCTCTGTCCACACCATAGCCTCTGTGGTCTGGTAAGGCAGATGGCATAGGAAGGAACAGAGCAGTGGGGCTGTTTAGCTGTTACCAAAATCTCATTCTCTCAAGTAAGCCTCTGGCTTTTAAAGCAAGTTGAGTCAGACCTGTGGCTTTCTGGTATCTGGTAACTGACGAATGATGTGTTCTTTCCTCTTGTGATGGTATAGTCTCACTTTGTGGGGTGGAAAACTCAGCAGTTCTCTGAAGCTGTGTGATCCTGTTAGCACAGGAGAAAGGGTGAAACAGGTCACACAAATGATTCCACTGTCACTTAACCAGTCACTTAAAAAAACACAACTTTGACAGTACAGCACAGTATAAGTTGTGCAATTTGTGTAGGAACAGTGACTTTGTGGAGAAGAGCTAGTTAACCCTGTGCAGTGATAACAATATTAGAAGATAAGAGCATTTATCTGTTTAAGAGATGGCCAGCTTGACTCTACAGGCATGTGATTCTACAATGCCTGTACCCAAGTGCTCCTCAGGAAACCAATTAACTGATTCATAAGAAGGGAAGAAGCAGCCCTTATTTGGCTGTGGAATGTAGGCAGTTTGTGAACACAGCTGACTACAGTGTACACCCAGGGAGAAAACACAGGATCCCTCCAAAAAAGGGAAAAGCCAAGCAGGACTGCAGGGATCCACTCAGCTTTCAGGGTTAGCATCAATAAGGAGGCTGGTTTGTTTTAAGTAACCCTTTCCTGTGCTGCTTTCCAGAAACAAGCTCTCCAAGCAACCCCAAAGGGGGACTCCAGAGAGGCCAGAACACCAACGTAGATGAATATGGTGTCTCAGCATATTTGATGTGGACTGTAGGCTCCCTCAAGTACTGCTGTAGTTGGCTAACTATAACATATAACCAGTAGCCACTCCTCCTTGACTTGATGTGATAACTACTGTATGAAAGAATGACGTGTTTCACAGGTTTAATTTCAAGCAACAGTTAGAAAGAAAACTAGTGTACTTACTCTGGTGAGCTCAGTTCATTCCATCTCTGTGTTTTTTATTTTCACAGCCCTGGTATAGTTTATAAACGTAGGAGTACTCTCCAAGCTTCTGGTCACAGATGGTGTACACCATTTTAGTCCTGAATCTGAGCCTGCAGTTGAAGTGCCACGTCCTGCTGGAAGAGGTGAAGTAGTACAGGAATGGGTTAAGGCAGCAGTTGAAACTCACCAGGGCTATGGTGATCCTTCGCATCTTGTAGATCACGTTAGTAAATGACTTGTTCTGGATGACCTGGCTTCTCATTAAAAAGTGGAGGAAGTGGGTGAGGTTGTATGGGAGAAAGCAGAAAGTACAAATGAGCAGGATGACGTAGATAGTAGTCAGAGCCTTCCTCTTGCGAATGCTGTGTTTGATCTGGGAGATCCTCCTCGCAATGAGAGGGTAGCAGATGAGAACGATGGTAAATGGGATGACAAAACCAAAAACTAAGGCCAGGATGTTGTAAGGGGCCATGCGAGAAATCCAGCTGCTCGTTGCAAAGTTCTCAAAACACATGGTTGTGTTCCTCAGCCCTTTGTTGTGGAGGGGACCACCAAGAACGAGGGCAACCATGATGGTTAGGGCAACCACCCAAAGGATCGTGGCCACCACCACATAGTGAGTGGCTCTGATCTGGATGTACTTGAAGGGGTGCAGCACTGCAATGTAACGATCGACACAAATGCAGGTGAAAAAGACAATGCTTAGATAGATGTTGATGTAGTACAAAGTCCCCGTTATCCTACAAGCCATGTCACCAAAGATCCAGTTGTTCTGATTCAGGTGGTAGTGAATTTTGAAAGGCAACACACAAACAAACAAGGTGTCTGCCAGAGCAAGGTTAATCATGTAGACGTTGGAAGGAGAAGTGTGCTTTGCTTTCTTAGACAGGAGATACAGAGTTAAGATGTTTTCTATCAGTCCCAGCACAAACACAATGCTGTAGATGACAGTAAACAAAGAATACTGGAAGTCTGCTTCCAACCTGACAGCTGTCTTGTTGGAGACACCTTCAGTCCAGGAAACATCTGCCATGATTTCTGTTGAAGTGCAGGGATATCCAACGGGATATAAGTTGTAAGCCACCCCTTACCTCATGAGGTTCTTGATTTTTGAAGTGCTATTTATTTTTCTCACATGGTTAAGAACTAAAGCTACACTTGTCAGCAGTGGTAGATCTGATGACACATGTTTCAGGCAGCCGTGCTTGGTCAAGCTAGGTGGAAAATGGCGTTGCTGTAAGAGGATAGATCATTTAAAACATGAGCATTTGAAGTTTACACAACAACTCGGTTATTTGCTGGCATTTAAAAAACAAACAACACAAGATAGCAGTACTGAGTTAACAGAAGGGAGCTCCTAAAAGAGGAGTTCATGTTTGAAATACAGAGAAAGAGGCATGATGCAGCTAGGATGCCTCTCATCTAGGTCACTCACATCACCTAAACCTGCTGGGGAAGAGAGCACTACTTATGTCAATCTGAGTAACTAATCAAAAGAGAGATGCCTTAACTGAAGTCCTTCAAGAGAATGGAAAAAATGAATCCTCATTTTAATGAAGTGTATCACACTGAGCACGAAAACACAAAGGTTGCTCGGTACTTTCCAAAGGAAATGCTGAAATTGCACTTCCTCCCAGTAGTTATTTATCCACTGCAGTCAAAAGCACTGAAGATTACAACTGGAAGTTGTAAGGAAGAAAAAAAAATAGTTTCACTTCAGGTAGGCAAAGGTACGTATCTGCTTACACCATTCTTTCACCAAACAGCAAAGTGTTTGCATGTACACAGGCAGAGGAAAATTAATTAGTACAAAGCCACAGTGTGAGGCACACTGAACTTGAACCAGCCTTTATCTCAGTTTTACCACTCTGTCTCAGTTTTGCCACATCTCTGTTCAGTGGAAACTGGGCAACTCTTGAGGCCTCAGCTGGGCAGTAAGAGGTGAAGCCTGTGTAAAAACAGACTGTTCTTTGGTGCAGCCCATCATGCACTCAAACCCACTGAAGCTTAACTACAGCAAAAGGAAGGAACAGGAAAAGATAGCCTTAAAAATAAAATCAGACATCCAGTGTTTCACATGCTGGTCTTTCAACTATTTCAGAACAGTTAGACATGCACTGTGTGACACTGCCACGTATTGATCTGTTTGAAAATGTTTTAATTCTCCGTGAGAGAGGTAATGGAAGTGATGCAGGCTGGGAGTAAACTATTTTCCAGGCATGTAGCCAAATTCATCTCTTACAGTGATGTACCATTTCCTTACCTACCACTTTAAAACAAGGAGTCTGACCAAATCCCACAGCCAGCTTTGTTTCCCCAGAGGTAATTTTCTTTGAGGAGGAGTGGAGAAGGGCAGGAGATATGCCTGTTTTCCTTCAGGTATTTCCTATGAACAGCTGGAAAACACCATTGTAGTTCTGTGCAAATTACTTGACTTACAAAACTGCAGAAAATCATACATCAAAGTTCAGAGCGGATTTTGAATTCATTAAATTAGCAGAATTATTTTCATGCAAAGCCAAGCTTTTCTCTTTGAACCCTGAGTCAAGCAGGAGGTTTTTCTGGTTGTGCCTTCAAAGCATCACTGTCAAGCACTCAGAAAGACAGAATACACCTGTGTATGCTCAATACTTGAGCCTGCAGTAGCTAGCTTGTCTAACGCCTCAGGATTACAGCTTCCTGCCCAGCACAGCTACCTAATCAATTAATCAGAAAGCTCACTTACCAGAGCTCAGGCCATCACCTCTCACAAACACTGCAGACCTTCTGCAGGGTCCACACTCACAGCCACGAGGTCACTGTGTGGAGTGAACACCAGAGCAAGCTGCACTGCGAGACCCACAGCAGAGCTCTCCCACACTGCTCTGCAGAGAAACCACAGGAAGTGAATAAGAAAGAAAAGCTGTCACTGCCATGCAGGCACTGCACTTGCCCCGCCAGAAAAACGTTCCCTTACAGGACCAGGGTGAGGATGGAGCTTGTGGCCAGCACCAGTGTGAGCTGTGGTTCTCTGCACCCGTCTGCTACGTGGGACAGGCACGCTGCTCCCACCCACAGCCACCCTGAGCCTGCCTGTCAGCCCCAGGAGAGCACAGCTCATCTCCAGGCTCTGGTGCCACTGTTTCAGCCCTGCTCTCACTTCCCTTCAAGGAAAAGATATAACTGCTGTTCCCTGTCTGAAAAACGAACAGGCGTTCAGGTTTGGAACACAAATGGACAAGTGCCATTGCTTGCCCTGCAAAGCACATTACAACACCTCGTACCTCTAGGCACTTCAACAGCAAGACCCTCCCAGGAAAAGCACAAACACATACCACGTTGGCACTGCTTCAGTTCTCTTATGGTGGTAGGACTCCCCCAAAGTTCTGTCTCCTTTGGAAACTGGTCCCCAAGCAAATGTGAGCCAGAGTTTTCCTGCCTCTCCTCATGTTGTCAAAGGTTGGTCTCTGGGAAGAGCGAGGGGACATGCAACACTTGGCAACACTCAGAGATGGGGCTGTCCTGTCCTGCAGCACAACCAGCCATTGAACTCAACCCCTGCTGCTGAAGGCCTTTAGTGGGGTCAGGGAGGTGCTGCACTCCTCCTCTGTTACCTGAATGCAGTGGTCAGCATCACTTTGAATTGCCACACAGCAAAGGACACCCCCTCGCCAGGTCAGCTATGACAAACCATGAGATGAACTTAATTCTTCTCTCACAGACAAAAGGGAGATTAATGATGATGGTACCAGACATCAGAGCTGCACGTGGCTTCCACTGCAGGGAAGAAGTCACAGCTTTCATCCTCTTTCCCGTAACTCAGCATTCCAAGAACTGTTTTGTAACCCAAACAGTGATTCTGGTGTCATTCATGATTAAAAATAGTAATAATAATAATACAACAACAACCCACACACATTACCCAAAGCATGTGCTGTTGCTTGGGCAAGCAGGCACAACTAAAACGAAGCAAAAGACATGAGAAAACCCATCAGGAAAAGAAAAAAGCACTGATCTGAAAGCAGCATCGTTCTTCAGTTCCCCTTAGCAAACAAACGATGGGAAGGTGCCTACAGTCAGTGATGTTTATTGAGACAAGAGCATGTATTGCGTAGACCTCTGCAGACCTCCATCCCACATCCACTACAAGAGTCCTTTCAGACACAGCTCACGGAGCTGCTATTCTCCCAGGGCTGGTGTTTCCAAATCTGAGAGGGGAAAAAGAGAAAAAAAAAAGGAAGAAAACAGATTGAGGGGAAAATACAGCACTGAAAGCTCTTAAAGTCTGTGCTCTTCATTTCCTGCCTGGGATCCCTCCCCACTGGCACAGGCAGATCCACAGCCAGCGTTCTTAGGAAATGCACCACCACTGGAGAGGGCCCAAACCCACAGAGCTGCCTCTCCAAGGCCAGGCCAAGTGCCCAGCAATATATTCCAGCTCGCTGCACTGCTCTGTTGCTTCCCATCCATGGGCACCAGGTATCACAGGAGATTTGGTTACCATACATGGTCAGGGACAAAATAAGGCTCAAAGTCAACATGATTTCTCTTTCACTACCCTGCATGTAAGAGGAAGAAACCTACCAGGGAAAAAACTAGCACTCATTTTCCATAGCAACGGCTGTACATGGCACAAAAAAGGACTGTGGGGGCTTCTGTTCCTTTCAGTATGAGGCCTGGCTACCACAGACAGAAAGTCACTGCCTGCCACTCCCTTACCTGCTTCGTCATATTCCACTGATTTTAGGAAGAGTCCAGATGATGGAGCCATTGCAAACGGTGGAAGAGCCCGTGCATCCTTCATCTCCAGTAACTCTTCTATATGATGAGGTGCCAACTTTCCCTGGCCAACTGCAACTAGAGCTCCGACCATTCTTCGGACCTGAAAATACAGCACACAGCTTAGGAACCACCCCAGTTAACATTTAAGTGGTTAACAAAGTGTCAGGAGTCCTGAACTTTGTATCAGCAGTGTTTCCTGTGCTGAGCAGCCCACTTCCCTCCCTACAGCTGTAGGCACTAGGAAAATCAAGATGAGGACCTGTAACAATGACCAGTTCCACTGCCTTGGAGCAAGGTTGTGCTCAACATAGGTGTGAACAGAGCTGAGCAGACCATGGTTTCTATTTCAGAAGCAGCAGCAGCCACACGCTGCCTGTGGCAGGAAGCTCTCTTGCTGCTGGGTGAGCTAGACTCACATTTTCAGTGCACAAACAACAATTTCCAGGTGGGAGCTATGTGGGGGCCTGCTTCTCTCTCAGAGGGCCAAAAGCAAAAGGAGAAAAAACACCACCACACCAAGTGAGAACAGCCCAGCAGCCAACTAAGTCATCAAATTGGCATTTTGAACACCTCCGCGTGTCACAGCTTCCCTCCCCTCCACACTGAGCAGTTCCAAATCAAGTGGGTTAGCACATCACCTACTATCACACAATACAGTGCTTAAAATAACATTTATAAAAGAATGAACCAAAGTCTACTCACAACCTTATTA
The DNA here is from genome assembly GCF_038088225.1 of Cyrtonyx montezumae. NCBI lineage: Eukaryota > Metazoa > Chordata > Aves > Galliformes > Odontophoridae > Cyrtonyx > Cyrtonyx montezumae. Next base: position 2,230,515 of record NW_027071948.1, read on the forward strand.
TGTTTATCCCTGTTAAAGAGCAAAGATACATTTATCCAAAGGCAGGCACTATCTTCACCTACCTTCCTGGAGCTCACTCTGCACTGGTGGTGCCCATAGCCTGGAGAAGCAGCACAGATCCTTTGTGTATGTTATGTTATCTGTCCCTCACTAGAGGTCATTGCATGCTGTGACTTCAGCTTTGATGTCTCCATGCTTGGAGTTAGCTGGTGAGAATCCAAACTAATGGGAGGCATCTGAAACAGCCTCGTGCTGGCTGTCTCCCCGCTGCTCCACGTCAATCAGGGAGAAGATTACACATACAGATTTAACCCTATTCTCTAATAAAAACATCCAGATGGTAAAACTTGACATAGCAGCCATATGAGATGAAATCAGAGGTCCATTTGGCCCAGTAACCTCTCTGTGATGGAGTGCAGAAGCAGATGCTCAGGCACAGGAGTGCAAGTTCACCACATACACTCTGTTCCTGCTGCCCTGGCCTGGCTGGCTCAGGCTGCTGCTGAAAGCCCCACTCACAGAGGGCACAGGGCTCAGCATTGCTGCTAGCTCCCTCTTTCTGCACACTTAGTTCTGTGAAGAACTAAGCAGCATTTCCAGTCTAATGCGTTAAATGGGTTAGGAGCATTTTCTCCTTGTCACAAGAGCATATGATGAAGAAGATCCCTGCTATGGATCAAGCCTTCTCAAGCATGTTATCGTCCTTCCCCTGCTCATATCCAGACACCCACTGTCAGAGAGCTTACAGAGCACTGCTTGGCACAGGATAAAAACAAATCTAGTTTGTCAAAACAGAATGAAAAATAACTGCTCGCTGTTCCCACAAAACACCCCCTCTCTCTTCCAAAACAAGCCTTCTCATGCCTATTCTGTCTCCAGAGTGTGACTGTGCCCGGGGTAGGCAGACAGAACAGCCAATTGTTTCCTAATGAGGTGATCCATTAAGTTGTGGAGAGAGCCACTGTCTCCCAGAGGACAGTGGCAAAAACCCCACTGGACTTACTTCAAAGAAACCCAGGCAGAGCCTAGGCAGCACGACAGAGGGAACAATCCTGCCTAGCTGAATCAGGTCTTCCCATCTCTCCTTCATGCGACACTGAGAATTACCTCACGCTCCAAAGCCAGAAAGTAAAATTCCAGGCAGCCTTCACTGGGCCCAGTGCCATTCAGCAGAGCAAGAACACATGTCTCTTGGTTTTTACCACTCAGACTGCAAGGACAAAAAGACTGGGGAAAACAAAACTTTCCATCCTCCCACATGATTCTGTGACTTTGGTCGTTCATTTTAGACACAAACTGTACGGCAGCTGCTGAGTCACGGCCTGAACCACAGACTGAGCACCTGGAGAAAAGACCTGGTGAGCCCTGGGAGCACAGGAGAAGGCTGCACTCCTCTTACACCTCATTTAAGGGCTGACTGCCACTGAGGAAGGTTCTCTTGTTGGAGATCCCTCCTTTGTGCAGCCTAGATCCTCAGAGATGGGTGAGCATCCTTTGTCTTCTTTCTTTGTAACACCATCTCATTGTGTTGGTCTCTTGCCATTACCCAAACATACAAAATTCTGGTTCTGCTGGATCAAACAAGGAACACAGAGCCTCACTTCACAGAGGCAGCATCCCTGTGTGTGTCATGAAGCTGTAGGACCTGCAACAGGGATGGCACTACATGAGGAGACAAAGGGTGCACCGAGCTGAACAGTACCTGGCGGTAAAGAAATGATCTGCTCTTGAACTTCAGCTCCCAAAACTCCAGTCCCCTAAAGAGACAAAGGGGAAAAAAAGGGTTAAAAAAATCACATCTCAAATGTCAGGACTTACAGAGTCACTGAAGTTCACCGACTAAAACTACAGCCAGCCAACAATCCTAGCTCAAACACTATTCTAGCTTCATTGCTGCTGTTACCTTTGTTGAGAACAGCTGCATAGGTCAAGTTATGGCTAAAGTGAAATAATTCATACACCTATAAGGATGAAGTAAAATTAATGAGAAATAAAGGACGCAGAAACCTTTGTCAGAAAAGGAATGATGCAAGTGTATGAGAAAAGCAGATTTGTTGTGTTCTGAGTGAACAGGGCCACGTGAAGCATGCACTGCACAAAGCCAGAGGCAATCATTTATTTATAGCTGGGATGGCACAGGAGTCAGCTGCTGGAAGCAGAGCTGCCTGCCAGGGACAGGAGAGGACACCACAGCCCACACCATAATGCCCAAAAGCTCCAACTCCCAGAAGTCCTTGCATAAAACAAGGGCCCAACAAAAGCAGGGTGGCACAGCAGCTAGATGTGAAAACACCCAGAGCTGGGGCAGGGACTCTGTAGGTGAGCCCAGCTGTTTGGGTAAATGCTGCTCTACATGGGAAGAGATGCTTTGACAGAAGCATGGCAACAGATTCAGACTCTCAGTTGCTTTGCCATTTTTTTTCTGGGCACGAATAACATTTCCTTCACCCAAATTTCAAGCATTTTAAAGGGAAATTTTACAGCAGAAACTGGTGGCTCAGTGCCACTGCTGAGCAGCACTGAAGCATCAGCCTTCACCTCCCTGTGATAAAAAATAATCAGTGTAAACTAACAGGGTTTGAAATAGAAGAAGACTTATCAATAAGAACACCTCCAGGACAGTTAAAGGAGATTAAGAAGCAACAATTCAGCTACAAATCTAAAGCCTTCAGATGAAGAAGACATTAGTAAGCACAAGTTCTGTTTCAGCACTTCAAGGCCCAGCTTGCCAGATGGATCCCTGGGCTGTTGTAAAACACCATCCTGCATCTAGAGCCTATACCAGGGCTGCTGGTTCAACAGGAGGGGCAGATGCTTGCTGAGATGTAAGCTACTTTGAGTCACTGACTGCCTCAGAGCCAACAAGCTGCTCTTTTAGAAGTGCAAACTGCAGAAAGAACAGAGAATCAATCTTTTTCTGGGCACCATCGGGGTGCCCCATACACCACCTCTGTTTAGGCAGAAGATATACCTGTTGTGCTAAAAGAAAGCAAAGAGTTGAAATACCTGCAGATCTGTCTGACCTAACAGGAGGAGGTAACTCCAAGAAGGAGGTACAAACTGCAAGAATCCTTACAAGACAAAACAGCCCTTAATTGTGGTGTTATTTTTTTAACAGCAGAGGTTTCAGTGCTTAAGAATGGCTTTACTCCAGTGTGGGGTAAATAACTCCAAAGGATGGTACTTCACAACAAAATAGTATAGATGATAGTATATTTTGAGTAGTTCTATATAGATGGGATGCAAATAATACAAAAGATGGCTCACCTTCAGGATGTCAAGGCTCACAGGGGACTCCACGTGGGAGGGATCTCCAAGAAGAGATCCTTCCCTGGTGGTGGTCAGCCCTTAAATGGGGTTTGGGAGAGGTGGAGCCAGGCTCCACCCCTTCCAATCACACAGGTATATCACCTCCACCTGTGGCCCCATGGCTGACTCAGTGCTCACCTCAGGTCACCAATCAGTGGTTCAGGCCGTGATTCAGCAGTTCCCATACACTCCAGACACTTCTAAGCAAGAAGCAAAACAAAAACGCTTAGGGTGGCTGAGAATGCTACCACAAAGCCAGGCAGCTCCCAGAGCTCAAATGCCAGTCTCTGTTCTGGACAGAGGATGGTTTTACTTAGCAAACATAAAGCAAGGTGGCAGCTCCACAGGCATCCATGTGCTCTGCTGCACTCCAGGAGGAATGAATCAAAAGGGAAGCGATGAAGGTATGGTGAAGAAAGGATGGGAGAGGACCTGCTGATGAGTGCTGGGTAAATCTGTCCTGGGTCAGGGGCAAAGGGGCACTCAAAGTACTGTTAAGTTGGCAACTTCCAACCTGAAAACCGATTTCTCCTCTTCTTGCAACAAACTCTCATCTGCCGGATGTTTTCTCCCAGAAAAACAGCTGATAGAATTCCAGGACAGATCAAATCCTGATGTGGACAACAGAGCAGCAAATGTATAAAAACCTGCTGCCAAAGTGGAGCTCTGCAATGTCAGCATTGCATCTCACCCAAGAGAAGAGCTTACCTCATGTCAGCCTGAACTAAATGATTTGCTCTCAACAGCATTTCTGCCATTCCATATATCACTCTGGACGTGACTGAACATTTCTAGCTCTGATAAAAGCTTTTTCACTTGTCAAGTCACAAACAACACTTGTAAAAGCTCTGATTCCACCATGTGCACAGCCTGACAAAGATTATCCCACCATAATAGCTTCAGCCTTTTCCCATGGCATTTTTTCAGGCCAAAACCCCAGTACATTCATAACAGCATCCTTTAAGGAGAGGGGAGCACTGAGGCACAGGAAGCACACAGCCCTGTACGAGCACCTCTCCACCCTGCAGCTCTTCTAGCTGCAGAAACATGGAGGGCTGCAAAGGAAAAGTTCACAGGAACTGTAATTCAGTGCCATGATGGGGTGCAAGCACAGGAGCAGGGCTTGTGGGGAGTGCCTCAGAGGTGTTACATTTCATATTGAGAAAGGACTGAATTTTGTGCACTGCTCAGATAGAGGCAACAAGGAGAATTCAAAGCCATCAGGATTGAGCAGGAGCAGCGGGTATCTCGTGGCAGGGGGAAACAGCACAGACAAAACAAGCCTCTCCTGACCAACTGCAGCAGCATCCATCATTCCACATCAGGGATGCCTGCAGCAAGGCTGCACTGATTGCCTCTGATCCACATTTCACAACAGACTGGTCTCCTTTTCCACTGCTCTCCCCACACTGCCTCTTCCTTCTCTATTGCCCACAGCAGGTTCAGGAGCTCAAATCCAGACAGGCAAAATACACTTTTGAGGAAGCCAGCTGCCCTGCAAAGAATTCAGAATGTAAACCACTCCACTGCTCTCAGCTACAGTTCTGGAGCAGCTGCAGGCTGAGGGTAAGCAGAGCAGGAAGAGGCAGAGGAATATTTAGGGATGGATGGATGGATGGATAGATATCACCAGATGAAAATATATCTTTTTTCCTCTCTCCACATCTGTTGATATGGATACCATAGTCCAGCAAGTATTAAGGTGGAAAACCAGTGTTCCTTACAAGGACTCTCCTGTGTGCTAACACTTGACTTACATTTGCATCCTCTGCTCCATCTCTGTGGGCAGTTTTCTTTATAACTGTGGTTTTGCTGATGGCCTGCTACCAGCTCTAGATCTAAACCCCATGCAACTCCATTCTCCAGAGTAGTCCTGCATGGAAGAAACTGCATGCACACTGCCTTCCTTCAAATAAAAAAAAATATTCCAGTATGCACAATAGATAGATAAATAAGAGCATATAGACACTGTATATCAGATACACCAACAGAGCACAAATAAAAAGCAGATATTCACTTTAGAAGTTAAATAACCAAGCTTCCATGCTCTCAAACAGTACTAAAAGTCTCTGCACACAGATCCCCTCCTTTCCCTTGCCAGGAGCTCAGTTGTGTGGGGCTCTGAAGATGCTAGTCAGCTGTGGGAAAAGCACAGCTGCAACATTTGTCAGAGGGGTTCAGGACAGGCTGGGTTTGCTGGAAACACCTGAGCATCCAGGAGGGAGCTGCCCATGGCCTGGAAGACAGCTCTTGTAAATGGTGGAAAAAGATGAAGCAGGGACAATGTGATTGTCAGCCTGCGTGGGGCATCAGGGCAGGGTGAGCAGGAAGAGAGATTGTGAAATTATCACCCCAGGGAGCAGCTGCAAGCTGTTTTCTCACAGGATTCACAGATAAGTTACTGCTTTTAGCCCTCCCTGTTGTGTATGTTGGTAAATGCAAAGGCAGCTCCTACCCCCAGATTCCTCTTTATGTCAAGAAATGACAGTCTTTCCATCACTTACATATGGTTTGCTCTCCCTGAAGCAAGGACGACGTGGCATACAGGCATGTGCAGCACTGGGCACGTGCACAAATACCCTCCACACTGTGGCCACGAGTTTGCTCAACTGCAGCAACAGTAAGAGACAGCTTTTCCCAACAGGGGAAAATCCCCCTCTCCAAATTGCACACATCATCTCTAGGCAGGCTCCTCCTGCCTTGGGCGTCTACAGAAGACACACTAAGCTACAAAACATAGCTTGAGATACAAAGAAAAAATATCTTGTACATCAAAAGAGAGCAAAATATTTTTCTTTAAGTGGGAAACTTTCTTGTCAATCTCACAAGTAATTTTGCTTACCAGCAAGAATTCTGCTTGACTTTTCCACTTGGCAACAGCAGGCAGCACCTTGCAATGAATAATACATATTCAGCTAGAAAACAGGTGACAGAGCAATCCCTCCCCAGGAACAGGGCTGAGGCTCTAAGCACATCCTCAGCATTTAAAAGCATTTTGGATGGATGGGACACTAACTCCACTTCCAGTGTTGCTGAGCAACCGAGTTTGATGGAAGGAATCATTTAAAAAGACAAGCAGTCAATTCAGAAGATTGCTTTAAGTTCAGAAAGGAAAGGAAGAATGTGAATGAAAAGCTGCATTATTTGACTAAGAAACCTTGGTTTATCATTCTACAGATTCCTCCCTCTGAAGCAAAAAATAAAGCTCTTTAGACTTAAAAATAATAATAATAAGTCTATTTATAAGCTTTTAATGCTCTCACAGCCCTTTCATTGCAGGGACAGTGCATTCTGCCACTGCAGGGAAGAACACACAGGCACTTGAGGCTCTTGCTGTCTTACTTGCAGAGTGGGCAAAAGCAAACACCAAGCTCCGTGGCTGCATCTGTCCCCCTAGGGTGTGTTTTGCAGATTAGAACTAGGACACTGTAATAAAGCCAGATCAGCCAAACAGAAACACCCACTCAGCCTGCCACAAACACACTAACCCCAGAACTTCTTTTTCTCTAGATCAGAAAAACTCACCATTTTGGTTAAGGCTTTAAGGACTAAGGAAGCACTGTCAGGGAGTTAGGTGCCATTTAAATGCATCGAAACAAGGCTTCTCAAAGCCACCTAGACATTCTGTAAATCAATCCATACCAGCATGTTATAAAAACGACTTGTTACAAAACACAAGTTTGGCTGCATGCGTCACCAAGCAAGAAAAATGCTATCAGCCACAAGCTTGATGCCTTTCATCCCATTTTTCAGTTCGCTCTCTCCTGTGAGCTGTTTTTGGCCTTGTGTGGGATGGGTTTATGCTGCAAGTTATGCAAGGAATGGATAATTCCTTTTTTTATTTTTATTTTTTAACATTAACAATGTAAAAGAGCTGATCTCTATCAAATCTCAGAGACAGGACAAACAACAACAGCAGGTCTGGATTTTGAAGGTAACACGACCTGCATGCACTCCCAGGTGATCTTCTTTTCTTCTTTTCTTATTTTCAGGTTAGCTCAGTGGTGAAGCACTTCGCTCACTCGTGTGGTGGTTGAGCTCTCCAGCCAGCAATGGCAGCCCAACAGCAAACAGCAGGAATGCAGCCAGGTAGGAGCACCCATCTTCCTCTCCATCCTTCCTTTTCCAATGCAGGCAGTGTTTCAGCTGCAAATAAGCAGGAAGGAAGCGTCCCATCTGGCACTCACTGCCCATGTCCTTGTACAGCAGAGAGCTTCAGTGAATATGCCATACCCAATGAGGTGGCTTTTTGTAATGCAGCTGTGCATTCACAGCATCAACACTGAGAGAGAAACCATGGATCACACAAAATGCCTTTTTCCTCCTGACCCTGAATGGGGAGACTGAGAGGAACTGAAAGACCAAGGCTACTCAGAGCTTACAGATCTCTCTCTGTTTTTGCAAGCTCTCCTTTGGCTTTTGTCCTGTGCTACTGCTGGCAAAACACACCATCCTAGGACAAGGGGGGAAAGAAAGAGCAAGCTATTTGCAAACTGCAGCGAGGCTCAGCTGAAGCTTGAAGCAGGGGCCTTACTGTTCCAGACAGCTCAGTAAATATTCAAACCTAATGGAGAATCCATTGGGGGAAACTACAATAAAAAGAGTTTTCTATTATTTGGAAACAAGGCAAACGTGGTTTGGAGACAGACAATAGCAGTGTTTGCTTTCAAGCTGGGACACAGTGGCCATGTTTCCCTGAAAGAAACCAGCATGAAAGCATGGGCCATGCTCAGATGATAAATACATGTGATCTTTCTGGGAAAAAAAAAAAGCATCAGTTTCTGCTAGAGAGAGACAATACACCCAGCCACTTCATTTCAATACTTGCAAGACCTGGTCCTGAAAGAACCTGACACACAACAATCTTTTGTTTATGTATTGACTGAGGAATATTGAATTTTCCTTTATCAGCATCCCCTGGGAAGGCAGCAGGAGTTACTGGTGTGAACTGAGAGGATGTACAGCAGTGCCCTAGGTGCTGGGTGAGTTTTTTTTCCCCTCCTATTTGCAGCCTTTAGGCAAAGCTCAGACAGAAGCAGGAAAGAAAATAAAAATCCCCTCCCCTTGCAGGGCTGATCTTCAGCACCACATCGGAATTGCTGTGCCAGACTCCATACATCAGTTCATAACATTCTGCCTTACTGCATAAACAACAGGGCCAGCTTCCATGCCCTCTGCCTTGCTCATCTTTCTCCCCTGAGGTCGTTGGTCTCCAAACCATCACTAGTCACAGCCCTGCTGAGATTGTGAAGACACTGACAGGGAGGAGGAGGTCAGTGCTCAGCATAGCACTGGAAAACAGCTTTTCTGACAAAGCAAGTGCTGGATGACCATGGCAGCTCCTCAGCTGAGTACCTCTGCTCTCACCTGTGCTCGTAGTGGTGGGACAGGAAACCAGAAGAGGGTTGGATGTCTGCCTGGAGGATGGTTTTGACTGGAGATCGAAATGGTGTTTCAGAGTTGAGAGAACAAAAAGTGCTGAAGTCGTGCGTTCCCAGCAGGAACTGTGCAGCATCCTGCATGGCAGGCACATTGAGGTAGCTGAAATCAAACAAGGAAAGGAGCATTAGGTGGGGCCAAGTATGTTAACGTGAGTCAAATTCCAATTAATTGATGACAGGCTTAACCTGAGCATGCAGATATAACTCGGCAGCATTGTGGAAGGAAGAGTTTTTCCTGTAACAGCCCAAACCACAAACCAAGATGCCAAATGAGCTGAGGTCTGAAGGTGCTCAAGGCCCCAGGCTAGGAGAGGGGTTGGCAGGCACAGGTTTTTGGGTTTTTTTGCAAAGCCTTATCCTGCTGTGCTGCTTAATATGGTTGAATTCCAAATAGCTTTATGCAAACTGTTAGCTAAAGTGGAGGAGAAGAGAAAAAAGCCTCTGCAGTACCTTGTAAACTCAAAAAGCTGTCATCAGGTAAGAAAATATCGAGCACCAGGATGGTTTTCCAACTTTAGTTTTATCTCTAATGTGAAAAACTCCACTGCTCTTGAATGTATATTTATCACAGTACAACCTTGTCTAAAGGGCAATAACTGATTTTCTTCTGGGCTTTGTTTGTTATTTCCTTACTCACTGTTTATCATGTCTTGAGAGTTTTTAAATGGCACTGGATTTGTTTTTCATCCTTTCTTTACATAAGCACTGATTTGTTAAGAGCCAATGGCTGCTCCAAGAATACACATGAACGCTGAGCTAAGTGCACTAGTTAGTTACTGTTGGGTTGCTCAGAGTCATTGGCTCTCACTTATTATTCAAACATACAAGCATCCAGACAGGGAATGAGTGAAGATTTACATGCAGCCATCACGAGAAACAGGATGAGAAGAAGAAAAAAATGCCAGCCTTCATTGTATGGTCACACCTAAAGCTGTGGCATCTGCCATGTGATGCATTTCTGCCTGTCTGCATCGTATCGCAGCACGGTCCCTTCAGCCAGCTGTCAGAATGGGTTTGCTGTATGAACTGGCAAGGTTATCTGAGGAAATGCTCCTTGCTTTGTGCAGGGCTCAGAGTTGTTCATGGATGTGGCCCAGAGCCACAGGACTCAGGATGTAACTCAGTGCAGCTCCAATGATTTCAATATCTCCAATACGACCTGGGAATCTGGTTTCACATGTGGAAATTACCACATTACTCCCCCAGATACCAAATCCTTGCAGAGCTGCCCAGGGTTTATGGAAGACACTCACCCACCAGTGGGAGCCCAGCACAGATCCCTCTCGAACACTGGGATTTCTGAATGGTGAGTGCACCCCATCAGCAGCCGATAAATGTAGGTTCTTGACCGTGCAGAGAAGCGTGCATGGAAACTGTTGGTCACTCGACAGGCACTCAAAATGCTGTTATGACAGAAGAGAATGTGAGAGACAGAAATGCCACACACTAAGTCAAAAACCTGTGCTGGTCTCCATACAGGTGGAATTAAAACGTGCAGTGGGTTCTTAACACTGCATTCTAAACCCACACGCTTCCTAGCAGGAACTCGTAGCATCCTGAACCAAACTTCCAGCCAATAATCAACTTTGGCTGCTGTCACTTTTCTCCGAAGCTTCAGCTAAACACTGTGTTCTGGTTCCTGCTCTCAGGGATGGCACCAACAAAGAGCCCGTGCTGTTCCCTCACGTGTACGTACACGTTCTTTGAAATATTCATGTGCATGTACAAATATGAATCACTTGAGGGAAAGTTTTGCAAAAAACAAACAAGCAAGACAATGTTTGAGGTTTCCTGAGATCCTCAGGATGAAATGTATCTCACATATGGAGAATATTATGCTGTGCTAGCTCGTGACCCACTTTTCAGTGGCTGTTGCAAATGTCAAGTGTGTTTTTCACAAAAACTCTTACCAGTTCTTTTGTGGTATCCCTACTATGCTAGGAGAATGGAGAAAACAGCAATTATTCCTCCCTTTACCAAAGCAGCTGGAGAAATAATTCCCTTTGGACTTTTCATTCACTACGCTCTTTAGTAGGAAAACCAAAAGGAGAGGGCTGTCTCCTTTTGAGCCCTGTAAGAAAACATCTCCTTGCCTATGGCTCTTACCCAGACATGCTCATGGCCAAGGTAACATTTTTTCAGAGATCTAACTGTCTTAATGCACAGCCCTAAAGGGACTTTCTACAGAGTCTGACAGGCACACAAATACTTACTCCATCCCTGCTCTAGGCTTGCCAACAAGAAACTAGTTATTGCAGCATCATTCCCAAGTTCTTCCAGACTATTCACTTGGCTCACAACTGCCCTAATGCAACGCTGACTCAAAGGACAGAGTGTGTTTGTGCTTGCCTTCAAAGGCATACTGGCCGTACCCAGAGCCCTCAAGTCTGCAGGACAGCATCAACCGAGCTGGAAGAGATGCAATGTGGATGATAAAACCAGATGTCCCAACCTCAACAACCATCAAAAAAGGCTTTCAGTGCACTGTTTTCACGGTGATTTTTTCAGGTTTTGTCACCTTGTATATTAAGCAACAGGAAACAGCCACCTTCCTGTTTTGTCTGTCAAACTTGTCACAAAGGCAGGTAAGTGGCATGGCTTTTACTGGTAATTGCTCCAGTTCTAATAGATAAAGTGATCAGAAGAGGCATGAAATGCAGCAGCTTCAATGAGCCTGTAAGAGAGGGCTCGTAACCTGGACCTTCTTATTTTTCCTCACACATCAATCTTTCTTGATCCCATGTCTACCTGCACACACTGGAATACAATCAGACATCCTGAGGTTTCCTATCCATTTCACCTTAGCCTTGCTGCGTCCACAAGAAGGGCTGACATCACTCTGTGTGTGTAGATAGACAGAACTTAGCACTAAAAACCATTTCTTTTTACAAGAATAAGCCCAAGATCTCCTGCCTTGCAAAGCCATGGCCTCAGATAAGAACATGCACTTATGAATGACAGATACCTGCATACCCAAAGCAGCACTCTTTGCTCACTCTTAAAGGCAGCTATGCAGCTCATTGTAGCAGATGGAAATAGTTGAAAGTAGGTCACTTCCCTACCACCTCCCCCCACCATCTCCAAGACTTTGCCACAGCAATGAAAATAAAGGAGCATCCCACCTAGACTGCTTCTGTCTGGATCCAGCAGAACAGAGTCCCCCACATTTCACATGTGCAGATGATGGCTTTGGGGAATGGCTATGCCCACTCATCTTCTACTGGCACTGGTCAGTTAACTCAAGAAGCAGCTTGCTAGGCTGCTGAATGCCCCTACTGACTTCTATAAGCAACTGGGAAGAAATGCCTTGTGTCCCTAAGCCAGAGTCACCATCACCATCAAACAGACAGGAGGAGGCTGCAAAGGCTGGCAGAGGGGAAGCAAACTTCTCTCCGGCAAAGGAAAAAGCAGAGCTTCCCTGTATTTCTGCACATCCCCAGAGCACTACAGCTGATTCGAAGGTAGTGGATTTTGCTGGATTTTATTCTCCCTTAGTCCAGAGCTGTGGCTTGCCATCATCCTGCTGGGAACATGCAGCAATGAAGCATCATCTCACAGTTATCATCTCCCTGCAGACACTGCTTTAGAGGATGCCTCTCATTAGAAAGAAGTTTTCCTTCTGTCATGTGCCCCACTGGTATAACATACAGAGGAGAAGGGATCCAAAGCAGCAAAAAAATTTGATACTGTTTGGGTTCAAGTAATAGATAAAGCTATTTATTTATTTTTAAAGGGTTGCTGCTGTAGGTGGTTTTTTCACCCTAAGCACCTCTGGGTCACACCGCTGCAAATGTCCAGACCACAGAAGAAGAAATCAAAGCTGAGCCACAGGCCTCTGCTAAGATTTGCAGTAACAAGCCCAGAAGACTGCTTCACTGCTATAAATTCCCATCAGAAATGGAAACTACATCCTCCAGGCCTGCAATGGAGTTTGAACCTAGGACCTCCAGCATCTTCTAAACACAGTAATATAATTAAGTCTTCCATTTATTTTCCTCTGTCTAAATGTCTCCACAAGCATTTCATCTCCCCTGAGCTTCTCTTGTTAACGCTTAAGTGATTTTTATTAAATAACCATCCTTTTGTAACCTCTGATAAAGTGATTCTTTCAGAAAAGCCCATTTATACTCACATGATTCTTCACTGCAGACATTTCTTGCCTCTCCAGGTAGATGCAATTGCTACCTTGAACTCTTTCTATCTGGGAGTCTCTTTCCAGCACTTACTCCACAAGTTCTTCAAACATACTGCATTTCAAGCCTGATTAACATCCCAATTTTAACAAGACTGCTGGTAAATAAAGTCTCAGAGCATTTTTTCAGCTTTTCAAGAGAGTAACCTTGAGAAGAGTTTGAAGGAAAATAAGCCCAAAGACATCTAATTAGAAACACCAATGTATTAAATACAAAAGTGTCCTCCAGAAGTACATCTTTCTCTCTCCACTGACAACAGAAGGTGAAAGCCAGTTTGCAGGAGGTGGGATGAACCCGAGCTCTGACTTGCTGCCACCCAGACAGCTTTTATGGTGTACTTACCAAACTGAAACCACAAATAGAAGGCATGACTCTACTCTGTCCCTACTTATATGACAGCAGTGCCCTCCTCAAGTTACCCATCTGCAGAATACACTCTGATCTTTGCGGACAAGATCCTGTCAGAAATGCTTTGCAAATGTAAAGGACAGATCAGTTCCTAGAAGAGACCCATCATGCAGCAAAGCTACAAAGAGGATCGTTGTTGCTAAGGATATACCCAGCCAGTTTGGAGTCTGGTCTCCCTTTCAAGCTCTTTCAGCAACAAGTTCTCACAAAGATATCTCTCTCCATCACCCCCTGCTTGCAACCACATGAAAGTGCTGGGTTTTCTATCCAGCATTAGGAGAGAATTCTTGGCAAAGTAATATTTACAGAGGGAGGGGTTGGCTGCTGATCCATTTAGACTCATGCCTGTCACCAAGCTCCTTAATGGAAAGCAGCTGAGCCATTTGTAAAAGGTTCAGACCAAGCGAGGAGGGAGAAGAAGAGCTGACTTCATCCGGGTAAACTCAAAGTGTGTAATGAGAACTGTTTTGGATTCTATCAGAAGAAACCACCTCCTGATATGTACCTGACAGGTGCTGGCTTTCCCACCTGTGAGATCCCACTGCTGTTGCAAGAGGTCACAGAGGGACTCACAGTCCCTCTTCACTTTAATAGCATCTGGGACCTGCAGAAAGGACCTCCTGAGAGAAAAGAAATGTCACCATACAGATCTCCCTCCTCAGCCACCAAACTATTTGGGTGCCTGCCCATCTAGAGCTGGGTTCAGTGTTCCCCAGGCCATGGAGAACTGGAGTTCTCCCTTGCAAATTGAAGGGCAGATGCAAGCATGATGTCAGCCCTCAAATCCCAGGCCTTCCTGCATCAGCATTTGGGTCAGGCCCTGTTTCACAAAGAGGAGATTAGAAAATAAAGCAGACTGGGTGAAGAGGGAAGGGGGAGGATGCTTCATAGTCAGGCTGCTATTCTTACAAAAATCCCTTCATTGGGTGGGGAGGGATTTGCTTTTTTGTCCTGGGTTCTTGCTCTGGCATGGGGAATTTGCCTCCATAATCTTCCTTTATGCTCATGCCACCAGGCTGCAGTAACATGAAGCAGAGCAACTGGGTCCTCTGAGTCATTACCAGCTGGCATCTTGCATTGAACTTCTGCTGATGACCCAAACTGTTCCTACAAATCAGCAGCCTTCTTGCACAACATCCTGACGTGCTCTGGCACACTGCTCGTTAGGGTACCACCCAGAGAGCCACGTCTTACTGCAACTAATGCTGCACAGACACGGGCAGTCTGCACCTCCAACTGCTTCTACATCATACAAAGTAACACAAGGAGAGTTGTGAGAGCAGCTCCCTCTCATTTACAACTGGATAGGATAAAAAGGACAGTTTATCTATCACATGGAGCAAAATCAATCCAATTTTGTTACAGCAGTGTTAGACTGGAGCTTGGTCTAGCTGGGAAGGTGACAGTGGACTCTGCATCCTTTTGCACAAAGACACATCAGATGGAATGCTGCAGCCAAGCTGTTGTGAAGTGCTAGTTCAACAAGCAAAGAAAACTGGGGGAGTAAAACGTAACTGAAAGTTAACATATGTGGCTCGTGTGAAATTAGTGTCGTCCAAGCGGGTTCACCACTACCACAGTCACCCAAATGTCACAAGATTTTGTGTCTTGTTGGTACCAGCATAGATAATCTGCTAACAGCAACAGTGGAAGGAGTCTGGAAGGAGCAAGAGAAAAACATGAGTGGTTTGCTTGCACACGAAACAGGGCAAAAATCCTTCTTGTGGGTGAAGATGGGAGATCATTGCTACATTTTCCCCCCTTCCGAAGGAGAACAAAATCAAGGATTTTGACTCGCCACCAACTCACCGGATTGGCTCAGGCTTCAAGTGGTGATTCAGACAACCAACGAGCTCCCTCTCTTGAAAAGCTGGCTTCCCTGGAGCCCTCTGGATGTCCAGGTGAGCAGAGTTGCAGAGCGCGTGGACACCGCTGTCTGTGCGGCTGGAGATGTGGAACTTGATGGGGACAGCAGGTTTTAGGTTCTGTGCTGCCTTCTGCAATCCAACATGAGACAGAACCGTGAGCAGGAGTCTCAGAGCTACGTAGGAAGCAACACCCTCCCTCCTCCCTGCTAACCACATCACGCCTCCTTACTGCTCCCAGAGAAGTAATAGGGAGTTTTAGTGTGAGCTGCAGAAAGGGATGGAGATGGACTTCTGTTAGTACTACTTGGCTTCTCACCTTGTGTCCCAGAATCATGTTAGAGAGAACATCCAATATGCCACATCAGCTTCCTTACATGTCTAACAAAGAGAAAAATATTTACCTCCCCATCCTTTGCTTTTATGTAATTGGGCAGAAGTAAAGAGAACAGAGAATCACTCATTTAAATCCAGACACAACTCCTGCACCTGACTGCTAAGAACTGCACTCAACCTGCATCAGCAGCACAGTGCATGCTCTTAGAGGCTTTAACGAGACAGAAACAGCACACAGTGATGTCAGAGTGACGTTACAGCTGAGAGGCCTGATGGCTGCAGCCTTCTGATCCACTGCAGGCCAAAATAGTGTAAAATACAGCAGCTTATTACTGCTGGCACCATTTCTTTCCCATCCGCAACAGGAGCAGGGCTACAGAGGGCAACGTGCTTCCATCAGATGTTCAGAGCAGAGGAGGAGTCAAGGGAGCAGATGAGAAGTAGCACAGCACTGATGAAATGCATTTATTGGTCCCACTGAGAAATACAAATAGATCAGAGAATCAAGGCATAGCTCTAATAACACACAGCAGTGGAGGAGCTGATGCTGAGCCATCCCAGCAGGTATAAATAACCAGCAGGGAGGGAGAATGATGCTAACACAGACAATTAGGTGCTGTATATTTAAGGGTCTCAGGTCAGTCCATGTTTAGCAAAGTGAGGGTGGACTTTGGTGAGGAGCAGAGCCAAACTCTGCTTGGGATTCCAGTAACGTACTACAGCAATGCTGAAACCACAGCAGGTCTTCCATGCAGTAAGGTTTAAAAGTAGGTTAGTGCACCTGCAAAATACAGTTTTCATCTTTGTGAGAACATGCCCTTAGATAAGAAAAAATCCAATTTAATTTATTATGGTGCATGAATGAAACATAAAAGCAGGAAACCAGATGAACGACTGGAAATTTCCTTCTCTCTCTCATCTTCCCTCCTGAGTAGTGAACCCAGCAGTGGTCTTTATTACATTTCAGTTTGGTACCAAGAGTCAATAAAGCTCAAATTGCTGACTCACAAATGCCTTCCAGATTCCTACAACTTGAGCAGACATGATTTGGGCTCCCAGAAACATATCATTATGAAGCAGAGGGAGACAAATAAAAATGTAACTGAACTGCAGGGGAAGGCTTGGGAAACAGAACAGAAATGACCCCAGAATTTTTCCCTTCCTAATCTTTCTATTTGGAGTTCACATATGGTTACAATTAACAATAAAAATCTTTATTTATCACCCTTAACCAGAGAGAAGCAGACAGAAATTACGTTTCATGCAGCAGACCACGTCTCATGCCTCCACACTTTGTCTTTAAGCAGAAGCTGTGTTTACAGAGGAAAAAAAAAAAGCTGGAGAATAGGAACACTGAAAAGTTTGGGTCTCTCGTGTGCCAAAAGGGTTAAGCCATTCTGGAGAGCAGACAGAAGAGGAAGAGAAGGTCGAAGGCTCAAGGCAAACCTGATTGTTTCCCTGCTCAAGTCACTGAATCCACAGAAGTAAAACAGCAAATGACAGGTCCACCAAAAGTGTATTTTCACAGCTGCCTTTCTCCAGCACGCTTACCTCCCAGGCACAGCTCTCTGGAGAAATATTTGTGCTGGGCATGCAAGGAGAAATGTAATCACCATCGACAATAAATCTCAGTCTGTGAATGCTGAAAGCTTCATTTGGGGGCTCTCCCCCCCCCAGCCCAGCAGGCTGGAAGTTGATAATAGAGTCCACTACCAACTGCTGCCCCCATTTAAATATTTAAATTACATATTCCATTTAAAGCCTCCCCTAATTAATCTCCTTGCAGAGAGAATTTCTGAACTGCTGAACTTCTTCACGGTCAATTCTCTAATGACCCCTTCACCTGTGCATATGTCTCATATCTGCACCATCCAGATGGCCTTTGAGCCTATAGACATCTGTCACCTTCCTCCACTGGTTCCTATGTACTCTAATCCATTAATACAACCCATGCTGATCTGCAAAAAAAGATGCATTATTTACATTTAGTAATTGCTTGAATGGCAACCTGCTCTTTCAGAAGGAGGAAGAAAAGCTCCTACAACTAGCAGGCCTTTCATCCCAGGAACTCCCAAGGTTTTACTGCTCTTAATCCTGACCCTTACACTGCTGGTTATCATCTATGGATTCCAATGGGGAAAACTGAGACAGAAGCCAATCAATTTACCCATGGGTGCCAGCTAAAAAGCAGTAGAGGGGGTAAAGGAATGGAGGAGCTGTGTTCTCTCATGTCCTCAAAGTTCACAGGTCTCTGCTCCCTTCTTTAGGCCACACAGCGTGCAGGCATTCTCCTTGGAGGGTTACAAACACTGGGACCCTGACTTGACACATGCTAGATGAGCGTTATGAAGTTCAAGGCTGCACAGAAACAGAGGAAGGAAGAGAAATTCCTACAGGCCTCAGAAGTTTTCTATTAAATTTGCTTTAAGACATCCCATGTGGTTCTAATAGATGCAGCCCTGCTCAGCAGTGCCCAGCATCAATACCACCACATGAAAGCAAAGCACATATCCCAGAACTGGCCAGCGAAATGCTGATACTGTGAAAAGACAACACCAAATAAGTTTATCTTTTTCCCTTTTATTTATTTTTTCCCTTTAATCACCCATCCTACCCCTTCCCTTGTTATAACGAAGTTCCTCAGATAATGCAAAACAACTGCTGGGCTCACCCAAAGTCCGGCGCCTGGGGCTGGGACACTGGATGGTTCAGAGGATTAGATAAATGAGATAGAAAGTCCTCTGGGGCTCTTCTTTCAAGATTTGCACAATATTTATACACTTTCTCCACAACGGTCTCAGGCAAGAAGCCATGCAAACACATCCTGAAAACTCCTCTTCAAACCATAATTCATCACACTTTCCATCTGCAGGCTGCGGACAAAGCAAGAATCATCACCCTCACTCAGTTAAACACAGCCATGGCTGGAAATGTCTTGGCCACGGTCAGAGCTTTTGGGTGGGATATCTCAGCCCATTTCTTCCACCTGCCTGCACTCAGACACTCAGTGAGACACTTGTATTACTGCTCAACAGTCGTGTTCACAACAACCCGTATAAGAATATCCATAGCTGACAACGTGAGCACAGAAGTTTCGTTTCAACGTCACCGTGATTAGCAAGGACGTACCTCCAAATAATTCTGCACTCCAACCCCTGACTGGTCAGCTGAGGTTTGCATGACCCCACTGCAGAGGAAAACAGATCCAACAGTTATTGATACGTATCCAGACTGTGTTTTCTACCCAGTATCTTGACACAGACACAGTGGTTGCATGCAAGAAACAAAAATCATCTCTCCAGTGCTACTCTGTGCACCAGGCCTTCAGATGGGGGCTGGTGGGGTGGGAAGATGAGGCAAACTGCCACGGATGGGAGTTTGTAGGTAAAAGCAGGAGCCTTTCTTGCAGGCAGCTTTCCTGCAGGTGCCACGGATGCGATAGCTGCAAAGACCCAAACTTCCAGGAGTCACAGCCATTCACAACCAGCACAGTAGTGCCCAGAGATGTCCTGAGGCCAAACCCGGCCCACTCACAACCACATGGGATGATCGAGGCCGGCGCCAAGGAAACAAACCGTACCCTACAAAGCAAGCGTGGGTTCTGGCATGCAGTGGTATTATTCCGCGTGTAGATAGGCATACCGTGGCTGCACAAGCTCTCCCACAGTCTCTTTTTTTACATAAACAAGCACAGCCACCTATGTGGGATCTTTACGGCGTGGGGAAAGCGGTACCACGCAGCACTTCGCCTCTTCCTCCAGGGCAGCGATAGCATCCGAGCCACTCAGAACCCAGAGCAGCAATACCACCGCTCCTCCCCCCCCCTCTGTGCTTTCCTGCCCTCCCTTTGCCCATTTCCACGCTTCCCGTCCCACCCAACAGCAGAAGCACAGCCCACGTCCTGCCCGCTCTGCCTCCTCCCTGCAGTGCCCCCCATCCCCGATCCTAACAGCGCAGGGCCCAATTCTGACGCACCTACCTATATTTAGTGCCACAGTACTGAAAGAACACTAAATATCGGGTTTTGGGAGAAACCATCTTTGCTGCACTATAGGACACGCTCAGGCCGGGCCCGGCACGGAGGAGGAGCCGGGCTGCCTTCCCTCCCAGTACCGCCCAGTACCGCCCAGTACCGCCCAGTACCGCCCACCGCACGGCCATCACAGCCCTGCGGATCCGAGGGCTGGAGCACGGCCTGGAGGAGGGGTCTTATCCGCAGTCAGTGTGGGAATGGCTCTGAGCATCTTTCTCCCTCTCGGTTCGTCCTGGTTGTGCCCGATGCTGCTTTGATGTGACACGCCGTGATGGGCTCAGTCCCCCTGGCCCCGGTGCTGTTATGAGCTGTGTTTTTAATTCAGGTGCTTGTGAGACAAGAGTGCATTTTCCTCCACGTGGAGATTTACACTCAGGGCACTTTTCAGGCTTAAATTCAGAGTCACACAGAATCGGTCCGTGCAGGCGTGGGATGGGTGGACGATCCAAACTAAGCTCGTTGTAATTAGTCTCATTTATCCGTGCCACATCACACTGCTGTGTCCGGCAGCAAAATGTGATCTGTTCCCATGGACCCGTGGGCCCAGATGTCATCCTTCCTTGAGTGATTACATCGGCTTTGGTGGAGTTTCTGCAGATTGACTGCATGGCTGACAGCAGCAGCAAATCCACTGTGTACGGAAAATTAAAAACTAGATTAAGCAGTAACAGGATTGATGCCAATCCTTTTGACACTAATGGCAGGGAATTGCTGCGTGCCTCCTCTACAAGTCGATTTTTTTTCTCAACGGTGGCCACGACCCCGTGGCAACCCCAAGGATGGGCTGAGCTTCCAGCTGAATTAGCACAGTGACCCAAAGGGATGGCCAGGATGGAGATCACAGAATCACAGCATGGTTGGGGTCGGAAGGGACCTTACAGCCCACCCACTCCCAATCCCTGCCGTGGGCTGGGTGCCCCCCACCACACCATGCTGCACAGGGCCCCATCTGGGTGCCTCTCCTCTTTTAGTTGACAGCCATTCCCCCTTGTCCTGTCTCCATCACACCGTGCACAGCGTGGTCTGCTCCCCGTTTATAAGCTCCCATCGAGCAACTGGAAGATGCAGTGAGATCTCAGAGCCTCAACATCCCCAGCCCCAAAAAGAGAAGCTCCGGAACTGCCCCAATTCAATCAGACACAAGCTTTAAATACTATCCGCTCCCGCGAGGAACCACGAATCGCTTCCTTACGGATCCTTAACAACGTGACATCCTCTGCGGGAAAAACCGGAGCCACTCTGCCGTCCTATGGCAACCGAGGGCATCCTCCGCTGAGCAGCCGCTCCCCGCCCCGCTCCTCCAGCCGGTCCCTGCCCGGCCCGGCCCGGCCCTGCCCGTCGGGCGGTGGTGGGGGCGGGCGCAGAGCAGCCGTGCCGCGCCGTGCCGCGCCGTGCCGTGCCGTGCCGTGCCGTGCCGCGCCGTGCCGTGCCGTGCCGTGCCTCTCCGCGCCGCCGCCGGGCGCTGCGCTTCCTCCGCTGAGCGCAGAGCCGCGAGGATGACGGTGGAGTTTGAGGAGTGCATCAAGGACTCGCCCCGGTTCCGGTAAGAGCCTTTTGCTTTTTATTGATTATTATTATTATTATTATTATTATTTGAAGTCGTGAAAATAATAAAAGGTGAAGCGGAGGGGCCGCGTGAAAGGGGAGCGGTGGGAAGCAGTCCCCACGCGGCGCCGCAGCCCACTCGGGACGCTCTCCACGCCGTACGGAGAGCCGGCATCGCTCCCCGGAGCGGCTGGACGTGCTGCCGCCGTACCCGGAGCCCGTGTCCCGAAACACGGCGTTTTCCACGCGCTCACATCGGAGGGTGGATTGGTTTTGGATTTTTTATTTAGCAGTCTTGAAGGAATCCGGGCTCTGACAACAAAGACTCCGTCGTGGCTGCGCTGCGTGGAATCGGGCGGTCCGAGCTCTGCCCGGGGCTGGAGGGGTACCCCAGAGCCCGGTGTGGATGCTCGTTGTGCCCGCAGCACCCTGGCTGGGTGTCCGGGTGCTGTGGGATGTCCTGGTGCTAGAATGGGAGGATCGGAGCTTCCACAGCTGGCGATCGCCGGCTGCATTCACACTGTGCTTGGATGGGGACAGAAGGAAGCAGACAATAGCCTGCAGGAGCAAGTTGGCTGGAAATACGTGTGGGGGACAGACACCCAGGAGCTCTCCCTGCCAGCAGGCATTTCTCATTGCTCCTCAAACGCTTTTGTTCATTAAATGGGACACTTTGCGTTTTCCTCTGCTCGCGTTTAGAAGGATTTTCTCGAAACAGAAGCTCGGTACAAAAGGCTGCAGTGGTCTGCTGCCGTGGCTGCACTGAACGGTGGTCATTCTGTGTATGCATTCATTCACGTGGCTGCGTACAGCTGCAGGTAACACAAAAACCCCGGGCGGGTGCACCCTGTGGGTGCTGCACCCCAGGTCTGGGGACCCGCAGGGCTGCTGGGAGGGCCCTCCCCCGCCCCCTGTGGCTGTAAGTGCGCGGTGAGATCCTGCTCCGACTTGTTTCAGGGCTGTTTCGTGGAGTGGCACGGGCAGCACCCTGCGAGACGATGGGCTGCTCCCATCTGTGTGCCTGCTTGGCGCTGGAGTCACGGGAGTTGTTTGACCAGGTAAAGTTAGGCTTGCGGGAGGTACAAAGCTCCGTCCTTACACCTCTGCTCACTCAGCATCCGTAAGAATTTCATCTTTATTTATTTATTTATTAACTGTCATTTTTATCCTACGGTGCTGCAGAGCATGTGAACTGCTCGGTGGCATCCATCCAGAGCAGTGACCTCACTGTCCAGATGTCTGGTTCCACATGGCAGTGACCCTTTTTTTTTTTCTTTTTTTCTTTTTTTTTCCCGGTGACGTCAAGATTGATGGATGTGTTTATTTATTTATTTTGCCTTTGGTGTGCGTGGGCTCCGGGCCAAGTTTCTTAGTATGCAGGCAGCATCGTTCTGCTCTGTCTGCTCCATCTGTAAAAACAAAACAGCCCTCAGAGTACCGTGCTGGAGCTGTATCAAAAGCCAGTTATTTAAGCAAAGAGCGATGAACTGTTTCCCCCATGGCTAGACCCAGCCTAGAACAAGAGGTGAGGTGAGAGAAGGAAGCGTGGACGGCTCGGGAGGGCTGATAAGTGTACATAAGGGGAGCTTGTAAACCACTGCTGCCTTAAGCAGTGATGGGGCACTAACATCTGCAGGGTTATGAGGAAACCAAAACTGGATGCTGTGTCATAAGTTCAGCACTGAGCCTTGGAGGAAACCAAATCGTTTTCTGTCTGATATACAGAAGGAGAAAAACCAAAAACAATTGCATAGACATGAAGGCACGCTGCACCGGGCGTTCCGTAGTAAGGCTACCAAACTAGTCTACTTAGCAATCAAATCCAATTACATGTCAAGGCACTCCAGATCAATACTCAATACTCAGTCAACCCATCATTGCTTCCTGCCTCATAGGGACCAGTTGCTAACCCTATTTTTCCTCCTTTTGATTTTCATTACTTGTGTACCTACAGACTGGCAGATAAACCTTATTTCTGTTGGGCATCCTGTAGAGACATGTATATTCTGCTTCGGTAAACAAATGTTAATTACCTTGTGAGACCAGTTTTAGCACATTTGAATGCAACCCCAGTGGATGTTGTGGCTTTCATCTCCCTCCTTGACATGGGAGCCTTCTTTTTGGCCAGCAGCAGCCTGGGAAATCTAGGAATGCATTTCTGCCTGATCCTACCCAGGGATCTGGGTGCACTTGGCACTAAGGGACAGATGGGGACATGGTCACCTCTCCTGGGTGTGAGGAGCTGTCAGGAGGACACGGGTATTGGAGGAACAAATTGCAGGGGCTGGATCTGGCCGCAGCACTTTGTGAGTCGTAGAAAACCCCAAATGCCTCTGTGGTAATTCCCACGAGGGAGGGAAATAAGTGGTTATTTCCTTAACTAGCACTGCCGTTGCTCTTAACTAACCTTGTTAATCAGGCTTGCTGAAGGCCAGGGTTCCCAGCAGGCTGCTTATCAGGGCTCAGCCTCCCCCAGTGCTCGTGGCTCTCGTGCCCAGGGAAACTCAGGCATGGAACTGTAGCTCCATGAGAGATGCAAGAAAGAAAGCTGTCATCTGCTGGAGGAAAAGGAAGTGAGAAGACAAGCACGTCTAGGAAGTATTTTCTCCCTCTCAGTAGGGCGTTTCAAACAGAATGGGAAGAAATAAAAACACTTACTCCAAGTGATCCTGCTAAGTCTGGCAACAGACTGAATTAGACAAGTTTAAAGCGAGCATAACCAGTTTAGATGGTGCATGAGCACGTGTTAGAGAAGGCTCTGAAGAAATGTCTTCAGTGGCTTGTGTGACTTCTGGCTGTTGTCAGCTGACACCACGCACCGTTGACATGCAGTCTGATGTAAGCCAAACTTATTAGCTTGAGTTACTTAAAAGCAAATGTAAATTATACCCAGAACGGCAAAAGCAAGGCTGTTCATCTGTTTAACTAAAACCATTTAACAAAAAGAGCACTTGCATTGATCTGGAATTGTTTTTTGTTACACAAGGCTTCTTATGTAAGCAAAATCCTCGCTACTGCTCCTGCTTGCAGGAAGATACACCCACACAGAGAGCTTCTCTTTGAATCAGAGCCTAATGAGTACCATTAGCATCTCTTGTTGGTTTAGTTGCACGAGTGAGATGATGCTATCACAAAAGCAGCTCGATGCTATCTAGATCAATCATAATTCTTGCCTTTATTTATTCTATTTCTCATCTCTTTATCACTGCACTTCTAAAGTCACAGGGGCTGAGGTATGTAAAGGAGGAGTCAAAGCAGAGGTGTCACAGTGAGTTTCTTCCTCTCACCCCAGCTGTGAGATGCTCTCCCTGCTGCAGCAGTCCGTCCTGTCCGTCCAGCTCCAAGGTACCTGTACCTTGCACTGGTGCTTTACACATGCACTGAGACTTCCTTTCCTCTCCTTGCTCACAGAGCAAGGCTGTGTTGCATTTCAGCTGCTCTCGTGTCAGGGTTACAGCAGAGCATAGCAGGACCCTCGCACAGTGCAGGCTTTTTTGCTCCATGGGTGGTAACACAGAAACATATGGAATGAGCATTCCTTTAATTGCATTTCTCTGTCATCAGAGGTGCCACGGGAATCCTGAAATATGATTCTATGATTCAAAATACTTAGGAAAAGCTGCAGTCCAGCTTGTGTTAGAGTGGGCACATCTGAAGGTATTTCTTCAATGGAAGTCAGGGAAAATCCCCTGATGTTAGAGACTGCCTGGGTGAGAACTCATCTGAGATCTCTGGCTTGGCATTGGTGGTGGTGTTTGATGCCAGATTTTTGGCAAGTGGCATCCTGAGTAATTCTGAACTGTGAACTGCATGAGCAGAGTCTCCCAAGGAGCTGAGGATCTGAAGCTAAAGCCCCACAAAGCCATCTCCGTGCTCCAAGTCAGGAAGGGATTTTTTGTTGTGGTTGCCAGGATAAAACTGGCCAGATATAGAAGCTGTGAGTTTGCAGTGGATGGTATTAAACTCAGAAATGCAATCTCTCAGGCTGCTTGTGGGAGAGAAAGCTCTTAAATTCCATGATGTAGTGCAGTGACAGGGGTAATTTTGTTGTTTCACAATTTGGCCCATTGACTTTGTTACCATAAGAGTGCTCTTGTAGCATTACTTTGTTGTGTAACTGCATGTACCTTGCAAGAACATTGGCAAACTGAAGTGTTTCTGGTTGTCTGACAGATCAGTATGGGAGCTGGAGGTTGCTCTCCTGTTCAGCAGATGTTCCTCTCCATGTCCTTTGCTGGCTGGGATGCACGTGGCTCCAGGGACATGGAAGTCACCCGTGCAGGCAGTGACAGACTTCTGGCATGTTTCCTTCTCCCTACTTCAGTTGCCTTGAGATTAAGTGTAAGGATAAAGCTCTTCAGTCCTAATGATTTTGCAGGGGGTAAGCTCTGGATCTCACTAGGTGTGAGCAGGGACTGTGTTTCCTCAGAGTCTTCCAGAGGGCAACCACGAGGAACCCTAGTCCTTGTCCTTTCAGAAAGGCCAAAAGCCACTGAGAAAGCCAGGATCAGGGTTTTGTGAGTTGCTAGTTTTCTAGCTATAATAAGGAATGTAAGAGGGTTGCAAGTTAGTTGACCGAGCTTGCTAAAAGGAGAAAACACAAAAGAGCAATAAGTCTGTGGTAGAAGAGGATAATTAGACCCAGAGGTAATGTGGCAGAGAGATGCTGATGCTGGCTTTTCTGCACTATTGAAATGTTCTGTGGAAGAGTCACCCATTTTCCCTTGGGCTGTGCCACATGCCGTGGAAATGGTGCTTTGCTGGTTGTCCTGGCACCGTGTGGTGTCCCTGGATTTCAGTCCTGGTCCACGAAGGACTGCTGCTGGGCCAAGTGAGCACATGCTCTGTGTCACCAGGGTCACAGCCACCATCAGCCCAGTGCTTTTGCACTGTCAGTTGGGCAGTGCAGCTTTGAGCTATAAGCACTGGATGAGGAATAAAGCACTGTCGTATCTGCTAATGCACTGATCAGGGCACTGTCAATTCTACTGCAACTCCTCAGTTAGTTATATCCTTGCTGGGGGATCTTGCAAGTCTGTTTCCTCACTTAAAGAGTGTTTTCTGATTTGTGAGGTGCATATTCTGGGGTGCATCTCTACTGTTCCCCATAGCTTGTCAGGACAAGCGTGCTGAAATGGCCATCCACATAAAGCCTCAACTCTGAGCCTCCTAACTGCCCTGTCTCTTTAAAACTTGGTTTCACAACACTGAAATTTCAGCTAAAGTATTAATTTTTGCAGCAGCAGCAAAGCCAGTGCAACCATGAGGTTTTCTGGCTTCCTAAGCACTGGCTTTGCTGCAAAAAGCAGAGAACTGCTCGCTTTGTAACTCTGCTTATCCGGGATAAAGAAAAGAACTCTAAAAACAGAACTCCAGTCCAAGTTCAGCTGAATTTTGGGGACAGGTCATCAGGTTTCCTTGGAGCCAGGAGTGCCTGCTGGCTTGCAGTTCTCCTCTACATCACAGGTCTCTATTCTGATTTCAGACACTGCCGTTTCCCAAGTGTTTTCTACACACACAGCTCCTCCTCTTTGTGTTCTGTAAAGCTTGCTTTAAAAATGGGGGTGGAGGGAAGGAAGGGAAAAAGGAAGGCAAAAAAGAAGGCAGATTCAGCTCTGTGCTAACACAACGCAGTGCAGACTTTTCCTGTGTGAAAAGGAAGAGGAAGCAAGAGCAGAATTTGCTTCCTCTTTGGCCAGCAGTTGCTGACTTGGAGAGGGAGGAGCTGGCATCCTGGCCAGCACAGAAGGTTGGGGTTTGTGCCTGCCAGGAGCTTTCTAATCACTTCTTCCTCTTCTCTGGGGCACTGTTCAGTCTGCCCTGTTAAGATTTTGGAAGCAAGGCAGGGAACTGGAGCTACAGCACTGTGTGTGTGTTGGAGCTCCAGGGAGCTTGGTGTCTCAGGCCCAGGCCAAGGGGTTGGAGGCTGTGGCTGCATCCCAGCTTTGGGAGCTGTGTGTACCTGCTAGGCTGCATGGAGATGCATTGCATTCCTACCCCACAGGACAGGGAGCAGGGCTGGGTTCCTGGATAGTTAATCCTGTGCAAAGAGTCTTCCTGTTTGTTTCTGAACCTGAAAGCTGCCTGGAACTGATAACCCCAAACCTATTTTGCAATGGAAGGTGCTGGGTGGTGGGGCAACTGGCTCTGCCACTCATCCCACATGTATGCACAGAGCCTGGGCGTGCATGCATCTGCCCCAGCAAAAACCAAGTGAGCCAGCACCAGCACAGGTCACAGCAGCAGTGAGTAAGTGACACGTGTTGCTGCAGGAACGACTGAAGGTTGTATGTGTTCTCAGCAGCTCATGTCAACCCACTGGACACAAGGCTAGCCAAACTAAGTAGGGCCCGTTCACAGCAGTGTGCCCACACACATACTGCATTCTTGTCTTGCTTTTGTTATCTACAAAGCTGTTCACTGGGGAACTTTGCTCCTGTACGAGGTCTCTTTAGGGGCAGAGAGTGTTCTGTTGCTCTGATAGAGTTAAGCATCACTTATTTCTGGGGAGTAATGCACACATACAGTCTTTGGGATTCATGTTCTAGTGCAGAAATGTGCTGGATATAGCATGGGCCACGTGGTGGGGAATGGCTCAGGAGGGAAGCAGTGCATTCATTGCAGCAGATTAAAGCAGCGATGTCAGAATTCATGGGTGGTGCATCACAGAGTGAAGTGCTCATTCATTCCTTAAATAAGCAGAAAGTGGCACAGCCTAAACAGATTATATAATATCAGAGTGAGATAATCCCTCCCCTGCATACCCAGTCTGCTTCATCACACTGTAGTGAGGCTTAATGGTTTCCATACTGCTTATTAATAGAAACAGCATGTGTGAACATGTGTGTAAACGTATATGTGCACGTGCAGCTCTTCCAGGGGCTGGATACATCTGTCTTTTGATAAGAAAAGGAGATGCTTTGTGGGAATAAAATGCATGACCTGCATGCACATGCGTTCAGATCCACGTAGATACAAATGTGTATCTTGTAGTCCTTTCTCAGCATCCGAGCAGCTGTGCCAGTCTTTATTTAACACAGGGGACTGACATGTGTCTCTGTCTGCTCAGTGTCAGGCTGACAATGCAGTATACTGCATGTGGACATTTTACAGATATATATAGCTCCACTAAAGCAGATCTCCATGGGCACAGGGAGCAGCTGAAGGAGATGCATCAGTTCTCCCATGACAAAGCAAGGTTGGGTTGTGCACGTATACAGACTTGTGGCTTGCTCTGAGGCCATTTTTTGCCCATACACATGAGAAGAATACCAGCTTAACATCACCACGGTCCCACTGCACTAAGTGGTGATGCAGGAGTCCTGATAACCACGTGGAGAACGTGGCCATCTGAGCCTGGCAGCTGTTCCTGCTCCATTCCAGCATCAGTGAAACAATGCTGTTTCCCACAGCTTGGTTTCTTCCCAGAATATCACCCCTTTGTCCTCTCTGCTAAACCCAGTTTTTGGCAGGAAGGCTGAATTTGTCCCCACCCTGTGACCTCGCCCCGGGATGTAGGAAATGGCCACAAAGATAGACATAGCAGGAGGCCCCTTCCCCTTTCCTGTCCCATTCCTCTTCCCACCCCCTTCCCTGCTTTCCCTGCTTGCAGAGCTGGCCCTTCAGATGGGGCACTTGAATGTGCAGGGAAGCAGCTTCCTGAGGGCTGGAGGATGAGGAGGAAGCAAGCTGACGTTTGTAGGAAGACAGATGCCTTCAGAGTTCTGTGAGCAAAATGAAACAGGTTCAGCTGGATGGAGTTAAGGAGCTGGGAGTAATGGAAACTCTTGATGTGCCACTGACTCATCTGGATTCAGAGATGATGCAGGAAACTGTGGGCCAATGGCAGGCTGGTTGACAGGGCTGCACAGCTCCAAGCTGATAGAGCCTATGTGATGATGGATGGGAAGTGACTTCTCTCAGAACTCAAGCTGCTATTGTCTCTGGGCTCATCCTTAATCTTTACTTGTATTTACTGCAATTATCCCTGGTTTAACATTGCCTGGGTTAGAGGCACCAGTGCAGCTGGGACATATGGAGATGGGGGGGAAACAAAACCTTACAGTTAATGGTGAGTGTTCTGCATTCTGGCACTGGAATTGTCTGCAGTAAAGTAAACTGATGTTTTCCTGGTTGATAACACAGACAGTACTGTTTTTCCTCAAGACAGTGGGAAAAAAACGTACTTCCTTGTGATGCACTGTTTCAGGCTTGCAGGTGAAAGGAAAAGGTGATTGTATTTCAGTGCAGAAAACAGCATCCCAGAGCTGAAAGAAGGTTTTAAAAATGAACTGGAAAAGTGACAGTAAAATGGCAGTTCCTGTTTGGCACATTGAAGACAGGAGTTATTTGAAAAGGTGCCTGACCTCTCCCCATACTTCTTGCACTCTGTGCTTCTCTTTTACCTGCACTTCTGAACTCTGTGGGATGAGGTGTGCAAGATGCCAAGAAATGAAGAAGAGCCTGAGGTTTCTAGTTACTTTAACCACAGTGGGAAAGGATGGAGGATGCATATCTGGGAGTCCCACAGGGTTACACGCTGTTGTTCTGACCTTGACTTAGCGCTTCAATTCATTTTCTGCTGCTGAGGCTTGGGTGCTACAATGCCAACTTTGTTCTCCCTTGCTTGGACCACATCAGCCAGCACAGAGAACCTATTAATTTTTGCTCTGAGCATCACTGGTTCCTATTTCCTGCCCAGTGATTCCCTCCACCCCCAGCATTTTGGCTTTTTGTGTGGGCTTGGGAATTTCCTCCTTGACCCAAGGCTAACTATCCCATCCCCAGGACATGGCCCAAGAAAATATTAGGGATGACCAGCACAGCAAGGCTCTTTCTACAGGGATGATTTACTGGCTGAAATGTGATGGACATGTGATTGTCCATCATATGGGACAACAGAGAGAAGATAAGTGATCTGAAGCTGGTAAAAGTCATGCTACCAAGAGATATCTGGCAACTCTGGGAGAGCAAAAGCAGCACCCAAATCTTTGAGGGGTGAGGGCCCTCCTGTGTTGCCCCAGTTGGTCAGCACTTCCAGTGCTGCTGCAGCCAGAGGGCAAGACCTTGCTCTGCTTTTGGCAGGCAGCAGCACAGGAAAAGCCTTTCAGACAAGAGACAAAAGGAGCAGTTGGGGAGCTCCATCCTGAGCCAAGGCCCAGGGAGGGTGGGGAGGGGAGGGGGGAAGAAACAAGGAGCATTCAGTGCTGAAAGATGACTGCTGGAGGAGGGTGGATTGAGCTAAACTGTGGATGAGGGGAAGTCTCAACAAAGCCTTCTGGATCTCCTCCAGCCCTGTTGGTAAACGGATGCTGCTGGGTTCACTTAGGGGAAAGAAAGAATTGTTTGATACTAGATTCTTGATAAATCCATTTTGCTTTTAAAAGAAAGCTAACACACTGTCTGAGGAGAGGTGTGCCCACATAATATTTCCTTTTTCAGCTGAGGAAAGAATACTCCTGTATGTGGTCATAGCTTTGCAGTTTCCATTTTGCTGCTGCAAAGCCTTCATCCATTGAATTGAGCCCTGCAGCTGTGTCACATTCTGCAAAACAAGTATTCAGATCAGAAAGAAAGGTGAAGATCCATTCAGTTTGACAATACAAATTATTAGCTATCAGCGTGAATAGTGCTTGCTCTGATGAGCAAGAATAACAAAGCTTCAAAACAAAGACCATCTGGTAGCTGCCACAGAGCAATTTCCATCTTCAGATTCTACTGTGGCTGGGGTACTCCTCATCACATTCATGCATGCTGGGGACTCTTTAATGGCTAAGAGTGAGGGAGGATGCTGCAGAATGAGTTTGAAGTGGCCACTGAAAAAGCCCTATCCCTCTACTTGGCCACCTCTCACACACAGCTTTCCAGTCCTAATCCTCTTTGGGATTTGCACCTGTCATGCATGGTGGAAACTGGCCAAGGAGTGCTCAGGTCCTTTGAAGATGAACAGAATGTTGTAGTGAGAGCTTAATGTAGTTTGGATGCCTTGCTGGAAAATGAAAGCTGACAAGCTGTGCAACAGAGTCTGCTGGGCCTGAGCTGGGAGTCATTTTTTGGTTTGTTTTGCACGAGGGTGGGAGGAACATGCTTACCTGTTTTGATGCATAACCTCCTTTGTAACCTACACAGGTTCGGGATGGAAGTGTGCAGTAATTAAGTGATCGAGCCGCCGTGGCAGCCAGATGTTCTCTCCTACTGAATATGTCATTGTCAGTTGCTGTGCTAATTCATCAGCACTAGTGCACATGGCTGCTCCGTGCAACGTTCCACATGGGGACCCCATCACTGCAGTGCTCAGCTCAGCATTAGCTGGGAGATGGCTTCTGCTGAACTGCACAGGACAAGGACAGTGCTGAGCAGGGAACGTCCTGGCTGCTTTGGCAAGCGGAGGTGCCCTTAGGATGATAGCTTTTTAAAGTCAGCTGTGGGATATACTGTCAGTCAGAGTGTGGGAGATGTTCCTCCTGCACAGACGTCTGCCCACTGCTGACCTGAAGCCACCAAGAGGGCATGCAGACATGCCTTGTGTATCTGTTCTCATCTACAGGCCAGACAGGGTCGGACAGCGAGCATCCAGATGCTCCAGGGAGAGGTCCAGATGCTGAAGGTGCTGTCTCCTTGAACATTTGGCTGTGGGTTACCAAAGAGAAGCCGAGGGGGAAACCTGTTATGAGATACATTACATAAGGAGTGCATTAAGGGAGCTAAGGAAAGATTTCATCTTTAAGCCATTAAATCCTAGAGTAATTTAGGTTGGAAGAGACCTCTGGAGGTCACCTAATCTAATGCCCTTCTCAGAGCAAGACCAACTGGATCGTGTTGCTTAGTGCCTTGATTCTAGAGGAGCTCAGCCTATAGCTGCCAGAGAGCAGGGAGGGAGAATTCGCCGAATGGAAGACTGCTCAATAATCTCAAATACCTCACTGCATTCTAATGGGCCTTTTAATCATTTGAACGTGAACAGGAATAGCAGAAGAAGCCTGTGCTCATGTATATATAGTGCATGAAAGCAGTACCCAGCATGGCATGCCTCTGGAAGAGAGGTGTCAGCTTTTGCTCAGCATTTTTGTACTAATTTGAAGTCAGCGGAGCACTGTGCAACCAAAGCTTGAAGCTGTATTCATCTCGCTTCAGAGCTGTCTAAACATACACCTCCAGCCACTCTGCTGAGGGAGAAGAGCCATAAACTGACATCTAGCATGTTTCAAAGAATGGGGTATTTCTGTAGCTGTGCAGAACGTGTGCAAAACATTATGAACACTATTACCAAACTAGAGCTGGGCTATGTTCAGGCCCATCACCTCTTCACCCATGAGACACACTAGAAGCTGTGGTAGGGATTGTGTTTCCACATCTAGCCAAACAGAACAGCAAATACCACAAAGGCATCTTGCATAAATGGAAGTCAAAAGAGGGCTTCAACAACAGAAGGTTGGCAACAGAACTGCAGTAAAACAAGGCAGTCATCATGTTGCTGGCATATTTGCATGTCAGTGATTGGATTCAGTGCTTTGTGTTGGGTAATGACACACTGCCATTCTTTAACATCCCGATTAAACAGATCCACACCACTGAATACTCGTCCTGTGAAGTAATTAAGGTACAATTTCTCCTTTTTTTTTTTTTAATAAATGAAGACACAGTTTGAAAGACAGTTTTACAATGCTTATTCAGCGTGAGCGATTCCTGTTACTGGGGACAGCTGTTTATACTGCTGAGAATAAATGTGTTATCCTCAGGTCCTTTACAACCTGCCCGAGTTCATGGAGAGCCACACTGCATCAAGTCATCCCATTTCCCACTCTATAATGAAGCCATTCTCTGCTACAGTTGCACTGAACATAGGAATGCATGAAGGGTCGTGACTTAGTATTGTTTAAATTTGATGTTACCAGAGAACTACACAGAGGACTGTACAAGTAAGTTTAGATTAATACCAAAAACGTTCAGTGAGGGCTCAGCTCTGTGTTTATCTGGAAGTAAGATTTATGTTCAGCAGCTAGCAAAATCAGGAATTTGGGACTGTATGGTTTTCAAGTGCAGGGCTGCAAAAAGCAAACAGGGAACTGTTGCTGTCTGTGCTTCCCATCTGACTCTGATGGGATGTGCCTCCCTGATGCTGCCTGCTCCCACATCCCCCAGCACCCAGACACCGAGTTCTGTTCACGTTGAGGTGAAAAGAGAACTGAGTGATTGGGTTTTTATGTCTCAGTGTACTTGATCTGCTCGGAGGTTCTTGTAGCATTAGAAACCTGTGCTGAGACCACTTGCTCTCACCTGCGGAGCTGGAAGCTGATGGCACGTGCTGGCTGTGCTGTGTAATCCAAACCCCATCCTGCAATCCCTCCCTGCACTGCCCAGCGGGACTCAGAGGAGTGTGGAGCTGAGCTGGCTGGCTGCTTGTAGCTCTTCAGCAGGAAAGGAGCCCAAGCTAATAGCTCTGATGACAAGTTCAAGTGGTTAAGCAGACGATGGGCTCAAAAAAGGAAAATAATTTTTTCAGTGGAGACTTTGAAAAAAAAAACCAAACAACAAATTAAAATTGAAAAAGGAGAGACAGGAGGACCCTGCATCTCATGGTCAGTTTGGTTTTAGCTATATCAGCAGAGCTTCTGCTTCCTCACCTCTGTTTTTTACTGCAGAAAACTCTCTCCTGCTACCAGGAGCAAAAAGCATTGGCGTGACCTTTCACATCCGCATCGTGCTTATTGCCATCTGCAGAGAGATTTTAGTCAAGATTAGAAATACAGCTTATTCCATTATCCTGGAACAAAAATAGGAGACTCAAGCCACTAAAAACAGCTCTTCTATTGCCATTTTCTCCATTAAGCAATTGGTACTGTTTATCCCAAAGATATTCGTTTTAATGATGAGCAAAATCCCCTCTACACTCCTTAGTTCACATGAGCGACAGAAAATGAATTGCTATTTACAAAAGCTTGCATGAACCCCAGATAAGGCAATAAAAGCAATTCAGTTCAAGTTACTTCAATGTGAGTGGCTTGTATAATGTGTTTTCACCTCGTTTTTTCTCACTTGTTCAAGACACAGCTTAGATCTCAGTCTGAGCCAGCAGTTTCCCCAGGGAGGGGATCTGCAGGGCTCATACAGTGTGTGAGTATGGGGTGCTCTGTGGTTCACCAAAAGGGAAACACCTTGTGTATAGCATGGGCTGGGGATGTGGGAGCAGAATGGCTGCTGGCTGCGAGGGAATAGTTAAAAAGAACAGGTAGCAGAAAGCATTGCTGCTCCAGTGAGCAGAAGTGGATCAGGCTGGAGCACGGAATTAGCATCACACTTACTATAAATAGATTTATCTGGGCCAGAGCAAATCTCAGCCGTTTTGACCAGAACCACGAGTCACCTTTAAAGGAGGCAGATCCTTGCTGCATTCAGCCTGCAAAATGCTGCTACAGGCTGAACCACAACCAAGGCCTGGTGGGAAGAAAACAGAGCAGGTCCTATCACAAAGCCAGGGACACCTTCCAGGCCGTTCCCTTCCCATGACCTGGCTGCACACCGGGTTGATGGCAGTGAGGGTGCAGAGCTGCAGCAGTCTCCCTGCAATGCCAAACTGAACCAACCTCAGCTTCCTGCGTTGTCCAAACTCCCACATTTGGTGCTAATTTTTTAATTTTTGTTTCTATTTTTTTACTTTTATTATTGTTATTTAATTACAGAGGAGGCAATGGAGGGGCTGGAAAGAAAGGAAGAGAATATAGATCAATATGTATGCGTGTATCCCCTGAAAAGGAAGAGCTTTAGATGCTGCAACCCAAACTTGCCCCCCAGTCTCATGCCTCAGAACAAGACCTCTCCCAGCCAGGTGGAGCTGTGGGTTAGTGCTTGTCTTGTGGCTGCTTTGACAGGTTCCCCACTCCCTTTCCCCAGCCCCTCAGCCCATCCTGGTGTTTGTCCTTTTGCAAGTTCTCTCTGGATGTTATGCTTTTCTTCTGATTTATGGTTTCCTGTGGGCTCGGAGGAATGTGAGGCAGAAGCAGTGTTCTGCTTTGTCACTTCTGAGCAGAAAGGGAAACAGAGATTAGCAGCAACAGCTCTCGGGTTTTGTGGAGGTTTGCAGGCTGACAGCAATGCTTTCAGGAGGAGCAGAGCTGCCCTATGATGAGCCAGGAGCTGGCTGCCTTGCTTGGTCACTGGGAGCACACAGAGCTGGCTGGAATCATTGCAGCCATTGTCCCCACTGAGCAAGAGCACAGACCCACGTCTATGCTATCAAACACAATAGTCTGAACGTGCAAAAACCCTCCTCAAAACAGAGCAAAGGCCTCAGTTAAGACTTGGCAAGCAAGCAATGTGAACCTTCCCTTCTGCAGCAGAACTGAGAGTAAACTACTCATTGCACAGAGGGAGCCTTAGAAATGCAAAGATAAAGAACACAGAAACCAGGATACTGAGTGTTATTACTGCATATCCTCTAGGAACATGTGGTGTTTTTGCAGTGCATTTGGATCATCCCAGTGTCTGGGGTGGAGACACAGCCCTGTTCGAGCGTGAGCTGGGAGATGGGCTGGGTTGGGATACAAACTGCCCAGTTAGAGCCCCTCAGGTTCAGGGCTGGGATGGAGTTGGTTGGTTGGTTGGTGTGTCACAGTCACCAGGTTTCAGGAGGTTTCTCTCCGTTGTTTTCCAAGTCAGGCTTGTGTGATCTCAGTGATTGAGAATCCAGGGCTGTGGCTTGGCCTTGACTCAGCCTCAAATGAAAGCCAGGCACTCCTCCCCATGTGAACTCCATCTCCTTGGCCTGTTTCTGGCCACGACAGCTTGCTCAGAACCCTACATTCCTCCCAATGCACCTTCCCATCTGTCAGACCTGTTGGGCTCCCTGCCTTTGGGGCTGGTGGGGGGATCCTGTTAGACTCCTCAGCAAGTTGTCCATGGGCCAGGGTCATTAAACACAGCCTTCCTGCTGTCAGAGGCCACAAACTCTTCCCTTGCTAACACACTCCATGCAAAGTACTGCCCCAAAGGGTGCCAGATCACTGTGGCTGTTGGAACAGCATCCTTGGCCTGGCAGATGGTTAGCCCGTGGGTCACTGTTGGATGCCCATGACAGCTGGTTAGTGCTACAGGTGGGACTGACAGTTCTTCCCATCTTTTCTCTTGTTGTCTTGTATTCTTACTTAAAGGCCAAAATCCAGAGCTACAAGGCACAATGTAGACGAGGACTGGGCTTCTTCCCAGCATTGTCTGAACCATTTCACCACCCTGTGTGTGCACGCTTATTGCTGGGTCCATTACATACCAGATGCAGGCTTGAGAACTTCTGTCTTTCTTCCCAAATTCCAGTCTGGTGGCAATACATACGACTTCCAGCTTGCTTTTGTTGATTACTTTTCATTTTTTAATGGAGGTTTGGGGTATATGTCTGTGTCAGACAGCACGGAGTACAGAGGGATTAGGAGGATCAACTCTGTTCTTGGCTTTTGTGTTGACTTCATTGGGTCACATTACTTCTCCCATGCCTCACTTTCATTCCCTTGCTATTTTCCTGCCTCATCTACTTAAACTCACTGGAGGTACAACAGTCTCCCTCTGTAAGAGTGTATAATTTCAAGTTCACAGGGGTCTCGATATAGACAAAGAATGCAGTTGCTGCAGCAAGTAGTGCCAGCAGTAGCATCCTTTTCTTTTCTCACTTTTCCATGGGTGTGTGATCTGTGTGTATTTTGTAAGCATCAACTAGTAGCCAAAACGAGTACAGAAAAACATAGCCCTTGGCTTGACTAGTCATGTAAAGATATTAATAACCACGAACACAAAGGAAACGATTAAGGAATAGGCAGTGCTCCTAATTGAATGCTTCTTCCCCATTCATGGGAGGAAGGGTGTGAAATCTTTCTTATGCTTGCCAGCTCTTATTACAGGAATCAGTCATTAGCCCCATTTGTGCGACAAGTGAGTTGGCAGTGCCCTGCCAACTCACAGGGCAGAGCTGGGCTTCCTTTGGAGCTGGCAGTGCAGATTTGCAGGAGTTTCTGGAGTTTCTGCCATTTTTTAAATTTTTTTTTTCAGTGTTTCGTTTCAGAAATAGAATGGTCTGAAAAATTGATCCAAGCCGTTCCCGTGAGATGAAATTTCAAAATATTTTTTAAACTTTTTAATTATTTTTTTTTCCATTTGAAAACTGTTGTTTCATTTCCAGTGCTTTGCAGTGCCGAGATGGGTTTGGGTTTCTTTTATTCAGAAGATGTTTTTTTTACTCCAGAAAATTCCCAGGCAACACTGCCTTCAAGTCAGAGAGGGAATTAATATCATTCTGAACTTTACTAGCCTGTCCAGTCTTTAAAAATCCCTTCAGCTTTAGCACGTGGTGGAGACAGGCTGAAGTATATAAGGTCTTATGATAATGGTGTCAAAGGATCCTGCACTGGAGGAGAGTAAAACCCTCTGCCCATGTGGTGCAGAGCATTATATCTCGCTGGTTGTCCTTTCAGAACATGGGGTTTCTGGTCATGTCGGTCTTTCTGACACAAAGGTTGGTGCTTTTAAAGAATGCAAGAAGTTAAACCGAATTAAACAGCGTGGGACCAAAAGAGAACAGGTTAAAATTCACCCTGGTATATTGGTGTAAGTCCCAAGGGTTTCTGCAGTGGTAATTAAACACCAGGCCAGATGTTGGTTGTGGAAATGTGCTGAGTTAATGTATCGGGCTGGTATAAATGAGAGGATTTAGGCTGGTGGGGGTGGAAGTGAATGCCCGAAAAGAAAGCCAGAACATTCACAAAAACAAGTCTCATTCAGTCCTGAGTTTACTTTGTGATTTCCTTGTGAATCAGGG
The DNA here is from genome assembly GCF_038088225.1 of Cyrtonyx montezumae. Taxonomy (NCBI): domain Eukaryota; kingdom Metazoa; phylum Chordata; class Aves; order Galliformes; family Odontophoridae; genus Cyrtonyx; species Cyrtonyx montezumae. Next base: position 2,268,443 of record NW_027071948.1, read on the forward strand.
AAGAAAAAGAGAGTGGGAGGAGGGGAGAGAAAAGATATTCAGAGCCCAGTCCAAAAGCAACCCCACACCCCCAGGCAATATCTCTTATTTAAGACATTTGTTTCTTCTGGCAATGGGAGGAAACCTTTCCAGACATTGTCCTCTGAGAACTGTTCAGTATTTGCAGTTAAAAGGGCAGTGTGTGTGTAAATATGTATGTGCTGAGAAGGAGAAGGAAGAAAAAATAACTGTTATTGTAACACAGAGGACAGATTTTTACTTTCTGGACCCACGAGTTCACACTGAACCACGTAAAAGATTTCATTTCATGGATCCCTCAGTGATCTGCAGTGCTTTAACTGCGTGGAGCACCTCCAGCTCATCCCTGCAGTCACCCTGATTCCTCTGGAGATGGAGAGGGCTCAGTTCTTATTGCCTTATACATTAATAGTATGTGTATCCCCAAGTCCCCAGAAGATTGGATAAGAAAAGCAGTCGTTATCCATCTTCATGCATCAGTAACAACATTTCTTCCTGTTCTACTGGGAGAGGCCAAGGGAACTGCTTTGTCTCCACTGCACTTCTTTGACCTGGAGAAGGAGGGCTGAGCTGCTTGCGTATAGAAATGCTTTGCCTTGCAAAGCGTGCTGGCTGCAAGCTGCTCTTGGGTGCCAGCTTGGAAGACATCCAGCGAGCACCGTGAGCCAGCCAGGCCGTGCATTGTGTTCGTGCAGAGACCGTTGCAGTTATGGGGAGACTGAGCTAATCCAATTGTTCTGAGCACCAGGGTGGGGAGGTGCTGGGGGCTGAGAGGATGCAGCCTGGGCTTGTGCCCCAGCAAAGCATGGCACTGGTAATACATTGTTTTTAATGGCATACGTGGTCTTCCAGTGGAGTCCAAAGGCCTTGTTGGCCTTTAAATCCAGTGTGCTATAACATTGAGCAAAGGCCCATTAGTGCTGTGTAAAGATGGGGGGCTGGGGCACAACCTGCTTTAGCAGATGTGAAAGGAAGCTAATCAGCTAATACAAAGGCACCCAAGAATGACATGCTGTCCATTACCCTGGGATCTGTGGCACGGCTTGTTTTAAACTGTGCTGTGTGTGCAAACCGCTCAGTGGGATTAGTTTGGAGGCTGTGCTAATTAAGGGATTATCCAATGAAAGTGGTAGGTGCTCTCTCTGCCTTAGATAACGGGACACTGCTTCTTCTGGAGCTGAGGTGGGGATTCAAGGGGTGCCAGAGACACACCAGAGTTTATTCCCAGGCTGATGTCATTCAGAAGATTGCTGTCCTTGGGGTCAAAGCAGCTCCTTCCCTGTGGAGGTACAGAAACATTTGACAGTAGCAGGTGTTGGTGAGGTGGAATCCACGGATGGGATCAGCACCGTGTGCTTTGGGGCTGAGGATGAGGTGCCCCACTCCCACCCCATGTGGCAGTCGTTTGTGTGAGATGTGAGTGAGCTCGAGCTGCTCTTGGCGTGACTGCCTGAGAGCTACTGGCTCGGTGATGCAAGTCAGGCCAGATGGTCCCAACCAGCCCTGCTGCTGGCAGGCTGTGAATCTGTGAATTCCCACTTTATTTTGCCATCGATTCGGATGATGATGTTTCTGCTAGCAGCTTTCATCCGTTCTCCCGCAGCACGGCACTTCCCCACGCACAGGAGGGTTGGGGCAGCGAGGCCATGGGAGATCCAGACCTTTTGAGGCACCCACCAATTGCCTTCAGCACCGAGTGCTCCCAAAAAGCTGGCTGCAGCTCAGTGTGGGATGGGGACATCTCGCCGAGCAGGGAGAACTGGGGACAGCCAGACCTGGGGGACAGCTCCAGTGTGGGCACGCAGCGGGGCTGCTGTGGCAGAGGCCACAAGGGAGAGCCTTGTCCGTGGCCTCAAGAGAGTTGGTGGGTGCCATGCCCACAGAATGGGCCCTGTGTGCTCCTCTGCTCTGCACTGAGGGGAACAAGGGCTGGAGTGTGTGCGGGCACTTGTGCTCGGAGGTTGGGCTGATATTTGTCACTGCCACTGCGCCGAAGGGACACCTGCCCTTGGCAGTTTCGAATGTTGGCGTTTGTCTGTGCGGCTTTCCTGCCACAGTCCCTCTTTCTCTCTCGCTTGGCACTTCAGAGGCTGCTGAGGGACAAGGGGGCTTCAGAGCAAGGCCAGGTGCACGCTCAGCTCATGCTGTGGGGCAGGAGGGGGGCAGGGAGTGATGCCCAAGCCAGGACAGCCCGGGGCTGGCTCTGCAGAACTGGAGGGTGTGTGTTCAGTGCTTCCCTGGAGACAGCAGAGCTTCCCATCAGCTGGGATTCAATCCATGAGAGGCCAAAAGCCCTTCTCTGCTCCTTTCTCGCCCTCCCCCTGGCTAGCCTGCCCTTGCTGTCATTTTCCAGCACCAGGTTTCAAGCACACAGGCTCAGCATCTGCAGCCAGAGTGCGTGTGTGTGCATGCAGCTCTGCATGCGTGGGGGAGAGTGGTAATTTAGGAGTAAAAGATTGCTCTGCAGCAATAACCATGGTAGACTAAACAAAATCTTGCACACATCTGCAGTCCAGCCACTTCTGGTTCGAGGCAGAAGCTCATGAGTCCACCTCACATCTGACAGTAGTGCTTTTTGTTTCCCCCCAAACAGTTTTTCTATAGAATCCTATTGTGTCATAGGCCCCGAGTCTGCCTGCCATCCCAGAAACCAGTGAAGTGTGAGGCTGCATTATTTTGAATAGAAAAATCTCTTGTCTAACCAGAGCCTTGCTGAGACCCTACTGATGTAGGATGCTTTTTCTGTATGGTCTTACGTTGTGGATATATCACATAGATTGGTGATGAAGTACACAGCCTTCCTTTTAATGGTCTAATTGATCACTTGTCTCATTGGCTAAATTCACCTCTTATGCCACAGCACTCAATCCATTACATTGCTGAGGGTCAGGAGTTGATCATTAATTAGTGATATTTCATTTTTTTGGAGTTGTAGTTCCTGGTATCATATGATTGCATGGGATTCAAAGAAACTGAGGACCTGTTGGTTCCAGAGGAAAACGCAGTAGCAACAGGCAAAGAAGAAGGATTTTGTTTCTTGATTTAAGTTACATGTTTGAAGCAGTGTCTTTTGGAGTCACAGAGCAATGTATCTCCACAGACAAGGACATCTGTGGTGTCTTTGCATTAGGCAATACCTAGAATGAAAGACATGCAGTGGTGATGCAGACATCCGAAATACTTCACCCTTAGTTTCCTGCCTGGCTTTCCTCTTTTTTCGTTTGTATAAAAGCATAGTAAACATATTTCTATTTAGAGGAGTTTGGCAACCTGCAGCCCGACCTACTGTGACCTGGGAAACAACCCTTTTCCTCACTTTGTCCAGACTAGCCTGGGATGCTCAGCTGTGATGGATACCCTTGCTTAGTGCCTGTTTTTTTTCTATTGAGCTTCAGTTAGTTGATGTGCACACCTCCAATGCCCTGCACCAAGCAGTGCAGGTGGAGCCAGCCTACAAAAACTATGCATACTGCACATACCTGGCTTAGCAAGAGGCACTCCAGGTCTTTCATCACACGTGTTTGGGACAGCAAGGCACACAGGGGTTCAAGCATAGCTGCTTGTAGCATTATCTCCACAGTTTACTCCTGGTACATCTCTGGATCTTGTTCATCCTACTGGCTATACCAGTGCAACTGGTTTTACCAAGATATTTCTTCATTCTGATTCCTGTTCAGCAAACTGTTCCAACTTAGCAAGTTAGGTAAAACATATTCTTAGCAATAGGCATATTCATGAAATCCTATTGAATTTTGTGGGAGTGAGCTTTAAAATCACTTATCTGCTTGAGGTCTTTGCCTATGCATGGCTCTGCTGGCTCAGGGTCTTTTTTCTCTGAGCCTTTGTCAGTGAAGGCCTTGATGCTAACCCTGGTAGCTTTCTTGGTGAGTGGTAATTGCCACCAGGGCAATCTCCATCTAATGGCAGCTTTGTCTCCATCCGTCTCTGTTCAGCATTGTTCTTCCAGTTGCCACATTTCTCTCCCAGCTTGGAGCTCTGAATGGGATGAACATAACATAGCCCCTTTCAACACTCTGTTTCTACCCTTTCAACACTACTGTTTCTCATGTATAGGACTGAGGGTATCCCATAGGGGCATCTCAGAGATCCTCCCTGACATCAGTACAGTCTTTTGACTCCTTTGCAGAGCAGACAAGAACTGTGAACTCTGGTGTCTCAGGTGCTGTGGAACAAGGACAAGCATGTAAGAGAGGCAGCTATATTCACAAACCAACTAGTCAGTGAGTCCAGGCACTGAATCTCACCTCCCTGACACTTGCTGTGATTCCCTCAAGGCATGATTCCTGCTCTGAAGGCAGCTCTTGCCTTTTAAAGCAAAGAAGAAAGGTTTTTTTTTAAGAACTAAAACCACAATAAGATCATTTGTGCAAAGCCTTTAATTAGTTAGTTAGACTGGAGGGAGATGCTTCCATCTTTTTGACCTTTCTATTCCTTCTGCCTTATTCCCTGCCCTGTCTTGGAGGTCTACATGTATGTCAACCTGATGTCAGGATGATCAAGTCTCAGTGTGTCTTTGTATACAAGGACCCCAGGGGATTCTTATTTAAGAGAACACTGTGAAACACTGAGTGGGTGAAGGAAAGGGACAGCTCTGAAACTAAAAGTAGCTATATATTCTGTACTTATCTGAATGCTGCTGACTTGAAAGCCAGAGTGCAAAAGCATCACGTGTGCCTGTATCCAGCATAATTACTCAAAATCTAGGTCAGTGTTTGCACTGTGTCGAGCATTTATGCTTGGGAAGGCTATTGACTTGTCGTCACTGGGAGTGTGCTAATAAATCTCTGGCAAGTATTACCAGTAATCTGTTCACAGTATCTTTGGACTGAAGATATTTCAGCGTGTTGCAGTTGTCATTAATTGGAGTTCATGGTACAGCTTTGTGAAAGCAGCTCCATTTTACAGGTGGGGAAACCAAGGCAGGGAGTGAGCATGAGCTGTTTCTGATGGGAGGGCTGTGTCATTGCCAGAGGTAAGGATACCACCCAGGAGCACCAGCTCCCAGGCTCCTACTCCCAGTCAGACAGCACTCTCCCCAGCCTCGTCAGACCCACCCTTGAATTATGATATTCCAAGGCATGTAACTCCAGCTGCAGGAAGTCTTCACTGCTGAGCTGTAAAGGGCTGTGGTGATACACATACCAAAGAACCAGATAAACACTGACTTGTCCTTTGTGTGAGTGCTGCAGCCAGCAGGGATTGCAGGAGCTCCCTTCCCACTGCACACAGGCAAAAGGCACAGGGGTAAATAACAAGGGGAACAGGGAACTGCACTGTGCAAGCTGCACTGCTCACGCTATTTGAAACCCACAAGGAAGCAAATGAACTCACTCAGAAGCTTCATGAGGATGGGTGAGAGCATGAAGAAGCTGGCTCTGGGGCTAATGGAAGGGCATCTCCCCTAATTTTGCTTTCTCCTGATCCAAACCAGTATCAATAAAAGCAGAAACCCTCATGAGGGTAAGGAAGATGGGATATGCACTGCCTTCATTCTGCTACTGAATGCAGCTTTGCCAATGGTTCAGGTTGGATATTATGAAAGATTTCTTCTCTGATAGAAGTAGTCATGCACTGGCACAGGCTGCCTAGGGAGGTGGTGGGGTCACCATCCCTGAAGGTGTTCAAGAACCAAGGAGATGTGGCACTGAGAGATATGGTCAGTGGGCACGGTGGGGGTGGGTTGGGCTTGGACTTGAATGTAGAGGTCTTTTCTCTGATTGTATGATAATAATAGACTACAGTCTACTACTCCCCTCTGGGGCTCCCCCCCAGCCACGTGGAGAACCAGGTGTTTTGAAGAGGAACTTTTGAACAGAGGTACAGAAGAGCAAAGGATAAGTATTAGCACGCCCAAGAGTGATGGAAATGCAATGAGGTTTGATTAGAAATTGTTATGCAACGGAGCTTAAAAGCTGTGGTGGCTGCTAATTTTTCAACCAACACAGTGAGGCTGTGCCTGCCCAACATGTGGTACTTGGGGTGAAGGGTTTGTTTGGAGAGCTAGTAGAGAAGAAGCAAAGGAGAAGCAGAGCCACTACAGCCTCAGGTGCAGCTTAATCCCAAATTAATGCTCTATGGCTCCAGGCATCCCACTGCTGTGTGTGTAATTGAGGGAGGGCAGAGTCCTTTGTCTAGCAGAGATGGGTAGAGCTTGTAAGTGACCACACTTACTACAGCAACAGGATTTAGAGGGCTGGGGAGTTTTCCTGTGTGTTCCTCCTGTCTCCTGCTGGGCTTTGCTTCCCTACACTCCTCTCCCCACCATCACTCTCCCCAGGTCTAGATAGACTCTCCTAGGACTGTCTCACCCTGAGGATGCATCTCACTCAGACTTTCTTCCCTTCCCAGCCCACGCTCCAGCTGAGGTGGGATGCTGAGTTGATATGTAATGACACTGTCCAGCTTCAGTGCTCCGTAGGCCTCACATCTCCCACGTATCCTGCGTGTCCTGCTCATTATCCTCAAACCTCTGGCCCATAACTATCTCACAACTGTTTGCAGGCTGTTTCCACCAAGCCAGGCAAATGCTGGCGTTGGGAACTGGAAGCAGTGGCAGTTGCAGGACCTGGTTGTCAGGGATATTGTCACCATGGAGCTGTTGCCATGGTGCTGCCTGCTCACACTGATGGAGAGATGCAAAGTATGCTTAATTTTTTGAAGAAAAGCAGAAGAGCAGTAAGGACTAGAGGGCAAGAAGGTTTTGGATGAGTATTCAAAGAGGCTAATAATAACTTGGCTTTAGAGCGTGCCTGGCTCTGCTGCCTGTCTGTGTCAGGTTCCTTCTTTCTCTTTTATTTTTTGCATCTTACAGCCAACAAAAGGAGGTGAGACTAATGTACTTGCTGTAGGGTTACCCACAGTGCATGCAGTGAAGGCAGCACTTTCCCCTCTTGAAAAAATATCTATCTATCTATCTATCTATCTATCTATCTATCTATCTATCTATCTATCTATCTATCTATCTATCATCTATGTATCTATCCAAAGAGTGCTACTAGTAATGAGTGCTTGGCTTTTACCTCATCTCAGTTTTAACCTCTGACAACAAAGCATCTCACAAAAGACAAAGATATGGAGGGAGGGGGATGTAAAATCCCATCTCCCCCTGCAGGCCCCTTTCCTTGGAGGCACACCCGCTGCTTGTTTGAAATTCTAGAGAACTCTGTGCTGCTCTGGAAGGAGGTTTGGCAGCTGCTGCTGACTTTGTCAGGCTGCTGATGGTTCTGGAAGGAGTCGAATGAGAAGCAGTTTGTGTCTGTGCCAGCCTGTGTTTGGGCAGGGCTCATCAAGGCAAATGTGGGTTTTGCTCCATCTCAAACAGAACCTGGTTGCATTTAATAAATAACAGCAACTACGCTTTGCTCACCTCCAGCTCGTGGCACTGAGTGTTTTGGCACTGCTATGTAAGGGATCCTCCAAACACTGCTGCAAAGGAGGGAAAGATTCATTTCTTGTTTTTTTTTTAATAGTGATAATGGGACATAGAGTCACAGTAAGCATCCTCCCTCCCATCGATGCTGTGGCCATCAGGAGTAGCACTGAATGTTCCTGTTCCCAGTCCTGACCCCTGGGAAGCTCACGTTGAACATCACTGCAGTAGCACATAGTGTAGGCCCCACAGCAGCCTAATTTGGGACTCTCTGAGCAATTTTCTCAAAACTGAGAGTCCTCTTTGTATCACACACACACGCACACAGCTATTCCTGGTGCAAGGTGGGTTCCTAGGAACTACTGAGCCATTCTTGCCCACTCAACACACTGGTCAGATTCAGTGCAGGGTTTAAAAGCACCGCTTTGCATGTGGGGCTGCAGTTCCATGTGGGACTCATCCCAGTAGCAGAGCTTTGGAGATGAACGAGCCTGCATGCACCCAAGCAGCAGCAGCTGGCCTGCAGACCAGCTCTGCTCGAGGTCAGCTTCCCTCCAGAGCTTTATTTACAGGGCTTGTAAGGGGGGTGACATCCTTAGCACATGTATGAGTTACAAATCAGCCTGGGCTGGAGCTGGCACCAGAGGGAGGGAGGCTCTGGGGGAGCATCCCTGCTCCTGCTGTGTCAAGGGGCTTGGACACAATGTGTCCTGCTGGCATCACTTGAGCAGACTCTGTCCACTGCGTGCACTGCGTTTCTGAACTTCAGTACTGGAAAAAAAATTAGTCTCTTTTTCCTTTGTGCCTCGGTTTCCCTGCTAGAAAAGTGAGGAAAAAACAGAGGCATCTCCCAGGGGAAAAGAAGGGGATGTAATGAGCTTTGTGAGAGGCTTTGAGAGCTGCAAGTGGAAGTGTTGCTATTATAGCAGCTAATAATTTGGAATTATGTTTTATTATCCTTTGGATCTCTTCTTCACATAGTTGCCAGAGGAAACCAAGAGTGTTTAAGTCATTTTATTACTTCATAATACCCCGTTTGGTGCTGGATTTCTGCTGCATGTGTCTTCCTTAGAGCACACATGTGTTTGTGTCCAACATAACAAAAATCACCAACAACACCATGCCCACCATCCCCCCATGGAGAAAAAGAGATGTGAGAAATGCAGCCAGGCCTCTCTGAGAAACATATGTTGATCACTTCCTGCCGAAGCTCGTTACTAATACGATATTACTTAATCATGGAGTTTATTCACCTGATACTTGGCTGTTCGTTGCAGTAGTCAGCTTATCACCTGGGGATCCCCCCTGAGGTTTCCAATCATGGGTTAATCATGGTATCACTGTGCAGTGGGGAAGTCGAGAGATGCCTTCCGTGGCAGCTGGTAACCATGGATGCATGGGATGTAAAAACACTTCAGGGAAGATATTTGCCCCACAGAAATCACACTTCTGAGTGGCTTCTTTAAGGCACAAATCCAAATTCCCACTGCAGACCCCTCAGGACTGTGGGGAATTTCTCTGATGAAGGAAACCTGAGCCTCATCGCTGTGGTTGGAAGGGCTCCGCTTTGTGCAGAACAGCTAGCAGATGAGGCTGGGGATTGCTTTCTCTTCCCTCATGATGGAAATAGCCCAAGGCCTGGAAAAGCATTAGCAGGAAGAACACAGCATCAGGAAGCACGAAGGGCACCCAGCCAGGAGATGACAGCACGGCTTTTAGCTGCCCAGAAATCGGGATGTTGCTTTTTTGGGGTATGGGTGAAGGGATTCCATTCCCTCTGTTAGAACCCCTTGGTTTCCTAGCCAGATGCCTCCAGCTGTGAGCATTTAGGATGTGAGCCCTAAGTGCTGAGCACCCCTGTGTACACACTGCAGCTGCAGTGCCTCTCGCTGTGCTGCTTTCTCCTGCTCCTTTGGGATGGAGCAGTGAAGGAGGATGCTGAGGTGGCATTACTCATCCCCGTGGAGTTATTCCAGGTTGTCAGCTTGCTTGTATAAGTGGAAAGCTTTTTATCTGTGACATGCTGGTGGAAGTGGGAGAACTGGAGTTTGGAAATGATATTGGCAGAGAATTGAGCCCAATGTCTGTGTTCTGCAGTGAGCAGTTGTGCTGAAACCTATTGTTTCTCTAGGAGAGTGTCCAGTGGACTCTGGTGCCATATCTGTAAGCAGGAAAAAGGCATTCTGAACCCCAGAAATCCAAGGGAGGACTTAATGCATATTGTAACCTCAAAGGATTGGAAATAAGGTGTTCAAGAATCTGGAACTGTGGCTTTGCTCAAGCTTCTTCTTCCAGGGAGAAACCCTCCCTGGAGCATTGTGCTGAGCTTGCCCAGAAGGATCTCAGCTACTTCTGCCTTAGCTCCTTACCAGCTTGTTTGCAGTACACTGGAGCAGCACAGACCACGATGAAGTTTTCTGGCACTGATGTGCTTGCTTCAGGAGAGGGACTAGAGTGAGTCTGTGTGCAAGCACTTAGATGGCTTTCTAAGGAGCAAAAGGCTGAGCTGCACAAAGAAGAGTCCCCAGGCATAAAGGAAAAGGCTCTGCAGGGTGGGAATTGGGCACTTGGCTGAGGACTGAGGTCCTTTTGTCCTGCACTTACCTCCTATCTGGGTTGACTGCACAGCTGCACTGTACCTAACCACATTTCTGCCTCACAGTGCATCTCTCTGAGGTCTTCGTTCGCTGGAAGGGATGGCTGAATGTTCACCCTGGCTTCCTGTGGTGTATCTGGAGTTCTGCCAGAGTCCTGATACTGGAAAGCTCCCTGAGACACTGTCCTTGTAATCAAACACTTGGGATCCTTTATATCAAGTCTGTTCAGCAAATGTAAAGCTCAGGTTTCACACTGCCCCAGCCATAGCCAATTGTATTCATACCTTACTGGATTCCAGACCCAAAATGCCTTCCTCCTCCACAGAGAGTCCAAATATATCAACTCCTTTTCTCAGGGCATGATAAAAATGGGGAGTAAATTATAGATGCTCTCTCCACCTTCTGGCAGGAGACACACTGCTAGACTGCCTTGCTATATTAGCTTCTAGCTGATGTCGGCAGATTAAGCAACGGCTGCTGTTGCTTTCCTGGAAAGAAAAGCAACCCCAGAAATACTGTCTTTCTCTTCTTTTTTTTTAGCTGGTTATTATGTCCAGCTATAAGAAGCAAGAAGAAACCAAGTGGAAAAATTGAATCTGGCAGTAAGAGGGCGATGCGTGAAGGCACACGACTTCCAAACCCAGAGAACAAAAATAGCTAAAAGAGAAAAAAATCAACGGCCTGAAAGAAGCTCTTTAATTATTCCATTTCTTTCAAATGCTTTGCCCCTGGCACAGCCAGGCTGCCATTCCTATAGGGCAACCATATGTGCTGCAATAAAGCTCGAGCACTGCTGCATTATTAGAGAGAAAGAAGCTTCTTTTTTGGCTGCATTTTCAAAGAGCTGGTAGCTGATTGATTGTGGCCAGAGCCCTGGGCGTGTTGAGGGCACAAGGGAGGCTGCACTTGCATAATGAATCACCAGGGCCTCGTCTGCAGTCCTACTGATGGACTGTGGTGAGCTCAGATTGCTGCCTGGCTCCTGGAGAGCTGCTTGGGGAGGAGCTGGGATGGCTTGTAGGAGCAGGCAGGAAAGCAGAAGCCCAGTGTGTCTTCAGAAGGTCTTTGGATAGCAGGACCTAAGCCCCTCCTAGCATCAGCAATACAGCTTCACATTGCAGGAGCCCTTGAATCAGGCCAGAGCTTGGATGCTGAGAGCAGTGCTGTGGGATGGAGGTGGATCTGCTTTAGTGATTTGCCATAATGTCATTGGGTGCCTCTGGTGGAACAGAGGATTTTGTAGAAAGCAAAGGCTGGTGGTACAGTGTCATCCCAAGATAGAGCTTGTTCATAAAAAACTGAAGTGCCAAAACAGCAAACTGCAGTTTTGAGGAGCTGCTGTTGAAAAGAGCCATGTTAAACCCTGTGTTTTTTGCTGCCTCACCTGCTTTGTCCTGGTTCTCAGCAGCTTCCCTTGAGGTACAGGAAAGGTCAGGGACCAGGGCCACTCCTGGGCAGCCACGCTCTGTTGCTGCACCTTTGTGAGTGGGGTTGGGGAGTAGATTTTAGATTCCCCCTCCTTGTGACCTCCTGGGCTTTCTTCTTACATTTATTGTCATTTGTCTTGGAAGCACATCTCTTAGTGAAGGCAGTCACTATCTTCTGATTGAAAACACCAAGAGCCTTGGAGGCATAGAGTTCCTATGTGCCCAAATGGTTCCTCCAGGACTTCTGCTGTTCCCTTTGGTTTGTGAGCGTCCTTCCCTTCTTGCTGTCATAGGAATATTGATTCCTGTGGCTCTAAATCACATCTCTCCCCTACTGTTCTTTCACTTGGCACATGTTCAGTGCTGTTGTTTTTTTTTTAAAGCCCGAGTGTAATATTTCAGGAACCAACATTTTAACTCATGAGCCCACGGGTTTAAGAAGCTGTTTGCAGTGGAATTTAGCTCGTATATCCTCGGTGCATAGGGATGGTGTGAGGCTTCCTCTATTTCCAGGTGTGTGGTTAAAGAATGAGCTGTGCAAGCAGGGGATAGCAGGAGGAGGCTTTTGGATCTGCAGTGAGTGCTGCTGGATGCTGGCCTTGAAAAAAGTCATTGCACACCTCCCAGCTCAGCCTGGGAATGCCTCTTGCACATGGCTGATGTCGTGTTGATATTTCACTTGGTGAGAGAGGCCCGGTGACCTTTGCAGCTGGATCCCACATGTCACATCTGTCCACTGATGTGGAGAGAAAACAGATCCAATAACTGCAGAGCAGATTTATCTGTATGCAACCGAAGGGCCACGTGCGTGGGGGAGAATTAAGGTTTTCAATGACAGAAGGACCGAGATGTGTTTCTGCTTGAGTGGTGGTTCCTAAGGCTCAGAGGACATTACTCACTGTGTGGCTGCTCTTCAGGCACAATTGCAGCTTAGGAAATCAGTTTTGGTGGTAGGGAAGCACGCAGTTTGTGAGTGGATGGCTGAGGTGTCTGCACCACTCTGTGTGCTACCCATTAGCAATGCCTGCAGAGTCAGAACAAGGCCACGCCAGGAGTTGGCTCTGTGTGACTGTCACGGTACAGCTGAATGCCTCCATGACACTGATGGAAGATGGCATAATCTCCATCCCTTTTGCCAGCCCTATGGAATTCATTCCTGAACAGGTGGGATTCTTCCCCCTGAAGGTAAGACCTGAGCTTACACAGGAACTGTGAATCTTTCCTTCCCATCCCCCAGCAGCACTCATACTTGAGTCTCTCTGATCTTTACGTGTCTGGGACTTCTCAATCATCATAATCAACCAATTAATGATGACTTTGCTGTTCTCATTTCAGGGCAACCATTGATGAAGTGGAAACAGATGTGGTGGAGATAGAAGCAAAGCTTGACAAGGTAAGATGGAGCAGCTTAGTGTGTTGGTTTGAAGAGGGACAGATGGCTTCCTGCTGAGGAATATGGCCTACCAGCCTCTAAAAAGAGGGCCCATCACAGGCAACTGATGCGCAATAATGGACTGGGTCTGTCTACAGGACCATGTCTCCCTCTACTGACAGGCACCTGTCAGGGCTCCTGTGCTATATCCAAAACTGTTGGGGCCAGAGGTCCTGACTTGGTCTCCTAACACTGCATGGCAGCCTTCTTGTCTTCTCCTGGACCTCAGAGGACTGCCTTCCTGCTGTGCTGAAATATTGCAGTGCCGTCCTTTTCCCCTCTCTACCATCACAACTCTGACATTTGGAGCTCTTGCACAGCCCTGCTGGGTGCTGCAGGGAGCTGGGCAGGGTGTCCATCACTTCTGAGGCTTTGTGAAGGGTGAAGGGACTGCGGTGTGGGAGTGCTGAGGTGGCTTGGGTCTGAGTCAGAGGCTTTATGCTTGAAGGCGCCTCCTCCACCCCCACTCCTCCTGAAGTCTGAGACATCAGCCAAGTTGTTTCTCAATGAGAACAGAGAAGTGAAGAGGAGGAGCCAGAAGAGCTGTTGGCAAAGCTAGCAAGGAAGAAAAAAAATCCTATGTCTGATGGAAAAATGGCTTTGCTGAAGTCAGCTCTAGGCAAACCTGTGCCCACAAAACCTGTTTGGTGTTCAGGCTGCTAGAAATGGACATCTGCACAAGCTAACTAGTCTCACCAGTGAAAGCTGCAGAGGGATTTAGGCTGTCTGTCCTCCTCTGGGGACAAGCCCGAGGCACTGAAGATGAAGCATGGGGTACAACTTGCTTTGACTGAAGCACTGCTGCTGTCAGTGCTCCTAAAGGTAGACAGCTTGGTGTGCCAAGGAACAAGCCTGGGGCGAGCAGGGGAGGCTGCAAGTACAAGAGCTGTGCAGGGCTCTCAGCTCTGCACGGTTCAGTGCAAAGTGATTTGATCTCCTTTGGGTGAGGACTTGCAGTAAAGCAACAGACATATGCAGTTTTGTTCTTCTCCTGGCAGCAGTTACAGTGATATTCTGATAGTGCAGAGTGACCTCAGGTTTTCCTCCAGCTGTCACAGATATGCTTCCTACCAATGGTGTCTGAGCCCTCTGATGTTTCAGGACTTTTTTTAAAGAACTAGGAAATGTGATTTCAAAGTGTGCTTGTGCTGAATGGCCTTCAGCTACTAGTAAGACAGCTTTGGCCACAAATGTTTGCACAGAGGTATGCTAGAAACTGCCACGTTGCAGAATAGGCTACGTTTCCTTTCCAGAGGATCTGTCCAAACCCTAGTGTCCATCTGGGCTCCAGATGTGACAGGAGCTGCATCGATTTGCTCTCCTTCTCTGGGCTTGGATGGAATAGCACAGATCTGTTGGCTCCCAGTGCTGCTCTGCTAGATTGTGTAGGCTGGGGAGGAGGTGAGTGTGAAAGAGTGAGGACTGTATGTAAAGTGTATATAGGACTGTATATACAGATACACCGTGTGTGACTGCATCTATATTTATGTATTGCTGTATTCTTACAATACTACAGACTGAGGCAAGCATAAGTCTGTCCTGCAATGCATGCATGCAGATCATGGCTCAGCACAGACCCCAGAGCCTATGACTGCACAAACGGAGCACTCTCTGGAGATGTATGCCCATGCTGCAGCAAACCTGTTCCCAGGGTAGGAAGCTGCAAGATCCAGGGAGCTCCACTGGAGTTCCATCAAGGCTGATGATTGGGATGGCACATTTTAACACGCATGTGAGGAATGCCTAAGCATCTGGGAAACAGTGGAAGCCTACAGGAGAAGATGGGCTGCCCTGGTTCACCTGTCCCGAGGGGTGAGCTTGCAGTTATTCATCCTAAGGGACAAATGCTGACAGCATGACGTGCTCTGAGAAGAGAGGTGTGTGGCCCTGAATCTGCTGGGTGCAGCCACAGTTGCTCATTTAGCATCCTGTCCTGAAGGACTTGTGCTGTGATGGTGATGCACATGAAGACCAGCCTAGTTGCATTTCAGTTCAGTGTGATCAGCTGCCCATTTTCTCTCTCCTCGTGCAGCTGGTGAAGCTATGCAGTGGGATGATTGAAGCAGGAAAAGCCTACATCACCACAAACAAGCACTTTGTCAGCGGAGTCAGGGACTTGTCACAGCAGTGCAAGAAAGATGAAATGATTTCGGTAAGTCATCCTGCAAAGTGGGTGAGGGCTGGGGAGGAGTGGTAGAGTTCCTGGTGCTGTGTGGACAGTATGTCCAAGTCCTTTTTTACTACTTAAATATCTCTTTAGTATTAGATTTTCTATTTGGAGGAATATAGAGACTGTCTGATAACACAGTGTTGAAAGATTGCATCCAGATTCATCAGTAGCAGGAAGAACTGCACTTTTAAGAAGCCACAGTGCTGGCAAGGTTACTGCAATCTAGGTCAGTGAGCATCAGTGATTTAGGAAGCACGGGTAAGCAGCCTACAGAAAAAAACAGCTGGCATGGTGATTCCAGCACTAACCTGGAAAGGATGGGGAGCCTGTGACTTCCATGCCAGGTGTTTGTTGACTATCTTCTTGCCAAGTGATGGAGTGGCCCTTCAGTGATTAACAAGAGTCCCTCTTAGACCACTGAACCCCTGGGGATGAAGGGCAGCTGCTTTTATTTGCTGCTAGATTTCTTTATCTTTCTTTTGCAGGAGTGCCTCGACAAATTTGGGGACAGTCTGCAGGAAATGATCAACTATCACATGGTAAGTCCCCAACATCAGTAAGCCTTATAGAAGAGGAAGGTGCTTTATCCACCATGGTGGCTCCGTGCCAGGACCACAGTTTTTAAGTCTGGAACTCAGCTGGAGTTTAAAGCACGAGTGCTTTAAAGTGGAGGAAGCTTTGGGGTGTCAGCACTGGGCTGACCCACTTTTGTACTACGATGGCCCTGTCACAGTGCATTAGGCATGCTGCTTGCATTTGGGATGCAAGTTAGCTGTGTGCAGCTGGAGAAAAAGCTGCATCAAATCTGTGTAATTATTTCAGGAAGCAAGTGGGTAGATGGTCTTCTAGTGAAAAGTGACAAGGAAAAAAAAGAGGTGCGGCTCTCCTAGAGCCATCAGAATTCAGGAGCAAACAGTGGTGTTGGTGGTGAGGAGGGGCTGAACAAACCAGTGTGAGCACCAGCAAAAAGGTGTGCTCGTGTCCACGCAGAGAACATCAAACCCTGATTCTCTGATGCTGAATCTCCCTCTGACAACATGTCCTGTCTGCCAAGGAGGATATGAGGCCCCAGGAGTTACTCCTCTGTTCCCAGAGATCACATCACAGCTGCACTGCTGGCTGCTGGCTGCAGGCTCCCCAAGCCAGCTGTGCAGCTTCCCCTGGATCCCTGCTCTCTGCCAAAAGTGGCACTTCTGGGATTGCTCTGGCCTCAGCCAACTAATAAGCAGAAGATCCCTTCCCAATGCTGCCAAATTCCCAGCTGAGGTGGTGTAACTCTTCCCATACACCCCACCCTGGTCCACAAGGGTGAGTTCCCACTAAAAGTGACTCAGGGGCTATCAGCAGCTGCATGCATAAGGGAAAACGTGCTGAAATCCTTGGCCTTTGGAGAGCATCCCTCTCCCCTGGCTGCTCAGCAGTGTCAGTCCTTCTTCAGGAAATGGCTTTGGAGTGACTGCTGCATCTTCCACCCTCTTGGACGGCGGCTGTTCAATTAGTGGAGTTATTTTTAGTGCTTTCTGCCATCTCCTTTGTGTGTGTGCTTGCGTGTGTGTGGATGTGTATCTTGGCTCATCCACGTCTGAGGAGCTCAGCTATGAAGCAGTTGTCAGTGCTTAATCTAGGCTTCTGGCCAGGACAGTATGTACAACTGGAACAAGTTAAAAAGAAGGGAAAATGTCCCAAAAAATTGGTTGAAAAAGCTTGTTCTATAACTTTATTGCTAGAGCACTCAGCCAGGAGATATCCAGCTCCTAGTTCAGTGAAATCCAAGAGTAAAACTCTCTCAAATGTAGCAGCTGAACACACTGAGCTCCAGAGCATTTCCACCTTTGTCTTAATGGGCCAAGAGCAGAAATCATCACAGCATCCTTTGGGAGATGACAGAAGAGAATTCAGTTCAGAGGAGCTGAGTCCGTGTTCAGTGCCTTTTTGTGCTCTTAGCCACCTGCACTCAGGCTAACTCCTTCCTCCTTGTCAAAGCATGCACAGAAGTTGGAAAGCTCAGCAGCCCAGCACCCTGCAGCACTCGTGGGGGAACGGTTTGCAGCCTCCTCCATGAGATGCTTGTGCAGTGGGTGGCAGACTGGGATGCCAGACCCTTGCAGCAACTTTCCTGCACAGCTCGCCAGCAGGAGCCATTCATTTCCTTTCTCATGAGCTGAGTGGCATGAGCTGGAATTTTGCTGGAGGGCCTGAGGTCTGCCCTGTGAGCCCTCCTCCTCACTACATACCACACTGCAGTCAATAAATTTTGACTGTGGCTTGCCAAGCTCTTCTGCACTGGGAAAGATCCTTGTCTATAGACAGATGCTTGCCATCAGCTCTAGAACCTATTTATTTGTTTGCTCACCTCCTTCCTTCCTCCTTCTCCACCTCCCCAAAGCACAAAATGAGTTGAAAGGCATTCGCATTCTGCCAGACTGCACATGAGAACACGACTTTTCTCTTTTTTTATGCAATGTATTGTGGAACTAATTAAGTATAACAAGCTATCCCTGTAGCCAAAGCAGAATAAAGTTGCCTATCAGCTCCAGAAAGATAGCTTATAATTGTTTGCCACTGTGAGACAAGGCAGTGGTGCTTGGAATTACAGCAGTGCAGAAACTTGTGGTTTTGTTTTCACCCCAGTGCCAAAAATCACCTGGTAAACCACAGACTTGAAGTGGATCTTTTTGCTCCCAAAACTTCAGGTTAGGTTGGAGTTCACTGCAGTGCTGCCTGCTGCTGTTCTTTCCATTGTATGGGAGGTGAAATCAGTTGTGAAATGGGATGGCACTGAAGTATTTATTATTAATATTACATGGAGTAAGGTTTAGGGAGCTGTGAGCTGGAGAGATGGGAAGATTGCCTATTCACATGCTTGGGATGAAAGCACTTGAGGTCAGGAAGGAACTCTGCAGCTTTCTCTGGGTATTGCTTTGCCTTCCTTTTGGGGGCACATTTCCTTCCTGAGGGTCACCTGGATATTCACAGTGGAAAAATTCCTTGCTATTTCAGGGACTTGGGTTTCCAGTGATGCCATCGGTTCCTTCTCTTCTTTTGTGGAGTCCTTTGTACTCAAGGCAGCCCTCTGTGGCATGTGGAGAAGGGAGTAGATGTTCTCTGGATTCCTCTGGACAAGCTTGACCCAGGGAATTCCTAACAGCAACCCAGACCCAGGGGAAAGGCTTGAGTCACAAGAAACAGTGCAAAAGATTTACTGAATGAATCAGCACCAAAACCAAACGCAGCTCCCAGCTACAAAGTCTCCCTTTCATTTATCTGCCAGTCTGCCTGCACACTTGCTTTCTGACATCCTTATCTGCACTTTTTTTATGCTCTTTCCCATGCAGCTCCTTCTCTCTATCTAATCAGAAAGATAAGGAAAGCAAGGGGATGAGAAAGTGCTGCTGAGATAAGGTTACTCTGTCTGAGCCCCCTTAGTGCATGAGCAGAAGCACCAGGTATTTTCCAGCTCGTGTGAGCTACACCAAGTCTCCCCTGCCTGCCACAGTCACTGCAGCTACACTGAGGATCCTCTAGCAGGAGCTGGAGCAGCTCACAGGGGAGATTTGGCTGTGCTGAGTGAGCCAGGAAGCGTTTCCTGCTGACAAGAAGAAAAGCCACCCAAGCTGCAGTGAGTCAGTGAGGCAGATGGCAGATGTCATGGGTGGAGGACAGTGGTGGAGTTCAGGGGAGGATGATGGAGATGAGAGCTGAGTGCTTCCAAGCTGCCTGCTCTCCCTGGTGCTGGGTGGACCACCTTCAAGTTCTGCAAGCTCTGGGAAGGGTCCAGGTGCACCCAGCTACTCCAGTGAGGTGTATCAGTTTAGGATGCAGAACTGCCATCTGAAGGGGATGTTTTCTCATCTCCTGGTGTCACAGATGCTGCCATCGTGTCCCAGTGCAGTGACATGACACTGAACTTGGATGAGCTGCTACTGCTTGAGATTTTTTAGGTTTCAGAAAGTTGAGATTTTTGCACATTTCTACAATATCTTAAGATGTCTGCTTTTGTTTTCAAGGGAGGGAGAGACAGCTTCAATAATATGTGAGGGGCAGGACCAAGCATCCCATGAACTGCAGCACAAACTGGAGCTCTCAAACTGTTTGTGAGAGAGACTCTGCTTCAACTTGGATCAGAAATTGAGCTTAGATGTGTTGACATCCCAAAGGTGTAATCAAAGTAGTGTTATTGGCTTCTTTTCCAGTGAGCTGTATTACAGAGGCACTGCGGATAGAGAACTCTTTTTGGGTGGCATTTATCTGCTGTGCCATCGCTTGGGAGAGGTAGGGCCAAACCATACAGCCCAACCAGACAGGAATGAAAGCTGTGTTAACTCCTCTCTTCCATGCTGACCCTCCTCAACACAGATGTGTGTGAGTCATGGGCTGGACTTCCCATGTCTTGGTGGAAGCTGACAGAGGGTGGGGTGATATTTGGTCTGGAAAATCTTATCCCAAATGATTTGTTCCAAGTAAGTCTGAGAAAAGAGAATAAGCCAAAGCATGATTTTATAGTTGAAATTCTGGGTCTGAAAACACCATTTATTTTGCATTGAAAATTAGATGGGACCTACTTGTGTATGTTTTCTTGATGATCGTGCCTGGCAAAATTTAAGAAGAAATAAAGAGTAATGTGGATATTGTAGGTTGTTTCTGAGCAGAGATGCTGCTGGCAGGAAAGGCATGTTCATTCTCCGGTGTCCTCTCACTGTCTGCCTGGCAGCCCCTGCACCATGGGAAGCCTGGGATGGAGGGCACTGTCACTGTGATGTGGGCCTCAGTGAGTGGGTAATAGGAGCAGGGGAGAGGACCACGAGCATATGGTTGTGTGTGCCTTCTTTTCCTGATATGTATAGTTCTCCTGTTCTGATGTCGATGTATCAGATGTATTTAAATGAAAATTCCACTTCAAAATGCTCACCTGCACCACAGGCTCAGGAGCACCCTCCTTTCCCTGAACTTATCACCCCAGTGGAAACCAGTGATGGAAGCTTTCCAGATGGAGGTGCAGGTGGATGCCAGGAGGCTTTTTTGCCATCTGCATATCCCTGCCATGGTGCTGTGGGTAGAGGGAAGCATCGCCAGTGCACAAACAGCATCTGGGGAAGCTGCTCCATGGGAAAAGTTGCAGACCAATAGTTCTTGGAGTGCTCTCTGGGAGGGCAAGTGGATGCCTAGAGCAGTGAATAATTTACATTGATTACAAATGCAAAACCAGGTGGTCTTGGGGTTTCTTTCTTTCTCCCTTGCTTTGCACCTGCTCATATTTACAGCTACTCCTGGCAGGTTTCTTGCTTTGACCTTGGCTGCAGCAATACATGTAATGAGTGTGGGGCTCTGTAGCCAGTGCTGCTGCTAAGACATACTCAGAGTGTTTTGCCTTCTGTTGGGGTAGTACATTAGGGCAGCATTAAGAACATGATTTGTCTCCTAATGGGAGATGTTAAGAATGGCATCTGTATGTGTATGAAGCTGTTGGCTGTGGAGAGAAATCCTCTGAGAGGATGGAGAGCACTGGGTCTGGGGCTGAGAACATAGTAGTGTTCATTTGAATTCCCAGACTGCTCATATCCACACAGCAAGCTGCTGGTAAGTGGTCTGATGTAAGAGAACCACTCCTGCCTCTTGGAAAAAGCCAGGAGACCCAGAGATGCTCACCACTTCGGGGTCTTAGCTGAGCAGTGTAGCAAAGCAGGGAAAAGCTCCAGAAAAGAAAAGAGGATGGGTGGGGTTTCGGGGGAACCTGCTTTAAAACCTCCCACTGGGAACCTTAAGCTTGCTTCCAAGAGAAAGGAAAAAGGAGCAAACTCACCCTGTGGCTCAGTGCTGAAAGGGCTTTGGTCATTTAAGGAGAGAAAGCAAGGCCAAATGTGGGAAACACTGTTTCTCCTTTTAGGAGGAAAGGCCCAATTATTGCTGTGTGATCTAGATTCAACTGGCTGCCCAGGACACAATGTTAAGTTGGAGCAAACAAGCCAAGGCTCCACGTGCCAAACAGCTGTAGTGATGCCAGACTCCAGCACTGATGTTTCAGGGCTTCATTAAGGCTTGGGCCAGCACCCAGGTCTTGTGCTCCTGGAATGAGATGGGGTCCCTGTCCATTGCACGTGGGTCACTCTTGCTAGCTGCAGCCTGGCCAAAGGCTTCTCTGTGTAACCCCAGGATGGTGTGTCCTCCCTGCTGCAGCAGCTGTGTGGTCTGGGAGCCTCTCTCCATCTGGCCCCAATTATCCAAGATCCTGTGCATCCCAAGCCCAGTCTGAAATACAGAGTTCTGTTTAATTATGCCCAGCAGAGGGATGGATGGGAGGGAACCGAGTATCCCTGAAGGAAAGGAGGGGAGAGCTGGGGATGAGATGGGCAGGAGTAGAGAAATGGTCCTGTATTTTTTCTGAGAGATAGATGGGAGTGTAATATTTGAAAGATCTGTAGGACCTCTATACCTCCATTCTGGGACTTGTGCTCGTCAGCATGTGGGTCTGGTGGACCTTCAGACAATGCTCCTCTCTACTTCCCAGGACACAGTAGTGTTGAGGTGACAGTGCCCTCCTCTGGCAAAAGGAGAAATGTGAGGCTCTGGGAAAGATGGTTCAAAATTGACTGTGAAGATGGTTGTTCCTGTGAACATTCCCTATAAGAAACTATGTTGGTGGCTCGGGTCTCACGTGCTTTGAGAGCTGCAGTGCAGGAACTCTTCACTGGTAGGGAGCTACTTCAGCCACGGGGCAAAAATAAGCCATTATCCATTGCATAGTTGTTGAGCAGTGGGCATGAGCAAGCCCAGGAGTAATGCTAAGGTCCTAGATGGCATCTGTTTGCTAACTCCTAAATGCTTGCATGTTGCAACCACATTTGATATCCTTTTCCTTTTCTTTCAGATCCTGTTTGACCAGGCTCAGAGGTCTGTTCGGCAGCAGCTGCACAATTTTGTGAAAGAGTGAGTGTTTGTCTTATCAGCTTGGTTTTCAGCTTCTTCCACTTCCACTGTTACATTTAGGATTTCCTCTATGGTTTAAACTGGTGCATGTTTGCAGTAAACTAATGCGTGCTTGCAGAAGGGGGGAACTTCCATGCCCAATAACTTCAAGGCCCATCCAGATTAGTGTATTCTTGGCTCCCTGCATGGCATGCTCAGTCACCCAGGGCTGAAGTGGCCCAGGAAGCCAGTTGGATGGGGGCAGTAGCTTTGATGAAATCTCAGCAGTCTCTCTCTGCTGTCGCTGCATCGACAGCTTCCTCCAAGAGCATCTTTTCCCCAGGGCAGGTACCACGTGCAGTGTGGGATCCCAAATCGGCTGAATGTAGGTCAGAGGCATCCCAGGCCTCCAGCTAAGCATGAGCTGGTTGCCATGGGAACCAGTGACTGAATCCCTCAGCAGCTGTGTGGTTTGGTGTAGGGGGCCCCTGCTGACCCCCCCCCCCCATTCCCCAGCCTCCTGCCTGGCACTCACCCTACCCCCACTTCCTCTATAATCATTTCTCTGATGAGTTCAGATTTAATCTGCTTAAAGCTGGCAGCGGGGAAGTGAATTTCACCTTCACTTTGGGTCTGCCATCCTTTTAGCATCTTTGCAGTTTACTTTTCACGTTCACGCATGCAGGTCCCGTTGGGTGGATCTTTGCACTGCTCCTGCCCTTGACTGGGGAAGTCATTTGTACACCTGGGACCATCTTGAGAATGGGAATAAAGAACTAATGTCAACTATTCCCTTGCATGGTGATTCATATATGAGGGCAATATTAACCCTCTAGCTGAGTGTCATTGGCTGTTGTGCTCACCTTCATCTGCCCTAGGACAGAAAGTGGGTGCTAGTTATTTTCTGGCAGTTTTCAACTGCTTTGTTATTATAGCAATTTGTAATTGAGGTAAGCAGAAGTCCCATGAGCAGAAAGTAGAGGTAAGTTCTGTATCAGTTCACTACCATCATCCGTGACTCACGAGGCACAAATAAAGCATAGAAAGTTGATGTTGTGGATTGGGTATTTCCCAGTGTGAAAATCAGTGTGCCTACTGTACAAGGGGAAAAAGCAGAATGTCTGGAGTTGAATCAGTGAGGACAGAATCAGCTGGAGATGCACATGGCCTGGCTGCTCTGATTGAAGGCCCTGACCTGAATGTGAAAAGCACCTGGTTTTGTTCCTTCTCACAGGGTGAGATAGGAGACATGCTTTTACAGACAGGATCTGACATTTTCTACTCAATGCCTCTTCTGAGGGCAGTTGTGGTGTGTACATAGGGCTGGATGTGGTCTTGCTTGGCTTTCTGGATGCTGTCCTTGGAGGATTTCCTTAAGGCTTTGAAGGCACTGTGTAAGATGCAGCATCTTTCCTCGCCAAGTTTCTCTGAAGACAATCTAATGCCAGCCTGGAGCCAGTCCAGCTGGACACAGTGACACTTTGTGGGGTGGGTTAGGATGCCAGTGACATCTGGAGCACGATCTGAGTGATCACAGTGCACCTGGTTCCATCCCTCCCTGCCCTGCTGTTATCAGCAGTATTCTGTTCGTGGTGTAACGGTGCTTCCCACCATCTCAACTTCTTTGGGTTCCAGTGATGTCCGGAAGTTCAAGGAAACCAAGAAACAGTTTGACAAAGTGCGAGAGGACATGGAGATCTCACTGGTGAAGAATGCACAGGCACCTCGACACAAACCCCATGAGGTGGAGGAGGCAACAGGAACCCTGACCATAACCAGAAAGTGTTTTCGGCATCTGGCCCTCGACTACGTGTTGCAGGTTGGTGTCTGCTCCCTGTGCTGTGTCTCCCAGAACACAGCATCACTAAATTGCTAAATCTGCTGTAGAGGTTGATGGGTGAGAGGAAGCAAATAGGGTTCAGGTGTGCTTTGGTTTGCCAATTCGTGGAACGTTTTGGCCCTTTGTCCTCAGGGCATCGTTGGGATTGGTGTGTGAAAGCAGCAAGGTTTGCTCTAGTTCCTGGCATGGTTGTGCCATCACAACCCCGTATAGGTGCACTATAGCAGGTCCCAGGATTCTTTGAGCTGCCTTTTGTCATAATCTCTATGAAATAGTCACAGGATGAGGGTGTAAGTGCTAGAAGAGTGACTCTTCCCCAAGCCTTGAGCTTCTTTCATTGCTCTTACACATATCTGTCTTTGCATGGCACTGACATGACCCTGCATGTGTACATGTTCTCCTTTCTAAAAATGTTACAGCAAAGATCTCAATCACTTTTCAATAAGAAATGAAATGCTTCCTTAGATGGAATTTCTCTTCCCAGTGGGAGATTTCTTGCAGGAACACTCATTGGTTGCACCCAGAAAGGTGAAGGATTTTTCCTTCAGTCACTCATAGGCTTCAGGTCTGTCCTTCAGAGCACTGGGTATATGAAGCAAACTGTGTTTATTGATCCATGTGTGGCTCCACTGGCTGTCACTCCTGCAGCACCAAACGGAGACCATCTGCCAACATGCTCTGTCTGATCCTGGGGTAGTCCCTGCTGTCACATGCTGGGGCTTGCAGCTGGAAAGGCAATGCTTTCCCCTGACTGTATAAATGATGCATGTCTTCACTCCTCTAGGACTACAAGTTTTTGCATCTAGGATGTAGAAATGATTGAAACAGTGCTTGCTGTTCAGGTCACACTCTAGTAAGCTTCTCTGTCAAATTCCATTTCTCCTACTGATGAAGAGGAAGAATTCCTTTAATGTGCTGATCCAAAACTGGGGAAATTTCCCTGTTGGCTCACTGCAAGGTACCAGTCTAAATCCATTAGTTCTCAGAAGCATAGATGTGAAGCTGCCCAGGCATCCTTTAGTGTTTAATTAAGGATATGGCAAGGAGAGTTATAATTGTATTCCTGTGTAGTTGTGTCAAGATTTTTTTTCCTGACCCTGAGTGCCAACACAACTGAAAAGCAATTCCTTTCAATTGATTAAAACTATACCCAAATTGCAGCAAGATCACCCAACACAAATCCCATCTTAAATATGTGGGAAAAGGAATGGCTTGGCTCACAGCAACGATCAAGCTACTGCAAGCCTAATGCTTTTGAGATGAGTTATTAACACTGGAATTGACTGTCATGGGAACATATTGTCTGTGACACAGCTGAAACGCCATGGTCAGTCAGCCAGGCACTTTTCTCTGAAAAAAGCATGCAGATATTCTGCACACTGAGAGCACAGGCCCACTGCAGGTACAGTTTCATGACTGGCTCCACTGTGCTTCCTAAAAAAGCCCGTGATGCTGCGTTGGTTCCTTTCAGACTGCAAAGGGAAATCAAAGCAGTGACCTGATGGACTGGACATATCCTTCATGTGATGCCAAATGGGACTCTGTTTTGCTGCTAGGGGCATTGCAACAAGTTGTTCCTACTTAAATCCCCATGTTGGATGGCCTAATGCTGCTGATGCTGAGAGTCTTATCTTGATCCCTTCACAGATCAATGTCCTGCAGGCCAAGAAGAAGTTTGAAATACTGGATGCGGTAAGGGCTCTGTGTTTTCTGTGGCTGCTCTCAGTGACTCAATGAAAGGCAGCCCTCTCCATTTCAGGTTGCATGGGTCAGCATACCAACTCCTCGGTCTGCCCTGGAGATACTGTCTGTCTGGGACTGCTCGGGGGCTGCAGGTATGCCAACGAGAGGGGAGAATGAAGGCCCAGTGCAGCACTTCACAACCCCGACCCGGAGGGTACTTGAAGGGGTGAAGGATGCTGCTCTCAGTGCTGTGCTCAAGACAGGGGTTACCTGGCAGTATGTAAGGATTTGTGAGAGGAAGAAAGAAGAGATGAGGGAGAAGCACCTAGTGAATAGGTTGATTTGGGAAAGGAAAGTGTTAAAGCTGTGCCTCGAGGGGATGTTTTTGTGGGAAATAGGGGATAAGAACTCTTCTCACTGTCCCAGAGCCTCTTCTGACCTTGCTTTTATTTCTCTCCCCAGATGCTGTCTTTCATGCATGCCCAGTACACCTTCTTCCAGCAGGGCTACAGTCTTCTGCATGAACTGGATCCCTACATGAAGAAGCTTGCCACAGAGGTGAGGGATAGAGAATTTGTCTGATTCCATCTGCCCATTTACAGCCCTGAAAGGATGTCCTTGATCCCATTCAGCTACTTGGTAATCAGGGAGTGGACAGAGCACCATGCTGAGCTGCATGCTGGATGCACTGTGCTACGCTATGGGGTGGCAGCCAGGAGTCACAGTAACTTCTGGTATCCAGCCAAGCAAACACAGTCCATGACCCTTTTCTCCTCTTTTTGGTGTCTACAGTTCTGAGGAGGGTGGGTGTAGCCCTAGAGCAGCACTGTAGAGATGGACTCATAAGCTCATAATTCTTTCTGACCTCCCCCACTGTAGCTGGACCAGCTGGTGATTGATTCTGCAGTGGAGAAGAGGGAGATGGAGCATAAGCATGCAATGATACAGCAGAGGGTGAGTTCTGGTGCTGCAGCTTGATGTGAGCAAGCATTGTCTGGCAAGACCTATGAATGCCAGCTACTGCCACACTAGCACATCCCTTCTGACACTTCTCTGCTCACATGTGTCCAGTTCAGTTCCCTGTCACAGCCCTGTGCCCCATGGTTAGGAAGCACTGTGGCAACGTGTCTGAGTGCCCAGCCCAGATGACCAGAATCTTTATTAAGTCACCCAGCAAACAAATTCATGGATGCTCTTCTTTGGTGCCTGCAGACACGAGCCATGGTAACCCTCTGTGTGTGCTCCCACCTGCTGTAATTGGGAAGAACCACCACGATTAGGCAAGCTACTGGGATTTATTATGAAGCAAATTTGAGCCTTCAGTAGGGAAGTGGCTTTGGTTAATGTAGGCTCTGATTTTCCAGACCTTCATTTGGGCAAGGATCCAAAATCCCAGTAATAAATGACTAACTTCTTCTTTCTTCTTTTCCTTTTCTTTCATGGGTTACTGACCTGCCCCCTGCAGACCCTCTTGCAGGTGAGTACATTTCCTTCTTTCAGCACCTTCATTTCTCAGTCTTAGCACTTTGCTGCTCTGGATATTTACAAAATCCTTCCTTTGAAAGTAAAACAATGAAACTTTGCAACAGCTTAATGCTATAACATGAACATGGGAGATGTAATTTTAAAGCCCAGTTTCAAATGAGTTTGGTTTAATTCTCATCAAAGTTGTTTTCAGTTCCTTTAATAGTGGAATAAGAGTTAAAGAGGTAGACCTAATAAGAATGGAGAAAGAATAAGGCTGTGTAGACAGCTAGCAGTGTGAATTAAACCTGGCTTGTTTCTGGACATTAGATCCAAGCTTTGGAGCTGCCCATCACTAGGGCCATTGTCAAACCTTTTGCTTTTCCTGGCTGCTAGAGGAAAGCATGCCACAGGTGGCTTATGCAAATTGTACTCTTGTGTCCTGGGCACTCTGGATTGTGAGATCAAGTGCAGGAGTCTCCCCCTGCCTTCCTCTGTTTCTGTGCCTTACATCTCCATGCACTATGGCACAGGACGAGGGAATTTCAGAGAGCCCTGAGAAATGTTTGTGAGCCCAACCCTGAGCAGGAATCATTCAGGAATTTGTATCTGGGAGGCATCTTGTGGATCAATATTTTGCAACAAAACAAAACTAAGCACCCCTCGTTCTCCTTCTAATGCTCTCTCAAAAATGTCATAACCCATTAAATGGAAACGTAACTGGATTTGAAAGCTAATGACAGACGTCCCCTGTGAATCATCTTGTGCATGTGCTCCCCGTGGGTCAGGGTTCTGAGGGAGGGGCAAACCCATCTGTGAACTCTTCATCCCCCTGGGGACTCTGCTGGAATGATGACTTCATTCAGGGGACTGTAGAAGGTCTCTCTAGTGCAACACATTTCAGTTTAATCTCTTTATACTGCGTGGCTTTGAATGGACTAGCAGGGAATGAGGCAGGGGTCAGGCTCTGAGAAGGAGGACAAGCACTTATTTTTCACTAGGGTGCACATGCATGGAGCTGTGGCTCCCTGTGTGCATAAGCTTGCAAGAGAACCAAACATCCCTACTGCAATTTAGAGTTTAAGGCTTCCTGCCTGGCAGTGTGATGTGCTGCTTTTTGGCTGCTCTGATTTGCTCCTGCAGCAGAGGAACATGGCACTCCACGTCTGGTGAGCATCTCACCACCTCCATAGAGAGCACAGCACGTGTCTGGATGCGTGCCTTCATGCTCAGCCCAGCCAAACCCAGGAGTATCCTCTGCTCTCTGGAAGAATTTGGAGATTTGCTTGCACTTTACTAGAGAGGAGTGGGAGAAGCATCTTTTTTCCCTTGTCTTTCTTAGCAGCCTGACAAGGTGCAACGGGAGGGAGGACATGCAGTGTAAAAAATGCTTTTTGACACGTTCCTTGGGATGGGAGAGCTGTGCAGATTCTGAAGGCAGAGCCTTTTGCACTGAATTCTCTTTGGGCAGCTGTGTGAGGGCAGCCTCCTTACAGCCGAGCTCCTGAGAATGCAGTCGTTTTATTTCCTTGTTTTAATTAAAATCATTTTGATAGGAAAGAAACACAGCATGAATCTCAGCTATTTTCTTTGACACTGGAATTCAGGTGCCTTTTCTTATGCCTCCCTTTCCCCATTTTCCTGCATGAGCATCTGTCACCTTTTGTGTAGATTCCCAGAGCAGCTATCATTTCCAGCTGTCATCTTAACCACTGCCCTCTCTGCCTTCCCAGCCCTAAAACCTTAGAGCTCCATTTGCAGCCTCACACTGCATATGAAAATAATGCTCACGTCTGCTAAAAGGGTGCCAATAAAATCAGCTAGAGGAAAGGATGGATCTATATTTAAGGGCTACAATAAGTTTTCTCTTTGTACCACAGGAGAATGAGTATTAATGGGAAGGGTGGGGATGCTTCTTGTGAACGTATGGCATGCACGTGTGGAAGGGCTGTTTTATAGGAGACATTTGTGCAAAAGCTGGGGAGATAACCTTGTTGCTTCCTGTATCTTTTATGTGTTGGAGTAAACCCTCTTAAACCACGCACAGAATGAATTTGCACGTGGGCTCGGTCATTTCAGGTGGACACACAAAAGCACACGGGCTGCTGCAGGATCACTGAGGAGGAAAACTTGGGACTCACCGCTGGAACTGAAGTTTAGGAAACATTTGCAATGGGAAAAGGGATGAAATTGTAACACTTAAGCAAAAGTGGCAGGCCAGTCTAAAGAAGCAAAAGAATACGATGATGCACAGAAGCTCCTCTGTAGGCTCGTGCCAGTTCCCTGGTCCAAAGAAGCAGAGGAAGCAATTGTGCTTCTGTTGCTGGTTTGCCTGGGAAGGGAAGGAGTGCCAAGGCAGAGCTCTCTGCCTCATTTAGCCCAGCTGGTAGATAACAAACCAGAGGCCATATGGTGCTTCACCACCCAGGTTTCTGTGGCTGCAGAAGGAGCAGGGGTGGAATTGCTGGCCAAAGGGTGGCCCTGCTCCGAGAGCTGGGGGAAGCAGACCCTGCTGAGAGCAGATGAGGCTGTTAAGGTCAGGGGACATTTGGTGAGCATCTTTCTGTCAGCCTTGCTCTGTGCTGCTTGGCTTCTCCCGCTCCCTTCTGTGCCTCCCTGACAGCTGTATGGTAATTAGCCCTTGCTCTAAGCTGATTGACTGTGAATGGGAGGCATGGAGGGGGGGGGTGGTGCAGGCAGGTGGTCCCTAGAGGCCAGCAGACTTCCTTTGCCTGGTGCCCTTTGCTTTGACGGGAGCCAACGGCAAAGCTTGCTGCTTCCCAAAAAGGAGTAGGAGGGGTAAAGGATAAGGGGCTGAAAAAGAAATCCCTCCTTTTCTGCCAGCCCACGGTGCTTAGCAGAGATGCTGCTCTAGAGAGCGAGCAGAGAGAGGACACAGCTGCTCCCTGCAGTGCCTCCCTTGCAGCTGGCATCATGAAGATTTTCGGCAGGCTTGAATACCTCCTGGTAAGGAGATTCCTGCAGCGTTGGTTGGACTTGGGGAGAAAGTTTAGGGGGCACTTTTCCCTGGGGGCTGTAAAAAGTGTGCCTGTAGGGCTGTGTGTGATGCGACCTGAGTGTGAGTGCAGCTTTATTACTGCAGGAGAGAGCAAATATGCTTGGTTCTGTCTGTGGGGTGGAGAAGGCTAGGGCAGGGTACAGAGCTCTAAGCATCATCTGCTGGCAAGCTGCAGAGCAGGGGGTTTGTTTGGTATTAGGAAATTCAAGAAACAAAAGGTCTGTAAATGGGATTTGGCTGTAACGAGTGAAAACTGACTGTGCAGAATGGGAATATGTGTGGGGGAGCTCTCCTCCAAATTCCATCTGCTTTGGAGGATGCCTTGGGTCGTGCACAGTATATACACAAGGTAAAAATAGCCAGATAGAGAAAGGCTTGAAATATATTCAGGCATCAGAAGAGAACAGAATGTGCGTGCACCAGTGTTTGTGTACAAGGGGGGGTGTGAATCCTTAGGGGCTGTGAGTGTTCCTCTCAGTTGTGCTATCCTTGGATTCAGAGAGCTGAGCAGTCACCCAGCTTCTCATTTAGCTCAGGAGAAGTTCTTCTTTGTGCACGGATGTACATAATGTAATTATTAATTAGTGAGCATCCTTTCTTACTTAACCAATAAATAAATAAATAAAAAGGTGCTTTTGGATGAAACCTTTATTTTCTGTGAAGGTGGGCATTTGTCACGTGCTGTTATTTTATTTCCCTCAATACCATTTAAGATATTATCAGGTGGGCAGAAATGAGACCTTCCTCTTACAGGGAGTAGCTCATAGGCAGGGCTGCTTTACCTAGGAAACTTTCCCCTGCCAAAAGCATCCAAGGAGGTGGGGGGACATCTTTGCTCTTCACATGAAATCTGTGATGCTGGAGGTGTATTGAATTTCAGCTGTTTCCCCTGCATGAAGTGCTGGTCTCGTGGGAGAGAGTGGAAGAGCTTGGTGGGGTTTGCAGCACCAGCAGTCCCTCTGCACGCTGCCTGCAGATGGATGGGGGTGTTGGTAGCGGAGGAGGCCAAGAGGCAACCTTTAAATAGGGTTATTTTCTTTCCCTGGTCTCCCTGTGTCTGTGCCTGCATGTGTTGGGGTTTTTGCTTTCCATTTACTGGTGCCCTCAGTGATGTCCTTTCTCACATCCCTCTGGATGTGTCCCTTGGAATTTGTTGTTTCAGCAGTGGTCGGCATGCTCCCATGGAAACCAGCATGGCATCACTTCTAAAATATCAGTTCCCAAGCAGCCTTGCTTGTAAGCTTGAGCTGAGGGGCTGGGGAGGGGATATTGGGCTGTTGAGATTCACTGAAAGTGGCTGAAAGAAAGGGAAGCAGATGATGGCAGAGATCTGGCTTCTTATTTTGGAAAACAATGGATTTGTTTTACCAGTGTGTGATCCAATGTGTCCCTGCTGTTTCTGATCGTGATTGCATTGCAGTTGCAGTTCAATCCTAGGAAGCCTTTCTATGCTGGGCATTTTTTTTTCGTGTTGCAGAGACAATGAGGTCCTCAATGCAGACTTAATAAATCATCCTGAAGTCATTCAGAGCAGCCTTGCCTCTTCTATGTGTGTAGCAACCACGGGAAGAAATTGGGAAAAAGTTGTTTATGACAGTCATGCATTAACATCTCATATACAGCAGGAAATGGGAAAGAGAGCCCAGGTGAAGGCATACCTGTGTGCTCTTACTCTGCTTTGTCAGGCCTTCTAAAGTGAAAGCAAGCTACTTTAGGTGTTGTGTAATGGGGAATGTATTTCTTTTCCACCAGCAGCTCCCAGACACAGCTCACGAGGCTCCAAAGGTCCTATTCCCTCATTCCACCTGGAGCCAGGCAGCCCTTGCCGTGCTTGTCCCTTGCAGGAAGGGCTAACAGATTTTCTGATGTGCTTGGCATCAGCTCAGCCAGGACTCTGACTTATTTCCCAGAACTAACAGGATTAAAATCTCTTTGTGTCGATGAATGGAACAGACTTTGGGCCATTTAATGGCAGGCCTGCCTGTTAAGGAGATTCATTGTCACATCTGTCTGTGTTCAGCTACAGCCACACCACCATGCTGCTTCAACACCACTGGGAGGATGATCTTAGCTTTCTAAGCTGGCTTCCAGCTGGAATCCACATGTGTGCACGTGAGGTATCGACAGATGTTCTGCTAACTCCTTATCAGAAATTTGTCCTCTTTTCAATGGCCGTGGTAAGGAAGTTCTCTGTGTGAGCTTCTGCCTGGGGTTGTGTTGTTGGAGCCCATAGTTTAAGTGCATTACAGATGAGCTGAGTGATGGGTACCTGAAACCATGTAAGTCCAGCCATGATTTTTACTTTTTGGCTCCATGAGCCGTGTCTATATCTTTTCCTTTCTCTCCTTTGAAAAGGAGAAATGCAATCAATCAGGGGATAAACTCTGGATTATTTATTTTTCCCCTCCCTTCTGCATTTAGGCTGTCTTTCGATGCAGCATTATAGCAAAGACCTCAGGTATTTCCCAGCAGAGTGTGATGCAGTGAAGCAAGCTGCCCCTGAGGATCAGATTGGGAGGTGCCCAGTGTAAGAGGCTGATTGCTCCTTACCCCTCAGCTCCCCCCTGGTTTTAGCCTGCTTTTAGAAATCCAGCTTAGGGTCCGGTGAGCACATCCTATTGACAACAGTGGCACCACTCTGGAATTAGGCCAGCAGAAATATGAGCAGGATTTGGCCCGAGGATGTTCCCTTGCCAATGAGAGAACAAGGAAAATGATCTAATTAATGCAAGCAGAAGTCACTCCTCATAGCAGTGTGTTTGGAAACCACCCAGGCAGCTCTGAGTCCTGTCAGCTTTACGTGCCCTTAGTGTTTTGTGTATAATTTTTCCTAAAACTGGGTTTGCTGCAGGTCAGAGGCAAATCAGACAACCCCACGTGCCTTCAGCTGTTCCACGTCAGCCATGGGGTCTGCAGGGAGGTGTAACACAGCCCAGGCTCAGCGAGGTTAAAGTCACACCTGGCTCAGCTCCCCTGACTTCCAATGGATTTACTCTGACGCACGTGGCCCATCTGTTCCTCCAGCAGCACATCCTCCTTACCCTCATACCCTGTGATTATGTGAGGACAGCTGAAATCACGTGGTTACATTCAGATCCTTCCCTCTATTTTGTACAAAGTGACATTTCTGAGGTGCCCTTGGAAGGGTTTTATCTTCTGTTTGTTGTGTCCAGGAACTTGTCAAGAGGAACATCTGCATGCTTTGTTATAGAGCAGATCCTCATCGAATGCATAGAGGTCTTACCTGGGAGCAGCTCTTCAAAAATCACATGTTCAAATGGCTGCAAGAGGAGAATTTCCTCCAGCCTTTGTTTGCATCTGCAGAAGAGAACCCCCCCAATGGTTTTTACCCTCTTATGGCAAGAAAATTTGGGGCTGAGCAGACCTCATTTAATTGTGTGCCCTATAGCAGAGTTTCTAGTGTGTAATTGGGCATCATGCTGTTTTTCCAAGGAATGACTCAGTCCTGTCCCATTATATCTCCTCCTTCTGTATCAGTATTATTCTTATTGTGACACCTCCCAGGCAAGCTGGCATCTCTGAACATGAAAATAACTCATCTTAATGAGAGTGAAGTGCACGTTGCCTGGCAACGCAGCATCACCAGGGTCTTAGTGTGCTGAGCTGGGGAAGGCACTGAAGTTAATGGGATGCTTTTCCCTGTGCTGCTGGGTCTTTGAACCAGGATGCAGGGAAGGATGTTTGCTCTCAAGAGAGATGTGTGGGTGGAATGCATCGTTAGAGTGCAAAGAGAGATGTGCCTCAGTTTCTCAGGTTGGGGGAAGCGGTTTAGGTTTCCTGACCTAGATTCTCTGGAGAAGGAGGCAGATGTTGCCCAGGGAGAAGAATCCCATGCTCTGCAGGAGCAGCTGCTATTCTCCCTGCTCTGTGTCTTGCTCACCAGCTGTCAGAATCCATGAGATCTATCTGGTGAATCAGTGCCAAGCCTGACAAATTAGCTCTGACTGATAGCATAGCAAAGAGAATCGCGTGAGTGCAAATTGAAGATGGCGTATGATGATAGGTAATGAAAATGGAATTGATAAAGTCTTGCTTCCCCTCTGGAAGCCTTCATGCCTGTTTTCCTGTGCGAGAAGGGCTGGGCTATGCTCTGTTCCTGGCCCCTTGCAGGAGAGTCAGTGCTGCTGACGTGTGTGGCCACTGAAAGGCACCTCCAGCTCTGTGCTCCGCACTGCAGGCTGCCCCAGACATTGGCAGCTTGGAATTCTCCCAGTAATGAGCTACCTGCCTTTCTCCTTACCAGCTACCAGAGTGGGAAACATGTACAGCACATTCTCCACCAATGGGGATGGGTGAGCTTACTGCAGTGAGGATAGTTCCTGGCTGCTATTCATGGCTGCAGCCCACTCCAGCAAAGGAATGCGCTGTGAGAGAGAGCTCTGCCTGAACCTCAGAATCTTGGCATAGGTGCTTTCTTCCTCTTTATGCTTTTAATAGGCTCATCTCCATTTGGGGAGTGCAGCCTTGTTAGAGTCTCAGTCTCCTTCTATCTGCAGGACTTCTCCTACGATGACTCAAAGGTGGAGTTTAATGTCGATGCCCCAAATGGCGTGGTGATGGAAGGCTACCTCTTCAAGAGAGCCAGCAATGCTTTCAAAACATGGAATCGGTGAGTAACAGCTCATGCTGCATTTTGATATCTGAGCCAAGACTCTGGACGCAGCTAATACCATAGGAAAGTTGTAAATTAATAGCAATGAAGAACAATACCTAACGCAGCAAGGCGTGCTTGGTTTTAAAGAGCCACAGTGTGTAACCTGTCTGCTGTGGGAGGGGGAGTGGGCAGGAGCAGGGCTATCAGCTCTACTGCTGGGAGCTGAGGGGTGGCTGTCTGTGTGCTGACCCTGCTCTTATTGCTCATGAATGTTTCAGATGATAGATCAGCAGGAATGCCGGGCTCATATGGTGCCTGTAGCAGTCAGAAGCTGCCAGAGACCTTGGGAAAGTGGAAGCGAAGGTTTCATGTTCTAGCCTTGCTCGATATTTGTGTGTTTAGCTTCCCTTGAGATTGTTAATGGGTTTCATAGATGGCTGTGCAGGAGTATTCAAACCCTTTCAATTAGTTTCTAATGCAAGAGATCAATGCTTTTTTGACCCACGTTTCCTCCTCTCACTTAACAGGGAAATGATGTCATATTATGAGATCCTGCACTTTGCTATGGGATACACTCTATGCCACAGCAGGGTTGAAATATGCTGTCATTAGATCTTGGAATAAACAAACACTGAGTGATTCAGTGGACAGTCTATGAGATCACAGAAACTGCACGTGTTTGTGTGGAGAGGAGATCTGAAATTACTGTGGATCTTGGAATTGGTTGGGTCAGTTGGAATGGATTGAATCCTCTCTGTAGCTTGTCTTAGTACTAAAAAGATTCCAGTCAAATTTAGCAGAACATTTTTACCCCTCGGGCTGTCTCATCCTCTGACATTTAAGCACTAAGTGTGCAACTGAAGGAACCAGAAACCACAGCAGCAGCTACGACCCAGCACATTAGTTGTTTGATTTCAGTGCTCAAGAGGAATGTGTTGTAGCTGAAATCTTAACAGCCTTTTAGGAGTTCCTGCTTGGAGTCAAGGGCTTGTGTCAAGGGCTCTGAGTTCTCCAAATCCCCCAAATCCCAGCTGTCCCCCCTGCCCCACGTCCTCCTGCATCCCAGTCATATGCAGTTGGTATCTTCCCTGCAGTTATCTCAGCCTCTTCAATCCCACCCACTCTTCCCCATATCTGCATCTCAGCAGCTCACAGCTCCTGTCACCTGCCTACTCACCACCCTCCTGCTGTCACCCTGCTGCTCACTGGTGGTGCCTCCCCCTCGTGAGTGGGGGTCAGGCAGAGAAAGAAGCAAAACCCCCTGTTTGTTTTAGGTCAGGAGCCAGCAGCAGGCAGCAATGGGCTCCTTGGGGTGGCAGAGCAGGAGAATGCAGCTGCAGGGAGCAGGAGTGGAGACCAGGACCTGAGAGAGAGAAAGCTGACAGCAGCAGAGCTCATTGAGCACAGACTGTGACTGTCACAGCAGCTCAGAGATGCAGAAGCAGATGAGCTCAGCACAAGGGGCTCCCACGTAGGTGGGATGGCCTCCAGTTACCTGTGCTTTCCCATTTCTTCACAGGCCTGTCAGATCCTTTATTACTGATGTCTTTTATCTCGCTCTTTAATGTTTCAGCGGTGACGGAGGAAAGAGAAAACCCTGTCTCATCTCATTTTCCCAGGGAACCTAATTCCTTTGCAAAACAAGTATGATATGTTCTCAAACTCCAGCCTGCTGCAGCCTCTGACTATTTATGCTTGCATGTTTCAGTGCCTTCTTCCAGAAAGATGATCAGGTTGCTAAATCTTCAGCTGTATCTTGGGCTGAGGAAGCGACTTGGGAGGGCTGGATTTAGCAATGCAGATTAAGACACCAGGGAATTACCTCTAATATCAGCATCATTTGGACCTTCTGTCACTTGTATTTTAATGGAAAGCTGGCAGCTGGTGGTCCTCTAAGAAGGCAGATTCCCTTCCCACACACGTGTCCTTACTGGAGCCGTAGCAAACAGGAGCTTTGGGGTTCTGTGTGGCATCCTGTTGGGTATAGTGGCTCTCAGAGCTCAGCCAGGTAGGTAGCTTATTCTGTACAAACAGCAGTGTGTGCTGTTTGTAATACTTCCAGTTAGCAGGGTTTTCCAATCTGTTTTTTTTTCTTTTTGCCACTTGGAAATTCTTCATGATGTCCAAATATTTCTGGCTTTCCCTATGACAGCTTGGAGAGGCAGGAGGTGCACTGCCTGTGGCATGTGCAAGCATGCCATCCTTCCCAGTAAACACCAATTTACCTACTGTGTGGGTCCAACCAGCCCTAACCAGTGCAGTATGTCCCACTGGCTGTTACCTGCACTGGGGCCAGTGTGCACACAGACTTCTGCTCCAGAAATCCGAGGTAGCAATATGAACTGCCCAACTCAATTCTTCCCCTCCTTCTTCCTTTGTACACATCGATGTACCTCAGACAGTTGCTACCACAGCGTCTTAATGCCAATAGCCATTCCCTAAGGCTGTAAATCCTTTGGTTCTCTGGAGAAATGTGAGTTTGACAATTGTTTTCAGCTTCATTAAATGAATTACACTATTTAAATACAGAGAGCAAACCACCTGTCTAGAGGTGTGCTGTTCACTTGTTCTGATGTCTGTCTGTCTGTCTTCCCCCAGGAGGTGGTTCTCCATACAGAACAGCCAGCTGGTGTACCAGAAAAAACTAAAGGTCAGTGAGGCTTCCCCAGGTGACACTGGGCAGGTTGGCCAACCTGTCTGGTGTTCTGCTTTGCTGGGCACTTCTGCACCTAGATGAGGAGGGTTGGATTGGATCAGAGGGGGAACGAGCCCACTCGGGCACTGTTGTGCTCCAGAGTGAGGTGGTGCTGAGAACTAAGCAGCAGCAGATGGTTTTTGTGGGGACCTAAATACTCATCTTCAACAGAAGAAGTCAGTGACATCCCCAATAAGCTGTCCACAGCTCCTGCTGTGGTGGGCTGGCTTGTTTTTTTTTTCTTGACCTAACCAGCAAAGTTGGAGAGGAGGTTTCTGAGAAGCAGATTATGACACATTTGGAGAGCTGACAAAGCCACCTGCTCCCCCTCTTTCAGGATGTCCTCACGGTGGTGGTGGAAGACCTACGGCTCTGTACTGTCAAGCCATGTGAAGACATAGAGAGGAGATTCTGCTTTGAGGTCGTCTCACCTACTAAGTAAGTTTGGAGGCTTCCCTGTGTCATCCTCGTGGTTGGTGGATTGTATGTAGAACTGCTACAAATGTGATTCGAGCAGATGCTGCCCTGGTGTATTCATTGATGACTGGGAGATAGCTCTGCCTGTGTTCCAGAGTCTCCAGGAAGTTCATCAGATGTCAGCATAAGCTGATATCTAGGCTGTGCAGACCTAGTGTACGTACAGACTGCGAAACTGGCAGCAGTCATCTCTCCAAAATAGCTGGATTCATTTTTGTCCCACGCCTGGCAAATCAAGGAGCTGCCCCCATTGAAAAGGCTACACTGAGGACAGAGTGGGACAGCTCGGACCATCCTGTCCTTTTACTCTTTCCAACTCTGTGCTTTCCCTCACAGGAGCTGCATGCTGCAGGCTGACTCAGAGAAGCTGCGTCAGGCCTGGATTCAGGCTGTCCAAGCCAGCATTGCTTCTGCATACCGGGAGAGTCCTGACAGCTACTATATTGAAGTGAGTGAGGGTGTGAGGAAGGTCCCTAGTGGTATCTCAGAGCCCTGGCAGTGGGCTTCTGAGCTGTGACGTGTCCAGTGTGGCTGGGTAGACCATTTGGAAGTAATCCTTGTGCCCTTGAGGTGGCAAACTGGTGGCTGTGCTAACTCAAAGGCAACAATGATAACGAGCTGCATGCAAGGGAATGGTCTGCCTGCTGCTGCCCTTCCAGAGCTGGGAGGGATGAAGCACAATCCTGTGGCAGTAACAGAGTCATGAGAATTTACCCTTTGCCTTCCTGGACTTGCAGTGTCTCATTCCTCTTTGGGTATTGCTCCCTGTGAGTGCCTCTCCAGTGTGAAAATCTGATGTGGATCCTTCCACAGTGCTTTGTGAATTCTAGATCCCTTTTTGTTCTCTGCAGAGGCTGGATCGAACTGCTTCCCCATCAACCAGCAGCATTGATTCAGCTACTGACTCACGGGACCGCAACGTGAAAGGGGAGACCATCTTGCAAAGAGTGCAGAGCATCCCTGGGAATGACCAGTGCTGTGACTGTGGTCAGCCAGATCCCCGGTGGGCCAGCATCAACCTGGGCATTCTGCTATGCATTGAGTGCTCTGGTATCCACAGGTACTCTATGTTTTGCCAGCCAGGGGCTTAGAGAGCAAGCTTCTAGAAAAAGGCAGAGCTTGGGTTACAAGAGTATAGTGTATAACATTTGTACAGGTTCCAAAGTAGCTGCCTGCTACAGCACATGTGTGTAGGAACATCTGTGTGTATGCAGTGCTGCTTCCCTCCTGGCTGCACTTAGATTATGCACTTAGCAGCATAATCTAGATCAAAGGACACCAGGAAGCAGCCTGAATAATAATATTTTGGCTGCACTGATGATATTTAGCACTTTTTGTTTACAGACTTTTTACAGGCTTGTTTTACCCATATATAACTTGCACCTCTGAGCATTGCCTCTGCTAGCAAACTGAACTGAATCCTCATTAGGGATGTAGAGAGAAGGAAAGTAGAATGGAAGGATTCAAAGACAAGTAATACAGAATAGCTTTCAATGTGAATAACATAGCAGGATTGATATATATCAACTTAAGCATTTCTACAGTAGCTGTGTCTGTGTAGATAAAAACCTAAGGACTGGATTGACCTTAGGATGCACGACTGCTTCTGCTTTTGAGGTGTAACCATTTCTTCCTTTTGAAGGAGTCTGGGTGTTCACTGCTCCAAAGTACGCTCTCTCACGTTGGACTCCTGGGAGCCAGAGTTGCTGAAGGTGAGTATTGGCTTTTAACACCAAAATCTGGAAAATGGTGGGCAGGGAGGGCAGACTGGTAGCAGAAGCAACTCCTCACCTGAGTATTTCACTCACTCCTGCTTGTGTTGCAGCTGATGTGCGAGCTGGGGAACAGCACCATGAATCAGATCTACGAGGCACAGTGTGAAGAACTGGGACTTAAGAAGCCAACAGCAGGGAGCTCCAGGTGAGTCTGAGTGCATGCAGTGCTGCTGCCAGCACTGGGGGAAGTTATACACCCACACCAACCCTCAGCATTACCCTGAGCAATCTGGAAAGCCAGGCAGTGGGGCTGGCATTCACTGAAGCCCGTGCTGTGGCTTGGGCTGTCCCTTTCTATTCTCAGCACTCCTCTTTGAAATGGGGAATATTTTTAGGTTTGAGAAACTCTGCTTTTTCCATCCAGGCCTCGGTGGCTTTTAGAGCTCAAAACCAGGTTGAGAAGCTGAGCCAGAGCAGCCTCATCTTAGAGCAAGCAGCTGAAAGAAGGAGGTGAATGGTGTGACCCTTTGCAGAGCTTTACTCTGTCCTTCTCTTAGGCAGGACAAGGAAGCCTGGATCAAGGTGAAATACGTGGAGAAGAAATTCCTGAAGAAGCTACCGAGTGGGGATGCTCTGGCAGAAAATGAGAGGAAACCTCGACGTTGGTGTGTGAAGAAGTGCCAGAGGCACAACAGCACCACGAAAGCACCCACAGCTCGGAGGAAGTACCGCCACGAAGCAGGCAACGCATCACCAGCCATGCTGTCATCAGGTGGGCACCTCTCTGCTTAAGAAGGAGCTCTGGCTGCTCGCAGTGCTCTGGGATGACAGCTGAGGTCTGCTCCTTGTGTTTTTGATGGTGTGTGTGTGTGGGTCTGAGACGCACGAAGCTCAGCGTGTTTAATTACAGTTGCAGAACTGTTGCATTTGCTCATCTGTGTGTTATTAACTGTGCCTGTCTGAATCTCTCTAAAACAGCAGCCACGCTGGAGAGGAAGTTCCGTCGAGATTCCCTCTTTTGCCCTGATGAACTGGACTCCCTCTTCTCCTACTTCGACACTGGTGCTGGCTCTGGCCCACGCAGTAAGTACAAAGAAAGAAAGAAGGGATCTCTGTTCTCCCAACTCTTCTAAGGCATGTGCATCGCACCAGACTTAAGGCAAGGTATTGGCCTCGCTGGAGAGGCATTCAGCTGACCAAATCACAGACATCTTGGGTAAATATATGGGAAGAGTGATGGGGGAATTACTTCTTACGACTCCACCCCATCGCTCTTTTTATTGCTCTTAATATTTTAATATCCTATCCAGTCAGTCCGTGGCACTTGCATTCTGGTGGATGGGATTTTTTTTCCCCCCACGTTTTTACTTCCAGCCTATGCATCCCATCATTTTTTTTTTCTTCTGGTTTTAGTTTTGGCTTTTAATTTTTTTCTGTGCTGTGTTTTTTGGTGGTATTTTTTTTTTAAAGCAAGTCTTACTGCGGACAATTTTTTCTTTTTTCTTTTTTTTTTTTTGTGTTTGTGACCAACTCCCCTCATATTCGTCCACCTTCCTCTAGGTGCCAGCCACATCTCTATGCAGCATCCGCTAGCAGGTGGCCCATGGAGTGGCAGTGGCATTGGTCCCGGTGGGAGCGGTATGCCGTTCCTCCTGGACGGAGGTAAGGTGACGCTCTGGCAGCTAGCAGCAAAAGAGACACCCAAATTTTCCTTGTTCCAAACCAAGCATCAGAGGCAGTTGTGTATTTTCTTGCAGCCAAACGACTGGAGCCCATCTGTGACCTGGGTGTCATGGCTTTACTGTATTTGAGCCAGCTTTCTTCTGAATAGTGGCTGAGCATCGTTGAGACGTGTCCTTGTCCTGGCTGTGCTGGCAGACAGCTGTTAGAGTGCCTGGCTTCAGAGTGAGGTGCTGTGTGATGGCTTTCAGAGGCTTGCTTTCTCAGTCACTGAAATTGAGAAGGGTCTAAAATGCCCAGCTCAGATTCTTCTGTGGATCAGGACGCCGCAGAGTTTGGTGTCAGTCTGTATCTTCCATAGGTGATATCACTGCCAAGGGAGGACAGCCCACACGCCTCTTTTTTCCAGCATCCTCAGTTGATGCACTTCTCTTCTGGCTCAGTTAGTGAGCGTCACAGTCCCAAGCTTGAGCTCCTTGGAAGCACTGAATGAAGCCCAGTACTGGTAGTTTGTCAGCGTGGCACAAATACAATAGTGCAGCTGGACCACATCTGCACGTAGGTCTATTTCCTTCTGTGTTATCTTTGTTCCCAGCCACAGCTGGGGAAGCATTACCTGTGAGCTGTGCTGTCAGGAGCATTTATTTAGGCACTCTTCTTGACTTTAGTACCTAGATGTGGCTGCTTTGAAGGTTTCTCTGGGCAGCCCTGAAGTTGAGTTTTCTTGTTCTGCTTTGTTTTTTGAGGCTTTTGCTTCAGTTCTTGCAGTCTTCTTACTCTTTGCCATGACTGCTTAGCTCATGTTTTTGAAATGCTTTGCCAGCTGCAGCCTGGCTTATTTTTCATTCTAAACAGTGTTTTGAGCAGAGGTAAATGTAAATCACAGGCACTTAACATCTTGAGTTCTGGGATGAATAAAAGATAGATGCCCCCAAACCTGACAGTCACTGGGAAGCTAAATGCAGCAGGACACAGAACCCAGCCAGCACTTCTAAGGAGCAGGGCAAAGGTGATGTCCCATCCCTGTTCTGCAGTGGCAATCCCTGCACTGATTCTTCCTTCCCTTCAGTCATTCTCTTGACTGCTTTTGGATCTGAGTTGGAGAAGGTTCAAAGTTGCTGAGCCACCCGCTGACGTGCTGCTTGGACAAGTTGCCTCTTCTCTTTGGGACACCACCTACTGCATGTAATCCAGCTGCCTTATAGCTTTCACCAGTCAGGCAGGGAAGGTGTGAAGCTCCACGGGGAGACAGAAGGGTGAATAATCAAGAGCCAATGGACGATGCCTTAAGGGACAGATTTGAGATACGCTCTGCTGATATTATTTGGCCCAGTCGTGGTGAATAATCAAGAGCAACGAATTGGCAAACGACTCAGTGAGAGCTGAAGAGCTCTGGAGAAATCACTGAGTGAAACTGATGTGATTAACAGCAAAAGCAGAGCGGTGTCTTTATTTACTTCTGACACTGGGTAACCTGCTGCAAAGTTGTCTCTGCTGCTGCTCTGCTCCAGTCTACGTCACAGCGTCCCTCATGGATTGCAGCAAGTGCTGTCCTCGCCAGTCCAGAGTGCCATGGCAATGTTGGAGCATCCCTGCATGAAGGGCAGCGTGGGGATGTGGACACCATAAGGCTTTGCAGTTTTTCCTGGGGCAGTTTTACTGAGTGGGGCTCCGTGGGGTTGCAGTCCCCCTCTCCCTTGCCAGCAGTGCCTGGTGCAATGTGTTTGTGATGCTCTGCGCAGCCCTTTTCCCCTCTGGTTTCAGCTTTGACAGGTACAGGAGTGCCTGGGTATTAAAATGGCCTTGGTTTTTCTTCTGTTGGCCCTGCAGGTCTGAGCAGTGACAGCGGGCTTGGAGGGAGCACAGATGGCAGCACTGATATCCTGGTGTTTGGCTCTGTGGTGGACAGCGTGACAGAGGAAGGTGGGTGTCACACACAGGTTGGTGATGGGAGTAGGGTGGGGAGCAGGTAAGGTAAGAAAGGAGGGATGATTGTTATTATTTGGTGCCCAAATCACCAGGGGACGGAACAAATCAGAAATGCCAAGCTTTTGAGTCGTGTCTCTCCATTTCTTTCTGCCCATCAGAGTGTGAGGTGTCGGAGGAGTCGAGTGGAGAAGCAGAGATTGAACAGGAGGCATCAGATCTGGAGGACCTGAGGGAGCTGCACCCTGGCTTGTTGATCTACAAGGCAGCACAGGCCCGGAACCTGCCACTCATGGCTGAAGCCCTGGCACACGGTGCTGAGGTCAACTGGGTGAATGATGAAGATGAAAACAAAACCCCTCTGGTTCAAGCTGTGATGGGGGTACGTTGTGCTGGTGCTTGGGAGGCTGAGTTTGGGAACGTGAGGTCTTGGCTCCGGTTTGGAGTTGACTGACAACGGGCAACATACAGTGTGGTGTGTGCTCCTGCA
This sequence comes from Cyrtonyx montezumae, assembly GCF_038088225.1. Taxonomy (NCBI): domain Eukaryota; kingdom Metazoa; phylum Chordata; class Aves; order Galliformes; family Odontophoridae; genus Cyrtonyx; species Cyrtonyx montezumae. The sequence continues at coordinate 2,311,984 of NW_027071948.1, forward strand.
TCCTCTCAGTACTGCTGGCAGAATTTCTTTAGACATTCCCTTTTACCCTTTTGCCAGGGCTCCCTCATAGCCTGTGAATTCCTGCTGCAGAATGGGGCAGATGTTAACCAAAAAGATAGCAGAGGCCGGGCTCCCTTGCATCATGCCACGTATCTGGGACACACCGGGTGAGTCCTTTGCACGCTGCTCTGATTTGCTCCATCACCGTGGGGTGGGCAGAGGAGCTTGGGGTGGATTTTCCACCCAAGTGGTGGTCGAGAGAGGAATCTGCCCTGTGAAGGTGGGATTTCTGTTGATCCTCTTTCCTTTCTCTCATGCAGCCAGGTCTGCTTGTTCCTCAAGCGAGGGGCGAACCAGCATGCAGTGGACAGTGACGGGCAGGACCCGCTCAGCATTGCAGTCCAGGCAGCCAACGCAGACATCGTTACCTTGTAAGTGCTTCCCTGTAGGTGGAAATGCTGCCTGTAAACAGCAAGCAGGAAGAGGTAACTCAGCTTTTCTCCCTTTGCTTTCTCTGTTTCGTTCTAGGCTGCGTCTGGCTCGAATGAATGAGGAAATGCGAGAAGCAGAGGGCCCCTTTGGACAACCAGGTCAATATCCCAGCAACAGCCCCACTGAGCTCCAGTACAAGAAGTGTATACAGGAGTTCATCAGCCTTAATATAGATGAGTGTTAGTGACAACTCCCCCACCTCCCCTTTGCTGTCTTGAAGTGGGGCTGGATTTCTGGAAGCCCCAAGAGCCCCATCCTTGGTATATTGGTGTTTCTTGCAGATTGGTCTGTTTTTGATGCCTGAGCACGTGGGTTGAAATGCACGCAGGAAGGAATGGGGTCTTTCCTCTTAGTGTGAAGTTCTCATACTTGACTACTGGATGGTTGATTTTGTGTAGGAGACTCTTGGGGCATAACCACAGACCATGACGTGTGGATTTGAGTGTGTGAAAAGCATGGGAGATGAGTTTAGCATTAAATAAACAAAAACCACAAAACGAAACAAACAAAAAAAAAAAAAGGAAAGAAGAAAAGGAAACCCTCTATCACCAGGAGAAGCCCTCCAACAATACGATCAGATGAACCTGTCATGTCTCTCCTTCAGTGTAGTCACCGTGCACTGAATTCTTGCCTGAACAATTGGTTTAGGGGGGATTTTGATGGGAGCCCTCTCCTGGTGGTGTGCCCAGCAGCCTGCTTTCTCCTGGATGTCTGCAGCATCTGCGAGCTGCTGGGGCCAGTTTAGACAACTCAGATGTGACCTCTAAGTTGGGAACGTGCTGTTTCTTGGGGTAGATACTTCGCTCCAGAAGGCAAAACAGAAAGGGTAGAATTGAGAGCGATGACTGCCCACCTTAGTTGCTCTCAGGACTATTACTAGCCACGCTTCCCTTTTTTTGGCCTTGGTGGTTAGCTGGTCAAAGCCATAGCTCACCTGCTTCCTGGGCCCAAGATGCAGTCTGCACAGTGGTATGGAAGCAGCAATGCTAATCTTTTAAGGCTGGGAGAAGCTTGTCGCTGGCGATGGGCTTTTGTGTCAGGGAAGAAAAGCCAAGTCCAACTCCCAGTGCCGAAACAGCTGGCTGCACGATGCCATCGGCTTCGGTTTGATTCCTAGTCACCGGATTTCTGACTTTGCATCTCTGTGAAGGAGACTTCTACCTGCATGTGTATCCTTCTGTGCTCACCCCGCATGCTGAAGCATGTGAGTAGGGCATCTCAGCAGCTGGCCCAGGGACTTCTGTGTTTCCCAGTTCCAGTGGCCAGCGCAATCTTTTGATTTCTTTCCTTGCTGGTGTTATTCTTTGCTGGAGTGGGGGGAATGTGTTTTGACTCGGAGCACTTTGTTGCTAATGTTTCTGGTCCACGTTATGGGGATCATGCTGTGTTAGCTGTGCAGAGGTGCTGCTGCATGTGGTGCTGTCTCAGGTGGGCATACAGAACGTGTACCACCAGTAGATTATCCTCTGGCTGGGAATTTGGATGCCAAGCTGAGATGTGCTCCTGTAAGAGCCACTTCAGCACGCCCTCAAACTGCTGTGGGCATCAGTGTGTTTCAGGACTTGTGGGTGGCCACCCACAAATGACATTTAGCCTGCCTGGGCACCTAGGCTGCTAGGTGTTGGGCCATAGTGCCTTACAGATTACACTGGGATCCTGAGGGAGTCAGGATCTCACGAGGAACACGAAATACCAGGCAGAGTTCCCCATCCTCCTGCATTACATCCGCAGTGATACACAATCATGCTATTTTTCATCCGATACCTTTGACTTCTTTCCTTTCTTTGCAAGCTGGCTGCTGTCTTGCTGCAGCCCTCAATGGGTTCAATCCTTCCAGGTTTATTTCTACGGGCACAGGTCTGTCCTCACATAGGGGGAACAACCAGCCCTTCTCTTGAGACAGTGCCCTCAGAGACTGAACCAGCTGCACGTTGAGTCCACCCATTGTCTGAAGGTGGAGAAATCAAGAAGCTCAGGCTCTGGTCTTCTCAGTTCAAGGGGGAGTCCTTGCTTCCTTAGGAAAGTGCTGCCCCACATTCAGTTTCAGACAGACCACAGTTTTCTGTCTGTGTGATCTGTGGCTTGAAGTTCATCTTTCTCTCGGGGCTTTCTCATTCCTGTTCCCTTTGGAGCTGTGAGATGCCCAATGCCACAGCTCCATCTGTGTTGTGAACATGAAACAGTCCTAGTGAACACGTTGAGCCTGCTGCCAAGTGGTGGCAAGGGGGAATCTGGCCCCAGGGCCTTTCTTCCTTCCCTAAATAATACAATTCATGAGCTCCATCTGCTTCCATCACTCCACCTCTTCTGCCCCAGGGGACCTATGCTTTGTACTCAGCCCTCTGCTGCTGAACTTGGGCCCCATAGGGTGCTGTCCTTGTGAGCAGGACCTGCTTGCTCTGCAGCCAGCCTTCAGTAGGACCATGCCCTGCTCACAGTGAGGTCCTGCAGATCTCCCATCCCCCATCAGCACTTAAATGTTTGGAGCAGGACAGGAACCAGTGTGCAGCCACAAACTGCCTTTGCTGCCTGGGTTAGGAACTGAGAGACCTTCTGTGATTAATTCTCTCTGATGATCCCATCCCATCCTGTGCTAATCTGCATCAGTTTAGGCATTAAAGCTGATGTGGTCTCCCCAAGTTGTGCTCTTTTCTTGAAGAAGAGGACCACACTGAATCAAAGCTGGCTTCTTTCAGGGTACTTCGGAGGTGGTAAAAGTGAAATCCACATTTCACTGCCTCCATGGTCCTGCTCTGTTAATGAATTTCAGCACAGTTATCATCTAGCAACGTCGTTCACATGCACAACGACTTAAAACACCCCCAAATTTTTTAAGAGAAGATAGAAATAGGACTGACCTTTCTGTAAGCCAACAAGGACTGGAGACGTGGCTTCCACTTTTGGGTCATTTTATTTCACAGTCAGCATTAGTGACTCATAAGAACAATACAGAAATCATGTACAGGTAGGTCCGACGAAGCTCAGACTCACTGCTGAAGTACATGAAGTTAAAGCATATGTAAATACTGATGCAAAAAGCAGTGTCTTGCAAGACAATTTATTTAACATGTATTGGTACTTTATTTAGATTCAATGTATAAAGCGACTTCGTGCACTTTTCCTACATACAGTATTGGGGGGGTTTTATGTTCTTTTGTTATGGGTTTTGTGCTGTCTTTTTTTAATCAGTGGAATTGTTAAGTATTTAATTTATTATTGATGTGCCCAGAGGACTAGTGCAATTTTTATTCAATACAGTTTTGTCTGTATTTAATGTCAGGATTATTTTTTTTTTTGTAGCAGTGTTAGGGAATACTTTTCAAACCCTGCCTTTTTTCCCAACCCTTTTCCTTTCTCTCCCTCTCTCCCCCCCCCTCCTTTCTCTTCTATTTTCATTATACAGATTGTGAGGCATGAAATGCCTCTAGTTTGTAATATAATCAAAACACTTTAGTCCTGCAGTTTCTAAAGCAAAAACAAAACAGGTTCTCCAGGAAAATAATGCTAAGGAGGCACTTCTCCATGTTTTCTGTGTTTCTTTGATTTCTTGGATTGGGGTGTGTGTGTGTGCGTGCCCAGATGTTTGGAGTGGGGAAGTTGAACAAGAAGTTTGTTCTCAGCAAAACGAATGGCCAACCAGGCTCCAGGGAGGGGTAGACACAAACTCATTTTCTTTAAATCCAAATACAGCTGTGTTTGTGTTGTACAATCACATTTGGAATACTTAATGCCAAAAAATTCCTGCTCATCTCGTGCTTCCTTTCTTTACACGAGGAGCTTTGCCTTTGTCTAGAAAGCAACGTGCCAGGCCTTCTCCAACCACAGATGGACCCAAACCTGCACATTTTGTCATCTCCTGTGTTTCTATGAGCTGTGTGAATCTTTTTATTCCTGCACCAGCTTTTGAGTTGACCCAAACCCATAGCCTAAGTTTCAATCTTAGGGGCCTGGCACATCTCTGATTCCACATGGGACAACTCTGAGGTGCTGGCAAGTTGAAATGATTCCCCCCAACTGTGGTCTCACTCTGTGTGGCATCTGGGGTTGCCTCGGGTGTTTCTGATACCGTGATCTTTGCAGTGTGCAATTCCTCAAGGCAAAAGGTGAAACTGGAGGAAGGAAAGGAAAGGGAAAAAGAAACATTTGGTAAGCTGAGACTGCCATCAGCATAAAGCAGATCCGTAATATCTCAGAATAGCCCACGGGGCTGTTGTTATGAAGAAGTATAACAGCACCTCGTGCAGTAGTGCACTGATATGGGGCTGCCCTGTGCTTACACAGCTCTGCTGGGCTGCCTTCGTCCCACCTCATCCCCCCCCTGCCCGAGCATCATTGCTTTCAACCAAAGACAAACCCTGAGGAACAGGCTCCATGTGCTACTTAAGCCATACGTTTGCTGATGACAAACGTGCACGTGTGTGTGAGTGAGAGCACGGGCTGCTGCTGCACGGAGAAGGGATGGGGAAGGAGGGATGGAGCAGGAGAACTGGAGCTGGGAAGACTCCGACCTTCAGCCCCTCAGCACCAGGGCTGCTGCCTGCTGTAAATACGCACCCCCTGCCGCCCTCTCCTGCTTCCAGTACCACTTTGGACCACGTTTTTTAACCCCCCTTCCTCCACACAGCCCGTAGGGACTGTAACTATGGAACCAGACACTGTATCCCGCTGTCTTTGTACAGTTTTCAAGCTGTTGCTGTGCTGTCTGCCTTTTATTTTTATTCTTTCCCCCCGCTCCTTTCTCTTCTATCGTCTCTTGAAACACTGTTAATAAAAGCCTAGATGAACTCCCGCCCTCCTCTCTCTCTGGCCTGCTTTATTCGCCTGGCTTTCCTTCCTCAGCGTGAAAAGCCTTAAACCCCAACAAAAGCAAACATTTTAAACCTTAAAACCCTCTCTGTCCGCTCCCACTATGGCTGACTCAAGTTGATGACGCCACACCCAATATGGCCGCCACCGGAAATCCGGCCTCCGTGACCCGCCGCCGCGGGGCGGCGCCTGCAGTACCGCGCGGCATCCAGCGGGGGGCAGCAGAGGGCGCGGGAGCACCCGAGGTCACGCGCGCCAAATCCCGAGGACCCGGGGTCGCCCTAGGACGCGCTGGAGGCCCCCAGTGATCATCACAACCCCCCCCCCGAGCTACCCATGAAGGCGAGGGGACAGCAACGTACGCCCAGAGCTTGTCCCCTCTCTCTAGGGCACCCTCGAGCCCACCCAGGATGCGCCTACTGTACCGTGGAGCGCCCTAGAGCTCCTCAGGGTGCCTCAGAGGCTTCCCAGATTGGCTTGAGGCATCCCAGTGTGCCCTGGGGTACCCTAAAAGCCCCCAAGGACCCCTCAGTGTACTCTAGGGCATCCTAGCGTGCTCCCAGAGCTCATCAGCCCTCCTGGTCGCTCCCCAGGACAAGCAGAGGGCTCAGAGCACCCGTGAGAGCCTCAGGGCAGCTGCACCTCTGCAGGTGAATGCCTGCGATCTCTCCCTTATCTCTTCCCCGGTGGCTACGTGGGTTCATCTTCAGGTGAAAACGAGCTCAGTCTGCACAGAAGTTGTCCTGGAACACTGAGCAGTGAACGTAGAGCACAGAGGGGATGAGGGTGCCCCATTAGCTCTGGAATTACAGCGTAACTCTGAAACCTTTCCTGCACCGAGGGAGGTTCTGTCCCCGAACCCTTTGCCTTCAGCCGGGCCCTAAGAGGGCAGGTAGCCCAGGAGTGACATCGCAGCACCAGGGTATGACCCTAACGAAGAATCTGTACGGCTGATTGCTCAACTGCAGCAGACGATGGGAATGTTCTGTAGTACAGAGGTGGCTTCAGGCTGGAGGCTGCTGCTTCTGCTACCTCTGACCCATTGTTCGGTTCTCTTAAGGCAGCACAAGCAGATGGGGAGCAGATTTTCCTCCCATGGTGAACCCCCCAGCCTTGGCTGTGCTGGCCTTACGGCTCATCACCCTTCTTTCCCACTTGCACACCGTGTGCAGCTCTCTCCTGCCTTGCAACACTGCTTGTTCTGCGTCTGCACGTGCACGGCCCGAGCACGCACCCCTGCTGACATATCCCTGCCCCACATTATTGCCACAGCCCTCTGGCTCTAAGGCTGACACCCAGGCAATGCAATCCCACGTCCTGTCCCATGCCCAAAATGACTTTTCCAGAGCCTGAATTGAGGAGGAACCATTCGTTTCCCTTCCAGTGTCTCTACAGTAATAAATCCAAAAGTCAGGTGGAAGCAAAACAAAATCAAACTCAATTTGCAGCCACGGTCTGTGTTCAGAGCATTTTATTATTACAAAAATAAGTTAGAAAACGAAGCTTGGTGATTCCTTCACAATTCTTCTGCAGAAATTCACAGTTATAACAGAGTGAAACCAATGGCGACACTGTCATCAAAAATAAATACCTTATTTTATGTACACATAAGTTACTGTCAAATATTAACATTAAAACATCTCTACAAATGGGCTGCAGTAAAAACGCAGTGCTGTTTCAATCTCAATAGCTCAGGCACGTCTCCCGTGGCAGAGAAAAGTGATCGACCCCATTTCTCCTCACTCCTCTTCTCCAAGACAGCGAATCCCACTCGAAATAACCTGGGGTGAAGCATTCTGTGAGTGGCTGTCTGTGTGCAGCAGCAGTCAGCTGAGGACAGAGCTGTGATCAGAGCTGCTCACGGCAAGTTGTCATCCCTGACAATGGGGAACTCACACACTCCTTTGCCCTCGTTTAAAACTAAAAGCTGTGAATAGGCTTTTAGGAGGTCAGGAGGGCTGCAGGGAGTTTTCTCCTCCCCAGATTCTCGTTAGGAACAGAAGGACATCGTGTGATGCTCAGGACACAGGAGTGGTTTGATGTGAACGTGCAAGAGGATTCCTGAGCTCATGGACTGCATTTGCAGCCCTTCTGATGACTCTGTGCTACAGACACATTCCTAACGAGTTAGTTCTCCTCCCGAAGAGCTGTCCTTCACGTATCTAAACCCATTCAGCACCACGTCTGGGCAGCGCCCTGGTACTGCATTGCTGGAGAGCCGGGTGGGATGCGGGTCTCTGCTGCTGGCCCCGGCCATAGCTGCCCCCATAGGGTGGCCATGGGCAGGAGCAGCTCCTTTTCCTGCCTCCTGCACAGCACGGTAGCTTTCCAAGGTCAGGCTGACGCTAGGGATGGAGGGGGTGCGAGCTACTTTTAGTGTCTTCGATCTGAACCTTTGGTAGCAGAAGAGAAGAGACAGCACCAACGTATCTATGAGGAGCTCTAACATTTCAACTACAGACAGCACCGAGGACCCAAACCAGAGGCTCCATTGGCTTCCCATGCTGGACAGAAGCAGATTATCCTGCGAAACAAATCAAAGGACCACGTTTACCAAGCATGAAATCATCGCATGTTACCAACAACTCAGTTAGCTGTTTGTCACCTGGGAACTAATTGTGTGTGCCTTTGTAAACTATGGCATTTAGAAGCCTACCCCCTCAGGGAGAATCATTCCAGCCCACCCTGGGGGCTCGTCCTCTCTCTGACCACACAAAGCACGCTGTAATTAATGAGAGCTGATGCAGAGCAACCTTACCGAGAGCAAAGGAGACTCATTCAGGGACTGGTAGTTCAGCTGCTTGTAGTAGATGGTCACCTTGGCAATGTCCTTCCTGCATTGGAGCAAAGGAGCAGTCAGAGAGGTGCCAGCATGTCTACACCTGCAGGAAGGCACTGCTGGCCTTCCTGCCTTCGTTTTACGTGCTGATTTCTCAGCAATAGGGCCCCCATTCACTGATGTTTTCCTCCTGAACGTGTTTAACACGAGCTTGGAAAATTAAGTCAGGAAAAAGCTTCAGAAGACCCCACCTCACAGTGTTCTGAGGAAAGATGGGATGTTTATTGCATGACTCTATACATTTTTCTCTTGCCCTCCATTTCTAGGGTAGCATTCACAAGTTCTACAAAGACAAAGTCAATCCATAGTTGGAGAACTATAAAAAATCTCAGTAACTAACCTGTTGCTCGTAGAATTATATCCATTCTGGTGCCTTAGAGCTTGGCGGATCCAGTCCTGTAGCAGAGGTGTGCATGTTATTGACAGTCCTGTCTTTGAATTTCAGTACATTTAATATTTTATAGAGATCATCTCTTTACTCTCAGAGCTTCCATTGCAGGACCTCAGACACAGTGACATGTGAGTTACTACACCACAACACCCTCTGGAAGCAGAGTTATTAATGCCATTTTGTAGGTGGGAACCCAGGCAGTGACTTGCATTGTTTTGGGTCACAAGGAGCTTTGGATGAGAGCTGGAACAGAATGTGCCTCTCCAGAATCTCAGTCTGGCATCTCAGCTATGGAGTCCTTCCCCTGTGCTCAGGTTTGGGACCAATTTGCTTTATCTGCCTCTACCATTGCTGTTGCCTGAGTCTCTGTTTTTATTTTCAGTGTTCCCATAGCCACATGGATGCAGTTCCACCTCCAAACCCTGCAGTTGTCTGTGTGGACTACCTGAGACTTCCTCGATGGCCATTGGGCTGTCCCAGCAGACACCTTGTACAGAGACTCCCTGTGAGGACAGAAATGGAGACTACAATCACTATGACTCTTGGCATCGTGTTCAGAAGCAAAATCTATTGCAGGGGCATTAGAATAGATGACCTTTAAAGGTCCTTCCCAACACAATCCACTCCATGATTCTATGGTACTTTGCTTTAAAAGTGTCTCTTTCCATTTTGAAAGCCAGCATTGATCACGCTCTACTTCTGTGACCTACCTGCAAGGCTTGGGGCACTGGTCAAAGCAATTCAGGTGGTGGTTCCTGAGCCTGCTGTACAGCTGGTAAAAGCAGTGGCCTGGTGGGAGAGATGAGAGAAACGCACTCAGGGAAAGGAAGAGGAGCAAACAGAATGCCCCCCAAACCTCTGCACTCTCTCTCCCATCCCAGGCACACAGCATCTCCTCAGAGAGACCCTCAGTGTCCCTTTGGAATGGTTGCAATGTCTTTAAGAACGTGGTGATGCTTGGTAGCATCACAATTTTTCATGCTCTAACTTGGTGTCTGTGCAAACACGCAGACAGACACCTGCCAGTCCGGATGGATGCAGTGATGTGAGCACAAAGCAGAGGGGCAGAGGTCTAAGGAGGCACATATACATCCAGTGTCTGTCCTAGGAAGGTGCTCCCCCACTGACAAGGACAGGACAGCATGTTTTCCCTTACCCCAAGCAGGCTGCTTGTTGTAGTTGCAGTACTCAGCCCCAGGAGGCAGTGGGTAGTAGTAATACCCACAGCCACATTTTCGAACCATGATGTGCTGAAAGCAGGAATGTAGGCAAGCCTGGAAAAAAATAAGACACAAAAGAATGGATAAGCTAATTCTCCAGTGCTCAGATCTTCAGTCAAAGCTCTCAGATCTTCAGTCAAAGCTCTCTGGAGTGTAAGGTAGGAATTGTTTGCTGAATAAGTGGGGACCTCGGCCAGCCACAGTGACAATACCTGCAGGGTGTAGGAGTTGTAGAGGAGTTTAACATTCACATCACTGCCATCTGTTGTGCATTTCCCATAATTGCCACCCAGGCGATTCACCTTGTCCTGAGGACACAGAAGAAAGGCCTGAGTGATTAGAAGCTTTAATTGATGGCCCTAGCCACTGCCATCTAAACTCCTCTGGATGGAGCACCACGTAAAAGTCAGGAAGGGCAGAAATTATATATACGCTTCGCTAGCAGAATGCAGAGTTCTGCTCTTCTCAGTTTTCTGCTGTCAGAAGGAAAAGACTGCTCTCGAGACAGAGTCCAACCTGCTGGATGCCAATGGTGGTGGCAATGCCTGGCCGGATGTCAAAGCCCTCATGCTCGAGGAACGGTGTCTGGTTGTGGTTGTGAATCATCACTTTCACTCCTGCTACTGTAGACAGGAGTGGGATGTGATCCTTCTGCTCTGCTCTCAGGATAAGGGAAAGTCCTGCAAGAAAAAGAAACGGGGAACCTTAACACAGCTCATTTGGGGTCAAAATAAGAACTTCATTGTGTCTTGAATTCTCAGCACTGATGGCTCACACACTCTCCTAGCTCACAGAAGAGGCACTGGTGTTCCTTAGATTCCTGTGGAATGGTCAGGTAGCTATTGCTCACCTTCTTCCCAGCCTTTGCCAAATAACATACCGTAAGTAATTCCTGGTTTTGTTGCTGTCCAAAAGGAGTCTGTTCCCTTGCTGTTAAAAGTATAGCAGCTCCCAAAGACTGGGTGGTGAAAGTGAACATAGTCACTGAAACAAAGAGAGATTCCGATCAGCTCTGCAATGCCTCATCTGAAGGCTCAACTTCAGTCTCCCAAGTCCTCAGGATTTGCTGAAATCACCATCAGTATCTGAGGCAGCAGCATACCTGGGCCTGCAGGGCTCCCCGTCGTACTGACAGGAGTAGACCATGTCTTCTATCTTCTCCTCGTGGTCAGAAATGTTGATTATAACTGGCTGCTGGGACATGATGTTCATGTAGTGAAACCTGTACCACTCAAGAATTGCATCCATCCCAGATGAATAGGTCTTGTAGAAGCAGTTCCCACCCGTGGCATTGCACTGGGAGAGAAGAAGAGAGGGAGGCATTCAGCACAGCCATGATTCTATGATGCTGTGAGAACTCCTTGCTCAGGCAGTGTGTGATGAGGCCTTAGCTCCAGAGGGACTGGTTCACAAGTCCAAGAGGACTCACACTTACCAGCCTGAATCCCACGAGAGACTGTCTCTTTCCTGTCCTGTTATTGAGCTCTGTTGTTCTCAGTAGAGAGAAGTTTTGGCTGAGTTTGAAGTTGGATCTGCTGTGGTTGCCTGTGCTTGGTGAGTCTCTCATGTGGATGCTCTCCTCGTTGACGTGGAATAAGCTGGCAGACGTGTTGATGCCATAGAGAAAGGTAACAGATCGCTCTGCCATGCGATCCAGTTGAACCAAGTGCTCACTAACCAGATCAAATCTGTAAGGACAAGAGATATTGGCTCGTTGTGAATATCCATGTGTGCCTTAGGCAAGCCAGCAGCACCAACAGGCCTTTCTGTCAGCCAATTGCATAGTACAAATACATAATTATTCTGAGGAAATTACATAATTCCTTCATGATGTAATTTAAAACCACTTGATAAGCCACCACAACTGTGCGAGCTGTGTTTGGTGAGCACAGCCATGCAGACTTCAGTGGAAGTTTTATTGCTTCCTGAAAGCCATTTATCTGAACAAAAGAGGAGGCTGAATCGTAGCATGCATCACTCCAGAGAGTTGTGTGTTTCAGGAAAAGGCTGTTTTTACCACAGGACAAAATCAGGGAGCACTCAAACCAGGAGGCAACACTGATCCTGAATCAGTGCATGAGATAAGCTGTTGCACAATTACAAAAAGGATCTGGTCTGAAAACCAGTTTGGAAGTAGAATTGCATCGCAGAATGGCTTAGGTTGGAGGGGGATCACTGAGCTCCAGCCCCCTGCCATGCACAGGGCTGCCAACCACCAGATCAGGCTGCCCAGGGCCTCATCCAACCTGGCCTCGAACAACAAGCCCTCTCCATCTCATCAGCTCTTCCTGCTGCCCACCCAATTCATGTCAACCTCCACCAGTTTCAGTCAGCTGAGACCACCTCTGGGCCCTCGTAGCTATGGACATGGCTACAGCCAAGGGGAAGCCTGGGTTACCTGTAGGGGTCCAGATTGCAGATGGTAATTGCTGGGAACATCTTGGGCTCCGAATGCATGGACATGGTCAGGACAACAGGGTAGGCCCAGTACTGGCTGAACATGAGTGCAAACTGCCAGTACAGCATGCCAAAACTGGCAAGTAAGAGCAGTGTCCAGAAAGCTGTCTTCATCTTATTGCTGCCCGAGCACACGAGGCGGATGGTGCCGTGGATGGTGGTGTTCTTACAGAAGAACTCAAACATGTCCTTGAAGGAATCGTAGAACTCTATCAAGCCCTCTTTTCTCTCTTCCTCCTCTCCTGATGCTTCTTGCTCCATCCTTTAAGTCTCTTTCTGTTCAATAAAAAGGACAAAAAAAAAAGAATATTTTATTAGCTTGTCAGAAAGACCACTGCTGATCTGTGGATGCTTACCAACGGGGTGACAATGAGTTTGTTGTTGGCAAAAGCTGAAAGCAGCAGTGAACTCGCCTGCATCCCTCTTCCCAGAGCTTGGACAGCAGAGAGCAGAAAAGAAACCGAATGTTCTGCATGCCACTGCCTGAGTGATTTCAGGTGACTGTATTGCTCACACTGTGACATCTCTGTTAGCGTGGATACGCAAAGTTAATGTGACTAATCCCCAGGCTGCTGAGAAGTCTGCAGCCCAAGGGGTGTGCAGCTTCCTTCTTTCTAAGAATACTAAGGACCACATCTGCTGTCCCTCAAATACACCGTGAGCATAAATATACAGAGAGGATGATCAGGGATTTGGGAAAGGAAGTGGAGAACTTCACCACCTCAGCTGAAACCACAGAGGGAATTAACCAAATGGGGAGGTGGATTAAGCACTGAAGGCCCTACTTAAAATGAAATGCCTTTGGGTTGTTTCTGGAGACCACAGTAACATGAATTACTGCGATCAGAAATTTTACCACGCATCTCTTACATAAACCATTTCTTCCAAGCATCTACAAATCTTTTCATGAAGATTTATCTCTATTTTACAGAAGTGAAAAGGAAGAACAGAGACTGAGCATCATCCAGGAGTGGCAAAACTGGAAATCAAGATTCATCTCCCCTTCGTCACGGTAAGTAAACAGGCTGCTATGCTGCTCTCAATTACCCCTGAATTGTGCTGATGGAAATGTGAACATTATTTATGCTCGTGCTTTAGTCAGCATGGACTGATGGCATCTTCCCACTTTTCAGTGTCAGCTTGCACATGGGATTTATGCCATCATGTTCACTAAGTGGAAGTGTGCCATCAAGTCGTGCAATATGTGAGTTTCCAACATGACAGCACTCTGTGAATCACTGCAACTATGATGCTATTAGGAGAAGTTTGCTGAGCGTAACACTTCAACCCTAACTCCAAATATCATTCAGTAGCAGTGTTTGAAGCGAGGAAATGAGTGCACAAAGAACCAAAGCATTGTTCAAGTGAACAACCAGAGTTCCCCAGCACAGCTGGTCCATGAAGTGTCCTGACCTCCAGTGCCTTCCCCCTCAGCTTGACATCCCCATGTTGAAACATGGCTTTATATCAAAGGCTCTTGGACCAGAATGCTCCAAGTATATCTTAGGGATATATTCAATGGGTCTTAAAGAGTTCCAAGCAGTTAAGACAGCTTATTCATTGCACCTTTTCATGTCATTCATTAAGAACAATTCTTAGAGAGTGCATAGTGCCCACAAAGCTGTACATTGGATCAACTTTATGACAAATAATTACTTTATCTGACAAGGAAACCCAGCCTCGTGTTGGCTATTTTCCTCAAGGACCATAGCACATCCATGTTTGTGTTTTGAGATATCATTTAACAGTAACACAAAATTAACTCAAGTTCCCCTGCAACTCCTATATACTTTTATAATTAAACATGACAAACACTTCTTCAATTTTCTTAAAAGAGTTAATCTGTAGCACGTACAGAAAGTCCAAATAGAGTGGAATGTATAAGTGAAAAAAAAAGCATGACCAAATAAAACATGTGAAAAAGAGCTGAAGTGGGAGAAGAGCAGTTCCACTTTCTCTGGAAGAAAGATTGTGCTGAAATAGTAAATTCATGGATCAGAGAATGATAGGATGACTTGGGTTGGAAGGCACCTCGACAGTCACCAGGATCCAACCCCCAGACCACAGAGACACAGTTTTCTGAAGCACTGGCTACAGATCCACTTGGCTAGCCTTAAGGTTTCCATCTGAGTGCTTTGGTCAAAAGGATTATCCCTGGCAAACTGGAAATGAGTCCCCAGATCACACATTTTTGGTTAGATTCAACTTTTATGCTGAACTGCATCCAACCCTTATCTTACTCAACGCTTTCTTGTTTAGATAAAAGAAAAGCCTGGAGTGTGTTTTAAGAAACACATTGAATTGAATGAGTCCTTAAATGGGTATAGAAGTTTAAAGATGGAAATGAAAACTGCAAGACCAAAATAGGAAAAGGCAGGGCAGCAATGCAGGATAACAGGAAGTCCTTCAGAACACACGTGCAGGCAATGAGATATCCTCTGTCACCCATCTCCCCGGTCAGCCTGTCCCTAACTCCCTTAGCACAGGGCTTGCAGCAATGAGCAGTGCTCCATCTCATTGGTGCTAGATGCCCAGAGAGAGGCTGCAGGTTAAAGAATCATAGAATCACAGACTCATAGAATCATAGCATGGCTTGGGTTGGGTAAGAAGGGACCTCAAGGATCATCACATTGCAACCCCCAGACAGGTGTATGCTCATCTATCATCACAGCAACTCCATGCTCAACTTATTAAACACAAGAGCACAAACGTCATACAGGCAGATATTGAAGAGTGTATAGACCTAGAGCTACAAATCAGTAGTGTATAGATCCAGAAAGACACAGCAAAACAACAGAGACCAAATTGCAAATCCCTACCGTACCTTGGCAGAAAATTTGGACTCTTAGAGCAGGCACTGAGCTTCAGCTCTGGACAGAAGACAATCTTGGTGCCACACTTTTGGGCTGCCTGTTCTAACTGGAGATAGGCTGGAGAGCTCCAGCCTATATGGATTGAATTGATGACATCAAAAGGGGCAGGTCTTATTAAGAAACAAATCATGGAAATTATTCAAAGCATGATCCAGGGAATAATAGGAAGTGAATGAACTGGACAAACAAGTTGACATGAAGGTTACACTTGGGTTAAGGTTGGTTTGACTGAGGGGGGGGGGGGGTGCTCCTTTTGTTTTTTCCGATGGCCTGAATGGGTTTGTAGCTGTATTTCATAAATACCTAGTGAGTTAGCCACGGATCCTGGAAGGTCCTTCCTGCTCTGAGCTTCCCTATCACAGAATTAGCTTTCTGCCTTCTCTCCATGGTTTTCATGACTTGCATGATCACTGGTAATTGAAGCCATTAAGGTGTGCTTCAGGAATTACATCCTTCATTGTAATCTGAAATGATCAACTACTTGGTCAGTGCAAGGTACACACAGCAGTGGATTTCTTCCTGCTTCTCCAAAACTATTGCTCATCTGTAGTGGATCTTCTCATAGCCATTAATAATTTGGCTCTTCAGACTGTGGGACTTGAATGGGTTCGATCTGAGCTATCAATTGTGATTTAAACCAGGGCATCCTGCTTTTGTTACACTGCTTGAGAAGTTTGTTATAACACGATAGATCTATATATGCAATAATATATCTACATGTTGATGATGTTTAGAGCTCCAGATCTGACCAGTGTTACAGTTGCCTTTTAAAATCAGCTAGGAAATGTTCTAAAATATTTAAACAGGCTGTTTAATCTCTGTCCTTGGAAGTATTCAAGAAAAGTGTAAATGTGGCTCATGGGGATGTGGTCAGTGGGCACGGTTGGTTGGACTTGGGGATCTTAGTGGTCTTTCCTAACCTGAATGATTCTGTGATTCCATGAAATTTTAAATTAAAAAATACAATCCCTTTGGCTCTTGAATCAACAGCGACAGCAGAGCGACTTGTCCCTGATGGTCACAGCAGTCAAATTCTCATTAGAAACCTCAGAACACTGTGAAAACCTAATTCTGTCATTTGTGTGTCCCCCACCCTTCTTTCTCTCTTCATTCGATATTGTGCAATAGCAAATGACAACAATAAATCCTTGACAATGAAATTGTTGCACAATGAACACTCACACGGCAAATTCTGTTGCTTCATTATGGCTGCAGGCCTCAGTGTAGAGATTGGCTCAGAAAGCATTGTTCTGATGTGCTGCCAGACAGCCAGGAGATTTTCCTGCAGGAAATGGAGAAGAACTGGATATGCAGACAGTGCTGTCCCCCAAGCAAGATGCCATCTCTGTCAGCCCTTGCTCATTTGTCATCCCATGTCCTGAGCTGGGAGGAGAAAGGAAGAAAACTCTTTGGCTAGTTACAGATTGGTGTTAAAGATTCTGCAAATAACAGATTGACCTTTTGTGCTGCAGAAAAGGGCTCTACACTGGCTTTCATTGCTGTGGTTGATAACTCGATTCTCTCCCATCTGACAGATTGATGAAAACAGGAATGGAAGTGATTCAGCACTCAGAACAAACCTTTATATCCCTTTGCATACACGCCTATCTCATATCAGCACCAGCTCAGTGTGATGCAGGAGGCACAAAACATCCTGCAGGCAGAGAGCAGTGACTGCAGCACATGGCAGTTACTCCAGGAACTGATGCTCCTTGTCTTAGGCACCCAGGGAAACCCATGACAGAATGCAACACTGAACTGTGCTCTGATCTGGGGGAACCCAAACTGAAGAAGGAAACCCAACCCCCTGCTCCCAGCAGCTCACCTTGCAGCACACCATGCCATAATTTGCTGCCCACTAACTGCACCAACTGTCTTTCAGTTATTAACTTTCTTCCTTGTTGCATTTGTTTGATGTTATTGCACGCTCTCACGCTTGTCCCATTACTTTCCATCCTTACTCCTGACCATGCCTGCACCTTCCAGAGGTTCCTGTTCCTCCAGCAGCCTTCATACGTCTAATGTTAATCTTGACTTTCAGAAAATCAGGCTCTACTCACGTCACTTTGTCCTGGGTGGTTGGAGCTGGTTCTCCTGGGCTGATCCAGGTACTCCCCAAAGCCATCTTCCCACACTATCCCTCACGGCAGAGGACACCACATCCCAACCCAGCTTTCCCCAGCCTGGCATTGGCGTGCCTTGCCTCCTCCTGTTTGGTGGGAACTCCCTCACAGGGCTTTCTTTATGGCCACTGGATGAGCCAGTCTATTCCTCCTCCCACTCAAAGGCAGACAAACTCCTGTGGGTGAGTACAGAAATAGGCAACTCCCAGCATTTCTCCTTGCATGCCACGGTTGGCTGTGCAGCATGGGCTTGAGCTGGCATGCACAGTGCTCTGACTCTTCCAGCTTTTGTTACTCAGAACTGCCCTGCCTTCCTTCCAGAGAAAGGGACAAAACTGCTTTCTGCTGTCCATGGCTGTAGCCATGTGATGCTCAGGGCTGTGGCTGAGGGGATCTGTATCTTGAAACCACAATGAGCACTGCCTGCAGGAGCAGGGGAGAATTGGGTTGGCCTCCTGAGCTGGCTTGCTGCTAGCCAAAGCAGCCCCGAGCACCGCAGGACTGCCAAACCTGCTCACAGCTGTGCTGAGCTCCCCAGTGCTTGGGCTTATCCCAAGCTAGGCTGAAGCTGGAGCATCACTACACAGCCCAGAAATCACAGCAACGAGCACATGCACATTCTGCTAGTCACTGGCATTTAAATATTCCCTAATTACACCCCTGTTTCTGAAGAGGCCCCAGGTAACCCCTGCTCTTCGTTACACCTCCACCAGAGGCGCTTACAGCCGAAATGCAGCAGCAGCAGCAAAATCCTGCTGGCTCCACTATGACCAAGCATTCATTTCCACTCACTCACCTTCCTGAATAAGACGTGTGTCGCTGCTCCTGTCATCCCTCTGGGATAACACCTCCTCCTTTTTCTCTTCCTGTTCTCTGCTCCCCGTGCTTCTGTTGTCACAGGCCTTCAAGAGGCACTCCACCTGCTCAGACTCACCTCGGCCATTTCAAAGGCTGACAAAGTGGTGAAGTCCTCCTTCCAGTGGACTTTTCTCCCTCCCCCAGCTCAGATGCAGGATCTGTAGGAATGCTGACACAATCGGGACTGGCAGAGGTTGGAGAGCATCAGAGAGAACCTCTTCTGTGGACACGTGCAATGAGGCCACCTTGGCATCACAGATCTCACAGCTCCATCACGCCTGATCCCCAAATCTCCCCTGAGCAGTTGGCCAAACTCCTGGAGGAAGTGGCAGATGGTATCCCTGGCTCCTTTCTTCTCTTCTCCTGTGGCAGTTGCTGCTCTCCCTGGTACCCAGCAGAGAGATGGCAATGCGACGTAGGCCAGCGGTGTGCTGGGGTTATTCAGTCCACCACATCCAGGCTTTCCTATGGGAGCAGGAAGAGATGTCAACAAGAGGAAGAGGCACTACAGTATGGCAGCTAGGAAGGAGGGGAATGAAGAAACCGGGAACAAACTGCGCAAGGGCAAAACAGTCATTAGCAAATCAGTAACTGAAACTAGCTATTACATAAATGGCTGTGGCAGCTGTCATACCTCTGTAGCTGGATGCTTTTCAGTTAAATTCACCTGCAATGCTGTATTTTCCACCAGTTGCCCCTGAAGGATGCTTTCCTCCTCCATCTGTCTGTGTCTGAGAGTTATAGCAATGTCATAGAATCCTTAAGGTTGGAAAAGAGCACTAAGATCATCTAGGCCAACCGTGTCACAGAGCTGGTGCCTTGATGGTAAACGTACAGACAGCTCAGCACTGAAAAGCTTCACAGATGTAGCAGTAATTCTCCAAATTCAGGCTGATCCTTGGGAGACACTGTGGATGGAAAGACTGCCCAGGGAAGTGGGGGAGTCACTGTCTCAGGAGGTGTTCCTGAAGGGTGGAGATGTGGGACATGGTCATTGGGCATGGTGGGATGGGTTGGGGTCGGACCTGAGGATCTTAGTGGTATAGTAATTTTCCAACCTTAAGGATAAAATTTGGCTTTAAAAAAACAGATCAAGTTCTAACCTTAAAATGATGTCAAAGGCTACACAAAAAGCTAGCCACGTGATTTATTTTTGACTCATTCAGACACAGATACTGGGAGGTCTATAACTACCTGTGCACCTTAGGTCTGTTTGAGATGTGCTTATTCGTACAGAAAGTGCTGCATTGAAATGGTAAGCCCTAAGATTTGCCTTTAATCATATGTTTTTCATTTTTTCCATGTTCAGGACAACTTTATCATCCAGTTAAAGAGTGGAAATGCTGCCGCATGGCTTCCACAACCCGTATGTAACCATGAGTAATGTTAAATGAATAGTCCACTGTAACAGCCTGGTCTGACCTGTGTGATCAGCACTAAGGGAAATCCTCCACAAAAAGTCCCCAAGCAGCCCCCAGAAATTAGACCAGGAATGGTCTGCAACCAAAACCCACCCAGAGGCAGAAATGTCCAAACTCTTCACATACAAAGACTATGTGTTTGTATGGAGGATCTACGCTGGCCAAGAGTGGCACATTTTCCAAAACAATAAACAAATGCAACATGAAGATTTCATTTTTTGCTCCATCTACAAGTCCACGAAGATGACACTCCACCCACAGACAAGGGCAGAGTCTGCCACAACACGTGCAAGGAAACACCAATCTGAAAGCCTTCAACTCTTGAACTTCTCTCTTCTCTTGCTATGCAATCTTGGGCAAATCTTTGTGCCTCTCTCTGTTGCTTCATCTCTGAAACAGGTGTAATGACACTTGGCAGCATTATTGAGAGGGTTAATTGGTGTTTGTATAAAGCTTTGGTGATGTAAGCTGCCATGTAAGCATGATGATGACTATTGCTTTGATACTGCTTGTTAATTGCAACAGGATGGGTAGTAGTCATGCTGTAGTATTTAAACATGTTTTTAAGACATATTCCTAGATCTCACCGGATATTTTAAGATGGTCCATACTACTCCTCCATTAGACAAACAGAATTCTTCGTGCATTTAACAACACTGCAGGTATTTTCCAGCAAAGTGCAACAGGACCTCACGCATCAGACCCCATATCTTTGGGCCTTTAGCTTCCAGCCTCGTTGAATGAGCTCCTTGCAACACACATTGCTTAACATAACAGACTTTCTTACCACTTCATCAGCATGAGAGGATAAGATCCAGAGATTATTTTCACTTCTAGATCCATTTGTAGTGCAGATGTCTACAGATAAAGAACAGAAGTGAATGTACGCCATGAAGGCTCTCTCCTTTACGTAATATATTTTTTTCTCTTCTCAAATTCTCTCTTCCTTCTGGCAGAACACATCTGTTCACTCATCACACGAGGGCTGATGGTGAGGCCAACAATGTAAGTAATGCATTTTTTTTTATTACTGAACTTTGAAAAGTGCCTTAACATAAAACACCCTGATTCTCCTCTCCACCTCTGGCACTTCTCACTGGAGTCTTCCGGAAGGTTTTGGCAGCAAATACGAACAGCCTGAACACTGACTTGATGGATCAGCAGCAATTACCTGTGAAACTCCATTCAAGACATCCTCTGCTTCCCATGCCCTGCTTTGCCCCTGTGGCTAGGTTTGTTCTTTGTTCAAGTATGTCACCTGCTGTATCTATCTGTTACATATTAAGAACAATATTGGAGTACAAATAGAGTAAGATTGTGTTTTCTTGCTGTTGTGATGAACAAGAGCAGGTTCACTTTGATCTGCCACAGACTGCAGAATACGCCCCGAGCACCCCTCAAGGGAAGATTCTTTGGGACATGTTGTCATGAATATTCAGTATAAACAGTGAGATGGGATGTCATGCTGTTATTCAGGGTGCTATTGGAAACCATGCTGCCTTGCTGTCTTATTTCTCATAATTTCTTACATATATTTGTTTTTCAAGTTGCCCAGAGTCCGTGCTGGCAGACAGAAATCCTGAAGTTGTCTGTGTTGTTTAGTAACCTCTATAGGGCAGAAAGTACTTCATCATTGAAAGGCCCAGATGTGCTGGGGGCAATTCCTCTAGCTCAAGGCGGAGGAATGTTGTCAAAAAGAAATGAGCAAAGCAGACCATCCAGTGAGGCTCACTTTGTGTCTCAGAGGAGGAAAACAAATTGCTGCTTCATCCAGCCTCAATCTGACTGCAGGACTAAATTGTCCTTTTAAAGAAGTAAGGAAAAAAATGTTTAGACACAAAAACGTGCTTTGAAATTCCAAATGATTGCTGTGAAGAATGATTAACTGTAAGGATTACCTTTCTTTAAAGGGACTTTGACAGCAACAAAACCACAGCCTTCATAATGGCTTCTGAAGGCATACATCCATCTTGCAAAGTAATAGCTTAATAACATTCTAATACCACGCATGCTGCACTTTGGATATAAAGGGCAATCACACAAATCTCAGATGCCAAAGCAGTGAAAGGCTCCGAGTGAAAGTGATGAACAATAAGGAGAGCTTGGTATGTCACAGCTCGTCTCCAGGTGATGTCATTAGGTCACTCATGGCCACTGATAGCTGTCTGCCAATTATCCTTTGGGAAGGACAGGATTGGAGGGGTGAATGGGAGCAGAATCCTGGTGATGGAGTTTGTTATCTAGTATCAGGGGAATAAACCAGGAAGAGGAGTGACCTTTACTCTTTCTGACTCAGAAACATGCCAGAATTAATTTGTAAGTACTAATAGCTCCATGTCAATCATCACAAAGGAGGTCATCCTGCCCTTCACCAGGCAGGAGAGGAAATAAAAAGGAAAAAAAGCTCTGGGTTCAGCAGGTTTATTGAGAATTCCACATGTGGTGTTCAGGCTAAATTGCCTGTCCTTTTATTTGGGTCACCTAAGTCCAGCAGATTGACTGCTGCCCCTCCAATTTAGTCTGCAGAAAATGAGGTAAAACCCAACAGAAGTATGATGCCTGGAAATATTCACCTGACCTATAAATGAACAACATTGATCATTATCATAACAGCAGTGATTATGGAAAACACGGATTATGATTCATGTTTGGCATTTGCTGCCGCAGAACCTTTGATCCAGAGAGCTCGGAATGGGTGACGCTCACCAAATGATTAAGCACACATACTCCCACTAAAGGCAGATTAACAATGTTTGCCTTTCTTTGGAGCAGAAAAAACGGAGATTCGAAGCAACAGAATGACTGCTTCATGATCCTCAACGAATCACTGAGACTTGGGAGCCATCACAGCCCTTACGTGAAACTTGAGATAATTATCCAGGTTGGAGTTGTTTATGAGCAAGTTATCTGTTCCCTATCAAAACAAAATGATGGGGAACAGTTTCCTAGGAAATCAAAACAGCCTGGCTTCTTCAAGATGGCATAATGTGCTGGATAACGTTGCATTCATAGTTAACAAACATTCACCGGAGGGAAATTACTCATTTTTAAGTGAGGAATTACCCCTAGCTGAAATGTATAGGGCAGCTTCATTCAGTAAATGCTAGTATGGCAGTTAAAGCAATAAAACCCCTCGTCAGGAGAAAGAACCATCTGTCAATGAAATGGAACCACGTTTAGATGGAAGGCAGCAAGGTGTTCTGATACAAATGGCATCCGTTGGTCATAGGCAGGCCTGGAAGTGAGGCACCTCACACGCACTTGAAATTAGAGGGGAATTCAGGAAGACAGAACATAATTACTTGAACAGAACCTATCCAAGACATTAGCATTAACGTCCTGTGCTCTTACAAAAAGGAATCTTGGTCAGGGATATCTCTAGGTCTGAATACACACTCAGACCATGGGAAACGGGATCAGTCAATGTGCTGTTACCAGCACGACCCTGACCTGTTTAGTTCCTATCTCAGCTCCCGTCCGTACACAGGGAGCTGCAGCCCATGGGGGGATGTAGAACCACTTCAAATTAGAAATATTCTTCTCCTTTTAATGGGGGCTCAGATTTCCAAATCTCTTCCGTGAAATCAGAAGAAGAAAAAGACCTGTCAACGTTTTGCGTTCCTCGGGATGAAGAAAGACACTTTAAAAAAGTGGAGCATCAACACAAACCCAACAAGATTTATTGATGCTTAAGCAGCACGAAACCCAAACTCTGAGCTCCTCCAGGTACAGCGTCCCGGAGCAGACATCACCCAGTGTAAATCGTGCAGAAGCAGCACGGTAATTTTCCTTCGGGCCGCCCGGGATTAATTAGGCACAACGAGGCTGCAGCGGAGAGAGCCGAGATCATGCGGTCTCATGCTGCCCTCTATTGGGCACTGAGAAGCGCCCGCCGCTGAGGGAACGGCGGAAGTCAGCTGACCCAGAAACTGCCGCGCCCCGGAAGCGGGCTCCTTTCCGGAAGTAGACGCCCGCGCCGGCTCCGCCTCACCGGGCCGCCATCTTGGCTCCGCGCTGCAGCGGACGGCGCCGGGGGCTGGGCCTTGACCTGCCCCGCGCAGCGCGGTTCCCTCTCGGTGCTTCTTCTCTCTCTGCTTCCCTCGCTTGGCCGCGGGCCGGTGGAGCGTCCCGGCGGTGAGTGGGGCCTGTGGGGAGAGCTCGGCGAGCGGGAGCGTCCTCCGCCTGAGGGGCCCGGAGCCGGGCTGAGGGCAGGCCTCGGGCTTGAGGTTTGCTTCCTGTCCGCTCACCTGGGAGCTGCCTTCTCGCAGGACTCGCGTTTGGGTCGTTGGGAAGGTTTCAATGTATTTTTGGTGTCTGTAGCGAAGGGCACTATTGCAAAGCATATTTTAAAAAAAAACCCACAAGTATGGCTTAATCTGTCCTTCAAAAGTTGAAGCTGATTTTTTAAGGAAATAATTATTTTTTAGGGATTTGAAGGGATGTATTTGAAAAACGTGCTAGTTCTTTCAAAAGAAAAAAGAAACCCCCCAAAAAACTCAACAGCACCGTGTGTTTAAATGGTTTACAATACTTCTGAGAAAAGCCAGGTTAAATGTGTTCGTTTTGAGGAGGGTTTTGTGTATTTGGCCTTCTTATTTGTTGTTAGTAGTATAAATATTCTCAAAAAAAAAAAAAAAAAAAAACTTCACTGACTGTATTGAATGAGTGGGAAGCTTTAGGGCATTTGATGTACTTCTGTTGTCCAGCATTGCTGTCACAAGTGAACATCATCTTAGATCTTTATAGAAAGTGCTCATAAAACCTTTCCTATTTTCCCTCTGATTTTCTAAAGCTCTGATAGAAGCTGACTTGCTGAGTAACTTGTTATACTTCTGAGGGAAAGTGAGCCAAGTGGCAGTTACTTAATGGTGTGTGCTCTGCAGATGCATTGCAAAGGCTAATGCTTTCTTTGTCTTGAAAGCAGCGTGGATTTTCCATTCTGCACACTGACTTGCCACGTTTCGGATGAAGCTCTTTGTCTGGAAGAGAATAATCTGGCTCAGAAGTTCTCTAAGCTTAGCTGAACCCTAAGCAGGCAGCAAATGGAACTTAAAATTCCTCCCCCCAAAGTCAGTAGAATGATTACTACTATATTTTTTTTGCTTGTGATAAAAAGAGCAAATGAATTTAATTCATGGGCGAATATGCATCATAGATTTTCTGACTAATTTGGGAAGTGAATTACTGGAAAGGATGAGCCCTTTATAACGTTATGGCCATGGTTTGTGCCCAGCCTAAGCACAGGAATGGCTGTTAACAGTTTAATTGGGTGCTGTAGCGCAGCTCATTTTGTGATAGCAGTTCTCTGTGTATCTACTTATGCAGCAGTGTTCTGGAAGGAGCATTTTTCCCATTTGGGTGATGTATGGAGTCTCTTTTGACTGTGTTGGTTAAGACTGTGTATGGTTCTTACAGTAACTGTATTCTTAAAAAGATACTGTGTCTAGTAGGTGCTGCCAAAATCTGTAGCTGTTCAGGGAAGCATAATAGCTCTGCATCTATTGAGATTGTGTTTGTATATATTTTTTGAAAACTAGATGAGCAGCAACAGTAATAAGAGAGCACCAACGACAGCAACACAGAGACTTAAACAAGACTACCTTCGAATTAAGAAAGATCCAGTGCCTTATATCTGTGCAGAACCCCTCCCATCTAATATCCTTGAATGGTAAGACTTGGAACAAACTGTTCATGCACTTGTGGAGAGAACAAGACTTTCCAGGTCATCAAGTCTGACTCCCTCCCCCCTACAGATTGTATGGGAGTTTTGGTTTTGGGAGGTGGCATGTGAATCTTCTTAAAGTGATGCTAGTCTTCATTTTTTCTAGAGAAGCTGATGTGAAATGGCTTTCACACTGTTTACATTTTCTTCTTTGTTTTAGGCACTATGTTGTCCGGGGACCTGAAACAACTCCCTATGAAGGTAAAAGCATGAAGTGAAAGCATGCATGTATTTTGCATTGTGGTTGGCATGGCTGTTTGAATGGGCAGAGCACAGCTATGGTAAATAGCTCTCAAAAAAATTCAATTTCAAAGCAGTCTGTGACTAGTGTGGGGGCTTATTGAAAAGTGTTAGGGTTTCTGTTTTCAAGGACATTAGAGGAACAACATTTATTAAAAAGTGTCCTCAATTTAACATAAGTAACTTAGGTAACTCACTTTAGGAGAGTCAAAATAACTTCAAAAGCTCATTTTGTTAATGTTATATCTCTGAGGGATTTTTAGGGTGCTTTACTTATGCTGTACTGCATAAGCATCTCTCACTGAACTGAGAGCTGTATTCTCTTCACGAACTTGGAGAAATTCAGAACCAAAAAAGCTGTGTTAATTTGCTGTGCTTCATAGTTCACAGTGTCTTCTGGAGCCTTTCACAAAATGCTTTTGAAATATGGGCTCTTCATTTGCAGATAATTGTGCCTGTGAAAGACTAAAGCATTTGCGTTGTATTAAATATGCTTTGGCCGATGTTCCTTAAGTGTATTACAGACTGGAAAACAGAAAATGGTGTTTGTAATGCTGATGTGGGGGAATTATCTCCAGAGTAAATCTGCTGCAGGTTGTTTTAGATATGCAAAATGTTTCATCTCTAGAGTGAGGAGGGGAGGGAAACAAATGGAGGGTTTTATTTAGACCAATCTGAGTAGCTTAGGACTTCATCTTAATGCAAACTAAGTAATTAATTTCTTTATGTAATGCAGGTGGCTATTATCATGGGAAACTAATATTCCCCAGAGAATTTCCATTTAAACCTCCTAGTATTTATATGATTACACCTAATGGAAGGTTTAAGTGCAATACAAGGTAAGGATTTTCTTCTAAATTAAAGCAATTAACACCGTTTTTGCAATATGTAAAATGTGTAGTAGTTCTAATGGCAAAAATGAAACACTTTTGTCTTATCTTTTTGAAGGTTATGTCTTTCTATCACTGACTTCCACCCTGATACATGGAATCCAGCTTGGTCAGTCTCCACGATCTTGACGGGCCTCCTTAGTTTTATGGTGGAAAAGGGCCCCACCCTGGGCAGCATAGAGACTTCAGAGTTTGCAGTAAGCTCCAGATTGCATAATGTACCCTTTGCCAGTTTAGGGACTACTGAATGTGACCTCCAGGTCAACGCAGCAGCAGTAGTGGATGTTTTGATATCTTATCTGCTGTATGTGATGAGCAGGAGAATTGGGGCAGTTTGGGGCGGTGTGGGGACGGAGGATTTCCAAGAACAATGTGAGATCTTTTTCTGGTATCTGTGTGGTTAGGACCTTTTCTGCTTGAGCTGTCTGGCAAGCAGGCACACCACTACAGCACACTAATCCCCTGAAATGAAGGATTGGGAGTGTAGGGTGAGTTTAGGAGGATCTGATGTGTAGAATAACATTGGCTGTGCAGCTGTAGGTGGTGTAAACTGCTAAGTACCTGGTTTCTGCCATTTGTGTGGGAAGGAACCAGAGGCAGCGTTGAGCTATATTAATATTGTTTGTATGCTGATTATTTTTGTTTCCTCCACAGAAACGGCAACTCGCTGCACAAAGCTTAGGATTCAATTTGAAAGACAAAGTCTTCTGTGAGCTCTTCCCTGAAGTGGTGGAGGTAGGAGCATTCATTCATGTATTAGCTTGAATTACCTAGTTTTCTGTAGCTTTTCACTTTCTCTGTGTATGTCTGTGAGCTTGTTGTTTGGGACTTTTCCAAGATCTGTCTACTTTTAGAACCTTAGAAGCCTCTTAAAAGGCACTTCTGCAGAGTGAAAGAATTAGAGGCTTGAATCTTGAACTGTCTGTTACACAAAGATCCCATGTTTAGGGAACCAAGCATGCTTGGGATTGTTATTATAACCTTGACTGCTGCTTGTGCAGCAGATGTGTCTGTGGTCCCAATATTTTAGGGCTGTGTACTCTTGAGTTGGAGTAGGACTAATACTGTTACGTCTGCCCTTGTAAGAACTGAAGTTCTGGAATCTGTCAAACACACAAAAGCTTCACCGCTTTCAGTTGCAGGTATTCCCCTTTTTTTTTTTCCTTTTTTTCTCCAGGAGATTAAACAAAAACAGAAAGCACAAGAAGAACTCAACAGCAGACCTCCATCCCTCCCTTTGCCAGATGTTGTCCCAGATGGGGAAGCACACTACGGTCAGAATGGAATCCCCCTTCTTAATGGGCATGTTCCATTGGCACCTGCCAACCATCCTGGCCTCCAGCAAGCCAACCGTAACCATGGACTCTTAGGTGGAGCTCTGGCGAACTTGTTTGTCATAGTTGGCTTTGCAGCCTTTGCCTACACAGTCAAGTATGTACTGAGAAGCATAGCTCAAGAATGAGGAGAGTAAAAGAAACCCAAGACCAAATTAGAGGTAGTTGCTGAGTGAGTGGGACTCTCTGGGCATCTGACTTCTGACTTGTGTTACTGACGGGCGAAATCTTGGTTGGCTCACGTCTGTGTTTGGGGAACAGTCTGTTCAGTTAGTCAGAAAACCAAACCAAGTTCTGCTCACAGTTGTCAAGTCAAAGCATTAGTGATGAAATGCCAACATTTCTAGTGCTTTGATTTTTATAGCACTTCTCCATCTGTTATTTCAGATTTGGGAATCTCGAGCAAATAAAGCTTTTTACTTCATTGAACAGTTTTTAAAAGCTCACACTTGGTGCATATCGTTTTAGTTTCGTTAGGGAAGAGTCTGTACCCAATTTGGAAATGAGTCGAGTGGAGAAAATGTGGACTTCATAAGGCTTTGGTTAACGTGAACGTTGATGCTCCAGAAGATAGGTGTTTTCATTTTTATAATAAAACAGACATTGCATATCTAGTCAGTAGTGATTAGATGAGTGGGAAAATAACACCATGTGTGTTAAATGTGTTGTCTAAACTGTCACTGTGTAATTGAAGGTTTTATTTGGGCTACAGGGGGTGTGCTTGTCAGCCTTTAGGAATGATTAGCCAGAGAAAGTGTTGGAATCACTCTTTAGTGGGAATACAGGTAGCCAGCGTTGTTTTGGATTCGTTCATTTAGGGATTTCCATTCTGGGAGATGTTCTGTTTGAAAACTGTAATACTTCGTTGTGATCACAAGGTGCCACTGTTGAAAACAATAAAAGTTCACAGATGAATGGAGGGTGGATTACCTGTTGAGAAAATCTCTGGAGTTGTTGGGTTTTGGACACTGAAGTAAACCCAGCCCCCGTGAAGTCATAAAGTCAATCTTGTCTGAGTAACAAATGAGCTTCTTCAGTGTCAACCGAATCTGAAATGTCACAAGGCAAAGGAAGTGAACCCCTGGCATTAGCTCTGCTTGCTTACTTGAGAATGGGCCAAAAAAATCCCAAAGCAAAACAAGCCAACCCACAAAGCCCCAACTGCTAATTGATCTAGGTTTCTAGAAGCTTTTGGCTTTGAGTTCTGAGTTTGTCTCTGTTCCTCTTTGTGACAGCAGCACTGGTGTTGGTGAGATGACAGGATTGTGAATAAAACAGCGAAGCTGCGAGCATAGTTCAAAAGTCTGAAGTTACTTCTTCAACTCATCGTGCTCTTTATTTTTTTTTTCCTGCTTAGTTTTATCCAAATGCTTTTTCAGAGGCAAACATACTGTGCCTTTCAAAACTGGCAGTGATGTCTGTGTCATCTGGGGAGGGTGCTCTTGCTGTCAGTGGTACAACAGGCTGCTGAAGGTGATGGCAGGGTAAGGAGCTCTGCCTCCAACCACTTTGTCTTTTAGCTGTTGTGAAGAGCCCAATAAGTATTACCTCATGTACTTTAAGGATTTTTTTTAAACTGATTTATTTTCCCTTTCAGATTTCTTCTCTCTCTGCTTCTTGGTGTCTTGAATTGTAAGCAGGTCTCTATGATAAACCCATGAGCTTCAATAAATGTGACCAATTCTCTGCACTAGGTAGGAATTATCAAAGCTAGCACAGCAGCTCTGTACTAAAGAAATCTTAAAGCAGATCTTACTGAGATAAGGGAGAGAGGGGATGGAATGTTGATTTTAAAATGTATTTATAGATCTTTGATTATTTTTTTTTTATTTTGTGATTTTACCAAATCTTATTTATAACTAATTTGCCTCTTGTATGTGCTTAATCAGCTCTTGTAAAAAGGAGAAGCACCAATTCTGTGTGTATGTAGAAATGATAAGTTCTGTCAGTGTGGAGGTACTGTGAAGGGAGGAGGGGTGTCGTGTCTTCCTGCAGTGATAGGATTTTCCAGGTGGCTTCTCAGTGATTTTTTGTTACTGTTTTTATTTCTTTTCCTCAAAGCAGATGGACCTGTAGCTGAGGCTGTTCTGCCTCGTAGATCTTCCTACCATTCAAACGTGTTTATGTTCTCACAATGCCTTTTTATTTTTAACCATTGACATCTCCTGCAGACCAAAGCTTGCAGATGGTTGTCTGTGTTTATCTAATGGAAAATCTTTTGTCCACTTAAGACAAAGGCAAGGAGACCTTGGGCATGGTGTGAAATGCACCTTGCCAAGGCAAAAGAACTAGTAAAACTGGGAGATGGCACATCATAACATGTTTTTGGGGAGAAATCAGCAAGAAGGTGGCCCTGAGCTATACCTGAGCATCTGAAGGTGGGAGCTTTGGTTTTAAGAAGTGCTGCAATTGGGAGCAGACAAAAAACCCACAAACCCAACCCTTAACCCCTGGAGATGCTGCATCTTCTATGGGGATTGGCTGCATTTCAAACACAACAAAGAAACTCAAACCTTACTTTGTGTTTGCAGTTTGAGTGCCCTGGATGCAGAGAGATTTGGTCCTTTTGGGTGGTGCTATTTGTCAAAAGCTAGGAGCAATATCTTGTTTGAACCCTTGCACCTCTAGCTTTGCAACATCTCCACACGTGTCCTTGCTCCTTGCCTTTGGTAACAGAAGATTCATTCCCATTTGTGTAGTTCATCTTTTTGTTGTTGATTTTTCTTAAAGCATTTATAACAATGTGCAGTATCCGATCTTTTTGTTACCAAAGTCAGTAGATGGAGTCAACCATTCTTTGCCATGCAGAAATGTTACCACGCCCTGGTAGGGAAGTTTTGCAACTTGAATTGTGAGACATCTCACTGATGGCCTTTAGAGATCTCATGGCTTTCATGATCCTGGGTTTGTGTGTCGACTTAATTTGTCTCCCCCTGAAATTTCAAGGTCATGGGAATTACCTCACTTCAAGCATGTACTCTGAGGAGTAGAAATGACTGCGTTGTAAAGTTGTTTGTTCACAATAAACGTTCATGGTAAAATTAAAAGCTTTCTGTGGGGCTGTTTCTGGCAAAGGGGTTGCTGGGAAGGAATCTACATGGATATATGCCGAGTAGAAAGCAAAACCAGGTTAGGATTTGCTAGGAACCCTTCATTAGTGGAAAGTGCTTTGCACCACCGACCTCATTTCACACCTTGGTCACTGAGGAGCCCAAAAGAAGCTCAAGTTCCTTCTGGCTCTTCTAGCAGCTCAGCGTTTCTATGGGCTTGCCACCAGGTGGGGTGGGAATTCCATCTGCTTTTGTGTGAGAGGCAGAGCTGGGAGGCAGGGGCTCCACGTGGTGAGCAGCACAGAGAGATCTGAGCAAAGAGCAGCACGGGCAGCTCAGCTGCAGTGTTTTGGAGAAGGAAACGAGTCTCGAGAGCCTGCACTTTCATTCCAAAGCTGCTCTTGTGTCTGCTGTTGTATTCAGGTCTGTTCTGTTGCTTGAGTTTGTGGCAGGCTGGCACTGGGTAACTTCAGATTTCACACCTGCTGGGTCTGCTTCAGCAGCACTGCAGGTTTTAATCTGCTCGTGAAGCTGTTGTGGGTGTCAGTAAAGGGTGATGTGCCATCTTCTGCATGGGCTTCAGAACTCACCAGGATGTATTCCTTTATCTGTGCTGGGCAGCACAGGAGGTCCTGGCTTTCTGCCTTTTGGATATCATCATAATTAGGCAATGTGGGGTTACTTGTGGACCAGAGGCAGATTGCATGTGGAGGTTGAGGGCTGCAGCCACAAGTCCCTTGTCTGACTTTTCAGTTTCCTTTACAGCATTCACAAATGGCACTTGGATTGGTGTGGTAGTCCTCACAACATTTTCCCTCCTCATGCAGCTTCGGTGTCCTCTGAACTACAGTTATTGTTAGGACAGTGCTGACTGTGGAGAGGAATCTATTTTCAGTTGCTACGGTTTGCTGCACCCTGAAACAGCTTATTTGCTTTCTGCAAACAGGTTGCACACTGTTCTGGGTGCTCAGAGCTCCAGTGCTTGGGAGCTGCTGCAGCTGGGGTGTAAGCACACCGAGGTGTGCAGTTCTACCAACAGTGCAGTGAAGTTCAGGTTGGATGGGAGGCAATGCCTGCACTTGTTGCAGCCCTAAAAAACCACCAGGGCGGTTTGCTGGAGTGCACTGAGGAGCTGTGCCTGCCCCAGACCTGAGGATACAGTGTTGGCATTGAGCTGTTGGGATGAGAGTGGGGATGTTCTGGGCAGACAGCACCAGCAGACCAAGAAGGGATTGCCCCATTCCAGCTCTGAATGTCATTCCTTGCCATGGTGTGTGGATCTGTCAGGCTGTTTAGCTGCGATGTGACAGATGGTCCTATTAATGTGTCATCAAGTGCACTTTTACAAATTCATGGCTTGTCTACAACTAACCTGAAAAAAAGAGGCTTAAGTATGAGAAGGCGCCAAAGAAAGTTAAATATTATTAACAAATAAAGTCTGCCACGTAGTTTTGATGGAATGTGAGCTGCTTGGGGGAGGGGTGGGATGCTGTTAACTATTTAGCTTCTCTCCAGCACCCGTTCTGGCTTTCACTCTTTCCCAACCTTTACTTCTCCCTCTACTTTGAAAGTATCTTTCCTCTGAAGAACCCTTGGCTTTTGTGCTTGGATTGTCGGTGCCTCAGTTTCCCTGAGACAGAAGAGCTGATGTTCCTTCTCTGCTCTTTAAAGGCCAACAAAGACCTGTGCTGTTGTACCTGGATGATAGGAGGCATGGTAAGGAGGTGGTCAAAGCCAGCCTGCTGCTTCCTCACTCCACATCTTGTCGTTCTTGAACGACACAAGTACAAGCTCAGATAAATGTTTGCATCCCTGTGTTACAGACAGAATGGGGCTGTTTGTTCTCGAGCAACTAGCAAAGCTTAGCAGCTTGGCCCGATATCTCCCTTGTGAAATGTTTGTAGATGCTTTTCTCCTTTCGTTTTCTGCTCATATTAACGAGGAGCCCTCCCCTCCCTCAGTTAAATAAAGCAGGAAGCCCCCACTGAGCCATCCTCTCGTGGGATCTGGGGGAACGTGTGTGGAACACAGCTCACCCCAGCACAGAGCATCTGATGCTGAGTGCCTATTCCAAGCCACAGCTTTTGGACACTACCACACACTCGTGTACAGCTTCACAGGCTGCCCAGAAAAATGGTGATTTTTCAGAGATAATGAAGGGGAGGTACAGAGCAGGGCTGAGGGGAGGGAGCAGGGAGCAGGCACTGATTTAAATCTGCCTGGCACACAGGCCAGCTCCACTTATCAGTGAGTCTAATAGGAATGTGAAGAGAATAGGCTTGACAGCTCATTAGAATGTGATCCCTCCTCCTCTTTTTTTTTTTTTTTTTTCCTTCAAGTTGATGGAAACTCGTTCAGGAAAGAAGTACTTATTTGCTGAGGTAGAGCAAGAGCTGAGGAGGGCTTTGCCAGTTTTCAGTCTGGGAAAGGAGCAGCGAGGAACATCAGCGATCAACGCTTGGAGGTACCTGAAATCCTGCTGGGTGTGACACCAGGCACACTGCATCTTCACTGCTGCCGTCAGGACTCAGTGCTCAGGAGAAGCAAAGACAAATCCAGCTAAAGAGGGAGAGAAGCTGAACTTGGGAAGACTTCATCTGCTCCTCATGGACCGAGGTACACCCTCAGCTTCTTTATTTATCCCTGGTTTAACTGTGTGATCTGTGAGGAATTGACTTTGTCCCTAGAAGGCTGAGTGCTTGGCAGGGATGCTCTCAGCCTCTGCAGAAGAGTGGTGACTGGAACAACCTTGGGTGGCAGCTGCCAGCACCCTGACGGGGCAGGATGAGGACTTGTCACTGAGTTGTCCTTCGAGGGAGGATGGATGGGACCTCTCCATGCCTGCTTTGCAATGAACACAGTGCCTTAAATGACAGAAAGTGAAATCTGCTGCTGAAGAGGAACAACTGAACAACCCCCCTGATGAGTTGGTGTCTTCAGCCCTGACCTGAGCAACTGTTGCCCTGAGCAATCTGACTTTCTCTGGGTTTCATAGCTGAGTGCATTTTAATCGAGGCTGAAGACTTATTGTGTGGGGGGGGCGAGGAGGGGGAGCGACACTGCAAGGTGGGTGGCAGGGCTTCCCAGGGCCCCTCGTATTTATGTAAGCTTCAGGAGCCTGAATGGACTTACCTCTGCCTTCGAGTGAAGCCAGATTTCCAGACAAGTTTATCTATACGGTTTCAGTGTGTCCTGCTTGAACAGAGCCCTCTCCAGCAACCAGCACGTCCATGCATGCTGCTCGTTTGGCATCGCATAGCCCAAAGGATTGCCTTTAATAGCTCTAACCTTTGTATTTTTTATTATTGTTAATTTTTATTATTATTATTGGTTTTTTGTGTTGTTTTTTTTAGAGAGAAGTCTGTGTCTATTCCTGTCATTGGTGGTGAAGGTTTTTGTGCTCGGAGAGTGCCCTTCCTGACTTGGTCACTCCCTTTGCAAAATGAAGGGCTGCACTTGGGTGTTTGTGGCCACTTTGCTTTGCCACCAGCTCTGCCTCTTCAGAGTTATGGCAGCAAAGAAAGAGAGAAAGATGAAGAAAGAACCAAATCAGTACACAGAACCTTTCAATGCCACCCTGTCCAACAGTGAGGAGCTGCACGGGCATCCCAAGGTAGGTGGCACTTTATCAGCCCTTGGTCAAACTCATTTTGGCAGCAATGTGATGCTGGTTCCTCTTCCACTGGAGCAGTCTTGCCAATCTCTTTGGTTTTTAAAGAGAATTTTCTCCCCTTTTCATAATTTGTTTCCTAGCAATTCCAACACCTGAGCATGCCTGAGCTTTCTCTGCACTGCCATTCCACTGGGGAGAGTTGTGGTTAAATATTACAGGTGGGAAAAACTTTGGTGTATGTTGGGGGTGATTGTGGCTCTTGCAGGAAGTGATTCAGGATTCGTGCCCCAGTGATGAGGCTGTGTGTGATTTGTGAGTGGCTGCAGCTGATGGCCTGCTGGGTGCAGTGACACCTGGCTGATCCCACACTTCTGTGCTTGGGGGGATCACCCTGGGCTGCAGGACACCATTTCCACTGAGACATCAAATCTTTGGAGATGGAAATCTGCATAGAATCTGTGGGAGAAGGAGGGGAGTTCAGGTCATTAAGAACAGGTCCTAGGGTAAGGAGGAGGATGGAGACTGCAGCACTGAGATCAGAGGGAGTGTCCCCTGTCACACTGCCCCTGCCCACTCTCTGCTCATACAAAAATGTCCCTGGTGACCTCTAGAACACGACTTTGATCACAAGCATTAGGGATGGCAGTCACTATAGCAATTGAGGAACAACCTGTCAAAAATTGGGGCATGGCAGAGTGGGCCCTCTGGAACAATTGGTCTGACATTCTAAACGTCCCATTCAGTGCTATTGTGAGAGTAATTGGTTAAGGTTGGGCAAGTCTGAGAACAGTCCTCTGTATAAAAAAAGCTGGCTGCTGCACTTCCAGTGATCATTAGGGGACTGCAGGCAGTGCTCATTTCTGCTGTCTGTTGCAGGGCTTTGTCAGGACAGCCTGTATATGTGCTGAGTTCTGGAGGTGCTTACATTCAGTTGCTTTCTTCCACTTTCTGTACAACTTCATTCTCTTTCTGCAGAAGAGGCAGATTTCTGTCTGGTACAAATGCACTCCACTCTGTTTCAGAATTAATTTTGAAATAGACCAGACCAAAAGCAGAATATATTCTGGTGGCAGAAGCAGGAACTGGTCCTGGTTTATGCTGATAGTGTCACACATGCGTTACTGCAGGAAGAACCACAGCACGCACTCAGGGGTGCTCATCAACACAAGCATTGGTTGGAAGCTCTACTTTCTGTGTTGAAATGCTGTGCTTTAAAACATCCATGGCAAAGGTTTGGCACTGTGAGAGCTGCAGAGCTCAGCACGGGCAGGTTCTGTTTCGTAAGGATGGGACTAACCCAAATCTCTGCTGTAAATGCTCATGAACTCTGCCTGATACACACTCCCCAGTTCTGCAGTGTGGTTTTCTGCTTGGAATCTCTCCAGGACTCAGCTGTTGCTCCTGAACATCGTGGACGACCATGTCCCCGAGCCCTGGCAGCACTGCTGTGAGCAGTTCTGCTTGGCGAAGGGATGCACAGGAACAACAGCATCGTCCTGTTTCCCTGCACTACATAACAGGAAAGATGGGATGTTT
Organism: Cyrtonyx montezumae; assembly: GCF_038088225.1. Taxonomy (NCBI): domain Eukaryota; kingdom Metazoa; phylum Chordata; class Aves; order Galliformes; family Odontophoridae; genus Cyrtonyx; species Cyrtonyx montezumae. The sequence goes on from NW_027071948.1 coordinate 2,347,849, forward strand.
TATTTATATATATATATATTATTTTTTTTGGCCACGTACTGTAAAAAATTAAAGCTGTGTTTACCTTGGAAGGCTCCGTGGCCAGCTGGTAGGTTTGTCAGAGCAGGAGTGAAGTATCAGATGAGTGGTGCTTTTCATTCGCCCTGTTAAAAAGGTACATTTGTTTTCCTTCTAATTAAGCAGCTTTGGATCAGGTTTATCTTGGGAATTCTTTTCCAACACTGAGCTGAGAAAGTTCCCATGAACAGCAGCAACGCAGTGAGACCTCTGCTGAAGGAGGCAGGCAGGACTCTCAGTTCTCTGACGAGCTGATAATTCAAAGGGAAATACTAGGAACGTTGGCACCCATCAGGATTTGCTTCCTACCCATCTCATGTGGTTTGGAAGTGGTCCTTCACGTGGTCAGAGTGCTCTGCTGCATCCCCAAACCCATGTGTCATTAAGACAGGAGTGCCCTCTGAGGACAGAGGTGGCTTTTTGCGAGCTGCCTTGTTTCTGTCTCACCCAGCTGGCCTGGGATTTTACCAGGAGCACTGACAGCTGTCCAGACCATTTTCATGCTTGGGGCTTTGTTAATATTCGTGGTGCTGGGCTAAGCTTTGCCTGATGGAGGCAAGTGAGTATTTGCTTTTTTTGGCATCCAGGTAACCTGCTGACTGTGAACAGAGCTGAGTGCATCCGTGCCTAAGTACAGAGGATAAAGAAGGTGGAGTGAGTGCTCAGTGGAAGGAGGAGAGGCACTGGGTACAAACTGAAATTCAGAAATTCCACTTAAACATAAGGGAAAAAATATCCATCGTGAGCAAACACTGGAAAAGGGTGAACAGAAAGGCTGTGGAGCTCCATCCTTGGGGATGTGCATAGCAGCTGTCCTCATGAAGTTACAGGGATGATCTGAGGTCAGCGGGATTTTATCTTCAATGGAATTTCTGACTATGTAATATCTTTCAGTTTTGTTACCTGCTGTGTGGACAAAGAGTCCTTGAAATGTGACTGAAAGCACCACTCTGAGGTGCTCTGGAGTGTAGGAAAGGAGTTCTCTCCCACCTGTAGCAGTTCCAACAGTCGTGCTCCCACGAGCTGCTCCATTGGACTCATTGCACTCATCACACTGTGACCACTGAAGGCAGTTTGTGTTTAAGGGAGAGGAGATGGCCACTGAGAGAAATAAAGAATAATTTTCTAATTGCAGAACGCAGTGGGAATTGAGATATCCCAATATCCCAGTTGGGATTTGGCTGAGGTACCAAACCTAATGCTTCTGCTCTCAGGAAAATACTTGGGAGATCTGTAAAAGCCACACGTGCTCAGGACCTTGGGTTTACATCTCATTGATAACCAGGGGTGTGCACAACCATGAGCTGGTTGCAGCAGAGCTGGGGGTTGGTTTTTCTTTTGTGCTTAAAAGAGGGATTTGTCCCTTTTCAAGCCATTCCAAATCAGACAGACTACTGGAGGAAATCATTGGCTGCTCATTTCATAGCAAAGCTGACAACGCTCTTGGTGTAAATCGGACGTAGCAACATATCCATTTGTGGATTAACATAAGTGAAATGCCACGTCAGGTCTGTCAGATTTCTGGCAGCTGCTTAATTAGCAAAGAGTTGCTAAATGCAGTTCCACATCAGATGGGCAAATGCATCAACAACTCTTTGAGCAAATCTTCCACTTCAGGCTTGGAGGCTGTGGGCTGGAATGGTTGGGTGTATGTCCTTGGAGACCACCAGTGGCTCGTTGCAGATGGAAAGGATGCTGTCCTCACAGAGCTACAACCTTGTCTTGCTTCTTTTCCACCCTGAACAATGTCAAGGTGTGTCTGAAAACCCTTTGGATGCACAGACTTCCTCAGTCTTGCTCATAGTGTTCTGTTCATCCTGAAAACTACTTCAGCCCGTTTCACTTTGGTCTTTAGCAGAGACGCAGAGCGGGTCCCACCATGCCTGGATTTTAGGAAAGTTCAGATACAGTTCAGATATTTCTCAGGATCTCCACTACTTGGCTGGAGGTTTCTGCTCATTCCTTCCATGCTGGCTGAGCCCATCAGTGCACTGCTGGGATTTGGAGCCAGAAAGAACCACAGGTTCTGCCCGTGCCCCACAGCCCAAATGCCAGCTCAGCTCCTCTTGCGTTGTGAGCAAGGCTGCTGAGCTCCTGTTGGTGTCACACCATTGTTCCAAAGTGATCAGTGCTGTTGTATTCAGAGGGGATGGAAAGTTGATTAAAAATTGCTGGCAGCACTTCTGTTGTTTTTAGAGGCACCGCTCGAAGCGATAAGAGCTGAGCTGATCCCACTGCAGTTACCACGAGAATTCCTCCAGACTCCTGCAAGCTTTGCTCTGCAAACAGCAGCCCAGGAGGGACAGGTCCCCTGTGCTGGGAATCCAGGGCTGTTCCCAGCCCTGATTGATACCTGAGTTGGTTGCAAGGTCTCTGGCTGCTGCAGGCGGACGCTGCCAAGAAAAATAGAGGCTTGCATGCTCATTGCTGGGATTGCTCATGCATGCCATAGTAATTAAATAATAATACCACAAGGATGGAACATTGATTTTAACTGTCAGTCATCCTTGTGAAGGAGAAACTGGGGAGTGCCATGACTGTCTTCTGGAGGGGTCTGTAACTTAAGCGACTGCTGGAGATATGCTGATTTTTTTTTCCTTTTTTTCTCTCTTTTTTTCCCCCATTTTTCCTTTTTTACCCTTTTCCCAATTTTTTTCTTTTTTTCCTTTTTTCTTCTTTTCCCTTCTTTATTTATTTTCCTTTCTTTTGGTCATTTTTTTCCTTTTTTTCCCTTCTTTTTCTTCTTATTCCTCCCCCCATAAATTTCAGATGATTTTTTTTCTCCTTTATTTCTCTGCCTTTTTTTTTTTCTTGGTCTGTCCTTGCAGCCAATGGTCAGAGACTGCCCATGGCTGCTGCTTTCTACCTAGCACGTTTCCCCATTTGCACCTGGCAGGAGGTTGGTGCTTGTGTTGCAGCCTGGAGAAAACCTGAGATACTTGGATATACCCATACACATCCACAGCCAGTGCTGCATCCCAGCTCCTAAAACTGTTTTGCTTTATTTTTGAGATTACTTCTGAGCTCCTGCCACATGAGTGATCTGATTTGATTTTCCTTCTCTTTGCAAGGCAGCTGTTCCCTTGCTGGCTTCTGTTAGGGCTCTGTGGGAGTGCACACTGCATCCTGCCTGAGATGGGTGATGTTAACGAGCTGCTTTCTTCTCTTGTGCAAGCTGCACTGTGGCATTGCTATCTCCCAGCACAGCTCGCTGTGCTTGTTTGAGATGCACACTAAATTTGAGCGTGTGAAGGAGACTGTTTAACCATAACTCTGATTCATTACAGTGGAATACATGATCGATATGGCAAAGTGCTTTGGAATCTCCTTGCCTTGGCCTGGAGCCGGGAGGGAGCTCTCTGTGCTCAGCTTTGAAGCACCAGCACTCTATATCCTCCTGCTGGAGCTCCAGCAGGCTGCCCAGATTTAACTCTGGCACTATTCTGCATGGATTTTCCACAGCAGGTCTTACAGATCGTGGTCTTTTCTCCTCAAAATGAGCTTCCCGTGGTGTTTCTAGCCACAGTTCTGTGGAATTGTTTGTCCTGCTTCTGTAAATGATGACAAAAAGTGACACGGTAATGGAGAATCCAGATTGAATTGCTCATTACAGAAGTGGGATAAAATGGAATTTTACTGTAGACCCTGAACCTTAAGTCCTCTCAAACGCAGTATGTTTGGATCAGGGATTTGGCTTAGGTGGCAGATATCTGTCTGGTCTGGAAACTTCTCGTTCTCGGAGTTCCTGAATTGACCAAAGAGACCCAATTTCATTGGTGTTTGCTTTCATTTCTCTTCAGATCCTTGAATCTCCAGACCCCCGAATCACAGACCCACGGCGGACCTGGATCTCCTTTGTCCACCGCCCAGATGATGGCAACACCTCTAAAAGGAAATGCAAAGGCAAAGACAAGAAATTAGTAGGTCACTGCACTGACATCAGCTAACAAACGTGCACCGTGGCTTCCCTTCCCCCCTTTTTTTTTTCTGAAATAAAATTAGGGTTTTTCTTCCACTAGATGAAGTGCAAATGTCTTAAAGGATATACTAACCAAGGCATGGAAAAACTATTTATTGCACTTCAGTGAATTACTGTGCGTCTGGGTATACTTTTCATCTCTGCTTAGTCAAATATTGAACATGTTTTTAGTGCCTTCCCTTTACCTTTCAGTGGGCTGATAGCAGGAGTACTTCCATGCACTGATGAAACTCCAAGGGAATGATACACATGGAAGTAGCACTGACAGCACTGGCTCATGTTCCTGCTATCAGCTTCAAGCTCTGTGTAGCCTTCCTGGCTCATGGCTGGGAGAACTTTTGCTCTGCCTGTATGCAATGGCCTGGTTCTAATTCTTCTGTTTGCCTTTGGTTACTTCCTTAGCGTGGTCTTGTTGGGCCTCCAGGGCCTCCTGGTCCCCAGGGACCTCCAGGAGCTCCTGGTGCTGAAGTCACCCGGGAAGTCCTGCTGCAGGAGTTTAAGGAGATATTAAAAGGTAAAAACCTTAAGAGTTTTAAGCTTTTGTGATTCGTTTCTTTTGGTAAGTGCCGTGGCAAATAAAGAACTGGCTTTGCAAGTGTTTAGCCCTGGCTGACAATCAGAAATTTGAGAGAATATTTCCTCAGTACTGCTCAGTTTGTCCAGCAAGTGGTGAAGTCAACATCCCTGGAGATGTTCCTGTTCTGAGGGACAGTGAGAAAGATGGGGATGGGTTGGGATTGGACTTGGGGATCTTAGAGGTCTTTACCAACCTGGATGGCTCTATGATTCAGTTCAGGTTGAAGAGTTGAGTGTAGAGAAGTCTAGCTGATGGCTTCATAGACCAGGATCTTAAACTCAGCCTTTTTTTTTTTCCTGTACTTTCTTTCTCCTCAGAAGCCATTGAGCGTCGGGCATCCCTGGCAATTTCAGCACATCCCAGCCAGCTGCCTCCACTCCTGCTCTCCTTGGAGGAGGTTTCACCCTACAGACGTGTAGAGGAGGCATTCCACTGCAAGCTAAAAGGACAAGTTGTTGTAGATAAAAAGACCCTGGTGGAGCTTCAGAACTTCCAGTCGGTGAGAAGGGATTATGGTTTGAACCTGTGCAACACAATGGCCACTGTGTGTAGCTGTAGTTCCCCTGGTCTGCAGGGCTGCCAGGTCTTTTCCTGAGAGGGAAGCCTGGAACACAACGCTGCCTTATTTGTCATTGGCAAGTTGGATCTCATGTGGTGATTGCAGCCCTAAAGCTCAACTGCAGTAGGATGGGCAGTTAACTTTGTCTTCTCCTTCCCAGCAAACCCAAGGCTTTGTTTCTCTCCTGTAGCCCAGCTGCATTTCATGACAGTTCCCACTGAAGTTCTAACAGACTGTGCTAGAGATGGCTGTCCCACAGCTCTAAACAGCAGTTAGCTTCTGTTTGGCATTTGTCCATGTTTGGCATTAATCTGAGGGATCTGTTCCTTTTTTTTTCTTCATTGCAAACCTTACTTTATTCCAGAGTAACCTTCAGATGTATAAAAATGTCAGGAGCAGGGAGCAGTCATTGGTTATAGGTACATGAGCCCTGAGTAAGAGGCATCTTTCTGTCATGTGATTGTCTCAATGCTCACATTCTTTGCATATTGTCTTATAGAACACTAACAAATGTCAAAGTAACAGCTAAAACCCATCTTTAGTAAGCAAGCTTTCTTCCCCACTGCACTGTCTCATCTCTGAAGAGTCCTGTCCAGCAGATCCTTTCCTATGGAGTGCTCTTGCTGCTGGGACTTCTCACAGCAGCAGGACTGGAGGCAGTGGTTCTGCTCTGGGTGCTTTCCTGGATCTGTCCCAGATACACTTGCAGAAGCCTGGTTTGACAGCACTGTGGGTGCTGGCACAGAGGCAAGATTGTACTTGAAGTGTGGGCAGGGCTAGAGAGATCTGCTGCCTCATTAATTAGGAGGGAAAATGTGAATAAAGACATCTCAGCAATCAGTGCGTAGGCTGACACTTCCCATGCTTTGTTATCGTATGCCTAGCTCCTTTCTAATTGCTTCTGGCCCTGAAGCTGATGTGGGAGGGCTGGCAGGGCTCTGGATGCCAGCCTTTCATTTCAGCTCTGGGACAAGAAGTATCTGGTTTTAGCTTGCGTTCTGATATAGGGGAATTCAACAGGGAGGGAGACAGTGGTTGCTCCCGCAAAGATGAAAACATTGTCTTTGTCCAAGAGGAGAGAAATCCCCTCCCTCCACCCTGTTGGTTTAATAGTGAGAAGAAGCCAACGGTGTGATACTTCCCAGTGAGATGATAGAGGCTGAATCTAACTCTCTGGAACTTACCCAAGGCATTCTGAGTTAAGTGGGAAAGAGCATTGAGAGAGGGACCCACAGTCCTGCTCTTTGCACTCCTATTCTTTGTCATTAGGGTGTTGTGTTGCTCCGACCTTGGGTGTTGAGATAGCATGCTATTTTTCTCACCCTAACTCTTAAAAAGTGTTCTGTTCCTCTCTTCCACTCAGCCTCACCATTTCCTTTGTATTTGGAATTAAAAGTGATGTAGCCTTCCTGCACACCTCTGCCTACCTGTGGTTGCTGGACCAGCTGGGTTAACCATTTCTTTAATAACAAAAGTCAGTGCATTGCTTTCTGCAGCCTTTGTCATTGATAAGGCAGCTCACATCTCTCTTCTCTGTGCATGGTTCCTATCTAAAGCTAGGAAATGAGATAGGAGCATATGAGAGAGACATGGGGATTGGAGACAGACTGAGGAAGAGAAGCTGATCTTGGTTTGTAGAGCATGTCTGGATGTTAACTTGCTTGTTTGCTTTGGGTTTGCTTGTTGAAATAACTGGTGTACAAGTAGTTTCTCAGCTTATACAACAGGGAACTCTAATTGGCATGGAGTTTAATGGAATATTTTTGCCCAGAGAAACCTCTCCCTTCTCAGAACCAACCCTTTGCATTGTCTGCATTTAGGAGCAAAAGAATAACAAAGCCACAGAAGGCGTGAAGAAACAGGAATGTTTTATCAGTGATAATTTACTGGTGCCTACAGTTGCCTTCCATGCCCATCCAGTGGTTTTGGAATTTGGTTGCTGATTCCTCTAATAGCTGTAACAGGAATGGAATGAATTAAGAGTGCAGTTTTACACGCAGGGGGCTTGGATCTTGATGTAAATGAAACATAGCATTACCAAAAATGACAGCGTAGTGATAGCATAAGAATGGCAGCAATCTCCTCACGCAGTCTTTGCTGTTAGGTTAGCTGTTAGATTGCCTGTGTATATACAGAGGGAAGAGGAGTTCCTTATTTGTATTCTTCTGTTCCTCAGGGCCAATGCAGGGCAAATCCCTCCAGACAGCATTCATGGGATTGCATTTACACTGCACAGAATGCCCTTGTGGTGGAAGCAGAGTCTGGCTAATGTGCTTTCTTGGCCCATGGAAGCCCCTCCTGCTCTAACTGAATTCATACTGGACAGGCCAAAACTAACAATAAACATTTCTTGTGGAGTTTATTTTAGTCTAAGTCGGATAATCTGCTGTGAGTTTGACTTAAGACTGTTCCCTCACAAGAGGAGAATCTGCATGCTGTTTCCCCAGGCTTTTGCCTATTCTGTAGAAACTGAGGCTGGAAAATGAAATGTGGAACCTGTAAGAATCCAAACAATTGTTCTTAACAGCATCAGAGCTGTCTGACTTCTACCTGAAGTGGGGTGAAAATCTCTGGAGGCCCACGTGATTGTTTCCTCTGCACCTTTTGCATCACAAAAATGATGTATGAGATTCCAAATTTTTAGGTTTGGCTGCTTGGCCAAATCTAAGAGGTTTTGGGTAGTAGTAGCAGGGATCCCCTGACTCATATAATGGGGGGTGTTGTGGTTCAGTGGAGGCAGCAGGACCAGCAAAGCATACAGATGCAGTGAGCATGAGATATACTAGCAGAACTGCTGCTGAAGGCCTAAGTCTTGAGCAAAGTCTCTAGAGTCATGGAGTGGCTTGGGTCGGAAGGGACCTCAAAGATCTAGTTCCAACCACTCTGCTGCTTTAAGTTGGAAGAGTTGGGCAGTGAGCAAAAGGGGCACTGCAGATCTCATACTGATCATTTTGCCTTTGATGGGCGTCAGATGCTGAGAGCCCACTGGAATCTGGAAGGTAAAATCCGGGGAAATTTTTCAGCTCTGTTCTCACGCGTGTGAGCTGCTTCTCTTTCATGGGTAGAGATAATTGCTGAGACCAATGGGGACTCGTTCAAGATCTGCTCTGCTTATTTTATTTTATTTTCAGCCTTTGGCCAAAGGAGCTTTCCTCCGGGGGACGGGGTTAAACCTGGCAACGGGGCGTTTCACAGCACCCGTGTCTGGCATCTACCAGTTCTCAGCCAACGTTCACATTGGTGAGTGCTGTCCACTTGAGAGGTGCTGGAAGGAGTCCTGGGTTCTCTGGTGGGTCCTGCCTGGTGTGAAGAACCTTTGCACTGAGCTCTCCTTTCGTGGTGCCCTACCCTAGATTGTTTGGCATTTCCTAAGAAGCCACAATGTGGCTGTGTCTTTTGAACCAAACGCCGGCGAGTGATTGTGTCGCAGATGTTTATGTTTATTTCACTGCTTTCCACAGATCACAGTGAGCTGAAGAGCAAAGTCCAACTCCGAGCCAGAGATAACGTCCGAGTGTTGATCTGCATTGAGTCTCTCTGCCACCGATACACGTGAGTTCAATTTTAAACCGAGAATGAGAACTTTTCTAGATAGACAGATGCCATCTGGCCCTTAGGCTTTGTGCTTTCTTTTTCTGATTTGTAATGTTTCAGTGGATGGTGTCAAGTAATCTAAATAGATGAATAAATACTGTGTGTGTTGACAGAACGTATCATCCTTTCAGCTGTAGCACATAAATGGCCTGTGTTGGAAGGTCAGCTTGCTCAGGATGAGTTTGGCAAGTGTTGCTTGGAGAAAGGAGGCTGAGAACCCGTGGGCTGGGCTGAAATGTACCCAGCAGAGGGCAGTGCTGCTTGGGTAGAATGGCCACTGTTGCTGGTCGCTGGATCTGGGGAAAATAGCCAGCACAGGGCTGTGCAGATCTGCGCTGCCCTGCGTGCAGCTCTTCCACTGCAGCCCTTGTAACAGATCACCAAATTGTGCCCATAAAATGCCTTATGGTACAGCTTAAAGCTCACAAAACTATAAATTTGCCACTGGGCTAGCTGCTTTGGCCTCACCTTCCCTGCTCTTTGTCTCAGAGTGAAATAAATAGGACTGACCCTCCACACCCCTATCAGTTTTAGAGCCTTCATTGGAGGACAAATTTGACATGAAGCCTCAGAAAAATAAATACCAGCTCTCCTAGTTTTCATCTGTCTGTGGAAAAGACTTGAGTACTCATTAGTAATTGGGGTAACGAGCTGTGTGCCCATTGACCTGCTGGGAAGTAAAGGAGCTTGTTGACTAGAGCGACTGGCACCTCTTCAGCCTTGTAGGCTGTTTTGTAACAGTCTTTTATGCTTGCAGCTCTGAGTTGAAGCAGTGACAGACTGGTTGCAGCCTTGCACTCATGAGCAGCCTTTTAGATCGTGTTAAGAATGGACCTTGGCCTGAGCTTGAGGGGTTCCTCTTGGCACTGAGTGATTCTGGGAGAGCTTCCTTGTTCTGGTAAATGCAGGCACAAGAATTAATTAATAGGAGGCTCCTATATGGAGCAGAAAGAGCAGTGAGGCATTGGCACAGGCTGGCCAGGGAGGTGGGGGAGTCCTCATCCCTGGAGGTGTTCAGTGTGAAGATGTGGCACTGAGGGAGACACGGTCAGTGGGCACGGTGGGGGTGGGTTGGGGTTGAGCCTGAGGATCTTAGACATCTTTTCTAACCTTTGTCATTCTGTGATTCTATACAGTGAGATCAGCATTGGCTCTGTCAAAGACATTTCTCTCCTACAGTGGGTGAGAGTGTGACTGGTCGGTGGGATGGAAGGAAGATGGGTGGAGGGATGGGAACCTGTCTGGACAGACATTCTGCTGGCATGAGCCGAGCTGCTACCCGTGCTTGTGGAATTTCCTGGGGATGTCTACGTATGCAGTCATTCATTTTAGGGAGCTGAAAGAGCCTTGAGGGCTTTCGGCTGAGAGAAATGGAAACCGAGAGGCACAGAGACAGTTGGAGTAGAAGAGATTAATGGTGGGAAGTTCCCACCCAAGTGAGGCTTTGGCAGGATATGACACACAGACTGAGCTCTTCAGTCAAGGTGGTGCCAAGTGGCTTGCTCTCTCTGGGCCAAATTGCCCCTACCTTTTCTGCACATTATTTCCTTGCAAGGGGGATGGAAGCAGCACGTTTGCACTTGCTAGGTTTCGTCTCCACCCCTTCATGGAAAAAAGGGAGGGAAGAGGTTGGTTTGTTTGGGAAAACAACCGGATCTGCTCTCAGTGGCCAGGTAGATTTCAGAAAAGCCAGCCAGTCATGGAGCTCTGTGCTTTCCCACTGCTTTGGAGCTCAGCTCACGTTGGGTGAGTTGCTGTTTCAGGCACGTTCTTCCATCCTGAGTCCTGCACAGGGAGTGGTTCTTCATTAACAGAGGACAACATGAGGAGCAGCTGTCCTGCATCTTGCTGCTGTGAGGAACGTGGTGGCTATTTGGGCATTATGGGATTAGAAAGGGGCTGATATCATAGAAGGACTGTGGGGTAATCTGGAGTTATACCTCAAGCTTAATCTGAAGGACTTTTGTATTTTTTGTTTTTTTAAGTGATTCCTGATGCAGGTGTCTTCCCAAACCAGCTTTCAGCTGCAGAGTATGCTCTTTCCTGCATGGTCTGCACGTATTTTTACAGTGAAGTTGGCCCTTCATACCTTCAAAATGACCTGTTGTCAGCGGAGTGCTTACAGCTACATTCTCTTTGCAGAATATCAAAAGTATAGATTATTTATGATGGTCAGCTGTCGTGACTGCCTCAAGGTTTCATTGTTCTTTCGCCACTGTTTAGGTCTTTGGAAGTCATTGCTGGTTTGGAAAGTAACAGCAAGATCTTCACTGTCTACGTGCACGGCTTGCTGCAGCTGCAGGTAGGGCTCTGCGGGCTGGGAATCACTCACAGTTGGTCTGGAGTTATTTACTGGCAAGGCTGAATTCTCACCAGGGGTTGGGAAAGCTATTAACCTTCTTGATGAGGTTAACTGAAGTTAAATGGCGCACCCAGGGTGGCTGTGGAGAATTGGTGGCAGGGAAGTGGTAGCTCTTCATGGCACTGAGGGCCAGTGGGCACAGCGGAGGTGGTTTGGGGTTGGACTGGATGATCTTAGTGGTCTTTTCTGACCTTTATGATCTGTGACTTTTCCTTTCCCTCTTGCTCGCTCTGCAGGCTGGCCAGTACACCTCCATATTTGTGGACAACAGTGCTGGAGCTCCTGTCACCATTCAGAATGGATCTGATTTCATGGGCATGTTAATGGGCGCATAGCATCATCTGGGAAGATCACGTTACAGCCTTACAGCATATATTTGACTGAAGAAACCTTTATTTTGACTCTTGAAGACTGCTTCGTTTAACAGTTGGCATCTTTTTAAACAAGCAAAGAGCCTTTCCTTTTGCAAATACTTCAGCTTGCTTTCAGAGGCTACTGCTTCTCAAAGGTCCACACCAGTTCATTCACCTTAAAAAATACACTTTTATAATTCAGAAACGAACTCTGTAATACTCAATATGTGCTTCACCAGACGCACACAGAACAGTACACTGAGATCTGGCATTTGTTGCAGCTTCATGTCACACGATTACACTTGTAATCAGCACGTCTTCGGGATTGATTGTGGGGTGTTTAAGTTTGTAAATGAAGGATTGAGAGGGGAAGCAAAACAGTGACTGCATTCCATGTGTTGTGGAGGAAGGAGACAAGAATTTGTCAGCAAAGCTGTTTTTCACAGTTGTAAATGGTGTAGGCCCTCTCTCACGTTCAGACCTAGATCCGTTTGACAAGTAGCATGTTGAATTCTCAAGCAATGCCTGTTTTCAAAGATGGGAATCCAAGGGTTGGACTGTTTAATGGGGGTTCCCTAAATGTCTCTGATCTTACTGATGAAGCCAAATACCTCGCTGCCTGTGCAGTTTTAGTTTTATGGAAACGTAAGGCCAATGGCTCCAGTTCTAGCATGAACTCCCTCAGTTATGTTCTTATGTTTTAGTAAGATATCTTTGGCTCTGGACTGCATCACATACACAGCATCCTCTCAGGTGTCGTATATCTGTTTGTAGATCTGTCAGATGCGTTTTGCTGCTTATGGGTGTTGTCATTTCATGTTTCTTTCCCTTCAGCAGACACTTGGCCTTTTAACGATGCAACTTAACAAAGGAAATGGCTGTTGTTTAGCAGCTTCATAAATAAATGGCAGCAGGGCCCCAAATGGAGTCCAGAGACTTCTCTTGAACGTTTGTGGTGAATGGAAGATATCCATTCTCTAACCTTGTCGTGTTTTTGTGATCCATTACAACGCCTTCATGCAATGAGAACCAAGAGTGCTGGGGACAGCAGGAGGTGTGGAAAAGATGGGACAGCAGTTCACCACAGCAGTGACTGTTGGGGCTTCACAAAGTGTGTAACTCACATGAAGATCACTAAACCCTACCAGCAAGGATTGGCTGTTTACATTGGGTTTTGGTGGAGTAGGAGTAGTCAGGGCACATGGCCTATATCCCAGTATCTGTTACTATACTGTACTTTCTACTGCGTGAATATTTGTAATAAATGGGGCTATTCTGTGCATGACTTGCAGCAACGTAATCTCCAAGTGTTGTTACATTCAGTGTATGTTGTTACCTATGGGGTGTTTTTTTTTTTTTTGAACAAAGTCTCACTGTTGGTAAATCAGAGTTTAAATATTTATTTTGTTGTAGAACTAAAAAAAAAATGTTTGTCAGATTTTGTTTTGGGATTTTCGACTTCTTTTTTTCTGTTTGTCTTGTTTTATTCATAGGTTCATAAGGTTGGAGAGGACCTACAAGATCATCTAGTCCAACCATCCTCCTATCACTATCCCTACCCAACTACTAAATCAAATTATTATAAATTATAAATCAATTATTCCTATGATCTTGACAGGAGGTGAATTGCTGTGAACTGTTTCTGCCTCTGGTTGATGAGAGGATGGACTTGATGATCTTAGAGGTCTTTTCCAACCTTGATGATTCTGTGATTCATGTTCTGTCTGCAAGCCACCCTGCCTTGCTAAGTTTATTTTAGCTCTGGATGCTACCGGGTGCTGAAGGACATCAGTGGGCATGGTGGTGATGGATTGGTGGTTGTACCTGGTGATCCTAGTGGTCAACCTTCATGACTCTTATGCTGCAGTTCTCTCAAATCCTGAGGATACAGCCATCAGTGCAAGCATGAGGTTGTCCCACCAGCAGCACGATGGGAAGAATGGGTTGAAACAGCCAGGAGTAAGCTGAGCCTGGCCTCCAGCATTGAGGTACGTGTGTACCAGAGTCAGAACTTAGCTGGGCACAAGGCTCCTGGCTGGGCTGTGGGTGACACCAATGCTCTGCAAGGCTTCCGTGCTGTTTGGAGGCTGAGGAGATTAACGATGTGAGAAGTGAGGTTTCAGTGCTCCTCTGTTTGTAGTCGTAAAATTTATAGCCCAAGGAAATATAACGACTCAGAAGGACTGAGTTCAGTATGAGCAAGTTGTTTGTAGCAGAGTGAAATCCATGTGCTTGAGCCTATGGTTTAATGGGCAAGTGAGCTAATCTCACCCAACGGGAATGGCAGTTTGTGACAGGCAAGGCAAGGAGAAACCTGAGAGAGACAAATTAAACGTTGCTTAATGAACGTGGCCACTGAGATGCTGACGTCTTCAGCCTTGCCTTTTTATGGGACCCATGAAGCATCCCTCAGAGAAGAAGCTTGCTTATATTTCAGGAACAATAAACCAAGCCATCCCAGGAGAAGCATCGGCTGCTAATTTTGACGTCTATAAAAGTGATTATTTCCACTCATAATTCCTTATTCTAAACAGAGTCCAGCTAAAAGTTTCCAGCTTCAGGCTAAAGTTACTTGGTTAGCAAGAGGGTTTAGTGGGTAGGTGGATGGTTGGACTAGATGATCTTTTCCCGTGATTCTATGGTAAATATCATAGCCTCCTGCTTTTGGGATGTGCCTCTGCCTTTGGCTTAAAAAGTGAAGGATAGGCAGCATTGCTAGCAGGCTTCTTTAGCTCCTTTTGATGAGGTGATGGGTGCCCTCCCCAGACCTGTCTTTGTGACTCCTGCATTCATTGTGCTGCATCAGCCCTTCACACCTGAAACCTGCAGGGATCCAACCTCTCTGATTAGCTCACACGAAGCAGCCCTTGGGCAAGCTGTGCTGGGGTCGGGAGCTGAGCAAAGCCCTGCACTCTGCTTTCTGCAGTCAAATAAAAGCAAGAGGACCCAGCCTGCAAGGATTTTCCCTGGCTGGGAGCTGACAGGTTATGAGGTTTTAAGCTCTATTCAAATTTCCACTTTTGTAAATGATTTTGATGCTACGCTCCAGACTGACTCCAGGGGTATTCATGTCGGATTAGCAGCGGATTGCCTGCTTTTCCTCACACAGTAGAAGAGGGCCCAGCAGATGTAAACTCCCCCTGAATGGTGGCCTATTAACTTTGGAGCAAAATGATTCCTTTGCCATATAAAACTCTCGTTATAAATCAGCACTGTGGATGAAATGCAACAGAAAGAGAGAGCCCTGCACCCAGGGGCGAGCGTTGCAGGAAAGCTCAAGGGGAATGTGAAAACCATTCTGAATTGGTGACGGTAGCAAAAGTAAGATAAAATAGCCCTGTGTAGCTACCCATACCATTTCATGTATTAAAATTAACACCAGGTACTTCAGCATTGTAATCAGGGTGGCAGAGGAAGCTGTAACAGCCTCTGTTGTGGCTCCAGTAAATATTCTTAATGCTCAAGCCAGGCTGGTATCAATACTGACTAAAGGCTGTGACGTGAGGCCTTCTGGTGCACCAAATTTTGTGCAGAAAAGCCAATATCCTGCAGTTTCCTAGGACCCAGCAGCTGGTAACCAGGCATTCCTAAGAGCAGAGTTGGAGCCCTGCAGGGTTAGTGGTCATTTTATTGTTGGGTTTTTTTTTGTTATCTGGAAAGCAAAACTCTTCGTTACTGGTCAGACGGCCTCTATCTCTTGGAAATGATGTTGTGTTCTTATTCTCTCTGTAGCAAGCCTGTCTGATTTCAAATAACCTTATGGGGCTCTTGGTAGCCCTGAGAGAAGGTGATGTAGGCCTTAAGAGAGAAGGTCTTTGGGTGGATCCAGCACCTCATGTGTTGGGCCAACACAAGGTTAACGAGTGCCGGAGTTCTGTTGGCTTTGGGTATCACTTGGTATCCTTACACACCAATAGGAACATTATTATTTCTGAAGAGCTCAATTATAAGCTTGATTATCTCCTGCTAATGGTGCTATGAAGCGTGGGAATGTTGTGTCCCTCCTGCTGCTGAGAAGGACAAGGCACTGAAGGAATTAGGGGACTTCAGGCCTCAGGCATTGGCACTGAAGGATCGTGGCTTCCTTCCTTTCAGAGAAGGGGTTACTAGCATTCCTGAAACCTTCCTGATGAAAATGAAGTGAAAATCTCCCCAGTGGTGGCCGTGGCATGTCTGTTCTGGAAGTTTTGGGTGCCATCTGGATGGCTTCCATTGCCTGGGTGCTTTTTTCCCCCCATTTTCTTGCTGTCTTTGTGCTGCCAGAGGTGCTCCTCCATTGCAGGTGACCTCAGAGGATGGTATTTCCAGATCCAACCGCAGGCAGGAGCTACTGGAAATGTCATCCTCTGAAGATTGCAGTCCTGCTTTGCTGTTTTCTGTGGTTTGGATAAGTCTGTGTGGATGGATCCTCACCCGGGCCACACCAGCTAAGAGCAGGGGCCGTACAGAAGTGCTGGACTGGGATAGCTTATTGCTGGATCCTAGCCTTGTCATTACCTTAATTCAGAGAATCTCTAACTGGAATTTCGGGCTCCTACCTCTTTGATCTGATTCTCACTCCCTCGTGTTGCTGTGATTAATGACAGACTATTTGAAAAATGCTGTGGTGTCTGACTAATGCAGTCAGAACAGTGTGCAAGGTTCCTCATTTCCTCCCATTGCAGACCTGCGGGGTGACTGGGGAAGAGTTTATTTTCCACTTCACTCTGCCAGAGCTTCTGAGTGCCTGGGGAGGAGAGGAAGGGGTTAAATTCTCTGCTGTATTAAAAGGAGTGTTTTAATCAATTAACAAAAAAGGTCTAAAGAAGAGAAAAAGAAGTGCATAGGGCATCCATGTTCAGCACGTGAAAACACCGTTTTATTATTATAAAATACATAACACTGAGGAAGAAATGGATGGATGGGGTGTGTGGTTTGACAGCAAACATCACACTTCTGGGGATACTCTACTCTGTTGGCTCAGGAAATGTTGGTGGGGAACAGGAGCCCAAAGCAGTGCTGATGATTTGCATGGAAAGCATCTTTGCAGCCTGATATGTATGGAGATGGGCTGTGCTGATGTATTTATCCTTTCTCTTAAAGCAAAGTGCAGGGAAAAGAGGGTGAAGATGTCGGACAGCAGTGCTAGACATCTCAGTGCTGCATCTCCAGGCTCAATGGGTTACATTCTTCTTTCTCCCCCCCTCAGTTTAAGCAAATAAGAGCTGGAGCCTTAAGGTATATTAGAGGGTGATAGGGATCTTGGATGATAACAGAGCTCTGGGCTGCTGTGAGGAAGCCATTAGCTTAACCCTCGTGATGGACAGGATCTGATAACAGAGCTGGGTGGGGGGAGAGGAAGGGTTGTGCCCTGGTGTCCACCCTTCATAAGCTGGGGGCTGAGCCTCAGCCTGCAGGGACCGTGCCAGGGAAGGAATGTTTAGAAGGTGATGCCTGAGGCCTTCACCTTGCTGCCCGGCAGTGTTTGTGTGTGTGTTGGATGCGGATGGCAGTGATCTTCACCAGGAAATCGCTCCTTGGAAAGCTCTGAGCTGTCTCTTATCACTGAATCTGAACGTGAACGTTATTCAGCCAGCTCAAAACCTAGGGGATTACTGCACCTGCTGTGATCCTTGAACTCACGAGCACCAGTGTCAGCGAGCCCTGTGCAGACTGACAGCTCCTCTCCCACACTGATAAGGATGAAGGCTCGAGCCGAGATGCTGAAGCCTTTATGCTCTCATGAGCACTGCCTTCGTTTCAGCTCAGCTTATTTGCTTTGGGTAGAAGCTGCAGAGGCCAAGGGGGACTGTGCCAGGTCCCAACGAGGAGCCTAAACACTGGGAAACATTTACACTGCTAAATAATTTGTGTTGATATCGCGTTACAGTCAGGTGGTGCCTTCCTGAAACCTCTGCAAGAGATGAAGCACGTGGGTGAATGGATATTTGGTGTTACAGGAGGCTTCGGCAGTGCTGTGTGTCATTTGATATCGTTTCATCAAGATAATGTTATATATGAGAATCAGCTGATGCTGGGTTACTGAGCTCTGCCTTATAGTGGGAGCAGTGGGCAGCCATGGGTAATGGGGAGGAATGGGTTTTGGGGTGCTCACTGGGAGTGATGCTGCAAGGAGGGGTGCAGTGCAGGAGGGATCCCGTGGAGTGTCAGGAAGGTGGGGGGAGGGAGGGAGCAAAAAGGGAAAGAGAAATCAGTGTCTGCAAGGGAGCCCTGGAGGACAAGGACGGGAACAGAGTTGGGCAACGCAACAAATGGATCACTTTTCATCACGAGCTCATAACTGCCGTCTTGTTCCCAGTCTGCTCTTGTGACAGACTGTGCAATGCCCACTGGGGACACTTTTGGGACGTGGTGCTGAGAGCCAGAACGTCGTTCTGGGGAGGGATGCTAGGCAAGCTGGAGCCATGGAGTCAAGTCTGGATCCAAAATACATTTTGTTTAAAAAAAAAAAAAACAACAAAAAGCAACACAAAAAACATTCCTTTTACTTTGGCTCCAGAAGCCCAGAGCCAGGAATGTAAATTGGCTCAGCAGAAGTATGTTAATTTTAGTGCCAAAGTTTCATTCAATATCATCTCTGTCTGGCACCTACACTGCAGGTGCTTCCTGAGATGACCTGGGGGATGCAGGCAGAGCAGTGCTGGGTGCTCCCAGGGCCTTAGGGTGCAGGTTAGGATGCTCCTCAGCAGAAGCATGCCATCCTCCTTAAGGCACCAGGGTTTGTACCTCAGTCCTCAGCCACAGCGATGTTCAGGTGCTCAGCTCGTAGTGACCAGGAGCTGGGTGAAGCAGACAAACTTGATGTACTCGGGTTTGTTGCAGGAAAAAGGATAGATGGTGGAGCAAAGCAGTTTGGAGCACCAACCGTAGCCAAGGGAAAGGCAGGATGATCTCAGTGCTGATGTGGATATGTTGAGTGGGAAGGTCTGGGTGGGGTGGATAGGATTTGCCAAAGTCAAATCACTGGGTTCTCCAATCTGCCCCCAGGCTTTGCACTCCCATCAAAGGAGTGTGCTCCTGCCCTGTCCCTAAGAGTTTGCAGCTGAGCATCAATTGTTTCCACGATGGGATGAGGATCTGTCCTCTCCCCTGTGCTTCCAGGCTCATATTTGACAGCAGTCTCCTGTGGGAAGATTGCAAAGAATTCCTTGCTGGAAGATATGATTAAGCAGCAACAATTAAACAGCTCCTGGTGGTTCAGCAGAGGCTGGTGGCTAATTGGGCTGTGACCTTGCTGTGCTAATGCAGGCTGATAGTTTCAATTAACTCAAGGTGACCAAAATTGACAGTATTTCAAGGGAAAGGCTGGCCTGTGTGTACAAAAGAACTCCAATTATCTCTGCAAATGAAGCTGTAAAAAGGAAGCTTAAACAAGGGGAAGGTGTCTTGTGTATGGCACCCTCCATCCTGGGTGCTCTTCGAGGGTTGCTCTGCTCTTGCACCCCCAAATCTGCAGCAGCTCAGCACTGGAGCAGCTCTGCATTCCCACTTGAGCTCATCCTCTGTGTCCTGGTGGAAGTTCTGCCCCATCACTGCTATGGGTGTTTGAGCTATGGGGAATGGGGTGAAGCCACCTGCTGCTCACAGGTGAAACGTGCCCTCCTTCAGAGCGGTAACGTGAGATGTGGTGGAAAGGAATGGTGACATAACGTTGGAAGAATGTTTCTTTTAGCTGGGAGCAATATTTCCTGTGCTTTGTTTTGCTTTGAGCAGACACAGCCCCGGGTGATGGCTTTTAATGCGACGCGGAGCAGCGTGGAGAATTAGTCAGGGAGATTAAAAAAAGCAGGACGCAGCTTGGCAGAGAGCAGCGGGGATGGGGTGGTGGGGTTTGTAAGGAGAATGGGGGAAGTGCTCTGCTGTTGGCTCAAGGGATTTGTGAGGCCCATGGTTATCCATGGCATACACGTGGAGCTGTATGGAGTTTTGTGACGCTGGTGGAAAGCAGGATGGAAGCACCTCGCTCCAAACAGAATCAAGGTTGGGAAAGACCTCTAAGATCGTCTGGTTCAGCTGCCCACCTAGCACCAATGCTGCCCACTGACCGTGTCCCTAAGTCTACAGCTTTCTGGAATGAATAATAAAGGGATAACCGTGTGCTAGCATTGAGCCACGCTGAGCAGGAGACTGTGCCCGGACTAGGTGCACAGCCAGGAGCTACAAAAAGAGGTGAGGAAGAGGTTGAGAGGAGACAGAGGGGCTGGTGATTAACCCATGGGACACACAGAGGAGACAGAGCAAGAGGAGAGGCCGTTTGCTGCCTTATCCCTTGCGCTCTCCCCTTGGCTCTGCAACATTCCTCTCCAGCGCTGAGCTCTTTGGGATCGCATCCTCCCCTGCACCAGACACAATCCTCCCCCGGGGGCCGGGCGCCAGGCTGGTGGCAGGGGGGCTCAGACAGGGCAGTGCTGAGTGACAGCCTGGCCCCCAGCCAGCGGGACCCACAGAAACGAGGTGCCCGCTTCATTGATCTGCCCTGCTCCTTGCTCTTTGCTGCGCTGTTATTCCTCCGCCCTAAAGCGAGGGTGCGTGATGCGGGTTTGCTGGAGGACGACGCCCTGGGAACTTAATAGCAGGCTGCTCCCGGTAAGGCCGGCTGTCATCATTAGCCTGTCGGGTGTGCTGTGCCTGCCAGACCGCCTTCCTGCGATGAGTGACCAGCTGATCCCCATCAGTGCTGACAGCCCGTGGGGATGCTGCTTTTAGCCCTGGTTTTGCAGCAGGCAACATCCATCCCCCTGCCGTTTCATGTGCCCCCTGCCCCTATTCTATTTTAATTACTAGGCAATTCCCAAAGGGGGGGGGGGGGGTGGAAAAAAAAACAACAACAACAAAACCAAGACTGAGCTATTTTCCTGGCAGACCCAAACTATCCATTCCATCGCTGCAAAAACCTCTCCAAGGGTGAACGGATGGGGCCCTACGCTGCCTGATCGGGTGGTTGGCAGTGCTGGATTGGAGCTCTATGATCTTTAAGGTCCCTTCCAAGCGAAGCCGCCCTGTGAGAAGGGCTTGGAGAGGTGTCCTCAGTGCTGTGGCACTCCTGGGCAGCACGGCTTGGTGCAGGAGGGGTGCTCTGGGGCTTGGTTTCCCTCCACTGCTGATTCATAGCCCCTCAGCACCATTCCTTGGTTCTTCAGCGCTGGGGGGAGGCGATAGAGCTGGAGCCCTGCACAGAAATAGGTTTCTTAAGAGAAAAGCATCAATTTCTGGGTGATGGTCCATAGCTCCGTGAAGTGTGCGTTGGTCAGAGGGATGCTTGTCAAAGGTCAGAAGGAGAACCAGAGCTGCGTGTGGGGCCGCCAGAAGCAGAGGGATGGATGTGTAGGAAGGTGTTTTCTTTTCCTCCAAGCACACGCTGATTTTCGTGCTGTCGCCAGCTCGTGCCCTTTCTTCACTTTGATCTTTGGATCAAAGAGCAGAGGGGCATGGGAGGTGGTGGGGACGGGCAGAGGTGGGGGCAGACTGTTCACAGAATATTGGATTTCCCAACAAACAGCACAGAGAGGGGGGGTTGGATCGGTGGGAAAGGCAGCTTCCTAAGGCTCCAAAGGAGGATGTGTCCAGTTCCTTCAGGAGTAATCCCCACTCTGGTTTTTCTACTGGATAAAAGTGTCTGGGTGGTGAGGAGACGGTGATGTACTGAGCTGGGCTTCACCAGATGGGGGTTGTTCCCAGGAGTTAAAGTCTAGATAGGATCAGTGTTCCCACTTCCCAGCACCCTGGGGCTCTTTAGGAGGACCAGCTTTCTGGAGATGACCCGTAGAGTAAAACCAAGCTGGGTGGATGCGCAAGGCAGCTTTTATTTTAGAAGTGTTGTTTGTTTTTACGCCGTCTCCACTAAAGACAGTGCCTTTCCGAGCCTGACTGCGGGCGCAGAGCCAGGACATATCATGAATTACAATAATAAAAATAATTTTCACTAGGAGGGTTGGCTCCCTCCAGATTGCACGGATCCCTCCCTGGTAAATAGCTTTAATACCCCGCAGGCGCCAAATCACTTGACCTAGGTTAGCCCATGAACTGGGATGCTTTCTGCTCGGCTGAGTGGTCCGGAGCCGGGTTTTTTCCTCCCATTCTCTGCCTGTCAATCCAGGTAATAGTCAAAGCCTTATCTGAAATGCATTAGACTTTCAGCGAATTGTCTGGGCTCCGGGCCCTGGGTGCTGAAGGCACTCGTGCGTGTGATGTGTACGAAGAGGCGAGACAGTAGCTTTTAACACCCCTTGCCTCATCTCTTTTCTTGGCTGGGGTTCAGCAGATTTCCTCAGTCTGCCAGCAAGGAGCACATGCCTCCGGGTTCAAGTATGTAGGCAGTGGGAGCTTGTCGGCGACACGACGCTTCTCCGAAGAGCTCAGCACCGAGTTTTGAGGCTATTCTGCCTAATATAGGAAAGTTATTTCAGGGGTGTGGATGGCTTGAAAAGCAGGGGGGAAAGGAGAGGGTTTGGGTAGTCTGAAAGTGAGGGTTTGGAGAGAGGTTTGGGGTCTGAGGAAGTTGAATTTGGATCCGTTCTCAGCTGGGGAGTGGATGTGAGGCTTCACTCAAAATTCAGACCAGAAATCACACTGCCTGTATTGATTCCCTGTATCAGCCCCCTGGGTTTCTCCAAAGGACGAGGATGCTCAGCAGTTCCCTGGGTGCCCACAACACTGCTCCCACCAGGTCAGTCCCAAAAGCAGCAGCAGAGTGCGTTCCTCATCCCTTGCAGCAAGAGGATGACTCAGTGCTCATGGCCTATTGCTTCTTTGGCCTCTTTGTTGATGGGAGAGGAAGTCAGTGATGAGGATGGTATTTTGGCAGCATTGTGGAAGCTAGTTAATGGAGGGACTGCTCAGCACCCCGCTGCCAGGCGGCCCTTGAACAAACAGGAGTGAATTCAAGAACCTCCCACTGCTCTGTGCTGGAGGGATCGGACATCTAATTCTCTTGAAGGCTCTGAGAAGCGAGGTCTGTCATTTTCTACATTTTTGCTCAATGTCTAGCAAAATAGAGACTGAATACAGTACAAATAATGTTGTTATTAGTGGGTCAGCCCTGATGACTAGGAAGCTGTGATTCACAGATATGTAACAATCGTAGCTGGCAGAAGGGAATGAGATGGGGTGAAAGGCAAACACATCAGAATGTCAATGCAGTGGGATCAGAGCCAGTTCAATATATGTGGTCGGGGCAGCAAATTCCTAATTTGCAGTGGCATACAGAGGAACTTCATAGGAATTTTGAGGTTTGTCACTTGAATTTCGTTTCAGTCTTCTGGAAAATGCTGTTAAGAAGATGTCAACGTTGTTTGTACCTTTTTCTCAACATATTACCAAAAACAAAGAACTGAAGGAGCACAGAGGAAGAGCTTTCTCCTGCTCTGACTTCCTTCACTCAGCTGGAACTCAAGAAGCCCTTGCAGAAAAGCCAGGAACAGGCACTATCCTGAGTGGAGAGCTAGTGCTTTTTGTCCTTCCATCGAAACAGACCTTATGTATTAGCAACTGGGTGCTCAGCTTGAGCCTGTGATGAGCTTACCCTTGACCTGAACCAGGCTGGAAAGGCACAGCTCGGGAGGGCTTGAGTGGTTGGAGTCACTCTGCAGCAGATGCAACGGGGCTGGGGACAAGATCCAGCTTGCCTTTCCCTTTTCCCCTTCCTCTGATTTGTTTTGTTTTTCCTATTGGATTCTAATGATCCTCATCAGTGGTTATTAACTACTTTGCTGTAATCCTGCTGGATTGTCTCTGCCTCCAGAGCTGCTCAGCGAGGAGACCTGGGACAAATCACTGCTTTATCCAAGAGCTTTAGGTATCCAGCGATAGGAACTGCAGTGAGAAGGCTGCAGGGAGCTGTGGTGCTTCTGAGGCGTGCCCAAGCTGGCTTGTAAGCAGGAGGTGATGACAATAGGCATGGTCAGTGCTGCATACATGGTGGGCTTTTGCATGGGTATCTTTAAGTTTAAGCCCTTTGCAGAAAGGTTCTCAGGAGGGGAAACAGAGGGACCCAAAGTTACGATGGCAGAACCCACATCCTCGACGTGAGCTGAAGATTTGCTGCCAGAAAAGTTCTCTCTCTCACATTGAAAGATCTGGAGTGCCATGTTTGAGCTTTGCAGCAGGTTTACTTACTGCTTTCACAGCTGCCCTGGCAGTGGTGGGGTGATCTGAGGAAAGTGTGGGCAGAATATTGCTTTAGCACATGACTAACCTGTCTTTCCTCCAATTTTTACCCTGGTTCCCCACATCAAATACTCCCTCACCCTCCTGAAAAGAGCAGATGAGCAGTCTGCAGACACTGAATAAGCGAGGGGTTTGGTTCTGACTTTTGAAAGGAGAAACCTTTGTGGTAATGTTGCTTGGAGAGCTGCTGCATGAGCCTGGCCAGCCCTTAAAGTTGGGGAAAGAGGGAGAAAACAGGAAAGTTGGAGTTTCACAATGTCTGTGCTGGAAGAAACGAGAGCCCAGGTCAGCAAGCCCAAGCCCTTGACTGGAAATGCAGAAGCTGGGCTAATTTATGGTTTGCTAGGTAATCCTTATGGAATTCCAGGAGTGAGAAGCCATTCACTGACCCCTTCGGAGACAACTTCTTGTCTTCAAGCTTGGCCAGGAAGGAAGTCGGAGCCTTTCAGCTGACAGTGATCGTGCATGGGGGCCGAGGCTGAGCTCCAGACCACAACCACATCCTGCACATCCAGCCTGGGCAGGATCCATCGTGTGCTCACCCCACGGGCTGTGCCGGCAACTGGTGCAGCCTCACCTGGGCTGGGTAGGGTGAGGGGAAACACGGAGCTGTGTTCACTGTCAGATTGAATGCCTTGCTTCCTATTTGGATGCCTCCGTTCCCAGGAGGTGTTGGGAAATGCTGAGAGCTGTTCTTGTCGGTCTGCAGCCTTGAACTGGAGGGAAGGGCAGGGTATGGGGAGCTTTCAGCAGCTCCAGAACTGCAGCTAAAGGGGTCAGAAATCCCATCTGTCAGGCTGAGATATGTGTAGAAGGATACAATCTTGTTTAGGATGAGAGAAATCTCATTACAACTTTGTTCTGGATCCCCTTAAATCCATTAGGATGGATTTTCTGCTCTCTTTTCCTCTGTCCTCTTTGCATTTGAGCAAAGCACACGTGGTGCTGGCCCAACATCCAACTTTGGATTACCATTCAATGGAGGTAGATGTGTTACACATGAAACAGGAGATGTTCACAGTGAATGTCCATTCTGATTCTTTATTCTTCTGCTCTACAGCAAAACCACAACTAGTGGGGTGCAAAGCCAGGTTCTGCCCTTGCTTGACTGGAGCCATCTTCCTTCTGACTTCCATGCAAGCTGCACTTTTTAGGTGTTTTTAAAACAATTCTACCCATACTCAGTAGGTAGGGGGGAGCAAAACTCTCATTTTCTTTCGCATCCCCTTCTTTCTATGTAATCCTACTGCTGCCCCTTGCTGCAAGACAAAGAGACCTTAAAGGCATGGGTGAGAGCACAGCCCTTGTTCAGACTGCAAATCTTCCAAAGGATTAGGGTTTTACTTCAAATAGAGGAATGTAAATGTGTCTGGCTCCATAGTGGCTGGAAATTTCTCGCCGGAGCCAATGTTGGGCCATACTTGGCGGTGACAAGACGTTTGTTTGCCCACCCTGGTTGGACTACAGCTCTCGGGCTGGAAAATGTTAAAATGGGCTGTGCGTGCTTTTAGTGTCATAAAGTGGAGCCGGGAGGGGGAGGGCTTAGCGGGAGGAACTGGATATAGGTGATTATTCTGCAGTGCTCACAGTTGTGTGCATTAGGGATGGCAAGCTGGGGAAGAAGCTGGGTTCGTTTAGTCTGGCTGCAGGGCTGTGAGCTTGAGCTCATCTATTTTTCCTCTCTCTCTTTTTTTTTTCTTTATCACTGTTTCCTGGCATTCTGTCGGTGTGCAGATTCATGAAGGTATTCAGGAGACTAAATCCCACTGAGGCCAGCGGGGATTTGGCATTTAAATGCCTTTGTGGTTTCCCTACATTAGCACGGTGCTCTTGGGAAGGAAGGGCAGTGGTATAAAGGGCCCGGAGTGTCTCCTAGATCACCACGCAGGAGCCCAGACCTGCTAAGGAGGATTTGGATTCTCCAAATGTCTGCCAGTGTCTCCATGGGAGTGTGATTTGCTGCTGCTGCTCTCCCACAGGTGGACAGTGAGATCACAGCTCTATAGGAAAGCAGTTGGTTCATTACGTGCTTAACTGCAGTGCAGATCTCCAATGGAAGTAATGACCTTGTCCACAGGAACCTGAAGGCAGAGGCACACAGCGTGCTTGGATTTCTTGATGTCAGCAGTAAAAAGAAAATTTCCATTGCCAAAGCTCTGTTCTGAAATCTGCTGTATCAAAGTTGTGGCAGTTGAGAAACAAGCAGGGCTTTGGCTCAAAGTAGGAGAGCTGGAAAAAGGGCATGAGATAAACAGGCCTGGAATTAATGCTTAGAGAAAGTAATAGTGGGCCATCCAAGTGTGAAATGTCTCTGATGTTTCAGAGACTAATAAAATATTGACAGAACTAGTCTGCTCAGGGATAGGATCCAGCCATCCCTCTGCTGTGGGAGGAGGGCATCATGGCACACACAGAGGACTGGGAACGAATGGTGCAGGTTCTACCTCCAGCTCTGAGCACCTGGCTGGCTTCAGGCATCCTGCTTTGCTTTTCCTCCTGCTGAGGACTCCCAAATACAATGGGAAGAATAACAGTGCCTTCTTCAAATTGCGACTCAGGCAATCGTGTAGATGAAATGCTTTGATCTACATGAAGGACTAGCTGCTCGTGGTAGGTGATGGGAGGCCTGAGAGGGCCAAGGGATATTTGGCTTTGATCGGCAGAGTTTGTGTTATCCCATTCTGGCGAGTTTTTCCTTGGAACTAGGCATACCTTTTAACTCAGTTGGAAATACGATGTTATGTGTCCCTGTGGCTTCCAGATTCAAGTCATCAGTGGTAATTTACAGCCCCGAGAGCTTTTGTGTTCCATCATCCACTCTGTGATGTGCAATGGGAGATGCAAGTTACAATGCCAGCTCCTTAAAGCGTTCTCTGTGATGGATAAACTTATCAGAAATACCTGTATGCAGGTGATAAAGGGTGAGATGTGAAAGTTAATAAGCCAGGCTATGCAAGACAGATATACTGAACTGAGTGGATGAGATGGATTTGAGGTGGCAAAGGAAACTGTGGGAAAGATTGGTTGAGGACTTCAAGCAGGGGCAGATCTATGGTTGAATTACCTAAGTCCTTCATCTTTAATGAATCTTGGAGCAGACCTTCCCAAGAGCCAGTGCTCAATGAGACTGTAGATACTGAGAGAAAGCTGGCTGCTTTTTTCCCTTTGCCTCTTGAAAGCTGTTTGAAGAGGCAGAATAATACACTGTAAAACAAGGTCCATCTTTCACGCTGACAAGTGCTCATCTCCGTGATGCTACAGTTTCAGTGGGTATACAGTCAGTACCAGGTCTAATGTCCCATTCTCTTTCCAGAACTGTTCCCCTAACTCCCAGCAAACACCAAAGCACCTTTCACTCCTGACCCTTACTGTCCTTCCCCAAGAAATATGCTCAGCCAGGGGTTTTGACAGGATCAGCGCTTTAGCTCTCAATGGCAGTTTGTATTTACATAAGTGAAACACTAATATTTACTTAAGATTATACTTTATTTTTCATGACTGAAGGGAAGATTATGCTGCGTGCTTTTTACATTTCGGAGGTGGAGAAGCGGGAGTGGTCCCACAGCTTGCCTGGAAGACCAGAGGCTGTTCTGCTCTGCATTAAGTATGAAAATTAGAGCAAATGGCTGATGGGGACCAGAAACAAAGCTGTCCAGAAGCAGTGGAAATGCATGCTGCTGTGATTTCTTGGGCAAATCAGCTGAACGAGGCTGTGTAAGCCATAGAGAACCTGCACAAGCCCGCTGCTCTGTGTCAGTATCTGAGCATTTGTACGTGATGACAACATACCCTATTTATTTTGACACAGTGATAATGCACGAT
This sequence comes from Cyrtonyx montezumae, assembly GCF_038088225.1. Taxonomy (NCBI): domain Eukaryota; kingdom Metazoa; phylum Chordata; class Aves; order Galliformes; family Odontophoridae; genus Cyrtonyx; species Cyrtonyx montezumae. Next base: position 2,375,317 of record NW_027071948.1, read on the forward strand.
AGTAACACAGGAGGCCGGTCCCTGCTCCGTGTGCTTGCAAACCAAAGCAATACACTTCTCCCAGGCCTGTGGTAAAACAAGAGCTGCCTCTGAGTTGCTCCCGGGTAGGCAGGGCTGGCCCTTGCACATGCACCAGCCCTGTAGGCCTGACCCGCTGGCGTGCCCCAGCCTTGGATCTGGGTCTTAAACCACAGGCACAAGGAAATACGTTGGCAGCAAGAGAAAAGAGAGGCAGGGCGGCTGTCCCCTGAGGAGAGAGGCCGCGGTGCTGTGCCATGTTCAGGGTTCTCCTTCCCACACAAACACGCTGATGACATTACCACCAGGTTGTTGGAAATGGCTGGGAAGAGGCGAGGAGAGGGAAAGCCCAGGCTGCTGTGTTCCTCTGGAGACCACACACACGCTGTATTTACGAACCAAAGAAAGAAAAACGAAGTTGTCTCTTTATTAAGAAAAAAAAAAAAGGAAAAAGAAAAAAATAATACCTGAATAACAGAACTGTGTGGTCTGGCAGTGCTGCTCTACCCTTCGCTTAACTGACTGGAGAAACAAACACAACCTTCTCCAACTTTTATCGCTTTGCTTGTGTTTCTCTCCTGTTTAAGCTCTTGAGAGAAATCCTTGGAGGAAGCCTTGGGAAGAAGCTTTGTGACTGAAGGAGTGATCGTTGGCAGTGTGTGGCCTAAACGGGCTCCTCCAAGGGAGGATTGGGTTTCCTCCAGTGTCTTTCCCCTCCCTGGGGCTTCAGCTTTCAGCGTGGCTATGGGATGATTCTATGACCCTCTGTACAATTGCCTCATTAGTCTCATCCAGAGTATGTCGAGCAAACAGAGCCAGCCTACCCACTTCAGGTCATCCTCAAGTGCCTGGTTTGCCTCCTGACAGACTGCCTTTTCCCAGTGTCTGGGCAGCAGCAAAGCAGCTTCCCCAGATCCCAGGAAGACATTGGGTACTCTAAAGATTCATCCCCAGGCTCTACCAGAGCTCCAGAGGAATGGTCATTAATACATGATTGGCCTTGTTCAGGTTTTGCAAGAGTGGTTTTCATTAGCTCTGCTCAGCTATTGAGCACCTGTCCAAAGCTTGTCTGGATGTGGAAAAGTGAGTTGGATAATTTGGGAAGGTCTGTAGGGTGCCAGCCAACTCTCTGTTCACAGAATGAACTCCTTGGGCCAGCACTGGCACCTCTATAAAGGAAAGCTGGTCCCTTTGAGGATCAGGTCTTTCTGCTTTTATCGTTCTGCGGACTCTTGGGTCCAGCTCCCCGGCATTCACTTACAGCTGCTTGATACTTCCCCAGCCACATATCTGAACTCAAGAGAAGGGCAGTTCTTTTCTTGGAGCACCTGTAAAGGAATGATTGTGGCTACGTGGGAAGGCTGCAGTGTGTTTAGGGCTCTGATTTTTTGAGAAGCTCCCCAAAACATTGAGGCTTTTATTTGACTTGAGCTGTATGTGTTTTAAAACTTGCTGATATTATCTGGGGGAAAAAAAAAGTCAATTTATGTTTGGTTCATAAAGCTGAGGAGTTTAAGAACAAATTAATGAATATTTGCTTCTTGTTCACTTCTTTTCCCTTCTTCCTGATCAGCTTGTCAGAGTTGGGAACTTGGATGCTTTAGACCCACGCTCTTGTCCTTTTGAGAACAACTTCTCTAGCTTATCTTGTATTGCAATTCCTTGTGTCTGTTGAGCCAGATAGCAATGCTGAGATGAAAAATCTGCTTGGGATGTCAGACCCCATTGGGGTGACATGAGAAGAAGACAGAAAGTGAGTTGATTCTTTGGAGACTGCCTGGGGCCAGCAGCAATTCCCAGCAAAACAAGATTAAGAGAGCAGAGTGATAGTGTCGTATTTGGCCCTTGGCTCTCAATTCCTAGAGTGCTGAAGTCAAACTGCCAGAAATCTGATAGTCTGGAATGTGCAGAAAAATAAATATAGGTATTTCTTTCGTCTGGGGGTTCCTAGTCAGGTTGACAGACCTATAACCAGCTCAGTGCTTTGGGTGCGCTCAGGCAGTGATTGCCACTCTTCTGAAATGGATTCTGTGGCTTAGGTAGAAAGGATGAGAGTGATGCAGCTTGTGCCAGGCAGGGCATGGGGCAGAGAATCCTCTACGATGGACAGAATCACAGGGTGATTGAGCTCCTGTTCAGTGGAAAGGATTTTCAGTTTTTTTGCACTGTTCTGCAGTTCCATGTAATCGATGTTCTGAACTCGATGATCTCCACGAATTTTAGCAAGTGCTTATTTCTGAAGAGTGTGAATTCCAGAAATAAGTTGGTTTATAAAACAGAGTAGCTGGCTCTGCTCGGAAGCCTTTGATTTGGTTTATATTCAAAGATCCAAAGTATAGAAAAATGTCACACATTCCTAAAGCTCTGTTCACAGCAAAGAAATGCTCATTGCAAGGAGAATGTGTTTCCTCGTGATGCAGTTACTGGAAACCCTTGGCCACGGCTGAGAGTTGGCCCCTGGTGTTGGGCACAGCAAGCTTGCTCATGTGCATGGGTTCAGGTACGTGCCCAGGTGTGTTGTTGGCTCATGGCTCATCATCTTGCAGGACAGAGCCTTGAAGAAGGGTAGAGAAGGGTTAATGGTCTGGAGAATTTGAGTGGTGTATGCATAATGAATGCAAACCAAGGGGGGGGAAAAAGGGTTCTTAGTGACAGTGTTAGCCTGCAGGTGCTCTCAACTTTGCAAACAGAAGTGATGGAATACGATCAGCGTTTGAACAAACTTGTGGTTTTATTCAGGTTTTCATTAGCAGACCATGTGCAGAAAGTAAATAGTTGATGTTCATGGTTAGCTTGTTGCTGCTCTTTGAACCAAGCAGATTAGGGAGCAACTCCTGCTAAACTTCAAGATGTGATTGCAAACAACATCAGTCAGTGCATCATTTGACTTGTGTCAAGTATGGGAACCTTTAAGGGATTGGCAGAGAATTCACCCCACCCCATGCTCCAGATCTGGTTTGTATTAGAGCCAGGAAATACTGAGTCTTTCTGAAGACCATCAGACGCATCCAAATTAATTTGTAAGAAAAGGAAAACCTATCGAATGCAACTTTTCTGTTCTTCATGTGAGCATCAGCTTCTATTCGGAGACAGAGAAAAAAATCTGAAACAGAAAATGAGTAATTCCCTTGTATATGGATTTCTGACATATGAGTAACACTCATTTCATGATGTGCTTTGAGATCCTGGGGAAAAAAATGTACTATAGTACCATGTACAGTCCTTACAAAGTAAGGATGGGGTATAGCTAATCTACTGCTTGAGGGGATAGCTCTTCCCACCATTCTTCTGGTCGTAATATCCAGGAGCTCAATCCAAGTTGGATTTAGGGCTAACGGAGCTGGAGTCAAACCAGGTCAGAGCCAAAGCTGCAGGCCAGCAAACGCTCTTTGGAAGCTCGTGTGCTGAAGTGTGCTTGTGTCTGTGGCCATGAGTTTATACACTGCCTGTGTGGTTCTGTGGTGGCCTGAGTTATGACTTCTGAGAGGACAGAGAATAAGTAGCTGAGAATGAATAGTGTTATTTTTCCACAGCTCATTAAATCCCTAATAAGTGACTTGCTGTGTTGCTTTTGGGAGGATGTTCTGTGGTTGCTGAGGAAAAGATGGCTAATGTGTTTATTTGTATGTTGCAGCTTGGAAAATTGCTTAAGTGGTGTTTCTTTCTGCTCCAGACAGGGCCTCAGTGGGAGCTGACTACAGAGCTTGCCAAAGCTGGGGAAAGGGGAGGCAGGCAGCAGGGGAAGGGCTTTCCCTTCTGTTATCATGAGTACAGACTTCACCTTGCACTGCATTCCTCCTGCTTGGCACACAAGGTGCCTCATCCTTGTGAACTGATAGGGCAGATGGGAGAGGAACAACTTGGTTGCATTGAAGCCAGAGTCCCATGTGTTTTCAGGCTGAACTACTTGCTTTTCTTTCTGATAGGAGTTCTGCCGTTATGCTAGTGAGATGGGGATCCTGTCAGAGGTCACGATGACCCAAGAATAACATAATTATCCATAGAAGATCTCCACTGATCTGTGCAAAAACAGGAGTGTGTCTTCCCAACTGGTTGCACAGAATCCTATCATCATAGGATGGTTGGGCTGGAAGGGATCTTAAAGATCATCCATTTCCAACCCCCTGCCATGGGTAGTGTTGCCTCCCACAATGCCCAGTGCCCCATCCCACCTTCTGGGCTTTTCTGCATCCTGTATTTTAGCACGCACACAAGCTAACTTCTTGGCAACATGAAGCATTGCATAAAATCAGCCTTCTACTGTTAAATTCTCCAATATTTCATGGCATAATGAAGTTAATTGACTCAGTAGACCCATAATTTCACACATAACAACTCACACATTACTAAGCAAACAACAGTAATTCAAGAACTGCAGTTCTCACAAGATGAGATCATGTCCATTCCGTTTTTAACACAGCATTTCTGTTCTGCGTTGGCCTGACACCTAGGTGAAAGCGGTCTACTTGTTTTACATCATTTTAGCAAAGAGCTGGGAATAACTAGGGCTGAGTTTGTAAGGGAAGGTTTCCAAGTACAAGGGGTTTAGTCCCAAAACCTAAACTTGGACCAAAAACGTGTAGCATATTTAGAACGATTCACAGTAAACTAAGTTTGGGCACAAGGCCTAGGAAACAATTCCATCTTCAAAGCAGAATTGATGTGGAACTGTAGGGCTAACAACTCCTGTGGCTTCTATTGTAAGAAACTGTTTTCCCCAGAGCTGTTGGTTGGAAATGTGAACCCTACAGCGTCCAGTCTCAGAAGCTGTATAAAAAGAGACCTGAATATTTGAGTCCCCAAAGTCCAAGGATTTAAGATAACCTTGGGCGCAGAGTAGAATATAGAGCTGCAGATTCACTCAGAGGCTGAATCCAAAAAAGCATTTGATCCTTTTAATTTCCTAACCCTTGGGCAAATCAGACACCTCCATCTCTTCATGGAGCAGATCAGCCTCAGACCTGGAGCGTGGCCACCACTCATCACTGCAGCACAGAAGAGGAATGACACTGCACAGAAATCCACTAGCTGATCACTACCTGATATAATAGTGATGTGACATCACAGCTCTCTGAGCTCACACACCCAGGGTGACAAAACACCCCAGCAGATATCACATAGTGCTCTGTGCGACCTCTGAGGCCGCCTCCTAGAAAAACTTGTGACACGACGTCTTTTTTTCTGTCTTATTTATCAATGCTTGGGCTGGATCAGCTTTCTGGTGAGTCCATGGAAACTGGGTGATGGAACAGAGAGCCTCAAGATGGAAGAACGAAAATTTCCAGCACATGAGGGAACTTGGTGGTGTTTACCATCAAGAGATGATTGGAGGCCAGTTGGACTCGAGGAGCTCGGTGTTACAAGATGATGGAGAACTGAGCACCATTTATGGAGGCTCAGAAAGGGGTAAACAGGAAAGCAAACGTCAGAGAGGGAAGGAATTTGCCTTCAGAATGGATGGCCTCCAAAGGCATCTGCTCACAGTTTAACCACGATAATGATTTATTGTCTGCTCTGGGCTGAGCTTAACCTCATTTGACTGCTAAATGCAGAGTATAGGCCTGCTTTGCCCTAGGGAACACACAGGACAAAATATAGACTCACAGGGGAGGTGACAACCAGGGAACAAGCATAGGAAAGGAGCTGACTTTGCCAGGTATCGATTTCACCAGCACTGGGAAATATCTTGCCCTTTCCAAACCCAAAGTGGCTCGCAAATTGACTCTTGGTAGTCTTCAGCAAGTTCTAAGCAAATTGCTCTCCAATTAAAATGAATGGGATCATGCAAAACACTGCATCTCTCCATCACTGTACACTTACACCACGCGTAGAGGTAAAGGATGCCATTTTCTTGAGCTGTTATTGCGGGGAATTTTGCACTAAAAATCACCTGCTACGTACCCATTCACCACATGAGCATTTTTGACAGGCACTTTGGTACTTCCCTCGGAAGGAAAATGTGGCAGAATAGCAAAGTATTGGGACTTGGCCAGAAAGATGCTTCTGACTTCAGAAACGTAGCCAACACCCCCCGAGAACAGAGTGGGAGAAGCATGGAAGCCTGGCTCTGCCCGAAGTGAAGCAAGATGATATTCGTTCCAGGAAATTTGTTTTCCTTCACTGGAGAATTTAATTAGCCATGGAAGGAACTCTAATTGCGCTCAAGAAAAAAGTATTTGGATACATGTGACTGAGACCCAGTCATTTTCTATTGTTTCTGAAGTAAACAGTGGAGGCTTGGGCAATTTTTAGATCATCTGAATTACAAAGCAAATAACAAAGATGCATAGAATTCAGCCAAACTTCAGTCAAGCAACAACACCTTTCCCATGAGCATATAGTGCCTGCATCCTCTAATAGTAGGTACACACATACTAGCCAAGCTACACCTTCACCTTGTTTGGAATAAACCATGATGAGATTGGTTGTGTGCTTATGATCTCCATGGGAAAACCCCGACGGGACATGGGTCAAGCCTTTAGGAAAACCCCTACAGGACGTGGGGTCATTTACTTTGAATCTGTTTCCATTGGAAAGCAGGTAAGCTTTGACTAGCAAACAGCCTAGGATCGTGAATTAAGTGCAGATCAGAAGCTGCTGGAGAGAGTGTGACTTGCTGCAAGCTAAGGGGCCTATTTTGTGTCTTTGTGATGAGATCAGAATGAAGGTACTTTAAAATGAGAAAATGAAGTTTATGTTCTTTGTTCATTTTCCTGGCTTCACGATAGACTTGCCACATTGCCTGCTATGAGCCTTCAAAAATTAAGGTTTGAGACCCCAGAATTATGGAGTTGCATCAACACTATATTACAGCATTCATGCTAATGTCTTAAGATCCAACAGCCATGCTCAGGGCAAGTCACTTTGTTTTGCAGTGCCTCAGTGTCTTCTTCTGTGACTGAGGCAGGAGGAATCCTTCCTTGCCTTGCAGATGTGCATGTGAGGCTTAATGAGGCTTGATTAACGTTATCAAAGCACTTGGAGATCTTTGATAGGATAAGAAGCTTCCCAAATGCCAAACCATGCTCTTTCCAGATGAGTTAGGTCTAACTCAATCCCTGTGGGAGCACACAGATGGTATTTCCCTCGGTGAGATTGTTGAATTTTGGCGATGAGGAGCGCTCGCTGGTTCTTGGCTGCGGAGTGGTATAAGACAAACATCCTGAGGCTGGTGACCATCTGTAAGCCTCTGATTAGAGGTAACATCTGCCTTTGGTCTCTGGACACCAGATGGCAGAAAACAAATTGTTATATTGGCTGGGAAGGATTCTGGGGTTTCAGTTAACCCAGACAACCTCTTTTTTTCTAGTGGTTAAAGCAGCATTTCTGCGTCTACTGCCCTGTAGTGTATGCTAGAGGTCCTTCAAATGACTGTGTCATCACCCAAGGTATCAGGAAATGAGAGAGAACCCGACCTAATGAAGCAAGGTGTATGGGAACTGCTGAATCACGGCCTGAACCACTGATTGGTCACCTGAGCTGAGCACCGAGTCAGCCATGGGGGCACAGGTGGAGGTGATATACCTGTGTGATTGGAGGGGGGGGAGCCTGGCTCCACCTCTCCCAAACCCCATTTAAGGGCTGACCACCACCAGGGAAGGATCTCTTCTTGGAGATCCCTCCTGTGTGGAGTCTACGGTGAGTCTTTATCGTCCTAAAGGTGATCCACCCTCTTTTGCTGCTTTCTGTGCACCATCTATATCGACCTACAGAAATATACTATCTTCCACACTATTTTTGAGTAGCATCCTTTGGGGTTATTTACCCTACACAAGGCATAATCATGGGGCAGTTTACCACCAGAAGGTATTCTCTAAGGTCTGGATCATCTCTGTGCTCAGAGCACTATGGTATAGTGCAAAGAGAAGGTATATGGGGCAATAGTTTCAGTAGTACTGTTGAAAACCATCCATGAAATGCATGAAACGTTGGAGACAAACATCATTCCAGCACCTTTTTCTCTTCCTCTTCCTGAGCTCCCAGTCTGAGCTTTATAAAGTGATTGCTGCTTCAACATCTGGAGCAAGAGAGCTTTTGAAAAGCTCTGATGGATGAAGAACAACGAATGTAGTTTAACAAATCCAGTGTGTGTTTTGTTGGTTTGGTTTTCTTTTTGTTTAACAGACAGAAATAAATGGGTGTTGTGGGAGAAAGTTTTGGGTGGAAAGCAAAGGGGCTGAGGACCCACGCAAGCAGAAAAATGATGCTGAAGTCAGGTGCTGCTCTTGGTGTTCTGGCTGCTTCATGGTTCATTTTGCATCCTGTATTTCTGGGGTTTTCTGGGGGTTCTCTTCCTCTTCATGACCTGGTTGCTCTGGCTCCTCGTTCAGTGCTCAGCTTCCTGCCCAAATCAACGTCAATGGGTGTGGATGATGTTTTGTCAGTGGGTCAGTGTACAAGCAGGGCGAGGTGGGATACAAATTATGGGGTAAGCAGAAAAACAACCTTGCAGAGACGAGCAAGTCGAAGAATGTTGGTGTACTGTGATCTTAAGAGGTGGCTGCAGCCCTCCAAGCTGACCCAATGGGCAGCCATGCTTCCCTAAGCTGGGAAGTGTGCTGACAGAAGCTCTGAGAATAGGAATGGCAGCTTAATAAAGCAGAAACTTGTCACTTTCCCTTTCTGGAGGCCTCCAGCAGTGGTAAGCAAGCCATCTGCAGAGCTTACCTTACATTTGCTGAGCCCTTGCAGCTTCACTGCACTCTTCCTCCATCCCCATCATAACGTGGCCCTCCACTCTGGTTCTTCTCTCTTCATCCACAGCCAGAGGCTTCCACTGCTCTTAACTTGCCCTCTCCTTGACTGCAACTCTTGCAGCTGTTTTTGGGTTGCGTGTGGAGTTTCATTTTCTTCTGGTTGGTGGCTTTATTTGTTATCTTTTTAATCTGTGGGTGTTTAAAAAATGGCTTTGCGCACATCGCTGTTATTCCATCCTTCCTCTGTGAGCCTGTATCCTTGTGAAGAACACGCTGCTGCAGAGCTGGGGACCTAAAACCACAGATGAGAGTAGGAAATGAAGGTATAAATCACAGAATTACCACGGCGCCCGCTCGCAGTGCCACACCAGACGCAGAGGACATTGCCTGGTGTTGGCTCACCCATAAGCCCCCTTGGGATGGGCTTTGGGTTACCACTAAAAGTTCTCTGGCTCAGCTCCTCTGCAGAAAGCTTGGCTGAGCAAGAGTGTAGAACCAGAGTGGGGAAAGCCTCATAGGTTTGATAGTCATCCTCTCTTTCTGTTCTGCACCTCTTGCAAAAAAAAATAATCAATTTGTTTCATTTAATGTAGTGGAGACTCTAAATCATCGTTCAGGTGCAAAGTGGATCCATCACTTCAGTTTATAGGCAGTGGAAATAATACATCAAATACTGATTTGCTGCCCCAAGTACTCAAACTCCCTCTGCTGAAAAATTGTAGCTTGCAAAACTTTTGTCCGGCACGTGGAGTGGTGATATTTCTCTTCTTTTATTCCAGACTGGGATTGGGAAATTTCATGTGTCTCCAGTGGGTTTTGGCTCAGCCAGGAGAGTCCTGTGTGTGAGCTGCAGAGATTGCAGCGAGTGTGGCATGAGTTGGACTAAATGGCACTCGATGCAATGGACTGCAAAGCCTCTGTCACCAGTAAGCAACCCCAAAACGAGTCCAGTTCAAACAAAGAGACATCATGACCAGGAAGCTTTCTTCCTTGCTGGTGGCCTTGGCATAGCTGCTGTATTTTGGATGGGCTCTCTGGAGTGGGTGATGTCATGTTGCTTGCCAGTGGCCCTGAGAGGAGAGGAGGGCATGTAGCAAGACCTTTGACTAAGGGTGCTATGTCCCAGCACGTTGCTGGGAACAGGGACACAGGAGAGGAAGCAAAAGACTTCCATGGCACTGCAGGATGAGGCCAGCATTGAGGCAGAGCTGGGATGCAATTCTTTGCTCTGTGATGGATGTCTCAGCCCTCTGTGGGTTGGGCTCAGACTGAGCATTGCTGTAACGTCGTCTTTGTTGGTTTAATTTTCTAATAACACATTTCACCAAGCAATGCAGCCAGACTGGAGCCATAACCCAGAACAGCAGTTGGCATGAAAAACTCTACTGTATTTCTGACACTAGGGTCTTTTATAGCCAGGGTACGAAGGTTTCAGCACCAGTGCAATTGCAACCAAGTATTAAATATCCCAATTAGTGCAATTCACAGTTATCGACAACACTGTTTTCTTTCCAACATTCCCCAAGGACAAAAAAATGCTCTGTGCAGATCTGAGAGCTTCAGAAAGAGGAGGGTTCAGCAGTGGGATGCTGCAGCGCTCTCCATGCAGAGCTTGAGGACTGACTTGGGGCTGGATGCAGGCAATGCTTCAGCCCTGTTAGGCAGCCATCATAAAATGGACCCACCGGCCCCAATCCCTTCCCTGAGAGGGACATTTCATTTCCACCTGTTTTGTAAAGGTGTTCTTATCATTGCCACAGCCACAAAACGTTGAATGGAAAATTGCTAATATTAAAATGATATCTCCAGTTCTGACTGTAAGACCATGTGGGTTTCTGGCCGTGCCCTTCAGGTTCTCATCCCTGCCGAACTGCAGTGTGTGATGTTAGCAGTGCAGCTATTTAAAAGGCATTTTGCCCAGGCTCATTTCACTGGCTTGTTCTAGCTTTGCCCAGCAACAGTGTTCCTCCCGTTCCCTTCCCTCAAACCTGTTACCTAACTCCATTTGCAGTAAGGGCATGAGCCTCCAAGAGCAGGTGTGTGCATTGTGCTGGTGAAGTGTGGGATCAATGAGCACTAAATGATCCTATCATCCTAAACTCTGTAGGGAATACTTTTTTTTTGTTTGTTTTCTTTCTTCAGTTTCTCTTTTTGCAAAGCCAGAGAGAGAAACTACACAGCTGCAGAAATATGTTGGGTTTCAAGAGTTAAAAAGACAGCGAAAAAAAAAACCAACCCAAAACTGCCTTTTAAATAAACATGAGTGTTACTGATCTAGTTGTTTATGGCTCTTTGTTCCAGCCCATTTCTCTGACAAAAGCCAAGTGAAATTAGCACTCCATGCCTGAAGAGAAATGGAAAGCCACAGGCCTCACATGAAAGGGGAAGCTGGGAAGTAAACAACCTCTGATTGCATGGAAGGGGTTGCGTGTTTGCTTAGAAAGAAATCAGTGAATCACAGGTTGTTTGCAGGCAGGAGAGGAATGAAAAATTCAAGGAGTGGGCACGTGGGACAGTTGTGTCAAGCTTATGGGGGAGGCAGAGCATGCTGGGGTGCGATGGATGCTGTGGTGATGTCACTGTGTTCTTCCTGTCATATTCCTTTCTGAAACAGCTCATTGCATGAACCTTCCTGATAGAGGCCAGGGCAGGTAGAGCCTGGGAGGTTTTCTGGCAATGAGGGTCCTGTTTAGTGCCTGAGCTCAATGGAAGTGGCTGTTCCTCTGCTGGGGGTTCTTCAGAGCTGTGCTTCTCAGGCCATGAAGGGCTCCTTGGTCAACGTGAACCCTTGCCTGAATGTGGAAGGGGAATGCAGTGGGAGGAAAGGAAATTAGGGCCTTTGATCTCTTATTTCATCTGCAAGGCATTGAGAGCCAAATGCTTTTGAATAAACAAGCTGTCAGAGGTAGGAAGTGAGCAGATCCACATGGGTTGGGTGGGGTGCTCTCTGCACAAGCCAGTGTGGAACTGATGTAAAGCGAGCAATGGGATGTCTCCCAAGCGTTCCCCTGCCCGGTGATGTAATCTCCCATTTGTCATGTGCCCTGGCCCAGGCTGATCTCTGTGCATGCCAACGATGAGTGGAGGCAGATGCTGTCAGTCCTAAGAGAAGTCAAGTTGGAAGAGACCTCAGAGGATCTCCAGCCCAACGTATTGCTCGCCAATAACTCAGCTTTGGGGGCACACCAGGTTACTGAGGGCTTTGGTTGGTTGGGTTTTGAAAACCTCCCTAGACGGAGACTGCAGAACAAACTGTTTAAGTACTTTTGACATGATGGAGATTTTCTTTAAACCCACTCAGGACTTTTCTTATTTCAGCTCAGGCCCGTTGCCTCTTGTCCTCCTGCCACAGAGGGGGCCTGGGTCCATCTTGCTGACCTTTCAGATATCAGTAGTTTGCTATTAAGCCCTCCCAGTCTATGAACAGTCTTTTCCAGCCTGAACAAGCCTATTGCCCTGGGTCTTTAGCTTGTGTTTGGAAACAGGCAGCTGAAGGCATGCCCTGCTGCCTTGGTAGTGCAGGGAGTATGTTTTGGGATCCTCAGATGAGCACTTCCAGGCCTACAGACCATGGTATGGTGACCAGGTTTCCCCTGGCAGAAGCTTTCTTCGTACAGCCATTGCCCATTTCTGTGGGCTCCTACAGATCAGCCTGATGCAACTCCTTGCTCTGAACTTGGCTCTTTTGTTGTTGTGCCCTGCTCATTTCCAAAAGCAAATGGAGCGGAGAGCTGTTGCTGGTGCACTGTAATGAGGATAAAGTTCCCCTTGTCACAGCTGGAATGAGAATCAAGGTCATCTTACCCCATCAGGCTCCTCCTTTTCATCTTGGTCCTTCCCCAGACAAACACTTCTCACTTCCTTAGTGACCCCAGAGCTTAGGACAGCCGGGACAGCACAGTCTGCCTGGTGGCAAGTTCCACTCACTGCAGTATTTATGTATTTCACTCTCCTTGAGACCCTGCAGATTCTTGACGACTGCATTTCATTTGTCTCAGGTTTTAGAATTTATTTCGGTGTCTCCAGTCCTGATGTCTCAGACTGGCTGAAAATAGTAACTCAGCCTGATCTTATCTGTAGCTATTACAGACTTCAATTATATCCTCCCGGGACTATCTGTTACTCCTAAGAAATTAGATCTTGCTTATTGTTTTCTTACCCCTTTCCCTGTCCTCATAAACCTTCCAGCTCTGGGTTTTGCTTTGATGGAGTTTTTCAGGAGCCAGATTGGCCTTTTATAAAGCATAAGATAATCACACGCTTCCCCGGATCCAGCCGTGCCTGGATGCAGAGGTCTTTGATAGCTTTGCTTCACAACGCCTTCAGAGGAGATAATGCTGTTATCATTCTGCTGAGAGAGAAACTGAGGCACGCAGTAGTCGGTGCTTTCATTTCAACACTTATTTCCACTGGGTTCTGCCTGTATAGCTGATGCACGGCACACAGAGCTCAGGGCACTGCAGCCCAAGGAATGACAAAAGATACAGAAGTTATTCTGAGCCTGGGTTAGCTCCTGGCTCCTTGATCTTAGCAGAGCACAGCGTGATGCCATTGTACGGGTGTTTTCTGGTGCGCAGAGCATTTGTTTTACTGAGGTCAAGGCATGAAAAGAGACAAATTTATTAGACAAGATAAGATCAGACCCCAAACTCCAATTCTTAGCACCTCGATTGCTGCTGTGTTTGCAATCAAGATCTACTATCTCTGGCTTGAATCTTTCCCTAAAGTAAATATATAAAGTAAATATTTGTAACTCTTGTGGCTAGGATCTGCTCTAGATAAATGTTTTTGCAGTGTCTTGTGCTACAGTGCTTCAAAGCCAACCGGAGCCATTTGGCACCACCTCAGATCAATTGATCACCAGCAACAACAACAACCTTTCTCTTTATTTAAAAAAGGCAATGTTATTAATTTTCCAGTCCCCGCTGTTGTTTAAATACAGTGCACTTTGCACTGGAGGCACTTGGTGTGGGACTCCTCCACTTACCCACCACTTCAGATTTCAGTACTGCACATCAGACTGGAAAATAAACAGATGCTCTAACAGGGCTCACGTCCCCTGGTCGTGGCTATCAAGCAAAGTAGGGAATGAGAGGGACCAGCAGAAGGTGGGGATGTGGCCTTAAATGAGGAGACATTAGTCCCGGTGCCAAGCTGTGTGCTGCCTTGTAGAGGCAAGCAAGGCTTGCTGTGTGCTGCCTTGTAGAGGCAGGCTCCTGATTTCTGGAGACACCAAGATGGTGTCTCCAGAAATCAGGAGCCACCATCCAACAGCAGGCAGAAGGGGAGTGGATGCGGCTTGTTGAGTTGTCATCAAAAGATGAATCAGCGTCTACATTTTTCCACTTTTTTTTTCCAATGTTTTTGTTGAACCCAATCATAATTTAAAAAAAAAAAAAGAAAGAAAAAAAAGGGCGGAGGGGATGTGGAAAGTATGGCTGGAGTTTGGATTTTAAGCATTGCTTGAGCAGAAAGGCTGTGAGAGATCAACAACAGATCAACCACTCCATCCCCCTGAGACATCAAATATTTCTGGGCCACGTCCAGCACCACTGGGGTGCAGCCCCACCACGGCTCCGCTCATCCTGGGCTCCTCCTGCTCAGAGCTCCGGAGCTGATGGATAAATATAACGAGCAATTATTGCCTCATTCCTTATTTCCTTACTAAATATCTCGCCTGAGGAGCTCCTCCATTCAATAAATGTGTCGGGAAGTTTTAATACGTTACAATCCTACATCTCCTTTAATCAAACCAGAAGTTCAAGAAGGAGGCAGGTGCTTTGGGAACCCAATTCTTCCTTGAAAATTTTAGGGGAGGGTTTCCCTTCAAACGATGAAATCTGAACATTTAAACCTATTGTGTTCTGAGCTGGTGAAACCCACATTTATTTCCTAGAGTGTTTTGAGTTGGGAGGGACCCTTCGAGGCCATCTGGTCTCCAACTGCCATGCACTGATCAGGGCAGCTCCATCAGGTTGCTGATCATCATTTCTTGAGGAAGGCCCCCAAAAACTGGATTTCCTTAAAAGAGGAACTCATCTCGTTTTGTGCTCTAAAAGATGCATGGTGACATCTAGCGACTGAATCTCGCAGGGCAAGCAAAGCAACCCAGGGAGCAGCAATTCCCAACAGATTTTTTTCTTAAGTTCTGACTTAAGTAACCGAAAATATTTTTTCTAATTTGTTATTATGAGAAATAGATTTTTTTTTCCTTTCTTTTTTTCTTTTTTAAAAGATGCAAAAAAGAAGTGAGCTCCGCTATAAAGCTGTGAGAGATCTTAGTCGGGAAGAAAACACGTTCAAAAAATATTCAGAACACCTGGGCAGACAGATGGACAACATCCACACTACTTAATGTCCCTTTGAAATGGTTGGGTCTGGTCCACGTCTGCAGCTTCTTGGCTCCTTCCCAGCTCCCTCCTCGAGGGCAGTGATGGGGTTTAAAAGCAGTAGGAATAAGCTCTGTGGGTTTCTCGTTTGTTTTGGTCTGGTTTTGTTTGTTGATGTGGAGCGTTTGGGTGGTGAGAAGGACACCAGGGATCAGCCTGGGACAGATGGCTGCTATTTGGGCTCGGGCTGATGGGCTTCAAGCAGGGTTCCTCTAGGTGGGCTCTCGTGGAAGAGGTGGGTTTGCGTTTAGAGGAGATATAATGTGTTGTGTGTCTATTCTAGAGGCCTGAATTATGAGAAAATCGCTCTGAAATCTTGCTTGGAGTTCCTGGTGCTGTGCATTGGCCGCAGGCGTTCAGCTGGTGGGACCACCTCAGCCCGGTTTGTTTGCTTCCCTCCTGCCGTGCGAGTGCTTGCTCAGGGTAAATAAGTGCAGTGTTTGATGGAGAGCCACCCAAAGTGCTCGTTTTCTGGGCCTGGGGGCTGACAGCTGCCACTGTAACTCCCAGACAGTCTGCAAAGTATGCTTACACGTCCATAGGGAAGTTACCAACGGAGGCAAAGCTGCTGTAAGAAAGTGATGGTTGGACGGCTCGGTTCTGCTGCCACAAGCAGGATGAAATCGAGATGGATTTGTACAGTTCTGGCACGCCTCACTGCAAAGGAAAGAGCTCTCGTTGCTGGTTGTGCCTAAGACTCACTCAGCTTTCCCCTCGGCCAGAGGAAGGCAGCAGCTTTCTGGATAAGCCAGATCTGTTTCCAGCCTCACCCTGTGTGGTCCCGCTGCAGTCCCTTCGCCTTGTGAAACAAAACCCTGCCTGCCCTTGGACACTGACTGCTCCTCTATTTTTCTGTGATCCGTAAATCCTATTTGCAGGCAACTCGCTCTGTAACTGGCAGAAACCCCAGTGCATATGTGGTTTGGTAGATGACCCGGGCGTTGTGCTTGGAAATGGTTCCCTTGACTTGCATTATTTGTCAGTCTCCTCCTCCGTACACTCGCTTCAACAGCAATTTGATGGTTTGCGTTGGAGCTCGAGCCCCTAACATCATGTAGCAAAATAACTCATCTTAGGTTCAAGGCTTCACAGTTGTGCCTTTATTTACTTTAGATCATTTGGCCTTGGAACCATTTCTGAAGTAGCTTGCTTTGGAATTGGCCGACTGTGCTTGTAACGAGGCTTTGAGCAATGGGATCCTGCCACGTCCCAGAGATAATAATTTAAAGGCAGGGGTGGCTGGGCCCTGAGCAGAGCAAATAATGCATAATTCATAGTGGCTGCCAGCAGCTGCTCCAAGCCATTTCCCCATGGCTTCCTCAGAAATTGATGGAGACCGATAACCAAAGATGGCTCTTCTGCTATGGCTCTGGGCACCACGTGGCCTCAATGCGTATCCCAAAACAGGACACTAACCGTGTTTGTCCTGACCCTGAGCTGGGGTCTCACTGCTCTCACACTGCTGTGGCTGTCTCCTTGCCACCAGAGAGTGGCAGAAGAGAGCTGAGTGACATGAGACCCTGATCCTGCTGACTATCTCCTAAGCACCCAAAGTTACTAACAGGGATTCATTTTGACCATCCAGGATTGGTGATGGACAAGATCTCTTTAACTTGATTTACCACTGGAATGACTATCTCTGTAGAGGAGGAGATCACATAGTGCTAAGCAATCCTAGCACTTCTTTCTTTAAGCAGAACAAGCAGTCGCCTCTACAGCAAAAGTATTTGTTTTTATTACAGATCACAGCACACAGACCCTTTGGCCAGTGTATAATGGAAGGACACGAACACCTATATAATATACAGATACCAAATGTTGCCATCATCAGTTGTGGGTGTCTAGCAGTTTACTCCCTACATAAACTGAGCAAACACTATGCTGCTCACTGCTCCCAAACAGCGGCAAAAGAAAAAAAAGTGCAATTTCATTCAGTTGTTTAAAACACACTCAGCACAGTTACCCCAATCCCACTTCATAAAGGCACACTTATCACATAGCATCCTTCACGTAGGCTACAGGGAACAGATCCTGCTGCATGTTTTACTGGATGGATACTAAATGGACTGGATTAGAAAGTGATAGCAGGCATGTTACGTTGGTATAAAGGAGATCCAGTTCCAGGGCAAAAGCATATCTTGCACAGGTATGTGTAGCAACAGATTGGAGTCTTGCAGGCAGTGTGTTATAAATTAAACACAGAGCAGGATAGGTGTTGACAGCCTGTCAAGCATGCAGCAATAGCAGGAACGTGTTTCAACTCTGATGCTGGAGCTGAACAGTAAGGAATAGGAATGCAAAGCTTAATCCCCTGCCCGTGCTGCCATGGGAAATCTCCCAATGGAGATCCCCACCCCCAAACGTTAGCGTGAACAGAGAGAAGGAATCCAGGTTGAAATGTTCAAAATGATGCATTTCAACTAAGAAACATGCAGTGCTTATCAGAAGTACGACGTGCAGATGCTGGATTTGAGGAAGCATCATGTGGGCAAGACTAGCCAGCTGGGAATGGAAGCATTCAGCTTGAGGAATGGTATTTATAAAGTTGGTTTTTTAATTGAAACTGACTATAGGAATTGTTGGAAAGACCAGAGTTTGTTTGTTTAGTATTGGAATGAATGATTCAGCTACAAATAAAATCTAGCTCCTAGCTGAGCTCATGCTGTTGTCAGTTTTAAGTATTTCAGCATCAAGATTTAGCTGTGGCTAGAGAAAATACCTTACAAACAATCAATCTCCCTGTTGTATTGGTTGCCTCTGGAAGAATGCTGAATCTCAGATTTATACATTGTTTTGAAGGACCTGATGACAAGAAATAGCTCAGTGGTCTTGCAGACTGACTCAGTGGTAGTCCTACACGGATACCAGTAGGAACTCATACGCTCCACACGTCTGCACAACTTGTGGTGTGTCATCACTGCCACGTCGAAAAGCTGAAGCACTCCTTTTGCTGCACACCACCAGTAATACTAAAAGTACAAAGTGTTTATGAACAGAAAACTAGAAAGCCAGCAGAAGCACCACTTAAAAGACAAAAAGCCAACGTACCCAGAAGCTGCTGTCACTAAGAATGCCATAAATAATGAATCCGCTTCTGGGTATCTCTGTTTTTGAGACAGAGCTTTCCATTCTCATACAGCTGACATATACCAACAAAGGACAGTTTCCAGAAGCAGAGGAATACCTGCCTGGATGCTGGACCCACTGAAATCAGCCTCCTCACACTGACTTAAGAGAGACAGCAATTAACGCTGTGGTTTTTCAAGTTTCAGATCATCTCCAACTACCTCGATAATAAAGAAGGTGTAAGAAACAGCTCAAGAGGATTTCACAGCTGTCAAGTGCTTGTGTGCATCTGTTTTCCACTGGTCAGAGATCAGATGGAGACTCAGCACTCCTCCCAAGGACAACTACTGGGGCAGTAAGGGGCGTCCAAGTCAGCAATGTAAACAGCTCCCACCATCTCAGACGTGGGTTGAGGAGCTGAGCAGCACGCTCTCGTTAGCTCCAGAGATGTGTTGCAGGTTTTTGGCTCACCCTTCAGATCCCAGGACTTGAAATAATGGCCTGCACACCAACAATCTCAAGCAATTCTCATGGACACTGAAGTGCTTTGTAAACAAATTTAAATTATGACACTTAACTACCTTACTTTACCTCTACGTAACACGTTATCAATATTTATAAATACATTACAAGCATTTCATCACATATATACACACAATACTGGTTGATCCCAAATAACAAGCAGGTATTTTTAAAACACTAGAACCAATTTCTATTCCCTGTAATCCTGTTCAATGTTACCTCACTGTTTTGGAATGATACCACTTGCTGAAAAGCACATCTGCCCATCAATACGTGGACGTGCACCAGAATGGACACATGCTAAAACAACTTATTTCCAATGTCTTCATTTGTTAAGTTTGTTGAAGGGAAGTTGGGTTCATTCAGATTTTCATACTAGAATCATTCTCTGCAGAAGACTTATCCAATAATTTAATCAAAACAAGGGAAGAATAACAAAATAACATCCTCTGTTCCTTTGGTATGAAATGTTAACTTAAGAAATGAAACTAAAGACACTGGCAGTGCTTTGTTTTGTTTTTCCTTTGCAATTTGTGCCTTTCTGCAGGTGAGAACAGACACCAGCCCAGGGAGAGGATGAAATCACAGGAACCAAATGAAAGTGCAGTGTGCAACAACCAGGTAAAACTGATGGTTGGGAACATGCCACTCAGGCACAGAAAACTGCTCATACTGGAAGATCTGCTGCTGACAAAAGTTATTGGAAGCTCTGCACTGCTGGAATAAAAATACTGGTTTGTGTACTAGAGCATCTGCCATTCAAAAGTGCTTGAATTGCAGGCGTACTCTAAAAGTCTGAGGGTAAATAAGATGGTGGAACTGTGGAAGTGATCTGTTCCACAAGTCAAGAAAGTCCCATCTGAGTCCACTGCTCACCACTGTACTCGATGCTGACAAACTCTGTCAGCACTAGAATTATTTGTAGAGCAGACAGGACCAAGGGAAATAATCCTATTTTGCTGGCATATCACTTGAGCAATTAGCTTAGACCTTCAGTAAAATTGTTTTTGTTTCACTACGAGGTACTACTGGGGAGGAGGGAATGGGTCTGTTGGGAAACTTGTTTTCTTAGAGTGCCATGCAGCTCCTGAGAGAAAAGGCTGTCTGCAGACAGGGCTGCCCTCAAAGTTTAGGGTAACAACAACACCCTTCCTCTAAATGATAACCAGAGCAGCCTAAAAATGATAATCTTGACGATATAAGGAGTTTACTTTCTCATCTGAGCTATCCTATTTAGGGCAATCTCATCTGACTTCTGAATACCCTCCACTGACCTAATCCTGCTAACATACCTTGTACCCAAGTGCCTCTAGAACAACATAAATCCAAAGGCTACAACATCTGACTGCACAGCAGTAGGAACATTTGCTGTTTAGGCAGGATGCTTCTTCAGATGTCCTGGGTTTGGACAGTAAGCTAAGATCAACATCTATGCCTAACAACTGAAGGCTAGCTTTGTAGCATAACTATGTGCCCCCAAACAATATACTCTACCTGCCAAATGCCATAACTCATCCACCTTTCTAAATGCAGATTTACTCTGTAGCTGCCAGGCAATTTATGTACAAGGTGTCTTTAAAACAACAACAAAAAGAGACGAGTTACACAGAAAGGTCTAATAATTCTATGCTTGTAAATCAGAGCACTCTCCAAAGAACAGACTCCCCTAACACCAATGTCTGGTGCAAAACTGTTCTCCTTTCTTGAATGCTTGTGACAGACACCTGTTCCCACTGGCAAGAGCAACCGATTTGCGGCCGCATTTGAATTTTCAGACCTTGCCAAACTGACAATTGTTTCTTGCCAGTAAATAAGTACCAGATGTTAGTTTCACAATCTTATAGCATAAAAGCCTGCCACGATCTTTAGCAAATATATCATAGAATCTGTTAAAAATCTTCTAGCAGCTTTTGATCCAAGTTATCTCCCCCAGAATTCTGTACTATCCATCTTGCAACCTATTATTTGCCTTCAGTCCTGTAACACGAGCCTTTCCAGGTTTTTGTCATATCTTTCTCTTTTATAAACAACTTTACATCATGCCACACCAGTAGCTCTCAGGAGTTTCAGGGTTTCATTGACTGCGACATAACGAATCGTGCAAAATCTTTTGAGTAATTTTTAAGCCCCAGTTATTGGGATTCTCCCCAGATAACAGTAACCCAGCTCACAGAGTTCAGTAATAATCGCCTCTTCCTTCCTCAGACTTTCAGGGGATGCCATCCTTCCTTTGGCAACACTGGGAAGGTGGTACTCCCCAGTCATACATGTAAGAAAGCCTGAGCTTAACCTCCTCCTTACAGAGCTTCCCTTCTTTAGCCAAGGTCTGGTGCTTTTCCAGCATGTCCTCGATGCTTTGCTTATGCGTTACTATGTACTTATTGTTGCAACCCCGTGACTTATACTCAGTGTCAAAACGAGGATCGTGCACTCTTTTGACATCGATAGGAGCCAGCCAGACTCCCAGGGAGACATCCTCGCTCTGCCACATGTTCAGATAATCTCTGTTGAGCCGCAGATAGTGCACCAGGTCTGCAGAAAGCACATAACCCCCACCCAGGGCGTAGGGGAGGTAGTAGTCACAGAGCACCCAGGCACTCTCTTTCCACTTGCCACCAGATTTCACTCGACCCCGGCCAGAAAAGAAGCCCCAGTAGAGGCGATGTGGCTCCTTGGCTCTCAGATCTTCCACCAGCACATCCAAGCGTACAAACGTATCGTCGTCGGCCTTCAGGGCGAACTGGAAGTCAAGGTGCAGATCCAGCCAGACGTACGTGGCCAGCACTTTGGCCGTCAAGTTCTCATAGGAATCCCTCAGCTCCGGCAAGAGGAGGAGGTCCCTATGCCGGCTCTGCTCCAGCTCCAGGCTCCGCATCTCCTCAGCTCCCAGCCCACCCGTGCCGATGACGAAGCGGCTCCAAATGTTGCCGTGAGGAGGCCGGCCGGCCGCTGCCAGCCACGTGCTGCGGATGATGCTGCGGCGCTCGGTGTACTTGGGGCCGCTGGTGATGAGCACCGCCAAGAAGGCCGACTCCTGAGGAGAGGAGGGCGGCGGGACAGCAGGCGGCCCCCTGCCCCCCCACGGCAGCGGGGGCTGCTGGTGGGGCAGCCCGCGGGGGGCTGGCAGAGGCCGCAGGCCCTCGGAGGTGCACTTGGCCAGGTAAAGCAGGACCACGGCAAAGAGCGACAGGCCGCCCAGGCCCACGGCCGTCTTGTGGCGGCACAGCAGGCGCAGCAGCTTCATGGAGCCTGCAGGCCTCGAGGCGCGGACTCCCCCCTCACACACACCCACCGAAGATTTAGGCGGGAATGGCAGCAGCTGAGCGGGGTACGGCCTCCGAGAGGGGACAAGCTTCCTGCGGGAGCCGCCACCGCGCTTCGCCTGCCCTTCACGACACCTTCCAGCCTCTTTTTTTGATCAGAGAAGCACCGGCCCAGGCCTATCCTACCTGCCGGGCCTCCGGTGCAGACCCTCCGCGCGAAGCCCGCTCCGCTCCGCCCGCCGTCGCCGTGTGGCGCGGCCCCGCCTCCCGCCCCGGCCCACACACGGCGGCGCACGGCGGCAGCCATCTTGAAATAGGGCAGGCGAAGCCCGGGCGCCGCCATTTTGGTTGAGGGCGCGCCGTGCCACGCGGGCCGGTGGGGCGGGCGCAGAGGGAGCGGGCGGAGCTCATTTGCGCGTTAACTGGCTAGGTGACTGTCGCGTTTCACAAAGGCTGCCAGCAGCATGCGAGTAACCGCGCTCAGCAGCAGCGCTTCTGCCTTCCGTCTTAATCAAGACCTCGAAATCTGGTAGCAAGTGGCTGAGCCAGGAGGGGAAATGGCGGCCGAGGGGCCCCCAGGGCGCCTCGTGCCCGGCTCCAAGATGGCGGCCGCTGCCCCTCACGCACGCACGTACGCACGCACGGCGTGTGACGTACTTCCAGCGCAGCGCTGGTTCGTCCCGGTCGTCTCTGTGTGGCTGTAACCTCCTGAGGGGCGGGAGCGGGACGGGGCTTCGTCTGTATTTTTTGTTTGCTGCGGTGTAGGAAGCCGGGACGGGCATGAGGAGCCGCCGCGTCCCGCATAGGTACCGGGGCTGCGGGGGCGAGGCGATTGGGAGGCGGTGCGGGCCGAAGAGGGCCGCTCTGTCACGGTTCTGAGGGCACGGTCCTGTGAGGGGCGCGCCCTCCTCCTGAGGAGATTTAATAACGGCCGCCGCTCGGTGCGCGCGTCCTCCGGCTGTGCCCCGGGGCTCTGCCCCCCTGAGGGCCGTGTGTGGGTTTGTTCACCGTTTCTGAGGCCTGCGAGTTAATACGTGGCAGCGATTTTTCCCCCAGCGGCATGCAGGTGGTGGGAGGCGTGTCTGCCCCGCGCTGCTGCTTTGCGTGGAGTTCTGTGTCCACTTCTGGGCTCCCCAGTACAAAAAAGACAGGGATCTCTTATAAAGAGTCCAGTGAAGGGCCACGAAGATGGTGAGGGGCCTGGAGGATCTCCCCTGTGAAGAAACGCAAAGTGAACTGGGTCTATTCAGCCTTGAGACAAGAAGACTGAGCAGAGACCTGATCCAGGTTTATAAATATCTGAGGTGTTGGGGGGCAAAGTGGTGAGGACAGACTCTTTTCAGCAGTGTATGGAGACAGGACAAGGGGGAACGGACAGAAACTGCAGCATAGGAAGTTCTGTACAAATTCTTTATGGTGAGGGTGACAGAGCACTGGCACAGGCTGTCCAGGGGGGTTGTGGAGTCTCCTTCTGTGGAGATATTCAAGACCCACCTGGATGCCTACCTGTGTGACCTGGTGTAGGGAACCTGCTTTGGCAGGGGGGTTGGACTCGATGATCTCTAGAGGTCTCTTCCAACCCCTATGATTCTGTGTGCCCGGCTGCTCAGCATGCAGTGCCGCTTGTCTCCATGCTCCTCTCAGGCCTCTCTTCCCCAAAAACTCCTTTCTGCTCCTCCACCTTTCTATGGAGGTGGTGTTGAGGCCTCTGTGCTCTGCGAGCTGTCTCTGCATTGTAGCTCTCAGGTCATCTCATCCTGCAACACCTGAGGTTGGAGGTTGGCCTAGCACAGCTAGGCTGTTAGTGATCCAAAGTCCTCTGATAGAGGTTACAGCCATATGGACTGAAATCTGACACAGTTCAGTTTCTGGTTGTGTACGTTTTATTTAAAGGAGCTTTGTGTTCATAGAGTCCTAGTGTGTTTCAGGCTGGAAGTGACTGTAAAACCCATTGAGTTCCAGCCCCTTTTGTGGCCTGGTGCCCTCCAGCAGGTCAGATTGACCAGGGCCCCAGAGCAGGGCCAGTGCTCTCTGCTAGGGACTGTATTCTCTAAATACATGTGTGCAATTGTTCTTCACGCTCTGGGGAGAAGCTTTATTACTGGCATGTTGCTCTGTGGTTTTTAACTTCCGTGTCTTTTTTCCTTTTTAGGTTATTTAATCAGCCAGTATTTTGAATAAAAAGGGGAAAATGATGATGTCAAGGCAGGCCTTTCTCTGCGGTTTGGGATCTCTGTATTTATCCCTTCTGTTTATATTTCTTCTGATGGACGTTTATGCAAGGCCTGCAAATAATTCGGCCCTCAAAGAGAAGCCAGCTGACAGTAAGGATGAGAATGAGATCTTGCCCCCAGATCACTTGAATGGGGTCAAAATGGAGATGGATGGACATCTCAACAAAGAGTTTCATCAAGAAGTTTTTCTGGGAAAAGAGATGGAAGAGTTTGAGGAAGATTCAGAACCCAGAAAAAACAGGAAGAAGCTCATGGTCATCTTCTCTAAGTAAGCTTCAGAGAAAAATGTGTAATTAAAAGTTATAATGAGTATGAAAAGTGGCATTGTTTTTGCCTGCTTTCTCAGTGAATTGCCAGGTAGACTAAAGAGTTAGTAAGGAAGAGTTTTCTGATGGTAGGATGCCTGTGCAATGACTTGAGAATGGATTTTGTTCCAGCAGTAATACGCTGCCTTGCTCTGCTGTAAGCTTGGAGAAATGGTATTTTCTTCCTAAGCAACTACTGTGTGTGATGAGCCCTGTTTTTCTGGAAGTGGCTGGACACCTGTTGGCAGATGGGAAGCAGTGGATGAATGCCTTGTGTGCAAGCAAAGCAGAACTCATCTTTGCCTTTAACCTGTTAAAACTGTTTTTGTGTCGACCTGTGAGTTCCTGAGCTCGTACCCTTCCCGTTCTCATCCCCATCTTACCTGGGAAGAGTGAGCAAGCAGGTGTGGGGTGCTGAGCTGCTGCCAGGCTGAGCCACAGTGCCACTAGATGGCAGAGTTAGCTTTATTTTGCATGATTGCTATTGAGGATTAATTTTACAACAGCTTAGATTATCCTGGTAATGCTGATGTGGTATGTTTGTATAGTTGAGATGAAACGAGAAGGCTTAGCAAAAAAATCTTCTGTAACTTTTGTGTTAGCAGGGAAAAAGGGACCAATATCAATCGTTATTTATTCTTTTCAACTAGTGTTCTCCTGAATAAAAGCAGCTAAAGACGAGTAGGACAGCCAGGCTGCCTTTATCTGCAGTTCTTTACTATGTGGTATGGTATTCAGATTGCTAACTTTATTGCTAGGGTAAATACAAACATAAATAGCACAATTGTGGTGAGAAGCTTTCAGTTTCTTTACTGCCTTGTGTTTATTGGAAACATTCAGGTGGTGGTTAGTAATAATGCCATTCACAGTTGCAATCTCTGTTTGTTTCTTTGTGCGTGTTATGGAAGAGGTTGTTTTTGGCAATTGCTTATCAAATTAATTTGTCAACTTAATTTGTGTACTTGAAATTGCATTCTGTCAGGTGATCGGATTAGAAATATGAAGGTACATTCTGAGGGATTTGGTTTTCTAGATGTTCCCTTAAAGTCTGAAATGCATTTGGGAAAAGCCCAGTGAGTCACGGGTGTACACAGGTGCTGTGTATTTCAGGGTTTAAAGAGAACCTCCACTCATTTTTGATTGATGAAAAATTTGATAGTGGTGTGCCAGTGTGATACAAGGTACTCAATTCAAAGCATTAAATCTGAACTAATAGGGTTACAGAAAATAAAGGCAAAATGTGGAAGGTAAGCTTCCCAAATATTTTTCTAGCTCTTATGTGTTACTGAAAGAGCAAGAGTATGTCGTAATTCTGTATTTCAGTTTCTGAAGTCCCTGTTTCCTGTGAGGGAAAGCTCTACTTGTTTGCAGAAATGACTTGTTACAACTGAATGCATTCTTCCATGTAGCCCTGGGAAGCTAAAGCATGGTGCAGGAATCTGAGGTGCATTTTGTAGTCTTCATTCCCTGCCAAGGGCAGGTGTTTGGTACCTTCAGGCAAAGCAGGTGTGTGACAGGGTCTTAAGTGATATGGAGAAGGGGAGGGAGAGAGCTCAAGTATCTACTTTAATTAGCAGGAACTCTATAAATAATTTTCTTACAGTATGCTGTAGCTTGGCATATATGTAGGTGGGACTTTATGGGAGGAAAGAAAGAGGAAGGATGTTGAAAGCAATTGAATCTATTTATGGTGATGTTGATTTCACTAAGTCACTGAGCAACCTGATCTAGTGTCTGATGTAGTGGTTAACAGCCTCGCCCACAGCAGCAGGGGTGGACCTGGGTGATTTTAAGGTTGAAGCTGTTCTGTGATGCTATGCTATGTAATCAATGACATTGAGTACTGGAATTCAGTTTGTTGAGCCTTGGTTTTAAGGGCAAGTTATCTTGTAAGTTAAGTCACATCTCCTGTACTAATTCACATTCATGAATGTAAACAGATAAATTCAGGAGTGTTTTGTTTAGTAGTGTCTATGTATGGCTTTTCTGTTAGAATGTCTTTGATGGAGTTGCTTTCATGATGTTAAAAGTTGAGTACCCTTCTAGGATTTGCATTTTATCGATGTTTTCAGTGGCTTGCAGCTCCAGATTTATGGTTTATGAACTAAAATCTTGGTGTTAGCTGAGTGTGTTGTCTTGTGATGGTAATAGATCAGGTCAGAGGCTTAAATACACCTTCTGTTACTACCACCACATACAGCCTTTTTTTTTCCTTTATTTAATGTGAAGTTATTCTTTTAGACTGTGCATGCTGAATGGTTCTGCATTGCACATCCCTCTTGGCAAGTTCTGAGTTTGTCTCATAGCATTGCAGAGTTTGCATTTCTACTGGGGGTGTTCTGAGCTGTCTTGTTTTTGATATCTTCTGTTTTGATTACAGCTCTGTATTGCTTGATTAAAAAGTTTGTATTTCATGAGCTTGGAAGCTTTTAAGTAACGTGTGTTCCCTAATTTGTGTTTTCCTAACCATTTTAGGAGTACATCTCATTACTTTTTTGTATCTCCTATGATTTAGGTAGTGCTTTCCTTTGGCTTCTGGCTTTTAAAATCATTTTCTGGATCAATTTTTCATTATTTGGTTGAATCAGAAACCAACTCTAAAGCAATGTACTTTCCTTTATCTCTGTAGGTGGGCACGCTGCTGCCTCGTTCCCCCCATGTTGCATTGTTGTCATTGAGGAACTTGAAAATGTGAATCTGGAAATCTTGAGTGGCCAGTTGTTTATTAATAATACTGTCAGACCTTTTGGCAAGTGGCCATGGAAATCTGGTTTTTAATGGCTTGTGCTTGAGAAATGGGGCTCAAGTGTTTAACAGCTGTTCTTCCAGGCTTGACATCTTCACATCTTCAATGCAGCCCTTACTACAGGGCTTTATAGAAACCTTCTTATCTTCCAGTGCTTGACAGCCCAGAGCTCCTGCAATCTTGAGGTGGCACTTTCAATCAGAGAACTATTGATCGTCCTTCTGCGGGAAGCACGTTCAAGTTATGTTTTTTGGTGCTGATTTGTACTGTGCTAGCAGAACAGTGGTGTACCTTCATGAGCTAGTAGAGCTTTAAATGGGGTGTTTGTTACCTTTCCTTCACTTACCCTGTGGAAGCAGTAAATTTGGGAGCTTTGGTCTAAAGAAACTAGAACATAAAGCATTTTTCACCTCAATGCTTTATTTTCCCTTCTTGTTTCTGTTAGCACCTACTCTGTATCAAAACCCACATTGCTCACCTGGTGAGTGCAAGATGACACAAGTGGAACGTGACCATTTTACTGATCTTACTGCTGTTTGGTGGAAAGTTGCTGAGTCTGTGCATAAATAGGTAGAAATGTATTTACAATATTTAAAAACAGTGGTAATGTGCTTCAGAAGATCAGATGCTAGGGTTGTTATTTGTCTTAAGCCTTTAACATTAATGTGACATTTAAATGCATTCACACTTAATAGCTGGAGTTTCAGTGATAACACTTCAAGTAGTGTTAAGACTAGTTCAGTTTAAAGAGAAAACAACCTGGCAGCCTTTATCTTTGAATCAGAGTGGTTTTGTTTTGCTTTAAATAGAATCTTGCCTTTTAAATATGACTGATTTCAGTTTAAAACATTCTTTTTTTTTTAATTAAATACTTAATGATATGCTGAGGAAAAAGAAAAAACAAAGTGGCAGGTTATTGTCTTTGTACACCTGTTACCTTTATATTCTTTGTAAGGAAATAAGTATTAATGGCATTGTTCATTTGGCAGTCTGTCTGTCTTGATAAAGTGGTGTTGGTAGAACATGGAGAACAGTGGACTGTCAGGTTGGACACATCTATTATTTATTTCACTATTATTTATCTCTATTTGTCAACGTGTTTCTCAGCAGATATGAGTGTTGCTCAATAGCACTGTACGTTTTGACAAAGCCAAGTGAGCCTCCTGGCCCTAAAATGATGAGAACAAATGTATGTGCAGAGCTTTTGAAATGTGCTTATTAAAGAATTGAAGTGTATTACCTGTAATGTGTTACCAGAGATCAAGGGATCATCAAGGCAACTTGATTATTTCCCCCACCCCCACTTACAAGATCAACAAACTATGAAATTGTTTGAAGGTCCTTGCGCCAAGGATGTTCACCTTACCTTCTCATCATTTTTAATGGCTGCAATAAATAGGATGTGATTGAGGCAGACATGTAAAGGCAGCTTATCTGTAAGCTTCAGAGACCTTGAAGGAAAAAGGATTTGGAAAGATAATTTGAGAAGGAGTAACTGGTTTGGGAGATTTTTAGGGTAGAAGTAGGTCACCATAGTGAAAGTCTGCAAGAGCTACCAGTTGGCAGTTGTGAGCCATTAGGATACCATCTGTATTTGTAGTTTCCTCTAAAAACATAAACTCATTTTGATCCTATGCTTTTGAGTATGTGGTAGAATGTTTTTGAGCTAGGAAGTTACCTAGTTGTTCCTGGTTGTAGAAAAGTGGATGTGAAAAACAAGAACCTTCTGCTGTGTGTGCTTTTCTGCTGTAAGCCCAGAGTCTGTGCTGTCTTCTGTATTATTACTATTTATAATCCCTTCAAATTAAAAAAAAAATGCAAATCTTCTATTCCTTTCATAGAGTGGATGTAGATAATGATAAAAAGATAAGTGCTAAAGAGATGCAGCGCTGGATCATGGAAAAGACAGATGAACATTTCCAGGAAGCTGTGGAAGAGAACAAAATGCATTTCCGAGCTGTGGATCCTGATGGTGATGGTAAGATAAGTGTTTCTTCTGCCTCCTGTGACATAAATATATTACTTTCACAAGGCCTGTCAGCTGTAAGGAAACAGGAAAATGAATCAGGTGGTAGCTGTCATGGTACTGTTCCTAAAGTTTACTGTGATGGCCTTGTTAAGAAGTGAGACCCAAAGTTCATGCTTCAAATATGCTAAGTGATGTCTGAGATCTCGTTCTCTCTTACAGGTCATGTTTCCTGGGATGAATATAAAATTAAATTTCTGGCAAGTAAAGGATTTAATGAAAAAGAGATTGCAGAGAAGATCAAAAACAATGAGGAGCTGAAAATAGATGAAGAAAGTAAGTGGAGACTGTTGGAGTGTAGTTTACTATTTTAATTTTGGGTCTTTTTTTACTTTCCTAAAGCTGGAGTGTCAGAACTATTCTTAAAGTGAGACTTGTTTTGGTTGTTCTGGTGCCTCTTACTAAAGTAGCACGTGTGAGTTTTAAGGCAGAAATACCAGAATTGTTTCTAAATCAAGTCTGCACTCCCAACACTCCTGATACAAATATTTAACACTGAAAACTTTGGTTCCTTATTTGTTACTTCCTATTTGAACAGTTCCAGGTATCTCTGCTTAATGGTCTGCTGAAATTTGTTAACCTGTGTTATCTGTGGACCGTTGCATTGCTACCTGGAGTACCAGCTTCCCTGTTGCCTCAAATGACAAAGAGCAGAAATCAGGTACTTCCAACTATGAAATTGGAGAGGAGTGTGTATGCAGATACAGTATATATCAGTGTGTGTATGTCAGATGGTGTTCTGTTCAAACAGGCACTGCAAAGGCTTCTAGGAGATAATAGCTGAAGGTTACTTAACAATTGTTTCATGTTTCATCTAAGTTCTCTACTGAGAGATTCTTCAGATTAGTGAGATCTATCATTTCTTCCTTACTACTTTTGAAACTTTCATTTGAATCTGACTTGTTACAAGCATGGCAATGCTAGAGATTAACCTTCCCACATCTAAAAGTATTCAAATTTATTGTTAAGTAGAACATCAAGCCTTAGCTTTTCCTTGCGGGAGTTAGTCATTTAAAAATGGGTTTTATTTTCCACTTATCAAAAAGCAACTAAAATGCAAATGGTCCTTTGAGTGCTGTGGCAGGGAAAACACCTGTGCAGCGTATTCTATGGCAGTGTGGTTAATGGCTACAGTTTACAAGAATGCTCATCAGATAAAAGATTGACTGAATATAGGAAGTATAGATATAATTTTTCTACCTGGGTAACAAGCCTTATTTGAGAATAAGCAAATTAACTGTCTGCTTTCTGAAGATGATAGGCAAAGCTTTTGTTCTCCAGTGCTGTGCAAAAGTACTTTTAATATCTGTTCTGTAGAAAATAACTGTACATGGCAACCATAAGACGTGGTCTGAGTTTTGGGTGGAAGATGGTGATGATCCCTAGCACGTTGCAGTTTAAAAATCGGGTCAAAGCTGGGGACACAACTTGATTTATCTTATGCAGATAACTGCTGTTTCAACTGATCAATGGCAGTTGAATTTCATTAAGGACTTAAAAAAGAAAGGCAGGCAAAGGGGGAGGCTGGCTTATGACATCTAACGTTTCGTGATCTGATTACCCAGTGCTAAATGGTGTTTTTGAAACAACTAAATCTTTCCATTTACAAACTTACTTTGAGATTCGTATTAAGACTCCAAAGAATTTTACTCCACAAAAAAATGTGCTGGAGTCTTAACTTGTAATTGCAACTATCATATCAAAAGCATACTGGAGATATCAAAGACAGCTTATTAACTTAAAAAAGTATGTTATGCAGTGACTGTGGTCTTTTAGAGCTTCTTTATAACTTGTGAAATGCCAGTGCTTCATTTTTCATATTTCTTAGTACATCTTACAGATATGGTATGCCACAGACTGTATCTTTTTTTCCAGTGTGTCATTTAGAAAATGCCTACACCAGAGAAAGAATGCTCTGCACAGGTGTTGTTTTCCTGTTTGGTTATGTTAGGACCACTGCTGCGTGTAATGTTCGTGCTGGGTATTGCGGGGTGACTTTTCTTCAAGTCACTGATATGGTTTTAGTGGAAACTCATGTTTAAATTATGAACCTCATTTGAATTTAGGTAAATTTCACTTCAAAATTGCCTCTTGGCATGATGCAAGATGAAATAGGTAGAGTTGTGAAATGATTACTGGTGCTGATGTGCTTACTTGTACACGTGCACTTTGACTTGTGCTTATTCTTTGTAGGAGAAATATTTTATCTTCATTTTACTGAGACCCAAAACCCATGCTTTTTGAAACTGAATAGACTAGGGTGCCAAAAGGAGTAATGAGTGCTTATAATCCAGAATTAACTGGAAACTAAATGTATTTCTTGGTGCTTTGTATAACATCTGTATTTCTTCTGTGGAGTTACCCTCTTAAGTCTGAAATAGTTCCAACAATTAAAATACTTAGGCTGAAGTACAGGATACTGTTTCAATTTTCCTTGGAAGTTGAGCTGTGAAGTAACTGGTTCATAGGTCATCCTTGTTTAAACAGTAATTAATAGAAGATATATTAAAAAAACCCTGTGAATAGGTTAAACACGTTTTAATCTTCTTACATTTCTAGCACAGGAAGTTTTAGATAACCTGAAGGATCGGTGGTACCAAGCTGACAACCCTCCTCCTGATATGTTATTGAACGAAGAGGAATTCTTGTCCTTTCTTCATCCAGAGCACAGCAGGGGAATGCTGAAATTTATGGTCAAAGAAATCATCCGTGATTTGGGTATACCATGTTAATAGATGTTTTCTTGGGAGGTGTTGTGACATCACTGCAGTGTCATGGCTCAATCTGGAGTTTTGGCATGTCTTGTTTCCTCTGTTCTACACATTCTCCTTTAGCACAAATGCTGTCTGTATGTTATTCAAGACTAGGTTTAGCCTCTGCTTGTTCAAGAGCAGCACCTTTATATTACAAAGGTATTCTGAGTATTTCTTACAGAGCGGCTCAGCTGACATTTCACACTCAAATGCTGCTGCTTTGTAGGGTCTCTGTAGCAATGGGAGAAAACATCTGATGAATATTCAAGTACTGATGTGGATGTTTGGTGAGGAGTCAGTACTTGCTTTGTATTTCTGCAGCATAGCAGCCACGTAAGAATTGTGATACATACTGCTGGAAGTGGAAATACGTGGTTGATGTTTTCACTGATGTTTTTCCTATGGAGTCAATAGTTAAGCATACTTGGAAAAAAAAAATGGAAAAAAAAAGCGAGCTCCCATTTTGCTAGTAAGTGATTTAATAAATGTGGAGTTTCCAAGTGATAACTTAAGTGTGTGATGTGCACACACAGAATCCCAGTGTACAGTTTTGTGAAGAATGTTTTACTTGAATTCTAATAGGAAGCTGGATACAGCTATCAAAAGCTTTATGCTGCAATAGATTCATTAAAAATAAATAAACAAACATGAACAGCACCTGTAAAATAAACCAAGACCTAGCCTGCCAGCTGGTGCATTATTCAGACATGGTTGAGTACTTTTTTTGCATACTGACATGTTCTAAAACACTGTGTGGGTGCCCTAATAGAGCTTTCTGCTAACCAAAGGTATAAATGATAGCCAGTTCTTCTGTGGCATAGTCAGGACTGTGGAAATTGGGCCAACTGTACCAGTGACATCCCTGATGTGAGGGAATATGTCATTTCTAATGGACATTAAACAGGGAAGTTTCAGTGACTGTGTATTTCTGTCACAGATCAAGATGGAGATAAGAAGCTTACCCTTTCAGAGTTCATTTCACTACCTGTTGGTACTGTGGAGAACCAGCAAGCCCAAGACATTGATGATGATTGGGTGAAAGACAGAAAGAAGGAATTTGAGGAGGTCATTGATGCTAACCATGATGGCATTGTCACGATGGAAGAGCTGGAGGTAAGTCCTCATCAAATAGTTCTAGTGTTCTTGAAATCAGCAGGTGCTTAAATAAGGGTTGAGGCTGCTTTAGAGGTTGTGAAGTCCAGAAATATTTGAATTAGCAGTCTGCCAAATTTTGGACTGTAGTACTGTTCAGTGGTGCTTGGAGGAAGGATGTTGTAATGCTTTTTCTTGGAGGAGGAGGACTTTTCCTAGCACTGCTATTATTCATAGGTATGCTTTTAGGGTTTATTTTCTTTGTAACGTAGATGCTTGCATGGATATGTAGTGCATGAAAACTAGTGACAAATTTCATTTAATGGGACAATAAGTCATACTTACTAAACAAGTAACAGGCAACGTGTTCATTTAAAAGAAACAAAACTGTATTAAAGTAAAATTAAGCAGCCCTGGGGCCCCATTGGCTGAAGAATAGCAAAGATCTTATGTCTTTCAGAGTGTTTTTCATGCTTTAAAATTATGCTTTTAAGTGTGGATTCTAATGCATGGCCTCTTTAGACTTGTGTGTGGATGCAGGGATTTTCTCCAAATAACTCTCCACTGAAGAATTTACCAGAAGACCTGTGTTCTTAGTGATTGCTGATAATTTTCTTCTTCTAGGAGTATATGGATCCTATGAACGAATACAATGCCCTAAATGAAGCAAAGCAAATGATAGCGGTCGCAGATGAAAATCAAAACCATCACTTAGAGCTGGAGGAGATCCTGAAATACAGCGAATACTTCACAGGCAGCAAACTTATGGACTATGCACGTAATGTCCATGAGGAGTTCTGATCTTGCTCGCTTTTCCAGAGCTCTGAAGCACTTTCCTGCTTTCAAAAAAAACAAATCAACACTCACCAAGTTTCCTTGCTGCTATCTGTGTTATACGTGTACTGTGTTGTACTAGACTAAAAAACCCTCCGTCCTTATAGAAGATCTGCAGCTTTGTTGCCCTTGATATGTAATATTAAAACCAAGTCCAAAAATAACGAGGCAGGTTCTGGACTATATGAGTTCACCCTGTTTGATTCAGTTAATCCAGCTGAAGTTCCAGCTGCTTTTGGCTAATTGCATTTGGTGGAGGCATCTTAAATATTTAACTTGTTGCCCTCGTAGCTGCTGATCCGTGGGAAATCACCAATGAACTCTGAAAGATGTTGGCTTTTGTTAAGGGGACTGTGGTTCAGATAAGTGTTCTGACCTCATGAGGATATCCATCCACAGACTGATTGGGAATACTTCTGGTTTTGCTTGGCAAATCATCTATTTGTATTTTGTTAATGGTCATATCCATTTCAAAGTTTTAGGTTTTTATTTTAATTAAGAAAATCAGTAAATTGTATCAGGATGCTACTGCCTGGGCTGTTCTTGCTATGTGTGTTTTTTCCACTCACGTTCAGTTCTTTTCTTACTGTTCCACTGACTGGTGTAGTCAATACACATTTAATGATATCTGTGCTCAGTATCAGTGAGTTATTTGGTTATTGTCATTGTTTGTGTCTTGAGATTCAGTTCTTACTGGATTTTACTTCAAGTGTTGAACACTGTTGTTGACTAGTTCCAGCAGATGCTGTTCTCAGTCCATTTCCAGTAACCATTGTGGTTATTCATGAATCAGGAGAAAAGATGATAGCCATATTCCTGAGATTCCTCGTTCATCTGTGGTAATCCAGTATGTTTTTCAAGGCATCTCAACCTAGCTATGCACTGTTGAGAATTGAATCCAGGTTCTCCTGCCATAACAGAACTTTAGGAGCTGTGAAAAGAGCTTGCTTTAAGTGTTTGAGAAGCTCTTCTGCTTCTGTTTAAAAAGCAAACTGGTGCCAGGTTTTGTTTTTTTTCCCTGTGTGGATTTCAGAGGTTGCATAGAGCAAGGGGCTTCACCTAGGTGTATATTCCTCCTGAACTAAAACTTGTTTAGAGCAGTGTAGTTACTTGTTTCTGTGCAAACTGGTGATGCTGATGCACTCATGAGTGTTAAGGCTGGGAGAAAGGCATTTTTTGCTTTTGAATTGTGTTTGATAGAGCAAAGTGCAGTCAGCACTTGGAGTTTTTTAATCAGTCTGTTTTTGGGTAATCTCTGACAGTCTCGTGCCACACAAAGGTCATGCCCACTACTGTCTAAATAAAATATTTTTACGCTGGTTTCATCTTTACTGTAAAAGCCCTCTTTCTGAAGGGTTGCCTGAAAAATCCAAGTAAGATGTTATATTTGATTAAATTTATTCTCTTAATATAATGTAAATAGAAGTATTGCTGTCTTTCTGTTTCAGTATTCCCTACTTTTTTTGTTGTTTGTTTTTGTTAAATGGCTTGTTTCAGAGTCTTTATATACATATATCTTTTTGTATTGAGTATTTTTCTTTGTGGTTTGGAAATGTTGCTGGTTTTAGGTTTCTCAATGAAACCCATCAGAGAACTTCATTTGTATTAAAGCATCCTTAACAAGAATGTGAGTGCTTCATTGCTGATGTAACATTTTAGGAGTTTTCAGTTTAAATGTAGATAGCAGACTTTTAACCAGACCTTGCTTCTGAATATCATGAGCTTGCATTTTCAGTTTCTTATTGGAAAAAGAAGTCTCAATATTGCTGGGGGAATAACTGAGTCATGAGGTGTAAAGCCACTTAAGTGGCACTGAGTGCAATACTGCATGAAAAGGAGATTTGGTTATCTTGTGCATGCAGATTGAGTGTGAAGGTTGTTGAAGTTCAGCTGCTTTACTTTCTCTCTCAGCTCCGCTTCATTTTTGAAGGATTGGTTTTCAGATGTAACTTCTTTTCTGTAGTGATTGTTTTCCAGAATACAGAAGAGAAGTAGAAAGCTAGCTACCCTTTTGCCTTAGTATTCTGTCTTCCCTGCTGTGCTTAAACAGTCTCACAGAAATTGAAGAAATGAAAAGCAGCATTCCAGCTAAACTAGGCCAAGGGTATTGCTGTTTGGTCCTTTCAGGTTCTGCAGGCTAACTGGGAGTCCAAGTGTAAGTCTGTTCCAGTCAGATCTTTCATGTTTACCTGTAAATGGACAACAGATCCACTTTAGGCAATCTGATGAAAATAAAGTATCCGATTACTGTAGGATATCTCATTTACTTGGGCTTTGTGTAAGAGTTGTTGAAGTCTCTGCATGAGAAGACCTTTGAATTTGGGTCCTGTATTAGGAAAATTCCAGTAATGAATCTGGAAGATGAAACCTATGGATTCCTAGTGTGAGCACCTTAACCTCTACTATGTGTACTTCTTTAGGTGAGGGGCAGACTGCAATGCCTGTGCTGTGTGGAACAAAATAGGCATCAAAAGTAGCTGGTACATAAATACTGCATCCTTTGCTTTCACAGAGTGCACCTCTACCAGAAAAATTTCCTTCCGTTGGAGCAAATGGTAAAAGTGACACCAGTCTCTATTTCTGAGTCAGGAGCACACGCACCTCTCTTCGGTGGCAGTGCAGGGAATGTGACGTTACAGCTTTCATCTGGACTTGTACAAGTAGGTCTCAGCCTTTGCAAGTTTGGAGGATGTTATGAAGATGACTCTTCTAAGCAGAGAAAGGTGCTAACGATGTTGGTTTTTATGCAGGGATAGAAGTGACAGATAATGCTGTTACATGGCACTGAGGGGGGAGAATCTCTTTGCTCCTTGCCTGTTAAGGAGTGAATCTCTGTGGGCTGTTTCATTTTACCTGTGGCTCTGATACAGAACCCGGTGTTGCCTCGATATTGCTTTAGTTCTCCTCTTCACAACATTAAGGAATATCTCTTCTAGTTCTCCTGACTTTGAAACTGTGTGCTTTAACAGTTGGTGGTCAGGTGTGTACCTGGTTGGAGGCACTCTCTTTTAGGGTTAAGTGATAGTCATTTCATAATGCTACTTATCATGATGTCTGTCTTCCTTTGAATACAGTTCCGAACTACAAAAATAGGGCTTGCCAAGGGGGTGGGAAGAAATGTGAGGGCGTGGAACACATACTGGGAATTTCCCAGCAGCTGACATAAGAATTTGTTCTGGTTGCTACTGGTTTACAATCAGCTCCTCCAAGAGTTTGCTGCTGGCAGAGTAGAGTTTCCTACTCTAGGACAGTAGGGTTACACGATGGTGGCTGCAGGTTTTTACTTGCATTCTTCCACTGTTTCATTCTTGCTGCTAGCAGTCACTTTTACCTATTGCTTGGGATTGAAATGCAAAGAACATGAATATCCCTTTGGTGCAAAATGCTGCAAGGATTGTGCTCCTGGTAAGTCACCTTCACTGTACGTTTATTGTACTTGTTTGATATAATATCAATTAGTTAGTATCTCAGTGGAAGTCCTCAAGTTAGGAAACATAACGTGAAAGAAAAAATGGTTTGAGGATTTTTCATCGTTTTAGGCTGGCAGGTTCTTTTGTAGCTTACCTGAATTTATGAACCTTCTCCAGTGGTGCTACACTTCAGTTCTGTGGCTCAGTTCCTCTCCTGTGTCCGTCTGATGCCTTTTCACTGTGAGAGTGTTATCTGAGAAAGGATGGTAGGAGTTGTTACTGTTACCTATGAAAAAGGATTTCAACCCAGAAATCTTGAGTAATGGCAGAAACCCTTCAGTTATTCTCTTGCTGTGGATATTCTATAAGCTTTCTTCTGTAGTGAGGCTTATTCTACTTAAGGCTTGCTGTTTTGTAAGGAAAAAGATAAAGAAAAATTAAACAGCAATTGAAGAACTATAGATGATAGGCACCCAACTTTTTTTTTTCCTGTTAGTCTGTGTGCAAATTCTACTTTGGCACTTTCTCTTTTTGCAATTGCCTGCTACATGAGATCAATACTCTGTGATGTTACAGTAGAAACTGAACATGGTGTTGTCTTCAGGGGTGCCAGTTGCAGTAAGTTTGTGTTCAATATGAAACCTAGAACTTGAGGCAGTAGTGTTACTGCATTATTCCTGAAACTACTGTAATCTGAGTGGGTTTGGGCTCAGTTTGAGGAAATGCTTGTATGCAGATATAGAAAATTCTATATATCTAAGACTCCTTAAAAGCTGTTCATGGTTCCTCCTGCCTGCACTGTGTGAAGGGAAGCTACTGAGACAGAGGAATTTGATTCTTTGACTGAATTTGGCTGTTAACCTGCTGTTTCATTTGAAGCAAGTGGTTTTGCTCACTAACCTTGGCACCCCAGTGCATAAATCTGACCTATGAATGTGCTTGGTGTGATACAGATCTGTATCTGTGGGTGCAGGTGTTCAGAGCTTGGTTCTAAATGCAGTGTGTAATGCACATACCCTCTATGGAGTCATAAGAAATACCTGCCTTCCATCTTGTTCAGTCCTCGTGTATGAAATGGAGCTATTAACAAATCTGATTGTGATGGATGGCAGTGCAGATAAAAATCCAAGTACAGCCCTGTTCATTCACACCTAATGGGCTTTAAGAATGCCAGCTTTGTGTTGAATTGCATGAAATACCTCACAAGGGAGGGCAGGATCTGTTGCACAAAGCTACAATATTACACACAGATAAGAGAGAAGATGCTTTTTTTCCTCTACTTTCTCCAACTGACATTGACTGCAAACTCTGATAGCTAAACCATGTGAAGAAGTGAAATGCTTTGGGAGTCTCATCTGAGCTTTCAAGTTTCCACAAGTTGCCAGGCCACTACTAGCCTGCTTTCACTGCTTAATTTACAATGATGCTATAGAATAACTATTATAGGGATTCTGGTTTGTGTAAATCTGCTGAATGTTTCAGCCAGAGTTGTAAGTGAAACTCTTTGACTTCCTGGACAGTTTGTTCTAGTACATGATAACAAAGAGGATTTCCTTCTTATAACGATCAGTTCCTCCTTCTGTGTTGCCTGTATTTTAGGTGAAAGAATGAGAAGCCGCTGCACAGCAACAACAGACACAGTTTGTGCCCCCTGCCAAGATGATTACTTTAGCACTGAGCACAATCATAACTTCTGCACGAGTTGTACAGTCTGCAACACTAGTAAGTCAGTAGTACTGTGGTCAGTTCTGGATATGAATTTGGGAGGGTGTCAGCCATCATAAGCTTGCCCATCTTTTTAAGCCCCTCATCAGCTGATGACATACAGCCTGTCTCCTGAGAAGACCCAAGTCCAAAAACTTCTTGGGTTGTCAACCAGGAGAATCGGATATTGAAATGATACTGGTGACAGAGCCTTTGGAGGGAAGTGGGTTTATACTGCCTGAAAGCTGATACCTCAAGAATTGCTGCAGGGCTTTGTCCTCTGCAGTGCCTGCAGAGTGTTTCTACACACAATTGGTAGGCCCTGAGTAGTGATTAATTGATGCTTTCTATTTTCTCCTTGACTCTGCTGCTCCTAGAGAAGGGAAGCATGGAAGTGAAGAAGTGTGAGAAGACCTCTGACAGAATTTGCAAGTGCATTCCAGGTTACATGCCAGATGTCAGATATACACTGGGAAGTGGTAAGTTAGGGACGTGTGAGACTCTCCAGCTCCTGCCTCCACTTCTGGTATTGCAATTTCTAGTACAAAAGCTGTTGTCATCCGTTTGATTGGTATCTCAAAGCAAGTGTTGTATCAGGGCAGTTGTGTGAACTGCTGCTCTGTAATTTGAGCTGTCAGAGATTGTAATGCTCTGCCCGTTAATATCCATAATTAGCCTGCAGAGAAAACAGAAATCCGTGCAAGTTGCAGACTAAAATGAACCTCTGAGCATGTTGTATTCTGTCCCAGGGTAGATTATTGATTTTGTAAGCTGTGGGTTTTGTTGGATCCCTTCTGAAAGCTGTTTGTGTAACTACCACAGAGCTTCTATATGGTTACATTGCTGACTGAACTCAAATTTTGCTTTTTTCTTTCTTTCAGTATGCTTACTGTGTCCTGAAGGGTTTTATTCCACAGGAGGGAATGAAAGCTGCCAGCCTTGGACCAAGTATGTATCACTCATCCCAACATATTCAGAACAGTGTTTGGGTTTACTCTGTAGCAATTAATGCTCAAGTCATGATCTGTATAATAAGCCAGCAGAAGATTTAGTAAAACCATGGTGCTGATGACCTAGGAGCCTTGGGCTGTCTATGCATCCATCCATCTTCTGCCCTTCCTCTTTTCACTTGGAGCAACAATATATGCAGCCCCTTTTTAAGGTCTAGAGGTGTCTGTAGCAAAAAGTTGCCTTAACAAATGCAGCTGTGCTTGGAGGCTGCTATGTGCACAGATGGTAGGTAAAGCAGAATTTTTTTTCCAGTAATAACTTTTGATTGATTTAATTCTTATTCACATATCTGTAGAACCTGGAAAAGGTGAAGCCCGAGTTTGTGTTGATAAAACGAAGTTCACAATTTTTCATTTGCTTGTTCTATGGAGGTAGCTTATAAAGTCATTCCTGTAACTACTTGTAGAACTAAGTAATGTATTTTACATCTCCTAGCTGCAGTGCTATTGGGAAAAAGACTCTTCGAGGAGGGACAAAATCAGATAATGCTGTTTGCAGTGACAATGTGACACAGCCAGCTACCTCTCAAAATGCAACACCTACTTTGCACCTTTCCACCAACTACTACAGGAATAATACACCGACTGCAGTGCCTTCACCTTCCAAACCCAGTGTGAACCCTATTGTTGTTTGCCCGGATACGAACGGCCCCACAAACACTAACTGGGGTAAGGAGAGAATAACCAAGCCTAGTCACTCTGAGAGCTGACTGAGAATTTTCACTTGAGGCTGATTTCATCAGAAATTGGTCTTTCTTGGAACACTTATCTGTATTTTACACAGTCTCTAAGGAAGGCCTGCATGGGGTTCCAGGCTATCTGCTAGTTTTCTTGATATGTGGGACTTAGGAGCTTTGTGGTTCAGGTTTACTGTCCCTCTAGCTGATTGCTTATATTAGATCTGAAGTTCCAGGTTCCTTCTTTTTGAAGATAGAAAGCTATGGAAATTCCATCAAAAATCATAAGTTTTCGTTAATATCTTTTATATTGTTTTTTCCAGGGTCTCTATCACTTATCCTGATTTGTCTGATACTCCTTGTGGTGTCTGGAATATCCATTTTCATGTTGATTATCCAAGCAGCCAAAAGAGAGACCAAGAAGAGGCCTTGTAGGAATGACCATGAAAGTGAGTTACTCTTTAGGGAGGAAAATATATAGGAAAGAGAATAATTAGGGTCCCTTACTTGAATTTTGATCATTTCCATCATAATTAAATCTACTTGGCTGAGTAGGACAGCACCATCTGCAGTCAATGCCAGTGTTTAATCATCTTCTTAGTCCTGATGTGCTGGAGGACATATTGCCTCAAGTTGGTGGTGTTACAAAGCAGAGATTCCTTTGTTGTTGTGCAGAAGGGTTCAGTTTATAGTGTGCTGGTGGAAATGGTGTGAAATTATTCCTGTACAGCTTTTGATGTGATTCCTTGGAGCTCTTACACCATTAACTGTTTGATTTGGTTTGTATTCCTCTTTCTCTCTGACTTTGATCTCCAATCTTCCTTCCCCTGTAGTCCCTGCAAAAAAAAAAAAAAAAGAAAAGAAAAATTAATCTATGCATGGAATTCTATTTGAAAGAGTGAGAGATCCTATGAAATTAAGGTGATTTTTTTTTTTAAGGAGTAGACTGTAAATTATTTTGCCTATGTGAAAGTGAACTTTCTTCATGTGACTTGCAAACATGGGAAAGGCTTGACTGAGAAGAACTGACCTCAGTATTTGTAATTCAGTAGTAACCTGGCTATTGCCTCACATTTTATTCATGGAGTAATGGTGAAGTGTATTCCCCTTGTTTCCTATGCTTGTTCTTTGCTAGGACAGGCTGGAGAAGGGCACCACTGACCCAAATGTCTCCCATAGGTGTCTATGCATCCATGAAACCAGGGAAGTCCATGACTTTGGTTTTCCTTCCCCTTCTGCTTTATACAGAAGTCTGTTTTCTGTCTTTCAGAAAGGAGCTTTCGAATTCCTATCCAGGAAGAACAAGTTGACTCCAATTCCAGTCTCATAAAGAACTGACTCCACATCACTTCACTGCATCCTGCATTTTTGAGCCAGTCAATTGTAACAAAGAATGTGACAGAACTTTCAGTGGCTATATGTGTGGCTGTGTGTTAACTGTTTAATTGTATTTCAGTTCCTTTGGGTCTCCTTGAGTGGCCCTCAGGCATTGTAGCTGCTCTTAGTGAACTGTGATTCTTCTTCCTTAGCTCCTTTGTGCTGCATCTCTGGTGCCAAGCCTGAGTTTATACAGTCCTTTGTGCACTTCTAACCAATTATATGTGTAATGGAAGCCAGTTGGCTTCAGAAAGCAGGAAGTCTTTATGAAGCAGTAAGAACTAATTGTTGAGCAGATTGACAAATGGAAAATCAGAAGACCTGCTTTTTTAACTAGACTTCTATCTTGTCCTGCAAATTTGAGATGCTAAGCAGAGCTCATCTCTTTGCAGTGCAGCTGTTTTGAGTGTTTCAGGCCAACTCCCAATGGAGTTCTCCTCCTTTTAGATGGTGAGTCTCCACAAATGAACCTAGCCAGCCTCCTTTGTGCTTCCATTTTTTTCAGCTTTTTTGTTTCTCACTCAAAATGAGCAGTATGTTATTTGTGCCTCTAGAGACAGTTGTCATAGCTGCTATTTCTGGTGGTGGTTTTTAAGCGACTGATGAGAAGTGGCTCTTTAGTGCCACTTCTTTCTTTTCTGCTTGTCTTCAAGGCAGACCAGTTGAGAAAATGTCATGTTAAATATTGAGCAGTACCCCCATAGACCAACAAATTATTCATGACTTCAAATAGCTCCTGATCTCCAAGTGTTCTGAAGATCTATAGAGATCCTCATGTGTTTCAAAAGTAGAATCTGTGTATTTGCTGCCAGAAGGCAAAGGGAGTGGTATCTTCTTTTAGAATGTTATTAATGGAAACTGTAGTTCAAAGTAGGAGGAAAGGCAGGGTATAACTTGTCTGTGCTGTAGACGTTGGAAGTTGCTGTGTATAACTCATGTTTTGTCTGTAAACTCTGGGCAGACAGCATGCTTTTTGTTTCCTCTTGGTGGATGTTATGTTGTGCTGAATACCCCGGTGTGGCTGTCCCCAGCAAGATTGCTTCAGGGAAGCTTGGACTTGTCTGCAGTAAAATAGTTTAGTTTAAACCACTTCTGTGGGATTTGGTTGCTGACTTTGAAGTGATGTGGATGCAGGGAGAAACCCAGGAGCAAGCTTGGTTCCAGACAGTAGTTTGGATTTGGGGAAAACCTTTTTATATCTTAGATTTAGTAGACGGACATGTAAAACTTCTACTGGTGAATGATAACTTAATGATAGTAACTCCCTAGTTGAACTCCCTAGTTGTTCACTTCTGGATAAGAAGTGCTATCTATATGGGCCTTCAAGGGTTGCACTGTAGCAAAGATGCATGGATGTCATGTAACAGTGGGTAGATGCATGAACTATGCTTTGAGTGTTCATATGTGTGTTCACCTTGAATGTCCTGGCAGTGGAACCTCCATTCAGAACTGATAAAAGTGCTCTTCACCTGGCCTGTGTGCAGTTGAAGCATGCCTGGTTGTTTGCCTGCATGTTGTATGACATGAATTTCACTTCTGTAGTGTTTGGTTTTTTTTCTTCAAGTTAATCAGAACGTTTTGGGGAGCGAGTTTAAGATAGCACATTGAAAATGTAAAGCCTGAGAGAAAACTGAAATGTTATTGTGGATAGCTTTTGTTGCAGTTTGAATACCTCAGTGTAAAAGTTTAAGTGAACTTAATGTATGTAATTCCAGTGTATTTTTCACTTCAAATACTCCTTAGTAGCTAACTTGTTAGGTATAATAGGTATTCTATATACACAGTAGTAAAGCATATGCCAAAGTATGCAGAAGGAAATGTATTCAAGAATACAACTGTTGGTTGAGAGTCATGTTTTTAAACATATGTTTTGTTATATGTTATACATATGATGTATTTAATGGCTTCCTATTTTGAAGTGCATATACAATGTATGTAAACATTTGTATTATATACGAAGTACAGTAGTGATTTTGTCAAATAAACCATGGCAGTGGCTGGGAGCACTTGTGTGACTGGAGAGCACAGGGGGGAGCCAATGTTTTATCCTGTGTGATTGACTGGATCTGGGCTGGAGCATCAGGTGTGTGTTGGCATTTCAGTAGGTTCCTAGAGTTAAAAAAAAAAACCATAAAATATGTAGTTTAGATCTGATTACAGTGATCTCAGCTGCAAGAATGGCTTTGGGATATACCTGTTTCAAGTATAATACTTGTAAAAAATAGGATTGCCAGATGGTCAGACCTGTGGCTTAGCAGGGACATGCTCAAGTGCACTGGTTTCTCGTGTCCTCCCATAACCTCTTTGATCAGATTTCCTGCTAACTAGGACCTGGGTGATTCATTCTGTCTGGAGAAGGACTTGCTGATGACCCTGGAAGTGCATAGCCAAGCTAGGGCAGCTGAGCATGACCTGTGTTTGCTCATCAGTGAGGAAAACTGAAAGGAGAAAACCTAGCATGCCATGTAGCTGAACACATTTGAGCCCATCTGTTCTGGCTGTAGTGCTGTAGGGCTTCTGTACCCAGCATAATATTTGAAACAAGATTGTGTTTGGTCTTGTTGCTCTTCTCTCAAAATTCTGTTCAGGTTTC
This sequence comes from Cyrtonyx montezumae, assembly GCF_038088225.1. NCBI lineage: Eukaryota > Metazoa > Chordata > Aves > Galliformes > Odontophoridae > Cyrtonyx > Cyrtonyx montezumae. The sequence goes on from NW_027071948.1 coordinate 2,420,032, forward strand.
TCATTCCACAGTGAAAACTGTGGGACAAGCAAGCTGTAAATCCCCTGATTAATAATAGGTAAAGCATCCTGAGCACCTTGGTGCTGCTTTCTGCCCACATCTGTGTCGTCTTACGTGCCAGAAGTGGAACTTTCCCTTCTTAGAGACAGGAGCCTGTGTCACAAAGTGAGTTCCTGTTTTTCAACTGTCAGACTTCCCCTTTTTTCAGAGATGCACGTGGAGTTGTGCTACTCCCCTGAGCTGATAATAAGGCTATGCTGCTACTTTTTTTCCCCCTGATGTAATGCAGTGTCAGTTCTTTTTTACAGACCTCTCTAATGATAAAGATGCCAGTTAGCTTCTTGTGCAAACCACGGCTTTCATGTGAACTGTTTGGCAGAGCAGTTGGAGAAGCTAGAAGGTTTGTAAGGTAAATGTGTTTTATTTGCCACGGAGCCCTGGTTTGGGAAGACATTTAAATACTAGCAAAACTTTCTGCATGAATATTGTCTTAAAATTTGGCCTGTTGGTTGTCCTAAGAACCACCTGCAGAACAGGCTAGAATGCCTAGAGTTTTGTATTTTCAAGTGAAGATAAAGCCACTTTTTCTCTTAATGATTCAACTGCATGATATTTAGCTACACTAACCATGACTTACAGCTCATGGAGACAGCATGTTTGTTTGAAATGCCTCCCCTACAGAGGTAGAGGTTGGGTCATGATTCTGCTACAGAAAACAGGAGGAAAAACAATCTTCTTTTGTCTGTTTTCTTTTTTTTTTTCTCCTAAAATGTGTCACAGCTGCCTGTTGTTGTGGCTACTGCAGATCTCACCTATCGTGTGCTTTCTCATCATTATCACGTTACCTCTGACCTGGAAGTGTATCAAAAGTGACTCAAGTTTTCCATGAGAGACTTTAGAAAGATCCCACTTTCTGATAATGCACTGTGCCCGGTGATGAGCTGGGGAGCACAGGCACAGTTTGGTAATGTCAAGGAGTGTGAGGTTTGTTTTTTTTTTTTGCCTGTGTCTGGTTTCATAAAGTTTCCATTTATGAAATGTCACTGTTACATTACAGCCCCTGTTCCTACTTTTTCCAGGAGTCGCTGCTTTTGGAAGCTGGGCTGTAGGCAACCCAGAGAGGTGACTCATTTTGCAGGCTAAAGCAGAGCTCTGCTGTGTGTGCGCTGCTCAAAGGTAGGATCCAGGTGAGAAAAATAGCCTAAAAACCCATCTGTGGCCCACGTAAATGCTGCTACAGCCCCAGTTGGACTGTCACAGATCTGCAGGGCAGTAATGCTCCCCACGTGCCAAAAGAGGGCAGGCACTGAACAAGCACAGCAAGTACCCCAAGCTCTGGGAGCTGCTAGGGCTGCCAGTTCCACTTAGCCCAGCTCAGGGCTTTGTACTAAAGTTAGTCCTGCAGAACTGAAAGGAGCGTGTGACAATTTTGTCTTCTAGTTTCCAACTGCAGCTGAGTTACTGTTCTGTAAGCATTTTCTTCCCTAGTATTTGGATGTTGTTATATGTCATATGATATCCTGCTGAGCAAGAAAGGAGTCAACAGATTGATGTCCATGTGACACTGGGCTTGCCACGTGCCCTGTCTGCTTCTCTGTGTGTCCTGCAGCCCTCCAGAGATGCTGCTCTGCTTGGGCTCCCTGGTACACGAAGTCATGCCACCACATGTGAGATAACCCATCTGTAGCTGTCATCAGAGGGCTCTGTAATGAAGTCTGGCAGATAGTTACAGCCCAATGCTGTGTAACAGTGTGAATCCTCTGCTTAACGATGGAGTTATCTATCATGGGACCAAAGGAGCTTATGTGAGAGAGCTATCAAGGCAACTTCTACCGCGCTCTATCATTAGTTGTTCAAGAAATTACATAGATTCCTTGTGAATAACCTCTTGTGGAAATATGTAGTTTGCTGCTTTGGCCAGTGTCAGGAAACCTGGCATTACTGATGATGCTGAGTCCAAGCAGCACCTGTAAAGCCACTGAACTTTCAAGAAATGGTTATGTTTGAGAAGGTTTTGTTTTTTCTCCCCAAAACAGTCAGCAAACCAGTAGCTCCAGTGACTCCAAAGAAGAAATCCATCCTCTCCAGGACTTTTGATGCACTGTGGCTCTGTACTCAGAATCAAGGCTCATTTTTTTGGTTGTTTGTTTTTTTTTTTGGAGACAGTCATACAAGACTAACCCTTTCATTCAAGGCTGAGGAACTTGAGCATTAGAGACCATTTGGCTTGAACTCCGGTACAGTTCCTTGCAGAGTTTCTCTCTGACATGAAAATGGCAGCAGCAAACTCTGAACTCCAAGGTATTTTGGCACATCTCAGCTGACAGCTTCATTTTTTAGCCTGTTTTAGGCAGTGCTGTTCCTGCTATGCCTTCCTACTTCGTGCAAAGGAGAAAGCATAGCGTGAAATACGTGCTCAGGCAACTGTGAAGACCATGTTGCCTCCTATGACCTTGTAATTTTGAACACAGGTCACGTGGATTGTCAGAATCTACAGGCTACAGACCCTCAGCTTGCCTAGGAAACTGTAGACTGTAAGAATTACTGGTTTCCAAAGCATCTAGTTTGAGTCAAATACTGTCCGGTTAATCCTGTAGCTGCTGCTTAATAAAGCCACCAAACTGATGGTGAGGAGATAAGAACTACTGCTTATTGATAAGTGAAGTGGGCATTTGTTCTGTCAATAGGTGCAGACCCAGATCAGGCAACAGCATGAGGCCAGGCAGCATCGACGTGTATTGTGTATGGGGCCGAGCGAGAAAGGAGTCAGCAGATGAAATGTCACTACCTCAGAGACAGGTAAGATTAGCTTCAGAAAAACCCCGAAGATTTTGAAGGCAGACAATTGAGTTGTCTCTAAAAGGTCACTGCTGACTCCAGTGGTTCAGTCTTGCTGTGTTTGTCAGTTTTCTGACTGTAATGTTCCATCATCTGACGATGCTTGTACGCAACTGTAGTACTTCAGCAAGAATGAAGGCATGTCAAGACCAAGGCAGAAAGCACCAACATCCCCAAAAATTGGAGGAAAGCAAGTGATTGATTCCTACTGTGGTAAAGAACATATTGCAGCACTCAGCCCTGGTAATTTCACTTGATGTAAGGCTGTAAGTGCCTCTGGGTTTCCATGCAGTTGGGTGGCACGGGCTGTCAGAATTGTGAGGAGCAGTGCTGTGAGGGAAGAGGAGGGGATCTCCTGCATGGCTGATGTACAAACCAGCAGCCTTGCAGTTTCAGAAGAACAACTGTTGGCCTTTTGAGAGTGTTTTCTGGGAAAAGAAAAAAAAATAACACCAAGCCACAGGTTCTTGGCCTTTTAGCCTGTTTGCAGCTAGATTGGATGCGAGCTTTTGACAGAAAGGTTCCACCAAGAAGGATCTATTCATACCAAATTTATCTGATTGCTTCCACCTTGTGACAGGATCACAGGTAGGTAGATGCCTGAATAGAGCAAGGACTAAGTGAAGCGTGTGCTGCTTGACCTACTCTTTGAGATCTATGGATGAATCTCCAGGAAGGAACCACAGAATACAGCAAAGGAACAATAGTATCTGTGTGGGAAACTTATTCTGGCTTCATTGGCTTGGATCAAACTGAAAAAACCATATAGCAAGCTCTAGGAAGAGCAAGTCAAATGCCAAGGTATGGTATTTTCCACAGGAACTCGTCTCAAATCTGGTTCTCCTTTGCCTTGACCTATGCGTCATCTCATGCAGTGTGGAAAAGGATCTGTTCAGAGCTCTTTGTGTCTGAATTCATCAAGTTCAGTTGAGAACAAGGTTGGATTTTAAATGTTATCTTTGCTATGCACATAAATATAGCCACAAGAAAGCAAGCTATCTAAACGTAAAGCAGAGATGGAAGCGTGTGTCTTTGTATAAGACAAGACAGTGTGGAATTTAAATCCAGCAGCAAATCATGATTGCAGGCAATCTGTTGGTGCCTATGTGCAATTTTGATGTCATTTTGTTGAGGAGCTGTTTTCTGCTACCTGCATCCCAGGGAAGTGAGGGTAGAGGAGCTGTATGGGTCCCTGCAGGGCCCACTGCAACTACACTCAGTTTTGGTATCAGGGCTGATCCTGGACAGTATTATTTCTCTTGGTTTCATGGTATCTGTATGGAGTTATATCAGCTGTGGGAATTGTCTGCTGAACCAGTGTCAGGAACAATGAAAAGAATCAGGAAAGCACATGGATGTATGGCCTTACTGTATATTGCATGTCTGATAACTAAATCCTTGAGTGTTTCTGAGTTTTCTAGGAGCTACAAGCCAGAATTAAATAGTCTGAAGTTCACACTGTGCTTTAACTTGCGTTAATTATCAATTGCATATCAACTTGCAAAATCCACTGAAAATCAAGTTGTGTTATACTACATCTTACTCCTATCCTTATTTGAGTCACTGGCATATGATTGCTTGGCCCTCTGAGCATCTGGTGGTGTGAAGTAAAAGCTTTTCCCCACCCCTAATGAACCAGGAAGAGCACGCACAGCCACAGCTACAAAAAGCGCAGTACCTTCCCATAGTCTCAGGAGAAGGAGAATTTTTGCAGGGGAAGTCCTCACACAAGCCCACCCTTGCTTGCTTTGGGGCTGTATAGCTTGAGACATGACTGTACAAAGAAGAGAAGTCCATCTCCTGGAGACTCGAGCTTGCTTGCTGCTGGCAGTGCTCCTGTGGCACTGGGCACAACAGACTCAGGCAACATCATGCCCTAATGGTGAGCTGAGAGTGATTGCCAAGGATGTGAAGAAATGCTGCCCCAAATGCATCTCCAGCACAGGTAAGGGAATGATGCCTTTTACTTCTTTCATGCACTTATGTGTTTTGAGTAAATGTGTATGCAAAACAAAACCACGAGGATTTCCTTCCTGCCACACTAAATTAAAGATGTGCTTTAGCTTCAGAGGTGGATACGTGTTGAAGATTTGTTGTGTGCCTGTGCTTCTTGCTCTGTAGTAGGAAAGGGACTGCAGGAAGCAGTGTGTACATCTTCACAGTCACGAGCAGGGCATTGCACCTGGTGCTGACCATGGAGGAGATGGGGCTGAATGAGCTTTTAGGTGCAGTGTCGTTCAGTTTGTTACTGAGACCTCTTCAGAGCAGCCAGAGGGATGTAGAAAATCAGTGTATGTACAGCGAAGGAAAGGATCCCTGCTTCTTTATGGGCTGCCCCTGCTCAGTAGCTGGAGAATTGCTTGCTCTGTGTGGACTGAAAGGTTGCTCCCTCCCACATAGCACTTGCCAGAGCTACTACCAAGACCCCGGAGTATTTCTTCTCCACCTGAGATCAAGTTATATAGGGTGCAGCAGGAGAGTCATTGTTCAGTGAGACCTGCTCCAGAATCCTCCACTAGCAATACACAGAGAGGCATCCTGAAGCTGTTTCTTTTTTTTTTTTTGGCTGCCTTCATTACGTTATTGAGACCAATAAGAGGAAGGCAGAGGTGAGCAGAGGAAACTGTGGGCAGTTCCTGGTAGACCCGTACATTCCATCACCAATCTCAGGAAATAATCTTCGCAACTTGCTGTGGGTTTTTTAATGCTTCCCTCATCATGGTTTTTTTCTTTTTTTTTTTTCTTTAGGGTCTTTGAATGGTATTTTCCTTTAACTGGTCTCCAGTTGAAAGAACTGCTTGATAGGATTTTTTCCTGATGTGACCAGTAGATGCAATCACTCCTTTGCTTCCGTGGACCCAGGAGCCTCAGAACTGGAGATGATATTTGTGGAGTGCAATCAAAGCTCACAGTAGAATTCCTCTGGAAGGAGAGAATAGGAAACATGTTGGGTTTTATGGTTTAGATTTAGACTCCCCTTTTCTAGCAGAGTGTAGCTGCTGTGTTAGGAAAGGCATGGAAAAGAAATCTGAGCTTCACTAGCCAAGGGTCTTATGAGCATCTCTGCTCTAATGATGTTGAGCTTGGCTGAGATCTGGCAGGATTCTGGGAGCTGACTGGGATGGGTTATGAACCAGTAAGATTAATGGTAAAATGCTTTTCATTTACAAACACAACCCTAAAGTGTCTCTTTCTTCTTTACAGGAGACAACAGACCATGTGAAGAAACTGAGGACACAGACTGCAAGTGTCCTCAGGGATTCAGCTGTGCTGATAGATCCTGTACCTCCTGCAAAAAAACTGAATGTCCAGAGGGCAAGGAGCTGGTTAGGCAAGGTAACTAAAGAAACACAAATGTCTCGAAAAGGCAAAGCTTGATATAGTTAGCTTGCTGAGCCAAAATATCATTCACTTATTTTAACCCACTTTTGGGAAGGCTTGTGATAGGATGGAGAGAAATGGTATTTATATTAGGGCTGCTAATTATGGTGACTAGCACCTATACCTGTCCAAAAATGCAAAGCTGGCATGAGCTGCTAGTGTGTTGCTCCAGGAGCACGATTCATAAGGCAGAAAGAGTCCTCTAAATGTTGTACCTCAGGGTCTTTTGGTAAAGGCACTGACCAATATTAATTCATGTTCTCTTTTCTTATAGGTGTTATTTACTATGCATATTCATGTAAACCATGTGAGAAAGGAACCTATTCTAATGGTAAGAATAGCTGGTGCCAAAGCTGGACTGAGTAAGTATTGGTATTTTTGTTCTTTGATAACATGCGTGACAAATTTGTCAGATATTAATATTTAGATTGGTGAATTGAATGAAAGACGAGATCACTGATGAGATTAAATGATTAGGCTTTTTAAATTCAGCAATACAAACTTATTTTCTGGCTCTTTAGCCAATCTCAAAGGGAGCCTTAATTTAAGCTGCTATGTATTAAGCCTGCTTTTAAGTCCAGCTACAAACTGATGTGAAATTATGCCAATTATGGACATGATTTGTATCAAACACTAAAAAAATGTATGCATATAAACAATTTAGATCTGGAGTTATCTTCTTAGGGGACAACACTAATTTTACCTACCATGCTATGAAAAAGAAACAAAGGAAACAAGCTATGAAAAGAGCAGTGGGAAGGAAAAAAGGAAGCCAAGGAAAAAGGCTGGGGAGGAATGAAAGGAAGGGCAGCAGCATTCTAAATATGACTATTTCTTCTTTTAGTTGTGAAAGTTCTGGACTTCTAACTATCAAGCAAGGCAACAGCACACACAATGCTTTATGTGGCTACCTGGTTAAATATTTGGATCAAGGTATCTGCTCTCTGAGCTTCTGCTTTCTCTAAGTCTTCAGTTGTTGACCTCCTGCATAGTTACCATCCAGAGCTTGCTATCGTGCAAGTTTGCTTTGAAAATGATTGTTGTGTCTCTTGTAGTATCAGTACAGGTAAAATTGTTGACCAAGGCAAACTTCCAGTTTTCCACTGAACCTCTACTGCTGCTTTGATAGATTTTACTTAGAAAAACAATAGTTCAGTGGGTCATTCACTTCCTTTACAAGTATTTGTTCAGTCCACAACACTCAGAGCTGAAACCACGTGTCTCTTTGTGGATCAGACTGCACAGGAATGATTGACTGCAAGGTACTGAATATCAAAGAAATCTTCTGCCTCTGCCTTTCCCTTACCCCTAGAAGTACCTTTCAGATCTGGGCCCTTCATTCAGATAAATTTTTAGTTCTGCTGAGAGAAACTGCTGGAAGGTGCTACTTTTAATTTCTGTGAGGCTGACGGAAGTGTGAAAATTTGGCTCCCTGTACTGCTTTTCAAGAAAACATTGAAGGCAGATCTCCCTACAGAGCAAAAATTGAAACAGTAGATATAGAGCCAATGATAGTGATGCTTTTTTGCATGAATGCTTCTTGCCACAGACAGCGATCCATTGCTCCTTTGCCTGGGAGCACCCCAATTTTATTGCTAACAACTGCACTGCTTTAATCCCAGGCTAATAAATCTCCACAGAACAAGGAAGTTAACCTTGAAACTTCCTTGGAAATGCCGTTCTGTTGACAATTGTCTGGGCATGTGTTTTCTTATTCTGTGTCATATATTTAATTGCAGATAATGTTACGCACGGTTCTCTGTACACCACTATCCTGGCCATCGTCACTGCAGCGGGTCTGTTTGTTCTCATCTTGCTGACTTTCTTCTTGCATCTCTGCATATGGTCGCTGAAGAAAGAGAAACACCCCGCAGCTGACAGTAAGTGAGCTCTGTGGGCCTCCCTGTGGTTTTTCATTGGAGAACAATGTGTCTGTTGCTCCAGATTCAGAAGGGAGTAGGTTGAATAAAGAGAGTAAATACTGATTTGCTGTACTATTTTTGCACTGCTTAGTTTCACTGAGATGCAGTGCCTCACCTGTAGCTTTGCCCCCTCTCCTCAGAGTGGGTATTGGCTGGAAGAGGCAATGGGGTAACTGAGCTGTATGAAGACCTCTTGCATGTGCAGTGCTTTTGCTTATTCTTACTGCAGATGTGGAAAATAACTTCCCTAGGCTGCCGTTGGCTCCACAACCATCCCACCACAGAGAAGAGACTTACAGCTGCCAGTTTCCAGAAGAAGAACACGGAGACAAAATACTGGAAGAGAAATCTTACTATTTCCAACCTCCGAGTCTCCACTGAGGACAGAGTAACTGCAATGTGCTGTGAGAATAAGGAGCTGAGCTCAGCTGTAAAACAAACAGAAGGGTGGGACTGGGAGCAGAAGCATCGTGTACATAGAGATAAGGAATGGGTTTGGGGGAGGTTTTCATAGAATCCTGGTTGCCGACTGCTAAATCAGGCTCTAGGTCAGACTGCTCAAGGCCTCATCTAACCTAGCCTGGAATACCTCCAGGGATGGAGCCTTCCAGGTTGCAGGTACACACTGCTGAGTTGTGTCCAGCTTTTCATCCACTAGAACCCTGAAATCCTTCTCCACAGGGCTGTTCTCATTCAGTTCTTCTCAGTCTGTACACGTAGCTGGGGTTGCCCTGATCCAAGTGCAGCTCTTTGCACTTGGCCTTGTTGAACCTCATTAAGTTCTCACGGGCTCACTTGTCAAACCTGGGTGGTGTTCCTTCTTTCTGCTGTATCTACTGCACTGCTCAGCTTGGTGTTGTCTGCAAAATTGCTGACTCCCACTGTCTCTGTCATTGATAAAGATGTTGAAGAGCACTGGTCCCAGGATAGACTGCTGGGGGACACTGCTCATTGCCAGCCTTCACCTGGATGTAGAGTCACTGACCACATCCCTCTGGCTGTGAACATCCAACCAATTCCTTATCCGTTGTGTCATCCACCCTTCAGATCTGTCTCCAATTTAGAGATAAGGTTGTGGTATGGGACCATGTTGTGCTTTGATTCTTCTTAACAAACCTAGCATTTGGAAACAAAGAACCTGCCAATTCAGACTGGCATTCTGTTCAGCTGCGTTGCATTCTACAGTTAATCTGAGTTGTGGGTTTTGTTGTTGGTTTGGTTGTTTTGTTTTTTTTAATCTATTGATGCTTTTATTAATGTTGTTTGGGACTAGGGGCCCTAGCTGTCATTAAGATTCCACTTTGCATCTTCTGCATACTCTTGTGTGGTGCTCCTACAAACTGAGAAGTACATTAAAGACCAATGTTCCACCATCAGTCCCTTCAGGGCTACAGAAAACATAGTATTACCCATAGGGCCCTTCTTATTAGGCAGAAAAGGGCCATTAATTTTAATTCATTGATCACTCTCCAGTTGGAACAGAAGTACCTTTTATCCCTGTTCTCTTTAGCTCAGCAACCTTTGGTACCTGGAATACTGAATTAAATAAAAGAGGCTTCTGAAAGACTGCAGTGAGAATCATGCTGTCTAGAGAAAGACAAGACTTAACAGACTCTGCAGAAAGCTGTTTGGAGTGGGGTCATGGCTAAACCAATTCTGGACCATCTTTGGTTGCCAAACATTTCTTCAGTGATTCTATCACAAGGAGTTTTCTTGTTGGTGTTGTGCACTATGAAATCTTACAACTGGGTGAAATAGTTGTAGGGGGAGAAGTGCAAGAGGTTATCCTTATCTACTATAATACATTCCTCCATAGCTCCAGTTTTAATCTAGCTTTCCTGTTACTGCATGTAGGACTGCTGCCATCCTTACACCTTAGCTTTCCTATCATATAAAATGGAAAGAGTGATATTTCTCAACCTCAGAAGCATATTCTGAAACTTAATTTGTACTCAATGTATTTTTTTGCCTTCTTTGATCCTTCTGCTGTTGGTTTGTGCATTACTGATGATTTTTCCTGTAGGTATCACTATGTAAAATTCATTTCAAGAGTATTTTCTTCCATTGCATTGAGAAATATGCAGATTTTTAACTGAGGTAAACTGGAGATTCATCCAAGGAAAGGTGACGAGTGTTGGACTGGATGTAATAGGACTCTGTTTGATGTGTGAGTTTTACACTTAGTTTGAAGTGGAAGAATGGCTCTGCCTTGTATGCAGGTGCACTATGGGATTTCATATACTCCGAAGTCTAAATTCCTGCTGGTTAAGGCTCTTACTGCTCCTTTTGTGCTGGCCACGTTTACTCTCTGCTCTGTATGGACCCTCCATATCGGTTGTGACCCTTTGTAAAAGTGAAATAAACTCAACAACTGAACTAAGTGTGTATAAGATATAATTAAGCAAACTGGAAAGAAAGGATTTTAATCTTCAGGTTATTTCAGGGCTCCTGGGAGTAATTCAGTTTTACTTTTCCATTTCACTTTTGTCTTGCAGAACTCTGGCTGTTTTAGTGACATACCCCCAAACTCTTCTGCCATATTTCTGATTGGTGCAGTTGTGTTTTTTCTCCTTTTTGAGTAAGTGGCTTAACATTTCCTGAGTGCTGGCTGAGCCAGAATTTCAGCTACCAGCAACCAAAGTAACAGGAAACTCTGTCTGACCACTTTTTCTGTTGCTGACAATGGCAGAGAAACAGCAACATCTTGAGCAAAACAAATACACAAGTGACAGAATGTACTATTTGGAGAGAGAGAGAGATTCAGGTATCTAGATGAAGTCCCTGCCTATGGTAAAATGGTGTGCACATTTTGGTGAGGCTTGGAAGACTTTCTGGTCTGTAGGTGTTGAACAGCCAACAGTAACTGCCAGTTAATACTGAAACATGATGAACAGAGCCATAATATTCATGGGAAATTTGCACAGTGGCCTCTCAGATTTCTGTATGCCCACCTTGAAGAGCAGTTCTACTTCATACTTGCCAGCCATGCAGGCAGGTGGTTAGGTAATTGATGGAAAAAGCAACCAGTTTCCTGACTTCTTAGAGCTCAGATTAAAAGGGAAAAACCCACAGTGTGAATCATTTAAGCCTTGGAGTATTCCAGTAAAAGAGCTGTACTTTGCATCAAAGACAATGAAAGCTATCAGCTCAGAAGAGTGAGCTTGTAAGAAATCTGTTTCAGTTTCCATTCAGAAAGGAACCATAGCTTTCTTTTATCAGTGCTCAGTTGCAGCATTTCTGCAACACTGGAGTTGAACCATGGCCTAATTTTCAGCTCAAATCCCGGAGTTTATAGTTCAAGTTCTCAGTTGAGCTTCAGCTTGATCACTTGATGTGGGCTTCAGTAAGAGAGGCTTTTCCCTCAAATCATTAACATCCATCAAATGTCTACAGCTAGATTTCTTTGCTTGGGTCTACAGTTCTTCAGCACTTTATTTGTGTAAACCTGTAAAAAAAAAAACAACTTCACCCTGTTATAACAAGGAGGTTTTAAACTGAATATGACAAAGTTTGATACTTAGAAGAGGCTTGCTGCTTATCACACGAAGACCTTCCCACGCAGTTTTAGGAAACTCGGGGTAGCAGTTAGGAGAATCAGGTAATACCCCTTAATGTAGTCATTTGCTTAATCTCAAACTGCCGTGTGTATTACACATGCAGGCTCAAAAAGATTTGATGATAAACGATGATCAGAAGTGTTTGGGGCCCAACTGAGCTCTGGGAATTTCTAAATATTTCAGCTGCAAAAAAAATAAAAAGTGAAAAAGTAACAGGATAAGAGAATTGCCTGAGGTACAGAAATGTATAATCATAGCAGAGGTTTTAGTGACTTTCTGTTTGAGCAAGGGTTGGTGCAGCTCGTGTTTTGTTATGCTGACTTATCTGCTCGTGTTTTCTGCAAATTATTAGGATTTTGAAACTGGGAAAGTTAAAAGAAAGTATTTTCACAGAGCTTCCTCTGAAGTGTAAAGATGATTCTGAAGGTGTTGAAAATACAAATGAACTATTGTGAAAGCATCAAAATGAATAGATTTAACTCGATCTGTCAGTGTTATGCTTGTTTGTCTTGGAGGATAGAAGACAGTAAGCGAGATTATGGGGACAAGTTTTTGGATTAGGCAAGGAAGAAAAGCAATTGGGAAGGGGTTGTTTACCATGGAATATTGTTCTGTTCTGCCATTCAAAGGTATGTGATGATTTTCCAAAGCCTGAACGAGGCTGGGAAGTTGTTAAGCGTGAATGCTGCTTTCTATGCGTGGTTTAAGCACAGGTTAATGGTTTTATTTGTGTTACTTACAATGTTTCTTTCCTCTGAAAAGGATCAGGCGATAAATATAGCAAGCAAATTGAGAAAGGCTTCTTGTTGAAGCTGATGTACAGCTGAGGTCAGAATCACAAGGTCCTACATCAATTGGAATGGCTCATTCAGAACAGCAGCCAGTGCAGAATAATTCATGTGCAGGTCCTTATTCATCTCTGTCTGAAAGAAGCTTGGTTTCCAATTTCCAATCCATTCCTATTCATCTGTGCAGCTTCTTCACTTTCTATTGGCATCATATTCATGTACCCTTTTCTTCTCAGTGTGTGCTGATGATGTCCTAATGATGCTGCCAGGATTTCTTAGGGATGATCGGTGGTGGCTGGAGTGTCACAGTATTGAGGTTTTTCTCTGGCTGAAACAGATAACCAGAACACATTTTTATCATGTGAATATGCTATTTTAGCGTGAATATTCTCTGCCAAATATTTGTAGGCTAGTGAGTCACAAACGTGTCTGGAAAATACCTTTTGTAGGTGGAAGAGTAATTTTTCATAATCTTCTGCTGCAGAACAATTGATAAGGATTGGTTCTGTCAGGCTTCCTGCAAGACATTAGCAGGGAGCAGTTATGCTGGATGCAAATGCCTGTAAGCAAGGGAAGTCACAAGGGCAGTTCCTACACGAGGTTAGATCCTCTCCCTAGTGCCAGCTTCTGACTGTCAAGTTGTTTTTGCTTTTAACCACACGAAGGCTGAGATTCCCCATGATAGAAAATATGGAGGTCTGGGATTGGGCTGGCTGCTGGACCAAGCAGGGGAACACAGAGAGCTATTACAGCTTAGCAGCCAGAAACATAAGAAGCCCCTAAAGAGCACCTGTCTGCAACTGGAGGGGAAATCTGATTTTAGCTAGATACTGTCTCTTGTGGTAGATCCAAATGTCGTGGTTGTGAGAAGAGTTCTGTGCTGAATTGGGCATTGGAAAGTTTGTTTTCTTATAAAAGCGGTCTTCACTGACAGAAACCCCTTCTGGGAAGGGTTTCTGCAAACCTGAGCTACTCTGTGCAGCTGCAAGAAGAAAACTTCCCAATTAAGCCATCCTCAGGGCAAGCCTGAGCATCAGTGGTGTTTGTTTCTTATCAGAACCCCGATGTGGTGGGGCTGGGAGCACCTCTGGGCCCCTCTGGCCCCAGCCCTGCTCAGCAGGGACACTTGGGACCACATCCTGGCAGATTTTGAGGACAGTTTCTCTGAGCAACTTGTGCTGCCTCACCCTCCAGGTGAAGACATGTCTTCTGACGTTTGGGGGGGAACCTGTTTGCTGCTCTCACCTTACTTGGACTCACCTGTAATTTCAAGCTGTAACCTCCCCAGCACAGTGGATTTCTCCTTTGCCTGGATTCCAGTCAAGGGTAATTTTCCCTTCAAAAAAGAAAAGGAAAACGTTGCTTTTCTGTGTGCTCTTCCTTTTTCTCTTTGCTATTTGTTTTCATCACCCAGGGCTGTTCACCAGATCTTAGTTCTGTACTTATTTGACCGTTTCTACTGTTCCCCATTACCTCATATGTGACTGTAGTTCTCTCCTCATTCACAGAGAGGAAAAGCAGATCTTCTGGGAACAGGACCAGCAGCCTTTCCTTGGAGTCCTATGGAAAAGGGGTGTTTAGAGACTGGTGACACTTCAAAATGTGGAGTTGCTTGCAGCACTTTAGTATGCCAGCTGTAGACACTGTTCCTTGTATTTCTTAGTCAGTTTGGGTAAGATATCATCACAAGATGAGCTGTCTTGTTTACATGTCTATTATTTTTTAAGAGTACATCAGGCAAATTCCCATAATGGAGTGTTTAGAAAATGTTGTCCTTCCTGTGTAATAGGAAGGGAATGGACTCCCCCTCCTTCTTGGGAAGCTGAGTGCATCTGTCTGGACAGAGTTCTCAGAAGTTCTCAGTAAAACATCCTTTTGCATTTCCTGTTTAATGCTGTGGGACTTTCAACATAATTAGCCTTTATGCTACCTTTTCTGTAGCCTGCCAAAGGCTGAATAGCACCCAGGAACGACAGTCATAATGCTGCAAAATGTTTTCTGGGGAACGACACTGTATGGCTTTTCTTTTTTTTTTTTTTTTTAGCAGCAGTCCCACGTGAACCCAAAGCTTCACGAGTTTGAACCTGTTCAAAGCCATCCAGGTATCAGAGCAGAATACATTACCCCCATGCAGCCAGTAGCCACTTGCACCATGGTCAAATACTGAATCCTTCCCAGGTGCTGAATTGGTTTTCCTTCCCATTTCAGAATGGTGTTACACATGAGATGTCTCATCAGCTCCCTTTTCTTCCACTGCTCGTCACACGGCACCTTCATTATTATTTATAGTTATTTTTAAGATGAAGCAAAGGGTGATAAAAGACAAAGTATGCTGTTTTTTAGGATTGCAGTGTGGTGAAAGTATTTGGGTTATCCAAAACAGAGGGTAGTTAGGCATGACTAAAGTACAGTGCTACCCTAGAGACTGTGCTGTGCTACGTATCGAGGGCAGCTGTGTGGATGCTTAAAGATGAGGAGGGAAACCTCAATTGCACTGGGGGGGGAAGGAAAAGCATGTTGGCTTTCCAATTGGATCATAGACTTTAGGAACCTGAGCTTACACACTCCATAGGTGAAAGCTTTGGGAGGACACTGACTGCCTTAAGCCACATCCATGCGGTGCTTGCAGTGTAATCCTGCCATCTTGTGACTCTTGTGGATGTTGCAGTAGGTTTTGTAAGTGTATTTACAAGTCTGCGTGGCAGCATGTACTGAAGAGCAAGTCTTTGTTTTTTAGCTGTAACTGAGAGGGAATTTGAATTTATTTATTTTTTTTAGCAGTATAGCAGCTACATCTCAAGAAGAAAAACCATCAGTGGTGTGTCATGAACATACAGCAGCATTTGCAAGTGTTCAGTGATAAAGAGTTGTGGGTAGCAAGTTTATTTTAGCCTAGACAGAATCTACAGCATCCTTGAATAAAATTACTGTTCAGTTCCAGCCTGCATTCTAAAGATCCCTGTAAATCCTTTCCATTTTCAAAGCTGTTTCCTATTTTCACTGTTTCCTATTTTCAGCCCCCTTTCTTTACATCTCCACCGACTTACCAGGAAAGAGAGATTATTGGTGGGAGTGGCTGAGTAGTTAGCATTTGCCATCTTGATTTGATTCTGGAGGTGTTGAATCCATTTGTCAAAGTCAGCCGAGTTCTGGCAGCGAATGAGCTGGGACTCTATCATGGGCCCTGTGCAAAGACACAGCATGCCCTGGCTCTGAAGAAGGATGGCATTTGAACCCAGTGTGTGAGTTCTGTGAGTGTTGCAGCCCATTCGGGAGCTGTCCAGCAGGCTTACCAGAAATTTCAAATGTGTAGCTGATGGCAGTCACTACCTCCCTCAGGTGGATCCCAGCAAGAGGAACGAGACCCTGGTGTGATGAGGAATAACCAAGACTGATGTAGGAAGGTACTTTGTGTGATCTAGATGCAATTTCATCTGCCTTGCAGCCTCCCCCTCTTTAATTCCTCCTCCATGCTCCCCAGCCACACCAGGATTATGTCACATTAAGGACAAAGTGGCTTCACCCTCATTTGGGATCCTTTATTTCCTAAAGCAATGATCAAAGCAATGATCACTTCTGTGTCATCCTCTTCCCTCCACTCAGCTGGTGGGGGGACTTGAAATTTTATCAATGTTATACAGCTCAGTTCCTGCAGCTAGGAAGTCTCTTTATTTTATTTTCTTTCTTTCTTTCTCACATTTAGGATCTACAAATGAGTACCAAAGCCATCAGGAGGCATTGCAGTGCTGAGTGCAGCTCTCCGGGATGCATCTCCTTGTTACCCTGTGCCTGCCCACTCCTGTACCTTTTCTAACTCTCCTTCTCCTGTCACCTCCTGTTCTTATCACCTTCTCTTGATGCCTTCTGGTTGATGCTGGTAGGGAGCTGCACTCCCTCTCCTTGGGAAAGCAAAGAGGCTGTGATAAGAGGCCAGCTAAAATTACAGAATATAATATAAATAGAAACTGGCACTTCCTCTTCAATCTCTGGAGCAGACGCTCTTCCCTATTCAAAATAAGCTGAAAATAAAGAAAATTTTGAGCTGCTGTCCTAGAAAATATGCCAAAGCCCCTGTGAAATCAGTGAAGTGTCTGCCTTGGCTGGTGGGGCCTGAACATGTGTGCTCCATCCTGAGCCTTGCTCTTGGCATGGCACTGAGGAGTAAGCTCTCGTTTTGCCATGCATATGCTAGAGCTGTGATCAAAGGGATACCTGGGAAATGTTGAAAATGAGCACGAATGCAAGACAGAAGGATTCTTTTGCTTTACCTCATAAACAAAGGCCTTCTTTGTGTGATCCACAGAAAGAATCAGCAGTTGGAAGGAGATCAGCACGAGGTAGCGTTCAGACATCTCCTGTTGAAATAAGACCAATTACATCTTTCCTCCACAAGCTTTCAATTTCTTTAAAGGAAATCACATTTCTTTGAAGCTCTCCATCTTCCTCTCTCCTGATGCAATATTGGTGCATCGCAGCATGCAGTGCTGATTGCCAGCTGTCTGCAGGATGATGGGGAGCTCTGCAGTGTGTGACTGCTGGGCTGGCTTGCACTTCTGCATCACACTGGCTGAAAGTGTTCAAGATTGGACTGGAGCAGGCTCTGAGCACCTGAGCGAGCTGTGGGTGCCCCCATTCATTGCAGGGGAGTGGGACCAGATGACCTTCAAAGGTCTCTTCCCACTGAAACGATCCTACTTCGTAATTTTATATTGTCTTCCCAGATAAGTGAGCTTAAAGAGGTGTGAATCCATGGCAAAGTCAGAACAGGTCTCAATTCCCTTCTTCTGATTTCATCACCACCACTGTAAGGGCTGTCACCCCTCAGTGGTTTCACTGCTCAGCCCCAGTTCCTGTGCAGAGGGCTTGAGTGTCACATGTACAAATTTCTAACCATTAGAGTGTTATCTTTTAGGAGAGAAGAATAAAAAAAGCCTCTGACAAAAGATGTTTTTATCAGAATGAATGGAAAAAAAAAAAAGTCATGCTCCTCAAGCAAGTTGCCATGAAATCCTTTTGGCTCTTGCTGATGCTGGAGGAATAAAAATTGAAGATATTAGCATTAACTCTTAGTGGAGGGAAAAAAGTCAGGGCAAATTGTGGCTTTGGTCAAGCACAGTGGTTTGACAGTAGTTATGGCAGGATGCTGAAAGCTCAAACATAGCCCATCTAGGTGTTCCTGTTCCAGTAGGGGAATTGGACTAGATGATCTTCCCTGACTTTCTGTGATCTTTTGCCTCCCTTGAGAAAAATCCCCTGCATTCTGCCACAGTGGTAGTGTGATGATGGTTACCTCCATGTGATAACTTCTCAGAAAAACCCAGGAGGACCAAATGATCTCCCCAAGAGAAAGGGCGTTCCTCCCTTCCCAGCCAGCGACGGGCTGAGTGATCAACAAGTTCAGCAGTTCCTCCTGTGTTTTTCCCCACAGTGCTTCTGCCTGGAAAAAAAAAAAAAGACAAAATAGTGAGTATTTCTTCCTGAAATCACACTAGGAATATCCTGTAAAGGCATTTAGAAGAGGGAAAAGAAAACAAAGAAAACTGGAGTCAAACAATGCTGATAAATATGCCAAAAGAAAGAGTGGGTAATTTTGCAGTCCAGACTGTGGGAGATTTGGATGTTGACATATGAAGGTGACTTTGCATAGATCATTTCTCCTCTCTCAGTGCACGTTCTCAGCAGTGGTGATAAAACATGGTTCCAGGAAAAATTCCAGAGCTGATAGTGGCGATGGACTTCCTTGCATGTGAATTTGTAGAGCAAAAACTGAGATGAATAGGCTTCTGATTTCTTCCTTGGTATGCTACGTGTGCATCTTTGCCTGCGGGACCCTGCTCATGCTCACCCCTTCTGTCTTTGTGGGAACTGCAGGGTCCTTAGGTTGGAGGGATCCCTCGCTCTGTCCGTCTGAAATGGACCATTTTCTGAAATGGAAGAGAATGTGGAAAGGCACAGAAAAGCACTTACATGTGTTGTTTAAAAGAGAGAAGAATTCATGCTCAGTCAGCAGACACGCTTATGGATTTCTGGCATAAATTCTCTGTATTTTAGAGTATTCTATTTTAAACTGTGATGCCTGCTGGTTACAGCTCAGTGAACTCTAGGGGAAAAGAAAGTGCAGCAGATGCAGAATCTGAAAAGAGATGTGTCAAGGAATAGCAAAGCTGAAGCTACAGTGAAGATGCTGCCAAAGATCCCCTTACTTTAAGCAGATATCATGGCCTAAAATTCATTTAGGCTCCCAGTCTTCCCCTGGCACTGTGTGGGAGGGACTTGTAGGGATGATGAGAGCACTCTGTGTGCCTGCATTAATAGATAGGGAAAGAATAACTGCAGCTCTTGGTGAAATTACGGAAGGAAACGTAGCTCAGTGTAGGTGCAAAAGACCACAAGAAAGAGGATGGGAAACTTATTTTCTTTCTGTCTGTGGTAGGTTAGGAGGTAGAGGCAATGGCCTTATCTGTGCTGGAGGAGTGGAAACCATGGCTTATCTGGGATGCCGTTGAACCTTCGTGGCTGGAGGTTCAAGGCATCTGCCAAGCAAGATGTGGGAAGGGTTGAGGCTGCTGATGGCTCTGAGTCTCCTGCCAGGCCTGCAGGTTGACTCCCCTGTATGACAGGGAGCAAAACACTCTGCTTCTAACAGAGCACGAGCCAAGCAGGTGGTGGTGACTGCCCCCAGGTTGCCTCCATGGCAGGAGGAGATGTTTCCACCTGCTGTTTTACCCTAAAAGGCTTTGACACCCTGGGGGCCTGTTAAGGAGAAGTAAGCAGGCTCTGGTTAGAAGCATCTGACATTTAGCATTACTGCAAATTCTGGCTAGAAAAGGGGAAGAAGAGAAAGCTTTCAAGGGAGTCATGTTTAGCAAGCAAAAACAGCTCCTGGTTTTCAGTTGCCAGCACTAAATGCCTTTCTGTTTGAGCAAAGACCGCCGGTGTTTCTCACCCCTCCGAGAACTGCTCCCTACCTGGTCCTGCCCGTCTTCAACAGCTCCACCTCATCCTGGCTTTCTCCTGCAGAACCAGCACGCCTGGCTCTCAGGCTGCAGCATCCCATGCTGGGTCAGCAGCTGCCTCTCCTCCAGTGCTAGCTGCAGTGCAGGGATCTCATGAATGGCAGTTGGTCAGGGTGAGCATGGGACGGGAAGGAAGCACGCATGCAGCCTGCACTCTCTGTTCATTTACATTCTTCTTGGCTTAGAAGTGGCAGAACCCAAGACGTGAAAGCATTTCCTGTGGGTTTTAAACCTCTCCCCCCCCCCCCCCCCTTTGTCTCCTAGGTCCCCCAGGCGTCATTGCTTCTTTCAGAGCTGATGGCCTGATGTGATAAGCATGTGCTGCTGCGTGGCTGTCACCTCAGCCAAACAAAACCTGAAAGAGGCACAGAATTTTCTCACTGAAATGAGGTTCAATGTGCGAGGCACATCTGGTGAGGGAGGAGCTGGGGGTGAAGCTGGTGACAAGCTACCAGGAGCTGCAGGAGCAGCTGAGGGGGTTCCACGTTAAGCCTTGGATTTGGTCTTTCAGCTGCTCTCCTTTCCTCTCTCTACAAGGACTTAAAGAGTTCTGGGTTGCACTGTCAGATCCACGTTGCTTTTTGGAAGGATGGGTTTTAACTTTCTGTGTTGGCTGACTGATGGAAGCATTGCTTCCTGCAGAACTACAAGCACTCACTGTTTTTTCCAGCTGAGGTTGATACTCGTCTATTTCTACTAGGTGAAAAAGAGACAACACGCATAGCACATAGAAGTTTAACTTCTATTTTCTTTCTGTCCCTCTGAAGTTGTGAAAACCATCTGGCACCGTGACTCAGCGTGGTTATCTGTGGTGGTCAAACTGTTGCACGTGTGGACAGTTTGTTGGCAGCCCTTTGTAGGCAGCAAAGCACTCTTTCTTCTGGGGCAGCTGAGCTCCTGGGACAGGCCTGCAGCTTTGGCAGGGCTGGACCTGAAGTGCACAGTGCTGTCCGTGTGTGGCTTTAGGTACCGTCCTCTGCACGTCCTGGTGCTGAGCTTCCAGGGTTGCTTCTGGCCCAGGTCTGAGGCATCCTCGTTGTAGAGAAGCACAAAGTGGCAGAGTGTCTTCAAAGGCAGCACGCTCTGCCCCTTGAGGCACTTGGTGAAGATCTCGAGAACCAGATCTGGAAGAGATCTGCAGTTACGAAGTGGGCTGATGGCAACGTGCCCAAACTCATCCTATGATTTCTAAAAATAACAACTAAAAAACCCGTAACCACTTATTTCCAATGAGACCATAGCTTTACTTGGTCTGCACTGAGTAGAATTTTCACTGCCTTTTGTATGATCTACATACTCCAGCAGCAAACTATCTTCATTCCAGGACTATTTTGGAGCTGCAAATGGAATCAACATGAGCCTTTCCTCTGACGAGCAGGGATGTGATTGCTCATTACTGGCCACCCTGTGACCTCTTCACTTACCAAGACTCTCGTGGATGACGCTGGGGATGATGTCTCTCAAGACTTTGCAGTTGGTGTGCAATGCAGGGTTTGCGTTCATCTCCAGAAGCCAGACCTAGGGAAGGTGAATGTTGGTCAGGAAATCGGGCTGGATCTCCTCAGAGCCACAGCAATGACATTTCACTGACTTAGTGAGCAGCTGGAGTGCAGGAGTACTAATAAATCCCAACAAGATCCTTCAGCACACTGTGCATTTTCGTAAGGACTGGAGGAATCATTACATTTCATTGAGAACAACGCTACCTATTATTTTGTGCTTCTAGCTGGTGCTCTTTGGCTTTAACTCCTTTGTGGGCGTGCAAAAGCACTGTTTTGTCCCTTAATATACCAATTTGTTATGGGCTCAGGTTTTTTGAATAACGTGAAAGGAAATTACAAGTAATCTAGTAATCATATCTTGATTTGGGGTGGACATGGGGTCGAGACCAAGCAAACACAGCACCTGAGCTCTCAATTAACCCCTGGCCTTGATTTCCTGCATAAGCTTTGGTTTTAGCTAGAAACCATAGAAGATATTTGCATGTCTATACCAATTTCAGCTCTGCTTCCCTTGGACACACTGAACTCTGCAGCTCTGAGCTGTGGCACGTCATGGTCCAGTTGCAAACCTATGTGAATGCAAACAGTTGAATTCCATGCAATTCTGTTTACTATTTCTTTTTCCTGTCATGAGAGAAACTCATCTGTTCGCTTCCTGCCTTTACCATATGGTGCTGCATCTTGCCTAGGAGATGTATAGGAACTATTTGATGTATGTTTTTTTTAATTTCAGGAAGGATGTTTAATCATGCAACAGCCCCAAGCGAATTTTACTCTCTTAATTGATGTTTAAAAACATATATACTGTGGAGTGCCTGCAAAGTAACTGAGAAACGTGGGTGGTAGGTTTTGGCAACGTGATAGCTTTCACTTTTGCTCTTCATTTTGCTGAGAGTAAAAATGCAATGATAATTTTCACTTCTCATTTGTTTCAGTACAGTATTTCAGAGCAGGCTGGTAAGTGAGGGTGCTGAAATGTCTGTGGGCTGTTGTTTTTGTTTTGTTTTGTTTTTTTTCAGAGAGGATCTGGGACAGCTGCTGAGAAATAACCTGCTCTGCAGATGCCAACAGAGGGCACCTACGTTACATTTATTTTTCTTGGCAAACTCCTATTTCTGAGCAAATTTCCTATTAGAAGTTCATAAGGTTTTCTGCTGACAGACAAACTCAATGAACCTTTGTAATTGTCTTGACTAGGTTTTGGTTTCTTCTTGAAAACAAACAGGAGGAGGTGTTCACATCTATTATACTGTCTATCTCCTACACTCCCTATTATTGTACCAGTGTTGCAGAGTTGTTTAAAACGCTTTTAACCTCTTTTGTTCTGTTTCAGGAAGAACAGAGACAATAAAGCCAAGATCCAGTGTTTCATTTGTGGGGATTTCATGTAGAATTTGAGCACCTGAGCCTCCTCCCTGCGTCTGGTACGTAGCCAACGGGGCTCTGTTTTCTCTGGGTTTTGTCAGATTGTTTGTGATGATGACCTGCAGCTCTGAAGCATCCATGTGGTATCTCATAGTGCTGGCAAAAACCATGTCATTCCAATCAAGGGGACCATCCCTGCTTTGACAGGGGTTATCTTATTTTATATACACCAGTCACAAATTGGCAAATAGCTTATCTGTGTTCAGTCTGTTCTCTGGTGATAGATAGCTGAATCCTTTTATGGCTGATAAAAACTTGAGGCATCTATCTTCCCATCCTTCCTTTGCAGAGCCCTTTTGCACAGCTGATGCAATGCTTTCTGAAAGCAGGTTCCTCAAGCACTTAACTGGCTGTGTCCTAAGCTGTGTATTAGCTTTGGCATTTACAGTACAGCACAGGGAAGCCCTAGAAAGGAGGGGGGGAAAAAGTAACAGTAGAACCACATCCATCACTTTTGATTTCTCCCCTCTTCTCATCCTGCACATGAAGCTGCAAAGCTCTGGTGAGAGCTGTGGTTTCTCTGCAGGCTCTGCTTTCACAGTCCATGCTCCCAAGAACTGCGAGGCAGGAAAACACCTTCAAGAGTTTTGTTTTTCCCTCCATATGTAAAACGCACGGGGATGTGATGGTCTTTAATCACTACTGAAGTTTTTAACTGGCCAGGTAGGGATTGCCACAATAGAGGGATATTGGATCTTCCATTCTACTTCAAGTTTGCACAGCCAGGGCTTTGCATGCCAACATTGCGAAAGACAATTGCTTCTGAAATTTGAGAAGCACCAGTTTCTGTGTCTTTCCCATTTACTCCCCCTTGCCATTGACTTCCCTGTACAAAGGAGGCCATTGTCTGGGTGCCTTGCCCGGTGCTGCATACATTAATTCCATTCTTTCATAGGGTTTGCTGTTCCCACTGCGCTTTGCTGGAATAAGTTCGAGTTCCTTTCTGCTTTAGCAACAGCAAAATCTGCCAGATGGCTTTCTGTTATGTTTAGACCAGGTGCTTTTGAAGGACTGCCTGCACTGAAAGCAGTCCAATCACTGTACTTAACATTTCCCTTTCTTCTGGCTTTCCTTCTCTGCGTTTCATTCGCTCTTCACGAGCAAGAGCTGTAAATCTAGCAGGTTTTATAGACTTGATGGGCTAACCTGTTGCTCAGTGGTAAACCTACAGCAAATGTGGAGATGCTGATGCTGACATCTGAATCGATAATGAGTGATTCTGCAGGGTGCTGATGGCAAATACGTTCTTGGATACTCAGCTCGTGTAAATCAGCGTTCTTCATGTGGCATTAGAGGCACTACAAACTGATTTCTGCTGGCTGATTATTTGTCATGTTTGGTTTCTAGAGAGAAAAACATCGAATGGCATCTAAAATTCCCTTACTTTCACTATGAACTGAGTAGATGTTAAGATTCCTGTATTTTTCACTACTCTCCTGTGAAAATTCTGCACAGAGCAGTTTCTGCTGCAGTAACTATTTTTCTTCCCCTCTTGAGCTGTTAATGCCAGGGTTTCTTGGTGCAGCTCATGTGTAGGCTGCATAGGTGCCATATCTTGATGTTGGAACTGGAGAAAGGAATGAATCCTGCCCTCACATCTGAGTGAATGCTCTGCTCAATTCCTAGGGCCAGAGTCTATGTCAGCCATTCTACATTGCAGGCATTAGACATCTGGCCAATATCATGCTTAGTATTTGGCAGTATTTTACTCATACCTTAAAGTTTTCATCAATTAAAAAGTCACAGCCAATGAGATCGAAGTAGCCCAGTTTACGATCCAGTTTGTGCCTGGCTGCCAGGAAGCACTGAAACATGATCTGCTGCATCCTTTTCTGAAAGACAGGGAACAGGAATAACTAATCACTGTCAATGCCAAGGGCACAGGAGTCACTGCAAGTCATTGGTCTCCTCTTGGTTTAGGGACACTTTTTCTTCCCTTCTAGACTTGGATGGAGGCTGTGTTTTGGAAACTGTATTGCCTGTCCTCTTTGAGTTGAAGGAAGCCCCCTCCCTTTATCAGGGCTTTACCCATTTTATTAACCATTAAATTTAAACTCTGTGTCTTGACTTCTGTTTATCATCTGCAGGCAAATGGTTATCACGGGACCATCAGTGCCTTCCCACTTGGTACATGTGTTTCCTTGGGGACTCCCTTGAACTGAAGGTTTTTGTCCCCATTCCCATCATCCTAATTAGGCTGTAGGCAGGCTAGCACACCACGGACTTGCTTGTACTCACAGTAAACACAGTGAAAACCCAGTCCTGTGGGAGGCCGTTGGTTTTCCCAAACTTCTCGTTAATGTAGCTGTTGAAGTGCTCCATCCTCCAAACTGTCTCGTCCTTCAGCTGGCTGTAGAGGGAGTTCTTCTTCTGCATGTGCTGCGAGGTGGGGAACAGAGGGAGGGAAGGACTATGCTTCTGGCAGTAAAGAGTAAAAGAAAACATGCATGGCAGACGTCCCTCTACAGTGTGATTTTCCAGGGATGGAGCTGGGGAGTGGCAGGATCACGTTATTGAGTGGAGGGAAGCAGCAGCAGACCTAACCATGAGCAGGTGCCCATTTCTCTGTCTCATTAATCCCTGGGTCAGCTGGAACTTATCCCTGCTAGGATAGGAAGGGAAAGAGGGCAAGATCAACTGTGGCTTGAAGCCTTTACTCTTACCAACTGTTCCTATAGATTGTTTCCCTCCTCCCAGATAATTCATCTTTTGCTGATAAACACCTGTCCTTTGTTTAATATTGCTTGTGCCATGGGATCCTACCCGAGCACCTGAATTCCCATGTGGATATCGCTCTGCCTGAGTAAACAAAGTATTTCAGGAAAACAAGCAGCATACTGATAATAGCATATATTGCAGGAAGCAACTATAATCTGCTGTGCTGAGCTCTACTTGTACAGGAGCCATAAAACTCCAACAAGAACTGAAGTGGGCCTCTCTGATGCACGTTTTGCCCTAAGATGTATTTTGCCAGATCCCAAACACAGCATTATATTGGGAGAGGGGCTTGAAGAGCAAACCATTTTCTTCCTTCTGATTCTAACTATTGAAGAACCTCATAGGAAGGAAAAAACTTGGGTGGATTTAAATAAGAAGTAGGATGGGAATATAAGTCAGAACAGTTTTGGTAGATCTCATTTCAGAAGGAAGGGAAACCAAGGCAGAGGTTTAAGAATGATGGCTCTTGAAGAACGCATCTGCCCCTTACATCATTGTGATAATCTCATTTAGCACAACAGGAACAGCCAAATCTTTAGCCAAGACTAAAGCTTGTTTGTTCTAGGCAACCACAGTCAAAGGCTTCTCCTAAGAGACTCATGGTGTATGAGAAAGTATTGGAGGAAAAGTTGTCCAGGGACAGCAGTTGTCAGCGCAAGCAGAGAGTTTTTCCATTGCAGAGAGTGAACCCCTTCCAGTCGTATCACTTCTGTTCAGCTTTGATGCCATGCCTGACCATAAGCCCATCTCCATTTCTTGGATGCATGGATTTTGCCTACACAAGGTGTATCTTCAGCCTTACAGAAGTCTCTTTTGTGTCCCTACCCTGTCAACTCCTCTGCTCTTCTTCTGAACTAAATGCACTGAGTTTACCTGGTTGGTGAGATGAACAGTCAGATCATCAGACGTGGCATCATAATTGCTACAGGTCAGCCGGACATAGCCCTGGGCAAAAAATAACACATACGGTGCTGTGCAGGCAATGAGGAGGTAGGAACGGACGTCAAACTTCTTCCCTTCCAGGAGCAGAGGTTGGTCAATGTACCTGTGAGGATGTCAAGACACATCACCAACAGGCAGCTGTGACACGTGGCAACTCAAAGCTCACACAAAACCCTGCAGCCAGTTGGCTTTGCACCACAGAACAAAGCTGTTTGTCCTTCTTTCAGAGGCAGACGGAGCCTGGAGGAGAGGCCAGAAGTGTTGGGAACAGACTAGAGGCATAGAAGCGGTGCTGAGCCTCTGGAGTGGAAGGTAATTAAAGTTTTACTAATATTTACTGGGGAATATACATAGTTTATGTCAGAACACAAAAAGCTCTTCATTCAGCACCATTGCTTTTATGGCCGGGGCAACGTCACGCTCAACAAAGAAGATCCTGGATGGTTCTTTCATTGCTGCAAGGAACACAAAAGCAAACAATCCAAACCCAGTGTTTTAATGACTGCTAGCCACTGATTGAGGTCTGGACTTCATAGCAGCGGGGCAGATTTTGGAAGAACAGCTGTACAGTTTGTAAAATGCCTGCATTGTGTAAGAAGGTGGGATAGTACCTAGTTTAAATAACTTTGCACAAGGCTTTTGTCATGCACAGAACAGTAGCACCTGGCCTTTTGAAGTCACGCTTAGATTTCCAGACAAAGGTAAACAAATCTTTCTGGTGGCAAAGATCCACCCTAAAATGTCTGAAGTGTGGATACAAGACAGACTAACCAGAGAAATAGCCTCTCCCACGAAACAAAATCTCATTGATGGAAAGATGTGGTGTAAACACCTTAAGTGGAACAATACAGTATGCTGAGGCCAGTATGGCTTAATTAAGCACAATACTCATACGTTTGCCGGGCTTCGATCTCTACCTTTGCACTATTCTTGTCTGGGCAGCCCTGCAGGACACCCTCTTACTGGGCAGGTCTTTCTCAGAGCTGTGGAGCATGGCTTGAAGGGTGGTGGCTGCAGTGGGATTTCTCAGCAGGAAAATTCCTCGACCTTGGTTAGAGCAACTTGGTTTGCAGATCCAAATCTCTTCTTCTGCAGAGAGAGCGAGTCTGTTAACGGTGATATGTGGGGCACACTGCTGTGGCAGTCAGTGGGCTTTGTATGCACATCACTGATAGATACGTCTCTCATCACTGAGTATTACTCTGTCTATATTTATGAACCTAGAGGGACATATTTCAGCTGGTTGCTACCTTGATTAAGACAAATTCACCTTTGCATAGCTCAAAAAAGGCATTTCTCTCTTCTTTCAAGTCCAAGCGAAAAGATTCTGGGAAGAATTCTTCCATCTTCAGTAACCTGTGAGAGAGTCAAATACAAGTTGAAAACCCTGTCCTACTCATTTGTTCCTCTGGGGAAATGATTTTTCTAGACGATCAGAAGCCCCTGTGCTTTGTGTCCTTTCTCTACGTGTTCTCCCTTTTGCTTGGCACGTGTTTCTGCTCAAGGTGCAATGAGGTGAGAGTTCTTACTTGGGATTAGAGCTCCTGTTGGTCTTTTTCATCACTCGCTCTTGCTCACGCAGGCAGGATAAAAGCCCAGTCTTGGTGGTGAGGACTGTGTTGTTGGGAATCTGGTAGAGCAGCTGTTCACCTGTATGAGGGGAAAAGAATGCTTGCCCTCATTGTCTTATGTAGCAGAACCTGGGGGCTGATGCTGACCTGGGGGCTGCTGACTCTCATCAGTTCACTTGAAGGCAGGAGCAGGGGGTGCCTGCATATGTGGGCCACCCTCTGTATGTATGCAGTCTTGAGCAGGCTGGTGAGGTGCCAGCTGCTGCTGTGCTGCAGAACAGTGTCAGTCCTATTGCTGCCTGCGAGCTCCAACCCACAGAGGGAGGGCTGCATTTCAAAAGTGATTATGATGCTTTGTGCGCAGTTCATTTCAATGGTATCTTTTCTCCCCGAGCCATTCTCTTGTCTAAAACCCTTTCTTTAATCACCATGGCAATCCAGCTCCAATATCTCCACTGAGGTCTGCCAAGAAGTTGAGGTTACCTGTTTCTCCTACCCTGCAGGTGACCTCTGCCCTGGGAGCCACAAGTCTGGCTTTCTCACATTTTTCCCACTGCCCTCTCCCACTCGAGGCCCACTGGCACCTCTACCTTCTTTGAAATGGTAATAGGTCTCTTGGCACTTGATCTCACACCATTTCAGTGCGTAATCCTGTCTTCTGTTGTCATAGATACGCTGCCAGCCTCTGCTCTGGCAATAGATGCTCACACTGCGTATGGAAAACAAAACAGCAAAATAGCCTCCTTTCCAGCAACGGAGACAGAGTTAGCTCACATCCCCTGAACTCCTAACAATTTTCCCTGGGAGCTTGGCCTAACACCCCCAAGAACCCCTGGAGTGGGGAATAAAGTGGGAAACATTAATTAGAGTGGCTGCAAGTGGACCTGCTGCTCTGAACTCATGACTGAGGATGCTCAGGATGTGGTAATTCTGCAGTGCTAATGAGAACTTGTACCTTTCCAGCAGGGTTGTTTCAATTAGGATGCAAGTGGTACCCGTGGAGTAGGGATGTTTTGCATTATGGTCTAGTGTTAGTGAGGAGCCTCTCTCTGCTGAGGAGTGCAGGAAGAGATGACAGCAGTAGAAAAAGGCATTTGTAGACAAAGCTTGGAATTATAGCAAGGAATGTGCTGCTTACAGCAGAGATTCTGTGATGCTTGCTGATCATCTAGAGAAGAATGTCAATATGAAGGGAAGAACTTGGAAAGTAAAAGACAGAAGTTATGGCTATTTTTCTTGGTCAGAGATTGCTTCTAGTGCATTAGGGCAACAAAAGGTTGATCAACTGCAGTGATGCCTAGATCTTGTGATGATGCTGGTAGATTTGCTACGTGGAGTAGCTAAGTGATTTCTGAACAACCCAAATAGAGAGCTCTTATTAGATGAGTAGAAGTATTTAGTTTCTTGTCTAGTTCCTTGCTTTTCTTCAGCTTTTCACTATAGTTGGCCCTTCTCTAGGCATTTTCCATTTTAATTATTCTTAAACTATTCTTTGAATGTGTCATTCTGACAATTCACAGTCCAAAGGAAATGATACTATGCCAATGGCTAATGGATGATGTAGTGCAGTTTCGTGCATTGTCCTGTTCTGCTGAGGACCTACTTACAGTTCTGCTCCGTTAGATCCACTGACATAAAAATATGGTCCTGATACCATTGGCACTTCTCGTATCAGTTCTTCTGGCTGTTTTTCTTGGGGGTGTGCCTTACCACGCATTCTGGTCTCACAAGGCCTGGCGTTGTCAAGCTCCACAGAGGTAGCAGAAACGTTTTCACAGGCTTTACCTGAAAAAGGTATAAACTGTGTGCAGTCTGCCTGCAAGAAATGCTGTAAGTTGGTGGCCAGCACTTGGGCGAGGTGTAGAGGATGTAACCCTCTTGATCTTGGTATCAACTCAGACCTTGGCTGTAAGACTTGGCACAACTAATGGTTAAAAACAAGGGCACGAGATTTACCTCTGTCAGCTGACAAGGATCGTGCCTGCTGATGGTGAGGGACGTGTTGCGTGTGCCTGGTGCTCTTCCTCCTCTTGGGTGGCAAAGAGGCCATTGCAGAGCCTGGGCTGCAAGAGGAAAGATCCTGGTTGGCTCTTGGGAAGTTTGTGAGGGGTCCTTGTCTTTGCTCTGTTGACCCATTTCCCCACCTCCAGCTGATTTACTTTTCCCTTACTGTGCTATAGATGTTCAGCTGGGAATGTGCCATCTCTAGTTTCTACCTACAGCTTTTGGGTGGCCCTGAGCTACAGGCTTGCTCCTGTGTCGTGGTTCTGTGCTCTTCCTAACCATTGGAGCTCACTGTGGGGCTCAGGCTGTGGGTACAACATGCAGCTTTGGGGCTCAGTGTTCAGCCTTGGGATAAATGACAGACAGGAAGCCTCAAAGCTTGAAAACCCATTTCTTGTTCTCTGCAATGGATGTGAAAACAGCCAGTGAGCTGTTCCTTCTGGAGACAGAAGCCATAACCCAGGACAGTTTTTGGATGCAGGGTTGGCAACTCTTGACACAAGGACAAGTGTAAGAAGTGCTCCATGGAGTTTGGGAGCCATTCTGCACAGCCACACCTTGCTGCCCTTCAACCCCTTCCTGCAGGAGCTAAACCCATACCCTATGCTAGCAAAAACTAATGAAAAGTCTAACTTGTGCTCCGCTGTTTCTAAATATTTTAGGAGCGCTTTAATTGCTCCCTGTCCTTTCTTCAGCTTGGAGAACGTGCACTTGACTTCTGGATGGGTAGTAAGCAGCTTTTGGGAAGCATAAAAGCACCTTGAGATGGAGCAGGTTCCGGCTCTGAGGAATGCAGGTGGGCTGTTGGCATTGGTGGAGGGGTGGTGGGGCCCTGCGAGCAGCCCAGGCACTCACGCTGCTCTGCCATCCCACAGCCTTGGGTGCTACAAACACAGCTCAGCTCCTAGCAACAGCTGCCAGGTGAGGACTTCCACTGCTGGAATGCCTGGGGGCTCACAAATACAGGAGTCGGTGCAGTGTGAGCTGTTTAATTTGTCAGGACTAAATCAAATCATCAAAACTGCTAGCAGGGCAAAGTCGGTGCTCTGAACCCTCCTAAGGCCTTTCAATTCCGTCAGCGAATGGAGGCAAATCCTTCTGCAAACTTCTAAAGGGCATCCTGGAGGAAAAGTGCTGGCATTTCTCCCTGAGGACTGCCAGGAATTGGTCACTGATTCCCTGGTGAAGCTGTACTCTGTCACTGGGCTGCAGCCTCCAGTAACTGGGGATTAATGGGATGCCAAAGGGAAGGAGGAGGAAAGAAAGGCAGGAAGAGCATAGTCCTGCTGTCCTACATCATCCCACACCTCTTGGGATCCCTCCCGTATTTCAAGGAGTCTGGGAATGTTGGAGCAAGTAAAGAAAAGCCACAATTCCATGGTTTGGGCTCCTTTTCCAAGTCCTAACCGAAGGCAGAGAATCTGTTGCCAGTTTTATGATGAAATGACTTTATTTTGTGACTTTGGCAGATCGCTGTTTCCACGGGAGTCTCTCCACCCTCACATTTCTGTTCTTATTAAATTGTGAATTGTCTGAGTGCAGTGAAAAGTGGCTGACACAATGGGGCCCTTGATTTTATTTTTTTTTTTCAGGCAGTTGCTGTGTGCCACCAAACCAGCAATAATAACGGCTTTTGGCTCTGACGGAGCCTCAGTCAAAAACATCAAGAGAGAAAAGGCGACTTAAGTAGCCTTGAAATCCTCTCTGTCCTTTAGGTGTAGGAGTGAGGAATAACCGCTTTTTGTGGCTGCAGATAGAGTGGGTGATCCCCAGTATTAACACCAGCAGGTAGAGCCATGCAACGTGTGCGTTGAATGCAGACACAACAGCTCCATACTTGGGCTCCCAGAGAACTTTGGCCATGTTGGGCAGCACCACCTGCAAAAATCCAGGAGAAGAGAAAAAAGAGGTTTTTTTTTTCCATAGGAGGACACCTCCTTTTGCCCCAGTGGAAGAAAAATAGAGGGTGGCAAGTGGGGCTTGGCTCAGTGTCAGCCTCTGTCCAGGCAGTGTGAATACGCTGGCACTCATCCTGATGTCACTGTGACCTTCAGGAATGTTCTCTGTATTTTCCTGCTTGTGCACACAATGCTTGTGGAGCTCCCACAGAGCAGGGCAGGGTCCTGTCCTGGCCGTCTCTTCCACCTTCCTGCATTCCCTCTGGTGTCCAACCCAGTTGGGTCACCCAGGGAGCAGTGTGCGGTGGGAGGATGGCCACGGTCGCGATGCTTCCAGCCAGCATTACACCCTCTAGGAAACGTTGCCTCATTGTTGGAGGGGAGAGACTGCAGTGAAGGAGGCACAGAAACGAGAGGTTATAACCAGAGGAACCCGAAGGATTTATTTCCACTGTGTATTTTGTGAGCTGGTTTTAAATGGCCTTTGGACACCCGTTCTCCTGCTCTTTTCTGTTCAGGTCGGAGCGCTGATTGTAGTGCAGGGGGAGTTGTGGCAGCTTCTCTGGGCAGGTTGGAGCCATTCAGCCCTGCTGCTGCTCATCCTGCAGGAATGCAATGCCTCCAAAACCTGCTGAGTTTTGCACAACTTGCCCAATTGGCTTAAGTGCCAGAAATGACAGCCAAAGTGACTGTACAATCCTGATGATGTTGGAGAAACTACTCTCAAAAATTAATGTGCAGTAGAAAAGAATAGCTGCTGGCACAGGCACGGTTTAGAGCTATGCTAAGACTGCACATGTTTAATTCAAGGTAGTTCTTCTGCCAATGGGTTTCCATGCCATGATTTGCTACACAAACAACGTTTGAGTCCTCGGTTTTGGGAATCAGGTTTCTGGAAACCCTTTGGGCTCCACATGAAGGACAAGGAACCTGGCAAGTGCAGAGCTTGGAGGTTATGCATCTTCCTCTTTAACCACCCAACGGCTGGATCTGCCCAAGAACACTGTGCACAAAGATGTGGCTGTGAGTATTACTGCAGCAATATCACTCTTGTCATAGACTGGCATGGATTGGAAGGGATCTTAAAGACCATTCAGTGCCGTGGGCTTTTCGGCACTTCTTGCTATAAATGGATGCAATCTGAGGATGGAAAACTACAGCTGGTTGGGGAGGGAAGACTTGGAGCTCCCTTGGCTCCTGGTTGTGGTGAGCAGGCCTGGGGCTGTCCTGCTGGGAAGGTGCTGAGCCGTGGGAGTGGGTGCTATCAGGGCGATCTCCTGAGTTTGGGGCTGCGTGGGGAGTGACTCATGTGCTGCTGTGTGTGCTCCGAGTGCTCTTTTCCACTGCATGCTAAGGGTCAGAATAGCAAACAATGTTTGGGAGGCTGCTCCTCCCCACACCTCTTGCACACAAAATAATTCCCATAGTTTCCATGAAGCCAAGATGTGGTTGATCCACATGATTTGTTTTTTTCCTCCTGCTGCTGCATTGCTGTTTTCTAGCAGCAGCGTTGCTTTTCCAAGGAGCTCCAACACCATCAAGAAAGGAGAAGCCAATGTGAGATGTGAGAAACTCATACACTCTTCCAAGCGTCGGTCTGCTCACCTGTGTGATGGAAAGGTATTTATGTATTGTGGACTTCCACAATATACAATAATTAAACTACTGTGATGTGTTTATTAAATAACACATCCTTGTGCCTCCCACCCCGAACCAAAACACAGGTGAGGCTGTACACTGGAGCTCTGCCCTGCTCCCAGCTCTCAGTGCAGTGGGCATGGGGGCTGCAGAGTCGGGGGAATTAATGATTAAACCCAGACTGAATTCTGAACAGAGCTGTGGAGGTAGGAGAAGACGATCCAAGCTCTGTTGGCTGGCTGCTGAATGAGAACTCATTTTGTGTAGGTGAATTATCTGCAGAGTGGTTCCAGATTTATCACAGCATTAGGCTGATGGTTGGAATTAATGATCTTAAGGGTGTTTTTTTTTCCAACCTCGACGGTCTATGGCTCTATGGCAGGGCCATCTTTCAGCACTGACAGTTGGACTAGGTGATCTTAGTGGTTTTTTCCAACTTCTGTGATTCCATGATTGCTGATCTCCTGCAGTCCATCCAGAGAGCAGCAGCAAAGGCACGAGTTCAGCGGGTCACAAGGGGCAAGATTCTGCAACTGTGGGGAAAGGAGGTTGGCCTGAAGCCCAGTGAACCTTCCCCGGGTTTCAACTGGCTTTGTGCTGGTGTACTGAGAAAACTGGGAATACTTCCTAGAAAATGTACTCCCTATCTCTTCTGCTTTATTGCTACTGCTTTGTGTTTGACCGACCCATTCGTGACATTTCACTCTTGTTCTGATTCGGAGCTGTGATTTAAGAAGGAGCGAGTGGCTCAAGCCAAATCCAGCCCCTGAGGTGTGGCAGAAAGAAAGCAAGCAAACAGCTCTTGTGCGTGACGTTGGCCAATTACCTGCTGGTAGGTGGCAGGGAGGACAGGTCACAGTTTGCTCACCTTTTCCACGAATAGACCGAGCACGTTTCAGCCATTTCCCTCCTGACCCTCAGCAGCCCTCCAGCTCCCACCCAGATGAGCACGAGCTCCTTTCCTGTTCCCCTGGCTTTCCCCAGCACCCAAGGTAGACCCTGCAACCTACCCTGGTCCCCAGCTTGCAGAAGTTGTACCAGGTCCTTTGTAGGAAGATCACGAGGAGCCCGCTGCATTTCTTTTCCAGCTGGCCATGCTGTGGATGGCTCTTTGCTGCTGCAGGTGCTTGGCTGTGCAAGTGGCACACAAAATCCACTTCTGTCAGAGCTCTGTGCAGCAGATGGCTTTGTGAAGAACAAAGCAGAGGGCTGCCGGCAAGGAAGGAGGAGTGTGCTTTGGTGAGTGCAGGACGAACCAGTGCTGAACCTCTGCGTTTGGTGGCCACGGGAAAGAAGAGATACCAGGCTACATGAAAGCCCTGTGGATGTTCTGCTTCAACCAAAGCAGGAATGGTGCAGGCAGGAGGAACAGCTCTTCACTTTCCTGCCCACAGGACTCTGCTGTCACACCTGCTTTCTGCTCTGTGCCGTAGTGACACTGTCACTAGAGCAAACCAGTGTATTATCTCAGTGATACAGCAACACAGCCTTGACCTGTGCCAGCCTCCAGCACTTCTTCCTATCTCCCAGAAAGGCCACAGAACCACTGAAATCCTGAGGCTTGGTGACACTGCTGCGAGCCTTTGTGAGCACAGCCTTTGTTCTGTGCCTCACAACAAAGCCCAGTAATAACGATCAGCCTTTTACCTGCCACCTGTTTGCTTTGCCTGTTATATTGTGCCAGAAAAAAAAAAGAAAAAGAAAAATAGCAGGAAACAGCACCAGGCAATAACTCACAGAAACCAGTGGGAGCTGGAGGAACCAGTCACGGAGGCACGGTGCTGGTTTCCTGCCAGGAGAGCTGACTTCCAGAATCCTTACAAAATTCAAGATGGACACGAGGAGGAGAGAAAAAGCAACCCTTAAAGCAGAGTGTTGGGGCAATCTGATTGCTGCTGGCTCTGTTTCTGCCCGGTTATTTCTCTCTGCCTTGTGAGCGCTTCAAACCCTGACAGGTCCCCATCTGTTGCTGTGAGTTTCTCACGAAGCAAGCTACAAAAGCAGTTGCTTCACACCATCAGACAGGGCCAAATTTTCCTTCGTGTTGTCAATCACCACTTGCACAAAACACAAGGACCATCCCACGGGCCATAATGTGAGCTATTTATATTTTCTCACCAAGGAGAGCATTTATTTGGCATAGCTGGCCATTTGGAACTGCTCACCCTGCCTCTTACAGCTTCAGGTGAGGAAGATCCCCCCTGTAATGCATCTTAATAAGATGCTCAGTTAGCAACCGTCGTCTCGATGGCCAGGGTGGGCTCAGCTGGTCACTCAATAGCAATATAAAGCCAAAGGGAGTGGAAAGCCTCAGTGTGGAGTGGCTGTTCACCCCTGAGCTAGGAGAAAAAGGACATTCAGCATCTATTTCCACGGTGCCAGGAGCTTCCTGCTACCCCAGCAGGCTTTCTGCTGGTGAAAGTCAAGCTAGTGCTGGTTTGATGGTGGCCGGATGAACGTGGTGACGCTGCCTCTGAGAGCTGCTGGGGTTATAAGCAGGAAGAATTATTGGGGTGTTCTCAAAAGGGAAAAACGAAGAGGAACGGGGGACACAGGAGGCTCACACTGATGTTTCTGTGAATCTCATGTTAGTATTTTTGTGCAGCATTTTCTTATGACTGAAATCCCAAGGCATGTCCAAAGAGGTCAAGAACCTGACTGGGAATTTTGCAGACCTGGCCCCGCTCAGAAACTGGAAAATGGGATCCAGTGAGGAATGGGAGTGCCCTCAGTCCCATCACCTAAAACTTCTTGCTGTTAGGTAAGAGATAAGCATGTGCTAACTCCCTTTGTTGAGCATACTACTGCAGTCAGCTCAAGCTCCCTCTGGTCCTCTGCTTGCTGTTTATATTTACAGGCAGTGCCTTTGTTCCCAGCAGTTCTGTAGCAGCCCTGATTTCAAGCCCTGCTTTAAGGAGATAAAGGCCAAGGAGGAGGCAGCGAGCTGAGCACTGCTGTTTTTAACTCTGCGTCCCACTTTTGTTCAGGGCTCCCTATAGCCAGAGCTCTGCATGCTGCAAGTGTTTATTGAAAGGGTAGGCTCACAGTCATCAAATAGCAGATAGTGAATAATGAGTTAGGCTCGCACACAGAAATCCAAATGGGGTTTGTTTAAAGTGGATGTTTGGTATGCAAATAAAATTAGCAATCCAAATGAGGCTGCTTCTCCCCAGAGTGTTTGCTCAGCCTCTCCCTGGCGTGTTGGCTCCCAGTTGCAGGGATCCGGGTAATGGTTTCACAGAGCCCATTAAGTGATTTGCCTTTGGGACACCGAGATTAAAAGGGAACCTGCCTCCCTGTCAGACCCTTGGGTTCCTCCAGGCCCACCCTGAGTACCCTGCTGGCCCCAGGGGCACAGTAACCTGAATTTAGGAGTGGTTTTGATCCTGTGTGCTATCTCGAGGGGAGGGGGGAACAACAGCGTTGTCTTGAAAAAGGCAGATAGTTTGGTAAAGGTATGCTATTTCTTAAGGAACTTGTACTTGAATCCACTTCAGTTGAGTGAAACGATCGTATTGTGAGCTCGGAGTTTCTGTAGTGTAAATGTCCTGAACTTTGCTCCCGAATCAGTTCAGATCGCAGCAGTCGTGCCAAGAGGTGCTCGTGAAATTTACAGCCCTGGGAGCTCGCCCCACCCACCCCTCCTGAAATAAACTGACAAAGGGAAAAGGAAAGTGCTTCTCCCAGCAGATCTAAAGGGGGCAAGGAGCTGTGGCTTTAATGGGCATCCAAATAGATCTGTGCAGCGAGCTTGGAGCTGCATGAAACGCCTGCACCAAACCAGGAGCAGCCCCTGGTGCTGGCTGGGCTTTCCCCATGCTTACAGTTGATAGGAACTGTTCTTAACGAACTGAACTTTTTATTGCTCCACAATGAGTCATCATTGAGTGTTCAGAAGAGTTCAAGCTGTTTTTCCAGTTATGTGTTTTGCTTCATTCAAAATGTTGGGATAATTAATGCTTTTTTCTTTGCCTTTTCTCAGCTGCCTTTTAGAAATGCCTGTTTTACTTTCGCTTGTTTTTAAAAATCCTTAATTACCGGAGGGGAAAGGAGATGCTGAACTCTCTTTTAAGAGCATACATTGCTATGGCAGTGCGTTAAACATTAATGTTGGTAAGTTAAAGCCAAATGAGATGCCTGAATACTTGGAGTCTACAACAAAGTCTCACGGTTATTTTCTCCTGCAATTGCCTGAACAAGTTATTCTCTGAGCGTGTCTGAGTTTTCCCAGTGTAACGTGCAGGTAATACACAGCGGTTTGATTGCAGTGTGTGCAGGGAGTGGTGGTCTGCTGAGATGAAGGGCACAGCATTAATGGACTGCAGCATTCTGTATGGCACTGTGACAGCAAACTCAGTCGGTGCTGGAGCTCTTCCTCGTGGTGATGAGCAGCACTGGGAAGCATCAACAACGTGTGTGTATCGTGGGAGGCAAGCTCAATTCTGTACTGTTTCCAAATAACTCTTTTATTAAACACAGAGTTTAAAAGCTTAACATTTATAACATAAGCTTTAAGGCACTGAAAGAGCAAGTTCAGTCATATGTGGGATATACACATGCATTTATGTGATTGCAGCCAGTGGATTTTTTTCTTCCTACTTCCGTGCAGAAAATCCTGGAATGTTTATCCACACATGTGGATTCTAATGATAAAAAAAACAGTGAAAATATTTGCCATCACGATCACAGTAATTAGTGGAAGAAAAATGTGAACATTAAAGGCTGTAGTTGTATCTTTGGTCTCTCTGAGAGTGTGTTGTGCATACTCACCCTTTGAAACCACCCTAACGAGGACATTGCCTTGCTTGTTTGTTTGTTATTACCAACTTACCAAGAGCCCATTTTATGAAGAGAGGAGGCAGCTCTTGCTTTCACTTCTTTTAAAGATAAGAAGCACAGGGCAGTGCTGCTGGAAGGTCAGGCTTGTTTCATTTCAAGGAATGCCTTGACTCCAAAAGGACACTTGAGCATCAGAGAGAAACAGAAATGGGAGCTGCATGAGAGACTCCAACTGCTGTGAAATGCAGAGGTGTTGGATGAGTGGAGCACGCAGGGGAAAGGAAAACAAACTCAGCAGCTGCAGTTCAGGGATAGCACTGAAAGCATATGAGATTGTCTTGAGGAGATGCTGCAGTATATCAAAGCAGCAAGTTCCTGTGAAAACGCTGTGCTATGGAAAGGGCTATCACTTGTACCCTGCAAAATGAGACTTGCCAGCGTGAGTCACTGTAAGCAGGACACAGATAGCATCTGCACTGTCTGAGCAGTTTGGGGCAAGGAGATTTCCTAATGGGAAATTCCTGACAATTGAGTGAGGCTGGGCTGACTGAGAGCTGTGCCATCCTCATTCTCGTGCCTCAGGGTGCTCCCCAGGTGAGGTCGGGAACACATCCTGCTGTGCTGCTCTGAAATCCTGCTGCTGGCACAGCTTATCGCTGCTCTCGTTAGGGGCAGGATGAATTTCGGCTGGTAGAGAACCAGAACACCCTTCAGCAAGTCCACCTTCCTACTGCTTAACTTAACCACATCCCAAACAGAGGATGTGCTGAACTGAGGGCTTCGCAGACTCTTTTAGTGATGCTTTTAAGAAGCACTTTCCTGTCGGCATAAAAATTAGGTAGCCCTTCTCTGAAGCAGCAATGTAGTAGCAGGATGCTCCGATCTCTCGTTAAGTTTTGCTCATTTAACAACTTATTTCCTAACAG
Source organism: Cyrtonyx montezumae (assembly GCF_038088225.1). Lineage (NCBI taxonomy): Eukaryota > Metazoa > Chordata > Aves > Galliformes > Odontophoridae > Cyrtonyx > Cyrtonyx montezumae. The sequence goes on from NW_027071948.1 coordinate 2,458,937, forward strand.
AAGCAGCTGCTTAAGCAGAGGGTGAAGTCTGGTGGCAAAATGGCCTAAAGTGACCCAGAGGAATGTCTTAAGCACCTCCTGGTGCTTTCTGTGCAGAGTCCAGGAGTGCCCAGCCCAGCTGTGCTCGCTCTGTCCTCAGGCAATGCTGGCCTCTGCCCCAACGGGTTGTTTTCCTGAAGGAAGGCTTTTCTCAGTGCAACTGGGTTGGTACAGCTCTGCCCATCGCATTTCAGAGAAATCTGATAACGGGTCCAAAAGTCGCCAACGTGCAGTTAGCTGTACAGCAGCCTGCCCTGCCTGCCTGCCCTGCCTACGTGCTACCCGTGCGCTCTTTGACTTCCCTCATCCCCCTGCGTGTGTGTGACAGCACACCTTGGCTGTTAACAGAAGCTCTGCGTGTGGATGAGCTTTCAGCACAAGCCCAGGCTCAGCGAGGAGGCCCCGAACCTCCTTGGTTCTTCTGACAAAAGCAAGCTTTTTCTCTCCGTGTTTCTGTCAAGACGAAGATCTTTGCCGATGCGATTGACGGCATTACCAGACAGTATTAGACAGAAATAGCTAGATCTAACTTTGCCTGGTAAGACAGCAATCAGCAGGCTAAAGGAAACCGACATGAAAGCACTTCTTCCAGCTCCGGGACCAAAGTGATGGGGCGGGGAAAGGCTTAAGGGCCTCTCCCGTAGACACATCAGTAACCAGTAAATATTTAACTTGAAATACAGGCAGCACAATGGTGAGAACACAACTGTTTGCAGTTCGCTGGCACGAGAACTGAAAAAATACTGTAAAGAACTTTGCTTAACTTACCATCAGCTCCATCCTCCACATCCACGTTGCTGTGAAGCGCTCACCATCCCCGTGTCCTGCAGCTCCATCACCCAGCATGGATGCAGATGTGGTCCAGCTGCACCCCACTGCTTGTGCTCGTCGATATTGAGCCCCTGGACTGAGTTAAGCCTAATGCAGACTGGCTCTTAGCACTTCTACCACAGTGAGCATCACTACTGCCCGTGGAGTTGCTCTGCTGTGGAGCTGAGCTAGGCGAGCTGAGTGTTGGTGGGAGAAGGGGAGGGAGGGATAGATATTGAGGCTGAGGGGATTTCACCGGGTTGCTCCTGACTCCCATGACTCACTGTTCTCGCCCAGATAAGGCAGAGTGGACGCTTTCCTAGGCATAAATCAGCACGGGGGAGGGCAGGGGAATTTCCTTGGTTCTATTCCTTTTTTTTATTATTATTAACTGAAGGTGACATCCCTGCACATGCCAGGGATGCCCAATTACTGTTATCTTCCCTTTTTTTAATTATTATTTTTTTACTCCATTCAAGGTTAGCATCCACACTGAGCTTTAGGAAGAGAAGATGGATGTGAGTTGGGCGCTCGCTCCAATTCATCTTATTTAAATGCTTGTTAAAAGCCAATTTGCAGAATCACTCAAATTTCACACCATTTCCTCAGTCCCTTGTGAGCCTGTTAATAAGTCACACAGAGGCTAATCACCAAAGAATGCTCCTCTGCTCTCTCCTGTTCTTGTTTTCCTGAGAACTACAACCTTCAAGGGCAAGAGCACCTCTGTGGGAGCTGCCTTTGGTTTGTTTTTCTACTGTTCCTGTATTACACTGCAGTTTTGGTACAGCATTGTACTGGACAGAGTTGAAAAGGCATTGAGAGTTTTTTGCTTGCATGCCACTGGGCTGCTCCACCTGTCTTATCCAGGAAGGAGGGAGAGGATTAGCACTACACTGAGGCTGAGGAAAAGGTTTTAGTGCTGTGAGTCGAGCACAGGACAGTCCTGTGAGCCTACGTACAGAGCTGGGGAGAGAAGCATGAAGGTCCAAGCTTGAGTGTAATGTTGCCCTAAGTTTCTTACAGAAAGAAGCTGAAAACCAGTGGGTGCAATTCTATAGAACCTGCACAAGGTCTGTGCACTATCCCACACCACAGCAGGTCCCCAGGAACCCCAAAACATTATGCACTTAGAGAGATGCACGGATGCTCCTTGTGAAAGGGTGGGTCTCAGCTCGTACAGTGGCCTGCTAACGAGTCCTGATGTCAATTCTTATTCTCTGGAGATAGATCATGCCAAAATTTTCATCTGGGTTTGGATGAAGTCAGAGTTACTGGTTTGTTAACTCTCCTGCTCTAGATAGCCAATGGAAAGGAAATCAATGCTTTAAATGTGGATGTGAGCCTAAGGTCCAGGCAGCTCCAGACTTCAGTCTGACCTTCTCTCTGAGTTCCATGCCGACTGAATTTCATTTCTTAATGCCCCAGTCTAGCTGCCCCACCGTACCAGTACAACCACAGATGTCAAGGCAGGACCCAAGCAGAGATATGAAGCTGCACGTCAGCCTCAGCGTTCATCCATCACCTCTAACTCACACTGACTGGGGTGCTGGTATGTTCACATCCCTCTGCCTGCTTAGGTAGAGCAGGGTAAGCATTCGGTACTTGCCTGGGTTAAATTGCTTTTTTTCTTAATGGAATGATTAGAGTGATTAACCCACCTGCTCCGTATGCTGCCGGTGCTGCCTGCAACAGGGCAGGTTGGAAGGTTGAAAGTTCACAGGCTGTTCAGCCATGGAGGTAATTGAACTGTAATTGGGAAGAACGACCTTTACCACCGGCGTCCTGCCCTGAGCACCCCTCACGGCCAAGCACAGCTAGCTACTAGCAAATCTTTCAGCCCCCTGGACAAGAGCTGGGCCATAAAAATACCCTAACCCCACTGTTTGGAGGGACTGTGCAGTGCTGTGCCTCCGAGGAGTGCGTTTGTGAGCTAGAGCTGGTGTGTTTCTCAACCTCCTCCTCTGCAATAGGAGCACCTAGCAGGGTGATTTCCAGCAGCTTCTTCAGAAGTTCTGATCATAACTGTTTACTACATCTAAAAATACTCAACACGATAGCCAACATCCTTACCCTCTTGGCCAAATGTTCCATTTCGACCTAAACTGTGGCACAGTGTCTTTCTGTGAGAACTCCTCCTGATGCATGGTGCTGTTTGGTTCACCCTTTAAACATCGTTACCAGACAGTGTTAGAATAGATCCAAGAAATCCAGCACTGTCTAGTAAGATGCCCACAGAGGACCATCATCTGTCCAGCAGCTGGAGAAACGGAGCATCTATTTTAATGATTCCACATTCTTCAGGATGTCAGTGGTCCGTAAAAACCAATGAAAGTGTCTTGAGAAAGATGGCCTTAAATCACCAGGCATGTCAATAATTTACCAGGTAGATGATGGGCAGAAGGAAGACAGTTGGTACTAAAAGATAATTTGAAGTTCGTGGTGGATTTCAGGGAGACAGAGGTGGTACAGAAAGTTGATGGACTGAAAATCTAAAATAGAAACACAAGATTAGGGTCTATTTCAGTACAGCGTAAGAGCAGGAAGATTTCCTTCCTTTGGTTTCTTGGTTTCCTCGTTCCCTTCTCTCTTTTGATTCTCAGAAATACAAACACTCCAATTCTTTCCAATCAATTAGAACGAAAATCTGGCGTACAAACAAATCAGCACTAAAAAGGGCACCAAAATTTGTCAGAGGTGGCCCAGCATTCAATACAGTTCATTGATGTTACTTTACTGTCCAGTTTGACTTGAAGGGATGCAGCCAAATTTGAGTCTTAAATCAGAGTGACAGGAGACTTAGCTGTGCAGTTGTTGGTAGTGTAATTAAGCATGATGAATGCTAATGACAGAGAGGAAGGGTAGCTGCCTGCTTTGCTTGTTTGCTCCACGTTCAAGGCCTGTGATGGCTGGCTTATGAAAGAAATCTAGCCCAGTTCTGATCCATGAAGCGTTCCCTTACCTCAGAGCTCTGTGTCATGGCAGGAATGCCAGGGTTCTGGCTGTAAGGAGCCTGGGTGATGTGTGGGGCTGCTGCGATCTGGGGCGCTTCCTACCTGCCAGGGACACTGGCACACCTGCCCACAGCACCCATGTCTGATAAAAGCATCTATCAGCAGTAATATCCCTTCTTGGTGATAGTTTTCATGCCCCTGTCTGATAACCGGAGGAGTAAAGCTTCCTGTATTGCCTTAATTCTCAGAAAGAAACAAGAAGCGTTTGTGAACCATTAAAGAGAACGTTCTCACAGTAAGTCCTTCTACACTGAGCTACTTCTTTCCAAACGATTTTAAGCAGTGTCACCTTTTTATGGAGAGAAACCTCACGGAGTAAGAATCAGGTCAGTCCCACCTTAAAGCCCACTCTAATGTTAGCTCACCAAAGTAATGAAAACAGTCAGGGAGAACGGTGCTTAAGAGCAGCCCCGCTTTCTCACCAAGAATTGAGAAATTGGCAGTAAAAAAACCATCTGTATAAAAATAAGAACACATTACTTAAAAGTTGAAGGCCTTAAAACAAATGGTTTTGCTATGGGAGCATTCTGCTGGAGGAGAGAAGTCTAGAGGAGCTGATGTGAAAAGGAAAGAGCAAATGATAATAGCAAGGCTGAGAAACTAAACTCCGCTGTTGATTTCAGCTGTGCCTTCAATTATCTTATATTTAGATTAGGAGAACATTTTGATTTGGAGGGAAAATTATAAACTAGGAAACTCAAATGCTAATTTTCAATAAAATGTTTGCTTTTGTTCACTGGAAAGCTAACATGGCTTGAAAGTAAATAGAATGTAATTGGAGAAGAGCACATGCACTTGTCTGAATGCTACAACACTCAGCATTTTCATTTGAATGTATTCTATCATTGCGATATCATACACGTGCTATGCTCTATATTCTGCACACTCTTCTGTTCCCAGGCTCTCTCTGAGATTATGTCATAATTCTACAGGAAGGAGATTTTATGTTTGCTTCTACCCTTTATTCTATAAGCTGAAGCATTTCATTGTAAGTTTGTCAAATCTCCCCAAGCAGAGGTGGTCAATAATGCTTGGGTTTCTCTATTGGCCACTGACCTCTGCTTCCAAATTCGCTGTTGAACTTTTCCACGTTGTACACGAAACACCATAATCATCATTACCAGGCAGTATTAGAAAAGCAGAAAACATCCAATGCTGCCCAGTAAGATGGTAATGGCATCTCAGGATCATGGTCTACAAGCAGCAGATATAGCACAAGCTAGAAAGCCTCGCTGTTTGGAGAAGAAAAAAGAGAAAGGAAGAACAAAACGAAACAAAAAAGGAATACAACCTATAGCTGTCCTTCCTTGGGGATCTCCTCAATTATCAAATGCTGTCACTTACCAAGAAGAGTCCTCACTTCTATTTTCACCTAATGGAACGCACTCATCAGCTGCGAACTGATGCAAAGTGGCATTTGTGGGTTGGGCAGTTACAGCCCTATGTGCTGCAGTAAATTTAAAAAGTGGAGAAAAGCATAATCCAGGAAGCAACACAACTGTACGGACTTGGGCATACAACTCTTACCTTTCTTCCAGTACCTCCAGCCATTCAAGTTTTATCAATGCTTTTATTACGCAATTATCGTTTGCTGATTCTTTCAGTCATCTTTTAATCAGATTTGTCTTTCTTTGGAAATCCAAAGATCCTACAGAGCACAGTTACTACAAGAAAATGACTTTTTTTTTTTTTTAATGCTGAGAGGGCTTCAGTCCTCTCCCTGTTCACAAAATCTGTGCATGCGTAGATTTTTACAGCACTGATGCGTGACGTTAAAGAACACGCTGAGTACTCAAAATCTCTGCAGCGTCCAAACACATTACTACAGCTTCTTCAGCACAAAGAGGCCCACTGTTGGCACTGAATACCTTTGAGAAACCAAGACAAATGCATCTTCTGTTGCACTCCGAAGCCTGCTGGAAATCTCAAACCTTGGGAAGTTGAGAGCTGTTCCCAACCTCTCAGCAATACTGCAACTACTGAGCATCAGAACTGAAAGGTGGTGGGAATAAGATGAAAAGCAGCTAGACTGAAACATGATGAAATGATAGAAGCAACTGGAATCCCACCAGTTTAAGACCTATCCATCTGTCACATCTCTCTCTCCATTACCTGACTTTACAGGTGGGTCACTGCACCTTTAACGTCACTTCAAGATTCACTAAAGAGAAAGTCAAGGTCTTGTACTGTGGGCCATGGCCCTACACTGGCATTTGAGGTAATTACACCTGCAGTTCCCTCTTCCATTTTGACTTTCTAGGAACAGCTACACAGTTTGCTGCCGAAAAATGTGGGGAATGAAGGGAGGATTGGGATCACTTTTGCATTTTGTGCTTTTTTCATTTTTTATTTTTTTATTTCTGTTATTTCTAACAAGATGATGCTGAACCCCATTGGCTCCTTGCTAGTAGGTAAATGTCAGGAAAGGTAAAGCTTCCCTGAGGCAGCTAGCAAACAGACATGCTCCTCTTAACTGTTACAAAAGAAAGTGTCTTTTCTGCTTCAAAAACACGGTATGGAGAAAGTCAACAAGAACTGAACAATAGCTCTTTGTCTGAAGTAGCCCACATGCTAGATGTTCAAGACTACATTTGCTTGACATTAGAGCAAACTTTTTTTTGGATGTAAAAAACATTTTTTTGGATGTAAAAAACTCCTCGCACGTACAAATGTGCACTATTATTTGATATGTCCGATCACTTCAGAAGGTGCACGGAATCACATATTTGAATTTACACACCTATGGTGAGACGAGAGGGGGCAAAAGCTGCGTCCTTGCAGACTGTCTGTGCTCAGCTGGAAGAGGCCTTGAGCTACCCCTCTCACTCTGCATCAGCCTACGTGGCCTTTACTGGCCCCACCTTGCATTTCTGATGCCATCTCAAGATGCCATTAGGACAACTCAAGTCAATTACTGTTCCATTTATGATGTTCTGGGAATCAACCCAGCAGGAAATGACATTGGCGTGATCCTGACATTTTATGAAGGTTCCAGGAATATTTTAACCTTACCCAGAGATTTTCATCTGTGGCCCCACTATGAGGTAACATCATTATTCCAAGAGTAAAACTGCACAAGAGATATCCCAGAAATTCTGAGCTAACAACTCAGTGCTCCTGGGCTCAGTGGATCTCTCCCAACCCGATTTCTTACAACTAAAACCTTCCAACAATCTCAGAGATGTTTCGCTGTGCAAGACACACGTTCAAGCCAGAAGACACATGCGTAAATGCCATGAACAAATTCCTCAAAGGCATAAAATCCTAATCTTGCCAAGAGATTCAACAGGACATTTCTTCGTGTACTCACAACATGCAAACTGGTGCCCATGGCACCTGGGGAGTGGCATTACGTCAGCTCTCACATCCCTCCTGCTCACCAGAGGTGGAGAATACCCACAATGAAGAGAGCTGGGTCACTCCAGAATGGGTGTAAGCAAAGGGGAAAGTCAGAAAGGACAGGAAACAAGGAATTTTTTCAGTGCCATTTCTTTTAAAGCCTTTTTCACCCTCCTGACTTTGACACATTTCCCAATAAGGAAAAAAACTCCTTAGGCCAAACTAGCTCTGAGCTTATCTCCAGCTCTCACTGGAACTGCCCTTTCACTAATACTGCTCAGAAGGTCAAAGTTGCTTCCATAAAGCAAGGTGATTGCATTGGATGTGCTCAGGGCTGCAGAGGCAAGGGGTGTGAGGAAGGCGATGGCTGTTCTTCATCAGCAGAGACAGCAGAGAGGTGTTCAGGCACTACTCCAAGGACCTGGAGAGATCCACGGCTTTCCTCCTTCATTTCAAGCTCCCTCATTTCTTACTCTCCTTTTTGCAATCGCAAACAAAAGGGTAAGAAATCTGTGAGGGCAATGCTGCTGCAATTTACTTGTCCTTAAAGAAATGCAACTGGATCAACAAATTCCCTTCACACACGTTAAAAGACACGATTCCAATCTGGATTACCATGGAAGAGTGAAAAGTTTCACTCAGTCCATTATTTGATTTCCTACTTCCCCTTTTAAGAATGGAAAAATATTTTTTAATTAAAATCCTTCTCTTGACGTGCCAGCTCCTCTACTATTCATTCATGCCACATCAGGAATGTCAGCCCAGAGCAGGATTCGACTCCCAGTATATCACTACTGAGGGGCAGCCAGAAGTTGGAGCAGATCTCTGAAGCCCTACAGCCTTCCCTGCATGCCTCTTTCATCTGTTCTCTATTCTCAAAAGTCCTGTGGTGCCCTAGACTGTGATCCCGAAAGCCCTCACATTGCATATGTTCTTTGTGATGTCCTCCAGTTCAGTTTCCACTAGAAACATGGACTTTGTTGGTGCACAGCACGTCAACAGAACGTGTTGTTGGCACGCTTTGTCAACGTGGCACTTCCAGCAGAACAGCAGCACCACCTTCACCGTGCATCAACCCGCGCTACGCTGACGTCCTCAGCACTCCCACCACAACCAACAACCTGCAGATTGAGCCAACCAGCAGAACACACCTGGAGTTCAACAAAAATTCTGCAACCCTGCATAGCATTCACGTATAAGCCAAGCAACGGTAGCGTGCCAAGGTGATTACTACAAAGGCACATTTTTCTTAGCTGCATAATGGAGTTCTAATACACAATCCTCATGCCTCGCTCTTGTGTTAATCATTGATCAACTTAACAATGCCTGGTGAATTTTCTTTTTAAAACTTTTTATCATTTATGACCTACCCATCAACACCGTGCGGTGCAAATGGGAGGCTTTGTGGGGAAAAAGGAAAATCTGATATTCTAGAAAGCAAAAATTGTGAAATAATCTCCCAGACTGTCCATTAAAATAGCAGTGGTCTGCTTGGTTTGTCTAAGAGCTGCCACTAATGAGATGCAGAGCAAGAGAAGGAACCTTTGTGTTTTCTTCAGCACAGTACTGCATCTATTTCACTTCTTTTCCTCCTTAGTGCCATTAGAATATGGAATATAAGAATAAGAAACAAGTTTCAAAAGTGAATTGTAGAGAACAAATTCAAAGGAAATATATAACTCATAAAAATGTGGGGATTTTGTGACTACGTTGGAAATCAAACTCAAGATGACGTATATCCATAATACCAAGTACAGCTAAAGAGGTTACACAGCACTTATCACTAAAGATCTGGGACCCAAAAATTAGCTGTAGCTTTACCGTGGCTTTAATACGTGGGGCAGCTGCTGCTGTAGAAGTTCAATAGCAACCAATGTGAGTTAGGAAAACGATTTCATAAAAACTGGTTGAAATGGCTCCGTGCAATTTTCTGTAATATTTTGAGAAACGCATTTGGATCTCACTTCAGCACATGCCAACCTGTCCACAGGACGAAGAGAACATTCATAATTCTTTTTCTTTACTACAAGAGCTGCCAGGAATTGGCCGTGGTTGGAATGCACATCACAGCCATCCACTCCGGCCAACGTGGTGCTTGCAATGACCAGCTATGGGGCCAGAGCCCCCAGAAGGCACGGCCCAGTTTTCAGAAGAATTAGAGATTCCATGACCAGCTCGAAATATGAAAACCCACACATTTTTTTCCTATCTAGTTCACAAAATAGAAATAGTTAGGAACGGATAGCCTACTTATACCACACGGTACTAATAAGCTACTAATTTTCATCTCGTTTTTCTTGTCTGCTTTCAGTGAGACTTATTTACTACCTGTAGAGCACATAAATTATTCACATTTACCAAAAAATGGTGCGAACTATCACAGCATCTCCCTGCTTTCATTACCACTGCCGGTGCAACGAGGGATTTGTGAGAGTTAGGAGAACTTCTTGTTCCACAGAAGGCAGCAGCTGCCTTTACTACACTCAAGGAAATGTGACAGCATGGAACTAAATGCTTTGTCTCAAGAAGATAGCACTGACTTACAATGGCAGAAGCAGGACAAGTCTGAGATGCAACATCCGAAATAAATTTATCTCCGAGGCGATTCATCTACTGCACACCCGATATATTGAGAAATAAATCCTCCCTCCTTTTCCCCAGGATAGAATTTTCTGGGTGGGCCTGAGCACTTTGGTTGTACCCGGGATCTTTGGAAAGCCACAGGTCACGAAGAGAAGGAATGAGAAAGGTGGGAGCAGAAGGGAAGCGCGGAGGAAGGCGGCTGGAGCCTTACCGTTGTGAAACAGCCCGGCACGAAACACAAAGCAACGCAGTGCAATCCAGAAGAGGACCCAAAACAAAAATCCAAACCACCACCAAAAAACCCCAAACGCCCCATCTCGTTTTTCTGAGTCCTCAGCAGCGTGCTTTCTCCGGCTATGCGGTACCCATGAAATATAAAACCACCCTAATGGTCGCCCAGGTTACCGACTTCATTTAGTTAATCATCACCACTATTACCAATGTTCAGGCCTTGAGAAAAAAAAAGGAAAGAATAACTGAAGAGGAGTGGAAAACAAGGAACTTAAGTGAACCCCACCCCCTTTTCTAAAAAAAAAACCACCAAAAACCATCAGGAGCAATTAGGTTTGTACCTGCGCTACCTTCCTTTCTCCTCCCCTTTTCTGCTTCCTACCACCTCCCCCACTTGCTTCTCAAAGTTTCCCCAGCCCTAAAACAATGGGGTATCCATTAATCGGGTATCAGATATGCCAGGGGGGACACAGAGGTGCCCAGCTTTGCCTGGGCAGCTGCAGGTCTGGAAAGGAATGCAGCTCCAGTGGGGGGAAAAATTACTTGTTGGTTAACCTGCAGGGTGAGCCTTAATCAATAGGCACGGACGATGAAAAGAACAAAGCATGTGAAACTTAAGCCTTTATATCTCGAGCTCCATCAGATAAAAGCTGTATCTGGAGCTGGAAAGGACAGCCAGGCTTAGCTGGGAGCTTAAACACATCAGTGCAATCCAGGTTGTGTCTGGAGTTCACTTGGCTTATTGATCGCCATTCCTTCTGCCACCACCAAAGATTAAAATAGAAAGTAAGCCTCTAATGCCAACTTATCAGACCCTAATGGCTGAGCCCTTAAAAGAAAAACTAATTAATGCGAAATGCGTGTCCCGATTGTAAAATGTGATTTCCTCAGGCCACTTTCCCCTGCCCAAAATACGGTAAGAACGTTCTAATTAACTTGTTTTGCAAACAAAATTCCTAACAAATTAACATCCGATTGCACTATTTTAAGTCCAATTTGCATTTTTTTTGTGATTTGAAATGCCATTATGTGCTTTGTTGTATTAGAAATGTAGAAAATTAGCACTTCAGCCCTTCTCCATTTTTTTTTTTCAGACTAAGGCCACGAAGAAAACTATTTCCTACAAGAGCAAACCTTCACAACGAAGGGGAAGCGCCTAGGAGAGTTTCTACAGTCTTATGGCTATTTCATAGAAGCAGTTTTCAAACACTGATATCAGCTGGTATGTGGTCATATACGTGTATTTCAAAATTGCCTTTCATTCACTCTGGGCCCCAAACTTTGCTGTGGGGAGGATTTTTCTTAGCTCCATTTTTATACAGCGACCTGCAGTGGTAAATCTGTGTCAGCAGGTCAGGCCACCTCCAGGACCCACAGCTCTCTGAGCTCATTCCCAGCACAGAGCACCATTGCACTTGGAGAAACCCTGAGCCCCTAATCTGCTGGAAATACTGGGTGGCATCACTGTTTTTGGTGGATAGAGCTTGCTGCTGGCCAGCCCCAGCTCTCAGGTGCCAGGTTTGTACATTGACTGTACACATTTCTGAAATGTACTAATATAGCCATGATCATAATGTTGAGTAATATAATTATAATGAGAACTTAGTATACCTTCACCAGGCTTATCACTGGGCAGAATGGGAGGAGGAGACAGAATTCAGATTTTAACTAATATTTTCCCAAATCCTGGCATTCCTACGCTTTTCAAAAGTGGCTTCAATTTAGTTGCCCGTATGTCAAACGGTGTCTTTCAAGAGCTCGAATTCTCATCCAGTAATGACTTCTTCTAATAATTCAATGATTAAATTCATTAATTCATTAAGGCACCCACGGGTGAAGGTACTTGCAGAAGTCTTGCACGTACCGCCTCCAGCTCCGCGTGGGCACTGAGCGTCAGACGCTCACAGCCGCAATGCCAGCTAAATTAAAGAAGGGATCAAAACCAATTAGAAGGGCTCAGACCAGTACTGAATTTGGAAAGTCAATAGGAAACGGATAAAAGCTCATATCTGGCTTGGCATTTGTGCATAAATACAGCGTGCAGCTTTTTGGTCGTAACGCTGTTCCCTGAGACTCCAGCAAGCACAAACTAATGTGCTGTCAGAGGAGTCTAGAACAAAGCAAAATCCTCTAACTTTTTCTTTGAAAGGAATATGATTTAGGTAATATTTGCTAATACAGGGAGAAGGTATAGGCAAGAGTAAAAAATAGAAATCAAGAATTGGCCTCATTGAAATGGAGGGTGGAAATAATCTGGCAGCATTTCATGCAATTCTGACAATTTTTTTTTCATAAATTAAAGACCCTTTTGAAAGCAGACAAATCTGGCAGCCTTCAATTAGGACAAACCCCATCCCCTGGCAGTGGCTGGCCCGGCTCAGTGCCTCACAGAACATTCTCGAAGGCCGTTTGACTGGAGGGGTGGAGGGACCGCGTGAGCAAACATTTTCTGCTGACTGCAAAGTGTCTGCAAAGCCAGCCCTGCACCTCTTCCTGAACCGGGCGGCTGCATTGCACACGGAGCCTGCTTGCTTACAAAACACCTCTCCCTCCTCATCCAAATTTACCATGTCAACACCATCGCCCTCCAGCTGCCAGCCCAGTGGGGGAGCCAAAAAGGAGCTTTTTGGGTGCCTCCATCTTCCCATGTGTGGGAGCAGCCCACCTCGCCAGGCAGCCAAGCGCTTTGTTTTGTCTCCTGCCTCCCCGGTGTCCGAGCGGGCCGTGCAAGCAGGGGCTGGTTGGGCTGGCACTGGGCCCTCCACTGCGAGAGCAAGGAGGTGATGGTGCTCGTTTGGTCGTGCACGCACGCACGAAAAAGCCTCAGGTAAGAAAAGAATAAACAAAACGAACCCAAAATGGCTCCCCCGTGCCGTGAGCGGAAACCGACGAGTGAGGCAGAGTGAGACCTTCCCTTCGCTGCCACCTCAACGAGGTGGTCTGAAAAGTTCCAAATCTCCTCCCTTCACTTGCAGCTCAGAAGCTGAGGGATTAATTTGGGCTCCCAAGAACCCACGAACACATGGCTAAAAGGGTCGGGCATTTTGTAGTCGCAGTAAGATGCATTAAGATGGCAGTTGATTTAGAATCTAATTGAAAAATGGCAATCACCACAAAGAAAAGCAGAAGGAGCCCATGGCGTGCTGGATTGCAAAGGTCACCGTTAGCACTGACCAAGCTGGGTCCTCATTGAAATGCAATGCGTCTCTCTGGATGGATCTCCCCAGTTTTATACCATCACATTTCAGTTGCCATAAGCCTTCTCAGATGGAGTCTTTTTTTGCAAGCTCTCCAGGACACCTGGGTGAAACTGGCTTTCCCCCATGGCTCCCTCCTATTTGGTTTCTTGGTTCTGCTCTGCCTGCCCTGACTGGTTTGGCTGGTTGGAAAATGAACGCTGGATTCATGCGCCGCTCCCCCTCCCCCAGAACTGAGCAGACAAAACCTGATCCCGACAACAAAACCCTCTTTAATCCACCTGGGGAGAAAAGGAGGAAGAGAAAAGAGGACAGAGCCCTGCAAAAAAGTGAAGTGGAGAGGACGAACGTAGGTATGAAAAGCACTGCAGAAGTCATGCCGCATGCTACTCAGATCATTGCTACCACAGTACCTGGACACCGTGGCTTACCAGCACCATGAACACACACACCATTCAAGCAACTTCAGTGCTGAACACACAACACCTTTTCCCAAACCAAGATCACCAGCCTTCGAGAGGGCAACCAAAAGGACGCAGTGACCATCGCGGGTGCACGGCGGGGCTTTCGTCTTCTGATCTTCCCGTGTCCTGGAAAAGACGAGCTCGGAGCGAGAGGCGTTCGCAGAGAGAATCAGGCGGAGTGAAGGGAGCAAAAAGTAAAAAACAAAATAATAGAACTGTACCTGAAGAAAAAAAATAAAAACAACCAAAAAAAAAAAAACCAACGCAACTCAAAAACGGTATCGGCCTACCGAAGTCTAACTACATTAAAAAATAAGAATGATAATAATTAAAAAAAAAAAAATGGGAAAGCAAAAGGATTAAACCACGCGTGGCTTGCTTCGCAGCCCAGAGCTCTGCTGCTTGTTTAAGCTGGAATTGAGAAGAGACGGTGAGTGTCTACGGGCTCGTCTTACATGTAGTCCTTCACCCCTCCCTGCGCAGGTGCATTCCTCGCGCCCAGCCAATCTGCGGCCGCTGGCCCCCAACAGGTGTGTCCTCCACGGGGAGCGGCCGGCCAGGCCTCAGCCCTGCTCTGAGACGGCCTCTCCGGGGGCACTCGGCCTCCCCGCTGCTGTCTTGAACAAAGAATTGATTATTGACCGAGTGTGGGCTCCGATCCGGTGCTGCTGCTGCACCTCGCGCTCCTCCCAGGCACCCCGAAGGTTGGAGTGATGTGGAGTTACCGGTTCGGTGCTGAGAAATACTGCTGTTTGCCAATGGGAGTATAACACCTGTTGAATGAGAAATTTGGTTATCGAAGTGAAACCCACCTGGGTCACCGAACCTGCAGCAGCACTGAGTCGGTGGGTTGGTGATCGCTCCCCCCCCGAGCGAAGGATGTAATGTACAGAGGGTCAACCAAAGGCACAAATTGGTGCAAGGACTTTCTGTAGGGCACAGCTGTGATTTTGCTGGTGAATACCCAAGAGCTGATTGTACCAGTGTCCTGGTACACAGGCTAGTAAAAGCAGAGGCCCACAGTTGGATTCATAAAATCATAGAATGGCTTTGGTTGGAAGGGACCTTGAAGATCATCAAGCTCCAACCAGGGTTGCCAACCACCAGATGAGGCTGCCCAGGGCCCCATCCAACCTGGCCTTGAATTCCTGTGTCCTTCCATGACTAAAAACCCAACAACCTCAGCACATGTCAGCTCAGACTGCTGGTATTCGCTCCTAGATCAGTCAGATAGAAATTCCGTTCTCAATGCTGACAAGCATCCCCACTTCCCCTTCCCTGCACAGATGCTGACAAGTAGAATCTCTTCCATGACACAACCTTGTCTTGAAAGTGTTAAGGGATGTGCAAAAAAGGTTTACATGATTAGTACTGATGCTCAGCCCTAATCATGATTAGTAACAGCTCTTAAAATAAAACAAAGCCAAACAGTGACTTTCTATGTAGCATTTTCAGCCCCTTTCAAGGAAGTTTTCCATAAATTCTCAGCAGTGTCACGAAAAAAAGAAAAACAAGTGAAATGTTTTCTCCTTGTTATGAAGGAAACGCTTGTATTTCCCATGAAAGATGTAGCTAATGAAACAACACATTATCATGTTAATTAACCAACTGGCAGAAGAATTCCCCTAAGAAATGACTTATCCTCACAACTAACTCAAGTGAAACCTTGGAAACCTTTAGTTGCAAAAGACTGATTTCTCCTGCAAGGGTTTTTGCAGTTTGCAGTTTGATTGTGCTCTCTGCTGTGCTTCTGAGCACACTGCCTTTTTCCTTTTCTTCTTTCCCTTGCTAGAGCTGTAGCTTCCAGGCACATGTTTTCGCCTGGGACAAGTCTAGCCCACAGCATCTAGAGAAGAAATTTATGCCCGCAGTATCTGATCCTGCATTTGTACACTCTCAAAAGAATTTAAAAGCTAAAGTTAATAAATAGCTTTCCAAATACAGCATTTCAGCCTCCGATTCGTTGGCAGGCGTAGTTTGCATAGATAGCATCTATAATCTATAGGAAACTACCAACCTCCTCAGCTCTGCTCCCCAACGGGATAAATGCACCGTGACTGGGAGGTGGGACACAGCCCCTGGGGGCATGGCCGAGCACTGTTAGGTGTGATGCAAACATGGATCTTACCTCCCCCAGGCCAACCAAACCGAATTCACGGTTCCAACCCAAGAGGACAGGATGCCTGGCAACTCCACCACCCAAATCCCATTCCCCCACAACTGCATTTTTCTGTCCTCTGTCCATTTATTACTTTCTACCTGGCTTCTAGGGGCAATGCAGAAGACTGAGTTTTGTGATGGAATAAGCCAACCATATCTTTCTGCAGAATAAGACCAGGAGTGCCCCCAGATGAGCCCCTCTGTTATCACAACACCACCACCAAAAAACTTCTTATCAGCAATAATCTACACCCTGGCCTTGGTTAGTATACAAGAGCCATTTGTTTGCAAACAGAGGATATTTACATATGACATATTTGTTTGATGGTAATCCTAAACACTTCTCTATCATCTGAGTCCTACCTGTGTGTGGCTGTTGTACCTTGCTTCAGGCTGGTTATTTTCTCATCTTTTGCACACCAGAAGCTGCAGGCCAGGCAGACTTTCATCTGGCACTGTAATGAGAGTGGTGCTGATTTTGTCTGCCAAGTTCTTTGACAGCCCTAAATGCAACAAACCTCTGATCTGCCTTTGGGATGAGTCTCTGCTTAGTGTCTGGGATATTATTCACCCCATCGGTACTGTGCCCGTGTCCCTTACAGAAGTCATGACGTTGGCTTGAAGATGTCTGTAAAGAATAAGCACACTGTTTTATATGGGAGGAATTGAACCAGAGAGGGATTAACAGAGGCTGAAGTGACTTGCTTAACATCATATAGAAAAATCTGTAGTAGAACCAGAACATCCGAGCTATTATGTTCCAGCCTGGTCCTTTGATTTTTCATACCTTCCTATTTCCATCAGTACAGCTATTTACTGAGGGAGGATTACACTGCCATATAAGCCTGTGAAACTGAAAACAGTTTTCATTTCTATTCTTCAAAAGTTGTTTAACTCCAAACGGTCCATTTATATCAGAAATAGTCATGTACCAACTGGACTCAGGCATACCCAAGTTCCCAATCAATGATTTACAGCATAAGAACATTAAGGAGAGGGCTAAGCCATTCAATACCCATGGTGCCTTATAATGATCCGACCAGCTGAGCCTCTCCTATTCTTTTCTAATGCAGCAATAGTAAACAAATGGTTTCCCATGTATGCTGATGTGAGGTTTCACCACGGCTTTATGGCCTCAGAAAGCCAAGCTGCAATACAAGAGACTGGACAAACCCTTGCCTGCCTTCTGTATCTATATGTTCATTTATTACAATTCCAGAAATATAAGTTACCTAAGACATGAGATTTAATTCCTGGCACGCTCTAATGATGTATTTCTGCTGAAGGTGTTGGCTCTGCACTTTATAAATCTCCATGAAGTACAGCAGAGAAGACCTTATTTAATATTTTTCATCTTTAAAAAGATGAATGTGCTGCTTGTTACACCTACTGCTGAAACGTTTGTTTCTGTGCTTATTGGAACAAATGGGCTACATCTGGGCCACGAGCACTCGGCAGCACACCAAACACTCACATTAATAATTCCTCCTCGGATAAATGTGGATAAGATAAAGCAGACAGGAACCCTGCCCCCCAGATCACCCCAAACTCAGATACAGATCCATACAGCCCTACACCACAGGATGTCACTGACACCAAAAGTTTGGTAGGAAGAGGATGCTCACATGAAAACACAAAGCACTGCTATAGAGAGTGGCTTTGGACCAGATAACGAAGGGATGCAAACGTTCCTCGCCATATGGTTCAAACAGAGCGCTGCCTGTGTCAGGAGGAAACACCTCCTATCAACAAACCATTCCTCTGAGCAGCTCATTTCTCTTTCTTTTCGATAAGTTCCCATTATATACTTGTGGAAAACAGGCTGCCAAGCACACTGGACTTCTGATCCTGTATTACAGCTCTTTGTTCCTCGCGCAGCTCTGCAGGAAGGGGTCACGGCGGGGCAGATCCATACAGGTGTTCACCCTTTTCATCTGAGGGCTGTAGACAGCAGTATCACTTCCTGCATCGCCTCCACCTCTTTCATCTCCCTACCTGTGCTCAGCAGCTCGTTGCACAATCTGTGGTGTTAGAGGCACGAGATTAAGCACGCGGAATCCTTGCCCCTCGTTTGCTCGTGCAGTGAGCACCCACACTCAGCGCGGTGCTGGGGATGGTCGCAGCAGCACGCCTTGCTGGAATTACTAAATTCTGGGCAGATGGGAGAGTCCACTCCACGGGAGGCTGAGATGTGAAAGCCAGCCGTGTTTGTGGGAGCAAAGTTCAGCTCAAGGCACCACCTGTCAGGTCAGGAGCAGGAGTCATAGCAGGAGGAACTGTCCATGTCTTAACAAGTTAAGCAAGCAAAGGAGGAGGGGAGAAGCACATTGCTCTTTGCAGCAGTACGATAACCTGGAGGGACAGCTTGCATGCAGCCAAACGCTGCAGCTAAAACACGTTTTGCCAGTGGTGGTGTGGAAGGTCTCAGGTATGTTTCACTGTTTCATTACTGCTCCAGAGATGATACAAGCAGGTGAGTCAGTGCTTATTTGAACACGGAAAGAAAGTTCTATAATCTTGCAGTCCTCACCTTCTCTTTGCCCCCTCTTTGTAAACACACTAACTTAAGTCCAACCGTCCGATCTGCCGGGCTTAAATTACACTTCCTCAGGGCACAAGCTGGGGAAGAAGGGAAAGGTAAGGCATCCTCCCTGCCCTACCCTATACACGAGCACAAAAACTTTACCCTGGCACCAAAGAGAGCCCCATGGGCTCTTCCTTTAATCATTTCAAGGGGCCCAGTCTGCGGTGTTGTGGTGGGTATCCCCAGTGTAACCTGTTTGTTAACAGCCAGAAGAAGTGTTCTGGCTCCAGGCAAAGCAGGCAGAAGGAAAACCAAGAAGAACCTACTGACAGTGTGCTTCGAGCAATGCCAAGCCTGGGTTTGCTCCCCTTCTAAATTAGTCAGTTCAACACTTTAATTGTGAGGATCAAACTCAAAAAGCCTTCGTCCTTCCTTGCAGAGATGCTGAGCAGCGACCCTCGCCCAACTCAATGCCCTTCTTTTCTATCACCAGAATGCCAGTCTCGTGTCTATGGTGAAGCCTATTCTCTGCTCACAATCAACTTCATCTTCCCCCAAGTGAAAGCAGAAGGGGTCCCTAAGCTCATGCATGAGGATCTGACTGTTTCTGCCTTTCCTTCTGGCAGTTACCTGCCCCTCCTTGCTGCCTATTATCCAGCACAGCAGCCTGGCACCTGGGTTTGCCCGGACTCCCATCTGCCTATTCATCATTTGGCCACAGTTGAATGAAAAGAAGAAGAAAAAAAGGGAGGAGGGGAAAAAAAAATAAGGAGGGAAAACAAAGTCTTTCATCTTCATAGCAGCGAGATTTCAGATCTAAAGAGCTAGGACTCTCAGCTGCTTTAAATTGAGGGTTATGGCTGCCAACTGCCAATCTGAAGCTGCATATTACCTTTCATCCAGTCCTGCGTTGTTCAGGCCATAGCTTTTCTTGCCTTTTGTTTCCCATCGGATCAGTTAAGTGGAAGCAGGTGTTTTCCTGCCTTGCTAATCTCCAGTACACTCAGGAAGGCCCAGCAACTGGGCAGGTAAGTGGAGCCCGGTGCTGGTGGCCGTGACAATGTCTCCACGAGCAGCCCTGACAAACATTCTCCCTTCTGCCTGCAATTCCATTTCACGTTGTCTCCCTCATCACTCTTACAGACTTTGGCTCTGAAAATACGTATTTCTAGAACCGAGTGTGATTGAGAGCTGCTCAAGCATGCCAAATCTCACAAGGCTGGGTTAGCCTACAGTGGTCTAAATGCAGACAGCCCTGTGAATCCCCTGCTGTTACTGGAATGATGGACTGGCTTCCTCAAACAATATCACAGGTAAAGGGAGGCTGAGAGAAAACTCAGCTAAGATCTCACGAGGAGGAAGAATGGCTCACAAGCTATTTGTCTATACATGCCTATCAAGAATTAGCAGCAGCAGCCAAACTCTTCCAGCTGTCACAGTCCAGCAAAGAAACTCTGAACATTGATCTGGTTTCCTTCTCCTCGCCCACAAACTGTATCTTTTCATTACAGCAAACAGTATTCCTTTTCCCTTTGGACTAGCTTAATATGTAATCAGGAACCTACTGGGCAACCAAGTGGCACTGTCAACATCTCTGCCCACACGGAGACAGTTTCCATTCCAATATACGCCTGCTGCTTCAGACAGCAGTCACAGAAGGAGCAAATCTTTCCTAATTGCATCGCGTGACAGTGCAAATAGAGCCCTGACTTCACCACTGCCTCATGCCAGGAGTGCTACCAGGAGAGTCAGCACCTTCCTCCTGCTCGTGCACTGCCTCCCAACTGAGCTCGCTGGTGGCAAGCAGGCTTCTGAATCATCAGCCCGTGGCACAGCTCTGTGAGTAAGCACTTCCCTCCCATTGGGCTCCATTACGTGTTGCAACAGCTTTGCATGTACCTGCTTTCTTGAAACCCTCTGCCTGACAAGCTGATGAATCCGTGGAGGAAAACTGATGTGGCAGCAGCATCGCCCCATCCCCAGCGCAGAGCTGTGTTTCACAACACTTCCTAAGCTCAATCCTCCATCAGCCACCAGACAATACGAAAGAAAAGAAACAGTTAAAGACACACAGTGCACTGCAGCCCAATTTGAACGTTTCTATATTAAGTAAATAAAGTCAACATAAAATTCAGGTCAGGAACTATTTGTTCAGGGTCAGGTGACTTCAGCTCAGCTAATCAGGGAGACACACCTTACCTTTTGAACAATCTTCCACTTGAGATCTGCAGTTAAAAACAGGTTTGCTGCAGATCAAGTCAGTGAACTGCAGCACAAGTACCCACAAAAGTAGAACAATGGGCATAATTTTCCCTCCCAAGAGCAGAGGGAGCACAATCTTGCAATGTGGAGCTGACTGCAGGGCCCAAAACATACCAGGAAGATCCTAAAAAGCTGTGTATTGTTGGGAACATTGGAAAAAAAAAACCAACAAAAAAACCCACCCATCTGAAATCTTACTTTGAACAATGTTGGCTACGTTACTACACCCTGCTCACTGCAGGAGTTTGGGTATTGACTTAAGGAAAGCGTGCCTAGGGATGGCTAACTTGGGTACAACATAGGCTGGCCACTTCCTTCCCTGCACACTGCAGTTTGGTGTGTGACCGTGGCATTGCTCGATCCCTCGTAGCTTTTTTTCACGTCTTTCCCACGAAGTTCAAAGCTTTCTTGCACCTTCCTTGCTGAGGTTTCCTCGGACCACATGCAGGAGCTCTCTCCTCCGTTTGGAGCAGCTCTGAACGTGCAGGAAGGGTCCTGGCAGCTGCACTGAGACAGGTCCTTAACATATCTGCCAAGCTGGTTCTGAGAAGTTGCCTGCTCTTTTCCCTGTTCAAATAGCCACGGATAAGCAAACGCCCTGTGCCCAGTTAAGCCTTGAATCACACCCACAACACAGATGACTGTCATTGATAAGGTGTATTTCCTACCTGCAGATACTTAGAAACCAACTGGGAGGAAAAAACAAACCCTTTTCTTAAAGACGGGGTCCTTGAGGTTTATCTCCAAGCTGCTGGTCTGTGTTGCCAGGGTTTTGGCTGTGCTGCTTTCACATGCCAAGCAGTGGCAGAAGGCATTGCCTGCATCACACTTAGGTGTGCCTGCAGAGCTGCTGCTGTTTGACAGTGCTGCAGGGAGACCTGCTCCCAACCAGTTGCATTACCAGGGAGAAACACACCTTCCTCCTGTCCCTTGCAACAAAGCGATTTCAAAGCTCTGACCCTGCAATTTTTTAATGCCGATAAAACGGTGCAGCAAAACAAAACCTCGTCTAATTTCTGGCTTGATGCGTGCAGCCACCTCCTCTGACACAGAAATCCATGCAATGCCGAACAAACACACCGCCTTCCTGAGCAGCTCTTAACTTCTCCTTTCCTCGTGGCTTTTTTTTTTCCACGCAGGTCTGATGCAGCAGGCTGTTGTTTAAGGAAAGCAGACCTAACGCCCCGAGGAACCTCCTGTTTCCATTAGCAAAGATCAGCTGCATTCAGCCCTAACTGCTAAGAAACACTTTAAAACGGAAGAAATCAGAACAGCCCGCCCTGCCTTACTGGATGAGTGATGCTGCTGCTTTGTTTTGTGCAAATTATTTCTCTGGGTTGGGCTGGATATGCACATTGATTGTTTGGTTACTGGTTTGGGGTGAAGAAAGGCACTGTCATGATGAGCTAGGGTTTGTGTGGCGAGGGCAGGAGGGCTTTCCACCTGAGTTAGCTTTGAGAGACTCCATAGCTCTGCAAGGACAGTGAGTGGCCTAATCCAAGCCTCCTGGGTACTGCTGAGCCATGCTGGGTTTTTCCTAGCTGAGCAGACCTTATGCATCGCACCTGCAGAAGCTGCAGCACTCACCTGCTTGCTGAGGCAGAGATCAGTGCAGATCCATGTCCACTTTCTAAGCCAAAGGAGTCATCCGGGTGGGCAGGCATCCACGGAGCAGAAAAAGGGAGCCCCCTCAGAGCAGCGCAGAGAACTTGGCCTGAGGAATGGAGTCTTCATCATGGAAGTGGGATGCAAGGGGTATTTCAAAGCCAATTCGCTGGTGCCACACACAGCAGTCAAAAAAGCGTCTGCAAAAATGAGATGACCTCATGAGCTCGGCCAGTCTCTGAACAACATTAGTCTGTGAGCACGCAGTGCAGAGACTGGTGTCTGGAGGGGTCAGCCACAGGTCATCTTGCTGAGCAACACAAACCTGCTTGGCTCAGAGCATCCCACTGCTGTGGCAGTGCCCAGCTCAGCGTCGCAGCGTGCAGCCACTGCTCTGTGCCCAGGGAGTAGCTGTGTCTCTGAGTTATTCCAAGGGCCCCACTGCCAAATCCCTTCACTTGTATGACAGAGGCAGAGGTTTTATGCTGTGAATACTTGGGAACATCAAGCAAGAGTGATGCTCTGTGGCTGGTGACTGTCCTGTGTTGAGAGTCTGATGTTGAGTTTCAATCTGAACCTGTTTTTTAATGTAAAGATGGAGATGGGAGAGGGCCTCTCTTTCCTTAGAAACCCTGGTTACCTGCTGCTATCCACACTGTTGGCAACCTCATGTGTTTCAATAGGTAAAGCAGGCTTAGGTAAGTTCAACCAAATCTGGAATCCTGAGAGAGTTCCTGAGATATGGAATAACTCCAAAAGCACATGAATGGATGATCACTTATCTTGATCATTTATCTTTGATGCAGACTTACCTGCTGACTTGGAGCAGCATTAGCAATGCAGCTACACAGTGGGACAAGCATGCTACCTGGCAGGGCTCCTTTTAGATCTATTTTATACAGTTTTATATTTTATACAGACAACGAGTGTATCATCAGGTTGGATATTAGAAAGGTTTTTTTCTCTGAAAGTGTAGTGATGCATTGACACAGGATGCCCAGGGAAGTGGGAAGTCACTGTCATGGAGTGCCTAAGGAAAGGGTGGACATAATACTGAGGGACATGGTTCAAATACTGGTGGGAGGTGAACAGTTGGACTGGTTGATCTGAGAGGTCTCTTCCAACCTCAGGGATCCTATAGTGCTTTCAGGGCAAGAATTACAGGCCTTGTCCTCAGAGAAGGGGTGAGAAAAGGAAGTCTAGAGAGAAGACCAAAGCGATGCCTGCAGAATGATGGTGTGGATGATGCCTGCAGAAAGAGAGCATGTGCTACAGCATTGCAGAGCTACATGAGCTCCTGGAGCCAGCACATCCAGCAGTGAGTGGAGTGCCACTTGTAAAGCAGAGAGCAACTTTGCATGGTTTGTTCAGATGAGGAAACTCAGTGGTGCTTTCACTGCCAGAGCACATTTGAATGCCAAAGAGTAGAAACAATACACAGAATAACATATCCAACCTGGCAGATGTTAGGAAATGGCAGACTTCACAATCTGCATGTTCAATATTAGGGATGTGCTTCGTGAAGTTACACTTCTCAGATCGACAACAGGAGGCTGATGCTGATCTTTCTTTCCCACAGAAACAATTGATTATTATTAAGGAGATGGTTCATCAGTTTTGTATACATCTCAGATACCAGCCTGTCCCAAAGGCATGACATTGAAGGAAAACCTGACCTATTTTTCTTGTTGTGACACAGATTTGTCATTCCAGGAACCTGTAACATGGTGATTTGGAAAAGGAATAGTCCTTACTCCTCCAGCATAGGCACTGAAAGCCACTGCCTTGGAGATTGCTGCAGAAACTACAGCAGTCCGTTGTGTGCCAACACAGAAAATCCCTTCTGGAAGGAGTATCTTCAGGATGCCACAGTTCTTTAATGTCTGGACGTTCCCAGAAGTCTAAATACCACGTTTTTCTACATCCCTCACCACCAATGTCAGCTGTTCTCAGAGAGAAATACACCCACAGTCACCAAGGGCTAAAAATGTCAGAATAACCTCAGGAACACGAGCGCATCCAACCACAGAAGGAAAAAAAAAATTGAAATGTTTGCAGGGAACATCTGAATACAGCGTTAAACCTGGAGGTGAAAGTGGCAGAGACAGCTCAGAGCAGTGTTGCTGTACAGCAAGCTTCACTTGGCGGTGTCATCAGGAGTGGGGAGGGGAAAGGAAAATAAAAGTTTTCCACAAAGCAAAAAGCAAAGTGTGCCTTGGTGACAGCTGGCACTGCATGCAGGATGAGCAGTTGGGAGACAGCAGCATCAGTGCTGGCAGGAGATCTGCGCTCAGCGCAGGAAATGCTTTTTTGAACGGATCCTAATTATGGTCCTTCTCTCCCCATCTATCCTGTGCCTCGCTGTAATTACAGGAACAAAGCTGGAAAGGGGCTGTTTCTCGAGGAAGAAGTTGTGATACAGACACACAAGTGCAAGATCCAAGATGTGTGCAGGCAGTGGGAGCTGTGCACACATGGTCTGAGCTGAGAGAGGGAAACAGAAATAGAGGAGCAGGGACAAGGCGGTGCCACGCTGCTTCTCCTCCATGGTCACTGATTTGCTTTTGTAGATGTTTTTACAAGTGTTTGTGGCTCATTTCTCCCTCTGAATGGAAAGGTCAGAGGCATGAGAAGGGGAACACAAGCCACTCCATCTCTACTTTGGCACATATGCAGAAGCCTAAATGCACTGAGTTCAAATTCTTCGAGCATTTCCCCAAGCTTGCCCTCTGTCTACCTCCAGTAACAGGTTGGATTCTGACAGTATCACCATACAGATGGGGAAGAATACTGCAAGATCCACAGGAATAAAGCTTGGAGGCCCCTGCTGCTGCACTACTCCTCCACAGGCAGCATCCCTCCTCAAAGCTGTGTATCCCTGGCCCTGGGGATGGCCCCAGCAGCCTCCGTACATGCCACTTCTCCATTCATTGCCCCCAGCTTTCCTCTCTACGAGGCTTACAATTGCCCATCCAGATTTCTTGCCGGGCTCCCAAAGTTGTTTTCAGTCCCAGTCCCCATGTCCCACCCCTAGCAACACTGCTTCTGTGTTTGGTTTCACTTGCAGTAATTGGTCTCTGAAGGGCAAGAAGTGGCAGGAGCTTGTGCAGGGCTGCGAGGTGTGGGAATGGAGGAAATTAACACCAGCTCTGTTTTTCCATCCCAATGAATAATGTGATTACTGAGGAGGGGAGAAGGGCTGAGCCTTACATCAGCTGTCAGATGGGGTTGAACCTTTTTTTTTTGTTCCCTTTCTTTCAAAGCAAGCAGATGGGGAGACCATTACATTCACAGCCTGCCCCATGCAAGCACACCTCACAACAGCTTTTGCCAATGAGAGAGTTAAATAAAATGTTTCTGAAGTCATAGCACTGTCGTGTGAAAAAAATAATGAAAATAAATAAAATATAAAATAAAATAAAATATCTAGGGAAGAGGAAGGCAGAGCATAACCCCAGGTGACACTGGCATGCCAAAACAGGCCGCTCTGGACATTAGCTGCGATTGTGAGCTCAATAAAGCAGCAGGACTGAAGTGATCACTCATAATGCATCTCTTTTTAGCTCTCAAATGATTTACCACTTCCACATCATCCTCATTGATTGAGGCACAGAGCAGGCTATAGGAAATCTGCTAGCCAGGGAAAATAGCAGGCGTGCAGAGTAGGATCTGTTGGTTTATAGGCCAGGTGAAGAGACATAGCTTGTTTTCATGTCAGTCTGATTTTGGTGCTGCACACTGCAATAAAATTTTACAGAAAACATAATGAATTCATTTTGTTTCCTGTGTTTCTTCTCTAGTTTGATGGTATCCATGGAGCCCAGCCCTTTGGTTCTTACACCACCGCTCAGGTTTAATTGGGATGAAAAAGGCTTGCCTGAAAGCTGCTCTATTTTCCTGCAGGACGTGGTTCCTTTGGATCCAAGGTCAGGCACTGCTGCCCTTCAGTCCCACCATGCACAGATGGACCGGTGGTGGTTGGGGTGTGTTTGCCCTCTGCATGTCTGGGCAGACTGAGCTCAGCTGTGGCTGTGCAGTGTGAATCCAGGGGAAGCACAAAAGGAAGAGAAACTTCCCTTCCCTTGCTGTCAGCTTGCAAACCCTGCGGGACACCCAGTGGATCAAGGAGAGATTTTCACTGGGCCCTGCTGGGAATGCCTGGTGCTGTCTGGCAGCTGTCTGGGAGATGAAGAGACTCTGAATTTCCTGCTTTACCTTTCAGCTCTGAACAAAGCACTCTCTATGTAAAAGGAGCCTCACTGCCGGCGAAGCAGCTAGTCCCAACACGTCCCTTTCCCTCCTGGCACCATCCCTGTGGCCCCCACAGAAGGGGCAGGGAGCACAGTTCCCAGCACACCTGAGTCAAGGAGGAAGGGGTGGTGGTGGTGGCCGGGAAGCTCCCGTGAGTCACCGTCCAACAGCCGCACCGAGAGGAACTTGGCACCGCGCTCTGTGCTCTTACTCCTCCCATCTGACTTCTTGCTGAGGGCTGGCCATGGTGGGAGGATGTTAACTGTGGAAGCAATAAAGAAATGAAGGAGGAGTATGAGCAAAAGCACCTTCTTGCCACCCAGCTGGATGCAATCGAATGCTGTCAGTTCTCCTCAAAGTATTTTATGGTTCCCAGTCTCAGTACTCTCAGTGCGAGGCTGGGCACAAGTATTGCAAAGGCACAGCCCTCACTGACCCCATGGGACATGTCCAGTTTCCTTGTGACAGCTCCCTTTTACCTCCTCCCTCTCTACCTCAGCCAAACTCAGAAGAGCATAGCATCCTTTAAAGATGACAATCTCAGTCGTCGCAATTTGGACCTGGCAGGTGACAAAAAGTTCTTCTAAGCATTGCTGGAGATTAGCATGAAGGTCTGCTCACCTTAGGTCACCATCCTTAGGTCACCACACTTCCTATCTGCTCTGCCACGAAGCAAATTCGAAGCAGATCAAGCCTCAGGAGCCACGGGGTGCTCAGCCTTACTGCTGCAGGCCCTGGGCTTGCTGGCTAAACATCAGTCCATGTCTTTGTGTGTTTAGAGCTGATAGGAAGATATTGGAGAGTGAAACTCCACTGTAACCGGGGTTTGTGTCCCAAATTTGTTCTTGGTTGTTTCTCTGATCATATGTACATATATAATAAATATTTAAGGGAAGAAAAAGATCCACAGGTGATGTTCTTCCCCGATACATCAAGTTTCTTGAAGCTCATTAGCTTGAAGGCTTGTGATAAATGGCTTCTTCTTGCTTGCAGTAAAGATGAGAGTGACTGTTTTCACTCATTGATTCCTTTAACACTGATGTGCTTACCAGCATTCCTTGGCATAAGAAATTCACAAGAGACCTCCCCGAGACATTAATGATGAAGAAAACTATGACCAGTCAGGAATTTTGGCTCGAGCTCTTTCCAAGCAGAAGGCAGATCTGGAAAACCCTAACTAGCCACTAGATAGGGCAAAGCCAGGAGCACGATCCTGCCCTGTGCTGCTCTGTAGGGGAATCCTGGCCTTGACTCACCGCCGAGAAATGTTCGCAGACCACACAAAGGAGAACAAAGCCTTTGGAGGTGGGGACGTGCCAATGCTGCTGCAGAGCACCGAGCACACGTGCCCTGCTGTAGGTGAGCAGTGTGGGGTGCCCTGGCTGCTGCACCCTGTTCTGATTAGAGCACTGTTTTCTCCCCGCTGAGCAAATTAGCTAAAATGTGAATGGCTGCAACGAGATATCTCTTTATGGCTTCTTGATTGCTTAATCTGAGATGTCTTGGCCGCGATATTTGTTAATTACCAACTATCGAATGGAAACCATGACTGGTGCATTATTAACCTTTCGCTGGCTTCGATGTGCTGTTTGACAAACACGACGAACTTTTCGACTGGTTTTCTCAAAATTAATCATTGTACATCTTACAGAACGGCAGCAAGATATAGGAAAGTTTGTCCTGCCTAGGGCAGGTGGACTGGGTAGGCAGTCTATCAAGGCCCTCCTGTCCTTTTTGTCACTGATTCCACAGCTTTCTGATCATTTTCCTGCTCTGATGTGCTGTTTTGACGAAGCTTATTGCACCGGTTCAGTAAATGAAGCAATCATTTGTTAGGCACGTTTTGCTTGCTGTGTTTTTGCTATGTTAGCTGGTGGCAATGCACGAAATGAGTAATAACGCTGGTGATGAATGAACCTGCCAAGAGCCATCACTCATCTCGTGCCTTTCCATCCAACGCTTCTTTTGCTGCTTACAGCAAGATGCCACGAAGCAACCCAAACAACACTGCAGCGTGCAGAATTCCCATTGCAACCTAAGTGGTAAATGGGGTCGCCTGGGAGATGACATCTTTCTCTGGCTGTTCCCCTTGCAACACACCGGGATTGTGATGTTTTATTTGTAAAGCAAGAGCCGTGCTGCAAGGCCATTGAAACATCACAGCATGCACAATTTCTCTTTTGCAACCTCACCCGATTCCTTGTCTTCTTAAAGGAGCAAACAGAAGAAGGATCAGTGGAGCATAACACATTCTGCTCGTACTTTCTATCCAATTGCTAATAACTTTCACTCAAGAGGGAAAATGAACCATAACAACGTGTCTGTGTACTCATTTATCTTTAAAAGTCTGCTCTTGCTTGTTCTTCTATCACTTCAGGTTCCATGTCGAGCAAAAAAGCTCATGTATCGTGCATGTAAAGAAGTTGGCTGCCCAGTGAATATGTCATCTTGTACCAATTGTTTAAGACCTCAAGAAAAATGGAAATTTACTAATATAGTAATTCATTCGGTGTTTCTGTATCTGCTGCTGGAAGGGTTAAAACCTTATTTGTATCAGACAAAAGAGTTTTGCTGGTTCAACCCCTGCTTCTACTGACAAAACAAAAGGAAGCTCCAAATGACAGATGAGCTAATCTGCAGCTCAGAGCTGCGGGAGAATGCTTTATTCAATCCATCATTTAAGGCATGACCGATGAGCGCTCAGAGCAGTCCTTTTTTAATGGGTTGGTTATTCAATCTTGGTAAGACTGTAGGCCAAAGAGCTGGGTTAGCAGCTTGGGTACAGGTTGGCAAGATCCTGATGGCGGCCCTAAATCTGTTTGGGTGACATCTGGAAGGCATGAGACTTCCAGATGCCACGTGGCACAACTGATCCAGCTCTTCTGACAAGGACACAGTGGTCCTAGGTCAGATGGTGCCAAGTCATCGGAATCCACATCATTTAGATGACTGTGACTTTGGAACAGCTGATTCTCCAGTGGTCTTGAATTATTTTAAAGGCAAGCCCATTCCAGTTAGTGCCTGCAATAAAGGTTTAGGGGACGGTATTCCTTCACGTACCTCAAGAGCTCAATCCTGCCTAGACAAGGGAAGATTTGGGGAAGGAGATGGGAAAGAGACTGAAGGCAGAGAATGATACGCAAAAGTTCTGCCTGCACTAATATTTGTGTCTTTTAGCTGTAGATCTTGGGATTTAAAACGAATCCATCGCTGAATTTAGAGCATAATGTTGCAAAGCATATCTCAGAACACCTGAATTCTTCTCTCATAGAACCTATGATTTCAGCAGATGCTAGAAAGCAGCATGCCTTTGAGGATGGCAGCCCTAAGGCGTAACATCACTATGGCATGTGTTTAGGAACTGAACTCTGCTT
Source organism: Cyrtonyx montezumae (assembly GCF_038088225.1). Taxonomy (NCBI): domain Eukaryota; kingdom Metazoa; phylum Chordata; class Aves; order Galliformes; family Odontophoridae; genus Cyrtonyx; species Cyrtonyx montezumae. Next base: position 2,488,787 of record NW_027071948.1, read on the forward strand.
CAAATAAATGGACAGAAACTCCGAAATGCCTTCAAATCCGGCAGAGGGCCTTTGATCACTTCTACAAATGGAAATCCAGTTTCTAAATCACTTGGACACTTGAAAATTAGACTGGAGCATGAACGTGATTGATGGTGATGTTTTCAACTCGCTGATTCAAATGGCTACTCTAGATGAAAAAGGAATTTCAGCTTGCGGAAAACAGGAGGGAAGAGCTTGGAGAAAAGGGCCATAAAACAAATTAACACGGGGCCTCCAGGCATTGGCTCAAAACATTTCATTCCTTAGAGATGAGGTACCTCTGGGGAAACAGAAGCAGCAAAACAAATGACAAATGGAAGCCAAGGGATGCAAATGATGAAACAAGAAAAGCGCTGTAAGAAGTTAGGCAGTACTTAAGGGCTGAGATTGGTTTCGTGCATTATCCTTAAAGAAGTCCACTTAAGTGCTCATATCAGAAGGAAATACTTCTGCCTGCTTCAGGAATATAGTCTTTTCTTGTGCCTCTATTTTGAGCTTTGTAAGGCGAGTTATTTGCTGCTTCTCTCTTCCTTTTACAGATGACTGTAACAACACGATTTGCTGCTCATGTCCCCTTGGGGAGCATTCAAATTGTTTCCACGGGTGATTATTATTTTTTTTGGAACCTTTTCAGGATTTGTTCCATTACATTCAAGCTGATTTCCAGAAACATTTTAATATTCAAACAGATATTGCCACGTTTGTGCCTTCGTTTGCAAATAAAAGTCAGAGCTGTGGCAAATCAAGGAAGGAAGCCGTGATTCAAGCTGTACTACTCAAATCACTTTTTGGTTATGAAATGCTGATCACTGAGCCTCGATTAGTTCCGATGGAAGCTGTTGATATTCAGGTGGCCTTTCTTCCTCATACTGTCTTTGTTTCAGGGACACCTGACAGGATATTAATGTTTAGATATGCAAAACGTACCCTTATTTTCAATGTTAATCGTCAGAGCCACTGATTTTTTCAATGACTTCTCAAAGCAAAGCTACAGAAAGGTGTTTATGGGAAGATAAGTAAAATGCATGACATTTCTGTCCTCCCACTGAAGGCAGAAGTTAATCTCTTCGCCCCGTGAGTTCAAGACAGACCCAATGCACTTTGAAAGCAAGGGGTTAAATACTGCAGGACACTGGGGCCGCACCGTATCCCTGCAGATATTTCACTCAGCATTTATGGCCATACACTGTGCCTTTGTTTCCATTCTGTTTTCCTCCCACCACCCCCAAAAAAGCCTCCTTTTGCTGCTAACACTATGGAATCCAAAAGGGGAAGAAGCCCATCCACCTCGGGGAGCTGTGCTTCAGCATCCTCACCACCTGCTGGCAAAATGGACCCAACCGTGCCAGGCGTTCCCTCCAAAGCCCTGCATTCAGGTCACATAGGTCAGCTGTAGGTTCCTCTGCCCCTTCCCCACGTGCCAACACAGTTTCCTAATGTTCTGCTTCAGTCTTTGGAAAGATTGTCATGGCTTGGATGTGGCAGGATTGTTACCCCATGCTCACGTTTCATGGGTCCCGACCCGACTTCCACCAGTGCAGTGCTGCTGATGGATTCCAAGAGTTTGAAGCAACGACACTACAGGAACAAAAATAACCCAACATCTGGCCCCGTTTTGAACATGCACATGGGAAAGTAAACCTCAGTGAGCCAGGTGCTGTTAACTCCACTGCTAGGACTGCAGCAGAGAGAATGGTTTGATAACCGATGCGGCAGAAGATAGGAAATCTCCAGCTCCCACCTTCAGCATCGTGGCTGGAAAGTGTCCAGACCACAGGATCCTGGAAGGGATTGGGAAGAGAAGAAGGCCAGAGCTCACACCATGGGAAGCAGCTTGGGTCTGCTTGGTGATCTCTGTTCCCAGCAACTCAGGAGTTAACCAACTGCCAGCGCCCGCACCTTCTATTTGCCTTGGATTTGCACCAAGCTTGAGTCATCACGTTCAAACAGAGGGGAGGGAGCAGGGGAAAGAGCTTCATATTCCAAGAAGGGCATTCCCATACCAGGACACTTTTAAGTTCTTACCAGGAAAAGGAACCTTTCTGTAATAAGATGGGTGGGTGCATATCTTTTCTGAAGGAAAAACAGGATCTGCTCAGATCTATACGTAATCACAAACAACTCAGCTGCTCCGGTGTCCAAAAAAAGCAGGAGCTCCGGGTACACCAGGTCACGTCTGCCTCTTCAGAAAGATTTAATGGAGCTGCAGCAAAACTAACCTCATACCATAGGTGGGACTGAGGGCTTTTATAGTAGCAGACTATCAAAGGAACGTAAGGAATGTGGGGTGTAAACAGATCAGATCTTTTCCCCCTTCTTGTAGAAAGGCCTATGTTTCTTGCCTTTCCTCCGAGGCTTGAGAAATTTAAATGAAATCCTGAAGCATGCATGTTACTCAAGCGCACTCCATCCCCAGCCTGGGATTCAAAGCCAACAATTCACAGGTTTTTCCTGTTTAATCAGGGGTTGTGCAGGAACTCAGTGGAGCCTTGGAACCGGATCCACTGGCCGTTTGGGTTGAGCTGCAACGAAACTGACCTACAGCACATTAACCCCTCACTTTGCTATTTCACCCTTTTGCAAGCGTTGGTCCCACAATTAATGATGCTACCCACCGGCCACGACTCTGCAGAATGGATCTCCTACCCTGGACCCACATCCACATGCTGTGTCTGTCTGGGCACAGTGAGTGCCATTGCTCCAATGGGAGTGGTGCTGGAGCAGCAGAGCTGGAGTGGTGGGGCTGGGAAGAGGTGGACTGTCCTAAACCAGAACAGTGAGTGCAGAAAGAGAGAGAGCATCATTATTATTTGAAGATTTCGGGACCACTTTTGGAAAAAAAGGACCTCATGGGGGCACTGGCCACCAAGGAAGACACTCCTTGCCATTGCCAAATACGTGGCTTGCCCTGTTATGTTTCTCACTCCGTTCAACTTTCCTCATCTCTGTGTTTTACAAGGACGGTTTTATGCTCCGCTCTAACAGGGCAGCACAGCCTGGCAGGGGTTGGAAAGACACCTCAGCCTTCCCTGCCGTGCTCAGGCCTTCATATTGCACGTAGCTTTCCCAATTAATTGACCCAGACAGCCATCCCAAGGCAAACAGCAGCGCCCTTTGTGCAAACAAAGCAGAAGGAGGTGGATGCTGGGGGAGTAAGTTTGACATGAGCAGCTCCTATGACCCACCAAGGAAGGTCATTAGCACTAATGAGTAAGAATATTAACAGAAATCTGGGGAATACTAATGGTACAAAAAAAAAATACTTTAGAGGGGAGGGATGTGTGGATCCACCATGTCTTCTGTTCTCGCTCCAGGAAGTTTGTGAGCTGATGGTTCCTGAAAGCCTGCACAAATATCACTCTTGTGCTTGTTTACATACCCTGCCCACATCTTCATAACAGCGAGGTCACACACAGCCTCTTGATCCCTATTCTTAACACAAGTACCCCACAAAAGAATTGCTATAGTCTAGGGTTCCCAAACGCCTTGCTAGAATGCATGTTTTAACCCCTTACAAGACCTTAAAACCTCCGATGTCAACAATGCTGCCCAGATAAAGGAAGTGAAGGGCAGACATTCTAATGCTTTTCTTTCCACTTTTCACTTTCATTCTGATTTTCAGTCGCTTTGTTAGGGTTCTGTTAAGCTGATGGCGAGTTCCCTGCTGTTATCTTTCATATCATATCCTTCTCTCTTCTCACAGCACACCTGTCACAGTTGTGTGACCTGGAAGGGCCCGGTATCAGCTTAAAATAATCACAAATGCTCTTTTCAGTGGCAGCTCCTGTGTTCTGAAGCCTTATTTCATCCTGCTGGGGGTGTTTCCCAAAGCAAGGAATTGAACTGTGATCATAGGAAGGAATGCACTGTCACATTTTTCCTTGCAAAGACAGAAACTGCTGGCAGCAGCTCTAACAGGAAGCTGTAAGCAGTAATTAAAAGCAGAGGGGCTACGAAAGATGCAAATTCATATTAGTGCATAGAAGGCAGAGTGAGTCCTCAGGTTTCTGACCTCAGAAGCTGGGCCAACGAGGCACACATCACACAACACATCGATTTGCATTGGCCTAGCAGTGACGTTACACATATTCCACCTGCTGTAGGCACAATGAGAAAACCTCCCTGGCTTGCTTTCCAGCTGGCACCTGGGGATGAGGAGGTGTCCCAACCTATAGGTTCCAGTAGGATTAACCTTCAGGAAACCTGACCACCACCTGTGTTTTCCATTCCCCCTCGGGTGCTGCTTTCGCTTATTTCAACGCCCAGATTGGAGGGCAAAGTCAGTGGAAAGTCTCTCCGTGTGCCCCATGGGCATTAGGTGAGGCTGAGGCTGTGCTGTGCTCAGGTTGGAATAACCAGAATGAATATTTCTGTACTAGTGTTGACACAAGACGCCGCGTTCTGGTTCCAGTCACTCGCTACCAGCATATATTACCATGGATGGTATTGTTGTATCAGTAGACCAAGGCATCTTGTTCTAGGATAGCAGAAGGCAATATTGATTCCATTGCAGAAAACAACACGATGTTGACAAGGTCAGAGAGCTGCCTGAGTGTGGTTTTTCCCAAGAAAACATTTTGCTGTTCTTCTGAAACGCGTTCCCTTTCTGCCTGTCACCGCCCGATAAATCATTAGCAGTAATTATCCTCTTCACTTGAGCCAAAATGAAACCAAACCAAACCAAACCAAAATAAAAAAGCATTTCTATTAGAGATAGCAGATATTAATCAGAATCCAAATCCCAGGGAAGCTGATGAGAGAATTCCTGTTGCTCTCTATGGCCTCTGAATGCCATGTGTGTTTTTGAAGTTATCATTACGTTAAGCCTGGCATGCTATCTGTACGTCCACATATATCTATGCACATATACCTACCTCTGACATACAGCCTAGAATCTCATGTGCTGATTTAATGCAGAGAGGTGATCACCTCTTTAGGCCAACAGCTCTCCTCCCTCCCACCCTGCTCCACCAGCAGCACTAAGGAGAAAGATGACAACACCCGAGGGTGGATGGATCACAGCCTGCCCATGGGGATGTAAACAGACCCAGAAGCGTGAGAGCATCAGGAAAGGAAGGATGGGACCCCAGGAAGTCCTGCAGCTCCTGCAACTCTCACACATCATCTTTGCAAATCTTTGTGCTCGGAATAAATACACACAATTACTAGCCAGAAGCCAACGGTGAGCTTAGGGCTACCTTTGTTTGTTCGGGTTGCCCCAGATGCTTGGCACCCTGTCAGAGGGGGCTGCAAATGATGCTTGTCGTTTCCCTTTCAGTGATCCTATTTACAGCCCCATTTGCAACCTGTGCCTTGCTATAGCATTCACCTGGGTTTGCAACACCGTGCCCAGCTTTGCTAGGATTTCATTTCCTTCCTGTAAAAATCATTTCCCCCCCTCTCCTGCGGTTGTTGGACACTCACAGGCGTATGAAAGCATCCCATAAAACAAGAGGAGAACGGCTTCATGGTCAGAGAGTGGGCTGCACATACTCCCACAGCTCAACCTGCACACACATTTTCCTGCTCATCTCAGAACAGCACTGCTCTGTACAGCCCCCTTTTTTTTTTTCACTCAACACAACACACAGTCTCTACTTTCGCCCTCCTTTGCCAAGAGAGTCATCGTGTATCCATCCCACAGAGATGGAGATCTCCCCCTCGGCCACCAGCACTGCCACAGCAGAGCTGGGAGCCCTGGAAGGAGCAGCTTTGATGGTGGTTAGAGGAGTAAAGCAGCACTGGGGGTTCACATCACAGGGTCCAAGGTATGGCTGCAGCCAGCATCGGTCAGCACAGACCCTCGTGTTTTGAAAGAAGTAGAAAATAAATGTTTGCCCTTTTACTCTGCTGATAATTTCTCTCCTGCTTCTCGAGGAACACTACCGGAGTCTGAGGGCTTTCAGATGTGGTTGGGAAGGTGGGAAGTCACCTGCAACTGGGGTTTTAATGCACAAAGAGCAGCAGTGGGAGCCACCCCGCCACCACTCGGCCTTATTTCGATGATCCCGGTCCCTTCTGTTCCTGAGCCACATCCCAAGCTCCCTCAGAACATTGCAAAGTGTGGCTATCACCATCTCTCAAGAAAATCCTTCGTTAAGAAAAGATAAAATCAATCACTTACTTGCTCTCTCCCGCTGTTCTCATCTATTAAACACTCACAAAACCATCCAAACCAAAACGACATCTCGCTTCGTTCGGCCTTGTTCCCATTAAGAGAAATGAAAGTCGGGGTAAATGCCAGCCCCGAGCTCACCCAATCCCTTATGAAGCATGGGGGAAAACAGGGCGGAAGAGGAGCACCCCGGAGGAATCTCGGAAGAGAGGATTTATTCCAAGTGCTTCTCAGTGCTGTTATCTCTGCCTTGGCTAAGCGGAATGCTGGTGAAAATCTTTGCCTGGTACAGTGCGGAGCCTCTGGTTCACAGGCCAGGAATTCTACACTGAATAATTTTTAACTTCGGCTCTGGGAGGAAAAACAGTCTCGTACATTCTGCCCGCTCGAGTAGGCTCTGTCTATTTGTTTCACGGAAGGAGAGCTCTTAGTTTTCGGGGAAGGTGGGGGACGGGGACCGGCACACAGCATGCCCTGAGCTCCCTGGGGTGGGGGGCACGGGGGGACGGGGGCTGAGCAAAGCCAAGGGGCTTTTCATGGGAAATGAGAGTGCTGAGAGGCAGACTTGCAAGAACTGTATGTGATGATTTCCCAGTTCTGTTTTCTCACTTAGAAAAAAATATACTTTTACTGATGGGCAGCTAATAGCATCTAACCCACCCAGAGCCGCTAAAACAACAGCAGTTAGTAATTCTAATGGACTGTGTTGTTCTCTGTGCGGTGTTCCCTTGTTAGAGGGTTGGCTGAATTTGAGGCTGCACTGTGCTGTGTTGCCTCCAGAATCAGGGGACCCTGCTTGAAGCCATGGAATTGACGTGCAAAGATCTGGGGGCAAGAAATAAAGATGAGAGCGAGCCACATTGGCTCCTCAGGAAGTTACATCACCAACTGGAAGAGCTGGAAACAGACCCCATCTCCTGAGCTGTACCTGGGCGCACAGAGTTGGACTTGATGACCCTTGCATCTCTGGTTATTCTGTGATATAAAAGATCAGATTTCCAAACATAGCAGGGCCCTCTCCCACCTGGAAACACAAGCCAGGACGTTGGGAACGAGGTGCAGCCCAGCATCACCCCATGAGAGTCACCAAACCTACAACTGCTCGGCTCCAGATCCACACTCATTCCGTGTGTCCACAGCATTTCCACCCGTGGTATTTCCAAGTGATGCTCCTCTCCTTCAGAGGGGATGGAATCCTCAGCCCCTCTAGGACATGCAAACAGCCACACGTGTGGTTGTAACACGGACACAGTCACCAAAAGCAATAAGCAAGAATTGGGACAGAGGAACCACGGACGTGGACCATGGGGCAGGTCTGGAAAGGGAGCAGAGAGGGACAAAGCTGGAACCCTTTAAAAAGGGTTTTTGTGTGTGTCAGTGTTGAGGTGTGATGTCAGAGATGCTCTAACGTGTGCGTACAGGTGAAGGCTCCCCACCAGCAATGCCCTCCTTGACAAACAAGTGCAAATCCTCCCGTGTACCTCAAGAAAAACCTTCCCCCAGACACCTCCCCATGCCCCCCCCAACCAGCAAACCTCCCGGGGCTGTGTTTGTACAACACAGCCACTTCCAAAGCAAACAGACACCATCAAACCGCAGCGGCTATTCCACGTTGAGATGCATCAATAAAATGTGATTTATAGCACTGTCACGGGAACGTTTTGTCCTTATCGAGCTCGAGATAAGATAGGAGGCATTGAGAAAGGCTCGTTAAAGAGCAGTCTGGCAGTCAGCACATTAACGAACTTGCTTTTCAAAGCTTATTAGCGAAGAGGCAACGGGTATAAAGGAACAGCTTGCAGGAGTGGGTGTGCACTGGGAGAGGGAAAGCGGTGGTTACACCATCACTTCTACCTTCAAGGAGCCCTCTTGTTTTATGATCCCGAGTTATTCCTGAGCTCCTGTGCGGATGAAGAGCTCGCTGGGCTCCTCCCGTCCGTATCTTTTTCTGGTTCAAAGTTTAATGGGAGTATTTCAGAAGCTGTTCTGAGTTTTTCCTCCTCTAGGAGCGCCCTGAAGCGGGACTTGTTTGTCAGGGGGAGGTTTTCAGAGCAGAAAGCCCGGGTTTTAAGGCAGACCTGGTGATAGCGATGGGGAAGGCCTTGCACAAAGAACAGCATGGCGTGAGGTGCTGGTAGATCTGCGAGCTCTGCAAGGAGACTGCTTTGCAGCACGCAGCCTCACACCCCTTGGTGCACGAAGCCTTCGCCCTCTGAGCCCCTCTGGCACTGGCAGAGTGCTGAGTAACTTCCTTCAGTTTCGAGACATCCCCTCCTAAGTCGCTTTGCTTTCATCCCTGTGCCCTCTGACTTCTGCCCCCCGCCCTTTTCCCCACCTCGATGAGCTGTCCTTATCGTCCTCTTCCTATTTTTGAGTGTGCGTTGAGATAAGGCAAACAGATAAGTGATCTCTCCCACAGAGATTCACTTGCATAATCTGAACATTTACTCCAATTAGAGCACAAAAGGCTCCAGTCTCTCCATCCCCTTTAACTCCATTGGTAAGGTCAATATTTGCCTGGTGGTAGCTCCCACCGCCCAGGCAGCGGGGAGGGACACAACAGACATCAGGAAACAGGTTGCTTTTCATCACCCATTCATTTGAAAGCAGTCAGCAAATGGAAAAGCATTGCAGAAGACATCACGAGAGAAATGACAGCACGGGAACAGTTGACCCAAGGGCACGGGAACTCCCCTGCTTGAAATGATAAGGACCAAGGCCAGGCATCTTCTAGGAAGGCACATCTCCGTGCAGGGATGTTAGCTATTTGGCTCCCAGTGCCCTGAGGGTGAGATGGATTTTACATCCACCACTCCCCCTCTCCTTCCCCAGCTCTCCATATCCTCCCATCCTGCAGCCTCACGTCCTGCCCGTCGTCCTCCCCTATCTATTTATCTGCTGAGGATAAAACAACCGGAGGAGAGACTGCCACAGCCAGTGGAGCTTTTACAACCAGCTTTCCCCATCCCCACCCTCAGTACGTGGTCACCGAAGCCCTCAGCTTTGCACAGAGGGCAGGAGGAAGAGCTGCCTCCTTTTGGTGCAGCCGTTTTCTTCCAAAGAAACAAAGGCAAAGAATGAACTTTTTACAGGCGAGGCACTCCTATGGCCAAAGCCATCCCAACTGTTGGGTCTGAAGGAGGGTGTTGCAAAGAGGAATGGCCTCACAAGGCCCATTCTCTGCTCAGCGTGGGCTTTGAGGACCTTGGGCTTTCTGCTTGACCCAGGACAAACCCAGCAGCTCGAGCATTGTGAACAGCTGCTGACACCTGGTGGTGAGGTCCACGGGCCAACCTGGCAGCCCGGAGGATGGAGGCACCTTTAGCGGCCCATTCAGTGAAGGAACTGAAGACATCACGTTGTTAACTCCTCCAACAGCACGGAAACAAACCTCCCACCCCAGCTGCTTGGGACAGGGGAAAGCATCCAGCAGCAAGGAGCATTTAACCACAGTGCTTGGGGAAAAGGAGGCAGCTCCAGACAAAGCATCTCTTCTGAGGCTTTAAAGTCCACTTGATGTCTGCTCACAAATGGGAGGAATCATTACGAGTTGTTTGTGAAGCGATTAGCAAACATCCACATCTATTAGGCATAAAGAAAAAAAAAATCCAGACCTAAATAGCTGTGAGAATGGCTCCCTTTGCTCCTTTATGTTATTTGAGCTCATCGTTTGCAGAAATTCAATCTCAGCTCCTTTAAATGAGCATATGGTGGGGGAAACAAGAGGGAAAGGCAAAACTGTTTCGGCCCGGCTTTAGGCGCAGAGCAGGCTTTGTGTGATCAGAGCAGGGAGGTTGCAGAACGTAAACACAGTAATTAAGGCACTCGTTCTAATTGCAGGCAGTTAATTGTGCTGCATGCTGCATAATTGAGCCACCCTCAGCACCATGCCGTTGGAAAACCCTCACGTGTTCTCTAGTCTGACTTTGGGGACTTCGGAGTACCCCCGGTGGCTTTTCATCCTTGTTCAGCTCTTCGGTTTCAGTCGGGCCTGAATCTTCATTTTCTTACACCAAAATGTATTCACGTGGGGTGGGCTTACAGATTCCAACCACACCTTCAGGTCTCATCGCACCTTCAAGCCAATGCTGTTACGGAGAGCTGAAGCCCACTTAAAGGCCAAACCAGCACCGGGTTTGGAGAAGGATCCATCGGAGCAGCTCAGCCCACCTCTGGCTGCAGGGTGAGATGGAGCACTCCGTGTTGAACACCACGAGGGAGCGTGGATAAGTCGCAGTATTACGTGGTAGCAGTCCTACACGCGTGGCACTCCGTGGGGCTGCGTGGGTACCACTAGGTGTCACCCCCCGCCTGCTGACGGTCCCCTCGTGGGGTGGTGACCGTTGCTCGATTTGGAGCATGGCCACAGGGAGTGTCAGCTGGATGTTGGGAAGAATTTCTTCTCCGAAGGCCACGTTGGCACGGGCTGCCCGGGGAGGTGGGGCAGTCCCCATCCGTGGAGGTGTAGGAAGTGAGATGTGGCCCTGAGGGACATGGGCAGTAGTGGCAGCAGGAGGGCTGCTGGATGACCTTAGAGGTCTTTTCTGACTGGAAGGATTCGATGATCCCTCGATTCTAAGCTGGGAGGCAGGTTGTGCTGGGAGCACTGCCTGGCCGTCCTTCGAGAGGAGAAACCTCTGGCAGCTCATCCCTGCCCTCCCATCACTCCCTCGGTGGCATCCTTTAGACATGACTCCATCCATCAAGCTGTGGATCACACCGAGGTCTCATCAGATGCCTCCTCCTTCCCTCAAGGCAGCACTCGGATGCTGTGCTGCCACAGGGGTGCTGGGTGCACGCAGCCTTTGTGACAAAGCCCCGTGTGAGCACACAGCACAGTGCCAGCCTTGTCCTCCAGAACAGGCTTGCCTTTCTTCCTGCCTAGAATTACCACTGCGGGACTCCACACCTCCCAGGGAAAGCAGAAGCTCCAGCACAGTGCTGGGAATTAGAAAAGACCCGTTATGTCCTGCAGAGCAAAGGGGACCCCAACTCCCACTCCAACTGCTCCACACCAGGGGGAACACCAGCACCGAGCCCTCCCCAATCCCACGGAGCTGCAAGCACACCAGACAACACCCATCCCCAGCAGACCCAGTCCCCCCAGCACCACCCCAAGCTGGATCCCATCAGCTGAATCCATGGGTCTGGAGGTGCTGGTCAGCATCCCTGCTCGACAGTAATCCTGAGGAGCTAATTAGCACTCGTTTGTTGCTTTCAGAGAGGTGATTCTGAGCGCTGCTGGTAAACTGATTTCAAGGAGTTGCACTTAATTTACAGCAACGGATGTTTTTAATGCAGAGAGCAGCAGAACAGCTTTGTTCCAACGTCTACAAAGAGCAGTGCCACGGAGGAGCTGTGATGAGCCCCTGAGTCAGCGTGGCACTGCTGCTGGGCGCATACAGGGTCATTCTGCCCAGCCCTACGGCTTTAGCATAGCTGTCAGACCTAACCAGACCCCCAGGTGGAGCCCTCTGAGCGAGGGTCAGAGCCCTTCCCAGGGGAGCAGTCTCTCCTGGGGGGCTGGGGCACCCCTCACATTTGGGGGAACCCCTTGGTGGAGTCCTCCCCAAACCGTGCTGAAAGTTTATTTGCTTGTGTGCTCCCCGTGAGCGTGCAGGAGTTTCTGCTGCTGCTCTGGGTGGTGTGGCTTCCTTCTACCTGGGGTGAGCTTGAGGTGGCAGCAGGAGACTTCAGACAATGGACACGGGGATGTGCTCGTGAATACTGAACTTCTCTAACCAGCAGCAGCTTACAAGAGGCTTTGGGGCTCCTGGTAAACCTCCTCTGTTCTGAGCACTGGAGCTTGAAATAGCACTCTTGAATGGGGAAGTTTGCTGCTCTACTGCTTTGCTGTTTCAAAAAGAAGGCAAGAAAAAATAGCAGTAAATCAGTCTAACAGAAAAATACAAGACAAATGCTGCTCAACCTCCCTACCTTCTGATAAAGATGTACACAGAAACCAGGTGTATTCATCTCTGTGTGCCTTTGTAAACAGTATGACTAACTGAAATTAAAACTCAGGAATCTGCTGTTCCATTCTTTGCTTGAAGCTGCTGCCACTCAGGCACCCGTGGACACCTAAAAGAGAGTAGCCATATTAGAAAACAATTTCTATGATGTAGAAGTTTGTATTAACATTTATCACCTATATAATTATTAAACCTCTAAGAACGTTATTTATGTTTTTTTTGTATGCCACCAATGGAAGATGTCTGTATGTGCCCTTCAGGAGAGAACAAGTAAAGGATGAGCATTTGATGGGGCCGTGAGCACTGATGGAGCCAAAGGTAGCACCAGTGAGCCTGAAACTGGGCTTGTTTAGCCTGGAGAAGGCTCTGGGGGGATGTCATTGTGGCCATCTAGTACATAAAGGGAGCGTATAAACAGGAGGGGGAATGACTGCTCCTAAGGGTTGATAGGAATAAGGCAAGGGGAATGGTTTTAAACTAGGAGAGGGGAGATTTAGGACCTTGAGGTCCTTTCCAACCCAGCCCATTCTATGGCTGTAACTTGCTTCAGCAGTACTTCAGCATTCCTTTGCTTTTATAGCACTACTCAGCTATGTCAAGGAGAGCAGTGGCTCTCACAGAGTGCTCGGAAGACACTCAGCATGCATGTCTCAAGTAGTTCCCATTTACTTCTCGCTCCCTGAGTTCTGAAGTGGTGCTTGACTTCTGCATTCACATTGTGCCTTCTAACACTGTATACCTAGAAAGTCTAGGCCCCTTGTCGTGCACTTACGGCGTGGAGAGCCTGAGTGCTTGCAGCCCTCAGTGTGCTTCCCCATGAGCCTGAAGGTCGCTCTGCCTCTTCGTGTGAGCAACTGGCAATGAGGTCGATGAGCAGCGCCTGAAGGAAAGCCTCTCACGTTGCAGTGCAGTCACTCTGGACGTTGTTCTGAGCATAACACAAGCTCTAAAGTTGAGGCACGACAGAAGGGATGTGAGAAAAAAGGGCTACGGTTGCAGGTTATGTTTCCCAACCCTGACCTGCAGGCATCCGTTACAATGCAAACAATAGTTTCAAGACAACATTCATCTCAACAGACTTGTACATGCTCTGATGAAAGCTGCTGGAAGCTTGCACCACGGCTGCATGTGTACAGACAGCCTGATTTGGTGCTATTTATTGTTTCCTTGTTACAACGGGATGGTAAAATGATAGCAGCAATGGAAGTATTGTTTCTGAGCAGAGCTCAGCTGATGCCTGGTGGGAGAGAACAAAACCTCTCCCCCGTGATGAAAGCAGCCCTGCAATGGTTCTCCTAGTAGACTGGAACATCTTCCATTGGGAAACTGATGGTCTGTCTGGGAAAGCCATATTTTTTAAGTGCTGTCGTTAAAAAATAATGAATAGTGTCTCTCTATCTTACGCTGTGTTGAAGTTTAATTTATTCCATTGGAAAAAAAGGAAGCTGATGATCCGAATGTTGTCAGCAGTCAAATAAGCCCATGTGGGTCAGAGCTCACCCTGATCTATCATGCAATTAACCCAGTTAGGATCTTTGCCATCCTCCCTAGAAATTGATGAAAACGTAATTAACAACGGATGCGTGCTTGCAGTTGCTAGAAGCTGCCACAGTGAGTGACAGCCTGGAAAGAAGGGAGGATTGGGGCTGGGAACTGGCACTGCTGGTGATGTGCTGGTGTAAAAAAAAAGACACCAGATGCTCCTTTCTACCCCCATTCCCAACTCACTGGGGGGCAGGCAGAGCCACCAGCAGCACCCTCATCGTGAGCTCTAAAGAAAGGCAAGGCAGAGATTTCAGTGCTGCCAAGCAAATGCCCATGTGAGACAAAAATGAATATCAGCATCTGCCAGATGCATCAGGACAGCACTGCCTGACTGTAGGCAGACTGCACAGTGCCTGAAGCAAACACCAGGTAGGGTTTCAGCTTTATTTTTTCCCTCTTTTGGGATTAGACAGCATTACACTAACTACCCTTAGCTAGCCATCTCACCTTCATCCTATTTGAAGAGCTAGGATATCAATGGCTGAAGTGCTGACTGATAAGCTGTTTTCTGCCTGAGATTCAGTAGTGAAAATGAAAAGCATGCTCTCGTGCAGTAGTAGACTTACAAGAGGAAATTCTTCTTCATTAAGACTCCCTGCTCTTTTTTCCACTTCCTGCCTCCAAGACTGAGAATGCTGAACCCAGACACAGAGCCTCACCCTTACAGTCAGGCTTGTACATCTACCAGAAGCATAAGACAATCACTGGCACTGAGTTGACTGCGTTTCCCAGGGAGTTCCTTATGAAAACAACAACCTATTTTCACTCGGTAAATGCAACCTTCCTAACTCTGCACACAGAAAGGAAGCCTGAGCACAAACCTGCAACCCTTCCAGATTCAAGACTGCCAAAGTAAATGCAGCTGGAAGGAAACCTTGAGCTGTTCTGTTTGGGATGAACTTCATGAAGCCAGGTTCACACCAAGACACCACCCAACCTGCAGCAGATCTCAAGCCAGCAGGAAGGATGAGAGAAAAAATACATGCACCTGTATACAGCATCATTCCTGCTTTGTTCTTTAGGCATATGACACCAACCTGCTGAAGAAGTGTCTGTAACTGGTATAATGTGATGGAAAGAGTAGCAGTGACAGCAGAGGAGCAAAGCACTAGGCTGCAGCAAATGAGAACTGCTCAGTGCAACAGCCACGGGTACAGAAACAGAGGAAAGGAGCTGCTCACCTTCAGAAGCCTCAGATACACAGAGATCTCCAAGGAGATGCTCTCACCCCCACTGTCAGCCCTTAAACGAGGGCTGGGAAGGATGCTACTCCAGCCCTTCCTGCCACTCAGCTACACTGCATGCACCTGAGCTGGCCCTGCCTTCCCACCAGGTGCTCCATCCCTGAGCATTTCTGCTACAACTGGATATCAGATTTTAATGAAACACGAGGACTTAGGATTTTAACAGATCATCATCACAGCCTCTCATCTACGGTGCACTCACCTTCAGACAGCATCACACGAATAAGGGAGACAGCTCCTCTTGAGTGTGCAAAATGCATCTCAAATTGTTCCCTGTTGTTCCGTGTCTACTTGCAGTCCTGCCCACTTCACGTGTTGCTCATTTTGTCTGTATTCATTCAGGTGGTCAATGGCAAGGAGGAAAGGACACTCAGCTCATCCTGAAAGCTGCTATATTTTGGGTTTGCCACGGTCAGAGTCCATTTAACTGACAAAACCACTTTTAAGTCTTCTCCCACTGGGATAATTTTCCAGGTCAGTTTCCCTTTGGATGTTACGCTGTCACCTTGGCTTTGACAACCGAGCTTTGACTCTTCCCAGCACAGGCACAGAAAGACATTACAGCTTTTGGCTTTGCCTTCCTTGTCAGCACACTTAACCGAAGGCACTGTTGAGCAGCCTGCTCTTTTAGGGCTTTTCATGCCACGTCTGCTCTTTTCTGTAAATGAAAACACTTCAGTGGTTTACTAAAGCCACCCTCTTGGCTGAAGAGTTGCACCGTCATGCTGCAGGTAAGGTAATTCAGAGTTGCCTTTGGCTCTGCTCTGGCTGCTGATTTGGGTTTGAAAAGGAAGCATATGAAAGACCTCTGGAGTCATTACAAAAGCTCAGAGAGGTTTATTTTGGCACAATTGAAAAATACAGGGATACATTAAATGCCACGGTTCGTTGAAGCCGATTTGATAGGTTATATCTGGTCCTGTGGTGGAGGGAGACAGAAACCAAAACGTGTCTGTACTTAAACAGTGCAAATGGATGAAGTGTTCGGATCAAGAAGAGCTGAAAGGATCCCAAAACAGAAACAAAAAAGACAACGACACGTATTCACTGCACTACAGCAGTGTGCTGGGGAGGAGCAGCACAGAAAGGAGAAGAGATGCTGTGGGACTGCACAGAGGTTGGATGCAAGGTTGGATGAGGTTACAGTGTGCCCTTGAGGATCAGACAACGCTACGACACGAATGACCCTTCAATAATTAACGTGTAGGAAGGATATATTTGCAACCAAGTGATACGTGGATGCGTTCCCGCAGCAGAAACTCCCTGCTTTCAAAAGGTGCCCTTTCTTGGCACTTGGTTATTTGCATAGTTACTCCTTTCCCTTCAAAGGTTAAGAAAATATTGGGCAACTAAAGTCAGGATGAACCCGTAACCTCCAGACAAAAACATAAATAACCACACCAAGATGAAAAGACATCAAAATCAACAGCCCAAACTGCCACCTCCTGAACAGGGAACGTAAGGACTGTAAGTGCATTTCATACTGAAAGCTGAAGTGTCTCCAATGGCGTTGTCTGCTGTCTTCAGTTCTGCCTTTTTAGGTTGTTTTGATGGGAAGATGGCCTGGAGATTCTCCGTACGGCAACTCAAGGGTGGTGTGGGGTTTACTTTGGTTTTGTTTTTCCCCTCACTTGGGGGTGGGGTGCTCCTCCATGGGTTTTTCTTTATGCCCACTCCTCGCTCTAGCTTGTTTGGATGCTACCAGGGAGCTCGTTTAAGGAGAGAGATGCAAATGCATAGAGCTGCACTGGAACTTGCAGAAAAAGAGGCCTATTCAATAAGATAACCCTGCCCAGCCCTGCTCTGTTCCTATAACTTTGGATGAGCTTTTAACCTCAGAGAAAAGGAATCTGGGTAGTAAGGTCCACACTCTCCATCTGGGTATGGCATCATCTTGAGGCAGCTACGTTCCCTCTTTCTGAAGAGAACTGACTGTTCCCGTTATGCTCATGCCAGTGGCTGATGGTGAAAAGTCTCCAAGTAATTTATTTTAGGAGTACAGACCCTTAGCAGAGCTCCAGCTAAGCTAAGACAGGCAACAGCAACACAGGTAGGTGGGAACACACAAGCTGCTTAGAAATAACTTCACATATGGTGACAGCGACGCGTGGACTGATTTAGCAACCTCAAGTTTTCCAGTCAGCTCCCTGTCACCCACTCTCAGGCCCGTACCATTGTGCCAATTTAAATGTTCACACGGCAACAGTCAGCCATGCCAGGAGCCAATTTGATGAAAGGTAGCCTAGCCTAGCCAAGGAAGATCTTACAGCCACTTCAATTTCCTGAGTGAATACTCAGATGGGCAAGAACGAGCACCCGAGCCTGGGGGCTGCTTAGGCTGGCACTTTGAACAAGGTGCTGGCCTGCAGAAGTCAGGCACTTTAACAGAAACCCCTTACTGCATCCACAGAAATTCACCTGACCTCTCCAGTTCATCAGACAGATGCACAGATATCCTACTGGAATTTTGGTGGGCTTTTTTGCTGGGTCGAAGGAAGGAAGTTAGCAGGGCAGATGTAGCAGCATACCCACTACAAAGCCAAAGCAAATGGTTCTTTATTCAAGGACTGAGCTGAAGGTATGAGAAAAGCTCCCAAAGCATAAGAATCTGTTGGGATCCAACCCATAACAGCCAGGTTTCAGAAGTACTAGCAGTATGTGAATGGGGGGTCTGTAATTAGAGTTAAAACCCAGGGTCAGCTACATCAGGGGATGCTTCAGGAGGTGTTTTTGTGTTTTGTTTGTTTGTTTTAATTACACTTCAGTATCATTACATTGTCCTAGAACATTAAAGCAGTGGCACTTAGTGTTTGCTGTTACAAACAGGTCCTTCAAATAACTCCACATCCTCTGTTGCCCCCCGTACTTGGTGTAGGCCTGCAGCACTGAGATGTTCCATCCCAGGGACACACAGCACACCACAACGCAGGAAGAACTTGACAAAACTGAAACCACAGAGCTGGAGTAGTGCATTTCGAGATCACCAAAGCAGTTCACAGAACTGGATGCATCCCCCCCTCAGCACCTTCGCAGTAGTTCATTTCTCTGTTAACGTTTGGCACCAACTCTTTGACACAGTAGTCTGGCTCCCATTGAGGTCAGCTGGCACTTCAGTGGATTCAGAAAACGTTTCTTCAATACCACATACAGAGTCCTCAGTCGAGAATGAAGGCTAAACGTTGCTGATCCTGGTTTCAGAAGAAGAGATCATAGCAGCAGATGCAGACGTCACCAGCGACCGCTCTCGTCTGACGTATCGTGGCTTCCGAACTGAAATGGGGGGCACAGAAACATGGTTAGCACCTGCCTTTGTCATTCATTCATTGCACCTTGTGCCATCCAGCAACCTGCTGGCAGCCAAAGTCCTTCTGCCCCTTCAAATAAACAAGAAAAGCCCACGCTCCTACGTAGAGCTGAGAAAGAAAACTGCACGGACACTGTGTGTACTCTTATTGTCTTGCTCAGTACGTTTAGAGAAAGTATTCCCAAGCCTGTGACACTTGTTTCAAGAAACTGATGTGCTTCAGATCAGCAAGCCTGAAAATCAGTCAGCTTGGCCCCAGAAAGAAGATTCCAGTCCTGAAACTGGACTCCAGACTGCACTTATTCTTCAAAAACCATTTCCTCCATCTACTTTCATCTCTATTAGAATAAAAATAGATCTCTGACTTCTCTTAATAAAGTGCTACATCAATACTGTATGGCTAGATTAATTAAAGCAATAAATCTCACCCAAAAGGTCTTCTGGACATACTTCACTAGATTTCTGTGCTCTTGGCAGATTCCACAGTTCTATGCTAGGCCTGAAAGTAATTGTGTTCACTTGCTTTGTATTCTTAGCATAACCACTTTGAGACAGGCAGCCTTGCTTTCCAGCAAGGAAATGCACAAGAGGGAAGCTAACAGGCAAAACATCTGTAGCAGCACACCCCATAGAACAGTTTCTCACCTGAAGTAGCTGGGGGAGGTATCATGGATGCCTGCATGACAGGAGAACAATTGTGTCAAAGAAAGCACCTTGTTTCTTCAGTCTTATTAAAACAAATACCTTCTAGAGTTCTGATTAATTATTATGGTGTGTGTTGTCTTAGAGAATGCAACTCAAAACCCATACGGTCAGTATTCATCTGTTACATTTTTTCTAGTTCAGAAAGGAACCCAAAGCATCTTATTTTCCCTCGTTTCTCATATCAGACCAAGTAGCTCCCTAACAAATTGTTAAAACTTTACGTTGCTGTTTACTTGATGATTTAGGCTTGTTTCTTAACAGAAGGACAAATCTTACTTACTGTTTCACTAGGCTGGAGAACAGATGCTAAAAGAGAGAGAGAGAGAGAAAAGCCATCATTAAGCAAGACCTGCTGTAGTTGTGTTTTGCTTTGATGTTAAATGCATGTGTGGAATAGAATGGTTCCACTGGTGAAAACACTTCTATCACAAAGACCCCCAAACAGATTAAAACATTCACAGGATACACTGCAGTACTCTTTGCAAGATTAGACACAAAGGGTTGCAAAGGTCTCCAAGAATGACTCATTTTCCTTTCTAAGAAGGCAGCCACAGCTGCATCTCTTGAAGGAGATACAGAAGCTCCACTAGAAACACAGCACCTGCAGCCAGCTACCAGAAGAGATTGGCACACTGACACAACATTAAGTTGCTAAGGCCAGTGGTGACATTCTTAGCCAATAACTGAACTGATTTGCTCCACTCAACCATGTATTTTTCCTCTTTCTAAACTGATTTCTTTTACAACAGTCAAGCTTGGTCTCGCAAGACAGCCATGAAAATAACAGGAAGCCTGTTTGTTTGGGTGACCTAAGCCAGTAAGCAGCTTTCTGTTCAACAGAAGGAGCTCTAACATAGCAAATGCAGCCCCTGGAGGCTGTCATAGGGAAGATTCAAAGAGTCGGTGTGGAACAGGCAAGATGGAGACGCCCCTTTCAGGTCCCAGCAGATCCTGCATTCAGAGGGCAAACAGGTGACTGAATAGCACAATAACAAGAAACCTCTAACACCATTCCCTTTCTCCCACTGCTGACACATGCTGGGTAAACAGGATACCCTTCAGTGCTACAGTTCAAGAACAAACAACTGCTTTTTGTAGGGCTTTAAGCACCTGACATTTTGTATACTGAAAAATAAACACGGTGTTAACATGCCCAGCCTGAAAAAAGTCCCAGACAGATGTCTAACATTCAGTGACAGCTAGTAGGATGGGGAGTATTCAAAAGCTACAAAAAGCAACAGCTGGATGAGTGAGAGATACTGTGTAATGTGCACCTAAGCACGGTTAGACTTCAGAACTAAGAGCAGACATCCCCAATGCTGCAGTGAAAAAAATAACACTGTAAAAGCACATAGCAGGGAAAAGTTATTCTTTTGCATTGTCTTGCAGCAGCAAATCTTCTCAGACCTTTTGTTTCTGAGACAATCATTTAGAGGTATTTTACCTTTGTTCCTCCTGTAGAAAACATTAGGAAGTTTATTGGCACGTTTGAGGTAGAAGAAAGAAGCGACAGACAGAATCAGGAGTAAGCTGATGAAAAATGTCCCCAAGATGAGAGAAGCTGCCACTTCTGGACCCCCTGTAAAACACAAACAGACAACACCACCACCTAATCAGAGGAAAGCCCATTATTCACTACAAATCTCTTAAACAGAAGCTAGAGCTTCCTGCTAATTACAAAAGAGGTCCTCGGTTGGGGTCGTTTTTTTTTCCCCATATTTAAATAAAGAGGTAAAGCAGAAATCAGATATTCCTTATCTATATTAACCTCATCAGTGCTGTACAAGTTTTTGTTTGCTTTTTATTTATTTTTTTAGGAGATTAAGTAGAAGCGATTTCACTGATTTAAAAGAAAAAAAAACCCTATAGAAAGACTAATTGATTTTTTTAGACACGTCACAAGGGTGTTACGTGTTGCCTCACCCCTAAAAGAAGCAAAACCCTTGCTGGGTAAGTTTCAAGGCTCAAGTCACAGCATTTCATAAGTAGCCTGCTCCATCTGTACCAGAGAAGCATTTCAAGATCACCAGGACAAGATGAAAGAACCCTTCAGTAAGATACAGTTACCTCAAAATTTGGCTCTAAGGCTTACAAAAGGTTCTTGATGAAAGCTAGGTAAAAGGAGCTGCCACCTCTGGAATTAAATCCATCTTGCAAGAAAAAAACCAACCCTTCAGCTTGTTCCAAAGGGGCTCGTACACAGAGAGTAGTTGATAAGTTATCCCATAGTTATCCCTATCTACTCACCTATGTTCTGTATGAAAGGAGTTACAGTGCTTATATTCATTTGGAAATTCATCCCTCTGATACCAGCTGTAATTAAAAAAAAAAAAAAGGTTTTCAAGTGAAATCTGACAATGTATTTGTTGAAAAACTTTGTGAGAACAAATCTATCAGTACTTTCCCCCCCCCCCCTTTAAGCATTACGTTTTGTTTCACAAATTAGGAAGTACAATACAAGACTTGACATTCTGTTCTCTTCTAGGTTCTGCAGTTTCTGTCAACTAAATTCCAAAGCTTTTACAGTGCTCAAAACCTCTGAGTTATGACAGGGCTTCAGAAAAGGACAGAGTTTTACAGAAGGTGAAAAAGGCTTTGCAGTACCCAGTGTCTTCTTGAATGGTCTTTGTTGGACCACAAAAGCAAGGGGAGATCTCGTTGCTTAACATAACACTATGATTAAGTGACTCACTGTTTCTGCAATCAGTCAGATTGTAAACAGAAGCAACAGGAAGAGTTTCGTTTTTGCACTTAATGCAGCTGCTACTCCCATCCTCGTTCCACCGTCTGTAACAACCTGCATAAGAATGGGACACACAGAGATGTGAAAACAGCAAAAGCAGCACCAGAGATATTTCCTGATCTTCAGAAAGAGGTAGAGGTAACAAATCCCAGTCTAGACAAGTTTGGAGGTTTCATTTCAGAGTGCTCATTCCAGAAGAGGTATAACCCCTTAGGGGGTTTAATCAACTGCAGAGGGGCAAGCTCAAGACACGAGTGCTGCTGCAATATAGTCCTCCTCCATGCCCCAGTGTTCTCTGGCATCGTACTGTTTGTTTCACTTTAAGAAGAACCCAAGCCTGTTTAAACTCTTCCGTGACAGATGGTGAGTGTTTTATATCAGTCGCCCCACCACGCAGGCTGGAAACTGATTAAACTTTCATCTTCTATGACTTCAGTGTTCCAGTCTCCCAATTTGTGTTTAAGCACACGTACTGCTATCTCTTTCATGAGGAAAAAGAAAAATTTAGGGCACATCTTCAGTATCAACTTCATTTAATAAAATCAAGCTGCAGTGGTTTCACTTGAGGCTTAGACTCAAGACATGAAGATTATAAAGATATTCCTCCTAGATCATATTACAGTCTACATTTTAAAGCAAAAAACTTACTATGCTGGCTAAAATCCAGTTCTCTAGAGCCTTGAGCCAAACTAGTATCAATTATCCCATAAAGCAAACCATTAGTATGGTGCTGATTTGAAAACAGCTCTGCTACTATGGTTTCCTTAGAGGGAAACAGCACATTTGATGCCCACAGTAATAAATTACATCTGACACTTAATCTAAATACAAACAGACCCGACGTAAAGGCAAAGCCTTTCTATAGTAATAGGAAGGAAGCATCAAAGTCCTTATCTGACACCAAAGATTTGGGTAGGTTATCAGTTTACAGTAAGACTTCAGAGATTGCAATCCCATCACTGGGAAGCTACACATGGTCTAAAATCATTCAGGTGCAGAAATGAACGTAGCAATGAAACAACAGTTAAAGAACCTAACGAGGCAGTGAAATTATATAGGCTTATAGTGCTTTAACAGCCATCAGAACAACCCAGAAAGACATCCCTGTTTTTAAAGTCACTAATTCTCTCATTACCGTGGGCTTTGAAGCCGTTTTCCATCTTTTACTCTGATTTTAAACACAGAGTGTGCAGTATTAATAAAAAACAAAACTCAATTTAGGAAGAACACCAGCTTAAAACAGCACAAGGAAGAATGAGGCATTCTGTGCTAACAAGACAACACCAAAACTGTTCTTACCCATTACAATACATTGCAGCAGTTTTGCTTTTTATGCCCCTTTTATGGACTTTTAAGTATCCAAAATAGCTCTGACATAATCCAATTGCACGTTAAATGGAAAAGAAAGCATAAAACCTTATAGTCATCTATTCTACTTACCATGCAAGGACAACATTTATGAGTCATAAGAAGCACCATCTTGTACATATAAGGAGAAAGTTCACCTAGTTGTTTATTCCCTTTCCATTCCCCACTAAATCAGAGGCTGTATTTTGGGGTTAACTGTCAAAAATAATCTGGAATTCAATTAAAGAATAACGTGCTATACCTGGGCTGCACTGGTTGGCTACTGGACAGGAACTGTTTGACTCCAACATATCCACACAGCATTCTGCTTCTGAAACCTAAGGAAAAAAACAAAACAAAACAAAAACACTGCTTTAGAAATACACTTGATAAATCCCTCAGCAAAGCACCACACAGAGGGGGAGTGATTCTTCCCACAGCATCACTTCCCTAACAGATTTGCTCAGGAGTCATTTCTCTGAGGACACAGTGGTTGTTACACAAGTCTCAAACCAGCCTGGAGGACACAGGGTCAGTGGGAATCAGCAGATCAAGAGAAACATTCACGGTGACTACTTCCATGGTAGCTGATCACATGAGGCTGTCATAACTTCTGGTAACACAAGAGTTGAAGAAACACTTCTGGATAGTTCCCAGATCATAACAATCCACTAAGGTTCTGAAAATAGAGTTTTATACTGAAGCCTTTAGTTCTTGAGGATATTGCCAGTGTTTAAAACTGCACCAGACCCTTGTAAAGAGAAATGCACCGTGTTAATGTTAGGCTGCCAATACTATTAGTAAAGCAGCAGTCAAAGGTGTTCTTGAACACATGGGAAGTCCCAAAAAGAACCCAAAATAGAGAGACACCATTAGCACAAGGACTGGCAAAAAACACTGAGCACCCATAATGCAGCCAAAGATAACATCTACATATGGCAAAGCAATCAGCAGAGATGCAAAAGCTTCTTCCTTCAGCATTTAACATAACAGTAACTTCATGTATCCCGAAGGCAAGAAGAGCTTATTTTTTTCCCCACTGCTTTATATAAAAGCCAATTTCAAAATGATTTACAAATTACAACAAGCTGTGACATAAGCTTAGAGATAGATGGTTGTTATCAGCTCTGTGGTTCTTCTGAGGGAATGTTCCTGATGCTCTGTACAGACTTGGGCACGTCCACTCTCTGAGTTTGTACAATAAGTCACAAAACTCCTATGCTGCTTCAAGTTGTGTAGATACATTCCCCTAAAGCATACAGCAAGTCAGATCGGTCTTCAGAAGAGATTAAGTATTCTTGGTCAAAAGTAACAAGATCTGATCTGTATTTATACATACAAATAACTTGGGTATATCTAACGTGCAACAGTCAGGATTATTCTGCTAACTGGCAAAAATCCATCAAATCCAGGGGTGGCAAAGATCAAAGCTATCAGGAGAAACATTTGGGACATAAAACTGAATTTAGAAGGCTGACTTCACACTGTTAGCACATCACAAGGGAGGTGAAGAGCCAGAAAACCAATGGCTAACATCCTGGAGTGCAGTTTCTTAGAAGGTTTTGCTGGTAAAATTCTCCCAAAAGCAGAATTTCCCATCTGACCTTTTCCTGCGACACAAAGCAGCATCACAGCTTCACAGCTCTGCAATCATTAGAAAAGTTAACTTTTTGGTACCTACACTTCAGAATCTCTGAAGTAAAACACCTAAGCAGCTTGAAAAGTGTTTTCTCAATGATGGAGGTGTTTCTTTCTCATGGTGCAAAGCTTTGCCAGTTGCTCTCCTGCCTACGGGCACATAACTAGCACAAATTCAGCACTTTAGTAGGCACTCAGACCTCATAGCAAACTCATCCACTGTAAACGCTTCAGTTAATGACTGCTAGCATCATTCATTTCCGTTTAATTACAAAGCCTTCAATAAACCACAACAGGAAGGGGAAAATAAACAATTCCTCTAGGTTTTACAGTACCCAGCATGACAAATATGCAAAGCACCTACCGAACTTTCAGTAGATTTGCTGGCAACTTCTGCTACGAGTCTGGTTAAAAGAAGGACATACGGCACCTCCATGCCCAGGAAAGACAGAAGTCTAAATATGAACAAGGAAATGGATTGTTAATGACAGAAGTTAAGACTTTCCCTTCGCTAAGGAACTTGTGCCAACACACTCCTTTTATTCAAATACAAAGGCCTTTAAATTAAATATGCCAGGGGGAATGACTTACCTTGGTTGAAGACACGGATTTGAGACATTCAGAAATTTCCCTCCAGCTGCAGAAGGGCAGGTTCCTGGCTATGGCAGACCGTGGTTGCTAAGAAACAAGGAGCCTTATCAGTCTGCTCCAAACTGGGCCATGCAGAGACTGTTCCACACCCAGCATCTGAAAATCAATGCGATTGCAATAGAACAGTTACTGCCTGGCACCACGGCTGATAAGCCTCCCCACAGTCACAGGCTCCTCTGCCTGCAGCACTGAGCTGTGATGGATCTGTATCAGGGCAGAGAGCACACGCCACTTGGAAAAGGCAATGCTGCAATTAATTTTTCCCATGACAGCACAATCACGAAGCGTTACTGAAGTCTGTCTGCTAATAAGTCGTATTTCTCAACTGCCTAAAGTAAGACCTCCTCAACGAGCTGGCTGTGTACCATCAGCTATGAGCCTTCCTTCCCCCCTCCATACTTCACATCTAACTCCACACAATCTAAGCAAAGTCCACATTTCTTAGGTCGAGCTGCTTGGCTGAACTACCAGGCACTACCTCACACTCCATCTGCATTGTTCAGACACTTCCTATGTCAGTGCTACAGTATCTGCCTGGTTTTTTGCTCAGTAGTGTGGGAAGCCACACCCAGACCTCACAGCCAGCCTACCTGGTGGCTTCACAAAGAGCTTTTCCTATTATAAATAAAACATGGGAGCAGGCGAGCTCCTCCAGCTAGAGTGTAACATGAGGAAAGAAAGCCTCTGGCTGCAGGGAAAAGCTCTCTCGTGAGTCATTTCCCAAACTATTTTTGCTAAATAAAATTCCAGCGGATGAATTTCACATTACAAAGATGTATCACAACCCTTGGCAAGTTGCTCCTCTGAAAAACAAAAATCACTGCACGGTTCCTACGATTCACTTCCACTCCGCTTGCTGAAAAAAGCACGTGTGCAGAACCTGTTGCCTCCACTTTGAACCAACGTTAGCTCAGCTTAGTAGGAAAACTTACTCCTACCCTCCTACCAGCAAAAAGCTCCAAGACCAAGGGCTGAAAATCCTGAAGACCACACTCTAGTGTTACTGCCACAGGTAATTGGTACAGCTAATGAGGATTTGGACAGAGTGGGAAGAGCTCGTGCTGCCATGGGTCCTTTTCCATTTAAGAGTAACAAGGATGGAGATATGATTCCCAAATCAATGCCCCGAAGCACAGATGTTATTTTATAAAGCAATTCCTGTGGTGACAAAGACACCTCACACGCCAACAGCTGCTTCAACAAAAAAAGCAGATTCATCTCAGAAGATGAAAGGAGAACCTTTGTACAGTGCAGCACGTACCTCCAGGAGCCAGGAACACCTAGCTCACAGCTTTGAAGGTAATGCTCTCCTCCTGAGCACATTTCAGCTGAACAGAAGCCACCTGTGACCCAGTAAAGGGCTGCTGAGGCAGGCACTGCATTTATCTAGTTTGACAGAGAGCTTTCCACTCGTGCATGACAGTAGAAGAGTACTTACACAAATGCTCTGAATAATTCCGCTTCGGATTACGTGGGTGCAACTTTAATTTGTGCATTTAACCTTTTAAGAACAGGGTATTTTAGATGCCCTCCTACTGCAGAGGCACTACAACTTCAGGGTTTTTCATGGCAGAGTCTTGATGATGTGCACGTGGATGGACGTATTTTAAACAGACACACCCACAGAGCTTGCCCTACTGCCTCAAAAATCAGACAAATCTGGGGAGAATCACCACAGTCGATACAGACATCTGATGATGAATTCTTCACCGTTTTGGAAACTGTTCACTGATTATTTATTTATTTATTATTGGTCAATATCTGATTATTATTGTTCTACCTGTACGTACTAGTGAAATAGAGATGAAAAAGGCATTTGTTTAAACAAGAATATTCTTGTTATCTAGCAAAAACACTTCAGTTCAGGAACAAGTCGTGCTGAACAAGAAAGTATCTGGGAAACTAGCCACTGTGAAGTGCCTGATCCTCCTCTTTACAAAAGCTCACCATTGGCTGCATTTCTACTCCAGCAATAAATTAAAATACTAATCAACAACACAGTTGCATTTATGGGCAGTCACTCCCAGCCACTTCCAACTGTAACAAACTAGAACATATGTCCCGCAGCTGTTCCAGCACAACTAGGTCACTAGATCTATTTGCTCTCAAATCATCAGCAACTTAATTTATTTCATTATATTTCTGTGAGAGACACGCACACTATTTGAACTTCAGATACACGTTGCTGAACCAGTTTTGGATGCATGAAAACAAGCCAACAAATTGCTTTACAACTCCCAGACAAGTTAGATTTCTGTTTACTCAATTTACGTTTTGCTCCAGGTCCCACAACCACTTGTCCACATCCTGCTGGATTCTTTTTCTGCTGGTAAAATATTAAATGACATCTGTCTGAATGGGAGGGGAAGATCAAGGCATTAAGGTAATACTAGATATCTACGTGTGTGTGTAGCTTTGCACCCATCGACAGTACTGAGCATCCTTATTCTTTATTTGTAGTAATATGAAAAAAAAAATGCAAACAACTTTCCTGAAGCTTGGCTGCACTGAACCTCTGCAAGGCTGGAGAGGGCTTCTGGTGAGTGAGTGAAAGAACAAATTAAGCACAGGACTTCCAAACAAGACAGCGATGTTAAAAGCAGGGATTTGGACCGTTCATTGGTCTCCACTTGCAAAACCACAGAAGCCATAAAACTCATCTTACTGCCTTCCAACCACAGCTCAATCAGAACCACTCCATTAGTGACCTGAACAGTATTATACACCACTATTTTATCTTCAGAATGGGGAAAACCCTAGAGACTTGAAGATTTTCAGTACATGCTATGACTAACTGTGTCTCAGGATGAGGTAGCGTGTTTAAATTAAATATGAGAGTTTGATCAGGAGGTGACACCCACAGCAGAACAACTTACAAGCTCAAGGAATACGTTTTACATTTGGCAGCGTTTTCTCTTTGGAGTAAGGAAAGAAAAAAGAAAAAAAAGATAGTGTCACATATCTGGAGCCCAAATTAGAATGCATTTATGCTTGAGACGCCAACACAGCTAGGAGAACACAGACATTTTAATTAAAACTAGTATTTCACACCAGAGCTCCACGTTTGAAAGAAATCTCAAGCCGCTGTCAGCTCGGATCTCATGCGACATAAACTAAACACGTCAACATTCACTGAGTAAACCCTTCCTCTTGCTGCCTTTATAAAAGACACGGGAAGCAACTCATGATAAACACTATGGGAAGCAACTCATGATAAACACTGCACGCTTGAATTCTTTCCTCCCACTCCTGGAATCGAGCACCTTTTAATTAAGCTTTAAGTCTGCATCCTGCATGCCCACAGCTGCACACCTCTCACCTCCGTCACCTCGTCAGTACCTGTCTTCATTCAAGCACTGTGTAAGGGAATACTTTCAGGCACAAGGGAAAACAAAAAACAAAAAAACAGCAGCAAAGCATCACTAACTTTCAGGTGGCTTTGCAGTCGGCAGATGGGAGCTGGAAAAAGCATCGTCCTCATTCCACCACTCCTTACTGTCTGCCAGGACCTCGATTTGGCCACGAGAAAAGCTGTTCTCAGAGATGTTAAAGGGAGGACTCACGGAGCACAGCCTGCAGAGGCCTGGGCTCCCTCTCGTGCTCCCCAGGGCTATGCTGGAAGCAGATGATACGCTGCTCAGTGCCGATTCCTCACTGACACCGCTTCACAAAGCACCTGCACGGGACAACAGCTGCAAGCAACGCTTACAACGCACCTTCTGGAAGCGGGACTTGTTTTTCCAGCTCTCTCAGCACACACCTGCACAGAGACCCACCATCCCCACCCTTGCGCCCCGATGACTTTCTAACGTGCCAGCACCCAGCAATTAACGCCACACGAGGCAGCGATGCTCTCCGTGTGCTGTTACTGCAGCAGGCGTTACGGTCTCACCCGTGACTCTGCCACAGCCACAGGGCCCCGCAGCCCCCCAGCGCACGACCCACACCGGGCCCGCCGAGGCGTGGCCGGGCCTGGGCCGCACCCCGGGGCCTTCCCCCCCCACCACAACACACACCTGCCCGCCCTCCTCGCCTCACCCTCCGCCTCCACAGCCGCCCCTTCGCCCGCAGCAGTCCTCTCCCCACCTGAGGAAGCCGCCCCGCCGGCAGGTTCCCGTTCGTACCCCCCGCCCTCAGGCGGCGCCCTGCCCGCTGCGTCGCACGGCGCGCTGGGATTTGTAGTTCCCCCGTCGCTCATCGGCCCCCAGGGTGCGGCGAGAGCGCCGCCGCTCCGAACTACAGCTCCCAGCATGCACCGCGCCACGCTCCACCTGAGCCCCCCCTCCCCTCAGGTAGTCCCCCTCCCTCCCGTCGCTCTGCTGCGCGCGGTGCCTCATGGGAAAGGGAGTCCCGCGCCCCTCGTCAGGCCGAGGAAAGGCCGGGACCTCGCACTACAACTCCCAGCGTGCACCGCGCGAGCGCCGCCATTTTGAGCGTTGCTGAGCGACGCGGACGCCCCAGGAGGAATGGCGGGGGTGGGGGGTGGTGGGCTGAGATGCTGAGGAGAGAGCTGTACGCAGAGATTTTAAGTGCTGAAGGGATCGGCGCGTCCATCTGTCCCCTGAGTCTTCTGCTATGCAAGGAGTCATTGTGACAAAATGACGAAATGAATGATCAGGATAGGGAATGATGGAAGGATGCGTATAGGCCGTGCCACTCCCCACCCAGCTCGTGTGATTTGATTTCTGCTTGCACCATCCTGATAAGAAACTCGTGATAAGCTCTGAGGGAAGCAAACAAAGCCCTGTGAGCAAACCCAGAAGGACGGCGCCTGCGGAGCAGACATGACGTCGTCCCATCTCGCCCTAATTACTGCCAAAATATGGCACGAGGGACAGAGGCTGCAGGCAAAACTGGGGCTCAGAGTGGGTGGCAAAATAAAAGGCTTCCTGCAGAGAAAGGCACCGAGCCCCCAGAGAGATGAATTAGAATCGAGGGAGATGAGGATGGGAGAAGTGTGGGAACAGACCTGCTGCGTACAGCAGTGCATGACACGTGGGGTTCGTAAATGAATACACAGAGTAACTGGCAAACAATACACATGGTGCAACTGAAGTGCCAGAACTGCAAGCGAGTTGTTCGGGTTGGCTTCTCTTGCAGTTACATGGGGCTTTCAGAGCTGCACAATTCGCACGTTAGCAGAGCAGTTAAAAAGGCTCTCAAATCTCTGCAGACTCTGTGAGTTATGCAGTGGGAAAGCACAGGTCTGTTTCTCAGTGACTCAGTAAAGCTCAACTCCTTTTTCCTGCAACTCTCATCTCTGCATGTTAAGATATGCTGCTTTACAGTGTATGGATGGAGACAGGGAAGGTAGAAGTGGTCACTTTCAAATATTAGGGTCAAGGAACACCTCAGTTTATGAGGCAGCAAAAAATGTGCCCTCTGACTGAGTCCTTTATTATTCCTACTGAGGACAGAACTGCTGTGAAATGCGATTGCTGGGGAAGAATTGTAGATGCTGCAAAACGAATGCACAAAACATCTTGTCCCTCTCTGATGCCATTGCAGTCCTCCCGAACTCTGTTACTGCTCACGAGAATGTATTTCTCCAGTACAGATGAGGAAATAAAAGAAAGGGATACAGGGCTCAGGCAGATTGTTGTAGTGACCTTTCCAATCTGGGAGCGGGGAGAAAGTGGGAGAAGATGGAAACGTTCATTGTTTGTGTGAAAAAATGTCAGCTACCGTGACGATTCATGGCATTCAGACACATAAATTCTTCACAGACACTGTCTCCCATACCTCAGTACTGCTTTTAATTCAACACAGTAAGAATTATTTCAGTCTAATATCACTAATGATTTTGTGGCTTTCAGCTGTTGGCTAAGGCAGACACCAAGGACGAAGGAAGCAAGCTGGCCCAACTGCTCGCAGAAGGATGTTTTTTTGTTTTCCCAGGTCCAAGCTACTCTACTTCTAGTAAATTAAAGCATCACCTCTTATATGTACTCGATCCTATTCAAACTTCCTCAAATTAGTTGTGATCTTTAATCTCCTTCTCTGGAATGGCATCTCTGAGTGATGCTGTCCCTCATATCAGGGTTTCTCCTTACTAAGCACAAAGTGCTCATTTCACAGTGATGGCTTTGAAGGTCTGGTTCTGATCAAAGCAGTAACAGGAAGGCTTAAGAGTTTCCTCTTTCACATCAGCTTTAAAGCGTAGAAGTCTACAGCTAGATTTGCATTAATATTAAGGACAAGCTTAAAAGCTTTCTGCCTTTAAGAAGAATATACATGTTATTCGTAAAAAAATGTCACAGGATTCAAGCAACATGCACCAGATAGTAAACAATACTCCATTCCACAAATACATTTGCTCATCTGTACTTTTCCTAGAAGATTACCTGGGTGAGACACAGCGACGCACTCAAGCAGAAGGTTATAGCTCCGGAGCAGATCTGACCTACATAACAGAAGTAGAAACATCAGTTGTCTTGTCAGGAGAATCACAGCCAACACTGACATAATTTTATGGTCTGCTAATCCAGTGGCAATGTTTCTGTTAAATGGGGAAGCAGCTTGATATATCACTGGGACATAAAGCAGCCCTTTGGGAGGGCTGTGTTACCAGACGGTACAGGATGGGTGGGTTTTACAGTTAGCACCCTGGGCACCTCCATTCATTAGCAGAGAAATATGAACAGGAACTCCCTTCTCATTGTCTGAACTGTGGGAGGAAAGACGTTTTGAGAAGCACCTTTCACTCAAGGCAGGAGATATTTCAAGCACTGGGCATTTGAACTATGACTTTCCTACCTATGCTGTCTTAGAAGTAGCTTAGAAGTGCAGTTTAAAAGGGAATTGGGATGATCTGTGATGTTTCTATTAGCAAAACCAGAAGCAACGCTCTGCAAATTGGATTCATGTCATTGAAGATGTGGTTCCTCTCTCCTTAGGTGTTCTTCCTTTGTTATGTAACGAAGCAAGAAGTGGGAAGTGGAGAAACATAAATATTCATCACCCTTAATGAACCATTTATTTCCGCACGCTTAGTTGAAGGTAAATTTACCAAATACGCATAGCTAAGTGAATTAGTCCTAATAAGGTTTAAATCTTGCTCAGTTTCTGTGGCTTAGTCAACGCTTTCCATACGCTTCTCAGCCAAGAGAAAGGGAGGGAGGGCAAAGAGGTGAGGAGGGAGAAACCAGAACAGCCCCCGAGGCTGTTGGTGTGAGAACAAAGATCCAACATAAACAGTATAAATAAACATGAGAGCGTATGAACGCTGTAATGATTCTGGTAATGTATAGCTTTAATTACTATCACATCAAGAAGAAACTCAGCGAAGAACTGACTTCTGCTTGAGCTTCATTAAGAAGTGAACTGCACTCTGCAATGCAGAGCATCGTATTCCTGAGCTGTATTCCTGATTCCGTTTCTCCCTTTTGAAAGATACGGTGCTGCAAAACGGTTGCTATAAAAAAGCAGAAAAGATTGGTCCTTCCAGTGTGCGATGTGTGTGGTCACGTGCACACACGGAAACTCATCTTTCCTTCTGCAGCACAGAATGAGATGTCGGGCAGCCCAGGCACATCTGAGCCTTTATCAGAGCGGCACAAGCTAAGAAGTGCTGGGGGAAATCCGCTCTCCTCACCTGGAGAGCTTCTTTATCTGGGAGATGTGAGCGGCTGCATTTCCTCGCTGCCGAGTGCGTGGATACGGCTCAGTGCAATCCTCCTTTATCAGGGCCTCTTTCAGGTTCTGTGTTCACAGAAGGATCGCTGAGCCACAGAATTATCAGCTCCCAGCTCAGTGCTTACAGAGCATGCAGGGAGAGCACCGAGCAAGCATGGCCGTGGTGTTCATCACCAGCACCCGAGAGGAAATCCAAGCAGAGAATAAACCAAGAAACAACAAAACCCCGTTCTTCCTCAGCTCTCCATTCCAGAGATGGATTGTTTCTGGAAGAAGAAAGAGAAATAAATAAATTATAGCAAAGGAAGCAACAGGGAAACAGCTTTGAGCAACAGGATTTCCTGCCAGGAGCTTTGGGTCACAGCCACTGGACGGGGTGATCTGGGGGCTCCCTGCTCACTGACTGTAGGGTTTCTGCCATTTATGGGGCTGTCCCTGGGGGCTCAGGTTGGTGATTTGTAAATATCTTTCTCATCCTCAGGAAATTCACGGCATACTTGGAAAGGCACGCACGGAGCTGCAGGAGGAGGAAGGAGCCTGGTGCGGTTTTTTATTGCTTTTATGAAAGTAAATAGCTGCCATAGTTTGGGAGACTGGCAGCACATGACCTGCAGCCTCACGTATCTATCTGAGGATCTCTCCATTAATGCTGAGGGCAATTTTCTCTCGGCTGTTCTCACAGCTGAAAGCTTAGCAGAACTCTCTTAGTAAAAGCTATTACCACTTAGTACAAAGCCTTGCTTTTGTGTTCCCCACAAATTCAACTTAAAGCTGTCATCCCGAATAACAGGCGAAACCCACTGACGACTTAAAAACTTATCTTTTGATTTGAAATGAGTTCAGCTGATGGCAAGAGAGGCTCATAGGAAACGACCTGCTCACCAGGTCCAGCCACACAACACACGTACCAGCCTGTCAGGGCACCAAAATTGTAGATCCAACCATCTTTCTTCCAGCTTCCGCAACATCATTGGCATATCTCCATCTCACCAAGAAAAAAAGCACAAAGAAAGAAGAAGAAGAAAAAAGAAACCTTGCCAGTATTGGGCTTGCCTATTTATATTGCACTCCTCCCAAATTAACACCTACTCAGCAGGCAGGGCTCCAGCAGCTGCTAATCAGAGCTCTGATCTGGAGTGGTTTTAACTCTATGCTTGCCTTATATTTAGCAAAAGATGGAATACTTTCTTTTTCCCTTTTCCCTCCTTCTATTTTATTTAACAGCTAATTCATGTCATTCCGTGTCCTCAGTTTTCTGGGTCCAGAAGCAACGTGTTGTCCAACATGGAGGCATCCAAGGCCAGTTTGGATGGGATCCTGGGCAGCCTGTGTTAGTGGCCAGCATCCCTGCCCAAGTCAGTGATGTTGGATGATCACTGGGTGATCTTTAAGGTCACCTCCAACCTAAGCCATCCTATGATGCTATGATCCTTTCAGGGTCCAGAAGCGATGTGCCATGATTGATGGGTTGATGGTTGGACTTATGTATTGATGGTAGGACTGATGGGTTAATGGTTGGGACAGATGATCTTAGTGATCTTTTCCAACCTTAATGAATCAATCCTGACATGCAGCAGTATTTAAATTAGTTCACAGCAAAAACAAATGAACAGGGGAAAGAAATGAAAAGGTGTTCTGTTCATTAAGGTTATACAATGAAAAGTCAATCGCCAGACCCAGGCAAAAGCACAAACAAGAAGATGGCACATTGGCATAAAGCAATAAAAATTTCAGGAATTCATCTGCCCGCTTATGAAAACAGGTTTTAACCCTTCAGACAATGAGCAGAATGCTCAGCATGGTGTAATTGTCAGCATTCTGCATTCGATGCATGAGTGACCTGGAATGCAAGCTCTAATCACAGCTGTGCCCAAGGCCACCGGATTCCCAGGTGGAGCTCAGCACCTCCTGGACCTTCTGGTCCTCAGTACCTCGTGGAGCTCATGAAGTGCCACTGTGCCTGATGTGCTCCTGGCTCCCTGCTCCATCTGCACCTCGGGCCACGGTGGGGTGAGGCTGCGTGTTTACCCAGGGCTTCATAATGCACAGGAAGTCAGCAGAGGAACCAGCAATTTTCCCAACATCCACTCATGGCTGTAAAATCTTTACTCCACAGGCCTGGAGGGCGGTGTTTGTGAGCTCCTGCTTGCTGGAGGCACATCTGAGACAGCAGCATGCTGCCTTGACATAGGCTCACAGGGACCTCTTGCAGTGGGGTTTCTTTAGGTTTCAGGATGAAGTGAGCTGGGTTTTTGTTTCCTGGGGGTGGGTGTTTTGGGGATCGAGCATGGGATCAAAATCTCTGAAGGCACATGCTCATGCAAAAAGGAATTTCCTAAACAAAATTTGCGTGGAGCTGTCATGTCTGATCTCTCTGCTTATACCCTGAATGGCTTTTCTTTTCCTTCCTCCTTCGGTGCAAATACTGCAGGGACAAGCCAAGGCTTTCTGCACGTCTTACAGCTCACCCCTCTGAGCATTACAAAAGCAAAACTACGGCGCTTTCTCTCTGTTACTAATAATAAGACTGAGTAGGACGTTCTGTAGTTCAGAGAAGAACCATGGAGATGACCTGCCTCTTCTGTTGGAGCAGGACCTCATCTTTATGGCACGGCAGCCTGTTTCCAGGACTGTAGTTTTCCAGTGCTGTGATTGCTCTGCATCGAAACGCGAAGGAGGAGGTGAGGAGGATGAGTGTCTGTCTTCTGTACTGCGTCGAGAACACTTAACTTAATGTTTTCATCAACGATGCAGAAAGTAAAAAGCATATCACAACCATTCGTCCCAATAAGTTTTGTTGTAGCATTCTTTGATGGCGGAAGAGACCAAAGAAGCAAGGCTGGAGGCACAAGCTCAATCAGCATCTCTGTGCTGAGAGTTCCCATGCATGAAAGATCCATGGAAGAGTTCAAATATATTCACTGACATCTTTCAGAGAGATAAAGCTGCGATGGGAGGAATCCCTGGGGCACGCAGTTTCCGTTGCCATCTTCAGCAACGCGTGTCCACACGACGTCCCGCAAACTGAGCACTGCCCATGAATTCAGGATTGGATCTCTGGGGGCTGCTACCTCAGCCTAGAACTCAATCTTTCATCCCTCTAACTAGCTGGAAGATTTCTATGGAGAATTCGCAGCAATTATATTCCTTTACTTCCTAACTTTAAAAGATTTCATTCTTCTGTTGGGGTGTAGTTTTCTCCGAATGAGAGGCAGGGCACGAGATGCTGAATTTTTCATAGAGCCAAAGATCTGCTCCTGGAAGCTGCAGAGCATCCTCGGTTCCTTCTGAAGTCGGTGTAAGTAGTGCTGTGTAGCACAGGATTAGGCTTGAAGGAAGAGAATGTAAAAAAATAATTTGCATTTTCTATGTAAACTGGAGTCAGTATCTGTGTTGACAGATGGAAAGCAGTTTGCACTGAGAATACAAATACTGTAATGCACTCTGTGTTTTCTCATGCATAAAGGATTCCACCATCCCATTCTTTGGAAAGGGTCAGATCCTACAATACCTTCCAGAGCTCCTACTTCCACCACACTGGGGCAGAGCTCCTGTCCTGTAAAAACATGGGGACATCGCACATCAAAGGCAGGAGAGCTGCTGACCCCTTGGGATTCTGGATCCTCAGTGGTGGAGTGGTGAAACCTGCTTGTGTCCTCTGAAGATCTGGGGAAGTACTGCTCAAGTTTGGTCTCTCTAGACACACTATTACAGCAGCTCTTGTGTTCCACCCATCCCCAGAGGGAACATCAACAGACTCCAGGCCTGAGGAGAGAGCTGCAAAGAGCTCCATGTCCTACTTTGCTAAAATAGAATAATGAATATGTATGTGGAAAATGGTGGAAGCGTATTAAAGGACATCACTCGTGATTGCCCCTTCCCTTCAGATCACAAACTGAACTGGTGTCTCTCCTTGGAGTGCAAAACATTGGAGTGTCTCTGAAGCTCAGATCCATATGTCAGAAGGGATCTGGGGATCGGAGTCAGGCCTAGAGATGAAAGTATAAATTAAACTTTTACGAAGTCATGGAGAACAGCCTGATGTTCTTTTTATATCTCCGTATGCAGGTGATGGTGATAACTTATCTGATGCACCAGAAGGGCAGTTTACCCTTGTGCCAGCCTTGCCTTATCTCGCTGGGACTCAGCACACATCCCCACATCTACTAATGCATTTACAAATTCATTGCGGGCACGTTCTGTGTTCTTGCCCCACCACATTCTTTGGGATCAAAGTACAAATCACTCTCTTCAGCATGGGCAAACACAGAGGTATTTTGCTTACAGTACTTCTAATCAGACCCACACCTGCGAGATGGTCCTATACTCCTCCTGTGCTCCCTTAAGCAGCTGAATGATTAACTGCGTGCAACAGTAAGACAAATAAATACCTAACTGGAAATATATTCGTGAGAATTAAACCTATGGATCCTTCTGAGCTATGTAACAGCTGCTGCTGATGTGCAAAAAAGCGTTCAGCCACCATGTGGAGCTATCAATTCTCCATCAGTACTTGAGGTACTACGGGAACGCAAAGGAAACACAGAGCCCATCTATAAAATACGAACACAAAATGATCCCTGTTTAAAAAGCACATCTGTGATGTCATGTCCTAAGGGCATCTATTGCACCCCTCATTTCTACACTGGGTGGGTAGGTGGAAGATAAGGAACTATTTCTCTCTAGGGCTTTATGGACATTTCACTTCTGCCCCTGCAGGATTATGATAAGGCTCAGGGAGGTGTCATTAAGCTTCCAGGATGGGAAAGGAGACAGTAGGTGGAGTCCTGTGCCTGTGTGGTGTAGAAGAAGCAGTGTCATTGAGGCCAAAGGGTGCTGGTGCCCTATGCCAGCAGGGAGTGACAGAGGTTGCCACACCTGTCTCTCTGCCCACCTTGCTGAGCCCTGTGGAGAAGTCCTATTGACTTCTCAGGTCATACTTAGGGACTGTTGTGGGATGATGCATCTTCTTCTGTTGCATGCATGTGAGACCAAGCACGGCTGCAGTGCGGAAGGGAAGGATCCAAGCAGCAGAGGGCGGGAGGTTTGTTACATAAGCAAAAGTCATTGGGGAATCGAGATATCCCTGTGAACATTCTGACATCACACCCCGTTTCCCCAGTTCAGCACGTCCCTGTGCGGGGTGGGAAGTGAGTAACAGCAGCAACACCACCTCCGTGGGACAACGTGAGAGTGACTCACGGTGCAGAGGTGAGAGCACATTGGGGCTGCCCTTCACCTTGTCCCTCCCGGCCCCACTTCACCATGCAATGGTCCCTCTCCTCTGCAGCACAGGGGCTGTGGCTGCCTCTAGGCTTGCAACAGCAGCCACGCTCCTGGGCTGATCCCTTTTGCCTTCTCCAACAGCAGCAGGCTGAAACCTGGAGCAGCTCAGCCAGACTTTCCTTGCAAACCACTGCAGGAGCACACAGACATGTGGGAAGGCCACAGCCTCCACAGCACGGTGTCACAGATCACTGGTGATCCTTCAACCACAGTTTATTCATTGATCCCTGTCACTTACCCCTTTTTAGATTTAAGGGGCTGGAACAGAGGACCTGACGTTATGTGCAGGGAATGGCTGCTATTCCTGCTATTCAAGAGCAGCCATGAGTGCCTGAATCACACAGCCCCAAGCTGCTGAGCAGTAATGGTCACATGAGGTGTGGGCTATCAGGAAAATTACCACGTTGCCTGTGTGCCATGTAATGATTATCTAATCGTGGAGCTTTCCTGGTGACTACAGGAAGCGAAGGACGGTGCTAAGGTAGGTGCCAGGTGGATCCAGTGTTCCAGTGTTTGAGTGAGATAAACTACAGGGCAGCTGGTTCCAGAGCTGGCCACTCAAGAAGGGCATTGCTTTATAGGACTCTAATGGAGTTTCCCATTCCAGCTCCTCTTTAAAGGCTTTTCCTGGTGCTCAGCCATGCTAAGGTGCATCGCTTCCCCCAGGGATGCTCGCCAGTGCATTACTCAACATTTCTGGGCTCCTGTGCACCAGAAAGCTTCCCTGTTGATAACGTCGCTGATAACCATAGTTACTGGAAGGCTCAGTTGCATCTCTAAAGCATCTCGAGACATCCTGATAAGAAGCAGTTACAGAAGGACAAAATATAATTGCATCAGAAGTATCCCACGGTGAGGTCCTGTCTCACTTATCTAATGACTCACCGAGCTCGTTCCTGATGGGACAGACTACATGCTTTGCAATTCCCATAGCCACAGGTACAACCTGCTGCTGCTGAGGCTCCACTGAATGCCTGGCCAGGCAGCTGGCTGCACGTGGAGCCAGGCAGGTGGAAGCTCCATGAGCTAGCATGGGAAACACTGCTTCTTCATGCTGTTTACCACTCCACAGCACTAATTGTAGGAACACCGTGGGATCACAGAGCAAACCTCACAGGGATGGGTTTGTAGGCTGGAATAATGCTGCACACCTCAGAGCTCTGTCCTGCAAGGCTGAGCCCAAGCAGCTGGCTCCCAGTTCTTCTTAGTGGTTTATTGGGTTTGTTTCTAAGTCATCATTATCGAGTGGCTTTGATTTTAAAAAGCACTGATAACGACAAGCCAAGGAAGCAGGATGAAGCCACACCGAGCAGCCTTTTTACCACTCTGTGATATGACTGCTTCTTTTTGCAGCAAGGAGCCCAGCTTGCAAGTCCACATCCACAACCAGCTGCCTTCTTACATCCCCTGGAAATAGTACACACCCCTCAGAAGCCCTCAGCACTTCACCTGAGATGAGAAGGGCTGGTAAATGGAGGAGAGCCAATAACTGAAAGCTGCAGTGTTTCAGGTGGTACCACTGGGATGCTGCACAGGCAGACCTCCAGCTGCAGCCACTGTGATCCTATGTGACAGGGCACAGGCTGTGTCCCAGCCCAGGGAGGGGCTGCAGGGCTGGATAGCTGCACGTCACACACTCAGGGGGCAATGGGAAAGCAAAGGCAGAGAAAATGAAGCTGACACAGGCAGAAGGATAAAGGGCTTACAATAGTCATGGATGACAGAAACTCCAGGATTGGGAGTTGTGAGAGGAAGGCTTACAGCGGGCTTGGGGCTGCCTTTAGAGCATGAAGGAGCACTGATCATCCTCCTGATGATCAAAGAGGGAATTGCTGTAGCCGCACTGAGTGCTTAAGGAGAGATCTAGCTATAACCAATGCTGAATGCAAAGCACCAACGTGTGTACAGTGACACTGAACATCACTAACTTTGAGCCCAGTTTACCAAAGTGCCCATGCAAGTGTGTCAGTGGGAAAGGCCTCCAAGAGCCCTCCCCTGCATCCTGCCAGGCAGACACACACTATGCTGCCAGCATGACAGCAATAAAGACAGAGAGAAGGGCACCATGAGAGGCTGCGACCCTCCTGCCATACAGACCCCACTGAGAGGCATATCCGTGGGAGCTCCATCTTAACCTGCTCTCTGTTTCTCAACCGTTTCTTAAGGGACTCCCTAAATACCATCACGAAAAAGATCCACAGTCTGGCATTGTTTTGTTTAAGGAATTGAGCCAAGGAAATAATTATTCACAACAAATGAGAGCTAAAGCAAACCGTGAAGGTTTTCCCATCCCTCCTTTCCCCGTCTGTTTCCTTATCTGCATGCAAGTTGGAAGTTGTTGGCTTGTTTCTCTGAGCCACGAACCAGTGCCCTTTGAACCACAAAGGCTTTGCACTCTGAACAGCATTTCTCTCTGTCAATTACTGCCGAAAGCTGCGAAGGATGAAGTTCCTCTTCTTGCATCCCATGTGGTAATATTTCAAAAAAGCCTATAGGAGCTGGAAGCAGAGTTGTCTGACATCACAAAGAATTACTTAAAAAGGTCCACAGTGGGCAAAGAGCTGTTAAGAAGGGAAGAAGAATGTGTTCCCCCATGCGGAGGAGATGACCAAACCAACACCTCCCACCTGCTCTCCGTGTGCTGTCGCCTCTTATCAAGGCTTCCCAGGAGCTGGCTGCAGTGGAAGAGTGCTGGGAGCCAATGGGTGACGCATGGTTGTGGGCAGGGCGGGCGGAGCAGGGAGCTCACCTGCAGCCAGGAAGGTATAAGAGGCTGTGGCATGCGGCCGCGCGGCCACTGGTGCGGAGCTGCTCAAACTCAACGGGAGCCTGGGCAGCAGGAGGAGGCTGGGAGATACAGAGCCTGGCTGGAGAGAAGACTCCTCGAGGTAGCAATCAAGAGCCCAGAACATGCTTTTCTCCTTCTACGCTGCTCTCTGAACAGGTATTTATAGCGTTTAACCTGCAGTTCACCTCCTCGCTGTCTGCTCCGAGGCACGGCTACGTTGGGAATGGTGTTACAGGGCTGGCATCGAGCTGTGGGGGCTCTCGGGTCTGGTTTTATGGGGTGGGAAGAAGCCTTCTAGAAGTCACTGGAAAGCAAAAAGTATTTATCTGGGTAGATTTGAGGTCGGGTGGATGCGTGCCTGTAGGATGGCCAAGCTCAGTTATGGAATGGTTTAGTTGTGGTGTCCCCAAAGTTCTGCTTGGCAGTGGTGGAAACAGATGCACGTGCTGAGGAAAAGTGTTGTGTCTGCAGAGATCCGAGCAGCGATCAACATGGTCTGTGTTAAAATAACCACACACAGTGAGAGAAATTTGCTACCAAAACAAAAGCAAGGTCGGGCAGCACAGCGGTGGAGTCGGGAGAAATTTGATGCTGGCTTCCCCACGAAGCAAACCCAACAAGCATCACCTCGAGCAAAGGGAGGATGGGGGCACAAAAGCTTGTATGGTCATCTAAAAGCATCAGTCGTGAGCAAACTTGCTCAAGTTTATTCTCAAGACACTGCTGCTGTGCTATGGCCAAAAAATACCAAGGGAGCATCTTCCAGCCTAAGCCACTCTATCATTGTGTGATCTTTTTCAGATAGATTTATGGAACGAATATATGTGGAAGTGTAGGGGTGGGGATCTGCAAAACAGAGGCAAAAAGCAAAAAAACAAAAAACAAAACCCAAACAAACAGGACAACAAAACACCAAAAAGAAAACAACAACATGAGGGGTTGCCTGTGTCTTTGTGCCAGACGGGTTTGGATTTGTGATTCTGTAATTCATCAGCAGCTGCCAGATAGTGCTAAAATATGCACGCTGAGCTGCAGCCAGGGAAAAAGGCAGAAAACAAATATTGCAACTTGCTGAAAAGCTCCGATAAAAAAAGCACAGACTAAAGATTAACTCGGGGACAGGCTTCGCTGAGGAAGTATTTATGCCAACGCTTCGCCATCGACGGCGGAGTTTCCTCCCGTAGCTGCAGCCCATTGGTTTTGGTTGTGGCTGTGCTAACCACGATGGGAGATTACGTTCGTGCATAATGGAGATATTCCTGTGCAACTTCAGGAGTAGGCAGATCTTTCTGGTCCCTTACATCGGCCTTTTTGCCGGGACACGGAGCCTGCAGCCCGCGTTGTTGAGCCATCGGATGGACTGCAGGCCTGTAATTACAGAGCACTGATGACTTGTCACTGGTAAATCTCCCAGCACAAAGAATCAAGCCCAGCCAGTTCAGTGATACGCCCTAAAAAAATGTTCCCCGGGCTCAAGGCAGCGTGGCCAGCACTGAGAATTTCCTACAGCCAAACACTTGCTTTCAGGGATAAGCACTCCGTATCAGCAAAGCCATACACCTGATATCAGAGCGTGCTCAGAGCTGCATTTCCAGCCCCAGATAACTGGAATTCAAGGTAATGCCCGGATTGCTGGAAGGCTGGAGGAACTCGGTTGTAAATCAATTTGCTGGAGCTGCCGTATCAGCCGCTCAGCTCAGGGCTCTGCTTGCACACGGAGAGAAAGCAGAAAGCAGATGGCAGCACACAGCAAGGCTTAGGCTGCACTGGCACTCCTCCAACACGGAGAACAGGGAAGAGCTGCTCTTTCCTGGGGAAAGCAGAGCAATAAGGAAACACTGGTGAATTCCCCCCTTGTTCTGGCACAAAAGCCGTTTCCTCCAACAATTCATTTCTTGCTGTGTCACAGTGACAAGATAGAACAATCTTTGCGAGATAACAGTGTTTCCTCACTCCCTCGGTCCCTCTGTTGCATGAAAGCATTCAGATCCCACCGTGCACCAACAGCCCCATTGGTGCCACCTGGCACACAGAGCACCCCGAAGAGCTTCACCCTGCTCCTGCTCCACCACTGAACAGTATTATCTGTCTCTTAGGCCTCACCATAGTATCTGAGTACCTCCCAGCCCAATAGACTGCTATAGGGAGGTCCCTGCTTGGCCCCATGGAGTCCTCTGCTCTGCTCCCTGCTCAGGTATCGGGCAGCACCACCCAGGGTAGGTCCTTTATGTTTTCTCTGCCCAGAGCGAGGTTTGGGGAAAGGCTGCAGCCATTTGTAGTGCCAGGGTGACTGTGGTGGAAAGGCTTTGGCTGGATGGCGGATCTCTGGATGGTGGATCTCTGGTGGCTGCTCGCTTTGCAGGTTGGTTACCTTCACCTTCAGCACATGGCTTTGAACAGGCAGCTCTAGCAGGGGTCTTCTAGCCTCTGGAGGCACCGCAAGCCACGAGCTTGCTCCTCGATCCTCTTGTGGGGTTAAAGATAGGTCTGGTGATGGGTATCTTCACACGGTTTTAAGCTAAAGCTGTGGCTGTCCATCTCTTGCAGAGTCTCCCAGGGCTCTATTCATCTCCTCGGGCTCCATCATGTCGTGCTTCACCCAGCTGTGGCACTCCAGCACGCCGGACTCTCCCACCAGCCCGGTCCCCACATCTCCGCATGAAATCCCCATTCCCATCAGCCCTATCGTTATCACCTCTCCGGTGGACAGCAAGAGGAAAGCGAGGTCCCCAACCGACAAACCAGGCTCTCCAAACCCAACCTCCCCAAAGCCAGCCTCCCCCGTTGAATGCTCCATCTGCTTTAACACATACGA
Organism: Cyrtonyx montezumae; assembly: GCF_038088225.1. NCBI lineage: Eukaryota > Metazoa > Chordata > Aves > Galliformes > Odontophoridae > Cyrtonyx > Cyrtonyx montezumae. The sequence goes on from NW_027071948.1 coordinate 2,532,596, forward strand.
CAACACCTTTAAGACCCCCAAGCTGCTCCAATGCTCGCATGTGTTCTGCCTGGAGTGCGTGGCCCGCCTGAGCAAAGGGCTGCCCCCCAACCACCCCGAGGACCAGCTCCCCTGCCCTTTCTGCAGGCAGCTGACCAGCATCCCACTGGAAGGTGCCCCAGCCCTGGAGACCAGCAAGGAGCTGCTGGCCACGTTGCCCCCTGAGCTTCAGCAGGAGAAAGTGCTCTGGATGGAAGGCACCAAGCTGTGCTGCCGGCAGGCCTCTGACGACCCCGAGAACCCAGACTCGTGCATCTCCATCGACGTCGCCATGAGCAAACCAGAAAGCCCAGAGGTTCCCCCGACGGGGCTGGCGGGGAGGCTGTCCCGTTGTGACATGTGTGACGACTGGAAGCGCATCGTCCTGCTCTCGGCGCTCATCATCATCCTCTTCTGCATCATCCTGTGGCCGGTGCAGTGCGCTCTGAAGACGGGGAACCTCCGCTGCTTCACGAGGACTGTTGCAATGAGCAGGCCAGAATATCTCCCACCGAAACACACCACAGTAGCCACGCCTGTGACACAGCCACCGTTCCAGTAGCACGAAGCCACAACGTGGCTCAGCCCCCGAGAGCATCCCTCGGTGAGCTTGCAGACCATGCATTCCCCCACTCCTGTTCTGTGCCCGCATTTGGATGCACGCATTCACCTCCAGTGGTTCAGGAATGCTCCCGGGAGCTGCCAAACTCCGTGGAAATCTGAGCCTTCAAAACTGCTGCAAAGGTGTGATGGGCGACAGATAAGCTTCTAGGACTGTTTGCCCATAGGTTGCATACCAGGTGACAGTGGCTGCAGCTCCTTCCAGCTCCTTTGGGGAGCAAAGGGCTGTCTTCATGTTTATTTCTAAGAGGAGCTGGGCTTGGGTGCATAAAGACACGTCAAAGCCGCAGAGGCAGATGAAAACGAACCTTATTCCACACACTGGAAACATTTCTGTTGTGGATCCGGCCGCAGGAGGTGTGAAATGCTGCCTCCTGCTGACAACACATCGACCCATCCCTGCTCCTCGGGCGAGCTGAGCACCGCTGAGCTTTCCAACAGAAAAGAATAGCCATCCTATGGCCGTTTTGTTTTTCTCTCTAAGAAGGTGCTTAAAAATAATCATAATAATCCCTCATCCTTTACCTGGAAAGGAGAGCAAACTCGCCCTGAGCTCTGCATCACGCTGCCCTCTGTGAGCTCCCTTCCCACCCAAAGGGGCAGAGGTTCCCCCTTCTCACAGCTCCACCCTCCTCCTCCTCCAAGGTGTCAGTATTAAGACACAGGCCAGTTGCTTACACTCTCTTTTTATTTAACCCAGTGATCTCCTGACAGTGGTTCACAACGGTCTTCATGAAGAAGGCGGCTTACAATTAAATCTTGTTTATTCAAGCACATGGATGTGAGACAGGATTGTACGCAAGTACCACGTGTGTATTAAATTATGTTTTATACAACTCAAGGTGTCGGTGTGTAACATTTACTCCATATTTCCCCCCTTACTGGAGGTGTGCACCCCCAGCTCGTGGTGGCCGTGCAGCAGCAGCACAGAGGTCCTCTGCCTTCCTCCTGTACCTTCATACTTACTGCCATCCCAGTGGTGCTGTCCTAGGAGCAACCAACCCCTGAAAAAGGAGAAGCTGCAAAGCCTGCTCATCTTTTGCTTCTTCCCAGCTGGATGGAAGGTGCTTCCAGTCTCTCTCTGCAGCAAATCTGATCTGAAATACAAAAGGCCCAAGCAACAGCAGGAGTAGCCCAAGTCTGTTGCTGCACAAACTCCTGGGAAGCTGCTGTGTGCGTGATGTATCTGCAGCAGCTTTGTTGTTTAGCTGCAGGCTGCTATTATCTGTGCCAGCCACATGGCTGCAGAAACTGCTCCAGGCACTGCAACAACTTCAGCCAAAGGCCCTGGGCTCGACAGGGATCCTCCCTTGCATCATCCCATCCGCTCCCAGTGCTTGCTGCTGGAAGGATATCTTCACAGCACCAGCTGAAGTGTGTTCTTGGAGAAAGTGGCTCACTGAGACTTAGGGCAGAGAAGGCACTTCCACTGTAAAAGGTGCCTTTGAGATAAAGCCCAGCAAACTGGCACTGGCAGAGATGAAGTGCTCTGTCATGTGCAACTACATCACTGCTCAATCCCACTGATGAGACCTAAGGGAGGGGGGGGGAGGGAAACAGCATCTTCAGCACAACAGCCTCATCACACCCATTGTTATGGTGGTCAGCAGTGAGCACAGAGGCGTTCCCACAGTTCCAACCACTCCTGGCAGTCCATCACAGCATCCTTCCAGGGCCTGTCCCTCGGCACTACCCCTTCTCACCACCCACTTGCAATTCAAGGCACGTGGGAACAGGGCCCAGACGTGGGGAGGGAAGAGGTTCAGGAGGTCCCTTGTCCACACTGATTGTCAGTCACTTTCTCTAACCACTCTGGGGGAAAAGGAAGGGAAGAGAGGGAAAAAAAAAAAAAGGCCTTGAGAATATCCAACATTTATTAAAAGTGCAATAAAAATAAAACAGTTCTCCTGTCCTGTGAGAAGGGACCAGGAAGACCAGCCAGGAAGTACAGCCAAGGGATGCCATCGTGCCATCGTTCAGCCCCTCCTGCTCACTGCTCAGGGCTGGCACTTGGGCACCCAACCAGGCAGAGGGGCAGAGACTGCACGTGGCCAGAGACCCAGGAGCACATCAGCATCCTGTGTGCTCCAGAAATCAACACTGGCACTCTGACTCCAATGAACCCTGCAAAAAGATGTCCTATTTGCAGACCATGGGGCTGGAACAGCAGGAAGCCCTGGCAGTCACAAAGCCAAGATTCATCAACAGAGCTGGAACACTCCACTCAATAACACACTCATCTCTGTGGCACTGGTCAAACCCAAGTGCTCCTATAACACCCAACCCAGCAGACACAGCACGTGCTTTGTCATATAGTTGCAGGGGGAAGGAGAGGTCATACAGCAGGGTAACAGCAGAGCTGCATCAAGCTCAGAGGGACCCAGCTCTACAAGTTCAGCTCAGTCCAGCATCCTGGGGTGTGTTACTCACTCAGGGTGCCTAAAAGCACAGTGCACAGTCAAAGCTGCCTTCCTGCTCATCAGCACGCTCCAGTTAGGCGGGCTTTCAGGGCTCAACCCTCACACCAAGGTGAGGATGCTCATCTCCACCTCCCAGTCCTGCCATGACACTCACACGCAGCTCCAGGCACACACGCTCACCCACTGTATGGCAGGTGGGCTTCAGCAGGGTTGCATAGAAAGCTAGAACTGCAACAGCCACAAGGGTGAGGAGAAGAATCAACAGAGGCACCAATACCTGGGTCCCAGGCACTGCTACTTCCCACCTTCAAAGCAGCAAAGTTAGCCTGGGTATTAGTCTAGAAGCAAACGCTTCTAGCTTGGAAATGATTGACCTAATGAATACACTGAAGTGCACTAATACTTGACGGAGGCCCTAAGTGGGCAACCCTGGGAAAGCTCCTAAGCAAACAGGCATTCCCATTCCTTTTAACAACCTGCATGTAAAAAATAACAATCTTAAATTAAAAAAAAAAAAAAAAGAAAGAAAACAAAACCAAACAAAACAAACACCAACAACAATTACAACAGCTTTGATGCCCGATGAATGTCCAGAGGCACTTCCACATAAATATCAACCTACTGATACAGGGGAGACCAGGAGAAGGTCCTTCTCAAGAATAAGTTAGCTCAAGGCGTGCTCTTAAGGCGCAGACTCTGCTTGTTTCTTAGCTCCTCGCTGAATCCAAGGTGCTCGGGGAAGGCAAAATGGGCAAAAAAGCATTGTCCGCAGTTGCAGCATGTGAAAAGGGTGGACGTAAACACTGTAAATCCTGCAGTCCTGAGCAAGAAGGAAGAAAGAGGGCAAGGCTTACAACTGGGAGAAAAGGGCGCTGATGTGGCACAGAGCTGAGATACTCCCAGCACCCAAAATCTCTTCTTTATTTAATCTCTCCCCTCCAGTACCGGCCACGCTTTAAAATGTTTGCTTATTGAGATCCCATAACCACATTTCTCCCCATTCTGCAGCTGCCCACAGCCACATCTTCAGGCTCTGTCCGACGTCATTAAAGCCTAGTTGGCAGAGCCACGCAGATCTGCATGAGCTGAAGCACATGGAGCAAACACAACATAAACAGACAGCGGTGACACTCAGCCTAACCCAAGGAAGCATTCCTACCTGCACAGCCTCCGTACAGCTCACCTCCGGTCCTCTATCGCCCCGTGTTACTCATCCCTGAAACCTTTGGGCTTTTGATGTTGAGGTTCTCATAGACGGAAGCTGACTCATCATCAGCCCTGTCAAGAAACAAAGCCTTGTTGTGAACAGCCTCCTGGCACTGGATGTGTTCCCAGAGGCAGGTGGCAGGTAGGAAGCAGGCAGTGGCCTGGCTGAGTTCCCTTTCTCCCCCTCTAAAAGCTGTGGGGTCTGAGACATCACACACCGTGGTCTATTTCCCCTTCTCCTTTTACCACAAGAGGAAGGTGGGCTGCTGTGCTGGGATCACTACTTTCTGCTATTCCCATCCAACAGCCAGGAACTGGTGAGGTTTGGGGAATGGGAGAGGAAGGGTAAATGATGGGGACCAGGCTCCAGCCACTCTCTCATCCTGCTCCTAGCAGGCAGACTTACACAGGATGGGCTCGCGGTGAAGGGGGCTGCCCTTTGGCTCTGCCTTTTTCCACAGGAGAGTATCCAATATTCAAGTAGTCTCGCTCTTTCCTTTTGCTTCTCTGAAGGAGGAAGCAAAGACATTAAAATCCCACTCAGAGCCAACGCAGAAGGAAGCTTTGCAGGATACTGAATGCCAGCAGGGAGCAGTGACTGTGGGTTTATTCCCATGTGTTCAGGGCAGCATTTGGGTTCCAGGGCGAAGGAAGTGGTTGTGGTGCCTGGTGTGGGACGAGATGTGCCCTTGCTTTTCCAACCAAGCTGAGCAGGACTCACCTGCTCTTCCTCCAGCCTCTTCTGCTCTGCCTCAATGAACTGCTGGACAGCCATGTAAACAAATTTGTACTGGGCCTCTGTCTGCACCATGCCCGAGCGCTGCCTGCGGACCATCTGGATCGTTTTGGGGATGTCAATGTCGCAGTCCAAACCTGCTCAAGAGCCAGAAAGCGGGAAGTGGCCATCAGGTTGAAAAATCCTTCTTGCTTATCCCTCTTCTGCGGTTTAAGAAATAAACATCACCACTGCTGAAAAAAGTCCGCCTGCCTAAATGAGAACTGAGGGTCCAGACGTGCTACAGAAGTCCCTCTCACCCCAGGTTTACATCGTGCTCAACCCCAGCTGAGACAAACCCACTGCTGGGAGATCATAGACCACTGCTTGTGCCTGGAGCAGGCTTATCTCATAACAAAGCAAACAGTGAGAGGCTCAAGTCTGACACAGAAACATACCTTGCCTGTGAATAATATCCACCAGAATGTCTATCACTATGATGGTGCCCGTGCGTCCTATTCCAGCACTGGAGAAAGAAAAGGAAGGTTATATTTCCCTATGTGCGTACCTGTGTCACCTCTATTTCCCATCTGCCCACCACCAGCTCGTGTGATGAGTCAGTGGTAGGTAACAAAGGGAAGAGATGCCCTTTTTTTGTTCCCCGTCCCCATGGCAGAGCTGGTTCCTACCTGCAGTGCACTATGATCGGCCCCGTGTCTGGAATGCTTCGCTGCGTCCGGTTCACTTGGTCCAGAAAGCTGAGAACTCCTCCTGGTTCATTGGGCACCCCGTGGTCTGGCCAGCTGAAATACTGGTAGTGCTTCACCACCCGGGGACGCTCATCCTGCGGGGAGCAGAGACCCAGCACCCATCAGAAGGAGCATCACAAGGCTTCTCCTTCATACCCTGAACCATTAAGGTTGGAAAAGACCCTTAAGGCCGACTCCAACCTCCAACCCATCACCACCACTCCCAGTGTACCACACCTCTCAGCGCCACCACATCTACACTCCTTTCCCTTGAACAAAAGTGGAGCAAAACTTCACCAAATAGGTAAAACCCAAAGGATGCTGCAGACCCCATCCCAAGGGTTGAGGAACCAGCACGTCCCAGCAGCAGAGAGCTCACCCTGTCTGTATGGAGGATCTCCAGCTCCCGAAGGTAGTAGCCCTGTGCCTCGCGCTCGCTGACGTTCCTCACACAGATGCACCCGTACTCCTTGGCACAGCCCTTGTCTGGCCAGTAGCGAAAACACTTGTTCTGCAGCAACACAGGAGAGCTGCTGGTGAGCCGAGTGGGGAGCTGGGGGACGGACCCCAAACGTCTCACCCAGAGATGCTCTGTGGTCAAAGGGTGAGCAGCAAGAGTGCAAAAAAAAACTTAAGGAGAACCACACACGCAGAGCATTTCCTTTGGATTGGTTCTACAATTACTTTCTGGCCTCTCAGCAGCTTACAGCCTCCTGACTCTGCTTCCCAGCTTGCTGCAAGAAGTCCCTGCCATCATGGGCAAGGACCTGCGGTTTTCCAAGCAGGATAACACAGCTTGGCTGCCCCAAACTAATTCATCACTGATTCCACTTCCCATTTTAACACAAGCCCCTACCAACTGCCCAGCCTTTCACTTCTGAAGGCTTTGGAACTGCTTTGCATCCCAGGCTGGCACAGGATGCAGGTGACACGGGGGCTTGGCAGCAGATCTCACCCTGCCCCGCTCCACTTCCTTGGTTGTCATGACAATGACGTGACTGTTCTCTTGGTACACCATGGTCCAGAAGTCGTTCACGGTTGTCTGCAGGCAGCCCTGGGTGGCTATGTAGATCTTGCAGTGCTCCGAGTTCCTCCCATCCTCAGGGATGCTCTGAGGAGAGCGAGGGATTGAGAATTGTTTTAGTGCACCCTTTAGCAGCTAAGTCAGTGTTTGGAAGCCAACCGATTTTCCTCTGCTCATCACCCATGGACATGAACTGCTCCCATCACCAGCTTCAACAGAAGCCAAACGTTACCAGCAAAACCTGCCTGCCTCCAGGGACCTTTGTAGCACACGGTACCGAGCACAGGCTTGGGCCACCAGGTACCTGCAGTGGTACACCACCAAGGAAGTGACCTTGAAGGTTTCCCAGAGGTTGGTATGTGCTGCCAGAGCAGCACTGCTGGAAACACAGCTTCAAGCAGCTCTCAGCTTACGGATGGCATTTATAATTTGACCCATGAGACAATGAGGGCAGCGGCGGAGAACGGCTCCTGAATGACTGTTCCCCCGAGGCCGGTCCCGTTACTGCACACCCCCACCACAAACACAGCCCCCACGTGCTGCCTTCCCTTCCCAGGTACCTTGATGTAGTTGGCATTGATGTAGTCTGAGCCAGGCACGCTCTCATCCACGTCTCGGAGTGCCACCCGCGTGGTGTCAACTGAGGGAGAGGAGCACCGAGTGAGCACAGGAGGGCAGTGCCATGCACAGGGGCACCCAAAGGAAATGGGTATTCTCTGATATTTCCTTTGGAGCCTCTGGCTCCAGCTCCACGTCACTTTTAAACAATGCTTTAGCATTTTCAGCACAAAGAGAGGATAGCAATGCACCCATTTGCCAAGCAATGGGGAAAGACCGGGTTAAAAAAGGAACAGAGGAGGCTGTGAATGAAATGGATCACTCCACAACAGGGCAGAGTACTCCTCCCTCCGGCTCAGCTACGATCAGAGGGGCTCCTCAGGGTTAACCTAGGCTCAACACAAAGCTGCAGAAGCCATAGTGAGAAGAAAGCCCACAGCAATACTCAGCATCTCCTTACAAGGAAGGATGTTCTTGTAGCGATTCTTTGCCTTGTTCTCAGGTCGCTGCCCCTCTTTCCTGGGGTACAGGAGCTTGCACTCCTGCTGCTGCAGCATCTGTGGGCAGAGCACACAAGAACAAACTGTTCTGGGCACACAAGAAGATGTGGAGGCTCTTATAACTAACTGCTTGGCTTCCCAATGCTCAGGGAGTGCTGGCAGGAGGGGAATTGGGCTGAGATATAGCTTGGTGAGGGACCTAATTGGTCCCTAATTGGGGGAGAAAGCAAAGAGCCCTGCAGGGAACAACAGGCTGGAGGACGAAGGAGAGAAATATGAGAAAAGGCAATGAAAGAGGACCAAGAAGTAACTAAAGACAGAAAGCAAGGAAAGGAATGATGGCATTGCAAAGAGATGGAAAACCATGGCACTGCCATGCAGGGATGACATTGTTCACTTGCAGGCACAAGTGGGACAGAGCACGGCATCCCCCCCATACCTCAAACTCCTCCCAGAATCCCTGCTTGGCCTTCTCACTGTGATCTGCCATTTTGTTCAGCTCCCTCACTCTGTTCTCAATGTTGGCTGCGTTGATACGTGTGGCATTGAATGGCTGGAGGACAGATGGAGACAAAGCAGAAATCACTTTCAACAGTGGAAAGACTTCCTTTTCCCTCAAAATAATAAAAAAAAAATCAGCTCCTGGGGAGTACTAGCAGGAGTTGGATTCACTTTGGAAGCCAGGTGGCAAATCCTGAACCAACAGCTGCGTGCTGCAGCAGATCTTACCTGCTTCAGGTGGACCACAGCTCCAGATTTCTCCACCATGGGGTTTTTCTTATAGTGCTCCACCAGGTCCGTGAGCGTGTCGAACCTCTCTCCTCCCCCTACGTCGTACTTCCCATCTGGCTGCAGGAGAGTGACAGAGGGATGAGTGGGTGAGAGTCAGTGCCCAGCTCCCAGCTGGGGCAGAGGGGCAGGTGAGCCAGGGCAGCACGTTGCCCACCTGGTAGTGGATCATCACGTGGGTCACGTGTGGTTTGCGGTCCCCCGTCTCCATCTTATCCTCATTTGTCAGCACTGACAATACGAAGTCTCCCGGTTTGCTCTGGCTCTCCCGCACCAAAAAGCTGCCTGGTTTCCCCTTCTCTGTCAGGAGCTTCTCTGCCTCCTTGCCAGTGAGGTGCCCGTGGTACCACCTGCAGAGGAAGGCACGGAGCATTGCCTTTAGGCAAGAGTTACACTCCCCTGTTGGGATGATGCTCACAGAGCACTCATCTTTGGGCTCCCAGAGCTCTGGCATGCTTTGGGGACGATTTTTGGAAAGGACTTGGCTTTCTGGACCTTGCTGTGGTCACTGCTGCTCACCTCTCAGGTCGCCTGGAGAGAGCAGGGTGCTGTGCTCTTCCAAGCCCTGCCGTGGACAGGAGCAAGCTGCTCCACCTTCTGTGATAGTGTACACTTGTATGCACACACCCCTGTCCTCAATCTCATCTCTCCTAATTCCTTCCCTTACACACACACACACACTGCAGCCCCAGAAGATGCTGACTGCTGGCTTGCCATCCAGGAGCTCGAAGTGCTTCTCCAGGGGCAATGAGATGGCATCACACCACACCTCAGCCACTTTATCCCAAAGGACAAACTCTACAGAACAGCAATCAGTGACGCTGAGGCTTTTAAATCCCCCCTCCTGGCCACTCCACGCCTGTCTGGGAAGACCTCTAAAGAGCAAAATCCCTTCGTGCGGGTCAGAGGAGAGACCTGCATCACAGGTCTGCATGAGCTGTGGCAGAAGGGCAGCATGGAGAAGCTCAGCACTGCTTACAGCATCGCTGCTGATCGAGGCCAGCTCCTGGAGATGCTGCGATCCTGACGCACCGTGCTATATTCTGACACCACCGTCATTTCTTATATTTAGAGGACCCTTTTCCCTCTCCTCTCCCCCGTGCAGCTAGATGTGTGGTCACAGGCTGTGACAGAACTCCTTTGCCAAGCCAGGCTGTTCTTGGCGGCAGAGCAGGGGGAAACCCAGCCCAAGGGGCTTTCCACCTCCCAGAACTGCCAACAGGAGCGGCCGCTCATCCCGTGCTGCAGTCTGGTACGAGTGGCAAAACCCAAAACCTCGCTGGCAGCAAGGCAGACCACGAGCTGGAGGGGCTTCCCAGAGCCACAGCTGGCGTGACAGCTCCCTCTGGGGTCAGCTTACCTCTCCGAGGTGGGGTCCTGGCAGTTCAGGGGGTACTTGAGCTCGATGACATTGCTGTTCTTCTCCCGCAGCAGCCCCTGCTGCTCAGTGTAGTACTGCACCAGCTCCGCCAGGGTGGCAAACTTCTCTCCTCCGTACAGGTCATAGTAATCCCCTGTATTCTGGATCTTAATGTGCGTCACCTCATCGTTCCTCCTGGGGAAGAAAGGCCGTCAGTGGGGCAGAATGTGCAGATGTGGCTGGAAGTCCGAGGCCTAATGGACAAGCTGGGTCACCGAGATTTGTAAATCTGGGCAAATTTCTCTTTTTTTCCCCCTTTCTCTTTTTTTTTATTTTTTTTACCGTGCTGAGCTGTTCCCAGCCTCTCTCAATTTGTTGCTAAAGCAACCACGACAGTGAGATGCAGGAGACCCAAGGTGGTGTAAAGCCACATATCAGGTCAGACAAAAAAGCCATTTCATGGAGCGTGAAATTAGAAATGCTACATTGCTCTGTGCACGAGGTTAAACGGGAGGAAGAGCTGTTCTGTTCCTGCAGCCCTAAGCAGGACAGGCAATGCCATGGAAAAACATTCCTGATAGCATCAGGCAGCTAGCCCCAGCTCCACAAAAACACCTCCTCTCTAGATACCACGACTGCAGGATGAATGGGGAAGGACACAGCAGCCTCTGGTAGCAATGGGATGGCCAAACCACCCCTGGGATGCACACAGGTCACCCAGAGCTGAGCCCCAAACGCCACGAGGTCCTGCTGCCCTGACAGATGGCCACAACCCCGCGTGCTCCATCCTGGCTGCTGGCAGGGAGCTCGTCAGTGCAGAATCTGTCATTGCAGGTCGTGCTCACGCAGCTCTTCTTGGATGCTCTGTCTGCCTTGGGTCGGGCACAGAGGTGATTTCCAATTAGAGCCATCCCAGTGGGTGAAGCCATGCTTTGGCTGTTTGGCTCGAGGCTCCGGAGTTCCCTTCTCCCCACACGTCTCTGTCTGTAGGTCTACAAAAGGCTCCGTTCACAGAGCCACCACCATCCCATCGAGCGCTTCAGGGATGAAAAGCGGCGAAATAATCGGGATCATTCATCCCCTCGGCCCCCAAGGTCAGGCTGAACACAAAGGGCATTGATCCATTCCCTTCTCCCTCCTTTTCTTCTCACAGAGCTTGCGTCACATTGGCAGCACCAAGCTGGGGGCAGAGCCCATCCATGGAAATGTGCCCCAGCATGCTGCCTGCTGACATAAAGCACAAAGAGACACCCAAAGAGGCTCAGCTGCCCCATGCCTGAGGGCTCGGCTGCTCCAACAGCTTCACTCTTGGTGCAAAAGACGATCTCTGACCTCAAGAGAGACAGGAGGGTTTGTGCAAGGCCCCAGTGAGCAGAGGAGAAGAGATGGAGCCTGGAAAGAGCCTCACCAGCACAGGAACTCGAGCATTCAGGAGCGAGTTTGCATCGTGTTCAGGATAATATGAAAAAAGTAATTTGCTGACAGCCAACGCTACGATTCCTGAAGTGAACACTGTTCCTCAAAGCCACCCAGTGCATGATTTAAACGCAAAATGAGGACATTTGTCCAACTGTTGCCTTCTGCTTACAGTAAGCATCGCAGTGGTTATTCCTGTCACTGTGAAAAACTGTTCTTATTCCTGCTAACAGCACGACTGCCTCGCTAGATATACAGCAGGGCTCCCTGATCCAAAATAACCCAACTTGTGAACCCGAGCCTAATGCTTTCAGTCCACACTGTGCTGACAGCCAGTGCAGATGCAACCTGCTCTTCTTTGCAACCGAGCTGATATGAACGTGCAAAAAAATAACCCAGCACACACATGGGCCCCAGAAGAAAACCAAACCCAACAGAAACCAACTCAGCCCCACAAAACCCATTCCTTCTTTGTTGGGGAACGTGAAGAACTGCTTTAAACATCAGAAATACAGTTCTCTCCTGCATCCCATGGTCTTTTTTAAGTCATGTGCTTTCCCTGCTCGCATCAGACAGAGAAAACCTAGAATTTCACAGTGTGCATATATGGCAAGCTGCAAAAAATCAACCCCCATCCCCCCCCCCAAAAAAAAAAAAAACAACACCAAAAACAAAGGTTCACTATGCAAAACTGGAAGGTTTTCCCACAGGGCTTAGAAACGTTGCTGAATGTTTGGGTTCAGTGAGATGACATCTCGGGCTCTCAGATGAAACTCTACCCACCACCAGGTGATGTTTCCACGCAGACTCAGAGATGCAGCCGAGCCCATTTCAGGGATCAGGTGTGGGTTTGAATTCTACACATCTGCTGGAGGTCAGCACCTCCTGGAGCTCCAGCACAGCAGGAACAACCCAGCATCAAGCTTGGAAAAAGCAGGAGCAGACCCATCCCTCTTTAAATCTTGCATTCAGGGCCTTACTGGGGCTGGGAGGTGCTATCACGACGAGGCACAGGGTTTTGGAAAAGAGGCTGGAAGGATGTGCCGAGGTAAAGAAAGGAAGGGAGAACAGACGTAGAATTTAATGAGAAACTTGTAACTTCTGCTACGTTATTTCCTAGCTCCTCTTCGGGGATATGCATCTGGATGCTCACCAGCACATAGGTCACCTGCTGTGTGGTCTGGTCAGCCAGAACTCCCTCCTTGCAGCCCACGTCCTGTCTCTAATGAAACAGAGCTGCCTTTCCCCTCGCTGCCTCTCACAAATCCTGGAAGAAGCTGGAAGGAGGGTGAGAGAAATAGATCTCGCTTGCTCTGAAGGAACCTATTCATTGTGTACCCTAATTCCCAAAACCATTTATGTGCAAGCTTTGGGGCCGTTTTGGTGGGACAAGAGCACGTTGCTCAGATAAAGCAGAAGCAGAACCTAACCAGCAACCACATCCAAGCAGATCTTCCACACTACTGAACAATCCCATCAGGACCGAGAGGTGGGACGAACCAGGGAGAGGTGAGGACTTGTAGGTAAAAGCAGTCCACAAAGAGGATTCTTCCCTTGCCTGCAGTCCGAGATGCCCCTGAGCTGGTGTGTCACGTTTCACGTGCTTTCCTGGAAACATGGTACGTGTCACAGCTTCGGTTTCCTTTTGGTCAGACTTTCCACTGAGTGGGCTGTGTGGTAGTGCTCAGCACCATCACACGAAGGCACGCCGTGCTGCCCTGCTCTCAACACACAGAGCACATCTAGAAGGGCATTTCCAGATCTTACGAGCAAAACCGTGTCTAATGCCAGCACTTGCTGCTGTAGGAGGCAGTGCAGCCCCCTCCAATAACCTGTCACAGAGAGCAGAGAGGTAACAGCGATGACAAAACCATGCTGGGACTGCACAGGGGAGGTAGGGGACTGGGAGACAGGGAAAGCAACCGACTGCAACAGCACAGGGCAGAGCCGAGGGAGGGAAATGGCACCAAATTGCAGCATGACTCCACAGCCCAAGTGCAGTAATGCAGGTGTGGGCACGACTCTCATAGCAAAGCAATTCCCTGCTAATTCAGGGTGATGACACTGCTGGTTGGGCATCTTTCCACGTCACGACCCTGTTGCACAGACACGACCTGCGTCTGCTTGCACAGTGCCTGGCTCAGCAGGTGCTGTCAGGACTTTGCTGCACGGTCAGGCAACACTCTGACTCACAACATAACGTGAGGAGAGGCACAGAGCTCACGTGAAGCCCAACCCTGGTTCACATGTACCCCCTCACTGTCATTGCTTGCTCCAGGCAGCTCTCTGGGTTTATTTCCTATTCTAATTAGGCAGCAGTTCCACCTCTCTCGTTAACTCTCAGCCACTTCTTACTGCCAGACAATGGATGAGCTCGTGGAGTTGGATCCCTGCCCTGCCAGAACACCATGAAAGAGGCGATGCTCCATGTCCAGAGCTGGGAGAAGCAGGCAGCATGCCCTGCCACGAATGGCAGAGTGTACAAAACAAGGCAGCTGCAAACTCCTGCGGGAGGAGGAATGCAGGTCCAAGCACAGCGAGGACTGCAAGTAGGAAAAAATAAAGAGGTTCTCCATCCCTTCTGTTGTTTGCATGAAGTTTCTCTAAACACAGCGTTGGTACAAGGATGTATAAAGTCACTGGAGTTTCCTAAACAAGACGAGGGTTGTTTAAACTAAACAGAAATCACCATTTCTACGTGATGAGTGCCTGCAGGAAGCTCTGCTGAGCTCTCTCCCTGCAAGGCACCAGTGGGTGGTTCTCATGGGAGGGGATCACAGCTCAGTGTTCCCCCCTTTACCCTCTCATCACAGGGGGTCAGGGTCACTCTTTGCCTCTTCCCCTATGGACATGAACAGAATCCCTCCCAAAGATTGTGTTGAAGTACAGAAGAGATGACTCATTCATGCTGGGATGGAAGATGCTCTCCCCTGAAACTTGAGCAGGCACGTCATCTTCCTCCTCTGAACCAATGGCTTTAGCAGGATGTGCCATGAGTGGTAGCCAGAGAGGTCAGCTCCGTGCAGAGCCATCTCCCTGTCAAGGGGAGAAGGGTGGACAGCCCCTTCCCCACACTTTCCCCCACTGCTGGCTCCTTACCTGACAGAGAGAGTGAAGTCTCCGGGGTTGCTCTTGCTGGGCCGAGCCAGAAAGCTGCCATGGACCCCCCTGGTCAGGAGCAGCTTCTCTGCCTCGATGCCACTGATGTTGGGATGAAACCACCTGCAAAGTGCAAACACCACATGTGAAAGGGCAACGAGAGCCCTTAGGTGCCAGCCCTGACCCCCCCACCCACCCCTCTGCAGGGGCAGCTCTCACCCAAAAGCTCCCACCTATATGTTGTGGTGGTGAAAGAAAAACTCCACTACCAAAGCAGCAAGCCTCTCATTCTCCCAAGCAAGGATACAAGCCTCAGCCTTTCTGTCTCTCCATTTAAATCCTCTCACAAAGAGAGTCCTGCCCTGGCTGGATTGCAGAAAGATGTCCCTTTCAAACCCCACCAAGAGGGAAAGCTGCACTCTGGTTTGCAACACGTGGCAATTAGTGTCCTTACATAACAGGACGAACAAGGACAGGGAAAGAGAGGCAGCTGACCCACGGGGAAAGAAGTTTCATCATCTTACATGCTGCTTCAATGCCATCTTTGTGTTTGAAGTGACATCAAACTATCCGTTGACCTCAGTTCTGATGCTATCACCCTTGATCAGGAGCTTTTGATGGAATCACAAGAACTGGTGTTTCTCCAGGCTTTAACATGTGCTAAATATGCATACCAGGCTAACGATTTCCCCCCCGTGGCACTGCTTCTATGGCTCAACGTTTCAGAAGCCAACGAGAACCCACTTTCCAAATGCCAGGATCTTTTGAGTAACCTCACACATCGTGCTATGAGCGCCCCAATTGCCCACAGAAAACTGCTCTCCCATCTTAGCTCATGCACCAGCCAGCCATCACTGCACGAAACTGCACAGCCCAGCATCTCGCTGCCTTGGGAAACACACCCAGAGCCCGAATCCACAAACACTACACTCATTAGAGCGTGTTTGCCTCAGAGATACACACTGAAAAGGTCAAGAAATGTCACAGTCTCCTCCACAGTTTGAGATTTCCTCCCTCACACCACAACCCAAACAGTTTTTGTTTAAAGTTCTGGAGGAAGGCGGCTGGATTAGGAAAGGGCCACGCAAACAGATGGTAAACAGGAATCCCAGTGCTTCCAAGCCTCGTATTCCTGACATCAGCAGTGACACCCTTTTATAAACCCACCCTGTGCAGGGCCAGCACTTAGCTCTTCTGCAGAACTCCTCCTGGCATGAGGACTGAGCCTCTAATGGAGCTTAATGGAGCTCAGGGACAAGGAGAAGCTGCCAAGGGCCACGCATCGAGGGGTTGTTTTCTGAATGCCTAATGGCAATGAAAACAGTGCAGTGTTGCTGTGTTCTGCAGCAAGAGAACACGAGGACAACACCCTGGGCACCAAAAGCAGAGGGACTGTGCATCCTGTGTCTCTCCAAATGGATGGGTGGGTGGTTGGGAAGGGAGGGGAGAGATCCATAGTCCTCTTCCTTCTCCCTCACAGCTGCTTTGACCAGAGCTGCTAAATCAGCTTGCACAAGCCCCCATCCAGCACCTTTTTCTCAGCAAAATACTGCATGGGAACAGCAAGATTCGCCCTGCTGACGCCTTAGGGACAGCACAGCTCGATGAGAGGCAGGAAAAGAGCCTACAGGGTCATGTCTGAGGGCCCATCAACTCTGCTGCTCTGTTTGTGCCACTAAACAGAAACCTAAACGCTAAGTGCCTTTTCCCTCATCACTCCCACTGCTTGGACACGAACCAATTCACACAAGCACACACAGGCTGCTTGTTATTTAGCTTGCAAAAAAAAAAAAATACAAACAACGAGCCAGGGAGGAAACCTCCACAGCCCTCACAAGGAGGAGAAAGCAGGCAGGCCACTGCCAAACTCAGAAGTGAAATAAGAAAGGGGGGCGAAAATAAAAGAGAGAAAAAGCCCTCTGCAAACAGAAGTCTGCACCTCTCCCATGGATTTCTGCACCAAAACTAATGTCACCACTCTGGGCTTGGACTACAAGGGAGATCACAGCCACCACAGCTGGAGGACCTTCACCAACACAACTGACTTCACTCCGACCTGGAGCTTGCACAAAGCATCTTCAGAGTTGTTTTTCACGCCGGGTTTTTACTGAAGTACATTTGTTAGTAAGCAGAACCAACCCACAACACGACAGGGGAGAAGAGAGCACCCACCCACACATCCCGTGCTGCACGAGGGCATCACAGCCTGCAAGCTGCCTCCCACAAACCGTGCCTGGAGGAGCTGCACTGCGTGCTCACAGCTGTTTATAGGGAGGTCTGAAGTATTTACGAGAGGAAAGCAAATAGAGAGGATCCAGGCTAGAGCCTAAGAGAGAGGAAAAAAGATGGTTATTACTTTCGTACCATTTTGTTTCATGCTCCGTGCCATGCACTGCTGTGCTCTTTTTTCTGTTGGAAAGGCATCCTCATGCCTTGGGATAAAATGGAACGTGGCAGTGGGGATGTTGGGTGCCAGCATCCTGCTCCACCATTGGATGGGCTCCTGGAAATGCCCAGGTGCCATAGAGGGAAAGAGCTCTGCCTCAGCACTGCTCACCACCAAACACCTGAAAGCCATTGCCATAGGGCTGGGACGTGCTCAGGATTTCACTGCGCTCATTTTGGGGCATCCCCAGGGAAGGCACCTCTGTGTTGGGTCCGAAGAACAGTTAGCCCAGTGCAAGCTGGAGAAAGTGGAGTGTTTTAATGGTAACCTGTCCTTGTTAAGCTTGGAGAGGATCAGAGCTAATCTGGCTCAAGAGACAACTCCTACTCGCATCGTGTGCGGCGAGCACTGCTCGGTTCGAGGAGCTGGAAAAGGGGGACGAGGGGACAAAGGCCACCAGCCCTGGGCACCTGCCAAAGCCACCCACATCCATGGTAGGGTGTACTCTGCTCTTAGCAGTCAAGCAAATAAACAACAGAGGCTTCTTCCAGCAGAGAAATAAGCAAGGTGTGCGTTAACTCTACAGCAAAACTGCTTTTGTTTTCACGATGTTTCCGTGCTAAAATCGTTAGCGTTCACATCTTCATTGAAAGCTGTCCTACACAGGCACACTTGCATGTAGAGCATCTCAGACCCACAGCAGCCTCCCTTGTTTATCTCCAGCTGGGTTGGTTGCAAATCCCATCAGAAGAGTCGTTATTCCAGGCACAGCCCCAAGGGAGCATGCTAAATAAACATGCCCTGCAAACCTCACTTCTACATACAGGTAACTATTTTCATTTTCCTAAAGCAATTAGTACCATGACAGCTCATCGTGACTGTGCCCAACATCTAATATCCCCCAGGACTTCTGTTTACAACTGGAAAACAACTCCTGAAAACGTACTGCATTACAAAAATCAGCACAACCGTTCCCACAGAAGGTACACAACCTGTTGTGCGTTCTCTGGGAGGCAACAGTCACTTCCATGGGAAACTGCTTGCTGCTGATCCGTGCTCAGGTGAGAATCACAGAATGGTTGGGCTGGAAGAGACCTCAGGGATCACCAATTCCCAACCCCGTATGGTTTATTACTTCCTCTGAGTGGGTACACACAGAAACTTCACTGAATTCCACCACTCACGTGGGCAGGGCAGGGTGCTCTCAAGCTCTTCTGTGCCCCTGTGCCAACAGGTTTGGATGCCACCTCGAAGAAAGCCTCCAGTAGACCTGGGATGGAGCAGCATCAAAGCAACCACACTTCTTCACCAGATATCGCTGAGGTTCCTAACGAACCCTTCAGCACCAACAGCAGAGGAACTGTCAGACCTTTGGGCAATTGGATGAGCAAGAAAATCTCTGTCATGGCTGTGGCATGAGCACTCAGCTCTCTGCACCCTGACCCCATGGCTGGGCAATGGTTCAATGACCAAAAATGCAAAACACAGAGCAAGCAGGAAGACAAGATGTGCTGCTTTGGAAGAAGACAAACACCTTTCTACTGCAAAGCAGAAGACAAGCTCTGTTTCGGGAGGAGCATATTACCAGCCACCAGCAATCCCAGTGTGCAGCAGGCAGCCAGGCTGAGGATGCACATCTCCAGCCAAAAACCTCCTCGAGAACGGCCAGCTTTCCAACGATGCCCTGAGCAAAGAGCTTGGCTCTGGTTCAGCATTCTGCTGCGTGGCAGGTTTTGCTTTTTTCCATTCAATTTCAAAGCATACAGTCAGTGAGAGTGTGTGTGCACAGGGACTTCCCCAGAGAAAACCCCAGCAGAGCAACGCAGACACTGCACCAGAGAGGAGAGAGGGGGCAAAGCAACCCCGACAGCTTTGCCACCGTAATGATAGGATGCTGATTGCCCTAATCACGTTCAGGTCTGAGGAGGTCTCATCCTGCCCCTATGCAGGGGAAGAGCCCAGCAATGAGCCCCGTGCTGGGCACCTCAGCCCTGCTGAAACAAAACCCTGGAGCTGGTTTCCATAGACGTCATCACAAGACAGAGCACAAGGCAGAGTGGTTTCAGGCAAAGAAATTGACTGGCACTGGAGCCTCATTAAGTGTTAATTAATATAAATTCACATCTGTCCTATCTCCCTGACACATGCAGGAGTCTGTTCTCATCTAGTCCCCTTTATCTGCATTATTCAGTCCCCATTATTCTAGTCCATGCTTGCTGTTGGCACATCTTCCTTCCCCCCAAACTGTCCCATTCTTTTTCCTTCTAATCCATCCCCACCCCACCTCCTAAAAGCAGCAGCACGTTTGCCAGCTGCGATGTTCTCTCAACAAAGAGCTTCAAGTTGATCAGGTGCCTGAAGCAGTGACTTGGCCTAAGAAACCCAGCAGATCCTTAAATCTGGCTGACACCAGGGCACAGAGACATCACATCGTGCAAATGAGGCACAGACGTGGCAGGAAGGTCCAGCAGGGTGACCCCTACACCCAGAGCTCATGATGTGACGTCTGGAAAGGAAAACATGGGAGAGGACCTGAGGCAGTGTGGGCTGCTGACGTCCACCCAGTGCTTCGTGCTCCTATTAAATGCCATCTTCAAAGATTAGAAAGGTCCAAATGCAATTATGTGGTCACCTGTTTACTCCCAGGGGGAAATCCAAGGCTACTGCTCAGGTCAGCAGCTGAGAAATAGCAGTTTCCAGAAGAAAAGCCACAATTGCATTAAAGAAAAGAAAAAAAAAAAAAGGCAAAACCCCTGCAAATGCAGACCCTCCTTTTGGGACGGATGCAATTCTCATCACCAGATGAACCTCACGGACCAAAGGTTCTTGCTCTGCTCCTAGAAACTCAGTGTGACAGCATTGCTACGGGGACTGAAAATGAAAAGGAAGAGTCATGCTCTTCCCTCTGACCCAAGCAGAGGGACATGGAGCAGCACAGCCCCTCCCACACGTGGAAAACATCCTTCAGCATCGACCCTGGCACCCTGCAGATAAAGGCTGACAGCGACCGAGAGAGGAAACCACGGACAAAATTAAGACCCATGGCACAACTGTACATCTTCTGCAGACAAAGATGAGAGCTTGCTCTGCAGGGCGAGGGTGCAGGAGCCCGTGACGTGGCCTTCCCCTGCAGCCTGAAGCAGGGCTGCCTCGGCACTGCTTGGGTGCATAGGGGATGTGAGAGATGCTGGCACCTGCTGTCTTCTCCTCGCCTCGCTGCAGTGAGCAGCTCTGACCCTGAGCACAACAGCTTTCACACATCTGAGCTTGGGGATATTTATTACACAGTGAGCATTAGGCCAAGGCAGGGGGAGATATGGGGGATAGTGTGCACCAAGCATCTTCCCATCTTGCCATCCCCTTCCCAGCACCCCACTGATCCAAATCCACACTGATCTCGCTGAGGGATGAGGGCCCAATGCCCTGAGGGCATTGAGACACTTCAGGTTAGTTTGTAAAGAAAGCAGAAAAATCCCTTACGGGATACACACAGTGAGAGAGGAATCACAACACGGGACCAAAACTGCTGGAAAAAAATGGTACAAATTGTGCCTCTTCCCCATTTCCAGAGTGGGAGAGGCAGACCTGGCTCCATCTGGCCAGCACACATTCCCACACCCAGCTCTGCTCCCTGCAGGAAGCTGGGGCTCTTCCAACTTGCCCAGAGGACTTACACCCATGTTCCCTTAATTAAAAAAGGTGTAGCAAGTGCCTGGAGCTCCTTCGAATCCATCAGTCCCAAAGGTGTGGGAGGGTATAATTCTCAGCTTCCACGCTTTCTGAATCAACTCTCCAAACTGAACTTAGGGTGGAACCATCCTCAGTGTGCATTCTGCTGTTGGGACCACCAGAAAAACACGGTTTAACCTCAGCCAGGCATCGCCTACTCATCTCCAGGAGTCCAATGGAACCCCATTCGTGAAAGTTGACTGCCCATCGATTGCAGATGCTTTTTGTTCTCATAAAACAAGCTAAAATCACACCGCGGCCCACCTGCCAGACTGATGGGGCATGGCAATCAAATACAGGCAGGAACGAAAGCTGCTGTCTGTGCAATGGGCTTCCTCCTGGAGCAGGAGAGCGTTTGGTTAGCTCTGCATGATGAAGCACAACACACTCAGGGCAGAGGCAAGGGAAAGAGAAACCTCTAAGATGGGATGGAGCAGCGTTGGAAGGAAAGTGAGAAGAAAGGCCTTGGGATGCTCGTTATCAGCAAACTAAAGCATGCTCCTCTACAGCAAACGGGGAGATAAGCAGCCATTAATGCAGCACTGCTAGCAAGGTAACGCGAGATACAGATCTAATAACAAGCCCATAAATAACATTCTGTTCCCAGTAGGGATAACCCCTCCTGGGCTGCACTCAGCACCACCAGCCTCGTGGTAGCAGCTTTAATAATCACGTTAATGAAACTGCCAGCACAGTGTTTCCCAGCGCTGAAGGAGAAAGTCACCATCACCACCTGCATGCTGCAGAGGCAGACGAGGGGTAATTTCCACTGGAGAATGTCACACTTCTGCAGAAATAGTGCTAATGAGCACTGTTAATCACTTATTCCCACTCCAACAGCACCCACACCTTTGTAGCTCACATCCCGTCGCAATAACATAACCTTTCTTGGTCTCCATGCCTTCTCCCTTTTGACAAAAGCAGAGCAGTCACCCTACCTCACCATCACTGCTCGGGGCTCCTGGGTGTGCAGAGGGGTTCTTTAGTCCACAGAAACCACAGGAGAGCTTGAAGGCAGCAAGGTCTGTAGGATACGGGAGGTGTGGGCTTGCTCTAGGTGCCGGATAGGAACATCCCGTATGGAGCCAGGGACACTCCGAGCAGAGAGGTGACAGCTGGCTCTTCACCAAAAAGCACAGTTATTGTGGACGGGAGAGGGGGTGGAGAGAAGAAAAGGAAGTCATCTCATCCTCTTATCGGCACAGCCCCAGCAGCTGTGAGCTGGGTGTAGAGAGGGGGACCGGCAGGGTAAGCACGGCACGGTGCGTGCCACCGGCCACCAGGGACAGACATGCCATCTTCTTCCCATTAAGTCTTCCTCCTCCAGACTTCTGCTCCAGAGCTGAGCGAGGGCTGAAGCAGCGGTGCCTTTGGGAAGAAGGAGGTTTTCTTTTGCTTTTGGGTCATCTCCCAAGTTGGCTCCTCTGCCATCTCGCAATATCGGTGCATCCCATTTCTGCTCCAGTCCCCCACCAAGCGACACATCCTGCTCGGACCCAAAAGTGGCTGAGCCTCCATGAGGAGCACAGCCCAACCCAACTCTTGGACAGCTGGAAGGACATGGAAACCCCATCACTGCGCACCAGCTAGGGTCCTGCCTCCTTAGCCATGGAGAGAAACAGATACTTCTCAAGAGCAGTGCAGAGCAGAGCCTAATTCCCTCCACTGACTGCAGGAGGAAGAGCACAAACCCAATCCCAGCAAACTCAGGACCATGGCAGCCCTGCAGCTGGACAGCTGGCTGTGGCATCCCTGCACCAGCAGGAGGAATGAGACCTCAGAAGGCTGTGGGCTGGCACACAACTGCACACACATCAATCAAGGCATTAAATGGCCGGGAATGCGGCTGCTGCTGCAATCCAGTGTATTTAGTCCATTATCCCGCAGACACTTAGCACAATTATGGTTGCTTTGTGGCTAGCCCTTAATGTGCCAGCAGAGCAGCTGAGGCATGGAGGAGATTAGGGATCAGCAGCAGGCTCAGCTCAGAGCACTGCCTTCCTTTCACCCAGCTCAGTCCTGGCCCCATCTGTTGTCGTGGCCAACCCAGACCAGATGCAGAGCACGGCACGTTGAGAAGGAGCCATGGAGGCTTGGGGCTCCATCATTCCACGGCTGAAGGCAATGTTGGAAATCCAGCCACACTCTGACAAGAAAGGGCACCAGCAGCTCCACAGACAGAGCAGGGCTTTCCTTTGGTTGCTACCAGCCCTACTGTGCAAACCAGTGCTTAAAAATAACCACCACTTCCCTGCTCATGCACTGTGCTCAGTGCTGCAGGTGGGCGGACAGCAGCACGGGTGAGAAACAGAGATGCTGGAGATAAAAGCTGTGATGATACAGAAAAAGATAGGAGGGGGGGAACAGGAGGTTGAGTTAGCCCCCCGTGGAGCTGTGCCTTCCTTTCCTACAGGGCCATCCCTGAACGTGGTTGGGTACATTGACCAAACTGGAGATCTAAGGTTTGGAGAAGCCCCTTCAAATTGAGATTGTACCTCAATCCCTCTTCTTCCTCTCTTCAGGAGGGACACTGAAACCTGCTGACTTCCAACCTGAACGCTTCAGAATCACGACTTCCTCACTAATAGTGCTTTTCAAAGCACGCCGGTTTCTATTAGCTTTGAATATCGAGGTGAAAACACCGAAAGTTTCCACTGCTGCAACAGCAACATGCTCTGGCCCCAACACCCATGGGAGCAGGACTGAAACTCCTAGCCGAGCCACGGGTGATGGCAGCTGGTGCAGCTCAAACCCTTTGCTGGTGCAGCACCCCCTTTCCTTGCACAAGTTGGAGAAAGCTTCAATTAAAAACACATCAGAGAGTTGGAAAACTGCAATCTGTTGGGTGCTCAATGGTCAGTGAGTAAGGAGTGGGCCCACGGTGAATGCGTGGTTGCAGCCCCCACTCATTGAGCCACACCAGGACAACCCCACACCCTGCAGGAGGAGGTTGGGGGGAGGAAGCAAAACCATGCCAGGCACAGGGACTGCACGACAGTGGTGGCCCAGTGGCACAGCCTGGCCAAAGAGTTGGCCAAGATGTTCTAAGGTCCTTTGCTCCATCTGGTGGTTAGAAAGTTTTTAAAAGCTTTTGCTGCATGTTTGGGGTCCAGCACCCACTGCAGCAGTAGCGATGATGGGAGGAGGAGGAGGATGCTTTTCTAGGCATCCAGACCGAAGCTATGGGAAAACCAACGTGCCAGGGATGAAAAAAAAAAGCTCCTTGTTAGGATCATTACAATTGGAAAAGACCTATAAGACACCCCAACCCCAAGCCCAACCCAGCCATGCCCACATCCCCCAGTGCCGGACCTACCCAGCTCTTTAACACCACCAAGGCAACACGGTTGGCCAAGGAGCTCTCACTCCTCACTCAACAGGTTTCAGACAACAAGGTACCAAAACTAAAGTCAAGGCAATGAGGAAGAAAGGCAAGAGCAGAGCCCAGGGAAGAAGAACCAGATGATGGCCTCATCGTGGCTTCCCCACTTGGCACCAAGGCTGCTCTGTCCCCACCACGACACAGCACCGGGGCGTCACGCGTGCTCCTGCTGAGCCCAGGAATCCTCAGCTTTCAGGATTATATAACCTGGCGAGCTAATTAAAAACGAGGAGGTCTATTTTAGACCCGGGCAGGGTGTCAAGACTAAAATATAGCCCATAACAGGCCCACGTCCCCTTTGAAGAGTCGCCAAGGCTATTTTTTACCTTGATACATCGTGAAGAATTGGAGGGAGAAAAAATACCAGGGCTATATTTAGAATTTAATCAGTGGCGGGGCTCGTTACACTTCTTAGAGAGGAGACTGATGGAAATAGTTCAGGAGGGTGGGAGGAAGGATGGGGGAGAACAACAACAAAAAAAAAAAGAAAAAAAAACACCCAATCCTCCAAGAAAACCAGCCAAACAAACAAAAAAAACCCACAAAAATAAATAAGTAAATGAACAAACCAAGGCCCAAACCAGCCCTGGAATCCCCCTTGGATGGAAAAGATGCAGCTCATGACTATGGAGGGGCTCAGTCTGCTCAGTCCCCACCAGTTCACAGCTCTTCCAACAGCTCAGGGCCGGGAGGAGAGTAAGGGGGATATGAGGAGGAGCAGGGGACCAAAGCTGTGCCACCCTGCATAGAAAGGGGACCAACCCCTTTCAGCCCTGGGATGGAGGGAGCAGCAGTTCCCTTGAAAGCCAACTGGAACCTCATGCTGACCAAAAAGGGAACTTTCAAACCTATTGTTTTGCAGAGAGGAAGGAAAATATAACAAACAGAAAACCCCAACACGCTCACTGTGGCAGCGCGGGTGAGAGCTGCAGCTTGCAGCCTTGCTCACAGCCCTGGCACTGAAGGAAAACCCCCCGGGCAGCACGGGCACGACGGTGGCAGCAGCTCTGGCCCTGCTCAGCCCGTGCTGGAGGTGTGCACCAGGCTGCATGCATCTCTCCCCATCGCTGGGTGTCTTTTCCCCCAGGCCAGCCAGCAGGCTGCAGATCAGCTTGCATCATCTCACTGGGGAAGAGGAAGAGCAGAGGCTGGGCAGCACGCAGCCAGCTGGTGCTCAGAAAGCCTCGGGCAGATGCTTGCCACGACACAGGCTCTTGGCCTGATAATGCAATCAGGACAGTCACAGCGAGCCCCAGCCCAGCAGAAAGCTCAGCTCACCCCTTCCTCCCCCACTGCTGCTTTTGCCACCGAGATAAGCAGAGTGGCTCCTTGCTGAGCTGCCCCAGCCCTGCTGCAGTTTGCTCTGGGGGACACTGTGCTCCAGGCACAGCCAGGCAGAGGCACCAAGCCCACCCCATCCCAACAGCACCTCAAAGATGCAGCAGGGGGTGAAAGTCACATCTCTTTGCACAAAAACATCTGTAAGTGGATGTGGAAAACCTCCTCCACCACCAGATCCCAAAGTCACGGCCGCACTCTGGCCGACCACCTGCTGCAGCTGGAGCACAGCAACCCCCCCTGCACGTGGGGACAGGGGACACGAGTGCAGCACCTGCTGCAGGGAGGCGGCAGCTCAGGAGGAGATGCTGAAGCACACACTTCCCCCAGCTACACCCTCTGTGAGGTTTTTGGAAAGGGGCAGCAGCAGGAGCTATTTGCACGACCAGAACGCCTATACAGGAAAGGCACAGTTCCTGCTTTCCAGCTTGGGTTAATGTGAAGAATTTCCTCCTTCCCCTCAGCCCCGTGCAGGAAGCCTGTGAGCACAGCAGCCCCGTCATCTGATTAGGCCCCGTCCTACACTCTCTTCCTGGAGCACAGTGCAGGGCTACAGGAGCTGTGTTCATCCCTCCCACTGCATCCCGTGGGGCAGCAGTAGCCAAGTGCCACTTCTGCCAAAGCAATGGGACATCTCCGTGCCCACTGCAGGAAAAAGGACCGAAGCAGTGCTTGCAAAGCACACCTGGAATCCCCGGCAGCTCCCGGAGCACAAAGCCACCATTCATCCCATCCCTGGGAAGAGCCACCTCCTGGAAACCCCATCATTCAAACCTCACTGGAAGGAGCCATGAGCAGCTCCGGAGCCACAGAGGAAGCTCACCCCAAGCCCGGCTCTGGCAGCAGGAGTTGGACACACTGGCTTCCCTGCTGCAGACGGTGAGGAATTCTGCTTGGCAGCCTGCAGGAGATACAGCTGCATCCCAGGAACGTGTTCCAGGGCCCAGAGCACCGTGTTTGTCTTGGGACCGTAACAAGAACAGCTCGCTGCCCTTGGGAAGCCATGGGATGCTGGAAAATCACCCAGAGCCCGATTCAAAGCCCTCTCCTTGGCAGCTCTGTTTCTCTGAGCTGGGCCGTTAACCATTCTTATTCCCTCCTTGGAAAAGGGATGGGAATCAGAATGTTTGTGCTTCCTGCACCAGGAATCACCACCTCCCCCCCCACCCCCCCTGCACCAAAGTAAGCAGCTCTTGCAAATACTCCAGCTTAACACTGACATTTGCAGTCGGGGCAGGAAGCATGTGTTTTCTCACTGGTAATGGCAGCAGATGACGGAGGTTGGGCAGCATGAAAGGTTTGGGGATGCAGCTGATGCTCAGTGCTGGAACCACAGCGCTGGGACTGAGGAGCACGGACCTCCACAGCTCACACCATGGGCAGCACTGAGCAGACCCAGGGCAACCCCTGCACCGGAGGCAAACACAAGAAAGTGGCGTTTCCTCATTTCCTCCAGACTTTTCCTTCCAAACACAACATCCCAGGAAAGCTGGCCCTGCAGACAAGGGCAGAGCACACACCAGCTGCTATCCACCCCGTGCTCTGGGTGCTGCGTTGCTGATGGCACCGCTGCAGCAGGGTTTGGTTCTCCCTCACATCACCCCCTACGCTGAGGCCCTAAGACCACAAGTAGGGGACATCCACAGCAGGTTGGGCACCCCCTGAAGCACAGCAGGCTCACAGCAGCTCCTCTCCAGCCATCAGCTCACCAGTGCCAAAGCACCCTTAATTCCAAGGGGTCCCACGTGAGCCTGGAGGAAAGGATGGAGGTTCAGTGCTGACAGCCCACAAAGGATTGACTCCAGCGCTTCAGCCGGGCCTTGCAGTGAGTATCCTAATCCAGGAGCTGCTCTCAACTGCCCACCAGCACAGGTAGGAGCTCAGAGGGTGCACCTGGGCTCAAGCAGGGGGAGAAGAGCATCACTAGGTGCAGAAAGAGAGGGATTGCCTCCCAGTAGGGATGGTATGCTATGTGATGCTGCTAGGAGAAAGAACCCGAGCAGTGCTGCAGTCTCATGGGCAGCACATTCAGCATGGGTGTGGGAGGGATGGGGGCAAAAGAGGATGGCAACAGCACAAAAACTGCTCCATGCAGCTCGGACTCCTTGATAGATCAGTGATGCTCACAAAACACCACTCAGCACCTGTTGCATCCAGAGCTGGATGGCAGGGAGACCCAAAAATCCCATAAATCAACCAAGACCCGGAATCATAGCATCACAGAAACACGTGTGAGAAGGACCTGGAGTTACGAGATGCTCAAGAGACCCCCACATCATGACCTGCCCATGTCCCACCCCATCCCCAAATGAGCACTCCCTGCCCTACAACAGACCCCCATCGGAAGGTGCCCATCAGCTCTACCATTGTGCCACCGCCCTCCCCGGGGCTCTCCAAAATGCAATTGACTTTCTGACAGCAAAACCAGCCCCTCCCCGCAGGTCACCCTGCAGCAGGAGGGCGGACAAGCAGGACCAGCCCCACGTCGGCCACGGGGAACACGGGGGAGCCGCGTCCCGTCGCCCTCAGCCCTTTCGGCAAAGGGGCACAGGAGGAGACAACGCAGCGGGTGGGTGCCTGCCCCATCCCCCCAAAGGGGGAGCAGGGAAGGGGGGACCAGAGAGAGATGCCCTCGTGTCACGCGAGCTCCAGCATCCACCGCAGAAAAGAGAGTGAAGCTGCGAAACTGAAGCACCGACGACGCTCCGGATGCTCCGAGATCGTCACTCCAAGCTCCCACCCCGCACAGCTGCCCCAAGCAAGCGGGCAAGTTTGCTCCCACTCATCCCACAGCTGCAGCCCCGGAGCATCAAGTGCTTCAAGGCAGCAGCACGAGGGATAAGGGGCGGAGAAGGGGGAAAACGCTTCCACGGGGACGTCGGGGCAGCAAAGCCTCAACCCCAGCATCGATCCCCAAAACAGCTCGGCAACGCAGGGGGAGGGGGGGGGAAGCGGAGGGCTGGGGGCAGCAGCAGCCCTTACCTGCGGGAGGTCATGGCTCCGCACCGACTGCCGCGCTGCCACCGCACCCGGCGGGCGGGGGAGCCCCGCGAGCGGGGAAACCCCTCCCAGTGACATCGCGTTGTCCCTGCCCCCGTTTGGCCACGCCCCCCCTACCCCCCCCCCCCCCAGCCCCCTGAGTCTCCTCCGGGCAGCAATCTCAGCTCCGCTCTGATTTGGGGCTGAATTCATCGAAACGTAACACCGATGGTCACCGAGCGCCAGCGCTGCTTCCCCCCCCCCCCTCCGCAGCTCATGGGGTTCCCCTCCCACCCCGTGCCGATGATGATGATGATGCTGATGATGCACACGCCGCGACATCCGAATTCGGAAAAACAAAATCCAAAAACTCCAGGATCCAGCCACCCTTCCCTACTCCTCCATCCCCCACCCAGCCCCCCCCCCCCCCCCCCCCCCTCGGGTCGCAGAGGCAAAAATAGCGCTTTTATAACTATAATAAGACTCAGCGAATTCCGTGTCTATTCGGGGAATACCCGGCGCTGGCAGAGCAGCAGCTCGTGGCTCAGTGGGGTCACCCAGATGCGCTGCAATGGGGGCCAAGCAGCAACCCCTGGTTACAATGAGCCCTGTGCTCTCCTCCCTCATTCCTCCTCCCCCCCCCCCCCCCCCTCCCCCGACCACACTGTGGTTTCTGTGCGTGTGAAAATGGCTGCGACCCCACTGCTCCATGCTCTGTCTCAGTTGGAGGCTTTCACCATCCAGTGCCCGGGCTGAGGGCACCAATTCTGCAGTGAGCATCTCTGGCTTTGCCCTGGGATCAAAGTTGCCTTCCACAATTGCGCTGAGGACACCTCTAAAATCCCTTTCCAACCACGACAGTCAACTGGAGGAGCACTCAGTGCTGCCTAAAGCCATCTGCACTTCCCCCCTGACCCCAGGTGTCCTTTGGATGGGCACAGCAGCGCCCAAGTCCCCTTGCTCCCAGCTCAAGCTGGGTGTTGGCTGGGGGGGCTGCCAGCAGCACAGCCAAGCCCTTCCCCTGAGTCACGCCTGCTGCCTGCCCAAGCATGCCCCCAGCGCTGCTCTTCCCCTTCTTTCCTTCCTCTTTCCACTCACAAAGGGTTTTTCCAGCATGTAGTTAAAAATAAAAATAAAATAAAACCCAGAACAGAAAACCAACACATCCAGCTGTCAGAGCTCGGCTTCTCATTCTGGCCAAGACAATGACAGCTTTTTCTCCTCCTGCTTTGCAGCGGAGCTGGCAGGGAGCCCGTGAAAGAGGTACTGACTTTGCAAGCCCATGCCTGTTGTAGCATAATAAGGTCATTGTCGAGAAGACGCGGCACCGCGAGGCTGATCTTGAGCAAAACACGGCCCCACTTGCACGTCGTGCAACCCCTGGGGCTGCTCTGACAGTGGCCCCATTGTTTCCCATTGTGAGGCCGCGGTGTCTCGTTACCCAGAGCAGGGCTGGCTCCTGCTGTGCTGCTGCAGACACCGCTCCATCGTCGCTGGGTGTCGGGAGGAGGACGGGGTGCGCTGAATTAACGGCCTCCCTAACGTGATGTTCTCGCTTCGCACATGATGCCAATGGGACGGATGCAAAACCGCTGCTGAAACCACTGCCCAAGAGGAGGTGGTGGCAAGGAAGAAAGAGATCGGGAAAATAGAAAAAGGTACTTAATCGTTTCCAAACTTTATTTCATGGTGATTGACGAAAGACACAAGTTAGTAACGGTTATATCATGCTGCTCCTCTACTGTGCATTGCCCTTCGGGATTCATACAGCAGTTCACAACGGCCATTAATTTACCCTATAAATGAAGCCACACGGACATTATTTAAATTAAAAAAAAAAAAGGAAAAAAAAAGAAAAAAAAAAAGAAAACCCAAACCTCGACGTCACTTTGTCATCGTTGTACGTACATGGTATAAACACTGTTAAAAATGAAGCCCAGGTTAAGTGCACGGCCCCCAGGGAGCACTGCAGACCCAGGCTCGACGACGACGAGGGCACTGTGTCCTGTTTTAAGGCATTTCCAAGCCCCAGCGAAAGCAGACAGAGTTCTTGTTGCGTTTTTTTCTTTCTTTTTTTTTTCCCCCCCTTTTTTTTTTTTTTTTTTGCATCATTTCAGTGGCATTCTGCAAAAACGAGCACCTTCCTCCGCCACGGTGCCCTCCCCCCCTTGGTCTCAGTGGGATGCACACCCCAACGCAGCCATCACCACGTACCCTCCCCCCCAGGACCCCCACGCTGTATACAGCAGCCACTCAACACGTGCTATTGCCACGCACACACGGTCTTCCCTGAAATATGGGAACCATCGGGGTCTCTTTTTAGGGGACTGACAACAGATCAGGCATTGATTTCTATGGGGTGGGGGATTCCTCCCTGCTTGGGCAAGAAGTAAAAAGCAAAAATTAGCCTGAGTGGTTTGCCACGGCGCTCTCCCCCTTCATTAGGTCCAGAAGGTGAGATAGGAATTGATGCAGTACCACAAACTGATGGCCCCTGGGATATCAGGGTACACCTGACAGCCAGCGGGACCCTTCCAACCAATTCTGCACGCTCCATAGGGCAGTTGGCCACAAAGCACTGCCAGCTGCCTTCACAGGGTGGGATGGGGACACCGCAGCGGCCCAGTGGTGACAGATGCCACGTGGCAGCAGGGAGCTCTTCCCACGGAGAAGGAACCTGAGTGACGGTGCTCACAGCTGCAATCCCTTTGTTTTTCGCTTTGGGGAGGCCCAGTGTTTGCAAACACACACACACAAGCAGCGGCTGTGCAGCTGGCACTTTGCTTTCAAGACTTGAATGGAGGAAGACGACACTTCAAAGACAGTAAAGACACTTTAAAAAACCCCCTCCCCAGCAATCCCACCCGGCCACGTGGCTCCTGGCTCACTCTCGTTCCTCTGGAGCTATCGCTGGTGGCACCTGGAGGAGCTCGGACCGTGACATGGAAGCTCCTGTGTTGCAAAAGCTTGAAGACAAAGGTAAAATGGTGTTTGCCATGGCATGGTTTCTAACAGCAGCCTACAGAGATGCGCTGCAACAGTCCTCATGGGAGGTGGAGGGCAAGTCGTGCCAGGAGGCTGAAAAATGGACGTGGGGCAGGGCAGGACAGGTCCGAGAGGTTTCTTTAAAGCAGAAGAGGACCCAATCCCATGCCCTCACAGATGGTGCTGGAAGGAGGGCAGCCCCGGCTCCTGAGGACGTGTTGCAAGTTGTCAGTGGTGCAGTTTGGGGTACAGAAGCTCTCGGAAGAGCAGCCAGGGCAAGCAGATGGTGAGGACAAGTCTGGGTCAACACGAAGCGTGGAAATGAGGTTTCACAGCTGCTTCTGCATGCGTCCAAGAGGAGGAGGAGGAAAGCCAACAGAGAAACAGACACTTCCCCCCTCAGCCCCTCTTGGTCCAGCAAACAGACATAAGACAACCAAAGAGCAATGCTTTTCTGCCTGCTCAGAGCAGACCTTGGTCTCTCTTCCAGTGCATGGCATCCCTGATTTAACAGAGCATCATAAAGGAGAAAAGCACTTGAGATCCTTACACACATAAATTATAGTGAGAGGATGGGGGCAGAGGGAGACGGGGTGAACACAGGGGCCTGAGACAGGCGAGTGGTGAACCCACAAAGGCCACAGGGCTTGCCAGCACCAGCATCCTTTATCCCCCCCATTGATGTGAACAGTAACCCAAGAACACAAGTAAGGAGGGGAAAATAAACAAGCCCCAAAAGAAGCTTCAAGTATGAGTGAGATTTACAATATGGGTGCGATGGGGAAGTTCTTCTGTCACTCCTTGGAGGCTTGGTTCAAGGTTTGTTCTTTGTTGCTGCTGCTCGATTAGAGTCTGACTGACCTGGATATACCGCAACCGAACAAATAACCCAACAGAAATGGTGGTTCCTCCCCTCCCTTTCCCCCCTCCCCCCTCAAAATATAAAAAGCAATAAGTTTACAAAAATAGAAAATAATTACAGCAATAGGCAGGAGGAAGGGAAGGAGAAGGAAGGGTCCCTGGGGGTCTATTTGGCTGAGCAGTGTAATATCGTGGGGTTGTTTAAAGCGTCCTCCACCAGATGCAGTTCTTGGCGGTCGACAATCACGTCCCTTATACAGCCAATAAAGCCAGTGCTGTAGGCCTTGGGCAGCTTGTGAGCCACGTTGAGCCGCTCCATTCCCCCTGCAAGAGAGAGTGGGGATGTCAAAGGACGTGGTGCTGTGCTCCAGCACCTTGCCCGCCAGCATCGTGCACGCGGACCTTGCTCAGAAACCTTTCCTGGCCAGAATTTACTTCTTGTTAGGTTAGATGTTAGGAATAAATGTACTCAGAGGGTACAGAGGCAGCAAAACAGGCTGCCTGAAGAAGTCGTGGTTGCCCCAACCTTGAAGGCATTTGAGGCCTGGATGGATGGGGCCCTGGGCAGCCTGACCTGGTGGGTAGCAGCCCTCTCCATGGCGTGGGATTGGAACTTGATGGCCCCTAGAATCACAGAATGGCTTAGGCTGGAAGGGATCTTATGTCTTCTCAGAGGCAAGGTGACCTTTTCTTGGATACAGAGTCTTTGTAAGATGGGCTAGACCTGAAGCTACCAGCTTAGAGCAGGAACAGATGCTTCTGGGAGGCCAAACGTGTCCGAACCACTTGGATTCAAAGGCATTGCAGACCCCCAGACAGGGTTGTCACCCTGCCCAAGCCCTTACCCAGCCACAGGGCCCCGTCCGTGTCCAGCTGCGTGGCACCCAGCGGTGAGGATCCAGTGATGGGAGCTTCGTTGCCGACCTGGAGGGAACCTTCTCTCTGTACCCTGCTCCGTCAGGGAGGGAAGAAGGGATAGAATTAACACCCTTGGAGGAGGCACGCAGGGCTGCCCCCAGCTCGCCGCGGGCAGCAATCCGTGGCACGCCAACCATGCCGCCCTCGCCACTCCCTCACCGCCCAAACGCGGGGACAGCAGAATGTCAAACCCTCCACTGGCCAAACTAAAAGGCACGAACCTTTCCTTTAGCCTTTCCCTTTGGCATTTCCCAGAATGGAGGACAGGCGTGTCGCAGCACGCACCCCATTGCCCACATGCCTCTCCTCTATTCTTATCCAAGGGCAGGAGCGACCCTCGGGGACCGTGGGGCCTCGCTCTTGACCCCGTTTCACCGCTCGCCCGTCCCAAAGCAATCCACCCCAACCCCACTTTTGCCCCCTTCCCACCTGTACGCTTTGATGTGGGTCCAGTGGTTGGTGTTGATGGGGACTGTGGACCGCAGGATGACTGGCTTGGAGCCCAGGTCATACATCATCTGTACAAAGCCATCCACGATGGCGAGGGCGATGTAGTCGGATCGCTCCAGCCCCTTCCCACTCCACAGGATCAGGCCCTGCGTGGCTTCTGTTTTGATGCTCAGCTCAAAGTGGTTGGATTGCAAAGCCTTCTCGCTACGTCGGGAGAGCAAAGAGCGGTGTCAAAACACGGCTACGAAAGCAACAGGCCCCCAACCCAGCTCCTGCTCCGAGCAAGGCCATCACCAGAGATAGACAGGCTATGCATGAAGATTTTTCCTGAATATCCTCAACTTGAATGTCCCAGGATGCATCCTGGAGCTGCTGCCCTCTGTGGAGCACGTGGCGCAGACACATCGAGCCCCATAAGCTGTGGCATGCCACTCTGGTTTGTTGAATGCCCAGTAGGTACTTGGAAGGGATGGAGACTGCCCATAGAGGCAGCAAAACCCTCTCCATCCCAGACACAGCCTTTTTCCAAGGGAGGAATGCTGGAAGGACAGCGTTTTCCCCACAGTGCCATTTCCATCTTTGCTCATAGAGTCACCATCCACCCTCCTGGGATACTCCAAGACACGTGCACACAGACAGGACAACACAGACAGCTTTTTGTTTCCAAGGGACAGCACACTCAGAAGGCTGGACAAGAGCAAGATACAAGCCCACTGTGTTCTCAGGGCAGAACCACAGAATCACTGAAGCTGGGAAAGACCTCAAAGATCCCCAACTCCAGCCCTAACACACCCTCCCCATGCCCAACGACCATGTCCCTCAGTGCCACATCTCCATGGTTATTGACATCTCCAGGGACAGAGACTCTCCCACCTCCCTGGGCAGACTGTGCCCACGCCTCACCACTCTTTGGGAGAAGTTTTTCCTAATATCCAACCTGTAGCTCCATCTCCCTTTCAACCATTGCAAAAAAGGCCCCTCAGAGCAAGGGACAGAGCTGCTGCTCAGCTGCTGGAGCTTCCTTTGTGTGTTTGCCCTCTCCACCTGCAGAGCTGTATCCCTTGCAGATAAAAAGCCCAGAGCACAGCACACAGAAGGAGCACTGAGACGTGGACAAGCAGAGGCAGCAAGAGGAGCACGGGGCACGAGAGCTGGAAGCCTGGCACGACTCACCTGGGCTCGGCGGGGTAGTCCAGTGCGTCAGGACTTAAATGCAGGAAGAAAGGGGAGCATGCGATAAGCGTGAGGCAGCGGAGGAGACCCTGCCCTCCCACCCTGCCCAGCCTCAGCAGTCCATGAGCTGAGCTTCCTCAAGCCAACGAGACAAATGTGTGTGTTGCTGCTTAGCTGGGGTGTCCCAGAGCCCTCTCCCAGCACGGTGATGCTCTCCTGCGTTGGGACTGCTCGTGTTCCTGCTGATCCCTCATGCTAAGATGCTGGGGTTTGCAGCCAGGCACTTAGGATGGCACAGTGGGGCATTGTTGGGGATGGGACATTTTGGGGAAGGGATCTTTTGGTCCTCGGCCTCATGCAAGGAGTACTTCATGGCCAGCCACCTGCCTTTGGGATGGGGAATGGGAGCTGCACGGTCACATAAGGCTGCTCTGAGTCAGCCTCAGGGCATTGGGCGTGCACGGAGAAGGGGAAACCCAGGAGTACAGCTGTCTTGCTGGCACTGCTGGGCACGCTAGGGGCTCCAGCTCCAGGGATATGTACGTATCACAAGGTATGTTCAAAACAAAATGTACGGGCATGTCATGGCCAGCAGAGCCTAGAGAAGCAACTGGAGCACAGGTCCTGCCCAAGGCACACCCGATATCTGTCTGCGGGAAGGAGAAGTGACTTTTTATGGGCAACCCAACGAGCCCTTGAGCCCTGGCGAGCGCCGCTGCCAAATCCCAGCTCAGGGATTTGGGGAGAAGTGCTAAGCTCCCTTTGCAGGATGGGACATGCACAGCCAAAACGGGTGCAGGCTGGCTCAGGTGAGGAGGTGGCTGGGGAGGGTGACCTTCCCCTTGCAGGTGCTGGGAGAGGCAGGACACGAAGGCAGCAGCTTTCTGCTTGTCTGCAGGGACGTGGTTCATCAGTGCTGCCCGTCCACTTGTTCTATTTCCACATTTAACACTTTGCTGCTGATGGAAGAGGCTCGTACTGGGACCTTTCCTGCTCTGCATTCATCCCTCTGAACCAAAGCTAAGTTGCAGCAAGCAACATCTGCCTGCAGCAAAGCCAAACCAGAGCTGTGCCCTCCTTGCCATGGGCTGGGAGTGCCCACCCATGGCAGCCCCAGGCAAACGTCCCCATGCCTGTCCCCATCCTGCCCCACGGGTGGGCTGCAGGGGGGGCTGTACTTACGCAGGGATCTCATTGCTCAGGTGGCTTGAAAACAAAGAAACATCGACACTGAGAAGAGACGGACAGACAGAGAGACAGACAACAAACAGAACGCAGACACGCTCCTCAGGCAGGAACTTAGTGCAAGGGGGGCTTCAGGGGGTGCAAAGGGGAGATGGATGGAGCATAACGTCAGCGTCACCCCACCCCAGCACCCGCTGTGGGGAACTCCTCCATCAACAAGGCAGTTTTTGAGGCACGGGCTGGAAGTGAAGGTTCACCATCCATCTTGGGACACTGGTTTTAGGCTTCTTTGCCCCACGCTCCCCAACTCCTTGTTTTGATCACAAGTTACCTCTTTGTCACAGCATTGTGGTACTCCATGTACGTCCTGCCATCAAATGCAATGGCCTCTGCATCTCCAGCTGCCTTCTCAATGATCACTGAAGATGGGAAAAAGAGGAGCTGTCAGGCAACACAGCACAGCCTGTCTGTCCTCGGGGATCAGAAAGATCCTCCTTTATCCAGGGCATTCACAAAAGAGGGAGGCAGGCACAGACACGGCGGCGTGGCAGCCCTGAGCTCTGATTTTATGGGCAGTGAGTGTGGGCCAGCTTCCAGTTTTGCAGCCAAGTGACATGAAATCTGCAGCCCTTTTGTTTTCTTGGTTAAAGTCGGGGCTTGGTGATGGTCCTGGCTTCCCCACTGCAGGACAGTGCCAACCAGCCAATACCCAGCACAACAAGATGGGGCTGGTGGGGGTCCCTGCCATGACAGCCTCACCTTTCTCGCAGTGAGCCCCAGAGAAGCCCCTCTGGCAGGCACACTCGTAGCTCTCCAGCCGGGGGCTGCAGGTGCCTCCATTCTGGCAGGGGTTGGGCTTCTGGGTGCAGGGGTGGGCACGGAAGGGCGAGATTTCAACGGCACTGCGGATGTGCTGCTCCTTCAGCACGGGCACCCCCTTCACTGAGATCTGGAAGGTGGGAAAGGACAAGAGTCAGCCTTTGTACCCCATCATTGTGAGCCCTGAGCCCCACAGGCCCCCGTGACACAGCGTTTGTCCACAGGGACCCATGTGCTGGGAGTGTCCTCATGGGAGATGGCACCTCTGGCACCGGGCTCACCCTCTGCACGGCGCCATCGAAGCTGGTGGAGATGGCTGCAGCTCGAGCCAGCTTGCTGAAATCAGGGGCTCCCCCCACATAGAATGGCTCCTTCAGGTTCAGGAAGGTGTGAGGCACCTGACGAGGAGGGGAGATGGGAGGAGATGCATTCAGATGCCACAGATCCTCTACAGACAACCTGATGTAGGGTGGCACCCTTTCCCGTGGCAGCGAGGTTGGAACTAGATGATCTTTAAGGCCCCTTCCAACCCGAGCTACTCCATGACTCTATCAGCCATTTCAATGAGGTTCTCCTCTAACTCAAATGATATGGGGACCTGGGCCACAGCAGTAGGACCAGGATGCAGTTATATGAGTCACTAGCGAATGCTTCGTGGAGTTAACACGAGAAACATGACCAGATTAATCGTAATGCTTCCAAAACAAAAATGCAACAACTGGTTGGAAATTAATGAAGAGGAAACGATTGTCTCTAATCTACAGGGAACCTAAAGCTGCTTGGTCAGATGGGAAGGGGAGCAGGTGAGACACTGAGATCTGGATGGAAAACAGAAGAACAATGTGCCAATGGCAGATGAGATGGAGGTGCAGTGGGTCATACTTATCTGTACCTTACGGGATTTCTGGGATCCAGACAGCAGGGGAGGGAAAAATACAAATGCAAATCAAAGGGAGAGAGAGAAAGAGAAATGGGAGATCAGTGGGTAACATCACAACATGCAGGGTTGCAAAAGCAAGGAGTGTGCAGCAGCTGTCCCACAGCATCCTCAGCTCCCAGGTCTCGCCCACTCCTCCTCCACCCTCCATGTGCCTCTGGGAATAAAAGCCCACAGCTCTGGGATCTCAGCTCATTCCACACAGGTGAGGAGCAGGGCTGGAAGCCCAGAGAGCTCTAGGCAGGTCTCTCTGGCCTGCCAACGTACCGGTGATTCTCCCATCACTCTCTCGCCATTGTTGATCCTCATTACCCCTTTGCGCCCATTCCTCTCCAACAAAACACTTATCCAGGTGTTGAGGGGAACTGGCTCTTTGCTCCTGGTGGTGGGAAAGGAGGAGAAGGCATACGGTGAGAGCTCTGCAATGAACCCCTGTGAACACCCACAGCCCATGGGAGAGGCTCTGATCACAGCCAACAGGACTCCCCTGCATCCACCCTGGGGACGGAGCTCCAGCCAGCACTGGGCAGTGGAAGCAATCACCACATCCCTGCAGTCACCACCCACCCTGCTTCCAGCCCTACCTGAGCACGGCTGCCCCTTTGCCCAGGTCGTATCGATACTCCAGGTAGCCATCGTGCAAAGCCAGAGACACAAAGTCTCCTTTGCCATCCGTCTTCTGCCCGTTGTAGAAGATCATGCCGCTAGGACTCTTGGCCAGGAACACCACTTCCATGGACATTTTGTCCCTGAGGAGAGAAAGATGACAGATAGCCTCCAAATCAGCTGCCCACAGACTCTCTTCCTCTAGCCCCATGCAAAGGGCCCTGGAGACATCTGCTGCCTGGTCTCTCAGATCTCTTAGGGATGCCACCCTTTGACCCCACCGGCAGAACTGCCATGCAAGGACAGGCACATGTCACCTTCAGGATGGCAGCCTGCAGTGCTCACCCAGCCCACTGCAGCACCAGGCACCTTGGCAGATCATGCCACATCCTGGCAACAGCAATTCTAGCGCTTCCAATCCCCCTAGATAAAATCTCCAAGCTTTTGCCACTGGCAAACACGTTCCTGAGCACTTACTGCAGGTCAGGAACGAAGGTCTGCAGCCCGTTCAGCTCCAGGTAGGAAAAACCACTGAACTCTGGGAGGAAGGGCATGGTGTGGTCCTGCTCCGTCACTGGGCACAAACGAGGGAATGGTGAGGAAGAGGAGGCACAGCAGCTTCAGCAGCAGGCAGGGGCTCCTAGTCATGCAAGCTGGGGACATCGGCAGCTCCATCCCTCCCCAGCCCCAACACACCTCGCTCGCAGAACTCTCCCTCTCGTCCCATGGGACAGGCACACATGGCACCTCCCTCTGGCAGCACCAGGCAGGTGGCAGAGATGTGGCACGGCGTTGGGTCGCATGGGTTCCTCTCATCAGCACACGTCGGACCTGCAGCAGAAGAGAGAGCTGGTCACGTCAGCATCCCTAACAGCCAGACAGCCCTGCTCTGGGGGGGGGGGCAGAGGATGACACGTCCCCTGACGGCCCTGCCAGCCCTTCTGTCCCACCTCAGGTTGGGCTCACGTGGCCCAAGGACCCCCTGCAATAGACAGACCCCACAAAAGCACAGGTGATGCCCACACGTTGCTCTGCCCTAAAATACAAGTGGAATTTTTTGGCACAGATCCTCGTCCCTTGACTCGTGCACATATGGAGAGACCTGAAACAGATTCTGTCTCCAACGTGCACGGCTTCATCCTACACTTCTTGGAGGCGCTGCCAAGGTTCCCCACCCCATCTTCCCCTCTGCCACCCCGAAGGCTTTTGGACCTCTCAGGACCCCCCAGCAACGCCCGACCCCATACCGGTGTAGGAGTGAAGACACTCGCAGTGGAACATCTCCGCCTCCTTGACGTGGCAGATGCCCCCATGGTGGCAGGGGTTGGGGTGGCAGGGGTCGTTGCCACACTCGCCCACCCCGCTGCCGTACAGCACATCGCTGCCTTTCTCCCGCAGGTCATACATCTGGTTGTTGACATCCAGGAGGCGGATGCAGCCCTTCAGGCCAGCCGTAACTGCAGTACGCTCCGCCACTCTGAAGGGACAAAGGACACGGTGAGGTGGGGGAGAAAAACACCACGCCTTCCACGCGCTTGGATTAAGCGACGCTCCGCCACGGCACCGCGCTACTCACACAACCATTTGGTCCTCGGGGGCTCCTCCGACAAAGAGGTCGGTGTCCAGGTTGAGCCCATCGGTGCCCGTGGGACTCTCCCCACTGACGTGGGGCTCCCCGTCCACAGCCAGCATCCCGCTGCGGCGGTTGCGGTTGGCCACCAGCTGGTGCCACTTGCCAAGCTTCACATGCACCTTGCTGGTGATGATGCCCGTGCCGGAGCCGGTGTTAAACCTGGAGCAGAGGATGGGGAGGGCTGATGGCCGTGCTGCCTCACAGCGAGGGTGCCCTGCACTGCAAGGACAGCTGCGCCCCAAGCAGAAGCTGGGAACTTGAATCCGCGCCTTTTTGGAAGCGTAAAAATAATTCCACCTCGGGTTGCGGGAGCTTTTCTCTCTCCGTTCCCCCTACGTTTCTTTTCACGGCGCGAGAACAGCGCCAAAAAAAGACCTCAGTAAAAGAACAAAAATAAACCCACCTCCCACACCTCCTACCCTTTTCAAATTCAAACCGAGCGACACACGAATTGAATCGCCCTGAAAAGTGCCGCGAGGAAACGCATTCCCCATCTTCTCCGTTCGCTGCTGCTCCCTCATCTGGAAGCCTCCAGCCAGGGCACCCACCTGAGCTGCATGAAGCCGTTCAACAATGCCAGGGAGATGAAGTCCTTGCCATGGTTCTGCCCATTGTACAGCAGCAGCCCGCTGAGCTCCGTGGCCCTGAACTCCATGGCGATGCGCACGGTGTGGTACGCCTTCATCATCTTGAAGGCCAGGTAGGACTTGCCGCCGAAGCTGGGGATGAAGTACCTGATGGCTGCAAAAAGTACGGAGGGAGGAGGGCAAGCCCCGTTAAAAGGAACAGGATTTGCCACCCACAGCCAGAAGCAGCTTTGAGAGCTTCAGCTTTGAGCTTTAGGGATGCAGCTTTCCAGGAATTAGCACTCGGAGATGCCTGGAGCTCTGCTGTGGCAGTGGGAGCTCAAGGCGTGTAACAGAAGCTCTGGGTGAGCACGATGTGCGTGTGGCTGTTTGCTAAGCAGCTCTGAGCACTGGGGAATAGCACCTGAATCATCAGCACACGCATCCCAAATGTGCCAGAAGACAGCACCAGTCTCTGTGCACTCAGCAACTTCAGGAGCCGCAGGCAATGCCACGAGATACAAAAGCAGCAGCTCACAATCCCCGTGGCTCCAGGGCACTGATGTAGCACAGCCAGTAAGAAATTGCTTCTGGCACCTTCTTTCCCTACAGCTTTGCTTCTTACTACTTTTTGTGCTTGCACAGCCTGCTCCTGGCTGGGACACAGCACTTGGTACAGGGCTGGGTTTGCTCTCCATCCCCACTCAACCAGTGCACGTCACGACACTCTGGGAGAGGGATGACTGCAGAGCAGCACTTTCCCACTTGCATCCTCGGTTGGAAGGTGACTTTGGAACCAAAAGCCCCAAGAGATGCCCTTCCCATGCTGTCCCCAGTGTGCACAGATTCATTTGAGTTGGAAGGGACCTTTCAAGGTCCCAACTCCCTTACCCCACAGCCACAAGCTCCAGCACCCCAAGACAAACCAGAGGCCACCTACGTTTCTCACAGACAGCCCCTCCTTTGCCCGCTGGGCAGCTGCAGGTAAACTCTTTCCCATCGTCCTCGCAGGTGCCACCATGCAGGCAGGGGTGGGAGTCGCAGGGTCGTGAGGGCTTCTTGGTGGGGATGGGGGGCTGGCGTGTGGGTTTGCGCCGGGCGGTGGTGGGCAGGGTGGATGTTGGTCTCCTGGTGCTTGCAGGAGCTGCCAGCTTGGCACTGGGGTGACCCACGGTGTCCTGGCGTGGGATGTGGGCCGTGGTGGCAACGGAGGCCGTGGTGTGCCTCCGCGTGGTGGCAGGTGCCATGGTGGTGGCCGTGGTGGTGGTGACGGTGGTGGTGAAGAGCCTGGGGATCCAGTCTGGAAGGCAGCAATGAGCAGGGTGAGGCTGGCACTTTGCAGGTCTCTTCGCAAAGAGGAAAGGAGCTTGGGTTTTGAGGGAGGCTCAGCAAGAATGCTGTGTGCACCAAGGCATGAGAGCCTTTCTCCCCTGACCCAAGTGCCCAACACAAGGGACAGGGGATTGGCCACGAGTAGACAGGGCGCTCACCAAAGTCCATGAATTTGACGTGCTCCTGTTGAGGCTTCTTCACCAGGATGGTCCTCTTCTTGGAGGCTCTGAGTTGCTTCAGCAGAGCTGCCTGGACATCAGCTGCCGTGTAGGAAGTGGCTGATCACAGCCAGGAGAAAGACAAGTGTGAAACGCAACCCCACCAAGCAGTTTTCCCTTCACAACCTCCCTTTGATGCATCTGAATCACTCCCTGACCCAGAAGAGCCCTTCCAGGCACCAGCTCCGGTGGCAGCTCCTCCCATCATCTCTTGATTTTGCTGGACAAAGGGCATAACCCTGACACATTTTTACAAGGTTTGCTCACGGACACGCTGGTTTCTCAGACAGTTCCTACCTGGGTCAAAGTGGGACTCCACAATGACACGGACAGCGCTGCTCTGCCCCAGGTCTCGGACACGGATGCTCTTGAAATCCTTCTTAACATCAGAATTTCGGAAAAGCTCATCCAGCTAACGGATTGGAGGTGGAGGAGGAAAGGCAAACAAACTGATTAATGGGGAGGTCGAGGGCATGGGGTTGGGTTCCTTCAGTAAAAGGTCTCAGTGAGTCTCCTTGGTTTCACCCCAGTTAGGTTTGCGTCAAAACCTTTGCAAGAAACCCTGCTGACACACGCAGAGAACAGTGATCCTTTGGGTAGGGATAATTTGGGAAGGTCCCTATTCGTTATGGCCTGAATTCAAAGCTTAGAACAGCACGGGGAAAGCACAGAGGAGATCTCCATGGAGGAGATGCGTGCAGACGAGAGACACCTTGCAGTTCATATAAGGATTTGCCATTGTGTGGCATCTAAGTCTTACTGATCTCTTCTAAATCTGTATAAACCTGCTTATGCACTTTGGAAAATCCCATAAGGCACCATTCTGCATCTCTGAGCACATGAATGCCTCTTAAAACCTGCTTCTCAGACACTGCAGGATTTGTCTGAAGTCACACGAAGGAGACAGGATAGTCCAACCACTTAGACACAGTCAGGGCTTTATTACCCTGCCCAGCCTCATGTGGAACCAGCACCACCACAGCTGGAGGCCATCCACTTTCTTCCTTTGGCTTCAAGGCAAAGACAGAAGAAATAATTCCAAACTGGAGCCGTGGCATCGTCTCCCCCATAAATTTGGGCACAGTGGTCTCAGATGGGCAAAGGAGAGCACATCAGGTATGTGATGCCCTAAGGGCCTGTACTGTGTTGTCATTTCCCCCATCCCTGGGAGAACAGAACCCAATCAAGCCTCCTGTATCCTCAGAGGGAAGAACAGATGAACCAGTGAATAAAGCCTTACGTGTGCAGGTTTGGATCCTCAGCTGAAAGCCACTATTGTATTGAGAAATATTGCTTTTGTGATACAGAACTGAATGAACCGTACGGTCCTTATGCCAGGCACACATCTGCTTATATGACTGTACTGAGGGACTGCCAGCTTCTAAGTGCAGCTTGGAAGCAGCTCTAAATATGCTAATCTCCTCGCAAAGATGCTTTGTGTTTGCTGTGCCACACTGCAGGCTATGTTACAGTGCTTTTACCCCCACCAGCACTTCCTTGGCACGCCTGTATGTACACATTACTATGAAAGCCCACCTGCTCCAAGAGCTGGCGACACAGGGGGCTTCTCTTTACACGTGGGAGAGTGGATTTAGAAAAGCTGCATAGCTGAACTGGAGGGGTGAAGGGATTTGGGACACATTTTTGCCCACGGGCTTTCTGAGGAGATGCAGATGCTTTGGGAAGTCCAAGCAATTCAGGAAGCACCTCTCATCTGAATAGCCCCACCACCAAAACTGTGACTTCTGCAACCTTTACGATTCTGTGACTCCAGGAAAGCAGGCAGCACCTGGCCCCTGCCTTTGTGGGGTGGCTACACAGGGTCTTCTTTTCTCTTTCTAAGGTGAGAAATGTCTTAGCTGGGCTTGCAATCAAGCATGAAGGACTCACTGCGCTCTCGATGCTCCTGGCTGTCTCCCCAAAGAGCTCCGACTTGGGGTCAGCCATCTCAGGTGTGTAGAACAGCTCCTGGCCTTCCACCTCCTCCAGGATGAGGACTCCTTGGAAGACTTTGGTAGCTGCAGGAGGGAGGGCAGACAAAACAAACCCATTTAGCTGGCTCATGGGGAGGGGGGAAGGCATCTGGCTGACCCGTGAAGAGCACTCAAAGTCCCTGGGGGGGGGGAGAGGGTGATGGCAGTGTGTGGGTAGTGCCAGTGTTGGGGTTAGTCTGGATGGGTCTGGGAGAGCGCCATGGAGGATTAGTAGCAGAGGGTGCTGGAGCAGATGGCAAAGACCAGGCTGAAGATGGCAGCTTTTACCATAC
Organism: Cyrtonyx montezumae; assembly: GCF_038088225.1. Taxonomy (NCBI): domain Eukaryota; kingdom Metazoa; phylum Chordata; class Aves; order Galliformes; family Odontophoridae; genus Cyrtonyx; species Cyrtonyx montezumae. The sequence goes on from NW_027071948.1 coordinate 2,576,834, forward strand.
GGTTTCCTCTGAGCTCCGGCCCGGAGAGCAGCCCCCCTGCACCGGCTGAGTAACAAGAGAAAGACGTTAGCCAGAGCAGCACACAGTCAACACGGTCGGATCAGACACGGGCATGCAACGGGGCCACAGCAGGGCCACACGTGGCTGTGAGCAAGAAGAAAACCCGTGCTGGGAGAGCTGAGATGCTGTGAGTAGGCTGGGGTCAGCCTGGCAAAAGTGCAACGGGAACCCAAGGTGTGGTTCCCTTCCAGGAAAGCTTTGGGAGCTATGGAGATCCCTGCTGCGGGTAACCACGTGAAGAGTCCATAACTTCTACTCTTTTGTGTGTTAAAAGGAAAATGTGGTGTTCAGAGCAACAAGGGGATGTCCCAATGAGAGCCCAGGCCCAGGCTGGGACCAAAGCAGGGCTCACTGCCAACACTTGCCAAGCTCTGTGCCCTGTAAGGGCTCTGTCTGTCTCCTGGCCTCCAAAACATACAGACTCACCCGGACAGTTGCTCCCTTCTGCATCAGCAGCTGCAGTCTTGCCATCAGAGCAGCACCCGAGCGGGGTGTTGTAGCACGTTGCCCTCTCGATGGCTGGAGTTGGGGTTACCTGGCTTTCCTCCACCTCCTCTTCCCCTGCAGGAAAGCATTAACAGAGGTAGAACCTCGCTCCTGTGAGACCACAAAGCTGGGACACAGCCTCATCTCTTTTATTTCGACATTCCAAGGCCCAGAAGCAATGCTCACCAGCAGAGCCTGCCCCGCTGGATTCCTGGTCCCCACTGATGCTCATCTCCTGGTCCCCACTGCCTTCTGCACTGCCTGACTCAGCGTAGGCAGGCTGAGTGGTGGCCAGGACCACTGGAGAAGTGGAGAGCGGGCGGACGGTGGTCTTCAGCACCCCATGGGTCATCCATGGTGTGGTGGCGGGTCGCGTCGTCGTGACACGCCTTGTTGTAGGGTGACCTCCTGCAGTGGGGCTGGCTTCCTTCAGCAGGGAGGTGGTGGCCAGCTCGGTGGGCTTTGGAGCCCGGGTGGTCAGCTGCAGTGGTGGGGGTAGGATGAGCTTGTCCACGGGCAAGGTGGGCAGAGGGGTGGGTGGCATCGTGTGGCTCGAGTGAGTGATGGACTCTAGGAGGAGAAGCAAGAGAGGGAAGTTTAGAAGGGGGCTGGTCTGGGAAAGGGTGACCATGGCAGGGCATGAGGAGGCACTCACCGTGGCATTGCCCCATGTGCTTCACTGTGATGAGCTGTCCCTGCCGGCACGCAATGGTTTTCAGCTGGCACTGGTCCCCATAGGTGACACCATCAGAGCCACACACCTGGGAAGAGAAACGGTGCAAGATGTGACCACTGCATCTGTCCTCCAACAAGCCTCAGGCAAAATAAACCTGTCCTCAAACCGAGCTCAGGAGGCATCCGTGATGCACAATGCCCCATGTTGGGAACACCCATGGCTGGCACATTCCTGCTCCACACACTGAGGACAGTGACCTGGTGGGCAGCAGCTGAACTCTAGTCCCAAGCCTGGCAGGACCACGCTGGCCATATGTCCCTGCACCCACAGCCCAGCTCAGCCCCTAGTGATCCCCCCATACCTTGGTCATGTTGGCCTCCGAGCAGAGTGGGGACGGGCACTCGCAGTGGGCAAAGCCATTGACCTCCACACACGAGGCCCCGAACTCGCAGCTCATTTCCTCACAGGATTTTGGAGCTGATGGGTCTAGGGTAGGGAGAAAAGGGGGACAAAATGAACAAAACATGTGCCAAGCATAAAAATTAAAATAATAAGAGCTGAGAGCCTATGTTGAATACAAACTCCCCTCCTCTCAGGGGTCTCAGCTCTCCCAGGGTCCCTCTAGAGCAGCACTTCTGTGACCCACACATCCCCCCACCCCCTCACCTTTTTCACAGCCAGCAATGCCCATCTTGCTGCCATTGGGACACTGGTTGCACTTCATGCCAGTGATACCAGTCTTGCAGGAGCAGAGCCCAGTCATCTGCTCGCAGTCGTCGCGCACTGAGCCCACCGGGTCGCAGTTACAGGCTGAGCAAGGAGGGGAAAAAGAAATCACTGCGTTGGTGCAGTCGCGGGCAGCAGAAATTTTGCAGAAACAGCCACCAGATTTGGCTCACGGGAGGAGCAGCGTTAGGGTTCCCAGCTGTAAATGGCACAGCAGCCAGCACTCACGCGTGCAGCCGCTCTTGCTGTCGGTGACGATGCCACGAAAGTTCCAGAAGCCGGGCTCGCAGCGGTCGCATTTGAGCCCCCCCACACCCGGCTTGCAGGAGCACTGCCCCGTGCTGGGGTCGCAGGCTCCCCCGTAGGAGCCGTAGGGATTGCACTGGCAGGTGCCTGAAAGCCAAGAGAGAGCACAGGGTGAGTCCCGAGGAGGAATCATAAAGGATGGAAATGATCTCTAAGATCATCTAGTCCAACCACGGACCCATCCCCGCTGTGCCCGCTACCTCCCCCAGCTACAGGGCAGGACTGAACTCCAGGGATTAACTCTGCTCTCGTCTAGAGCTCCTCTCATTGACATCAAAGGGGGAGGAAGCTATTAGGAGTTTATTATTAATTCATTCATTAGGAAGTTGATGGAGGGAAGTGATCCAAAGATAGATGGTGAAATGCTCCCTCAGCCCCGGAGGAGCAGTGGAAGGGAGATAGCTGCAGAGCAAAGGAGAGTTTGGGAGCAGCCAGAGGCAGAGAGATGGTGTGTCCAGGGCAGGCAGCAAGGCAGAAATCTGCTCCAGGGGCTCAAGTGGGGATTATCCCCTGGTGTATGCTTGTTGCCTGCACGCACGGGGCAGAAACCAGTGGGATACTGGATTCCATGGTGAGGAAGAAGCTGTTCCCACGGATGGATGATCCATGGCACGTGTCTCCAACCCAACACCATCAGGGTGATGCTGAAGCAAGATGCTCCACCTCCTCTCTAGCATCCTCCTGACCCACTCCTGCCATCTTGGTCAGCTCCAGGAAGAGATGCTGACTGAATGCTGCTGCTTTTTAAATTACATGGCACATGAAGCAGCACTACATCCTCATCACACAGGCATCAGCCAGGCCCAAGCATGGTGTGAGCTGTATCTCCACGGGGTGAGGGGTTTCCCTAACAGGCAGCCACAGCCTCAGCTGTTAATAACATGCTAATGCCTCTCAAAACACTCCTTCTGTTGAAGTGCTGACTCTGACAATTATTCAATAAATATTAATGAAACGAGCAAGCTAGCTGAGGAATCGGGACATTCCACCTTCCCTTTTCTCCCCACAGTGAGACCCCAAGCTCCCCTCGAGCTGGGGACACAGCCATCACTCACTTGGACACCCGGCTGCACCCACTCCGAGTGCCAGGGTCATGTTGTCCGGGCAGCACCCATAGATGGTCTGACTGCAGTGCACAACTGGGAGAGGCGGTGGGGTCGTGGTGAGGGCTGTGGAGCAAGGCAGAGAGGCATGAGTTACCTTGGGGCACGATGGCCAACGCAGAGATTGAGCAGCCTTCCTGCAAAACCATGCAGTCCTCGCTCAGATGCTGGGGTAGGTGATGGAGGGAGGCCCCAGCTTTGGTCAGGCATGAAACGGGAACATCAGAGCACCAGGATGGGGATGGCCCATGCTGCAGGGACTCGCTCACCACGGCAGGCTCCTTGGCTGGTGACATAGAGGTCCTGGCGTTTTTCACACCGTGTCTTCTTCAGCTCACACTCGTTGGCATAGGTCACATCATCAGAGCCACAGACCTGCCGGGATGGTGAGGGGAGCCCTCAGAGCGGGTTCCCTGCCCACGGGATGCCCCAGGAAGCATGTAACAAGGCCAGCAGGCTGAAGGGAGCAAGGCCAGCAGCCCAGAAATGCTTAATGTGCTTACCGGGCTCCGTGGCACTGCCAGGCAGGTGAAGTCACACACACAGCGGTCATCCTCTGCGTCCTCATCCCACCAACCCCCGTAGTGACGGCACCGGTCCTGCTCGCACTCACTCCCATCACCAGAGCCTGAACCTCCTGAGCCACACTCTGGGTAGGGGAGAAGCACGGTGAGAGGGGCTACCAACAGAGCCAGAGGAAAACAGAGAGTTCGAGCAGGGCCACCTTGCCCAGGAGCATCTCCAGGCAGCTTCTGAATATCTCCAGCACAAACACCTCCAGCAACTGTGGCCAACGTGTCACAGAATCACAGAATGGTGTGGGTTGGAAGAGACCTTAAAGACCATCCAGTTCCATCCCCACGCTGTGGGCAGGGCTGTCAACCACCAGATCAGGATGCCCATATGTTAAGATGCTCCTGTCTGTACCTCAGAGATGTCCTCCCTTGCAGAAAGCAAGTGCTCCCACCACTATGCTAAGTTAAGCAATGCAAATGGCACAGGGATGCCTTAGGAGCTGGCCAGAAGCCTTCCTGCCCAACCTATAAACCCTGTGCTCCGCCTGACTGCCTCTCCATAAGGTGCCCACAGCTCCAGCAGCAAGAATGGGGATGTCATCAATTTCAAAGGCTTTTTTAATTAAAAGGGAAAAAAAAAAAAGGAAAACCTGCCCCTTTTTATTGAGTGATCAAAGGCTGGGAGTTGGCATTACACAGAGAATTATTTAAGATCTTTTCCCAGAGGGACATCAACCTGAAATTCCCAAAGGAGGGCTGTGATCAAACACCATGTTCTGCCTTGCCCTTATCCCTGAGCTCTGCCACGCACTGACGTCCTTCCTGGTGCAGTGAGCAGAGGAATGGCAGCATCACAGCAGCGAGGTCTGGGTGAGGTCTGTGCTAACCCATGCCTTCCCCTCGCAGAGAGGGGAGCTCAGGAGTGTCTGACCACCAGCAAGGCAGGGCTGAGAGGTCCCAGCCTGCTTCCAGAGGGATGCTGAGCTGCTTTACTCAAGTACCCAGAGATGATTAAAAGATGCTACTGAGTGGGATCATGGCTAGCAATAGGGGATACTGCATCCTACAGCTGAGCTCCTCCCCAACACTATCCCCTACTATAGAAAGGGCTCAGGAAGAGCATCCTGGTGCTTGCCCAGCACCACAGAACCACCCTGAGCCATCCCCATGGAGCATCTCCACCCGGGGCCAACCACAAAGCGTGCCCAGGTGGCATCAGCCAAGGCAAGAGCAGCAACCCACCGTCCTCGCACGGCCCCATCTTGGCCACCTCGATGCTCTTCTGCTGCTGGCAGGATGCTGCTCGCAGCTCGCAGCGGTTGTCGTAGGTGAGGCCGTCGGTGCCGCAGAGCTGGGCCAGGGGCTGCCGCTCACAGCGGGGACACACGCACTGCCCCCCCACACACGTGCTGCCAAAGGAGCACACCGTGCTGCCACAGGACTCTGCAAGGACACCAGGAAGAAATCCCATTTACTCTCATTCTGGATCCTGGGAGTCACACCCCTGTTATTGTTTCCTCTCCCAGTTTTCTCCCCACGTACTGCTCAGCCCTGGAAAGCCAGTCCAGCTGGACTGGTTTTATGGGGGCTCAACGCGCTGCTTTTGCTCGAGTGTGATTTGTTCTAATGGAAAACACCGAGGCAAGGCTTTTAATTCATTGGGAAATCAGCACAGACGGTTTCCTGTGATGGGAGCACATATAAGCAGGGAGGAATCACCCCCTGGGGATGGAAGCCCTCCCATTTTTGATGGCAACCCACTCCCTCCGCGTGGCTCAGACACCAACACATCCCCACCCTCAGGTTTCTCCGCTGCCTCCCCCAGCGCACGGACAGCCCTGGGTGAGCAGGGGGGATGCTGAGCATCCGCTCCTCAAAACGCCACCGAAAGGAGCAAGAAGAGGGACGAAGGGGACCTTGCCAGACTCACTGCAGTCGCCTTGGGCAGCCACCAAAATGTTCGTCTGCTGCGTGCACGCTCGGACGTGGAGCTCGCACTCGCTGCCGTAGGTGTTGCCATCTGTGCCACAGACGGGCTGGGAGGAGGGCACACACTCCGTGGGGCACACGCACCGCCCCGTCTCCGCCTCACAGATGGCCCCAAACTGGCACTTGCCGCAGCGGTCTGCAGGGGAAAGGAACAAAAAAGCAGTGGGTTAAATCAGCAGGGCGGGCGTTGCTTTGTATGGAAGTGCCAGAGCTGAAATTAAACCCCTCCGCAACCTCATCCCCTGTGCTAAGCCCTGCAGGACCTGAGCCCCAGCAGAGGTGAGGCTGCAGGAGGGAGGAGAGAGGCTGCAAGGCAATAACTGCTTGTAAAAGCCATCAGGGCCAGGAGTAATTGCGAGGAAATGTCACCGGAGCTGTGAGCTGTTACAGCTAAATGCAATGCAGAGAGCACGAGGCTGAGTGCCGTTATGGGGAGCAATAAATCAGGGCTGGCCAAGGGAGGAGGAGCGCAGCCCTGGGTGCAGAGCACCTGCTGCCCAGCCTGAAGATTTAAGGGCAGAACAGCAGCACTCGGACAAAAGTGCAAGAGCCCAGCAGATTGCACAAAGGAGCACGCACCACCAGCTTGGGCTCTGCCTGTGTGCAAACACTTCCCGCCTGGCAAAGCTGTGCTGGCACGAGCAGAGAGCCTGCAGATGGGAGAGCTGCACACAGCTCCAACACACGCAGGGCTCGTGCAGGGAAAGAGGAACCCAGAGGGTGAGATCAGCGCATCCACACCAGCAACATCCCCCTGGGGGATGCACAGTGGTGCCAAGCTGCCCCTCCCTCCTTTTGCACAGCACAAGTGCATGCGAGCAGCCCCACCACGAGCACCAGGATGGCCATCTCCTTACCACAGGGCCCCTTGTGCTTCACCCGGATCTCTCTTTTGAGGACGCAGGCCATGGAGTCGAGCTCGCAGGGGTTGCCGTAGGTGCGGTTGTCGCTGCCGCAGACGGGGTCATAGCGGCCCTGGCACACCTGCTGGCACTCGCACACGGGCTCCCGGTTCTTCACCACGCACGTGGCCCCAAAAGTGCACTCCACGCTCAGGCAGGGGCTGGGAGTACCCAGGTCTGCAGAGGGGGTATAGGAAATGGGTGGCAGCATGAGCCTGCTGACTGCTGAGCATCCCCGGGCAGGGTGCACAGCGAGGCATGCCGGCGGCTGCAGCCTGCCTCCCCCACCCCCAAAGCCGTGGCAATGCACAGAGCTCCTGGCCTTGCACCAGCCCCTACCCCCCAGCATAGCATCCCCCCATGCTCAGCAGAGGTTAGGGTTGGGAAGCAGGCACGAGATCTCCTCCCCCAGCACGCTCGTTCCTCCATCCCATGCACCTCATGGGATTCTGCCTTCCCCTCCTGGTGGGGTGGGACGAAGAGAGCTTCTGTCCTCGCTTTGTCCCAGTCCTCAGGCACCCAGCTCAGGGAGCAGAGCCCTGAGGATGCTCCACAGTGTGGGCTGAGAGGCAGCCATGCCCTCTGCTCTCATAATGGAGCTGCTCCATCAATGTCAGCTGAGCAGCTGGCATCCCTCCCCACAAGATGCCCAGCAGCGAGAAGGTGAGCAGCCAGCCCTTCTGGTGGTGGCAGCAAAAAGGCAGTACTGAGCATCCTGGCAGAGTTCTGCAAGGCTCCAGGGGAAATCCCCCATGTCCCACATCCCTCCAGCCACCGTGGGTAACTAAAAGCCAGCGGTGCCCCAGCACTGCCCAGGGACCCATTCCTGCGACCCACTACAAAAGCTCTGAGGATCTGAGGCAAGGAAAGGACATCAGTGTAACACGTGCTGGACACGGACAAGGACACATCGACAAGAAGGACGTGGGAAGAGACAGAGTGGCAGAGGTGAGATGGATGCAGCAGCAGATGCAGTACAGCCCCAGTGGGCAGGCACAGGGAGTGGGAAGGGGCAAAGCTCTGCCTTCCTCCTCTGGAAGGATGGATGTGACTGCAGCTGCAGGGCAGGATCAAAGCTTGAGCCGTCAGGGAGCTTGGCTGCATGCTATGAACCAGAGAGAGAACAGGCCAAAATGTGGGCATAAACAGGTATGAATTTGGGGTCTGGCTCTTTGGGAAGTCTCTGCCAAGTCAGAGCTCAGAGCCAAAGGAACAGGGAGGCAATTCAGGCACATGGGCACTGCTCTCACCCAGCCTTTCCCCCTCTGTCCTCAATTTCCCTGTGGCTGAAGGGTTTACAAGCAGCTCCCAAGGAGCAGGAACTGCTCCCCACGGTGCTCTGCCCTGTGGCACTGCTCGCATCTCCTGCTTGTGTTCAACACAAAACACAACACACGTACCATAACCATATCCCCAAACACACAGAGGCAGCATGCGTGTATGGAGAGAGAAACCCGAAATGCAGCCCTGGGCACCTGCAGAGGTCAGTAAGGGTTTTGGCACCAGTTTTGATGTGGGTGGTTGTAATGAGGAGAGAGCAAGCAAGGACCTTCGGCTAAAGGACCTTTGCTAAAATCAAGCCCTGCTGTCATCTCTTCTCCATCCTGCAGGGAAACTGAGGCATGGAAGAAGCACAACGCCTGTTCTGCATCCTGGCTAATGTGAGGGCTGGGGAAGCAGGAGGCAGGGAGGGAACGGGTTAGTTGGGAGTGAAAGGAGAGGTGAGAGCAACTGGGAGCAGTCCAGAGGTATCGGCTCACAGAGGAGTGGGGTCTCGCACCACCCACCTCTGCTCCCACTCTCATCTGCCTCTAAGGGTCAAGGCACAGTCAGCATCCTCCGCTCCGGCAGGAAGCGTGCGGGTCAAGGGGGTGGGAGCAAAACCAGGGGAACCTCTCTGTTTTGGGACTCTTAAGGAAAACTGGAGAGGAAGGGAGCAACGGGGAGAGGCCAGGGCTGGCACTGGCTATGGAGAAGAGGAGAAAGCCGACCTCCTAGCAGAGATGTCCGGGTAGGGAGCAGAAGGGTGCTGCGAGGACACAACTCCTTCCTCCAAACAGGAAACACTGTAAAACACAAGACACAGACGAAAAAGGAAAGAGAGAGAGAGCAGAGGGGGAGAGAAAGAGAGCAAAAAGAGGCAGGGAGGAAAAGACAGATGCACCTTCCCTCCACCTCCTGCCACATCATCCCAGTCCTCCTTTCTCAGCTGTCCCATCGTGGCACGAAAGCAGAGAAAGATTAAAAACGGGGTCTGAGCTGTTTTGTTTGCTTTTGCCTCCTTAGCTCTGCTGCTGGAAAAGAGGTGTGTGTGAGATTAAAACACTGCTGCTGTGTTCACTGTCTGCCCTCTGGAAAGCAGCTGTGCACTCATCCCGAGGGAGAGAAGCTGGGAGGAGGGATGGAATAACAGAGAATACAATGGAGAAGGGATGGACAGGTGCACAGGGAGCATATCCCACTGTCCTCACTTCATGGATGTGGTGGGAAGGATGGCAGCCTGGCAGCAGGGCAGCTCCCAGCAACAGCTCTCTGCTTGCCCTGGAAATTTGGGATGCCATGGGAACCTTGCACCTCGCTTTGTCCCCATCCTCCTCTTTTTGCCACATCCAGGGCAGCTGGCATCCCCAGCAGCTTCCAGGGACACAGGAGGTGAAGGACCGAGAAGTGCTTTTCCTGCCCAGAAAGGACTTGGGGATCTGACTCGTAATCATCCAGCAGCCAGAAGCAAACTGAAGTGGGTGATTAAAAATAACAGTTGTCATTATATTAAGTGTGATTTTGGGAGCCTGACAAACGATTTTCCAGCAGCTGAGCCTGGCAGGATTAAAACCTACCACAGGAGCACAAAACCAACCCAACAGACCCAACACACCAGGCTGGATTTCTGAGCATTTCAAAAGGTTTGAAGCACCCGACACCTTATAAAACATCAGCTTAAAACAGGACACAGTTCCACACCTCCAGCAAAAACAAATCCAAGCTGAAACAACCGTCCCTTCAAACTCAATTCGACGACCGTATTCAACCACCTTCATTTGCCATGCAATCATTTTGAGACGAAATGTTCCCAGTGTCCTAAGGACCCCTCCCCTAGCACATACAAAAGCTTCTCCCAGAGACAAGACAAAGCCACGGCGAGTCCTCCGGAGAGCGTTCCTGCTGGAGGACCTGGAGCTGAGAGAGGTGGGCATGGAGGGGAAGCATGGCAGGAGCAAGGGCTGGCACTACCCTGGGAAGGGAACGAGTGATGATGAAGAGGAGTTGGTGGGCATCACGGGTATGTCACAGATGGTTCTCCCCCATTTCAGTGAGAACACCAGACAGAGACAAGACACAGACGCACACAAGACAGCTGGAAGGAAAAAGAGCACGAGCATCAGACGCTCGGCTGGCTGTAACACCGAGCAGATCCCAAGGCTCGCTGCGAGGTGCCAACCCAACCACCACTTACCTGCAGCTTCCCAGCATCAGCTGAGCCTGCGTGGGACGGACGCAGGCTGGGTGCAAGAGGAGGAGAGGTGCAGGCTTACCGCAGGGTCCGCTGTGCTTCACTGGGATGGCAGCTCTGTGGTGGCACTCAGCTTTCTGCCTCTCGCAGTCGTTGCTGTAGGTGCGGCTGTCGCGGGCACACACGGGTCTGTAGGTGCCATCACAGGTGATGCGGTCACAGGAGCAACGCGCTGCACCACGGCGGTTCAGGCAGACAGCATTGAACTTGCATTCATCCTTACATTTGTCTGGGAAAGGAGAAGAGAGATACGTGTTGCACCCCTCAGAGCGGGGATGCTCTCGTTTCTGAAAGCATAGGGGAAAAACAAGAGGTACTCACCCTGGTGCTGGCACTGCCCGGAGCGCACCTTCTGGATCTCCAGCCCTCGGATGGCCCCCGTGCGCCCCATCACGCACTCGTTGGGGTACGTCACCCCATCGTCTCCGCACACCGGATCCCGCTTCGAGGGACAGTTCTCGGGGCGGGAGAGCAGCTCCACCCGACGGGTGCGGGGGTTCACCCGGCACACACGGTTCATGTCGTTGAGGACGCCCTTACAGGGGTCTGCATGGAGGAAAGGGAGGAGGAAAGCAGAGTCAGCTTGCATCCTGCCTAGGCGGTGCTTCCAAAGCACCCCATCCCACCCCTTGTGTCCCCATCAGGGCTCAAGGGGTGCTGGTCCCCCCTTTAGGATCGACATGTGCAGGGGTTCACGTTGCAGAGCTGCTCACCTGAAGACATGTGCCCTTCCTAAGGCAGCCATCAGACAGGAGGAGCATTTTATTTTTCCAAGCATTTCCCCTCTTTAATCCTGCTCTCTGAAATCCCTGCATTTACCAGAGTCCCAGGCTGACAAAGGGAATGAACGATGCCATGCCCTCCTGGAGGAGGCTGCAGTGGGCAGGGCTGCAGATGAAGCCTTTCGCTTTGCCTATCTCAGCACGTGCAGCAATCATGGAAATGAAGGAGCTCCCGCAGGACCTGCCCTATCCATCTCCTGTTTCCCCTCTGGCAAATGCTGCCAGGGCTTGCTGCTGCTCTGAATCGCAGCAGGGATGTGTAACCCCTGCTGAGATCTCTACAAACCCAACAAAATCGCCAGAATGTTTTGTGTAGATCCAAAATGCTGTAGGTAAGCGAGGGATGCAGTCTGGCTGAGGAGACGAGACTACACGGTGGGGTGGGGAGCTGCACAGACAGCATCCTGGGGACCACACAATGATAGCATTTCAGATATCTGAGTGATGCCCAAAGAACTTGTCCCCTCTGCCCTGAAAAGCACCCAGCTCCCGACCTGCACCCATCTCACCCTACTTGGGGCTGAGTGTTGAACGCACAACTCATGCTCTTTTAGCTCTGCAGCCTCCCCAAGCACACTCCCACAGTCCTTCCCCTGGGGAAAAACAGGGGCCTGGCACGTGTCCTGGCTGATCTCATGGCTTTCCTAATGAATACGGTTGCTTTTCATTACAAGCATCCACAGCCATCCTCGGAGTGGCCGAGCTTCCCCCACCCCACCCAGATCCCACCTGGCCTCACCTCCTCCGATGCAAAGAAACCTTTTTCACTCAACACCCACCAGGGATTGGGTCCACTCACCGCAGGCTCCATCGAACTTCTTGAAGACGTTCTCCTGCTTGTCGCAGGCGTGCTTGTTGAGGTCGCACTCGCTGCGGTAGTCCTCGCCATCGCTGCCGCAGACGACGCTCTCGGCCACGCCGCTGCAGGACGCGGGGCACACGCATTTCGCCGTCTGGCCGTCTGCAGAGCGGACACACGTGCTGCCAAAGCTGCACGTCACCTCCACGCAGGGGTCCTTGGAGCCTGAGGAGAGGGTGCACTGTGAAAGCGTCTCCTCCACCATCACGTCCTGCCCTTAGCGGGTGCTGCTGTCCGCTCCCGGTGCGGAAGCAGCCAGCTGCACCCACCCCAAAGGGCGCACAGCTCAGATGTGGGGTCAGCCTTAACCACAGGGAAGGGGAGCTCCCCCCTGCCCGGCTGCACCCCCAGCTCCTCAGTGCCAGCATCTCTTTGAGCAGCACGAGGGTCCTTAAGGCACCTCCTGCAAACTGTAATTAGAGGAAGAGCTTAAGGAGCAATTTCCTCTCCGACAGGGGAGGCCTACGGTGTATTCACCAGCTTTTTTTTTTTTTTTCCTTCTTAATTTGTCACTTTTTTATGATGATTATTTTAAATAAGTCACTCGGCACTCTCCCCTCTCTGCTGAGATCCCCAGCAGGGGAGCCGGGTGCAGATTTATTGCAAGCCAGCGCACTGCGTGCGAGAAAGGTCAAGTTAATTTACTCTGAGACGAGGAGACTGGGTCTCATTTACACAGCTCCTTGCTCCCAGCTGGTGAATGCCAGGCTGGGGAAGGGCTTTCATCAGCCCATCCTGCCTGTGCTTGCAGCCGCAGGGCTGAGTCATGGTGGGGAAGTGGAGATGGATGAGAGGGGGCTGCTCCCCTGGGTCTGCCCTGCATCTCCGCATCGCCCTCAGGCCATCAGCCTGCCTGCTTATTATTAAGCACTGCTGGTGGTTCTCTCTTGTCCCTTCCCATCAGCTCTGTCCTCAAAGCATCGCCAGCCCCAGATGATGCTGTGGGATCAGGAGGAGCACCCCCCTCCTTGCACATCCACGCAGACCCCTTGGATTCTGCATGAGGGGAAGCAGCCCTGACTTGTGCTCACCGCATGGTCCCTTGCTGATGACCTTGATCCGTCTCTGCTGGTTGCACTGGGCTTTCTCCAGCTCGCACTCGTTGCTGTAAGTGGAATAGTCAGAGCCGCAGACTGGAGCCACCACCACGGGGCAAGCTGTCTTCTTGCAGACACAGGAGGCCTGGGAGGGGTCAGTGGGGCTGCGCTCACACACCGCCCCGAACCCACACAGCATCCCTCGGCAGGCTGGGGACAGAGACAGGGGACACCTGAGCCACGGGACACCCAAGACAGAGCCTGGTTTGGGGGGCTGAAGCTCACAGGGTGGCAGCAGCAGAGGATGATGGCACAGGGAAGAGGAGGGTGCCACCTCCAGATGTCACCTTGTCAACTGGCAGGAGAAAGGAGAATCAAGGAATGGTCCACGCGTGGGACAGGTGGTCCCACACACGCTGCTTTATTCGCTGTCATTTATGCAAAGCAGCTGAATCACGTGGCTGGAGGCCCTCCAGGAGGAGATGCACGAATCTCTTTATCACATCCACTAATCAGAGCAGCCAGCACAGACCAGTTCAGCATCTGAATTGCTAATGCAGGAGGGAATGTAAATTTACATTCGGGGGGAGGAATGGACAGAATGGATGTCCCCAAACTCAGCTGATGCAGGTGAGACAGCAGGAGCAAGAGATGCCAGAGCTTTCTGCCAGTGCCAAGCAGCCCGCACGCCTCACCAGCGCGTACACAGCGTACATTAGAGATAGAAATTGACCTACATAATGGCAGAACAAGAAATCATAAAAGGCAAAATAAAATGAGCTCGACAGTGGCTCATTTACACTTCAATTCCCGGGCGTTTGCCTTCCACTGCCTTGAGATTTCGAGCTCATATGCACGGCAACAATGCGCCACTAAGAGACTAATATCATCAAATAAAAAAGAACTCTCCTTCTCTCCTGCCCAATATCTAAAAGCAATTTATCATTTTTATGAAGCGCTCTGGATAGTCTCTCCTGCTCTTTCATTGCTGCTCTTTCCCTCTTCTGTTTTTACAAATGCTGATAAGCCTGTTGAGCTCTGAGATTAGAGGGTGCATGGGAGGATGGTAAGAAAGGAATGGGAATGGCAGGACAAGTGAGGGCTCCTCTGTCCCCTCCCCATGGTGCTGGGTGTGCAGGGTGGAAGAACACCAGAGGGCAAAGTGGCCCCTTCCCCCAGACCCAGACCATGAGTTTTGCAGAGCACGTCCAGAACTGGAGAATTGCTCCCCTTCATTCAACATGGGCATCTATACCTACATCAGGTGCTCAGAGCCCCACCCTGCCTGACCTTGAATGCCTCCAGGGATGGGGCATCCACCACCACGTCCATGTCCACCACTGTCCACTACCATGCCCATCCCACTGCCACTTTGGGAGGACTGCAATTGGGGAACACACACCAGCTCCATACAGCAGATCCACCCCTCTCAGTTGGCCCTCCATGCCAGCATCCAGATAGACAACACTGCTGAAGAAGTCAAAACTCCACTAATGGTCTTGACCCTCCTTCAAAGGAATTTTTAACACGGTTGATTCTGGTTTGATGCCACGCTTGGTTGTGCCACTTCTAATGCAACCTCCTTTGCACTCATGTTGCCCACATGTATTTAGGAATGTCTCAGTTTGAAGTGGTAAAAGAAATGGTAAATAACAAAAAGGCAATGAAGTATTGCAAAGTTAAATGGGTCGGGCTACATAAGGAATACTGATATTTCACCAGAATTGAAGTCTTTGTCTATTCTTCCATCTAGAACTCCCTAAACACACCTAGAGTATCAGAGACCACCACACAATCAAAAGAGATAGAAAAGAACACCCATTTACCTCCAGGCCCAAAGAGGAACACAAATTCCCATTCCCATCCCAGCAAGCTCCATCACTGCAAAGCATGGGCAGCCATACACACGTGGGATGAGGACCCTGCGTCACTGATCAGGACAAGAAGCAAAGCAAGATGCACGAACACTTCAAGCCAGAAACAAATTGTGACAGGCAAATTGGCTGTTAAGTTCCTTTCACTTCTAATCACCACCAGTGCTACCAGTGAGGAAGCCTATTTGTTCCTAGCAGATGGATTTAAACCTCACCCACCCTACACTGCGATGCACCTCGATGATATAAGCTCAGAACTCATCAGAATAAAACCAAGTGCCTTAATTCCCCTGCCAGACGCAGGAGGTAGAACAGGCTGAGATTCAGAGGCAGCCTCCTCCTTCCCAAGCACCTAATTTTATCTGGGAGGATGCAACAAGCGTGACCATAACTGATGTGGGAGGAGGAAGAGTGGGAAATCATGCAGCCCAAGCCTGATCTCCAGCTCACTAAAAAAAAAAACGCCTTAGCTCACCGATTTGCAAAAAAACCAACAGCTAAATAAGAACAATCACCAGTCCCCAATGTCAGAGGGTAAATAGCTCAATATAAGCAGTAGGGATAAATAACAAGCTGGCTTTGTCAAAAGCTTTGAGATCTTGAGGTGAAGAGCTCTACCTAACAAGCCCAAAGCGTTCACATTACGTGTATAATAATTCCTATTAAAGTGGAGAAATGTCCTGATGTCAAAACTGCTCTTTTCTGCTGTCCAGAAAAAAAAATAATTAATAATAAGAAAACCAAACAGCAAAACTGGAGCAGCATCATGAAGAAGATTGCTTCTGTGCCCCCAGGCCACAGGAGGTTATGTCCCACCTACCACCATTCCCACCCTGTCCCCAAGGATGGGGGGCCACAATGGTGGCTTCTCACATCCCAAATACAGCAGTCACAACTGGATGCCTCCATGACATTGGTGAAGCCACAACCATGGAAGTCAGGAAGCTGGTTATGGTGGGCAGCACTCCTGGAGGATGAGCAAATTTCCTAATGGAAAAGGCAAGGAGTGAATTGCCCCATGGAAAAGGCAAGGAGGAGCAAACTGCCTCGTGGAAAGAATAAAGATGGGCAAATCTCATTATGGAAAGGGTAAGATGTGAATTTCTTCATGGAGAGGGAGCAGATGAGCAAATTTCTTCATGGAAAGGGTAAGGATGAGCGAATTTCTCCACAAAGAGGATGGATGAGCATTGGAATGGTGCACCCATGGTACGCAGCCCCGAGGCATTTCAGAGATGCACGGATGTGGCACGACTGGACACGACTCAGCAATGGCACTTGGCAGGCCAGGCTGGTGGTAGGACTTAGTGATCCTAGAGGCTTTTCTCAACCTAAATGGGCAGGCCGAGGAGCAGCAGTGCATCAGGACAGCGAGGCCGACATGAATTCTGCATGAGCCTGATGTGCGTTGCCATGGAGACGTGCAAGGCCTGCGCTCCCACCGAGGCCTGTCTACGCGCATCGCCTGCTCCGGGCCCACCCTCCTTGCCATCAATATTAATTACTCACTCGATGAGACAGTGGGAGACGCCTGCCCCATCACCGCAGCATGACAACACCTCCCAGAATTGGCAAAGCCATGCTTAACCCAGCGGGTCTGGCCTCTGAGATGGAGCTTGAAGGTGGCATCACCCACCCTGTTTGGGAACGCCTGTGATGCTCTGGGGCACAACCCCAGCAGCTCCAGCCACCCCCAGCCATGGAGAGCCCCTTGAAGTATTTTTCCTTTCCAAAAACCACCAGGACCCAAATCTGAGTGAAGCAGCTCAGCCCCAGCTCCCACCTGGAGCACACAGCCCAGGCCCTGCGGCAAAGCAGGGCTGCCCGCATGTTTCGGTAATTAAGAGGAGGAAAAGTTGATCATTTGGAAGATCTGAAAGCAAAATCTTGCGCTGGAGGCGGTGGTGAACAAGGTGAAGGTGGTGCTGGGGGCGGGCAGGGCAGGGGGAGGTGAAAGCATCACCTCCCTGGGCTCTGAGACATCAAAGCTGCTCTTGCGAATCAAACACCATCTTAAAAGGCTCTCTCATTAATCTGTCAGAGCCCCGCTGCGAGAGCAGCTCGGAGCAAGATGTCACGGCTCCAAATCACTGGGAGGATTCATTAGAGAGGGGAGCAGGATGGGAAGGAGCCCGCACAGCGGGGTTCTGCCCAACCCAGTGCACACAGGCTCCCCCTGGGGAGCAGGCTCTGCCCCAGCACAGCAGCAAAACCCAAAGCTTGATGGCAGAGGGTGCACACCCAGCTGGGATGCAGCCTGCACCGAGCACACACCAAGGGGAGAGGGGAAAACACCCATGCATCTTTCCAAGCTGCTCCCACCAGCCTCGTACTGCAGAGCAGGGAGTTTACAAAGCACAGAGATGAGCAGCAGCCAGCTGGGTGCCTGCAGGGAACACGGCTCCTCCCCAGCTGCTGTGGGTCCGTAGCCCACCCCCATCTGTTCTGGCAGGCCAACGCAGCACGCTGCCCTTTACTGCCCTTTCTCAAAGCTGCAGGCTCCGGCAAAGCCTTTCTGCAAGGTTTGCTCATGCTGGCTGCGAGGAGCTCGCCCATACCCCATGTGTGGCATCCAGCTGGCTGCCCCTTGGCTGAACACAGCCTGTCCTGGGCTACACCATTCCCTTTGGTGCCATCTGAGCACAGCCCTTGGCACCAAGCATCCCCCAGCACACCTGCAGCTCCTGCTCTTGGCAAGCATCTCTCCATCATCAAATTCGTGAGGCTCACACCGTGCCACCGTGACCCCAGGACATACTCCTACAAAAGCAGCTCTCGCTGGTCAATACAACCTCTTGCAAGCCTGGCAGCACTTGCTAACTTGGGAGCTTGTAGTGATGCAAGCTTTCATGCAACAACTTCCGCACAGCACGGCCAAGGGGAAGAAAAGATAAAACCCTCTGAGATGCTGCTGCTTTGTCACAAGACTCCAGGGCTGAACACCTTGAGAGACACGGGGCGCAGATGTGGGGGCAACAAGGTAAGGCTCAAGAAATGCAGTCTTATCAAGGACCTGATGCAGGGAAAAGTGGGAACACCTTTGCAGGTCCCCTATCTATTTCTCCTCTAACACTTAAGCCACATAACATGAAAGCACATAAATTGATCCCCAAGAGAAAGCTCAAACCTCACTGTAAATGGAGAGGAAAATGCTCTCAAGAGATCAAAAGTGGTGTCTAATAACTGCTGCTACCTTATCTACTGCTCAGCTTTTTTTGAAGAGCTATGTTTAGCTTCTCTCCTTTCTCTAGAGCAACCCTGCACCACTCCGAACTGGCTCAGCCACCAGCAGAGCCCTGCTGTTCCAAAGGGATGGTTCAGTCCTTCTCTCCCCATCCCTTTCCTCTCCTCCATGCTGAGCAGGTAAGGAGCAGCAGTGCTCCAACACAGGGCATGAACCTCCCCCTGCTCCCCATCACACCGAGGTTGGAAGACCTTCCCCTGCTCCCAGCTGGGATCAGCCCCACTGCCAATTGATTTTGCAGGATCCAAATCTCACATTGGCTCCTGTCAAAAGAGGACTAGGCTAGGATTAGCAGCCAAAGCCAGCAGGGTGTTCCAGAGCTGCCAGGCACAAAGAGGACAGGGCTGAAGCGACTCTGCTTTATTTTAAGTTATATTTGTATGGCTTGCCTCCCAGGCTAGCTGAGCATCTCTTCCTTGTCCCCTTCAGCAGGTGCAGAGCTGCCTGGAAAGCCACCTGGCCAATATAAAGGCTTTATTCCCACGCCTGGCCCTTCCTTAAAGGCAAAACCAGCCCATATCCAAGGCTCTCCCCACCTCCCCTCCTTTCACAGCCTCCCACCAGCCAAGAGACTTGTCACCAGTGCAGGTGACACTAGGTGACAAGTGATAGGACGTGAAGAAGCAGTCTCAAGCTGCACCAGAGGAGTTTAGATCGAACATAAGGAAGATATTTTTTTCATGGAGTGAATGGCTGAACACTGGAAAAGGTTCCAGTGCCCAAGGCAGTGATGAAGACCCAATCCACAGAGGCACTGCACAGCAACAGAGAAGGGGTGAGCACCTGATGATGTGACTTTCAAGCCCCAAGAGATTATTTCCCCCTTGGAAATGCCAATGGATCACTGTCTGGAGGGAGAAATCCATCAGAATTAGGGGATGTTAATTAAATAAATAAATGAAAGTAAAGAGCACCGCACCTTCCCCTTTTGAAATACCCAACAGCTGAGGGCATCCAGAGCAAGGGGAAGACAATATCCAGGACTGAGAGCACTAACCAGCTAACTGATTTCCTAACTCAGAAAGCCACCTGCACCAGCACTTGCCTGCCTTGCCCCATGTCTGGGACCAGTCAAGCTCTGCTCTGCAAACCCTGTATTTATGTCCCCATCTCGTGCGTCACTGCCGCATTCACGCATCCATAAATAAGTATCAAGAGCTGCTCCCAGGCCTGGCAGCTTGGGCCAACATCACTCCATCCAGAGTCGCCAAAAGAAAATGAGCATCCAACCCTCTCTGCCTTCTGGGATGTATCCAAGCCCATCAGGGATGGGACCGGAGCCCTCCCCACAGTTGGTCGATATCATAAGCACATCTACCAGCAAGAGGTGGCACCCCAAGCAAGCCAGCTCAGCTTTCCTATCTACAAAGGTTGCTTAGTTGAACAGCTCCAGCTTATTTCTCACTGGAACGGGAGCAGAGGGCACGGTGCAAGCAGAGCAAACAACACGAACCTCTGCATCCCCTGCATGCAACTCCACCAAGGGATGCTGCAAACGAACAGAGCTCCAACTTCTCAGCAGAGATGCTGGAAGAACGCCCACTGAATCCACCTCCAGGGGGTGCAGAAAGGTGCAGCCCACCTGCCCAAGCAGTGCTGCCCTAGGGGGGGGAGGCATGGGAGGTGTTTGCAGTGCCAGGAGCAGCACCTCGCTTGGCACAGCACCAGCAGTGGTACTTTTCCATCTCCCATGAGGACTAGAGATCTTTGGGAGTATGTCATCTAGATGGGCAGGGCTGCTCATATTTTGGAGCCCTAAGCTAGGAGTTACACCTACGTTCGTTTTTATTTTTGCTTTAGATATCTTCTCTGGTCCAATTATAGATTAATCACATTTTATCTAGCATCCGTTTTCTCCCCCGCCTCCTTCCCCACCCCCATCAGAGAAGGAAAGAAAGAAACAAACGTGTTATTAATTGGCTGCAGTTTTCTGCTGGGTTCTTTGCACACGAGATGAGGGAGGATGGGGAAGGTGGCTGAGGAAGGAGCTGCCAGCAGAAAGCAGGGCAGTTTAAGCCTGATTTTCAAATAAAACACAGTTCACATGATGACATTATCTGAGCACATGCTTGCCAGCCAGCAGCTTTTAAACCCATTGGCTGCCAGCAAGCAAAGTTCTACAAATGTGTGTATCTGGCACGGCCACATGCCACAGGCACGTGTGCCACTCTCTTTGCTTCTTGCTCCTTGCTTGCAGACCTGCATCTCCACCTTCCCAGCTCCTTTTCCCACAGTCCACACAGCACAGCCACTGAACTCAACGCTCGCTGCTTTCTAAGTCCCCAGTACCCAGAACCTCAGCAGACAAATCAGCAATGCTGCCAGAGCACACCAGAGAGCCCATCTGCTCCTCCAGCCCTTCCCCGCTTCCAGGATGCATCACACAAGCAGCAGAAGGGCAGAGGCTCTGCCCTCCCTCCTTACTTGGGGATAAATGCATCCCCAGGGAGGACGAGCAGTGAGCTGCTCTGCTTTGAGCACAGATAGATCACAAAATAGATCACTGGGTCAGGGAGGCTCCAGCAATTTGCCTTCATGGGAACCAAGCTGCAGGAAGCAGGGGTGTACTTACCATCTCGAGGGGTCGGCGGGGTCTGGGTAAAGTAACTATTGGGCTTGTCTGCAATGAAAGAAAACAAGGAGCTATCAGCAATAGCACACACTCCTCCTCCCCCACAGCTTCTCTCCCTGGTGGATTTGGGGCCAGGGAGCACCTGCAGCGAGCAACAGGAGCAGCCCCAGGAGCTTGGTCTCCTGCTGGCACCCCTGAGCATCTCCCTCCCCTGTGCCATCTGCAAATCCCACTGTGTGGTCCATTGCTTAGGACAGGGACAGCACCAGGGGAGGCCAAAAAAACCACCATCAGCCAACCCTCTGTGTCTGGAAAAGCAGCAGAGTTTCACTCAGGAGCAGCCCACAGCAGCAAAGGGGACACATCACCTCCTTACCACCCAAGCATTCCCCCCCTCCATTCCCCCTGCCCTGTTCTGGGCAGTACATCTGAAACGTATTCACACCTTTTACCAGTTGTCTCAGCACTCACACCTGGGGAAGCCTCGCACCCCAAAGCTGGAGGATCCACCTGCCCTCTCAAGGCTTTCCTCCCAGCATCGAGGAGGTCAGAGACACCACAGCACACAGCATGCCTGGAGAAAGGCAAGAGCTGGGACAGGGAGCACCCTGTGCAAGGATGAGGCCACCGAGCAGCCAGCAACACGTGGGTGTGTGCAACGTGCTCAGCCACACCAGGAGCACACCAGCAGCCCAAGCACAGAGAAAGGGCTTCCACCTCTCCCCAGCCTCCTCCTGCTTCTCCTTCCCCTCCCGCACGCCCGGGGGGCACCTACAGTTATTGAGGAAGAGCAGCACAGCAAATCCCAGCGTGGAGGTGGCCAGGAGGATGAGGCAAATGTTGCACGGGATCATGAAGTAGCGCACCACCAAGGAGACCTTGTGCTGGTACAGCCGGTCCCGCTCCAAGGCCCCCGGTGCCATGGGGTACTGGCAAGCCGTCATGCTGGGCTCAAAGTTCAACCCACTGCTGACCCATCCAAGGCAGAGCTGCCACGAGGCTCACACAGCTGCCCTCCGTTCCCCTTTCTTCGGCAGCAGCGAGAGCCCAGTTTTCCCAGAGGTTCCCATCCTCTAGGCGCAGGTTGGTGGCACCTTCAGGACCAAGAGTTTATCTCCACATCTGCCATCATGGGTCTGAGCGTGCTCCGGAGAGACCCCCACAGCCCCGTGCTCAGCAATGCCCCTTCCAGCCAGGGAGATGTCAATCCGTGCGTGCCAGCAGAGTGCAGGCAAAGAAACCACGAGCAAAAGTGTCGAGAGCTCAACTCCTGCCTCCAAGCCCACCGGAACGGTAACAAGTACGTTGGGGGGCCACCACAGCACCCCCACACTCCAGTGCCTGTGAGCAGGGCTGGCAGAGGGGCAGCGGGAAGGGGACCAGCATGGGACCCCGCTCTCAACCTCCACGTCCTCCCAATGGCTCCAGGTTTGTCGCTGCTCCCTCCACGCTCCTCGCACCTCCTGCAGCCGCAGCTCCTCGGGACGAGCGTTCCCACTCCCACACCCCACGGGCAGGGCTCGGGTGGACCCCGGCAGGCTGCAGCTCCTCTCACAGCGACCTCAAATCCAAATCCATCCCCGCTCAGCTGGTGCACAGCTCTCCCCCGCCGCCTCGCCAGCTCTCCGGCACCCTCCCAGCCCTCGGGCCAGCAGCAAGGGGCCACCGCCTGGCTCGTCCCCCTCCACGAGCTGTCACCTCGCCGGCAGGGAGCACGCTGCCAGCTGTCACCTGCGTGGTGGCCGGGGCGGGCCAGCTCCCCTGCTCACTCCGCTGTGACATGCCAGTCCGTCCCAAAGCGGTCCCCGTCCCTCGCCGAGCCGGGCATCAAGAGAACGACGGCGACGCGCTCAGCCCTCATCCACCCGCGTGCGGTCACAGAGGGCTGCGTGGCACCAGACAATAAAATGACAAGGGAAAGGAGGAAAAAAAAAGCCAAGCAACTGCACGTCCCCGCCTGCCCCACGCCCTGAAGTTTCTCCGCCTCGCTCCCGCTCCGGTGTCCCGGTCCCTCCGGAGAGGAACAGCTGCCGACAATAGGGATGAGAGAAGAGGATGAGGAAGGATGCCGGGTCTCGTCCGCTTCGCCCGTGCCCCGTGGTGGGAACGGCTGCAAACAAAGGCAGCGGGCAGTGCTCTGCCCCAATGCTCGAGGAGCACAAAGGCAGCGGGAGCTCAGCTCGGCTCCTCTCCCCTCGTCCCCGCACCGCAGCCACCTGCGAGCATCCCCGCCAGCATCATCCCCGCCGGCATCCCGCTGCTCCCGGCGAGACGGAGCGCGGGGTCCTCCTCGCCCCGTTCCCCCGGGAGAGCACGGGAAGGGGAAAAAAATAATCTCTCTCCTCCGCCTCTTCCCCCCACCCCCTTCGCCTTTTCATTCGTGAACTAAAGATGTTGGGAGAGGCGGGGACTGCACTGTCAAAACTCATTATTCCTCCCCCGGCAGCGCCTCTGCCCGAGCCCCCTCCCCGCTCCGCCTGCCTGGGCCAGGACCCCCAGGAAACCAGAGCAGAGCATGAAAACCAGCAATAAAAACAATACCAAGCGTTTTGAAGGTACGTATTAGAGAAGGGAGCGAGGTATAATCACACCTCCTGGCACGCTTGGAGCTGGGGAGGTAAGGAAGAAACCCGCTCCTGGCCAAAATGCTGCCTATCGGGAGCGGAAAATTCTCCCTAGGCATCACATCCCTGAGCTCCTCTTGGTCAGCACCACACAGCTTGACCGGAGCTTGGCATCCTTCTGCACCTCCCACAATATGCAAGTGCCCAGAGTCTGCAACACAGCAGTGCTCAGCTCGTGGCCTCGCTGCTCCCCTTGGGTCAGGGTCTCATTGACAACCCCTCCCCACCCACCCCAGCATGGCTTGGCTTCCCATAAAGAAGAAAAAAAGATCCCCAAAGCCAAGTGAGGCCATTTGCATCCCCCCTGGTGCATGTTTACACATGCAAATCAGCCTGGCACAGTCCTCCCTTTCTTCTCGGGGCTGCAGGACTCGGTCCCCCCCCTCTACCCCAGCCACTGGGGGCCACTTGTAGGGGCAGCTCTGCAGGAGCTCCCTGTGCACGTCCTGGGGGAGGCAGGCTCCAGCCCATCACACTCCTCAGGAGCACAACGCACACACCTCTGCTCCCTGTGTGAGTATTTCACATGAGGTTTTACAGTCAGACGAGCCACCCACATTGGGAGTATTCTGCATTTGCCAGCTCCACGTGGGTTTTGTTTGTTACCCCAAGCTTTGGGCACCTTGAAGGACCAGACAGAAGAACACAGCAGAGCCACCGTGGTGACAAACCACCCCAAACCCGGCTCACAAGAGCTGCCCAGCTTCAGGCACAGCTGCTGCTCCTCTGTCACGGAGAAGAAAACATTATCTTTGTGCACATCCATCCTCCCCCCCGCCCAGTTCACTAAATGAAAGCATTCGACGCATTAAGGCCTCCGTGTGGTCACCAGCCACTTGAAAGGCTGGTGCTGTTAATGGGTTTATTCCTGGGCTTTCACAGCCAGGATGTCACAGCTGCTGCCAACCACGCAGACGATGGGAAGAAGGGACTGGGTGGGGTGGGGTCCCCAAGTCCACAGCTGCAGATGTGGGCTCCATCTCGGGTCAGTGCATGGCTGTCCATGCACAGTCCCTGGCTAACAGGGCCACGCACATCCCACGGACTGGGGACGCTCACTCACGTGCATCTTTCAGGACCACCAACCTCAACTGGGAACAACCACCACCAGCAAAAACCCATTTCGTTCCCTTTAGCTCCTCATTTCTCCCATCCCAAAGTACCAACCTGAGCCCCAAACGCCGTGATGTTTGGGGGGTGGGACTGACAGCTGTCAATCTGTCCCTCCTCGCAGAGCCCCTGCAGAACCCCCCCCAGCTCCTGCTGCTGCCAGGCTGATTCCCCACCTGGCTCCCTTCTCGCTAATCCTGTTTGGCAGGGAGCTAATTGGGATTTATGTGACAGCACCCAGTGCCTGGAGAGCCATTTCGCTCTCCCTCCTGGGGAGGAGGAGGAGGAGGGAGCCTGCAGAAGGCGCATACACGTTCTCCCTTCCCCATCCCCTCCTGCAGTTTTACAGGCTAATTACCAGCATTACAGCGAGAGGAGCGGGAGGGGGAGAAAGTGGGGATTTTAATTATTTCATTTAACACTTGGCAGGACCCAGCTCGACTCCTGCTGAGCACTGCCTGGAAATAAAGAGCTTTAAAACCCTGCCAATGGGTGATGGGGGAGCGGGTCACAGCCACTCTCGGAGCTGGCCGTGTGCACGTCCCGTCCATGCACACCCTGCATGAAGGGAAAAACCTGCTCCTCTGCTCTCCCAAAGGCACAGCTTGGGGCCTGCACCTCTTCCACCTCATCCCACTGTGCAGCAGTGAATGGGTTTTACGATGTCTCTGCCACAACCTCTGGATTAAAAACAGATAAATAAAAGCGATGCTTTAAGACAAGGGCTGCACGCAGCAATCCGTGCGCTGCTATAAGGACGAGGCTGCTGCCCCAAAGTGGTCACACAGCAAAGCAAAATCAATCCAGGGAGGAAGGTGGTGCAGTTTGATGCTAAATCCCTGCAGATGTCCACTGCTGTGCCCAGGGAGCTGTGGCAGCCCCAGGTCACACTGCTGTCCCTCTGCTCATGGGGCTGCCAGGACAATTCCCTGCTGCAGGACAAGGGCTGCAGAGCAGGGCTGAAGCCAGCTGATGAGACAGACCCTCAAAAGCTCATCCCCCTCTCAGCATTCCCATTACCCCAGGTACGCAATCCTCCTGCCCTAACCCTAACACGGGACAAAGATCCAGAAGCTCACCCCAAAACCAGTGCCATTCACACCCATCCAACAGCCCCGACACAGCGCACCGTGTCCCAGCCCGCTCCTCCTGCAGTCTCACACTGCCATCTGCTGCTCTCACTGCAAACTTTCGGATGTGAGGAGCTCCAGCCAAGCTGGGAACACTGCACTGGGACCAGGGGTGAGTGCAGCATGGAGGGGATCAGAGAACTGAAGTACCATGAAGGTTGGTAAAGACCTCTAAGATAACCTGTCCCCATCATGCCCACTAACCACGTCCCTCAGCTCAGCAATGCAGCCTGTCCAGGTCCCTCTGAAGGGCCTTCCTACCCTCAGGCAGATCAACACATCCTCCCATCTCGGTGTCATCAGCAAACTTACCGAGGGTGCACTCAATCCCCTCAACCAAACTGTCACAAAGACATTAAACAATCCCCACTACCAACCCCTGGTGACCACAGAGCTGGATGCAACCCCATTCACCACCACTCTCTGATCCAGACAGTTTTTTACCCAACAAAGAGTACACTTGCCCAAGCCATGGGCTGCCAGGATGATCCTTACAGCAACACAAGGCAGCAAGGAGAACCATCAGCTCAGCAACCTCACAGTCCCAACTCGTGGGGAAGTCCATCCTGCCAGTAAGAAGCAGCCACGCGAGCAGAGCTATCAGAGCTGGACTCCACGATCCTTACGGGCCCTTTCCAACTTGGGATGCTCTGAATCCTGCTCAGGAACTTGAAGGGAAAACCTTGGGAAGCACTTTTTCCCCTTGCCACCAGCATCATCTCGCAGCCAAGGAGCAGGACGCCAGCAGGGGATGCTGTCGGCTCAGCTAGCACTGCTCCCAGCTACGCTGCTCCCAGAGAGGCCCAGTATCCAGGCCAGGAGCAAGCAGCTCTCAATAAAACTTTCATACCCCTCCGTTCCCCCTTCAGAGTGTTTTACAGGGAAAGCACATGGCCAAGACAGCCCCAAGCTTACCCCTCCCCCCCCCCCCAAACGGGCACAACGAAGTCTGTACATTGCACATCACGAGGGGCACAGAGAGGAGGGGGAGCACAGCAGAAACACCTTAAAGCAGCTCCACCGTGCACTCACCGTGCTCCATCCCACCCCACATCCCACCCCACCACCACCTGGAGCGATGCTGCTCTCCCTCCCCTCCCCCTCCCCAGGAAGGCGGTGAAGGGCTGAGGATGGAGCAGGACATGAGACAGGCACTAGGTGAGAGGTGGCCTTAGATCACAGTTTGGCTGTCGACTTTGCAAGGACAGTGGCAGTCCAGCTGAGCCCATTGACGTCAGGATGAGAGGATATCAGCAGAGAGAGCAGCCCTGGGGAGGCAGCTCTTCAAACTGTGATCTAAAGGCAATAGCTGCCCCTGAGGTGAGTGCAGCCAGCAGGCCATGGGGATGGGCGTGCTGTCCCCACCTCTGGAAGGGCCCTATTGCTCCAGCACGTCCTGGGAGGATGAAAACTTGATGGAGACTAACCAGTGAGTGTGACAGTGGATGGGAAAAGAAGAAATGGTATTTCTTTTTTTTTTGCATGACACACCACGACTTACCAGCAAGAAGCTTCCTATGTTCTTTAGAAAGCGAGGGGAAGAGAAAAAGGAGAGAACAAGTTAGAACAAGAGAACAGGCAGCTCACCCAGCACTCTCCTGCCCCCAGACCCCTCCTCCAGCTCATCCCAGCTCTAGCAGGGGAACCCCTGGCCCTGCAGCCCCACGTTGCACACAGAAAGCAGACAGAGAAGGTGCCATGCAGCTGTAGCGTCTTCCCATGGGTTGCAGAAGTCCCACATCATCCTGCAGCATGGGAAGATGTCATCTCTGACCAATAACCATCAGCTGTGCAGCACACGATGGCTAACGAAGGTCCTGCAGAGGGCAGTGAGTGCAGCCAAAGACTCAGAAGCCAGCAAGCAGCAGTAGGATTGCCTCATCAGTACTCCAGAATACATTCTGAAACCAAACTCGTGCTTTGGAAACGTGCAGGAGCTCAGCCTGGAGGCTGCCTCAACTCCCCCTGTGCCATCTACCAAGGACCAGCTGCTTCCCATTCACTTTGAGGGAGCACATCCTGCACCACATCCGCCTGATTCCTCCTACCCAAACACATCACCTGGGCATGAAACTACAGGAAACCAGAGCACAAGATGAGGTCCCCTGCCAGGCCTGCATCCCACAAGGATGAAGAGATCTCCCAGTGAGCAACACAACCCTAAAGCTCTGCTTCTCCTTCATTCCAACACCCGACCTGAGGGGCACGGGGGGCTCCCCAACGCAGCGTCAGCATCAGCTCCCACAATGAGCAGCAGGACATGAGTAATGTGACCCCACGAAGAGCCCAAAGAGCTCACCCAGACTATGAGGGGAAATAAGACAAAGTGAGCATTGAGGACTGGAGACGGCCCCATGCCAAGGAAGTGACGTGTAGCCTTCTCCATTGGCAACCGGGAGCCCGCTCAGCTCAGAGCTACTGGGAGATGCAGGGAAGAAAGGAAGAAGGGAAAAACAGCTTAAAAATATCCCAGAGCAGCGTGGTTATTTTGGGATTCTGATTTATTGAAGAAAAGAGGAAAAAAAAAAAAAGACTCAGAAATGAAAGCCAAAGCTGGCTCTGGTGGAGATGAAACATCAGCGCCTGGCTGCTGTGCTCCTTCCCTGACTCCCAATTCAAATGACATGGGTTGTGCCATCCCCAGCACTTGGCAGCTCTCCTGTACTCCTGGACAGCGTGGCCTGGGGCTGCTGGAAGGAATGGACCCTGGAGCATTTGGGATGTGCTGAGCTTAGGCCACAGAGCTATCTGCCTGCTGTACTGCAGGGGATTCAAGTTGGCCATTGTCATCGCCAAGGGAAAGAAGAGTTGACAGCACAGATGGCTGTTGGGTGTTGCACGTCCTGGGGATGCTTCTGTTGAGGAGGGATTTGCCTGAGATCATTGGGAGAAAAAACACGGAAGAGGCACCACTGTGAAGAAACACCACTGTGGCACTGGGATCAGAGGTGCAGGGGTTGCCCTGGGTCTGAATCCCACCCCAAGGCACACGCCTTCCCCTCAGTTAGAACCAAAGTGTGATTGAGACAAGGAGCCTCAGAGCCCAGCCCTCCTTCCAACTCAACAAAATCCACCGTGCTTTGATTTCCCCTTCATCATTTTGAGGTAAAGCAAAGCAGCTGTTAGCATCAAAAGGGGAAAACAAGTTTATTTCACTAGGTATTAAATAAACCAGAAAGAAAGGGAGGGCAGGAGGATCTGTTCCAAGCTCAGGCACTAGGCTCTTGAAACCTTTCCCATGCAGAATGAGCAGGGGAATACACCCCAATTCTGCAGAGGGACAACACCAAGTGCTGATGCTGTGCCCAAACAGCACACACCCAGCATGCAACCATGCCTGGAACAAAGCAGAACCAGTTTCCAAGAGCACTCCAATTCATCTCCTGATGCTCAACCAACACCCATCCCAGAGCACTGCCATGTGTAAGGGAGCTGTTGAATCACGGCCTGAACCACTGATGGATCACCTGAGGTGAGCACTGAGTCCACCTCGGGAGCAGAGGTGAAGGCAATGCACCTGTGTGACCAGAGGGGTGGAGTCTGAATCCACCTCTCCCAGACCCCATTTAAGGGCTGAGCACCACTGGGGAAGGATCTCTTTTTAGAGATTACTCCTTCAGAGTTTCCTACAGTGAGCCTAGGACATGGGTGAGCACTTTGATTGCCTCCTTCCATCACGGTAATCTTTCTAACTATACCATCTGTAAAATATCTCAGCTACAATACTATTTAGCATTATCCGTATCATATACCATACACCATGCCACTGGTGGGTCCCAGGAAGCCACCAACGTGGTGCTGGCTCCCGTGAGCCCACGTTGTGCTGCCTCATTCCCAAGGAAACCAGCCAAGGGTTCCCACGCCACCTTCCCGCTGCTCAGAGCATAAAAGCGACACAGACTTCCTGAAATCCCTCTCTCCCTGACCCTCCCTACTGTTCCTCTGCATCCTGCTCCAAGGCCACACTCTGCAGTGAGATAACAAGGCGCTCTGCTGCCAAAAACAGCAGCCAGAGGGGCCCAGGATCCACACAAATCTGCATGTGAACAAAGACCCGATTTGAATGGTCAGCCAGTGGAGATGGAGCCCTTTCTCTTGGCTTTCCCCCATTGATGTAAGGCCAGCGTGGGATCTCTGGATGAGCTCCAGGGTTGGTACCAAGCCCAAACCCGGCAGTGGATGGGCAGGACAGGTGCCTGGAGAACACCCAGGAGTGTTAATTGTCTCTGCTTGGCACAGGAGATGGGAGTGGCACCTGAGGAGGAGGGCAGCACCTTCTCACCTTCCCCACTGCCGAGTTGGGAAGAACAGTCCCCGACACACAGCCAGAATTGAAACCAGATGTGTAGGAAGTGTCTCATTAGCAGTAATTGCTTTGCAAGGATTTGAGGTTTCCACTTCGTGCCACCACCAAGCACACTTCTCAGAAGCAGCCGTGTGTCGGGCACCGGAGGGAGAGGGGAAAGGAAAAAACACTGAGGGCAGAGCCTCAGCTACACTAACATTTTCATTGAAGCCAGGAGAAGTTTACTCAGTCCAGGCCGGCTGCAGAGGATCGATGCT
Organism: Cyrtonyx montezumae; assembly: GCF_038088225.1. Taxonomy (NCBI): domain Eukaryota; kingdom Metazoa; phylum Chordata; class Aves; order Galliformes; family Odontophoridae; genus Cyrtonyx; species Cyrtonyx montezumae. Next base: position 2,606,903 of record NW_027071948.1, read on the forward strand.
GCAGCAGATTAGGCTGTAAAAACTCAGCATCTGCAACCCTTCGAGGCCAAATGATTTGGGATGCAGCACCCAGAGAGAAGTGTGGCCCTCTCCTGACCCTCCCTCCTTCCTCACCCCTAACGTGACCCAGGGAACACCTTTCCCCGGTTCAAAGGGGCTGAACGTGCAATGACACAAGGCCAAGGACACCATCCCTGCGTGCTCTCCCATTTCCCCTGTGTGTTCCTCCATCCCAGCGAGGAGACCGAGCTGGGTGCAGGGGGATGCTGCAGGCAGCTCCAGCTGGCTGCCACTGCCCTGTCCCTGCAGTCCTAGTGGGTACACCTGGAGGAGACCCACGCTGCAGGACCACTCTTCCAGCTGCTTTCCACTCTCTGCATCACAAAGGACCTGCAGAGAAACCAACCAGGCATCCCAGTGACAGGGAATCAAAGGAGCTGCGCCTTGTTTTAGGGGAGATGAGCACACCAGACCCTACAAATCTCCCTCCCTCCCTCCTTGGGCTCCTTCCTGGCTCCCTCCCGGCCCCAGCAGAGCTCAGATCTCCGTCTCCAGGGCTGAGACAATAGCTGCTTATGTTCTGAAGCAGCGCAGCTTTCTGGGCCGGCAGCCAGGGCTGGCAGCTCTCAGCAGCGGGGAATAAAAGGCGCATTTGTGCCGCGCAGCCCCTCTGCACCAGTGGGGCACCCCTCAAAGGGAGGAAAGCAAGGCATCAGCCTGCTGGGGAGCAGGCATGGAAAGGCAGACAGATGCCCTGGGCTTAGCGAGAGGAAGAAAGGCAGCAGGGCAGAGAGCTTGTTCCAAGCTGCTTGCTCAGAGATGCTCAGCACCCCCTGCCAAGAGAGCATCAGGAGCTGGGGATGCACTGGGCACCCAGCACAGGATTTAGGGCTACAGCACAGCACCCTGTGCCAGCAGCCAGAGCAGGGGACATCTGCACCAACATCCCCATGCACAGGGACGCCTGCTGGGTGCCACCTGTCCTTGCATTGCACCAACGGGGGGCAATCTCCCCAGTTTGCTGGTGCAGCAGCCAGCTTGCAGCACCCCACGCAGTCCGCCAGGTGCAATACCCCACGGGCTGCAAATGCAGCACTGTGTGCCCCACTGGGCTGTTATCACAGCTCTAGGCAGTACATCATTCATTCTGGTACCCCTCCTCCTCAGCACTGCTGTCAGCAGCACAGCCTGTAAGATGCCAATCAATTAATCTAAAAAATATGTTTATGTATCAAGCTGGTCACTTCTTTTCCCCCTTTCTTGTTATGAAGCTTTAAAGTCGCTTTCCGACTGTCCTGAATAATTGAAGTTAACATGAAAATTTAAAGTCTTTCAAGATGTCATTAAAATTCATTCCCTCTCCCTTTGGAGAATTGTCATTGCCAGAGTCCCACGTCGGGCAGACAGCACACGCGGCCGCCTCCGGTCACAGCATTTAACTCCCTTCTCCCTGGCTAAAGAAAACTCACTTCATTGGAGATGCTGAAATAGCATCCCACCCTGCACCAGAGGACATCTCCCACTGCCTCCTGGACCAGGAGGAGCAAAGCATAGGGACCTGTCCTTCTGCAAGAACACCATCACACAAAGCATCCCTGTGTGCCCCGGCCTCCCCTGCCCCACTTTCAGTCCAAGAACAGAGATAAATGCTGTTCTTACCTAGTAATGAATAATCCAGAAGCCACGGGGGAGAGGGCAGCACATGCAAAAGAAAACAGAGCAAAAGCAGTTGGTGAGAGCAGAGCGAACCCCGTTGCTGGCAGGAGGCTGGAGCACTTCCCTCCCCATTTCCCAGGGAGATGCCCACCACAACCCATGAAAACAACACATCTGGTGGCAGGGAGGCAGGCAGGCCAAGCTGCAAGAGAAAAGGAAGGATCTATCCGCCCAAGAAACCCTCGCAGTGGCATTTAGCCCTGCCAGGACAGAGGGGCAATGCCTCCCACCCTCCTCTTCCTCTGCAAACAGCATCAGTTCTGCTCAGCTCCCTTCTCTCCTCTGCCAGAAGGGATGCAGCCACAATTCCCTGCAGAGGGAAGCAGGGCTGTGGCAAGCATCCCACACTGAGGGCCGGGATCAGGTGGGAGAGCTCAGGAGATCCAAGGGAGGGGGTCAGCCCCACAGCCAGCCCGAGGAGCTGGCATGGGCAGCACTCTCATTTCCTAATGGCATGCTTTAATCTCCTAATTAGGCTGCAGCACCGCTCCCAGCACCGGGTTAAGTCACCTGGATGGCTCAGGAAGCACTGGGAGAGCAGCCAGGGCTGGAAAATCCCAACACCTCCACCACCAGGGTCCCCAGCACACAGCCCTGAGATCACGCCGCTTAAACCAGGGGCAAAAAAAAAAATCACAGCGGGGCACTGTGGGCCTGAGGATGCTGAGAGACACCCAAGCACCACTCAGAGGTAGAAACAAAGGGATTGGGGGGCAGCAGGCTGCAGGAAGAGGGGTGCATGCCATGGCAGGGACAGAGCAGGCACAGCCAAAAGGGCAGCGAGCGCCCGATGGAGCTGCAGCAGGCAGCTGCTGCCACCCGCCCGGGTTGCCAAGGCTGCTGGGCTCTGTATATGCAGCAACAAGCTTTGAAGTCAGGGCAGAGGAATGCATCCCTCCCTGCTCGGCCAAGGCAGGGCACATGGCCACAGCAGTGCCGGGTGAGCTGCAGGCACGGAGCATCCTGCCCTTGGTGCTCCTGCTGTGCCCGAGCCAAGAGCTGTGGGATCACGCAGTGAGGAACCACCGGGTCCTCGGATGGAGCCATCCCCTCCGAGCACATCCTCGCGTTGCTGATGGATGCCATGCACTCCATCTGGATGAACTCTGGTGAATTTTGGGTGTTGATTCGCACGTAGGCAGCTTTCTGCCTGCAAACAATGACTGCTGTGTGCTGACACCCCCGGCGCCGTCGCCGACCATCTGGACGAACTGGGGGCTGCCATGAGCTCAGCAGCAGAGCTGGCATCAGGATGCGGGGTGTGAAGCTGCCACCAGCCCCTGCGAAGCACCCACGGGTTGAAGGTGCAGTCAAAATGGGCTCGCAGAGCCAATTATCCATCCCCTACGGTCATACAGCACCGTGCAGAGCCCACGTCCTCAGCAGGCAGCTCCCAGACTCCCACATTGAGGAACCAGGAGATGCCACACACCACAGACTCATGGCTTCTATGGCACTAATCATAGATTCAGTGACTCCCTGACATCCTCACACAGGACAGCATTCCAATAGCCAGTTTCCAGCTCTGCTCCAGAGCAAAAATTCACCACGCTAACACATAAAACACACCAGATTCAGCGTGAAGGGAAAGCCTTTAATCTGAGGCAGGCTTCAAGCAAGTGCCAGCTCCTTTCAACCCTGTCCTCCTGTAAACATCAGCTGCCACGGGGTCATCGAGCATGCAGGATGGAGCAGGGAGTATGAGTGCATAGGCGTGAAGGAGCTGGACCTTGCTAGGGCAGCAGGAGCCTGGAGCAATACTTTCCCTTATTGTGACAGAGGCAGCAGCCGGGGCTCCCCAGGGGCTGCACTCACTGCTCGGGTTCACAGGGCAGAGCTGCAGCCCACGCTGCTGCTTCCCATCATCCGCCTGCAGGAGAATATGGGATTTCCGGGGGGACTGCTCCAAGGGTTCCCACGCCCGGGCTGGGCATGGCACAGCTTCTCCCACCGTCCTGCCCCACTCCCTCTGTACCTCAATGCAGACACTGCAAGCAGAGCAACCAACTGCATCCCTGCCATCGACGTGCAGATCTGCAGGGTACGTGCAGGAGCACCGCTTGCAGCCCGGCTGCGCTTCCAGCAGCACCGTGCAGCTTAAAAAGAGATTCCCTTGAGCAAAGAAAGTGCAAGTCCAGCTGGCCAGGAGTCTAACAGAGCTGTCTGGGAGGAATTATCAGTCTAGAAAAACAATCCCAGCTTGGGTTTCTTTAGATTCCCTCCTGTTTCGGTGCCTGGGAACTGGGTTCCAGCCAGCACGGCGAGCAAGGTTTCTCATGAGCATGAGGCACATCAGCTGGTGGCAGCCAGCAGAGAGGGACTGCAGCCTCAGAGCTCTGCACATCACTCTGAGCATCAGCAGACCTGCCTGCTGCTGAGCTGTGCAAACACACTTCCACCACGAGAATCCCAGGCTCCCACCAACGGCACTCCCAGCAAAGCAGCACTGCAGGGTGGTGCATCCCAGCACAGCGTCTGAGCTCAGGGTGACACATAAATGCAGCCCCTGGGCTCAGCTCTGATGGGTATTTCCCTATACAAATAGGGTGGGAGAAGCTTTGATGTTCCACTGGGCGGCTCCACACCAAAGATGGACCACAGGAGATAAATGAAATAAACCCAAAACTTCACATCCGGTAGATAAAGAGGGGAAGAATCACATTTCCACGGAGGAGATCACATGTGGTCCACGGAATCACCACGCAGATGATGTTTTCCACTACAGCCCTTTATGGCACCACAGCAGCACATTACAGATGGGTGGGACAGTTTGAAAATGCCATCTGGAAACCAGCACAAATGGCTTCTACAAAGCAGAAGCAACGACAGACCAGCCCAGGGGCTGAAAAAAGCTGGGCAGCAGCAACCACAACACCCAGGGAGCACCCAGGGAGGTGTGTGCCTATCCCAGGGCGAGCACCTGAGCTGCCAAACCACCGAGCTTTGGTCCCAGCAGAGCAGCTCAGTCCCAGGGGATGAGCTGTGAGTGGAGCTGGCATCATGATGCATGCCCCAAGGGCACAGAGCATCCCTTGGCATCCTCCAAGGGAAAACAACCTGGCTGTACTGCTTGCTTCCCCTGAGTAACACAGGGCTTGTTTGAGAGCCCCAGTGCCCAGGGGGTGCTGGGGAACCCCAGCAATGGGGCTGTAAGAACTCTGATGGCATCCCAGCATCTGCCCTCCATGAATAACCACACTGCCCAAGAGCGTATCACGGGAATTAGCTGCACAGGAGCCAGCAACCTCCAGGCACAGAGCAAGAGTGGGTTTGCAGGGCAGACCAGTGCGGCTTCAAGTGGAAAAAAAAAAACCCAAAAAAAACATTTTTTGGATGGGATTAGGAGTTTGACCTCGGCAGGAAGCTGGGGAGCTGTGCACCGCTGTGCCCGGTGCCATCCCACCCATGTGTCAGTGGAAAATAGCTCCAGAAAGAGGTTAAAACCTCCTCACGTGAACCACAAGCTGCGGGGAGAGAGGGAATGGGAACTCTAAACCAGCACCACTGGCACAGCAGGGCTGAATCCTCCACGGCACCACTGCAATCCCGTTTGGGAACCCCCTTCCCTTCCTCGCTGCAAATCCTGAGCACAAGTTCCCACAGGCAGCACAGCAAGGCGTACAGCTGCTCCCCAGCATCCTTCCCCATGCCTTTGTGGAGAGGTGCTGCCCGTGTGGCCCTTCCCCACCCTCGTGGCCCTTCCCCACCCTCTGAGACGTGCTGCAGCAGTGTCCAAGGGATGCATTGCTGGCATTCCAGCCTGGCAGCCACCTGACCACGGGCGCGTGCCACGGCAGGTTGTAAAACAGAGCACACAGAGGAGGAGCTGAGCTTCCCCCCGGGTGCATCCCCCATCCCAGGTTGGGGTCTGGGTGATCCATCTTGCTGCTGCTGCTTTGTCTGCTTGCCAGGACATCCGTGCCCCATAGCTGAGCAGCCTGGGGCATTCTGCAGCTATTGAGAAGAGGGCAAACCCACAGCTGGTGGAGAGGCTCTGATCTCTGGCTTTGCACCACGCTCCTGTCGTGGCAATAGCTCAAGGTACAGCCCGTGCTTCTGCAGGGGAGCGATTGGCAAAGGCAGAGCAGGGCTGGCAGTGCTAAGCTAACCAGGCACACCTGCACGTTTGGTATTTGGCCCTTTTCTCCCCAATCCCTCTGCAGGGATGAAGCCTCCCAGCACCTCTCCGTATCCTTTAACAAAGGGGCTCTCACCCGACCCAATCACTGCCCCTAACACTGGGCAGCACAGGCACAACCGAAAGGGGGAGAAGAAGAAAAAGAAGGGGAAAATAAATGAATAAATAAAAGCAGCTTCTCGGGCAAGTTCATGCAGCACTGCAGCCTGCCCAGCCCCGTGCTGGGGAAGCCACGTGCCCGCCCTGCGAGGAAGAAGCGTGCAGGCACAGGCGGGCGTGCAGCTGCCACACTCCTCACTGCACACCCCAAAAGGATGAGAACGGGGATATCTGCAGCTCTGGTGCCAGAGCCCAGCGTTGTGCCCACCTCCCACCACGCGTGGAGCATGCAAACGTGGGCACTGCTGCTTCATTTCCTCCTGCAAGCCTTAGGGAACGGGGCTGGAAGGCTAAGGTCTGTCTGGGTCGCATCCTGCTGCTCGCAGCAGGAGTGTCAAAGCAGAACAAGGGCTGAGCTCGCCTCCAACACAAGCACACCTCCCCCTGGTCTGAACACCAGCTCTCCCCATACAGCAGACGTTTCCCTCCCCCATCCCAAGCATCCCCCGTGCAGGAATTTGGCACCCAGGATTGGGACTTACCCAAAGGGCACAGGAACACGCCCCGGAGACCGACACAACCTATGGGGAGAGGTCTCTCCCTGGCCAGGGCTACGTCACAGCGTGACAAAGTGTCCCCATGCCATCGCTCACAGGCAGCCTCACTGCCCAGGAATGCAGCTGGTGCTGGGAATAGCGGGGACGGGATGCTCACCTTCATGGGGCTGGAGCTGCTCCCCGGGGCCGAGCCTCCCCGCACCGCTGCCAGGCGCTGCCGCTGATCCCACTTTATCTCTTAGATAAACAGCATCAGTTCAAACAATTTGCTCAGGGATTTTATTGCTGCATAAACAGGCAGCCCAGAGCTACGAGGGAGGCCGCGAGAAGCAGGAGATGGGTACGTTAAGCAGAGGAATAACTCCCCGAGAGCACGGCTGCCCTAAATGCAGCCACTCGCCAAACCCAAACACACAGATCGCTCCCTCGGACCGACCGACACCGTTTGCTCGGGCAACAGCCAAGAACCCAAATTCTGACCCCGTAGCATCAGAAAAGCAACATCCAGCCACCAGCTTGCCCCCAGCGTTCAAGAGTTGGGGGTGAGGTTTCACCCCAAGACCCCCAACGTGAAGGCCACCACCCCACGCTGCCACTGCCCCCCAGCAGCACGGGTCCACAGCAGTGACCCCACATGCTCCTGAGCCCCCATCCCTGCGCTGCTCCCCCCGCACACAGCAGCTTATCCGGGCGTACCTGGCTGAGCTATGAGCGGAATGCCGGCCCTGGCCGCCCGCCCGGGGCTGGGAGAGGATTAAGGTTTATTGAGCAGAAAGGTGCAAGGGGGGTGGGCAACACCCAGGGGACAGCTTTGGGACAGAAGCGTTGCAGGAAGGGGCACAGAAGGATCCGCTCCCCTCGTGCTGCCCTAGGGCAGCTCCCAGAGCTCGCTCTGCCCTCCCAGGATCTGGGAGGGGGAACTTTGCCTTCCTGGGGCAGCACAAAGCTGGCAGCTCCAGAGCACTGATTTAATTTCAGTGCCCACAACCATCCCTGCCAGCTGCTCCCTGAGCCATGCAAATTGAGGCTGTTGACTAAATGGGGGGGGGGGGAAAAAGAGATTGTTCACCTGGGGAAGCACAGTTACCAACACCGAAAGGTAACCCTGGGACACCTCCTGCCAGGCACAGCTCTTGGAAGTGTTTTGACAACACTGGTTGGTAGAAACGCTCCCTGCAGCCCGTGACAAACTGGCTGTGCTGCAGGATTGGCCCAACGGACCGCAACCAGCACACTGCAGGACGAGGAGCTGCAGCTGGTGCAAGCAGGAAGGTGTTCAGGGTGCACATCCCTGCCCCACACACCCATGCTTCCCCTGCAGAGCAGCCACCCCTTGATTTTACAGCAGTATCTGAAGGTCTGAGCTGACTCAAGGCCCCAGAACTTGGATTTTTTCCCCAGAAACAGAGGGAGATAGGGTGCTTCTTGGCCACGGAGAACAGCACTGAAGCCAAGGCAATCACAGCTTGGCAGGCAGATGGAGCTGGCAGGCAGCACCGTGTCCAAACCCAAACCCCCAGTGATGCTGCTCTACAGCCTGGGGTGCATAGTGCTGGGGGGACCGGGATGCTGCAGGACAGCTTGTACCACACCTGAGCATCAGAAGGGATGAGCTGCGTTGTGGGATTGATGCTAGATCTCTAACCATGCTCCGACTGGGAAAAATCAGCTCCTCAGCACCTCTGTTCCCCTTGCTTTAATTGGGTATCACCCACAAATCAACAAGGCCATGGTGCTGCCAGCCCTCTGCTCACTTGATTAGCATCCCCACAAGCCAGAGAGCAGCAGAGAGAAAGAGCACTCAGAGCCCATCAGGACAGCACTGCATCCTCTGGGGAGTGGATTTCACTCCCATCCAGGGAGAAAAAGCAGAATGCAAGCATAGAATAGGTGGGAAGAGGAAACAGGTTCAGGCTGTGCCCACCCCACCATGCTTGTAAGGCTTGCCATGGTCTGTGAGATGAGTGAGCAGGAGCCAGGAGGCTGCAGGACGCACAGGGAGGAAGAATTAGGAGCAAACAGAGGACTTGGTTTTGTAGGCTGTGCTGCAGCCAGACTGAAATGAGACGAATTAAGTATGAATTATCAAAAGCACTCTCAGCCCCGTTTCCTCTGCTAATCAAGGAAAGCAATTCCAGGGGGCTGGAAGTGCAGGAAGGGGAGGCTTGCCCAGCTCCAAGGGGACTGCTTCCAGCTGTAGGGAGCTGCACACCAGTCCAAGTGGCACAGCACTGGGAGCACACAGCCAGGACCCAGCAGAAGGGAGATGTGGGCCACACTGCTGCCCAGACACCCTCAGAGCAATGCAGCAGGACGTGCTCAGAGCGGGGCCGGAGCCTTCCCAGAGCAGTAGCCTCCCACACCAGATTAAAATTCCATAGGAATTTGCTAAACAAATCGACTCCCTCAGCTACTGCCATAAACCCAAGGGATGTTTCGCATTACTACCACGCAGGCAGAGGAGGGGAGCTGCCCCCATCCCTATGGGCATCGTGCTCCATACGTTCCCATCACCAGGACCCAGCTCACCCCACTGACCCCTCACTGCATCCCCGAGGGGCCCCACGGTTTTGCAGCACTGTGTTCTCCCCTCTCTGCTTCCTGGACTCTTACAGCTGCTGGCGAACTTCCTCGCCCCGAGACGGAGGTGTTGATGCTGTTCCCATTATCTTCAATTCAAAACAGAGCCAAGAAGAGAGGAGGGGAAAAGGAAAAAAAAAAAAAAGAAGAAAAAAAAGAGCACAAACCCACACACCGAGCCTCCCAGCTCCCTCCTTGCACAAATAGTGCCAGGGATGGACTGGAAAGAAATAGATTCAGGGTGGGGAAGGGCTGCAATGAAACCAGAGCATGGGAAGTGACCACAGCCCACATCACCTAACACAGAGTCGTGCCAGCAGATCCCCATTGCACGCTGCTTGCAGCCCCTGGAAGGAGCCTGAAAAGAGAATTTTGCATGGGCTGCTTTACAAGAACAAAACGTCTCAGTTCTGCACAGAGCTTAAAAGAAAGGGGAGGCAGAATAGGAGTGAGCAGGAAGATGACGAAGCGGAGTGGGCAGTGTCACTTTGAGAGGTGCTTTCAAAGCAGCCCCGCTCCCGAGCCCAGCAGAAACCTCTGAGCACACAGTAAAGTGGAGGAGAAGTGCAGCAACTGTTGGGTTTGCCACGGACAGAAGAGGGCTGGAAGAGAGGAACAGAATTTCTGTGCAGGATGAGGGGCCCCCATGGACCATGGAGGGATTCCACCCCATAAAGCACTTTGGGGAAAGATGTGTATTGCAAGAATGAAAGGAAAGCAAAAACAAGTTATCCCTGGGTGAAAACACGGGAGAGCTGAGGCTGGATGCAATTCTTCCATGGGAGCAATTAATGGGGTTGCCACAGAGATAAAAAGTTGAGAGAGTTCTGGACCGTCTGTAATAAGAATTTTAACAAGATCTAAGTGACATTTTTAAAGGCATGCAGCATCTGCAGCACACTGCATCTTGAACATGTGCCAGAGCAGCTAGAGCTATTAAGGGCATCTGCATGAAGGGGAGACGGAGGGGTGCACCCACAGACACCACACAGCAGCACTGGGACACCCAGGTGGGATGTGGGACATGCTGAGGGTCACTGCTGGGATAACTCCCACAGGGGGGGGGCTCAGCATCACCACGGACTATCCCACCACGAGGGATGGATCCATCCCAGCTAAAAAGCTCAACAAAACCCCACTTTGTGTACCCTTTCTCACACGTGAGGCACAAGGCAAGGAGTTTCTTGCCCATGTGCTGCCTGGAATGAGGGCTCTGTGCCACCGGTGGGATGTCCTCCTGCAGCCACGTGGGCTGCCTGTACCCAAGGCTATCAGCTTCCACCCCACACTGCGTCACACATGGCTTTTCCCAGGAGGTTCAAGGTCCACCCAGAGCTCCAAACAAAACAATCCTCACTGGGGCAATTGCACCTGGGTTAATGCAAACCGTGCCGCGAGCGAGGCACTATTTAAAAGCAGCCCTGGGTTCTCATTAACCAGGGCCCTAACGCAGCTTTAATCTGCACTTCCTTCCACCCAGACAGCTCAGCGTGGAGTCAGCATCGCCCCTCCCACACCACACACACAAATCTTCATCTTCTCAACGTGGAGCCACGATCAAAGCAATGCACAACATACGACACTGCCTAAACTCCAACCTGAGCCGCGGCCCAGAGGTGCCCTGGTTTGAACTCCCCTTTTTTTAGGCTTTAGGAAAGATTTTGATCTCAAGGATTTTTCCAGGCTGGAGCAACAGGAGATGAAGATTCTCAAAACATTTGTGTTTTTCCGTTCAGCTGCTGCCATTCCTCCAATTCTTTCTGCAAAGGCACTCCAAGGTTTGTTGTTCCGCTCAGAGCAGCGTTGCTTTGAACCCTCCTGTGGGAAGCTGATGGGAAACAAGTCCCAGAGCTAAACTCTCAGCTTGAGAGCTCTGAGATGGTTCCCAGGGTGATGGGAACAGGTTCTCATGGCTGGTTTCACACCTGCCAAGTCAAGAAGAACTTCCACAGATCAAGAGAGGTCATAGGTTTGGGTAGAGCTTGCAGAAAACCAAGCTTATAGAAGGGCTGATCCGTTCTAGGCTGTCTACAGCCAAGCTTCTGGCACCCACACCATGACCAAGACTTGGAGAATGGGTATGACCAGAACAATGGCTTCACTGAGGCACTGAAACACAAGAATTGCTGCATCTCCCCTCGTGCGACCCATCTAGGCCAACCTGAGCCATCATTAGCTCCAGGCTGCCTTGGGCTCATCCCTTCCCAGCACATCGTGTCCCCCACGCATGGCAAGGTGCCCACAGACTCAGCCCTACGCCCATCCCCTGACCACAGCATCTCACAGAGCCATCATCCTTAATTAAAGGAAGCAAAATGTTGGGCCATCTTCAGAGAGAAAGGGATTCCCAGGAGGAATTTCAACCTGTCATCAGGACAGTTTGTCAACATCACAGGGAGGAAGAACAAACCCACCTCTCTCGGCACGGACCGGTCACCTCAGCACACAGCAAGGAGAAAGTTCAAACAAGCCCAGCTCACTTGCACAACAGGTCACAGAACAAATTCTTCCCGGGGTGTTGCATCAGAGGACGCACTATAGACGGACTCATAGCCTGAAGCACCGGTGCTGGGACACCTGTAGGGCTGCAGGGAATGGGCAGCCCCACATCCTACAAGAAGGGCTGAGGGATGCGTCTGCACGATGGGGATGCAACCGGCATCACGTCAACGCAGAGCAACTCAGAGCCTTCCCCCACAGAAGGAGGAAGCAGGCACGGGTCCCAGATAAATTTGGCGTCGAATATTAAGCACTAAGAGGAGAAATCAGATCATTCATCTCCCAGGGGCCTTAAGGGACAGCATCCTTCAGCAGAAATGGGAAGCACCGAGCTCAGCCAGCCCGGCGCGCACACAGTGTGTGCGAAGACAGCGTGCCAAAGAACACAGACAGAGGTGAGGGCAGAATTCTTCCAAAAGTTTGCTCAGGTTTAAGAAAAAAAAAAACAAAAACACAAAAAACCAACAAAACACAACACACCACACACACTCCTCTTTCTCCTCCCACCCCCTCCACTAGGGCTGATGCCTTTCAAGTGCAATACTAAATGCATCTTCTAGCTAGAAAGCCTCCAGCACATCAACCTCTTGCAAAAGCCACTTGAGACAGTGCCTCTTGGAGCCCCTCTGCTGAGCCAGCTCCTTCCCAGCCCCAGCTCGGTCGTTCACCTCTGTGTGCATTCACAGCTGGAGGAAGGGGTTATGGCCTCTGCTCTGCACATCCCGAGAGGAGGAGGGAGCCTGCCTGCATTTATTTGTTGTCCGTGCAGAATTCCTGCATTCCTTCCCTTGTTTACTCATGTGTTTGCAGGACGTGCTCAGACCCCAAAGGGCTTTAGGGGCACCACGCTCCCCCTGAGCCCAGAGCTCGTGCTGGAACAGGATGAACACAACGGGAGGAAGTGAGGAAGCCAACAGATGGGACGTTGCAGAAGTGTTTTCATGTTGTCGGGCAACAAGCAGAAGAAAAATCAGCCCTCTCCATGGAAGCTTTATTGCACACCACAACAATACCAAAGCACAGCTCACGCCCCAGATCGCTCAGCCCGGCCGTGACTTGGCTATGCCTCAGAGCAGCAAGGAGACCTTGCTTCACTCAGCCAGCTCCTCAGATCCCTTTGCAAAGGGCACCGAGAACCTGCATCCAATCTGGAGCAAAAGTAACGTGAATTAACTTCGCTTGGCCGCACCACTTCAAGGCAGCAAGGTCAACACCACGCATCACCCCAAAGGCAACGAGTTGGACCCGATGACCTCGAAAGGTCCCTTCCACCTCCACAATTCAACGAGGACAAGCACGGCCAACCCCCAGGGCCACCAGCAGCACCACCAGCACCCACTCAGGGGCTGCAGCAGGGCCTCACCTTCCACGCAGTGCTCCACCTCCTCCAGGTTGCGCAGGGTGATCCGCATCAGGCTGGAGTTGAGCATCAGCTCGTTGCGGTGGGCAGGCCACATGTACTGCGGGGCGGGGTTGACAAAGAAAATCCGTGTGTCCCCAGTCGACACCTGGTTGTCACAGATCAAGGGGTCCCCGAAGCCACCGATGACCACTTTGTTCCCACCGTCCAAGAGGATCTCGTGAGTGACGATGTCTTTGCCTTTCAGGTAACGCCACACTCTCACCTTGAAGAAGAGGGAGAAAGAGCACTTGAGACCTCGCCCCGGCCACAACCAGGGGCAGGTGGCACCTTCTGGGTTAGATTTACCACGCCCAGGAGCAGCTCAGGGTGGCTGAGTCTTCCAGCAGACCCAATGTCATTAACACAAAGGCAAGGCTAAAGCACGTCTTAGTTCTGCCCAAATTGCACCCAGCTCCCCATTGCATCCCCATTTCCATCCCCCGAGGGCTCTCATGGGTCCTCCAGCTCCATTCCACCAGCAGGGGAGGGTGGCTGCCTTCCCCACCCTCAGTGCAAACACACCCAAGGACCCTGGCACAAAGGATACCACGGGCTGGCCCGTTCCCTTCCCCTAGGGCTGGCTGTATCAATAGCCCTCCCTTATCAGAGCTCCAGATAAGCTGCTGTTTCCCAGCAAGCCCTTGAGGGACATCACAGACAACGTGCTACGGGAAAGCCATAGAATTATTCATGTTGGAAAACACCACTGTGATCATCCAGTCCAATCCCACCCCACTGACCGCATCCCTCAGTGCCACATCTTTTGAGCACCCCCAGGGATGGTGACTGCACCAGGCAGCCTGTGCCAACGCCTGACCACTCTTCCTTAGAAGAAATTCTTCTTAACATCCAACCTGAACCTCCCCAGGTGCATCTTGAGGCCACCAAACCCCTCACCCCCAGGGACCAGGATGGACACCCGAGTGTTTTCCTCACAGGAGCAGAAACCTGCAGTTTTGAGCAGTACAAGGTCGATCTAAGCAACAGAGAGATGTGTCCCCATCTGTTCCCGACGGGTTGGAAAGCCTCAGGTGCTCAGTGTGCCTCCCCCTCCACGCAGCCCTGGGCCCTGCATTCCCCAGCTGCCTGGAGAGCACTTCAGCCCAGCACAGCGTGCCAGGCACGGGGCAGAGGAGGTGCTGGGTGCTCTAAGGAGGCTCTCCAGAGGAGACACACAGGTATGCACTTGAAAAGGGCAATTGCAGAAGGAAGGCGAGGAGGAGCACTGCACACCTCCAAGGAGCCCATGCGGGGACACCTGTGATGGTGGCACCCCAAGTGACACGGGGTGCTGGGAGCTCAGCTTTCCCTCCAGCCTTGTGAACCTCCTGCTCCCCTCCTGCCTGCCTGCCCGCAGCACCTCGGCTCCCCACGGTTGCTCTTCGCCCCACAGCAGTCAAGTCAAGACACCTTCCTCCCCGCCCCACCTCCTCTTCCTCCGCAGCAGCCGCAGGGCACGAGCTCAGGCTGCAACAAGGTGAGGTGCAGAAAGAAGCAGCCAAGGTGAAAAGCCGGGAACACGAAGGGAAACAAAAGGGAAAGAAAGGATGAAAATAAAGAGAGGCAGGAGGAGAGCGTGCCCCGGGGCTCCTGCGTGCAGCCGGGAGCTTTCACAGCTAGGTCTACGGGGAAGAAGGGCTGAAGCCGAGCCCCTCTTGTGAAGCAGATGGTAATTGGAGTTAATTAGCGAGGTTGTTGTAGTCAGAGCTCGCAGAGCCAGGCCGCAGCATTCACAAGCAACATCAGAGTCCACCAGCTCTCTCCCGCACCCTCATCCTCCGTAATGAATGGATGTGAAGGCACCAAAGACCGAGTGATTACCTGTAGGGCATCCCATTCATCATCACACGCAATTAAGACCTTGTTACCGGTGACTCACTGGCTACATCAAGGATGGGGGAAGAAAAGGGGGAGAGAAGAATGGAGGCTGGAGCCGGGATCCAGAAGGACCCTTCCCTGTGGCAGACTGCTCACTCTTTCACCAAAGAGCACATTAAACACTGGATTAAGGCTGTTTTACGAGACTCCCGGCAGCTGCAGGGAGGTGGAGTGAGAACAGCAAAGACTTTATTCAGGCAGATCTTTGCACAAGCATGTTTTGAGCACCGTACAGAACCAGCGAGCAAAAGGATTTTCCAATTTGCCACGGGGTCCATCCCCCAGCAGGGCACAGGACCGCGAGCACGAGGTGAGAAATGCCAGCTACGGGCTCCCAAAGAAGCCAGGAAGGCAAAAAGTGCCCTCAGGAGAGAGCTGCCACTCCTAGGTCGAAGTCAGAAGGGTCACCATGGGGCTCGAGCAGCTTTCTGCAGGAGCTGACAGAGCACCGGGGCTGCCTCCCCCAACTGCATCGCCACCCAACCGTCCTCCCCCAAAATTCAAGCTCCACTGATCCAAACAGGACCCAAAAACACTTCCTCTAGCAGGTGGAGGACCTGTGCTCACCCCATAAATGGGAGCAAACCTTACAGACATCAGGTCGAGCCCCAGCAAGGCACGGTGGCTGCAGAGAGGAGCAAAGCCCTGCTGCCATGCTAAGCCTGTCCCTGGGTGAGGGGGCACATTAGTGAGCTGGAGGAAGAGGTGACAAACAGAACTCCTAATTATTAATCTCCTCTGGTAGCAACCGAATGGCTGGTAGCTATTTTGGGGTGTTTATCTAACGTTAGCCTCACATTTCTCCTCCGAGTTGTAATGTGCTTATCTTCATATATCAAAGGCTTCAGCTGGGAGGGTTTAGAGTTTAACTAGGAAGAACGAGGCACTAATGCAGCAGCACGGGGCCATGCCTGCTGCTCGCAGACCACCCAGCCCCAGCAGGATCCCAGCTCACGCCTGGCCCTCGTGTTCCCCATGCAGATAAAGGAGAACCTGACAGCAGATAGCTTTGGTATTCGGAAGCAAGCTCGGGGTCTGAACAGTCAGCAGCGTGACATCCTCCTCAAGCCCACGGTTCAGAGACATTGCGATTTATCTGTGGTCAGGTCCTCGTGCTGTCCTAAATCCCTTTCCAAAGCTTTCCCCCTGTGAGTGCTCCGTGAGAGCACCGTTCAAAAAGAGGACACGGGAAAGAGGGATCACTGCTTTAAGGAAACCACAAACGTCACAGTGTGACCGGGAGAGCGCTGCCACCGCGATGGGACGGGCACCTGCAGCAATGGGAAAAGGCTTTTCTCCTTTCGGTTTCTTTTTCAGGAAAGGCAGCTGGAGTCGGGCTGCGGCCACCGGGCGATGCTGTGACCCCAACAAAACCCTCCGCCCAACCCAGGATGCGCAGAGCTCAGCCAGCATCCTGCTGGAAGATGGTTTCCCCGCACCTCGGTGCATCGCAGCCCAGCATCAGGTGGCCGCAGCCGGCCATATGCGCCCCAAGCTGCTCGCAGCAGCTTACTCGTTTTCCACGTAGCACCCAGGATGTGCCAGACACTTTGCAAACATACGGTCCCTGCACAAGCCCCGAGGGGGGGGGGATGAAGGGGGCGGTTGTGAGCTAATTTCCAGCAGTCCAGATTGTCCCCTGCAGCAGCGTGGCAAGGGGCAGAGCCGTGCAAAGCAAGCGGCGAGCAGCAGGCACCAGCTGGACAGGGAGAAGCTTTTCAACTAGTTTCTAAAGCGGAGAGGTCCTCCAGAATCAAGGCTAAATCCGCGTTAACCCAGCGAGGAGCTCACCCAGCAGCTGGGCATCGCTCCCTATAGGGTCGGTTGTGGGGCGCGACCGGCAGCGCATTTTAGGATGGAAAAAGGGGACCGGGAGAGGTGAGAGGCAAAACCACGCAGCACAACGACGAGCCCCCGCCGGCAGGATCCTGCCCCGGGAAGGGTTAAGCCACGCAGCACGTTTTCTGACAAGCAGGCGGATGGTATTTCAGGTTGCTCAGTACTTCACCGACTCTCAGCTTCGTGGGGAGGGGGGGGGGGAAACCATAGCCAGAGGCCAGAGCCGTGGTTAAACAATAGCTGGAGCCGGAGGGACTCGGGATGCTGCTGCTGCAGCCGCGGAGCCGCGTTCCCAACGCCGGCACCTTCCCGCAGCACGAAGTTGGGAATGGGCTCCGCATCGCGGAACGGAGGGAAATGCCCATAAAAAGCAACCCTGAGAGATTCCCCTCGAAACAGCTGGCGGGGCCGCGCCGGGGCGAGCCTCCGCAGTCTAAAAATACCTAATTACACCCCAAAGCTCTCATTTAGACAATAAAAACCACATGCTCCCGCACGCGAACGAGCCCAAAGTTTCCCCCCGAGCTTCATCGAGACGGGGGGGGGGGGGGGAGAGGGGAAAGAAGAGGGGGCGACACACGGCGCCGACAACCCCCCCCCCCCCCCCACCAAAACCTCAAAGCCCTCACCTTGCACGAGTAGGTGTGGTGCACGGGGTCCACGTTCATGATCTCCTCCACCGTGCCGGTGAGCACCACGTTGGCCTCCTCCTCCCGGCGTTGCAGCTCCCGCTCGGGGCAGTTCGCCCCCCCACCCAAAGCCAACCCCAGCACCAAAACCAGCGCCAGGGTCGCGGCCGCCCCCTGCCCCCCCATCGCCCGCAGCCCACCGCGTCCCCGCTGCACAAAGCGGGCCGGGCCGAGCGCGGAGAGAAGGGCTACTTTTGTTTCCAGGAGGTGAAAGGGAGGAAAGAAAGAGAGAGAGAGAGAGGGAGGGAGGGAGGCGGGGAGGAAAATCCCGAGAGGAGGAGGAGGAGGTGGAGAAGAAGGAGGAGATACCTCCCTCTCCCTCTCTCTCCCCTCCGAAGCAGCGATCGGGGAGAAATGCTCTGTCCCCTGCCTTGTCCCTGTAAGAAAGCCCGGAGATTTGCATGCAATCTGAATTGCTGATAAGGGAGGCAGAGGGGGGTGGGGGGGGGGGGGGGGGGGGGGGCGGCCGCTGTTGGGGCCGGGAGCTGCGCGCACGCCCTCCCCCGGCCCGGGGGCTCACGGCAAGTTAATGGCTAACCGGGCCGGCCTGGAGGGGAGGGGGGGGGGGGCTGAGAAGGTGCACGGAGACCGTTCTGGCCCGGGGGGGGGGAACGGCTGTGAAAGGTGCATAGCGTCTGCCCCCTCCGCCGAGCTCTCCCCGCCGGACCGACCCCTCTCCCCCCACCTCCCGGGTGCGATCGGGCTGCGATCCCATTCTGGCGGGGTTTCCTTTTATTTTCGTCCGAGGAAAGTGAGGCTTGCAGAGCCATGCCCCGCCCCGACCACCCCAACCCCCCCCCCCCCCCCCCCCCAAGAATGGCCCGGTGGTGGGGGGCACCGTGCCGTGCTCTGCCCCCGCAGCACTGTGACCCTCTGCCCTGCCCTCCCTCGGGGCAGCCTTCCCAGATGTCGCCTGCAATTACCACAAATATAAAATGAAAAGTTAAGTGGCACCGAGGGAGGGATATTGTTTCTCCCCCTCCCCCCCTCCATAAATTAGCCGTCCCCTGGGGGCATTTTACACGCCTGTTTTCCTTGCTGGCCCTAAACAAGCTGCGTGTCCGTGAGCCCGGGCCCAGCAGGTGAAGTTTAACCGCGGTGAAGGATGTGATGTTGTGGGGTTTGCATCCTTCATCCCAGGACTGTGTGAGCAACCATCCCTCCTCTGCACCCCCTCCAAAGCCCCCCCCCGGTCCTGGGGAGCGCTCCTTGTGCTGCTCCCGCACCCCTGCAGTCGTGTGTGTGCCAATCCTTTATCTCCTCTGGACCATGAGCACAAATTCACTGAAGATAGGAACAAATGAATCACATTGAGCATTCAGAGCGCCGTCCAAGCCTACCAAAATACCAGAGGTCCCATAAATCTGTCTGAGCACAGCACAACCTCTGTGGTTTCACAGGGTGGACCCCACAACTCAGCACTACGTTCAGCCCCATCTTTCTGGCTTCTGCTAAACCCCTCCAGCTCTTCTCCTGCCCCAAAAACCTCAAATTCTGTCCTATAAACTGAGCCAACACCTCAATGCCTAAAGAAGGTCGTCCATTGACAGCGCTTTGTAACGACTTCAGAGATGCAATTTTGGGAAGAAAGCAGCCCATAACAGAGCTGGTTTTTGGGGGAGGGTGCTCAGCATAGTGGGAAGAGCCCACCCTCTCCCACCAGCGCACAGCACAATGACACACCTCTCCTGTCACCTGCCAGCTAAGCACATCTCAGCACCCAGCAGGTTGGTTTTGCAGTTTCAATTAACGATTTGCATTGCGGCCCTCGAAATCACAGCACCAACCTCAGCTTGGAGCTGGACAAAGCAGAGGTGGTGTTCTCCTCCTACACTGCACCAGGGGGAGAGGGGAAGCATTATGGACGTTGTGTTTGGATCCCTTTCTGTTTGCTTGCTCCCTCCCAGCCCCACCCCCTCCATCTGCTTGCAAAGAGAAAAATGGATGCGCAAGCTTTTGGGGAGGCTCTGCCCCTCTCCTTCAAGCAGAACCATTGAAACCTAAAGGCTTTGGGAGAGGCACTGATGTAGGTTTAGTGCAGGCCATGGGTAGAAAGGACTTTGCTTTCCAAAGGAGAGCCCTGAGCCTCTCTGCTCCCTGGCTCTGCTGGGGCCATTGGCCTAGCGACTGTGGGAAAACCGAAACAAAATATTTGGCAAATCAAGGCACAAAATAAATAAACTGTGTCGCTGACAAAAGCGCATAAATCACAGGGTTGGTCCGGACGCTTTACAAGACAGCTATTGTAAACCTGGGGCTTGCAAAACCTTCAGTGTACAGAGAGATGTGTCACTTTCAACCTCTGAAAGAGTGAGAAAATGGGCAGGGATGGGATGCTGAGCGTGCTGCCCGATGCCTCTGCGTGCATTTGCTTTCTGTTTCCAAGATTTCCTTGCAGGAGGGATCTGAATTTGGAGGGAGAGAAGAAAGAAGCAAAGCAATGCACTGTGTAAGGGGTGAGGATAACACAATGAATAACACCAGATGGTATTATAGCCAAGATATTTTATAGATGGTGTAGTTAGATTATTGTGATGGAAAGGAGACAAATAAAATAAAGGGGAAAATGCTCACCCGTGTCCTAGACTTGCAATAGGAATCTCCAAAGGAGTGATCTCCAAAAAAGAGATCCTTCCCCAGTGGTGCTCAGCCCTTAAATGGGGTCTGGGAGAGGTGGAGCCAGGCTCCACCCCTTCTGGTCACACAGGTGCATTGCCTTCACCTGTGCTCCCACAGCTGTCTCAGTGCCCACCTCAGGTGATCCATCAGTGGTTCAGGCTGTGATTCAACAGTTCCCATACACACTGTGGTGCTCACCACAGGCCAGCAAGGTGCAGAGCCTTGCTGTTAGGAGCCTGTTGCTGGGCTGGATGACAAAAGCACATCCACCTGCTCTTCTTCCAGTGCTGGGCACGCTTTGACGATGCCCACATTGTGTCTCACCCATCTCAGCACCCAGCTCTGCCTCCTCAGCTTCCTCCCACCTTTGAAACAAGACTGTCATTTTGCACTGCCAAACGGGCTCCTTTCTGACCGGGCTGAGTAACCCAGCCAAGGTCTCTTATTTATTGCGAGTTATTGCCTCTGTGCGATGACTGTGCAGCCACTCCCGCTGTGCTCAGCATTTCCACAGCTGGCATCTCACTGCTGTTTGACCCTGATGCAATTCCCTCTCATTGCCCCAGTGTCAGATCTTCATTTCCCAGCTGCTCGCCTTGGTGTCTGTGGCAGATGCTGCCATTTTGAGGCCAGTACCCTCAAAACCGTGGGGCAAACAGTGAGCTCTCCCCTCTCCCTGTCTCTCTGTGCTCCCATAGTGTGGCACAGGAAACCCTACCAGGAAGCCCTCAAGGCCAAGCCCTCAAAGCAAATAAAAGAGCTGCAGGAGCACCCAGCGAAGCAGAATCCCAGCCTCAATCACAGTGAGCCACTCTCCCCACCCCACTGGTGGTCCCCTGCTTTCTCCACTGTATTTTTGCCCCTGTGCTCAGAAGCTCCCCATCTCTGATAAGCTTTAAGATATGTTCTAATGTGTTGTTCCCCCCCCACACACACACACTTTTTCAAGTTAATCCCTCTCGGTGGTTTCTGACATTGTCAAATGGCTTTTGTGTACCGTCAGAAAACCTCTTGATGCAGCTACAGAGCAGCTGCTAACAAGTCGCCCCTGGGATCCTCCATCTATGAGGCTGTCTGCCTGGATAATGATTTTCAAATAAGGAAATCTATTAATGAGGTCTCAATGGGAGAGGGGAAGAAGTCCCCCATGGCCAGGGGAGAGCTGGGTGCTGAGCATCACTGGGAGTGATGTCCCCATGTGGCAGAAGGGGACACGGGCATGGAGGTATGGCAGCAACCTGGACAATCCTTCCCCTTCCTTACTGGGGAAAGGGAGGGAGCTAACTGGGATCTAGGTAAAATTCAACTAAAAGTGCTTCTAAAAGTGATTCTTCTCCCCACGTCAGGATGTCGGCTGTTTTGTAGCCGTTCTTTGGGTTTGTCAGCTTTGCATTTTGTAGCACCCAAGGTTTAGGAGGTGGCACTGAGGGTCGTGGTGGGATGGGCTGGGTTTGGGCTCGAGGGTCTCCGTGGTCTTCTCAGCCTTCACGATCCCATGGTTCTATGAACTGAGATCCAAGCTTTCCTCAACAACACGACCTTAGAAAAGGAAAAGTGTGCTGAGATGTGCACCTCTGACTTCATGCGTGGCTTCACCCATTACTTGCAGGTGAAACCCAACCCATTGCCCATCGCAGGTGCTGTGGTACGGCTGTGGGTTGGGTGGAAGCCAATGTCAACCTGCACAGTGCTCACCCCACCATACCCTCCCAAAGCAGCAGCCACTCTCTGCTTCCCAAAGTCTCATAGATCACCAGGTTCCAACCCTCTGCCACAGGCAGGGCCACCACCACATCTGGTAGCAGACCAGGCTGCCCAGGGCCCCATCCAACCTGGTCTTGAGCACCTCCAGGGAAGGGAAACCCACAGCATCTCTCAGTGGTAGACTGAACACAGGGAACATGGAAGTGTCACCTCACTGGGATTTGTTGGCTGGGAACCTTTGATGTGATTTGGGACAACCCCTTGGCATGGGGAGAAGGCATCCAGCAAACCACAGCGACTCTTAATTAAAAGAGATTTTTTTTAATTAAAAAAAAAAAGAGAGAGAGAGAGAAACAGAGCAGATTCGGTGTGAACTTCAGGGCAAGCAGTCCTCCATTATCAAATCCTATCTTAAAAAAGTGTGCGGGGCTAATTGAATTCCCCTCACTGGGTTTCTATGCGGCCATGAAGGCTTCTTAATGTGGATTGATGGCATAAATCTGTTCTCCATTGAGGAAAAAGCTGTCGCTGGCCTCGACATCTATCTTTCTCTCCAGAAAGCCCATCTCAGTGGCCACCTCCCTCGGCCCCTTCCCAGGGAAGATGTCTCTATCCATTACCCCCGACACTCAGCGAGGAGGGAGTGATGTCTGCTCACATCCTATTACTCCCCCTCCTGGATTTATGACGATCATGCCGGGATTAATTGAGAAAGTAAAAACGCTTCGTTGGGTGATCCATCTTCCCCGAGTTACTTACCTTGTCACCCGCTAATAACTGTAAAATAAAAGTGCCCCCTCTTCACCGCATCTCAGCAAATGGATTTCTGTAATACATCGCAAGGAATCTTTAAGAGGCATTTGAAAGCAGTAAGGAGACAAATTGGATTAGCTGCAGAGAAAGTGCAACCCAAGCACATTTTTGTCCCTATAAGCAGAAATTTCCCCTCTCTGGCACTGCAGGTAGCAGGGCAGCTGCTCCCATTCGGGTCCTGGAGATATATCCCATTTTCCTTCTGCAACAAGCTCCTTCAAAAGGGAAGGCATTAACATTCAGGGCATGTGGGAATGGTTTTTCTTTTTTCCCTTTTTTTTTTCCCCCATTTTTCAAGGTTTCAGTGCTCCAGAGGAGGGCACTTGGCAACGTCTGCAGAGCTGCTGCGTTCCCTCCTGTGCAGGGACATGCACAAAGCATCTGCATGGAGCGAGGCTGCAGGGCTGTGAGGGACCAAGCATCCCCACACCACCCCAACCCCATTGCTCAGCTCAGGGCGGGATTTTATCAGCTCCAAAGATATCTTTTGCTGTCTGAAAATCAGTTCCCCAGAGCAGATCCACGGGGTAAGCTGGAATTATTTCATCTTCCCAATGCTGATGCACAGGGCGATGCTGCATCTATTATTCCATGCACACACAGGGAGTGGGGATCCAGGCTGGGTTAACCTCTTCCTGCCCAGTCCTCCCTGCTAAGCAAGAAGATGGTGCTGTGACTGAGTGGAACACCCCGCAGCAGCATGCAGGATCCCCTGGCCACCCATCCCCTGGGCCATAGGATGTCACCTCCCTTCCTTTATCCAAATGGAGCTCATGTCAGTGATGGATGGATGCAGCAGCAATCCTGCACCCCCAGCACATGGTGCTTTGCACACCCTGCACTCCACCCTGCCCAAAGCAATCCCTGTTCCTGCAGCACGGCGTGGCTTGAGAGCTGAGCTCCCTGCAGCACTGCTCTCTGCACAACTGCTCCACTCAGCAGCTTCCACACAGGGGAACGTGCTCCTATCAGCCCAGGAAGCACTACTGGGCATTGCAAAGGGCAATGTGCCACAGACCAGAGCTCGGTGCAGCTCTACAGCGTGCTGCTGTAGCAAGCAGCTGCTTTCCAACAGCAAGGAAAGCTGGAGGATGCACAAAGAGAATGCATGGGCAGGTGCACAGGGGGATGCATGGTCACATGCACAGGGGGATGCGCAGGGGGATGCACAGCCCTGGAAGCACTGCAGCAAAAAGCTGGATGTGAGGCACAGCCTTCTGCAGGGCCACTCAGCTTGCTGCAGGCATCGGGAGGCGAGCCAAGGCACAAGCACAGCAGGGTTGGGGACAGAGCTGCCATGCACTGTGTCATCTACTCGGCCCGTCAGGGAAGCACATTCCAGCTCCCCTTGGCAGCCATCTGCAGAGTCTTTCAATTAAAGAAAGTGCCCGAGTGAATTGCTGCCTCATCCATTAGGCTCATCTGAGTCAGGAGCTTGCAGACTGTCTGCTTTCCGCCGCGCTTCATTTGGGAAATTAGTTTCTTCTCAAAAAGCAGGAAGGGAGAAGGAAGGATGAAGTTCAGGCAAAGGGAAAGGGATGATTGCACGGCGATGAACCAAATCCCGCAGCCCCCGTGGCAGCAGAGGTGGAGTGGGGTGGGTGGGGGTGAGGATAGCAGTGTGCAGACAGCTCCTGAGAGCCATAGTGATGGAGGGACCACCTCCCCCACCCCATCACCACCACCTCAGGTCCCTCTGTGGGGGCTGCCAGGGGCTGAGCCAGCACTGCGTTCGATCTTTTCCTTCCTGGAAGAAAACCAAGGCTGAATTTGCAAAAGAAAAAAGAAAGAGTGAGACAAGAAAAGAATGTTCAATTAAAACCACGCTAAGAGCAGGGCTGACCCAGGAGGATGAATGCAGTTAAAGTAAAAGGCAAGGCTGGAGAGCTCTGGCAGCAGGAAGGCTCTGAAATGAAATGCCATAAAGCACTACCAAGTGGGGAACCACAGCGGTGCCAAGACGCAGCGCTTGGATATTACTCACGCCGATTGGGTTATCAACTGGCTGCTGCAGGAATGAGGAAATCAGGCCCTGAGTAATTAACACAGCTATGTGGTGTCATGGGCAAGAGGAGGAGCCAGGAGGACTGGGGCACTGCTCTGTGCCACAGAGCAAACCTCATCTTGACACCCTTCTGCTCACAAACTGCACATCCCAGAGCAATGACCCCTGGGTGCCCACGGAGCAGCATGTAACAGCAGCAGACCCCAGTCTTCCCAAGCATTGCAAGCACAGGCATGAACAAGACAAGCTGCAGGGCTGGAAGAGCCACCAGAGTGATGCTGGGGTTGCACTGCTGGGTCTCACATTGGGGTTGCATTGCTGGGGCTGCACTGCTGGATCCCAGGAGGATGCTCAAGCCCGCGGTGCTTGGGCATTTGCCCTTCCAATGCACCACTCTGCTCCCTGCCAGCAGCTGACGGCCATGGCTTTGTTGCATCGCAACCACTGTGCCCTTTGAAGTCCATTTAGCACACCCTAAATGCAAGCCCAACTTGTTTACGAGCTGAAAGCCGCATCCGAGCATCCCTCCGTGGGTTCATCCCTGCAGGGGATGAACTGCAGGGCACAGCAGCACGCCTGCTAGGGGGCACGGACTCTGAACGGTCGCACGAAGATGGGGTAAAGCAGAAAAGCACGAAGGCAGCGGTGCGGGACGGCGGCAGGTGGCCTCTGGTGGCCTCTGGTGGCCTCGAGCAGCCGTGCAGCGCAGGTCACGCCGCCGTCCGGCAGAGGGCACGCGTGGGCCGTGGAACACGGAGGGGGCACGGGGTTGGCATGCAGAACAAGTTCAGCGTCCCCCAGCTTGGGGGGTTATGGTGTATAGAGGATGCTCCGGAGCCAGCTCGGCCCCGGTGGCTGCAGCCTTATTAAAACATCAGCGAGGACAGCAGGCAGCAGCCCGGTGGGGTCAATGTGCTGCTGGGACAGCTCCTGCTGAGCATCTCCCACCCCACACACCACGCTTTGTGCAGGACTGAGATCGATCCAGAGGGAAAGAGAAGACTGAGCTCTGCGTTTAGAGATCCTTTAGTCCCGACCAGAAGGATGGGAAGCTCCAGGAAGGGGATCCTGCTGGCACAGGGCACCTCCAGCCGTGATGCTGCAGGTTGCAGTGGGGAACCAGCACAGCACAGCAGTGCTCCCCCGTGTGTTTCCATTCTCCGGTCCCAAATGAAACAAGACACCAGCACAGCACATCCTGCCCCTCACCAGAGTGCACGCTACCCGAAGGAAACGCACTGCACTGCGAAACACCAACACTTGGTTGGCAGTGAGGGGCACTTTGCTGCCAGCTCCATTCGGTTCCCGACGCTTCTCCCTTCCCTGGCACAGAGAGCTGCCAGCCAACAGGAGCGACCTCCATCCATCCATCCATCCCATAAGGGGGAGGGGAAGGAGAGGAAGAGCCCTCACAATACAGCCTGGCCCCTCTATTGTGCTGGGAAGAGAGGAACGAGCCCGGAGCAGATTTCATTCTGCTGGCGGAGATTCATCACGGCGGCGGCTCGCTCACGGCCATAGAGTCATCAAAGCGTCCGTCAGAGCTAAGCGGCACTGACAGCCACGCAGCGGGAACAAAGGGGCCATAACACTTATTAATCATATCCCTCCCCGGTGAGCCCGGCCCATCAATCAGTCGCCTCGGTCTTGTGCTTTGCATCCCCGATCCCATGGCCGTCCCGCTGCGGGAGCGGGCAGCGGGACGCGCCGTTGCTGGGACAACGCTCGCTGCCGTTTCCTGTCGTCGTCGTCCCCCACCCCCCCCCCCCCAGATGTCGGCCATGTGTTTCCCATAAGCATTGGGATTGTCCCCGAGGCAGATGGAGCTGCGGGGCTCTTTCAGGCTCGTTGCAGCAGCTGGGACAGCCCTGCACACAGATGTTGCCCCGTGCTCCCGTCCTGGTGGCTCTTCCCGGGCACATAACGATCACAGAAGCATAAAACGTGAGATCCCCAAGCCCAGCTCCAACCCATTCCCACCGACCACGACCCTCAGTGCCACATCCATGTGTCCTCTGTACCCCAAGGTGGTCCTCCTGGACCCCGATGCCATGGGGAAGTGACAGCAGTGGCACCAGGACGCAGCGTGGCTATATGGCAATGGCAGGGTACCTGGACACAGCCTGGGAGCTCTGGGGGCTGGGAGGGGCAGAATTTCTTCACAAAAGGTAAAAAAGCAAAGGCCAAAAAAAATAAATAAGCATTACTCCCTTTCCTCATTTCCCTTTATTCCCACCGCAACGCAAACTGGAAAGTCGAAATTATTATTGGCTCCGAAGCAGCAGGAGGGCCCAGTTTTAGGGTCCCACGGGTCCCAGTGGGGCTGACAGGAGGGGCTCTTCCCGTTTCCCACCTCCCCCATTTCACCCCCTGGTAAGAGCAGCAGCTTGCTTGGGCTCTTTCTGCAACGACCACGCAGCCGACGCCAAATTGCACACCCACCTCCAACGCTCTCGCTGAGGCTGGGGGCACATTTACCACCCACAGACCCCCCCCCTCCTTCAAGCAGGACGGGATTGGGGCAGGGTGTAGGATGCAGCTCTCAGCCACAGCCCCTCACCGTCTCCCCCTGCCCCGCACCGCGTTCCCACACTCCGTTTTTATGCTCTCTTCCCCCCCTCCCACCCCCTTCCTTAATGAGATTAACCAAGAATAAATTACGCTGAGCCCACCCCCTCTCCTCCTCACACTCACACACACACACGCACTCCCTGGAGGTTTCCCTGCGTGCTTTCTAATTAGCATCATTAATAGGGGTGGGGGGCAGCCCCGCTGCCACAATCGGAGCTGTCAGCGCTGTTCAACCATCCCGGGGCTTTGTTCGTGGGCAGAAGGGAACCCGGGGCTTAAGGCCACTCTCCTTTTGTGTGGGGTTGGGGGCGAGGTGGGGGTCTCCTTTCCCACTCTGAGTTATTCCTGGGACCACCAGGAGAGTCCCCTCTCCGGACAGGTGATGGTGCTCCTCTCCCTCCCCTCCCCCCTCCTTGATCCATAGGATTTCGAGCTGGACCCAAGCAGGTGGCTGTCCCCAGTGCCACCACAGCCCCCAGCACGGCCCCTAACGAGGGGGCTGGGGGCACATCGGGAGCGGATGTGTTAACGGTTTCTGGTTCAGCGGAGGGAAAAATCCCCACAAAGGAAGGTGTACAAATATTGTGGGAAATCTATTGGCCCCGTAATATTTGATGCCATTCAGGCGGGGTGAATTCCGCAGCGAGGTCTCATTCAAGGAGGCGTCAATGGGAAACTTTTAATTGAGAGGCACTTCATTCAGGGCCCGGGGGTCATTCAGAGCCGGGGGCTTTCAGCAGAACAGAGGGCCGTGTCTTTCCAACTCCCTCCGAAGAAGAAAAGCCGCTGTTTCCTGCGCCCGGAGCCTGAATGCTGACGGCTTTAATCCCCCACCCCAGAAGGGAAAACGGATTCCCAGCTTTATCTTTTTCCTTTTTAATATTCATTTCTCAAAGAGCTTAAAAGGGAGGTGAGGAGGGACGGGGCATCACCTTTACCGCAGCACGAGTTCACGAGGTTGGAAAAGAGCTCCAAAATCGTCTGCTCACACCGTACAGCCATCACCACCTCCACCACTATTTCCCCACTCAACCACGTCCCTCGGGACAATATCTACGAGCACATCCTACAGCTCTCCCCTGGGGATGCTCTGCTTTTAGGTCAGGGAAAGGCAGGATGAGAACGAGATGGGAACCCCCATCCTGTCCCCATTGCACTCTTTTTTTTTTTTTTTTGAGGGTTTTTTTGGGGACTATGTATCACCTCTCCCTGACCCCCCGCCCCCAAACACGCATCGAAGTGCAGCTGCCCCTAACAGTGCCCTTCTGCAGCAATGTGCCATGGGCTGGGCCGATGGAGGAAAAAAAAAAGGATGAAGAAGGAATTAAAGAGCAACGGGAGGGCCGGGATGCTGCTCATTATGTCCCCGCACGGTGGTTTCCAGGGAGACAGCTCCAGAGCCGCATCCCTCCATCCCTCCCATCCCGCACCAAGCACGGCTGCAGCTCTGCCCCTGCTCCCCTATGGAGAGAGGAGAGCTGCGGTGCTCTGTGCTGTAGGATTTCTGGTGCTGATGGGATAACTGCGGACCAAAGTCACAAAACGCCCCGTGGAGCCGAGCGCAGACTTTTCTCTTGTCCCCGTCCTGCATCCCAATCGGCCCAGCCGTCTAATTAATGCACGAGAGCCCAATTAATACCCACATACGCACCTGATTCGCTCTTGCACGAGCACCCAATGAACTCACGCTCGATTGCTCGGTTACGTCGCACACGAGCAGCCAATCGCTTTCCCATCGGAGCTGCTGGCTCCTGCCCCAGCTCCCGACCACCGCATGCACGAGTGCACCTTTGCAGCACAGCCGAGCTCCCGATTTGCTCACGCACCCGGCAGCATCAAGCCGAGCCCTCGCCGTGACATCCCCAGCGAGCATCCCAGCGGTCGTTACACGAGCAAAACAGCAGATGGATTGCTGCATGCACGAGCGCTCGGTTGAGTTCCCACTCGAGCACTGTGCAGGGGATGCAGGGAGGGAGAGAGATTCAAGGGAGGGGGAGCTGCCTTTTGCGAGCGGCAGCTGTGAGATGCATGCAATTGAAGCACATCTACAGCATGGTCCTGGCTTTCCTGGCTTGTTCCCCCCCCCCCCCCGCACAAAGGCTGAGAGCAGGAGAAGGAGGAGAATGCCGCAGAATGGCACAGGGCCCGTGAAAGCCCCCGACAAACCCCATTGAAGTGGTGGTCCCGTTCCCATCTGTCAGCGGGCGCTCGGTGAAAGGGTGTGAAGGGGGGGGGGGGAAGGTGGGGGTGGGCCGCGGTGTGAGCCTGGGGCTGACACAAAGAGGAAGAGACTGATTATGCTGTTATTTCTCCACTTTCAAACCCCATTAGGGGACACGCCGGGCTTTTCTCAGGGTCTTTGGGATGCTTAAGCTGCCCATTTAGCAGCGGGAACGGTCCAATTAAAAGAAAGACAAAGGAGGAGCCCGGCCTATCTTAATTGAAATGGGTTTCAGTCTAATGAGGATTAGGTTCAAGAACAGACCTAAGGGAGCAATCCAATACCCATTACCCTCCCGGACTGTACCACCGCCAGAGCCGCAATGCGAGAGCTCTTTAACCAGAGGGGGGGGGGTGGGAGCTTCTGCGGCCCCAGGCCCACGAGGAGGCCCCCACCGTTTCCATTTGCCCCGTTACTTAGAGTCAAACCTCCTTGCGAGGGCTTGGCCCCGGTCCCATATATACGCCATTAACATCACCCAGACTATCTCAGCTTTTCACAGGGCCGCTAAAATCCACAGCTCTGTCGCTCCTTCCTCTCCCCCGTCCCGCTGCCAAGCTCCAGCGGGTTGAAACAGAACAAGAGGGAAAACCATTTATTTTATTCCATTTCTGGGCAGAAAAACTGCGCAGAAACCCCGAGGTGTGCCACCCCTCATCCCTCCCCCCCAACCCACCCCCCCAGACCCCGGCTGCTGGCAGCGCCCGGTGCCACCAGAGGGCAGCGCGCATCCGTCGGCCCCGAGGAGCTGGCACGGCTGGGACATCGCTGCTGGCACGGCTGGGACACTGGGACATCTGCAGCCGGACCCTTCCCCAGCACATCTCCAACCTGAGCAGCAGAACCTCTGCTCTCCTCTCCCACGCAGCTCCCTCCTCTTTCAGCATCCCTCCCCCCACCCCAAGGATCCTTCCAAGCAAAGCTTCCCGGATCATCTGGATTCCTGCTCCAGCTCTCAGCTGCCAGGAGCTGGGAGGGAGCAGCACGCAGCCTGGGAGGCAGCTGGGATGAGAGACACACGATATACACATATATATATTTCCATTTTCTCATCTGAATTACGAGCTCCAATAAATAAGGCTGGAAATCTCACGCAGCGCCGGCCTCCTCCCAGGTATCCCACGCTCGGAGCCAGCGGAGGTGGCAGCAGGTGGTGTGCACGATTTATCACGTCCTGGGGGGGGGTGAAGAGGAAGGGGGGTGGGGAGATTTCTGGCGGTGACTGACAGTGGCTCCTTTCTGTTCTCGTCTCCTCCAGCCCTCGCTTATCAGCGCGCTCTGCCTGCCCGCCTCCCCCGGCATTAATCACGCTTAGCGATGCTGCCCACGCCGCTGCTGGAACCGGGTCGTGAAACTCTCATCCCACCCACCTGCAGCAACCCAGCTCCAGTCACGTCTCAGGGGCTCTGCGGGATGGGGCTCAGCGGGGAGAACCCCGCTGCTTGTTAAGCCTCCCTGCTCATTAACCCCCGCTGCTCATTAACCCCTGCTGCTCATCCGCAGCCCCCCTCGAGATGGAGTGATGCACCGAGGGGCAAAGCTTCCCCTGGGCTTTAGTGGGAGGAGGGATGCTTGGGGGGCTCCAGAGGTTGGAGGGGGCTGGGGGGGGTGGAGAGGTGCAGGGATGGGGTTTGGATTGGTGCACAGGTCTGTGCTGAGGAGAAAAAACCCCAATCACTCCACGCCATTGCCCCCGGTTTGCAGTGACCATGCAGCTCTCTGTTGCTCCACCATGGGAACATATCACCGTGTGAGGAGGGCTCTCACCTGGGCTCGGGTCCCGGTGTGGCCTGGGGGGGGGGGGGGGGGGCTGGAAAATGAGATTAAGAGCAGCAATTTGTTTCCCCACGCTGGGAGGAAAATAGTGACGGGGGATTAGCGTGGGGCATCCTGCAGCAGCCACTGTGAAAAGTGCTCCCATCCCATCTCTGGTTGCAGCATCACATTCCCAAGCAGAGGGGAATGTCTCTCCCCCAAAGGGGGTATCAGGCTTTGCAGTGCGACGAGGCCAGAAGCTGAGGAAGGGCAATAAAAGATGACGAACAACATGCAGGTGCTGGCAGGGATCCCCTGGAACGAGCAGCACTCAGACCTCTCCCCATCCCACGTGCTTTGCCCACCAGCTCCCATCGCAGGGCAGGTTTTTTTTAACCTCCTGAAGTGTGTGGTTCACGTGCACTGAACGTGTTGGGAATTTCTGCTCTCCGAGGTAAAGGATCCAGATGCAAAGCTGCTGTGCTTTCTGGCCCAGGGTTTGCTTGCTCGGGTCTGTATCACATTTTGAGGTTAAACCAAGCGAAATGTGACAGATTTAAGAGCAAAGCTGGGTGGGGAGGAGGGGAGGGGGGAACCTGGGGAGGTTTGAAAGCTGTGTGGGAAGCAAACGGAGCTGTAAAGCTGAGGTTGTGCTCCACAAAAGCTTCCCTTCCCCAGAGCTGCCTCACTTCCAAACCTAAATTACAGCAGAGTTTGATACCCTACGACACGGGAACATGGATGTCACCCTGCACAAGGGTGCACAGTGTGGATAGGGATGGTGTGATGCTGGGAGTGCTGTGACGTTTGGGATGCTGGGACGTTTGGGATGCTGTGGTGCTGAGGATGTTGAAATGCTAGGGATGCTGTGGTGCTGAGGATGCTGTGATGTTTGGGATGCTGTGATGCTGGCAATGGTGTGATGTTGGGAATGCTGTGACACTGGGGATGCTATGGTGCTGAGGATGCTGTGGTGTTTGGGATGCTGTGATGCAGAGGATGCTGCCATGTTTGGGGTACCGCGATGTTTGGGATGCTGTGACACCGGGAACGCTGCCATGCTGAGGATGCTGTGGGGTTTGGGATGCTGCAGTGCTGGGGACACCGCAAAGGGCTCAGTCCCCATATCTCTCCAGCAGCAACCCCGTCCCTGCTCCCCTGCCAGGCAAGGAAGGCGTGCTGGGCTGACTCAGCAGCTGGATGGAGCCTGATAACGCCGCGCTATCAGCAGCCACGGGGTTGATGGTTGCCTTGGGTGCTTTCCAGATCTCGATCCCTCAGGAGCCGCGGTGACTCACGGGGAGGAGGGCACGCTTCCACGGGGCGGGCCGCCTCCGTTTCTGCAAATGAGGAAATCAGATTTCTGCCGAGGGAGCGTGCCCGCCCGACGGAGCCGTTTCGCAATTGCTGCTGACACGCTCCCACGTTTCAAACCGCAGTGCGGGAGCCGGCAGCCACCTCCCCACTCCCACCGGTGCGGCGGAGGAGGGGATGCTGCGTGCGTCCCCGCGTGACATTAGTCACCGAGAGGAGGCAGAGCGGCTGCTGGGAGCCCGCAGGGGATGAGCACGGGATAGCAAGCAGCTGGGATAGCAAGGGGATGACAGGGTTGGGTTTGATGGGGGAATGGGGTTTTCTGCACCTGCCGGCAAGGGGAAATGCCTCGCTCCGGCTTTTGCTGCCCGTCCTCCTGAGGTGCATCCCTTGGGATGCTGCTTGCAGGTGTCAGCAAAGAGCTTTCCAGGAAGGCCCCCTCCTTCCCACAGGGCAAGATCTGAGGACGTGGTTTGGGTTTTTTGGTTTTGTTTTGTTGGGTTTTATTTCCACATGTGCTGAGCACGCTCCTGCCATTTCCTTATCAAATTTCGTTGCATCGATCTGAGGCACGGCTGTGAGCCAGACTCAGCTCCTTCTTAATGCGTTTCTGGTGGGGAGAAATGTCTTAACAGCATCCCAGCAGGGTCCCCGTGGCTGTGCTCTGTGCTCCCAGCCCTGCTGCCCCACATACTGCACCCCGGGTCTGAGCCTATCACATCCCGTGCTCGTTGTCCCCGTGGAAGCAAACCCACTGGTGACCGTCCCTCGGCCACGTCACCGCTGCGTGGTGGCTGCCCCCGTGGACCCGGTGACAGCCAGACGTCGCTGTGATAGCCAGGCTCAGACAGAGGCGAAGGGCAGAGCTCAGCTCCCACTCTGACTCATGAACGTCAGCAGCTCATTTAGCCCTATCAAAGACATCTCGGCAGCCTCATCCAGAGCAGCAAAAAGCCGTGGGGCTGAGCCCTGCTGCAGGCAGCTCCTCCTGGAGCCAGCAGACAGCTCTGCCGATCACAGAGATGCTGCAGGAGTAGGTGGGGATCTGCTGGGGCAGGGATGGAGCGAGGCATCCCCATGGGGACTACCTGTCTGCCACGGGCTCAGAAAGCCACGGCTGCACGGAGACTGGAGCCTGGATCTGCCCCATCCGTGCCGGGTTAAACGTGGGAAACTCAAACCAGACCCGGGGAAGGGGTTATTTGTGCATCTGGCACTGCAGGGTGATGCTCATTAGGGAAGAGTGTGAGACAGATGTTGGGACAACAGCTGGGGACTGTCTGTCTGCAGAGCGCTTCTGGTGAACAAAATGCTTTGGAAGGGAAAGGGAATGGGAAGGGGGTGGGGGTGATGGGATGGGCTGGCTGACCCTACCTCCTAGTCAACGCTGAGCGCATGAAAGCTGCCTTATTTCAAGGTGAGGAGCAGAGGTGTGGGTGTTGCTTGGAGCTCCGGGTCCCGGCTGTAATTGCTGGGCTGCAGGAGCTCCTCCCTGCCCGTGGCACAGCAATCCCGTGCCCAGACCTGCTCCTGCAGCAGCAGCCCCGCAGATAAGCAGGTGTCGGGACGGAGATTAGAGCCTATTTACCACCTCTCCGCCTGGACGTGCAAAATAACAAAAGCAATTAGGAAAAGGTGGGGGAGGACGGCGGTGAGAAACCGGGTGCAGGTTTGCATTTCTGTGCCCAGGGTGGAGGGGTGACTGCAGCCCGGAGTGCTGAAGGAAAGGGCCGATCCCAACGTGCGAGCCGCTAATTTGCTCCCAGTGGTGCAGCCACGGAAGGAATTCCGTCTGAATAAAAGTCCTTTCTGCTCTGATTAATTGTCCCCCCTGGTTATGAACAATGCAGAGCAACACAGGGATAATATTAACGCGAGGGAAATGGGGAAGACGGTCACCCAAACGCTGCCGTTAACGAGGCTAAATAGCCAAGGCTGGCCCGGAATGCATTAAAGTGGCGGAGGGAGCCCTGCGAGGAAGGAATGTCCCCTATTAGCCGAGCCCCGAGTGGCCCTGCCACCACAATAGGGGCGAGCTGCCCCGCTCCGCACTGCCTGCTGCTGCCCCGGGTTCAGTTCAATGTCAGCCCAGCATCCTCAAGCTGCAAATTACCAGAGGGCGTGCGGCTCTTTCAGCCCCACTGAACCCTATCCACGGGGAAATAATCCCACTGCACATCGGGGAGTTCCTCCCCCCCCCCCCCCCCCCTGCCCCCCCCCCTCCCCCGGGACCTCGGTTGTACCCATGGGACAAAGGTTGCAGATGGAGAGCTTTGGGGTTTCTTGCCAGCCACGCGTGGGAGAGGAATGCAGGGAGGGCTGCAAAGCTTGGCTGTGTTCCTCCGGGTCCCCCGAGGATCAGTGCTGCCCTGCGGGATGCAGAGAGGGCAGCAGGGCTGGGAACCCATCGCTGTTTGCATCTCTGCATCCCCAAGAAGTGAGCGGTGCAGGAATACCGAACCAACGGGAACGACGGCAGCAGTGCAATGGGGGACAGCTGTGCTCCAGCTGTGGGTCGCCCCCCCCCCCCCTCCCTCCTCCAGGTACCCGTGGGTCAGCAGCTAATTGCCTTCCCTTTAAAGCAGGGAAATAAACGTGCTGGGTTTACTGGGCAGCCTGGGCGCGTTTTACAGTCGCCACCCACGGCAGCCCCGACCCAACGTGGCCTTCGGGCAGCGACCTCCACGGCGACAGAAGCACTGGGAGCAGCTGAAATGTGGCGGAAAGGATTTGGCTTCATCCTTAACCGCTGCCTTTCAGCACGTCATCCTTCATCCCGCTCTCTGCCTGCCGCTCCCCCGGCCAGCCCGGCTCCCATTGTTCCGCCTTGTTTATTTGTTTTGAGGAGCTGCATTTCTCACTGACGGCGAGCGTTTGGTTTTTCCTTTCGTATGGGAGACCCCCAAAAGGAGCTGAGCTTCGCTGCCGTGGGGTGAACCTCATCCAACCCCACCTCTGACCGTCCAACCCCACCCCGGCTCTCAGATCGCAGCGTGGATGCTGTGGGTTCTCTGCGTGTGGCATCGCCCATGGGTGCGGGGGATGTGACAGCCCCAGGGGCTGCAGGAGGGAGGATGGATGTCCCCCGGTGCTCTGGAGGAGGCGGCAATGGGATGCAAAGCACTGTGAGCAAATCCCAAAGGCGTGTTCGTTTCCCTTCTGCAATGCGCTATGGAAGTCCCTAAAGACCTCAAACCCACACGGGATGCCCTGGAGGGGATGCTGGCAAAGAGAAGCCAAGCAAAGTGGCAGCTTTGCTGGTTGTTCCTAGTTGGGAAGGGAAGGGTTTGTGGGTATTCCCCATTGGAAAGGGTTCAAGGCTGCTTCTAGTTGGGAAAGGTTTGTGGTTATTCCCCATTGGGAAGGGAAGGGTTTGTGGTTATTCCCCATTGGGAAGTTGGGAAGGGTCTGTGGCGATGCCATGGGCTCAGCCCAGGGTCCCTGCCCCGCGCTGCAGCATTCCCACGAGAACCAATTCCCGTGCCCAGCCGCCTCCACCTCCCCTCCTCTCTCTTGTGCTTAATTGCTTTGCAAATGTCAAATGTTTTGGCTCAGCATCCAGACCCCCGTCTGGCTCCTGCAGATACAGCCTAACCCTGGGGGAGCGCCGGGGCTCCGGCCCCTCCTGTCCCCTCTTTGCCATAGCAGCGAGCCCCCGCCAGGATGGCCATTGTGTCCCCCTCCCCTGGATGGAGCACCTGGAGACCTCCTTGTAAAAACTTCGTTTGCTGGGGAAAGCTTTGATTAAAGCAGCCTGGCGGGGGGCTGCCCCTCTCCCGAGTCAATATTGGTTTTGGAGCAGATGGGGGCGAGTGGGGGCTGCGGGCATGGGGCCGGGGGATGCCTCGGGGGCCCTTGGCAGAGATCAAAGGGGGGGCAGACCCGGCGAGGTGGGGCAGCCCCTGCGCGCTGGAAACCTCCGGGAACAAAAGCATCAAAGTAAATCAAATGAAACTAATTGAAGAGCTTTAGCATTAAATAACGAGGGAGAGGCTTTCATGAAACGCCAGCTTCTTCCCGTCAAAAAAAAAAAAAAAAAAAGCCAGGGACGTGCTTCCAAGAAACCCAACGCCACCGTCCTTCACAACAACAACAACAATAATCCCTAAACCCAAACACTGTGCAGAGAAGGGAAGAGATCGGGGTGGCTGTGTGAGCCCAGGGGGGCTGTGGGGCTGGAGGACACCCCGAGTGTGCTTTCCCATATTGCTCCAGGCTGTGGGATGCGGGTGCTGTTGTGGTGATGCAGGCACGGTGCAGGGATGCTCAGAGCATCATCCCCCAAAGCACCGTGTTTGCTCTCCTCTGCACCAGTTCTGCCATGGGAGGACTTTGCCCATTGGCACCCAACAGCACTTCCTCATCCTGAGGGTTTAACCACTGCTGGCCGGGCATAAGGACAGCTTTCCATCCCAAAACAGAGTGGGAGCAGCGACGGGATCAGCACCCAACCCCATCAGCCCCACACTCAGCCCCACACCCCCCTGCCAGCCCCTCCTGGGAAATGAAAGCAGAGAGAAGTGGGGATGGACTGGAAGGAAAGCCATTGAAATGTCCTCGTTAGCCGCTGGCTAAACCGGATTGTGGCCATGATGAAAGAAACCCACATGAAGACAATTAGACTAAATTATGTCCAGTCACAGAAGACAAGTTAACAGTGAAATGCAAGGCAGTCCGACTCCAGCCAGGCTCGATGTCTGGCTTACCCCATCGCTGCCACTCATACATCACCGATCAAGGGAAGCCCCTGCAGGTTGTTTTAAACCAGGGCCAGCAGGAGGTTGGGCTAATGAGTAAAATCTGAACATTCCTCAAATTTCCCATCCATCCCAGGGTGAGGGGAGGGTGGGGAAAGGGGGATGGGGACACAGTGGCTCTCGGCAGAGGGACAAAGCACTGGGAGCAGGGAGATGCCCACCCCACATGGACCTGAGCCACGTCAGCCTGGAGGAGCAGTCCTCCACCAAAGCATCCATCCTCCTCCCTCCCCATCCTGACAGCATGAAGTGAAGCTGGGGTGATAAACGGTGCGGTTGCTCCCGTGGTGGGAGTTGTGCCCAGTGGGTTTATCTGGTGAAGTATCCTTCCGTGGGGTACCCAGGGATGTGGGTGTTGGGGGCTCAGCTGGCATAAGGGATGCACAGTGCAATGGGGGGGGCTCCTCAGCCCCCAACATTCCCATAGAGACAACCCCAAGGGCCCACTCAATGCCCGGCCTCATCCATAGCAAAGCCACTAAGTAAACCTCGCCCACCTCTTCGGGGTTCCTTAACAGAGGGGTGTGGAGGAGGGGAAAGGTAATTAAAAGACATCAAAGAGAGGACAGGAAGAAAAAAGGGCATTTTCAAGAGGAAAGAAGAGGGGAAACAGCCATTGCTGATCGATACAACGGCAGAGCTTTAAAGCACAGAGCAACTCACGCGTGGGTCCCTGCTACAGGGACACCCCCAGGACCCATCCCCAGGAGCAGGACCTCAGCACAGAGTCCCCTCCCTTAGCATCCCCGTGCTGATGAAGGGGATTTTGGCTCCTTGAGGATGACGATGGCCAACTCTCGATGCAAGGGAGCAGGGTGGGGACGTGGGGTACCAATGGAGCCTGGGGGAGCAGGGTGGGTGGATGCAGAGCCCGCTGGGTTGGGTGTGAGCAGCAGGTCAGAGCACGGTGTTTTTCTCATCCTTCAAGCCTTAAACCCACAAAATTAAAATTAAAAAAAAAAAAAGCAATTAGAAGAGAGGAAAATACGGGAATTAATCAGTAATCAACTTTTACCCTTTTTTCTTCGTTAATGAAACCAGCATATGGTCCCCATCCTGAAGACCAGCCTCCTCCTGCTCGTGGCTCCTCTCCCTCTGCCTCGCTCGTTCCCTCCACGGCGTCCCCGTCTCCATCGCCCTCTCCCTGGGATTTTAATTACATTCATCTATTTCCACTCACTGGGTCTGTCACTTTGCAGCGGGGCCGCTGTAATTATGCTGTGGGAAGCAGAGCTCACTTCGCCGAACCCTGAGCGGATTAAGGATCCTCCGTGCCTTTTCCCACCCCTCTCTGCCAGGTACCTGCACAAAGATGACAGATGGTCAGGGACCATTTATTTCCCCTAATGAGCTGGTACAAAAGGAGATGGCTCCCCAAACACGTGTACGTTTTCGGTTAACTCAAAATGCCCCAAAATTCCCATGGCTTTGGTTGGGGGATTGGGAAGGGTCTGAACCTGGAGCGTGCCCCCCCTAAAAGAAAATGGGGATTTGGGGCTTCTGCATGGGAAATGGGGCTGAGGGAGTTGAAAGGCTTCAGCCCAACTCAGCTCAGCCAGAAGCCAACACAACCGTGAGGCTTAGGGCTGCCGATGGGCATCGGGGGATGCCGAAGGATGAGGAAGATGATTCCAATGCACAGAGATTAAGGCATGAAAAGGGCGCAGCGATGCGGAGCCTGAGCTGACGCAGAGCACCAAAGCTTGGAGGATCTGCACAGATTTGTGCCACTGGATGGCTAATCCACAGAAATTTAACCCTTTGGGGGTGGGTTATGAGCACTTTTCTCCCGTTGCTGTCTTACACCAACCATGGGCACTCACCTCAGCCCCCAGCCTCAAAGCTATGGGATATATGGGATATGTTATCCAGGAGAGAACAGGTTCACTGCTCCCATACGTCTGCTGGAGGCAGCACCTGGATGATGGGCACAACCTATGACAGGCCCCAAAGTCAGCACTGGGGACGATCCAAAGGCCAACAAGACTGCTCTGGGAGAAAAGGTGCTGGGAAAGCCAAGGGTCCTGACCTACACTGGTAATTAAAGACCCCACTGTGGGGTTTTTTTTTTTGCAAAGGGCAGGGCTGTGCTGGCCAGGCTCCAGCTCGGGTAATTGCATTCAGCCCCACAACCCCGCGGGCAGCTCGGTGGCAGCTGTGACATGCCACAGTGCGTGCCGGGGCCGCCGGGAGACATGGGGGCACCCAGATAAAAGGTGAGCACGGGATATTCAGCGCCCAACCCCGCTGCTAGCTCATTAAAAGACAACATTTGCAGGTCCCCTTTAAACTGTTTATCCACTATTGAAAATACCATATGTTACATGTCCATGAAGATCAGCTTTCAGCCGCAAGATAAGCTGCCTCCATTTATTGTTCTTCCCTTTCTCCCTCCTCCCTTCTCTCCCTCCCTCCCCCTGGGCTTTTAATTACATCCATCACCTCCCAGCCCTCCACCAGGGCTGGTGCCTCCTCACTGCCCTGCCAAGGAGCAGGGCCCAACGCTTCCCAATGGAAGGGAGTGATGGTTTCGCTTCCTGCACGCAAGTCCTAAAGCGAGAGACATTTAGCAGCCGCCGTGGAATCTCAGCTGGGATTGGAATTTATTTTAAGATGCCGGCCTTTAAATTTTTCATTAAACCTTTTCCCCCTGTGATGCAGCAAGCTTCTGCAGGGACCGGGGGAACTGAGTGTTTGCATGCCTAGCACGTCAGGAAGAGAGGAGGGTGTTGCTCGGGCAAAGATGCCCCAGTGCACATCCCTGTGCTGGAGCAGGAGCTTGCCTGGGGCTCCCTTAGCTCTGGGTGGGCTCTCACAGTGCTGCCTGCTGCAGGGCTTGCTGGAAGCACGCTGCCAGCAGGGTTGGCTGCTTGCAGCTCTGTCAGGCTTCAAGCTGAAATTCTCCACCACTTTCGCAGGGAAGGCGATGCCCGGAGGAGCTCCGAGGGGATGAAACTGCCTGCAGGAGATCTGCTGCCTTCTCCCTGCTGGTGCTCTCTCTGATGCATGGCACGGGCTCCACTTGCTGCGAGGTCGGCCCTTCCCATCAACACATCTGCAACACCGGGGGCTTCTCCTGCAGAGCCCACCCTGAGTCATTACAGGCAGGGTGCACCCAGGCCCACGGGGAGCTCTGTGCAAGGCAGCAGCTTCCAGCCCA
This sequence comes from Cyrtonyx montezumae, assembly GCF_038088225.1. Classification (NCBI taxonomy): domain Eukaryota; kingdom Metazoa; phylum Chordata; class Aves; order Galliformes; family Odontophoridae; genus Cyrtonyx; species Cyrtonyx montezumae. The sequence continues at coordinate 2,647,219 of NW_027071948.1, forward strand.
AGCTGCTGCTGTGCTCCATGAGCAGCAGTGAGGTGTATCATTAATCTATTAATTATTCACACCGCGCCAGACGGGCGCGCGGAAGATCAGACAGGGATTGCTGGCTCCCAGCGAGCTCCCCGACTCTCCTTATGTCAAGGCTTGCTCTTCAGTCACAGGCAAGTTGTCACCGGCCACCTGCATGTGACAGGACAATCTTCGTTAAAATCCCAATTAGCAGATAATAGGTGCCACGAAACCACATTCTCCCAAGCCAGAATGGCACCCACCCTCCTATTTTTATTTTCTTTTTCCTTTCTTTTTCTCCTCTACCTTTCTAAAATAAAGGTTTCTTGCCAAAACTTCAGGGCAAGAGGCAGCTCAGGTGAGTGGAGGAGGGACGGAGCAGAAGGCTGAAAGATGGTGGAGGGAACCCAGCAAACATAGCACTGAAGAATCATAGGGTCGTAGTGTCATAGAATCTCAGAGTGGTAGGATCATAGTGTCATAGGACCAGAGAATCATGCAACTGTAGGGTCATGGAAGTCATAGAGCTATAGGACCAGAGAATCATACAACTGTAGGGTCATGGAAGTCATAGAGAACCACAGAATCATAGACTCAAAGAACTGTAGAGTCATCGAGTGATTGGGTTGGATGGTCCCTCAAAGATGATGAAGCTCTGACCCCACCATGGGCTCCGTTCCCACCCTGATCCCACAGTGATGGGTCTTTGGATGGCCCTGAGCAGTTTCCCTTTCATCACTTGCTTGTAGTTGCCATGAAGTGTGGCAAAGGCCAGGTGGAGATAGCAGGCCCAACAGCCACTCTCAGCTCGTTCATCCAGGCCTTCAGAAAGAACAACTGGAGAAAGCTAGAAGAGCTCACAGTCTGCCTGGTCAAAGAAAGTTTCCAGGTGCAGGGCATGGAGAGAGAAAGCTATAGAAAGAGCTGTGAGATTCCCTTTGCAAGGCTTAGGGGAGCAAGTGGGCTCGATGAGCTTGAAGGTCTTTCCAATGAAGGAACCGTGATCCCATCAGATACAGAGTCCTCATCCCTGGAGGTGATCCACAACCATGGGGATGTGGCACTGAAGGACACGGTCAGTGGGCATGGTGGGGTGGGTTGGGGTTGGATGTGCTGATCCTAGAGGTGTTTCCTTAATGATTTTAAGCACCATGAGTCACAGGGGCAGCGTGACTGCCACTACTTCAAAGGGAGCTGAACCAAGACCACTCTTTTTTTGCCACGCCAAGCATTTTTTTTTAGTATAAAATCAACCCTTGGAAGACAATAGGGTGCTTTTCTCATCACTGTGTGCACTGCACTGACTCATTTGCTTATTTTTAACCGGGACAGGAACTATCAGAGGAGCAAAATGACTCCAAGTCGGAGTGACAGGGGTGGGGGATGGAGTCGCAATGTTCATCTTCTCCGTGCTTGTCTAAAAAAGTGGAAAGTTCCCCCAAATGCCACGACCACAGAGGGAAGCAGTTCGTTCCATTCCCCTTGTAAACAAGGCGGACCTCTTCAAAATATTTATTTTAGGTATCGGATTGAATGTTCCAGCTTCTTTAGGAATTCGATTCGCTCTTTCCAGGCAGGGCTCCCAGTGCCTCGGCACAAGGCTTGAAAGGCATTGCTCCACTCTTTTGGATTAGTGACCCATTCTAACGGGTCCTCATTGACCGCCACTGTGGGTCTCTCAAAGAGTCCATTGGACGCGGCTTACAAAGGAGTTGAGCCGGAGATGAAGAGTTTACAAAAAGTTTGTAGGAAACCTTTGGAGTCCTTTTAAAAGAGAATAAACTGCCACTGCTGTGTCTGGGCTGAGTTAATCTGATTAGGCCAAGCTCATCAACAGCCCCTCTGAAAGGAGCGCGGGGGGAACGCGGGCTGGGGCGGCTCTGGAGAGAAATCAGGGACCTTTTTAGCATGGAAGTCAAACAAAACCCATTGTGGCAGAGCGTGCTTGCCTACAGATGGCAGAACGACACATCTTTGCAAAGGCAAAGCAAATATCCTTGATGGCTTTTTTTTAATTATTTTTCCTCCTCAGGTACGGGAGCAGACACTTAATGAGATTAATGGATAGCGAAGGGAATGGAGCTGTGAAGTACCACGGATACATGACCTGGCTGTTGGGGTGGGACAGGATGGTGAAGTTCACCTTCTCTCTGTAAATCATAGCCCTCACACCCAGCACTGCTGCTCCTCTGTCCCTTAGGAATTGTGTGGGTATATACGTGGCAAGCAATGCTTACCCCGTGTCCACCAAGGGACGTGGTCAGTGGGTTGGTGGTTGGGCTTGGTGATCCTAGTGATGTTTTCCAACCTTAATAATTTGATTCCATGCTCCATGGCCACCCACTTTGAGCCACCCCTCAGTGGGTGACCAGGCAATACAGCACTGAGGCTTTGCAGCAGCCTCCTTGCAAATCCAACCGCTGCATCTGCTCATCTCTGAGCTCTGCAAGTCAATGCACTTGCATGATGCCCTTGTATGATGGGCAGGAAACCATTGCACCATGCACTTGTATGATGCACCAGCATGATGTGCTTGCATGCTGCACCTCCACAATACTTTTTATATGATGTACTTGCACGGTGCAGGCAAGGAAATGCTGCCTACCAGGTCTTCTTCCCCTTTTCCCCAGGGTTCAGCATGTCAATCCTGCAGTTTTGACCGTGGAAAGCACTGTAGCATTTGACCAAGCACCCATACAAGGCTTTGGCCCCCATTGCACCTCAAAGAGGCTGTGCAGGGCCAGGCAGCACTGTGGCATCTCGCTGACTGTAGGCAAAAGAAAAGCCCTCATTAAGCGTCCCGTGGGGAAGTGACATCCCCACCATTGCTCTGTATTAGGGGAGCCAGGGCCGTGCTTGGATTTACCATAGGCAGCTCCTTAGCCAATATAATTAAGAACAGTATCAGTGGAAGGCATGTAAGGAGATTTTCTCCCCGAGGCCACCTAATACAGATGTAATTGACTCTATTTTCTGCTTTCTGCACATGGATTGCAGCAACTCAGCCCCTATTATCCGCCAACAAATGAACAGGATCCGCTGAAAGGACCTCTCCAGCCAGGGCCAGGCGCAGAGAATGGAGCACTGGGCTGTGTTAAATCCGGACACAACGCTCTCCTTCCCTCCCTTTTCATCTCCGCCGCCTTTTCAAGATGTTTTCCATGCGGGATAAGTCAGCAGATCTGGGCTTGGGCAAAGCGTTGGCACTCGGGGAAGAAGGGAACATCTGTCCCAATCAGCTGTGCTATTCTGTGCCGCCCGACAAAACCGGGCGATGCCTTCGAGTGGGGCTTTGTGCACTGCTGCAATTTCCTTTCGCTGCGATTTCGAAGGGCGGGGAAGGAGGAAGGGAGGTGAGAAAAGAAATTAAACCCCATTGGCTTTGTGGTGAAAGAGGCCCTGAAAAAAAATCTCCATTTCTAACGCTGCAAAATCCCTCCCGCGTTCCCACAGCCATCCCCAAGGATGTCCTCAGCAGCAGAGGCACAAGGAATAATAGTTTATTAGTGCAGACAGCAATTTGCTTAGCAATAGCCTTGCTTGCAGCTGAAGGAGTCCCAGCACTTCCTTGGAGCAAGAGATGCACTGAGCATCCCAATGGAGCACATGGCTTGTGGTGGTGCAATGGTGCAAGGGACACATCCCAATGAGGCGCATGGGATGCAGCGGTGCAGAGGTTTTCCCACATCACTTTTAGGAGCATCGAGCTGCCTGATTCTGGTAATTAACTGTGGCTGATATACGGCACCAATCTCCAGAGGGAAGACTTTGTCCCGTGCTGCCTCCCTGATGTCTTCAGACCTGCCAGCCCTGATGTCTTCATTCCCTTCCACCACCCCCTCGTGGAGCACATCCCCAGCACAGTATGTGGCAGGAGATGAGTGCAGGGGATAAAGTGGGGGAAATCCAGAGGGGGGGGGTGACAGCCAGTCCCCACACAAACAGTAGAGGAGGGGCCCAGCTGCCAGCCCCACACGGCCCCAACAAACCCCCATCCAGCCCCCCCGACCCCCATCCTGGGCCGTTTCTCAGCTCTCCCCCCTCAGCTGCAAAGCTTTTGAGAGGGGCTCCCACGTTTTCAGAGCTCGGCTGCAATCAAGTTGGGTTTAGGGATCAAAGTGCGCGTATCCGAGGGAGCGGTTTGTCCTCCTCTGTTCTCGGATCAAACGCAAATATCGGGATTAAATCCCACCTCGTGATGCAGCGCTCGGGGTGCAGAGAGCCCTTAAGCTGGTTTGGTGGGGAGGGGGGGGTTACATCTATGTGTGAGCAGGGTGGTTCTCGGCGTGCAAAGCCAGCAGCGTGCAGCAGGATGGTGCAAGCGTGCAGTGATGGGGGGGAGCACACATGGGGGGAGCTGACTGCAGAGAACTAAAGGCAAAGCATGGGGAGACAGCGGGCACTGCGTTGTGTGCAGTGTGTGCCTATGTCTGGTGAAAGAGAAGTTTGGGAAGCAATGCACGCTGGGCTCAGAGAGTGAACGGGGTGGTTTGAGAGTGGGGTGGAATTGGTGAGGAAAAGGTGAAAGGGTGGGGGAGAAAAGGAGAAAAAGGAGAAGGGGAAGAGAAGAAGGGAAAAGAATCGGAAGAAGAGGGAAAAAGGGAGGAAAAGAGGAAAGAAGAGAAAAAAGGGGAAAAAGAGGGGAAAAGGGGTGGGAAGGGAAAAAGAGGGGGGAAAGGGGAAAAAGAGGGGGGGGAAGGGGGAAAAGGAGGGGAAAAGAGGGGGGAAAAGTGGAAAGAAAGGGGAAAAGAGGGAAAGAAATGGTGAAAAAAGAAGGAAAAAAGGAAAAGAGGGAAAAGGGAGGAAAAAAAGAGGAAAAAAGGAAAAAAGAATAAAAAGAGGATAAAAAGAAAAAAAGGAAAAAGGAGAATAGAGGAAAAACAAGGAAAAGAGAGGGAAAGAAAGGGGAAAAAGAGGGAAAGAAAGGGGAAAAGAGGGAAAAAGAGGGAAAAAGAGGGAAAAGGAAAGAAGGAATAAATGGAAGAAGAGAAGAAAAAGAAATTAAAAAGAAAAAAGAGAACTAAGAAAAAAGGAAAGAAAAACAAGAAGGGAAAAAAAAAAGAAAGGAAAAAAAAGGAAAAGGAAGAAAAGGGGAGGAAAAGTAAAGAAGGGAAGAGGAAAAAAAAAGAAAAAAATAACAAAAATATCGACGAAAAGAAATGAGCGGTAACAGAGAGGAAACCGCCGCCGCCCGCGCCCTCCGCGCCGCTCCCGCCCCGCGCACGCGCTCTGCGCACAGCCGCGCGCTCTCCCCCCCCCCCTCCCCCTCTCTCCCTCCCCCCCCTCTTTTCCCGCCCCTCCCACCCCCGGGGCTGCCCCCGCGCGCGCGCCCTGCCCGGGCGCGGCGGCGCGCGGCGGCGCGGGGCGTGGTTTTCCCATGCGGGCTGCCGGCCGCGCGGCGGCACGTGCTCCGGGCGGGGGGAGCGTGCGGGGTTGGGGGGGGCACGAGCGCCGCCGCCCGCCGCGCGTTGACTGACAGCGGGCCCGCCGCCAGCCAATAGGAGGGAGCGCCGCCGCTCGCCCGTCTCCTATTGGCTCGCGGCGTCGGGAGAAAGGAGGGGGGGCGTCGCGCGTGACGGACGGGCGCGGGGCGGGTGGCCAATGGGAAGGAGGAGTCCGGCCGCCCCGCGCTGCTATTGGCTGAGGGGAGTGTGGGAACGGCCGCGGCGGCGGGTTCACACGAATGGGGAGCCGGCGGCGGGTATAAAAGGCGGGGGGGCGCCGCTCGCGGGCATTGACGGCCCCGCCGCCGCCAGCGCCGCACGCGTCCCGCGCCCGCTCTGAGCGCCTTCGTCTCCGCGCGTCTTTATTTTTTTTTTTCACCCCCTGTATTTCCCCCTCCCGCGCGCGACTGCTTGGTTTTTAACTTCATTCCCTTTAGTTCTTTTAATTGCCCTTTTTACCTCGCCATGCCCGCCGACACGGGCATGGAAAAACCTACCGCTTCCCCCATCGCGGGGGCACCGGCCAACGCCAGCCACACGCCGGATAAACCGCGGAGCGCCAGCGAGCACCGGAAGGTAAATGGCGGCGGATGGCGGAGAGCCCGCGGCCGGGCCGAGGTCGGTGTGCGGGGTCAGGGGACCGGGGCCGGGGGCGAACAGCGGGCGGTGACGGTGTGCGATGTGCCCGCAGTCCTCCAAACCCATCATGGAGAAGCGGAGGCGGGCGCGCATCAACGAGAGCCTGGGGCAGCTGAAGATGCTCATCCTGGACGCGTTGAAAAAAGACGTGAGTGCGGCAGTGATGGGGTCGTGGCTTTTTTGGGGGCGGGGGGTTGTCGTGGGGTGGGGTGGTCTGAGTTCCGGTGTTGTTCCTGCAGAGCTCGCGGCACTCTAAGCTGGAGAAGGCGGATATCCTGGAGATGACAGTGAAGCACCTGAGGAACCTGCAGCGGGCACAGATGGCCGGTGAGTACCAACCCGACCTCGGGGTCTGCAGCCCCCACTGGTGTCCCCCCCCCACCCTTTGGGGATCCCCCGTGGAGCCCGTGTGAAACTCTTAGAAACCTCAGACCTGCGTGTGGGAGCTGTTAGGGAGCCCTAAAACCCATGCAGACCTCAGAAGCTCACAGGGACTGCAGTAAACCCACGCAAACGCTCCAGAACTCATAGGGAGCCCTAGAAACTCCCCCAGACCCTAAATACACCCATGCAAGCCTCAAAAGCTCTTAGACCACGTGAAGTCCATGCAAATCCCTTCAAAATCACTTAGGGGCACCCCCAGAAACTCGTGCATACTTCATAAAGTCTTATGGACAGCAGTGAAATGATGCAACCCCCCCCACCCCCCAAAGAAAAACAACCTCTTAGGCACTCTTCCAAATGAAGCAATTCCCAGAAGCCACGCGGACCCCGAGTGCTTCAAAGGACCCCAAAAGTCCCCAAAAACCCCATGAAAACCCCCGAGGGAAGCTTCATGGGACCTCCCTGCGAAGAACTTGCTCTTCCTTTATTTCTGCAGCCGCCCTCAGCGCTGACCCCAGCGTGCTGGGCAAATACCGTGCTGGTTTCAATGAGTGCATGAACGAGGTGACAAGGTTCCTGTCCACCTGCGAGGGGGTGAATGCTGACGTGCGAGCCCGCCTGCTGGGCCACCTCTCGGCTTGCCTGGGCCAGATCGTGGCCATGAACTACCTGCCTCCCCCTCCTGCTGGCCAACCTGCACATCTGGCTCAACCTCTGCATGTCCAACTGCCTCCTACCACTGCTGGAGCAGTGCCCGTGCCCTGCAAGCTGGAACCTACCGAAGCGATGTCCCCAAAAGTCTATGGGGGTTTCCAGCTCGTCCCAGCCACCGATGGCCAATTTGCCTTCCTCATCCCCAACCCGGCCTTCCCACCCAGCTCTGGACCAGTTATCCCTCTCTACGCCAACGCCAACGTCCCAGTGTCTGCAGGTGGAGGCTCTGGGAATGCATCTGCCACCCCATCAGCATCCCCAGTGCAGGGCTTGACATCATTTGGGGGCAGCGTGGTGCCCTCATCCCAGGTGGGCAGCCCCATTGGGGAGCGCAGGGAGTCCGTCTGGAGGCCGTGGTGACCATCCCTCCCTTCAACCCAAAAACTGTGTTGGCTCCGTTGTATGGAGCCCTATTCTGGTTGTTTGTTTTTTTTTCTAAGCAGATTTCAACAGGGGGAAGAAAAAAGACCTCTCTATTTATTATTCTCAGAGGTTGGGATCTCGATTTGTATTTTTACTCCTTTGAAATGCCTTTATTTGAGATACTTTTTTTTTTTCTAAGGGAGAAATAAATGAGAAATAGTTTTGTAACAGATAACTCGAAAGTATAATGCCAAAGTTGTTTGTATCCTGTTGGTCTGTGCGTGCGTTGCGTGCCTGTGTTGGAGGCTTCCAAAACAAAAAAGCCCACGAAATAATAATAATGCAGGTGTTGAAATAAACTCTTTGAAATAGAATTATTTGCTCCTGTCATTTAAGTTGGGTGAGAGCGGGCAGGGACAAAGCCAGTGCTCTGGGAGAGCAATAAGGGAGAGCTTTATGGCCTGGAGTAGGGCTCTGTGCAGCGTGTAGGGGGAAGGTTATGGGGGGATTGTGTGAGTGCTGGACCCTAAAAAATGTGCACCTGGAAGCGGAGCAATGTGTGCTTGCTGTGTGGGATAATCGAGCTGGAAGGTTTTGCTCTGTATTAGGGCTCCGTGTTACCTTTCCGTTGGGGGTGGTGGTGCAAAAAGTTACTGTCTTGCCCACAAAAGAGGCGAGAGAGTCCGTCCCCATTGTGAGGAGGGTAATTAGAAGGTATAAAGGGTCTCATCGAGTATGCAGCGGGCTCTTTGGGAAGTTGGGAGCCCTATTGAAACGCCTGGGAACTCGGAGCTGAGGGTTAATGTGTGTCTTTTTTCCCTCCTCTCTCTCTGCTCTCATTGACAGGGCCAGATAGACTCTGATACTCAATGCTGTTGTAAATTCAATTGCCCGGCCTCACAATGCCGACCTCATAAAAGAGAATCACTCGGGGTTGTGGCTTTTATTTTATTTTATTCCAGTAAGTATTGGAGCTGAGGAAAAGACAGTTTTGCCACCCATTCTGCCTCACCCCCAGCACTTGAATCCTGGCCAAGTGGAAGCCACGGCAGCCTCACCCGCACGGATTGTCACCAATTAATAAGGCCACGGTGTGGGGAAAGACCATTGAGGGTGGGGATGTGGTACAGGAGGGAGGGAAAGCTGATTGCTTTGCTCTACGTCTGTGAGGTCAGGCTATCACAGCATCCTCGCAGGGGGATGCCCCGTGTGTGCTGCAGCCACATCCACTGGATGCCATGTGTGGGCCAACCTCACATCCAACGCGTGCCCTATCCACACCATCAGGGGCCACAATGCATCGTAACCATGTTTCTCCTCCATCCCTGAGTCCCTGGGACCCCGCAAGCAATGCTCCTGATCCCCAACCCCCATTGGAGAGCATCCGATAACTCTCCGTAGCCGTGCTTTGTTTTGCTTTTTATTTTTAATTCTGGCAATGCAACGTCACGTTTGGAGCTCCTAGCAATCAGAACGCAGCAGTGCACAGTCAGGGTACAGAGCAGGGCATCTCTTCTGGATGCCTTTTTGCACCAAGGTCAGCCCCGTGAGCCCGGCACCAACGCATCCCCGCAAGCATCGATCGGGCACCGGGTGCCCCTACGCGAGGAGGGATCCATTTGAATCCAGAAGTTCCCAGGAGGTTTTGTTATGCAATCGCAGGCAGAAAATCACGTTACAGCCATTCTCCATCCCCCGCAGCCGCTGCCAACCCCTCCTCTGCTGTCTGCAGCCGCCCGGGCAGCCTGGATCAGAGCTGCCTGTCTCCTGCCTGCAACCCAATCCCTCCCCAGGGCTGCACCCTGCAGCCACCCCGCACACACAGTGCCTTTCTCTGATGGCCCACGGGCACCCTGAGCGCGTGCACTGGAAGAAAAACTGATTTCAGCTTGAGTCTCTGCCAAAGAGATGCCTTGAAAAGCAAAGCCAGCAGGGGACAGCTGGCACGGTGCTCAGCGCCGCAGCAGGGAGTGGGGACCCTGCGGTCACAGCCCTGCTGTTAGGGCCAGAGCAGCCACACGCTCTGCTTTTGGCCTTGGGCAAGTCCCAGAGCTGCTGCCCAGCTCCAGGAGGTGAATGACACCGAGCAGCTTGCATGGCAGGAGCTCAAGATCTGCAGCCAACCGTGCGGGTGCCCTGAGCTCCAGAGCACGCAGGTTTGCAGCTTGGGTGCCTGTGGCTTGTGTGCTTTTGCACCAACCTGCCTGGCTGCACTGCTCTCCCCCTTCAAAACCAAGGGGCTGCTGGGCTGTCTGTTTAGCCCTTTATTTTTTTCTCACTGTGAGCTGAGTGCTCGGTCTGCCCTTATCCTTTTAAAGGTGCAATAAAAGAGCAAAGTGTGCTGCTGCTGCTGGAAGGTGAAAGTCCACGGGGGTGGACGTGGCGATAATGCTGGGGCAGCAGGAGAGCATGGGCAGGGCACAGAGCAGCAAGGCAGCAGCAAAATGCCCTGGATCCACCAGCTGCACAGCACTGCACTGCTTGCAATTGCACTTCAGGTTGCAAAGGGACAGAACTGCACCGCAGTGCTTGCAAACTGCAATTCCTGTTGCGAAGGGAAGAGGGAAGAGGGAGAGCTGCAGGCATGCCTGCTGCTGGCAGAAGGCTGAAGGTTGCAGCAGGGAGCTCAGATCCAGCTGCACAACCCGCTGTGCTGCTCTGTGCTGGTTCGGCTGCCTGCAGCACTGCGGCCCCATAGGAACTTCACGTAGGAAGCACTGCTCAGTGCAAGCAAAGTCTGCAGCCAAGCCCCAGGCAAAGCAGCAAAGAGCAGCCTGGGAAAGGCACCCGAGTGCTGCCTGAAGCCTTCCGCCCTTCCCACCTCCTGCCTCGTGCTTCCCAGGGAGGAAATTCGCTGACGTTCCCCCCCCCGCCCCCCCCAACCCCTCCGGCCCTCCTGCAGCTGTTTCCTCCCCGCCCCGCAGCTCCTTCCCGCACCCCGCCCGGTTGTGGGGGGCAGCGCTGACCGGAGCAGGGGGTGGGAAGGCAGAGCCCAAAGGCTGAGAGCCGCCCCCCCCCCCCCCCCCCCCCCCCCATAGCCCCCCATTGCAGAGGAGGAGGAAGGCTGGGGGGGGGGGGAAGGGCTTGCAGAACTAAATGAATAAATAAATCGGTAAGACATCGGTAAGCCGCATCCCGGCCCGGCTCACCCCTCCCCGATGGCGTTTGAGGGCGGATTGAGTCGGGCTGTTGGATTGATGAATTGAAATGAAGCTCCCGCGGAGGAGCGGAGCGTTCGCTGGGGTCGGGGTCACGACGCTGAGCTGCTCGGTCACATCCCCGTGAGCTCCAGGAGCACGACGGAATGCGGCTCCCCCTCCCAAAGCCAAAGGCTCGGCTCCAAATCCCACCCCCCGCAGCCCCCAAGCTGCAGGTCCCGCTCAGGAACCAGGAGGTGGAAAGAGGAAAATCGCTCGACCCCGGCTGCTGCTGCTTCAGAAAGCAAGGGAAGGGTGGCTGCCCTGTCCCTGCAATTGTCCCTTTTGGATGCTCGTGTGTGGGTAACAGATTCCTGCGTCTGAACGAAGCGTCTCTCTGGGGAAGGCAGGGAGGTTATTATAAGGTTAGCCCGAGCTATTGTCAAATAAAGTTGTTGTTTTGTTTTGGTTTTTTTTTTCTCTTATTTTTTTCCTTTGCAATTCGAGAGCCCGTGGTATGAGGAGGAGATAAATCACTGCCACTTCGGTCCCGAGTGGCTCTTATGCAAGAGAAGGATCCCACACGCAGCAGAAGCACTGAGGGCAGGAGCCAGAGCCCAGCGTGTGTCCCATCAGCTCCCTCCTCCCTTCCCCCAGTGCATGTGAGCGGGGTGATGCCCTGTCTTGGAGCAGGAGAAAGCGTCAGCTCTCATGAGGAACCAGTGCTCAGCACCTCGACCCATCCCCTTGGGTCTGGTCCTGGGCTGAACAACTTCCATTTGCTCTCGGTGTGGGTAGAAGTGTGTTTCAAAGCTCAGCCCCACGGGAGGAGGAGGTCAGAACCCTCATTTCCACTTTCTGTGACCCTGACCCACCGTGACGTGTTCCCACTGCACCGACCTCAGCCTCCAGGCAAAGAATGGGACCCAAAGAAATAGGGGGAGATGGGAAGGATGACCCCCAAGCTTTCTCATCTCGCCCATTGCATCGCACTCCTGGCTGCTGAAGCAGCTGACAGCGGGCAGTAATGCAAGGAGAGGTGATGCAGCCTGCTGGGAACAGAGCTCCGTGCCACGGCTACGGGCTTTGCTCACGTCTTGCAAACCATGGGCACGAGTGGAAAACCGTTTGCTTCCTTCATTCCCGTAGAGAAAACAGAAGGTTTGCAGGTGGGGGCTGGAAGCAAAGCGCCGAGCCCCGGCATGACGCGTGCATCGCCGGAGGTGTCTGCGAGTGCATGCAAATGGCTTCTGCGAGAGGTGACAAGGGACGTCTGCCAGGCTGGGTGGCTGTGGATTCGCAGGCGTCTGCCTCTGTGCTCCTGCAGCGCCTCCAGCAACTTGAAAGCACAGCCCCCCGCAGGCTGAGCCTGCACGCGTGGCACGAGCAGAGGGATTTTGCATCAGCCCCGGGATGCGATGCGCAGAGCAGCCCCAAATCCATCCCCCCCCCCAGCCCCCCACCTCAGCCCCCCATCTCCGTTTACCACCGATCTGGTGGCTTTCAACCTGCAACAGAGCCAAGGGTTTGCAAATGTTGTTTTTAAGCGCAGGAGGGCAGAGAGCTGAAGGGGATGGTGGATTTAATTCTGCATTCGCTGCGTTGAAGCTTCTCCTGACGGAATGGAGTGGTTAGGGTGGGGAAGTGCAAGCGCAAAGCAGTCCAGACAAACCAGTCCAGACAAACCTTTGGGTCTCCTCAGTGGGAAATCAAAGCACGAGGGTCGCGTGGGGTGGAGGAATTGCTATGATTTGCTTTTAATATCTCTTTGGTACAGCGTGATAACGCACACAGGGCTCCGTGCATCCATCCCATTCCTGGGACCACAGAGAAGCCCAGGTACACACACTGCTCACTGTTCCCTTTTTGCACACAGCTCTTTGCAAAGGAAAAAGCAGAGAGCAAGGAGGCAAACGAGGAGGCAAAACGAGGAGGCTCTTTGTGAGCTTGCAATGTAAAATCAGCTAAAGCTCCGGGCTTCCTAACGAAAATCCATCAGAGCTCTGCTTCTCTGCTGCACCTCTCTCCCCACCCACCCTCTGGTTCCCTTTGCTGCCTCCAATTCCTCGAGCAGATCAGGGCCAGCAAAGCCCCCCAACCCCTCCTTATCTGCTGACCCTTCGGGGTTCACCCGACCCCTTCCCCCCGTCAAACCCCATAGCTCCAGTTAACAGCGGTGCGGGCGCGTGCTGCGCCGAGCTGGGGAATGATTTGTTCGACCCATCTCATAATATATGGATGATGGAAGGCTCCCACTGATGACCTGTCAGGCAGCTCTGCAGCGCTGGGTGCTGGATGGGATGACACATTCACAGATAACAAACTTGGCTGTCAATCAGCGGCGCTGTTAGACGTGGACTTGACGTGACAGCTATGGCTAACAACAGGTTTGATTGACGCGTCGACGAATTGCAGAATATGGAATGCGAATGGGAACGGGATTCGCCTCCGACCGGACGGAGCCGTGGTGCATTTTAAAAGCCCGGGCAGAAAGTGAGGAGCTGGGAAGCACCTCGATGCCGAGCTTTGATCACCTGCTGGGAGCACTAAGCACCGAGCATCCCAATGGGGAGCAGCGCGTGGTGTGCGCAGCAGTGCGTGGTGACACTGCTGCAGCCAACGCTGCTCCACGCAGAGAGGGCATCACTCGCAGCACGCCCTCTGCTTCGCCCTGCCCGTCCTCCCCGCTCCCTCCCTGAACCCTCTCAGCTATTTTAGGCTGAAGGAATCCAGACAGGTCTGTCTCCCGGAGCAGGGAAGGAGGGGAAGTCAGCTGGTGAACCAGCGGCAGGCCAAGGCATGCTCGGGGCCGCGGCTTCGGGGAAGTTATTCATCTCGTCATTCACCCTTGGGTTTTCTTGGCCTGGTTTTCCCATCGCTAGGTCGGGGATTGCACTCAGCACCGAGGTATCCTGCCGGAGCTGTCGGGCTGGGAGTGGCCCACCTCCCTGCTGACAGAGGGCAGAAGGCATGGGAACGTGTCAGCCTGCCAAGATCGCACGCTGGCGGCGGAGGCGCTGGAAACTCGCCGGTTCGTGGCATGACGGAGCTTCCACGAGCTGCTGGTTTCACCTATCAACCTGTGGGAGCCAGCAGCATGCCTCCTCCCTCCTGCTGCTGTGATCCTGAGAGTGCATGATCCTACAATCCTGAGCCTCTCAGCAGGTGCCACGTGCACGGCCCCCAGTTTGCTCCCTGCTCGGTGAGCTGCTCAGCACCAAGCCCTGCACGCAGGCTGGGCTGCACCCAGCACGCTGCTCCCACTGAGCCAGAAGGAATTAGCCCTGAGATGTTGAAACTGCTGTTTTATTGCAGGCAGACGTCCCTGCAGGAGGAGGAGGGAGGCGGCACGGCCTCCACCTCTCTGCGTGCAAGAGGCACCGGGTCACACTGCTCTACCCCAAAGGCTCAGCCCAGAGCAGAGGAGGAAATGGCTTTGTGCCACCCACAGTGGTGATGGAGGTGGCAGCTCCCAAATCCCCCTTCGGGTCACGAGGCTCCATCCCATAGCAGGGAGGACTCATGCCATGGCTCGAGCCTGGTGCTTCCAAGCTGTGATCTGTTTGCTTTCCATCCCCGACCCACACCGCATCCCAAACCCCACAGCACTTTTGCAGGTACCTTTCCTTTCCCTTTGAACCTCTTAAATCAAACCTAACTCAGGCTCAGCGCAAAGCAGCGAGGGAAATCCGGAGCTGCTCGGGGCAAAAGCTAATGTGTTAAGCACTGAGATATAGACCAGATGTGGAGCTCCCCAGGGCCACAACTGGGCTTTGAGCTGCTGGTTTGACACCTCTGGTTTAGACATTAAGGGTCCCACCGGGGAGGAAATCCTCATGGCCTGAGTTATGTGCTATTTACGGATGGGGCTCTGGGCAGCCCTTGAAAGAGCTTGCAATAAAACCTGGGATAATAGTAAATTATTAGCACAGGGTAGGAAAGGGGCTTTATTTTTTAAGGCAGCTGGTTTTATGGATTTTTTTAATGCTGGCTGAAGATAGAAATCCTCATGCCTCCGAGGAATAAGGGAATGCAGAAGAGGCAGAGGGGTGTGTGTGAAAGCTGCAGGTCCCATTTGGAAAAGCACTCGGCAGGCAATAAAACCAGAGCGAAATGGTTTGCATGTGATAGCAGCGGCGTCCCCCAGGCAGCCCCAGCTCCCCAGTCCTTCTGCTCTGCAGCCTCATCCCTTCTCTAGGGCAGCCTGGGAGCGATTCAACCCTTGCTCGTGCCCCTCCCAGCAGCGACGTGCAATGCACTTTATTCTTTCCCTCTCTCCTAAAAATCCCAAACGTTTGCAGAGAGCCCCTCCCTAACCCGCGTGCTTTAAGGACGCTAACGCCGCGTCTGCACGGCTTTGCTCTGCTGTGACATGCCTGGAAGTGGCAGCAGTCCTCCAGCCCATCGCTGCCTGCCCTTGAATTGTCTCCGTCCCCCTCCCGGCTTGATTTCCCTCTTGTCACTCTGTTGCCACGTTTGTTTTCCTCTCCTCTCTCTGTTAGCCATCGAGACAGAACGTCCAGAGCAGCTCCGGGCCTCGTTTGAAGGGTGACAGAATGGAAAGGATGAGTTTATCCTATTGGAGAGATGCTGCACCAGAAGAGCACATCCCATTGATGGGGAGGACATCACACACCCACCTGCATCCTGCTCCCCATCCCCTCTCCTCCTGGGGTACTGCTGCATGGCATCGCAGGGTCTGAGCGGGGAAAGCACAGGAGATCTGAAAATGCACCAGAAATATGGAGGAGAGGGGAACCTCGAGGTGGGATGGGCTCAACGATATCCCTGGGCTGCTCAGAGCAGCAGCTCATTGCAGAGTGCCAGTTCCCTCCCAGCTGCTGACTCAGAGGTGCTGGTGCAGGGCAGCAGGGACTGGCCCATCTCGCCCAGCTGGTGCTCAGGCGTGGCCACGGGATTGGCAAAATGAGCTCTGCAAGCTTGGAGAACCAGAGAACTGTAAGGACATCTACGCTGGGAACGTCCTTCAAGACCACCAAATCCACCCAGCAGCCTGGGCTTCCAAGTCTCGTCCCCAAGCCGTGTCCCTTACAGCATGTCCTTGTGTCACTTGCATATTTGCAAGGCTTGGGACTGCAGCAGTGCCATGGGCAGCTCATTGCAATGCACAATGGTGAAGAAACCCTTCCTAATTCCCAACATGCAGCAATCCCCTGAGCTGCTCGCCCGCCCTGCAGTCTGCCCAGTGGAAGAGGCACAGGCCTGGTGTGAGTTGCATCGTGCTGCGGGCAGACGTTGGAGGATGAGTCCCAGAGTTTGCAGAGATTCATTTGCAGGCGCTCTGCTTGGAGCCCTGGAGAATGCAAGATGCTATTTTTCATGGTGGTTTGGTTTTTTCCACCTCCACTTTGCAGCCTGCGCTCCCAGCAAGCAGAACCCTCTGCCCGCAGCGAGCTGGGAGCTGGACAAGGACCCAACCCCGATCCCTGCTGCAGAACTGAGCTCTCCCACCTCCAGCCCAGCTGTTTTCTCACTTGTGAGGCTTCCCCAGCAGCACCAAGCCATAAAACAGGGCTGGCGAGGGGAGGTGCACGCTGTTTGCTTTGGAGGAATCTGTCCTCTCCCTGAATAGCCCTTTCTTCTCCTCCTGTGTGTCCATCCACTGGGGCTGAGGCCACTTCCTGGCGCATTTTTAAGCTCTTTGCCAGCACAGTTACCAGGCCTGATGGCCATAAAAGCTTGAATCCACTTTTATAGCCCACTCCTTAGCAATGAACCCTGTCACTCCAGCTGGGGGGGCTGGAAATGCCCTCCAGACTGTCTGTCGGTGCTCGGTCACCTGCATGGTTTCCATGTGCTCAGGGGAAGCCTCCACTGTGCTCCACTTTGTGCATAGTGCCCACGTCCTGTTCGTGGACACCACGGGGCAGAGCCTGACCCCATTCCCTTTGCACCCTCAAGAGAGGAAGGAGAAATATAAAGCGTGGCCAAGCAGAGAGCCTCAGGTGCAGAAACACAAGCAGGGCATCACCAAGGTGCAACCATGGGGTTGGAACTGGGTGACCTTTAAGGTCTATTTGAAGTCATTCTATGTTATTCTGTTGGTCTACGATCCTATGGCCCAATGAGTCCATGGCTCTATGGTCTTTCTGAGTCTGTGGCTCAGTGGTCCTATGAATCTATGGTTCTATGTTCCTGTGACCCTATGGATTGATAGGTTGGGTTGATGTGATGGGCTGATGGTTGGACTAGATGACCTTAAGTGGTCTTTTCCAACATTAATGACTCTATGATTCCATTCAATGTTCCTCTGATCCAATGTTTCTATGGTTCTGCAGCTATAAGATGCCTCCAAACCCTCTGGCCTCAGGGATCTCCCCTGCACTGCTGTATTGCTGCGTGCTCCATGCAATTCACCTAGCTGCAGGCTTCCTTCCTGCCCCATGTAAGGGGTGCACAGGCAGCAGGAGGGGCAGGCTGCCCTGTGCGGTGTCTGGCAGCCCCTGCTGAGCTTGGTGTGCAGGGTTTTGGGGCTGTGGAGGCTGAGAGCAGCCATTTGGAGAGCAAGGAAGAGCAGGAGATAGAAAAAGGCAGTTTACGACGGGCACAGATGTTAAAGGCTGCAAGAAACCCGGAGAGCATTAATCCATTAAGGACCAAATGGATGCCATAAAGTGGGACTTTTTGGCTTATTCCAGTGCCTTTGATTGTAACTCCACGCTACAGAGAGCTTACCCAGGAGCTGGCTCAGCCTTCAGCACAGGCACTGCATATCAGGTAGGAGTTTCCTATGACGGTTTCCCCACTGCACAGATTCCCATTCCTTTTCCATCCCCCCCTCCCCCAGGCCTCCCCTAGCACACGTGCCCAGTGCTGCATCTGCGCTCACGCAGCAATTCCTGGGGCTAAAGAAAGAAGCAAATCGTGCCATTCCCACGCGTTGCATGCGAGCCATTTCCTCCCTCTGCATTTATAGCCGTGCTCTTCTTGATTAGCAGAAGGGATGTTGGAAATAGCCGGGGTAATTAGCTAGCAAGAGAGAAGGATTCATTCCTGAACTTTGAAGCAGAGCAGCGTGCTAAAGGTCAGGATGTGAGGTGGGATTGGCGTCACTTCCTCTCGTTCAGTCTCACCTTACAGCTTTCCTTTGCTCCTCAGCCCACAATTAAATCATTCTGCAGAGTTCAAGAGATGAAGCTCCTCGGGCCGGGTGCACGTCGGCAAGCATAAAGCCACCAGCTCGTCCTGCAGGTGAATACCTTGTGCAGGATTCTGACCCCCCCCCCCCTCTGTGCTTTCTGTTGCTCTCCCAGCTAAATCACAGCAGCTTTCTTTCAAATGCAAGGGGTGGCAATAAACTTGGCAGGAAAATCACTCGCAAGCAAATGGTGAGGCCGTGGCATGCAGGGAGAGGTGCTCTCATTGCTGGCAGCCCGGCCTCCACGGATCCCAGGTTGAGAGCAAAGTCCTTTAAAAAGGGGGTTGAAAAAAGGAAGCCAAAACAGAATGGGCTAATAGATATTGTGAATAAGGAGGTGGGGGCCAGGCGTGCTAAGGAGAAGAGCTACATTTCCCTGCATCAAGACCATGCCCTTCAGATGAAGGAGTTAAACCTGGAGATACACATCCCTCTCTTACAGCCCAGCAAAGGGATGGTGCTCTCTGGGGTGGATGTATCCTGCTGCACCTCTGGATGGCTCAGACAGCAGAAAAAGGCAAGGGCTGGAAAGCACACAGCATCCTGTCTCCAGAAACAGTGAGTGCGTTACAGTGCGAGCATTACACAGAGCTTGGCAACCACATTGCACTGAGCAGCTAGACACGCTTTCCCTTTTTTCCCTTGCTGGGGGAAGGTTTTCTTCTGTAGGTTCGTTGTTTTTGAAGGCATTCCTCCCATCATGTTGCCAGCTCCTGTTTGCTCAGTGCCATGTGCTCCCGTGGCACGGTGTCACCGTGGATGTCATGGAGGGGTCTGCAGCAAGCTCTGCAGGTCTGGCTTTCTGGCCATGGAATTGCACCTGGAGGAGGAGATGGGTTCAGACTTACTGCTCTTGGTTCATTTTTGTAGGGAGCTGAAAAAATGGGAGGTCAGGCATCCCTGGAGGTGTTCCCGAAGCACTGAGGGACGTAGTTCAGTGGGCAGGTGGTTGAGTTGGATGCTCTTGGTCATCTTTTCCAGCCTCAATGTTTCTATGATGGCGTGGTCCTGTGATGCCAGATGCCCTGGATTCACACTCAGGCTGCGTAGACTTCTTCCTTAACATTTCCAGTCCTCAGTGGATGCTTTGACACTCCCACAATGGATATGGCCCAGGGCAGGATCCCATCAGCAGGGCACAGCCGAGCTGCTCCGACGCCGGACACCATTCTGCCTCAATATTCACTGCCATTCAGCTTCCAATCAAGTGGAAAGCAAACATCTCTGGGACATGGAGAGCCTTTTCTTCCCCTCTTTATTCCTTTTCTCCCTCTCCCTCTTTCTTTCGCCGGACTCCAGTGATCAACGGCCGAGATTTATAAAGAAAAAAAAAAAAAGAGAGAGAGGAAAAAAAAAAAGCCCCCAAAAAAGCAACAACCGGGGCCGAGGGCCGGGAGAGCTGACTTGGCCATGCGATGAATGGGCGGCACGGAGCGGGATGTGCCGCGGCGCGGGGCAGCGTGGTTGCCCATTGTGGGGCTGCCCAGGGTCAGGAGGGACCATATGTCACCATTCCAGTGCAGGGTCTCCATGGAGCCTCATGGGCCGGGCCCTTTGTCCCTATGTCCCCCCCCCCCAGCCCACCCCACCCCTCCCCATATATTCATGGCCCCTCCGCGCCGTGCCCGGCGACAGAAACAAATTGAACATACAAGCGCCCACCCCGTCGGGCTCACATGACACATTTTAAGCAGACAATAAAAGGACATTTCAGACTGTTTAAAATCTTGAGAAAGGGCCGGTTTCCATGGCGATGGGATGGGAGGCCTGTTGTGGCCCATTAAACTCCAATCAGATGTAAATTTCTCCCCAGGCCTTGCTCCGTATTCATCTCATAGCGAGGGGGGGACCCGGGGCTGCAGAGCAGCCCCCGACAATAACCAGTTTGTTTATCAATTCAGGTGCGGTTTAATTGGCTCCATTCAACCCCTTCTTTGTTTAAAGTAATAACCCCGACAAAGCCGCGCTGATTTATCATTTCCAGCACTCCATTAGATAGGCTTCTTTAAATCCTTAATGCCACCTCATCGCCGAGAGGGGATAAATCACGGCGAGATGCTCCACGTCGGTGCCCAGAGGTGGGGATGCTCCTGATAGCCCAACTGCATCTCTGCACGGCCCGGTGTTTGCACAGGGTGGCACACAGCTCTGACTTCACTTTAAACTTTTGCACGGAGGAGCGTCGGGGTCTGTCCGAGCACTGAGGTCCTGGAGGTTTGCAAAGGGTTGGGAGGAAATGCCTTGAGCTCACCTGGGGCAGGTATGGGTGGAGGGTTGGTTTGGAGTATTGATCCGCATGGAGGGAGGGGTGCTGGTTGAGGTTTTTAGGGGAAGTGGGCACGAGGCTGCAGGCAGAGGGACTGCTCAGTGCCCTATCTCACATATAGCGAGGCAGTGCCTTCCCAAGTTGGAAGGTACCCATGCAGATCATTGATTCCAGTGCTGGCCCCACACAGCACCGCCCAAAAATCTGAGAGCGTTGTCCAAATGCTTCTTGAACTCCAGCAGCACACTGCCCTGGGGAGTTCATCACCAAGAAAGTCATCCTAATGATGGCACTGCATAGGTGAGAGCTGCTGGGTAGCATCGTGAAGGGAAAGCTGAAGATGTGGTGACTCAGCTTGGCTTTACAGGATTTATTCCATCACCATCTACTGAGGCAAGGAACTCGTGTGGGAAAGTGAGTACATGGGATATGCAGATATAAAAGCCACAAGTGCTGACCAGAGCTCCCAACCTGGTGTGTGTGATCTGCTGCATGGATGCACCAATGGGGAGAAGAAGGATGCTATCCCAGTGACAAGAAGGATATTGTCCCAATGGGAAGAAGGACATTATCCCAGTAGGAAGAAGAAGGACTCTATCCCAATGGGGAGAAGATGAATTTTGCCCCAGTGGGGAAGAAGACTTATGTCCCAGTCCTGGCTAATGTCATCGACAGATGCTCTAAGAGCTCTATCTCTAAAAGCACAAAAGTGAGATGAGCAAAAATAGCACCAACAGTTTCTGTTTGAGGATGAGTTTTGTTTGGTACTCTAACCAGACACCAGAGCTTGATTAAAGGTCTGAGTAATTGTAAGGTAAATAACTCCCAATGATGGTACTCCACAAGGGGATAGTATAGAGGATGGTATATTTTAAGTAGTTCTATATAAACAGTATACAGATAATACAAAAGAGAAGATGGCTCACCTTTAGGATGACAAGGCTCGCAGGGGACTCCACATGGGAGGGATCTCCAAGAAGAGATCCTTCCCTGGTGGTGGTCAGCCCTTAAATGGGGTTTGGGAGAGGTGGAGCCAGGCTCCACCCCTTCCACTCACACAGGTATATCACCTTCACCTGTGCCCCCATGGCTGACTGGGTGCTCACCTCAGGTGGCCAATCAGTGGTTCAGGCCGTGATTCAGCAGTTCCCATACAGTAATTAAAAAGTTCCCAATTGCTTTTTCCTTGCACAGTGGATAGCAAGGAAAGCATGCTGCTGGCTCACACTGGTGTGCTCTGGGAGCCACAACCCCATGCCTTGACCAAAGGATCCACTTTGCTGGAGGACGAGAGGGAAAGGGAGGCAGAAGAGAAGGTCAGGGGTTAAATGGCAGGACTGGGAAGCTTTTGCAAGTGAAAAGTGGGTTTTGCAAACCTGAGAGTAATCCCAAGGGTCTTCAGTGCCTTCAGGCTCACTCCCCAACCTGGAAGCTGCCCTGGTGCTGTTGTTTGGTTGTGGGTCGAAAAGGAGCAAATCCATGAATAAATTATCATCCAGACAATGAGCTCACATCCCAATCTTTATTTTTCAAATGAGACTTAAAAAAAAAAAGAAAGAAAGAAAGAAAGAAAGAAAGAAAGAAAAGGAACAAACATGAAAGCCCCCCTATTTCTCCCCACTTTTTTTTCCAGGCTCTGTCATGCTGAGGAGCTGCTCCCAGTCTCCCTGCTCTGCACACAAGCACACAGCTCGCCGATAGCGAGACACGGTCTAATTAAGAAGAAATCTACACAAACCCCTTACAAAGTCTGAGTGGCAGGTTATTATTGTAGCAAAGTGCAACCTCTGCCATTTTGCCAAGAAAGCCCATCAAATTAGGGAGAAATAAGATGTCCATCTGTTTTGTGAATGGCAGCGCCGCAGAAAAAATCAGATTCACACAAGTTCCTTAAGTCCCAATTATTCCCAGATTATCTTTTGAGATCTGGAGATCTCTGCTGAATAAACCTGTGGCCTCGTTACTGACAGCCTGGTGCATCTCTAAGGAGGGCAGGGTGGAATCCGGGGCTCTGGGTGAAGGTGTCAATCCCCCGTGACCTCAGGGCCAAGTGATGCGGAGTGGTGACAGCCACAAGCAAACAGGGGGATGGTCGCCTTGGGAAGTTAAAGGATAACGAGGGGGGAGGAGGGGTGGGTGTATGGAGTGAGATTTCCAGCGTGTGTCTGTGCTACTGGCACCTAATTCCAACTGAGCTCCAAGGAGACGTTGGCATCACCCACCCAATGGTTGGGAGCTGAGATTTTGCCCCATGGGATGGAACGTTCTCATCTTCTTAGCACTGTAGGACCATGACGTGAGCACAGCACTCAGGTGCCTCCGTGGGTCTGCTGGGCAAGGAGACAGGAGCTCACAGCTCTCCCCCTCCTCTTCCCGTGCACCCACAGAGCACGGATGAGCATGGAAAAAAAATAACTCCAAGACTTTGATTGCAAACCCTTTTGTCTTTAGGCTCCAGGGAACTCCTTGTCTTGAAGGTGGTGCTGGCAGATGAGGGGGAAATTTGCAGGAGATTGAGGGCTGAGCCAGGAGAGAGAGCAGGGGGGAGGTGGTGGGGGAGAGTCACGGCTTTCTTTTTTGCTTTATTAAGTTGTTCTAACAATCAAGGCTTTCCAGAACATTGCTGGGAGCATACATGCTTCAAATCTGCATGCATTTCCACTTCAAACGCTGTGCAGAATTATCCTTATTGCTAAAAATGGTGTCCCAGCTCCCCAGTACGAAAGCTTCTGAGAGCTCCAAAACCTCAGTTGAAACCTTAAAAAAGACAAAAAAAAGTAAAATAAAATAAGAGAGAGAAAGAGAGAAAGAAAAAGAAAAGGCAGAAAGGAAGCTCCAGAGCTTAGTCATGGTGTTCCCTGCATGGAAACGCTCCGTTCTTTGGGAGAGCAAAGCACTGAAATGCTCAAGAGGATGAAATCAGGAACCACGTCAGTGCTTGTGTTTCAAAGCCCAAACTCCTCAAATTCCCCATGTTCAGCCTGAAAGCCAAGCACGCACCACCACCCAGACCCTACCACTCCCTTGGATAGTTTTCCAATTATAACACAAGAGCTTTTCACCAAGAAATAAGCAAGCCAATGACCAGGCACTCAGCAATGAGCAGCACGAGCACTAGAGCCTTCCCTTGAGAAAAGAGCAAAGATCTTGAGGTCACCTTGAAGGAGCAGCACAAAGACAACCAGGATGGTGGTGGGAGCACCTACCAGAGTGATATTTAATGCCCCCTGAGAATCAGAGAATCACAAGGTTGGGAAGGACCTACAAGATCATCTAGTCCAACTTCACCCATTCCCATTGCTACCACAAGCTGCTAAACCATATCTCCTAGCTCTCATCCATACACCTCTTGAAGACTGCCAGGGACAGCCACTCCACCACCTCCCTGTGCAGGCCGTCCCAGTGCCTGACCACTCTCTGAGAGACAAAGTTTTCCCTTATTTCTGATCTAAACTTCCTCTGGTACAACTTGTGGCCATAAACTGTCTCCATCCTCTTTGCTGAGGTGCTGAACATCACGGGGTCCGGGGAGCGCACTGGGATTCAGAGCTGTAGGCCCAGTTTGGGATATCTGAGGGAAAATCAACTGGAAAGAGGCTGAGAGTCTGAAAGAAGGTGTTAATATTTCAATGTGTGGTTGCCCTCTGCAACCACCAGCCTGCCCTGGAGCTCACTGCCCCTTCAGGGACTATGGGACAGCCCCATTGGGAGCCTCCATGGATCCGCATGGGAAAGACAGGAGTGCCTGGTGCCTGCCTCCCTCCTCTTCTTCAAAGACATCAATGGTGCAAAGGGAAGGAAAAAAAATGAGAAAGCAACTCTTTATTGAAGACCCAGGTTGTTTTTTAATGTTCCTGGGGAGGGCAAAAATAAACAACAATCTGCTACATTGGAGTTCAGGACACCTACCAGGTCTAACCATGCCTGCATTAAATTGTGCGATGGGATGATTTCCATACAAATGCTGAAAAGAGGCATTGGCAAAAAAAAAAAGAAAAGGGGAAAAAAAGAAAGCCCTCCACAAGCCACAGACACAAAACTGAAACTCTTGATTTCATTGTATGCTTGTGACAAGAGCAAACCCAAAATCAAAGAGTTTCATGGTCATTTTTCTATCAGAAAGTGATGTCGAGTGAATAACTTATTTACATGCCAATGTGTAGCACTGAAATGGCCCAGGATGGGAAAAAAAACAGCCCCTCTGTTATCAACAATGATAGCAGTGGATCCTGGGAGCCACCCCGGGAGGAGGACCTTAACGAGGCAATGGCTTCGGCGGGAGAATGGCAATGAGTTTTTAATTGGTGACACATTATATTTATCAAACTGACAGCGGAGGGGGAGAGCAGCAACCTCCTCGTTGTGTGTTTTCCTTACACGACTTCCTTTGAACCCATTCACGTGTGAAAAGAATTTAAAGGTTATGGGAGGGGGGGGGGGGGGGGGGGGGAAGAGAGGAGGGTGGGGAGGGAGAAACCCTTGTAATAATCCAACGTCATCCTGAATGATAACACTGAATTATTCAGCAGGGTCCTTAAAAGGGTGCCTAAATCAAGGCTGAGACAAAAGTGGAGTGATGCCTTTGTGCTGCCCCTACCACTGCTGGTGGAGGATAGGAGGAGGGACGTGGGGCAGCACAGAGCCAGAGGAGCACCACTTGGGTACCAGGATGGCCTGACTCCTCAGGACGGAGGAGGGAGCACACATCACAACTTTCAGAGTTCAGATCCACCTTCCTACAGGCTCACACGCAGTCATTTTCAAGCGTGCAGCTTTCATAGCTTCTGTTCTGGGTTGGTGCTTGAGCAAGCAGGTCTAGGAGGACATGTGGTTATGGCAAGCCATCAATTCTTTAGGTTGGAAAAGAGCTTCAGGGTCACTGCTCTGTCCCCCAACTTGACCTACTGAGTCCCACCAGTGAACCAAGTCCCTTAGTGTCACATTTACACGTGGGTGGTGACAAGTCAACGGTTGGACTTGATGATTTTTGTGGTCCTTTCCATCCTTATTGATTCAATGATTCTTTCATTTCCAGGGATGGGAATTCCTGGATGGTCCGTCCCAATGCTCAACCTCACTTTCCATGACAAAATTCTTCCTGATATCCAATCTGATATCTAAACTGATATTCAATCTGATATCCACTGATGCAATTTGAGACTGGTTTCCCAAACGTTTGCTCTCATTGATTTTTTCTTGACCCAACCAACCTTATCCAAGCTCACTAGGGTTGGGAGGGAGCACAGTGGTGTTTCCTGCAGAGCTGTTCAGGAAGAAGGGTGCTGGCTGTGCCAGGACATCATTGCCAACCCACACATTCAGCTCCTGACAGCAGATTGGAGGGGCTGCAAGGTCAGGCACAGTGCACAGCACTGAAGCCGTGCCTCCCCCCGGCCCCTGGCTACAGTACTCAAATCCAGGCCTCTCTGAGCAAACAGACTGGGGGAAAAAGAAATAAATAAATCATAATATTGTCCTTGCCTGGAGTGTTAACCAACAAGCGGGAGAGCTTCATTCTTTCCTTTCTTGCCTTTGTGCTGTTTCACACTGGACAGCAGTACGAGCAGCTTCCCCTCACCCCAGCCCCGGCCCTCTGCCTTTCAAGCCTGTCCTTTCATCATTTGTTGACCCAGAGTTTTAGTGTCCACATTTGCTTTTTCGAGCCCAGCTCAGGTGAAAGAGAAAGAAAGGGGCGAGAAGAGCCTAATGAAATATTTAAGATTTTCCAGGGAAAGTCTTGGAAGTGCTGACAAAGGTTTTGTTTGTTCCCGTCCTTTGTGAGAATTATTGGAGATGAGCCTGGAAGCAGGTTGCGAAAAGAGCCAGGGTCACTCCATATTGACGGGAACTGTGTTGGCATTGGTCACAGCTGTGCTGCCCGGGCTCCCAGCTGAGCCACCAGCCCCCCAGCCTTTGTCCCGCATTGTGAGCACCGATTTCATACAAAGTTGGTGTTTCCCCCCCCATCAATTCCCCCCTACCATCCCCCAACCTCGTGCCCGTCCGCGCGCACACAGACCCGGGTGAAAAAAAGAAGGGGGTGACAATGTGATGGATTCCTTCACTGCTGCGCCGCATAATAAACCGAAACACCGCTGTCCTGGCTTGAAGGAGGGGAAAAAAAAGCGTATCCCACTGCTTTCCTCCTTGGAACCTGATTTTTTCCCACTAACTGCTCCCTGATTTATGGAGCCTCTCTTGTGTAGAGCATATGTGGCTCCGGGCATTTGGCATTCGCTGACATTTTGCTTAAGCAACTGTGAAAGGGCAATTTTTCCTTGAAACTGAGCTGTAGAAGAAACACATTCAGCTCTCCCCCTTCTTCTGGGGACCCCGAGCATCCCTGCGGTGAGCAGATGGGGTAAGGAGGGCACCCCAAGCATCCACACCACCACTCCGTCCTGCAATGGCCATGGGATTATAGAATCACATGTTGGGATAACTCCCTGGGATTGCTGAGCCATGGGATGGAGGGGGGTCCCCCAATGGGCTCAGTGGTGGCAGCTGCTTCGTGCCAGGCTCAGCAAGCAATGGCATTGTGGAGGTGGGGCAGCGGAGGGTTCCCCAAAGTTCTGCCCCAGAACTGACTTGGGGAGGAAGGCTGAAGTTCCCAGCAAGCTCTTGTGTGAGGGCCTCAGGTTTTGTTTCAAGTGATCAAAACGTGGCCCGGAGGAAAACGGTAGTGGTAATGCAGTGGTAATGGGTGGACGGTTGGACTAGATGATCTTGTCGGTCCTTTCCAACCCTGTGATGCTATGATTCTGTGACAGCTCGGAAATGTCATTTGGAGGAAATGCCAGAGGCTGAAAAATGGCAAAGCCAAGGGAACCCAACATCTCTTCATCTTCTGAGTGTCAAGGATTCTGGATTTCATTTTCTCTGTGAACTCATCGTGAGACCTCCAGGGCCGTGGCTGCAGAGCATGGTGGCTTGGCTCCTCCCACTTCTCCTTTGCTGTTTTCATGCTACTGTTGAAGGATTAAAGTGATCTTATCTAGTATGTGGCAACCCTGCCTGCAGCAGGGGGTGGAACTGGATGGTTTTTAAGGACCCTTCCAGCTTAAGCCATCCTGTGTGTCTCTACTGTGTCTCTACGATCATGCTTGAGGTGACATCTTCCAATGCACGTTTGAAGTGGGACTCAACCACGAGTAACAAAATGCAACAGGTAGCAGAGACCAGGAGGAATGGTGCAAAGGCAGAAGAAAAACGAAGAAAGCAAAGGAAGGGACCCCCAAACAACGGCTGGCAAAGCAGAGCACAGTGCAGGGAGAGGGACCACGTGGCCTTTAAGGGTCCCTTCCAACTCAACCTGTCCTATAATCCAACCAAAAGATGACCAGATCTGAGGCTGTCCCAAGGAATCAGCTGCACTGAGGGGAGAAAACAAATCCAACTGGGCAAAAAGAAATCAATCTGAACATCGTTTCTATTAATACATGAGCACGGTATGGCACAAAGTAGGAAAAGGGTAAAGATTTGGTGGGCATGGGGGTGGAGGGTCTACAGTAGGACTTGGAGGTCTTTTCCAGCATTAAATATTCTATGAGGTAGCATGGTAGGGATGGGTTGAGGTTGGACTTTGACCATCTTAGTGATCTTTTCCAACCTTAACGTTTCTGTGATTCCATGGTGTGGGATGGATGTGCTGCTCCCCAATGAACAGTCACCAGCAGAGGCTGTGGGAGCTTTCAAGAATCCTGGAAGCACCTGCAAGGGCAGGATGCTCCCTGATGGCTTCGGGATGTGCAACCACCTCGCTCCCTGCTCCACCCTCCCCCAGCGAGCTCCCCCATCAAAAATACAAAGGAATCTCACAGAAATGGCACTGGCCAGCTATTCCTTTTGTCTGGGGACAATTCCCAGAGCATTCCCTCCTCCCCGGCCATGCCACGTCCTTCACCTCCAGTGAACTCTGACGGGGCTTTATGGTGGGGTCAGCGCCCGGCAGCGGGTTGCTGTGCCCAAAGCAAGAGGCCCAACGGGAGCAGTGGGAGCAGCGTAGAGCTCCGAATCCTCCAGGGCTTCAGCTGGGGGAGCCCGGGGGATTTTCTACACTTGTCTGATTCTAAATGCGTGCTGGCTGAGAGATCTGACACTCACAATGCACGTGGAGCCGGGTAATGAAGGAGCCTCAGATCCTCCATAATAGACAGGGTCAAAAGGCCTAGGCCAATTATGCTGGCTTTCCCCAGATCTCCTCTTCCTTGATTCTCCCTCCTTTCCCACCGTCTTTCTTTGGAATTTTACGGGATGGTCCCAGTGCTGGGAGCTGGAGGGTGTGTTGGTGGGGGTGTGGGCTCTGCTGGGGTTTGAGCATGCCCGTGGGTATGTCAAGAACCAACATCAGTAACCTTCAGCTGGAGCCAGATGTGTGTTAGGGCACTGTAGGAGAGCTGGGGGTGCTTGGCGTTGGGTCCAGTTCCAGTGGCTGCCCTACAAAGCCCACGTCCTTATTGAGGGAAAGCAGCTGCAGCCAGTGGGCTGAAATAGGGATGGAGAACCTGGAATGTCCCAAATCCCCATCTCTGGGGCGTGGGAGCAGCCCCAGGGCTGGAGCTCACCAGTTCTGGTGCAATGGGAGAAGCGGGAGTGTGATTGAGCAAGGTCCCAAGGCACGTGGGGACACAGCCAGGGGTGAAAGCCCTAGAGCCAGAGGGCAGCACGAGCCCCAGACACCAGCAGCCTCTCAAGTGCAAATTCCACCCCGGGGGCAGATTCTGTTGGGCTCCTGAGCAGAAACTGCTGTTTTGTTCCACCCTGAATCAAGCCACCCAGCCACTTAACGAAACCAAGGCCAGAGCTGTGTATTGCTTTGGTTCAGAACAAGCCGTGTATGCAGTGGTATGAAAGGGTTGGGTGTTTTGTTTTATTTATTTATTTGCTTGTTTGTTTTCTATTTTAAATCTAATTTCCTTCTAAATATTTTTACGGAAGAGTTTTGCAAGGGAGCTGGCATGCAAAGGCTTGGTAAGCAAGAACAAACGAGGGCACTTCAGTAAGCTCCTGGAATCAAGTGATCTCGGCAGAAAAAAAAATCATCTTTCTGTTGAAAAAATAAAACAAACAAAATACAGAAAGCGTGCCTACAGCTTTCATTGCTATGACAAATAGCCCCGGATCAGAGGATGATCTGTTTTAAATCCTGTGTTTGTAAGGTGCTTTTGTGGTGTATTCGTCTGCTCAAGCTGCCGTTCTGCAAGAAGAATGAGAGCCCTGTGTGTGTATCTTAATGCAGCAGGTGGACCCCTAGGAAAATTCTTAGGGATAAAAGCTCTGCTGAAGGAGGAGATATCAAAAAGTCCCCAGAGTCCACTCTGATCAGAGTTTCTGTTACTCCCATCTGCAATGAGTGGTGTGAGGGCAACTGTACAGCAAGGGATGTCCGTCCTCCTTGTCCATTCATCCATCCATCCATCTGTTCATCCGTTCATCCATCTATCCATCCACCCACATATCCATCCATCTTCCTATCCATCCATCCATCCACCCATCCGTCCATTCATGTGCCCATCCATCTGTCTGTCCACCCACCCACCCACTTCCAAGAGGACAGGCCCAGGTCCAACACCTGCACTCACAGCACCAAGGAGCTGCTGCCAATTCACGAGGAGGAACAGAAGCCCAAGTTCACCAAATGCTCTGTGACAGCTGCTCAGTGCTAATTCTGGCAGAGGTCAAGAACAGAAGGAGCACCTCTGCGTGTAGAGAGACGTCACCTCCACTCCATGTGGTGCACTGCTGAGTAAACAAAGCGGAGGAGAAACTGAGGCCAGAAATGAATTGCGTGGCTTGTGGTCCTTTGGTAGGTGAACACACCTGAGAGCAGAACCTTGAGGCTAAAGCGTACACTTAGAGACAGCTTCTGTGGCTCCTGCCCCTATGGGACATGAAGTAGCACAGTGATGGGGCTGTGATGCCGTGCACTGAAAGCAGAGACACTTCTTGCCTCTTGCGTGGGAGCAGCTGCTCCATGCCTGGCACGCGAGGCAGCGTCGTTAGCTGTTATTAATGACCCCTGTGGCTCTCCCCATCCCGCAGAGGCATTCTGGCTCTAACAAGGCTCAGCTGGAGCGAACTTTCAGGGCCTCCAGCTGTGGGGCACAGCACCCAGCCCCACAGCAGCCCCCAGGACACCCTCCCCGGGTCACTCCGGGGGACAGAAAGATCCGTGCCACCACCTCCACGAAGGGACCTCGACGTGGGACCGCATCCATCACCCGTGAACCGCAGGGTTTGCTCAGCACACGGCCGGCGCTGGCTGCAGCACGGAGCCTTGGCAAGGCAGAGCGTGAGAAACCAGGGGGCGACACCCAAGTGTCATCACAGCTGCAAAAACTGCTGAGCAGAAAAGCCCTAATTACAAAAATATGCGCCCGGAGGCTTTTCCGTGATGAAAACAGAGCGGCGTTGTCGGCTCGGCTGCCAGCAGCGCGGGGCGGCTCTGCTCTGCTATGCGGTGGGGGGTTTGAGCTTCGGGGGGAGGGGGGGGAACCCCATAAAGCAGCGTTGTCATCGCCGAGTGTGGCATATCTGGGAGATGAAGGAGGAACATAACACACCCTATTAAAAGTAACAAAGCTCTTTTTCTTCCTGCTTTTCTTTTTTTTCCTCCCTTCCTCCCTCCCCAGCTCCCCCCCCCTCCCAGCTCTTGGCTGCCGCTATTTACAAAGTGACTTCAGCAACAGATAAAGCACTTTAACCGCAGCCAAACTCCGTCCCAACCTCACATGGCAACGCCGGGAGGAATGCACCGCCGCCGCACGGACGTGACATTAACATGGAATCTGCTCGGTTGACGTGTGCAGAAAAAGCAGGAAAAAAAAATAAAAATAAAAATGGAAGAGAGAGAGGCATGTGCCACCGTGTCCCCAAGCCCTCGACACGTGTCTCAGAGGCGGGCAGTGCCACCAAGTCCGTGGGGCTGCACTGATTTAACCTCGGCATCGACACGGGGCACAGCAGCCCCCCATAGGATCTGTGTTTTCCAGGCTGCCCCATCTCTGCCCCCCAGCACCTGCACCATGTGTCCCCACCGCTGTCCCTGTCCCCAAGGAGAGCTCTGTGCTCCCACTCCCCAAATCCTATTTGCATCAGGAGGTGTTGGGGCCTCCAGGAAAAGCTCTGCAGAGCACTCGTGCACTGAAGTTGGAGCAAACAAAGGTTATGGTCCAGGTGTAAATATGAAATACGTATCTTTATCTAATCAAGCTTGCATTTTTATCTTTACTGCCACTGGTGTTTAAATGTTTGTACTATTTTTTTTAACTAGCTCATGCAAGAGGGGCCATAAATCCAACCCATCTCCGCTGCAGAGGACCATGACAACCACAGCCATGGCCAACTGGTGATGCTGAGAGTGAGCAACGCTGTACCTCAAGCAATTATTCCCTACACAGAAATACATACCAGCCCCCTTCCAGCTGTGCTTCGCCCCCCTGTCTTTTAGGATCCCTTGGTGAAGAGCCCTGCAGCTTCCCATCGGCTGCAGCACCGCTCCTGGCATCGCATAGGGGGCTGCCCTCCTCCCGCACCCATAAAGCCACGAGCAAGCTGTGAGTGTGGGGCTGCTCCTCCGTGTCAGGGTCAGAGTGAAGGGGACAAATTCCAGCCATAAAAAAAAAAAAGAGAGAGAGAGAGAAGTGCAGAAAAAGGAGTCAAGGTACATGGGGTGAGTCACCTGCTTGGAACTTTCCGAAGGAAACGTCCCAAACGCCGCATTTTGGGGCATTAAGCAGGGCGGGGTGAGTCCCTGTTTGCAGTCCTATAGGGCCAGTGCTTGCCACATCCCCGTGGCCCTTATCAGCGTGCTGTGTGATAGCATCTCTGCTCGCAGCCAGGTAGCTGCCAGCCAGACAGGGAGGGGCAGAGGGCCACGGGAGCGATAAGCCCCGTGGAAGGCAACGTGCCGCCTTCCAGCCGACCTGCTCTGGCTACAAATGGGGAAATAAAAATCCAGGGCAAAGCCGACCTCCAAGACCCCCTCAGCGCCGGTTCTGTCCCAGCGGTTGAAGTCTGGCTGCGGTGATTGATGCCCTGTTTTTAGAGCTCTTCATAATGACTGGAGCTGACCTATATCAGCAGATCGATGGCTGAACGGGGCTCTCTCTCCCCGAGCTGTCCCAGCCCTCCGAACCACCCCACCGTGCCCTCCCAACGCGTCCTGGAAGGATGCTGTGAATTCGTGGCTCCGCGCACATCCCCTCCCCTTCCTTCCTTCTCTCCCCTGTTATTTTCTGCTGTCTCTCCCCTCTCGGCCTCCCCCACGCTCGGCGAGAACAAACACTGCACAGCCACTAATTCCCGCTGGCCCCAGCCAAAACACGGGAGCTGGCAGGAGGGATAAGGCTGCGTGCAGCCCCTATCTCCAGCAGCAAGCAGCACAAGGCAGCGCCGAGGACAGCGTGCCCCAAATCCCCCTCCCCTCCCCCCTGCAGCAACAGATAACCTCGGGCACAGAGCTTCCCACACACACACGTGGGTTACTCCGTGCTCCCAGCACGGTGCTTGGCTGCAATGGGGTTTTGTTGCTGTTGTTCAGGCAATGCTTCATCCCATGGGTACCCCATCCTAATCCCAGCATACTGCCTTGAGCGTGGAGCATCCCAAGAGAAATGCATCCTGCACCAAGGCAGCATTCTGCGTGGTGTTTCCATAAAGGCCCATTCATTTCAGGGACTTGAGACCATAAGCAGACCCCAGGAACCTGTGGGATGCAGCACGAGGGTGCCCTCCTGTTTAGTGGTGGGATTTGCAGCACTGGGGAAGGAAACAGAGCGATAGCATCCCCCAATCTCCCAAAAACCCAATCTGTTTTCCAAGCAACACGAGTTTGCTTTTTAATAGGGATACAAAACACGTTGCTTTTTTTTTTTTTGCCCAGGGACAAGTGTAACGTGCCTCTCTTCACTTCCATCTGCTCCCTGCTGCTGAGGGCCGGAGCTGCCTGGCTGTGCCGGGCTCCCCTCCACCCCCAGCAGAGGAAGAGGCAGCCGTGCTGTGTTTGGGACTGTATTGTTGCACGCTGCTCCCGTCCCAGCCACATCCGAGCGCCGATGCCAAATTTGTCATTCCTGATATAAACCTCCGTGCTAAAAATAAACGGGGCCGCTCGGAGGAACGCTGCACTCCCTTCGGATGGCACCGACGCTTCCAGCACGACCTCCTGCTCCCGTGATCCTGGGCATCAATCCCTCTGCCCCTCTGCAGAGCCACCCTGGATGCATGAGCTGTGACCTCTGCAAGGTCTGCAGAAGTACAGAGGCCCGGAGCCGTGGGTCCGCCGTGCCCCAGCCTGCTCTGCTGGATCCGCTCCCGGCATTTCGTTTGGATCGGTTTTGCTTCATTGAATCCGTTTTAATTACCTTTGTGCTGATTGCTTTTTTCGCCCTTTGTTTCGAGGGTTTCACATCTCTAATTACATCTGCGGGTTCTCCCATCGGTGGGCGTCGGGGCTGGCTCTTATCAGCGAGGCAGGGGCTCGGGGTTTGCTACCAGATGCTCTGATGCTCTGAAACCCGGCGCCCGGGTCGTGTTTGTTTGTTTGCTTTCCTAGCACAGGAACCGAGCCGGGTTTTCACAGCTTCTCCAGGAAAGGGGCCACCCATTCTGTGGTCTGCACTTTGCAAACGGACAATTGAAGGCTTGAAAGCACAGGGGTGGTTTGATCCGCCTCCCGCTGCAAACCGGAGGTTCCTGTGCTTTTTTTTTTGGGGGGGGGTGGGTGGAAGGGGGGGTGGGGAACTGCATCAATGAGCCGGGCTGAGACCTCGGCTGAACCAGCCAAGCCCGCAGTGAGTGGTGGGATGCTCCAAACCCCACGGCGGTTCTTGGGACGCTCCCAACCCCTGAAGGGTTTTTTTGGGAGAGAAGAGCACAGCCCAAGCTCTGCTCAGCATCATCCCGCAGTGACTCAAATCCGTGCGGGTGTGGTCACACGAGGAAGGAAGCACTGACCATCCCAGCAAGGAACCAAAGCCCAGCAGAGCCCGGGGCAAGGAGCAGCGGGCATCCTCCTCCTTGTGCCTCAGGTGACACACAGCCCCCTCCAACCTGGGGACACCTGGGTGGCCCCTAAAAACCAACATGAGAGGTTTTCCCAGCTAGAAACCACTCCCTTCCCCACACTTTATGAGCGTGCTGGCAATGGACCTTACACCCAACCCCGTGCTGCTCAACCTTCGCTCTTCCCAGCCCGGCGTTCGCTGCTGACCTTGCCCAAGGTGCAGTTGGTTGCCAACGGGTGCGTGCAGCAGCTTGCTGCTTGCCCCTTGCAGCATCCCTGTCTCAGGTGTGCCTCCGTTTCCCCAAAGGGAGCCAAGTCACGGTCTGCACAGCTCCTTCCACCCGGGTATGGCACACGGGGACGGACCCAGGGAGCAGGGAGCCCACTTGTCACCTGCTGCCTGCAGCAGGATTTTTGCTCAGCTCTGTCGGTGACGAGTACGGCGTTGCTGCTCCTCGTTTAACGACGCGTTGACAGGGAAGATGGAGGAGGCAGAGACTTAAAATCTGGAATCCCTCCCATTTTTATTTTTATTTTATTTTATTTATTTATTTATTTATTTTATCCACGGGAGCCCCGAGCCTTTCAGCATCGGGAAAGCAGCAACAGGAAACGAGTCAGGGGGAATTTTAGGAGCTGTTGAGATGGCTGCGGTGTTTGACATTCCCAGAACTCAGCAGGCAGGCAGCTGGCTGCTCCATTAATCCTTCTTGAGGTTCCCTTCCCCCCCCGCCCCCCCGGCCCCACCGCGGCGCTGGGGCAGATCCTGTGCTGAGCATCCCTGGAACCGTGCAACGTGGGATGCAGCAAAAACAGCAAGAACACAAATACAAAGCGTTGGCATCCTCCAAATCACAGCTGGAGCTGGTTCCTACCTGCAGGAGGAAAAACCAGACCTCCTCCCATCCCCATCCTCCATCCTCCCCGAAACTGGAGCACGGCCACGAGCCTAAAATAAACCCGTGCACGCGCACACACACACACACAGCACTGCAGGGTGCTGGGGGGGGGCACGAGGCAGCAGGAGGGCGGCCGAGGGGTGAGGAAAAATTTCATGCTGGCCTCTTTAAAGGTGTGTTATTTGTTCAAGGCTGTCCAAACATTTGCGGAGTGCTGGCAGGCCCGGAATGTGTGCAAGAGCTCCGGCAGCGTGTCTCAGGCGTGGGAAAGCTCTGCTCTCCTCAACCTTTACAGGCTTGTTCCCCCTCAGGCAGCGATTCAATAAAACCCGCGCCAGAGATTTATTGAGCTGATAATGACAGCTTCAGTCAGCAGGCAGACACCGGCGAAGCCTCCAAAAAAATAATAATAAAATAAAGTGAAATTAAAAGAAAAAAAAAAAAGGGGGGGGAGGAAGAAATGCTGGCCCACAGCCCAGGCTGCAGCCCCCGGTGGGGGGCACAGGGTGGGAAGTGCAGTGTGCTGTAGGGGGGTGGGGGGGGGATGCAGTGTGCTGGTACCCCGTGGGATGTAGGGATGGGGAATTCTGCTCTGCTCTTTGTGGGTTGTGCTGCGAGGAAGCAAAGTGCAGCCCTGTGCTGCCAGCAGCGCTGTTTTGGTTCTGTGCCCCTTAGGGAAACCCTGGAAGAGAAAAGGGAGGAGGAACCCAGCCCGGCCCCCGGGGGGCACCGTGCAGC
This sequence comes from Cyrtonyx montezumae, assembly GCF_038088225.1. Taxonomy (NCBI): domain Eukaryota; kingdom Metazoa; phylum Chordata; class Aves; order Galliformes; family Odontophoridae; genus Cyrtonyx; species Cyrtonyx montezumae. Next base: position 2,682,973 of record NW_027071948.1, read on the forward strand.
CACGCCGGGGTTAAATCCCTCAAACACACCTGTGCTTATCGAGCCCGTTTTTACCCATGGGAAATGCAGGAGATAGAGGGGAAGTGACTCACCTGCAGGAGCTGAGAGCAGACCCGCTCACCCAGCACAGCGATAAGAGAGGATTATGGTTTGCTCTGGCAGTGCATGGCACACAGCAGTGCACACAGCAATGCACAGCACACTGCATTCCCTCCTGCACACCCAGGGCTGTGCTTTGAGAAAACCCTTTAAGATAACCCTCAGTGCAGAGCCCTCCATGGGTGCTTTTGGAGGCCTGGAGAAACATGCTGGGCTGTGAAAGGACCTTGCATCTCCTCCCTGATTTAATGATTACCTTCTGTCCTCTTTGAGGCATTGCAATCATTGAGGTGAGCTTTCTCTGCGGCGAGAGCGACTGGTGACACCAGGGTGGCTGCACAGCCCCGTCCCCAGGCACAGGACCCCAAAGCCCACCGGGGTGAAGGCATCACCTCATGTTGCTGGGCACAGGGAGAGCACGGGGGCAGCAGCTCCAGCGGGGCCTGTCGCAATTTGGCTGTCAACAGAGAGGGCAACTGGTTTCTATAATAAACACTGGGGGATAAGTTTTCAAAGAGCGGAGGCCCTGCCTGCTCGGGGTGTGTGTAATTTGTAACAGAGCAAATCCAAGGGGCTGGCGGGCTGCCGCGCTCCGGCTGCTCTCAGCTCATGGATTTGGTGAGTCTGGAGGGTGCAGGTTCGCTGTGAACACACGACCCCGGCGTGCTGGGGCTCCGTGGCTTTGCTGCTCAGCATCTCAGAGCACGCGTTGTGATGGTTGCGTGGCTGCAAAGGGCCCTCCCGCAGCTCCCCAGGGCCGATGAGCGCCGTGCACGCAGCATCTGCTTGGCTGCAGAGCCGCCCGCCTTCCGGCAGCTTTGAGAAACGTGTGACCTCCTGGCACGGCAGCCCAGCTCCCGTCACAGCTCCGGGCTCGCTCCCTGGGTGGCAGGCAGTGGGGCAGCTCTGCTCTCCCAGCAGAAGCCGCAGAGCACTTGCACACATGCGCGCACGCACGCAGCCCGTCCAAAAGCTCTGCTGGCTCCCAGCATCTGTTCCACATCACCTTCCTCCTTCTGTGGGGCTCGCTCCATCCTCCCCCCAGATGTTTCCATCCTCCCGTGGTGTGAGGAGCGCTCAGAGCAAGCACAGATGTCAGCATTCTGCAGCCAGCTCTGGCCTGGGGCGTGCAGCACGCTGGGCAGGGTGCACAAGAATCAACCCTCCCCATCCCACCCCACTCTATTCCCCATGGGTCGTAGCCCCGTTGGCACTGGGCTGAGACCTCCAGAACGCAGATCCCACTGCTGGGACTTCATTTTGCAGGTGCATTACTGGCTCCTAACGCACTCCCAGCATGAAAGCACAAGGGGAGTGATTGTCCGAGTATTTACCAAAGTTTAGGTCCGATAAGCCCTGTTGATTTTACAAGTGCTCCTCGCAGCCCCGGGAATGGCTTTATGGCTGGAGCAAGCAGGTGGAATACTTTGCAGTGGAGAGGAAGGAGAGGCACCCACCGAGCCCACCATTATCCACTTGTTTGCTGATCGTTTCTGTGCCATTTAACCCCTTGCTGAGCACCCCGCTGGGGACTGGAGAGCTTTCCAACACCTCTTCCCGGCTCAGTGCAGATAGGAAAGTCCTCACCAATTCACTGCTGTGGCCTTGCATGGAGCCACTGGGCATCACCCTACCCAGGGGTGTGGCATCCCAGAGGAGAGCCCTGGGTGTTGGCAGACAGCTCATTTTCTGAGCTCTCATCCCCTCATAAAGTGCCTCCTCATGCAGCTCCAGCAGCATTGCCTCCAGCGTGGTACGAGGATGGAAGACTCCTGCAAAGCTGTAGATCTTCAAGCAGCCAAGGCGTGGTCTGCTACCAGTTTTACATGAACCTTCTGACAGCCCACAGAACTGCACTCTGTCCTTCTCTACCCCTCCTCACTGCAGCTCTTTGCACACGGGCTTTATTTTAAAGGTGGAGGAAAATGAGCATTGTTATGCTGAGGGTTGGACGCACTGAACCAAACAGAATCAAACTAAACCAAATCAAACTGAACTGAACCCAACCCAGCCAAATCCAACCCAGCCCAACCCAACCAAATAAAAAACAACTGGACCAAACCCAACCCAACCCAAACCAACCCAACCAAACCAAACCCAGCTCAACCCAACCCAACCAAATCCAACCCAACCCAACTCAACCAAACCAAAAAACAACTGGACCAAAGCAAACCCAATCCAACCAAACTCAACTAGCAAGTCTCAAATTAGGGACAACATAAATCAAGGCAGCAAAACTACCAGGCAAGCCATTGCAGCATCTAGGCAACACAAAGCTGAGCAAGCACCTTCCCTGCTGGAGCCTGGGATGCACAAACAGAGCTCTGAAATGAGGACAGAGTGCCAGTCTTCATTTCCTCCCATTGCTTAGGTGCAGCACCCAGACAATGGGTCTTTTGGAGATGCTGTTGACTGGGGTGAGGATGGAAGCTCAGTCTTTTTCATATAAAAACGGATAAGGGCTTCTGCATCCTCAGGAAATGAGAGTATCTTTGCTTTTAGTACTCAGATGTTAGAGCAGAGGAAGGCATTTGAAGTCAGACAAAATAAATAATTCAGTTTCTACATTAACACACCGGCTTCCTCTCCGCTGCCTCTGCCATTCGTCTGCGGTGCTGGAAAGCAGCCTTCTTTCAGATGGCATTTAAGTATTTTCCTGAGTGCCTTTAGATTCAACAAAGCACTTAAGACCATGTTTTAAGCTGCAAGCCTGTTTAAGTGCTTTCTTGAACCGGGGCCTTCACACATCCCTGCCTCTCCGATAAGCATCCATGCAATATGCAGTGTGTGAGCACAGCCCAGGCTGCACTCAGACCCGTGCATGCGCATACACACCCGTGCTTTTGCGTGCATTCACATGTTGGATGCCTATCAGGCTCTTGCAACAAATAAAGGCATCCAGGCAAAGTGCTCTCTTGCAGAATAAAGCTGATAATTACTGCGAACATCACGGTGCTGGGAGGCCCCTTGAGTTTGATGGGAGGTGACAGCGCCCGGCTGCCCACGTGCTGCTCCCTGCTTGCAGCCTGCTGATAGCCCAGGTCCTGGCAGAGCGGGTCACTGAGTAATTAGAGATATTGCTAATGGGTCGGAAACTTGCTGTGGCCTGCCCTGTGCAGTCACGGTGGCTCTGGGCTAGGAGGGACCTCAGCTGCTGCCCTGAGTCCGATCCTTACCCTGCCGAGCAGGTCTGCGGGGTAAAAGCTGCCAACAGCAACCTGGGTGCTATTAGTCGTGACAGTAATTAACTCCTGCAGGAGGCAAGCTCTGCAATACGTGCTCATGGGCAGGGATGCAGGAGCATGGCTCATCTGCTGGAGCCCGCTCGTGCAGGACCCCGTGGTGGCACTGCCTCGGGGAGGACTGCACTCAGGATTCTGGTGGGCTGTGCTGAACTAAGTGCCATTCTGTAGGGCAGCCCTACACGGTGGGGTTGTCCTCTGGCCGGGTGGTGACACTGGAGAGGTGTGGAGGTGGTTGCTGGGATGTAGGGATGGAAATGGGAATGGATGCGGGGATGGATGCAGTGATGGATATGAGGATGGATGCAGGGGTGTGGGGATGGATATGAGGATGGATGCAGGGATGTGAGGATGGGTGTGGGTCTCTGCCACAGCCCATCCCCTGCCTGTGGGAATCCTCAGCCTCACCCAGTGCCGGGCATCTGTGCAGCCCCAGGGAGAGCTGGGTGCTGTGTTAATGAGTGATACATGGGGCAGGGAGGGGAAGGAAGGGACAGGGCTGCCAAGGTGAGCATGGGAAGCCCTCACACACCTTTTATGGGCTGGCTCTTATCAGCCAGCATTGCCTAACACAGTGCTTGGCAGCGTGGGAGAGGAGGGAGGGAAATCCCCCAGCACCACTGCTCTAACACCGCTGATTCTCAAGACAAAGATGATGGTGTGGCTCTGAGGGACATGGTCAGTGGGACACGGTTGGTTTGATCTCCATGGTCTTTTCCAACCATAATGATTCTGATTCTATCTTGACCACCTGAAGATGGTGAGAGATACCTGAAGGCCAGGCCACGTCCCACTATCACACTTCTCTCTGTGTCTTCCTTTCCCCTCCTGTACCTTCTCTAGATGGAAAGACACCCAAGCCATGCCAGATCTCCGGCAGTGAAGACCTCTGACTTGTCCTTGCACTTTGAGCTGCTCATCAGTAGCCCCAGTGTGAATTAGCTGCAAAAGAAAGGGATCACCCCATCCACAGAGCCCACGGCCTCTCGGGGTTGAGTCAGCAGCAATCTGATGGACGAGGCACGGCTGCAGCTTTGAGCCCCATGGGGCACACCTAGGGCTGCTGCCAGTGGGGGGAGACTTCAATGGGTTTGGGGCAAAGTTCAGGCTGCGGGCACCTCGGAATTGTGCTTGAAAAATGCGTGTGGCTCATCAGGACCTGCCCCTGAGTGCAAGTTGAGAGCAGGAGGATGGAGTCATAGAGGTGAGATGTCTGGGAGGCATCCACCCAAGGGCTGGCTGCTCCACCCTGTGCACAGTGACACAGGGAGGTGCTCATTCATTGCAGCGGGTGTGCCAGCAAGCAGGCAGGCGTGTAGGAGGAAGGCAGTGGGGCACAGTGCTGTGGGGCAGGCAGTGGGGTGGCCGTGGGTGCCGCTGTGTGCTCTGCTCTGCAAGAGGGACGCAAAGCATTGCAGTCCTTTCTGAGGCATTTCATAAAGAGGAAACAGGAGCAGGGAGCTAAGCCCTTGGTTCATTCCTGCTGAAACCCAGATTAAACTCAGTGACCGTGCAGGATCACGTCTCGGAAAGAAAACACCACGCAGGAATGCAATGGTTAATTACAGCTGCCCCGCAGCGTTCCTCCTTAGGCTTCAGAGTGAACAACCGAGCAGCTCAGCCATGGGGAAGTGCTGTGGACAGCAGACAGCCCCACGCCGTGCTTTCCGTGTCGGGGAGTTCACGGGTGCAGCACGGGGTGCACAGCACAGCCCCACATTGGCTCAGCCCCATTTCCCTCTGCTCCGTTGGACGGTGTTTGCAATGCAGAATGACACGATCCGATACGGGTCTGGGGAAAAATTAACAACAAAAAAAAAAGGGAAAAAGAAAAAGAAAGCAAAGCCCAAATGCTGCAGCTGGAAAAATACTGCAAGCCCTCGCCGTGGCCAAGATCAACAGCAAGAACGGGCTGCTGCTCTCCGAGGGGATCCAGATGGGGTTGGCCAACACACTTCTAGCTGGTGATCTGCTGGGGGTCCCAGTGCCCAGCCCTACTGGCCCTGCTTTGTGCCAGGGGCTCTCCCAAGGGTTTCTCGGAGCAGTGGTGTTTGAGATTGTTCCTGGCTGTCACTTTGCCTTAAGCCCTAAAGGTGTTTTGGGGCTGCAGTGAGGGCTCGCCCTGCCTTCACCCCTGCCCTGTCTCTGCCAATTGTCTCCGGGCCTCTCGGCTCTGCCCACCTTTCCACTTCAGCTCTTTTTCCATCTCCACCGCCTGATTGGCATGACACGGTTTGCAAGTATTGCCAAAGTTAATTCATCACACGTCTGTCTCTGGGAGTGAGCATTTCTCAGTACAATTACTCCCCAAAGACTCATCCCATGCACAGAGCGGGGCTGAACGCCACACTTTAATGTCCTCATTAAATAACGATGAATAACCACCCCCCATCAGTGCCAACCCGCAGGCAGCCTCTTGGAATCTTGGGGTACGGGGGGGCAGAGCTTTGGGATCTCATCCCAGCATTTATGGGATTGCACCAGGCCCTGCTGTGCTGCTCCCATGTCCCCTCCTGGGACGGTAGTGGGGGGACAATGTCTCTGAAGGAGACAATGGGGCAGCCCGGCCACCCTCACACTGTGGGTGTTGCCTGCAGACACCAAAAGCTGCCCTTGGCAGCTCCATACAGGGCTGGGGAGGGCTTTTTGGTGGGGGCAGGGTGTGTGTGTGTGTGTGTGGGGGGGGGATATTCCCCAGGGAAGGTTCAGATTGAAGCTGAGCAGAGAAAAGCACAGCCAAAGCTGCTGCAGGCTGTGCAGCGTGGCAGAGATCTGATGCCCCAGCTCATGCCCACAGATGCAATGCACCCAGGGTCCCACACTGCACCCGATGCCTTCAGGATGTTGGGGAGGGGGCACACGCATCCCAGCCAGGCGGGTGTCAGCAGCAATTAGCAACTCACACTCAGACTGAGCAGGGATCAGCATTCACAAGTGCCTGGCGGTGCCAGACGTGGAGGAGGGGAGCACACAGGACAGTGCCTCTCCCATGGCCCCGCTTTGCCAGGTGACATTGGCAGCCCACGTGCCCTCCTGCCCTCCCCTTGGTGCTTGGAGGTTATGCATCTAGGAGGCTTCACGTGTTGGTGCAGAGCTCTGTGCAAAGCTGTGCTTAGCTCCATGCAAAGTCATGCATAGCCTCCTTGGGCTCCATCAGCAGAGGGGTGCCCAGCAGGGACAGGGAGGGGATTGTCCCTCTCTGCTTCGCTCTTGTGAGGCTCCAGCTGGAGTACTGTGTCCAGGACTGGAGCCTCCAGTACAAGAAAGGCAGAGAGCTGTTGGAAGGGGTCCAGAGGAGGGCACAAAGATGCTCAGAGGGCTGGAGCACCTCCCCTATGAAGACAGGCTGAGGGAGCTGGGCTCGTGCAGCCTGGAGAAAAGAAGGCTGCGGGGTGACCTCATTGCAGCCTTCCAGGACCTAAAGGAGCCCAAAAACAGGAGGGGAGTCCACTCTCAGGAAGGGCAGGTAACAGCAGGATGAGGAGAAATGGTTTTCAGTTGAGAGAGGGAAGATTTAGGTTGGATGTCAGGGGAAAGTTCTTTCCTACGAGAGCAGTGAGGTGCACAGAGTTGTGGATGCCCCATCCCTGGAGGTGTTCAAGACCAGATTGGACGGGGCCGTGGGGGACCTGGTGTGGTACGAGGTGGGGAGGTTTGGTGAGCAAAGCCCACGGTCCCCTGCAGCACGCAGCTTGCGCGCAGCGATTGCCTGCGGATTAGCAAAGGTCAGGGATTACTGCTCCAGCCCTTCCTCCCCTGCAGGTCGGGGAGGATTTTGTTGGTTTAAGGCCGAGCCGTGAGCGCATGGAAAAAAATCCCACCCAGCGTTGGGGAGCCACGGGAGCAGGATTCCTGCGGCAGATGTCAGCGCTCTGGCAAAGGGAAAACACCCCACCCCTCGGCCTCCGCAGCGAGCTGGGGGATTCGTGGGATCCCTATGGGCCAACAGCTCCTTATCAGCAGCAGTGCTCTCCCGGCCCTGGCACGGGGAGGCAGCTCCCGGCACAGCCCCGCTCCTCCTCTCTCCACCGTTCCCCTTTTCATCTCCCGTCCGCCCATTTCCATTTTGCCCTGACAACTTATTTTATTTTTTTTTTTCCTCTCCCCTTTGCTGAACGTGGGAGGGATGAACGCCGCGGATAATTAATAACCCAGCGCTGATCTGCTCTGCTCTGCCTTCCCGGGAGCGCTCCCTCGCTCCCAGCCGTGCGCTGTCTCTTCCCGTCGCTGATAAATTGCAGCTGGCAGCTCCTCGGCTCATTTTGTGCACGCTTGTGGGTTTGAGCTGGGGGACAGGGGATGCTTATCAGCTCTCCGGAGGTGGCTGCTATTACGGCTTATCAGCCGGCCCCCATTTGCAGGAGCGGCTCCTGCACGTGGGTCGATGCAGGGCGGAATGGCAGAGCTTCCCCAGACTCCCCCCCATCCAACCCGAGAGCATCGCTCAGGGCAGACCCGACGGGACGGGGCTGTCCCCAAGGTGGGTCCGTGCCCCAGAGGGCTGCAGAGCTCCTCCCGTCGGGAGGCGGATCTGTAGCTTCCAATTACGCTCCATTAAGTGAGCGCTAATGGGGTTGCGTTGGGTTGGAGCCACGCGGGCAGCGGGGTCAGGGCGGAACAATATCCTGTTGACATCGCTCCCGAGGAGCACTTCAGCGAAATGGGATGCACTGGGACTTCCCCTGGGTACAAAACTCCAAACTGGGCCACGGCCTCCTCCTTCTCCCCCCCCCCCCCTCCTTTCCTTTATGGGTGGGGTGAGGCACCGTATTGGGGGGATGGGGGAGGGGGCGGCGGGCCTGGTTAACCTGCCTCATTAGTGGCCGTATGACATCATTATCTCACATTAGCGACACTCTTCCAGAGGTAATTGGGAAGCCTCTGGAATGGCCCCGTGACCTTTAATTAATGCAGTGGGGCCTTTTCCTTGTGCAATCCTTCCCTCCTCCTCCAGCAGCTGCTTCTTGTTAAGATGCCGGAGCAGGGCAGCCCTGCTCCCACGCCGGGTTCCCTATGCCACGGCCTCGTGCGGAGGTGGGCGAGCTGTGGGCAGCCCCCCCAGCTGCAGTCACAGCCACAGACACCCCCCACGTCCCGTGGGGCAGAGCCGGGTTGCAATGCCACGCTCCTGCAATCAGAGATCAGAGCACCGAGCCCTATCAGGGACGGATTGTGCTCCACCCAGCCCTTTCATCTCCTTCCAGCTGTAATTCCGCTGTCTGCTCCTGCTTTGCAGTTGTTATTGTCTCTTCGGTTCGGTCTCAGCTGCTAAATCAATGGGCAGAGATGAGTCAGCCAGGTAGCACAAGATTTCCATTAGCACCGTGTGTCCGTGCTGGCAGTGCTGTTAGTGGGGTTACTGCAGCAGCTCCAGCCCTGCAGGGCACTGCGCTGCTCTGGGGTGGGCACCCACCCCAACGTGCAGAGCCATTGCATCCAGGAGTGCCTAAAGTTCCACTCACAGAAGCACAAGGACTTCTGCAGCATGCAAAGGACCTCAGTCATTTAGAAGAGTCTTCTCAAGCCCAACTGGCATGCAAATCCAAGTGCAAGATGCATATCAACCCCTTTCTTCCCTCCCCCCCCCCCCACTCCCTTGCAAGGGAAGAAGGGGGAAGAAAGGGGGAAGAAGAAATATTTTACTTTCACAAAGAATTGGAGGAAAAAAAAAATGTGTGCTTGAAATAGGATTCCCAGATGTGAGCGTGGAGACAGGAAGATGGGAGAGCTCTCTGTGGTGGAAGGGCTTCGCTGGAAACAATAACGTTTCCTCCAAAGACAATGGCCTGATGGAGGGAGGTGGGTTTGTTTGCCCTGCTGGGAGGCAGATGGGGCTGCAGAAGTGGAGGGGTTCTGCTTTCTGATGGTGCCATCAGAACTTGTTGGATGCTGGAGCATCACAGCTCTTGCTGCCTCCTGCTTCCTTCCCCCTACACGGCCCAGGAGTGCTCAGCCAGGAGCACGGCAGCTGGTGGCACTGGTGTTACTGGTGGCACTGGGATGACCACATGCTCTGTATTAGTGGCGTTTGGATTCTCCAGGCTTTGGGGATCAGTGCATTGCAGTGCTGTGCGTGCAATGCAGTGTGATGCCACGCGTGTTGTGCAGTGCCCTGCACCAGTGCTACTGCCCCTCACTGCACCAGCAGCTGTGCAGGAGCTCTGCATGGAAAAGCTTCTCTGCAGTAAACCAAATGTTAGAGATTCCCCTCCGACAGCCCTTAGAAGGTTGAAGGTATCTCATGGGTCTGAACACCCGTCCCAGCTGAAGTTCTCAGGTTCTCTCCAAGCACTGACACCTGACCCCAGCCTGCCTGACCCCATCCCAACCCAACTCCATCCCAAACCAACCCCATCCCAACCCAATTCCATCTCAACCCAACTCTATCCCAACCCCCTCCCACCCCAACCCCATCCCAACCCCCTCGCAGTCCAACTCCATCCCAACCCAACCATCCCTACCCAACCCCCTCCCAGTCCTACTCCATCCCAATCCAACTCCATCCCATCCCAGGAACACCCCATCCCAACCTCCTGGCCATTGCAGCCCTTTTTTAGGGTTGGCATAACCTCGTGCACCAAGGGGGTGAAAAAAATTGGGGAAAGCGCTGACTTTCTGGCTGGAAGTGACACCTAGTGGAAACGGCAGGGAAATGGTTTCCGCAGGTAAAGCACGGATCCTGCTGGCAGCGAGGTTTGGATGTCTGTGAGCTGGAGCTTCATCCCAGCAAACTCACGGGGACAAAAAGAAAGGAAAAACAGAGCAGAGCTCTGGCTGCTAGGGAAGGGCTTGGAGGCAGCTCAGCACGCCCTGCAGAGAGGTGTCTGGGGGTGACACCTATCACCTGGTGGTGGCTGTTGTTCCCCAGCTACCCCCACCACAAACCACACCGGGTGTGCCTGCATCGCACGGCAGCAGTGCAGCTTTACACCATGACCCTGTGCTGGCCCCGACTCCTCCTGCAGCTCCACGTGGGTGCAGCTGCCATCCCTTTGGCACGGGGACGCATCCTGCCAGCACAGAGCTGCGTCCGGACGCTGCTGAGCACCGAGTGCAGCCAACGCTCGCAGGGAAACCTGAAACCCAGCGAGACTTGGATGAGCAACCCGAAACTCAGGCCAGGATGCGAAGCTTTGGGAGAGCTTGGCGGGGTGTGAGCCAGGCAAGGGCTGGGTTTCGTGGCAGCCAAGGCTCTGACCTTTGAGTGAGCCCACTGGGAAGCATGGGCTGGGATGCTGAGAGAGCCTGGGGACAGATTTCCATGCACACGCACACGCAGAAAGGGGGGTGAGGGAAAAACAATGCCGACCTCTATGGTTTGGGGGTGATGATTCCCAGCCTCACCTGCCCCAAACCAGCAGAACCAGCCCGGCGGTTGCAGCACTGAGCTCGGAGTTTCAGTGCAGGGTTAACCCCTTCCTGGGTCCGGAGATGTCTTTCTCTTTCCATTATGCTTATTTTAATTGTCTGCCTCACATCTTGCAAACCCATCCCTCCCTCAGCTCAGACGCATTGTGATGGCTCTGGATCGGGGCAGGGAGGGATTGTTTGTAATCAAACCCACATTGCAGCGTCCCCGCAGTGGGTTCAGCCCAAAGAAACCCTTTGCACGAAGGAGGATCCTCAGTTTCCCTGAGCTCCATGCCCTCGCTCCTGGCTCCTTCTCCCACGCTCGGGTGGAGAGAGGCCTCATCTGCTGAGTTATTTCAGTCCCATCTCTAATTACAGGACGACATCCGTTATTTATATCACGTCCTGAGTGCCCGAGCAGCAATGTGTGGGGCTGGGAGCCGGAGGTAGCAGAGCATCCCCCGAGCAGCGTGGGGTGCATCGCCCCGCAGCTCTCTGTGCCTGCAGGGTCAGCCCGGGGGAAGGCAGGGAAGCGTTTGCAGATGTGCAGTTCCCCCCCGAGGACGGCGCGTGGGCTTCACCCCGGCCAGCAAAATAAACACTTGGATGCTTCTTGCTCTCGTGTCCCTCGGGCCGGGGCGTGTGCAGTTCCTGTCGGGTTTGGTGCTGCTTGTCAGTGTGACACCGCTCACAGCTCGCTGCTGGCTCCGCTCCGTCCCGCTGTGCCTGCAGCTTTCATGTTCCCCCCGCTGCGGTCTGCGAGGAGGGGTGGAGAGTTCCTCTGCATCAGCCCAGGGCTGAGGGCTCAAAGGGAAGGAAAGCGGGCGCAGCCAAGGGGAGGAAGCCGGCTGGTTTCCCTTCTGCGTCCGCGAGCACGTGCGGGGAGCGAGGGGGAGCAGGGTGCAGCCAGATGAGACGGGACGGCAGGCAGCGGCCCTCTTCCCTTCCCTGGGTCCCCACTGGCCCCTCTCCCCGCGTGCGTCAGCCCTGAGGATGCTCAGGGCCGCGTGGCCGTGCAGTGCGTGACGGCAGCCGCGCAGGGGAGCTTCCTCCCTGCAGGACGGGGCCTCAGCTGGGGCAGAGCGGCAGTTCCTGGCTATTTCTGGCTGCTGGGGCTATTTCTGGTTCTGGTTGCCGTCCCGTGGCCGCTCGCTTCCCCTCTGTTCATTCTATGATCCCACTCGCCGTGACCCACCCATGGGCCGTCCCCCGGGGCTGCGATGTCCATCCCGTGGGGCTGCAATACCCATAGGGCTGCGGGGCCCATCCCATGGGGCTGCAGCCCCACGGACCCCACAGAGCAACGTGCCGCCTGCCACCTCGCCTCTGTCCCAGCAGCTTCTAAATAAGGAGCTGCCCTCCCCGCAGCTCAGGTGACACGGGACTATTTTTAGCAGTGAATGGAGTGGAGCTGAAGCTCTCTGCCCCCGTCAAGGGTACGGCATCATGTTGTGCTGGGGGGATTTTCCTGCGCAGCTCTCTGAATGGCTCCATCACCTCCTGGGGCTGTGGCACAGGTAGGATGCGGTGTTGTGGCCCTCTCTGCTTCTCCTCCTGCTGCCGGGTCCCCCCCTGCTGGCTTCGGGCTCTGTTGCATCTCCCATCCCAAAAGGCTGCAAACCTCTCTGCGTGGGCTGTGCTGCATGCTTCCTCCTGCACGGTGCTGGGCAGCAGGGAAGAGCCTCAGCCCTCTGGTTTTTTTTTTTTGCACAGGTCGGGGGCAAAGCAAGTGGGAAAAGGGGAAGGAGAGGTGCAATGTCGTGGTGCTGAGGAGAGGGAATGCCCAGAGCAGCCCAGAATGGAGTGGCCGTGGCCATACCCAGCTCAGCACGACCTCTGGGGTCTGCCACGAGCCATCCTCACGGGATGAGATCCCACTGATTCCAGCCCCAAAATGAGCAGGGTCAAGGGCTTGGGGGCATGCTCTGCTGGTGATGCCATGCCCCCTCCTCACTCCCTGCTCTCTCCGGCCCCCTTCCCCTTGCTGTGCTGCTGCAGGCATGGATAACTTCGAGTACAGCATCCAGCTGAACGACCGCGACTGGGCTGAGTTCTTGCAGGCGGTGGAGGAATGCAACCAAGCCCCGGCTGCCCTGGCCACGGCAGAGGAGCAGTGCCTCAGTGACATTGAGCAAGGGGACGGCGTGCCCGCTCCGTGCAGCACCAGGACAGGCACCGAGCCAGGGCTTGGCAAGGAGAGCTGCTCCCCACGTGGGCTGCACGGAGAGGACGAAGCGGATCCGTGCTCATCCATTCTACGTGGAGGCAAGCAGCCCGTCTGCCCGCTGCTTGCTGCCATGCCCAGCGTTCAGGGCACGCAGCCACCCCGTCCTCCTGCAGCTGAGGGCACCGAGGGGCAGGATGCAGTGTCGGGGGAAGGAGCTGCTGGCAGCGGGGCTATGGAGAATGCTGGGCAGCCTGCTGCACCCCGTGCCCAAGGAGAGGACGGTGGGATGGAGCAGCCCTGTGGGAGCCCAGTGGTGGCACAGGAAGGTGCCCAGGAGGCTACTGCATGGAAGAGCCACGCTGGGGTGCCAGGACCCCCCCATGAGCACCCTGCTGCAGAGTTTGGGGAGAAAGCAGAGAGCCAGCCCGGCATCCAAGAGGTGGTGAGACCCAAAGTGCCCACATCGACGAGGAAGAGCCGCAAGCAGCGAGGAGCTGGTGGCACCGACGTGACCCCAGGGGACAAGGAGCCGGCAGGGAGCCTGGCACAGGGTGGCACAGCACCCAGCAGGGCCCCCTCGTCCTCCCCACTGGCCTCAAGGAAGGGCAGAGGGAAGGAGAAGATGGCCAAAGCAGCAGCCATGAGGCTGAGCAGTGAGGAGGCTGCAGAGGGCAAACGGCCAGCGGGCAGCCCTGGTGCGGAGCTGGGGGACGTGCCCCCCAGCGTGTCCCCAAAGCTGAAGGTGAAGGAACCAGGGGCACAGTCACCAGGGAAGGTGAGGGCCACCAAGCTGGCCAGGCAGGCAGAGAGCTCAGGAGCACGTGATGCTGTGCCACTGGTGGCCACTGCACCAGTGGTTGTCACCACACCAGTGGTTGTCACCACATCGGTTGTTGTCACCACACCAGATGCCATGCCGGTGGTTGTCACTACACCAGGAGAGCTGTGCTGGGAAGGGAAGGCTCTCGGTGCCCCGAGTGTGGCTGCTGCTGCTGGGGGCTGTGGGGAGTTCACAGCCACCCCCCCCTCCCAGGAGATAGCCCCTCCGAAATTCGCAGTTGGGGGCTCTCCCAGCGCAGACACCCTGGATGTGACGTGGCCCGAGATGTACGACTATTTGTTCTGCGACTCCCAGGGGGAAGAAGAAGCAGCAGAGAGTGCAGAGGAGGGCAAGAAAACGCCCTTGGAAAGGGAAACATCCTTGCCTGAACTGTATGAGTATTTTTTCAATGAACCTGAAGGAAGTAGGAAAAAAGCCAAGGGTAAGGAGAGGAAGAGGAAGGAGTTCTTTGATTTGCACCATACCGAGTTGCAAAAGGAGGATCCCAATGTGGCTGCAGCCAAAGAGCCTGTGGTTGCCACAGTGCCTGAGCTGTATGAACACTTCTTCCCCGATGGGCCCCGGCACAGGGGGGGCTGGAGGGGATTTCTCTTCTCCTCGCCAGCCTCTGAGGTGAGGAAAGCCCTGGGGGCTCTGAAGTCCATCCTGCAGAGGCCAAAGCTGCACGGCGTAACCCGAGAGCCCACCTCCCCATCGCTGGTGCGGAGAGGGTCCCACCTTGCCCTGGTGCCACTGGGAGGGGGTCCCGAGCACCCACCAGCTTTGGACATGGCCCTTGCACTGAGAGGTAAAGCAGCACGAATCCACGGACAGTTTTGCATGGGGTCTGCTGCTGTCTGTGCACCTCGGCTTTGCACTGTGCATGCACGCAGCGAGGTGTGTGCTGTGCATGCATTTAGCACGGCGTGCAGTTTGCAGCAGGCTGTGTGCTGGCCCCAGTCTGCTCCTAACCGGGTCCCTTGTCCCCATGGTTGTGCCATGCTGCAGAACAACGTGCAGGAGTTCCTGGTGAGGAGGTGGGAGGGAAAATAGCCAAACCCTTCTGCACCAAAGAACCTTGAGATGTGTCAAGGACTGCTGAGCTGCAGTCTGATGAGGTTGGAACAAAATGCACCAACTTTGGGGCCGCATCCTGAGCTCGTTCCCCTTCCTGCAGGCAGACCCGAGGCCCCGCTGGCGCTGACCCACAAGGACATGTGCCTCGTCTTCTGTGCCTTTGCCTCCTGGGCAGTGAAGACCTCTGACCTGCAGGCTCCGGATGCCTGGAAAACCGGTGTGTGGGGCTGGGGGAGGATGGGGTGTGCAGGGAGGAAGGCAGGGATGCCATCACCGAAAGGTGCTGGTGGGAAAATGCAGCTGTTTTCTTGCTGTTGCAAAGGTGCTTTCTAACATCTCCTATAGGAATGTTGGTCCTGATCTGTTTGCTTAGGGTCTTTCCTCATGCACAGTGCCTGCTGCCTTGCAGCATCGAGGCAGCACCAAGATATGGCATCGAGGTGGCCCCAGGCTGCTGGGAGAAATGTTCCCCACGAAGGTCAGCAGGAAGCTGATACCCGGGCTGAGAATAGCACGTTAGCTAAGGTAGCTCCACGCCACGATCACAAGGAGCTCTTGGCCAGCTCTTCCTTGCTTTCTTAATACCAGGGGCAGGCATGGGCACAGCGGGCCTCGTGCCATGGGGTTGCATAAAGCAGCGTGCAAGGAGCCTTGCTTGGGCTCATGTGAAAGGATCAGGTCTGTGCTATGAACCAAACTGAAAACTTTAGCTGGATGCCCAGAGGAGAGCTCCATCCATGTGTATGACTCCATTTTCTCATTCTGAGTTTTAGATATTTTCTGCTTTTGTCTGGGATTGGGATGTCTGCAGGATAGCCCACACTAGGATGCAGTGGGATGGGGGTGTGTGGTTACAAATTCTCTTGGCACTGTGTAGTCACCAAGTCAAGGCCACCACCTTCAAGACGTCAGGATTGCTAACTCAAGAGATGCAGCTTCCTCCAAGGGGGTTTCTTTCTGCCATTATGCATAGGAGAGGCCACAAGCCATTCCAGAGGCAGCCAACATCACCATCATGGTATTGTGTGGATCTACTTCTATCGATCCAACACTGTTACGGTGCTCAATCCAACACGGTCATGGTGATCAATCCAACACCATCATGGTGTTCAATTCAACACCATCATGGTGTTCAATTCAACACTCATG
Source organism: Cyrtonyx montezumae (assembly GCF_038088225.1). NCBI lineage: Eukaryota > Metazoa > Chordata > Aves > Galliformes > Odontophoridae > Cyrtonyx > Cyrtonyx montezumae. The sequence continues at coordinate 2,698,877 of NW_027071948.1, forward strand.
GTCTCAATCCAACACCACCATGGTGTTCAATTTAACACTATCATGGTGCTCAATCCGATACCATCATGGTGTTCAATTCGACACCATCACAGTGCTCAATCCAACACCACCATGGTGCTCAATTCAACACCATCACAGTGCTCAGTGAATCCCCACCAATGTGTTCAATCCAACACCACCACGGTGCTCTGTCCTTTCACTCCTCAGCACACACGTGAAGTCTGTGCACTCTTTCCCTTGAAACAACCATCTGGTGGAACGATGACCCATATGCCCAAACTAGAGCTCCAGATGTGGTCTCCACCAAGGCAGGGTGGAGTGAACGTGGAACAGCACTGTGAGATGGGGATGAGTAGCAGGACGTCCCGTGGTCTCCAAGTTGGGAGAAAGCTCTCTGGGTGGAGTGGATCTCCCGGCAGCCTCACCATGGGAATGTGATGGGCTCTTTTCCAGTGTTCCTGGCGAGCTTTGGCACGCTGTCTGCCATCCGCTACTTCCGACGGCAGGTCAGGGAAGGACAGCCCCACACCTAGCCCCAGCACGGCACGTTCCCAAGGACAGCTGAGGATGGGCACGTTGTTCTTGGGCAGCGTGAGGAGCCCAGCACGGAGACTTCTCAGGAGCCATCCCCAAAGGGGACGGGATGTCACAGGGAGCAGGATCCTTCCGGTGACAGCACGGTAGGCGGTTTGTAACTGCGCTGGACAAAAGAGGAGCCCGGTGTGGGCTGGCTCCATTCTTTCTTTGCACACTTCTTGCATATTTGTGCCACCTGCTAGGAGTGGGATTGGTGTCCGACCCACTGGCAGAACAGCGAGATGGAGAACAGAAGAAAAAAAAAGAGTGCTTTGTGTCCTACAAAAGGGATTAGGGCTGAGTGCTGGGAAGAGCCCTGGCAGGGACAGGAGCATGTCGGAGAGGGCACGAGGAGCACACATTTGGCTCCAGTGGCTGCCAACCCTGAGGTCTGCATGTTCCACTGCTGCTCCTGTCCTGGGGACATGGAGTGGGAGGAGGAGGAGGGTGAGAGGGTGACCTTGTGGGGGAGGAGGGAGGGAGACTCAGTGGGGTGGGAGGAAAAAACGAAGTGGTTCTGTTTCTTCCCTGCCTCTAAAGCCTTCCTGGTCACCCGAGGGCATTATTCATGAGGGTTTTCTTCACTTGCAAGTCTGCAAACAGCATGAAGGTGAGGTTGGGTATGCAGTTAGGGAATGGATCCACAAAGGTACTGGGGAAATCTGCCCCCAAATCCCATGTGGGTCTGCTTAGGAGGTTTATAGGAGCAGTCTGAGGCAATAAGGGGCAAGAAGAAGAGATTCCACTCTTCCCTTGTAATACAGAGTGTCATGCATGGGTTGCACTGAAGACCATAAGTGCAGAGCAGAGAGCACACGGTTGTGCAGTGGGATACGTGGCAGCATGCGGTGAGGGAGAGGTACCAGCTCCATACAGACTGTGTAAGGGCTGTACATTGGGTATGAGGATTTGCATGGAGGAGGAGAACAGTCTAAATGTGCTGTAAGCTTCTAATAAAGATCTATCTCCTTCAATCCTTGGCGTGCATGGTGTGCTCCTTCAGAACGTGGGCACCCAAGCGCTCACCTCTCTTGGCAGCCAGGTCAACCCATGGTGTACCCCCCCCAAGCCACCCTTAGGAAGCAGCCAGCTCAGCATCTCAGCACCAGCCCCACCACCACAATAGAAACGACCTTTCGGGTGCATCCTCGAGGCCGCGTGCTTGCCACCGTGCCACGCTGCCCTGCACTGAGCTCCCACGGCTGACACCTCCTTGAAAAAGTCAGGCAGGTGCTGGCCCCACTGCCTGCGTGCACCGTGTGCTGGGGGTGGCAACGGCTCTGTGCTGCCATCTGCTTGGCCTGAGCAGCACCTTTTATATTTCAGTCTCCTCTCCTGTCATGAGATGAGAGCAAAGCTTCCTGCAGACATTTCTGCCAGGTCAGGGCTGCGTCACTGCCGTCCTCCTGCAGGGCCTCGAAGTGCTGGGGGCTGGGACTGCCACCTCCTGATGAAGGAGAGCAATGCCAGGAGGGGATATTTGGGTGGGTGCCCCCACCCAGAGGGCAGCGACAGAGCTGCACCCCACACACTGCCACATCTCACCTAGATGGAGCTCAGGACCTGATGTTGGAGCCATGCACTGAGGCTGCAGCTTAGGGGGAATGGGGGGGAGAGCTGCTGCTGTGGGGTGCAGTGCTGCCCTGCTGCATGCTGCCCCATGCAGAGTGCATGGGGTGGATTGGAGAGCCCCTTCCCGACACCCCCAGGACGTGGGGGGGTGGGGGAAGCAAAAAAAACCCAAACAACAAAGGTTTTTTTGCACCTCTGGGTGAATATCACCTCAACCAGGGATGGCAAAGAGAGAACGACGCCTGCCAGAGGAAGGTGCACTGTAATTGTAGGGCTCACAGTACCGTTCCATTGTGAATAAATAGATCCTTTTGGTTATTTGTACACAGCTTCCCAACACGAGGGTAAACCCGAAACGACACGACGACAGCAGAAGACCCAACCCAACACACACAGCCCCATCCAGGGCTTCAAAATTAAATACATCTCCCACTCAGCCACACGTACACATTAAATACATCGAACCCACTCAAACCTCGCCATGTAAACTTTGCTGGATACCTTCTGAAAAATACAGATAAGCACAATGCAATACATAAGTATTCAAGTACAAAATGCTGCTGGGTTGCTTTGTGTGCACTGAAACAGAGATTTCGTTGCTATGTTTGGTTTGCAGCCTCTCCAGGGGACAAAGGTGAAGAATTTGGAGCCTCAGGTAAGAAAAAAACCAAAAACATTTGGGTTTGCTGCTGACCCTGTATGTGCTGAAGGATCTGGCCAAGAGGCTGCAGAGCGATAGCACCCAGACTCTGTCCCCTGTTGTTTGTGCCCTGATCTCCCCAGCTGCCCCCAGGCACTGAGAGGTGGGAGGAGGATGTGCCCTCCCCCTTCCCCCAGGAGGAACCCAGGGCATCGTTCTGGGGTGTCCTTAACACTGCTCGCAGGGATCGCTGCGGATCCCTTTGCTTCCTACACCCACCAGGGTGGGAAAACAGAGCCCAGGAGCCGTCCTGTGCTCCCTGAGCCCCCTGCTCAGACCTCATAGAAGGGTGCTGGGCTTTCTGGCTCCCTGCCCTCGGCGTCCCACAGGTTGTCATAGCTGAGCTCGCTCTGGAAGCTCTGCAGCTCGGCGTAGTCGTGGTACACTGCGGAGTCGTGGTGCAGGCAGCTGCCCTCTGGCATGTCGTAGGCACCAGTGCCATCATCTGCAGGGAGACAGCACAGCCCTGAGAGCTCCTCCAAAGCAGCTTGATTCTGCTGCCTGCAGTCAGCAAGGAGGAGGGAAGGGCACACGTGGGTCCCCGGAAGGGCACTCCTTCAGCCCTGCTCCAAAAGTAGCAAAGGGGGATGCGAGTGGGGTCATGGGTGGGGATGCAGATGGGGGTGGAGCACCCAGCAGCACCCATGGGCCTCACCTGGTGGCTGCAGCAAGGGGCCCAGATGTTCCTCTGACAGAGATGACACCTGGAAAGGAGGAGATGCACTGATGGGGACGGCACAGTGCTGCAGCTCTGGGGTACCCCGTGCCATCCCCACTCCCCAGGATGCACCCATGCATGCAACAGGCTGCAGCCCTCAGAGAGGCAAGTCAGGCCCCCAGCCCCCCCCCCCCCAGGTGCCTGCAGAACAGCACTGCAGGGCTGCTGCCTGCCCCAGGGCTGTGCTGACACACTCACGCTGGCAAGGTATGGAGCATCAGCAGGAGGCTGGGGGTGTCTTTGTGCCCCAAGCACCTCCATCCAGTGCCTGCCAGGCAGGGGCTGGGTGATCTTCTGGCACTGCAGGACCTAAACAGAGCAAATGGCAGAGCTGACACCCGCCACGGAGACAAGCAGCCCCCCACCTTTAAGCCAGATTGCTTCCCACAAGCATTGCAGTGAGGAAAACAGAAGGGGAACATGCACCAGCCCCGTGGTGCTACAGCCAACCCTTACATTGCTCAGCTCCAGCTGTTCTGGGGGGTCCGTGGGGCGATGTGGGGTGCTGTAGGTGCAGTATGGCTCGCTGTACAAAGCAGGCAGGACGGGGTGCTGGGGGAGGAGGCTGCTGCACGGTGCCTGCTCCACGTCCTGTGTGCATGGACCACATCTGCCTTTGGGTTTCTTGGTGCTGCTGCCCCTCCGCAGCTCCTGCACAGGCAGCACCGTGCTCGGCCAGTTGGCGTGGGGCAGGCACTGCAAAAAGGCAAAGTCGTCTCTTTTCAAGCAGCCTGGACCCACGTGTAGGGTCACCGCCTTTCTTGGACGCTCCGCCCCTTTCTTCCCCACTGATTGCTCAGGATTTGGGCAGGGGGCTCACTCACATGGAGAGGTTGGGAATAGCCGGGGCTGTGCGGCTCCTCCAGCACCACGAAGGACTGCGTGTCATGCAGAGAGCCGCTGTGCTGGGAAAGGTGTGTCAGAGTGTTGGTCCCTTTCCCTCCGGATGCCCAGGAGTTGGTGCGGCCGTCAGAGGCCAGCGAGCCCCTCCCGCTGCCAGCAAACTGCAGGGGAAGAGAAGAGGATTGCATCAGAGCAACCTGAGCATCCCAACACCCTGCACTAATGTGCTGCTCCACAGGGATGAGCATCCTGCAGATGGAGCTCCCTAGGGCTGGGCATCCCATGGATGGAGAACCCTAGGGCTGGGCACCCTTACGGATGGGGCTGAAGCTTCATGATCCGTCTCAGCCTGGCTGCTTGTGGAAAAGCCACCCATCCCCATGCCCATTGGATTTCTGTTGGTTTCCATGCAAATCCGCAACAGCTGTTACCTGGCTGAGGTGTGGCACTTTTGATCCTGAGAAACTCTCTGATCCGGACAGGGAGGAGTCAGCATTTCGAAACTGGGCTGTTTTGAGGCAGTAGAGCCACTCCTGGTAATCCTCATAGCTGCGGCAGATGACGCGGATGGAGTTGATCAGCCGGCCTGCGAGACAGCATCGCGTGGGGCTGCTGCTGGGACCAGGCTGCAGCCCACGGTGCTTCCCCCAGGAACCCATGGGCATCCCCATACCCCATCCCCATACCCCATCCTCATGCTCCATCCCCATATCCCATCCTCGTACTTCATACCCCATAAACCATCGCCATAAACCCCCACGAGACGAGAGGATCCCACCCCAGCCTGCAGCCAGCACAGCCCTGAGCACACACCTTCTATTAAAAATGAGCTTTTCTCGTTTTCTTCAAACAACACCTGGATGGCGTTGAGTGGCAGCTCGCCCTGTTGGGGGAAAAAGAAAAGCACCGTCTTTTTCCTAGCCCTCTTTGCAATATTTTCCCCCCTTTCAGCACCTGACACCTCCAGAACACCATACAAGCATTGCCCTGGCAAAAGCTGACCTGCTGGCTGGGGTTTTCAGCCAGGCAGCCAGGAACCCCCTCTCCATACCCTTGCAAAGCCTCACAAAGACAGAGCTGAGCCCCGCGGGTGCCAGCAGCTGAAACGTGAGCCCTGGGCTGTCGGGTGCACTTGTGGCCGCCACTCTGGTGGCACACGTGGCAGAGGCACTCTGTCCCCAGCTTGTCCCCAACACCTGCAGCCTCCGGGCTGGGAGGGAGTGCTGAGTGTGATGCCATCATTGCACGCACGTCCACGGTGGCATTGCACAGCCCCGGAGGTGGCTTGGTGCTGAGGGAGTGATGACAAACTCCTACATTATTTTTCCTGTGCGGGAAGGAGATTTACGGTCCGAGCAGGGCTGATCTTAGGAGGAAAAACTAATGTGGCACTCTGTGACTCAGTTCCCTCTGCTGCTGCTGTAAGAAATGGACTTTGGTGCCACCATGTATGAGTGGGGGCTGGTGTGGGGTAGGCACAGAGCATCCCTTGCAAACAGCCCTCCTGGGCACAGCAACCCCCCAAAACCAGCGAGAAGAAGGGCCAGGCTTTGTTCACATTAATGGGAGGGCTCAGCAGAAGTGCTGGGAGAAGGCTGCTGTGCCCTGGCATGCCCGTGGAAGAGCCGGTTCACAGGGAATCCCCCGCAGCCCCACACCGTGGGAAGGCAGCGTGGTAAGGATGGGGAAGACAAATCCAGTTTAAGGTTTCAAAAGAGATGAGTTCATCCGGGAGCCCAGCCCAGGGCCCCCTCGTGCAGTGTCCTCTTCCCAGGAGCTGCAAATGATGGGCTCCCAAAAACAAGCTCAGCCCGAGGCGTGGCACAGGGAAACACCCAGGCGGGTGCTCAGGGAAAGCTCCCATAGTGCATGGCCCCACTCCAGCCCACGGATGCTCCACGCAGCTCTTCCCACTCCAATTAAAGCAGCCTGCATCCCTCAGGGCATGGCACGGACGCAGTGACATAGCATCCTGGTGATGCGCACCGGTCGGGTTGGGCACTACACGGCTCGTTTCTCTGCTCCAGCACGAGAAAACAGACTTGCAGTGCACACAGCTTCTTGACAGCCGTAGCAGTGATGCCTGAGATGTTGGCTTGTGGGGCAACTGCAGGTGATACAGGTGCAGCCCCCACACCATGCACGCTGCCTGGGTGCTGCTGGCTTTCTCCTCCTCCTCCCTGTGCTGCGCTGCTCACAGACAGCTCCTTCCCCGCAGGGCTTTGGAGGAGAGCAAGGTGTTTCTCATGGGAAGAGGGCTTGCAACACCCCGCTGCTGTTCACCTGCCAGCTGGCAAGGGAGGCAGAGTCCTTGCCAAGAGAAGGAGGGGAGCCAGGTGGAGGGAACAAAGAGCCAAAGCTGTGCTGTGGGTTGGGGGGAGAAAGAGGTGATGCTGGAGGATGAACGTACCTTGAAGTAGAGGCCGTTGTGCTCTTCGGACACGATCACCAGTGTGGTGGGGTACAGCACCAGCAGGCGCTCGTGCTGCTCCTAGGGAAGTACAGAGCAGGGCTGGGCTCTGGGCCAGAGCTCCCCTGCAGGTGCTCCAACCCAGGCACAGAAGAGAGGTTGTCCTACCTGGAAAGGCAGGTGCTGGAGCTTCACTTTGGAAACACAGAGGACGTCGCCGAGGGATTCCCGCTGGGTCCCCCTCCACTCCTGGACGGGCATGTTTTGCACTGACCACCGCAGCTCCTCCTTCCCCACTGAGCTCTGCTTCCAGTCGTCCTAAGGATGGAGCGGAGCAGAGATGTGCCCTCCCCTTTGAAATGTTCAGCAAGCTCTGGATATTGGGTGAGAATTTCCCCAGACTCAACCCAAGGGGTTGCAAGAGGTGATGGAGAGCGTAGCATCCACCCAGTGCTGAGCACATGCATCCCAGCCCCAAGCACCAACCTGAGCAACAGAGGGCAAGCCCAGGCTCCCTCCATTCAGGTGGATCTGCTTCTCCAGGTGATAGAGCCACTGCTTCAGCTCCAGCTCCGTGGGGCAGAACACAACCAGGGGGTTCAGCAACGGACCTGGGTGTTGGAGAGACAAGATGTGCTGAGCTGGGCATTGAGCATAGCATCAAAGGGCACCACCGTGCTTCTCAACTTTGCTTTGGCTGTAAATGTATAGACCAGCTGCTTCGCAAAGTGTGTATTTATTGCTCCACCTGTGCCAGACAAGCTGCAGCACAAATGAAGCCTCACACCCCCTGCTACTCACTGCAGAGACAATCTAATGACGTTAATCAGCACTTCTGGCTGGCTGAGGGATGGATGTTAGGATTAATAATTAACTGGAGATCTCAGGTTATAAGCAAACCCGATGCGTGCTCAGTGAGACGGGGATTTGTGGGGCTTGGAAGGAGTCAGATAAGCGAGCACATGGGATGAACATGGTACTTTGCCCTCTGTTGGAGCCTTTCATCTCCTGAGACCTGTGCTAGCTATGAAGATCGGGTAATTAAGACTTTGAAACACCTCCAGCTTGCCAGAAATGCACTGCCACAAACACAGTGGAGGGGGGAAGCTGAGGCAGAGCGGCTGTCCCTGCATCGCTCCGCTCAGCTCCATCTCAGTGGTTGGGTACGAGGAACTATTGGACCCTGCAGGTCTGGGCTCCTCCCCAATTCCCTGCCTTGGTTTCTCCATCTTTGCAATGGGGATAAAGTGATCCCCTGCTCGATAGGGTTGCAAGGTGGGTGTCTAGCTGCATTTCCCAGGATCTTGGGTGCTTCCCAAGTCCTGCAGAGCAGCAGCAATGACACAGCCATGCTAAGCAACCCATACCAGCCCCCTGCTCTGTCCCACACCGTCCTTCCTCATCCTGCAGGAAAGCTCTGGGCAAGCACAGAGCCACACCCGTGAGTCAGGTCCAAGTGTTCATGGCCCCACCAGCACCAGCAGCTGGACCACGAGCCCAAAGCATAGCAACGTTGTGGGCATCTCCTTTTTACCACTTGGGTCTCATTTCCATCTCTGGGTGGCCATGGCATGGCTTTCTGTTCCTTGGCTCTGTGTCTTTCCAGGATCTCTTCCCTATTTCTGTGCACTCCTGGCTCTAACTACCACCCCTGGGCTCTTGGGGCTGCTATAACTCAGCTAAGATGCCTCTGGCCACGCTGCAGCCAGCTCATTATCCCTTGTACAAGCAAGACGAGCACATGGAAAGCCTAAAAAGGCAGCAGCACTGATGGGGGAGTCCCCACTCAGCCCCATCCCTGCCCATAGCCCTGAGCATCCCTACCAGGCAAGAATGCAGAGCCCCACACCGGTTCCCTGCCTCCTCTCCCCACAACGTGGTTCCCCACTTGGTCACCGTGGGGCAGCTGTGGTTCACGCACCCTCTGCTCTCGGCTCAAACCGTGGGGCACGGACCTGTGATGCGGAAGGCGTGCTCCTCCTGCCCCGCGCTCCTCCTGCTCTCCATTTCACACACGTTCAGCTCTTTCAGAGGCAGCAGGCCCTGTGCAGGAAGGAGACACTGCTGTTTTAGTGGGCAACCCACGAGGAATGCCCCTTTCCCATAGGTTGGGCTGCCAACAGCTGCAAACATCTGGACCTTCCTTCCATGAAGCACTGATTTCAGGTTTTGGAGAAAGCTCAGCAAAAGTGAACACAAGAAAACCAGAATGTGGAAATAGCATAAAGCAGAGCTGAGCTGCTCTGCTCCTGTGCCCCAGCCCTTCACACCCTGCTCTAACGAGGCACGGGAGTGATGACAAGCGTGCGCTCCCATCTCGGGCTCTCTGAAAGATGCTAATTACTGCAACGTCTGGGGGCTGCCGCTGGCACATTAATTCCTTTTTAATTCCTTTTGAATTAATAATCCAAGGGGCTGTTTATAAAGCAGGCAGGGGATTGGTGGCAGTGTTTGCATTCTGCCGTGTGTCTTTTCGGCTGAAGGCCGGCTTGCTGCGTGAGTCAAGAGAGCACATTGTCATATTGCATTAACCTCAAGTGACCTAGAAGATGATAAATCATCCCTAAAAGGGATGAATTTCCCCAGCATCCACAAAGCAGCCATGCTCAGTTGGAGTTACTCACTCGTGCAAAGGGAGAACGTGCTGAGGGTTGGTTTGGTTGTGATTTTTTGGCTGCGCAGTGAACTAGCATCACCAGGTTGAATGGTTGCTAGTGGGGGCCCATCCCGTTCTGTCCCATCCCACCCAGTGCCCCCAGTTTGGCCATGCTGCCCCTAGGAGGTGCCCTACCTGGTAGGTGAGCCCATTGGAGCCCATGGACTGGAAGTACAGGTGAGACTGGAAGAGCTCCAGGTAGCAGTCATTGACCTCCTGCAGAAAACACATTTGGGGTTTCTGGCAGACACCTGCCACAGCTGTAGGTCCCATTGCCCAGCACTGCTCCCCACATCCTAGTGACCCCACACTGCAGCCGTGAATTACCTGGCAGTGCTGAAACTTGAACTTGACCTTGGAGTAATAGATGATTTTCCCCAGGTTCCTGACGACCGTTTTCCTCCGTCCCTTCTTGAACAGGCTGGGGAACCTCTGGTCCAGGTTTTCCTTCTGGTTTTCTTGGCTCTGAATACTCTGTACCAAAGATAGGGGATGAGCAGGTCAGAGGCAGGATAACGGATGGATGGGAGAGGTGTCCCCAGCACATCTGCTCTTGTTTTGGAGGTCTCTGTGCCAGCATGGGCTTTGGACACAGCTGGCAGAGCTGGGGATGTGTGGGCTGGGGGAGGCAGGAGCTGGAGGGACACTTTCTGGGGTGGGAAAGGGCACGTGCAGAAGCACATGTAGGGTTTCCCAACTCCATAGCTGACCTCCTGCCATCCTGACCCAATTCACTGGGATGAGGACCGAGCAAGGCTAACACAATGCAGTTTGCCTTCCAGGCCAGGGGTTTCCCTTGTTTCCTGAGCTCTGGCTTGATGGAAATTCCTCCCATGTGCAACGTCACAAACCCATGCCCCTATTGCACTCTGCTGCCTGCAGCCCGTGGGGTATTACACACAAGCTTGGAGATATTCACTGCCAAGCAGAAGAAAGAGGATGGAAGCCACAAGCTCACTCAGCTATGGGCATCAGGCAGAAAAAAAGTCCGGGGGGACCTTTTTTTACCCATCTGCATGGGGTTATTTCCACCCATGTCAAGTCGGGAGGGCTGCAATGGTGACACGTTGGAGCTGCATTTCCAGGAACGCAGCACGGAGCCGGGGGACAGCCCTAACCCCTCCGGCACAGAGACAGCTGCTGCTCCCCGTGATGAATGCAGGGCAGGCAGCACACAGCTCACCCCTGTGGGCCCCCATGACTCAGCCGTGCGGAATGGCACCAACCCCTCCTGCAGCCCCAGCCATCCCTGGTGCTCAGCAGCTCACGGGACCCTTATATCTGAAGAGCTGAGCTCCTTCTGCACCCACACGGAGCTCTGATATCTCCTCGGGGTGCAGCTATGCAGCAGTATCCCTCCCATCTCCGTGCAGTGCCACCCCCAGATGTGGGGACCTGCTGGATGCTCTCACCAGAGGCAGTTAACCACGGGGAATGATTGCTTTTGAGCTTCCCAGGCAGCACTGCTGCTCGGACCCCAGCACCCGCAGTGCCCGGTGGCTCAGTTTTTATCCTCAGTTTTTATCCCTTTCACACCATCACCATCCATCCTCGGAGAAACCCGGGGCTTGCTCTGTGTTTCCAGCTGCAGGTCAGGGGTGGGGGTGGGGGGGTGAGGGGGCAGGGGAGCGGCTCTGACCCCGCGTGGCCCGTGGGCAAAGGGAGGGATTGGGATTTTTCTCTCTTGAGAAAGATGTAATTGAGAAGGTTTCCAAGCGCCAGCGGTCTTATCAGCGCCGATCAGCTCCTGCGGTCGGGCAGGAAGAAGCGGGACAGCTCAGGTCAGATCCTTTTTTATAACCAGGAGGGGCTCTCCGCGTTTTTCTGTCCCTTTTGCTCTCCCCTCGGGCTGCGGGCAGAGCGGATCCCAGGCATCCAGCTTTCTCCCAGGGCTTGGCAAGCAGCTGGCAGCTCCAACCCCGACACCTCGCTGCCCTCCCCACGTCCCCGCTGCTCATCCCGCAGGTAGAGCCGGTTGCTGATTAACCCGCAGCCCCCGCTGACTCCCCGCTGAATCACCCCGCAGGAAGGGCTCAGCCCCGCGGGCTCTGAGTGCTGCTGCTATCAGAGCACCCAAAGCCGGAGCCGAGCTCCGGGCACATCCTTCCCCTGAGGATTTGTGGCTGGGAAGGGTGGGAAACGGGTTGGGGTGTGGGAACCGCACGGGGATGCTATCCGTGGTGGGGGCGGGGGATGCCCCCAGCACAAGGTGCATGCGCACAGCTGGGGCTGACTCCATCACCTCGCAGGTGGGAGATGTCCCACCACGACTGGTTCTGAGTTGCACGCTGGATGTCCCTCATAGCGAGCTCAGCACCCTGCCTCAGTTTCCCCTTCCCCACATGCAGCCAGAGCTGCCCTGGACCACCCCAAGGTCCCGTGCAAACACCCAGAGCCGCGTTCCCCGAGCAGTGCTGGGACGCAGCCATATGGCCACGGGGCTGCTACGTGCCCAGGGCAGACCTGCCCTTCCTGATTATCTTCCCAGGGCTCATTGCTAATACTGCTGCCTGCTCCGTCTCATTCCAGCGTGGGAATGAATCATCCTACCTTTGAGTGCTCGCTCGCATTTTCCCTTCCTACCCAGAAACAAAAAGCTCAGAGAGGAGACAGCGTTCCCACCGCGCTGCATTCCCCCTGAATCACACACCTAGAGATGCAACACGTCCTTATCCCCCCCACGGGGACCCCTGGGCTGCGATGGGATGGCCGTGCTGCTGCCCTGCTGCAGGGCCCGGTGCACCTCTGGCCCTGGGATGGGTGGGAACGCAGCCTGTGGGGTGGGATGTGCTGGTACTTGCCTTCCCGGGGATGTACTGCAGGATTTTGTCCGTCGTCGTATCCCTCTCCCCATCGCCATCTATGCCGAAGAAGCTGGGCAGCTTTTTCTTCCCATTTTGCCTATGGGGTGGAGAAGGGGGAGGGGGGGAATGCACACATCTGAGCTGATGCGGAGTGTGTTCTGCCCAGAAATAGGGAACTTGCAAAGCTCTGTGTGCAGTTTGCCGTGGGTTTTCTCATCATCCCAGCCCAGCACTGGGCTGATAACCACCCGGGATGATCGCAGTGGGTTTTGGGCTGCACCTGTCGGTGTTGCTTTGTTTTATTTTTCATATCTTCACGTCACCAAACGCTCTCAGCTGATCCTGGGAGCAGTGCAGGGCAGCCACGTCCCGCTGCAGTGTGCCACCTCCAGCCCCACTGTGAGGCCCCTGGGGCTGAGAGGGCACCCAGGCACACTGCTGGGTGTCATGGGGTCTTTGTGGTTTTCCTCTCCTCCCCTCCACCCCCACAGAGCTCCCAGTTCCTCCCAGTGCAGCACACAAGGAGTCCCATTTGGGTAGCCGAGGGCAGCACCACCCCTGGGGGGAGTGGGGGGTGGGGGGTTCAGGGGTGTTTTCTTCCCATGGGGACACAGCAGAGATCAGGCTGAGTGCCCCAGGGTTTGGGGTTTTCTTTCAAAAGGAATAGGGATGGGTATGCTGGGTTAGGGCTGGGTTAGGGCTGGGTTACCGTCAGGGTTATGGTTATGGGTTAGGGTTATGGTTAGAGTTACTGTTAGGGTTATGGTTAGGGTTAGGGCTAGGATTTAAGGTCATGGTTAGAGTCACAGCAGCACAAATAAAACAGGGAACAAAGCAACGCTGAGCATTCTGTGCCCCACAGAGAGGAGGAGGTATTTCCCATCTCAAGCGAAATAAATCCTGCTGTTCCTCGGGGCAGTGTGGCTGCAGCACTCCAGCACAGCACTGCAATCCCTCCCCATGTGCCCGCAGCTGCCGTGGCACCGTGCAAATCCCCCACAGAGCTCCCATTGCTGGGAATGGGAACGCTGGGATTCCCAAAGCAGGGCTCAGCACCGACCCCGTTCCCAATGAAACCACGCGTACTCACTCTTTCTTCAGCGAAGGTTTCCTCCTGAAGGAGTGTCGGAACCCCCCGGGCGCCTGCGGGACGCAGGCAATGTTCCCCATGCCCACAGCCTGGGAGCACTGGGAGCACTGGGAGCACTGGGAGCACTGGGAGCACTGGGAGCACTGGGAGCTCAGTCACGCAGCCATGCCCCGCTTCCGTCTGTCGGCAGTGACTTGTGGGTGTGAGCCGGCAGCAAACAGACTTTTGGCCGAGGGTTCTCACCGGCTGCCTCTCCTCCGCCCCGCGTGGGGCCGGGACGTGTGGGGAGGGGCTGCGTCCCAGGGCTGAGCACGGGATAGGGCTGCAGAAATGCCCCGGGAGCATTTTTTCTACTGGGAGTCAATGGTCGCTCGGGTTGGCTGGAGGAAAAAGGGGATGCGGAAAGAGATGGTAATGGGTGCGAAAGGTGGATGCAGGCTGATCGTTTCTGTCCCGCTGATTGAAAAATAAAAATAAAAATAAATAAAGCCAGGAGGTACAGTCACTGCAAATGGGGAAACTCTTTCCTTTCCGTGGTGGTGTGAAGCAAACCCAAAGCACTCAGAACTCACATCCCAGCGTTCTGCAAGAAGAGTTTTGGGTCATGGCTGTTCACTCACAGGAGCAGCATTTGGCATGGAAGGAGTTAATGGGGACAGCACTATCTCGGTGGGTGAGGAAGACCCCTCTGGCAGAGAGGGGTTTGCAGGGAGAAGGTCTTGTCCGCATTAACCCAGAGCAACCCGGGGCTGATGCTGAGAAAGGGAGGGGAAGTTTAACCCCAAAGCAGCGTGTGTGTGTTTTAATGGGAAGGTTCATTCCTTGCTGGATCACCTCCAGGACTGTGATGGATTCTCTGACAAGAGGTTTTAAGACCGGGAGAGGATGTTTTGCTAGCAGGGCTGCTGGAACCACGCTGGGGTTGGCTCTGTGAAGCCTTCAGGACGTGCAGGGTTTGTTGGACTCCGCACACACCTTGTCCTGGAGCTGAACAAAAGCAGCACATCCCACAGCACCAATCCCACAGCTGCTAAGAACAGAACGTCTGCCAAAGGCTCCCGCACCTTCTGCTTTCAGATCTGCCTCTTCTCCCACTCCTTGTGTTACTCATTAACCCTTTGTGGCCAGGTAAAGTGATGGGACACCCCCTGCCCCATGCAGAAGCCCCATAGACCTTTGGGCTGGGCACTTCTGCACACCCTGCAGTCCCCACACAGCCGTGTCCCGGTGCCTCCTGGCAGCCACCGAAGCTCACAGCCAACAGCAGCAACTGGGATTTTTGTCAGGAAAGGTCCAATTCCTGCTAAGAGCCGTGGCTAACACGGTCAGCACCGTGACCAGAAACGTGCTGTTCCTCCGGCGTGCTCCAGACCTCGGAAAGACTTTTCCAGTTATTTATAGAAGCCCGAGAGGGAAGCAGGAGCCTGGAGAGCAGACAGAAAGAGGACACGGCCGGGCAGCAGCCAAGCCAGTGTGACAGCACGGGGCTCTGCTGCAGGGCTGGGAGCGTGCGTGCATGGGAAAGTCCCCCCCCTTGGGCCCCACGGATGCGGTTACCCCTTCTGCCACGCAGCTCTGCGCTGCCCTTTTCACCCCCTGCTCCCATGAAGGGGGCCTGGCACTCCCCCCAGCCAGCAGTGAGTGGCAGCAGCTCGTGAAGGCAGATCCGAGCAGATCCGAGCCCTCTCCACTCCTCCCACCCCGGTGACAGCTGGAGGGATGGAGGATGTTTCCCCGTCTGGTTTTCATTTCCACGGCAGGGAAAGCTGTCAGCAGTGCTGGAGGCTCCTGGGGAGCCCGGGCTGGGATTTAAAGGCTGAGAGAGGTGTAAATCACTCTGCCTCCAAAGCCCCCATGCCTCGAGCTGGGCTCGTCCCAATGGGCTCCAGCAGAACCCCTTCCCCTCACTTTTTCTTCCCAGCAATGCTGCCCGACTGTGCCAGGGAAGTGCAAAAGAAGAGTGCAAAAGGCAGGATCCTGTATTCAAGAAAACATCTTTATTGTACACGTTGTATTGCTTGTATCCCCTCCCCGGACCCACGTAGTGCAAAAAATTCCTTGAAACGGAGTTCCACAGAAAGGAGTTGGGTGACTTACAGAGAAACCAAAGCGACGACGGTCGGACGTGGACACGGCGGGTCTGCTAGCGGCGAGGGGAGAGCCGTGCCCGTAACGGGGCCAGCACTCTGCCAACCATGGGGGGGCTGCAGACCCACAGCGAGACCCCCAGAGGACACAGCTGGAGCCCACCCCCCCCCCACCCCCACAGTCAAGGGGACGGAGCTCACACAGCAAACAGCACGAGGGACGTTTGGGGTGACACAGCACGAAGTGAGGATGGCAGAGAAGCCGTGGGGAGCTGGAGGTTCTCCTACTCCCCCCCCCCCCCCCAAGGGGATTAGGGACACACACGGACACACGGCCCTGCTGAGGGCATGGCTCAGCCGAGGTCGTGCAGCACCAGAAGCAATCCCTGCCCCGGTGTCACCCAGGGCAGGTGCTGACACCTCGTGTCCACACAGTGCGGGTCGGGGTGCTCCGTGCCCCCCATGAGCTGCAAGGGGACGATTTCTCCCTTTCCTTCCTTCGTTTTCCCGCAGAGGAAAGCAGCGAGCACCTGCATAGTTAGGGCGTGGGGCATGGGAGGCTCCCCAGGTTTCTGTTTTGCAGAACAGCCTCGGGGCTGGTATTGCTCAGGACCCAAGCAATGGGTGACAGAGGTGATGCTGCCCGTCCTGCTGATCCCCAGAGGCAGGACAGCATCGTGCATCACATGCTGCTAAAGGTTCCCACCACCTTTCTTCCTCTCCTCCCTCCTTCGCAGAGGACCCCAAACCTGCTGGCTGCACGAGTCCAGCAAGTCTACACTCCTCGTGTTGCTTACAGGGATGGCAAGAGAAGAATGGAGGCCTCTCTCGTGCACACACACACACACACACACACACACACAGTCCTGTGCATATTTCACTCATTTCAACATTCATTTGACCAAAGCTGGGGAGCCCTTGGCTCACCCCAAACTCAACTTTCACCCCAAGGAGTGGAGAAAGCAGGGAATCCCTATGGAAAAGTTAGGCCAAACGCCATCAGCCTGGGGACGGGTTGGGGTCGGATGATGATCTCAGTGGTCTTCCCAATCTTTGTGACTCTACGATTACGATCCTACGGGTGAAATCCGAACGGTGTGAATGGGAAATGAGAAGGAGGGTGGGAACAAGGAGAAAGGCATCAGCAAACAAATAAACAAACCAACAACAGTTACACCACAGTTCCCAAGGCCACAACTGGACGCTGTGGCTGAATCATCCCCCTGCGATGCAGGGAACACTCTCCCAATCCAAGACTCACGCCCTACAGCACACACACATACAAATCTAAGCAACCCCAGAGGTTCCATGGCACAGGTCTGGAAGGACAGGCTTGTGATTTACGGTGCTAATTGATTCAACCTTCATTTAAAGTGGTTGCCTAATTGCCAAGGAGTTGCTAATTGCACCCGGTCCCTTCCGTGCTGTTTTCACTGTACATATGGTATCTCACACATGCACACACACCCACACATCCATAGAGAATGTCTTCCAGGACACAGCCATCATCTCATCAACAATTAAGAAAAGTAATTGCATCCCTTCTGCTGCCTCCGAAGCAGATGGGATGGGGAATACCGGCCGAGTGTAAAAATAAAATGATATGAAGTCATTAAAATTAAAATCTCACGCTCAAATAGAAATAAAAGGTGAAAAGTTAACGCCAACAGAAGTAATGCCAGGCAATCCTTCTTGTCTGGAAGGCTGGGCCTTGCCATAAACCCAGAATCTGCTCTGCAAAGAGGGGAACAGCAATGAGCTGCTCTGTTCCCAGGTGGTGCAATGGGACGCGTGGGGGGAGCAGGGATGGGTGCAGGCAGGTCCATCCCATCCACATGCATGGCTCCCCACGGCCCGTTGGGTCCCTGTGAATGAGGCTCTGTCTCCAAACTTCACCTCCTCCGGGCCCTGTCCCTTCGCTGGGCTTCATTTGTGTATTTTTAAGGCATCAATTAGACACCATCGAGAACCATGCGGTGGTCTCAGAGTCTTTAACAGTGCACATTAGGCTTGGTCAAGAGTTTGGCTACGGTGACATTCAGAGGGGGTGGTGCACATCCCAGTGAATCCTCCGGGCTGGCTGTGCCCCCCCGTGTGAATCCGAGAAGCAGCGATGGTTTCAAGGTTCCCTTCCCCAAAGAAAACACGTAACCCTTTGGGAGAGGGGTGAGATGAGTCCGGGGACGGAGCGGGAGCATCCCCTCTCTCTCCCCCCACTGCGGAAGGAGGGTGGTCCCCCAGGAAGCACAGCTTGGGGCACGCTGATCCGATGCGTGCACCAGGGAGCAGTGGGGCTGGGGGTGGCAGCCCGTGCCTTTGTTCTGCTCCTACAGCGAGCGGCTGCCCCGCAGGACAGCCCCCCGACCCCCTGGAGGTAAGGCAGGTCCTGATCCTTTGTCAAAGGCTCGTCGAGGACACGGAGAGCGTGGGAGAGGAGGGGGGTGGGAAGTTGAGCAGTTCCAGCACGGCCACCCCCACGCTGCTGCGGCGGGTGAACATGCAGGATGCTGCCACCCACTTGTTGGTGCGCGGGTTGTACTTCTCGATGGAGTTCAGGCTGGAGCTGCCGTCGTTGCCTCCCACCGCGTACAGCCAGCCGTCCATGGCCACCAGGTCGTGGGTGCTCCTGGAAGGAGCGTGCAGAGACCGGGCAGAGGCTCAAGCACTGCCTGCAGGCTGCTCTGATACGCTGCTGCCTTTGTGCACGGAGCACGGAGCCAGCTCGCTGCAGGGCGAGCCGGCCCCACTGGGAACGGTCCGCATTTCGCAGTGCCAAGTGAGGCAAGGCTCTCAGAAACAAGCTCCCAACCCTCCCCACGGCAGCTGCAGCCCAGCAGTTCCTTACCTGCGGATGTTCATGGGTGCCACGCTCTCCCACGTGTTGGTTTTGGGGTTGTAGCGCTCCACGGAGTTAAGGCAGCTGGTCCCATCGTTGCCACCGGCCACGTAGAGCATCCCCTCCAGCACAGCCACCCCTGCACTGCTCCTGCGGCTCAGCATGTTGGCGATGGGCGTCCACGTGTTGATCTGGGAAGGGGAAATATGCACTGGTGAGCCACAGCTATGGGCTGTGTCCCTGTGATGTTAGCCCTGATAGGATAGCTAGGGCAGAAGCCTAACCATAACCATAGCCCTAACTCTACACCTAACCCTAACCCCAACCAAAAGACTTCTGGCAAGACCCCAGCCCTTTCCCCTTCATCTGAAAGGCCAGTGAGGAGCAACCCTCATCCCATTGCTATTTAGAGCAGAGGCAACAAGCTGCTCGCCCAGCAGTGAGCTAGACTGCAGCACTGCTGGCTGCTATCACTGCCACAGACACATAGCCAAGTTTGCAAAGGAGAAATTTCTCCTGCAGGAAGAACTGCAGTGCCCCAGGAGAGACCTCTGCCGACAGCTCAGGAAAGCACAGCTCAGTTGGCAGAGCCCAGTGCTGAGCTCTGCTCTGTGCCAGGCCACCAGCACATCCCAGCTGAACTCCAGCCATGGGGTTTGAGCTGTATCTATTTAAATTTGCACAAGGCACGGCTTGCGGCTTTACAGCTCACCAAAAAGCCTCTGGGACTGACACTCTGATCTTTCTGCAGCAGTGCAGCCTGCTCTAACAGAGCTACAGGACCCCAGACCCAATAGTCCACTGCAATCCCAGCTAACTGCTCAGGACAAGCACGCAGCAAGGACCTCAGGCAATGAGGATAGAGAGGGCTCCGGGGGTTGGAAATCTGAGAGAGAGATCTCAGAGCTTGCACGGGTGAGTTTTTGCTCTGGAGTGAACCCAGTCCCTGCAAAAGAGTTGGACAAGGGGTCGAGACCCTCTCCATTTCATGCACCACCAAGCAGGCAGGGAGTTCTGTGCTGCACAGTGCTGAGAAGTGGACACATCCCAAAGCTGCAGCAGCTGCGTGCTACAGGACCACGTGCAGCTGCTTGCTCACTGCCTGCAACGTTCTCCTGTGGCTGTTGCTTTGCTGCAGGGCTCCCACCAGGAGAGGATGAGGAAGAGGAGGAGGAGGAGGGTTACCAGGCATGCTTTCTTGTGTAATTACCTGGGGCTCGTACTTTTCTACTGTGGCTAAGTGGGACGAGCTGTCATATCCCCCAACAGCATACAGGTTGCCTTCTGCAAAGACAGTCACACACACACAAATTAGCTACAAAGCACGGCCACATCCCGGCACAGGATTTATGGGGTGCTGCCCACGGGGGGCATGGGCTGCGTGCCCCCCCTGCAGTGCCCCCTCTCCCCAGCAGCCAAGCAGCTCTCAGCACAGCTCCCCACTCCCCCCCTCTGCCTTGCTGCACTGTGAAAGATCCACCGGGAGATTTCTCAGTGCTTCCAAAGAACTCATCCTCCTGCTGCTTCCTGACCTCCTCATTATGGGAGCTGTGAGTGCTCCCCACCAGAGCAGCGGGTTATTTTTAGAGGTGGGGGCCAGAGCATGGGGAAGGCCAATAAAGGCTGTGGCAGGCGGTGTATGAGCTGTGATGGAGGGGAGGGAACCTCTGAGTCAGCACTGAGAGCTGGAAGATGACAACAAGGCAGCAGGGGATACCCCAGCTGATGGTGGGATGGTGAGGAGCCGTGTGCTACCCCAGCTGGGGGGGAAGAGGCACTTGCACTGACCCCGTTTGCAGTGACCCCAGAGCTGCCCTAAGCAACGAAGGACAGAACTCAATGGGTGAGACATCATAGTGTTGTGCTGACACCTCCTGTACAGGCAGTCCTGACACCACGCTGCTACTTGGATGATTAGGAAAGGATCTGCCCCCCCTTTCATAGGGGAGGAGGAATAAGGTGGTGTCCTCCTGCAGCCAGCCCCGTTGCTGCAAGCTAGAAGGGAGCACAGAGGGGCTGAGGAGCAAGCTGTGGGATCCCCTGGGGGAGCTGCCTCCACAATCTGACAAAGCCCAACTACTACAGAGACCGAGGAGCGAGGCAAAGGCAGGGAGCATGTCAGGACATAGCAGAGGGATGGCGGTGTTACCCGGCCCCACAGCTGGGGAACGTGAGGAGGGTGGGGCAGGAGCTAGAACAGGAGCTCAGAAGGACCCATCAGAAATTCAAGAGACAGTGTGAGCAGAAGCCAGTCGTGTCCTCATGCCAGCACCCACCTAGCGTTGCCACGCGGACGTAGCGTCTCCTGGTGCTCATGGCAGCGATGGATGTCCAGGTGCCTGTCAGAGGGTCGTACCGCTCTGCGCTGCAGCAGGCAGGGACACAGGAATTCAGGTGTGACACTGGCAAGGCCCGGCTCAAAGCCCTTTGACACAAGCCCTCCTGGGCAGCTCCCAAGGAAGCTTGGGAAAAGGGAGGGAAAAATGGAGGGAAGAACTGACAAAGGTCATGTTTTTGGGGAGAGGAGGGCTGAAAAATGGTGTTGTTTGTTTGTTAGTTCGGTTGTTTTCCCTGATGAAACTGCCTGGGACAAAGACACTGGAAGACAGAGCTGGATTGCAAGAAATCTGCACTGTCAGGAGCAGACCTCATGGGTTTCCCAGCACCAAGGACAGAGGATGCAAGAGCAATGGAGGAGCCCACAGCGAGCCATTCCCTACCTGTTCAGACACGAGGCTCCATCGTAACCCCCGGCAGCATAGAGGAGCCCATGCAGTGCTGCTACACCCAGACAGCTCCTCCTGGTGCCCATGGACACCTCCGGTTGCCAGGAGTTGGTGACAGGATCATAGGACTCCACCGTGGCCAAATCTGAGGTCCCATCGTAACTGCAGGGGGGAAAAAGAGAGAGTGAGAGAGCTGGGAAGCTCAGACTGTAGCGTGTGTGAGATGGACCCGGAGCTCTAGAGTGGACCCAGGACCTGGTCCTGGCTCAGACCCCTGTCCCCGTGTCCCCTTACCCTCCCACGGCGTACAGCTTGTTCCCAATGGCAGCGACGCCCACCCTGGCCCTGCGGGTCGACATGGAGGCCACCATGTGCCAGCGGTCCGTCCGCGTGTCGTAGGCCTCGCAGTCCCCGTGGATGGCAAACAGGCTGCCCCCACCTGCAAACAGAGCACGCATCACTCCCAAGGCCCTGAGTAAACCTCGGGAAGTTTGGAAAGCCAGAGCTCTGCGTAATCTCCATGGTGGGAGAGCCTTACCCACAGCAAAGAGCACAGTGCTGGCCCCCTCGCAGCGCCGCGGTCTGGTCCTGCTGTTGCTGAGGACCCCTCTCTGCTCTGGCATGAGGTGGTACTTGAGGGCCTCGATCAGCAGGTCCTTGCACTCCGAGTGGTGCCTCACCAGCAGCTCCGTGTCCACGTTGCTCATCAGGAAGTCCCGGCTCAGCAGGGGCAGCCGCACGCACTTCATGAGCTGAAAAAGAGAGGGGTCGTGTCCCATCAGTGGGGTGGGATGGGTTCAGCCGTGCTGCCCTCATTTCTCCCCTCAGCCTGTCCTCTGGCACCCCCGGAGATGGTGAGTCCCTCCACCTCCCTGCACAGCCTGTGTGCTTGGTGCAGTGCCTGACTGCTTTCTGGGAGAAGTGTTTCCCAATATCCAAGCTGAACCTCAGCTGGCACAACTTGAGGCCATTCCCTCACCAGACTCTGGCACTGCTGGGTTGAACCGGGTCACCTTCCCCAGCAGACTCACCCTGGGGACATGCTGTCTCCTGCTGTCCACATCATGCTTGACCCAGCTGAGCACAGCCCGGTACACCTCCTCCTCTGATGGCACATTGAGGCTGTCACTAGAAATGAGGTCCAGCACCTGCAGAGAAGGATGGAAAAGGCAACTCCCAGCTGGTGCAGTGCAGGAGGAAGGGACACGCTCCCACAGCAGGGAATTGGCCCAGCAGAGCAGCACAAAGAGGTGCAAAGCAGCCTCATACAGATGCTGGTGGCCAAAGGGTACACAGCTAAGGGCAGCTGGTCCCCCAGCAGGCAGGTGCAGCTGTGCCTCCCCCCTCCTCACAGCCCCAGTGTGGAAACAGCTCTGCCCTCGGTCCCCTCCTTGGCTCATTCCCCTCATTCTCTGTCTGAGGCTGCTGCAATGCCTGACACTTCCAATAAACATCAGTGAGATCAGGCGGACGACTCTGCTTGCACGTGTCCCTTCAATATTTCATGGGATGGAGCCAGGTGCTCTGGCTGCTCACAAGGCACTCACTTTGCCTGCCAAGGACAGAGCTGGAGCAGGTGGAGACCCATACCCACCTCTCTGCCATGTACCCCACCACCCTAGGGATGGATAGAGCGAGGTAGCTCCTGGGTTTATGCTCCCAGGGAGAAGGCAGAGCATTCAGAGCTCGGTGGCAGGCACCAGCAACAGCAATTATCCTCCCTGCTCCCCTCCCATCCTTATTTCACAGGGGATTAAGCTCACTCTCTGACAGTACTCTCCACACGCATTGTTTCCCTGTCAAACAGAAAGGACCAAAGCACAGAACCTGGCTGCATTCCCCTGTCCTGTTCTGACTGTGCCATTCAGGGCAGAGCAAGAAAACCTTGCCAGGCCCACACCTTCATGCTTCCATCACGATCTCACCTGTTTAAGAGGCAGCAACATGAACTCCTCTGTCTTGGACACCTCCACGAAGTGCTGGAGGACGTACTTGTGTGCAGACTTGAGGAGGTCACTGCATGAGTGTGTGTCGGCAAAGCCCCGGATCCCCAGGCAGTTGGATGGGTCGAGCTGGCTGAGCAGGAACTTGCAGCAAGCATCCCGCACCCCATTGAGCTGAAGCAGGCTGGCAGCAGGAAGAAGTGTCTGGGCAGTGGAAAAGAATGGGGGAAAAAAGGAGCTTCCAGGGCAAGGAGACACCATTCCCATCACCAGTTTTAACAACAGAACGGGTTTACTGAGCAAATTCATGCATGCAAGCATGTAGAGGACAAAGCACTCCTTGTTTCCAACAGTGTTAAGTGCAAGAAGAGCCAAGGAGGACACCCATGACCCCCCACAGGGCTCGGAAATGGCCACTGCAGTAGTGCTTAAGGAGCACTCCCATCCACAGCAGCTGCAGGAGCTCAGGAGAGCAGACGACTGCTGTCAGATGCAGGCACCATCACAGAGCAACAGCAGAAAGCCCTGAGCAGAGGGAGAGAAGAGCCCCAGGGGTAAGGCTTTGTGGACTCCAGAGGTGTGGGGGGCTCCTACCTGCACGTTGCCCTCGCCCACCACGATCTCTGCCGTGTAAGCATATTGCACCAGCTGCTCCAGGGCCTGAGGGTCGATGTCGTGCAGTGTCACGTGGGTCTGGCGGCTCTCACTCATCTCATCTGGGGGCAACACAAACACCACACATGAACGACGGCCCTCAGCATGGTTCTCCTTGTCACCCAGGTGAGGCCTATTCCATGTCTGTGTGATGCCCACGGTGTGCTTGAACTGCAGGCAGACAGAAGGTCGTCTGCGAGCAGGGGTGCAAGCTGGCAACAAACCATGAGCTCAGCTATGCCTGATAAAGAGATGGCCCCTGGAAGAGCCCAGAGGCATCAGGAAGGGGATGCGAGGCTGTGCCCTTGGCTCCTCCCTGTCCTGGAGACAGAGCCATCCGCCTCCACAGCTCGACATCACAACCCAGGAAGGTCTCCTGCTCACTTCTCAGCGGGGAGAAGCTGCAGTGCACTATAGGGAATGGGGCTCACACAAGCTACTGCTTCACGGAAGGGAGCCAAATGAGAAAAGTTGCTTGCTCATACAGATGACACTCTGATGCCACACTTCCGTAAGGCAGGAGATGGGCAGAAAGGGAAGGGGCGTGCAGAAAAAAGAGAGCCACACAGAGGAAGAGAGGAGGCTACTTGCTTGTGAACATGGCGTGGAAGTAGGGGCTGCAGGACGCCAGCACCACCTTGTGGGCCTTGATCTCCTTGGTGCCCACGTGCAGCACGATGTCGCAGAGCAGCCCGCGCTGCCGCATGCGGTTCATGCACACGAAGGCGTCGTGGTAGTGACGCTTGGAGTTGTGTGAGATGCTGTGGCCGTCGCGGTTGAGGAGCTGCACGCCGCCCTCCATGGCTGCGCTGGGGGCTCTCCCTTCCTGGAGTCACTGGGGTGGGGAAAAAAACACCTTACCGTGAAGGAATCACTTGAGATCCAGACCACTCCCATGGGCTTCAAGCTGAGGGTCCTCACTGCTCTGTGCACAGCCCGTCTCTGGGTCAGCATCCTCCCCACCTGCTGTTGGAAGGGCACTGCTCTACAACGCTCTGGTTTTCCTTGCAGTCACACCACCTCCAGCTCAGCCCGACAACGTGAGTGTCCATCACATCACCAACGCCCCATTGGGGCACACCTGTCTTAAACACAGCCGCCGTGGACAGCAAACATGACATCAATTGGACTCGATGTTCCTTATGAGTCCAACTCAGAAGCCCCGCTGGCAGCATCCCTGGAGGGAGGAGACGGCAGCGTGGAGGAAGGAAGGAAGGAAGTCATCGTGCAGCATCCATGCATCTGCCCCTGCATCCCTGTGGTGAGAGAATCCCCTTCCCCCCCCCCCCCCCAGCACCTCGTGACACCTCCACGTCGCCAGCCTAAAAATAGAGCCCCCCACGCTGTGCCGGCTCAGCCACGGAAGCTCTATCCGTGTTTAAATAGCAGTTGTGTCATGTACTGGAGTCTGGAGGAGGGAAGTGATGAATAAACATGTTTTCTGAGTGGGAGAGAGGCCTGCAATGCCCTCTGTGCATAGTCAGTGTGAAGTGAGAGTCTCTCTTTGCTGCCGGGGTGGGTGCACGGTGAAGGCAAGGCTTTCCAGCAGTGGGAGCAGGGTGCTCCGTGCCCTCGGTGCTGTGAGCTGAGCACTGAGCTGAGCTCTGCAGAAACCTGCAGCATCCCCAGGAGACACCTCCAGAGAACACGCATGGACCTTGCTGCACAAAGATGCTGTGATATCAGCACCTGGGACCAGACCTGGTTTAGGAGTGGAGCAGATGTTGCCCTCGGTCCTTCATTCCCTTCTCTAGATGCAAACTTGAGGGTCATTCTAACCTCCTCCTGCAGGTTCCTCTCTTTAATGCACCACCGAGCATCTTTCTCTCCATCACAGAGGGAACGAGGCAGGAAGGGGTGCTTGTAGGGCGGGGAGGACAGCGTGCCTCCAGGGGGTGGCACGGGATGCGGCTGCAGCGGTGGGGACAGACAGAGGGCACAGCTGAAGGGTACATTGCTGCCAGCACATCCTCAGCTCCAGCAATCAAACGCATTTCCAAAGAGGGTCGGAAGCGTTGGGCTCTCTTCCCAGCCCTGCCACTGAGTCATTGCACAACTCCAGGCAAGCACAAATGCAGAAAGTGACAAGGGTGACATTATTCTCTGC
Source organism: Cyrtonyx montezumae (assembly GCF_038088225.1). Taxonomy (NCBI): domain Eukaryota; kingdom Metazoa; phylum Chordata; class Aves; order Galliformes; family Odontophoridae; genus Cyrtonyx; species Cyrtonyx montezumae. The sequence continues at coordinate 2,724,599 of NW_027071948.1, forward strand.
AGTGAACCTCTGAGCTCGGCCAGAACCCCACCAGCACCTCCTGTGTTCTGGTGCTCTGTGCTGCAGCCGTGCCATTGGGCTCCAAAGCAACCAAGCAGCACCCAAGGGAGACATCACCTCAAGCCCACGCTGACCCTGGGTCCCAAACAGCATCCCAGCCCCAAAGGATGGGCTCTCCTTTAGGATCTGCACAGAGAAACAAAAAGCAAAGCCCTCCTCTCTCCCAGCTCCATGCGTCAGCACATGGAAAAGTGAACTTCATTCGCAGGAAATGAAGGTCTATGAGCCCTGCTAAGGTACAATGAATGAGGAACAGCACCTGGACCACAGGACACAGTAAGGCAGTGTGTGGGGTTGCAGGGGGGGGAAGTCCATACAAGCCCACTTTTGTGGGGGCATGCAGCAGCCCAAGTGCACGTGTTACGTGTCAGCTGGAGCGGATGCAGTGCTGACTTGTGGGTTATGACAAAAAAAAAGCAGGCGTTTGTTTGGCTCCTCTGCGACAGAGCATGGCCATGCATAACAGCTCTGTTAATTAATGCAAACGATCTCTGCCCAAAGGGAGGTCTGTTCTCTCCGCACAAAAAAAAACCCACCATATTTTGCTGAGAGTGGAGAGAAGCGTGCTGAGCAATGAGAGGGAACAGAGCATCCTCCGGGGAGGAGCTTGCCACCGGCCCCTTCCCCAGGAAGGCCCAGCAGAACGGCTCTTTGTTGGCTGCCCTGGGTGGAGGCTTTGTGTCCGCCAGCACACATCCTGCACAGCTGGCCAGATGTGGGGAGAAGGTGAAAGCAGCCCTACCCCAGCACTCAGAATCCTTATCTCTAACCCCGCTGGGAGGGGTTCGGACAAGCACCCTTCTGCATCCAGCGTTCCCGTAACAAACTGAGATACCCAACCAATGCTTCAACTCGGAGAAGGGGCAGAACAGGGGGGCATGGGTGACTGCTGCCCAGCTTGGATGAGGAAGCATCTTCCTCTCGGAGCTGGGCTGGGGAGAAGACGTGCTCCTGCATTCTGGGGACTGCTCCTTCCCTTCGGCAATCATGAGACACAACCAGCTGAGCTGGCAGGAACAATAGCTGCTGTTTTGCTGCTGCAGTGTGAGGCCACGAACACAGCAGTACTGACATCCTGGGACCTGGCTGGGCACGCTGCAGGCTGCCCACACACCTCCCCTTCCATCTGGCATCACAGAGGTCCCATTAAGCAGTGTGCACTTGCTGAGCCATCCCTCCTGGTGAATCTCTGGGCTCTCAGGGCTGCGCCTGTAGGGAAGCTTTAAACCAGCATCAGTAATCCTCTTGCAGTAGGCATCTCGGAGACAGCAGGGCTGCTTGCACAAGCTGCAGCTGATGCACACTACCTGCCCTTAGACCTCAAATCGAGACAGCCCCAATTTTTGCTGACTTCAGAGGGCCTGAGGCAGCTCGTGGTAAAATATATTGCTTTGCTACCTCTCCCGTTCCCTTCCTGACAGCAAATGTGATTGAAGTAGGTTGGAAATCATCCAGCTGTATACACCCAAGGCACTAAATCTGGGCAATTGTCCTCAGCAGAGCCTGCCCGGGCATCACTGGCACAGACAGGACACTCTGTGCCCTCACTACAGCCTTTCTCAGACTACTGTCTGAGAAATTGAGCCCCTCCTCGCTCCACCTTCATCCAAGGAATCTGAACAGGCAGCACTCAGCAGCTTGTGTTTAACATGAGGTTAACCAAGTGTTCAGCCTGGAAGAGGTGAACTTAGCAATCGTGAGGAAGCAGAGGGCACTAATAGCTCAAGTGCACTGCTCTGAGCTGCAGATCCAGCACCGCCGCTGCAATGACCCCATGGGGTGGCAGAGCCCCCATACAGAGCTGGTTGTGTCCCTCCCATCAACCCCACATCTCCCTCCTGTTCCCTGAACCCTCGTGCTGTGGATAGCAAGCAAGGTTTGTGCTATTCCTGCAAGCAGTGAAATTAATCTGAGAGCCACAGACAGCGCTGAGTCTGCAGGACTGAGAATCCCCAGCTCTCAGTAGGGTTGTGTTGTGTGTTGTTTTTTAATGAATTAGGCATCACTGACACGCACTGAATCCTCCTGTCTAGACATCTGCAGAGAAGTGACAAGCTGCCAGAGAGAGGATGTGGAGCCTTGGCAAGGGGGTGGGGAGGGCAGGGGAATACTGCTCACAATTGCCAGCTCTACAGCACAGACACAGCGCTGGCTTCAGGCAAGAAGGGCAATCAGCACATTGACCTAGTCAGCGCCTTTCAGCAGCTCAGCGGGTTGTAATCAATAGGTTCTGGTGCATACAGGAGGCTGCAGGCCTCCTCATGGATGCTTTTCTCCCCATCTCTCCTGGGGCATTTTGTTTGGACCCAGTTACCCCCAACCCATATGCAGAAGTGCCTTTGTTCCCATACATGAAAAAGGAGATTTCAGCCCAGCCTGCCTCGTGCCTCCCTGGGTGCACACTCTTCTCCCTGTCCCACGCACACCTCTCTCAGGCAGCCAGTCTTCTTGCAGACATCCTCAATGCAGCTTTCACATTCCTTGCACACAGGGGACAGCAGCAGCTTCATGCATGGCACACAGAGGCAGCTGTGCTGACATTTGGGTCGCACCAAGTAGTGGATCAGGACCTGAATAGTTTCAACTCCCACGATGGGAAAAAACAAGAAATGGAAACTAATTCACAAAGATGCCTTTGAGATGCTCAGCAAAAGGTGCAGATCCCCAGCTGCACTGGGATCAGACAAGCAGCTCCTACAGTCCAGCACAGAGCACACCCAAATCTAAACAAAACCAAACCCTTCTGCCTCTGCCAAGGGCTGGAAATGTGGGCCATGTCCCAAATCCCCCTTCCCAGCATCCCTGAGCAGACAAGAGAGAGCAGCTGTCACATCCAGCGCTGCTTTATGGCACAAGCTGTGTCAAACCTCCACACAGAGGCATGGAGAAGGTCTCTCCAGGCAACAATGAACGGCTCCAACTGCACTACCCATCACAGCAGCACTCCTGAGCTCCTCCAGCCCCTGTGACAGACGCCTCCAACCCCACTTCACCCTCCAGAAAGGCAAACAGAGTCACAAGCAGAGCCCAGGCCAGGTGGAGGCAGCCCCTGTGGGAGGAACTCCGCGCTCCTGGCTCCAGTGACACCCTCTGCCATCACCCTTCAAACAGCACTGTGCCCTCCACCTGCCCACTCTGCACAGCGATGGTGACTGCAGTGGATGGCAGTGGGCCAGCTCAGAGCAGGCCATGGTCTGTGGGCACCGTGGGGACGGGCTGGAGTGGGACTTGAGGACTTCAGTGGTCTTTTCCTACCTGAATGATTCCACAATTCTCTGATGACCACCCAGAGGTGCCCTGACATCAGGCAGGAGCCATGGATGTGGTGAGACCCATGGGTTACTAACTGGCTTCTCAAGAGAGTGTGGGTGACCTGAAGCAAGGTGAAATGGCTCCAGGGGTAGAAGAGACAAGAAAAAAACTGAGAGAAAGACAAGGTACCTTCCTTGTCACCCAAGCTGCTAAGGAGTGGCTCCAATCCCAGACCATCGAGCCAAGAGAGAGGGAACCACAATTCCTGACTCCTCCTGCTCTGAATTAGATGCTCTTTGCTTCATTCACGCATCAATCAGTTCTCAGGAAGGAAATTCTGACCTTCACATCCCAAATCCCCTCACCTTCACTCAGTGCCATGCAGAACACCAGGGTCAGGAGGGAAAACTGGGCTGCAGAGAAGAGAGACTCCAGAGGCGATTGCTTGGCTGCAGTGATCCTAACCAGAAGAACGTTGTACTAAATCACAGAACCATAGAATCATTAAGGTTGGAAAAGACCTCTAAGATCATCTGGTCCAACCCCAACCCGTCAGCACTGTGCACACCTTGTCCTGTGTGAGCCCAGAAGACCACAGTGTAGGGTGACCTTTCCTCTTTTGGGGTCTGCGTGGCACTCTGAGCCACTTCGGTGCTGCAAATGGGGCAACCAGCAGCTGAGGTCACGTGAGATTAGCTGTGTCGTTCTCTCTTTCCTTCCAGCCACAGCTCCAAAGAAAATAACACCCAGGGGGTCCGGGTGCCCTCCTCAGTGGGACCGTAATGAAGGAGCACCTCGCAGAGTGCTGCCACGCAGCCACCACAAACCTGTTGCAGGATCCCCATCCCTACACAGTGGATGGATGGTCACGGACCTCCGAGGCTCCTCGGAGCCAACAAGCCGCCTCCATCCACCCTGCCACCATCGGATCCCCGTGTTGCTGAATCACCCCAGAGCCACTCTCCCTCCTGCTGGGGAGCACCCAGGACTGCCACGAACATCCGAAGGTTTATTCTGCAGAGACCCCACCACTCCAGGACCCCACCCGCGCACTCTGCTGACCCAGCCCCCCCGCAACCCCCAGCGAGAGGATAACTCCGTGCCCCGACGGTCACTGCAGAGGTCCCCAAAACCCCATCCCGCGCTGCATCCCGCATCCCGTGGGTACCACCAACCCGCGGCGACATTTCTCCCTTTGCCCTTCAGCTCTCCCGCAGCAGACGGCACCCGACAGCCGCCGTGCGTCCACGGAGCGATGACACAAACGCGACCGCAGAGCCACCGCCGGGCCCGGCATCCCCGTTCCGCACGGCGGGACGGCTCCGTGACCGGGCACACAGCGGGCCGGGACGGGCAGCCCTAACGGGAGCACTGCGAAACGCAGCGCTGCCCTTCCGCATCCCGACGGCGCCAACTCGCTCCGGGGCTGCACCCCTCCGATCTCCCGGTACTCCTCGCTTGCAAACCGCCACCCGCAGCCGAGCCGCTCCCTCTTCGCGGGGCCGATCCCTCCCACCGTCGCCATGCCCCGATCGCCCGCACCGAGGCCGGCGGGGCCGTGCCCGCGCTACTCACGGCTCCTCACGGCCCGAGCCGCGGGATGCTGCGGGCTCCGCTCTGCCCGCGCCGCCGCCGCCGCCAGCCCCGCGGCGGGGCGGGGAGGGGCGTGGCCTGGCGGACACGGGGGCGGGGTTAGGGGCGGGGTTATCGCCCAGTCAGCGGACGGGATCGCGCTAATCCCCACCCACAAAGCAGAGTAGCCACGCCCACTCCCGGATAGCCACGCCTACTTACGTGTGGCCGCGGGGCATGCTGGGAGCGGAAGTGCGGCTGCCGCGAGGAGCGCGCGGGCGGCATGGCGGCTGCCGGGAAGAGGTGAGGGCGGTGGGGGAGGGGAGCGGGGCGCGCTCCGCTCGGCGCTCCGTGTTCACCTTTCCCTTCCCGCCCTGCAGGAAGCTGGAGGAGCTGAGCGTCGACGAGTTCCTCGCTGACGGCTTCGAGTCGGGGCCTGACAGCGGGGAGGAGGAGGAAAGGGCCCAGCCGGCGGCGAGGAGGAAGAGGAGGCCCCAGCCCCAGGCGGCCGTGCGGTGAGGGGCTGAGTGGGCTTACGGTGGGGTGAGGGGCCCTGGGGTAGGTGGGGGTGAGGGGGGGGACGTTCCCCTGCTTCGTAAGGAGTGGGAGTAGGCTGCACTCTCCCTCGGGAGAGTATGAGTGAGCTGTTCTCGTTTCTTTTGGGAAGACAGGGCTCTTTGGAGGCTGCACTGCGGCCTTCTGTGCTTGGGGAGAGCTTGTGGAGAGAGGGGAGGTGTGGGAAGCTTGGCTTTAAGCTAAAAGAGAGGGGAGTCGGGTTGGGTGTTAGGAAGAAGTGAAGGTGGTGAGGCCCTGGTACTGCTGCCCTCAGCAGCATGGGAGCCCCATCCCTGGGGGTGGCCAAGCCCAGGTTGGATGGGGCCCTGGGCAGCGTGTTGTAATGGGGGTCACCCAGCTCACGGCACGGGTTGGGATTGCTTGGGCTTTAAGGTTCCTTCCAACCAAAGCCATTCTCTGATTCTATGTTTTCTTAATCCTGAGTTAGTGTAGCCTTTGGGGAGTCCTTCCAGAGCAGGTGTTGAAGCCTCAGCCCTGATTTTCCAATCAAATGAAGCTGCAGGTGTGCTTATTGCCCAGTGGTTGCTTGTTTTTCTTAAAGGACCAGCAGAAGTTTGAGCAATGAATAAACACATGTTAATTCTTGTCAGAAAAAAGGGGAAGGCATCAGAACACAAGGACCAGCTCTCCCGGTTGAAGGAGAAAGATCCCGAATTCTACAAGTTTTTGGAAGAAAATGACCGCACACTGCTGAACTTTGATGCTTCAGACAGTTCTGAGGATGAGGAAGAGGGAGGGTTGCACATCCCACCTGACACGCTAGAGGTACCAGGCACCGTTTCAGAATGCTGGAGTTAGTTATTTCCATTGTTAAATTGTGTGTTATGAGTTTCAGTGCAAGTGCTAATTGCATTTGGGCTGATGGTTGCACAGGTGTAGAGCTTCAGAGATTAGCTGCAGGTGTATGTGCTTGTAATCCAGAAATCAGCTGTGGCTTTGAGCTGAGCATAAGTTAAAGGTTGTGAAGGCAGAGCCTTGCACTACTGTTTTTAACCTGTGGCTTTGGATTTCTTTTCTCAGTGAGAGTTTATTTTCCTGCAAACGACGTGCTTTATCCTTGATGATTTCAACTATTGCATGTTGTACTTATGTAGCAAAGCTGCAGGGCTGAGGGAGCTTTCTTGGAATCTGTGATAATCTTCATTTTGTTACAGCTTTACACAAAGTGCTGATAACACCATTAACACAAATGCTGCTGCCTGCTTTTCTCTTCAGTAGTTATTCAGGAAGAGATAGAACCAGAAAATGTGTGTTTTCTTAGTCTCTTCATGTACTTTTTCAGGAAGCAAGTGAAGATGATGAAGATGATGAAGAAGAAGAACGTGAGAAAGGCAAACAGAAGAAAGTTGAATCCATCCCTGTGAGCTTGAAGATGGTTGAGGAATGGAAAAAAGCTGCAGAGGTGAGCAGGGAGTTAGAATACAGAGCACTGGAGCCTGTTATTCTTAATGTTTGCCCATGTGTTGCCACCTCTAAAGGCCATCTTGGAGATGATGCTGGTCCTACCCTTACAGCTCGTCTTAGTTCAGTGTGACTTACCTTTGCAGTTTTCACTGGGTTGCAATATTACTCTTGCTCTAAATGGAAAGACAAGAGAAACTGGAGTGTGTCAGGAGTAAGCAGAATGATTGATTCTTGTTCACTGCCTTGCTGTGCATTGTGTCTTTGACAGTTGCAAGAATTTATTTGAAGTCATGTTTTTAGCAGTGTGTTTTAATGAAAGATCTTGCTGCATCTGAGAGTGGGAGGGAGAGGTTAAATTGGATAATTGCTTGCAGCTGTTTCTGCTTCTTGATCCTTCTGCCCCAACCCATTAAAAGCCTTAGAAACTTATTTTAAAGCAGGTGAAAGCCACTAGCACTTGCTGTCTTGATGCCTTTCTTTACATTAAAATATCTATTTTTTTTTCCAGTGAACTTAAAATAAATTCTAGCACTGTTGTCCCAGTAAAGTGCAGAAATTTAGACTGTTGGGTTTTTATTCTTTCCCCAGAGAGGGCTAACACCAAGGCTTTTCCATGAAATCACTCAAGCATTTAAAGCAGCTGTAGCAACCACCAAAGGAGATGATGGTGGGGCTGATCCCAGCAAGTTTCAAGTCCTTGATGCTGCAGGTGAGTTGATTGCCATACATTGTGTGAAAAGGTAGTCAGTCATTTTAGAGGGAAAAGCTTATTTATTGGAAGAGAGTGAGGATAAGTACTCATGGAAGAAACTTACATCCTTGCTGGTGTCTCTAGGACTGATCCATTTTGTCTTCTCACCTTATGACATTCTGTAACTTTAATGTAGTTCAGAGCTCAGTTCTGCTGTCAAGTTCATGTATTCCCAGGCAGGACCTCTCAAAATACCGTTAGTCTAGATCTCCTCTACAGGATTACTGTGCTGTAGCACAGATATGATGCAGTTTTTTTCCATGCCTTAGCTCCCTTTTAAGTGAACTCCAGGTTGTGCAGGCAATCCAGTTTCAGACTTGCCTCAGCATGGTGCAGAGGGGGAGGCTCTGTGTTAGTGTTTCAGGGCACGTGGCCTGCAGTCTGCCTGTTTTTACTGGGTACCTTATCTTTGTTAGTTTCCTATCAAGTGTGATGTCTGGAACTATAATTTTAGGCTGCGGTAACTTTAAACCCACCCGTGCTTTAATTCTTCCTCACTCAGCTTAAAGCTGTTGCATTTTTCATGGCTTTTGGTTAAGCCTCATTTCTTTTTCAGTGCAAGAATGCTACTGGAACTCATTGTCCATTGCTTTGATTCTTTAAAAAATGTCTTTCAGTTCTCAGCATGTTTTGGGGGAGAGTGGTGTAGGTCTGACCAGAAGTCATGGGTTGGTCTGGAAGTTTGTGGAGACTCCATAAGTCTGTGGGAGTTACTGGCTCTTTGGGGAGCTCTTCTCAGGTTAGCTGAGAAACTGTGAATGTATTTATAAAACATTTGTAAATGCTTTAACTTTTTAAACCAGTGTTCAATGCCCTTGTGACCTTCTGTATCCGGGACCTCTTCAACTGCCTGCAAAAGCTGCTGCTTGTGAAGGCCCCCAAGAACAAACAAAAGTGAGTCTGAGTTGAGAGCTGCAGGTGAGAGCTGTCTGGGCTTACTTCAGAACAATGCTTTTTGGCAGTGAGACTGGAAAAAGATGGCAACTTTTTCCATACAATTATGAAGTTGTGTCAGAGTTACCTAGCCAAGTTTTCTTTTTTTTTTTTTCCCTTGGAAAATGCATCCTCTCTGATGTTAGACTCCAGCTGTTAGCACAGTGCATGTGGGTTTAAAAGAAGGGTTCCTGGAACTGTGTGTGCTGGCACTCAAGAACAGTGTTAAGGCATTGTGAGCCACTTTTCAGAGTAAGGGACCAGGCCTTTTACATACAGTGAGGCCAAGTACTTCAAGCAGATATTTTTACTCACTGGCAGTGTTGAGGAAATGAGTTCACTGTTCTTCATGCTTTGTTACTGCTTTTTTTTTTTATAAATCTAAGCCCAACTCTTGTTCACTTTCAGAATGGTCCTCCCTTCCAGTAGTCCACTTTGGAGCAAATTGCGACTGGATGTAAGAATGTACCTCACGTGCACTGTCCAGGTAAGGAACTTCATGTTTGTGCATCAGTGTTACACTGCTTCTTACTAGCAGCAGTGCTTGGAAGAGTTTAGTGTGGAGCTCTTGCAGTGCAAGGAGGAGGATGAGGAAGATTTGGTTATTTGTAATGAGGTGACACTGAAGTTGGTGTTAAGGTGTCTTAACAATTCAGTGTATAGATAGTTTAATAGTATGTCCAAATGAGGCTTGAAGTGACAAACTCATGCCAGTGCCTTGTGTTCCTGTTTGCTATGATGATGTACTTTCAGGGTGGTTATTTAACTTGGCATGGACGAGCTCTGTTCCTGATATAGCTTGGGTTTTTGGGGCTTCCTCCTAGAGGAGGCTTTTCTTCCAGTCCTTCAGTGGCAATTATTTGGGAGCAGCAAAAATGAGATGCTTGATAGTTAAAGGAAGACTATGTGCTAACTAAGCTTGTTTTGTTTTCCCCTGTAGCTCCTGTCTTGTTTAACAGAAGCCTCTGTTGGAGCAGCAGTCCTCCAGCATGTCAGTTCCATAGTGCCTTATTACCTGTCCTTCCCAAAGCAGTGCCGGATACTCCTCAAGGTGAGGTGACATGCTGTGGTTTCACAGTAGTCAAGACTGGATTCTCACTTTTCTTCTGGTCCTAGAAAGGATTTGTGCTTCTATTCTGGGCTTTCTGGGTGCTGTGAGACTCTTTCATGGCAAGATGAGTGGGCACAGAGCTGTGTTTCTGCTGCTAGTCCCCACACAAAGCTGTGGGGGTGTTCTGGGAAGCTGTCTGTTTCCTTGCTGCAGATGGAGTTCTTGCTGCCTGGGTACTGAGGCTGTGTTTAGTCTGTGATGGTATTACACTCTCAAGAGCTGGGGGTGGAATATTTTTACAGAAACTTAGTCACAACTGCTAAATGCTTAAGAGCAACAGAAGAGGTGTGGAAGAGCAGAAAAAGGGCAACAGGGTGACATGTTGGCATGAAAAGCTGCAACACCTCATTTAAATGAGGCTTGGGAACCCTCTGGTAAAGATGTCTGGTACAGAGTGGTGAGGGGCTGGTACACCTGGTATTGTTTGAAAACTGCTGAGGAGGGGATTTTGTCGAGGGCTTTCTCAGCCCTGCAGCTGGAACATTTCTGATTTCCTCAAGTATTTATCAGTAGAGAAGTTGTTGCAAGCTTGTGCCATGGTTATGGTGCTGCTGTACCTGATGCTTTCTGACAGAGCCTTGCATGTCCAAGTGAATCTGCAGCCTGAACAGATGAGAGCAGGTCTGGGAAAACTGAAATCTGTTCACTTCCTCTTCAAGATGTGAAGGAGAGATGCTGATGTTTGGTTGCCTTATGCATGTCAGAGCAGTGTCTGAGATCATGTGTCAATGGTGGGATGTCTGTTAGCCCAGGCCTCTGCAGAGGCTGTCCTCCCTGCTGAAGCTGGTCTGATGAGTGCTGTGGTGCACTGTGTGCTCATCACGTTTGTGCCCCAGTGTATGTCCATAAAGCTACATGCGTTTTTCAGAGATGTTATTTTTGTGAAGTTGTATTGATCATGGATGCATTAACCTTAACCTTTTGAGTGCTTTTACAGCTAGAGCACAAGGGCAGAATGGCTGTTGTGACTGATGCTGTAACTATATGGCCTGCCATCTTTGTAATCCTTCTCTCCCCTTGCTTTGTTTGATGTAAAGGGGGGAAGCTCAGGCCTTTCTGTTAGCAGGAGAGGCTCTTTGTTCCTTCACTTATCTGAATCTCTTCATTCCAGCAAGCAATTCATTTGTGGAGCACGGGTGAAGAAACAGTAAGAGTACTGTCCTTCCTCGTGCTGAACAAGATCTGCCGCCACAGGAAGGAGGCATACATAAGTCCCTTGCTCAAGGTAAGCATGGCATTCCTTTGACTCTGTAGCTTTTTGGAAGTCATGTGTAAAAAAAACCTTATGGCAAAAGCTGCAGTGTGTGAGGTACACCAGGTATTGGCACCCCCAGGAAATGAACTGGGAAAAACTGTTAGGTTGAAGTGTGGTCTCCTGTTGGTTACTACTACCATTCTTGCTTAGCAGACAATGCCTCTGGTAATTGCCTGTCTACAGGATAAGTACTCCTTTCTTCAAGTGCTGACTGTTTCTGGTGAGCTGAGCTGCTCTCATCTTTCAGCTGCTAAGTAGCTGAGGTTCACAAGCGTAGTTTGGTTCTTTTCTGTTGTTGCAGAGAGAACCATGTTAACCACTGTGACCAGCTGTAGGCACGTATGGCTCAAAGCCATCCCACAGTTCTTTCCTCTCTTTGTTTGGAGCAGCGATGGCAGAGGTATTCTCAAGCTCTGTGCTAAACAATGTAGAGGTGAAAAGATTCCTGGCTCCCTTGAAGAAGGAGCAGGCTAAAGCTATCTTTGCTTGTTCTTTTGAAGTGTCTTTTCTTACAGGAGCAATGACGCACTGGTGTTGGGAAACCCCAGAATGGGCAAGGTTTTGTTCTCACTTCCAGTATGGTTCTATCTCCTTCTCTTTCCCCAATAGCAAATGTACATTGCATTTGTGAAGAACTCAAGGTTTACTTCCCCCAGTGTGCTGCCCATGATCAACTTCATGCAGCGAACGCTGACAGAGATGTATGCCCTGGACACTCACACCTCCTACCAGCATGCCTTCATCTATATCCGCCAGCTTGCCATCCACCTGCGCAGTGCCATGACCATAAAGAAGGTAGGTGCCTGTCAGTGTGGCAGGAGTGCCCTCCTTGTGGGGAGTGTGTGGAGAGAGGAACATTACTGCAGCCACTTGAGTCTTTTGGCACCTCTTAATACTTATCTGATCCGTTTCATAATGCATAATGTGCCAAGGATTTGTTTTGCTGTAGGCTGGGTGCTTCAGAGGTCCTCATAGCTGTCTGTGAATTCTTTTGTGTTAGCTTAGAGCTTCTGTAATGAAGGAGAGAACGTTCTGCTGCAGAGTGGGAGTCACTTCCCTCTCTGCAGCTTGCTGAGAGTTTGACCCACTTGCCCTTTTCTGTGCTGGACGTGCTGTTTCCCTTTGTGAAACTACAGCTTTGATGTTGCAGGTGGAGGGGACCAGGAATGACCCTGGTGTGTACATCTTTCAACTGCAGTGCCCACGGGTGCATCTGCCCCACTTAGCAGCAGCTGGTATTGCCAATCTGTACTATTTATAGGGCATCACTGAACAAAGCAGCTCAGACCTCTTGGGAACAGCCCTGATTTGGGCCACCTCCAGTCTGACCTAGCAAATCTGAGTCAGATTGCTAATCCTGGCTTTATTCTTGTTGAGCAAAACATATCCCTATAGATTAATGGCTGAGCTGCTCCCAAACATTGCAGGACTGGTAACCAGTTAAATCTCCTGGCTGTTCAGACATGGGGATAAATGAAGTCTGGGATATATATTCTCTAATTGGATTGTATTGGCTTCTTGCACACTCAGTCTTGGCCCAGACAAGACTTAAATCCACTTGTTTTCACAGCTGGGGTGGGTTGTGGGAACTTAGCATGACATCAGCACAACTAAAATGTACAAATCTCAGCAGTAAGCCAATTAATTTAAATTGAGTAGTGGCTGGTTATGGAAGGTGATTACAAGAACAGGTTGTGCTGTACGAGAGAAGCTGGGAGCAGACCTTAGTACATCGTAGAGAGCTGGGAGAGCTCTGACATGTCCAGCTGCATCCCAAGTCCTGCTGCAAGGTTTGGGCCAGTAGTTGCAGTTAAATACTTCTTTTTCCAGCTCTTGCACACTTAGTTTCCATCACATGAAAGAGACAGTGACCTGAGCTTTGGAAGTCTGTGTGAAAGATGGGCTGGAGCTGAGGCACCTTCAAAAGCATAGTCTCTTCAACTGTGGTGGCATGCTTTGGGTTGTGAGGAATATGTGGGCATGTGTAACTCTTTGGAAAGAGTCTTTTGGGGACTTGTATGTGTAGTGTTACACTAGAGAAGTGGCTTAAGCTATGTTGTGTCTCTTTGGCCAAATCCTCTGTCCTTTTAGGGAATGCTGAGTATGGTGTCTTGCAGGGGAGCCAGAGTGAGCTCTTCTTACGTGCCCCATTTTTAAGCCTTGGTGTTCATCCCTTTTGTGCAGGAGAACTTCCAGTCTGTCTATAACTGGCAATACGTGCACTGCCTGTATTTCTGGTGTCGAGTTCTCAGCACGATCTACCCCAGCGAGGTCATGGAGCCACTGATCTATCCTCTGACACAAGTCATCATAGGCTGTATAAAGTAAGTCAGTATTTCTCTCTGCTGGCAATGCTGCTCTCATCTGATACAGCAGAGCACTTCCTAAGGGGTGTTACTACTGTGTGATTTAACATTGCATTGTAAGGAACTGTGTGAGCTGCTTTTGATGGAAGCATTGCAGCTGGAGTACTGTGGGCATGTGCCACGCAGGGATTAAAAGACAATTGAAGAGGAAGTCAGCACCTCTGTTTTCCCTGGCTGTGAGATCATGGGCTCACGTGCATGTGAAACCAGATACTGTGCACAAAGGATTGGGCACAACTCCCAGTTGTGCAGGGAGAGACTGTACTTAATGTGTCCCACAGCAGAACCTAAAAGCAGACGGTGCTAAATACAGAATCAAGTCTTCTGTGTAGAATTGGGTTTCTGTGTGTATTTGTTGCTATTAGAAACACTGGGCTCACTGTTTTTTAGCACATCTCTGCTGAGAATTTTTGGTCTGTGTGCTTATATAGAAGCTGCTGTTAATGGGCGTTGAGGGAATTTCTGAATCTCTGGTGATCTCTGAAATCCTGTTAGCTCTGTAACCAGATTCTCAGCTTTAGAACACCACCCGCCTGCTCTTGAAAACCTCCAAGTGGTGATGAAGATAAGCAGATTTAAACGTTCACTCTGCATCCTTACCCCCATCCCCCACATGTGCGGGCTTTCCTGCTGCTGTTGCTGAGCTTTAGCTGTCCTGCAGACAATTCGAGGCAGTCTTTTGCCCATCTGGGTGGATAAATCGAGCTAGCTGGGGCCAAGGAAAGGGGAATCGTGTGAGTCTCAGCAAGAGCACCAAATAATAAATAATGCTCCTGACTGATGTATGGGGCTGGTTGGTGTGGTACAGTTAGCATCTGACAAAGGCTTCATTGGTTTGGATCAATTTTGAAGTGGGGGAAGTAGAAATGGATCACAGGTTAACAAAGCCAGTGTCTGGGATGCATAGAGTGGTTATGGTAGCATGTATGGGATGTACAGATATGGGTGGGAATGGTATGGCAGTGTGGGCTCCTGCTGCCTGAGTCTATGCCTGGGAGCCTTCCTAGGTGTGCAGACTGCCTGTTCTCAGCTCTTGCTTCATTTCAGGCATTTCTTGAAGGCCTGGCAGGGGTATGGAGCTGCATGGAGCCTACCAGCAATGAGCAGACTGCAGAATAAGGCCTGTTCCTCTTTGTCACCCTGCTGCTCATCTGTGTGATGGGGTTGGAGGGAGGGATGCTGTGCCTGCAGCCTTTCCATCTGCACAGCCTTTTGGTTGTGCTCCTGATGTAGTGCTCTTGGAGCACCAGGAGGGTGATGGATAGCACTTGGGGAAGGAGCATCTTCACCTCCAAGTGCCTTCAGTGCCAGGAGGTGGCGCCGGGCTCCACTGAAAAGCAGCAAGTGGGGATGTCTGTCTGTCTGCAGGAGCACACTGATTCCTCTTGCTGCCCCAGGGGCTCGTGGGGGGGAAGCATCACTCCTCCCAGGCTTTCTGCTCCAGGCAAGGACCAAGGCAGAATTAGAAACGTGATGGGAACAAGATAATTAGGAGCGGAGAGTTGCTGCTAAAACGAGAGTGAGCTCTTCATTTTCTTGCACTCCAGCATATAAAATACTTTCAAAGCATTTTTAATAACACATTTCCGAAATGTGTTGAAGTGACACCTGATCAAGATGTTGATTTGGGAAGGTGGAGCGCCGAATGGAGGCATGCTGAAGTTGATGGCTTTTTCTTAGTGTTGCTGAATGGTGTCTCATTGCTGGCTTTGCTGTAGAAGCTGTTTGTTCTTTATCCCCTCATCCTGGAATGGGTTTTTCTACCTTGTTCCTAGCCCTAGTAGACAAGGTAGAAAGCCAACCTGTAAGCATAGTGCTCCTCCCTGGCTTACAGCTAAATGAATGTCTGTGGTGCACTTGAAGTTTTGGTCTTCATCCTCCTGGTGCCTTCAGAGAAGGCAGAAACCCCTGGGGTTGACCCCTGGTCAGCTCTTTCTTGCAGAGCCAAGGCCCAGCTGTGCTTTATATTCCCTGTGCATCCAGCCATCAGGAAGTTAAGCAGATTGGTGCATCGCAGAGCACTCTAAAATTAATGGTCTTGGTTTACAGTAAATCTATACATTTAACAGGTTTATCCCTCGATCAATTAATTCCTGAGAATGGCTTTCGTCATCTCCACTGGTGCCAGATCAGGGTTGCAAAGTAGATTTATTTCTATAATGGATCCAGTGATAATTATTTCACTATTTTGTGTGTGTGTTGGGGGGGGGAGGAGGGGGAATGTGATTTATGGTTCCTGGTCAAATCTGTTTCTTTTTCCTGCTCCTGGGTTGCTCAGTGAGCTCTTTTTGGGGTTGGGGGGTGATGTACTCATCTTTCAGATGTGAAGCTGTTTTCTGGGAATTAGAATGAAAGAAAAGAAACAGAATACTTGTGAGGATATCCATGTCTTTCAAGCTGAGGTGGTGCATAGTGAGAGGTTTGTATAGGGTGGTAGGTTTGTGATTGATGGGCACTGTGTTGGCCTGTGCTGGCTTACATGACACAGGGCAGCTTCCTCCCCCATCAGGACCCACAACCTGCTGCTTGGGTTGCAGAAACTTGTTAGAGTTAGAGCTTTAGCACGTCTGAATTTTATTTCCCACTGTGGGATAGCTTCCACAGCTTGGTTTGCTGTGCAATACTAAAACAATCTTCCTTTTCTAGTGCAGAAAATGCTCCAGAATGTTACTGAAGGCTGCAGGTGCAGCTCCTGTATTAACATGACCTGATATCCTTTCCTCTTTTTCCCTCTCTAGGTTGGTGCCCACAGCTCGTTTCTACCCTCTGCGCATGCACTGCATCCGTGCCCTCACCCTGCTGTCAGAGAACACCAGGACCTTCATCCCAGTGTTGCCATTTATCCTGGAGGTTAGTTGGTTCCTGCCGATCTAGCAGAGGCTGATGCCTGTTGCCTGATGAGTACTCGTTTGCCATACCCACCAACAGCTCCCACAGTCTCCTGATCTTCTTATGTCCTGAAATCCCTGGCAAATGCCATCAGGCAGAATGTATTGCATGGTTAGCAAATAGGATTAAACTTATATTCTCCTGTGAGGGGAGAGTATCTGAGATCAGCTGGGTGCAAAATACATCCCTGGGTGGTTAAGCTGATGCAGTTGGAACGGGCAGAGTCTGCCAAAGAAGAGATTCAGAAGCACAGCTAGCTGCAGTAACTCCCCGAGCTCCCCTGATCCTATTGATACCTATGTATCTTAGGAGGCATTTCTTGTAACTGCTTACAAAGGAAAAGGAAAGGAAAAACACCTTTTAAGAACTAAGAATTTATTTAGGAATAGTATCCCATGAAGGCAGCCTGGCAAAACACAGGATGCTCAGTTGAAATGTGTTTCTCTTAGGATAATGCTGAGGCTGTCCAGCTTCCACACATATCAGACTGCTGACATCTCTCCACGTAGGTCTTGCTGTGCTGCTGTGAGGGTACAGAAGTGATGCAGCCACGTTTCTTTGAAGAAAGGCCTTTGTGTGAGGGAACAGGGCAAGGTGGGGAACACAAAGCACCAGCAGGTCAGCGTAAGGCAGAGCGTTGAACAAGAATGAGGGGGGCTTCTATAATAAATGACTTGAGTCAGCCAGGCTCGTTCCTAATCAAGTTCTGTTGAAGCAGAGGCTCTTGTGGTTTTGTGTTGTTGTAAACGTCCTTCACAAACCACATCCTCTGAGCCTGCGGGAGCCAGCGGTGTTTATAAATCTCCTCCTCTCCCCCTCCACCGTGCCCTGGCCCTGGCCTGTGTGGCTTTGCCATTCGCCTGCTTCCTTCCTCTTGGTCACGCACATTTGAAATTCTGCCAGCCAGATTTAGTGATAGAGGCATCTCTGCTCTGTGGTGGTGGAGCCTGGGGGAGGATGATTCCCCTGCTGCTTATTGAATTTTTTTTAAAGCTCTGAGAGATGCTATTTTTCCCCTTGAGGTTGCCTCCCCCTCGTTGTGGCCCCAACACCTTGGCTGTGATCTGTGTCAGGCTCCAGCCAGATGTCACCACACTGAATGCTGAGCTTCCTCCCTGCTTCCACAAGCCCCATACCACATCCAGCCCTGCTATGTGAGGTGCTGCTCAGCCCAACTCATCCAGACCTTGGTGACACGGGAGCAGGGGAAATGTCTGCATGCATGTTGGGTCTGTTGCTTGTGTGCTTTCACATTCCTTTAACTTCCAACTTGGAATGTTAACCTCAAACCTCCCAGCAGCTGCCAGCCTTTCCCTTCTTCCTGCCCATTTCCTGCAAGGAATCCCTCAAACACCTTGAGGAACTCCCAGGAGTATCCAGGAGCTGTTCCCTTTGCCCCTGTTTCTGCCCAGCTCCATCCTCTCATAGAGGTCCACGAATGCTCTGACAAATCCTACTCTATGAGCTGTCTTTGGACAGGAGGTGTACTGCAGCTGTGCAGATGAGGTGGCAGGAGCACCAGCCCACAGAGGAGAATTCACCTGCCTGAAGTCCAAGGTGCTGGGCACTGCTGAGAGGAGAACCCATGTTCTGATGCCCAACTTAGTGCTTTACAATGAGCCTTTTCATACTAGCTCACAATTTTAACCCTCACTGTGGAAAAAAACTGAACCTGATCTTTGCTTACAGTGGGAGGGGCATGGTTCCCCCCTGAGTTCCCACCTTCTGAACCATCTGCTCGAGGACTGTGTGTAGAGCAGTCACTAGTGAAGACTGAGGAGGGGGGAAGAAGCTATTGACTGTTTCAGCCTTGTCTCTTGTTCCCAACTGCTTGTATTGCTCACTAAGAAGGGAGTGTGTCCTCCCAGACTTTCCTTTACCAGTTGATGTACCAGTAGAAGCCCTTCTTGCTCTTCCTTGAGCCCCTTGCCAAGTTTAATTTCAGCTGAGCCTTGGTCTTTCTGACCCCCATACAGCCCAGCAGCATCCCCGTGCTCCTCCCAGGGTACCTGGCCTTGCTTCCAACACTTGTGCATTTTTTTTTCTCGTTCTCCAGTTTGAGACACGGAATCACGAGACATCATGATCTCATCATGAGACATAGGAATCTAATCAGTGTTGGTATTTTAAGCAGGAACAGACTTGAGGGGCATGGCTGGGGTCAGAGAGCAGATCGAAGCCTTCCCATGCTCCATTTGATACGAAAGACAGCGTACTGCCTGGTCTGTTGCTGCAGCTGCATCCAAATGTGGTCAAGGAATGGCTCTGGAGTTTGTGTTCTGTTTTGGCCACATCTGGAGCCACTCATTATTATTTTGAGGAGGCTTTGTGTAGCCTTAGAGTAGATCCCAGAAAGTCTTCTGTAAGGAGGCACCATGTAATGGTTGCCCTTCCCCCTCACCATCAAGGAAAACCAACCCTTACTACCTCATGTCTCAGCCCTGTTGCTGCTGTGCTTTCAGGAGACAGCAGATGGAATGTTTGTGCAATTCCCATAGGCACAAGAATTCCCCAAGCCCCTGCCAATAGAATAAGAGCTGTCTGCTTGATGCATCGTGACAAGAGCTGATGCTCCCCAGCGTGGGCATCCAGTGCTGTGCTCTCTTTGGCTCTACTTTTCAGGATGGAGTGAAAGAAATGGCTCAAATTGCCTCTTAGAAAAGAGGAGATGGCTCGAGAGAGCGTAAAGCAGGCAGGCTTTTATTTTTTTTTTTGCCTTGTTCCTCCCCTCAAAGGGCCTGTGAGATCCCAGGCTTTTAATATTTTTTTCAGCACTTCAATTATTTTGTGACAGGCGTTAGTTTCTGCAGCAGGAGAACCAGTGGCTCATCTGCTGGAAGGCAGGTGGGGATAAACAAGGTGGAAATCTCCCCACAGGCAGGCTTGGCGTGCCAATTTAAAATTAGCTTCCCTGTGGAGGGATTGGGAAAGAGGTTAACCCTGAGAAGCTTAGGAAGGCGAGAGTTTTTCACTTTGACACTTAAATGGCTTCAGTTCTATTTTGGATGTGCAGCTTGCTTTGGAGAAGGTCCCAAGGGGCTTGAAGCCCAACCTGTGGGTGGTGGAGAGAGGAAATCAGCTGATGCGAAAATTGTGGTTGGAACTTAGTGCTGGACAATGTTAAACACTTAAGCACTGGTTTTCTGCAAGATCTGGGCTCTTGGCATCCTTTATGCAGAGTAGAAATGGGAACTTCAGACTCGCTGGGCTGAACTGCTGCACCCATTCCTCGTTTGCATCATTCTCTTCCCTCCACCACTGTACTGCAGCTTTTGAGTTGTGGGTCACAACTCTGTGTGTGTCGGAAGTTGTTGAAGTGAAATGATACTGCCCGATCTGATGCAGTCAAATCATGAGACAGTTGGCTTGGTGGATGTGGGGAGAGCAAGGATGGTTTATCTTCACTTTATCAAATCAAGGTCTTGGATGCCATCTCTCATAACTTCCTACCAGACAAGCTGATGAATCGTGGACCAGATAAGTGACTGAGGGGTATTGAAGGCAGTCTCTATGTTTGGAGATGGTCTGAAGCTGGCTCTTGGAGGCTGCTTGAGCAGAGATTTGGCCCAGGTGACCTGCAGAAGACCCTTCCCATCTCAACCTCAGTGTGACTGAAGAGGCGAAGACTTTTCTCAGTGGTACCCAGTGACAGGGCAAGATGCAGTATGTGCAAAATGGAAAGCAGGGGATTAATATATGAATCTGACAAAAAAGAAAAGTTGGGCAGCTAATCTGAACTGCAGCTGCTTAGCTGGGTGCCTTGGGTATGGTGGGAGGATGGTAGAGCAGCTGGAGGGGAGCTGCAGGCAGGTCCTGCAGTGCTCAGCATCCCTGCTGTGCTGGCCTGGGGCTGATCAAAGCACTGCCAGGGGGCTTCTGCTACAGCCTGAGAGAAAGAAATGGGGATGGGGTGATAAAGAGGATGTGCTGTGGGTGCAGCCTTGGGTCCCTGGTTTTCTGTCAGAGCAGGCTCTGTCTCTGAGTACACTTTGCACGTGCTACTCACCTCTAGAAACTGATCTAAATAGAAATTGCCCCAAATCCATCTCCTTCCTACCTAGGTTGCCCTGTTCTTTCCTCTGTCTGCTGCTGCTCGTTACTTGGGTCAGATCATTGCCTTCTGCTGTTTTCTGGTCCTTTCTACCATGCCACAGGATCCCTAGACAATAGTTATCCTTCCAGTCCAGCCACTAGCTGGACTGTTCTGGGCAATCTTAAGCTTGGCAGCTGTGTTTTCCCCCCTTCTCACGTGCCCTGAGAAGCACCCTGGTACCTCTAGTTGTATTTCCCTGCTTGCCTAGTGGCATGTAGGGATCTCACAGGCATGGTGCCTTTTCCTTTAATGCATCTGACCTCAGGGATCAATGCTATTGTTTTGGCCAAAGAAATAACTGTGCATAACGAGGTTTATAGCATCGATTCCCTGGGCTGGGGCTCTTTGTTTTCACAAGCCACCAAGCTTGTCCCTCCCTTCCCAATAAACCTGGATTGACAAATAAAATGTAAAAAAATCAATAGTTGCCTCCATGTTTTTCTGGCGTGGGGGCATCAGTGTGACCTGACCATCCTCCCATTCCCCCACCTTGCCCTTCAGCAATCAGCGTGCTCTGTCTCCATGTTCCTGCCTGGTTGGGGTCTGATGATGGATGCCTTACTGCTGTGTAGGGAGAATAGAAATTGTTTCCTCCCCCAGAGTGAAACTGAAGATTGTTGATGATTCTAGGGCCTGAGTGCCTTGGAGGCTGGGATGGGAGGTTGCCTTTAGGTGCACAAAAACACAGGTGGGCAGGATGTGTACTGTGTCAGCTTCCTTAAAAGGATGTCATCTGGTGTGCAAATGATTGCCAGTTCTTGGCTTGCTTTTTGAAATGAGAATCCATTACTAATGAACACTTCCCTTGGTTTCCCCTTCTAGTCCCCTCGTGGGAGCCTTTGAGAACGTGCCCTAGTCCAAGTGGCTTTTGCAGTTCTCGTCATCTTTCTCCTGAGGTCTTCCCCTGCCAGGCTGGGGAAGGGCCCACTTGAACTGCTGTTCATTCCAGAAACCTTTTGCTCCTTCCTGTGTTCAGAGGATAGGCAGCACAGCACACAGACTCCCAAACTGTCCCTAGCTAGGCTGTGTAAAGCACAGTACTCACAGCAGGCAGTCAGGGCTCAGGGTTTCTGGTCGTCTCAGCTCTGCTGTTGACTGCACAGTCTCAGCTGGGTCACGATACACCGTGTATGTTTTGAGGTGCAGTCATCTTCAGGCTCTGTTTCTTCTGTTGCAGATTTTCCAACAAGTGGACTTCAACAAGAGGCCAGGGCGCATGAGTGCTAAGCCTATAAACTTTGCAGTGATCTTGAAGCTTTCAAATGCCAACCTGCAGGAGAAGGCCTTCAGAGTAAGTGGAACTGCAGCCATGCCCAGTGCTCACCCTCAGAAACTCTGTGATCAAAGGTTGCCCTGGCAATGTGTTTTGTGATCACATCCCATAGGTTAGAGACTCGTTTCCCAGACTGGTTCCTATCTGATGCTTGTTTCTGCATTCCCTACCCAGGATGGGCTCATTGATCAGCTCTATGACCTGATTCTTGAGTATCTTCATTGCCAAGCCCACAGCATTGGATTCCCAGAGCTGGTCCTCCCCACTGTCATTCAGGTAAGGCGTGAGGCATCTCTTGGTCATGCCATGAATGTGTACAGAGTGGGGTAAGGTCCTTTAACCTAACCATGAGCTCTGGCAGTGTATGGGGAGAGCTGCTCACCTCTTCCTGATCGTAGTTTTTATTTGCATATGGGGGGGAACAGAGACATCACATCTAATGGAAGGTTGGAGGTGGGTGAAAAGGGCTTTAGAATGAGCCACTCTTCTGGGATACAAAGAGGGATGAGGTACCACACAATCCCTGTGGTGATACATTTCTGACTAGTGAACACAGTTTCTGATTGGTTTAGAATTACCCAAATTGCTGTGTTACCTCACTGTCGTACCTGTGCTCTCAGAGCTCATACTGCTTGCCTTATGACCTGTGCAACCTGCTCTCCACAAGATGGCAACACCCAAATCCCAAACTCTTCCTTGCAAAACACTACAGTTCTATTTCTGTCCCTCTTCCTTGCTGCACATAACAGCACTGCTGCAAAGTGCTCTCCCTTCCCTCTGCCATGGCTGCTCTTCCTCTCCACTTTACATTTACATAATTCCTTGTCTGCAATAAAACTGCCTAATGGGGTTGTGTGTCTGGGTGTATTGTGCATAATCCTCCCCTGACACCTTGCTAGCTGGGTGGCTTTGGTTTAGAGCGAGCCACGACCTCTCTGCTTTGAACAGCAAGATTGCTCAGCGTTGCAAACGTGTTGGAGCTCCTTCCCCCTCCCTTCCTCCCATTCCTCTCTATTTTTAACTCGTGAGTGGCAGGTGTCATGCAGGCTTGGCAGAGGGCTCCGTGGGGACACGCACCACTGCTCGATGCCACGAGCCAGCGTGTCTGCGTACGCTGTCACCACGGTGCCTCCGGCTGACGTGGGAGCAGCATCTCAGCTGGGTCCCCTGCTACACATCCCCTTGTTTCTGCTCTGTGAGGCGGGCTGGCAGCTGCCAGGCACATGCCTTTGGCTGGCCCCCGCCGCCTGGCACGGGCGCTGCCTGGCTGGCAGCCGGCTGCCGCTGTTAATGGGAGCTGACAGGCGCTCTCCGGGCTCAGGGAGCAGCTCTTATCGGTGGTGAACAAAGCCCTCTCCTCGCAGCCAGCAGCTGTTGGGGGCAGCAGGGCTGTCGGAGCCAGAATGAGGAGCGGCTGACAGCCCTCTGGCACCGAGAGCCCCGTGGCTTCCAAACACTGTCTTTCTGCAGAGAATGAATGCTATTGGATTCCTCGTTGGCTGCCTGTAACCACAGCCTCGTGGCGTCTCCTGGGCCAGGGTGCTGAGGTTAGCTTCCCAAAATCTCGGCGAGCCTTCGGGTAAATGTGCGTGGGGAGGGGGGGGAAGGCTTTTCCCCTGGAATGGTTCCAGTTAACTATAAAAATCCATCTGTCCCCATCGTTCCCCCTCGCGATGAGCTCACGCCTCTCAGCGCCGTGCTGTGGGGGCTGGCTTCCAGCTGGCCACGGCTGCAGCAGCTCTGGGAGAAGTGGGGCTGAGCTGCTTTCAGCCTGAACTCGGGAAGCCTG
Organism: Cyrtonyx montezumae; assembly: GCF_038088225.1. Taxonomy (NCBI): domain Eukaryota; kingdom Metazoa; phylum Chordata; class Aves; order Galliformes; family Odontophoridae; genus Cyrtonyx; species Cyrtonyx montezumae. Next base: position 2,747,923 of record NW_027071948.1, read on the forward strand.
CGAGGCAGGAAGCAGCGGGCTGATCAAAGGGGAGCAGAGGCAGCGGGGAGGGAGGCAGCTCAAAGGCTGCTGTTTTCTGCCCAGCCAGCTGGGTCGACCCCTGGGCAGTCATTGCTTCCGTAGGCTGGCTCCCTTCCGCACCCTACGTGGGCTGGCCAGGAGTTGCAGGAGGACAGGAGGTACTGGTGACCTCACAGGGCTCCTGCTCGCCCTCTGCTCCCTGCTGAACAAATGTGGGGTCTCGGTGGTTTTGGGTTCTGTGGCCTACACAGGCCCAGCTGCTTCAGATCACTTACAGCTCCCTGTGTTGTTTACTGTAAGAGGAGCTGTGGTCTGTGCATCGCTATTTAAGGCTGAATCAATCCCACTAATCACCTCGAGGAACTGGCACGAGATGTTAACGGTGCAGACGCATACGTATGCACATATGTTCTAATTGCTTTTATTCAGGAAAGCTGCAGTTTGGCAGAGGGGAAAAAGGAATTGAGAGTGCCCCTCTTTTTTTGTCTCCTTTTGCCCTCTTGGTTGCTCCCTGCCTCTTCACACGGGGCTGAGATCTCATTACCTCCCGTTAATATCCGTGGCAGATAGCGGTGGGACTGTGAGGGATTGCCAGGGTCGGGGAGAGGAGAAATGAAGCATGGAGCTGTGAGAGAGAGCGTACAGCACCAACCTGCTCAGATAGAGGCTGAGATTTTGCAGGATTTCAGGTGACACTTCTGCAGCGAAAGAAAAATGATAATGTATGTGGCAGCGGATGAAATGGATCTGGGGCTGCAGCTGTGGGGATCAAGTGAGATAAATGGAATGACAAACGCATCTCTCGGTGGAGATAAATATGCAGCGCCTCTAAAAAATAAATATTTTAGAAAGGAAGGGTGAGGGTAGGACAGGCTTGACCAGCAGCAGCAGTAGTGCTTTGCTGCTGGTTTCTTTGTGCTTGCCTGATGGGCTCTTTGCTCTGTGGGAAGGGGGAAAGGTGTTGATATTGACTCTGGTTTGTCTGAGCTGGATGAACGCTGACTGGTGGAGGAATGCTGGGGATAAAGGATGAGAGAACCCCAGGATTACAGCCAGCAGGAGCATGGTGCCCTGACAGAGGGGCACCCCACTTGATCTGTGGGCTTGGCAGGAGGGTCACACAGCCCTCCTTTGGCCATCTCTCTCTTTTGTGGCAGAACTTTTGAAGCCATTAAGTGGAGGAGGCAGTTCTGTGCTTGATGGCTTAGAAACCCGTTGTCTCAGTCATGATGGTGTCTGGAGGTCCCAGTGAGATGAAGGCCTGGTTGTGGTTAACTGCTTTCTTTTGCTCCCTTGGGTCTCTTTCTTGATGTCAGGGGGCTGGTAAAAACTTCTAGACAGCGTGCTGAGCTGGAATTAAAGCCCTGGGTCCATCTGGAGACCCACATCTCTCCTCCTGTCAGCAAGAGCATCTGCTGCAGCCTGACCATTCAGCTTGGAGGTGTCAGGGCTGTGCACGGTGGTGTGTGCTGGTAGGGAGAAGAGGGGTTTAATTGGGGACACAGCTATTGAGATAGACAACAGCACAATAGCATGCTCTGTTTGTAGTGAAACAGTCTTATTGTGTAAGAGCAGCTGTATGTTTCCTGCACAGAGAGAAGGCAGGAGCTGACTTTCTGCAAGTGAGATGGTCCTTAGGCTGGCAGGCAGTGGTAGGGTTTGTGGTTTCCTGGCAGACTGGCTCTTGTCCCAGCCATCCCACCTAAGCCCTTGGGTCTGAAAAGAAAGGAGTATCTAGGCACAGCGATGTGGGTTGTCCACACAGAGTCATTCTGTCAAATTTTGTGTGGTGGCTGCGTGGGTTTGTGGCCTTTGAAAGATAGGAGGTGCCAGGCAGAGCTGGGTCAGCGAGCAGACTTCACCCCGTGTGACCCTGCAGATGGCCGTCTGGCATGACCTGCAGCTCTGACTGCCCCACATTTCCCACTGAGCTATGCTGAAGACCCAGTCTTCAGAAATTTCCCCCATTTGCCGTATTTTCTCAGTCTCTGCCTTCAATGCCAGCCTGCAGTCTCAAGCCACAGCCCTCGGTATTGCCTTCCCAATACCTGTTGCCTTAACCCGCAGACACCTTCTCCCATTCTAGCCCTAGCTTCTCTGTGCTTTTGGCCACATTGCACCCACTGTTAGTCCTGCTCTCTGCGCATGTGGTGCACACACAGTTGCCCTTGTCTGCCTGAGCACGAGACATTGATACTTGCACTACAACAGCAGCTAGGAGCACCCCGTGCTGCCACCGGGGTGGGAGATGTTTTCTCACCGAGGGGCTCTGGAAACGATTACATTGCTTTCATTCTTCCTCTCCTTTTCCTCCTCCCAGCTCAAATCTTTCCTGAAGGAATGTAAGGTTGCCAACTACTGCAAGCCTATCCGACAGCTCCTGGAGAAACTGCAGGAAAATTCTGCCTACATCTCCAGCAGGCGTCAGAAAGCAACCTTTGGCGTGGCCAGCAGGGAGTCTGTGGTGAGTCTGCTGCTTCGATTTGGGCTTCCTGGAAAGACAGTCAGGCTCCGGCTGCTTGAGGGGGTGGCAGGGGGAGGGGGGAGGACCACATCATGGAATGGGAGCCTGGGGTGGGGCTCACAAACAGCCGAGCTCGGCTGGGCTCTGATGCTGGAGCTGGTGAGGCTCTGCAGCCAAGAGACTCGTGGAAAATACTCAAGGCCATAAATTACAGCCTTGCGTTGTTTGTTAACACGCAGGGGTACGGAAGAGCCTTGCTTTGCTGGGGCATGCCCTTTTGCTGGGAAGTTTCTTGCTTTTCGTTTTCTGCCTCTCTGGAAGTTTCCTCCCAGCCTGCAGAGCACAGACTTCCACCTTCCAGCAGCGCAGGCTGACTGACATGTGACAGTTCAGACTCCTGAGACAAACTTTTCCCCAGAATCAGTAAAGCTGTAAGAGCCAGGATCAGGCATACTGCTCTCGAGAGATGCTGGTGTGTCCTTCTGTCTGCAGTCCACCCTGCTGATAAGGTGCAGATTACATTTGATGACTGGAGAGGCTGCAATGGCCCTGGGTGATGTGTAGGGTCGGTAGGTTGAACCTCAGAGTAATTCTGCCTTAGTGCTGAGATGGAGGAGAGTGGCTGGGGTGATGCTGGAGACCTCCCCTTACCTTAGGAAATGAGCTGCTGGCCACGTGACTAACAAGCTGAGAGATGCTGTCCTCCTGAATCAAAGCAGGCATTGCTAGGGGTGTTACCTGCTTTCCTCTGTTCTCTGGGGACCTGCGGACCTGCTCAGCTCTCCAGTAGCTGAAATTCAGGCCCTGTGTAAATCACACGTGCTGTGTGTGCACGCCTCTGAGAATAAGTGGTGGCTCTGATTCTTCCTCACCTAGCAGGAGAGAGGTGAAAAGATCTGTGTCTGGAGGGTCATTGATGGCATCAGAGCGATGGTGTCATTGGAAATTCTGGAGTTGTGCATCACTGAAAGCCCCACGCTGACAGGTGGGCATGGGGCAGAGCTGTGGTGCAGGCTAGTTCATCTTTAGACACACAGGGGCAGTAACTGCAGGAAAATTACCCTTTGAAATCCTGACCTATCAGTGCCTGGACACAGCAGCGTTGTTCTGGGATTAAGGGGTTGTGATGGAGCTGGTTTGAAGAGATGAAATAGTCCTGGGTTCTATAAACACATTTCTGGCTGGGACTGCTTTGCCAGAGGAATTCTGCTTCCCGTCTGGAGCGGAGTGGTTAGGGTTTTGTTTTGTGTTGTTTTTTTTTTTGCAGACAGGCAGTGCTGTGACCACCCACCCACTCTGCAGAGGTAGAGATTTCAGCCCCCAGGGCTCTCTGTGGAATGATGGGCTGGGGAAGATCGTGGCATTAAAAGAAGTAAAAATAAAAGTAGAGGGTTTCCAACCACTCTACCACACAGTCTGCTTTTCCCAGCAGCTCTAGCTGCAGCCCTTGTTTGAAGATTGGATTACTTTAACATCTTGCTGCCTGCACAGCTCCTGACTGATGCTGGTGCACCTGCTTGCCCAGGAGCATCCCAGCCAGGGGACTGAGCAGCGTGGGTCAAGCAGGGCTGATCCCAGTGGGGCAGCAGCAAGCAGCCTGCCTCTGGGAAAGGGAGTTGGTGAGTTCCCTGGATGCAGGCTCCTCTGCTGCCTTCTTAGGGGTACAACAACACAAAGTGCTGCTCAGAGAGGATGCCTGGATTGCTAGTGCAAAATGTATTTCTGCACTGTGCCCTGAGAGAGAAGGAAGCCTTTCTTCTCTCTCAGGGCTCTCAGTGCTCCTGGGAGCAAAACAAACAGCCTGCTCAGTGTTTCTCTGGCGTGGAGGATCCTGGCTTATCTCTGTGCCTGGGGACAAGCTCTGTGCTTGTGGCCATGTGCTTTCCTCCTGCTTCTTTGCAAATAGATGGGGGTAGATTTCCAAAAAGGACCAGAGCTCTCATAGAGACTGGGCTTACCAGAGTGGCTTGGAGTGTCCCTCGAAATCTGGGCTGAGTTTGCCAGGCTGTCTCCAGCATATGCAGGACACTGGCATTTCTGCTGGAGCAAAACCTGCCAGAAAAGGGAAGGGAGGAGAGAGCAAGGGGAGGGAAAAAAGGGAGGCCAGAAATATTTGCATGTCCCCCTTGCCAGCAAGAGCAATTGAAAGCAAATGCTCTCTGGTATTCCCATCCATGCATTTGTGCCTGCACCACTCTGAGGAGCACAGGCCAGATTCTGAGCTAGCTCTCAAAGGCAGCATGCTGAAATGCAAAATGCAGAAAAAAAACCTTGAAGAGATCCTCTTCTGTGCTTCTGGAGGGCAGTGATCTGTACAGCCCCAGCACCGTGGCCTTGGTCCCTGCTGAGTGCTCCCTAGCAGTACAGTGATGCAGAGGCAGGCATGGAAGGAGAATTGCAAGAGGTTGGTCTGATGGCATCCTCTCTCCATACTCCTGTTGAGGTGTGCTGACTAGGAAGATAACAGTGTTTCAGTGGCCTTTCTTTTATTTCTTCTTAATCTCTGCACACTCTGAAGCCAAAAGAGCTGTCTTAGGCAGAACAAATAGACATCTGGCTTCCTTAAGAAGAGCCTTTCTCAGAAGCTGTCCGCAGCGAGCAGCAACAACAAATGGTCTGATTACAGCTGGCAGCCTGCTAGCAGCCTGATCTATAAGTGGGGTGACTTTGTACTGCTCAGGAATCCCTCCCTGTGCAGCGTGGGGCTGTGCTGTCTGCCTGCTGGTGTCTGCAGCAGAGCTGCTGGAGCCAGTGGTGCACCAGCCCTGCCTGCAGCCTGCTGTTAGCTGTGGGCTGTGAGCATCCAGCACAGACCCCGGGCTGCCGTACAGACAGCCCCACAGGGGCTGTAAGGCTGGGATCTGGCTTGCTAGAAGGGGCTTGATGCAGCATTTCTAACCCTGTTTGTAGGATGCTGTGCTGTTAGCATGCAGGTGGGGGAGGCTGGACACCATTTCATTGCCAAAGATCAGCTCGTGGTGCAGACACCACGGTTAATCCCCACTTCCTCTGCTGATGGACCACACCAAGGGCTGGCGTGGTGTGATGTGTTTTGCTGTCTGCAGTGCTCTCTGTCTTCTCCATCGTGCTCAGCCCTCCAGAAGCAGAGCTGCTTTGGGGTCAGGTGAAGAATATCAGGGCTGCTGGTATGTTTTGTGCTGTGAGGATGGTGTTCCCACACCGAGCTCAGGATTTGTTCTCAGCCCTGGATTCAGGATGCTCTTAAAAGACCTGCATTAAACCTCTCCTGTTGTGCATCCCCTTCCTCCTCCACCTGCTCAATTCCTGCTTGCACATCACTGTTGCTGCACGAGGTGGACTTTTTGCAGCAGGACAGAGCAGAGCCTATGGGCACTGCAGTAATGCAGGTAACAGGTACAGCTCCGTGTGCATTTTGAATTGTCAGGTCAAAAAACGTGTTTGGGTTGGAAACACTGCCCCCAGCCCCTTCCAGCACTGATACTCCAAACCATGGAAGCCTGGAAGAATTTTTCACCATCACATTTGCTTCCCAGTGTGGTGTTTGCACCTCCACATCCTCCCAGATTGGACAGTGGAAAGAAGCTCAGCGTTTCTTCATTCTCTGCTCTCCCAAGGTTGGGATGGGTCCAAGACCCCGCAAGGAAACGCTTCTTTCAAAAATAAACACTTGGCTGTACAACAGTGGGAAAGAGGCAATCAAACTTCTTTTGTACTTAGGCTTTTCTGAATTGAAACCAAGAACCGAGCGGGCGATCAGATGTGTCTCCATTGAGAGAGCTGGGGACAGATTTTGTCCTGATAGATCCTCTGAGCTGTCCCTTTGATTCTCCTTGGAGTCACACCACTCCTGGGTCAACGTTTGCTGTTGTGACTGTGCCCACATTCACACTGGGTCCTGCTTGCAGCCTCAGCCATGATTGCCAGCTGCTTTACCTAGAGTGCTGTTTGGGAAGTGCTCTTCAACTTTTAACTCCCTGCATTTGCCAAGGGCTGCTTTAAAACCTTCCCTAAATGATCACCCTCTCTGCCCGCAGGAACAATGGGAGAAGCAGGTCAGAGAGGAGGGGACACCTCTGACCAAGTACTACGTTCAGTGGAAGAAGCTGAGAGAGAAGGAGATACAACTGGAAATCACCGGCAAAGAAAGAGTAAGAACAGAGGACCTTCCTTACTGCACATCACCTGTACTGTGGCAGGGAGAGGAGCCACGACCTGGCAGCAGTGCCTGTGTGCCCTGCCTGTGCTCTGTCCCCTTGCCCAAGTTAGTAGGGTGTGGGTGAAGGAGTGCCAGGGTGGATTTGTCTCTGTCCCTGTTGAGGCCCGTGCTGTGTAACTGACGGGTGCAGCTGAAGACAGGAGCAGTAGAGATTTGTGTCCCCACAGATGTGGGTTGGGTGACAGACCCCATTGTGCTGGAGCCTTAGTGTGGGTGTTACTTTAGCAACAAGCATGTGATGTAGTTTTAGAGTTCAGGCTGTGCACACACGCAGCACCTGAAAGTGAGGAGGGGAAGTTGCCTCTCAGCAAGGGAAGAATCAGAGGTGAGTTCTGGTTTACGCTGTCTTGTTTCACCCGTGGCAGGCTGGCTGTGAGGTGGGACCTGCTGTCTGCTCAGGATTTCCCAGCCTGCCATTTCCCACATCTCCTGCCAAAGGGAAGGCTCCGTGGCCGCTCTTCATGGCTCCACTTGCAGGAGGTGGGGGGTGGGGGCTTTGCTTACATTAGGAGTCTGAAGGAAAGCTGTCTCGATGCTAATGCAATGAAAGTGGCTGAGTTAGGCTGCTTGGCCGGGGAGCAGGAAATAGATGTAATTGGTGTCTCCAGCGTATGGTGGGGAACAATTAAAATAATCAATGGGACATGAGCATGACTGGCTTTGAGCCAGGTCCCAGAGTGCAGTGGAAGACGTGGGAGATCCTGGAAGTGCTCTGTACAGCCCGAGCTTAAGGGCAGGAGGCTGAGCAGGAGCTTCCAGCCCCTGTAGGGCTGTTGCTTTGGCATAGCAAGGCTCGGGAGGATGACTTCAGAAACCAGGGGAAGTCTGAAGGGCAGCCACGGGGACTTGCTCCCTACTGGAGAAAGTGGGCTGAAGGGATTAACTGCAGAGAGAGGGATTTTGGAGTTAGCTTTCAGAAGGGCCTGACATCTTTGCTTGGTGAATGGGGCCGTTGTCTCTCTCGGTGGGGACTGCTAGCTTAATGATGCAGCATTGTGAGCCCCAGCAGGAGAGTGAACACCATGAGGCCCATTAGGGCTGGGAAAATCCATGTCCCATTAGCAGCCATTGGGGGGGGGGAAAGTAATAACAGGAGAAAATCAGCCTGGCTCTCAGCTGCCATGAGCTGCAGTTTGCCTCGTGTAACAGTGCTGACCCCGTCTGCCCATTCCGTTTGCTTTTCCCAATGGTTTGTAATGGGATGCAGACTAATGGGCTTCGTGAGACTCAGCAGATAGGAACCTTCTATCTGGGAATTAAAAGGTTGGACCCCCAAATTACCTAATTACTGCTACTGGGTGCTGAGCACAGCCTGTATCTGTGAGCTGGTGCTCAGCGTAAGTCCTCATTCCCTTGCTTTAGGATGGCCCCACAGCTGGTAGGGACTTCTGGGGCCTTTATTCTGAGGTGCCCAACCTGAACACGTTCCTGTGGTGCTGCAGGAGGTTGGAGGTGGCACAGCTCTGCCCAATCCAACATTGGGTCCTTTGTAATCTGCTCAGGGTGAGTTCAGCCAATACTGATGTAACCTCAACCCATGGGCTGCTTTTGGAAACAGGGGTCCTGTTTGCATCTTCGTACTGCCTAGCAAGTCCCAGCCAGCAGTCTCTGCTGCCTGCTGTAGCATGGGATGCTGGAGAAGTTCTTCACAACAGTGAGAGAAATCTTTCCCCTCTGCTGCACACTCAGAATGTGTGAAGGGGTCACCGGGAGACTCGGGGCGACTTTTGCATTTCACTTGCTGCTGCAGCAGATAGATGTGACCAGGGCTGAAGAGAACAGGGCACGCAACAGGGACCTGGGCAGTTGTCAGAACTGTGTTTTCCCCTTCTGTTGGCTGTTCCCTGTGCAGGGACAGGCACGCTTCCAGACCCAGCTCTGTCCTGGTTGTGCAGTGCCAGGCTCCTGTCTCACTGCTGCTGGAGAGTGGTGGCAGCTGGCTATGGGCATCATAGGGCAGGAGGGCAGGAGCTTGGTGCTTTGCTCCCCTCTCTGTCCAGCTTCCAACTTCCCATCCTGGTGCTGCAGATGATTGCTTGTAAGTATTCAGCTCCCACAATCAATATTGCTCAGCTGGGGACCATAACCATGAAACAGGTCCGGAGAAATTGCTGGAATTGGCTGCAGGAACAAATGCACAGCTCCTTCTCCTTCCCAAAGGGCTGCCTTTCTGGATGGAGTGTGCCTGTCCCACTGGGGAGGTTCCTGGCAGGGCTGGGGGGGTGGGAGCATGGGCAGAGAGGAGTGCATCAAGGGCCAGGCTGATGGGTGGGAGAGCAAATGAGTTATTACTCGCAGGGCGAATGTTTCCAAGCAAGCTAATGTGTGCTAATGCATGAGTGCTTCCCAGGAGGTGTGCAGCCAGGCACAGGCAGCGGGCAGCTGATGTTCAGAGTGCACTTGGGATTTAATTTGCATTCTGATTATCTTCGCCCTGCTGGCCTGAGCCCTGGCAAGTAAATCCTCCCCCTAATCCCCCTCTGGAGAGGTGTAAAGAGCTGTGAGGTGGTGTCAATTGCAAGTACTTAATGGCATTGATATTGGCTGTGTCTGCAGCAGCGAGGCTTGGCCCGCTGATCTCCATCAGGGCTAGCAACAGGGTGAGCTGTGATGCAGACAGACCCGAAGCATCTTCAGCACCTTAGCATTGAGCTGTGCTGAGTGTGAAGCCAAAAAAACCAATGCTGCTATGGCTGCTGCAGCTTTTGGCACTGGTGGGACACTGCTACTTCAGGGATGATGAGAACAGCCCGCATGGCTTGCAGTTCATAGCTGTGGGATGTCCTGTGTTTTTAGCCAAGTGGATGACCCTTCAGCAAGTGTAGTTTACTGCATAGTGATCAGTGGTGCTTTTGCATGTGGGCTCACAGATCTGTCTGCTGCTCCTCTGGTTGGCAGCGGGCAGAGCTACTGCTCAGCAGTGGGCTTCCACTCCCAGGGCAGAGCCAAGCTGGTGCCTGGAAGCACAGCATTTTGTGTTCAGGAAGTACAAACTATGGTTGTTCTCACCGTTGGTTTTGTTGTTTCTTCCAGCTCGAGGACTTGAACTTCCCAGAAATTAAACGCAAGAAATGGGACGAAAGGAAGGAAGAAGATAAGAAGGAATTCAAGGACCTGTTTGAGCTGGACACTGATTCTGATGAGGAAAACGTTGGATTCCCTGTTAAAGGTACAGCTCTAGGGCTGGGTTGCCTCCTCCTTGTCTGTCTTCGTGGTGTGTGGCAGAGTAGCTGACCTGGGTCAAGAAGTGCTTGCTGTCTCTTGCACAGAGGTTGGAGATGCAGAAATCCATCTTCTTTCCCCACCTGTAAAAGGGTAAGGATGTTGCTCTACCTGACAGCACGCTTGCTCTCCACTCTGTAGGTCACTGCAGACAGTAGCTGCTGTAGGAGCTGGCTGCCACAACAGGAATCACTGATGGGAGAACGCTCATCCTCTCCTCACGTGCCCTCCTGATGGGTTTATCTCTCACTGAATGACGTGGCAGGTTTTCCTGGGGACCAGAGGAAATCTGTGTCCTGCAGAAACGGAGCGGTGTCACTCATGGGCTGTGACCACGAGGGGGCCACAGTAAATTGTGGAACCTGCTGAAAAAGTTCACCTGGAGGCTTGAGGGAAACTCAGATGTTCTGTTTGTCATCGGGGAAAGCTTGGGCTATTGCAGGTCTTCTCAGTGTGTTAGCATCTGTATAGAAGGCAGACTTGCAGGGATGCGAGGTTTTCCTGTTTGCACGTTTGATCTGCAGATAAAGTGCTGTCTGTGGCATGTATCGTGAGGTGGGAGCATCACTCATGAGACTTAGCACGGAAGTAACGAGGCTTGGCTCAGGGTGCCGTGATGCAGGAGGAAGAAGTGGTCAGAAACACTATTGCTGAGGTTGAGGTTGCTGTGGTTTTGTGGGATGAGGTCCTGTGCAGCAGCACACAAAGCTGTGTTTGCAGTTCCTACTGGAAAGAGCCCTCTCTCTGGAGCTGGGGGACCTGTAGATCTCTGCAGAGGAGTTACTGAGAAGTCTCGCTGGCTTAACGTATGGCTTGAGCTCTCTGCAGTGTCAGCACTGGCGCTGCTGATTAATTTGGGGGCTTTCTAAATGAATGAAGAGGGCGATGGACAGCTGTGCCAATGAGCTCAGACCACCTTCCTCACCTTCTGAAGGGGGCTCTGAGCCAGGGATTGCAGTTTGCCCACCCAGGGTCGCAGCGTAGTGCTCCTAACCAGGCAGTGCTGCCTTATTCTGATGGATCTATTTTGGTCTGCATCTGGCTGGAAGCTGCGTGGGAATAAGTGGCAAGCAATGTGGAAGGAAGGAGAGCAACGAATTTCCAATCATTTCTTAATCTGGTGGATCTGAGGGGAGATTCCCCTCGCCCTTGCCTTATGCTCTGTGCATGTGGAGCTGAACAGAGTGGAATGAAGCAGAGAAAGCACTCAGCAGGGCAGAGTCGCTTGCTTGGGTCTCTGCAAGTTGTGAAGAGAAAGGAGTTTGGATGTTTTAGGAAGCACCGAGCAGGCAGGAGTGGAAGGAGCCCTGCGGTGGGGAGGACAGCGTGGATTTGATCAATGTGTGTCACCAAGGAGGTGGGGGAGCTCCTGCATTCCTCTCATTTCCCAGCTGACAGCTCTCCAGGGGGAGAGGCGGCCGCTCCTGGAGATTATTAATGGCTGGGAAAGAGGTGTGGGCAGCCTGGTGGTGCAGCAATTAAAGCGAGGAGGCAGCGTGCAGCGAGCCAGCCGTCCGTGTTAGGTGCTGCTGTGCCACTAATGAACACCCATCTCCATTTATTCCTCACGTAATCACATCACGTCCATTTAAAGCTGGGCCGGGGGTGTGGAGGGAGAGGTCAGACATTCTAGCAGAGTTCCTGCTGCACCGAGGGTCCGGGGAGGAAAGGATGTCCTATATCAAACCACAGAAGCCTCAGCTTCACCCTACGGAGCACAAAGAAGCACTCTCTGAGCTGCAGGGTGTGCAGGAGCAGCCCAGCTCCGCTCCCTGCCCACGGCTGCAGCTCTGTGTGTGTGCTCCCAGCCGAGCTGTCGGCGCTGCTGCTGGCCCTGCCTGATGGATGAGTGCTCACTGCTGCTGGAGCTCTCAGGTGCCCATCAATATGCTCGGCGCCGGCAGCGGCGCTGCCATCCATCTCTGCAGCTCTGCATGGCTGCCCAGGAGGCTCCTGCTGTGACATGTGGCTGTGGCTGCCCCTGGGGCCGCGGCGCTGACGGATGGCAGCGAGCAGAGGGCTGGCAGCCAGCTTCTGGATGGCTCCGAGGCCAGGTCGGCTGCTGGGAGGGGAAGATGGGGCTAAGAAAAAAATAGAGAGGTGCCCAAAGGACGTGCAGCAGTTGGGCGTTGACTGATGCGTGGGTAAGTGGAAGGTTTGCTGTTTGTTGCACAGGGAGATGGGCTCAGCTTGGGGCTGTGCTCCCTCTGTGCAGGATGACTTTGCCATTTAGATACTCATTGCCCAGGGGAGGGAGGTGTGACCTCAGTGCTGATGAGGGCAGTGAGATCCAGAGGCTGTGAGGGGCTTCTCCCCCCAGGCCATGCACCCAGAGGTGCTTCTTCCCTGGCTGCCTTGGGCCTGGTTAGGAGGGGACTTGTGGTGACATCTGGTTCTGCACTTTCGTGTTGTGATTGTCAGAGGAAACAAAGCTCTGGGAGTTTACAAGGATGCCCCGAACCAGTGTGCCCATCTGTAGTAGTGGATAGCAGCTGAGGGTCAGAGGGTGTACTGTTGCCCCAAGGAGCCAGCCCTTCTCTCGACCCAGCTCTATGTCTTATGCTCCTTCTACATCCATCCAGCAGCTCCATTTCTCCTTGGTTTGCTCTTCTGCCCATCTCCCTCTCCCAGCACTCATGTCTCCCTGTGCAGAGCGGGAAGGTGCTTTCACGGCCACCCCAAATAGCTGAGTATGGATGAATGCCAGGTAGCCAGGGGGCTCTGAAACGTTGTGCATCATTCTCTGGACTCCAGTGCCAGGGGCTTTGGGCAGCACACCAGCAAGAGCAATGCAGTGAGGTCCCGTCCAGCATCAGGAGGTGAACACTGGGGTGTTGGTGCTCTTATGCTGCTCTTTGTATTTCCACTGACATGCTACAAATACTTACAGGTAAAGCCAAAGGCAAAGAAGCATCAGATGACAGCTCAGAAGCCAGCAGCAAGGAGAACTATGGTGAGGATGATGAAGATGAAGAAGGAGAGTATGAAGTTGAAGAAGAGGAGGAAGATTTAGAGGAAGACAGTGACTCAGATGGTGAGTAGTGCACCTGGGCAAAGGGAAAAGGAATTATTGATGACTGGAGGCTTCTCTGCATCCTGGGATCTCTCCTACAAAGGAGCTGTCTCCTCTGTTCTTGCTTTGCTGCTGTTTTGAGCTGCAGGGTGTCAGGAGATCTTCTCACACGCACACTACGTGGACAGGGAGACCTGTCAGTTCTGAGCTCACACTGGGAAGAGAGCTAAGGGGTTAAGGTCTCTGCAGCCCCTGCTCTAACAAGCCACCAGCCCCTTTCATCTCCATGCAGGGGCCTCATGCAGTGATGCTCAAACAAATGCTTGAAGTAGAGCCCACCCCAGCAGGCTTTGTTTGAAGGCTCCCTGTGGGTTACTGGTGCAGGGGAGTGTGGCTGGGGGCACCTCACCTCTCCTTTGAGCAGTGCCAGGGGCGTGAGGGGCTGCAAGGGGGTAACCCTTAGCTGCTCCTCCTGGTATAGCTAGGAGATCTTGGCCAAGCCCTGCATTCATGTTTGTTTTTTTTTCACACTGTAGGTAAGCAGTGCAGGCTCTGCAAGAACCAGCTTTGCTCTGTGCTTGGTCCTGCTCCCTTCTCCCAGAGTAAAGCTGCCGCCCATAAGAGCAGTGGGTGTCAGTGTGGGGGCTGGGCCAGCAGCTCTGTGCCATCCCTGCCTCCTGCACGGAGCCACAGCCAGCTCAGAGCCTGCTCTGCACCCAGCAGCACAGCAACCACGTTCAGCTCCTCCTGTCTGCTCCTGCCAACGTGCTGCAAGCTGAGCAGACGGGAGCAGGGCTGCCAGGGCTCTGATGCTCTGCTCTTTGCTGGATTTTATTTTATTCCTTGCCATCACTGAGAGCCCGAGTGTCAGAGGATCAAGCCTCTGCTCCACTGCATGCCTTGGGGTGTGATGTGTGGCTGTGGGGAACAGCCACAGAAGCTCCTGTGCTGCAGCCTTTCTTTACCAGTTTGGGGAGCAGCGAGAGCAGGAAAGGGGGAAAGAGTCCAAATGAGAGCAAAAAAACCTGACTGATTCCGTGTGGCAGATGGCTGTGGCTTGGCATGCACAGCATCAGTGCCTGGAATAGATGGGTGCATGTTCTGACAGCGCTGTAAAGGGTAAAGAGAGCATTTTGCCTCTCTGCTTCTGGCATGTGCAGATGAGCTTAGTGCCTGGGGAGCAGGAACTCTTGGTCCTCCCTTCCTTCAGCCACTGTGGCAGCTTCGTTCCCTCTGGGCTGAGCAAACAGAATCTCACTGCCTCCCAACAGCCGGCGGTGGCAGCAGGGCCGTTGCTCAGGGTGGACATGGACAGACCTCCAGGCCTTCAGCTCCGTGCTGAGCATCCCTGCACTGCTCTGCCACAAAGCACACAGGTCTGGCTGTGGAACAGGGAAGAGCTCCAGCGGGTCAGATCCTGCAGTGGGAACAGGCACAGCAATGACTTTGCTCTCCAGTACTTCCAAGCCAGCACTCTGCGTGCATCACCCTGCAGCATGCTCCTGCTATCTGGGAGCTGCAGCAGTGCTGATAAATTAATGAGTGTCTGGCATTAATTAGTGATGAGTTGCCTGCACCCTGCCTCAGCACAGCAGGATTTACACCTCTCCCTTTCTCTACCCCCAGGGGAAGGCCTGGCAGCCCCACGGGGCTCACAGCAGGCACAGAGGAGCAGCCCCCGCGCGCTGTCACGCTCCGACCTCCAGCAGCTGGCCCAGGGGGAGGACGACGTGGTGGAGGATTTGGCTTTCTCTGATGATGACTGAACCCCTCCAGAACCCTGCAGCCCCTCTGGATGGTTCTCCAGGAGTGGTAAGCACTGGGGGCAGGAGCAGGGGGGGTCCCAGCCCCAGCTGCTGCCAGCAAGGACTGTTGTGGTGAAACATGGCACTGAAGCTGCTTGGACTGTCCAGGTTTTTCGACCTGTGCTTTTTGATACTCTTCTGTGGTCACATCAAGGCCAGTAGAACTGGTACAGGTAATAAAAAACCCATAATAAAACCTACTGCTTTAAATAACACAGGGGCCACTTTCAGCTCTTGCTGGAACACCAGGGAGCTGACCAAGGGGAAGGACAAACTCTGCCCACCCAACCACCCGTGGGATCTGTCCAGACCCTCTCCCCAGGGGCTCTCAGGGGTTGTGTAGAGCACTTTGAGCTCTGTGTGGAAGCCTTTATCAGCACCATCAGTATCATCAGATCCATCAGCCACCCTGACTGCGGAAGGAGTTCACTATTCGGGCTATGGGAGGAGGCAAAGGGTGGAAGCAGGCTGGAGTAGGAAGAGGTATAGCTGACAGCATCAGGAAATACGCTTTGTTGGGGTTTTTAAACCTTTTCTACCCAAGTGCCCCATGCTAAGTGGTAACTGAGCCTCTGCAGCTGTGACAGCTCTGCCTGCCTACACTGAGTGCTGCTCCCAAACACTGCTGCACAGGTAAAGAGGCAACTGCTGCTGCCTGCTCCTGCACCCTTCAGAGCACACGCTGCTGTCGTTTTGGAGAGGCAGAAATAGGAACAGAAAGGGTGTTTTTTTTTTCCTCCAACTGCACCGACAATAATTATCAGCCCCAGAGTCCCAGAAGGGGGAGGGATTTTCCTCCACAATTAATAATTTATTGTTATATTTACAGCTCCCCCTGCGGGGGCAGAGCACCTGCTGCTTTACTGGGGCTGGTGTGGCTTCAGGCAGGGACACGTGGGAGCCTGGGATGGGAGCGGCAGGGTCCTGGCTGTGAGACAGAACGTTTTCACTTACCTTTACCTCCTGCAAGGTAGCTGGGCACAATGCTTGCTCCCCCCACAGCACACAGCTCGAGTGCACACAGCAAGGAGAGAGACTGCTGGGGTTCAGGAGCCCAGGTACTGTTTGCAGAGTGAGTGGTGGTGGTTTTTATTATTTAAACTGACTGCTGGAAAGCATCTTTTTTTTTTTTTATTGTGACATGATGGATAATGACACGGGAGGACGGGTTGTTTTCTGTTTGGGGTTTTTGTTCTGGGGGTTTTTGTTTTGGTTTTTTTTTGTACAATATAAAGAAGTTAATGTACCACCAAGCTATTTGGTAAGAAAAAAACGGCAGCACGTGCAACTTTTAAACAAAAAAAAAAAAAAAGAGGAGAAAGAGAGAAAGGGTGAAAAAAAAAAAAGTACCACATGTGATTGTTTGTGATTGTTGCTCACAACTGTACAGGGTCACAGGAGGGTGTCCCCAGGAGTTACCATTGCATTCACAGTAGTCAAAATGCTGCTGTTTGTACCCCCAGCATCCCTCCCCTCTGCTGGGAGCACATGGGTACCTCTGCTCCTGCTCTGCAGCAGGCCCCAGTGTGCAACGACAGCCACCTCTGTAACAAGGCATGAAAAAAGGAACCCTACAAACCAACCACCAACCAAAAAACCGAACCCCAAAGGTATAAATGAGTCCGCAGTACACGAGGGCCGTGAGCACACACTCATCTCCTCCTCAAACCTCCAGCAAACGCAGCTCTGCAGGGCTGGCAGAGTCCGTGCCGTACCATCCCCAGGGGAGTAAACATGGACCAGAACTTGCCTTTGTTTTTTTTCTTTTTTTTTTTTCTTTCTGTCTTTGGTATTGTTTGCAAAAGTTCACTAGAGATGCATAGACAGCTGAACGAGGAGCTGTGCTTCCAGGGAGAGGAGCAGATCCAGAGGGTCTGGGTGGTGGTGAGGGGGTTCTGCTGAGGCCCCTGTACCCCCCACAGCCACTGCCTCGAAGGCAAAGAGCGTTCCCCACAACCCCAGTATGAAAAGGGAACAGCACCGCTGCCCTCACCCCTCCAGCACCGCCTTCCTCCTCTTCTTCCCTTGCTGTGGTCTCAGTCCATCTTTGGATATTTGTCCCTTTTTACAGTTTCTCTTCAAACTTTTGCAGTTTTACTGTTTTTTGTTTGTTTGTTTGTTTTCCTCCTTTCTTTTAAGCAAAAAATAAGAATAAATCAAACCCCCTCCCCCTTTTCTTCTCTCCTCCGGCTCACGCCGCCCAGGGAGGCTTTGCCTTTTGTGTTCCACCCAAGCTCAGTCCCAGGAGCAGCTGTTAGGACGGGGGCTTAGTGGTGTCACTGAGCGTGGCCCCGATGGAGGGGTTCCCGTTCTCCTGCTTGGGGGAGATGCGGCTGGCGGAGGGCAGTGTGCTGCCGAAGGGGGATGCCACGCTGCCCGTGGATGAGGGCCGCAGCTCGGACGGGGGCAGGTCCCGATCCGGTGGGCGCAGCCCCGGGGGCTGCAGGGGGAAGGCCATGGGGAAGCCAGCCATGTAGAGCACCCTGCCCACCCGCTTGGCGACCTGTTAGGAAGGAGAAAATAGAAGTCAGGAGAAAGGGCTGAGGAAGGGGCTCGGCAACGTTTTCCTGCTGCTTGTTTTGGCCTGGACCCAGAGCTGGGGCTCGCTGAGCCCTGAAGGGGTTGTGGATACCTGGAGCCTGCTTACCTGGCCAGGTGAGGGGAACCTGGAGCCCACCTACGTGGCCAGGTGAGGCCGTAGTGGTGGTGGCAGCAGTGCTGCCCTGGAGCTGGGTGCCTGTTAGCTGTCAGGCCCCATACCTAGCCCTGAGGCTACAGGATGGTCCAGGGCCCACTCCTGCACAGCAGGACTTACTCTACACAGGAACAGGAGAAATAAAACCCTGCTCCACGGGTGCAGAGGAAGCCGTGAGGCTGCAGCCTCTCCCTTCTGCAGGGCCAAGGAACCCTCTCACCTCCCAGCAAGGGCCAAAGGCCTCCCAGCTTCCCAGCACCTACACAGCTGGTTCACATTTCAGCTTAAACAAAAACACAGGCATGTGCTCCAAGCAGACAACTGGGGCATTATTCAGGGAGCAGCATCGGGATGCTGCTCCCCCCCTCACTGCCCCCCAGCCCCGTGCCTTATTAGAGAACTTTAAACACCACTCATTCAATGGAAGCAGGGTTTCTCTCGCTTTCAGCCCCCCCCCCCCCCAACGACCCAATCCAACCTCACTATGTCTGTGAGCTATTCAGCATCCTCTTTTTGTTTTTTTTTTAAGAAGCCTTAAGAGCTTTATTTCCTCCCGAATTGACCCACGGGGAACAATTGCCCACAGAACCTTTTTATTAGGCCCCTCATAAACAGCGAGGGCTGCAGGGAAAGCAGCAAAGCCACCATTATTGTTTTACCATAACACAACAGACCCGTGGCACCACCCCCCCACCCCTCTGCAGGTGTGCTGAGCCCTCATCCCCCATCCCGGCACTGAATGGGGAGCAAGGAGCAGCTCTCCAGGTGCAGTGAAACCTTTCGGAGGCCGCCTTGAGCCTTCCTGGGAGCAGGATGATGGAGAGCAGCCCTACCTGCGAGCGGATCTTCAGCGCCGGCCCCAGCTTCAGCCCCATGTTGTTCAGCAGGTGCTCCTCTGTCAGCAGGGGCAGGGTCTCCCCATCGATGGCCTGCTCACGGAATACCTGTAGGGAACAGCGGGGCTCAGCACGGCTGCAGGGACACAGGGGAATCCATCTCTGCTTCAGCAAACCCTGGGTTGCTCCCCGCTCCCCCCCATCCGACTTGCTGCTGTTCAGCCCCACGTTGGGGTCGTTGGGCTGTGGCATTTTTCCCCCCCCCCAAACACACTTCAGCTCCCACGTGAGCATCCCTCCCCCCTCCCCAGCTGCCAGCTTGTACCTGAGTGTACTCAGTGCAGCCTGCCAGGTTGGACACGAAGCTGCACACGTCCTCCACTGTCCATTTGCTGATGTCCTCCAGTGCTGGGCTCTCGTCACCATCCAGAAAGAGACCTCCCATGGTGCCTGGGTCGGGAGGGAGGGGTGGGGAGAGGAACATAAATCATTAAAATCCCACACGGACGACAGCCAGCCTGCAATCTGAATATTTTTCTCCAGCCACACATTCATCTTTAATGACCTGTCAATTAAAGCACTGGGCAGGGTCAGCTCATAGCTTCTTCCTCCTGGAGGTCCCCAGCTTAGCAAAGGGGGGGGGGGGGGAGCAGGGAAAGGAAAAATCCCAGCTAATGCATTGCATGTGTGCAATGTGCTTCAGCTGCAGGGAAGAGATGGGGGGAAGGGAGCAAAGAGAAGGGGGGGAAAAAAAAAGCACAAAACC
This sequence comes from Cyrtonyx montezumae, assembly GCF_038088225.1. Classification (NCBI taxonomy): domain Eukaryota; kingdom Metazoa; phylum Chordata; class Aves; order Galliformes; family Odontophoridae; genus Cyrtonyx; species Cyrtonyx montezumae. Next base: position 2,766,943 of record NW_027071948.1, read on the forward strand.
CAGAGGAGTGTTTGTGCACAGAAAGCTCTGAGCCTGGGGAAGGTGGGGGGAACACATCCCCTGCTCCAGCCCAGCTCTGCTGGCAGCTCACACAATGATAACAAATATGCAGCGGGCGGCTGCGAGGGATGCACCTTCTGTTCTCATCATGGCATGTCCCCGTCCTGGAAGGAGGGGAAGGAGGGCAGTGCTGCTCCCTGCCAGGACCCCGTCTGCCTCGCTGATAAACGACGCTCCGAGGGAGCGGGAACGGATGGAGGAGCACCGCACAGATGGGGCTCAGCGTGCGGGCAGCGTGCATCATCCCAGGGCAGCACCCTGCACACAGCTGTCCCTGCTGCAACCCGACCCTACCCGACCTTCCTGCCGCTCTGGGAGCCCGGGGAGGGCTCTGCACATCGCTGCCAAAGCCTCCAGACAGCGCTGGCGATGGAAACGCGAAGCCGTGATAATAAAGGGCCGTTCCAGGAACCGGCGGTGCCGGGGGCACGGAGCCCACCCGCAGCACTGCTCCCCGCAGAGCCCCAGCGCCGAGCCGCCCCCCGCTAATTGCTCCGCTAATTGCTGCGAGCTGAGGCGGGGTCGGGCTTTGGGATGATGGGAGAGCTGGCGGTGGAGTGCCTGCCTGCTCCCATCCCGTGCAGAACGCTGCAGGAGGGATTTACACACACACACACACACACACACACAACAGGGAACAGTCTGGGCTTGGAAAGTGGGTGACTGCAGCCCAACAGCCCCCGCTGCCTTCATGCCTCTCTTCCTCTGGCTGTTCCCACTAAGAACTTCACCCAAAGCAGTCCCGAAGCACCCCCAGTGAACATCCCCACAGCTGGGAGGTGCCTCCATCCTTCGTGCTGGCCTCTCCCTGTGCGTGCAGCATGGCGACTTACACCTGCTAGCACTTACTACCATCCTCATCTCTCCCCCTAGCACTCATCACCCCAAGACCCACCTGCATGGAAGTAGGGGCTCATGGTGTAGGGGAAGCCGAAGGGCAGCGGCTGAGGCGGCGGGATGGAGGCTGGTGGCAGGTACTTCACCTCGCCCTTGTTGATGCCAGCACCAAGCCCGTGGCTGGGGGACTCTGCGCTGGAGGAGCTGCAGGGCGCGTTCTGGTTAGCGCTCCCCTCGCTCAGCTCCTTGCCCCCCTCGCATCCCTTGCCCGTCTCCTTGCACTCCTTCAGCTCCGCGGCCGAGCCGCTGCTGTCCGCCTTCAAGCTCTCCGGCTTCTCATCGCTGACGTCGGCGTCGCTCTCCGAGTCCTTCATCTCCTCGTCGTTACAGTCCGGTGCTCCGTCCCTCGCCCGCGGCTCCGCGGGCTCCTTGGCCTCGCTGTGTCCCTGCGGCTCGGCGCGGTGATGTGCCGCCTTCCTGCTGCCGCGCCGCGGCTGCTCCTTGGGCGGCGTGGAGCTGCTGGGGACGCCGGGGTTGAGGGACAGCAGGGGAGCGTTGTTGTGCCGCAGCACCAGCATGGCGTTGCGCCGGGACAGCTCGTCCCGCAGCGGGTGACCCTCGGGGATGTCGTGCACGTTGCGCAGGGCGGGGTGGTCCGGGGGCAGGCCGGGGTGCAGGCTCAGCGGGTCGCCAGCCAGCAGTCGCTGCCGGTGGATGTTCTCCAGCTCCTTCTGGCGGATGAGCTCAGCGGACATCTCCAACCTGCACGGAGAGAGGTGAGGGGGAGGTGGGAAAGGGGGATCTCCAAGGGGACCTCGCTGAACCGAAGACTGGGGGCTCCCCAAGGATGGCCCCCACAGACCCAGATCCTTCGGTCTCGCCTGGCTGTGGACCTGCTGCTTACGCACTGCTCCGCCAGAACGGCATCGTGCACCATTCCGAAGGTGAAGGGAAAGGCAATGGGAGGCAAGGGAAGGTGAAGAGAAGGGAAGAGAAGGCAATGGGAGGCAAGGGAAGGCAAAGGGAATAAAAGGCAATGGAAAGCAAGAGAAGCGAAGACAAGAGAAGTTGAAGGGAAGGGAATAAAAGGCAATGGAAGGTGAAGGGAAAGGAACAGAAGACAGAAGGTAATGGAAGGCAAGGGTAAGCAATGGAAGTTAACTAAAGGGAAGGCAAAGGAAAGCAACGGGAGCACTGGGAATGGAGAGGAAGGCAAAATAATGGAGAGTGGCAACGGAAGGCTTGCCCTCTGCATTTGTCCTCTGTTCTCCTCACCTGGCCAGGTTTTGCTTCCGTAGCATCTCCTGCTGCCGTGCAAACATCTCTGCTTGTGCCGGCTGTAGGAAGCCGTAACCTGGGGACGAGGAGAACACAGGGTTACTCGCCACTCCATTGGGTCCTGGCTCACCCAGGGCCCGATGTCCAGAGAGCTGTGCAGGGAAGGGCTGCTCTCACCTGGTGTCTGGCACAGGGCTGAAGGCACCCCGAGGAAAGGAGGTCGCAAGTGGGGCCCCAGGGCAATATGGGGCGCGTTCTGGGGGGAGAGCAGAGGCGGCGGGTGGGATATCTCCCTGCAGGAAACAGAAAGGAAATCCACACTGAACACCCAGAAGCAGTTAGAAAGATTACTGCTATGGAAAGAGACAATCAATCAAAGCAAAGGAAAACGCTCACCCATGTCCTAGGCTCACAGTAGGAAAGTCTAAAGGAGTGATCTCCAGAAAGAGATCCTTCCCCAGTGGTGCTCAGCCCTTAAATGGGGTCTGGGAGAGGTGGAGTCAGACTCCACCCCTCTGGTCACACAGGTGCATTGCCTTCACCTGTGCTCCTGTGATGGACTCAGTGCTCACCTCAGGTGATCCATCAGTGGTTCAGGCTGTGATTCAACAGCTCCCACACAGTGGGCTCTGCTGGGGTTGGTGAGCAGGCCTGAGGGGTGGGAAGGGCACCATGCCTGGAAGCACTGCAGGTAGAGCTTGCTTGCAACAACAACAAAATAGGAGAAAAAAAGAATAAGCAGGAAGGGAATAAGAGCCAAGGTCTCTTCCATTAGTCAAATCTGCCCTGGGAGCCTGCAAGCAAATCTCTGCTTTCCGGCTGCACGTCTCTTAATTCCTTTTGATGGCCACTTACAACATTATTACCTTCACCGGGGCATCCAGAGGCAGAGCCAAGTGCTGCGCCGTTTATTTTCATTTTACAACGTCTCCCCTATAAAATCTGCTCCAGGAGACACTGCAAGGCGAGGGGAAGGCGGCGGGACAAGGGGAGGACCCCAGGTGGGGAGGGCCCGCCACCAATGCTCACAACATTGGGTGGCCCTGCACAGCACCGCACATCCCCAACAACGGCTGCAAGAGAAGGACGCCTGCCCTCTGAAATTCCTCCTCCTGCCTCCCCTCCGCCGCCTCCGGCTCTCCTTCCCTCCTCCTCCTTCCTCCCCTAGCTCTCCTCTAAACTAATTGCACAGCTCGCTGTGTCTGGAGGAGAGCCACGGATCGATCCGTCGCTGCTGAAATGTTAATGCTAATCGTATAACCGCTCCGCCAGCACCTCGCGCTCCGGTGGCAGCTCCAATTAATCTCAGGTAACGCAGCGCGCGACCTTCGGCTCCGAGCCGGGGCAGCAGCCAAGCGATGCTTATGTAATTACACCATGAAGTGTGTAATCACCTGCCCTAATCCCCGAGGCCTCACAATTAGCCGAGGCCTCGGTCGCTGGGCTGCCAAGTGCTCTGCCACCCCGGACAGCCCGCAGATGAATAACGGACAATTAAAGCGGCGTGACGGGGCTGGGTGGTGTCCGCTCGATGTCATTAGCTGTAATCATGGGGAGACCAGGCTGGGGACGTGCTGTTGGTTTTCTAAGGAGCAATTTAGGGAACTGAGTGGCTTTTAACCACTCCTCCAGCTGGGTGCACCCCTATTTCTGTGGGCAAGGAGAAGGCGCGGGGGGAGCAGCCCCACAGATGCTTGGACACCCACAGCGTAGCTGAGAAGAGCACATCCGTGCCAGGACAGTGTGCACTTTGCTGGGGACCAGGGCTGGGCACGGGGCAAACAGAAGGTGCTCCCAGTGGTGCACACATCCTCCCTTGGACAGATCTCAGCCTTCAGCCCCGTTAACTCCTCTTCCTCCACCTCCCAGAGGAAAGGCTGAGCTGCACTCCCTTAACACCCATGCAGCCCGTGGCAATCACATCCCATAAGCCTCATCCTTTCTTTGCACAGAGCAATTCTGCTCCTGCCAAAGTGCTCCTGAGTATTGCCCCCAGCCCTCTCTTCCCCCCCACCACGCCAGCTGGAGCCTCCTGAGTGGGGTAATAGGGGATTTGCACTGCACGCTGCTAAATTTGATATGTCCTTTAACAGGAGACAAATGGTTCACAAGGCTTAAAAAGTATTGACTTTTCTTTAACAATAAGCGCTAATGGCCTTCAAATAATCAATATTTAAAGTCATTACGGGGTTACACATTATACTGCTGAAGCCCAACCTCCTGCTTTAACCCCATCACATCCTCCAAAGGCTGCAATGGGAGATGGGAGCGGGCCAGGCAACACAGATTGGAAGTGGCAAGGCGTGGAAATCAACCCAGACCGACTGGAAGGAGGCAGGGGGAGGGATGAGAAGACACGAGAGCTCTGCTCCCTTCTGCTTCTGGTTTGATGGGAAAAGACACTTTCCACCCGAGGGGAGCCTGGAACCTCAGCCCCACACCCACCACGCTGCTCCTGCTCCTGGGAAAGGAGGTGCCCCCATCACCACCTCCTCGATGCTCGGTGCCCACCTGAACCTTTGCAATTTCCTATCCCTCAGCCTCAGGGGGTTTAACCCACAACTTGGCAGCAGCCAAGTGCTCAGCCCAGCGCTGACAGCGGCAGGGAGAACACGTGGCAGCAGTTCACCCACTTGGCACCACGCTGCACCCCATGGCTCCTGGGGTCCTCAGCAGACCGCACCTCGGAGCAGCATGCTCACACTGGGCTCTGCAGAAGTATCCATGGTGCTGTCTCAGGCCTGGAGGTGCTGAGAGCTGCAGAGTGTGGCTCAAGCATGCTTCCTTCTCTCCCCTGCTTCCATCCCACAGCCCTGAGCCCTTTTGCTTGTGTCTAAGTTAGCACATGGGTGCCAACAGCACCCTGCTCCATGCAATGTGCTGCTCTGCTCACGGACCTTCCTGGACCTTAATGCTTCCAAAGCAAGGACTCACATCACAGTGATGGAAACTGACCCTGAGGGCTGCATGCACACCCAGAGGCCTTATGGATGTGCCACACCTGGAGGTGCTCAGTGCACTGAGGGTCCTCCCAGCTCCAACTCCACTCTAAAACACACTGCCCGCGTGCCCAGCAAGGGGAATGTCTGCACTCAGCCCCATGGGATTCCTCTGCCCCAGATGGAAGACTGCAGCCCAACTCCTGTGTGCATCTCCAGCTCCCAGTCCTGGCAGGAACGCATGCAGTGTTCATTTCATTTCCCTCTGGAGCTGCTGATTGCAGAGGCACGACTCGTGGCACAGAGCAAGATAAAGGAGCTGGGGCTGCTGGGGAGGAAAGGGGGAAGGGGGGGGGCTGGCTTCCCAGCACTGCTGTCAGTGGGGAAGCGAAACCTTGCCTCCTTCTTCCTCAAAAATAAGTAAATAAATAAAGGACGTTTCTTCTTTTATTCCATCCTGGCACATTCCTCCTCTCTCATCTGGGGAAGCCATAAAACACAAACTTCAACGTCTCCGCTCACTCCGTGCCAAAGCGAAGAGCAAAGCAGGGAGGGGGGGGGGGTCCGGGCTCCCTGCATTCCCCAGGGGGGGCAAACTTTGGCATCCACACATCCCGCACCCCCCACCCCCCACTCGGGTGACCCCAGGCCGCGGGTACCTGTCGGGGAAGTGGCTGTCGCGGTGCTGGGGGAGGCCCTGCTTCCTTCGCTGCGAGGACGAGTTGCTGCCGGAGGGGATGTGCGCTTCCATCGCGCCCGGGTTGCGTGCTGCCACCTCCTGCCGAGCCCGGAGGAGATCTGCGGAGAGGAGTGGAGGGGGGGAAAGCCATGAGCAGAGGACCCCCCCCCCTCAGCCCCAATCCCCCCCCCCCCCTCCCAGCCCCGGGTCCCCCTCCGCTGCTGCCGGCTCCCCGCGGGCGACAGCAGTCCTCCCGCTCCCCCCCCCCCCCTCCTTCAATCGTCCCCGCGGCCCTCGGGCGACAGTCACCCCCCCTCCTCGTCCCCCCCCCCCACCCTTCCCTTCCCCCCTCACCCGGCCCAGCGGAGCCGCCTCCACTCCGCGGGAGTTCGGCAGCGGAGGAAATTGTGCAACTCCGGGAGCGGAGGGGGGGGGGGGGGGGGGGGGGGGGAAATTGCCTTCCCCGGCAGAGGGAGGGAAGGGAGAGGGCCCCCTCCCATCCCCGGGATGCTGCGTCCCACACGTCGATGCTCCCCCCCCCCTCGCGGCTCAAACCCCCCCATCGGACCGCATTAAAAGCCCGGAGAAGTCTCGGAGCCGGGCACCGAGCTCCTTTCCACGCTCATTAATTAATTACCTGCAAGACCCGGGGGGTCACCCCCCCCCTCGCGGCGGTAATTCAGCCGCCTGGCGAGCCGCCAGCTGCAGCAGCATCGATCCCCTGCGACCGCAACAATCCCCGCTGCCCCCCTCCCCAATCCCCCCCCTCCATCCCATCCCCCCCCCCCATTTACAATCCTGCACTCTGACAGTTGGGAAATCAGATTGATGGACAGCGGGGACGCCGCCGGGTTGGATGAATGGGGGGGGGGGGGGGAGGGAGGGGAAAAGGAAAGGAAGAGGAGGAGGGGGGGGGGTAAGGGGGATGGTGGGGTGGAGGGGAAAGCAATTAAAGGCAATAAATAAATAAATAAAAGCCCTCAATTATTAACATCTTCTCCATTATTAATGCTATCGGTGCCTCCGTGTGAGCCGGGCAGATAAACTGCGCTTTGTAGGGGGCAGTAATAATTCATAGCCGGCCCTGCGGCGTGGAGCACATCCAAAACGCTCCCCCCCCCCCCCCCAATCCCCCAACCCCCCATCCCCCCCCCCGCCAAGTGCTCAGGGTGACCCTTCTGCCAAGGAGAAAACCGAGCCACGGTCATTAAAACAGAGAGATGCGCATCGGGCTTTTAAGGTAATGAGCTCCTCGGGTCCTCAGTTTGGGAGGGGGGGGGTGCTGGGGGGGCTCTGCGACCCTGCCAAGGTGTGGGACTGCCCGGGCACACGATGCCACGCACTCTGCTGATGAGCAAATCCTGACTCTACAGCAACAGAAATTGCCTTCTTGCCCCCCCCCCCCCCCTCTCCCTCCAGAGAAACCAATCAAATCAAACGGAGTGGAAAAGAAGACGGCCTCTTCATTAACCTAACAAGGAGCCCTGGGGATCTGTGCTCCAGACTGGAGATTTCTCCTGAATCCTGATGGATGCATGCATGCTTCCCGGGAAGCAGCAGAGGGGCTGTGGGCTCTCCGGCCCCGTGCTATCCCCTCCTGCCTCTCCTGCACTGCCAGATGCGGGCAGCTGGGTCCCAGCCATCCTCCCCGGAGCCTGCGTGGGGATGCTGAGCTCCTCCCGGGGATGCTGTGCCCCCGAGGACGCTGAGCGCTCCCCCATAGGGCAGACCTCTATCTGCCTGGTGCCCCCTTTAGGCACAGCACAGCATCGTGCAGCCAACGCTGTGTCCAGGCAGTTTCATCCCCATCTGATGGCAAAGCCAGCAGTGATCCTTCCCATCGTAAAGCACCCAACAGATCCAGGCACTGCGGGACACTTCTCCCCCAGCCCAGGGCACGCAGCAGGCGTGGAATAAAGCAGGAGAGGGGGTCCCCTGCTGTCCCTAAGCTCCACCTCAAAGGAGCAGACCTGTCCCCTCGGTGCTGCAACCTCTGTGCAAGCTGGGAAGCCCCCACCAGGTGAGCTGGGGAGAGGAGCAGTGCTGGCTGGGGCAAGTGAAGGACCAGAGTGACCCCTGGTGATGCAAACAGCATCGCAGGGACTGCAGCACTTCCCCAGTGAGCTGTATCCTCAGCTTCGTGGATGCGTTTTGTTTACAAAGCCATAAAATGCCCAACTCTCATCTAAGGCAAGAGGTCACCGGCACCAACTTCTGCTGCGTCCACATGCACTTACTTTCTGAGCCTCACATCGTCAATGCCAAACAGCACCGTGCCCCAGAGGGCATCCCACTGCACTACAACTGCACACAGCATCCTGGGAGCACCACGACTGACACAACCAACACCCTCAAACGAGGGCAGGGCTCCTGGGTGGCCCTTAGGACACCAAGCTGCTGCAAAGCTGAGCCCTACCTCCGTGGCTGGGCACGGCCATGCTGTTGGCCAACTGGTAGAGCCGCTGCTGCTGCTGCTCCTCAAACGTGCCGTGCTCGTTCAGCGCCGACATCATGCGCCTGTAGTGCTCCTCCGGGGTCATCTGAGTCACTGAGTCCTCCAGCAGAGGGGTGTGGGAGTTTTCTGAAGAACAGAAAGGTTCGGCCTTTTGGTTTTGGATTTTTTTTTCCCCTTTCCCAATGGTGAGAAATGATAGGAGAACAGGGACGGGGCACTCGGGGGGAAGAGGACGGTGGGATGTGAGGACAAGCCCAGGACGTGCTGAGCTGCTTAGCCTGAGGGGTGCCACCACGTGCACACCCACAGCCATGCTTCCACACAGGAGCACCTCCGTCTGCAGTAACACACACACAAAATGTTCGTCCTCGTGTGCCAGGACCCACCCAAGCACCAGGACGCAGCCACACAACACAGCACTGCAGCTCAGATGAGCACAGAACCACAGCACCGTTCAGGTGGGGGATCATTCAGATCCCCACACCCCCCCCCCCACCGTGCCCACCGACCACATCCCACGGCCCCACATCTCAGCACTGAGCCCCCCCGCGATGGGGGCCCCGGGCAGCCCGTCCTGCACACACCGTGCTGCTTTCAGACCTCTCTCCCGTGGTGGGCAGGGAGCACAGTGAGGCAGTGCAGTGCTGCAGGTCTGAGCACGCAGCCCCACACCCTGAGGCCAACGTGATCACACCCAGGCTGGCAGTGGGGAGATGAAACCACAGAAGCTCTGTGTTTACTGTAAGCAACGTGCAGGTGATTAGCCTTCTCCCCTCGGTGGGGGGTTTATCTCAGATCTCCCCCAGGGGCAAACCCTTCCTGGGATGCGGGAACTCCCAGCAGCAAGGTGGGCAGGGGAATAACGGGACCCCCTACAGCGTGTCCCCAGCCCCATGCTGTACCCACAGTGCCCAGGGCAGGCAGGCATGCTGCCAGACTCCTTCCCTTTGCAGTTCTGACACTGACTGTGCCACGTCCACGCAGGACCCCTCGCTGGGGATAGAGCTGTGGGTCCCTATCAGGGTCCCAAAGCTTGCTGTCCATAAAGAAAAAGGGAGCGAGGTGTGGGATTCATAACACTTTGTTACCAGAAACTCCACGGGCTCAGCCCCACAGCAGACATCAGGTGAGAGCAGATGGGAGTGCAGCGTGGAGGAGGACCCCGGCCATCCCCAGACACAGTGCTGCCTCAGGAAGCAGCTTTGCTTGGGGGACTGCCACCCAGGGAGGTGTCCCACCCCCCACACCTGCCAGCCCTACACACTCACATTTCCATACGAGACGTGAGAAAGCCCTGCTCTGCTTGACAGCCTCTGCCAGGGATCCTCCTGAGCATCACAGGGGGAGGGAGGGGTGATGGAGGGAGGGCTGCTGCCCCACTGGGAGCACTCCTGGCCCTGCAGGGGGACTGGCCTGCTGGCTCTGTCTGCTTGCTACGATGTGGGGTCACCTTCCTTCCTACAACAGTTGGGATCCCAAATCTCGTGGCGGCAGCAGCCCATGGGGTCCATGGCACAGGATGCAAAGACAGATCTAACCCCACTTCAGCCCCTTTACGTGGCAGGGAGTGGGGAAACCGAGGGCCAGAAAGCACCAAGGACTCCATCCCTTCCCTTCCCTCCCCATGCTGAGGCTCAGAACACACACCAGAGTGCTGAGGATCACTGGGGAGCCCCGTGTCCAACACAAACCAGGGAACGTGGGGGCTGGCAGACAGCTCAGCTCAGACTTTCCAGCCCGTCTTGCAAAGGGCAGGGAAGACTTTCTGAGAGAAGAAGTGGGAGTGGAAAGTTTGCTTTTGTGCCAGGCTTCCTGAGAACCCCACTCAGAACGAGCGGGGGAATCCCTGCCTGAATCAGCCTCTTTGCACCTCTCAGTGAAGAGCTAAGGTGCTTCTAACTGGAAGAAGGAGCACACAGAGATGGTCACGAGGAGCATAAGCTGAGAGGCAGTACTGCCAACACTGCGCAGTGAGCACGCAGCATCCTCACCATCCCATAATGCAGGGACACTCAGAGGAACGTTACATAAAGCCAGGATGTGGCACCATCACCTACAATGGCAACATCCATACGCACCACCATGTAAGAGCTGCACAGAAACCCCCCCCAGCCAAGAGCACACCCCCTGGAGGACCCAGCCCCATGCCCAGCCCTTGCCCCTTCCCACAGCCAGTGGAGCAGGGCACAGCGATGGGGTGGGCACCTCTGACAGCTAATTAGTCTGAACTTAACAACAAAGCCTGCCAGCCAGCGGCCTGCACGGCCTCGTTTAGGCAGCCTGCAGACGAACTCATTAAGCTGCAGGCTCCATTACTCTGCTGGCTGTAAAGAAAGTTTGAAAATCGCCTTTGCGGGAAGGAGCCACGGAACAAATCAGATTTTAAAATCCCCTGTAAAAGAGAAACCTTCTGCAGATCACACGTCTGCAGGAGCACTGCCAGGCAGCCCCATCCTCCCAGCCCCGTTCCCTTTAAGGGAGCAGATGCCAGCACGATAAGCCCTGCCGTATCTTTTATATTAAACACGTAATCAAAGCACTCTGCCTGAAGAGCAGACACCCCTCAACCCCAACAGCTTGCTCTGCAGATCACAAAACCATCACTCTAATTAAGAGGCAATTCCCCCCGACGAGATAACCCCTCCCCCCCCCCCCTTCAATCTCAATTAAGTTCCACTCTTAAGAAAGGAGAAGAAAGGGGCGGGGGGTTGGGGGGGGAGGTGGCACTTACCCTTTGGGGACTCACTTCGGGCTTTCTTGCTCTCTAACGGGCACTCACTGCTGCTGTTGGGAGAGCATACTCTTCTCTTGCCTAAAATGTCATCTAGGAGAGATGAGAGCTGGGTGTCAGAGGCCGCCCCGTCCCCATGCAGAAGCAGCCGGGGTGGGGGTGAGAGTGGAGGTGGGGGGGGGAAGCTCTCTCCTGCTCTCCACCACGCCAACACGCACTCAGACAGAGGGGAAAAAAATAAAGAAAGCCACACACACGCACGAGGAAAAAAAAAAAAAACAACCCCAAAGTAAGAAAAATCATCATCCCGAGAGCCGCGCTCTGCTCTCCCCATCACGCAGCCCCAGCGTCACCACTGCTCGGATCGATGCTACGCTCTCTCCAGCCATAAATCCCGAAAGCCGCCTCGTTTCCTTACTGAGTTTCATCGTTTGTTCTGCTGCCTTTTGTCCCCCCGGTGCTTCCACTCCTTTCATGCCCCGATGGCAAAAGCAACCGGGGGAAAGAGAACGGGGAGGGAGGAAGAGAAAACACCAAAACAACAACGTGCCGAAAGCACAACAGCTCTGCGCTCTTCCCACCACCGCTGTGTCTCTCTCTCTCTCTCTTCCCCCTCCTCCCTCCCTCCCTCTCTCTCTCTCCTCTTCAAAACCTCAAGGTCCTCTGCAATCTTCCCTGCTCGAGCCCTTCGCATTAGTGCAGCCAACACAGAATACCCAACGCACAATGACAGCGTCCCCGCACCGATTCGGAATCGATATCCTCCCGTAATAACGGCGGGGAAAACTGAAAGCATGATGCTGCATATGGGCAGGAAGGGAGAGCCTGTTTGTCACCGCCAGCATCAGATCCTCATCTATCAAGGGCTTGTTAAGGATGCAGCATCTTCGGGAGGAGAGCTCTGAGCCGGCGCATGCAGCACCTGGCTGAGCCAGCGTGCAACGTGCGCTCGTTAGGAAAGGTAACCCCACGGTGCTATTTATGAGCAACCAGATGATGGCTGCTGCAGGTGACACTGCGAGCCAAGCTCAGTGCCCCCAGGTGGGCCCAGCCCAGGAGCACCCCCAGCTCTGCACAGCTACAAGTGGCACCTCCAGGCCCCCAGCTGCCCCCTGCCACCCGCTGTAATGCCATCCAACAGCAGCAAGGGGAGAGCGGGCAGGAAGGATGGAGTCGGACAGAGGCAGCACTGAGTTCACATGGCAGGTGTGTGGAGGCAGGAGTCAGCCCTCGGCTGCCATCTGCATCCCAGCACTCCTCCTGCCTCAGTTTCCCCTTCAAACCACTCCTCCCGGCCTGGCCAGCGAGCAGCAAACTCGTGTGGGCTTTCCTGCCTTCCACCACTGCCCCACCACTTCCACCACTGGGGACAGTTTCCTTAATGCTGAAGGTGAAGGACGTTACCCACACCACTCAGCACTGTGCCCCACTGCCCCACAGTGCAGGAGTGACCCAGGCACACAATCTGTGCAATCTACAAATGAAAACGCCCTCTTTCCCCCACTGCTGTGCTCTGACAGCAGGACTTGGGAGCCCAGCCGGGCAGGTTCAAAGCTTAGCTCTGGGAGCACCTCCACCCCCAAGGATGACCCCCAGAGCACAGCACCGCCCTCCCAGCACTGACATCCAACGGGGGATGAGAGCCCTTTTCCCTTCCCTCCCTTCCATGTCATTTTCAGATGAGGAAAACACCTCCAGTCCCACACCAAACTCAGCCCCAGGAGATGACGATCCCCTCCACCCGCACCGCGGCGCTCCGGCAGCAGCTCAGCGAGCTCAGCTCTCTCCAATCCCTTGACACAACACTGCATGACAGCTCGGTGGGGACACGAGGGATGTCCTTCCCCACCAGGATCAGAGCCCTGGGCTGCCCCCACCGGGCCAGCCAGGAGCAGCACGCCGGCCCCATCCCCTTGCCAGCAGGGATCAATGGAACAAAGGCAGAGCGCAGAGCGAGGTCATGGGAAGAGCGTCCGTCCTTTAGCGGAGGGCAAGGAGAATGGAAATGGGAAGGACTGGAGGGCCTTGGGAAGGGGAGAGGAGGGTTTCTGCCACTCAGCAGCGAAACAAAAGCAGCATCCTCCAGCAGCAGGTCAGCTGGATGGCTCCGTGGGCACGGCAGAAGCAGGCTTCAACCCTGCCCCTTCCCACCTCCCTGTGCTCAGCCCCCAAAGCCCACTCCAGCATTCCCCTTCCCAAGGAAGGGAGCAGGGCCATGCTGTCCTCTGACCCACCTGGAATGGGGCTGCTTTACAGGGAAGGAGCACTGACGTCCCCGGGTCTCCCGGCTCCCTGCAAAATTCCTTCTCACAGCATGCACCGTGCCATAAAAAGGTGGTAAATATTCATAGTATGGAAAACACTCGCAGGGAGGATATACTGCACTTAAGAGAGAGACCTGGATTCATTTTATATGCTGCAGAGAGGCTGCTTAGCAATTGCAAACTTGTGAATCCCCCCTCCTTGCTTTTGGAAAAGAGGCAGGGCTGGAGGTGCAGGCGTGCTGGGGACCTGCTGGCTCCAGAGGTGCTGTGCCCTCAGCACCATTTAAATGTCCAATCGTTCTCATCCAACCCCTGCAAAGCCCCGTGACAGCTCTGACAGCCAGACTCCTTAATTCCTTTTTCTTATTCCCTTAATCTGTCATCTTTATCAGGCTGGGGAAGTGCCAGGCAGCGTGCAGGAGCCCCGGCCCCGATCAATCTCCACATTACAGCTGACAGAATGGTGCTAATAACTTATTGATCCCATGTTTGCCAAGCCCCACCGGGGCGGGAAGGCTCCCATTGATTGGCTCCGAGGAAGGGGCTCTCAGCTGCTGGGGTGGGGGGGGAAAGCCATCCAACTGTCCTCTGCTGAGGAGCCCAGGGATGGAGGGAGGCTGGGAAGGGCCAACGGGAGGACATGGGACCAGATTCAACGCACAGGACCCGACACATCCCTGTGCACATCCATAGCACCAGGGAGATGCCATCACGCTGACAGTTTGTTTTCAGCTGCCTGCAAGGCACCTGAAAGGAGGTGGAAGCAGAGGGGGTGGGAGGGAGGAGGTTATTTTTGGAAGCAGGATAATCCCGCTCTTCCCAGAGCTGCGAAGAAAGGATGGAAAAGTCACTACTTCCACCCAGGCTCACGGCTGCTTGGGCCATTGCCTGTTTTTGCTTCATCTCCCAACACCTTCACCTCCAAAGGATGCTGGCTGCCTCCTGCTGGGCCTCCGAGGAAATAAACAGGAACACGAAGACAGCACAAAGAAAGGACAACCCTCTGGACCCAAGAACAAGTGGCAGTGCAGAGCAGAGCCCCTCCCACTGCCTAGGTGAGCAGCCAGCCCTCCTGCAAGCCAAGGTGCCTGGGCATCCAGCTCCCAGCTGCCCATTTGGTGACGATTTTCTGCTCAATTTAAGGCAGCAATTCAATAAAGGCAGCTTGGCTGTTGTTGTTTTGTTTTGTTAAATGAAAACACGACTGCATCCCAGCTCATTATCACACGCAGCCACTCACTGGGATGCTGTCTCTAACCATTAGCCACAACATCCCTGGGCCCAACCCTTCCTCTCCCCCAGCACTCTCCCCTCCCCAGCAGATGAAAGCCCCACTGCAACTGCCATTTAATAAGCATCAAGAAAAGCACTCTTCCCCATTTCCTGCTGCAGAGCAACACCAGAATGGAAGGATGGAGAAGAAAACCCACAGGGACAATATTGGGGAGAGCATCCCCAAATCCCAGGTGAGCCTGGGGGCTGTGGGCATCACTGCAGCTCACCCCATGTTCCTGTGCCAGGACCAGCACCTCTGCTGGAAAGCTCTAATTTTAAATGATATATATACATATACATATATATAGTTGTTTTTTGGGGTTTTTATTAATAGCAGCTGGAGGGAAGCCCAATGCAGACACAACCCTGACTTGCAAAGAGGAGCTGGGTATCATTCTGATCAACGGGGAGCAACAGAGCAGAGAGGTGAGTGCCCTTGCTCTGCACTGCATCCCTGATCTGCACAGAGGTCTAGCAAAGAAGTCAGGGAGGACAAGGCAGAAAGCAGAGCTCTGCCTGCCCTACCCTGGGCTGACCTGCCTCTCCACTCCCCAGCTGTCTCACACACCTCCACAACACACTCAGAGCAGCACAAGGTGTGTGCTGGTAGCACAACCACCGCCCTGTCCCCTGTGAGCAGCACACAAACACCTTCCCATCTGTGATAACGAATGCACTTTCCAAGCCCTGCAGCTCTCACATTCGCTCATCCAGACTTCTGCTCGAGCCCTACCCTGCAGACCCCAGCAGAGCCCAGAACTGATGTGTGCTGTTCGTTCCCAGCAGTTTCAGTCCCCTTCTGCATCACAGAGAGCACGCAAGACCCAGTAATAATTCTCCTTCCCCAGTCCACGCTGTTCAGAACTCCAGCGCTGCCTCTAATCATGCTCTTAACCATAAATCAAGCAGCTCTCACAGAATTCATCATAAACCAACCAACCCTGCTGACTTCGATCCTCTTCTTGGCCCCACAGGCCCTGCAATAAACGAACCTCCTCCGTCTGCACTGCATTCAGCCCTCTGCAGCCCAAGAACCACGCGCAGCAGCACTGGGCTCCTCGCCCTGCCCAGCAGCATGCCCCCCATGCACCACGAGCACCAGTCCCATCTCACACCACCTCCCTCGATTCCTCACTTCTGCATTTCTCCCTGCAACGGGAGAACCGTGCGCAAGAATTCCAGCAGCTCACACACGAGGACCTCCTCCTCTCGCCTCTGCTGCTGCTCAACAAGTAGTGCGCTTTGCATTTGTGGCATGTTAAGGATGCAGCTCTGATAAGGGCCAGCCGTCTCCCCGGGAAGCAAACAATATTAAAGACCGTTTTAACACACGAGGTCAGCCGAGACAGCCAGACACGAGGTGGGTCACAAGGAACAACTTATCTCTCCGGACAGTTTGCCTCTTGGGAGCTGTGTAATGAAGGGGAAAAGGAGATTCAGCTGTGCCAGCAAGGAGGGGGAGCTGCTGGGGCTGCTCTGCGGACAGCACAATCCTCTGTGCAGCCCCAGCTGGGATGGATCCTCATGCAGGAGGAGAACCAGGTGCCTCTAACGGTGCTCCCTGGCTGCAGGGACTGCTCAGACCCATGCTCAGTGGCACTGTTAACAGAAGGAGTTACAGGGAAGCACCACGACCCCACACACCTATGGGATTTCATATCTATATGGCCGTGCACTGAGAGATGCAGCTCTGATCTGGGACTGCTGCTGACAGAGAATGGAAAAAACACAGAGTCCTTCCGGCTGGAAAAGACCTCAGTCCCCAGCCCCAACCCACCCCACTGTGCCCACGTCCCTCAGTGCCCCAACTCCACGCTGAGCACCACCTCAACCAGGACCACCCCCTCTCCTGGGCAGTTTGTGCCCAACACATCACCTCTCTTTCAGGGAAGAAACGTTCCCAACCTGACCCTCCCCTGGGGGAACTTAAGGCCACCATCTCTCGCCCTACTCTCGCTTTTCCTTCCACTTCTATTTGCTCTCAAAAGCACATGGCAGACTTTGCAAGCAACGAGGGGAGCAGCAATGTGTTAGCAAAGCCTCGGCTGATGCCCCCCCCTTACAACAGCCCTGCCCTGCACCCTGGCTGCGTGCCCTCCCCGTGTCACCTCTGCTGAAACCAGGCGAGCTTCCCCAAAAAGGAGGAGCCAGGCAGCAGTGCAACGCCGTGCAAACACACAGCAGAGCTGGCAGGCTTGGAGGCAGCACAGGGAGCCTCTGATTAATGAAATTACAAAGCAAGCCACGCTCTCTGCAAGGCCTTTCTGCTTCGCTTGGCTCTAACCCCGGGGACATGGCACTCCTTTGGAGGCACGAGCTCCTTTGCAGTAGTTTAACACGGACCGCTGGACGTGAGGATAAAGCAGGGCTGAGATCTCAAAGAGACCGCACCACTTCACGTCCCCCTCCAGCCAGAACACCACGAGGCCTCGCACTCATCTCCAAAACAACACGAAGAGCCACGGGAAAACAGAACGTGCACAAAGCGGGGGAGGGGGTGAAGGAGCAGGACCGGGCCCGGCCCCCTTACCTGCAGCTCCCAAACCAACGTCCACGCTGTTCCTCTTGAATTCACAGCGGCTCTGGGTCTCTGGCATAACGAGCTGGCGGCTCTGATGCAGGTTGGAGATGATAGTGGAGAGGTCGTTATCACGGCTGCAACAGAGCAGAAAAGCACCACGTTACGGAAATCCTATTTGCCACCACGGAATTGATTTCCGCGTGCGGACGCGGCTCGGCTTTGCCCCCAGCCTGGACGGGGGGGGGGGGCTCTCACTCAGACCCCTTCCCAGATCACCCCTCCCCGGTTTGGGAGAGCAGAGTGCTTCCCGTAAAGGGCTGAGCGGCCGCCAGCTGTGCCAGACACAAGGTGCGTGGGCCGCGTGGATGGAAAAACTGAGCGTGCTCAGGGAACTGGCAGCTCCGTCCCAGCGCTAATAGGAAACTTGAACGGAGAGAGCTGATAGTTTTCTATCAGCTGCCATCCCCTCCATCCTCAAGATGTAAGATTTTCCATCCCAGCGACGGCTGGAACGCAGGGCTGTTTGCTTGGAAACTGCTCTTCTGCTCAGAGCACTCAGAGCACACGGCATGGCTTCACCTACAGAGCTCTGGGACAGCAGCATCCCTCACAGCACTACCTGCTCCACTCCTCGCCGAGCAGCAGGCTGAATCTGACCGCTTCTGGCTTCCCCCCCAATGGAGAAGGAGCACACCAACTCAGAAAGACCGCAGCAGTGCGGCTGGCAAAGCTCGCCAAGCTCTTGCAAAACACCCCTCCCTACACAACAGGCGAATGGCAAAGCTGGGAGCCTCCCTTTCCTCCCCGATGCTCAGCCCCCACCTGCCTGGCAGCAGGTGCTCAGCGGGGCTGCTCCTCGCCCTCCTCCCTGCACGAAGATGCTGATGTGGGAGTGCAGCTGCCCGGTCCTCCCGGCCCTACTCACGTGCCGAGCGCGCCCGCCCGGTGCTGCCACACACAGCACATGGCCACAGCTCCCGGCTGCAGGAGATGGCCTCACCTGGGAGCAGCGGGGCCGCAAGCGGGGTGCATGGTCTGCACTCACCCGGCTCCCGTCTGCCCTTAAATATCCCCTCCTGATCCCCCCCACGGCTCCCTCCCCAGCCCAGATCTGCTGCGGGCGGCCCCCGGTGCAGAAGCGGGGGCTAATCTGTCGTCTAGCTGCCGGCTAATCAGATAAGTTTCGGGCAGAAAGTCTTTATAGGCAGAGGTACTTTCCGCGGGCGTCTGGCTCCAGATTTGCACAGGGTGCGGCAGACAGGAGCGGCTCTCCACCCCATGCTCCCCCCGGCATCCCCGGGGATGCTCAAATCCCAAAGCTGCTGAGCACCCGGTGCATCCTCCTCTGCTAAACCCACACGGATTCCTCCTTACGCAAGCAGAAGGCTCACGGCTTAAGACTCACCCACAGGTGAGTGGGAAGCCAACGTTTCTCCTGCGCCAAGCACTTTTGGGTCTTATCCTCTTGTAGCTGCCACCTTTAAGATGCATTATGCAAATGTTTTGGCGTCTTAAGTCATTTATGGGATTAATGTGAAGTGATTATCAGTTCTTTTTAATCACGCCGATCGATAACTGGATGTCAGGGGCAGAGGACAAATGCGGATAAACGCTGCCATCAGCACAACGCTCGGGAAAAGGGCGGAGGAGAGGAGCACGGGGGAGTGGGGAGAGAAAAATGGGATCGTGACATCTTTGCAATGGCAGAGCATCCTGCATCCCAACGAGCCCAGAGCACCTCTCGTGGGTAAACACACTGACAGAGCTATGGAAGGAAACGGGTTCTGCCCACGCTGAAACTCTGCTGCCTTCTGTAGGGCAAGAAAGCTGCACCAGACTTTGAGCTGTTATCCCCCAAAAGCCATCTAGGTTTTTAGGAGCTGTTCCGCTGCATTTATCACCACCCTGGCACCAGTGAGTGGGTGCACTGAAGTGCCCAAGCAGGGCTGAGGGCCACAGCCCACCCGGCCCCAAAAATGCACCTTTCCTCAATGCCTCTGCAGGAGACAAAGCCAACACCGAGGTGACATTGAGGGGAAAGGGACACAGAGCACACAGGCTCAGATGGCTTTTAGCACATCGCGCTGTCCCCAGGCAGCTCTGAAGCACTGCTCAGTGCTGGGAGCTGGGGCTTGCTCTGGCACAGCCCCTCACCCCCCCACTTCACTTCTGCAGCCGCTCTGCCCACCCCCACCCGACCCCTGTGTGCTCATGACAACTTGCAGCATTTTCACCAGCAATCCTCTTGAACCTCTCATGAGCAACGCCCAACTGACTGCATCCATCCCAACAGCTTTAAAAATCAAAACCGTGATGGAGTTCGGCTTGGAGCTGAACCTCAGCTCTCTGGGTGCCCCCCCAGATCCCCCTGCAGCTGGCCAAGCACTTTCCCAGCTCAGTCCTGCCCTACACCAACCCATCCCCACTACCACCAGCTCCATTTGCCATAAAATCCCCCCGAAAATAGCATTTCTCACCACAAAGCAGCTCCTAAAAATATTCCCTCCAGCACTCACCTCTCCCAAAAGCCAACTGCACGCTGCCCCAAGCACCAGCACTGATGCAAAACGAGCAGCACCTGGGTAGGACTGCCCCACTCCTTGTCCCACCATCACCCAGCTGGACACTGCTGGCCCTGGGGCAGCTCCCCCCCCCCTCCAGCCATGTGGGTCCTGATTGTGCTCACCTCCCTGCCCTGCTGCTTTCCAAGGGTTTCTTTGGGAAAATGCCATTTTATGCAGGCTTTACTCTGGGTTTACACTGCCTGACTCAGAACCACCCAACCCTCATCCTTGAGGGACACGGTCGGTGGGCATGGGGTGGGGGGGTGGGATGATCTCGGCGCTGTTTTCCAATCTTAAGACTGGAAATCACACAATCACACACTCACTCAGCTGGGAAAAAGCCACCAAGACCCCCACATCCACCCCCACGTGTCACACCCCCACGGCAGGAGCCCCACTGAGGGGATTGCAAAGGGCCACGTGGGCCACTTCCCCATCTGTGTGCACAAGGCTGTAATCCCCCCCCCAGGTGCTCACTTGCAGCCCAGCAGGGCAGAGGGCTCCGCTCTCCTCTGTCTCGCCTCCAGCTGCTGCCGATGCAGTTCCCCCCCCAACATGCACAAACACACATGCACGCACAATCAGATTAAAGGTCTGATCCCTTCCAGTAGCATAATATTATATTTTAAAAACCGGATTAGAGAAGGGGGCTTGAGCAAGATACGGATCTCCCGAAAGGTCAAGGAGGAGACAAGCAGCCTTCTGTGGGGCTGCACGTTGCCATGGCAATAGTGGGTTTGGGTAATTAATGGTTTAGGGCCGTGGTGGCACAGGTGTCTGTGAGCAGCAGAGGTGCACGCCCCGAGCAGGACTGCACTTCAGCTCCCTAAGCCACTCCTGGGTGGGGAACTGAGCACTGCTGTAACCCTACGGCTCTGGGCTCATTGGGATGTGGCTCAGTGATGCTGACAGCCCCATAACCCCTTGATTCCGGCACTCAGGATGATGGAAGCTCTGCCCGCGGGGTGTTTGCAGGTATTCCTGCACTGTGCTTTGCCACTGCCCACAACACTGAGCTTCACCCAGCGCTGCATCTGAGCACTGAGCCCAGCCCAGATGAACTCCTTTCGTCGCTTCCCATTAGAGCTGATGTGCTGTTCCCTATCTGAATCCCTCGTCCTGCTCACCAGGATGCCCCTCCTGCTGAAGAGTGTGGGGGGGACAGTGCTGGGGACTCCTCCGAGGCCAACTCCAGCCAACCACTGCTGCACGCGGCACAGAGCTCAGTGCTGAACCAACCAACCCCTGAGGTGTGAGCAGAGCTGGCACTGTCAGCATCTCAGTGAACCCACTGCTCCACCACTGCAGACAACACCCCACACTGCTGCAAGCTGCCACCCCACAGGATCCCCGTCCTGCTGCCGGGCTCTGCCTGTCTGCCCAGGAGGAGGGTGGGCTGGGTCCTCAGGACAGCTTTCAAACCCTAACGAAGCCAAAACGTGGAAGCAACAGATTCCCCACCCCACACCCCTCTGCGAGTGCACGGAAGCAGTGTTGGAGGCTCTCCCTGAGAAGCCCAGTGCTCTGACACAGGGAAATGCAGCCGCGAGACACCAACTAATGGCTGCAAAAATTACCTCTGGAGGAAAAGAAACCGCCGCTAATGCTCCCTGCCATGGCTCTGGCTGCTGTGCTTTGCTTAATGGCACTGCCCGGCCCCTCTGCCTCCCCCAAGCGCGGGTGGCTCTGATGAGGCTCTGTAATGGCAGAGTAATGGGGCACCAGCGGTCACCCGATAGCTGCAGTGCTTCCAGGAACTCAGCAGGCTGTCAGAGCAGGGCTGCTGCAGGGAAGGACGGGCCCATCGGATTTGCTAGGTGCAGCCACCCCCATGGGTGTAGCAGCGAGTCAGGAGGCGGCTGCGGTGAGCAGACGTGCCACCAGCCTCTGCCAGTGGCATCATCAGGGTTCGGTGGTTGGATGTTCTGAGCAACATCTGCAACAGAATCCTTCGCCCAGCAGTGATGCAGGGGAGCAGGCAAGGACTGGGGGGAGCTTGCAGCACCCCGGGGATGCTCGGCTGCTTCCGAGCCGGATTCGGGCCGGGAGCGACGCCTGCTAAATGTGTTTCATTTACAGAGATTAGCGGCGGCTGCATCTTTAACAAGGAGAAGGATGGGGAGACTAATGGATGGAGACAATTAACCAAAATATAAATCAGTGTCACAGCCCCCGCAGCCGGCGGAGGCAGCCAGGCGCCCGCAGGGTCTGGCGATGCGCTGCACAGAGGGGGAGGGCAGGGGAAGGGCAGCATTTGGCCAACGTTTCCACTGCTTCCAACAGTGGCTGCCTCCTGGTGCAGCACGGCCCTCCCCACTGCAACAGAAACCTCCCCACGTGGGCACGGGCATCAGACAGCGAGAGGCAAGCTGGCACTGCAGCAGCAGAGCCGTGGCCTGAGCTGCTGTGTGCAGGGAGCTGTGCTCTCACATTGGCATCCTGCTAATTCTGAATCAGCTGCGGGGCAGGTGGGCAGAACCTGGCCAGAAATGGATGGGTGCCTCCAAAGGGACAGGGAGCAGGAGAGTGATGCTGGGTTTGGAAGGGAGAGGCGGCTCCGAGAAGAAGCACGGGAGGAAATAAAACTGAAAAATATTTCTTTTTAAATATGTTTCACCAGCTCTCCATCCCCTTAACGATCACTCGGTAACTGCAGGGATTATATTAAATTTTACCGATCGATACCGCTGCCATAAAACTGTCCCAGCCCTCTGCCCCTCCCTGCAATAAAGAATAAAGAAACCAATATGCAAAAGGAGGGACACAGGGGGGGTTAGGGCAGGGAGAGCTGCGAGCAGCACCCAGGGTTCCCCTGCCCCAAATCCTTTGGGCTCAGGGCTGTGTCTCAGCAGTCCCCTGGCTCTGTGCTGGGCTGTGCCATCCCCCTGTAGCACCGAGCCCCTCCTGGGAGCACCAGTGATTGCTCCGAGGAAGCAAACAGAGTCTGCTGGAGCTGGAGGTGGTTTTGTTGCTCTCCCCTCCTTGCTGTGCCCCCGCAACGGGAGCGGAGCAGTGTCGGAGCGCAGTGCGGGGATGGGGCACGCATGTAAATCAGCGCTGAGCAGGGAGGGCATAATGAGCTTTTTATGGGAGCCATTAAAAGGAAAACCCAGATTGGTCTATAAATACTGTTGCATCATTAGAGCGGTGAGAAACAACCTTATGTAACAGCACAGCTCCACGGCGCCGGGACCGGTGGGAAATAACCGCCCCGAGCGCTTGCTTTTCAGTACTTAAGGTTTTCCTAAACCCAAAGCAAAACTAATGAGCCATTTCCAAAGCCATGTGCAGCCCCTGAACGCGACACATCTCCTGTGAGCAGGTGGAGCACAGCCCCTCCACCTCCAAACCCTACACATCCAGCAAAGCGTGTTCCTAAGGGACAACGGATCCTCCGCTGCTCCTTATCAGCGTGCCAGCTTCCCAGTTCACAGCCCAAAAAAGGGCCTTTCCCAGCCCTGGAAGTGCCCAAGCTCAGGTTGGATGGGGCCCTGGGCAGCATGATGTGCTGGGGGCACCCAGCCCAGGGCAGTGGGGGTAGACTGGGGGGGGCTGTATGGCCCCCCCCCCCCACCTCCTCCCAGCCTCGCAGAGCCAATGCAGGATGAGCAGCCCTGCATGGACACTTTCTCCTCGGTGCCGCCCGCCTCGCGGTGCCAGGCAAGGTCAGTGCCAGCACCAGGGGAAAGCCTGGGGCTCCTGAGTCAGCAGGAGCTGGGGGGGGAGCTCAGGGAAAGCTCTGCCCCCTCCCTGCTCATCAGCTGGTGCAGTGCAGGACGCACGGCAGCATCCCGCTGATCGACGCCTCCTGCCCCGGCAGGCAGAGCAGGATAAGACCTAAAGCTGAGCACAGGAGGATTTGGGTCAAGGATTTGGAGGCCACGATCAGGTGACTTGAAAAGGAGCGGGTGGGGGCAGGGTGGGGGGGTTGTAGCTGTGAAACAATAGGCAGCATGACCCGCTGCCAGCCCGCAGCACCGTGCCATCACACGGGCACATCAGCCCCGGGCAAAGAAGCTGGCTGCACACCTCCACACCTCTCCCATCCCCATCACGACATCAACTGGGCTGGGAAGGATGGGGTTGCACCTTCTGGCTCCCCCTCCTCATGTCTATCATACACCTCCAAGCCCCTCATGGGCAACCAAGCCCCAGAGCTGGCTCCAGAGCTCACCATCCCACAGCAGCACCATGCAGAACCAGGTGGGCACAGTGCTAGCTATGCACTCAGCTCAGTGCTGCTGCAGCTAACAGGAGGTCTGAGGGAGTGGCTGCACCCACAGACATGGGGCCACACTGTACCCCATGAGATCTTGCACCCTAGGCACAAGACAGGGGTGGGATTTCCAGCAAGCAAAGCTCAGAGCACAGCTCCCTCTTTTTGCATGGATTCCTTGAGTACGTTTTTCTTGTTTCCAGTTTTCATCACCAACCACTCTCTGTCCTCCTCAGACATCAGCCCTGACCTGCCCGAGATGTCACCCATCAGACAGGGGCAAGATGTCCCCTTTGGCCACGGATGTCCCCATTCAGAGCAGGGACTCAGAACAGATGGCCTTTAACAGCCCTTTCCAACTTAAACCCTCTTATGGTTCTGTGATGCTGGGAAGAAAGGCAAAGGAACAGAGGCAAGAGGGAAGGGAGTGAGTTTACACTCACAGAGCTGACACACCTGCAGATGCCATGCCAGCCCTCTCAGGCCTAATTCTCCCTCCAGAATTATCTTGGGGGAAAAAAAAAATCATCTCGCAGTGTCCTGAGCAAAATGCTCATAAAATTTCATTAATGTTCATGACAGTTCATAAAAATGATCAGTAGAGCTGGCAACTCCAAAATGAGCTGGAAATAAGTTTAAAGATGTTTTTATTGTAATCCTGCTTCGTCGTTCAGCTCTCTGCGAGCCCATAAATAAAAAGAAGATGGGACTACACCACCACTGAAGCTGGACTGGAGATGAGGACGAGATGAAGCACTGTGACGAAGCACAAAGCACAATCTCTCTTGTGCCTGTGTGCTAATTGCCTTCAGCAAAGGTGTGCACCCAAATACACCGTGCTCCATCCCTTGAAAGCCCCCTGACTCCCAGTGGAGTGCAGCAAGGTGGGCAGAGTGGGCCCAGAGCCCTTTCCCCAGCAGCCCATCTCCATGGCCCTGCCACAAGCACTACAGGCACCCAAACATCTCTGCTCTCAATGCAATCAATCCCTCACGTTGGCTGCTAAGGAAGGGAGCTTCACAGCAGAGCAGGCAGAATGCTCCTAGGGGACAGGCTCTTGCGCTCCTTTCGAGTCAGCTGCATTTACACCCTCTGTTCAGTCCCCTCTTTACCACGAGCACCCACCCCATCATCCCTGCTCACTCCACATCAGCCTCCCACGCTGGATCTCCACGCTTCTCCCTTCCAAAGCTCAGCTTCTTGCCAGACCCAAGTCACACTCAGCCTCACCCTTCATCCAAGCAGCTGCTGCCTGCATGCGAGCCCAGCGAAGGGCTCAACGCTCCTCTGCCTGCAGCACCACGAGGCCCAGAGGTCCCAGTTTCCCTCCTGGCAGTCTCTGTGATTTGCACCACAATCAATGGGGCCGTCCTGAAGCCTTGGACTGGATGCTGCGTGCCGACGTTACTGAGTCACGGACAAACAGAGATGTTTTGCTCAGCCAATAAAAGGAACGTGGTGCTGACGTGCCCCAGTTCTGCTCGTTAAGCTGAAATACTGAAGCACCACGACAAGCGAGCTCAAATGGCTGATAAGGAACAAGTTCAGACAAAGCAATAAGAGCTGAAGAGCTGCAGGAACCGCTCAGATCCTACGTACGAAGGGTGAGACCGACCTGAACCTGAAACCTCCCCGTGTCCAAGCTGGGTGTGAAGAGGGTGGTCAGGAAACCTGCTGCAGCAAAGTGAGCACCTTGGCTGAACCTTTCCAATGCTCTGCTCTTCTTTCTGACACAGAAAGCCCTCGCTGATGTCCATCAGCTACGCGGATTCGGTGTGGATTTACTTTACTTCTCATCTTTCAGTGGGAACAAAAGAATACATCCCTTCACTCGGGCAGCTATTGTCCCAGATCAAACAGGCACTGTTTGACCAACACACTGTGCTCACCTGCCTGGAACAGCTGTCCCCGCCAGCACTGGGAGCTTCCTTGTACTTTACCACCTTCAGGAAGTGCATCCTGGTTCAGAGCTCCACCACTCACAAAGGTGAGAGCTCTCTGTGTGCTCTGCCACGACGTGGATTAAAACACATCAGCAGGCAGCCTACATCCCATTCCTCCAACACCACTTCCCAATAGGAGCACAGCTGCACCACTCTTACTCCCACTCTTACTCCTATTCCCCACTCCCCCTTCTGCAGCTCCCTCAAGATACCGAGTGGCAACAAATGGATGGGAAACCCTTTTCCCCTCTGCAACTCCTTTCTATTCCCCAACTCATTTCTGCCACATGCCTCAGCCTCAGCAGGGACACCTCGCTGCCACCAGTGGGAGAGCAGAGTGCAGGGAACGGGCTGCAACCCCGTGCTCACCATCCCACAACCTGGCCTGCTCACCTAGAACACGCTTCAGCTGACTGCTTGAGGAGTGAGAGATTTTGTGTAAGCAAATTCTACCCTAAAAAGGCCATTCTAAAGGAAGGGAGCTGCCAACAAAGGCTGAAAGCTGGTGTCAACTTCAAAGCTTGACAGGGACGGGAGAAAAGCAGCAGGCAGCACGAGGACAGATCCTGATCTCCCCTCTCAGGACAATTCCCCTACCTCGAGCTCTGGGTTCTCCGCAGGCACAACGCCTTGTACCCAATTACATGTCTTTATCCATGGCAATACTGACAGCAATTCCACGGTGGCTAAAGCCAACGAATCCAGGCATCCTCCAGCAGCTGGGAAAGGAAGATCAAAGCCAACCTTGTGACAGGTAAATTAGGATGGCAGCTCTCAGACACTACAGGTGCAGGGCATCGCTCCCACGTCCTGATGTGGGTTGGAGAGGACCTGCCCAGCTGCTGAGTTCACAACACCAAGACCCTTCTGCCATGCTCTGGGCAGGAGAGAGCTGAAGGAAGGCAGCAGGAGCCCGAGAATTGTGTTTGCTGCCATAAAAACCACAACACTATCATACACCGTGCATTCTAGCTCCAGAAATACCTGTTTTTTGAAGATGGGGATTCTCGTTTCCAGAGGTGTTTGCACCCTGAGCTGTGGCTGTGTTGAACTGCATCGTTGCTCAGCTGGCCATTAATTAGGGCCCGTGTCAGCACTTCCATTACAAACCTCTGCCTTTTAGGAGTTTATAACTCAGCCATAAAACTTTGCTCTAGGCTGAAATTTATCATGAAAGGGTCCGCCTGGAAGGAATCCATTCTTTTCTATTTCAGAGCCCCAAAAGCTTACGGCCACAAAATAGGGATTTTACTCTGAGGACCGGTGCACAAAAGAAGCCCTTCAGCTGTTTTTTACAGGAGCTCTGGGTGAGATGTGCCTCCCAGACGGGCTCCGAGACGCCTCCCGATTGGGGCTGGTGTTTTATATGCTGAGCGTTGTAAATTTTAGGAATTAGAGAGTTTTATGCTTCAGGGCCAAAGTCACTGCTTACCTAAATACCAGTGAATCCCTCTGCCCCAGAGGAGCGTGATTCAGTTCACATTTCCCACCATTCCTTCCCTGCTTCCTCAACTGAGCCCCATGGGGGAACCAAGACTTAATTCCCACCCAGCACTCCATTAAGCAGAGATGCTTCTGCCTCTCCGGGCACATGGGTACGACCTTCACACACCACTGCTGCCAGCAGAACAGCCCACACTGTGCTCACATGGGGACGTGTCACTGTGTTGAAGTGGCAGAGCTCAGTGGTCCTTCAGCTCCTTGCTGCCTACCTCACCCTGGTGCCCAGCTCTGATGGGAGCAGAACAGAGGCACAACTCAGTGCTGCATTTAAAGGGCACGTGATGGAGCTAGGAGTCATCTCTGGTCCTCTCTCCTCCTGTCTCTGATGCCTACATCAGCCACAATAGTGAGAGGGATATCCTTCTGAAGCTGTCAAATGGTGTCTTTAAGAGTAAACACTGTGTCTGGCTTATACAATGCGAGGTGGTTGGTGGGCAGTGAGCACTTCCACCAGCAGCAGTTGTACTAATATTTTCCTACTGGTTTTTAATCTGTAACTGAACAGGAAGTTTACACAAAGCATCAGAAACTACTTTTAGCCAAAGAAAAGTCCTCGGTGCTTCTTGCCCCTCACAGTCACCACCCACCTCTGGGGCAGTACTGCTTCAAGCCCTTTGTGCAAAGCACCACTTTGACAAACGAGACACAGACTCTCATGCCCTAAGGAAACACAGACATCTGGGCCACCCCAATCTCATGTTCATCTAAAAAGGGGCTAGAGTGAACACAGCAATGGGTTGTTTTTGATGGACAGAGCTGGTCATGCTCTGGGCAGTGCACCCCAGGGTGCCACCAGCCTTCCTGGCCACCAGGGCTTGCTGCTGGCTCATGGTCTACCATTGGTCAACGGTTGGTCAACCAGGATACCACTGGCCAGCAGGGCTCACTGCTGGCTTAAGTCAACTGTTGGTCAACCAAGGCCAATCAACTGTCTCTTTCAAAAGAGACCATTCCCCATTCCTTTTCCCAAAACCAAAGAATAGAAGAAGGGTATTTTGGGAAGGGGAGAAAGAGAAAGAAGGAAGGAAAAAAAAAAACAAACCATAAAACCAACAATCAGAGACTTCCATTCACATCTAACAGCATCTATATGTCAGTAACATACCATAAACACTTAGCCTACCATACAAAGAGGGTGCCCCAAAGTGGTACCTGCAAGAGGTCTCTCGGAAGGAGATGTTTAAATCCCAGTGGGTGTGTATCCTGTCAACAAACAAACAGAGAGGTCAATGGCACATGCTGAACGTGGCATCCTCTGCCATTAAGACCCACCCTCTCCCCAGCTCTGCCCCTGTGCACCAGCCACAGCCAACCCCACGCATCCCATGGGTCCCACCGTGCTAGCAGTGAGACCTACAGTGGGAAGGAGCCCCACTGGTGCAGCAGGCTTCCCACCAAGCCCAAGGGCTGCAAGGTGTTGTCTCAACTAATGCAGGAAGGGCTAAGCATTGACATTTTAAGAAGAAAACCCAAATATTTCAGCACTGCGCTCCCTCCTCCACGCCCGCCCTGGCTGTAAATAAATTATTAGCAATTTCCCACCTCAGAAATTAATTTCCCATACTCTGTCACTCTGCCTGCTGACAAGCAGGAACGGCAGATTCTAGATGAATAACATCCTCAATCAAGGCAGGGCAGCCATGGGTTGTGTTGGCTTCCCCCCCCCCACCTTTTTCTCCTCTTTCCAACCAAGCAGCATCCACACCAGCCCTGGGGGCTCAGGCAGACGCCTGACCTGTGCTCTGCTGTCTCGGTGTGCTAGCAGGAGCACTGCTCCCCTGCCACCCCCAGCAGGGCCGTGACCCCCGCTGTCCCTCCCTGTCAGGGTGATTGATGAGCAGCCCCATAGGAAAAGCAGCAGCGTGCGGAAGGAGCCTCACACAAGCCTGCCTGATTTGAATATGCTCTGAATTGCACCAGCAAGCACTTCAGCATGAGCACTGAAGTCAATGGGACTTGAGCACTGCTCAGGAATCAGCTGAGAAAGGAGCTTGGCACGGAAATGATTGTGCACCCAAGGCTGCAAGTCGAGCAGCACGAGCCTGTCTTTGTGCTCGCCCCACAGAGTGGCTCAGAAAGGAGTCCTGCTGCCCTCTGAGCCATTCTTTCAGGGGTGAGTACTTCTTTTAGGGTGCAGTATAGATATTAAGTTGCACTGATCAAGCTGCGCTCAGAACTGGATTTGTTAGTTCCACATGCACCCAGGCCTTTCCAATTCAGATACATCGGTTCAGAAAACCCACCCTTCAGAAAACTCCCCAGCTTCTTATCTGCAAACAGGAACAGAACCCAAAGCACAAAGCAAACTCAAGCCAAAGCCCTCGTGGCTCTTCTGGCCCAGAAGCACCAGCCCTGCTCACACCACTGCTGTCAGTGGGAGCTGATTCTGCCTGGATGACAAGCACCAAACCCCACAGAATCAGAGCTGGGGGGTTGTGCCCCTCCTTTTCTGTCTACGAAACACTGTTTGATGCCCTCCAAAATGAATAAATAAATAAATGGAGGAACAAGCACCTGCAACGAGCTTTGGCACTGCTGAACTTGAAAGGGCAGGGACACTGCTCAGGAGAGATGTGAGCAGGAGAGGGAAAGCCTCAGACCCACACAGGGGCAGCAATCAGCTGAGATGGATAATTAAACACCCATATTTAGACAAATGAATAGGTGAGAATGAAATTAAATCCTAATTATCTTTTTCTTTTTTGGGGGGGTGGAGTGGGGAGGAGGGATAGGGAGCAGAACCAAGCACTCCCTGCACGTCTCCACGCCGTTATCACCAATTAGATTTCCAAGGCTAATGCACGTTTTGTGTTAACGGGTTATTCATCCAATTGAAATCAAATTACGAATAATCTGCCAGCTATCAGCTGCACAAGCCCGTCCTTGGGTGCTATGGAGAACAGTGAGTGGGAGAAATATAACAGAAAAGAAGGGGGGGGGGGATTAATACTGATCCCAGAGCACGGCCAGCACTGCCTGCAGCTCCGAGCCCACCCAGGGCTTGTGACGTGGTGTGATGTGTGGGTCGGGAGGTGTCAGGGCTGGGTCTGAGCAGAGGGTGAAGTCACTCACACAAAACAAACCCCAAAGCAGTGATGTAATGGGAAGGGCTGAGGTTACTCGAGGCATTCCCCGGGAGAACACGCTGGAATGAGGATCCAGCCCAGGAAAGAAAGCGACAGAGCTGGCAAAATAAGGGAGCACAGCTGGGATAGTTTTAATGTTGTTTTTTTTTTCCCCTTCCCCATCGTTCCCTTGTACCCCAGAGGCCCCTGAAAGCTTTTTCAGCAGTGGCCAAGGAAGTGAGCCAGGCACTCTGTCCTGCTGCTGAGCCCCTGCCCATGGCCAGCCACATCCCACCTCCTCCCACAGCCATCCCTTCCTCCTCCCCTTTGCTCCAGTGCCCTGGACGGAGTCTATCTGCATCGCTGTGTTTTATGGCACAGTTGAGGAGAAGGGAACAAGGCCAGCGGGGCTGACCCTGCTCAACCTGGGGCTCTCTGCATGCAACAGCAGCCTCAAGTTTCCAGCAAGACTGAGAGCTGGGCTTGGCTGCTCTCCACTGTGGAAGTGATGCTGTTTAATGGGCACAGTGGGGATGAGTTGGGGTTGAACTTGATGATCTGAGAGGTCTTTTCCATCCCCAGTGATCCCACGGCTGTGCAAGGCCAGCTGCAAGGAGCTACAGGCAGCTACCAGGAGCACTCATGGGTCAGGATTTTGTTCACTCCCCACCTCACACTTCACCTTCCTTCTGGCCTCCCAGCTGCTCAGGCAAGAAGAGACTTCTCCCCATTTCTTACTTTTTTATCCCACAGCATCCCTGAGAATAAGGAGCCATATTCCTTCTCTCCCTCCACAAATACATGGCCTCATTAGGACCATGACATGCTTCCTGGCACTCCGGACCAAGCCCAGCCTTTGTTTCCCTGATGGATCTTTAATTGAATATGGTGGCTGCTATTAAGCAGTGCGTGGTTCAGAGAGAAAGAGAGGAGGGGGGGAGGAAAGGGAAAGGAGAGGAAAAGCAAATGATGAGCTGCAGAGGAAGGAAGAAGGGACTGCCCTTGGCTTGCCAATTAAGAGCAAACAGCCAGAGGAGGCTGTGACAGACACGTGTCCCAGCACAGCACCTCGGAAAACATCGAGAGGACAGCAGTGCTGTGAATACCCCATGTCAGCTGAGCAGGCCCTGAAGCACAAGGAGGAGCACGCTGGCCACTCCACTGCATGCAGGTGAGGCTGCAAGAGAGCGAGATTTTCGGGAAGAAAAAGGATATTCCTCTGCAGCACTGGCCCAATAATCCTCAGAGCTTCTTCCCTGAGTGCTTACAGTCTGGGTATCAAGCTACGGTATCAAGCTCAGCAGATGCCTCTGGTTATACGAGACAAGATTTTAAGCCCTCTGTTTTCCAGACAGGCGGCATAACACCACGGCTACTTAGCACACCCTGCAAAGCAGGCTAAGGAGGACTCAGAGGGTCTCACTACAAGATGAGAAACACTCACCTTTAAGCCTGGGTCACCTGGATTTCTAAGCAGATGAGCCAAGCTCCTTACGGTGCAAGACTCAGTTCCCTCGGCTTTATCACACATGTGCAAGGCAGCAAAGTGACACAGTTTTGCAAGGACTTGCTGGGAAATAAGCTGGCGTGCAATGAAATGCATCAACTACAGGCACAGAGGCTCTCTGCTCCTTCAGGATGGGGCTGATTCAGCAATTACTGGGGATGTGGTGGAGAAGGGCACTGTCCCAAACCTGAGGAGGAGGGCTCACTCTTCTCCCTCTCTCCCCATGCAGACACATCCTCAAACATCTCTTATTTCCCAGCAAGAACGCCGAGCACTGCAGTCAGTGATCACACAGGCTTTAATTACAGGTGGGCTTTATGAGAAGTGCTGTCTGTTTGGTCTCCCTGCTTCCCAGCTGAACATACTGGCATCTGCTGGAAGCCAATGGGGGCAACAGCTCATCTCCTCCAGAGTGAGAAGCACATAAAACATAAGAAAAGCAATTACATGCTTTCGGTTTCCACTCCTCTGTTTTTATAGGGCTTGTCTTAGGATCTGAGTGATTTTATGCATCAGAGAAAGATGACAATCAAGATGAGTTGCAATGATATGCATGGGAGGCTGAGACACTGCGCCTTTAGGTATTTATTTCCCTGCAGCTACAGGTCTTCTATTTCTGCAGAGGGATGAGGGAACTCCAAATTTTGCAGCTGAATCTTATCAGCACTAAGACCTTACATGAGAGCCCAAGTGACAGACACCAGAATGTAACTCAGCCCTCCCTCCTCCTCCCCCTGTAAGCCTGCATGAGCTCCAGGACGAATGTATGTGGCACTGAGCAACACGCAGCCCCAACATCTCAGTGCTGGAGCAGTCTGACTGCCTCCTGCAACTCCCTTATCACTCCTCCTGTGCTACCAAGACACTCCTGGGACCAGGAGATGCCCTTTGACACTTGTAATCAAGCCCATGTAACACCCAGCACTGCTGCTACCGTCATCCAAAGCTTTGCTCACCAATGTCAAATAACCCAATTTCTATTACATCAGAATTTCTGGGTAGATGAGAGCAAAAGGCACAACTCAAGACCCATTCATCCCTGTGCATTTTCCATATGGCTTCTTGGTCATGCAATTCATCGGCTCCCCAGGCACAAAGACACAGAATGCTGGACAGAGGATGCAATAAAAATCCATCTGCAAACAACAGATGCCCTCAGTGCAAACACAAGGCCCACAGTGCAGAGCCCTACTCGCCCCAGACAGCAGCAAGCACGCACAAGAGAGAACCCCACTGCTCCTTCTGAACTCTAAAGGGACAACACGTTCGAATTTCAAGCCCTGGAAGGTGACTGCATTGGGCAGCCCACGAAGCTGGTCACCCACTGCCCAGATCTCTGTGCCTTTGCTCTTGCAATGCCAGCAAGATGCAGGAAATACCTTCTTTTCATGATATTGATATGGAGATCCTCCTCCTGCTTCACTTCGGGGTGCTGACCATTGCCCTTGTCACTCTCTTCGCTGTCGTCACTGTGTGAGAAAATGGAGGTCAGCTCCTTCTTGGGGATCCTGGTTGGGGGCAGAGGGATCGTCCTCTTCTCCGCCAGGCGACCCCGGTTCTGGCACCACGTGGAATCAATGGGATGGGAAACGGTGGGAGAGAAAAAGAACAAGAAGGATTTGGTTAAGCAACAATCACCAAGAAGCTCCTCTCCAAAGGTTGCCCTGGAAAGCAACGTGTTAGATTCCAGATGCCAAACAGGTACAGAGCAATGGCCAAGGCTCTGCACGCTTTGCAGAAGACATTTCAGCAGAGGCACATCTGCACCCCTCTCCTCCAGCTCTAGCATTCAAGCCACGCAGTCCCAGCCTCTCCCCACCTCTTCATCCCTACACTGAATCCCAGCAATGCCAATAGCAAAGGAAGGCAGACAGCACAGTGAGGCTCCGACCTCTCTCTCCAGAATATTCCCTACCAAATGCTGCCAGCTAACACAGCAGAATGGGTGAAATGCAACCTCTGTCCATGGCACAGCAGAGACGTGACCCCAGCAATCCCTAACACTTAGAGAAGTGTGTGTTTTTAGCTGGAAAGGAATGAAGAACCATGCGTGAAACCGGTCAAGCAAACACAGGGCAACTTTAACTCACAATGGTTTCTCTGCAAGAGCAACTCTAACCTTTCATCCCGACCTGGGGAGGTGGGAATGTGCTGGGGGGTGTAATGCAGGATGTAAACTGTGCTCTCCCACCCTGTGATACGTGGGCATTGCCACCCCTGTCCCCTCTGCCTATGGCCATCTCTGCAGCGCTGCCCCAAGGACAGCAGGGGGTGGGGGGGAACGGCAGAGCTGCAGGGAGGAATGAAGAGCCAGGAGGAGAGGGCTCTGCTGCCACCAGATCTCAGCCCAGGCTTCGTCCTGCTGGAGAACCATGCGTTGTCCTGAAGCTGCAATTTATCCTAACGATTAAAGGGGGAGGGCGTGCAAATTTCCCAAGTAATTGCCATCCGCTCTCGGCTGTGACTTCACAGGCTGAAGAGAACAGCACTGATCGGATGCTGCAAATCCTTTTATGGCCATTACGGTGCCGACGAGCAGTTCCCGGGTCTCAGGGACTACCCAGGGATTCATTAGCTCTAATGAGAGCATGAGTGCAGCAAGAAGGGAGGCAAGAAAGCAGGAGGTGCAGCCCCCTGAGCAGCAGCACCCCTATACTTCACCCTGCTCCTTCAGACACTCATCCTTCACCCTTCTGAAATCCCAACCTTACACCTAAACAGGCCAACCTGAACAGATATGCACCCTGACCTAAGAACACTCATATATAGTCACATATATCACAAAGGTCTTGGTATATATAGCACACAAACCGGGCATCACCTCACACCCAGCTGCTCCCCATGTCCTTGCAGCCATCTGCATCCCAGCTCCCAAGTGCACCTTGCATAGCTGCCTTCATTCTGCACTGCATATGCACACAAGTGGGGGGGGGGGGGGAGGGGTTATTTTATTCTGTCATAGTGTTTCTACAGTCCCAGAAAGCTGGAATAGATGGAAACCAACCCGTTCTGCCTCTCAGGTTCCCCTCTAGCTGGAGGTCAACCAGCTGCCCTTCGGAGGTATCCAGCAGCAATGCCTGCATCCTGCTGCTGGAGCATCCTCCTCCACCAAGGACGTAAAATCAGTGAGCATGTGACAGCAAACAGGACCTTCTGAACCCACAACACTCACCACGAGGTGTCATTTGCTCTGTGAGCTTGGCCTGCCCTTGACCTCATCATTCCAACCCTTTTTAATGACACCCCCCCCCCATAAATATCAGCTATTCATACAACTTTAAGTGCTCACTGGGGGCAGCTCAGGGCTCTCTGTGTGCTGGAATTCCCACTGCCACCCCAGCACCCCGATCCCACTGGGAGCTGAGTGAGGAGATGAGCAGGTGCCATCCCAACCCCAACACGTGGAAAGGCAAACAGTGCACACATTCCTTATGTACACGTGGGTCTGGGAGACACAAGGAGCAGGAGGGGCTGTGGGGGGGCAGGAGGGAGGCTGCTGTGCTGCCAATGCTGGGAGCTGAGGAATGTGAAATGTATTCCATATGCGAAGGAAATCCTCAAGCCCAGACAGCATTTTCTCTTTTTTTTTTTTTTTAACTGATAATAAGGATATGGAAAAGGGAAGGGGGAGGCTCTGAGAGCCTGGAATCGTTTTTCAAACTGCAACCCAGCCAAATGGCTTTGATTAGGGAAATTACACAGCCACGGAGCCCACACACCCCTGGTCGGAGAAATGGCAGCTGAGCTGTGGCTGAGACAAGCAAAAACACCCAGGAAAGGGGCAGGTGCCTGCACAGCTAATCCCCTCCCCTGGGTCTTCATTAGGAACCTGTGGCCATCATCCTACGGGCAGATGACATCCCATGGGTTGAATGCATCCTACAAGCACATGGCATCCCATGGGCTGATGCCATCCCAGGGGCTGATGGTATCCCCGTGAGCTGATGGCACCCTACACAGCATCCCATAGGTGATGGATTCCCATAGGCTGACAGCACCCTACAGGCACATGGCATCTCATGGGCTGATGGCACCCCATGGGCTGATGGGACCCCATCTTTGCTGTTCCCCATCTCACAACCCAGACACATGAGGAGGACCAAGGTCCAGGCCAGCCCTGGTTTTCAGTCTCCTCAAGAAGAAGACATTTGAAAAGCTTGATTCTACCCCAGCTTTGCCCATAGACTGTTGCACACTCAAGTCAGACCCCACGTGCACTGCTTCCCTTCCTACAGCACTGTCACCTCCTCACTTTGATGAAGAGCACTGACATTTACAGGTGAAATGTATTAAGGGCAAATGCATCCCTCCGAGCTCATTTCCTCCTCTCTTTTTTGCTCAGCTACCATTTGCAGAGCAATATTTACACCCATCCAGCAGCCAAAAAGACAAGCAACCACCAAGCCATCGTTCCCCAGCAGCCAATCCCACCCTGCAGCTTTGCAGAGGAGAGATCCATTGCTCAAACACTTCTCAATCTGAGCGAGATGCTCCTTTTCACATGGTTGTTTTTAACAGGTATAAGTATGCCCCCAGTTTCTTCCTGGAATATTTCCCTCTGCCGTGTGTGTAAGCTGCACCAGGACCCTGAACCGGGACCCAATTCTGCAGCTGCCAAACCTTGATTTGCAGAAACAAAACCGAGGTCATCGAGGCCTCGGTCAAAGGGAGAAATCCTCTGATCAAGGGAGAAGAAAGATGACAGTTTGCAGGAGGCAGCTCAGAGCCGATCTGAGGAGGGAAAATAAAGAGAGAAGCTTTCTCTCAGGGAGCCTGCAAAAGAACAAGTATCCATACTGGGCAGAACTGCTGCGGTTCTGACTCTTCCAAGTAATGCCACACAGACACAGGGAGCAGAGGCTCCCGAAATAACAGGAGACCACGTGCAAACCTCTGTTAATTCACATGCATCTCCGTGGCCCTGGACTGCAGGATACCCGACCCAGCTCTAACATCTAGGGGCAGAGTGATGCTGGGCAGTACTCCACGCAACCACCTTCATTCCTCAGCACACAGCTCTGCTCCATTGCCCACCAAAACCAGCTCCTGCTGCTGATCAGAGCATAGGGCAGGATTATCAACTTCCATTCAGCAGCTGGAAGTACTTGCTGAGACTGCACTCCGACTGTCCTCTCCGGCCTAGGAGAAGAGCTCATAACGCCCTGAGCTGAAGAGCTGCCATTACCTCGTTACCTGATGGGATCCCATTACCAGCCAGCACTCAGCACCAGGCACAGCTCTCACAATCCCACACCTTCCCACCTGCATGGGATGCATTCTGAGATGGCCGAGGGTGAGGAATCCTCCTCCTGAGAGCACTAGGTGGTTCCCAAGTTGCCCATTGCAATGCCTACCCTGGAGATGGACTGTGAACCCGGAGCACTGCAGGCTGGTGGCCAGCGA
Source organism: Cyrtonyx montezumae (assembly GCF_038088225.1). Classification (NCBI taxonomy): domain Eukaryota; kingdom Metazoa; phylum Chordata; class Aves; order Galliformes; family Odontophoridae; genus Cyrtonyx; species Cyrtonyx montezumae. The sequence continues at coordinate 2,804,183 of NW_027071948.1, forward strand.
CGGTGAGCTTTGTGACACACATCCCCTCCAACAAACTACGTCTGAATCATGAAAACTGGATTGCCAAAGAATTCCTCAGAGCACTGTGACACTCTGGGTGCAGATACCCACGCGAGATAGCCAATGTCTGCTTCTCTATACCCACACCAGCAGCCCACCACAAACACCTCCCTGCCTTCCAGGGCTGGAGGTACCACTGGGAGCTGTCCCACTGCTCCAAGCTTCCACCTCTGGACATGTGCTGGGAGTCTCTTTGCTCACACCCTCTCACCATGCAGCAGCAGCCTGCTCTACACAAAGCCATCAATTCCAGTCCAAGCACTCCAGGCCCATTTTTAGGGTGCTCTACAGAATCAAGGTACAACTCGGGCTGCAGAAGACACGTTTTAAACCAAAAGTTAGAGAGAAGGGAAAGCTCTCCCATCAATATTAACAACATTATTTCCCGAAGCCCTAAAGAAGCAGATGAACAAGATCTGTGAGCAGAAGGGAGTGTTTCCCATTTATTACCTCTGAGTGAGTTATAAAGCCTCAAGGATAATTTGTTAATAGACTCGGAGCTACGCTCTTCTGGAAAAGCCAACTGGAACTCAGTCTTTAAAAGGAAATAGTCCAGGATAGGAAATCTATCAGCCCTTTGGAACTACCCCTCCTCAAAACCTCTTTGGAAGAGGGCTGAGGAGCGCCGTGCTCTTTGTTTTCTGTGCCTGTCCCACATCAAATAACCACATCCACTTCAGTCTGAGCTGGCAAAGAGGGAAGCAGAGATTTGAAGCCAGGTCCTCAGGCAATGTCAGTATTAATGGAGTAAAAACCAACCGACACTGACTGAGGACGTGGTACACCAATGCTGCCTCCTAAATAAAAGCAAACTCACTCCTTATCCCCTTTTTTAGTTTCCTTCCTCACTCTTCCACTCTGGTGAGGAGATAAAGAGCAAGACGGAGGCATTCAGACACTCCTCTCACCTCCCTGCTCTGCTGCTGGGCTGGAGAAGTCTGAGAGAACAAAACCACATCCACCACTCCCCCAGGAATTAACGTCTGCTACCAGGTCTGATAGCACACAGCCTTTCCCAGCAAGGCTGAAACAACCCAGCAAGAGGAATCAGGCTGGGTTTTGTGCTGATGTTCTGCTCTGGGGAGACCTGCTGAAAGCATTTCTTTGAGGTCCCAGAGGTTTCCAAGTGAGCTCAGCCAAGACTGGCTGCTGCACCATCCCATAGGTGGGTGGGTTGGGGACATGCCAGGTCTGTTCCAACCATCCCACCTGGCTTTACTTTCTGGCTTCAAAGCAGAAGGTGCCCTGTGCTGCTGTTTTGTTTCTGTTTGGTCTCCTTTTCCCTTCCTTCAGCTCTACCCCACTCTCCTCGCCCCTCCTACCCCCTGTGCTGCCCCACCCCCACTGCCACCCCCACTTCAGACCCCCCCCCCACGCACGGAGGGGACTTTCCAGCAAATCCTATTACTTTGTTTGGTCAATTGGCCTACAGATTGATTTTCCTGTACAAATAATGAACATTTATGGTTATTTTCCCCACAGACTGCTTTATTTGCCTGATTTCCTGCAGGCTTCAAGACCCAAGCACACGACCCACAGCCCCCAGGCTGATGGACAGCCAGGACTCTGAGCACAACAGAGGGTTTGGGCTTCTCTCCTATGCTCTGCAGCAGCATCACAGCCCAGCCCTGGCACTGCTGGGATGCCAGCTAGGAGGAGAAGCAGGGCAGTGGGGCTGTGGGGACAGGGCTGGCAGCCAGCAGGGCAGGAAACACAGCCACCTCTCTCCAGTGACACGGACGTAGCTCCAAACACATCCTTTTTCCACTAATGAGGAAGTGACTTTTGAGACAGAGCCTCAAGCAAGTTCTGCAGGTCCCTCCCGCAGGTGTGGGAATGAATCGGGCTAGAGCAGGGACCAAACATTAAGTTATTCTGCTTGGACCACGATGGATTATCTGTGTGTAAGAGGGGGGGGTTTAACAGCCCGAGGGCTGCAGTGTGTGTGCTTAATGCAATGCATCCAGGCTGGGGCTGCAGGGACAAAGCCTCTCAGCCCAGCAGGGCTTGGGAAAGGCAATTATTCCACCTGGAGAAAGCCCGGACCTCCACGGCCCTCTAGGGGGGAGGGGGGGGGGAGGGTTTGGCCCACAGAGTCTGACTTCAAATCCAATCAAAAAATGGACCAATTTCCAACCAGACAGCTCTCCTTAGAGCCTTAATGCATGTTCTTAGGCTGAGGTGGAACTAATAAGAGAGGCTGGGAGCACCGGGCACGAGGCAGTATGCTCACCCACATCCTGCTGTGCCCCTCCCTGCCCCACAGCCCTGCTAAGAGCTGCCGTGCCCTCACCCAACACAACACAGCAGGAGCTCCAGGAGGATGTGTCACCACCCAGACAGAGCATCCTTAACATCCGTGGTGGAGGGGACCTGCCAGCACAGAGCAGCGATGTCACAGCCAGGGCTGTGCACCTCCAATGGGGGCAGGCAGTGTGGGGAGGGGGGGTGTGCTGGCAGGGAGTGTTGGCAGAGCTGTGTTTTGAAGATCAACACAAAGAGAATATAAAAAGCCCCCAAACCCCAGAGAGGTAAATAATTCATCAGAAGGATAAAAACCAGAAGCTCGAAGGGAAAAGAAAAATAAAAAGAAATACCAAAGGGAAGGGGTATCCAAGCTGGGGGGGAAACAACTTTGTCTCTCGTGGGAGTGGAAATAAGGATCAAAATTAAAGGAGCGAAACCAAGAGGAAAGAGAGAGCATTGGGTTGTAAAGGTGGAACCCAACGTGTGGGGGATGGTACCACCCCCTGTGTGCAATTCAGCATCTCCTCGAGGTGGGGAGCGACATGGCTGCCAGCACCTGAGCCTGGGGGAGGCTCCAAGGAGGAACCACATCCCCAGCCCACCGTGGGGCCGGGTGGGATGCTCCCACCCACCACGCTCTGAAGGAGGGGGACTCTGTGCCTCAATAGGTGGCACTCTTCCTTCTCGAATCCCCACACTCGGGCACGCAGTGCTGCAGAGCAAATGCAAGGTCCTGACTCACTCACAGGTCATCATCTGGCCCCATCCAAAGCCAAAACCCCAGATGAGACCACGTACACCCTGCCAACCCTAACTGCCCATCACCATCCCAAGAAGACACACTTCTCTGCGGCCTCATGATCCTCTTGCATGCCACCAAGCAGCTCTGCTGCACTCTGCATTGGAGAAAAGCACCTTCAGAGAGCAGAAGTGCAGCACTGCCATCACACCTTTGTCCTGCAGCACTCCTGCAGCCACAGAGCAGCTCTGGTCTCTCCCAGGGACAGTCCCCAAGAGCCACGCATCCTCAGGACAGCAACAAAGCAGTCTGAGGACTCCCTGCCTGCAGTTCCAGTCTACCTACAGGAGTTTCTGCTCTCTCATTAGTCAAATTCATTAAAAAAAAAAAAAAAGAGAGATGATGTTTTGTGCCCTGGAGCCACGGAGGACTCAATTTCTAACCCTCTGCAGGGAATTAGTCATGGAGGTGAGTAATCCCTGAAGCCCCTGAGCAGCACAGCAGGTTAACGCATACAGGAGGGGAATGCTGACTCTTCCAGCTGCACTTAAAGCACTCCTCTGGATTCCAGCTCAAAACAAAAGCAGAATGCAAATACCCAAGCACTGCACAACTCGAACTTGGGGATGCAGCCTATGCACAGCACAGAGACAAAAAAAAAAAACGAGCAGCATGAAACCAAATGATGGATACAAAGGAGAAAGCTGAAGAGCGGACCAGGTGAGCACCAGAACCCCTCACCCACCAGATCTGGAAACACAGCACCTAAAATCAAACAGCTACGTGAGTAATAACTGTGGATCCTTCAGCAAAGACTGCAAAGTATGCAACCCACCCCTGCAGCAACAAAACAGAGCAGTGATCCTGACCCAAAGATCCCCGTAAATAAAGGCAGCACTTCACAAAAGCATCTGACACCTTAACCCTGCACCACCTCCTCAGTTCTCCCTGCTCATTTCACTGCCAGTGCAAGAGTGGCCATTTCACAGAGCAAACCCCCAGCAGCTGTGCATCCTGTCAACAAACAGAGCTCAGTGGCACATGCTGAATGCAGCATCCTTCACCACCTCTCCCCAGCCCTGCCCCTGTGTGCTGCAGGCACAGCCAACCCCATGGGTGCTGGCAGTGAGACTGCATGGGGAAGGACCCCCACCCGTGGGGCTGGGCTGAACTGCACCACTGTCCCCACCCTAGAAACCCCCCAGCAAACCTCAGTAAGGCCAATGCTCCTCAATGATCTTCCACCTGGGATGACTGGTGGATTTAATTAATTGCAATGGTGCTTGTGAGCTGGCACAGGTGCTCTCTAAGTCGAAAATGATTAAAGAAAGCAAGCATAAGCTAAATAACATTCTGGTGTGTGCCGTGCATGCTTAAATATTCAAATCATGAGTGCGATATTAATAAGATATATCAAAGTTCACGTTGATATAAAGCAGATTTGTCGTGCTATATATAGCATGGCTGGGCCTTACAGCATCACAGAGGTGGCAAAAGCAATAAGAAACTAATCTGTTGGTAGGCAAGCAGCCACGCTCATGTTTGATGGGCTCACACGAGGCCTGAAAAGCTCTCCTTATTTCCTGGTTTCGAAGATCTGCCACGAGCAAGGGCTGCTGGCTCTCTGCAGCTGACACCTACAGGTCCCCCATCCCCAGCTGAGCCTGGCACACTGCATTCAGTGCAGCACAGCTCTTCTGGGCAGGCTTTAAACCCAACGAAACCACGGGCCATGGAAGATGAAAAACCAGCAGAACCTCCTGGGGAAGCGAGGAGATTCTGCCCCATGGCACATGCTGACACTCACAGCTTGCAGTGCTCCACGCCAGCCATGCCCAACAGTGCAGCATCACCACATCAGCCAGCCCTGCCCCAAGGGATGTGGGTCGTGCTGGGTTTGATGGGTTGTTGTGGGGATGGAGCTGGATGCTTGTAATTTCACCAATTCCTTCATTTACTCAGAGGGCAGCGAGGCTCTGGCACTGCTGCCAGGGCTGGGTGGGTACCCAAACCCTTCTGAGATTCATCCATTGGAAAATTCTGAACCTGTTTGTAAACACTGACTTCTTGAGGCCAGGAGGCAGTCCTGGTTTCAGCCGTTACGAGATGGGAACGGTAGGACTGTCAGAAATGTTGAAAACAATAAGAACGTTCAATAAATATTTCATTTCTGCTCTGGGAGGAAAAAGCTACCTCCAACTTGGTATGGAAATGAAATATTTCTCATTCCAGCAGCAAATGAGGAGGTTTCCAAACTGAGACTTCTCGAGTTATGTAGCTCTAACCCAGCAGACACGGACAGCCTGTGCTCAGTTTCAGCAGACTTAGCCAGAGAAGTTCTTCCCACACTTGACTCAGATTTTTAATGAGTCTCAGAACAATGAGGAAATCCAAGGTAAATGGGAAAACACAGCACGGCACTGTGTTCATAAAATGTAAGTCCAGAGAACTTTCTAACCCCCAGGAGAAGTTCGTATTACAGCCCTGATGGTTGCAGAGGTCTCCAGCTCCTGCAGCACGTAGATCTCAGCATTCCCACCTCCAGAAGCAGCACCAGAGCTGCTCTCCCAGCCTGCACACGGGGGAGCAGAATCACAGCAAGGACAGCACCATACTCCCAAAGGCCACACATGGCACCCAACACTGCACCACTCCCTGATGGGAACGAGGAGGAGCGCACCAAGGAAAGCAGTGCGAGCTGTGGTTTTCATTCTGAAGCTACAGTTGGGTTTTCTTGAGTCTGAGTAGTTTTGTTTTGGCTGTAGATGCCTGTCTGTCCATGGGAATGCAGTAGGATTGCTGCCAACTGACATCTTAAAATCTGACGCCTATTATTTTGGGATTCAGTGGTAATAAATAGCAACCAGACAAAGCAAAATGTCTCACCAAAATGCCCTGTGCATTGCCACCGGCCCACGTGGTTTCCAGCCATCTCATGTGACCCCCAGAGCCAACAGCAACTACTCAACCACCCAACCATCTAACCACTCCATCACCCAACCACCCCAGCACTCAACCAGCCAACTACTCCACCACCCATCCACCCCATCACCCATCCACTCAACCTCCCCATCACCCAAACCCCCACCTACCCAACCTCATTATGTCCCTGGGGGTCAGACAGAGGACGAGCCTCCCTCTGCATAACACAGCATTACAGGAATAGCATCGTGCACTGAGACGGCACCAAGAAAAGCACCATTCCAACAAGCTAAGGGCAATTTGTTTGAGATACAATTCAAAATGTTCATGCAGCTGAAAGCCAGAGTGCAATCCACACCACAAAGACTTCTACACTGCGCGTGTTTCCAATTGATTTTCCTTTGTCAGCTGTTCAGATGGACCTCCCCAGGTGGGGGCTGGCTTCCAAACACAGGAAATCACCTCACCTGAACACTCTTCACTGTACTGCTCTCAGTTACAAAGCCAGATCCTTCCCAGGCTGACATCCTGGATCCGACACAGTCAGTTTGGGGTGCTGTGGGGCACCAAAGCAAGACTGTCCCAAGGGCAGTGTGACTGCCTGGATCACTCCCACCTGATGCTGGGTGGCACGCAGCAGTACAGACACAGCAGGGATCAGGAATCCCACCAAAGCAATGAGATTACCCTCAGTAAGCCAGCTTTCCAGCATCACGCTGCTGGAAGAAAAGCACAGTAACATGGAGAGCATGTAATTTCAAATACCCTTTTAAGACACTTTTTGAGACTCTACAGCATCTGAAAGACAACAGCAGAGGCACTGATGGAACTAAACCCTCCCAAAGCAAGGGTGATTTCTGTCACAGATATAAGGTTGAGACCTGAGCAGGCCAGGCCCGCAGTGCTGCTGCCAGCAAGCACAGGTCCCCGGGCAGCGGGGCACAGAGCAGGTCCTGGCAGCTTTAGGCACTGCACACACCAAAAACACAGAGCTACCCGCCCAGCCATCGCACACAGCTTGCTTGCTTTCATTTTCCCTTTAAGCTGACCCCACAACACAGTAATACTTAAGGCTAATGGTGTACAATCTTTAAGTAACGACTCCGAGCTCGAGTTCATTGAACCATTGCTGAAGGGTCTCGCAGCGCTTTCCTCTCTAAGCGTGCTTTATGGTTAAGTGGGTGAATCACGAGGGGGAAATAAAAGGGGAATTGATATCATAGCTCCCTCTGGGAAGGAGAAAAATGAAAGGGATGTTTGTGTGGTTCACCCCATATCACAGCGAAAGAGATCTTAAGAGTCACAGCTGTGACAAATGGTGGGAAAAGTTATCGATCTGAGAGAAGTCATTTTTACTACAAGGGCTGCTACTTTTACTTATTTAATAAAGGCCCGGCGTCAAATCACCGCGAATTCCAGGATTATCTAATTCCATCTAATCTCATTCAATCACTGATGCTGCAGACTGTGGCAGAACGGGATGCTTGCCCTTTCCCATCTCGGGGGCTCTCTCTGGTTGCCCTGGCAACGCGGCACAAGCAGCGTGAGTACCACCTATCGCATCCATCTCCGGATAAAGGATGGGGTTACAAGCAGGAGTTTGCAGCCTGATGGGTAGAGATAGGCACAACAGGAGCTGCCACCCGAGCAGAATGCACTCACAGCTCTGCATGAGCAAAGCCCCGGGGATACGGTGATAACCACGAGCTCCTGGGGGTAGGACACCCATAGGCAGATGGCAAACTGCTCCAGCAAGGTGCTCTGCTTTCCTTCGAGAGGAGAGTTTTATACCGAGGTGCTGCAGTGGTGAGGAGCCCTCACTGGGAGCTGTGTTCCCAGTGACCTGAAGTGAACACGTCTGTGTGGGAATCAGCTGGCAGGCAATGGTCAGAGCTAGGTGCACGTCTGCACTACCAGGATGCCACATCCCCCTTCTATCATCCACAGCTCCAAAGCTTTCCTGCTTCTGAATTACCTGGGAAGGCTCAAGAAAGACTCCGCCTTCCCAAGTGATCAGCACAATGCAAGAACAACTGCTCCTGACCATCACCTCACTACAGACCAGGGCTGCAATAAGCACAGCCTCTCCTCCCACACTTGGGAACTCCCTTCTTCCATCCCTCCTGCTCCTTTCCTTACAGCAACACCCCCCATCAGACTGTATTTACGACCCATGGGAATGTGCAATTTCCTCTCCCTTTTCATGGTTCTGTTGTATTTCTTTTTTTTCCCCTCTTTTTAATAACAGAGCCAAAAATAAAAGAAAGGAAACGCATCACTCAAGCAGAGGTGGTGCACACAGGAGATTCACCTTCAGACAGCAGCAAAGCAGGGGAGCTGGAGGATGCTCTCCATCCTCCTCACACACCTGCAGCCACAAACAGCTCCTTGGGAGACGTCTTTCATTGCCCTCTGCACAAAGTTGGGCTGCTGAGCTCCATGAGGAGCTCCCCCCTCTACCAGGGGGGTGAGCATCTCCAAACGAGAAGCCCTGGATCAGTGAGAAGGGCATTGGCACCGTGGAGATGACGCACATCGATCTGGGGGAGGGAAGAGAGCAGAGATTCCCAGAGCAAGGCAATCCAGAAGGAATGGAGAGAGAAAGAGAGAAAAGGGGGGAAATAAAAATGACAGATGTAACCAAGTGACTCTGCCACTGTGAAATGCCAAGAGAGCACTGCTTCGCTGTGGGCACATGTGGCCCAGGGCTGGAGACCCGAGGAGTCCATCAGCTCTGCCAATGTGAATTAGTTTGCACCTAGAAACCTCCGGAAAGGAAAACGAAGAGAGCTGATGAGGGAGTTAATTCTGCTCCTCTGGTCACCTCTGCCATTTGGATCCCGTGTTCACTGAAGGCATTTGCCACCAGGCTCCAAATTAGCGCTGATCCCTCTGAATGAGGCCAGCAGGTTTGGACACAGACCACTGCAAATTAAAACCAGGTGTCTGTGCCCTGAAGCAGCAGAGACAGCCCTAAGCAGTTTAATGACATCTCTAAATAATTTTGACAGCAAAATTACTTATCCTATCTCACCTTTACGCTGCCCTTGACACACCACTAACAAGACAATGCTGCTTTCACTGCTTTTATATATTTATTTAGGCACCTTTCTTCCCGTGCATCACTTTCCTTCTCCCCCAGGCTGGTGGAGCACAGGGAGCCAGCAGCTCAGCACAGCACTGACACAGCTCCAGCAGCAGGAGGGTTAGCAACCCCCCCACCAGGAGCTCCACAGCAAGATAACGTTGTTGTCCTAAGCCATAGCTGCTCCTGCATCTCTGCTGTTCACTCGCTGCAACCCAATTAATATTTCCCTTCCCAGGGGCTGTTTAATAACCCACCAAACAAAGCCCTTCAGCACCGTGTGAACAATGCCTCGCTGTGCTGGCAGTGCTCAGGTTTGGGATGGGCTTCTCTTAAGAGCTCCAACTCAGCTCTGAGGTTCACAGTCCAGCACATCCGAGCAGGGATCGAAACTGTCCTCAGTCTGCTTTCCAGAAGGGCTTTTGGCACATCCAGAACGCGGCCCCCAGAGACACGGAGGCAGAGCTGTGAACGCAGACCCCAACGCTCTCCAGCTCTGATCTCTGAGGGTGCAG